>NC_091456.1:88830056-91365056 GCF_027789765.1 Dendropsophus ebraccatus
ACACGGCAGAGCGGAGTGAGAGGAGAGGCCGGAGTGCCAGGGCGCAGCTAACAGCGGCGGCGGCGGCACATACCTGCACTGTCCTGAGGAAGCCAAGCACCCCTCCCAGGAGTCTGCCACCTCCACCACTAAGTGACTGGCACACTCTGGAGACTCAGCCACCGGTCACTGATCATCCAGCTGCTCTCCAGGAAACTTTTCCTGGGCTCTAGAAGCGCCGGAAGGGGGCTCTTCTCCCCAGCTGCCCCTTCCCAGTCCGAGCAGCATCCTCTGCTATCCCTCCTGCTGGGCTGGAGGATTCCCGATCAGTCACTACATGTTATTTCTCTGAACACAACCTGGGATCTCTTCACTTGTTATGAGCGCCAAGGAGGTGGCCGGGCAGTCAGTGGGCACCATGCCAGTCCTGTCTATGCCATAGGGGCCATAGGACCTAGAGCTCGGCTGGAGCAGTGCCACTCACCTGTGTGTCTGTATGGATGGACAGAGAGTTATTGGAGAACTTTGCAGAGGATTATACGGCTGGAAGTGAGTGGGATCTGAGGCATTGTCATGCACACTGACTGGCCAGCCTCTGCTGTGTGAGTGCACACTCCATGCTGGAGCCTGCTGCTATTGCTGACAGATCAGTCCCCTGAGGAGTATCACCTTGTGGCCAGCCTGCATCTGGGAGCTGACCTGGGGCTGGCGCCTTATACTGGACCCAGCAGCTCCTACCAGAAGAATATATTATTATTATTATTATTACTAAGGAGATTCGTGCAGACACAAGGCGAGAGCTGCTCTCAGCCCTGAATCGCTTCGATGGAAATACACTGTAAGCACGACCCGTTTGCAGCAATGCATAGTAAGTAGGCTGCTTGTTCACTTACCTGCTGTGCTATCAGTCGCGGCACTCACCTGCCCGACACACCACTATCTGCACACTCACCTGCCCGACACACCACTATCTACACTCTCACCTGCCCGACACACCACTATCTGCACACTCACCTGCCTGACACACCACTATCTGCACACTCACCTGCCTGACACACCACTATCTACACTCTCACCTGCCCGACACACCACTATCTGCACACTCACCTGCCTGACACACCACTATCTGCACACTCACCTGCCTGACACACCACTATCTACACTCTCACCTGCCCGACACACTATCTGCACACTCACCTGCCCGACACACCACTATCTGCACACTCACCTGCCTGACACACCACTATCTGCACACTCACCTGCCCGACACACCACTATCTACACACTCACCTGCCCGACACACCACTATCTGCACACTCATCTGCCCGACACACCACTATCTGCACACTCACCTTCCCGACACACCACTATCTGCACACTCACCTGCCCGACACACCACTATCTGCACACTCACCTGCCCGACACACCACTATCTGCACACTCACCTGCCCGACACACTTTCTGTACACTCACCTGCCCTACACACCATCTGTACACTCACCTGCCCGACACACCACTAACTGCACACTCACCTGCCCGACACACCACTATCTGTACACTCACCTCCCCGACACACCACTATCTGCACACTCACCTGCCCGACACACTATCTGTACACTCACCTGCCCGGCACACTATCTGTACACTCACCTGCCCGACACACTATCTGTACACTCACCTGCCCGACACACTATCTGCACACTCACCTGCCCGACACACTATCTGTACACTCACCTGCCCGACACACTATCTGTACACTCACCTGCCCGACACACTATCTGCACACTCACCTGCCCGACACACTATCCGTACACTCACCTGCCCGACACACCACTATCTGCACACTCACCTGCCCGACACACTATCTGTACACTCACCTGCCCGGCACACTATCTGCACACTCACCTGCCCGGCACACTATCTGCACACTCACCTGCCCAACACACTATCTGTACACTCACCTGCCCGACACACTATCTGAACACTCACCTGCTATAGTGCATAGGACACCGCACTGCATACGCACACACAAAGCCATCATCGCTATATGGATATTGTATGGCCACTTATAATTTAGAACAAACATTTCATCATAGTCTAAATATTTCATAGATAAAGCAGGTGTGAACAGAGGTGGACTAATATATATATATATATATATATATATATATATATATATATATATATATATATATCAGAAGTGGCAGCCAGGGGCGATTGTTACTCTATAATGTGATAGTTAGCTGCCCCGTCATCTACTTCTCTGTAGGATTCGGTCATTACTCCAGTGAATAAAGTGTTAAGCAAACCATGTGCACTTTGTTTATGTAGCGAAATGGATTTATTTTAAGAGCCGTGTCAAAGTAGGCAATGTAACAAATTGTCTTGGCTTGTAATACTCAAGTGATTAGATAGATAGATAGATAGATAGATAGATAGATAGATAGGAGATAGATAGATAGGAGATAGATAGATAGATAGATAGGAGATAGATAGATAGGAGATAGATAGATAGATAGATAGATAGATAGGATAGATAAGAGATAGATAGATAGATAGATAGATAGATAGGAGATAGATAGATAGGAGATAGATAGATAGGAGAATAGATAGATAGATAGATAGATAGGAGATAGATAGATAGGAGATAGATAGATAGGAGATAGATAGGAGATAGGTAGATAGGAGATAGATAGATAGGAGAATAGATAGATAGATAGGATAGATAAGAGATAGATAGATAGATAAATAGGAGATAGATAGGAGATAGATAGATAGATAGATAGGAGATAGATAGATAGGAGATAGATAGATAGATAGATAGATAGATAGATAGATAGGATAGATAAGAGATAGATAGATAGGAGATAGATAGATAGGAGATAGATAGATATATAATAATAAAAAAATAATAATAAAAAAAAAATATATATATATATATGAAGTTTCCCCAAAAAACAATATCAAGTGAATATAAGAAGTATTTCTCCTGCTGTGTAGATGCTATTACGGTACATTATTGTCTTGTGCTATATACTCGGTGTCTCCCGGTGGATGGGACATGTGTATACACGGATCCCCTTTCCCAGCCGCCGGTGCTATATACTCGGTACAGGCTGGCAGTGTCCCGGTGGATGGGACATGTGTATACACGGATCTCCTCTCCCAGCCGCCGGTGCTATATACTCGGTACAGGCTGGCAGTGTCCCGGTGGATGGGACATGTGTATACACGGATCCCCTCTCCCAGCCGCCGGTGCTATATACTCGGTACAGGCTGGCAGTCTCCCGGTGGATGGGACATGTGTATACACGGATCTCCTCTCCCAGCCGCCGGTGCTATGTACTCTGTGTGTCCCGGTGGATGGGACATGTGTATACACGGATCTCCTCTCCCAGCCGCCGGTGTGCATGCTGTAGCCGCAGGAAGCAAGTGCAGAAAGTTGTGTTCGGTGTCCGTGGCCGGAATACCAGATAGAGTCACTCAAGCAGCACATCCAGCTGAGGGCAGCGCCGCTTATTTACATGGCCTGCTGCCGGTAAACGTGGCTGCCCTCCTTCTCTACACAGCCACATCAACACTACAAATTTATGCTGGGAAAAAAATAAATTGTATAATAAAAATAATAATTGCAGAGGTTCCTGTTTTATTAAAGTAATAGAAATAGGCAATACCAATCTTGTGTAGAACTAATGTATTAACTATACAAAAACAACACCTAGTGATACTGTCATGTCAGATCCAACATCTAATAGAGATTTGTAGTAAACTCCTGCTAGATATAAGTGTAACATACAGATAGGAGCAGATGCAGCTGATAGAATCAATTACCCTGGAAATATTCCCTGATAGGCATCTAACAATAGCTACACTGGGCAAAGGCACAGCCATAACTGGGCAACTTGTGGGAAAGAAGCAGTGTATGCTGCTATGTCTGTCATATATTTGTATACTGGCAGGGAAAGGGTAAATAAGGCAGTGTTTAAGTGTAGGTATCACTATGTGAAGGGCTTGTATTATACACAGAGGGGGCAGCCTGGCTATGGTTTATTAGAAAGAGATACATCAACATTTACTGCCTCTTGCTCAGTGGCACATGAAACCCCCCTCCTTTGTACTCATGGGCTTCATTCTGCACTGCAAGAACCAGATAGAGTTTCAAAAATGCACAGATAGATGGATATTGCAGTTGTTCATTTTAATCCTATTTTTTCTGTTTATTATTGTAAGGTAAAATGACATATTTTTATGCAATTAATGTATTTTACTTTATTAATAATATAATTATTATATAGTAATAAGAATGTTTATATTATTATTATTATTATTTCTTCTTCAGTATAGAAGGATACTATTGTATAGGTTTACATCTTATTTTATGTTCATTGGTTTGGTACTTTACAAAGTGGAATGACATACTGGGTTAAATAAACATACAAAGACTTGTAGTTGATCACTCTATAAATAAAAAAAACAAAACAGCAAATTTACTGAGAATTAAAGGGGAGCTCTGGAGTGTGTGAGTAGTGCAAATATATAGAAATAATGTTTATTATAATGTCCCATATTTAAGGATTTAGGATAACAATGGTTATTTCTGTGGCATTTTAGTGTTGCTGATATTCCCCTGGCAGAGATTTAGAGGGGCATTGAGGACTAAGCATAGTATAGTAATTCAATTATTTTATATTGTCTTATGCCAAGAGACAGATGTCCAATGTATCCATCTACTACATAAACTGAAGTGTTAACATTGCCCTGAATTACTTTGCGCCTTTAGGCAGATTATGATTTATTTGCGAATTTCTACATGATTCAGAAATAAAGTTTGAATAAATATTAAAACTACAGTAGTATTCACAATAATAATCTGCATTATTCCCAGAGTCACTTGGTTTGCCATCCTGAAGTAGCCCTCTAATGTTTGTAGTTCTGTAAGCATAGACACAGTTTGTATTACATAGTCAACAGATAACCCCCATGCTAAACAATCCTCCTCCACTAAGATTGAACCAATCTCTGGCAGACAAAGGGTCTCACATTTGATTTGTGCCCTCTACCACAACCAAGCACATCCCAACACCTGTCACTATTGTTTACATATTCGCTTTAGATTTCACCTCTAGTATATTAATCAGAATCTCTGCACTGTATCCAGCAGAGAAATTGCCACAGTGGAGGGCCTTCTCATGGAAATATTGATTTTTACTTAATCACTTGATCACATAACCCCTTGCATCTTTATTATTTGTCAATTGGAGTAATACATCAGGACAGAATACAAGATTTTGCCTATTCAGATGATCCTTTACTGTGTACTAAGTAGCAAAGTGACAGTTTCTTAGGTTCCCTATAGACTTCTGCTCGGCCTTTAACAAAGAGTTAAAATCAGACGCAAAAAGCAATAGCGTGAGATTAGTTCCGCATAACTGCATCATTTCTATTATGGGAAAACTTACAGCTCTGTATGTTTTTTTTTTTTCATGCGGTGCTTGAAATGTATTAAAATCAAAATTTTTGCTCTTTTATTTTTTAGCAAGTATTTATAATTGCCAGGAGTAATACAATATGAGTAAAATACATACATAACCCAGAACAATGAGTTAGATGGTATGAAAGATTCTGTGCAAGTAGTTGTTAATTAATCATATTAATTGAATTGTGTGATATATAAAAAATATATAATTTGCAGACCAAAAAGTAGTAAAGAAGTAAATTGAATCTGTATGTGTATATGGCACAGGCAGAACAAACACTGTAACTTTATGGACAAGCTGTACTCCACTGGTCATATATACACTGTATATACACTACATTATAATGATACATAGATGCTCTTCAAATAAATACTGTTCTTTAAATAAATAATGGAATACTATCTAACAACAAGCACATAGTCTTATTTTCACACAGAAGTGCACCAATTGGCTATTCTCTAGGGTATGGCATAGAGCAGGACAAAGGCAGCAGAAGCTAATGTCCTCAGCTTCTGATGGACCACCTGCACCAGAATATGTCCTGGTTCCTCTGAAATAGATAATACACGATAAGGTTTCATTTTAAAACTACATAAAGACAGAAGGTTTAAGACCATGGCTGGTGGTGCCCCCCTCCTTTTTCAGCCCTTGGCCTTGTCCTTGTTTCAGAAACAGCTATTTAAATGGCCACTATGCTGAATGAGTTCCTGTTTAATAGAAACCCTCACTGGTTTTGCATAAAATACGCTTCAATATTGAATCAACTCTAAATGCTATTAATCACAGTTGATTAGTTTGTTTTAATGTGATTCACTGTGCAACATAGGTGAACCCTACATGATTAAGGGCTGCAGATAATATGTTTCCCCAGCTGGGTCACTGTCCCATGCCATACAATCTGCTGTGTGGTTGAGCATTGGGGTCATACTTAAGGTATACATGTTTTCCAAGTCTGTTTGGAAAGCAAATGCATATATATATATATATATATATATATATATATATATTTCTTTTAGAGGAAGATCTTAAACAACATTGTTAAAGGTAAGATGAACGTAAACTAAGATGGCCAAAAAGTAATCAGAATTATTACCCATTTTTATTGTGCCATTTTCATTCCCGACACTGTATAATATAGGCTGAAACAGACAAAATACAGGAACAAACAATTTAAATAGATAAAACATGTCTGGTGAATGAAAGGGCTGCCATTTTGAGAATGCTTCCATTTTAAGGGGCCTAAAGAGACCCTCTTGAGGCATAGACCCAATAATTTGTCTGCTCTATAGAACATTAGCTTTATGATGATGAAAGTAAAAGACAGATAAACAAGAATCTTAATAAATATTCAACACATGGATAACATTTCCTGCTGATGTCTCCCTGTTATTGTTAAAGTATCCCCTCAAGCTGCTGAACTAGTGCTCTCCCTCACCCACCAATGGTAAGCAGTACAATAGCATTACAAATGCCATGGTGCTCGCCTGATGAGATTCACTACACTGGTGTGTGGAATATGTGATGCCCACTGAATATTAATACTTCGATGTGTTTTTCCTTACAAATAACAGTTTACACGTTAAATGAGTTTGCCTTTAGATGATCTAAATGTTGAATATTCTATTGAGCGTTTTATTTAAGTTTATGTTCTTGAGAAACAGCAGTATGTTGTTTTTTTTTCTCCAAAGATTGCTTTACAATTCAGAAGTGGTTAATTATTTTTCCTTTAAGTAGTGTTCAGGAGGCCACCTTGTCTCTGTCTTAGTTGGTTTCACTACAATCCACATTTTGGATATTGTTCATAGCAAGGCTGATAAAACATGGTTTTATTTACTGATCTTTTGGTTATAGTATTGTTAGCTTTTCTTGATTCTACATTCACTGTGGTGAATCATGGAGGAAATTACAGGTAGGGATGACTTTACAACCTTACGTTGGTGTTACAACACTTAGCAATAGAGAATGAAAATCACACACACAAACACACACACACACACACGCACACACACACACACACACACACACTATAGCTTTTTGAGGTCTCCACCTATTTGACTCCAGTGTTGGAGAGGTAATGAAGCTAAGTAGAAATTAATGGTGTAAGCTGAATTGAAAACACTCTGGATAAAGACTTACAGCTCATTATTATTGACTTTTTAACAAAGGCTTGTGTCACTTGGTATCCCAAATGACATTTCACTGTTGTATAATTGGTCATTTGTAAAGACTGCACAATGGGGGTAATTCATTAATTCTGATGGTGGTGATCATGGCACCTTCATAAGGACATTCCCGTTACAGTCAGAGTACGTGGGAGACACAACACTAGTTCAATATCTGTTCCCAGTATCTTCTTATTTTTCGTATTCTGGAAAGACCAGAAAAGAAAACTCTAAAATAGTTTTAAAGCTCTTTAAAGCTACCTCTTAAAAAGTTGAGTATTGTAATGAAAACGACATATTGAACTACATATTTGACTACATATACAGTAGGTAGAAACTTTCTGCAAAAAGGTAAACTGACAAAACAATAAAATAAAATAAAAGGTTTATTCCTTAAGTTTGGAGGGTATGTCATGATGTCCAGTGATGTACGGTCCAGGCCTCCCAATTTAATGCTGTCACACATGCCTTCAAGGCCATATCTGGGGCAGGAGAATTAGTGGCCTGTATGAGGACACTAGCACTATATATGTAATAGGGAGCACTATTATACATTATTCATTGGGCCTAGATTTATTTACACTTTTGTTACCGCAATGTAGTACAAATAACTATTTTTTTTTATTTAGAATTAAATATAATCTTTTAATTATTGTGCAAAGTTGTTTTTATGTTAAATCCTAAATAGTTATATTGTAAACGATGTGCTATAATAGCAGAGGAACATGCATACCTACTAGCTGATGCATTCCTTTGTTATAAATATATCTCTATCTATCTATCTATCTATCTATCTACAGTATGTACACATGCATCAAACCTGCAGCATAAAATCTGCAGTAAATATAAACTGCGTGTAAACAAACGCAAAGACAATTCTTCTGAATTCTCTTGAGTTTGTCTTTTCATAAAACTACACTGTAAATGGCAACACCTTAGGTAGAGAAGCAAAAAAGTCCAAAAGAAAACCACAGCTCAGCTAATATTTTGCATTCTGCTCTTGAAAAATGAAAGCTGAATTGTAAGTGGTTGCTATAGGCAATAAAGATAGCATTTCTTTAAGGCAATTATTTATTATCCCTTAGCATTTCTGTTTGTATGTGCGTATGGGGAAATGTATACCAAGTAAGTGTTACACATGGTGAGGACTAGACTTAAATTGATGAACAGGTTCAGTTCGGTCTGCCTATATGCTGCAGGATAAACCTCATGTATCAAAATAAGTCTCATAATAAACCCTCCCCCCCCCCCAAAAAAACCCTCTTTTCCTATAGTAGCCAATGACAGAGCAACTTTCCTTTTTGTAGAGCAGCTTAAAAATTAAAGCTTATTTCTAATTGGCTGCTGTGGGCAACATGATCAGATGACACATTATTGAGCAGAAAAGGAAAAACTGAATTAAAAAAATCAGAGTAATCAGGCTATGTTTATACACAGCAAAATACGGTCGTAAAATTGAGTGAAAAATATGACTGTTTTTCCAATGTAATAATATGCTCCATTGGAGTCAGTAGTGAAATGGCCGTTAGTGAACACACAGTAGATAAAAAAAAATGGCAATAATTAACAGGATCATTATTTACTGCGAAATGTTAAAAAAAACATATTTCTAACGCATGAGTTAAAAAAATGAATTGCCCCTCACAAAAGATAAATTACTAGATAAACTACATAAATTACATTAAAGCTAGAAACTAAAAAATAAGGCTAAAATACTATCGTAATTTTAAACCCACCTTAAAAGCAGTTATACCAAAAACAAAACAAAACAAATCAACAGCTCTTTTTTTTTTTTTTACAACTATTATAGTAAAGAATTGTTTGTATACATAGCCTTAAGTAAATGCATTGGGTTAGGTTATGGTTGCTACAACAATGCACTAGGATAGGTGAACATAGATGTTAAAGCAATATCCTGGAGGTAATTTTTTTTTTTTTTTTTATACGTAACTTTATTATTATTTTTTTTTATCTAAAAAAAAAAACAGTATTTTTTTAAACTTCTATATGTACTTCTGGTGCCTGGCAGCAACAAGGGCACCCCTCTGCAGCCACCACTGTTTGTGTCTGGAACTGCAGGGCTATAAGCCATGCAGTTCATGATCTCCTGCCATGATATTGGTGTCCAGGAGACACTGTCTGCAGATAGAGCTGTGGTTGCTTTCACTGCTCTGCTTCTAGCACAGTGAATGGCAATAGTAATCAGGGCTCACTGGGCAGAGGCTGCCAGACACTGGGATCATGTTGGGCAGCCTCTTCCCCTGTGTACTGTATATAAGAATATACAGTTCGAGGGGATGTGGCATGTGTAGTAGCACTAGAATGCGGTGGTGGGGGCTGTGTAGCAGCACTAGAACATAGCAGGAGATAGGGAACTGCATGGCTTATAGCCCTGCAGTTCCCCATACCAACGGCAGTGGCAGCAGAGGGGCCCCTAATTGCTGCCAGGCACTGTAAATACATATAGGAATAAAAAGCTACACTTTTTTTTTTAAATAAAGGTATATTACAAAGTAATGTAACTTTATTAAAGCAATCTATTACCAATTTTTTAACAGTCTCAGGAATACCCCGTTAATATAAACACATTTTTTAAAGAAAAGCTGATGTCTCTTAAAATGAAAGCAGAGTTGAATGATGGTCAGATGTACAGTTTGCACAAGTGTACAAAATATATTTTGTAGGCTATGTTCTCAAGATGTTTTTCCTTTCTTTTTAATTTTTTTCTTACTTCGTCCATCATCATGAGTTCAAAATGCCGCCAGTCATTTTGCTTTTTTGATCCCAGTCATTATAATGACGGCTGTTGGTTCATTAATTTAGTTGAGGTGGACTGATTGTCCTTTGGGTGTGTCTTTAATTGAAAAATCCATTGAATTTAATAGAGATGGTGAAAGGACGGTGAAAGATGAAAAACTGTGTGTGAACAATTAAAAAAAAACATTATTTACAAAAGATATTCGTGAATATGACCATTAATTTGACGTCTGCGCTAACAATGTGCGTTATTTAATACGCTGTGTGAATTGGATGTTTGTCATTGCTTTTTTTTTTTTTAGTACTTAGTGTAACAGTAGGCCATATATATGCTTAGGCCATGATCAGTGTCTTTTACCAGATCTGCTTCTTGCTGTGTTCTATTGCTATGCATTTATTCCAGACAGTTAGTGTTGTTGAATAGTATTTCTACTATTGGATGGATGGTATTTTCCACTGTAGCCCCCCTCAAAAAAAAGATGAGCGAACTTGCTGAAAGTTTGGGTTGTAATGCGAAGGCACAGGAGCTAGAATCCTCTGTTTACCAATACCCAAAACTGCTGAGCAGGAACATGAACATTACAGCAAAAGTACAAGAACAACGGACTACCTCATGGATGGCCACAAGTCACACCAGAAACATATTGGTGGGAATTTATCAATGCTTTCACCAGAAAACTATTATAAAGAAGTTTGGGCAACACTGTCAGTTGTTACACAATGCTCTCATATTTTGCCTAAAACACAAGAAAAGTTGCAAATATTTTTGGGCAAACAAGCTTAAAATGTTGCGACAATTGTACCCCAAAACCTACTCAGAAACCATTGATAAATTCCCCCAAATGTGTTCCCACACAGTATTTTTGCTCAACATTTTTGTCAGTACTTTCCAACCAAAACCCAGGAGTAGATTGAAAACACAGAAAGGATCTGTTCACACACTGTTGAAATTTAGTGGATGTCCGTCATTTAATTGCAAATAATCGCCGTTATTTTAAAACAATGGCCGCTGTTTTGAAACAATGATCATTATTTACCATATACTATGTACACACAATGGTTTTTCCTATCTGTTTAAAATTACATCCGTCATTTTAAGGTTAAAATGACGTTCATCATTTTGCTATTTGGCCTCCCGTCAGTGCAATGATGGCTGTTGGTACATTATTCTAGTCTTGGCCTTTGGGTTTCTCTTTAATTGAAAAGCCATTGAATTAATAGGAAAAACGGTGAAAGGACGGTAAAAATAGAAAAACTGTGTGTGAACAACTAATAAATAATGTCCGCTGCTTGCAATTGACATCCGCGCATACAACATCTGTCCTTTTATACACTGTGTGTATTGGACGTCCGTCAATCCATCGACTTCAATGCATTACATGGAAGTCAATTACATTGTGGCAATAATGGACCTCTTTTTTAATTGAAAAGGCATCAGCTTTTTCTCTTTTTTTATGTTGTGTGAACATACTGTAGCCATTAAATGACGTCCATCCACTCAATTTCAATAGTGTGTGACACATAGCCTTTCAGTGTTTTTAATATACTCCTGGCTTTGGTTGCAAAATACTGAGCAAAAACACTGTGTGGGAACACAGCCTTAGGCCTTATGCACACGGTCGGTATTTTTTTCAAGTCCGTACATTCTTCCCGCTATCCACCTGTACAATCCGCTAAAAATTATGGATTGGGTCTCCGTAGTGCATCCGTATTTCTGTAAATCCTTTTTTTTTTCAACAATGTCAACTCTAACTCATCTGTATTATTTTACGGAAATATGGATGCCAAAGAGGTCACAATCTGTAAAAAAATAGCGGCTCCCATAGATTTCTATAAGAGGATCTGTAAAAAAAATCTAAGTCTGCTCTAGGATATGTCTTTTTTTCCCCTCAGCATTTTACTTGAATACGTTAATACGGATCTGTAGATCACGGGACATGTGCATAAGGCCTTAATGTCAAGCCTTTACTGAGCAGGACTTCTCTCAAAGATAACACAATATAACAATACACAGGGGTATAAAAACACAATTTTTAGGGTTCAGATGTCAAGGTCAAGTGCACTCAAACCCTTATTTTATGACCACACAAAAACATTATAATCACATTTGTTGTGCAGATAACATAAATATACTAAATGTGCCACATCACCATTCAACACAATGCATACATGTGAAACTAGCAGTGGTGTTTTCATACAAATCAGTCCATCCCTGTTACATGTCACCATTTTATTGTAATTTTTTTTATTTTCCTTTTTAGATTGATTATATATGTGTTATATATTTATTTTACATCCACTCCAAATGTGATTCTAATATCTTTTGCATTATAAGTTAGGTTTTAAGCCTACCTGACCTTGAGTTTTGACTCCAACAATGTTGTTTATGCACTTGTGTTCATATCATTGGGGTCTGTCCATATATGGCTATGTTCATTGGATAACGGACGTTTTTACTGCGCACGTCAAAATAATGAGCATGATCATTATTTTCGGACATCTTTTGCAAACAGCGGATGTTTTTTTATTAGTTGTTCACACGCAGTTTTTCTTTTGTCTTTTTTAACTGTCCTTTCTCCGTTTTTACTATTAAATTCAATTGACTTTTCAATTTAGACACATTTAAAGGGCAATTAGTAACTCCAAACTAAAATAATGTGCAAACACCAGTCATTGCACTACGGGGAGGCCAGGCCGCTAAATGACGTCCGTTATTTTAGACTCAAAATAACGGACGTCATTTTAAACGGAGCTAAAAATTTTTGTGTGTACATAGCCTATTGCTGTCTTGATCCGAAGAAGAGATTTTGCTCCAAACATGTCTGTAAAACAAGCCTTCTTAATAAAAAATTGATACTGAACCATAGTGTCATCCTGACATGATCTCTACCATGGTAGAGCTTATTGGCAAATCAATTTTCCTGTTGTTAAAACTATAATTAAAGGTGCTTGAGAACACCAACTGGCATACAATAGCAGTGGTGCCTTTATATTAGAAAATGTTGAAATTTTTTGAAAAATGTAATTGTCAATCTGAGAAACGAGTGAGTCTTCCGCCATTTGTAAAAAGTGTTGTACCAATTGATTACTTTAGTAGTTCTATTTTGTGGGTTATAAAGGTTTTAAAGGTGAAGAGTCTGAGGAGTTTGTGGCATAGAAAAGAATAGACATTTCACCATGAAATAGTTTACCTGTCTCTGAGAAGCTCAGTTGTGCATGTAATGTGGACGACTGCACATACAAAAGACCAACTTTACTGCACTTGACCACAGGCAAATAATAAGGTGCAGCAATGCCAACTAAAAAAGCCTTACATAAATGATACAAAGCATGGGGGATTTGTACTACATGTTAGTAAAATAAGGGTATGGATTGGTCAACACACAACCCTCAAATGAGACCATTTGGCTATATGTGCACATGGCTCCGAATATAGATCCTTAAGTATAATAGTCATGCCCAACAACTTTGTAGAAATCAGTAGTACAAGTGAATAAAGGAAACTCCTTAGTCTGTTTATAATAAGGGAAAGCCATTAATAGCAGAGTGAGTATAGGCTAGCTGGGTTGGGTGCAGGGGGATCGGCCAAGAGGGATAAATGAGCAGAATTTAGGTTTTTCAGGCAGAAAAGGGGCTGAAATTACAGGTTAGGCTTTCAGTGCTGGTCTGGGAACTTCTGAAGGTTTGCTACTGTGAGACAACATTGTAGGATCTTGTTTTTAGTGTGTATATAGGCCGAGTTTTCTCAAAGGGTATAAAACAGAAACTAGTGTAAACTGCCCATAGCAACCAATCACATCTGAGCTGTGATTGGTTGCTATGGGCATATTACATCAGTTTTTTTTTAGGGTACGTTCACACTTACCGGATCCGCAGCGTATTTTCTGCTGCGGATCTGCTGCGGATCTGCAGCAGATTTCATTTAAATAATTGAACACAGCATCAAATCTGCACCATCAAATCTGCTGCAAATCTGCTGTGGATCCTGTAGGTGTGAACGTACCCTCAGGATGCAGCACAGATGCTAGTCTGCATTCACACTGTAGCTGAGCATAGGGAAAGCAGACACAGAGATGGAGTTTGCTGGGTAGTAACAAGGGAAGAAATGTATGGAAGCTCATATTACAAGTGTCTATCTCTCACCCACTACCAAGCAGAAAGTTAGGCTGCAAACTTTTATACTATACAGGTTTTTTTCTCTGTAGTTATATCCAGTGCCAAAAGTAACAATGCAGGAAAAAATGAAATCATGAAATATGAAAGCAGTTACTATATATAGTGTGAAAAAACATGACAGTGTGCTGTAGTTTGCAGTCCCCTAGTGAGCATGGTGACTTTTGGTAATTTGTCCGTGCAGCGGATTATGTACAGTCTCGAGTCTCCTACTGTAATGCAGAGTCAAAGAGAAGTTGTGGATCAGTGTTTGTCCTGCACTCTGGCACTCCTTATCCACTGCTTCCTCCTCCCTCTTCTTCATGAATAATCAATGCTGCTCGTCCCCCTGCTTGCTCAGCTGTCAGCCAGTGTCTCCGATTGCAGACATAAATTGCCTACAGAGGAATGATCTGCAATCAGGTATAGCTGTGTTGGGAGTCATAAGGGTATTATTGGCTGGGCAGGATAGATACAGTTGGTCCTGTGTACCTGCAATTATTGTTTATTGGTTTTATTCATCCCAGAATTTTTTTTTTAAATCTTTTACTTCTAACGTTTTCTAGTCTCAGTTTGAGAAATTACTGCCTTTTCAATCAGTTTCTACAAACATATTTAATATAATTTAAAAACAAATGAAAGAAATAGCATGTGTATAACCTTTACATGTTATGTTACAGAATACTTCTAGCAAAGCTATTGGCTCTTTTGTAATGAATTATACAACCTGAGCTTAACAAAATGAAATTAAAATATGATTTTACTCACTATTTATATCCCGGATACTTACTTTTACTCCCTTATTATTTTTTTTTGACAAATTATACTGGCAGAAATATTTTTATATAAAATAAATGCTGTCTGTTTTATTGTTGAGATCACAAGCAGTAAACAGAAGTTATCAGCTCACAATGTGCATGTGTTGGCAATAAGATGATAGTTCCCTTGGCTTGAGGAGCAAAGAACACCGAGAACCTGGGCCATTCACCAGTAGCATAAATAATAGAGAAAGTCCACAGCTCAATACAATAAAAAAATGTAATGATCATGGCAACTACGTGCCGAAATGCGTCAGTGCATTTTTTTTAATCTTGTATGTCCGATTCTTACTGATATGGAATAAAGCTATTACACTTTTTTATTGTATGAAGCTGTGGACTTTCTTCGTTATTTGCTTTATTGTTGTGGCTATGCTGTCAAATTGGTGGTTTAAGTTAGCAATGAAGTACAGCTATGTTGCTAATCAATAGTTATCTAAAAAAGAGTATGGTGGAGGGTGAACTACGGTAGGAAAGATAGTGCTATTCACCTAGGTATGTAGAAACCAATATAAAACTTCATATAGCTACAGTTGTTACGTTTTAATGCACTACTACATGAAATAGGAAGGCAAGAAGTGATAAGTATGCCCGAATATCAGTACAGAACACTAATTTGATGTTTTGTTATGTGCTCTATGTATGCCCCTTTAGGACAATATAATGAAAAACTAGGTACTAATGGCACATATAACTAGTTTTGTAGTGCACAAGATTTTCACATACATTTCTACTACAAACCTGCTCCATGCTCTTTTTCACTGTAAAAGAGAATATCTGTGTGTATATGTTCATTTAGAGTTTTTGAAACTAGAGGTGCTTGTACAGATTATTGAGATTATTGTGATTGGAGGTAAATGGAGAAGAACTATAATTGGTGCTCATTAGATATGAGCGAACCTCGAGCATGCTCGAGTCCATCCGAACCCGAACTTTCAGTATTTGATTAGCAGTGGCTGCTGAAGTGGCTGATAAAGCCCTAAGGGCCCTATTCCACCGGACGATTTTCGTTCAGATTATGGTTAAATCGTTCGATTGAAATGCAGTTAACGATTAATGACCGAACGAGAAATCGTTGTTCGCTTTATAAGACCTGGACCTATTTTTATCGTCGCTCGTTCGCAAATTGTTCGCATTAAATAAGACATCGTTTGGTCGTTCGCAATAGATACAAATGCAATAGCGAATAAATAGCGAAGAAAAAACGTTCTCAATTACGATCATAAGTAACGATTATCGTTCCATGGAAATGAGTGAACGTTTTCAGGTCTTTCGCAATAGCGGTCGTTTGAGATCGTTAATCGTTAACGATTATGCAAACGATAATCGTCCGGTGGAATAGGGCCCTAAGGCTATGTGGAAAACATGGATATAGTCATTGGCTGTATCCATGTTTTCCAGACAACCTTAGAGCTTTATCAAAGTTCAGCAGGCCAAGCTAATCCAATGCCGAAAGATCGGGTTCGGATCGACTCGAACCTGAACCCGGTTTGCTCATCTCTAGTGCTCATGAACCATCTTCAGCGCATCATTAAGGGGCTTCAGGAGCAGCACCAACAATAGTTCTTCTGTACTTGCACACCTCTGTTCTCGGCTCAACAGTACGCTAAAATACTGTGCTCAGACAGCACCCTTTGTTTTTCCTCATTTGTTACCTTTCCCTGGATCTAGTATTTGGGAGTTCTGCTTTTTAATATTATTGTAAATTATTGTGTAATTGTTATGATTTTATAGTTTAAAGTGACTGCTGAGAAAATGTTTAAATCAGTAGTTTAAGCTATGGACACATATTAATCATTATGATATATATATATATATATATATATATATATATATAGGCAAACCAGATATGAACATACCCTTTTAGGCACAGATTTATCACAGGGTGTAAAATTTAGACTGGTGCGAACTGCCCACAGCAACCAATTACAGCTTTCAGCTCTGGTAAATGATAGAGGAGCTGTGATTTGCTGCTGTGGGCAGTTTGCACCAGTCTAAATTTTACACCCTTTGATAAATCACCCCCATAATGTTCTAATACATGCCAAACAGTCCCAATCGGTAGACTTTACAGTGTTTCCAAGGTTGTTCTTTTATAGCACTGCTTGCATATTATATTCAGGAACACAAGACTGATCAGAGTGTTTGGCCCCACAGTGTATAGCAGACTTTTAGACTGATATTTCTAAAATCTGATCACCATAACAAAAACAACACTAATACCATTGGATTTTTGGATAGATCTACACCATCTACACTTAAAGCATACATGTCACAAAGTCTGCTGACATGATCAGCAGTGAAATCCACTCTGCCGGAAGTTTGAGTATCCATGGATATCACCACACTGTGACAGTAATGTGCGCAACCTCTATTTTGATCCAATTGGGGACACCATGACGTGGTCGTATCCATGAATATTGAAAATTCCATCCGCAGAGAGAAATTTATAGTTGATAGGGTCGATGCACTTCTTGACAGGTATGCAGTAAAGTTTAATCTGTCACCTATATTTGATGCTAAGGCCTGCAGATACTGCTGGATAGCTGTTACACTTTAAAATCAAACTGTACCTTTCCCAGAGCTGATGTTGGTTGATGAACCTTTTAAATTGGGTTTTTATTTCTCAGCTAAGTGTCAAGAAGGCGGAGTTGAGCTGTTAAGTGTTCCATCCTGGCAAACCTCTTCAGCCACCCTCACCTCCCAGCTCCTCCTCCCAGGAGGATCTGGGGGGGAGATCAAGTGATGAGGTGTATCAGGTGGTGGCACTTGACCAGCTCAGCCACGCCCCCTGACACTTAGTAAAAAGGCAATTTTGAAGGTTTGAATTTACACCCTAACAGGTTTCCAAGGCAGGCATTAGCATCAAATACGGCTGACAGATTCGCTGTCAGTTATATTGCCATTTAAGTTTATGCCAGCAATAAAAATATTAGACATTCAGTTGCATTTACATATTTCCAATGAGTGCTGACTTCAATATTCAACATTCTCAGTAACTAAACAGAAGCTATTCACAATATGTGTCTGCATGTGGGTCTGCATATGGGTATGCAATAAAACTGCTACATTTGAATCCTAATGTAATGTAAATTCCATACACAGCATTCAGTTCTATCAGTTATGTTATAGGCGGCCAATAATATTCATTTTCAATTAAAACCCATGTAGAGAAGCTAGCAACTTCCCTCCTTTTGATGTCACTATTCAGTTATATCTCCCAGCATTTTTTTTTATTTCTAACTTCCTTTGTGAATTGTAACGTCATATACTGCAAATAGTGGTGAAAGCAGCAGTATGTCAGCTACTTTGTGGCAGCTACTTTCTGGGGTAGAAACTAAAGATTGCCCATGCATACAGTGTAAACATTTTGGTTGATCACAGAACAGCTATTAGTATTCAGCATTAGCAAAGTTCTCTGAACCTGAACACTCGGCATTTGACTCCCAGTGTCTGGAGAAGTTGGGTGTCATCCTAGGGAGACCTCTAAAACATGGATACAGCCAAAGGCTATGTTCACACGTTTTTTAAGCTCTGTTTAAAATGTCGTCCGTCATTTTTGAGTCTAAAATAATGAACATAATTTAGCTGTCTAGCCTTCCCTTAGTGCAATGGCGGCTGTTGTTATATTATTCTAGTTTGGGATTACTGATTGACCTTTGGGTGTGGTTTAATTGAAAAGTCCATTGAATTTAATAGTAAAAACGGAGAAAGAACGGTGAAAAAAGAAAAACTGTGTGTGGACAAGTAATAAAAAATGGCTGCTGTTTGCCAGCCAAACAGTCCAAAAATATTTTTTTATGATCACAATTTTGATGTCTGCGTTGATATCGTCCGTTATTCAATACAGTGTGTGCATTGGACGTCCGTCTTTTCCATTGCAGTCCATTGCATTGTAGTCAGTTAAATCGCGGCAATAATGGACGTCTTTTTAAATAGAAAAAGTGGCCGCCTTTTCTCTTTTTTTGACATTGTGTGAACATAGCCATAGGCTGGAAAATGTTTTGAGATCATTGCCAATCCCGAACACTTGGGCAAGTCCGCTTAACACTATTTAGCGTTTAATCACCATGGCATTTGTTTTGGGCTTAGTGACCCATAATATAGATCTAGAATATAATGTTGGTTAGAATCATTGTTCTAAGTGCTATTTGTCAACACATTTTATGTCAAAGCTTGAGAGCGCAAATGTTCCCAGGTGCAGAATTTTTTTCCCCTATGCAAATACTGGATATTGAAGCAAATTTCTACAACTTTTCACTTGCATTGATTGTATTTTAAATAAGCTGGCACCGAGTTTGCATTTTGTTGTAGCCAGCCAAATACCAACTAAATTTAATTAGAGACACTAAACCTAAAAATGAATGAAAAAATACAATAAAAATTAAACTATGCCCCCACTCTTGGCTGGTTCTCTTTAGGAGTAGATGGAACTACTAAAGGGGGCTTACTTGTTAGTGACCCATTAGACTGAGTGACATACTTTTATTGAACCAATCAATTATATCTTTCTGACTCTCTTTAATGTTCAAGGAGTTATCAAGGCTTTGGGTGTGATTTTGTAGATCAGTTCCATGGAAGTGAATGGAGGTGAATTGTAATACCACACACAACCTGAGGACAGGGGTTGTGCTGTCGGCGTTGCAGGAACATTTTTAAGCTTGGCGCAAAAAAAATGCAGAACTTAATAAATGTCCCCCTAAAAGTCACAGTGAAGCCCTAGAATAAAAAGAGAAAAAATATAACAAACATATTTTTACTTCTCACTGCTTTGGCTATAAAAAGTTACTTTTCTCTAAATTTTGTCTATAAAAAGCCAAAAAGCAGATCTGTTTATTTTCTGTTACAATTGATGCATCGTAGGTTATGATGATGTACAAGCTAGCTTGTTTTCACTACAGGTGTATGAAATATGAACATAACTCATCTGTATATAACTACTCACTAATTTTAGTAGTTTGTACAACTTTACAGACATGTATGTATATTTCTGTAACCATTCTTCGTCTCGGTTAATAGATCCCTGTAGAATGTTCACCTCATCGAATAAATGTCTCGTAATTATTCATGCTTAAACAACTGACTTGAGATGTATTTGACCTTCCTGTCATGCACTTAACAAATGTCTACTGTTCCTTGTGCCTGTAAGTCCTCTATTAGACCATTAATATTAAGTATATTTACAATAAAAAAAAACCTTTTTGACATAATTTTTGTCTTTACCTGATCTGTCTTGAAATATATATATATATATATATATATATATATATATATATATATGTTATTTTTGCAGGTGGAAACCATTTACTTATATATTTAAAGCGGTGCTCCAGCGAATTTTTTTTTTAAATCAACTTGTCAGAAAGTGACAGAGATTTGTAATTTGCTTCTATTAAACAAAATCTCCAGTCTTCCAGTACTTATCAGCTGCTGTAGGTTCTGCAGGAAGTGGTGTATTATTTCCAGTCTGGAGAGCAGGAGAGGTTTTCTATGGGGATTTGCTACTGCTCTAAACAGTTCTTGACATGGACAGAGGTGGCAGCAGAGAGCACTGTGTCAGACTGGAAAGAATACACCACTGCAGGACATACAGCATCTAAAGAGTACCGGAAGATTGGATTTTTTTTTTGTTGATAGAAGTAAATTACAAATCTCTGGCATTTTCTGACACAAGTTGATTTGAAAGTTTTTTTTCCTCTGGAGTACCCCCTTAATTTCTATATTTGGTTTAAAATCTCATTTATGAGAGCACATTTCATGTCCATATTAGTTTCATATTTGGAAAGGCCAAAATAAGAATATGCAGCTATAGGGGTATTCCAGTCACAAACATATATAACCTATTCACTATATATGTACTAAATGGAAAGTCGGTGGGGATCTGACCACTGTAACCCTCAACGTTTGGCTATTTGCATCAGTGTCATAGGCTAGGAATAAAGTGGCAGGGTGAACACTCAACTACCACTCCATTAGAATTTCTCCTAGCTGGCTATTTGTGGCTGATAAGACGCATTGTAGTGATTGGTGGGATCCTGTCAGGGGATAGGTAATAAATGTTTCTGGCTGGAAAACTCCTTTAATGTTATTTAATACTATTAGTCAAATTATCTGATTTGCCACATCTTCCAAATTCCCACATTTCAGACATATATGCTTAATATTGATGATTTATTTTTCAAATTGAATTCAACAGAGTCTTAAGTATGTCTGGTCTCTTATTTTCACCCATATTTACATCTGTATGTGCAACTGTATTGGACATGTATTTAAGTATTCAATTTGAGAGGGAATACACAAAAAAAATCAACGTGAATATAATACTGACAATAAATATAAATGCACAATAAGTATAGATGAATTATATACATTCATGCCTCTGTTAAGGTTGGTGGTTCCACCTGTTAGTCTGGGTAAATGAGACCTATTACTTTTCTCAGGGTAAAATTCTACAAGTTAAGTTCCCATATATATAGCTGTTACTAAACTACATGAATATTGTATTCCAGAACAGGCGCATGCTATGAGTAAGAGCCAGGCGTAACTCAAAACATGTCAGAACATTTTATCATTTTTATATTGGATTTTTATATGCCTTAAATCTCTTTGCTTTTAATCTATGAATAAACATTAAAGTTTGAATTTCACCATTTGGGGTCTTAAATACAGTTTTTTTCAAGCATGACTGAATAAAATAAGTAACCTCTTAAATATTTAGCATTGACCCATCTAACCAGACCGGGAATATTATTTATTGATCTGTTAGTCACCCATGGCCACTCTTTAGTAGTGGTAATTCTGTATTTTATTTTTATTTTGCACTTGGTGACAGGCCTAATGGGAGTTAGCCGGCTTAACTGGTTAATGACCAGGGCTGGACGGCAGCTGCACAGTACCTGTGGCATGGCATACAATAATAACATCCTGTTAGTGAACAAAGAGAGAAAATTGCAGAGAAATTTATAGGTTTGATAGAAAAGGCCTCACTAATTACTGTGCAATATATAGTTGAACTATAGTGTTATGTTAAGGCTATGTTCACACAGTGTCAAAAATAGAGAAAAGGCGGCCGATTTTGATATTTAAAAAATTTCAGTTTTTGCCGCGATTTAACTGACTGCAATGGCAATGCATTGTAGTCAGTGGGAAGACAGATGTCCAATGCACACAATGCACTGAATAACAGACGTTTTTACCACGGACGTCAAAATAAGGAGCATGATCATTTTTTTCAGACGTCTTTTGCAAACAGCGGACGTTTTTTATTAGTTGTTCACACACAGTTTTTCTTTTTCCACTGTTCTTTCTCTGTTTTTACTATTAAATTCAAGGGCAATTAGTAACCCCAAACTAGAATAATGTATCAACAGTAGAGATGAGTGAACCGGTTCGGACGGTATGGGATCCGGTTTGGATTTTTCCAAAAGTCAGAGTCTGATCGGATTCGGATTTTTGGAAGTCCGCTCCGATTTTTTTTTTCTTGCTTTCTAAAATGGCAGCCACCATTTTTGAAAGCAGGAAGTGTTCCAGGTGGGAAAAGCACTTTTCCATGATGCCTGGAACACATCCAATTAGCAGGGATCTTGCAGTAGCCCACCCCCTTTGTGACGTCGGTATTGCTTTGATAGGAGCGGTCACATGACCGCACAACGCAGTCTGCAGAGAGAGAGATAGAGGAAGGAGACAAGCAGTGCACAGAGCTCGTCATTGTCAAAACGCTGCTGGTGCTGCTGTACTACTGACTACTGAGAAGATATTGTAGAAAAGCAAAGACCAAAAGATTAGGAAAGCGGAGAGGAGAAACATAGTAATTGAAAGTGAAATATAGAGAGGGCGAAAGATAGATAGATTAGGCATAGGAGAGCAAAGGGTGGACGGAAGTCCTATAGTTAGATCCTTGTGATAGTGTCTATCACATATGTGTTATCCTGAGAGACAAATATACCTGGTGCACGTGTGTAGCATAAAACCTTTTTCCTGCATTGACCCTGTAATGGTGAATTTCCTGCATAGACCCTGTAATGGTGAATTTCCTGCATAGACCATCTTCCTGCATAGACCCTGTAATGGTGAATATTGAAGTCTAAAAATTTTTTTTTGACTTTGAGACATTGAAAAGATAATGATGTTACTGACATGTAGAGCCCTAAATTCAACTAAATATACTACCCCCGTATCATGTAGATGTTTTAAACTATGAAATCAGAAGAAATCCGAAATTCGATTGAACCGAAGTTTTCAAAAAAATCCGGAATTCCGGTCACTCATCTCTAATCAACAGCCATCACTGCACTAAGGGAAGTCCAGAGAGCTAAATGATGTCCCTTATTTTAGACTCAAACTAACGGACGTCTTTTTAAAGGGAGCTCAAAAGACGTTGTGTGAACATAGCCTAACATTGTAAACCACATTTACATTTTGATCATGTGTTTTTGTCAATGGTCACAATGTATATTTTGTCCAAACCAAGAAAGTAACCTTTTAAATTAAAGTATATGGCTATGTTCAAACAAGATCAAAAATAGAGAAAAGATATTTAAAAAAACATCCTTTATTGACTTTATTTATAACTGACTGCAATGCTATGATGGACGTCCAATGGGCACACTGTATTGAATAATGGACATTATTGCCACGGACGTCAGAATAATGATCATGACAATTATTTTCGGACGTCTTTTGCAAACAGCGGACATTTTTTATTAGTTGTTCACACACAGATTTTCTTTTTTAACCGTTCTTTCTCCGTTTTTACTATTAAATTCAATGGACTTTTTAATTAAGACACACCCGTTAGTAAACCCAAACTAGGATAATGTACCAACACCAGTCATTGCACTAAGGGGAGGCCAGACAGCTAAATGATGTCCGTTATTTTAGACTCAAAATGGCGGGCGTCATTTTAAACGGAGCATAATGAACTTAATAAATAGGCATACTGTCACATTTTGCACTTTATCTTCTGTCTTTAAACCATACATTATATGTACAACCTGGCTCTAACATTTCTATTTCTAATGAAAGCAGAATTATTTATACCTGGAATTGTTATAGATTTCTTTAGCCATAAGGCCACATTTCTTTCTTTTAATAACTGAAGACCTTTGAATATCTTTATTTTTTTTGGTATGACTTAATTTTCTTTTTTCTAAGACAGTATTTTGTGTCTACATTTTGTACAATGATATAATACTTATAGATATGGCGAGAGGAATTGCTTGCAGCTTCTGGGCCCTGGACTTTGATGTGCCGAAAGTTCGGGTTCGCACATTTGAATCCTCTGCCTGGAAAAGGTGGATGCAGCCATTTAGGCAAGTTCGCTCATCTCTATCTGATACCTACACTATTGGCCTTTATATAGATAAAAGGATTTTCGTTGAATAAAACCCCAACACCCCATATATATTTTCTACGGCTCAATATTTTTACTACAAGAGTTAAACTTTGAGGTCTATTCCTACAATGCCAAGCACATTTTATACCTAATAGTATGTATCTGATTGACAAATATTTCCACTGAAACATTACAAAAACATGTTTTCATTCATAATGGCCAGTTGCATGCTCGGGGTACAAACAAATGTGATGAAGATGTTTGGAAACCCTTAAACTGTGAGTCTGCATCACAATAAACAATGCAGTTATTTACCATTTTATTTTGCATTCTATGTTTTGCAGGACATGGGGGAGTAAATCAGCTAGGGGGTGTGTTTGTAAACGGCCGACCACTCCCTGATGTAGTTCGTCAAAGAATTGTAGAACTTGCCCATCAAGGTGTCCGGCCATGTGACATCTCAAGGCAACTACGAGTCAGCCATGGATGTGTCAGCAAAATTCTTGGCAGGTAACAGTGCTTCTAAAGTAAATTTAATAACACAAAACGGGAACTTTGTATTCTTTGTATGCTAGAGTTTTCCAGAAATATTTAAAGGAGAAGACCCTGTACCCCTGCAGCGCCATGTCACCGGCTCTCTGCTGGAGCTATTTTTCCCCCGGCTTCTTGATATGTCACAACTCAACCCAGCTCATGGATGTCCTGCTCAGCCAGTGAGTGACTGCAGCGGTGTCCTGCCTAAGTCATTGACTGGCTAAGAGGGCAATCCATCAGCTGTGGGAGACTGTCGGGGGTACAGGAGTGGTTATGCAGTGCTGCAGGGACACTGAGACCGGTAAGTATACGTTCTTTAGTATGTTCCCCCAACCCCCTGCTTGTACTAGATTTTTTATTTTAATTGGACTTCTCCTTAACCCTGCGGCCAAAAGATCAACCGGCTGGTACGTGCAGAGACCGGCCGTTCCGTGATCCGGCTGGGTTCACGGAACAGGCGGTCTCTCACGTTGTGTGAACATAGCCTAAGGGTGCGTTCATACATACAGGATCCGCAGCAGATTTGATGACCAAGAATTGATTTGCTTTGAATCTGCAGCTTCAAATCTGCGCCATCAAATCTGCTGCAGATCCTGTACGTGTGAACGCACCCTTAAGATGCTACTTCCAAAGTATATCTTATGTGGGATGTTCCTTATGCATGTATAGATAGAATTTAAAGGCGAAACCTGCTGATAGTTCCCGGTAGCTCCTGGTCTTCTTACTGGTGATACTGCTCACCATCTTAAGTGCCATTGTTTTCAGGACAATTAATGCAATACAAATATGCTAATTTGCTTGTTAGGAACACTGGGGCCCCCCAGATCACTATTCGGCCGCCCGCCGCCTCCACCGCTCATGCCTCCTGATGCATATTCCAGCCTACCTGCTACTGCATATGCATAAGTAAGCGTGAATGGGGAAGGCTGTAGGCAGGCCGAACAGTGCTCTGGGGGCCCCAGTGCCCCTAACAAGTAAATTAGCATATTTGTATTGCTTTAATTATCTTGAAAATGGAGGATGGGGAGAAGACCAGCACCTTAGTGGATACTGGGAACCATCAGCAGGTCCCTACACATAAACCTGCTGATAGTTCCTCTTCAACAAATGAGTTACCTTTAGCAGTTGCTCATTCTAACAAGACACACATTAGAATACCCATGCTGCTCTACTTACTAATCATAGAAGGCTATGTGATGAAGGCTATATGGTTGATTTGTATTAGCTGAGCCTTACTTTTTTTTAACCTCTCAGTTATTTAACGTTTAAAAAGAACTTAGTTTTATTGTTGCTGATTAGAAGAAAAGAATCCAGCTCACTCATCCACTTGATTACATATTAGTCTTTGTTGTGTCACAGCAGACACTGTATCTATTCACAGTCCAGTCTGCTCCAGAAATAGATAACCCAGCGTAAAAACAAACACTTTAAAGTTTTTTTTTAAAGAAAAACAAACAAAAAACAATAAAAAGTGGATTATTTTTGTATCACTGTTGTTACATAATGAATTTTAATCAGTTTTTAAACTAAATGTTCAAGTTTTATTGTCACTGTACTACATAGATTTTTTCATTTCTTTCTTCCTAAGTCTAGACATTTCCTATTCTTTTTCCCTCTAATCCTGATATTTTAACTTGGCTGCCTGGGAGAAGTTTCCCAGGACTGGATCCAGCTTTTCCCAGTTCTTGGTGTGGAGCACAGAGCAAATCTGGCACAGTATCCCAGTAGCTCCACTCTCTCCATGTTGCTAATTGACTGAGTTATGTTATGTTTTTACATAATTAGGCCATGTTCACATGGTGTAAGACACCGGCCATTCAGTGACCCGGCCGGGTCACAGAACGTCCGGTGTCAGAGAAGATCATCCTGGCCGGTACTGCAGTACGCTTCATTGTGTGAACTGACAGGTTCTCTGCGGCCGCTATTCAATGAATGTCAGTTTTTCGTGCGGCCGGATGAAATCCCGTACGGATCATATACTATGTGTATACGCTCCGGCCAGGATTCAAACTACTTGCAGCACTATGTAAGTTTAGTATTAATCACAGCCGTTGTTGCAAAAACAGTCGTGATTAATACTAAACTTACATTGTGTGAACATAGCCTAAAAGTGTTTTCAAATCACCTTAAGGTATGATATGTTCATGTGACAGATTTGGTTGTAGAAATTAGTGACTTAAAGTGACACTGTCATCCCCTTTTCGCATTATGACTGCTCTACACAGGTGTAAAGGGTACATTTAGCTGTTTTCATACCCCATTTTATATCATACGTCATGCTGCTTGTTCCAGTAAAAAGTGATCTTTGATCATCTGGGATTGGGATACCTGGGCGGGGCTTCAAGGTCGAAGCGTCACTTAGCAACGCCCACAGCACCACTTAGCCATGCCTCTTTTGTGATGTAATCACTGCATAGGCCGCGCCCCCTCAGCAGCCATTGGAAGGGCCGGCCCAAAGGTCTAGGCCCCACCCCCACTAGATTGGCCCACACCAATGGCCGCTGAGGGGCGTGGCCTATGTGGCAATGACGTCACAGAAGGGGCGTGGCCAATTGGCGGTTCCTTTACTGGAACAAGCAACATGACGTATGATATAAAATGAGGTATGAAAACGGCTAAATTTACCCATTACACCTGTGTAGAGAAGTCATAATGCAAAAAGGGGATGACAGTGTCACTTTAAAGTCTCTCCATTTTACTTTTATTCTTTAGCAAAACACAACAAAAAAATAAAAAATCAATGGAGTACTCAAGAGTCTCCATTGACACATTGCCCCCCCCCCAAAAAAAAAATAAAAAAAAAATATGAATATGCAAAAAAAGGGTCTGCCTGTGAGGAATTTTCAAGGAATTTTCTTACCTTGATCCTTTGCGCCGTTTTCATGAACTTTGTGGTTCATTAGATATGTAAATGAGTTTGGTGTACTGGCCTGTTTTTCCTAATGAATATTGGGGGGCCCTCTGGTGCTCATCACTGCAGAGTGCTGGATAAATATATTCATTAGGAGGGGTGGGCCAGCCAGGGGTGTGTCCTGTGTCCTGAGGGTGGTAGCCCCACTCCCAGTGCACCAAATGCCTAATTTACAAATTTAATATATTATTAGTTCCCGAAAATGGTGCACAGGATCAAGGTAAGAAAATGACTTATATCTTCAGCTTCCCATGTGCTATGGGGACATATCAGCAAGTTATATGCTTCTAACCTGCTGATAGTTTCCCTTCAAATTTTTCCATGGACTTTTACCATAGATAAGATAAGGACCAGGCATGACTTTAGTCTGTAGGGTGAGGCCCCAGTAGGAAATGTTTGAGCAGTCCTGGACCTTTATGACAAAAATGGCTAGATTCAAAGTCTAGTTTATGCTGATATCCTCTGTGTTCATTTGTCACGGTGAAAGTGCAGTCCAATATGCAGTCATCATGTTGTAGAAAGGAGAAGCTGTGCAGAATAATATATAGTTTTGTGGGAAAAGTTCAAAGATGATGTGTCATTTATTCATGCAAATCTTGAATCTTTCTGGGATTGGTAGTCAAGTGGGTGGCCCTACTTAGTGATTAATTGCTCTCTTTATATGCACACTTACACACATAAGGGGAGATTTATCAAAGTGGTGTAAAGTAGAATTGTCTTAGTTGCCCCTAGCAACCAATCAGATTACACCTTTCATTGAAAGGTGGAAAGGTGGAATCTGATTGGTTGCTAGGGGCAACTGAGCCAATTCTACTTTACACCAGTTTGATAAATCTCCCCCATAGTTGTCAGTCTTTTAGTAGGATTGGCCACATGACTATTTAGCCCAGAATCAACAGAGATTTATATAAATAAATGACAAATTATCCTGGGGCATTTCCTATAAAACTATATACCAAAATGCTCAGTTCTAGTTGCTTTGTAACATAAACCTGCAGATTGGACTGCAATTTCTGTGTCACAAGTTCCCTTTAACCCCTTAGTGACCGCCGATACGGCTTTTTACGGTGGTCACTAAGGGTCCTTATTCTGCTGCCATTAGCTTTTTACGGCTATTGCAGAGAATAAGGCTGCGGGGCCGGGACGGCCCCCACCCCATCCCCCCAGCTAGCTGAGGGGTTGGGGCAGTGTGTGTGGTCCGTCCTGCCCCCCCCCCTAACCGACGATCGCCGCTAATAACGTTATAGCGGCGGCCGTCAGTAAAGGGGATTACCGGTGCCGCCGTTGCCTTTCATCTCCCCCCGCGGGGGTAGATGAAATAAGTGTCCCCCAGACCTCAGATCAGCCCCCCCTAGTAGGGCGATCACTAACCCCCCTCCCCCGGCGGCCATCATTTCCAAGATGGCCGCTGCCATCGCTGTGAACCGACTAATGTCTGTTCACAGCGATGGAAAAGTTAAAATGAATGAAAGCCCCATGCTCTCCGCCACCGGAGGTAGCGGAGAGCATGGGGCAGTCATCGGGACCCCCTTGTGGGGTCCCGGTACAAGCGATCAGCGGTATATACTATATACCGCTGATCGCTTGTACCATGTGCTCCCGGCACTTTTTATCCCCTGTCACCATGAATGATAAAAAGTGATGTCCCCCCACCCCCCAAGTCACCGCCCACCCCCCCTGTCACCCCCGTCCCCCAGTCACCCCCCCTACCCCTTATACGTTACCTGATCCTGGAGCTCCTTCCTCTTCGGCATCCTGGCTGGTTATGAAGTGCGCATGCGCTCCACAACCAGCCAACTCTGAAAATTTAAAGTGACAGAGACCAATTTGGTCTCTGTCACTGAACTATGATTACTGTGATAGAAAATATCACTTTAATCATAGTAATATAGTGAAAATGAATGTAGAAAGTACAAAAAGTGACAAACATACAAAAAAATAAAACATACACTTTTTATTATAGTAATAATTGCAGTTTACTCCCAAATTACCCCTAACCCCCCCCCAGATTACCCGTAACCACTGCACGTTGCCCATAACAACCGCACGTTGCCCGTAACCACCGCACGTTGCCCGTAACCACCGCACGTTGACCGTAACCACCGCACGTTGACCATAACCACCCCAAATTGCCAGTGACCCCCTCCAGATTGTGTGTAACCACCCCAAATTACATGTACCCACCCCAGATTACCTATAAGCACTTCAGTTTATCAGTAACAATCCCAGATTGTCTGTAACCCTTCCAGGTTGCACATAACCCCCCCAGGTTCCCCGTAATCACGCCAGATTACATGTAACCCCCCCAGATTGCACGTAACCACCACACGTCGCCTCTGACCACGCCACGTCGCCTCTGACCACCACACGTCGCCTCTGACCACGCCACGGCGCCTCAGACCACCCCAAATTGCCAATGACCCCCTCCAGATTGCGGTGCCCATGCCAGATTACAGGTACCCATCCCAGATTGCCTATAAGAACTTCAGTTTATCCGTAACCACCCCACATTGCCCGTAACCACCCCACGTTGCCCGTAACCACCCCAGATTGTCTGTAAGCACTGCAGGTTGCCCGTTACCACCCCACGTTGCCAGTATCCACCCCAGATTGTCTGTAAGTACTGCAGGTTGCCCGTAACCACCCCAGATTGTCTGTAAGCACTACAGGTTGCCGTAACCACCCCATGTTGCCCGTATCCACCCCAGATTGTCTGTAAGCACTGCAGGTTGCCCGTAACCACCCCACATTGCCCGTAACCACCCCAGATTGTCTGTAAGCACAGCAGGTTGCCCGTAACCAGCCCACGTTGCCCGTAACCAGCTCACGTTGCCTGTAACCACCCCACGTTGCCGTAACCACAGCAGGTTGCCCGTGACCACAGCAGGTTGCCCGTGACCACCACACGTTGCCCATAACCACCACACGTTGGCCGTAACCACCCCACGTTGCCTGTAACCACCCCAGGTTGCTGTAACCACAGCAGGTTGCCCGTGACCACCCCATTTTGTCTGTAACCACCCCAGATTACCTGTAACCACCTCAGGTTGCCCATAACCACCCCAGACTGTCCGTAACCACCCCACATTACCTGTAATCTCATTTTATTTTATTTTATTTTAGTAACTGCGCTATTCTAATAACCATTACTAGCTGTGGTTTTGCTCCAGTAAATTGGCGCTCCTTCCCTTCTGAGCCCTGCTGTGTGCCCATACAGTGGTTTATGCCCACATATGAGGTACCGTTTTACTCAGAAGAACCTGCGTTACAGATTTTTGGGTACGTTTTCTCTCCTGTTCCTCGTCAAATTGAGAAATTTCAAACTAAACCAACATATTATTGGAAAAATTCGAGTTTTTCATTTTTACTGGCCAATTTTGAATACTTTCCTCTAATACCTGTGGGGTAAAAATGGTCACCACACCCCAAGATGAATTCTTTGAGGGGTGCACTTTCCAAAATGGGGTGACTTTTGGGGGGAATCTATTCTGCTGACACTACAGGGGTTATGCAAACGCACCTGGCGCTCAGAAACTTCTTCAGAAAAATCTGCACTGAAAATGCTAATTGGCGCTCCTTCTCTTCTGAGCCCGGCTGTGTGCCCATGCAGTGGTTTATGCCCACATATCGGGTACCGTTCTACTCAGGAGAACCTGCTTTACATATATTGGGGTGACATTTCTCTCCTGTTCCTCGTGAAATTAAGAAATTTCTAACTAAAGGAACATATTATTGGAAAAATTCGAGTTTTTCATTTTTACTGTCTACTTTTGAATACTTTCCTCTAATACCTGTGAGGTCAAAATGCTCACCACACCCCAAAATGAATTCTTTGAGGGGTGCTCTTTCCAAAATGGAGTGACTTATTGGGAGATTTTACTCTGCGGACACTACAGGGGCACTGCAAACGCACCTGGCGCTCGGAAACTTCTTCAGCAAAATCTGCATTGAAATAGCTAATTGGCGCTCCTTTCCTTCTGAGCCCTCCTGTGTGCCCATGCAGTGGTTTATGCCCACATATGAGGTACCTTTTCACTCAGGAGAACCTGCGTTACAAATTTTGGGGTACTTTTTTTCTCTTGTTCCTCATAAAATTGAGAAAAATATTATTGGAAAAAGAAGAAACTTCTTCAGCAAAATTTGCATTGGAAAAGCTAATTGGCGCTCCTTCCCTTCTGAGCCCCGCTGTATGCCCATACAGTGGTTTACGCCCACACATGGGGTACCGTTGTACTCAAGAGAACCTGCATTACAAATTTTGGGGTGCTTTTTCTCTCATGTTTCTTTTGAAAATGAGAAACTTTAATCTAAATATATATATATTATTGGAAAATTTTAATTTTCCATTTTTTTACTGCCTAATTGTGAATACTTTCCTCCAGCCCCTGTAGGGTTAAAATGCTCATTATACCCCTAGATTAATTCTTTAAGGTGTCTAGTTTCCAAAATGGGGTCACTTATGGGGGTTTTCAGGATACCAGACTTCTAAATCCATTTAAAAAAAGAACTGGTCCCTAAAAAAATCAGTTTTGGAAACTTTCACGAAAATGTGATAATTTGCTGATAAATTTCTAAGCCCCATAACACCCTAAAAAAGTAAAATATGTTTACCAATTTATGCCAGAATAAAGAAGACATATTGGTAATGTGACTTAGTAACTAATTTATGTGCTACGACGTTCTTTTTTTAGAAGCAGAGAATTTTAAAGTTCATAAAATGCTAATTTTTTTAATTTTTCATGATATTTTGATGTTTTTCACAAAAAACACACAAAGTAGTGACCAAATTTTGCCACTAACATAAAGTGCCATATGTGACGAAAAAACACTCTCAGAATCGCTAGCATACATTAAAGCATCACTAAGCTATAAGAGCATGAAGTGAGACTTCAGATTTTGAAAAATTTGCCTGGTTATTAAGGCCCAAACTTGCTGCAGCACGAAGGGGTTAAAGCAAACAATAACACTGTTGAATTTTCAAGCTAGTTATATTCTGCCCAAGTTCAGCACGACCAAATAAACTACAGGACAGTAATAGTTACATTTATATGTATTGGCATTCTGAATTTAAGCATGTTGATGTGTTTCATTTAGACTGTCAACAATAAATTGGAATTTCATAGCTCATTATTTGGATAAATATTAATTACAGTGGAACCCTGTCTTAGTTTACTAAATAATATGGTACTGTAATCAGGGATGTCAGTAAAAAAAATGAATGCAATTACAAAATGAATTGATTTCCTAATCAACATGCCACATTACAGCCTTATGTCTCGAATTCTTTGGAAAGTTCAAATTTGGACTTTGTAAATTCTGACCTGTTCATTGAAAGGTTTTAGGCACATATTCAGGTGACATCTTCTCTGATCAGAATTGTTAATTTTTGTTTTCTTCTCCATCCATCTCAGACTGTAATGTAGATTTCTTCCAGTCACCTCTCAACTACTAGAGTTTGCGGCCGAGATATCTTTGGAGCCTTAACCTGTACAAGTTCCAAGTATTCTCAAACATTGCCACCATGTATCATTAAATTGAAATTTTCTGCACACACCTGTTTTACCACTACTTTGTTAAGTGCTGGTACACCTCCCAATCTTTACTTACTTTCCTGCAAAGATGACATGCCTGATACTGTGCAGCTAATTACGGTCCTTAGCAGAAGATGGCAAGAGACCCAGAAGCCAGTGATTGGCTGCCTGGTATTCAGATATGTCATCTCTCCAGGGATGAACAAAGGTTGAGTAAAAGTCATTACTCCCCTATTGTATTCTACCACCATACCCTAATAATCTGTGTCACCAAGCCCTAATAAACCGCACAACCATGCCCCTAATAAACTGTACCACCATGCCCTAATGATCAGTGTCACTATGTCCTAATAAACTGCATCCCCAAACCCCTAATTCCCTGTAATACTGTGTCCCTTCACCCCCAATCATCAGTGGAGCAGCTTTGTTAATTCTGAAAGCAAGTATGCAAGTTGCAGTAAGTGCCTGGCACATATGGTATTCCTCAGTAAGGTGCATGTCTGTCATTTTCAGTCAATATCAAGAGGACTTTGCCAGATTAGTTTGGTAAGATTGAATAAGGTTAATGTGACAATCCAGACTCATCCAGAGATCTATACGCTGAAATGGGACATAGCACCAGACCTATGGAGGATCCTGCCTAGATGCTATCTCAAATTGTTATGCATTATTTGATCCAGCACAACCACATTGGATGGAAGCAGTGCCAGATTACCAGGCATAGGTGAACCCATTCAATAATTTTACAGGTTTGTCAACAAAACAGCAAATTGCACCACACAAAGCCTCTGATGAGCCTATTATACAAATGCAGATCAACTCTGCCTAACTGTGTAAAAGAAATTGTATCCCGAGAAGATGGCCTGTATTCTGCCTTTTTTCTGTTAATTTCATCATGTGAGTTAGTATTGAAATGCTCTCACCTGAAATTACACCATGGTTGCCATTTATGAAGTCCGGCGTTTTTTACACCAGGCGTACAAATGTCCCCCCAGCTCCGGAGCTCAGAGGATTTATGTAGAGGTGCATTGCCTCTACATAAATCCTGTGTGTACGGAGCCCTACGCCAGCTCTGAGCTGGCATAGGTTTCAGTATAATTTTTCCCCCGGAAAAATGATAAATGCGGCACACGCAGAGGCCGCACTCCCTCTGCATGCTACCGCACCCCCGTAACACCCCCTCTCCGCCCCACTGGCGAAGGTGGTGCACATCACCCTATGCAAAAAAAATATTCGCAAATAGACCATTTGCGAAAAATTTTTCACCGATCGGGCCCATCTCCACCTAAAAAAGGCATTTTCGCCTTTTAATAAATTTCCCCCTATGTGTCTACATGACAATAGGTCATTGAAATATGAAAATAACCTTAACCAAATGATAGTTATCTGAAATTTGACATTCTAGGGTTATGTTCCCACTATGGGAATGTGCCAGTCGGGAAAGGCGGCCATCTATTGATAATGAAGGCTGCAAATAATGATCATGGTCATAATTTGCCTTTTCCCTCTATATGAAGGCACCTTCCTAAAATGGGATCATAGCCTAAAGCTGTTTAAAACCTTATAAGTAAATAGCATTGTCAGAAGAGGGAAATGGATACCATTGGATTGATCCATATCTGTAAGGGTGACTACATTCCAAGCAGGTCCATTTTCCTAGAACCTACAAATGGCTGTCAGGGAGGTCAATGTAAAATGAGATTAGATAGAACTTGCTTTCTATGACTACTTCTGATTAATTGCAAGCACTTTCACATGTTTATACGTTTATGATGTGATAGCAATAAGAAACTCCATCATTCAGTTTCACAGGCTGGCAGTACATCTATCAGAATGACATCACATACATGTCATATGTCATTTTAAGTGTGGGCTTTATATTTATTTCAAATGGACGTGTATTTATTTAACACTTTAAAATGTTTCATGTGCCTAGTCCTTTAAGAGACCATTCCTTGCTTAAAGTCTGCTATAATTTTACTTTTTGCAGGTACTATGAAACTGGGAGCATTAAACCGGGAGTTATTGGAGGATCAAAACCAAAGGTTGCAACACCCAAAGTAGTAGAAAAAATAGCAGAATACAAGAGACAAAACCCTACTATGTTTGCATGGGAAATCAGGGACAGACTTTTAGCAGAACGAGTGTGCGACAATGACACAGTACCCAGTGTCAGCTCCATAAACAGGTAAATGTACAGTGTCCTATTCTCCTACTTTTTTTTTACCATTATGTATGCAGGGCAATAATAGTGTACACATACAGCCCTCAATTGTAATAAAATACAAGTATATCTCAATAAATTAGAATATCATCAAAAAGTAATTTTTTCCAGTAATTCAATTTAAAAAGTGAAACCGCTATATAGAGTCCTTACACGCAGAGTGAACTTTTTCTAGTGTTTATTTCTGTTGATGATTATGGCTTACAGCCAAGGACAACCCCAAATTCATTCAGAAAATTAGAATTATTAACTCAAAACACATTTTTTCATCTCCGTTTAAAATGACGTTGTCATTTTGAGTCTAAAATAACGGACATTATTTAGCTGCCTGACCTCCCCCAGTGCACTGACTGGGTGTTTGCACATTATTCTAGTTTGGTTACCTATCGGCCGTTGGATGGGGCTTAAAGGACAACTCCGGCGGGACCCCCCCCCCCAAAAAAAAAACACAGACACACACAGACACCATACTCACCATCCCTCCGGTGACGATCGCCACTCCATTCGCCCGCCGTCCGCCTCACCGTCACCTGCGTCCGCCGTCCAGCGATGTCTCTTCCTTCCGGGTCCATGAGAGAGAAAAGGCTGCCAGTGCGCTTGCGCACCGGCAGCCTTTTCATTGGCTGGAGCGCATCACATGGCTTCCAGCAAGCTCAGCCAATCAGGGCTGAGCAAGCTGGAAGCCATGTGATGCGCTCCAGCCAATGAAAAGGCTGCTGGTGCGCATGTGCACCAGCAGCCTTTTCTCTCCCATTCACTCTCAATGAAGACGCCGAAGAGGAAGAAGACCCGGACCGCCCCCCCAGCTCTGACGTCACCCGACACCAGAGAAGAGGACCGTGACGACCGTAATAGGTAATGTATACATTCTTTAACTTCCAGGGTGGGGGGTCGGGGGTCGGAAAGTGGGGGAAGGGGGCCAGACCGGGTATTTAACCACATTACTAAGTTATATAACTTTGTAATGTGTGTTAAATAAGCCAAAAAATTTTTTCGCTGGAGTTGTCCTTTAATTGAAAAGTCCATTGAATTTAATAGTAAAAACAGAGACAGAATGGTGACAAAAGGAAAACTGTGTGTGAACTACTAATAAAAAACATCTGCTGTTTGCAAAAGACGTCCGAAAATAATGTTCATGTTCATTATTTTGACGTCCGCGGCAAAAACGTGTTTTTCAATTTACTGTGTGCATTGGATGTCCGTCCTCCTGTAGACTTCAATGCATTGCCATTGCTGTCAGTTAAACCGCGGCAAAAACGGGCATTTTTTTAAATAGCGAAATCGGATGTTTTTTCTCCATTTTTGACGTTGTGTGAACATAGCCTTACTCTGGTTCAGTAGGCAACACAATCCTGGGGAAGACTGCTGACGAGACAGATGTCCAGAAGGCAGTCATTGACAAACTTCACAAGGAGGGTAAGCCAAAAAAGTTCATTGCTAAAGAAGCTGGCTGTTCTCAGAGTGCTGTATCAAAGCATATTAATGGAACGTTGAGGGTATGGATGGGAATCTATGGGGTATTGTCAAGAGGAAGATGAATGACAGATGAAGGCTGCTATCGAAGCAACCTGGTCTTCCATTACACTTCTGCAGTGCCACAGGCTGATCACCTCCATGCCGCGCCACATTGATGCAGTCATTCAAGGAAAAGGAGCCCCGACCACGTATTAAGTACATTTACTGCAGATACTTTTATTTGGCCAACATTTCTGCGGTAATTTTGTTTTTTTTACAGTTGGTTTTATATAATAATTTTCTGAGATATAGGGTTTTCCTTAGCTGTATAATCATCATCAACATTAACAGAAATATACACTAGAAAAAGTTCACTCTGTTTGTAATGACTATATATAATATGGCTGTCACATGTTTTAAATTAAATTACTAAAAAAACCTTTTTGATAATTTTCTAATTTATTGAGATACACTTGCAGTAGGATCCCTAGGAGAAATTTAAAGTTGGCTACATTTTACCCATTCCACTAGGGTAAAATGTAGATCTGGGGAATCTGTCAGCTGCAATTCAGCTTACAAACTTCTGACACTATGAGGCAGCTTTTATATGACACGTGATACCTTTTATACATCCATCTGTGCTTCCAAAAAATGCTTTACTTATTTTCCTGTGCACAGTGTCAAAGAGAATTTCTCAAGCCTTTGAAGTGCTAAGGATTGTAACGCCTCTTTAATCCCCCTACCATACCTCACACTGCGTGTGACTGCTTCTAGCTGAGTCCCAAGCTTTAAGAAGGGATAGGAATAGGAGTGTGAAGACATCCTAGCTTGCACTTCATAGGCTTGGGAATGCCTCTTTGACACTTAACCTCAGACAATAAAACACTTTTGTACAGTACATTATGGAGCCACAGATGGATATATGAAGGGTACTATGTGTCTCCATGACCTAAAAGCTATCTAACAATGTCAGCAGTTTGGCCCCTGAATTGCAGCTGACAAATTCTCTTTAAATGGGTTGGTGATCTACTGCCAGAGTATCTTAAAGCGTAACTGTCATTTCAGGGTCATTTTTCTGAAAACATTAAATATCAATAGTACAAGCGATTTTAAGAAACTCTGTAATAGGTTTTATGTACTAAAAAAGTTTCCTTCTAGACTGAAAAAGCAATCTCCCAGCCTCCCCCCTCACTTCAAATAAAGCAGGATTTCTGTCTCAATTATGTGGCTATGGAGAGGGGAGGGGCTGTTAGGAGTGACTGAGCACGGAGGATTTCTGCAAAGCACAACACCATGCAATCTTCTGTCAGTAAGTTCATAGATAAGCACTGACCTTTCTGACACCTGAATTTAGCGTTTTAGGTGCCCAGACAGTCTACAAACAGCTGACCTTCATGTCACCTCTTCCTGCTCCCTCATCTCCCTCAGCCCCTCCCCCCTTCATAGGCTTACAATGGAGAGAGCAGAGCCCGTCTTCACTGGCTTCTCTGTAATGAAGACGTGTTTGCCTGATAATGCACAGATAAGAAGTCAGGGGGGGGAGGCTGGGAGATTGCTTCTTGAGTACAGAAGGAGGCTTTTTTGGCTGATGAAACCTATTACAGAGTTTCTTAAAATCGCTTATACTACTGATTTCTGCAATAAAAAAAAACATGACAGTTATGCTTTAAATATTGACTTTGGAGTACAGGATGACTTTTGTCACCTACCAGACAGCTGTCCTCCCAATGCCAGAATGTGGCCATCTCCCTATTTGTTCTACCAATCAGGGTCGATCAGGGTCTAATCTACTTATGAATCAGGGTCTAGACCCTGACCAATAAAACTTTTTACACATCCCTAGAACATCAAGGAAAGAAGATTTACCAGCATCCAGTAGTTCACAAAATCTTAAAAAAGGCTTTACTGCATATCTGGGAACAACCGATGTTTCGACTACAGTCTGGTCTTTATCGTTAAAAACCCTGAATTTCCCATAGAAAATAATGGCCCATTGCAAATAATGGCCTTTAACCACTCTAACCACTAACAGCCATTCACAGCACATATGCAAATAGCTGAAATATAGCAGCCAATAGGAACTCTAAGGTCTCGTCAGGCAATGTATCACACCATCCACAGTCACATGTCCACTATTGGCCAATAGAAGATGTAATGTATGGAAGGTCCTTAACGATTTTGTCTCACTGACATGAGCAATGATCTTTACCATTATAAGTACCCAGATCGCTCTTAAAGGGACCCAAGTCGCTCTTAAAGGGACCCAAGTCGCTCTTAAAGGGACGGGAGCCATGACACTCTTAAAGGGACCCAAGTCATTCTTAAAGGGACTCAAGTCGCTCTTAAAGGGGCGGGACCCAAGTCGCTCTTAAAGGGAAGGGACCCAAGTCGCTCTTAAAGGGACGGGACCCAATTCGCTCTTAAATGGTCCCATGTAGCTCTTAAAGAGATCCAAGTAGCTCTTAAAGGGATGGGACCCAAGTTGCTCTTAAACGGACGGGATGCATGTTGCTCTTAAAGGGACCCAAGTCACTGCAAAAGGTATGGGACCCATGTCGCTCTTAAAGAGACCCATGTCGCTAGAGCGACCTGGGTCCCTTTAAGAGCGACTCGGGTCCTTTTAAAAGCGACCTGGGTCCCATTATGAGCGACCTGGGTCCCTTTAAGAGCGACCTGGGTCCCTTTAAGAGCGACCTGGGTCCCTTTAAGAGCGACCTGGGTCCGTTTAAGAGCGAAATATGTCCCTTTAAGAGTGAAATATGTCCCTTTAGGAGCGACCTGGGTCCCTTTAAGAGCGAAATGGGTCCCTTTAAGAGCGACCTAGGTCCCTTTAAGAGCGGCCTGGATCCCTTTAAGAGCGAAATATGTTCTTTTTAAGAGCAAAATGGGTCCTTTTAAGAGCGACCTGGGTCCCTTTAAGAGCGAAATATGTCCCTTTAAGAGCAAAATGGGTCCCTTTAAGAGCGACCTGGGTCCCTTTAAGAGCGAAATATGTCCCTTTTAAGAGCAAAATGGGTCCCTTTAAGAGCAACCTGGGTCCCTTTAAGAGCGACCTGGGTCTCTTCAAGAGCGATCTGGGTCCCTTTAATAGCAACCTGGGTCCCTTTAAGAGCGATCTGGGTCCCTTTAAGAGTGAAATGGGTCCCTTTAAAAAAAAACCTGGGTCCCTTTAAGAGCGAAATGGGTCCCTTTAAGAGCGAAATGGGTCCTTTTAAGGGTGACCTGGGTCCCTTTAAGAGCGAACTGGGTCCCTTTAAGAGTGAACTGGGTCCCTTTAAGAGTGAAATGGGTCCCTTTAAGTGCGACCTGGGTCCCTTTAAGTGCGACCTTGGTCCCTTTAAGAGCGACCTAGGTCTCTTTAAGAGCGACCTGGGTCCCTTTAAAAGTGACCTGGGTCCCTTTAAGAGCAACCTGGGTCCCTTTAAGAGCGACCTGGGTCCCTTTAAGAACGAAATATGTTCCTATAAGAGTGAAATGGGTCCCTTTAAGAGTGAAATTGGTCTTTTTAAGAGCGACCTGGGTCCCTTTAAGAGCGAACTGGGTACCTGTAAGAGCAACCTGGGTCCCTTTAAGTGCGACCTGGGTCCCTTTAAGAGCGACCTGGGTCCTTTCAAGAGCGAAATGGGTCCCTTTAAGAGCAACCTGGGTCCCTTTAAGAGCGACCTGGGTCCCTTTAGGAGTGACCTGGGTCCCTTTAAGAGCGACCTGGGTCCCTTTAAGAGCGACCTGGGTCCCTTTAAGAGCGACCTTGGTCCCTTTAAGAGCAACCTGGGTCCCTTTAAGAGCGAAATGGGTCCCTTTAAGAACGAAATATGTCCCTTTAAGAGAGAAATGGTTCTCTTTAAGAGCAAAATGGGTCTCTTTAAGAGCCACCTGGGTCCCTTTAAGAGCCACCTGGGTCCCATTAAGAACGAAGGGACCCAGTTCGCTCCTAAAGAGCCAAGTTGCTCTTAAATGGATGGGACCCAAGTCGCTCTTAAACGACGGCACCCACGATTAAAGTTTCTCTTAAAAGGAAGTCACTGGTAAAGGGGCGCTCTGGAAGTCACTGGTAAAGGGGCGTTCTGCAAGTCACTGGTAAAGGGGCGCTCTTTTCAAGCACTATGTTTTTTCCTGGAAATGCAAATCTAGTTATAGGTCAAATCACTTTTCCTGCTGCCAATATTTCTCTATAAAAATGCACTTTGAAAAGCAAAATGCATAAAAACTGTATAAGATGTGAACTGACCTCAACCCATTTTAGTCTAACTAGTTGATCTGACTGCACTCGACCACCAACAGCCTAATCAGCCGATCAACTGCACTGATGAGGCTCTTGTTTCTCTACAAGCCAGAGAATTGATGGAAAATGTAGGTAGTATTAGGAAATCATTTCAGAAGGCAAATACAAACCAATATGTCCCTTTAAGAGCAAAATGGGTCCCTTTAAGAGCGACCTGGGTCCCTTTAAGAGCGAAATATGTCCCTTTTAAGAGCAAAATGGGTCCCTTTAAGAGCAACCTGGGTCCCTTTAAGAGCGACCTGGGTCTCTTCAAGAGCGATCTGGGTCCCTTTAATAGCAACCTGGGTCCCTTTAAGAGCGATCTGGGTCCCTTTAAGAGTGAAATGGGTCCCTTTAAAAAAAAACCTGGGTCCCTTTAAGAGCGAAATGGGTCCCTTTAAGAGCGAAATGGGTCCTTTTAAGGGCGACCTGGGTCCCTTTAAGAGCGAACTGGGTCCCTTTAAGAGTGAACTGGGTCCCTTTAAGAGTGAAATGGGTCCCTTTAAGTGCGACCTGGGTCCCTTTAAGTGCGACCTTGGTCCCTTTAAAAGCGACCTAGGTCTCTTTAAGAGCGACCTGGGTCCCTTTAAAAGTGACCTGGGTCCCTTTAAGAGCAACCTGGGTCCCTTTAAGAGCGACCTGGGTCCCTTTAAGAACGAAATATGTTCCTATAAGAGTGAAATGGGTCCCTTTAAGAGTGAAATTGGTCTTTTTAAGAGCGACCTGGGTCCCTTTAAGAGCGAACTGGGTACCTGTAAGAGCAACCTGGGTCCCTTTAAGTGCGACCTGGGTCCCTTTAAGAGCGACCTGGGTCCTTTCAAGAGCGAAATGGGTCCCTTTAAGAGCAACCTGGGTCCCTTTAAGAGCGACCTGGGTCCCTTTAGGAGCGACCTGGGTCCCTTTAAGAGCGACCTGGGTCCCTTTAAGAGCGACCTGGGTCCCTTTAAGAGCGACCTTGGTCCCTTTAAGAGCAACCTGGGTCCCTTTAAGAGCGAAATGGGTCCCTTTAAGAACGAAATATGTCCCTTTAAGAGAGAAATGGTTCTCTTTAAGAGCAAAATGGGTCTCTTTAAGAGCCACCTGGGTCCCTTTAAGAGCCACCTGGGTCCCATTAAGAACGAAGGGACCCAGTTCGCTCCTAAAGAGCCAAGTTGCTCTTAAATGGATGGGACCCAAGTCGCTCTTAAACGACGGCACCCACGATTAAAGTTTCTCTTAAAAGGAAGTCACTGGTAAAGGGGCGCTCTGGAAGTCACTGGTAAAGGGGCGTTCTGCAAGTCACTGGTAAAGGAGCGCTCTTTTCAAGCAATATGTTTTTTCCTGGAAATGCAAATCTAGTTATAGGTCAAATCACTTTTCCTGCTGCCAATATTTCTCTATAAAAATGCACTTTGAAAAGCAAAATGCATAAAAACTGTATAAGATGTGAACTGACCTCAACCCATTTTAGTCTAACTAGTTGATCTGACTGCACTCGACCACCAACAGCCTAATCAGCCGATCAACTGCACTGATGAGGCTCTTGTTTCTCTACAAGCCAGAGAATTGATGGAAAATGTAGGTAGTATTAGGAAATCATTTCAGAAGGCAAATACAAACCAATGCTACATCAGCTAAAATACGTAAGCACACATTCCCTAATAATAGCCTATGCTGCACAGTATAACAATATAAGCAGATACCCTTTTATGAGTTAGGTGCCTCACACTGCCCCCATATAGTAATTAGATCCCTCACACTGCCCCCATATAGTAATTAGATCCCACACACTGCCCCCATATAGTAGTTAGGTTTCCCTTACTGCCCCATAAAATTGTTAGGCCCTTCAAACTGCCCATATAACAGTTAGGCCCCTCACACTGCCCCCATATAGTTGTAAGGCCTCACACTCCGAAAAGTAGTTTAAAGCTGTGTCCCAGATCTCCTACCTTCCCTATACCTTCCCCTGTGGGCCCAGTTGTGGTTGCACCCCCTGTAACTGTTAAGCTCCTGGATTTGTTTGTGGCTTCTGTCCCCATCATCCCCAAGGTATTTTGGGTAATGGGGGAATTGCTATTAATGAAATTGCCTAATTACTAGAGATGAGCGAACCGGGTTCGGGTTTGAGTCTATCCGAACCCGAACGTTCGGCATTTGATTAGCTGCGGCTGCTGAACTTGGATAAAGCCCTAAGGTTGTCTGGAAGACATGGATACAGCCAATGACTATATCCATGATTTCCACATAGCCTTAGGGCTTTATCCAACTTCAGCAGCAACCGCTAATCAAATGCCAAAAGTTTGGGTTCGGATCGACTCGAGCATGCTCCAGGTTCACTCATCTCTAGTAATTACCTAATAATCAAGGAAAACAAAGATGGATTTAGAAAGCCTGAGCCTAATTTTGGCATCAGGCTACATACACTTTAACAGCCACCATTTTTTTGTGCCAATTCATCTAAAATGAAAACTATAGTAACTATGCCATACACCTTGATTAAAAATGTCCTGTTATTTTATTTATATACCCCCTATGCAATCCTATTAGACAACAAACAAGCCCTGTAGCATCTAATCCTGCAGCTACACCTTCTTCTTAAGCTGGCCATACACACAAGATGGCCAGACCCTTATTTGGTGGCGTGCAAGCTGCAAGCTGTTTTCAATTTAGTAAACCTCTATCAGATATGTCCAGAAATCAAAAGTATCAGGCTGCTAGAATCCAACCGACCAACACTTATCTCTTCAGTCATATATATATGATATTTAAAATTAAAATCTATTAAAAAGTTGCTTTATTTTTTCATGTTATGCACATTGCCTAATGCCAGAAACTTAGCCTAAGTTTTTTGTCAGGAATTGAAATAATTCAATTTTCCGTGTGGCAGAGTAAACTCTAATGCAAAAAGTTTATTTTATTTAGACATTTTATGCAATACTTTTAGCGTTTTCCCAAAAAAGAGACTAAGCTTTTAAGCTATTTTTTTTACTGATCTTATTTGTTGTACGTAATTACCATGGTATTAACACTAGAGGGAGACCTTGCTGGGGACCACTTTTCATTATAAAAATAAAAAACACCAAAAAAGTATAAATATTCACTTTGTCTTAGTTAATTAGCATATTGTATAAATAGTGTATCTTATTTTCATATAAATGTTGCTAAGTCTAAAGGATGCATAAAATCACTGACTTACCCACACATGACTGGTTTTCAAACCAATTTCTAGGCTGATTTTTATAGTTTCACTGCATCAAGGATCTAGACATACTCAGTGCATGTAATGTTTTGCAAAATGCTTCAGCGGAACTAACTTCTGAATTGATTGTACAGTATGTGTTACCTACTGACAGAACTGCAGAAACACATTGCACAATTCTTTAGATACACATTTTACAGCTTTTGGTAATACAGACAATTATCATATTTTGTAACCTGATGCAAAATGTCTTTAGTCCATTTCTTTTTATTGCATCTCTTAAAAGCCAGATACAGAGTCAGGCTATGTTCACACAAAGTAAGTTCTGTGGGAATCACGGCCATTGTTACAACGGCTGCGATTCCCACGGAACTCACGTCGTGCTCCCTTCTGAGGGAATCCCGGCTGGAGTGTATACACATAGTATACACTCCGGCCGGGATCCCTAGCAGCACCGTAGAAAACTGACAGTCAGTGCACACTATGGAGGATGTGGATGGGTCACTGAACGGCCGGTCTCTTATGTTGTGTGAACATAGCCTAAGGCCGGGTTCACACACAGTAAGACACTGGCCATTCTGTCACCTGGCCGTGTCAGTACCTGCCGGATGAACTTCATTTCTGTTGAATTAGGATGCGCGCGCATTCGGGTGCGCCTGCATCCCAATTCACCATAGCACACAATGGAAAATGCGGCTGTAGCTGCACTTTCTATTGTGTGAACTGATAGTTCTGTGCGGCCGTGTCTTTCCTCTGTCAGTCTTTCCTGCGGCCGCTAGGAATCCCAGAGGGAGTGTATACTACAGAGTGTACTACAGAGTGTACAGAGGGAGTGTATGTGTATGTGTATACACTCAAGCAGGGATTCCATTTAAATGAATGCAACGTAACAACGGCCGTGATTAATTCAAAATATACGTTGTGTGAACATATCCTAAACATGTAACCGTTTTTTGGGGGGACAATGTGTAACATAGAAAATGTTGCTGTGTGTCAGGGGCTAGCTTTCCACCACAAATGCCCCCTGGGTTCGCCTGTAGGATTAAGGGCTAAGGTCAATATCAGGCACCCCTGCCACCACTACAAACACTACAACCTGTCAGCTCTGTATACTGTGGTCCACAACCCTTGTGGGGCTCCAAGGAGACACATAAACAATGACAGAAAAGGTATAACCCTCTTAAAAAAAACAAACAAAACATTACAACGTGGCTTAATTTTAACAAAAATATTTACAAGAGGTTACACACAAAAGTGTCCATTGTAAACAGCCAGATTCTTGATTAGTAGATGCGATAGTTGGATTGATTCTCTTGCGCTCATGTTTGATAGGTTACTCATTTTGTGGTGTGGTAGTAGAATACTCCTGATTAGGTCTAAACTTTCAGAAAAATATTTCTAGAGCTCTGGTGCCCAATTAAAAATGTAATTCTTCCCAGCTTCTTGATCCTAAACAGGAGACCCAAAGACAGATCCCAAAAGAAAGGCTGTGTTTATACTGTATGTATTGCATATTGGGTGGTGAAACTGTACAGTCATTGGGACTGTGCATTAGTAAAAAAGACCATATCATTAAGAAGAGAACAGAGAAGAATCCATTGCCCCCTAGTGTTACTGGGCAACAGTGCTCATCATCAAATATAATCCACTGCTGGGTAGGAGTGCTTGTTGTTTTCATAGGTAACCTGTTAAGAGACAATTAAAACACTGTGGTAAATTGGCCCCACCGTGTGTGTGTGTGAGTGTGTACGTGTCTGAGGCAGGGTAAATTAGCTTGTGAGTCCCACTGATGTGAATGGTGACAATATGTGCAGAGCGTTGTGGTAGACATTGGAACTATATAGGCAGCAATAAAAAAAAATAGTAAAAATGGAAGATTAATAAACCAAATAGTTTCTTCTTCTTTGGGGATGGGTTTACATGTAGAACATGCTCAAAAATCTACAGTGGAAAATGCACAACTAATCGTGATTTTGTTGCTCCTTTTCATGTCGAAAACAGACGATCTTGTAAAACAAATTGCACCTACACTTGAGCGCCCATTGCCACTTCTTTGTTCCCCTGCCAGTCCCCTGACTGGAGTGTGCAGAGGCTTGTGGGGAACCAGAGAGCTTCAGGGGTTATAAGTATAGTTTTATCTGAGTAGCATCATATAGACTTGTAGATTTTGCTGGTGATCCATGGGTAATTTCCAACTGCATCATATGGGTTTTGCTGTAGATTTTGACTTCCCCATTGATATTGCAACAAGGAAAATTACAATAAATATGCACCAGAAATTGACATTCTGCCCATTATAAAACGTATAAAACAAAACAATTTCTGAATGAAAAGTTTCTGCAAGGTGTGGAAGAAATCACACACCAATGGAATTACTAGAATGAAAATCTGTAGGATTTCGCGTGAATGTAGCCTACAATGTTTTGTTATATTTTGACATTGAATCAAGTATTTAATTTAGTATTATCTTTTCATCTGAATACAGGATCATCCGAACAAAAGTTCAGCAGCCCACAAACCAGCAAGTTCCACCTTCAAACCACAGCATAGGTAAGGAACCTCTAAGGGAAAGATCTGTGAAAAGCTTTAATGATTGGTATGGATAGATCAGTTTCCATAAAACACTGCTGCACACCCATTCTTCAGAAATCAAACTCCTTTGTCATCCTCCGGGGGATGAACATGGTAAATTAATTTTATAAATACTGTTAAAGGGTTTTGTGTTTTACTGATTATTATGATAAATAGATTTTACCCTGGGACAGAAAATTGAAGTCTACACCAAAAACGCTAACGGGGGACCATGGTACGTCGGATAATTAAAGTAATAAATCAAAAAATAGATACTTATTCATAACATTTTATGCATCATTAGCCAGTAACTAGTTTAAATACGTTCCTTTCCCCTCGCCATCATTTATTCATTCCGATTCTTTATGCAGTTACACTCATGAGTAGAGAGGTGGGAAAAGTTTTCTAACATTTTTAAGATAAAACTGTTGTTAGGATTGTTTGTGTGACGGTTTAATTGATGTGCTAACTTCAGGGTGAACACCAGAAAGTTATTATAAAAGTTGTTAACAGTCATGTTATGTGTCATAGAAAACAACGCTGCAAAGAAACAACATGTTACAATAAAAAAGAAGGCAATACGCGGAAATTGAAGCTTCTAATATAAATGTATAAAGAAGTGTAGTAGAAGAGTAGTTTCATAATTTCTTTATAGGGAAATATAATTATACAAAAGCTGTGCTTAACAGCAGCCCATTAGTAGAGCAGGGCAATGGAAGAAGAATAGATGATCCACTTGGGATTTCTCTGTTGGAACCTTGTTGATGACCTCAGGTACTGGGGTGGGTCTACTAATTTTCCTGCAATTTAAAATAATCCTGAAATCTTGCGATTTCCATTCTGGCCACTAGGCCTGAAACTGAGCTGAGACATCCTGCTCTATAAAGATGATTTTGCAGCAGCGGCCTGCTTATCAACACAGACAAGATTATGGGTATAGGTGACACTGTTATAAAGATAAGAGGTACACACAATAGCTGTTGCTTAAGGTACACTGTTAAAGTACAATCCAACAAACAAACCAAACATTGTATACCTATACAAAGAAGCTGCAAATGTATACTTTATTGGTTACAAAGATAGGGGACACACACTTAAAAACATTTTAAAAATACAAAGTATAACATGTGGAAAACAGTATTCTCTATTCTCCCCTGAACCCCATCTTCATAATATACAAATAAAAAATATACAAATAGTACCAAACTATTTAAGACATGATGCAAGAAAAAAAATCACATGTGAAAATTCTGATACAAATACAAAGTGCACTTTTCTAAAGTGACAGTGATATAATTAAAGTGCTAAGTAGCATTTTCATGTATCACCCATAATGAGAGGGTGGTCAACCAGGAGCAGGGGTCTCCAACCTCCACGCATTCTGTCACAGCTGACTTCCTCAGGAGTGTAGGGATGCCAAGAATAAAGGGGTTTATATGTCCCAATCCTACATATACCATAATCTACACATGTTTATATCATAAAAGTTCTAAGGCAGGATACACGACTTACCATAGCCTAAAGGGTCCCACAAAACATGGCCACCAGGGCTTTTAAGAAAGTGTCATGAGCATGCGCTAAAAGTTGAAAAGTAACTTAAAGTCATAATTTAAGCATGGTCACATGCTAAATGTAACTGTGCATGCTAGCGTAAAATTGCTTCCAAGAGGAGCCCATGAGTAATAGACATACAAATGGGGGAAAGATCAGAAGCAACGTGAGATAATATTACTTTACTGAAAGAGTAGTGGATACTTGGAACAAAATTCCAGCAGATGTGGTTGGTAAATCTACAATAACAGAATTTAAACATGCCTGGGATAAACATATATCTATCCTAAGATAATAAGAAGGGAAATACTAAAAGGGCAGACTAGATGGACCAGGTGGTCTTTTTCTGCCAACAATCTTTCATGATTTAAATACATATTTCCCCTCTTCCTGTAGAATGACCTCCATAAAGGTCTCTGGCCATGCACAGAAACCTTTCACATTCATCTGATTGGGACAAGTCCTGTCTGTTGTTGCCTATAGTCCATGGGGCTTGCTGTAAAGCATATCTTTAAATGCTGTTAAAACAGCTCAGTTAAGATAGCAGCTCCCATAATACAAATAAATAAAAACAAAACAAATAAAAATAAAATAAATAAATAAATACAGTTACAGGAACATGTTTCAGTACCTGGCTCTGATCAGTAAAAAAGAAAAACCTTTCAATAACTATGCTCATTTTCTTTTTAGCTTGGTGATCTGGGTGATGCTGCCATAGAAGTGAATAGAAATGTACATTTTCATGTTATGTTCTTTTTGTCTGCAGTACCTATGGCAGTACCTTTGTCAACATTAGGTCAGGGATTCCGAGATCAGGTTCAGACCCCGCTGATGCAATTTTCTGGCATATTTTAATCATAGAATCACAGCTTTGCAGTAGAAATTCATTCAATTCTGGGAGCTTCACGTTAAATTGGTTTACAATGGGTGAACTTGTGCATCACCTAGATTGTGTTTTACTCTTTGTTAATATGATGTTACTGTTCTTGAAAATTCATGCAGTCATGCAGTTCATGCTATATCGTCTGTCCTGCAGCTCCCTTCTCAGATATGAAGTTGTACCGCTGCTAATAACATAAAATTGGATAACAAAATGTCAGATCCTGAACTGCTTAGGCTGGGTTCACACTGCGTTTTTGTAATCCGTTTTGATTTGTATTTTTTTTTTTTATAATGGAAGTCAATGAAAAAACGTATCAAAACGGATGCACACAAATGCATACGTTTTTACATCCGTTTTTTTTGCAAAAATGGATGGAAAAAAAAAACCAGATTGCAAAAATGTAGTGTGAACCCAGCCTAAGACTATGTAGTTTATTCCCCAAGTGCTTTACCACTTTAACCATGAGTATGTGGAAATAAAGATGGCTGACCAGTGGAATGCCTGCATATATGCACATGATACCAAAGCCATTGCCTTGCCAGCAATTATATTTAGTATTACTGCATAGCATGTATTAGCCTCTGTATTAGGCATGTATGAGGAGACGGACAGCATTTATTGATATGTAAGCTGTTTCTTTAAACAAATCAGTTTTAAACACAGTTTACTGCGGCAAGAGAATGAATGCGAGATTAAGCAGCTTGGCCCAGATATTCTCTTAACTTTACACCTCTTTATAGATGCAAATTGATGATCACACATCAGTACAATGCAGTCTTGTCTCGGTAATCCTTCTTAAAAGGGTTTCCCCAAAAGGATGTAGGATTTATACCTTCATCCTATTTAACATTCTGTGTTGTGCCAAAGACTTATTTGCTGCTCCCTTTGGAGACGTACCAGGGTCAGCAATGAGGAGTTTTATACAAAGGGTTCACTGAAGCAATACTTTAGTTAGTTATCCCTCCGACTCAAAGATCTGCTCACAAGAGGAAAATAGCATTTGTTGCTCCTTTCTAAATTCCACCTGCTAGCTTTCCATATAGTGTTTACTGATGGAAGATCTCTTCTATTTCCAACACCAACCTGTAATACATCTATTTGTGTAGCTTTTCAGGCACAGGCTCATAGTGGTAGGTATATGGTGTGCAGGGTGTATATGGTGTACAGTGCTTTAGTTACGTACAACTTCCAATCTTGTGTGTTGTATTGCATGATGTTAAAGGGGAACCCTACACACATACACACATTTAGCGGTCCACACACCATAATATAAATGGATGGTTAGACAGCTAAATGACGTCTGTTCAGACTCAAAATAATGGACGTAATTTTAAACAGAGTGAAAAAACGTTGAATGAACATAGCCTTTATATGTTTTTATTCACCTGTTAACACATTTGTTTTTTAAATTTTCAATCACAAATATGGTCATGTTTAACTTTTATTTTATTGTGTGTAAACATTGCCTACAGGGGTTTCTAGGCAGAACCCATTAAAGGCCTATCCGAAGGACTGGTAGGGGTACCTAATGTCAGTACCCTGCTAATCAATTGTTTTGCACAGCTATAAGGCCCAGATGGCCTGATGCTTTAGCTCCGTACAGAGTTTAGTGATGGTATCTGCATCCTTCCAGTGAATTAAAACATTGCGTGGTCATTTGATGCCTACATAGCTCCCCTGATGAGCCATATGTCTGTGTATTCGTGTATCACATTACTAGGGCAGATTTTCATCTATTGAATGTAACCAAGGAAGGTTGCGATTTACTAATACCTAGCAGAAATCTTAAAAACTATAAGGCATTGATCTAAAAAATCGATTAAAGTCGCAAACCTTTTTAATCCCTTCCAACATGCCCTTGCCTATGTATTGGACAGAGAGGACTCAGTATTTGAATTCACTTCATTTGCGGTAGGTAACAGCTGTATTTAACAGTCGGCACAAGCTGGCAGCTGCCAAGATAAGACGTCAGACGTCAAATACTTTGGGCCCTAAATGCCATAGTCAATAATAACATCTAGAGACATCTAGGAGGTTATTTGAACCCCCCCCCCTCAGAATATAATATTATTTATCCCACACAACAAAACACAGAAAACAACAACAACAACAAAAGAGCTCAGGACCAGAATAGCATTTACTGGCCCCCTAACATAACAAAGTCTCAGCTGTTCACAGGTAAGTTAAAAAAAAAACTCCATCCAACCCAAAGTTGTATCAATAAAACTACAGGTCATCATGCAAAAAAACGAGCCCTGTGCCAGCAGGTTATATGGGTCAGAATATGTGACGAAAAGATTCTTTTTTGTAATGTGTATTATTTTTTGTAATAGTAAAACCTAACAACTATTTAAGTTGGTATCCCTGTAGTGACCCTCATTTACTACATGACAAAAGGCATAAACATGAAACCCCTAAAATTTGCTGAATTGCATTGTATTTGTAATTTCACACACAAATATGTTTTTTGTTTTTAGTTTTGCTTTACATTTTATTATAATATAAAGAGTACCATTAAAAAGTAGAGTTGTTCCCACAAAAAACAATCCTTTATGACTTTGATAGATCTGGATAAATGAGGCTATGTTTACAAACAGTATTTTGTTCAGTATTTCGGTCAGTATATTGGTCATAATGTTTAACCAAAACCAAGAGTGAAAGTAAGAAAAAATATGATTTGCACCTTTTGGCTGTGTTCCCGCAATGCTTTTTTTTTTGCTGTTATTTCCTAATTACAGATGTTATTGTACAAATAATGGCTGCCATTATCAAATAACAGATGTTATTTGGACTTAAATGGTAGCCTTTCTGTGTTTTTTTTTTTACCCATTCCTGGTTTTGGGTAAAAATACTAATCGAAACAGTAACCAAAATACTGTGTGAGAACATAATCTTAAAGAGTTTTAGATTAAAGAAGCTAAATAAGAAAAAATCAAGATGTGTAAATGAAAATTGGTATGGTCATTAAGGGGTTAAATTACTATGTTTATTATTTTCTTGAAAGGGAACTAATCAGCACATTTTTGCTAATGCAGAACGGCTGCACGCACCTCAAAACCGTGTCTCTCAGAGCACACTAAAAGGAAAATCCCGGCACTCGCCAAAATTCTGCAAAGTGATTTATTTACCAGTGCATATACAGACAGGCGGATATGGACACGTTTCGGCGTAGAGCCTTTCTCAACATGGCTTGTTGAGAAAGGCTCTACGCCGAAACGCGTCCATATCCGCCTGTCTGTATATGCACTGGTAAATAAATCACTTTGCAGAATTTTGGCGAGTGCCGGGATTTTCCTTTTGATGCTCTATATTTTGCCCAGGCACCGCCTGAGATCGGAGTGCCGACCTTTTCCAGTCTCAGAGCACACTGACAGAACAGAGAACCGTGACTAGTCACAGACCAGATGACTAGTTCACGGCTCTCCCCCACCTCACGCGCAGGATTGAACAGCATTTTATCAGACATAATGCCTATGAAACCTGGAATCCCCGACACTACAGGAGACCCGGCTGCAATGTGCGTGCAGCCGTCCTTGAAGCCCAATCAGCACAAAAGTGCTGGTTGGTTTTCTTTAAATATTTCTTTTTTTTTTTTTTTGACACATACCCTATGAGGTGGTTGATTTTCCTAAACTTAAGTATTTTTTTTACATGTTACAGCTTCAACTGGTTCAGTGACTCAGGTCTCCTCTGTAAGCACAGACTCAGCAGGTTCTTCTTATTCTATCAGTGGAATTCTGGGAATTACGTCATCCAATGCAGAAAGCAACAAACGCAAGAGAGATGAAGGTAATAACATATCTTATTTTTTCTAGAGTTACTGAACTACTGTATAATAATTCATACTAAAATAAAGCAGCACTGATGGAAGGATATATAATGGCACTGACACATTTATAAAGTTCTTGTCAGTAATCCCACTACAGAGTACTACAGTCAGCCTCCAACCATCCTGAAATGGCTTATAATACAGGACAATAGACATTACATACTTATTATTACATTCTTTCATTCAGAACATTTAGTTTTATATACAGTACATTCTTTAGTATTGACATAACTACTGTATATAAGTACATTGGAGGTTTACTACATCCCAGGCATCAAATTTGATTTGAATTTATCACAGAACCATTAATTCCAACCTAAATTAATTTAGTCAGTAGCATGGCTGATGAGATCACCACTGATCCTGAGAATGGGATTCTTTAGGTGGCATCATACATGGAGGTGAGTCACCGAAACTGATGACTGAACTATATAAGCAGCCTATTCTTGGGATCTCTTTTTTAACACACATTAGAAAACACTTATTTGGAAAACCCCTTTAAAAAAACATTCCCCCCCCACAGTCATATAAACACTATTCATAGCTTTTATTTAAAGATGTAGATGTTTACAGATAATTTACAGAAATGTGATGTTTGGGCAGCATTGCAGGCACACTATTACCCTGCAGTGATAGGTTTGATTCTGCCCTTGCTCTAGGGCATGGGTCTTCAAACTGCGGCCCTTCAGCTGTTGCCATACTACATTCCATATCATCCTTGGATAGCCAAATCCAAAGCTTTAGCTGTCCGGGTATTATGAGTATTGGGGTTTTGTAACAGCTGGAGGGCTGCAGTTTGGACACCCATGCTCTAGGGAGTAGGAATATACATTGGATTCCTTATTATAAACAAGAACTGATGAGTAAGAAAAGGACGTTCATTTGGTTGATGGTTGTCTCTCATTCATTTACTCCATACACTTAAAATATGGCCTGGCCAAATGTTTATGCGTTCTGAATGAAAAGAGATGAGGTACCAACTGGGGGCTTTTCTGTCCTGAAATAGTAGGGTCAAGCTGTTAAAATTCAACATGTAACTGAGTTGGGAAGTCCCCACACACATTAGGGAGTTGGCTGGACCTGCATAAATATGTCTTTAAATGTCTATGGGACCCTTGGTGATGTCACGCAAAGTATACAACGTCAGGGTATTTTGTCATAATATGAACAATGGTAATAAATATTTCTGTAACTTTTCTTCAACTTTCAGAAAAATATGGTAAATTGTGATGGTTGCTATTATGAGTTTCTCACAGGCCACCCACTTTTTTTTATTTTGGTTAAGTGTCCTCCAATGTGCTATGGTAAATGAAGCAATCTTATTGTCACAAAAGAAGTGAATATACAAGATTTGAGCCATGATGGATATGCATATGGGAATTATTGAATGTCTTGCTGTAGGGACTAGTAATTTTGAGCGACATTTTACTGTTCATTGAATAAAGATGAGAGAACTATAAAATGTATGTTCAGTTATTAAACAGAGCTGAGCAGTGTAGAAAATGATATTCCGCTATAATTGAAGATTTTTTTATGCTCCTTGTAATTTTAAAGTAGATTGGAATTGCACTTTTATATGCCAAAAAGATCCAAAAAGTTTTAGCCCATTACCCTTACATCTCATTATTACCTAGATGAGGGTTATTGGACACATAATGACCTCAGAGGGCTGTAAAGTTTAATCGTCCAGGTTGTTTTGTGTTAGTAAAGACTTTTTGAATGAGCAACTTACTAAAAACAGAAGTTATATTGTTTCTCTTCTGTAAACATAGATGTTAAGAAATCTTAACATTAAAGAGTGAGCAGATAATGATATGAGCACTGAATGCAGTAATTCTGCACTGATTCTATACCCTACTCTTTACATTATACAATCGGTTGACCTGCTGACATTGTTGTTTAATAAAATCCTTTGGCTTTGAAGTTCCCTTGTAATTTTAACATTTTTTAAATTTTACTGCTTATATGATTCTGAAAATTATCTATGAGTAGAAACCTAATGGAAGAACAAACTAGTAAAACATAAACCTTTGCTCTTATTTGGATGCAATTGTATCCAGTCATTGCAATTCTATGTAAGCTAAGCAGCCTGGGCTGCAGAATGGTAAATTGTAACAAAGTACTGGAGAGACTGCTGCGGCTGCTGATGCATTAAGCTTATATAGCAGGATGCAATTATATCACATGAGCTTTGGGCCAGATGTGTGTAAAAAAACAAAAAACAAACCAAAACAAAACAAACAACCCCCCCCCCTCAAAAAACAAACAAACAACAAAACAAAAAAAAACAAAAAACAAAAACAACCAACCAGTTTTCAGCTCTGGTAAAGTGATCTGTGATTGGTTGCAGGGGGGAAGGTTTTATCATTTTATAATTTATAGACTTTGATAAATCAGGTTTTACATTTTTTGTATAATATTATTAATAGTGTTTAGAGAGTAGCTTCAAAGGAACGCAACATGATAATTTCTAAGGACTGGATTCTAGAAAAAGCTAATTGTAGAGGCAGGATTTAAAAATGACATTATACAACCTTGTTTAATCATGTTGTAATATGTGTGATCATATTTAATATGGTTTAAGCCATAATTCTTGTCCAGCTTATAGATGTGTAGCTCAGACATCTGACAAAAATATACAGTACATTCATTTTTGGCATGATTAGTAATTTACCTAAAGCGTCCAATTTTTCACAAATCTAAATGTTATTACAAAGTGAGCATGAATCAGGCAAGCATCAGGTATTTCTTCTAGCTACTATAGCCTTGCATTCTGCACTGGAGAGGAAGGGCTTATGAATTCCTCAGAGCAACTTGTATAGAGTTGATTTATTACCTTTTTGTTCCTCTAACTCCTGGCATTTTTTAAACAGATGTCACCAGCCCTTAACCCAGTGGGTTGCCTGCTTGGTAACAACAGGGGCAAACCAAATCAGACAATCTTTATTGGTTTATAGGGTTCAGGGTGTCATTTTTTTTCTCCTGTTGTAATATGGACTTGGAGCAGATGTGACTTAGTGGGAGATCAGCTGTTTTTATTTTCTGAGAAAGGACACATAATGGAAGATTGACACAGGGGGCGGATGAAGTCTGCACAGTAAGGTTGTCAGAGAAAAAAAATTGAAAAAATGTTTTTCTTTCAAACCATCTTAGAGTTATTTTACTATATTCTGGGACTTTCTTATTGAAATGCATTTTCTTTGATTAAGAAGCTAGAAATCTGGAAATGATGGTGCTACAGCTAGAATAGTTAGTGCTCTGGCTCTCACCCCTGTGGCATCCACATGGTAAGAGGTTGTTGATGTCACACAACTTCTTTAAGGTTAATCATTTTGCAACCAAAAGGAGTGGATTGAAAGCACAGAAAAGTTATTTTAACACAATGGCCGTTACTTGCCATTAAATGGTGGCCATCTATTCAATTTCAACATAGTGTGAACATAGCCTTTCTGTGTTTTCAATGCACTCCTGGTTTTGGTTGCAAATACTGACCAAAATAGTGAGCAAAAATAATGTGTGGGAACATAGCCTAAGACAGAATTTTGTGGGAAGAATTGAATATTAGCATTCAATTTAAAGGGGTTGTCTGGTGCTTACTTCCTGTGAATCCATGTCTCAGAAGTAAGCCTTACGGGACATAGAAGCGGAAGTTTATTTCCTGATCATCAGGTATGGATAAAACATGCCCTCACGAGATGTCATTGGCAACACTGGCAACATTGTATAACTATCAAGGCAATTTTTTTCCAAGCAATGTATAGGTATGCAGTTCTGTGGGTCTAGTTGAACACGCAGTTAGCAATATATATCATATCATTTATAACAGATTGGAATGTTTATCTTTAGCATAAAGTAAGAATAGTCTGACTGAACAACATATTTAAATAGGAAAAAAAAGTTACTCAAACTACCTGTGTTTAAGCCCTGCAGTTCACAATCTCCTGGTGTCATCAAGTGCTGACACAAAGTGCCATACAGAGCAGGGCCCCATTTCTCCTGTATACTATACATTCTTACAGACTGTAGCCAGGGGTCCGCTGACTGACACGATTGTTGTGTCTGGCAGCCTCTGCACTGCTAGCGGTGGCTGCTATCATTCAGGGGCATCAGGGGGCCTGGAGGGCAAGCTTCCAAGTTTAGAAGTTCCAGGGCCTGGCCACTCAGTATACTCCTGCCTGTCATCCCAGTTATAGGCTCTATAGAGTATGCTGGATACCCACCAGCTTACTATATATAGAGAGATTATAGCAGACAGGAAGGTGTAGAGATGCAGGGCCCCCTTCCCACAACCCCCGGGCTCCTCTCCCACTTCCTCCCTATGAGCTCAGCCTGCTTCCTGCTCCCCCTCTTATGTCAGAACAGAGGAGGAGGTGTGGAGAGGCTGTACATGGACAGGTGCTGAGGGAGAAAAGGATACAGTATAACCATCCTGAACACCCCGAAACTTCCCTACAATGAGTGTTCTTGTGTGTATGTTTATATGCACACAATCAAAAGTTTGCTACGGGGCCCAGTCATTTCTAGTTATGCCCCTGCTATCATTGCTAGTGGCTCTAGTACAGTGATCGGTGATAGCAATCACTCCTTGCTGTGCAAAGGCTTGTCACAAACAGCAATCATAGACAGCCCTGCAGTTTCCAACACAAACAATGGCAGCAGAAGGGCCAGCAGCTAATACGTACTGGAAGACTGGAGATGTTTTAATAGAAGTAAATCCTAAATCTCCAGCACTTTCTGGCACCAGTTGATTTGAAATAATTTTTGGTTTGCTGGAGTTCCCCTTTAGGCTCCATTCTTCAGCGCAGAGAGAGCAGGCACGTGAGCCTCCCATAGACTCCCAGTATGACAAGGAGGCTGGCGGGATTCTGCTGTGGGGAATTTCGCCAGTTTTACTACATATAAACGCAGCCTTAGGGTGCGTTCACACCTACAGGATCTGCAGCAGATCTGCAGCAGATTTGATGCTGTGTTCAGTTATTTAAATGAAATCTGCTGCAGAAAATCAGCTGCAGATCCTGTAGGTGTGAACGCACCATTAAGCAGAATTTTTACATTGAAAAAAACAAAAAACAACAACCCCCCCCCCACAACTATTCACTTGCTGTGTCTTGTTTGCTAAATGAGAGCTTCTCTTGTTTGCCACTTTTTTCAGTTGAATCAATGTAATTTTTTGCCATATTACATAGTCCACATGAATTGTCATTTATTAATTATTATTATATCACACATTGTGTTTCAACTTAGTTAAACATTTACATGTGATATACAATATGAGAATCTGAAAAATATGCATGGGTTTAATCCTTACGTACTGGCATTATATATGGCCTCTGTCTAAATATCTCTATTGTACAAAGCATTTTTATTCCCACCAATAAAATGTACATAATATTATATGTTGTTTTTGTTCTGACGAGATGGTCGTGAATGAACACTTCCCCTGCAGTGGTTTTAGAAAGGCTTATAAAAAATAACTTGTCACTGTGCTATAAATCAGAGCTGTGTATGGTGTGTGTATGAAGGCTATTAAACTATTGACTGCAGATCTGAGGCTGTGCTAGCATTCCAAAGAAAGACCACTAGACGCTTAAAAAAATTCACCATTACTGTGTGGAAAGAAATACTGTACTTGTCAAACCAGACTCATCCATATATTGATCTCTTGCTTTATTAATTTTGCATTATTTATAATGTTAATATATTCTGTAGTGCTGCATACACCGACACAGATTTTGCTGGGGGATAATACATTCAGTAATATGTAGCCTGTTCATACTGAGGAATAAGTGCGGAATTTCAGGCGGATTCTGTGTCAAAATGCACACGGAATCCACCCGCAATTCCGCCCATAAAAAATGAACATTGTGAACGTACATTGGCTTTAAGAGGCTTTCCGCTTCTTCAATCACACGGCAGAAATTCCGCACTGAAAATTCTGCCCTGAATGCGCTTTCCACCTGAAGAATTGACATGTCAATTCTTTGGGCAGATTCCGCAAGAGGAATTCTATAGTCAATGGGCCTGGAACTCTGCTTGAATTCCCCTCGAATTCTGCTCCTATTCTGCCAGCGATGAATAGGTGAGAAATTTCAAGCAGAAAACTCTCCTTGCTGAATACTCGCCTATTCCTCAGTGTGAACATACTCTTACATGGTGCAAGGTAATGCATGGTCAGAAAATGTATTCCAGAACTAGAGCTGCTGTTTGTGGATCTCTGTTCTGGCTCATACAAGAAGGTCTATTTGCTGTCATAGAGCATAGGGGTAGGAATTTCTTGATGGGGCAATTAATTATGGATATTTAAATGCCCCATTATAGAGCAATTTATACCTATATTTAAAGATTACTGGGAACATGAGGTTCCCCCACGGAGACCCCATATTGTGGCACACAAATTATTAGTTTGTTAAAGAGTTTTTCACAATATTTTTGCAAGGATCAATGAAGTTAACAATTGCTTCATTGGATCAAATCAACTATCTTTTTCTCTTACTCAAATGTGCCCCTCCCCCCAAAAAAAGATCAAGCATAAGGGACTGAGAAAACAAGCTGATAGCTGACAGTTTAGTGTAGTTGCTGCTGGACCCCCTGAAGGTAAAGATCCACTGATGCCGGTGAAGCAAGCAGTAAACCCCCCATTTCTGCCAGGATCCGGGAGAAGCTGCTGCCACACTATCCCCGCCCCCTGCTGCAGTGCCCCCCGATCCTCCCCCCACCTCCGCTGCCGTGTCTTCCTACCCCCACGTGCTGCCGTGTCCTCTATTCACCCTCCCCCGCTGCTGCCGTTTCCTCCGCCCCCCCACTGACGCCCCCCCGATCCTCCCCCTGCTGCTCTGCCATAGCCTTGCTCTCCCAACCGCCAGCCCCCCCCTGCAATCACCACCGACGCTGGTCTGCCGGTACTCACAGAGGGTCACAGCAGAGCTCCCTCTTTCCCCTCCTCCTGCCAGCATTGGCTTGCCGGATCCCAGAGCTCAGAGTGAGTTCCAGGACCGGGGAGCCAGTGCTGCGAGGAGGAGGGGGAAGGAGTGATCTCTGGTGTGACCCCCTCCTGCTGCGGCATGTACCAGCGTCTGTGTAATGACGATGGTACATGCTGCTATATACTGTGATTGGCAGCACTTTGTGAGGAGATCAGAACCTGCATCCATATACTGTAAAACACACACACATAATAAAAAGTACCCCCTCCCCTGTGATCTCCCAGTAATAAGGGAGATCTTAGTTAGTGTACGTCAGTCAGCGTCCGTTAGTAAGCGCCAGTCAGCGTCCATTAGTAAGCGTCAGACAGCATCCGTTAGTAAGCGTCAGTCAGCGTCCGTTAGGAAGCCTCAGTCAGCGTCTGTTAGGAAGCGTCAGTGTCAGCATCCGTTAGTAAGCGTCAGTGTCAGTCAGCGTCCATTAGTAAGCGTCAGTATCAGTCAATGTCCGTTAGTAAGAGTCAGTCAGCATCCATTAGCAGGTGTCAGCAAGCGTCAGTCACCTTCCATAAGTAAGTGTCAGCCAGCATCAGACAGCGTCAGTTAGTAAGAGTCAGTCAGTGTCCGTTACTGAGCATCAATCAGCGTCCATTAGTTCTCATCAGTCAGCATCCGTTAGTCAGTCAGCATCCGTAAGTAAGGGGCCTATTCCACAGGAGCGATAATCGGCTGAATAGGCCCCATTCGGCCGATTTTCGCTCTGTGGAATAGAGAGAACGATCAGCCGATGATCGTGTCATCGGCTGATGATCGTGTCATCGGCTGATCGTTCATTTAGGTTCGGACCTAAAATCGTTGTTCGCCACCAGCTCATCGCTACAGTTGAATAGCGGTGCGCGGCGGCGACCGACGATTTCAGCAGAACTATACATTACCTTTCCGGGCCGCAGGTCTTCTTCTCCCGGTCCAGGGAGCAGATCACAGATAGCAGATCGGCGCTTGTTTATGTCGTTGCTCGTCCGGTGGAATAGGACCCTAAGTGTCAGTTAGTGTCCATTGGTAAGTGTCAGTAAACTTCTGTGCACACACAGACATAGGTGATCCTTCTCTTCTGAGCCCTGTTGTACGCCCGTACAATACTTAACGTTCACAAATGGGGTATTTCTGTGCTCAGGAGAAATTGTTTTAAAAATATTGGGCGGCTTTTTCTCCTCAAAGCGTTTCGAAATTTGAAAAATGTGGGGTTTCACCAATGTATAAGTGTGAAAAATTAGATTTTTCATTTTCACGGCCCACATTTGCAAAAAAACTGTGAAAAAACTGTAGGGACCAAATGCCCCCTGTACCCCTTGTTATATTCCTTAAGCATGGTAGTTTTCAAAATGGGGTCACTTGTGGGGATTTTCCATCGTCTCGGCACTAGGGCAGCTTTGTAAATGCGACATGGTCTCCTACATTTATTCCAGTCAAATCCACACTCCAAAATTTAAATGGTGCTCCTTCTCTTCTGAGCCGTGTTGTGCGCCCGCACAACACTTTACGTCCTTAAATGGGGTAGTTGTAAAAACTGTAGATTCAGAGAAATAAATGTTTTATTGCATTTTACTTTTTATAGCTGGTGGAGTTTGAAAAAAATAGGATTGAATTGGAATGTCTGCCAAGAAAATGGAAATTTTTACTTTTCACACTTACTTTGCAGTTATTCCTGTGGAATGCCTAAAGGGTTAAAAACTGTTTTAAATGTCAATTTGAATACTTCAAAGGGTGAAGAGTTCAAAATGGGGTGAATTATAGGGGTTTCCAGTATACAGGCCTCTAGAATATGCTCCAAAACTTAACTGGTCCCTAAAAAATTCTGAGTTTAAATTTTCACAAAAATTTAGAAAATTGCTACTAAACAATTACGGCCTCTAAAATCCTAAAAAAGTTAAAGCATGTTCACCAAATGCTGCCAACACAAAGTAGACATGTTATAGATATGAATTAATCAATAACTTTTCTTTTGTGGTAGAACTATCTTCCTTATTGGCAGAGACTTTCAAATTTAGAGAAATGCAATTTTTTTCAATTTTTCACAACATTTTGGAGTTTTTCACAAAAAAAGTTTAAGGTATCGGCCCAAATGTTCCACTTACATAAAGTGGAACATGTCATGAAAAAACAATTTTGGAACCACAAGGATCGGTAACAGCATTCCAGAGTTATTAATATATAAAGTGACACGTCATATTAGAAAAAATTGGCCGTGTCATAAACACCAAAACTGGCTGTGTCCCCTAAGGGTTAAAAAGGACCTGTCAGTACATGAAAGGCTGGAAACCAGGAGGCTCACTGCCTCCTGGTTTCCAGCAACGTTTGTCCAATGTTCATAGCCCCCCATCTCTGAGATCTGGCCCCCACATCCAATATGCCAATGAATCTCTGGCTAGCCTTTGGGGTGTGAACGCCAGTCATTTACTGCCGGCAGGGTTAAAATGCAGCCTGTGACAGGCCGCCTTACTAAATGTATAGCCTTGCATTGTCTGTGCAGCTAGGAAAGCAGCCTGTGACGCTGAATGGTCAAATTCACAGGCTGCATGTTAACCTGCAGTGGATCTCTGGCGTCCACGCCTTGATGGCTAGCCAGCGGATAATGTGCATACCATTCGGAGACGCAATTTCAGGAGCAGGGTGGGCTATTACTGTGGGACAGGCCGAAAACCAGGAGGCAGTGGCAATTAGGTGAGCCTTTTGGTTTCCAGCCATCCATGTAGTGACAGGCCCTCTTTAAAGGATCTTGTGCAGTTAACATCTTGGTGCCAGATAGAGAAGAACACCTTCAGAAGTCTTGGGGATTCCATAGCTCAATGTTCCAAAGCTGTTAAAGAAAATCTTTCAGGACTGTACCAGGTACAGAGCTGCAGACACGGGCAGATAGGTGGTAGGGAGATAAAACAAGTGATGCTTTTTTTTTGCTGTTGGCAATTTGCAAAGTTATAATATAGAATTTTTCCTCAGAAGCTGAAGTGCCCCAGCTATCTGCTTGCATCATTTTCCTTGGAATCTAAAGTGCCACACCTGTCTGCAGCACTACCTGGTACCGACCTAACAGATTCCCTTTAACCCCTTAGCGACCCATGACGTATCTAATAAGTCATGGTGCCGCGGGGGGTGTTCAGAGCGGGGTCCCGCCGGGACCCCGCTCTGAACAGCGCTGATCCCGGCTGACACGTGCAGCCGGGCAGTGCCTCTGTTAGCCGGCGCGGGTCCCGTTGCCGCGCCGGCTAATTAAGCACTTCAATGCAGCTGTCAAACCTGACAGCTGCATTGAAGGGCTTCAGACATCACATCCCTGGTGTCTAGTGGGTCGGATCTCCCCCCCGCGATGCGATCGCGGGGGGGAGATCCGTTCTTCTGCCCGTGCCGGGCCTCAGCGTCGGAATGACGCTGATCCCGGCTCGGCAGTAGATTGCTATGGCCTGCAGCAGGCCATAGCAATCTATGACCGATCTCATGGATCTTTGCTGTGTATATACACAGCATTGATCTCTATGAGAGATCATTGCTGTGTATATACAAGCCCCCCAGGGGGGCTTCTAGTCCATGTAAAAAAAAAAGTAAAAAAGTGTTTTTATTAATAAAAAATCCCCTCCCCTAATAAAAGTCCAAATCACCCCCCTTTTCCCATTTTATAAATATAAATTAATAAATAAATAATCGCCCGAACTATTAATTAATCACATTCCTGATCTCGCACGGTAAACGGCGTAAGCGCAAAAAAATCCCAAAGTGCAAAATTGCGCATTTTTGGTCGCATCAAATCCAGAAAAAATGTAATAAAAAGCGATCAAAAAGTCGTATATGCGCAATCAAGGTACCGATAGAAAGAACGCATCATGGCGCAAAAACTGACACCTCACACAGCCCCATAGACCAAAGGATAAAAGCGCTATAAGCCTGGGAATGGAGCGATTTTAAGTGACATATATTTGTTAACAATGGTTTGAATTTTTTACAGGCCATCAAATGCAATATAAGTTATACATGTTATATATCATAGTAATCGTAACGACTTGAGGAACATGCATAACAAGTCAGTTTTACCATAGGGCGAACGGCGTAAATGCAAAACTCCCCGAAATCAAAACAAATTCGTTTTTTTTTCAATTTGACAGCGCAAATGATTTTTTTCCGGTTTCACAACATATTTTATGGAAAAATTATGCCTGTAATTGCAAAGTACAATTGGTTTCGCAAAAAATAAGTGCTCATATACGTCTCTAGGTGAAAAAATGCAAGCGCTATGGACTTTTAAACATAAAATGGAAAAAGCAAAAGCGCAAAAACGAAAATTGGCTTGGACCTTAAGGGGTTAAGGAAGCATAAAAGAAGATATACACAATATAGGCAGGGGGTTTTATTGCTATGGGTGATCACTATTATATATAGATATCGCTATGTTAGGCAATAGAAAAATGTAGATAATTCAGTGTGTTCACCATTTATTCTTCTCTTTCTCTGTGTAAGGTTTCTTTATTGAGTCCAGTATATGGCTCTCAGTCTATTGCTCATTTATGGGAAAACTAAATAAGTGCTGTGGAATTAGAAGTAGGATAAAAACTGTAAGAGAGCTGATGTGAAGACTGTGGAGGTAAAAGATAGACAGAAAACAAACAAAAGCCTTGTGATCTTTCTTGATGAATTCCAGGTGCTCCCCATTCACTCCATCCCCGTTATCTTCACCTTATAGGAGTACTAATGCACACAATTGCGATACTGCCTTCTGTGGAATTGCCAAGAAAACTACCATTAAATGATAAAGTGATCATGAAAAAGGATCAGCCCTGGGAAGAATGATGTTTGTCAATGGGAGCTATGTGTTTTATTTACCTTTTCTTCAGCAGATGATCAAGTGATGGTCAGAATGGTTTCATTTTTTTCTACTATAGATATCAGGAAGGGTGACTGAATTCTGACTGATTTTCCTATAGTATGTGCTAGAAAAGTATACACTTTATACACTAAATATAATGTTGTGAATCAGACACAAGACGCAAAATAAATATACAAATAAACAGTATAGTTAATAAGTATTTAATAACTAGCATACATATATATATATATATATATATATATATATATATAGTTCAGGGAAGAAAAAGAGCGCTGCACCTCACACCTATGGCTGATACTAGTGCCTCTAGGCTGAATAAAAATCACATCAGAATTTTGTGTATGAATTGATCAAGCCACACTGCCCCATGTACCGCGTGCAGGTATCTGATACACATGGGTCCCTACACCAAGTCCACACTGTGCCGGTCAGTGACCACAACCCCCGCAGGCGTGCACAGTCAGGGAACGGGGGCCATGGGATGGCCCTGCGACCCCCACGCCACAGGACCAGACCCGAAAACACCACACCAGAACCCGTCCAGCACTGCCGGCGGAGAAGGTCGCCCCCCAAACAGTGTAAACTGCCCACAGCAACCTATCACAGCTCAGCTTTCAGCTCTGGTAAAATATAAGAGGACCTGTGATTGGTTGCTGTGGGCAGTTTACACCAGGTGTTTATTTACACTCTTTCATTAATCTCCCCCATTGTTTTAGTTTTGCCACATGCACCATATTTAACATGCTCATCCTTTCTTGCCATTTTGGTTTATGTAAAGCTGCCCATACACAATAGAGCGGTGTTGGCTGACCTGTCTGGCAGTAGGTAATGCTTTTCCTATCATATGCATGCCTTTTTTTTACCAACAGAACACAGCAATCACTGAGCTCAAGGAGATCAGCGACAAAAAAACAATGGAGTACTCACTCAAGAGTCTCCACTGATACATTGCCCCCTATAAATTTAAATATGCAAAAAAGGGGTCAGTGGAGCCTCAGTTACGAGTCTCAAAACACGGGAATAGCCAGATATCCCTCCAGAGAAGGAGCCTTCCAGTGGGGGAATTCACCAAACCGCGCTGATACATAGCCTCCCAGTGGTTTGGTGGACTCCCCACTGGGAGGCACCCCTTGGCAACAAATTGTCCTTCTCTGGAGGGATATCTGGCTATTTCCATGTTTTGAGACTCGTAACTGAGGCTCTACGGACCCCTTTTTGCACATTTAAATTTATAGGGGGCAATGTATCAGTGGAGACGCTTGAGTGAGTTCTCCATTGGTTTTTTTGTCGCTGATCTCCTTGAGCTCAGTGATTGCTGTGTTTTGATGTGTTTTGTCTATTTTTCATTGCCCCTGGTAGCCAGAATCCTGCTCCACACTGATGAGGGGCAAATACCCCGAAACAGCTGTCTGTGGATAGATGCATAGGCTTGGTACCCTTGTCATGTCACAATACTCACCTCAGAGTAAGACTTTGATGCAAAAGGGGCCACCCTGGTATTTCCCTATTTATGTTCCAATACTCACAACTGGAGGGATATCTGGCTATTCTCGTGTTTTGAAACTCATAACTGAGGCTCCACAGACCCTTTTTTGCTTTTTTTACATAAATTTCTTTATAAACATTTTCCATACAAAAAACAAACAAACAAACAAACATAAAGGGGTTATCCGGCACTTTAAGTTTTTTGATATTGTGCTGTAGACAAAAACAAAGAACCTATGCTTACCTCTCCTCCCTTCCCTGGCATTCTTCTGCACTGTCTGAGACAAGCACATCTGGGGAGTCACAGCCTGCTCAACCAATCACTGGCCACAGCGCTGTCTTGTCAAAGTCAGGTAATTGGCTCAGGAGTGACAGTAAGCAGGCTGTCACTCCAGAGACAAGTTTCCCTCGGAAGTGGCAGTGGCTGCGACCAGCACGGGACACCAGAGACACTGGGGAAGAACGCTGAGAGGTAAGCATAGGCTCTTAGTTATTTTCCATATTTCTGCAGCACAGGTTCAAACATTTTAAAGTGCTTATTTCCAATCCCATTCAGTCATAGGGAACCACATGAAGAAGAGAAAAAGAAAGGGAGATAGATACATTATATACAAATTCCTACCAATTCTACCCAGTAACACCCCCTCCCCTTTCTAGGCTCCTATCACTCACAGTATTATTGACCATCCTCATCCTCCCTTCTGGACCACCTACCTCTGTTCTTTCACATATGGAATAATCTAGCACTGCTGATCCAGGAGAGAAAAGAGGACCAATATCCATTCATTATATGCGTGCTTAGCTGAGCTGAGTGTACTGTACATGTTTTTTGTGGGGATGTGTGTGGCCAGATTAGGTATTTAATCTAGTTATAGGATGAAAGGATGCAGGAGGGCAATTGCATTTAATTGAAAGTATTAGCTACCCTTAAACACCATCTTCAATCTATACAGGGTATAAAAATGTTGTGATTATATTTTTAAATACTGTATATCCTTATTCCTTATATCTTTATTGTATGTAGTGTTTAGTTTATTAATGAATGGAGAAAAGTTGTAATATGATAAACAATCTGAGAACAGGTGTGGCGCTGCTTTTGGTATAAAGCAATTATGTTTTTCTATTCCTAAATATCCCCTTTAAAATTAATTTTCAACAGATTTTTAAACCTGAAAATTAATTAGGTTGAAAGGTGGGTTTTTCTATCATAAATTGATGGTGTATCCATATGCTGTTACCTTATGTTCTTATGTTCGATAGGGGTCTGGCCTCTGTTTCTTCTGATTTTGAAAATTTATAAAGAATACAATGCTGTAGTGCTGCATCTATTTAAAATTTTTACCTGCACAGTGGACGATGCAGTATAATTCAGCTGGCCCTATTTACTTGGTCATTACTACAGTTCTTTGCACAGCTTTGGTAGCTACTGTGTAACAGAAAGTGGATCCAGGGGTTGGCCACTTTATAGTAAAATTGCTCAGTGTACAGTATAAGTAACTGTACTCACTGTATATACTGACAGCAGCTCCCTGTGTACCTCATAGAGCTAAAATCAGACTCTCCTACTCCAGGGTGTGCTGTCCTGCTCTGTGGTGTCTGTCCATAAGATGCCTCACATGGAGGAGCCCCCCTGTGTCCACCATTAAGCCTGTATTTGCCTATGGTGAACACTGAGGGGTGGGGCATGGTCACATGCTCCTCCATGTCAGCCATCTTATGGACAGAAACACCACAGAGCAGGACAGCACAGCCTGGATGAGGGGAGTCTGATTTGAGCTCTATGAGGTACACAGGGAGCTGCTGTCAGTATATACAGTGAGTACACTTACTAAAACTTTACACTGAACTATTTTACTATAAAGTGGCCAACCCCTTTAAGTAATGCCTTATTCTAGTGATATTCTATGCCGTTATGAGATGGAAAAAACAATCTATGGGACCCCTTCCAAAAGGCATTCCCCCGAGTCCTGATGACGTTTCGACTCCCTGCAGGGGAAAATGCTTGTTCCGGCTGATGGATTGCATGATTAGTCAATTAGTAACTGTAGTGGCTTATTGCTCCAGTCACTGACTGGCTGAGCAGGCAGTCCATCAACCAGGTTATGACGTTGGCAGTGCAGGAGCTCCTGGAGCTTGGCGGGGGTCCTGAAGCTGCAATCCAGTGATGCTACGGAATGGGGAGAGTTGAGTTGTTATACAGTAGTTTATGTTCCCCCCCACACCTGCCAGATGGAATTTTTTTCAAATGGCTGGACTTCTCCTTTAACTATGGCTTTAGACTTTTGTTAGGATAACATTTAAATATCTGGACACACGTCAGCACATGTTCCCCTTTAGTATATTCTCTCACTACCAACTTTTTTTTATCCCTACGATAAAAAAAGCAATAGGTTTAAAAACTGATACAAGCTTATGTCAGTTTGAAAATGTGCTTTTCTCTTCAGTGGCCTCTATGAAAGGAATTCTTTGTTTCATGCTAAGCATTAAAAAACTGTTCTTTGTGGATGGCTCTATGCTCTGGCCAATAGAGGAGGGGTCTTAAATTGGCTATCCCACTTATAGGAAATGTCTGGTTGTGATGGTACAAAATCTTTAAGGAGTAGGCAGGGCTTTCTATTATTTGTTAATTATACATTGGTACCATTTGTCCATAACATGGGCAGAGGATGTGCCTATATTTTGCCTGTATTTATTTATTCTGTATCTCTTATTTTTCAACAATATAATTGAAACAAGTAATATATGGAGTAGCTATGTAATGAAGAAGAAGAGATGAAAAAAAAGGAAAAGGTTGGTAAGGGGAAGTCTAATATGGTCTAATGAGTTGCAAAATTCTTAGAAAAAGATACTCAATTGATGCTTCTTAATATTACATTGTGGATGTCAATCATATTACATTGTGGATATCAATCAGTCATCCTGTTATACATCTCAGTATATACAATTAATACCTTCCCTTTTGTGCCATAAACAAAAAAGATTAGGACCAATAATGAATACAGTTAGTCTACAATAACTATGGGTTTAGTACTTGACTGCCCAAGCCACCTTGTGGTTATCTGGAGACTGTTAAAAAGAAAAGTTCCATGTATATTGATGACTTTGTGAGTAAAAACACAATTTGAATATAAAATACAATTTCCCTTCTGATATTAAGAACTTATTTACTCTAACCTCTGTGTAAGATCAAACTAAAAAGATAGCGAATGGCTGTAGTTTGAAGGAAATAGGGTAATAGTTTTTACACTGCCGTTCAAGGAAGGAGTTGTAATATTTGTCAGTTCAGGATCATTCTAGTTACATATAATATATTCACCTCTATGATAACACAAATCTTTCATGAAACATAAATGCTTTCCACTTCAGATATGGTTGATAAGGGCCCTACCTCTCATGGATTGGTAGTGTACTTTATCTAATAAGATAGAGCAATACAAATATGTCTGACAATGGTATAATGTGATGCATTAGAGGGAGCATTACATACACATACTGATGAATAACTGAGCATCAGAAAGATAGTAAGACTGGTGGTAAAACTAATTTCCGTGTCAATATTAATCTCCAATCTAGATTGCTAAGATTAACTTCAATTCCATTCAGGTCAATTCAAAATGAGTACAACCCATACAACTATAGTCTTGTTCCTAGAAGGACAGAATTTCAAGATATGGTGCATTAAATTTTGGTCTAGCTAGTCATATTATGAAATATTACATAGGTTATGTTGTATTCTACACCGAAGTAAGTGTTACCTAAGTGTTATTAAAAAAACAGCACCTAGTAATTCATATAATTCATGCAATTCAACTAAGAATATAACTTTTATTAGAATTTGTAAGCATTTTACTTAAAAAAAGAAGCTTTTATGTTAAGATATCTTGATGCACCATTTCTGGGTTAAAGGAGTTCTCTACTGTGGACACCCATTAGAAATGTCCCTTGACAATAGGCTGTTCACATCTGCTGGGACCCCAAGCAATCAGCTGTAATCTCTCAGGAAATCTGTCAATAAGTGTTCTATTTACACGTAGAGGGGAAATGAAGCATTATACAGTGTCCATTAAAGTCAATAGGATGTCCGTGTAATACTGGACAGCTACTCCAGAGGGAAGAAGCCATTTGTAACTATCCCTCATTCTGACCAAGACATGAGACTCCTGGACAACATGCCCCTATTAACTCCTCTAGTAGGGGATATCGAAAGAGGACTTTTAAAGGAGAAGTCTAACAAAAATAAAAAATTGCTGTCGGGCAGGGGGGCAGGAACATAATATATATAATGTATATTTACTTATTTTCTGTAGTGCCGCGTTCACTACTCTCAAAAAGCTGCTGGAAGTCATTTTCTCCAAGCTTCCTGGTAGATCAGGAGCCACCTCCAGCTGCTGCAATGTCACGGTCCCACTGATGGGTTGTCCGCTCAGCCAGTCAGTGACGGCAATGGTGCCCTGCCCCAGTCTCTGATTGGCTAAGTCGGGTACATGATGTAGCAGCAGCAGGAGCTGCAGGAGGCCAGCGGCCTTAGAGATCAGTAAACTGCCCTTCAGGGGCATGGTGATGGGTAAGTATTCATTCTTTATTATATTCACGCACCCCCCTGCCTGCCAGGGATTTTAGTTTCACAAGACTTCTCCTTTAAACTGGAGACATCATTTACAAGGTTTTCCATTAGAGGTGATCTATTAATTAGGATCCTCATCTCTTTTGTTTTGGAGGAGCTATCCTGTCCTGTATTACCCAGACATTTCATTAATTTGAGTTGGCACCATGTAATGCTTCATTTCCCCTGTGGTGGCACTGTAGGGAGACTAAGCACTTACTGCCAGGTTTTCCCACAGATTACAGTTGACTGCTGGGGATCTCAGCAGGGTGACATTTTGTTTAGCTTATTGTCAAAGGACCTGTCTAAAATGAGGAACCATTTTAATCCCTTGCTGGTTCTAAAGTTCCATGCTTTTCATACCTATGGAATATTGACCTGATTTCCTGAATAACACAATTACATTCTTTGTTTATTGTATTTCCATAGAATAATATTAAACTCAGAAGGCGATGAGCTTACAATTTGCACAATCCACACCCTTAAAATCTTGGCTAGAATGCCCTTTTAGGGTGGGTTTACATGTACCATAACCACAGCGGATTTCACACTGTAATTTTGGGGGTTGATTATCATCCCGCTGCGAGTATGTAAATGCCGGTCCCCTTAACCAGCCGCCACTCGGAGCAAACTTTACCTGGTCCACGCTCCTGCTTCATCTGAGGCTCCGGCTCCCGTAGGTCCCGCTCAGCCAATTAGTGACTGCGGCAGGTCTGTGGACTGATTAGCTGGGCCGGACCTCTGGGAGCCGGGAGCCTCACATGCAGCCGGAGCGTGGACCAGGTAAAGTTTGCTCCAAGCGGCAGTGGGTTAAGGGGGCTGGCATTTACTTACTCCCAGTGGGATGACAATCCCCCTGCGAGTATGTAATCTTATTAAAGTGGCAGGGAAGGTATCCTTAGCAGATTTCACTGTGAACTCGCAGAGTGAAATCCACTGCGGATACGGTACCCTAACCCTAACCAACCCTGAAGAGTACATGGCATTTTCTAAACAGGTATGTATTTTTAAAGGAGAAGTCCGACTGGAACATTGACAATTAAAGCTTTTGTTGCCTCTCATCACCCCCAGTCATCCTAGTCTGTATGCTCTCGAGAGCAGGTCTCTAATTCTGTATTTTAATATTTTAATTTATTTATTGCATAATTTAATATAAATATAACCTGTAATGTATTTATATATATTTAAATAAGCGCTGCGGAATCTGTTGGCGCTATACAAATAAATATTATTATTAATATACACTTATTACGGAGGACCTGCCTGCATCAATGCTTCACTTCCTGGATAAAATGGTGATGTCACAACCCGACTCCCAGAGCTGTGTAGGCTGTGGCTGCTGGAGAGGATGATGGCAGGGGGACACTGAGGGACACAGGGCACTGGAGGGACACTGAGCATCCCTCTGCCATCATCCTCTCCAGCAGCCACAGCTCTGGGAGTCGGGTCGTGACATCACCATCTTATCCAGGAAGTGAAGCCTTGATGCAGTAGTAAGTGCAGGGAAAAAAGCACTTTATGTACATTTCCTGTAAGTGTGTATTGGTATAACTTGGTATTGGTATAACTTTTGGGGGACAATACAATACTTTAATAAAAAATTTTGCCGGACTTCTCCTTTAATGTAGATGCAAAAAATGGTATCCTTTATTTGACTGGATACTGGCGGTACATACGGGGGACTCTGGGATATCAAATAAAATGTAACTAACCTTGGAAAGAGCAATAGATTGATGGGATAGTTGTATAGTATTTGCTGCTGAGCTCAATTCACTATGACGCTAGGTAAACATCATGATTTGAAATCAAATTCTGAAAATAATTTACTGCATAAAAAAGTTTCCCCAAAGTTTTTTGGAATACTATTCTGTCAGTTTTTTTGTTTCCCTGATGGGAGATGTTAGGCAACCATCGTTCCATCCCCATAGAAATCAGAGTGTGAGCGTCATGAAGAATTCCTGTGGACAGCTGCTGATGTGAGATCTGTGCATGTTTTGTGACAAAAAGGGTTTTAACTCATTTACATATTTGGCATCTGTCAAAAAGTATATTTGTCATCATGAAAAATGTTCACTTGTTGAAAGATAGTTTAATTGTTGCAATCTGCCAATAATTGTCTCTAAGGATGTTTCTGTAGCAGTGACAGAAACCTTTAATTAATCCTGACAGATTACCCGCTAGTGCCACCACTGCCAGATCTAGTGCCTGTTGATTCTAAGATTATGGTGAATGTTCTCCAGATTGATGGGAATGTTTTTTATGGTTTAAACACAGGAAATCCTTAGCTGACTACCTTAAAACACTAAAAGATTGTGTACAGTGTCCTTTACACAACTCACACAACCCATTGATGTATTTATTAACATGACATGCATTTATTGTAACTGGAAAGTCCTTACAGTAGCTTTATGTGTAGTTCTTATACGTAGGTTTACATGTGTTTTGTACAAATTGCTGTACACATCAATATTTGTGTATTAAAGTGGTACTCCAGCGATTTTTTTCTTTCAAATCAAGTGGCCTCAGGGTCCATTTACACAGAAAAATGATCTGACACATTATTTGCCAAAGATTTGAAGCCAAAGCCAGAAACAGACTATAAAAAGAGATCAGGTCATAAAGGAAAGCCTGAGATTTCTCCTATTTTCAAATGCATTCCTGGCTTTGGCTTGAAATCTTTGGCAGATAATCTGTCAGATAATCTTTCTGTGTAAATTGACCCTCAGAAAGTTATATAGCTTTGTAAATTACTTCTATTTAAAAATCTCTAGTCTTCCAGTACTTATCATCTTCTGTATGACCTGCAGGAAGTGGTATATTCTTTCCAGTCTGACACAGTGCTCTCTGCTGCCACCTCTCTCAGGAGCTGAACTGAAGATTTTTAAAAGGAAGTAAATTACAAATCTCTGGCACTTTCTGACACCAGTTGATTTGAAGCAATTTCTTTTCGCTGGAGTACCCCTTTAAAACTCTAGCTAGTTAATGTAAAAATATCCCAGTCCTATGCAATAACAATTGCACTTATACGATCACACCAAGTAGAAGGCATAAACTCCTGTTGTAATATTGGAGCTGTAAATGAAGTAGAATATGTCTATATGGGCTGCTTTATTCTTTTTAATATGTTTGTAAGTGACATAGGAGAAGGTTTGGTAGGTAACGTTTATCTGTTTTCTAATGACACAAACGTGTGCAATAGGGTTGATATTCCTGGAGGTGTCAGTAATATGGAAAATGATTTAGCTTTGCTAGATAAGTGGTCCAAACAATGGAAATTGCAGTTCAATGTTTCCAAATGTAAAATAATGCACTTTGGGAGAAGGAATCCTCTATCTGAGTATCACATGGACAGTACTGTGTTGGCAAAGACTTCAAAAGAGAAGGATTTAGGGGTAGTGATTTCTGACAGCCTTAAAATAAGTCACCAGTGCAACCAGGCGGTGGGGAAAGCGAATCGTATGCTGAGCTGTATATATAATGGTATGCTGGGTTGTATAGCTAGAAGTATAACCAGTAGGAAGAGGGAGATTGTATAGAGCTCTAGTGAGACCACATATGGAATACTGTGTCCAGTTCTGGAGACCTCACCTAAAAAAGGACATTGATAAAATAGAATAGGTCCAAAGACAGGCTACAAAAATGGTGGAGGGTGTGAGGCATAAACCATATCAGGAAAGACTATAATCTGGAGGAAAGAAGAGAAAGGGGGGACATGATTAAAAACTTTAAGTATGTAAAAGGACTAAATAAGGTTCAGGAGGGAAGTATTTTTAGTTAAAAAAAAACTGAGCTCAAGAACAAGAGGACACAGTGAGAGGTTATCTGGAGGAAAGATCAGAAGCAACGTGAGAAATCATTATTTTACTGGAAGAGTAGTAGATACTTGGATTAAACTTCCAGCAGAGGTGGTTGGTAAATCTACAATAACAGAATGTAAACATGCCTTGGATAAACATATATCTATCCTAAGATAATAAAGGGCAGACTTGATGGACCCAGTGGTCTTTTTCTGCCGATGATCTTTTATGTTTCTATCTGACCAATTGGATTTTAGCCTGGTTTTCCAAGATAGGCACCAATGGATGCGGCTGCAAGCTGTTTAAAGGGGGTTTCCCATCTACTGTATGTAAAACTTTGCTTTTTAGTTCCCTATGGTGCCGCAGATGGTGGGCAAGCAAAAAACAGCAAAAATGTGTTTCTTCTATTGAAATTAACGGTAACAAATAATCTGTGTTTCTCCTATTGATATTAATGGGAGCTTTGTAAATGGAGTAGCATTGAGAGTTGTTCATGTCACTCAGACAGGCTGGAGATGGCCTGGGTGGAAAAACCCCTTTAATATAATTAAAACTGAGCCCTTCTAGGATACCTTGTCATTTCACTGACTGTTTATGTTGTAAAAATATTACAAATAAACAACCCAAATCTCAGCTGTTAATGAAAAAAAGAAGTCATTTCTCCTAAAATGTGTGTCCTGTTTGTGCCCTAATGTATTTATTTTGTGTTTTATTGCCGACCTGAGCATCAAAGGCAATGGCGGGGATTAATGTATATCCTGCACATAATTAAGAAATTGCATTGATTGCTTCTCTCACTAAAACATATACATGAATCAGTTTAACATTGCCTACAACTACTTACATCATTTAGAACACATTACAGTGTGCACTGATGATCAATTTAAAGAAGAAAAAAATCGGGGAAATTAGAAGTCATTCTCTGGGGATGCCATAAGTGTATCTGGTTAACAAACTAATCCTTAGAAAATGAAGTTTAAAAAGAGGGAGGGAATATTAAGGGGATAGTGAGTTAATGAGCTAAAGATGAATGCACAACAATATGGAATGTTATTTAAAAATCACATTACAGCTATCCCCGGCTCCTTCTACAAGCTCCGCTGAGTGATGGCGTGCACAGCTACTAGGGAGAGCCATGCAGTCACGGCTAGCCTGAGCAGAGGGCAAATGGCCTTTCATAAGATTTTCTTCTCAGATATAGAACCAGATAGAAATTAAATTATGTTAGAACACAGAGAGGGAAAAAAAGGTTGCAGAATGAAAGAGACAGAGAGAAAATAAGGTTCTTCAGGCATTTGCAATTTAATTGATATTTGGCTGCAGGAAGCCAATCAGTATAAGTAAATTGACGTTATAAGATAAAAATAATCGCTTAATGGGATACCCTCCCCCATGGCTGATGCAGCCCAAATAAATGTAACCACACACACAGAAGCAGCATGATGGCTGTTACTAGGTACAGCTTACTGCTGCCTTACTGGCAGGGTTCTTGTTGGGCTGCCGTTAGTTTTCATGGCATCTGTCTCCACTCCCTGAGAGAAGGCAATGAGCGGCTTTGCATTGATTGCCATTTCAGCCAACGGCGGTCTGGAGAGAGAGCAAGACCGTAATTAATGACTCTATTTGCTGGAGCACTGCTGAGAACAATTGTGTTTGTTATGGTTACAACCGATGCCAGCTTTTTTAAACTACTCCGGGGAGGTGTTTCAGTGTAGAGCCCAGCAGTCAAAAACTGGGCAAAGGACCAGAGGATCCACGTGAAAAAGGGAAAAAAAAGGACATCATCAACAACAAGAGCCTTGAAAGAATATGATGCTAATGTATCTTTAACCTTTTATATGCATAGAGCTGTGTGATAAAACATACTTCCTTGCTTGCATATCCAACTTATAAACTTATATAAAGGGAACCCATATCAATAATGATCTCACTGAAGGCAGCATAGATCTCAAGTTGTTACAAGTCATTTAATAATGTGATTGTGGATATGGAGAAGTGCAGTGCAGGCTCATGTAGTCCAGTGTCAAGGGGGATAGGATTACCATGTGTTTTCTGTCTCTTGTGATTTTAGCCATTTGAACTTTATAGGGGACATTTATTATGTGGCGCAGCGGCCATTTTTGTGGTTTAGAGGGCCCATTTGGATCTCTCCGTGGCGGAATCCAGCCATGCTCAGTGTTCCGCTATAAGTGAATGCGAGGGCATGCACTCCTCAGCTGCCCCCGCTCTCTGCTCGAGGAAGTGACATGTCACTTCCTTGAGCAGAGAGCAGCGGCTGCAGATAAGTGTGCTCTCCCATAGACGGGCTATGGCATACTAAGACAGCCTGTTTTACTCAGTGTGAACATACCCTAATTTATTTGCCAGAGAAGCAAGGATGGGGTGGAAGAAGGGGTGTGGACACAGGCATAGGGGGCGAGGCCTCTGTGTGCGCCGCATTTAAATTTTTTCCAGTGAAAAAAAGGCGAAGAAACCTTTGCCAAATCTTAGCTGGTGTATGTTTCACTATGTGCGCACATTAATGAGCATGGGATTAATGTAGAGGTATTGCGTCTCTACATAAATCCAGTAAGCCTGGATTTACATAAATCCAGTAACGCCACTTTCTTCACTTATCGCTGTGGGGAATGGACTGTGATAGTCCCCCACTTTATTTTGGGTGGCAGCCTCCGCATCTGTGAGTCGTTTCAGGACCCGAAGAAATAGAGCCATGACTAAGGGCGAGCAAGCCGGAAACGCGTCTGCCTTTTAAACATTATACAATAAAGGATTGAATTTTAAGTGAGTTGGAGAGAATCTTTATGTTTATCTTCTATTGGATGCCCTTGGGTCCAGGGACCATTCTCACGTGCTCCTAGAGTGGCATACAGCCAAAATAAGAACACCGCACCTTATTCTAAAGGGACTTTCTGTCTGAGTGCTGACCATCTTCTGTTTCTACGTTTAGGCTGGGTTCACACACAGTATATTTCAGGCAGTATTTGGTCCTCATGTCAGGTCCTTATAGCAACCAAAACCAGAAGTGGATTAAAAACACAGAAAGGCTCTGTTCACATAATGTTGAAATTGAGTGGATGGCCGTCATATAACAGTAAATAACTGCCATTATTTCAATACAGCCATTGTTTTAAAATAACAGCAAATATTTGCCATTAAATGACGGCCATCCACTCAATTACAACATTATGTAAACATAGCCTTTCTGTGCTTTCAATCCACTCCTGGTTTTGGTTGCTATAAGGACCTGACATGAGGACCAAATACTGCCTGAAATATACTGTGTGTGAACCCAGCCTTAAAGACAATAGCCCACAATAATACAATTGATGTATATTATGATGGTAGGAGAGGGAGGGATTTGCTAAACTTTGGAAAAACACACGCTTCTTTATAAATGTACCACATTTGGTGCTAGAAAATCAACCTCACAGCCGGTATAGATTTGCTGCTTTATCAGGCTTTTGTCTTAATATACTTGACTAAAATTATGGCCCACACTTACTAAGCAGTTGAAACCAGTTTTTGGTGTTAAAAAACAGCAAATGATGACATGTGAAGAGTGGCAAGAAAAGTCTGAGTCAGCAAGGCTTTTAGTTACTTTTATTAAAGGGGTTATTCTAAGATTAAGGCTATGTTCACACAACACCTTTTTTTTGGATGCTTGACAACGTCTTTTAGGGCGGCTGTCATTGTTTCAGATTTTATCAAACAGTCTTACAGTAGTAATTGTTAACTGTAGAAACCAATCACAGCTCAGCTTTCAAATATTTATACAGTGTGCACAGACACTACTCCATAGAATTTAATGCAACACATTATTAGATTAAAAATGGCTGCTTTTTATAACTATTTTATGGCCTTTTTTTATAGTTCTTTTTACAGTGTGTTAAGTTATCCATAACTGATTGGTGGGTTTCTGACCACTTTAACCCTCATTGATCACAAGAACAGTCAGTTCTCTTAATAGTGAATGGAGCGGTAAGGTACATGCTTGGCTACTGTTTCCTGTGTTGTCTTCGGGGCAATGCTCTGCAATATAGTGCTCTGCGATGTTCTGAAAGGTTCAGTAGGGAATGGTTGGAGCACTGGTTGAATATGTTTGGCACTCTAATGAACAGAAACGAAAAGAACAAAAAGAAAAGAAGGTGTTACTGTCATTTAACCTAAAATGTGATTGTCACTATAACTTTCAAAATCTAAATCAACAGGGAATGTGATATAAAGCATGTTTGAATTACATTTTATTTAGTTATCATGCTGTAAAACAAAGCTATACTTACTTGTATCCAGGTCCAGTCTCCTGAAGGCAGCTTTTTAGTCTTGTGCTGGTTGAATAAAAGAGACTAAACACATGAAGGCTGCACAGTACAGAGTGCTCACTGTGTCCATCAATCACATGACTGTCTTCTCTGTGAGCGCTCAGATGACCTGGGACTTTCTGTGTTTGGTCTCTTTTTATCAACTAGCACAAAACTAAATAAAAAAAAATGCCTTTAAGGGGTTATCCAGCCTTCAAAAAACATTTTTATGACAATAACTGCATCACCTGCCGAACGGACCCCAGGACAAATCTTGGATTAAAAGCAGCTATCTGAAGGTACAAGCGGTTTGAGTCCAAATCCTATATGCTGATGGGAAAAACATAACATGTAACACATTTACACATGCAATAACACTATGAATTTCAAGCATGTTAATAGCAATGTTTTCTAATGTTTTAGTGACATTTTTTAGTTTGTTACATTTGTTACTTTTTTTATGGCAAGAAGCAAGTCCCATAAAAGTGCCTATGGGGAAAATGCCAAAAAAGGCACAATACCCAGGGCATACAGAATTTTTGTCGGAAATGCTGGGTATGTAGACTTTTTAATAATTTTATAGACTTCACTATAACATCTAAACATTGCATTTTTAGGCTGCGTTCACTCTACGTATATTTCAGTCAGTATATGTATATTTCAGTCAGTATATTTCAGTCAGTATTGCAACCAAAACCAGGAGTGGATTAAAAACACAGAAAGGATCTGTTCACACAATGTTGAAATTGAGTGGATGGCCGCCATTTAATGGCAAATATTTGCTGTTATTTTAGAACAACGGCTGTTATCTTGAAATAATGGCAGTTATTTACTGTTATATGGCGGCCATCCACTCAATTTCACCATTGTGTGAACAGAAAATTCCTTTCTGTGTTTTTAATCCACTCCTGGTTTTGGTTGCAATACTGACTGAAATATACGTAGTGTGAACGCAGCCCCCGCCTTAAAAATTTCAGCAATAACACATAAAATGCTTCACAACACTAATGTGTATTACAATAATGTTTAACAAAAGTATAAATGCTAATATCACAAATTAATTTTTGGTGTTTTCAATTTCTCTGTTTAACATAGAGTTCAGATATGCATGGGCAACCACTCCTGATACAGACATTGATCTGTGTACATCTTTCAGGTGTAGAGCTGGTCCTCATATATATAACAGGTCATGCCAAGAAATGAAGAAGCAATAAAGCAGTGAAATGGTACTATCACCAAAACATGATTGATCAATTGAATTCTATCAGAGACACTGGGCAGTGAGATTAACTCAGGCCTGATAGGTTCAATGAGTTAAAGCAAGGTGTTCATTTCAGCTTCATTTCACCAGTCTTTGCTTGTGAAATTGGTCAATCAATAGAGGTTGAAGATCATATATATATATAGTTGACCATCTTATGGGGAATACAATCTAGTACAGTCTGCTGCTGGCTCCGGCTGCTTTCAATGGATAATAGAGAATGAACTGAAACTCTATCAGCGGTTTTGAAATGCTGCGATATCACCTCAAAATGAAAAGTATTTTTGGATCTTTGATGATATATCTTGTGTTTTTTTTTCTCTTCCCTCGTTTCTTCTTTCTTTGATGTGCAACAAATCGCACTGATCTCAGAGAAACAAAGTAATTTATTTTGAAAATATTTGTGCAATTGCAACAAACACATTAGTTTTATATTGGAAGTCGAAACGTTTTAACTGTTTCGCTGGGCTGTTGGTCTATCTCTTTGTTAAGAATCTTTGTTGTGTATTGTAATTTTTTTTTTTGTAGTACAATTTTCAACAATTACTTCCTTTTCTATGACATTCACACGTTTTCCTATTAACTACTAACCAAGTGAATTAAGCTTAGATTTAAACTGTTATTAATGTGCATACCCTTTGTCCTGTCATTACACAATATTGAGGTGCCTCAGGGATGGGGAAAAGTGTTAAGCCAACTTGCTTAAAGTTTGGGTTCATCACCGTTCTTTTAAACCCAAACACTCAGTGGCTGGAAAAATTGGATGCTGCCCTAGGTAGACCAAGAAGAGAGGGATACAAATGTATCCATGTTTTCCTTGAAGTCCTGGAGCAGCATTCAACTTCTCCAGATCCCGGAAGTTAAATTCTGAGTCTTTGGGTTTGAGGAACATTGTCCAACCCAAACTTCCGGCAAGTTCAATCATCAGTATTCCCCATCCCTGACATAGTGGGTGGGAGACAGAGGTGGCTTAATAAAGCTAGACATACGTTGCTGAACCCAAACCTTCGTCAAGTTTGCTCAGCACTCATGGAGAACCTTTGACTCTCCAGCTGTTAAAAAACAATTCCTATCATATCTGGGCACCAAAAGCAAAATTTGGATGCGGTCAACAATGTTGACTTGTGACATTAGGGTACTTTTCATTATTAGTTATCTAGGCTATTGTATTTTCTTTATACCGCTGTTCTTCATTTACTCTGACAGCCATATTGCATTGATAATATTACATGTCACACTGTGATGTATTTGTAATATCAAAATAATTACATAACTGTATGTTTTATGCACTTTATTCAAAATAGGAAAAGTATCTCCTGGGTTCTAGCACTTGCCGCAGAAAGAAATAGCAGTGCTTATTTAATTTTCACTACATATATACCTGTACCTATATACATATACAGTATACCTGGTTAACTTGTGCTTGAGATGGCTTAATTGTCCTCGTTTGTAAGAAGATACCAGTATTTGTGGATCAAGTTACAGACATTACATAAGAAACCAGAAACTTCAAGTTACCCCTCTAGGATGAGACATAGTAGAAAAACTATTGTGGTAATATTTCTGCCTCTCGTTCTTTGCCCAATACCGTACACATCACACAAAAGATTACAAAAGTTAATATCTGTATTCAGCATTCTGAAGGAGGGTGAAAAGCAAACAATATCTTAATTGTGTAAAAAGAGGTTAGTTTTTTTACACTATATAGCTTTTGTGATTACACACTTGCTGTAAAATTAGTTGCTTTTATTTATCAGTCTTTATTTTACTTTTGAGAGAACATTTTATGTTTCTTAAAGAGTGAATTAGGACTGGGCTTAAATACACAAACATTTCTTCCTTTGTGCCGGATGTCTTTTTGTTTGGAAGATATCCTGAAATATACACATATAGTGCTATGTAATTATTACCGTGATGGAACATGATCTTACAACATCTCAGGACACAGTTAAAGCAAATTACTCCTATTAAATTGGTCCTCATTCCAAAATACCCTTTTTGCTCTTCGCAATATTTCATTTCATTTTTTTAAGGTTCTAAACGCCATAGGTAGCATCCATCTTAATTAGTCGGCACATTTCTGTGAAGTAAAGCAATTATCTGAGGCTCCAAGTAATATAGTTGGAGACTATTGGTATTAGAGTCTTTCAACATGTGATGTGTCCTTAGGATGATTTAATGTTCATATGTATGTTGTAGTGAGTTAATAGTGTGTTAAATACTGATTTAAACCTATTACTACAGAAAGTCATTTCTTGAAATAGCCTCTGAAATACACAGAAACGAAAAATAATGAAGCTGAGATCTCCTGTTTGGAAATCGAAGGCTTTTGATACAGAAGAATATCCATGCAGTTATAGTCAAAAAATGTCTTGTTTCCAGAAGTTTCTTTGATTCTCATATTTGTACATTTGCCTTATTTAACTTTATTATTTAATCCCATACAAACAATATTGGGGGATTTTTATGTACTAGTGCCCTGTATGAACCAAGTACAAAAGAGTCCAAAAAATGTAAGCAATGAGTTGTGCTCAGCATTGCTCTGAAGCTAATATTTGTATCAGAAATTTGCATGCACAGGCACTTCAATATTTTGTGTTTTGGGCACAGGCCAATATGACAATATGACATTTTAGATATTGGTTATGAAGGTGTATATAACCTTAGGCACTGTTCATACTACTATCAGAGGCTCCATTCAGAGTCATCCGTTGCTCCATCAGATTTGATTGGAAGACAAGCACAGCATGACGCACTACTGTTTTTCCGTCAAAATGAAGGGCACACAAACCAGATGGACCCCATTATAAGTCAATCGGGGTCCATAGGGCACAGTTGGTGTCTGTCATTCAACGGGTTCAGCTTGGCTGTTATGGCTTCCTTTGTAACAGAAGCCATAACAACAATTTTCTTTGGCAGAAATTCTACATTTTAATAGAACAATTTATGAACCCAAATTATCAACATTTGAAAATAGAAATGTTTGGCAGTTTATTGAAACATTTTATAGGATCTCATTTACTATAAGGTAAAGATGGTAAAATAATGCCAGAATACAGCCATCATTTTGAGTGAAAATGAAGCAATGTGCGAAGAGCTGAAAAAACTGCCTATTTTTGCAAAGCAGGCCATAAATAATGCCCAAGTTCATTAATTTGAGAGTCATAATCAATTACGGCCATTATTCTATATGGTGTTACCACGGCCTTCCAACTTTCTATTCAATGGAGCTCATTATTATATTGAAAATACAGCTGTATTTTTACCTCAAAATTATGGCCATATTTTTCTTTTATATTACTGTGTGTGAACTTTTGTGTTCTTTCCAGTTACCATGCATTATGTAAGAGTTACAAACGATCTCAAATGAATGCTGCTGCAAATAATTTGGTTTGCATTACCTGAATATTCGGAATCAGACGTTAGAAGCAGATGCTTTGTTATTACAGTAATACCTCTTTCAGCAGCTGTAGAACTAAGCATGTCGTGCACAATACACAGAGGAAAGTACTAATTACAAAGGTAATTCCACTAATTACACATTATCTGTGGTGCTTTAGACAGTCTTCTTTTATTTCTATAGGCTGAACAACTGGAATTATGTTAAAGTGTGGGCAATTCCCTTTTATCATCCAGTTATATTAAACATACCTATTGTAAACTGTTCTGTATCATTCAAATACATAAATAAAATATCCATGCTAGATATATTACATGAAGAACATGTAAAAATAAAATGATGGAGCTAAACTAGTGTCATTTTTACTGTCAAGAGCTGTATGCAGGATCTACACTGACCATGATGAATATGCTGCACAATTGCCAGTTCCTAATGCTATGGAGTTCTTGTTAGATGAACTTTACCTGATAAATGACTCACGCCTCTAAAAAGTTCTTAAATATTGGTAGGAAAAAAGGGATATGGAAATGTATGCTTATAGAAAGAATCTCTTTGATGCCCACAGCAACCGATAGCAGCTCAGCTTTCATTTCTCACATTGCTCTGGTAAAATGAAAGCTGAGCTGTGATTGGCTGCTATGGACAACAAAGAGAATCAAAGAGAGAATCAAAGAGAGAGCTTGATAAATCTCCCCCAATGTGTCTAAAAACCACACATATTTTATGTTTGGCATAAAGTATACAGCTTTGTTGTGCCGCTCTCAGCCCTGACAGTATCAAAGATGAGTAGTCTTCACAATACAACCTCTTTAACCCTTAGGGGACACAGCCAGTTTTCATTTTTGCGTTTTCGTTTTTCCCTCCTCGTGTATATAAGGCCATAGCGCCTGCATTTTTCCACCTAGAGACCCAAGTGAGCCCTTATTTTTTGCGCAACTAATTGTACTTTGCTATGGCAGATGTAATTTTTGCCTAAAATGTGCCGGGAAACCAGAAAAAAATTCAAAGTGTGGTGAAATTGAAAAAAAAAACGCATTTCTTTTATTTGGGGGAAATGTGTTTTTACGCCATTCACCCTGGGGTAAAACTGACTTGTTATGCATGTTCCTCAAGTTGTTACGATTAAAACGATATGTAACATGTATAACTTATATTGTATCTGATGGCCTGTAAAAAATTCAAACCGTTGTTAACAAATATACGTCACTTAAAATGGCTCCATTCCCAGGCTTATAGCGCTTTTATCCTTTGGTCTATGGGTCTGTGTGAGGTGTCATTTTTTGCGCCATGATGTGATCTTTCTATCGGTACCTTGATTGCGCATATATGACTTTTTGATCGCTTTTTATTACAATTATTCTGGATTTGATGCGACAGAAATTGCGCAATTTTGCACTTTGGGATTTTTTTGCGCTGACGCCGTTTACCGTGTGAGATCAGGAATGTGATTAATTAATAGTTTGGGCGATTACGTACGCGGCGATAGCAAACATGTTTGTTTATTAATTAATTAATTTATTTTTATTTATAAAATGGGGAAAGGGGGGTGATTCAGACTTTTATTAGGGGAGGGGGTTTTGTGTTATTAAAAATACATTTGTCTTTTACTTTACACATATACTAGAAGCCCCCCTGGGGGACTTCTAGTATATGTACTCTGATCTCTCATAGAGATCCATGCAGTATAGTTATACTGCATGAATCCATGAGATCGGTGTTCTATTACTTCTGGCTGCTGCAGCCAAAAGCAATAGAATGCCGAGCCGGGATCAGCGCCATTACGGAGCAGACCCCGGCCCGGGATGGATGCAGGGATCGCCCCCCCGCAATCGCGCCGCAGGGGGGCGATCCCCCCACTAGACCACCAGGTATGAATAAAAGCAAGTATTTAGAAGCAGCTGTCAACTTTGACAGCTGCTTCTAAGTACTTAATTAGCGGGCACGGCGATCGGACCGTGCCCGCTAATAGCCGCGAGCCCGGGCTACACGCGGCACCCGGGATCGCGGCAGTTCAGAGGGTGGTCGCCGCGCGACCCCCTTCTGAACTCCCATAGCGGCACGAGGACGTTCAATAACGTCCTGGTGCAGCTATGGGTTAAGCCATGTCTCTTTGTTCAACAAAGCACAAAAGTGTCTAAAACACAAAACTGTTATTGTTGGGGGACGGGGACGGGGATGGGGGAGGTCTGGGGCGCCTCAGTTGCGAGTCTCAAAACACAGGAATAGACAGATATCTCTAGACTGTTGCCAAGGGGTGCCTTCAAATGGGGAGAACACCAAACCACCCTGTTAGGTAGCCCCTTAAGTCCCACTCGGTTGTGAGTATTGAAACATAAATAGGGAAACACTAGGGTGGAGCCTATTGTGTCGAAGTCTAACTCTGTTGCGAGTATTGCGACATGAGAAGTGTTTACCAAAGGCAGGCATCCATCCATAGACAGCTGCTTTCGGGTATTTGCTCGTCATCAGTGTTGAGTAGGGTTCTGGCTAACAGGGGCAATGAACAGTACACCAACAAAACACAGCAATGACTGAGCTCAGGGATATCAGTAAAAAAAATTCTATGAAGTACTCACTCAAGTGTCTCCATTGATGAATTTATAAATTATAAATATTTTAAATTTAAATATTGTTGTAAAATTATGATATTTGGGCAGATTTATCATATTTTCTGCAAAAGAGAAATCATTTAGACTGCATTTTTCATTTTTGAAACAGCCTCTGGAAAAAAAAGCTGGTATCTGATTGTTTGCTATGGGTATCTCCTCCACCATCAATGTATGTCTATCCTGTGTGAACAGTTTAATGGTATCAAGAAAAGCCTGAAGTCTTTAAAAAATAAACATTTTTCCTTGATTCTAACCGTTGGCATGTCATTGAGTACGGCTTTCTGCTGTAGACTCTGCATGTATGAAGTGTCTCATGGATTGTACATTAATGAAACCCCCAACAGTTTTCAGTAGCACATCTGTATATTCTATGCTAATGAGTTTAATTGTGCATTTTATTAACACATTTTAGTGGAAGCAATTACAGTAGACCTAAGTGAATTATTTGTTTCCAGCTCTATAGTATATCATAGTTTATGCTTATTTAGGTTAAACTTATATTATGCACATGTAGAAATGAAAATAATATACCTTAGCAGGGTTCCCTCTGTGCATTGCCCAGGGTATTATATACAGTTCCATGCGGCTCCTGACTCCTGTACATCTATGACTGGAGCATTTCATATTTGCATAAAAAGAGCATAAACATTCACAGCACAAATTGTGTAATGCAATGTATTTACCAAATTACTCATCTTCATACAGAGATTAAGGGTATGTTCACACATGGGGGAATAAGAGCAAAATATGACTGTCTTGTGATAATTACGGCCGTAAACAATAATCATTATTATTAATAGAGTAATTATCAAAATATGGCCTAAAATGCCAAAAATGTTTTGTGAACTTTGAAAATGGCGTCAGGAAGTGCATAAATAACAAAACATCCATCACTCACCTGTAAAATCATCACCATATTTCAGCACTATTGTCTCTGGTGCTCTAGGCTGTCTATATCTTAATGTTATTCCAATACCCAACAAGGTCTTTCTCAACTTTGAGTCAAATCATATTAAAATCATTATTTCTTTTTGTAGGAATTCAGGAATCTCCCATACCAAATGGCCATTCACTTCCAGGAAGAGACTTTCTGCGAAAACAAATGCGAGGAGACCTCTTTACTCAACAACAACTAGAAGTGTTGGATCGGGTGTTTGAGAGGCAACATTATACTGATATCTTTACAACTAGTGAACCAATCAAACCAGAACAGGTATTATATCTATTTTAATAACAAATGATATATTTTCTTTATTGCCTTCATAGCGTGTGACTGTCCACAAATGTTTTCTAGCAAGGAATTTCAAGCTTTAGACCAGTTTCACACAAACGATATTACATGCGCATTTTTGCGTCCATATTATGGCTGCAAGTCTCAGTCTGACCGCGTTTCTAGTGACCCCGACTGACAGCTGTCAGTTCGGGTCATAAGACCTGTAGTCAGGCCAGGACTCGTGTCCGTAATACGGATGCAAATATGTGCATGTTATATGCTCTCGTGACACTGGCCATATACACAGAGAGCTCAAAAAAAAAAAAAAATAAGCCACAGTCAGAAAAACTGTAAACTGAAAGGTAAATCTCTTTTTCTAATAACATCTGTCGTTGTTTTCAACTTATAAGCAATGCAATATAAAAAATATATGAGAATACTCTTTATAGTGTCTGTTTGATCAATATATCAGGATTTTTTTTAAATGCTTGGGTAATTTTTGGGCAGTTTATTATGGAGCTTCCATTTACTTTTAGAAGATATTTCAATAATCAGACTCATAATTTTTACAATCCTTTGCTTTTATTTTAATGTAATTTTATCATAATTATACACTGAATATCATATAATCTCAGTTTTTTTTAAAATTTTGTGTTATCATTACATTTTAGTTATTTTGTACCTTCTTCAAAAAGCATTGTAACATGGTGAAGATGGTTCTTACAACAACTCCTGTAACTCCTGTAAATGCCTGTAACGGTCTCCCCCCTGTCCCGGCAGCATCTGTGATACGATGCTGGGAGCAGGGGAACTGTACAGATATGTGCTGCACTGTAATGAATCAGCCGCACGGCTCTGTCATTACAGCGCGGCACATATCTGTACAGTTCCCCCGCTCTCAGCATCTTATCACAGATGCTGCCTGGCTGGGGGGGTTAGTCTGTTACCGGCATTGCACGTACAATACAATGCAGTGAGCAGCCGGAACCTCACCGCACTCTGTAAATTAACGATCAGGACCCCCGCAGTGTGCAGAGCAGCAAGATCGGCGCCCACTTGCAGTACCTTAATAAGGCATGATTAATCAAGCAGCTGGGCCGGATGAACGATTGCTGCATCTTTCTGTGACCATTAACATTTATTGTTATCAGCTGCATGTCTCCTGTTTACACAGAGCGATGTGCAGCTGATAACAGTAGATTTTACTGCTGGTCAAAAGATCCAATCAGCAAATGAATGGAGAAATGCTGGCACTTTTGTGCGGGGAAAATATTAGTTGAATGAGCATCTCCAAAAAAAAGCTGCATTTACAATAAGTTTCTATTTTCTGACACTATTTGTAAAATGTTATTGGGGCATACAGTGCATTCTGATTGTGTTACATAAAAACAGAAGCAACATAACTTATGCCTAGTCATCATATTATAAGAAGAGATGAGCTGACCAAATCTGCCAAACCCAGGTTTATTGTGAAGCAAAAAATTTGGTTTGCTAACAAACTGAACTTTCTGCAAAGTTTGAAAGGGTTTGGCAAGATGGTGGCGCTCAAAAAATAAAAATATCTTTACTTGTCCATAGTCCCACAGAATCTCCTGGTGGCTCTATGGTCTTGTCCCAATGTCTTCTTTTAGTGAAGGCCTGCTCAGCCAATGACTGGCTGACTAGAATGGGGTAGCAATGCGGCCTGTGATTGGCTCAGCGGGCTGTCACTCTTGTCCCTAGAGTGACAGCCCACTCAACCAATCACGGCCGTGGTGCTGTCCTGTCCCAGTCAACTTGAGATTGGCTTAGTCGGCTGTCACTCCTGAGACAAGAGTGACAGCCCACTCAGCCAATCACAGGCTGATTAGGATGGGACAGCACCGCAGCCTGTGATTTGCTGAGCAGCAGTTCACTCTTGTCTCTAGAGTGATAGCCTACTCAGCCAATCACAGGGTGAGTGGGACGGTACAGCACCACAGCCTGTGATTGGCTAGAGACAGCCCGTGACAACACGCTCAGCCTATCATAGGCCATATTGCTGCCTTTGATTGGCTGAGTGGGCCTTCCCCGTAGAAGATGCTGGGTCGGGACTGAAGAAGAAGGAACTAGAGGGAGGACATGTAAGTGTAAGGAGCTGCCTTTAGAAACTGCATTAAAACCTCTAAAGATTTGCATTTATTTAGCAGTTTAGTGGTTCATTAAAGTTAAAGTGCGGTTCGGTGCAAACCCAAACTTTACATTAAATCGAACTGAACTTTAAAAAAGTTTGCTCATCTCTAAAGATAAGGAGAAACTAGGTTCAGTTATTATTATTATTTGTAACAAGACCCTGGTCATCACCTTTAATGTTTTAATTAGTTTCTATATATATATATATATATATATATATATATATATATATATATATATTTATATATATATATATATAATTCCCCCCCCCCCTTTTTAGTTGTACTAGACTTACCATTGTTGTAGTGTCCTACTGTCTAGTATAGACTTTTTCCATAGTTTTACATTTATCATGGCTCTCCACAAAACGACCACATACATTTGAATAATGTTTTACAGCCATTCTATTTAACTGTTTGCACTGTTTTTGCAGTTGTGTGTTAAAGCAGAATGGAAGAATTAATGGTTAAATGTTTCCCATTTATTGCGACATCAATATATCTTGTTAAGCGGAACCATGAGATTAACAACTTGATTTGTTCCTAGGAGAGATCACCGACATGGATTAAATTGATAAATTTACAAGCAGGCTGCATTTAAAACCCACTTGAAAATTATCTTGTGTTATTTTTGTTGAAGGAGTGTTACATGGGAAAAAACTCCTTTGAATGGATCTTTTGCAATGTAATTTAAATGGAATTACAATTTTTACAATTGAGATTTGATCATGTGGAAAACATTTTTTAACGTTTAAGAAATAAACTAAACCATTGAGAGACAAACAGGAGGCCTGAAAATAAAGAGCCTTTTGCTGTGGAGTCACATGGTGTGTCACATGATCCTTCTCAGCCTTTTAGGCCCCTGCTGATAACTGAAAAAAAACCTCCAAAAACCCTTAAGTATATTTACAAACTTCTTCGCCCATGAAGATTTTAAAGTAAAAGTATCACCATGATTTTATTTTACTGTATAGTCAGATACTGAAACATCTTTTATTCTAATCTGTTACTATTTTGAGGCTATGTTCACACTGCGTATGAATCCGTCCGTAGATCGTACGCCGCCGTACATGTGCGGCTGAAACTACAGGTGTGGGAAAAATAGACATGCGGCCGGATGCGTACGAACAGCGAACATACGCCCGTAGTACAATTATGCTTCCCTAGCTTGATTCGAAGCGATCTGAAACAGGTCATTTACTTGGAAATCTTCGCCCAGCCCCGTAAACCACACAGAACCTTTTGGATCGAAAAATCAAGTTCAATTTGGCTGAAATAAGTACTTTGTACGGGACCGCATGGAAATCCAAGGCCGTGAGTTTCAACATTTCCGTCCTCAAACAATGGTCTTGTTCATTTTTCACGGCGCCGTATACGATCCGGCCGTAAGCTCATACGTAGTGTGCATTGTGCAGGCGTATATCGTATACTTTCAAGCGAATGCATCAACCTCAAAACTACGTGCGTATATTCGCTGTTCTCACTACGGACGGAATCATATGCAGTGTGAACATAGCCTGAGACTGTAATTCTTTTTTTTGTACATTGTTACGGGGGCAGCCATCTTGTCTTTGTTTTTAACAGCATTTAGTAACATGCTTTACGGCACACATCATTGACATAGATGACAATAGACAGAACCTGTCTCCTTGAGATAAATGTAAAGCATTACTGAGCATACTCTGTGACCTTTGAAGAGGTCGTTTAAGCTGCTATTGTCTCCTCTATCTGCTGCTGTCACATGTTGCCGTAATGCTGTACATATCACTTTACAGCAGCCTCATCTTATCACCACAGACACAACAGTAAGGGGGGATTTATCAAACTGGTGTAAAGTAGGATTGTCTCAGTTGCCTCTAGCAACCATTCAGATTTCACTTTTCATTCCTCACAGATTCTTTGAAAAATTAAGGTGCAACTAAGACAATTCTACTTTACACCAGTTTGATAAATCTCCCCATAAGTCTCAGTTTAGTTTTAGACCTAATGGTGAGAATGAAAACTGCAAGATTACAAGATTATTTTATAATATAGATATTAAATGGAAAATTAGAAAATAAAATCAGCAAACGTTTTAAAAATATGTTTAACATAAAAACAATGGGAAACATTTATCATTATTGCACCTTGTGCCCATTCTCCCGGGCGTACACCTGCTGTATGCCCCGCTTGCCTAATGGGTGGGCGGTGCAGCAAGGCAGGGAGGAGTTGTGGCTTCCTCCTGACCCTCATTTATCATGATTTATGCCTGCTCGCATGTCTACACCCGCTGGCTGGTTTGCTAAAAAGCGTGCGCCTCTAATTAAATCTGGCTGGGCAAAAGGGGGAAGGGGCCAATTTAAGACCAGGATACTCATCTTAATAAATATCCCCCAATATGTTCATTTATGATGACATATTCTTAGAAAGCTCTCACTAATATTTATCACATTAACCCCCCTTTATTAAATCATGGAGATAAAACATGGTCACTATTATTGGGCATGTGCCTTAACTCATTAATGCACCAGCTTGCAGGTTTGGCATTTTTTGTGATTACTCATTAGAAAGATCATGGTTTGTTCTGAGATCAACTAACAGTGATCATATCCTTTCAATCATTTGGTATGATTCAATCTGAATACATGGAATCAGACCATAAACTCAGCACTTGAGTTCTGACTAAATTTGTTCAATGTTTTACATCATGATAAAAACTTCAACGTAAATGCAGTTAAGGGTTATTACTAGGGATGGTCCGAACCTGGTTCGGACGGGGTTTGTACGAACCCGAACCCTCCGCAATGATTCCCGCTGTCTGCCCGCTCTGTGCAGCGGGCGGATCCAGCGGGAGGAATGCCTGGAAAACTGGGATACAGCCATAGCCATAGGCTGTATCCCAGTTTTCCAGGCGGTCCTCCCTCTGTATCCGCCCGCTGCAAGGAGCGGGCAGACAGCGGGAATCTGATGCCGAGCGTTCGGGTTCAGCCAAACCCGAACCTCGGCGGGTTCGGACCATCCCTAATTATTACCACCTGGATATTAATGGAATGTCCACAGTATATGCCATAAATGTCTGATATGGGTTCCATCACTAGGACATCCCTCCTTCAGCCTGGTTGCAGTCACCTTAGGCTACATTCCCACATTTGTAGGGCTATTTGTAGCTGCAGACCAGCAGCTACAGACAGCCCTATGTAGCTGCCTGCAATGCACAGACCATTCATTGGTTATCTGTGTCACAATTGCTGTCTATACTGAGACTGGGTTTTTGTAGCACAGACCACTGCCTGGTAAAACCTACAGGTGTGTAAAGAGGTCATTCAAATAATCAAGTCTGTAGTCTGTCTGCAATTGGGAGCAGAAATTACATATGTGTAAATGTAGCCTAAGGATGACACAGATAGACAGGCTGTTAAATGCAGTTTTGTTTTTAAACTCAGAAGTTATGTAATTAGCATAGCCTGAAGTGTTATACTCTTAATGCAATTGACATTGCTGTAAATCAGGCTTCAACTAGACTGTGGGACCTAACGATAGAATGAGAAGTCAGAAAAGGGAGCTATTTTATTGGTCATAGATGGTAGATATATATGTTGTGCCTAGATTACATCACAATAATCATTAGAATGGTTTGGTTTCTAATCATATTGATTATTGAAAATACACAAAAAAGCTCAATGCTTAAAAAGCTCACTTGATTGTTCTTACAAAAGATCATTGTAATCATTAGGGGTATTTATAAATGTCACTCATCCAATAAGATACATCTCTATAAACTACATTCACAAAGGCACGAAAAATTATTTTAGGATAATTTCCTAAGCCTAAATCTATATTATGTTTATCTATTGTGTAGCAGCTGGTCAAGGTTTTGATACTGGAGACTAAAGAACTTACAATACATCTTTATATGTAGACAGATTATTCCTGTTAACATTTCCTTTTTGAAAAAGGTATAATGTCATTCTTAATAAAAATGTATCAGCTATAAAACGCTGTGTTCTGGGTACATAAAGAGAGCGTATTAATCACCCAATGTTCTTCTAGCTGTAGGTTAAGAACTTGTAGAAATGTAAATTTTCTTCCAGTTTCTGGCAGAATCATACTGCTGTCAGGTTGCTGCTTCTGCTGCTATCAAACTGCATGAACCTGCCCTCCCTCGCCTCTGTCTGAATCTGTGTTTTCTTGAGATGGGAGTAGGAAGCGGGTCAGATTCTTAACTGATCTTGTCACTACTACTGTAACATTCACTAGTCAGTTTTTTCCTTTGTAACCATATGTCTTGTTAATGAAGCAGCAGTTGTGTTGGGAAAAGGTACTGTATAACATAGAGAATAAAAAAATGAAGAACCGAATGTCAGCATTATATGAAATATATTCATTTTCTTAAATGGTCACAATTATCTTAGGGCATTGAGGCAGTGTTATACTGGGGTCCCCAGGGCCTACCTGTGGAATTGATTCATGCACATTCATTCTGTTACCTTTGCTTAGCTAAGTTCCTTGGGATACTGTTATTTCAACATGTGGTGATTTTAGTTTTGTATTGTGGAATGAATGTATTGTGGTAAGCCTGGGTGAAGAACATACCAGCAAGGCATCTGGCATCACTGTTAGTTCAGAAGGTGGGCACAGGGAGAAATAAGATTTGAAATCTTGATATCTTGGCACTTGCACAGACACACATCAAGTGACGCAAGAAGAGGCCTACTCTAGCTTAGGGGCAGACTCAGACTGCCCACTGAGGGAAACAGGTTGTTTTGTCTGGTAGGCTAGAGTGGGGCACTGCACCTACTGCGGCCAGTCTGAGGCTGGTGTACAAGCAGGACATATGAGAGATATTAAATGGTGAGATTGAATGTTATTGATATTGGATGTTATCTTGTATAAGTTTAGATAAATAAGGTCTGGCCTAGCATATAATCCTCAACTTTTTTTTAGGACTCTTTAAAGTGCACCTTTCATGACATATAAGAAAAAACAAATCCCAGCTAATATATAGTTATATAGCTATCCATGTGAATGCTGTCGGCTCCAGCAGCCCATTTAGTGCCCCATTGTGCTGCTCATGATTCTTCATTTCACTCTGAGACAGTGGGCGGCCTTCTTTATAAATGACATTTGCCTTAGATCAGTTCGTTTACAGGGGTGTGCACGGCTACTGGCCAAGTTGTAAGACTTGTACTATATGACTATGTTCACACAACATATATTTTCGTAAAACCATGGCAGTTGTACAACGATTATTACAAAAATATTTGTTACCTTGCTGTCTATGGGATCCCAGCCAGGCTGTATACACATGGTATACACTCCAACAGGGATCCCTAGCGGTGCCGCGAACAACTGACATTTCATTGAATAGCGGCTGTAGAAAACCCTGTCAGTGCACACTATGGAACTCTGCGGCTGCAAAGATCTTTTCAGAGACTGGCCGTTCTGTGACCTGGCTGGATCACGGAACGGCTGGTTTCATATGTTGTGTGAACATAGCCTATGCTAGTTTTGGAAGTCTTCACAAAGATACAGACTAACCCCTTTGCCTGATTAGTCAAAATTATGATTATTGCCAAAGTTGAAACACAAAGACACATGTTGTTTCATAAGGTTATATATAATACAAACAATAGGAATATAAAACACCCACAGTCAGATATGGAAGATACACTGTTTACTTTGAGAAAATCCATGAAGCATACATTAATAAATGTATAAAGCTATGTTCACATCTTTCCATTTTTTTAATTTTTCAAAATGACTTTATCACATTGACGGCTGTTGTTACATTATTCTAGTTCTGGTGGACTGATTGCTCTTGGGTGTGTCTTTAATTGAAAAGTCCTTTGAATTTAACTGTAAAGACGGTGGCAGGACGGTTAAATAAAGAAAAAAAATGTGTGTGAACAGGTATAATAACAACAAAAAAACAACAAAAATAACATCTGTTGTTTGCAAAAGACATTCACGATTAATTGTCATGATCATTATTTTGCTGTCGTGCAAACAATGTCCGTTACACTGTGTGCATTGGACGTTCTTCATTCTGTTGACTTTAATGCATTTCATTAAGTTCTATTAAATTTGCGATAATAATGGACGTTATTTAAAAAAGAAAAAGCGGATGCCTTTTCTCTTTTTTTTACTTAGTGTGAACATAACCTACAGCACAGTTGTGGTACAAACAATAGGAGTTCTGTGAGTTCTAAGCCACTCTCCACATAATCTAATGTACCCTAGCACATTATAATATGAAATACAGTTTACATTTGTAAAATACATGTTTTAGACTGCTGCAACTAAAGAGGCATATTTACATATCCTGTATTATGATACTTTTCTTAAATACATTGTGTGGAGGCCCTATAAAATCAGACAATTATTAGACAGTGATGCTGGACTTATACCCTGTATAAGACATCGTAATATAAGGCATAGTGGAGGATTTACAGGATAGCTTAAAATAAGGCACCACCCTGAAAATAAGGCATTTCCCATATGTAAAACCCCGCCACCACCCTCCACCACCCTCCACCACCAAGGTTATGTCTGGTTTGTGATGACAACTACTGTACAGTAATCATCACAATAATTGTTCATTTTTTTGTGAATTCTCATGGAGAAATAGGACATCCGATAAAAAAAAGACAAAGCGCATCTTTGGGAGCAAAAATTATTATAAGACACTGTCTTATTTTCGTGGAAACACGATATACAGTACTCCTGTTAAGACCCCTTAATGCTAGATTTCACATGTTATTTATTTTTAAAGCGTTCTTTATTCATAAAAACAAGTTCTTGTGAAGGGAGCTCATACATGGATCTTGAAAATTATTTTATAAACGCCATCTTTCCGATCTGTTATTTACTCCATTTTATTTTTAAGCCCACCTAATAACTGGTATTTGCTGATATAAATCTACTGCTCAGTAGCGAATGGGTTTTGAGTATATTGATATAAACAACAAATGGCTTAAACTTAAAACCCTGCAGTCTTATTCTTTAATCTAACTTGGCCTAATAGAGACTCAAGAACTTATCCTGTGGCTTACTTTATACCAAACAATTTTAGATGACAGTTTATAGATTACATATCCTTCCAATACATGTGTAAGATTTCTTTGTATTGATTTTTATGTTTGAGATATGGTACAAATGTTATATAGAAACTTTAATGGACTGTGGAGAAGATTTACTCTCTTTGCAGTGGTAAACCACGAGGCCTTCTGTTAGTGTAGAAAATCTACATGTATAAATAAGACAAATTCTATATTTATGTATATGACATGGAATACCATTGAACTAATAAGTAATATTTTAGTTTAAACAAAACAGGCGAAATACATTTTATCTCAGACCTCTGTATTGTAGAATTTGTAGATTATGCATATATCTGGTTAGCATACACTAATAGGTCACAACATTAAAACTTGATCAAGTAAATAACATTTATTATGTCATGCCAATGACACATTTCAAGGGTCGGGTATTCTAGACAGCAAGTGACCAGTTAGCTCTTTAAGTTGATGTACTACAAATAGGAAAAGTAGGCAAGCATAGGGTCAGAGTGTGTTGGTTAAACTCTTGGGCATAAGCATCTAAAAAATATCAGGTCTTGAGAGGTTTTCCTTGTAATCAGTACTCACCAAAGTGGTCTAAGGGAATGCAACTATGAATTGGCGATTTGGTTGTGAGTGCCCAAGGATCATTGATATAGTTGGGGAGCCCATCTAGGTTGTCTGCTACAATCCCAAAGAAGTCCTACTGCAGCACTAAACTAACTTTTACAAGTACATCTGCTAACTTTCTGGAGCTTAATAACATTGGCACCTTCAGAGGTCTTGTGAAGTCCATGCATCCTTAGAGTCAGATCAGATCACATTATGTCAGCATGCTTTTAAAAAACCTAGTTGAACATGCCGGATATACAGTTGTACTAATGCACACAACTTTTCATCAAAGCATTTTAATCTGAAAAATGGTCTCAAGTGACCATAAGTAGTAGATCTAGAAATATAAGTCCAATATCAACTACATGATGAGGATAAATGGTAACTAGAGATCAGAGAACCTCCAATATGCTTGACTTTTTCCAAACCCAAACACTCTGCATTTGATTTCCAGTGGCTAAAGAAGTTGGATACATCCCTAGGAAGTCCTGGAAATCATGGTTGCAGCCTATGATTCCAGGCGCCTCAGGGCTGCATTGAATTTCAGCCACTGATGATCAAATTCAGAGTGTTTGGGTTCAAGCATGGTCGAGATTCACTCATATGTAATGGTCACTGTAGAGAAATGTGCTCCTTACAAGGTTTTGGTGGGGGGTGCCATGGACAGACTATGTCATGGCTGTATTGTTTCCATGTAGAAGTTTCCATTGCATAACTATTCAGAGCTACTTTTTTTTTTAATTATTATTATTATTATTATTATTATTATTTTAGCCAGGATGCATTAGAGGACATTTACTGATGGCTACTTACCTTTATGTGTATTTCTACAGACAAATAGACAACTTGAAGTAGAATGCCAGTCAAATATGAAAGATTGATCTCTCACTGTATACCTTAATGAGCCCCTGACTTATCTCCATGGTGTAATTTTCCCACACAAAGTAATGTATTAGCCATGTGTTGGTTACCTTTCCCTACAGATGTCACACAGTCACAGAGACAACTAAGCTCTACCCAATGTAGGAAAAATGTTGGAAAACATGCATCATGTGATCTAACTAAACATTTATAATATTGAAGATTGAGTACCATTGTTAAAAATTGACTATTTCTCTGTAGAATCTTTAATACGGTAAGATTATGTAATAACAGGACTTTTTCTTTAAGGAGCTCATTGACAACAGCATACAGCAGTTCATATCTCTGCTTCCTTGACTTTAGTTAGTATAAGTTGAGAAGCAGAGGAAGGATTGAGGCTGGTTTTACTTAGACCTGAACTTTCAGATTGGACTAAAGGTATACCTGGCACTTAAAAAACTTTTGCCTTGTTTGGTTGGGGTTTAAGTGTTTAGACCCCACTGATGACTGAGACGAGGGGACAGCACATGACTGAGCACTGATTCATCCCACCCTGTGGGCATGGCATGATATATTTTCCATAGAAGTCCATCTTGGGTGGACGGACAGAGCTGGGAGAAAACAGCGTGCACGTCTAACTATATCTAGTGGTGGTCTCTACACTGAGATCCTGACAGATCAAAACTTTTGACATGTCTCTATGATATTTTTTAGGTGCTAGCGCTTCCATTTAAGTAGTCATAACTGAAAAGCTATGAATGTTTTATTTCAAATACTCTTGAGACCGTATTGCATAATAGTAGTGATAATTATATATTAATTTGTGAATGTTTTGAGTCTTTGAAGTGTGATTTAGGCTATGTTCACATCTAGCATATATGCTGGGGCTTTCACACAAGGAAATCTACAGAGAAAATCATCTGTGTGTAACCAGTGAGTGTCCCTGCAAACAATCTGCACCCAAAGCTATGGATTTTATTTTGGGGATTTCATTGCAGACTTTATACGTGATTGAAAGAAGAATAGAGTGAACATTAAAACATGCGTATCACTCTGCATGTTTTCCTTGCAGATTTTCTTTCATGCAGTTTGCAGAGTATATGCTACTTTGGAACATACCCTTAACCTTGGTCTTTCTACAAGTATGTCTTATTTGCATTGACAATTGTTGTTGCGTTTTTTTATTTCACTGCTTTATTTTTGTACCATCGGGTACAAAATTACATTGATAATGCTGTGTAAATGAATACTCATAGAATAACCTGAAGCTTCACATGATCTGGCATCACGTATAAATACTTAGTAGATGTTGTATCATTAATTACTAATGGCTTCGTTTTATACTTTCCTACAGCTGTGTTATCCGCAGACTAAGCTACATCTAAGGTATCATGAGTACACCACTGGGCACCATCACAAGGCATTGCCCTTCCTGAGCAGCGATGCTGTTTGTATTAATTAGAGTGGCTTCTGCCACTGACCACACAAATAAACTGTTTTGTTTGATTGCTAATTTGTTGGATTTGTACAGCAAATCCTTTTAATTCCCTGCAACAGTGAGAGAGAAAGGGAGCGTGAGCAAGAACGAGCTAGCTGAGAGGAATCCTTCCATATTTACTCTCAGTAGACTATTAAGCAACACAGGCTATTAATTTGGCTTTTGAGTCTTCACTAAAGCCCATAAAGGCGCACAGTTGTCAAATGGAGTTCATTTTAATTTCCTTTCAATCACAGTAAATTATTCAGGTGATAAATCAGCTGGGGCAGCTCCTGGCTGTAATAGAAACCCTAATTCCTGGCTAATTATCCAGCCCTCTGCTGCCAACAGATCAATACACTACAAAATAGAAAGGGCTGTAGGTCTGGAGCTAGATAGACAAAGACAGAAAGACAGCTGGGAAAATTGTGTCATCAACATGACCTTTCACGAAGTTCAAAGGTCAACAGAGGTTAAACAGCACAGATTTTTTTAAGGAATGTGCCCACATTAAGATGCTTGCTTGCGGAGGGTGATTTCTGCAGAGTATCATCCTCTACCAGCGTTTTCATGGGCTCAAAATGCTGTGTCATTTGTTCGTCATACATGTGTCTAACTGGGTTGTCTTTTGGGAGTAAGTTTTTTCTTACATAGATCAGAGTTGTTCATTCATCATGTCAGCTCTGCCATTGACTTGCCCTTCCAGAGAGGTAACAGGATTTGTACCATGTGGCACATGCTGCATCTGTACTGATACAAGAATTTCGTGGCTAATTATTTTAGTTCCCACTTAGGATGTGGAAATAATTGTGACTATTACACCCATAGGTTTGTAAAGTACACTATATACTTGACTATTCTATTTTATTTTGTATCTCTTTATAAAGATATGGGTTTGTTATATTTGCAATTAATACCAATATTTTCACTTTTCTCTAATTCAGAAATTAAAGGCGTTTTCTGGACAGAACAATTTCTTAAGCAAATCTGTATTGACACCATCCCCAAACCTCCATTCAGTCGTTTTTCTTGATGCATGTCTTGTCCCGGGCTGGCATTGTCTCCTGGTATTCAGGTAAAAATCTTCTTATATTCTGGTGATACTGTGTCAAAGAGGCAGAGTCTAGAACATCTGTGCCCTAGGCTTGTAGCACCTCTCTTGTTTTTCCAAGCCTTTCTTCTTTGTCGACACATTGTTAAGCTGGATATTTATCTTCACAAAGTCCTAGGGCACAAATGCCCTAGTCTCGCCTCATTGACACTGCACTGCTGGAATATAGTATGTTTTTTTACCTGACTACCAAGAGACAAGGCAAGCCCAGGACCAGGCATGCATTAAAGAAAGCTACTGAATGGCACAAGATATTTGGGGGTAATGTTGGGCTGATACAGATTTGCTTTAAATACCTCTGGGTGCAGTTAAAATAACAAAGAAGGGATACTCACCTGCTCCATTTCCTGTCACTGCCATTTTGATAGTACTTTCTCCTCGTTGCTGTACACGTCTTCCTGGTTCCTCAGATTTATTTTCCTGAAGGAAATTCCCATTTGGCAGGTCCCTATGCTGAGTGGGCATTTCTTGCACAAATAAAAGCACAGCAGTGGCAAAGGTGAGTATCCTATCTCTTCTATTTTCATTGCTCCCAGAGGCAGTTAAGACTCTCTCTGCCTGCAAAACCCCTACAACATATGATCAGTGTAAGGCTATGTTCACGAAACGTCAAAAATATAGAAAAGGCGTCCGAATTTGATATTTAAAAAAACCTCGCGATTTAACTGACTGCAATGGCAATGCATTGAAGTCAATGGGAGAACGTACGACCAATGCACACAATGTATTGAATAATGGACGTTTTTACCGCGGGCGTCAAAGTAATTAACATGATCCTTATTTTCGGACGTCTTTTGCAAACCGCGGACGTTTTTTATTATTTGCTCACACAGTTTTTCTTTTTCCACCGTTCTTTCTCTGTTTTTACTATTAAATTCAATGGACTTTTCAATTTACACACACCCAAAGTCCAATTAGTAACACAAACTAGAATAATGTGCAAACACTAGTCATTGCACTAAGGGGAGGCCAGGCTGTTAAATGACGTCTGTTATTTTAGACTCAAACTAACGGACGTTAGTATTTGGTATATTGTAGCTGAACCCTGAGTCCTACTGTAATAATGAAAGCGATTTGCAGCCTGTTCCCTTGGACTTTATATTATGGACCAGATGTAATGCTGTTCCATAATAACAATCATATATGTAAAAGTGTAAAATAAACTGTAAATAACTGTAAAACAAACAGCACATGACTGTAAAAAAGCTATACAACAACAAATTAATCTCTGATACATTATACTGTAGTATACTGGCTCATATTTTGTGACAATAGATACTGTATATAAACAAAATAAGGAGAAGCTCAGAATTCCATTAGACCAATATGTAACTCCCTACATAGTATGGAAATACACAAATGTGTCATGTAAAAGAAGACTCGTGCTTTGACACCTAATTTGTAATCCCAGATCTTTCTCCATGTCATCAGGGGGAATGTTTCAGCAGTTAATGTGCTGTAGACCCTCTAATGGCTTTCAAATGGTATTGACAGTAGGTCAAATGAATCGGTGCAGAATGTGACCTGCAAAGTAGTTCCAGGGCGCTCTAGTGATCTAGTCTTAAACGACACACAACTGAAGTATGTCCAATAGATATGCTAACAAATTGCTGAAAGCTGATACTGCTGTATGTAAAATGCTCCTCAGACAGAAACATTCCCCCAGTAATGTATGTATATTGTTTAGCTGAAGGGATTATTTGATTTGTTAAGCTTTATTTAGACTAGCATCACATTTCAATAGACACAGTAGATGAAATATTAATAGATTGTGGTTTAGGCCCTTTGGTTTGCAATTCTGTGCATACTAAGGCAAATTAAAGGGCTGGGAAGCTACTGTAAACAATTAGATATTTTGTATCTGAAAAGATAGGAGTAAGGCTATTGAGAAGAGTGGAGATGGAATATTGACTTGCCTCCTGCCGCTTTTTTTAACTATAAAGAAAAGAAGAATGGATAAATCTATAGCAAAACTAACAGGCCTGCTGACTTGCCTAATGAACTGCAGACTCAACGCGGGACCTGTTAATTTTTAGTGAAAGTCCTCATTCACTTTACACATTTCAAGGCATAAGTATTGATTTCTAATTAGGTTTTTTAATTTTTTTTTTAAAGCATATCAAATGATCAAAATATGATACTGTAATATGGCTGTCATATTCTACAACATGTATGCATAGAGTTAGAAGCTTTTTACCTTTGATAAAAAATACACAGACACATTCAAAACTTTATACAAGATACTTCATATGGTTTGAAAATATATAGAATAATTTCCATTCTTTTATTTTGTTATTTCTCATAAATGTTTAAAATGTGAATAATATCATTTACAACTCTTCTGTGCAGACAATTAACTTTAGACTCCATTGGAAAAGCTGTACCTGGACCAAGTGCCTTGCGTAACACATCACACTATAAACGATATACAATGATAGTATAATTAGACTAATATACTGCAGAAATTGATTTTAATATATTATTTATTCATATAGAGTAGCACAGAGAGTAGCACATTCTGTAGCACTGTACTGATCTTGGCGCCACTGACATCAGTCCATGCCCCCAGTCAGACCTATAATCCAAAGTTTATACTAACCTATTTACATATGTATTTGGAGTGTGGGATTAAAATACCTTGCAGAAACCCATGTAAACACAGAGAATATACAAATTCCATGCAGATGTTGCCCTTGGTTGGATTTCCACCTCACTAATGTAAAGCAGCAGTGCTATATATATTATCATGGTTGCAATTGCAAACTTTGCATCTCAGATCACTCTGCTACTTAAAGTGTCACTGCCATTATAACTTCTTTGTTAGTTATCATGCTTTAAAACAAAGCTATACATACTTGTATCCAGGTCCAGTCTCATGAAGGCAGCTTTTTAGTCTTGTGCTGGTTGAGAAAAAAAAACACATGAAGTCCTGGTCATGGACACTCTCAGAGAGAAGGCAGACATGTGATTGATGAACAGATTGAGCCTTGACACTTTGTATTGGCTGTGACTATATATGTTTAGTTTCTTTTTTCAAACAGCACAAGGCTAAATAGCTGCCTTTAGGAGACTAGACCTGGATTTCTGGTAAGTATAGCTTTGTTTTACAGCATGATAACAACAAAAAAATAATGAATGTATATTGCAGACTTGCTTTATATCACACCTACTGTTGATTTAAATTTTGAAAGTTATAACAACAGTTAATTTGGGCACAACCAGTAGTTGTCACCTTAAGGCTCTGTTCAGACATAGTATTTTGCTCATTCTTTTGGCCAGTCTTCAAACAAAACCAGGAGTGGGTTGAAAACACAGAAACTGTGCAAATCTTTCCATTATAATTTTTCCCTGTCAGTTCCACTCCTAGTTTTGGTTGAAAAAAGACTGATGGAAATACTATGTGTGAACCTAGCCTAAACTTTTATATGTTTTGCTGTAACAAGCAGTGGCATACATTTAAGTAATATAATAAAGTAAGTCAAAGAAATTTTCCCCATAATAGGGCATATGGACAGAGGTTGTCGTGTCGACTTGGTCACACTTGGTTTACCAACATCCGTTGGATAGCAACGGATGCTGTTAAACTGCTGGCCGCCGGGATGCTTTCAGGACTTTCCTGCAGCCGATACCTCTTTTTCGGCTGCAGGAACATTCTCTTTTTAACATTGACTTGCGGGCACCGTCGGGTGTGCCCGCAAATCAATTAACCATTCACTTCAATGTAATGTGCTGTCGCCTGCGTGAACACCTATTATTTCCATATGCAGTTCGGTGGACAGCATCCGGAAATAATAGACAGGTACATTATTTTAATGCCTATTCTAAAAAACAGACATTAGCATAACGATGTGTGAACACAGCAGGTGGCATTGCATTGACTTCAATGCAATGCCGCCCCTGCAGTAAAGAACAGACGCTGATTCCATAGAAATCCGCCTCCATTCTTTACTGAAAAAGGACGATGTGTGAACAAAGCCAATAGGAGAAAATAGTTGAGTATGCCAGTTTGCCATTTTAACAAGTTTCTGTGTTACTAAAGTAAATTTGATTAAAGAGGGAAGCCATAAAGCAGGGAACTAGTGTATAATGCATAAATATTGTATAAACCAATTTCCCTATCCTGAAGGAATACTGTCAAATTGACCCAATCACCCATTAGTCATAAATGTCAAAAACATATTCAATTAAATATGTTTTTTTTTTTACATAACAAATTTATATGGCTGGTACCATTTCATTGTGATGGTTTATTTCTTATAAAATTTAGTGGTGGATAATAGTCTTTATGACTGGCAGAAGCACTATATAGTCTTTGCTTCAATAAAGAAATATAATTTTTTTTATGTCCCTTTGCTGTTATTGAGTAAGTCTACATATATAACATTTATAGTAATATACATAAATCACTGATTGTGAATATGTTTTTTCTCTAAACTGTCAATATCATACAATATTATATCTAGTTGGGTAAGTGTTTTTAGTATTGTTTAGTATAAATCTGCATGCATGCCTCAAGATCAGTCACTTTGTTTAGAAAGTGTAAATGTATTCTTAAGTAATAAAACACAAACAGTTGCAGTCTAGACTTTCCTAAAAGAAAAGAAAAACACGATCAGAACACGATCACAATGGGGTGATCTGGTTCTGATCATTACCTTATGGTTTCAGCAGGTCCGTTGGCTCCCACGTTTGGAACAGGTTGAGTTTTCTGGCGGTTCGACAGCTCAGTGGCGCGATTTTCGACTTGCTCTTCATCATGAGCCCAACAGCCGAACCTCGGTAAGTCCACATGCTCTTTCAAGTGAGCTGGGAGGGAACTTGCTGTAATAAAATTTTCCTTATTTGCTGAGGATTTTTACTGATAATGCTGATGCATGTTGGGATTTTTTTATGCATGGACATGTTAGTTTACCAATGTGGTGTGTTTTGCATTATATTTAGGATGTTAAACAATCACAATGACTTTTGTTTTAATCAGATTATTTCCCTTCCCTAACTAGTGGCTTAGGACATGCATGTGGACCCTACATGTAGTCTCTCGCTGTTGGTAGCTATAGATACCATTATTTTCCTGTGACATTACAACTTTTCCCTATGGCCAAAAAAATATAATTGTCACTTGGCTTTTGGGTAAAAATCATATAACAGAGACACGTCAACACTTGTAAATAGCATAGTTTCCAATATCATCTATAGTTTGATCCATGCCTTTTATCCTTTTTATGGCTATAAACTTATATAATCAGACAAAAGCATTTAATTATAATTTTCAATAGTCTTATCTTATATTGTATGACACATCCTCGATATTACTTAGTAAGTGTCGTCCTATATGTCATTAATCAGAACCACTTGAACAAATTCTGAATAGAATTTATTGTCATTGCATGTTGGAAAAGTTGCCCCATATATAACAGCCAGCATTAATAACTATTAGAGAATTTCAATGATTAATAAATAAAATGTTAAAATTCTCTTGTAAAATAAAAAACCGTTGTGGGAATATAGCCTCGGCATGGTAAAACAAAATGATTGCAGTTCGATTGGCTATACTGTATATGCTCACAATGCATTGTTCACACTGGTATCAAGCTCCATTTATCTCAACAGAACTAAGTTACAAAACCTACAACCAAGTCTTACTGTGTTTTTTACACCTGTCTTAAACAGGGGATTAATGGACTAAGGTGAAACAAATTTAAAGGGATTTTTCGACTTATATTTAGCAAAATTAACTTGCCCTGCCTGGCACTTATTAGCTCTAATTGGGTTATATTAATAATTCAGGTCAGTTTTTGTGTTTCACTGGTTGTCCAATGTTAGACAAATTTTACTATGCTGTTGCTGTTATATAAATATGCTTTTATGCTTACCTGTCCATGCTTCCTTACTGATCACAGCTACCTCCACTTCTGAGATGAGCTTGTCTCGGGAATCACCAAGATGGAGCACTGCCTCGACCAGTGATTGGCTGAGTGGGCTGTCACTCCCAAGACGAGTTCATCTTGGAAGGTGAGACAGCGGAGATCAACAGAGGACACTGGCGACCCATACAACATCGGGGGACATCATGGAGAGCTAAGCATAGTCTCTTTTTTGTTTTCTATAAAACAGCAGCAGTATATTAAAAGTTGTCTAACACCAGACAACCACTTTAACCCCTTAAAGACAGAGCCAATTTCGATTTTTGCGTTTTCATTTTTTCCTCCTTGTCCTTAAAAGGCCATAGCAGTTGCATTTTTCCACCTAGAGACCCACATGAGCCCTTATTTTTTGCGTCACTAATTGTACTTTGCAATGACAGGCTGAATTTTTGCATAAAGTACACTGCGAAACCAGAAAAAAATTCAAAGTGTGGTGAAATTGAAAAAAAAAACGCATTTTGTTTATTTGGGGGAAATGTGTTTTTACGCCATTCGCCCTGGGGTAAAACTGACATGTTATATATGTTCCTCAAGTCGTTACGATTAAAACGATTTGTAACATGTATAACTTATCTGATGGCCTGTAAAAAATTCAAACCATTGTCAACAAATATATGTCACTTAAAATCACTCCATTCCCAGGCTTATAACGCTTTTATTCTTGGGTCTATGGGGCTGTGTGAGGTGTCATTTTTTGCGCCATGATGTGTTCTTTCTATTGGTACCTTTATTGCGCATATACGACTTTTTGATCGCTTTTTATTACAATTTTTCTGCATTTGATGCGACCAAAAATGCGCAATTTTGCACTTTGGGATTTTTTGGCGCTTACGCAGTTTACCGTGCGAGATCAGGAATGAGATTAATTAATAGTTCGGACGATTACTCACGCGGCGATAGAAGACATGTTTATTTATTTATTTATTTACTTTTATTTATAACCTGGGAAAAGGGGGGTGATTCAGACTTTTATTAGGGGAGGGGGCTTTTTATTGACAACAACACTTTTTTTTAACTTTTACACTTATACTAGAAGCCCCCCTAGGGGACTTCTAGTATAAGTGCATTGATCTCTCATAGAGATCTCTGCAGCATAAATATGCTGCAGAGATCCATGAGATAGGCACCCGTTTACTTCCGGCTGCTGCAGCCGGAAGTAAACGAGTGCCGAGCCGGGGACGGCACCATCTTGGAGCGGTCCCCGGCCGGCTTCAGAAACGGAGATCGCTCCTCCGGGATAACATCCCGGAGGAGCGATCTCCTCCACTAGACACCAGGGAAGTGCTGCGTCCGGTAATCGGATGCAGCTGTCATGTTTGACAGCTGCATCTGATTACTGTATTAGCGGGCACGTCGATCGGACCGCGCCCGCTAATACCTGCGGTCCCGGGCTACAAGCGGCACCCGGGACCGCCGCGGTTCAGAGCGGGGTCGTCGCGCGGCCCCGCTCTGAACATCCTTAACGGCAACAGGGCGTACATATACGCCCTTTGTCGTTAAGGGGTTAATATAAAGACCAAATTACATTTTTAGGGTATATTAACACAACATGTTGTGCAAAAATTCATCTGTATTTTAAAACTTATGGCTAAAAAAAAAAGAGCACAATCATTATTTACAGCCGTAATTATCAAAATATGGCCCTTTTTTTTCCTTAAAAAACCTTGCGTGAACATACCCTTAAATTGCAAAAGATTTGTGGTGATATGGGTTAAGAAAAGCAACAGGTGTGTGGATGGGAAAGGCCTTTTCTAAATAATTTTAGTACATTTATTAATGTAGTTTAGTTTAAATTATATTATGAGTTAACAGGAAAGCACCTCATTTAGGACCCCAATATTTTAGTCATAGTGTACAAAGAAGACAGAACAGCATGCCTATGTCTGGAGAACCCATCACGTCTGTGCGTTACAGAAACAGCTGACTCATTTCAATTTACACCAATGCCCCCTCTTCCCAGTGTGGCAGTGCAGGAAAATTGAACAATTGGTTTGCCTGCTTGTTACAGCCGATTGCCAGGGTTTTGGCACACCCTCTGGTCAGATTCTTCTATAAGGATTGCTATAAATGGACAAGCCCCTTATGTAAGATAACGGTGAGAAATCAATTAGGTAATTCTCCAGTAGGCCCCCTATACTCCGACATCTGGCCTTATAAAGAATTGTTCTCTTTTGAAAAGCCAAGAAGATTTAAAATACTAAATATTTTTTTTTCTATAAAATGCCAGCATTTTTAATGCTATTGAAATATGTTAGCCATGGGCCAGTAAAGACTCGTAATCCTAAATTCTTTGAGAAACCATTTTCTTGCTTTAATCCTACTTAATAATAATGAAGTGAAATGCTCCTCTGTAAATGTATGCCTTCGTAATTTTCCATTTTGTTTATTGCATTTGTAAATGAAAAGACCTGCCACCAATCCTTTAGTCAGGCAAATGTCACATCATAAGACAATCAGAAGCACACCACTTTCTTCCATTCCTCTTGTATTTTTTATTTCCATTCCCCTGCATCACAGAAGCCAATTTAAACTGCAAATGCAAATATTTTCCATCTCTCATTCACACAGCTTTGTGCTCACACGGGGCAGTCTTTTCATTGTATATGTGTGTGCTTGCTAGAGATTTACTGCCTTGTGGCATGCCACATGTCTTAAAAATTACAGTGCCCATTTTCTAGTGAAATAATTTCAACGAAGAGTGGCTCCTATTACAGCCGGAGACGCAGGGACGTCATGATTTATTATTATTTATGGTCCCTGGGCCTTGTTTATGCACGACGGGTAAGGTGCACGGGATAGCAATGCCATTATGCAAATGACATTGAATGTCCTTTCTGAGCCTAAATAATTTTTGTGTTGGACGATTAAACCTCATCTGTTATTGATATGGGCTGCAGTCGGGCTATTAAAGAGTCCCAACAGTACTTACTCCCAGTAATGGGAAAATTGAGAGGAAGAGTCTAAACAATTGCCTCTAGTGTGCTGTGATTGTCTGGTAGGAGTTGAACATAATAAACCCCCTGAATAGAAATTGTGTTTACTACTTAGGAATAAATAAAGAGGGGAGAAAATGCAATAAATTACACTTTGTGATTTGAATAGGCACAGCCGAGCATTTGCGTTCTTTTCAATTTCTTTATATATTTTATTTATTTGTTTTTTAGGTAAATAACAAGTAGCCAGGAATGATTCCCATCCAGTGTGTAATGCATTAAACAAGCAAGGAAAAGGTGGGTGGGAGGGCTGGTAGTTAAGTAGAAAGGAGAACCAATATTCTCAGTGAACAAGGGAACGAACGTCACCACTTTCGCTTTCCTCTCTCGCTCCCTTTTTTTGACACAGCTGTGCAGTAACATTTTGATCAGTGTTGATAGCTTATGAATTCCAAAATTGACAAAATTTACAGAAAAATGAGGATAATCCATCTTCCTTAGCAGCCTGTCAGGAGCTGGCTATACTTCATAATCCTCAATTACAGATGCTATTTTCAGACATTTACATGCAGATATTAAACACAAATGAGAAACAAAAGGAGGATGGAAATGCAGCTATTTATATGTATAATATTAGAAGAATAAGAAATATAGCAGGTAAGGCATACGGTGTAAATTTCAAAGCAATTTCAATGGGTTTTCCTTTCAATCCCTTTATATAGATGAAGTCTGATTGTACTAGTTGGGTTTTCATAGTAATTGGAGGTTATGTTGACTTGCAGATCTTCAGTTTAGTATTCCATTGTGAGTATGGTGCTTCTGCTGTGCAGAGTGTGATGCCATGCTATTTATATGTGGGCAGAATAGTAACATATGATGCATGTATTAGTATAAAAAGGCAAACAAAACATTCTCAATGGTTTGAATATAGTCATTGTTGCTTGGACTCCATTGCATGAAAAGGTGCTTATGTTATAGGATAATGTTATGAGTGCCTTCATTGTATGCTACATAATGCCATACAACTAATAAGAAGTATAAATAAGGACGTAGTTTCCAACGGGGTGCCATGAAAGCTGCCCAGGGGTGCCGTAGCATTCCAATGGGCATGTTCTTTCTAAGCATGCCTAGACGCTTCTAGGGATACCTTGCTTGCTGTAATGTTCATCCCGCTCACTGTGGTGCAGAGTAAGTGAGCTGAACATCAAAGGGAATGAAGGAGCAGGAACTATCAAGGTCCTGCTCCTTCATTCATTGTCAAATGAACAGGATGTGAGCTGCAGTTATAGGTCCTGTGGATAACTTAATCTCTTGGCCACAAAACCCTTTTAAATATTTTTTCATGCCATCTGTAGTTCCATTTCAAATACTTTTAAAATCCCAGCTATATAGTTCCATCCATGTTTAAATAGTGAGTAAATTGGTTATTATGCAGATATTGACAGGTAGTTGAGAGACAGGTTTAAGGATCTGATGCTCCTGACCATTTGCCTTTTCATTTGCATTGAACCAGTGTGGTGTTTAATTGTAGAAGTGGCATGGGAAACCTGAGGCATAGGAAGGCACTCATGGGTATTAGATTTTTATATTATTAAAAATGTATAATTGAATTAAATTAATTTGAGATTGGCAGTCAGTATTTTAGTTGCTGTACAGTTTGTTATACCTCCCTTTGGGAACCTAGATTTCTGCTTTACTGTGCTAATTGGTAATTCACACCTTCCATACACATGGCTCCATTCTCTTTGTATTTGTATGCAAATGTGCCATGTGGTCTTTGTCTTTCAGTATGCTATATAAATGTGCTTGCAGTTTTTAGAGACTAAAATATATTTTTGCAACGTTATGTCATGTGTGGTAGATTCTGTTGCTTCCCTGTAGACTGTTATAGTAGTAGTTTACCCTGGTTTAATGTACATAGATGATTGGCTACCAAACAGGTTTTAGATAGGTTAGATGCTTAGGTTATATGGTAGGAAGCAGTACAATTAGTCAGGAAAATCAAATATGGCAGATGTTGAGTGGATGCATGCTTTATTCTGCATGGGTCTGCATGTTTTATTACTTGACAGAACAGATATATATGGATACCTTTCATGCTAGGATGAGCCATAGAAGAGTGCCTCCTGAACCCTGCATAACTTTAAGCACAAAACTGGTAAGTTATGCAGCTAAATCAGAGATTGCTCTAGACATGGAACAGAATGCATAGCTTATAATCCTTGGGGCTGGGTTCACACTACGTGTATATTTCAGGCAGTATTTGGTCCTCTTGTCAGGTCCTCATAGCAACCAAAACCAGGAGTGGATTGAAGACACAGAAAGGATCTGTTGACACAATGGTGAAATTGAGTGGATGGCCGTCATATAATGGTAAATAACTGCCATTATTTCAATATAACAGCCGTTGTTTTAAAATAACAGCAAATATTTGCCATTAAATGGCAGCCATCCACTCAATTTCAACATTATGTAAACAGATCCTTTCTGTGTTTTCAATCCACTCCTGGTTTTGGTTGCTATACAGCCTCAAATATACGTAGTGTGAACCCAGCCTCAATCTGTAAAAACTGCCCTCCCAGCTGTGCCCCAGCAACAATTTACTGGTGATACCAGCCTCACAGTTTGAGATAGGCTATGTTCACACAATGTCAAAAAAAGAGAAAATATGTCCAATATTGCCACAATTTATCTGACCACAATGCAATCCATTGAAGTCAATGGAATGACGGACGTCCAATGCACACAGTGTATAAAATGACAGACGTTATCTGCACAGTTGTCAAAATAATGAACATGTCAATTATTTTCAGATGTCTTTTGCAAACGGGACATCTTTTTCACCGTCCTTTCTCAGTTTTTACTATTAAATTTAATGGCTTTTTATTTAAGACACATCCAAAGGCCAATTAATTCACCTAAACTAAAATAATGTACAACTGGTATTTCACTGATGGGCGGCCAATCCTCTAAATAACGGACGTCATTTTGGACTCAAAATGACGGACGTAATTTTATAAATTATAAATGGACAAGAAAAAACCTTGTGTAAACATAGCCTTTCACTGCACCATGACTAGCTTCTGATGCTTACGTAGTATATATAGGTGGTGGACAGGCAACAGCATGGGCACTCTGACTGGTTTGTTGCTTCACAGGCCCATACACAGTAAGCTGCAATGCACTGTGTGCTCTGACAACCTTCTCTTATACTATTACTTTCAGAAATGTGAGCTACAGTATTTTTTTTGTAGGATCAGACAAGGCAGCCAATTCTTTGAACAGAGAGTGGAGGAGGCGTGTGAACCCTTCCATAGAGATGCAGTCTGACACTGAAGCAGGCAGACTTAATTCCGCCCCATTTGCTCAATGTCAACATACCCTTAGGGTATATTTACAAGTGGAAGATTTTTGCATGAACTTTTGCAACTGTGCCATTTATCTAAATGCTGCTGTGTATGAATTTTCCCTTCATCAGATCAGATCTGTATCCATGTTTTCCAGGCAGCCTTAGAGCGGCATCCAACTTCAGCCACTTGTAATTTCCACACGCTCGGGTTCAGATGGACCCAAGCATGCTTAAGTTGCTTCCATACAGGAAGTCAAGATTTTATGTACAATGCCGAAAATTTAAAGGGTACTCCGGGCTAGCAGTACTTTTATTCTGTGGCTGGGAAGGTGGGGGATATAGAAGGCGCCGGTCACTTACCTCCCTGGTTCCAGCGTCGGGTCCTGGATCGCGACACTCCTTTCTCCCGTCCCGCGGCCTCTTCCTGGTTTGAGCTGTGGCTTGAGACGTGATGTCTCAAGGCAGCTCAGCCTTTCAGTGGTTCTAGTGGAGTCCTGCCTCGGCCGCTTAATTGCTGAGCGGCCTTGAGGCGTCACGTCTCAAGCCGCAGCTCAGACCAGGAAGCAGCCGCGGGACAGGAGAATGGGGTGGCGCGATCCGGTACCCACTGCTGGAACCGGGGAGGTAATTGACTGTTGCCTTCTATATCCCCCACCTCCCCGGGCACAGACTAAAAGTACTGCTAGCCCGGAGTACCCCTTTAAAGGCAATGTATAAAATAACATCACTGTACACATCTGCTAGGCCTTCTGAAGCTACATCAGCCCAAAATATTTATTTATACTGGGTTCAGTGTGGTTTTGCATGATTCACCCGAACTGGAAAGAATTAAGTGGTATTGTCTCGAGCTCCCTCACTCATTTCTCTCTCCTGAGACAATGCTTCAACCTCTGTTACGGAAGGCTTCTCCAGATCTGGCCTCTGAGCTAGTGGTAATGTGATGCATTTATGGAGAACAATGAGTGTTTAAAATATGTTGCCTTGTGCTGAACAGTGCCTCAGCCAGAGAGGCAGACAGGGAATGCAACCTTACTGAAAGCAATGTATTCTGTGAACTGGAGTCCTCAGTAACTGGTCAACCAGGAAGTAAAGAACTAAGTCTGTTTTTGGTGATTTCACAACTTGGGCAGATTGGTAAGAAATACTATATGCTTCTGAAGCATGTTTTTTTATATTCCTTTATGATATGAAAGCTGAACTGGTGGCAATGGGTAGAACTACTCACTTTTAGTTTCAGGGTACAAACCCACACACCGTATACACAGCAGATACGCAGCAAAAACACAGCAGATTTGAAGCAGATTTGATGGTGCAGATTTGATCTAATGTCCAGTTATTTAGATCTAATCTGCTGCGTATTTGTTGCGTATTTGCTGCGTATCGCAGCAGTAAATAAGCTGCATATACGGTGTGTGGGTTTGTACCCTCAGAAAGATTGATAAATTTGGATGCATGTAAGAATGCATTTTTGACCAACCAAACAACCAACCAATCATTATTCCCTTTCAACATGTGTGTTTTTAATATTACAATCTTGATTAATGTGTGACAAAAGAGGAATACTCCTTAATCTAATGCCATACCTACTAAGTGTCTAGGAAACTAGAAAACTGCGTTACCTATCGTAACCAATCACAGCAGAGCTTTTAGTTTATCGTACAAGTTAAAGGAATAAAAGCTTAGCAATTATTAGTTGGACAGGAAAGACAATTTTTCTTCCAATAGATCTGTGTTGGGGCAATGATTAGGGCCAGAAATAAAAAATTGGGCAAGCCATGGTGCAAGCTGTTTTTGCGTCATGAATCGCCTATCTAAAATGAAGGGGTCCATGCTAATGCGGACAGGATGGAGACAGTTACGGATGCACATCCATAGTCCTGTTTGAAGCTGTGGGTCTACAACTAGGAAGAGGGCTTCAGATGTGTGAATCAGGCCTTACCGCATTCTAGGGAAGGTTTGTACTTTACGAATTAAATCATCATATAGGAATGTTCCCACTTCGGTAAAGGTGGCTGTTTCGTTATATAGACGGCCGCTAAAAATGATCATGGTTTTTATTAGAGACCACCTACAGTATATATTGAGACGGCCGCCTTTGCCTGATATGTTCCTGAAGTGGGTACATACTCATATTTTGCCCCATAGAATTCATTGTGTAAATTACTGAAGGCATCCCATACAATACATTCACACAATGTCAGTTACATATGTATTAAAAAAAACTTGGTCAAATAAATCCTTTTTGAAGCAAGCCTTGGTTTTATAGCCTCAGTTTCCCTATGATACAGAATATGGGCTATACAGTAAGTCACATAGCTTATGTTTTGTTTTTAAGGCTTTGATCATGCAGTGTATTTTTCCATTGAAAACTAGAGGATGCATATTTTAAACATTTTTTTTTGTAAGCATTTTTACATGCCAAATACGTTGGTCTAATGGTTTGATTATATCCTGTAAACTACTCAAGGCAACAAGTTGAAATGTACCAACTTTATGGGAAAAGCACTTACTGAACAAGGAGGTCTTACTGAGACTATATATATATTTACAAATTGTTCAGCCCTTCAGCTATTCTTAGTGTTTTAGCAAAAACTCAGTTGTTCCTTTTTTTCTTGTTTTTTAGACAACAGATTATTCTACGATGGCGTCTCTAACTGGTGGGTTGGATGAAATGAAATCCAGTCTAACAAGTCCATCTTCAGGGGATTTAGGAGGAACGGTTCCTGGACCCCAGTCATACCCTATTGTAACAGGTAATTCATAGTCTAGTCTATAAAAATAACTTATTTCACACCTGTTTGCATGGTTTTGGCATATTAATTGCTCTTATACTGATTTATGTTGGATACATTGGCCCAGATTTATCTACTAGAGTAGACAGTCTTCAAATATGCAAGATGTATCAGTGTTGTGCAGGTTGTTTAAGGAATCTGTCACACCTGAAGACTGTCTACTCTGAAGGTGTAGTCAATGTTGTGCCCCTGGCGCAGATTCTTTCTTGTTCCGTGGCCTACACCAGCCGTAACCCCCTACTCACCTGATGGTCAGACAGGGGACAAGGCAGCCAGAAGGTTTGCCTCCTCATTCACCTAATTTATCACGGTTTTCAGAGCAGATTTGGATTTTTGCGCAGTCCCTGCGACAAGTGCAGGCTTTACTTAAAGGTGTAGCCTATTTGTTAATCTGGCCGGGGGTGGAGCTTTATTTAGGACTAGCGGCAGTCTTGATAAATGTCCCTCTTAGGCCATACCAACTAGAGTTTGGAGTGGTTTTTTTTTTCTGTCTTGCTTCTTTTTTTTGGTGCACATTATTTTGCAGTAAAAGACATGTGAACATAGCCAAAAATGTCTGTTTCTGTACACATTGTAAAAACTATTTTTTAAGTGTGCACAGATGATTGATTTTTCTTAGACTTTTAGTTGCCTTTTGCTGTTAAATGACGGCCCGCTCCCCTAGACGAAACATAGCACGTTATTGGATAAAAAAAAGCCATATTTTTTCCTGATTTTGTGGTTGTATTTTGCTTTTGTGTGTGTGTGTGTGTGTGTGTGTGTGTGTGTGTGCGTGTGTGAAATAATTATCACCTATAACTATAATAAAAAGGACCATAATTTATAAAAGTAAAATATGGTTGGTCTTTCAACTGACTTCAATAGAACAAAATATTTATTTGGAAAAACAGTATGTTTTTTGTCTTTGTCTTTTTTTTTTACTGATTTTTACAGAATTTTCTTGTTATAATTTTGCAGGATGTGAACATAGCTTAATACTTAGCACTATATATTAGCCTTTTCTGATAAGTTTGTCCATAAAATATGTTACATGTAATAGGCAATTTGGCTTATTTAGGTAAGAGAGCAGTAGCAATTTTCAGAGCATCATTTTTTTGACAAGATAGTTCTCAGTAATTAAACATAGTTGCCTTAATTAATGGATAATTCTTCTAGTTTCATGGATAATACAGAGGCTTGTTTAATAATGTGGCACAGTGGGCGGAAAAGTATTTACCCACAGAAACCAATTAAATAATAACTGTCACATCCTAGACATTGAACTAATATTTGATTGCTCAGTAATGTTATATTTCTGCTTATAGTTCTGTCCTTTTTAAACAGGGGCTCCCACATTTTGGTCAGAGAACAAGCTTACAGGATTGTACTACCTGAAATAGACTCAATAACATTCTGACATTGTACATATAAGTTTTTCCGTCATGATATCGGTTTTCAATTGATTAGAACACTGGGCAAGGTGCCAGACTGTTTAAAGCGCATGTACCATTGATTCTAATGGAGCTGTGTCATAGAAGGACGGTGTTTCCTCCCACTGTGGAGCCTGCTTTAACCCGTGATTAGAACTGCGACCGTACATTAGAATCGGGCCGGGTTCAAAGAAAGGACTGCAACACCACTTTCCCTGCACAGGCGGCATTCTATCCATGGGCAAAACTTAAAGCGAATGTACCATCAGGTAGATAAATTTACAGTTTATGTTTGTAATGGCTGCCTTTTCACATTGTTTTGGGTGTGGCTGTCCAATATAGTGTAAGTTACTGTGAGAAAAAAAAAAAAAAACTTCTGTGAACAATGTAAAACAATGGCCGCTGTTTGCTCAATAACAGTCCCAAATTAATGACACAAACATTGATTTGAAATTAAAGTGGTACTCCATTTAGGAAAGGTTAAATCTGTTGATTTCCTACCAATAATCTAAGCTTGTATGTAATAGGTTTCTATGACATAAATTAGGTTTGTCTACAGCATATCTTGACTCACATTATGAAGCTGCAAAAAATCCGCACTTCCTAGTTTACCTGGTCCACTTTCTGGTCTCCAATCCTCTGTGCGCTCCTCCCTTCTCAGACCAAAGTTACATGATCGGTTTCTTTTGTTGCCAGGCAAGCTGTAACACCTCATCCATAACCTTACTCATCACTGACATCACACAAATTAGTAAGCATCTGGCCAAGGGGTGGGGAAATAACAGAACACTAACAGTCTCCTGAGAAGTATAGGGAAAAGGAAACACGGTTGTTTCAACTATCTCACTCTTTCTATTCTTTCTGTGTAGGTAGATGGGCAGATAGATAGATAGATAGATAGATAGATAGTGGACAGATATTTTGTTTGCAGTGTAAAGCAGAAGCAGATTGAGCTAATGATGGATAGATACTACAAGATGAGATGGATACTTGGCAGTTGGCTCTGAGGTTCAATGCATGCTGGGAAATGTAGTTTCCTGGCCAGTGCCATATAGACCGGCTTTTAGAAAAACTTTTAGAAACTAGAAGTAACTCATGAACAGTGGCAGTTATAAAGATGGCAGATGGCTCAAAATACTCAGGGGGGCTTGTTGAGTAAGAACAGCTAGGTTTTGGAGAATTTCATTTTTAAGCTTTTGTGTGGAATACCCCTTTCATTTTTTTTATACATTGTGTGAACCAACGGCTATTGTTTCAATAGGCTTCAATGGAAATCACTGAAGACTAAAAACAACGGCCGTTATTTAAAACTCAAATGGCGGTCACAGCATGTGAACATGATTGAAGCCTCAAAGTGATACTGTCATTCCCCTTACTCTTGCTTAATTTCATTGGTGGACAGTGTTGCCTAGGAAGGGCTTGCCACGAAGCCCCTCCTAGGTGACACTGTCCACTGATGAAATGTAGTGATTTTAGAGCAGAAAATAGACACAGACAAACTGTATACAGGTATGTATTGAATATGCAGAATCTAAGCTTGTGGATTGTGCAGGGAACTGCTAGGAGGTTGGAGGAATGTTTAAACTAGAGACTGGAGAGTTACAGTAGTGGAACCAAGGACTGTAGATAGTAACCTTTGACTAACTAATGAAACTTTAGAGAACATTTATCAGGGGGAAAATATATAGAAAAACAAGTGCACGTGTACTGAAACCTACAAGTCAAGATTGAGGAATTGGAATTTATAATTTTGGAATGTGTATAAATGAGACATGGCAGGATAAAAGTTATGACTGGGATCCTAATTTGCAGGGTTCCGTCTGTTTAGAGATTACGTTACAAATATGTGTGGGGATGTAACTTGCTTATAGGTAAAATATGGTCTAAAACCTACCCTGCATAGTAATATGTTAATGAATAAATAAGTGACATCCCTGTGTCTATGTTCACATGTAGTATTTCCATCAGTCTTTTCGTCAGTCTTTTTTCAGCCAAAACTAGGAGCACGTTAAAAACACAGAAGGGCCATGACCATACAATATTTGCGGTCAAATAATGGACAAATAACGGACCAACAAACGGCCAAAAAAAGACGTTGTGGGATCGAGGCCAAGCTGGGAAAATCTTTCCATTATCATTTTGCTCTGTTAGTCCCACTCCTGATTTTGGTTAAAAAAAAAACTGACTAAAAGACTAACAGAAATAATGTGTGAACATAGTCTACAGGTAGAAATTGGGGGAGGGAGAACAAATAACAAATAATGATAGAGTTTTATTATATATCTAAGGCTATGTTCCCACAACATCTGTTATTGGCCATTTGATGACTGTAACTTGCAGAATTCAGCCGTTTGGCCTCAAGCATCCGGAAAAAGACAGTTTGGGAACATGGCCTACGTATAATGGCAGAAACAGCAGAAAACCTCTTGATTTAATTTTAACAAATAGGAATTAGACAACGCAAGGGTGCAGATGATGATATGCAGATGGTGACACTAGGAAGAATGTGGTAGATAAATGGGAATAGGCTAAGACTATGTTCCCACAATGTAAAAAAAGGGGAAAATAATGGATCATGATCAGTAATAATGGCCCTTGTTTTGCCCTTATTTTTACATTGTGGGAACATAGCCTCAATGTGTTGAGATCTGGTGGAGAAGTTGGGATTATGAAGTATAAATTCGTTTTTTTCCCCTTAAATACAAGGAGGATGTTAAACCCAGGAGGGCCTCTGAGCATATAGTTCTATATGTACTGAATATAATAGAATGTGGAAAACCTACTTACATTCCCAGAAAGAATAAGGTGGAGATGATTGAAGAGTCTGAAATCATCACAGGCAGCCGAAACCACACCAGGTCCAGTAGCTGTACAATGTGTCTAGGTATACTTCTGAGCAGAAGAAAGAAGTGAGAGCCGGTAAGACCTTTTCTACTCCCTGCACAACCCCTTTGAAGGCAAAATTGTGTAGGCAGAATAAGGTCCTGACCTTAGTCTTCTTCCCCCTGTCAAGCATTTCCCACTTACCAAAAATAAAATTGTTTGGGAGAACTTGCATATTACTTGTATTATTCAACAACATTGAATATTAAGTTACAAAAGGGAGAACTAGGAAAAAAAAACCCTCTCGCTGCCACGGTTCATAAACGCGCTTTATTGGCAAGGCAATGACTTAAGCCCAGTTCATTACCGCCATAGTCAGCATTTTTATAAGATGTTTGATTGTTATTAATTACCTGCAGATGCATTTCTAGCCCCAGCTTGCTGACTTCAGCTTGTTTCTTATCACATTGAGAGGACAGACTAGAAAAGGAACTGACACTGGAGAGGAGATTGACAAATCCAAGTGTACACTGTATCCCTAGACACCGTGAATTAGCAAAGCCCAAACTCCTAACAATTGCACTTGTTTTTGCCATCTCAAGAGCAGAGATCTCTAAAGACCATGACACCAACAGTAGTATATACATATAGTTATTTTTTGTCATTTGTCTTTTGTTGTATACAAATTCCCCAAGTTAATAATCAATTCTCCCTCCAGAGAACACTACCTGGGGAAAATATGGGGATCTCCTCCAACATAAAGCAACTGTCTTTCTAATGCTTATGCGAGGTTAACTTTTAGAGAACCACAAAACATGGCCTTCCCTGATCAGCCACACCATCTGCCACATAAAATGGTGCCTTCCAGTTTAGCTCTTTCCAGGCTCTTTGTGTTTGACATAGACATACAAGACAGTCTATAGGCAAATTTGAGTGGCTAGTGATGCACTAGCTAGTGGCTAGTGGGTCGGCTGCAGCGATGCCGAACTGAGTCTGTCTACATGTTTGTGTCTCCCATTTCCCAGATGGCCCGAGGGGTGGTCCACAAGCCTTGTAGCCATTTGTGATCTGAGTGAAAGATACAGAATCTGGCTGAGAGAACTCACCAGCTGAAGTTCACCCGGTCACCACTCACAGAGTAGAGAGCAGTGGTCAGTAACCTAGGCAACGAGCACTAGGCACAGCAGCAAAAGTAAGCAATTTGGCTAATTAATAGCATTTAAAATTGCTTACGGTTGAAAAAATATAAAGACAGGAAGGGAAAGAGTCAGCACAAGGCATCTCTGTTCCGCGCAATGACATATGTGGTGGATCTCGTACCAATCCAATATTAAAGAATAGTCACGAGTCCAATTGTTTGGCATCTGAATACTGATGGCTGAAGAAGTAGAATTTAGCCCTAGAGAGTCATAGAAAGCATGGATACAGCGAGGTTGTATCCATCTTTTCCGTACTCCCTAGGGCTGCATCCCATTTCTTCAGCCACCAGTATTCGAATGCCTAACGATAAGACTTGAGCATGCTCAAGTTGTGCTAGTCTCTAATGGTTACATTTATTCCACCATCTTCAGATACAACGTTTTAGCAGATTCAACCGCAACTCTTGATAAAGGCGGTTGCATCCACCAAAATGTTGTATTTGAAGATGGTGGAATAAAATGCCTATTTTATCTGTGACAGGCTATGTTCACACAACGTTTTTTCAGCTCCATTTAAAATGACGTCTCTTATTTTGAGTCTAAAATAAAGGACGTAATTTCGCTGTCTGGCCTCCCCTCAGTGCAATGACTGGTGTTTGCACATTATTCTAGTTTGGGATTACTAATTGGCCTTTGGGTGTGGCTTAATTGAAAAGTCCCTTGAATTTAATAGTAAAAATGGAGAAAGAACAGTGGAAAAAGAAAAACTGTGTGTGAACAACTAATAAAACACGTCCGCTGTTTGCAAAAGACGTCCGAAAATAATGATCATTGTCCGCAGTAAAAACGTCCGTTATTCAGTGCATTGTGTGCATTAGACGTCCGTCTTCCCATTGACTTCAATGCATTGCAATTGCAGTCAGTTAAATTGCGCCGCCTTTTCTTTATTTTTGACGTTGTGTGAACATAGCCACACTCTGGCTACGCTGTGACTTTTTTTCAATAACAGTTGAAAATTTGTTTTAGAGGGGACTTCTTTAAGGGGCAAACATGATACAGTTATTTAAAGAACATTAACCCCTAACCGACCTAAGACGTACGGGTACGCGCTGGCCACCTGTCACCAGACAACCCAGGATGTATCCGTATGCCCTGAGTTGCTGATGTGCTATGAAGCACGCTCAGGAGCAGAGCGCGCTTCATAGCAGGAGGGGGCCAGCTGCAACGTGGGGCCAGCTGCAAGTAAAAATTTTAAAAAATATACCTCTCCCCCAATAAAAATTAAAATCACCCCCCTATTATATTATATAAATTAAACATATAAAAATAAATAAATAAATTAACATATTATATACCATGGCATGCGTAATTGTCTGATATATTAAAATATAGCAATTGTCATCCTGTATGGCGAATGGCGTAAACGGAAAGGGGGGGGGGGGGGGGGGAAAGCACCAGAATAAAAAGTGATCAAAACGTCTGATCTACACAAATATGGTATAAATAAAAAATAGAGATCATGGTGCAAAAAATGATGTCCCTAAGTAAAAAACTAAAACTATGTCAATAGTCACAGTAGTAATTTTTTATTTGAAATTAATTGCAAAAAAAAAAAAAGAATAATAATATCATGTTGCTTTTACCATATAGTGCATTACGTAGACACAGGAACCCCCAAAAGTTATAATATTGCATTCTTTTTTTCTAATTTTACCAATTTATAATTTCATAAATAATATTTTGGGGGTTTTGTCATACATGTTATGATAGAATGAAATACGCCATTACAAAGTACACTTGTTCCTGAAAAAAACAAGCCCTTGCATGGCCCTGTAGATAGAAAACTGAAAGTGCTAGAGCTCTTAGAAGGGGAGGAGGAAAAAAAGAAAATGCAAAAATGAAAATTGGCACAGTCATATGGGTCTTTTTGGGCCTGGGTCTTGAAGGGGTTAAAAAGATAATCTGTGTGTCATTCAATACCCACTCAGGCCCTGTGCTAGAAATAAAATTGTTATTTGGTGTTTCTTTAATTACGCAGTAATGCATACTTCTTGATCAAGATCTGCACATTTTTCCTTATTGTGATGGTGTAGAAAACACATAATTACACTATAGACTCACAGCAATTACACCATATTAAAGGAAGCTGATGTGAAGTTTCCATGTGTGAAATAAAAAATGACATGATCAAATGACCTCTAGCAAAAACCTGCAATCCCTTTGCTGCCACATTGTGACAGTAGTGGTCCAATCAAGACATGCATATGTTAATTAAGATAAAGACGCACTGTAATCATATGCATGCACAAAACATGCTAGAATAATTATGGAAATTGCACTGCAATTATGCTAACGATATATACCACTGAGGTGTTCTCATCCTACACCTAAACAAGACTACATTTTCTGCTTATGTTTAAAGACTCCAGGGCACCTTTAAACCCTTTAAAATGAGTAATGTAACCCAAAGAAGATGCCTGGAAAATCCAAAACATAGAAATTCCTTACCAGCTTCCATACTCTGTCAAAGCAAATTATCTTGAAAGTAGTCAATTTGAATGACTTCACAATATTGTATCAGGAACAAAGACAATAGGGTCTCTAAAAAGGGAAGAGATTTGTTACTAATGTCATCTCTATTTTGGCAACTCTTCCTCCTGTACACTATCTCCTCTAAGGCATGGCTTAAAAATGTAATAATAGAATATGCATAGAAACATTGTCAGCAGAAAAAAACACTTAGGGCCTCATGTATCATCCGGCGAATGGATGATTTTAGGCGGAAAGTGCCGATTTGCGTCTTTTTTTATTCAAAAATGGCGGATTTGCGAATAAAATATTCGCAAATCGGCACTTTCCGCCGAGTACGCCAGGGGGCGGAAAGGGGGCGGAGAAGGGGCGGAAAGTGGGCGGAACGGAGGGCGCGGACTCAGAGTCCGCGCGATTTACCATCCGTTCCGCCAAAATGTAAGCCGAAAACCTACTCCAGTCCTCAGCTGGCGTAGGTTTTCGGCGGTGCACAACGGCGCGCACGGGATTTATGTAGAGGCAGTCCGCCTCTACATAAATCTCCGTAGCGCCGGAGCTGCGGGGACATTTTTACGTCTGGCGTAAAAAACGCCGGACTTAATAAATGCCTCCCTTAGTCATTTTAGTTTGCCCTTAGTTTGCACTTAGAAGTTCTTGATTGCATCCATTTTGCGTCCATGTCCGTGTTTTTCATGGATCTGTTTAAAGCTTTTTAAGCTACATTGATTACATCACATGCATGTTTTCATGGATTGCACGGATGTCAGATTGGTGCAGTCCGTAAAAAACCCGGACCTTATAGACTTCTATGGGGCAATCCCTGCCGTGATCTTGTCTGAGTTGAAATGTCCTAGTTTTACACGGAACAGATTGTGGATCCGTGAAAAAAGCGGAACATCTCAATAGCTCAATAGAAAGAAATTATCTGTGATAACGGATCTGTGATCACAGACAGCTTCACCATATGTGTGAATAAGGCCTAAGGCTAATATATATGTTTGTCCAGTTTTTCCCTGATGGTTTCATGCTTCATTGAATAGCGGCCGCATTGAATACCAGCCGCACGCTTCATTGTGTGCAGTGGGAAATTCTGATTCGGACATACTTTGATGCGCCTGCATCAGAATTCAGTGACGCTAAAGATCATCCAGTCAGTACTGCAGTACCAGCTGGGATGATCTCATCTGACACCGGCCATTCCGTGACCCTACCGGTGTCAAACAACGTCTGAACATGGCTTAGAATTGCTTACAGTTAGTTTGTATTTCATACAAACCTTATTTGTATAGAGCTTTCTATAAAGTAATTAGAAATAGTAAAGATGTGTAACTGTAACCCTGATGTCTGACAGTTCATGTTTGTCATATAGAAAGTTTGTAAAAATGATTTGGTGGCAAAATATTGATTGGTGTACCCTCTGCTTTTATAAATAACTACTTTCCTTTTTTTAATATGTTGACACTAATGTGAATATTAAAAGGGTTTTCTTCGTTTCAAATGTTGGTAGCCTATATTTAGGTTAGGTCATCAATATATAACAGTGCAAAACCTGTTGATCAACAGAATGAAGAGACCACAGCGTTCCCCTTACATTGTTACAAATGCCAAAACTGGGAAATTGCTATGCTTGTGTGAACAACGGGACACGGGACTTCACAGCTTTTAGTCCACTAATGCATAGAAAAAAGATTTAGGGTACGTTCACACTTATTGGATCCGCAGCGTATTTTCCGCTGCGGATCCGCAGCAGATTTCATTTAAATAACTGAACACAGCATCAAATCTGCACCATCAAATCTGCTGCAGATTCTGTAGGTGTGAATACACCCTTAAGCTTCAGTTAAATTGCCTTCGCCAGTTCCCATTTAACTGTGAACAACTGATCTCTACTAGCTGCTTTACTTGTACTATACTATACTATACATGTTATTCTGCAATGTTCACCTTTTTAGTAGACTATCATTTTATGAAAGTAATAGCATTATAAAAAGTTAAGAGGTAGATGCGACCAAGGTGTGCAGAATAAATGCCATGGATATTCAATTAAAGAAATTAATGAAGAAAATTACTGTGCTCCTATGGGACATCAGAATTTGATCCAACATTTTGAAAGCAAGATACTCCAAGGAAATTTCAAGAAAACCCAAAACAGATAGAGACCTTTAGATAGGGAATTATTAACAATTTCTCTTTGCTTTTCTCTCCGGCTATTTCCCAAGTTTGACTGCTATCTTTTCTATCCTTAGAATATTAAACTTTTTTTTTTGTAAATTTTTAGACCTTATTTATATATCTGTATTCTGATACACTTTCAATATTCTCCTTCTTGTCTTATGCTTAAGGAGTACCTATCATTTGAAGAAACATCTGTTATGTCATAGGGGGACATTTATGAAGCTTTCGCCGCTGGCATATGCCACGGAGAAGGCGCAGAAACTTACCTTCTCCATGGTGTAGAAGGTGGGAAGGAGCAGTGACCTTTTCCAACACCATACTTACCATAATTTTCACCTTGTATAAATCACAGCAGAATTATGGCAGAAATCTACACCTGACACTTAATATGATGGTTTTGGTGGTCTCCTTACCATAGTCACCCCTTGGCTAGGTCCACCTCTGGAGGGATATCTGGCTAGTCCTGTGTTTCAAGAGTATTAAAAGAGGCTACACGGACTCTTTTTGCATATTTGTATTTCCCAGGGGGCAAGGCAGGCTTTCACTGTGTTGAGCACTTTTACTAGCAGCCTACTGTGTCTTCTTTATCTGCTCTCCCTGAGATCAGTAATCATTTTACCACAGTGGTCTAATAGGCTTTGCTCCCCCCCTAGCCAGAATTCTACTCCACACTAATGGGGGCAACACCCCAAAAAAGCTTTCTGTGGATGGATACCTGGCTTTGGTATTTCCCTTATAGCCTTAGAGTCTTTAACCCCTTAAAGACAGAACAATTTTGATTTTTGAGTTTTCATTTTTTCCTCCTTGTGCTTAAAAGGCCATAGCAGTTACATTTTTCCACCTAGAAACCCTTGATTGTGCATATACGACTTTTTGATCGCTTTTTATTACAATTTTTTTGGATTTGATGGGACCAAAAATGCGCATTTTTGCACTTTGGGATTTTTTGGCGCTTACGCCGTTTACCGTGCGAGATCAGGAATGTGATTAATTAATAGTTCGGGCAATTACTCACGCGGCGATACCAAACATGTTTATTTATTTATTTATTTTTATTTATAACCTGTGAAAAGGGGGGGGGGGGATTCTGACTTTTATTAGGGGAGGGGACTTTTTATTGACAACAACACTTTTTTTTTTTTTTTACACATATACTAGAAGCCCCCCTGGGGTCCCTGGGGGACTTCTAGTATATACACTCTGATCTCTCATTGAGATCTCTGCTGTATACTTATACAGCAAAGATCAATGAGATCGGCACTCGTTTGCTTTCGGCTGCTGCAGCCGAAAACAAACGAGTGCCGAGCCGGGGACGGCGCCATCTTGGAGAGGTCCCCGGCCGGCATCAGGTACAGAGATCGCTCCTCCGGGACAATGTCCCAGAGGAGCGATCTCACCCACTAGACACCAGGGAAGTGCTGCAGCCGGTAATCGGAGGCAACTGTCAACTTTGACAGCTGCCTCCAATTACCTGATTAGCGGGCACGGCCATCGGACCGTGCCCGCTAATAGCCGCAGTTCCGGGCTACATGTGGCACCCAGGATCGCGGCGGTTCAGAGCGGGGTCACAACGCGGCCCCGTTCTGAAGCCCCTTACCGGCAAAGGGCGTAAATATACGCCCTTTGTCGTTAAGGGGTTAATAGAGTTGGATATTGACTGAAAGGGCAACTTAATATGGTGGTTTTGATGGTCCCCTTATAGGAGCCACCCCTTGACTACGTTCTTCCCTGGGGGATATCTGCTTAGATCCATGTTTCAGGACTCTTAAATTAGGCTCCATGAGCTCTTTTTTATTTATTTGCATTTCGTTGGGGCAATGTACCTAGGTTTTCACTGTGTTGAGCACTTTTGCTAACAGCCTAAAGTGTCTTCTTTAGTTGGACTCCCTGAGATCAGTAATCATTTTACCATGGTGGTCTACTAAGCATTGCTCCCACCTTGCCAGAATCCTACTCCACACTGATGAGGGGCAACCCCCCCTCCACCCCCCCCCCAAAAAAAAAAAAAAAAGCTGTCTGTGGATGAATACCCAGCTTTGGTATTTCCCTTGTCATATCTTTAGACTCGTAAACTGAGTTGGATATTGACTGAAAGGGCCACTATATATGGTAGTTTTGGTGGTCTCCTTACAGGAGCCACTATTTTGCAAGGTCCTTCCCGGGAGGGATATCTAGCTAGTACTGTGTTTTGAGACTTTTAAAGGGGTTATCCAGTGATACAAAAACATGGCCACTTTCTTCCAGAGACAGCACCACTCTTGTCTCCAGTTTGGGTGATGTCTTCATGGACTTCTTTATTAATTCACATTATGTGATACATACACAGTGGCCAGGCGCCGGGTGGTGATAGGTAACAGGCTGTTTCACGCAACTTGTGCTTCAACTGACCTATCTCTGCCACCTCCTACCAACTATTCAGCTTTTGTATATACATGCAGTCCATCTTAATTCATTGTTAGTTATTACTAGCCAAACAGCATAAAATTGTAATAGTATGGCAGCCTGCAGAATATATTTTTAAATAGCGCTGCATATTGAGGTGACACGTCTAGTTTAACATCATAAAGACTTTATAATCTTAGACTGTAGCTGTAGTTTTTTTGTTGACAAGCTTTAAAAGCAAGATATTATTCTGTTCACAAATGCAAAAGTAAGAATAACATTATTAAATTCAATGCACGTAGATATAAAAAAGTTTAACATTCTAGATAATGATCTTTCTCTTTAACCCTCATATACCCTCTGGGAGAGAGCCAAAGTACTGCAGTTCTGTAATGGTCATTTATTTCAGAACAGTTGCCCCTCATGTGACCTGTGGCTTTTATGACCCAGTTTTGATGATCATTACCCACAGCTAAATACTGTACCTTTCACTTTTCTAATACCACAGAGGTGATTGTTCTTTATGAGGTAACATGTACATTGAATAGCCATAAAATTAAAACCATCTGCTTAATATGGTGCCACCAACACAGCTCTGACCCAGAGGTGTGGACTCCATAGCTACCATGGAGGCAGACCACACATGCTACTAGCATGGTACTAGCTACGGTGGTCTGCATCCATGGTCCTAGACTGCCCTTCCCAGACAGCGTCTAAAAGCACCTCACACCAGCGCCCTACCCGGACCAGCGTACGCATACTCTGGCCCAGTGTAGTCCCTGGTGTTCGTTCTCCTGCCTCCCCGGCGCACATGTGACATCACTTGTGAACCTCAAAGCTAGGAGAACGAAGTAATGTTCTGGGACTGCACCAGGCTGGTTGAGTATGTGGGGAAGAAGGGGCATATAGGATTCATGGGACCCTGTCCAGTTTTTTTGCTATGGGGCCCAATGAATCCTGGCTACGTCCCTGGAGGGCTTCTGACCAGGATATCTCTGCCCCAGAACCGGCTCCAGGAGCGGGAATCGGCGAGATGAGGTCTGTATAAGGGGATCTATCTGGGGGGCGGGAGCCTGTGACCCCGGCACGGTGGGTGACAGTTCTCCTTTAATGATTATTAGTTCTATCATATTAAATACATCCATCTTATTTAGGAGGACCACTGTTTTTTTTATTTTTATTTAAAGAATGATGAAGTTTAATCAACATAGTCTCAATAACACTAGGGTGGAGAGCTGAGATCTTTGATTTCTATGTTTGGTAAACTCCTGACTAACATGTACATGTAACATGCCCATAAAGATTTTTCCATTCACTCCTATGTGAGTTACAGAAACAGCTGAGCTCAATGTAGAAGTCCCATCTATCAAAGATTTATAGCACAACTTCTTGGTTTGCAATAAGTGTCTAAGGTGGGTATACCACTTTAAGAGCTATAAATGCTATTGACAAGAATATACATTTCAATTTTCAAATGTTCTAAAATTTGGAATTATGAATCAGTATTTGCAGCAAAGTTTTAGTGCTCCAGCCCACCGCCAAATCTATTTTGTTGCCTTAATTGGTTTTACTGGCGCGACTGAAAATTTTAATTGCTTGTTTTCAGTCTGGTCGATAAAGGACACGTCACTAACTGCTTTATAATGTCACACCTCACTTATTTCATGAACATTGCTAAATAGTTTATGGGTAGGTGTTGTCTCTTACTACTATTGGTCAAATGAATTCTAGCCTTACTATATGACCTGCTATAATTCACAGTAAAGACATCATTCATATTTTTAACTTGCTAAGAAGCTAAGAAGTGACACTGTCACCCCCTATTTGCATTTTGAATGCTCTCCCCAGGTGTAAAGGGTAAATGTTACAGCTTTCATTACTTATTTTATATCACACCTCATGGTGCTTGTTCTGGTAAAAAGTCATTTTTATCACCTGTGGATTGGTATATGTGGGCGGGGCCTCATGGCCTATGTGCCACATTGCTCCTCCCCTTGTATCACTTAGCCCCACCCCCATCCATGATGTAATCACTGTATAGGCCCTGCCCCCTCGGCAACTAGGGGGGTGGGGCCTAGAGCCTTAGGCTGGCCCTTCCAATGGTTGCTGAGGGGGCGGGCCTATACAGTGATGACATCACGTATGAGGCTGGGCTAAGTGGCTCTAGGGGCTGAGCGATGTGGCACGTAGGCCACATATACTAATCCAAAAGTGAAAAAAACGCTTTTTACCAGAACAAGCACCATGAGGTGTGATATAAAATAAGTAATGAAAGCTGTAACATTTACCCTTTACACCTGTGGAAAGCAGTCAAAATGCAAATAGGGGGTGACAGTGTCACTTTAAATAAGGTACCACATGAATTTAGTTATTTAAATAATAAAAGTGGCTAATTCTTAGCCTAGACTAGATTATGTTCAAATGCAGTATTTTTTAAATGGCGCAGTCTGTTTAAAAATCGAGTGCATCTTTAGTTTTACTATGCATCATCATCTTAGTATGCATCTTCCAGACTTTGTAGAGCTGAGCAAACTTTTCAAAAGCTTGGTTCAGCAGGCTTGCAAAATTTTGGTGTAAAATCTGTGTTCATCCGAACTGAACCTTAAACAAACCACATTAAAACCATTGTCTGGCATAACCATCCCCCCCCCCCAAAAAAAAAACACACATAAAAACCAGCGCGAGGAAAGCCTGCTAAACACCATTAAAGAGATGTATTTTCACCCCTGTGTTTACACCCTGTGGAGCTATGTCTATGACCCTGTTTTTCTGGCCCTTCATGATCGTTAAACCACAGCATGGGGACAGGTTGGCAGCCTGGTACAGGTGGTTGTGAGTGATGTGCTTATCCGGAGTCCAGCTGTCTTCGAGTTCTTATGAGGTGGCCTGAGGGAGATGAGGAGAACTAGCATCTACCAGTTCTTTGGGGATAGCTTGTGGAAGACAAGGATATGCCACCATGTCTCTTTCCACCACCAGTCAGCTACAGGTAGGCTATCGATTCTTGCTTCTATTAGGAGCCACTTCAACGCAGTCCACTACTATCCTACTGAAAGACCTTATTGGACATTGAGTCTCAAGTGAATAGAGTCAAGAAGTCCCAGAGAGGCCATTAAGCTTGCCTGAGCGTGCAGCTGTCCCAGAGAGTCATCAAATCGTCAAGCTGTGCACATGCAGCAGTCCCAGAAAGGCCGTCAAACTCAGAGTGTGCAGCAGTCTCAGAGAGACCATCAAGCTGTGTTTGTTAAAAAAATGCTTGGTCATTACACCACTTATTTATCAGGAATACTGCCTATTGTTATGAAGGGGTTTAGTTTTGTTTGGGTCTAGTGTGTTAAAAATGCAATATTATTAGTGATTGCTACTTCTTTTTTTTTAACAAGATACCAATGTCCACAGCTCTTCTGGGTGAAGTTAAATCTGTCAGTCACCTGTCAGGTTACGTCAGGTGGCCTGTTGTAAAACTGTGTCTGGCATCTGGCAACAGAGTAAATGTCATTGTCAAAACTGCCAGACACAGTTTTGGAACATGCCACCTTACGTACAGTAACCTGACAGATGACTCACTGGGTTAACTTTACCCAGGACAGCTGTGGACAGGGTGTACTGACACACAAATTGGCCGGACAGGAGCCACTTCACAGCTTACACTACTACTCTCACACTATTCCTCCATCTATCCCTGATACCTACTCAACCTTCTATAACTGTCTTTAAGCCTGCCTCTCTAACCCTGCCTCTATTTATCTGTCTCCAACTAGTGTAAATGTATGTTTTCAGTTTACTGCACAGGAGCTGACTTGCTAAAATACTGTATATACAGTGAAGGAGAAAGTGTGACTTGTCATGTGCAATTTGTCATGTGCTGTTGTTGATCTGAGGTTGTATTTAGCTATCATATTTTCCAGACTATAAGATGTGCTTTTAAGCAAAAAAAAAAGATTTATTTATATATATATATATATATATATATATATATATATATATATATATATACATACACATACACACTACCGTTCAAATTTTGGGTCACCCAAACAATTTTGTGTTTTCCATGAAAAGTCACACTTATTCACAACCATACATTGTGAAATGAATAGAAAATAGAGTCAAGACATTGACAAGGTTAGAAATAATGATTTGTATTTGAAATAACATTGTTTTTACATCAAACTTTGCTTTCATCAAAGAATCCACCTTTTGCAGCAATTCCAGCATTGCACACCTTTGGCATTCTAGCTATTAATCTGTTGAGGTAAGCTGGAGAAATTGCACCCCACGCTTCTAGAAGCAGCTCCCACAAGTTGGATTAGTTGGATGGGCACTTCTAGCGTACCATACGGTGAAGCTGCTCCCACAACAGCTCAATGGGGTTCAGATGTGGTGACTGCGCTGGCCACTCCATTACCGATAGAATACCAGCTGCCTGCTTCTGCTGTAAATAGTTCTTGCACAATTTGGAGGTGTGTTTAGGGTCATTGTCCTGTTGTAGGATGAAATTGGCTCCAATCAAGCGCTGTCCACTGGGTATGGCATGGCATTGCAAAATTGAGTGATAGCCTTCCTTATTCAGAATCCCTTTTACCCTGTCCAAATCTCCCACCTTACAAGCACCAAAGCAACCCCAGACCATCACATTACCTCCACCATGCTTAACAGATGGCGTCAGGCATTCTTCCAGCATCTTTTCATTTGTTCTGCGTCTCACAAATGTTCTTCTTTGAGATCCAAACACCTCAAACTTGGATTCATCCGTCCACAACACTTTTTTTCCAGTCTTCCTCTGTCCAATGTCTGTGTTCTTTTGCCCATCTTAATCTTTTTCTTTTATTGGCCAGTCTCAGATATAGCTTTTTCTTTGCCACTCTGCCCTGAAGCCCAAAATCCCGCAGCCGCCTCTTCACTGTAGATGTTGACACTGGTGTTTTGCGGGTACTATTTAATGAAGATTCCACTTGGGGACCTGTGAGGCGTCTGTTTCTCAAACTATAAACTCTAATGTGCTTATCTTCTTGCTTAGTTGTGCAACGCGGCCTCCCACTTCTTTTTCTACTCTGGTTAGAGCCTGTTTGTGCTGTCCTCTGAAAGGAGTTGTACACACCGTTGTAGGAAATCTTCAATTTCTTAGCAATTTCTCGCATGGAATAGCCTTCATTTTTAAGAACATGAATAGATATGAATTGAGTTTCAGATGAAAGTTCTCTTTTTCTGGCCATTTTGAGCATTTAATTGACCCCACAAATGTGATGCTCCAGAAACACAATCTACTCAAAGGAAGGTCAGTTTTGTAGCTTCTGTAATGAGCTAGACTGTTTTCAGATGTGTGAACATGATTGCACAAGGGTTTTCTAATCATCAATTAGCCTTCTGAGCCAATGAGCAAACACATTGTACCATTAGAACACTGGAGTGATAGTTGCTGGAAATGGGCCTCTATAACCAGACATTTGCAGCTAGAATAGTCATTTACCACATTAGCAATGTATAGAGTGTATTTGTTTAAAGTTAGGACTAGTTTAAAGTTATCTTCATTGAAAAGTACAGTGCTTTTCCTTCAAAAATAAGGATATTTCAATGTGACCCCAAACTTTTGAACGGTAGTGTGTATATATATATATATATATATATATATATATATATATATATATATATCCTGCTAAGAAATGTCCGTCTGTTAGAGTCTGAAGACAGAGCTACCTTGGGCAAAGTACTGATGTGAACTGCTGAGTGAACTGTGCAGCGACTGATAGCTGCACTGTCTACGTAAGTGTGTGTGTATGTATGTGTATGTAGCAGAGCTGTTTATGTATGGCGATGTAACAGAGGTGTGCATATGTCTCTATAGATTTAATAACACTGTGTGTGTCTGTGGGTATGTTTATGTAGCAGAGGTGTCTGTGTATTTTGATGAAGCATTATTGGGTGTGTATGATGCAGCAGAGCTTTGTGTGTATTGTGCATGTTGTAGAGCTGTGTATGTGATGTGTGTGTATAATGTACTATCATGGAGAGTATTAAAGGGGTACTCCAGAGGAAAAAAAATGTTTTTAAATCAACTGGTGCCAGAAAATTATACAGATTTATTATTTTTTTCTATTTAAAACAAATAAATAAAATTAAACCTTCAAGTACTTATCAGCTGCTATATGCCCTGTAGGACATGGTGTATAATTTCCAGTCTGATACTCACTGCTCACTGTTGCCACCTCTGTCCATGACAGGAACTGTTCAAAGCATAATAGCTTTTCTATGGGGATTTGCAACTGCTCTGGACAGTTCCTGTTACAGACAGAGGTGGCTACAGAAAGCAGCATGCCAGACTGGAGAGAATACACCACTTACTACAAGGCATATAGCAGCTGATAAGTACTGGAAGGCTTGAGTTCTCTTTTAAATAGAAGTAATTTACAAATCTCTATAACACCAGTTGAAAAAAAAAAAAAATTAAATCCCCCTTTAAAGTGTCTCTGTTATTTTTATAAATTTCGACCCCTTTACTGCATTGACCCTATTGACAACCATGAGTAGTTGTGCCTTGTATTGCAGCGTTCCCCCTTTTTTGAACACCGTGGCTCTTTCATTTTGTTGATTGGCTGGAGTTTTGTAACATGACATATGCAGAGTCAATTTCAATATACATATATGTATTTAAATTTATATGTATGTATCTGAATAGTTATTTACTATCTAGTTAACGTCACAATGGGCATTATATGAATACAGCGATTTTTCACAATCAAATTAGGTTTGTGATGGGCCTTTTTGTACCACAAGGAAAAACTTGCTTCCTAAAGGATTTCTTTGTTTGACCTTTGTAATTATTCCTGTTCAATCTCTCTTCGTGGCTGCTTTTTTCCCTTTTGCTAAAACTCTACACTCTCTCCAGTGTATTAAGCATGTGAGTGAAATTGATGACTACAAAGTCTGTGGTCTTTATTATGATGAATGGCTTTCACTGCTAAACCTTTTATTGTCTGTGATTTGAGAAGAAGGGGAAACTGATTTATCATGGCGAACTGTCATACAGTTTAATACAGTTATAAATCCTGACGTCACTGACTGCTGGCCAAAATCGAGAGAATGCAGCTGGCCACTTGCCCTTCAACCTATGTTTGTATAATTTTTATGGAGTGAAGTATCACTTTTGCCATTGTTTTTGTATACCACACATTTGAAAGGCACACTTAAAGGTGACAGTTCTAAACAGTAACCAATTTGTGAAGAAAATGGGTATCGTAGATATTACAGATATTCTTATTGTTTTCATCCTTCTTTTCTATCCGGAAGAAATTTGCAAGGCCTTACTCATAAATGTGCCTACAACGTGATTCTGCTTTTAGCAGCCAATCAGAGCTCAGCTTTTGTTTTTCTTTTTACTTATGAAAAAATTAAAGCTGCATCATGATTAGTTGCTATAGCAACAAGGCCTGGTTCTTTGGTCTTTATAGATATATATCATCTTTTCCAGGACCCATCCAACTCCTCCAGCTGCCGGGAGTTAAATGGCGAGCGAACGAGTTTAGAGAACGTTGCCAAACCTTAACAGTTTGGCAAGTCCGCTCAACACTACTAGGGAGTCCTGGAAAAAAATGCATACTGCCATGGGCTGTATCCTTGTCGTCCTGGTAGCTCTAGGGCTGTATCCAACTTCTCTAGTTGCCAGGAGTTAAATGCCTAGTATTCAGGTTTAGCTAACCCTGAACGTTTGGCAAGTTTGCTCATCACTGCTCCTAGATACTACTTTTTGTTCAGTTGACTTTGAAAAGGAGCACATCCCTGGACTGAGAGAAGCAGGATAGTTATTTTGACAAATTGCTTGCACACATTGGCCCAGATTTACTAAAGAAGTGGAAACTTAAGGCCCTTTTACACAGGACGATTAATCAGGCCATATAAAAGTGACAGTGAAAATCGACTGAATGCATCTTTTGCATAAACAGGAGACATGAGGCAAATAGCTATATATTAGTTCGTATATTGACAGCTCACTTAGTCAATCACTGACTTAAAGGAGAAGTCTGGTGAAAATTTTTGTATTGCACACCAAAAGTTATACAAATCACCAATATACACTTATGGGAAATGCTTATAAAGTGTTTTTTTCCCTGCACTTACTACTGCATCAAGGCTTCACTTCCTGGATAAAATGGTGATGTCACTTCCTGGATAAAATGGTGATGTCACTTCCTGGATAAAATGGTGATGTCACGACCCGACTCCCAGAGCTGTGCAGGCTGTGGCTGCTGGAGAGGATGATGGCAGAGGGATGCTCAGTGTCCCTCCAGTGCCCTGTGTCCCTCAGTGTCCCCCTGCCATCATCCTCTCCAGCAGCCACAGCCCGCACAGCTCTGGGAGTCGGGTTGTGACATCGTGCACAGCCAACATGCACGATTGTTGTCTTTCAGCATGTTCTAAATTCTTGATGATGATAGCAACGGTCTGCTGCTGTGCAATAAAACCGGTTGCAGCTACCCACACCCCCCTCTCCTTCCCGCTCGATGTCTGCACGTGTAATAGCACAGACAGTGAGCGAGGAATGAGGAGGAAGGGAGCGCTAACCTGACAGGTCCAGGCTCGCTTCCTCCTGTAGATCAGGCTTTGTAATACAGTCCTAAGAGGGAGAAAACTGCCAGTCAGTGACGTGAGAATACAGTTGGGCAAAGAGAACCTGTAGCTCATGAATGCCAAGGATTCCTTCCTTACAGCATGTGCAGTAACTAATAAAGAGTGCATTTTTTAAAAACTTCTCAACAGGCACATATAACAAATACAAGGCTGAAATCAGCATGCCTGTCAGTACCTTATGCTTTCCTGAGAAAGGGCAGCATAAATTTGGTGACAGATTCGCTTTAAGTTGCAGATTGCAACTAGACTTGTCAGCACTTACAGAAAATGGACCAATAAACCCCTGTGTAATTCCATTATATGCTAGATTAGTTCTGAGAAAAGGAACAAAGTGAATTTTTTCCTTCAGTTTTGCCCCACCAACTTTGTATGCTCTATAGATTTTTTGCAAGAAGGCAATTCTTATTCATTATTAGCTTTCAAGCCAAGATATTTTTTTAAAGAATGTATCATTTGCACATTAATGCTTCTTGGATTAGGAAATAAATTCCAGCTGTAATCGATCTAGACTCTGAATTTAAATGGGCCAAGATAATGTAGCACTGTGGTTAAGGTATTTTATTTTTATGTATGACATGGATTTTACAGCAGTGTAGTGCAATGTCTGCCATTGCACAAGATGGAGTTTATAATGAATATTTTCAAATTTTAGAATTTTTGTTAATTTAATTCAGCAGTGTTTATCCTGTAGACAATGCAGAAAAATTAACTCAAATCCTTTTATACTATTAAAGTTTTAAAGAGAATTTGTTAGACATCATTTCCTAATGTTTAACCCCTTGCCTCCTCAGCCGGTTTTGGCCTTAATGCCCAGGGCCTATTTCTCAAATCTGACCTGTCTCTCTTTATGTAGTGATAACTCTGCGATGCTTTTAACTATCGTGGTTATTCTGAGATTTTTTTTCATGACATATTCTTCTTTATGTTCGTGGTATACTTTTGTTGATACACTCATTAGTTTTTTGTAAAAAACACATTTGCGAAAAAAATGTGAAAATGTATGTTTCTTTATATTCAAAATTCTCTTTTTCTAAAAATAATAGTTATGCCACATGAACTAATTATTACTGCAACATCTACAAAAAGTCTACTTTATGTTGATGTTATTTGGTGAATGTACTTTTACTTTTACTACGTAGTTCAGTTCTGAAGTGGATTTGTGGGGCCTGTATGTTACTCCCATAAATACCTCCACTGTAAAAACTGCCCCCTTTAAAGTATTTAAAGTAACATTTCATAAGTTTATGAACTTATTTAAGCAAGTTTGAGGGGAAATTTAAAAATGTAATTTTTCTGGCATCTATTCCATTTTAATCAATTTTTTCTCTTAGGCTATGTTCACACTACGTATATGTCCGGCCGCGAAAAATATTTTTCGCGGCCGGACATATACGTGTAAAACTCCGGCCAGGATTTACGCAAGTTGCGGCCGGCTACGTACGGTCCACGAACTTACGCCCGTAATCTACGTACGCTTCCCGAGCGGCGTACGTAGCGATCTGACAGCGGTCTTTTACTTGGATATCTTCGGCTAGCCCCGGACACCCCACAGAACGTTTTGGATCGGCAAATCAAAGTGTAAAAATGAAGAAATCACCACTCCGTACGGGACCGCATGTTACGCTACAGGCGTAAGTTACAGCATTTCCGTCCCGAAACAATGGTCTGGTTCATTTTTTACGGCGCCGCATACGATCCAGGAGTAAGTTCTTACGTAGTGTGAACTGTGCAGCCGTAGATCCTATACTTACCATTGTACGCAAACTACATAAATCTCCGGCCGCTTATTCACGGAGCGCTCTACGGCCAAAAACTTACGTAGTGTGAACCCAGCCTTAAAGTGCAAATACTAACTGAGAAATACAACTCACTATTGATCCCTCTTATTCCAATGTTTCTAGAAATGCCCCTTATGTGGATGCAGTGCATCACCTGACTTAACCACAGGCCGCAGACATGGTGAATTTTAGGGCCTTTTTTATTTTAGCTTTTTTTTTATAGCCACTATATAAGTCACAAAGGTGTTTCCATCAGTATCATTCCAGGTGACATTTGACACCCTGATCATATTTTATTAAATTTTTTTATGAGGTGGTATGAGGTGGCTCTGTTTTTCATTATTTTTTTGTACGGTGTTTACTATATGTTAAATATGACATGTTATCTTTATTTATCAGCTCGGTACGGTTACAGTGATATCCATTTTATATAGCTTTTGTTATAGTTTCTGACATTTATACTATAAATACTGTTTGTGTCTTGTATATTGTAAGAGCACTAATTTTACATTTTTCCGCCAATGGAGTTATGTGAGGGCTTTTTTTTGCGGCATAAGCTGACATTTTTGGCGATGCAACTTTTGGGTACATGTGACATTTTAATAGCTTTTTTCTATATTTTTTGGTGGGCAGGATAAACAACAAAATTGTCATTTAGGTTAGCTTTTTATTTTTATTTTTTACGTGGTTAATCAGGCAGGATAATTAATGTAACAGGTTGATAGATGGGGTCATTATGGATGTGGCAATACCAAACATGTGTATTGTATTTATAGGGGATTATTTATAATGAGGAATATTTATATTTATGTATTTATTTATTTTATTTATTTATTGTGTATTTATGTATGTGTTTAACTTTTTTTCACATTATATTTCTAATACATTACAGCACAGATCGATCTGTGCTGTAATGCATTATACAGTGTATGGCTATGTTCACACAGCATTTAACAGCGCCCGTTGCATAACAACGGACGCTGTTAAACAGCCGGCCACCCGGCTGCACTCAGCCCGTTCCTGCAGCCGATACCTCCGTATCAGCTGCAGGCACGTTCTTTTTTTACAATTGATTTGCGGGCACCGGTGGTTCATTGAACAGCGTCCGGAAACATCAGCTGTTCACACAACGCAATGTGCAGTGCAGCCGCAGATTGCATTGGAGTGAATGGCTAATTGATTCGCGTTTAACGGACGCTGTTAAACGTTGTGTGAACCTAGCCTTATACTTACAGGTCATATACTACAATCAGGCCCCTGCCTCAGTGCAGTCACAGCATCTAGGTTAGAAGTCACACCGTCTGGCTTGCTATGGTTATCCTCGGAGCCGCGCGATTGCTCTCATGGCTCTGAGAGGGAGGCGGAGGGAGAGCATATCCTTTGGGATTCCCCATAGATACTGTGGTCACACCGACCACAGGGTCTATAGGGTTAACTGTCCAGGGGGAACGCAGCTCCTCTCCGGTAAAAAGCAGCAGGCAATGTGTGATAGCCTCCTCCTGTCGCCCAATCACGTCTAGAGACAGTAGGGGAAGTCATTAGGCAGTCCAGGGACATCAGGGATGTCATTAGGCAGTTACTTACTGCTTTTCATGACGTCCCTGGACATAATTTTGGCAGAAGGGGTTAAATTTAGGTTTTATGTTGAACATAATTTTTAAGAACTGTCTTTACTAGAGATGAGCGAACCGGGTTCGGGTTTGAGTCCATCCGAACCTGTTCGTTCGGAATTGATTAGCTGGGGCTGCTGAACTTGGATAAAGCTCTAAGGTTGTCTGGAAAACATGGATACAGCCAATGACTATATCCATGATTTCCACATAGCTTAGGGCTTTATCCAAGTTTAAGCAGCCACCGCTAATCAAATGCCGAAAGTTCGGGTTCGGATGGACTCGAGAATGCCCGAGGTTCGCTCATCTCTAGTCGTTACGATTACATGTAACATGTATAACTTTTATATTATGTGATGGCTTGTAAAAAAATTCAAACCATTGTTAACAAATATATGTTCCTTAAAATCGCTCTTTTCCCAGCCTTATAGCGCTTTATGGGGCAGTTTGAGGTGTCATGATGTTTAATTTCTATCAGTACCTTCATTGCGCATATTCGACTTTTTGATCAATTTTTATTACAATTTTTTTGGATTTGATGCGACCGAAAATGCGCAATTATACAACATAGATCAATGAGATAGGCACTGGATTGCTTCCGGCTGCTGTAGCCGGAAGCAATTGAGTGCCGAGCCGTGATCAGTGCCATTAGCGCAGACCCCAGCCCGAGCCGGACGTGTGGATCGCCCCTCCGGGACAACGTCCCGGAGGGGCGATCCACCCCACTAGACACCAGGGAAGGACTGCATAAGGTAATCAGATGCAGCTGTCAACTTTGACAGCTGCATTAGATTACTTAATTAGCAGGCACGGTGTTCGGACCGTGCCCGCTAATAGCCGCTTTCCTGGGCTACATTCGTCTAGGGTTTAAAATAAAATGATTCAGACAACTTGCAGTATTCATTTTGCCCACTAGGCTTAAAGTAAGGAAGCGACTTACTATTCTGTACACATAATTTCCAAGCATTGCTCTTCTTATGAATATAGATGGGAGTGCGGTGACAGGTGACACCAGTAAATAGACAAATGAGGTACACACAATAGCACAATAGCTGTTGTTCAGAAATCAGCCCCCCACCCCACCCGCTCCTCCTTTGGAATAGGCCCACAGAGCATGCTCACAAGTATGTCCCATAAAAAGACTACGGTATGGAGATGTTCAATGTGTCTAGGTCCATAAGGCTTGCCATAAAGCATGTCACATGTCATATGATATAGGCCTTTATTTTACCATGAATATTACTGCCAGCATGTGAAAAAATAATACAAAGAGTAGATATTTAGTTGAGTTTCAATATAAGGCCATGTTCACACTTGGTATCACACCGGCCGTTCTGTGATCCGGTGTTACTGTAGATCATCCCGGCCAGTACTGCAGTCTTCACTTGAATTCGGACGGGGGTGCACCCATGTCCGCCCGCATCCAAATTCACTGCTGAATTCACAGGTCAGGATATGTCAGTTTTCCGTGTGGCCGGATGGAATCATGGCCAGAGCATATACTTTGTGTATACGCTCTGGCAGGGATTCCATTCATTCACAATACAACGTACGTTTTGTGCAAGTCACGGCTGTGATTTACACCAAATATACGTTGTGTGAACATGACCTAAAGCTTTATATGACAAGGCTATAAAATATGAAAATTCTAGACAGAAATTATATATTTAGAAAGTTGGACATCTTTAGAAAAATATTTCTCAAATATCCTAGCAGCCAGAGCAGATGCAAACGTTGATGGGCTTTGAGTAGTTTGTAATGTTTCGTTTTCCCTGAGGTGGTGCAGGAGTTCCCACCTGTGGACCACACTGTGATCACTTTATCTTTCTAAATCATTTCTAACAAAAAGAAACAAATCTGTTTATTTATTTGTAGCTTATAGTCACTACATTACCACATCTAGTGACCAGCTTCTGGACTTGTAGGATTCCATCACTTCAAATCAATGTGGTGAGATAGAAGGAGCAATAAACAAAGAAGGCCCTTTGCTTGTGTTGGAGCTATGGCACATACTAGGGATGGTCCGAACCCGCCGAGGTTCTGATGAACCCGAACGCTCGGCATCGGATTCCCACTGTCTGCCCGCTCCGTGCAGCGGGCTGATCCAGCTAGAAGACCGCCTGGAAAAATGGGATACAGCCTATGGCTATGGCTGTATCCCATTTTTCCAGGCGGTCCTCCCGCTGGATCCGTCCGCTGCACGGAGCGGGCAGACAGCGGGAATCATTACCGAGGGTTCGGGTTCGTACGAACCCGATCCGAACTCGGTTCGGACCATCCCTAGCACATACATATTTTTTTGTTCTATAGTCATTAATACTATATTATAGAGCAAAGATATCAGGTCAGACTCTATGCCCACATGCAAAGGCATATTGTAGTTTCACCCGCATGTGATGATCAGGACTCCACGTCTCTGGTGCTGGTGCTGTTGTGGGGCAGAAGGTTTTAGCACTCTCTGCTCTCTGGACAACATATTTAAGGTTTGCCCTGAACATTATTTGGGGCATACAATGCTGGAGAACCTACAAATCATTTACAGTGGGTCATATGATAAAAAGAAGCTACGTCACATTAGTTTGCTTGTATTAGGTAATGCATGTATTAAGGTATCCCAATAAATGATATGCATGGAAAAAATATAGTGAGCTTTACTTCTGTTCTTATCAAACTAACATCTATCTGGATAATTGCAAGAGTGAGTTTATTCTAGGTCCTGCTGTGTTTCTATTATGAAAGTATTGCTTTCCTTTCAAAAGACAACAACAGTAGAGGTGAGTGCTTTGCCTCTGCCTGTGCTGGAGCACTGATCAAGCCACATGAGATCTCATTTCAGGCATAATGTTCATCGAAGGACAAAATTAGATTGAGAAGTAAATGGAGCCTAAAATCTCCAAAGCTTTATCCATCAAGAAACTGCCGCCCTGCAAAGTTTAAATTTCACTTTCCTTCTTATAAAACCTTACCCTGCATACAGTCATTTTAAGAAGTGATCAAACAATATCTTTAAGACCAACTTCCATGGGAGACATTTTAGTTTGATCTGTAAAATCTAATGAAAATTAATTTCTCTGTTTCAGAAGTATAGAGTACTGTACAAAAGCTTAATCTAGGCTTGCATAATACTTCATTTAGTTTTAAGCTATATGAAAGATTTTATTGCTGTGGATGTGTCATAGCCACCTTGTCTGTTCCAATGCACTGGCTAGGGGCCAGCATGGGATGCAACTTAAAAAAGAACTCATCGCATGACAAATGTTCCCAAGTAGTTCTCGGTTTAAAATCGTGCTGGAAGGATATACAACCCCAATTTCCAAAAAGTTAGGATGTCTTGAAAAATGTAAATAATAACGCAATGCAATGATCTGCAAATCTCATAGACCCATATTTTATTAATATTTAAACATAAATTACAGATGTTGAAAGTAAGGCACTTTAAAGTGTTAGGCTTTGTTCACACTACATTCCTTTCTGCAGAGGCGGCATTGAATTGAAGTCAATGCAATACCGTCCGCTGTATGCAAATGGGCATTAAAATAATGTACATGCCTATTATTTCTGGATGCTGTCCACCAAACAGTGACCGGGAGTAATAACTGTTCACACAATGTAAAGTGTGGGGGCGGCTGCACTTTACATTGAAGTCAAAGGCTAATTGATTTGCGGGCACACCCGACGATGCCCGCAAGTTAATTGTAAAAAATTTACGAATTGTAAAAAAAGAACAAATGCAGCCCGGCGGGCAGCAGTTTGACAGCGTCCGTTGCTATGCTATGCAATTGCTAAGCAGTTAGAGTCATGAAAGAAACAACATTCCTCTACCCAAACTCCAGCAATCGGTCTCCTCACTTACCTGATGTTTACGTAGTCCTAAAAAGTAGGAATACTACACAATGGTAGACCTGTCCTTGCACAATGTGTTTGAGATGTGTTGCTGCCATTAAGTTGATGAGTTCATATTTTTGATGACATTGTAAAATCTCTCACTTTCAACATCTCATATATGTTCCCTGTTCTGTTGTGTATATCATATGGGTCAATGAGATTTGCTAATTATTGCATTGTGTTTTAATTTACTTTTAATTACTTTTTACGTGGTACTCCAACTTTTTTTTGGAATTGAGTCTATATGTATGAAATCTCACACCTCCCTTTAGCATGCCACCATTGTGATCCGCAGCAGGTTAGTGCTAAGTGTAATCCCTTCCTTGCTGTTTCTTTCATTTCTGCTCACCAAACACCTTGCAAAGCAAGTTCATTAGTATTCTCTTGTGTACTGTAAACCACCCCCAGCACAGGAAAGAAAGTCACTGTGTGAACTGCTAGAGAACTGCTCAGCTGTGGTCCTGTACCCCCAAGTGGTGAGAATGAGAACTAGCTATGCACTATGGAGGGGACTCTCAGGGGCTGAATAACAGTATTTTAGCAGTAGCACTAAAATCACCTTGTCACCATTTTAAAGCTTTAATGTAACAAATCATGTAGGTTTTTAAAAATCTTATGAAACAACAGGTAAAGGATTTGCATTTTATGTCTAGGTGCCACCTTTTAAGGTCTTATGAAGTGCTTGCTTAGATGGACCAAATATGTTTAAGGGCTTTAGGAGGACCTGCTCAATATTAGTCAGGCAGTTTCAATAATCTGGCTGATTGGTGTATATGTAACGACAATGGGGGACATTTATCAAGACTGGCATACGCCAGTCTTAAATAAATCCCTGCCCCCTTTCCTCCAGGCTGTATTTACTAAGAAGTGTACGTCTCTTAGTAAAGCTGGACGGCCCTGCATTTGGTGCAGGAATTGAGGACAAATCTACATCTGCTCAGGAGTGTACATTTGTATCAAGATTTACACCTGTAAGGGAGTGTAAATCATGATAAATCTGGCACAATAGCCCGTGCCATTCCAACAAGTGTGGGTTACAGCTGGCGTAGGCCAGTAGAAGGCGAGAATCTGCGTACATCAGTGGCACATCCCTGATAAGTCTCTCCCTAAGTGCCCATTTGGCACAATATGCACTATGGCTATACATGCAAATACTGTACAAAAGCAGTTGTTGAGATTGAGTTGCAGAAGACAACTTTGATTCTTCCTAAGGCTATGTTCACATAACTTTTTTTTTTTAGCTCCGTTTAAAATGACATCTGTCATTTTTTTAATCTAAAATATTGTACATCATTTAGCTGTCTGGCCTTCCCTTAGTGCAATGACAGCTGTTGGTACATTATTCTAGTTTCGGTTTACTGATTGGCCTTTGGGTGTGTCTTTAATTGAAAAGTCCATTGAATTTAATAGTAAAAATGAAAAAAGACAAAAGAAAAACTGTGTGTGAACAACTAATAAAAAACGTTTGCAAAAGACGTCTGAAAATAATGGCCGTGATCATTATTTTGACGCCCGTGGTGATAACGTCCGTTATTTAATACATTGTGTGCATTGGACGTCCGTCTTCCCATTGACAGCAGTGCATGTCTGTGTAAAATGTACAGTTCCAAATATCCTTTTATTACAGTTCAATTGGTGGCCTCAAATAGTGCTCTATTTACTGTATATGGCTGTTCCTACTGATAAAAGAACAGAACTTGGTAACATATTAAAGACAAAACAAACAAACAAATAAACCAACAATGTATTAGCCAGATTGTATGAAGTAAAGTAGCTACTGCTTAGCGATGTGCCAAGTTTACCCTAATTTGTCCTGATGTTCACAGCTATGGGCATAAGGCTATTTAATTTTAAATGTTACCTGCCTACATATATTAGTATCCATTATCCCCTTTAACCTCTATGTTAGAGAAAATGTTACAGTTTTACTAAACTAAAGGGTATCATCTACAACAAAGAATAGAAGATTGAGATCTACTTACAGTTTCATTGTCATAAAAATAAAAGGTAGACATTGTCTCCCCATGTGCACCCTGCAGGTGTTATTCACTGCACACTCGCTGATTGTAATCTAACAACATGGACATTTCATTTTTATGTGACGTGCTTGGCTTATTTTATTGCATATTGGAAAGAAAAAGATGTGTTAAAGGTTCAGGACTAAGACACCAAGCAAATGACAACTCCCTCCAATGTGTTACAACTTACCTATGCAAGATTTGTACACTGTGGATTTGTGCTATGCATAGAAAAGCATAAAAGAAAAAAAAATACACTGTAGTAGAGAGCAAGACCTGGGGAGACAATATTATTGTTGTTCTCCTAATCTGAATTTTATGGCTTGTATAACAGATTATGGTAGTTGCAGCATTTTTAAGCAAGAGTCACAGTGGACATCCTAAGTCTCACAATTTGTATTGCACATTCTCTCGTCGGGTTCACACATTCTCCTACCTGCTAATTTCATGCAGTCACTTAAACGTGATGGATAATTGTGTTCTGCTTATCAATGTTTAATTTAAGACCTGTTTTGCCTGACCCATATGCCCTCTGTGAATGCCATGCCTCGTTATTGATTTCATGCCCACACCTGTGGCATCACCTTGCTTATGGAACTGGCATGAAGCCCTCGCATCTAACATGGTGGAGACTAATTAAGATAACAAAATTGTTACAAATGGGCTTTGTGCCATCCATGCCATGCATTAAAATAATTGGAAGAAGGGTAGGATCTCTGTGAGCAAACTGGATTAATTCTTACTTTTCTACATTTACAGAGTATAGCTGGAAAGCGAGAGGCATTCATGTCCCATGCTGCCCAGAGACATTATTAATACTGTTCATGGGTACTTGCTGCCACAGTAATTATAGCCTGCGCAAACTAACATCTTCTTGGACAATACAGGATTGCTTTAGTGAAAGCAAACATCTACTACCCAGCTTATTAGGAGAAACAACAAAGAGCTATTTGGTGCCTATATTTTTGTCTTTAGTATATTGATTTAAGTAGAAAACTTACAAAAGTAAAGCTTATAAAAATATGTGCGTAGTTGGAGTTATAGGCTTAATCCTAAAACGTCTTTTTGAGTCCAAATAACGTCCGTTATTGTGCAAAGAACATTATGTCATTATGTAACTGACTTTGTGGGATCATAGTCATAGACTACAGTTTATTTAACATAGATAAAACAAAGTCAAATGGAAAAATATTTTTTTAAAGATTATAGTATATGAAAAAACTTTATAATTTGCTGAAGTAAAAAATGAAATAAACAATAAATGATAAATGATCCTGGCTCCCTGATGTCCCACTCAGCCAATTAGAACACTGTCCTGCCACAGCTACTGATTTGCTGACTGGGACGTCAGGGAGGCGGGAGCCACAGAAGCAGGCCGGAGGGCAGACGGTTAAAGTTTTCACCGGGCAGTGGTGGGTTAAGGGGGCGGGGTTTACATACTCGCAGCGAAATGAAAAATCTGCTGCGAGTATGTAAACTCAGAAAATCTGACAGAACCAGAAATCACAGAGGATTTTACTATGGAACTCGCAGTGTGAAATCTGCTGAGATTCTAGTACGTGTGAAGCTACCCTAATGCATTCATTTCTTCTATTAAGTCATATAAAAAGCCCCATCTTAGTTCAAGACAAACTATAAGTAGCTAAGAAGTATCTAACCTGCTAATATCTCCCTATAGTGTACAGGGCAATGAGGATGAAGGAGGTTTCTTACCTTCATCCTCAGCACCATTTCCATAAAAATAGGAGTTTACTCCTTGGTGCACTGGGGGCAGGACTACAACTACAAGTGCGCCAACCCACCCTGGCCAGCCTTACCAATATTCATTTGTAGGGGCCGGCCAGGGACGGATTTTATGCACAGGGGTGGTAGTCCCTCCCCAGTGCACCAGAACAACTTATTAGCATAGGGATTAAACTCCTAATATCACATAAATGGCACCCCATGCACTATAGGGACATAGCAGCAGGTTAGATACTGTACGTCTAACCTGCTGATAGTTTTCCTTTAACTGAGAACCCCTTCAAATAAAATTTCCTTATATAGCAAACTGTAAGTAAATATATTGACAGTAAATTTAACATTTTACTTAAAAAACACATAACTTGCATTACAATAATTTCCGATTACAGTTACATGTCTACACACTGTGTATTCTTCTTTGTGTGTTTTATGTGTATTTACAGTATATGCATGGCCTTTCAAATATCTAATGTATTTGGCATCCAGAAGGATACATAAAAGCAGCTATGCCAGTATGCTATATAATACATTTTTCCAGTTATTTTTTTTTCAAATGCACTATGCAACATATTTTAAGCAATATTGTAGACAAAAAGTAATGTGTTTTCCTACAAAGGATATCAAGATATCTTGATATTCACACTGTGCATTGATGACAAATGCATTGGCAGGGCTCACAGCTCTAAGGGAGATCTAAAAACATGCCTGGCATTTGTGAGACTTCGCATTGTGATTTGCTGTGCTTGATTCTCTAGGTCGTGATTTGGCAAGCACAACCCTCCCTGGGTACCCTCCGCACGTCCCCCCTGCCGGACAGGGCAGCTACTCTGCTCCAACGCTGACAGGAATGGTGCCTGGTGAGTTTGCAATAAGAAATGTAGCAAGATGTACTGAGAAATCTGTTCCTGAATAATATGAAAACAAATTGAATACATATGGTTCGTGTGCTATTACAGCACTGCAAAGCCCAATGCTATTATACTACAATATCTATTTGTGTTCTTTATACCTATGCTGGGACGCTGAAAGGGAAACCCATGTGGATTGTTATGAGTGGGACCTTTACATTTAAAAAAAACTGACAAAACTTACAGTGACTAACTAAACTACCTGTGCTCTTGGCTTTTGTATTTCAAAACATTAAAATTAAAAGTGACAAAAACACCTAGACGTGGAATATAAGTGGTATGGCCAGAAAAATGTAAAATTATAATTGGAGTATGAAAAATAAAAATTAAAATTGTTGCTGGATCATGCTAATATAAATTGTGCATATATAGAAACAATGGGGGAGATCTGTCAAACATGGTGTAAAGTGAAACTGGCTCAGTTGCCCCTAGCAACCAATCAGATTCCACCTCTCATTTTCCAAAGAGTCTGTGAGGAATGAAAGGTGGAATCTGATTGGTTGATAGGGGCGACTGAGCCAGTTTCACTTTACACCATGTTTGATAAATCTCCCCCAATTTCTGTTTGAATATTCTTTATAGAGAATGTTCATCTATTGCTTAGTGGAATTGACCTCTCACCCTTCCACATGTCCGACAGAATGCGATATCCTGGATGCGATCTCCATTGTCTTTTGTTACACAGTGATAGGCCCAGGACAGTCTTTCTCCACAGTCAGTGCAGTGGACGATCCTCCTGCCGTCCTGTATAGAATTGCTTGCATTTGTAGATCAACGCTGAAGGGCGGATCAGAGTGGCAGCAATACTTTCATTTTTCATACTCCAGTTATTATTTTTCATACTCCAATTATTATTTTACTTTTTTTCTGGCCAATAATATACCACATTTAGTTGTTTTTGTCAGTTTACATGTATACTCTGCATGGGCCGGGAGGAGTTTTATTTTGTGGTTGTCAATTTTCAGTTTATATACTGTGCCACTCTCATATTGCAATATGTAATATAGATGAATGTGTATTTATGCAGTTTGAAATGTTACATTTTATGTACAATTGTATTGTCCATTCATATAGTATTAAATTCTTTAGAGACACCTTGACACTAATTTGATACAAAGATAAAATAAAGGCAGTGATGTTGGGTCTGACATTTTAAAGTGGAACAACCCTGAGTCCTGGCAAAGTAGATATGCCAGCTAACACTTCTCTTATGTTGGCAGCCAAGTAAGTGTGAATCTAATCTGAAGTCATTGGTTGTCAGCACAGCGTATGGCAGCTGTCCAGTATGTCTGTAATTGACAACCTTTCAATGAGGTAACTTGCAAGCTACTTTTAGCTGTCAGTCTGTGAAGATATTTGTTGATGTGTGCAAGAATTTACAAAATGTGGAGGTTCTAGGGATGCTTGTGCAAGACATCAAACATTTTTTGGTGAAAGTTTGTTTTTCTATAGAATATAACACATAAAAAAACAAACAAATATTAAACCCAAAATTAAATTCTTGAGTTCCCCAATACAGTATCAATAGATTAGGGGACATGAAACATTTCCCAGTACCTTTAGTCAGGTTTTTTGTCAATTTTTCCCTGAAAAAACCTGAATACCTGGCAAAAAAGGTATTTTTGAATAAAAGCCTGCATTTTTTTGCGCAAATGTGGTACATTCTTGGGGTAAAAGTAAGCAACTTGAAACCTCTAGAAACTGTTTGCTGATATCAAATAGGTAAGTGTGCACCACTTACAATGATCAAGCTGCTAGGAACAGCAAAATCCACAAACATCATTTATTTCTGCCATAATTTGTTATTTCCCTCACCAAAAATCACAAGTAATAAGGGGAATAAGGGAAAAAAGGAATTTCACTCATAAGTGGAGTAATGCTGCGCAAAAATGTAAAGAAATCGCACATGATAAATCAATCGAAAAATGTAGCTAATCTAAACAATGCCCTCCCCTGGTGAAAAAACTAAGAAAAGGGAAATGTGGTCTAAACAGGGGAAAACTAGCTAATTTGCCTTGATACATTTTGAGTATGAAAATAAACATAGTGCAAAAATCCATTATTAAAAAAATTGCCATAGCTAAAAGCACGTAGTTGCTATAGCCTAGACCATCTCCAAAAACTCAAGTATCATCACAGAATGGGGTGTACATAATAAAACCTGTTCATTCTTTGGACGGACGTCGAAATCCGCCTGTGCATAGAATGGAGGCAGCTGCGGAATCCGCGATGGGTTTTCTGTCGCAATAACCTAGTGTGCACGTACCCTTAGGGTATGCGCACACTACGGAATTTCCGCGAAGACTTCAAGTGGATTCTGCCAGGCAGCCTCCACATGAAATTCCACCTGTTCCATAGACTCAATGATATTTGCCGGCAGATTCCGCCGTCTGTCGAAAGAATTGACAGGTTGCAGCAACAGCTGTTGTTTATTGACAGTGATCTGTTACATTGAAGTGTATGAAACAACGGCCGTAGCGTATACACACTGCATACACTACGGCGCACAAAATAATTGACTGGTCTATTATCTACAGCTGCAGTTCGGTGAACAGTGGCAGTACTAAATAGGCTGTGCTCACAGTGTAAAGTAGGGTTCTTGGCCTTACTTTACACTGTGGTCTTTGGCAAATTGGAGTGCTGGCACACTCGTATGTGCCCACATTCCAATTAAAATCAAGTGATTTCCATCCGGCCAATACTGCAGTATCGGCCAGGTAAACATGTCAGACATCGGCCGTTGTTTGACATTGCTGTGACAAACAACGGACGATATTCTCACAGTGTGTGAACATAGCCTATGGCTATGTTCCCACACAGTATTTTGCAACCCAAACCAGGAGTGAATAGAAAACACAGAAAGGCTATATTAACACACTGTTGAAATTTAGTGGATGGCCGTCATTTAATGGCAAATAACAGCTGTAATTTCAAAACAATGGCTGTCGTTTTGAAAGAACGGCAATTATTTGCCATAAAATGACGGCCATCCACTTAATTTCCACAGTGTGTGAGTATAGCCTTTCTGTGTTTTCAATCCACTCCTGGTTTGGGTTGCAAAATACTGATCAAAAATACTGTGTGGGAACATAGCCTAAAAACGGATGCAATTGAGTGCATCTATTTTGATCCGTTTTTCCATTGATTTCCATTATAAAAAAAGGATCAAAGTTTTTGTATACGCTAAAAAACACGTGTTTTGTTTAATTTTTTTTTAACAATGGAAGTCAATTTAAAAAGGATGAAAAGAAAGGCACACAAATACATCAGTTTTTTTTTCATTTGTTTTTTTGCATAAAATTAATGAAAAAGAAAAAAAAATTATTGCAAAAAAGCAATGTGAACCCAGCCTAAAATACTGCCCTAATTTTAAGGTAAAAATATAGCCATAATAATGCGCTCCATTGAAGTCAATGGGAAAATGTTCAGCAGTGCACACACAGTATTGAATAAAGACAGTAATTGATTATGACCTCCAAAATAATGAAGATGCTCAATATTTATGACCTGTTTTGAAAAAAAAATATGTTTATTTTCATCTGTTCACACATTTTAATATTTGAATTATTATCCACATTGTAAATTGTAGTCAATCATAAAGTTAAACACAAAGTGAAACATTATCACGACCGGTGTAGTGAGTGTCAAATAACGGCCGTTGTTGCACCAAAAACTGCACTGAAATCAATGCACAACAGTCGTCAATTATTTCCATTGCCGTGGCAAACAACAGATGTTGTTCAATACACTGTGTGAAAAACTGCTGCTGTTTGCACTGACTTCAATGCAACACATTTTTCCATGACAAGAATGGGCGTTGTTTTCATTGAATACAACAGCCTTTTTGTCATAAAAATGTTGTGTTTACATAGCCTAAAGCTATAGCCTGCCAGCTATCTAACAGTGTCAGAAGTTTGGAAAGTGAATTACAACCAACAGATTCCCTTTAAATGGACCTTTTTTAGATGGGCCAGGGATTTATGGTGGACAGATGCCCCAACAACTGCTGGCACTTCCATGATTGACAGCAACACACCCAGTTTACATGGAACATCATGGGTGTCTGTCACCAGACGACCCTGGATGTATTTGTACGTCCTGGGTCTCTAAGGAGCTATGAAGAGCGCTCCAGAGTGGAGAACGCTTCATAGCAGGTGAGGGGCCGGCTGCAGTGAGGGCCCTCACTGTTAATGACAGGCTGCCTATAGCATAGCAATGATCAGTGTATGCAATCTGATGATTGCATGTAAAAGTCTCCTAGGGGGACTTAACATGTGTAAAAAAAAAAAAAAGTTAAAATGTTTTTAAAAATACCTCAAAGCCCCTCCCCAAATAAAAATTTAAATCACTCCCCTATAACATGTCATAAATAAAACATATAAAAATAACTAAATAAATAAACATATTATATACCGTAGCGTGCGTCCAATCTATTAACCCCTTAACGACCGCGGGCGTATATTTCTGCCCTGCGGTCATTAAGGGTGTTCAAAGCGGGGCCGCGTGGCGACCCCCCCTCTGAACCGCCGCGGTCCCGGGTGCCGCATGTAGCCCGGGCCGTGACTATTAGCGGGCATGGTCTGATCGCCGTACCCGCTAATAAGGTAATCAGATGCAGCTGTCAAAGATGATGGTTATTGAGGGAACCAATGGCACATCTGCAACCCGTGTTCCTCATCCAAACCTCAAAACAAACCTCAAACAACCTCAAAATAAAAAAGTCGTGGCATTAGCAATAAAATACTGAGTTCGTCACAATTATCTAATGTTTATTTCCAGTGAAAACAAAAGGAAAAAAACTCATAACATTGTAAAGCTTTACTGCTATCTAAACCTAAGTAAGCAAAGCAAAGTGTGTATAAACAAAATGCTCAGTGTTTAGAAGAGAGAAGAAGGAAGAGCAGAATACAGTGCATTTCTCCACTCTTTGGAAATCTCTATGCATTTGTAATAACAAAATTACCATAATTTGCTCGTTAACGCAGCTAGATCAGTCAAGCATTGTTCTAAACATGCCGAGGCCGTTCCTTGCTCCAGATCTGCCAGAGAGCTAAGCATGGTGAAAATTAGCATGCAAATGGTCCTAATTCAGCAGCCGAGCTGTCAGACCCACACTCGCTGCCATGTTTCCTTTGAGATTCTGACAGAAGTGGCCCAGAAAACCCACCCTTCAGGATTCTCATCGAGAGAAGCCACAGGGGACACTTTATGAATGACAGCTCAGCTTGTTTCAGTCAACTATATGAGAGCATTGTTATCTCTACAAGGGGTTATCATGCACAGTTAAATAAATGGACCCACTGGTTTTGCAGCAGTGTCCCTAAGGGATTGGCAGGTTTTAGTTCCTCTGCTTACAATACCATTGTTTGCATCCAATGTGATAAATTCATTATATTGTATGCATAATGTATTTTGGGGATTCTCAACATATCAGATTGTATCTATTAAGTAATCATTTGATTTTAAATAGGAGGAAATTTGACACACTGCTAACATGCATGTATTTACTATGACTATACTAAATTGTTGTATATACTGTCTAAGGACTAAGTTGTTACAGACAGCTTCTCCATATAAGTATAAGAGCACACAGGTCATGTATTAATAGGGTCATTGCTAGGAATCTTTTCTTTCAGTTGATCTGAATTCAGCTGTCATAACAGTTCAAAAATATACTGGAACTGAAGGAGTAGTCCATAGCTCCAGGCCGTGTACTCTTACTCTTCTATCCAGTCTTTAAATTGCTATATATATCGCCATTAGTATTACTTTCCATTGTACATCCGGGTCCCATCCTATGCAAAATGTATTAGAGTATGTGATTTCAGTCACGATAAGCATCTAGAATGCACCATCTTGTACACTGAATGGGCAAAATATCCTTTACATGTATGTTCATATCACAACATGAAAAAATAAGTTAGTGATATTTATTTAAAAAGTTATTATAAAGGTCGGATGTAGATTTTGGATCGTTTAGATACAATCTTACATTTTTATTATGTGTCTTTATTTGACCCCTGTGAGGGTCCAGTTTTGGTCTCTTCTTGTTTGTTCTTAATCTTCTAATAATAATGGTTTATTATAAAAAAAAAAAAAAAAAAAACTAAGGAAAACCAACAAGCAAACAAAAACAAATGAAAAGCCTTGTAGCTGAAAACTTGGTACGTACTGGTTGAATGTACGGTAATAGTAATACAGGGGCTGCCAGACCCTGCTCTGTATAGCGATGTGCAGCAGCGCTTTATCAGAACAGAGTTGGGGAACTGAAGGGCTTGAGTAATGCAAAAAAACCTATACATTTATTGTAATGCATTTATAAATAATAAAAATTTATTAAAGCAATGTATTAGAAAAAAAGTCAACTCTTTAGAGTACCCCTTTAACCCCTTAATGACCCATAACTTAACTGTAAGTCATGGTGCCGCTAGGGACATCCAGAGGGGGGGGGGGGGGGAGCGCACAGGGACCCTGCTCTGAACCGCCGCGATCCCGGGTGCCACGGCTATTAGCGGGCACGGTCTAATCGCAGTGCCCACTAATTAAGCATTTAGATGCAGCTCTCAAAGGTGACAACTACATCTAAATTACTTTTTCCCCCCATACCTGGTGGTCTAGTGATGATACCGATAGGAAGTACAGATCATAGCGCAAAAAATGACCCACCTCACACACCCCACCTTGCCCCATAGACCATAGACATTTATTTTTTTAATTTTTTACAGCCATCAAATAAAATAAAAGTTATGCAAGTTACATATCATTGTAATGACTTGACAAACATATATAACGTATATGTCAGTTTTACCCTAGGGCGAACTGCGTAAAAAAAAAGCTAAAACAAATAAAATGTGTTTGTTTTTTTTCAATTTCACCACACATATAATTTTTTTCTGGTTTCACTGCATGTTTTATCCGCAAAAACTGCATGTTTTATGGCGCAAAAAACTAGGGCTCATCTGTGTTTCTAGGTGGAAAAATGCAAGCGCTATGGCCTTATATACACAAGGAGGAAAAAACAAAAATGAAAATTGTCCGGGTTTCTAAGGGTTAATCAGTTTTGCCCTAGTAAAGCTTTCACTAGGTGGCAACTAGGAGTGCAGTGTCAATAAATTACATCATCAAGATCATCTTTCATCTGTCATCAGATGAAATCCACTGAGGTTATTGCTTCAGTTTCCTGAATATGGGATATGATAATAAAAGAGGCTGCACTACTACTGTGGCACACATGCAAACTGTGTTGCTGGTATATCTTAAAGTGTCACTGTCATTATAACTTTCAAAATCTAAAGTTATCAAGATACATTCATTACTTTTTTTTTGTAATCATGTTGTAAAACAAAGCTATAATTACCAGAAATTGTGCTTATTGAAAAAACAAACAAACAAAAAAACAACAGACTAAACACATGAAATCTGACCAGTACAGAGAGTCAGGCTCAATGTGTCCATCAGTCACATGACTGCCTTCTCTGTGAGTGCACGGATGACCTGGGAAACACTGGACTTCCTGTTTTTAGACTCTTTGAAAGAAAAAAATTAGAACACAGGAAATACAGTTTTTTCCATGATAACTAAGAAAATATATAATGAATGTAAATTTCAAACTTGCTTTATTTCACATCTAATTTAGATTTTGAAAGTGATAATGACAGTGACCCTCTAAAGCGAGTGTACCACCTCATGGGTGGTAATAAGATTTACATATGACCCTGCCGGGGCTAATCAGCTGGTGTGGATCTTTTTTGAATTTGAGATTACCTCCAGTGCACAACAGCCCTTGTTAGCATATCTGATTACAGGCATATATAAAGGAAACCAGGCAACAGATTCAAAAAAGCTCCACACCAGCTACTTGAACACAACAGCATCGACAGCATGGTATGTAAACCTTTTTACCAGCCATGAGACGGTACTTTTGCTTTAAATTGAAACTCCAACCAAAACCTAAAGGTAATGTGTCTTCAGAAAATGACCTACTGTTTAAAGGGGTATTCCCATCTCAACCAATATAGTTAAACTTGGGGTCATGTAAATTTTTTTGCCTTAGCCACACTATGACACTGATCCCGCCTTTGCAATGTACTTCATCGATCAATCAGTGCATTGCTCATTGAAGTACCCAAGGGGAACTACAAATTACTGTGTTAAAAAATATAAATAAAAAATCCCATCCCTTCATAAAAGATTAAATCAGCCCACTTTTTAAATAAAAATAACAATAATAAAAAAAACATATTTGCTATCACCGTGTGCATGAATTGCCTGAATTATTAAAATATCAGATTCCTGATCTTGCACAGTAAACAGTGTAAGTGCACAAAATTGCTAACATTTATTCACATTAAATATGGGAAATTGAAAATAAAAAGTGATGAAAAGTTGCATTTACACAAGCAAGATACTGATAAAAAGTACAGATTATGCCAAAAAAAAATGACATCTCACACAGCCCCAAAGATAAAAAAATAAAAGTGTTTTAGGATGGTAATAGAACAATTTTACACCCTTTTTTTTAAAGTTTTTAATTTTTTAAAAACAGTAACATAAAATAAAAGTTACAGTATATAAGTTGCCTATCGTAATTGTGCTGAATTAAGCAACATAGTTTGTCAGTTTTACCACAAGGAAAGAAATTGTTTCTTTTTCTAATTTCACTACACCAATATTTTTTTCCTTTTCTCAGCATATTTTATGGAAAAAATAAGTCATTGAAAAGTACAATTGGTATTGCAAAAAACTAGAGCTCATATGGTTCCGTAGGAGGAAAAATGAAATCTCTATGGGGGAGATTTATCAAACTGGTGTAAAATAGAATTGTCTTAGTTGCCCCTAGCAACCAATCAGATTCCACTTTTAATTTCTCACAGATTCTTTGAAAAATGAAAGGTGGAATCTGTTTGGTTTCTAGGGGCAACTAAGACAATTCCATTACCAGTTTGATAGATCCCCCCTTTTCAAACACAAGGAGGAAAAAACTTAAGTGCAAAAACGAAAAATTGTCTGTATCCTTAAGTGGTCGAAGGCTAGACTATACAACATATTAGCAAAAGTTAAAGAAAGAAGAAACCATGTTGGTGTACAACTGAAGTAAGGGCTATAGTAAAGGGAAAAAGGTCAGCATATGGGAGGTATAGAGAGACTGGACGTGTAGCAGACAGAAAGAGGTAAAACAGATTATAAATGCTGCTAGGGCCTTAAAAAAGGATGAAATCGCCAAATTTGTTAAGAAGGGGAATAAAACTTTCTTTAGACACATTAGTGACAGCCAGAAAAAGAAAAACTCTGCCATTTCAGAAATAAGTAATGGAGAGAATTCCTTTATTGAAGAAGATAAAGTAGTCGCTGAGTATTTGAATCTAAATAAGATAATTGGACTAGACAAGAAGGGGAACTCTGATCTGTGATTGTTGCCTACTTGACAGATCTTTATAACCAGCATAGATAGCGAAGTGGAAGCACTATATGGCAGCAGATTATAAGCAGGTGCACGACCCTGGTGGTTCTCCTCCTTACTCATCTAACTATCCTGTAGTAAAAGTAAAAATGAGTCTGCACTCAAATGTGAGTTTTGAAAATTGCTTTGTGCTTTTCAATTTTATTCATTCCTATTAGAAAAAGTGACTGTGTTTAGACAGTAGCCAAGCAACATATGATGCCGCGGAACCATCACAGGAGTTTTTGAGCTGAATTCCTTTCCTCAGGCAAATTCAGTCAGCACCTCTCGGCCTATGTATTAGACTAGAAAGAGCTGAGATGAGATAGGAAGTAGCTGGTCCCGAGGCATCCTGCACAGGCAGACACTGGTTACAAGTAGTGTGCTTAAAGCGTAACTGTCATATTTTTTTTTATTGCAGAAATCAGTAGTATAAGCGATTTTAAGAAACTCTGTAATAGGTTTCATCAGCCAAAAAAACCTCCTTCTGTACTCAAGAAGCAATCTCCCAGCCTCCCCCCCTGACTTCTTATCTGTGCATTATCAGGCAAACACGTCTTCATTACAGAGAAGCCAGTGAAGACGGGCTCTGCTCTCTCCATTCTATCCTTATGGAGGGGGGAGGGGCTGAGGGAGATGAGGGAGCAGGAAGAGGTGACATGAAGGTCAGCTGTTTGTAGACTCTCTGGGCACCTAAACCGCAAGATTCAGGTGTCAGAAAGGTCAGTGCTTATCTATGAACTTACTGAGAGAAGATTGCAGGGTGTTGTGCTGTGCAGGACTGCTCTGTGCTCATTCACTCCTAACAGCCCCTCCCCTCTCCATAGCCACATAATGGAGACAGAAATCCTGCTTCATTTGATGTGAGGGGGGAGGCTGGGAGATTGCTTTTTCAGTACAGAAGGAAACTCTTTTAGTACATAAAACCTATTACAGAGTTTCTTAAAATCGCTTGTACTGTTGATATTTAATGTTTTCCGAAAAATGACCCTGAAATGACAGTTACGCTTTAAGGAGTCTGTTCTGGGTCCTGTTCTTTTCAATATGTTAGGGACATAAGAGAAGGTTTGGTAGGTGAGGTTTATCTTTTTTCTGATGACACAAAAGTCTGCAATATGGTTGATATTCCTGGAGATGTCAGTAATATGGAAAATGATGTAGCATGTAAAATAATACACTTGGGGAGAGGGAATCCTCTATCCAAGTTTTCTCCCAGCGGTTCTGTGACTTTAGATGAGAAGGATTTAGGAGTAGTGATTTCTGACAGCCTTAAAGGGGATCTTTCAGCCCCCGGGCCCTACCTGAGGTACTGACAATGTGCTGTAGCTGGCAGTCCCCTAGTAAGCATGGTACCTTTTGGTAAATTGACCGTGGAGTGGATTATGCACATGTTTTGCACATGTTATGCAGGATGTTTTATTTTTCACCATGCGCATGGGATAATACTTTAATTGGTAATTGGGAACAATTAATATGACAGCACTCATGAGGTGCATCAATTTTACCTATGATAAAGAAAAAAGTTTTGAATGGTCCTGGTCCTGGTGTTGAGACCTCCACTGATCACTAAAATAAGTAGGCACAAGTGCTTCACTGAGTGCTGTTTCTGACTTACTACTCAGAGAGCCAAAGTGCAGTGTACAGAGATCTGTAGATGTATAGCACCCTGAGGAGGACAATGTAGAAACAAATCAGAAAATAGGGGTTCAGCTCAACTGAATGCTTCTGCCCCTTGGCAGAGGTGAACAGTGGGAGTCTTATCAACACATCTGAAGTCACCATGACATGTCAATTGTTTTTTCAGAGGTACCTTTTAAAGGGAGTCTGTCAGTAGATTGATGCTGCTCAAACTAGCGTGAAATGCAGACATTTTTTCTCTTTACTGCTGCTTTGTGGCTGCTGGAGAGGATGATGGCAGGGGGACACTGAGGGACACAAGGCCCTGGAGGGACACTGAGCATCCCTCTGCCATCATCCTCTCCAGCAGTCACAGCCCGCACAGCTCTGGGAGTCGGGTCGTGACATCACCATGTTATCCAGGAAGTGAAGCCTTGATGCAGTAGTAAGTGCAGGGAAAAAAAGCACTTTATAAGCATTTCCCATATTAAGTGTATATTGGTGATTTGTATAACTTTTTTTTTTTTTGGGGGGGGGGGGCAATAAAATACGTTAATAAAATTTTTTGCCGGACTTCTCCTCCATAAAACTTACAAGGTAAAACTACATTCATATCAGATGCTGTCTTACTAGTTTCTCTCAATCATATGCTGAGCTATTGGCACAACCCTGACAGACCCATTAAAGTCAATAGGGTTCATCAGTTGCTGTTGTTCCCATGACTATTTTTATATAAATACAGTTTGTTTGTACTAGTTATCATTAAAACATACAGCATGATAACTTTATATGCATATTTTTGCTGGATTCATGTGTAATACTTTTATTTTTTCTTTATATTTATATTTTGCATTACAATGACTACAAAATATGTTGAAAGCAACATTAAATTTTAATATGAGGCAGCACAGGTCAAGACTAGCCCAGCAAATTCACAGCAAGGTATATCCCCCATAACTTCCATCTCATTAGTCATGAGTGACATTTTGTGCATTAATGGCCGCTGAACAATGAAGCAGCATTAAAACTTTTACAATTATATTGCAAGAAACATACTCATTATATTCCAAGCTACATTGCTTGAAACATAAAAAAATGACATCACCTCTGAGAGCCATATTATTATCCACACAAAAAATTGTGTCTATTATTATTCTTAGTTTTATTAATATTATGATAACATCTCTTTACAATCACATGCAGCATATGTAAAAAATACATATTAAAGAGACGAAAACAAACGAGAATTGAAATGTATGCAAAAGGGAATGTGTAGTCGTTATTGTATATAGCATATCTATATGTTAACCAGGTAAACTTAAATTACTAAAGAATAATTCCCAAGATGTTTAGGATTACAAAATTGCTCATGCTGTTAATTGAAGCCTATAGGTAAACCAAAAAAGGACAGAGAAAGATAGGGTATAAAGTCCAGCGCAATGAACAATAAAATAGCTTTATTACAACCGGCTATACAACAGATAAAAACATTTAAAATAAAAAAAGAGACGGCAGCACCTCCAATACAGGTAAAACTGCACTGCTACAAACAACAGGCCCAATAAGCCTGCCAAGGAAGGGGGACTAAAGTCAGAAAATGGAAAGATGTGATATGTACACAATGTAATATGACAGCAGTCAATACATGTACAGCAGTATGATATACTGATATACTGCTGTACATGTATTGACTGCTGGCATATACATTGTCACATCGTTCCATTTTCTGACTTTAGTCCCCCTTCCTTCGCTGGTTTATTGGGCCTGTTGTTTGTAGCAGGTGCTGCCGCCCCTTTTTTATTTTAACCCTTAGGGGACACAGCCAGTTTTCATTTTTGCGCTTTTGTTTTTTCCTCCTGGTGTATATAAGGCCATAGCGCCTGGATTTTTCCACCTAGAGACCCAAATGAGCCCTTATTTTTTGCGAAACTAATTTTACTTTGCTATGGCAGATGTAATTTTTGCCTAAAATATGCCGGGAAACCAGAAAAAAATTATATGTGTGGTGAAATTGAAAAAAAAAATGATTTTTTTTTTGTTTGGGGGGGGGGGGGGGGTTGTTTTTACTCCGTTCGCCCTAGGGTAAAACTGACTTGTTATATATGTTCCTTAAGTTGTTATGATTACAACGATATGTAACATGTATAACTTTTATTTGATTTGATGGCTTGTAAAAAATTAAAACCTTTTAAAGAAAATATATGTTCCTTAAAATCGCTCCATTCCCAGGCTTATAGCGCTTTTATCCTTTGGTCTATGGGGCTGTGTAAGGTGTAATTTTTTGCGCCATGATGTGTTCTTTCTATTGGTACCTTGATTGCGCATATACGACTTTTTGATCGCTTTTTATTACAATTATTCTGGATTTGATGCGACCAAAAATGCGCAATTTTGCACTTTGGGATTTTTTTGCGCTTACGCCGTTTACCGTGTGAGATCAGGAATGTGATTAATTAATAGTTTGGGCGATTACGCACGCGGCGATCCCCCCACTAGACCACCAGGTATTGAGATGAGCAAGTATTTAGAAGCGGCTGTCAACTTTGACAGCTGCTTCTAAGTACTTAATAATAGCCTAATAATAATAGCCTAATAGTCGCGATCCCGGGCTAAATGCGGCACCCGGGATCGCGGCAGTTCAGAGGGGGGTCGCCGCGCGACCTCCCTCTGAACTCCCATAGCGGCACGAGGACGTTCAGTAACGTCCTGGTGCAGCCATGGGTTAAATGTTTTTCTCCGTTGTATAGCCCGTTGTAATAAAGCTATTTTATTGTGCATTATACCTTTGGTGTGTGCTTGATTTTATACCATATCTTTCTCTGTCCTCTTTTGGTTTACCTATGTACTTCATTTTAGGGTTGTCAGCTGCACCCACCGCTTTGATCATCTTTTGTTGTTTTTAAATGGTACCCACCACATTTCTCATTTATAGTTAATTGATGCCTTGCCCACTTTTTGGTAAGCCCCACTTCCTTATCAGACGAGGTGCAATAAAGTAAAGACGCATTGAAAATGTGATTCTATCATTTGATGCAAGTTCCACCACTGTTCCTCAAAGAGACATACCCTCATTTTATTTTTGTCAACATATCCATATAAGAGCTTGTTTTTTTGCGGGACAAATTTTAGTTTTTATTAACTTTTTAGATGCTTAATAGGAAAAAAATAACGTGCCTGTCAATTATCATGAACATCAGCTGTTCACACAACGCAATGGGCAGCACGGCCGCACATTGCATTGGAGTGAATGGCAAACTGATTTGCTGGCACAGCCGCCGGTGCCCACAAATCAATTGTAAAAAAAGAAAGTGCCTGCAGCCGATACGGAGGTATTGACTGCAGGAACGGGCTGAGTGCAGCTTGATGTCCGGCTGCTATGCAATGGACCCTGTTAAACGTTGTGTAAACCTAGCCAAAAGGTGTATGTAGCAGAATAAGGCCCATTAGTGACCTCAGTAAAAAGGCATAAGGGGTTAAAATGGCTGTTCAGGCTTAGAAAAACATGCATTCTCCCAGAAATAGCACATCTTCTATCCTCAATTTGGGTGTGGTGTTGAAGCTTGGTTCCATTAAATGGAGCTGAATTGTAATACCACACACATAGGCTATGTTCACATAACATCCTAAAAAGGAAAAATGCGTTCGCTTTTTTGCGTTTAAAAAAAGTCCATCATTGCATTATTTTAATATGCTTGACTAAAATGCATTGAAGTCTATGGAATAACGGACGTCTTTTTCACACATTGTATTAAATGCGTCTGCCTCAAAAGACGTCTGTTATTCATTTCAATGTGTGAAAAAGACGTCCGTTATCCCATAGACTTCAATGCATTTTAGTCAAGCATATTAAAATGATGCAATAACAGACGTCTTTTTAAACGCAAAAGCGGACGTCTTGTTCCTTTTTTGGACGTTGTGTGAACAGAGCTATAATGTCTATCCCAATTACGTAGGTCCATATAAATCCTAAACATACACAAAATGGAATATGGTGGCCACAGTTCTACCTACCTGCATTTTCTACATGTAAATATGTTCTCACTCAGTCAGCTTGCAGCTCTGACATCAACAACAAGGAGTAGCTGTGGAAACATGGAGTTGTACCGGCTTACTGGTGTATCATAACATCAAAGAAATATAGCACAGGGTCAGAACCACATCCCTGGCAGTTGACAGCAAGCTAAAAACAGATCACTATCCTGGGACCCATGGGTCATTAATATATGACAGGCATTTGGTACTGTAGGACAGGACTACACCAACAGAATATGACTGACACTTGGTATTTGTGTAAATATTTAAAACATTTTAGTTTTTATAGTATGTTTTGTACAATTTTATTTACTTAATGAACGGCAGGACCTATTTTTATAGTGATTTTTTTTGTTCTTACACTATACAGATTGAGTTCCCTTGCAAAGCACTATTTTTTGGGGGGTTTTTTAAGAAAAAATGATGCCTTTTATTTCTTTTTTTTTTATTGTAACTTTGTTTCTGTAATGCTCCAAGGTTAATAAAATGCCCAGATTCCTAGATGAACTAGCCTGGCTACTACTCTCATTGTTTTAAAGTGAGAATACTTTAGTTAGAGATGATAGGTGGGGTTATTTGGTTTATTCACATTCTGAGATTTATGGGTATCCAGACTCATTTAAAAGAAATGCACAAGTTTTTTTTTTTTTTATTTCCTGATTGACACAGAGGATGTAAGACTGGAACGGAGGTACTCTATGGATACTGACTTGATATTGTAATCCACATTAATAGGGAGGGGCTAGCAACTATGAAACCAAGCAGATTTTTCATTTTATTATGTAAATTCAGATAAGGATATTTGTCGGGAGGAGAGCTTGTGCTGACTTGGAAGGGCATTTATCCAATTAAAGCTATGGATCTGCCATTTGTAATTCATGCTCCTAACTGCTGACACTCTTAAATAGCTGTTAGATCAAGGAAACGCATGGAACCTTTTAGGTATCCATCTGTTCTTACACAATGTAGAAACACAGTTTTATTCTCTGAAACAAAGAGTCAAAGAGGCTTTTTCAAACCTTCTCTCTCTCCCGCCCTCTGCTTGATTGACACCTTGAAGCTGAGTCCCAAGAGGGTTCTGGTATGGGATGGAAGACTACATTTACATCTCTCTGTAGTACTGCCCATACCCGAGGACCTATAGTCACAAACAGCACTATGCATGTGCATCCGTAGTTGTTCTCATTGCACAGATCTATTCATAGAAGAATAGTGTTTGTTTGTTTTTTGCGGAATGGATTATAGACTCAAAAAACACACACGTGTGAACGGGACCATTGTCTGTCTGCAATTGAAAGCAGCCTAAGAATGCCTTACAGCTTGTTGCACTTCCGGAGTTTTGAAAAGCCTCCTTGACTCTTCATACTATAGATTAAAAGCATTTTTCTACGTTTTGAAGCACAGATTGATATATGAAAGGTACCATGTGTCTCCTTGTCCTAACAGCTATCTAACAGTGTCAGCAGTTTGGAACATGAATTGCAGCTGAAAGATTCACTTAAAAGCTGTCCCTAGATTTATGTTAGCTAGTAGCCAAGCCAACTATTTACCTTTATTCCTCCAATAACATTTATGCTTGGTCCCATTATTACCTTCAGCAGTAACTAATCTTTTGGTTTAGAATATATAAAAAAACATATAACAGCTAAGATGCCCCAGACCTTTGGGTCTGAGCTACAGTATTAGACATGGCTGAAAGTATAGATGAGCCACTTAGTAAATATCCTATACTGTACACAGACATATTTAAGTAATATGCAGCTTGGCAGAGAAAAATTATATTAATGATAATAATTGCATTTGTAAATCCCCAGAGAACCGATACTGTGTGAGAGTTGGGTCTATATTACTTATAGAAAGTAAGTTTAATTATGTCAGCCTTTGTATCATATCATGAAGATTAAATGTATATAAAATAGAAAAAATAGTAAAAAATCATTTAGATATTTTCTATATTTTTTTATTTGTCTTTGCTCTTGAAAGCACATATCACATTCAAACACTGAGGACATGCATACTGTAGGTATCACAATTCAGCTGATATTAGACAATTGACCTAATACTGTAACATGGGAGCGATACATCAGCCCAAATCATCAACAGACATACTGTTACCCATAATGTACCATTATGATAACTGATTTTTTTTTTTTTTACTACCTTGATGGCACCAGGCACGGTGATCCCGGTGGTGCGGTCCAAATATGATACTAATAAAAACTAGAGATTTATAGTGCAAAAAGTGACGCCCAAACCAGCCTGGTAAAAAAAAAAAGGCACTATGGCTCGTAGAAGGTGAGGAGTCTTTGACTTAGCAGTGGAAGTGCTTTGGAAGGGATGCCACACTGAACACACTGTGTGACCGCAAGCTGTAAATAATACTACCACTACTACTACTAATAATAATAATAAAAATAATAATAATAATAATTATTATTATTATCATTATTATTATTATTATTATTATTATTATTATTATTATTATTATTAGTAGTGTAGTATTAATAGTAGCAGTAGTAGTATACATGGTAAATGTAGATATAAAGCTGTAAATGTCCAAAATTTACAAAGTCTGTGAATGCTTGACATTGCGGTAAATAAGGGAAAGCCTAGGCTGATCTATACTGCATAAGACCAATAAAGAAACAACTGAACCTCTGAGGTATTACAACATATAAATTTTATTTGTTAAAATTACACATAAATAAATAAAAAAATAATGAATAGATAAATACACAATGAACCGTGGCTGACAAAGTTGTTAAAAAATTACAAACATACAATGAGGGGGCTGCTGCAGATGGACACTAGCAACTAAATAAATAAATGATTTAAGTAAATAAATAGATAATTTAGATGAGAACAGGTGGACTAGAAGTGCTAAATACGGTGCCCAGAGATCTATGTGTAAATACTATATAATAAATACACCAAAAAGGTGCGATAGATAAATAAATAACACATGTGTCTCAATAGATGCAAAAAAATAAATAAATAAATAAATGGATAAACACAATGTCCTACCATAAATAGTGGAGATCAAAAGTGTCCACCGGCGGCCCCCACCCCAACGCACGTTTCGGCTACGCCGAAACGTGCGTTGGGGTGGGGGCCGCCGGTGGACACTTTTGATCTCCACTATTTATGGTAGGACATTGTGTTTATCCATTTATTTATTTATTTATTTTTTTGCATCTATTGAGACACATGTGTTATTTATTTATCTATCGCACCTTTTTGGTGTATTTATTATATAGTATTTACACATAGATCTCTGGGCACCGTATTTAGCACTTCTAGTCCACCTGTTCTCATCTAAATTATCTATTTATTTACTTAAATCATTTATTTATTTAGTTGCTAGTGTCCATCTGCAGCAGCCCCCTCATTGTATGTTTGTAATTTTTTAACAACTTTGTCAGCCACGGTTCATTGTGTATTTATCTATTCATTATTTTTTTATTTATTTATGTGTAATTTTAACAAATAAAATTTATATGTTGTAATACCTCAGAGGTTCAGTTGTTTCTTTATTGGTCTTTAGCTTGCTACTAGAACCCGAAGTTTTTTCTTTACATTTTTCATTTATTCCCCATACATTAGAGTAAATACAGGTAGTATCTTGTATGGTGGAGCTCTACAGACTTTATATATGTGTTATTCTATACTGCATAAGGCTGCTGGTTCTTATCCTTCTAGGAGTGGATTGTCTTGTCACATTTGATGAAGCTGAATGTAACTGTCCTATTTACATATACAGTACAAACACTAATTAAGGACATCTTAAAATGAATGACATTCCATATAGTTGGTATAGTTGCCTTAGTAATAAGACTTGTGAGTGTTTAGTGTTGCATGTGCTTTATTGAGAGAATAGATGTTTTTCCCATCTAATGCTTTACTATAATTTATGTTACACTTTATAGCAAATAGCACTTTTTATAGATGTAGATATTTGTGCATTAAATAGCCATTTCTTTATGCACTTTTTAATGTAACACACAAGCTGCTTCTGTAAATTTAGTTGCTAAGTGCAGTGTTTAGCTTGATTCTCCATTCACTCAAGCATAACTTAACTCCCAAGATTATGATTGTTATTGGAAATTGCTGAACAAATTTATGGTCCGTATGATTACTTTTACAAAGGAAAATGTTAGAAAGCAAATACAAAGTCATCTAATGTTAGAAATTCCAGAAGAAGACACTGTTCAGATATATTTAATTAACGGTAAGGGGCACTAAGAATACCTAGACATATTGAAGAAAAAATACCATAAATCTACACTAAAATGTTAATGATCACTTCCAAAAACTGCCTTAATTATTGTGTGTGGCTCTTTACGGCTACATTTACACCAGCGTATTGCAAAGTCCCCTACCTATTGCTGAGAATAAGGGCAAGCCATGTGAAAAAGTCAACATTAGTACTGTAACTTAGAAAAAATTTACCTAAAACATTTAAATGCAAACTGGTGTGTATATATATATATATATATATATATATATATATATATATATATATATATTAGGGATGGTCCGAACCTGCCGAGGTTCGGGTTCGTATGAACCCGAACGCTCGGCAGCAGATTCCCGCTGTCTGCCCGCTCCGTCGAGCGGGCGGATACAGGGGGAGTAACGCCCTGAAAACTGGGATACATACAGCCTATGCCTATAGCTGTATCCCAGTTTTCCAGGCGGTCCTCCCGCTGGATCCGCCCGCTCCACGGAGCGGGCAGACAGTGGGAATCATTACCGAGGGTTCGGGTTCTTACGAGCCCGAACCGAACTCGGTTCGGACCATCCCTAATATATATATATATATATTACAAAGTTAAAGCACATGTCATGTTCCACTATATTTGAGGTTGCTTTTTCTATTGCTTCCTTCATTTTCAGACGTCCCGATATGCTATTTGCAACCTTTTTCAACTTTTGTTACACATAGACGTGTGCCTCCTAGTAGTTCAAGTTGGATGTGAAGCCTGGGGCCTGCTGCATTCAATACTCATGTACTACCACAGCTGAGTTTCTTGACTGAATTGTCAGAAATCCTCTTCTCCCATGTGTTGACAGACATTGATGATGTTGTATTCTGTCATGGATCCCCTTCACTCCATTCCTTCATTCCCCCCCTTTACTATACACTCATACACAGCCTATGTCATCTCTTCCTTATTCCCCTACACACTGCTTTGGGTGTACTCTTTTATTTTATCTACAGACTGTGATCTGGCTTCCCTGATAACTTGGATGTCTTCTGCTCTCTCCATACTCTGATCTATCGTGTACATCATCCTTTCCCCTTGCTACTTGTGTCTCATTGAAAGAAGGAAGGAAGAGAAAATCTCTTCCAGCCAGTAGCAATGTGCTGTCCTACGCCAAAAGCGGAAAGATAGTCAGCTATGTGAACGTTGAAACATGAAGCATGAAAATGGTACCACATTTTAAATGAAGACTGGAGATTTTCTTAATTTTACATTTAGGAAGCAAATGAATATTCATAGGGTTACAGTACAAAGGGTTAGTGACCTATCACACATGGTGCCAGTTTTCATAAAGTTGCAGATATGTTATATAACTTTATACTCCATGTGGACATGACTGTTAAAAGTAGGAGAAAATGGGAACAGGATGGGAAGATGGAGCCTTCACGGAAGAAGGATGGTATAGAATACTCAACAACATCAAGTATGTTTCAGCTGACCAAAACCACCGTATGATACAATATAATATTGTCAATAGACTATATTATACCCCCGCCTTCTTGTTTAAAATAGGAAAAAAGATTCACGCGATTGTGTGAGGTGTGGAGGTGGCCCAGCAGATTGGATGCATGCATTCTGGGCCTGCCCTAAGATACAAGAGTACTGGAGTGAGATTATAGAGGAAATAAAAAGGAAACTGAGAACTAACATCACGTTCCCAATAAAGATAACTATTTTAGAGGAGGATACTCAATAAATAGTTTGCAGCAAGACTACAAATAGTTAGAAGCTGGACATCGACAAGAGTGCCGAAAAAACAACTTTTGATAAAATCACTTTAAATAAAATGGATCTTTGCATTAATATTCAGCAGGAACAATCAAAAACATACATCCACTTACGTATTCACAACCTACAGTATAAAACAGATATGTTAGTTACCACAGCCTTGGTTTATCGGATGTCTCCAATATGACCATAAATTCAGTTCAGGGGTAGTTTATAAAAAATTCTTTCAAAACAACTGGTGCCAGAAAGTGCCAGTGATTTGTTATTTACATTTATTAGAAAAATTCAACTCTACCAGTACTTATCAGTTGCTGTATGCCCTGCAGGAAGTGGTGTGTTTTCTCCAGCCTGACACAGTGTTCTTTGCTGCCACCTCTGTCCAAGACAGGAACTGTTCAGAGCAGTAACAAAGCCCCATAGAAAACCTCTCCTGCTCACAAAATTGGAAAGAATACTACTTTATGGACATACAGCAGCTGATAAGTACTGGAAGACTTGATTTTTTTTTTTTTTATAATAGAAGTAAATTACAAATTTCTGGCACTTTCTGGCACCAGTTGATTTGAAAAGAAGAAAACAATTGTTTTTGTTAACTACCCCTTTAAGTTCAGGGCAAATTTATTAACCTGGCGCAGATCAGCCAAATATTGCAAAACTTTGTGACTTTTGGATGATTTGCACTATGCTTACTAAGTGGAAGGGGGGGGGGAGGTATGCAAAGTGTGCATGGTGAATTGGCATGTGGTACATTTACTGTGATATAGGCCTTCTAGTAGTCCTAAATTATAGCTGGAATCTAATTTAGCTCTGGGTAGGTGTATTTCCTGAGGCTGCCATATAGGTAACCTTATAGATGCCTGGATTCATTAGGAGGCATACACCTCTTCATAAATCCACTGCAAGGATGAGTTTATCAAAGACTGACATATGACTTTTTTTTTTAATTATAACAAACATGCCATAAAATGTTGACATTCACTCTCATGTCTACTAGATTATTTGGCTTTGTAGATTAGGAAATATCAGTATGTTTTGTGTCTCAAGTATGATTTTCTGTACAGTCTATCAGGAAGAAGGGACGGTAGATATCTCATCCAGAGTTTTATATTCATCTTGTCATGTTTGCCTATATGGTTGTGGCAGATTGTTTAGATTTTCCCTTTCACCTATACTTGCACTACGGTATAGACATTTTACTATTAACCCTGTAATCCCTTTCTATCTCTTCCAAGCCTTCCATTGAACATACACGCAGTGAATGAATGAGAGGAAGTGGCTGCTGGCTAGAAGAATTAGTTGTTGGTGCTGAATGCTCCTTAAGCCTTTGGCTACCCTGCACTGCATAAGGCTGACAGTTGACTACTCAGGCATAAAAACTAGAGAATTGGAAGCCTCAGCTTGTCAGGCAATAGAGTTTCCCCAGAGACCGCTAGAAATGTGTGTTTGCAGAAGCAGTCAGTGAGGGGAAATTTGGTCCAGAAGTAAAAAGGGGATCGAATAGTGAAACACAAGCCTGTCTTCAGTGATGTCCATGAGAAAGTGTTTAGAGGATAATTCCTTTACTATGTTTAGTACTGAGACGAATCTTGTTATAAAAATGTAATCTTGTCATGTAAAAACACAGAAGACGCGTACGTGCACATACCTTATCCTAGCCACTGATTCACAACACATGTAGTGGAAGTGTCTTTTCCTTTTTTATGGGTTTGATCATAATCTAAAAATCGACTGAATAATTGTGTGAGTATGTATGTGTGTGATAGGGACACTAGATTGTATATCCCACTGGGGAGATGGACGGATGTAATGACAATCTATGTACAGACCTTCACAAACTGTTGGTCATTTTCATCACCATGTCAGCACATTAATAGTCACTTACCTCTTTTCTCCATTTTTCTTTCAAACCTTAAAAAAACTGAACTGAAAATGAGGTAACAAAACAAATTAACCAAATTAATTAAAATAAGAAAGTAGAATAGGTAGTAGCAATGAAAGGAAATGCCCATATAATTACAGAAAAACATTCTGCCTAGATTAACCCCTTCATGACCAAAAGTCATTGATGCACAGATGTCCAGGTCACAATGAAGCAATGTCCCTCCTCTCCCTTTTTTCCCTCCTCGCTTTTATTTTTCCACCTAGAGAGCTGGTTGGGGTGTCATTTTTTGCGCCATGATGTCTAGTTTTTATTGGTTTTATTATGTTGTAAAATTAATTTTTGATCTTTTTTTTTTCTGACTAAAATTTTAAATATCAGCAGTCCTGGTGTTTTTTCTCCTTCTTTTTTCGTTTACACTGTTACCCAAGTGGGAACAATCGGGGAGATTTATCAAACATGGTGAAAAGTGAAATTGGCTCAGTTGCCCCTAGCAACCAATCAGATTCCACCTTTAATTTCCCAAAGAATCTGTTAGGAATGAAAGGTGGCATCTCATTGGTTGCTAGGGGCAACTGGGCTAGTTTCACTTTACACCATGTTTGATAAATACCCCCAAAATTGTTATATTTTAATAGGTTGGACAATTCCATGCGCTATGATATATATGTTTATTTATTTATTTTTACATATTTTTATTTTCATAATGGTAAAGAAGGTAATTTAAACTTTTATTGGGGGTTGTTTTATAAGGTTTTTTTTAATTTTTTTTATAACTTTTTACTATAATTTACACTTTTATTTTTTAAACATATACATTTACAATCATTGGATTGCATATACTGATCAATGCTATGCCATAGCATGGCACTGATCAGTAGTATTGGCGATCTTCTCATCTTCATCAGAAGACTGCCAATCCACTGCTTGTCAGGGAAGGTGCTTATCCTGTCACTGACTTCCTTAAATGCCACAATCGCTATAGATCATGGCATTTAAGGGGTTAATGACAGGCAGCTGCGTGACCACAGCTGCCTGTCATTATCTCTGGCGCCGGTAACACTGATGTGGGCAGGACCTTTCACATTGGAGCAGCCCCTGCAAACATTGAAAGCTCCTACTTCAGGAATGTATATATATATACATTCCTACTGTATGGGCATGTGCAATAGGAACATATATATACCGATTGTGGGCGTGAAGGGGTTAATATGTTAAGAGAGGCTATGGCATCAGAGGAAATGGTGGAATTGCAGAAGGTGGAAAGGTAATACCTTAGTCTAGGTGTTTTTCAGAGTTTGGATAGATTGACTTTTTTCCATCCAACAACTCTAGTAGGGTAATTGGTTGAATTACCATTTTTTAAGCATTGTTGATTCCCTTTATTTGGGAACCTAACACACTGTTATGCACGGATAGGGAACCTATGGCCTCCAGCTGTTACAAAAATACAATTCCCATCATTGGCTGTCTAGGCATGATGGGAATTGTAGTTTTGCAACAGCTGGAGGCCATAGATTCCCTAACCCTGCTATAATGCCTCTACGTCACCACATTGGGAGCCTCCCATGGAGCACTCCTTTTGGTGTCATGGGTAAAGATTGCAATTTAGCAAAAACCCTTTTCAGTAAGATTTGTGATGCATTGGAGGTGTAAATATTTCAAAGAATCAAAGGGTGACCGTAAAGTGACCCTCTAAAATAATAAACCTAGAAGTTTATGTGTGTGGTGTGAACTTGGATAGGCATGCATGGTGCGATAATATACCTACACCTGTCAATTTTCATCTAGGAGAGGCAAAGTAAGTCATGGGGAAAAAGTCTATTGGTAAATCATAGGGATTCAGGGTAGAATAAGTGAGTCTCTTGTAAAAAAGCAACACCATCAACACAACAACAAGGGATTTAAATTCCCCAAAATCTAGATGCCTATTTATATAAGTATGAAGAATAAATCATGTCTAATCAATTACATTGTGTCCACAGAAGGGAAAGCTTACTGTGGGCCAGAAATCCTGGACCATCTTTCAGATCCGTGACTTTAGTAAAAGAAACTCCAGGGTGTCACAGAAGTGGTAGATATCTGTGTAGGATTGACGTTTAGGGTTCATCTTTAAGGGCAATAAGAGCAAAAGGAAAGCCTGTTTTTTTTCTGTCTTCGGGATGCCATTGCCTGCCAGGTAGTGTGACGGATAACAGGGATCTTGAACTGAAGGCAAGACAAACAGTATCTACTACAATAATGGCCATCTTTCAGCATTGATAAATTCTTTAACTCCTTTGCGTCCCATGACATACCAGTTACGTCATGGCGGCGGGAGGGGCATTTAGAGAAGGGTCCCGCTGGGACCTCGCTCTGATAGGCACCGCTCCTGGCTGTTATCTGCAGCCAGGGAGCGCCTCTATTAGCCGACGCAGGTCCCATGCTCTGGGCTGCAGCGGCCCGAATCAATGTATCACAGATCTAATGGATCAGTGCTGTGTGACTTCTAGTTAATGTAAAAAAAAAAAACATTTAAAAAAAAAGTGTTTTTGTTAATAAAAAATCTCCTCCTCTAATAAAAGTCCAAACAACCCCCAAAATTGTGCATATTTGCTCCCATCAAATCCAGAAAAATATAATAAAAAGTGATCAAAAGTCATATATACGCAATCTAGGTACCAATAGAAAGAACTGATCATGGCGCAAAAAATGACACCTCACATAGCCCCATAGACTAAAAATTAAAAGTATTATAAGGATGAGAATAGAGCAATTGTAAACACATTTACTTTTTTTTAAAAAGCTTTTAATTTTTTAAAAGCTATCAAATAAAATAAAAGTAATACAAGTTACATATTGTTGTACTTGAGGAACATAGATAACATGTCGGTTTTACCATATGGCAGACGACATAAACATGAAACTCCCTGAAATGAAAACAAATTGATTTTTTTCCCCATATTGCATCATATTTTATGGTAAAATCAAGCCCGTCATTGCAAAGTACAACTAGTGTCGCACAAAATAATGGCTCATGAGGGTCTGTAGGTGAAAAGTGCCATGGCCTTATAAACATAATAAGGAAAAATCAAAAGTGCAAAAAATGAAAATTGACATTGACCTTAAGGGGTTAAGGGGTTATATAGTCTTTCCAGGATCTAGGAATGAGGTCTTTTGCAGATTGAAACAGGGAGGGGACAACTTAAAATGGGTATTCCAGCCTTTTGATAAATCTAGAGGTGTTACATTTTTGATGGGGTCTGCTGCTGTTTTGGTGGTTCTGTGGTCATGAAGTTGGCCATTTGAGGGCTGCTGACTTGGGATCCTGTATGGGGGTACTGGTTGAATTGAAGCCCTTTGCTCAGCCCCAGTCCTTGGCTCAACTGGGTTGGCTATGAGGGTGTTGTGCTGTGTTAGGGCTGTCAGCGGTGGTGGTAGTGGTGTGGCCTGCATGTTCACCCACCACAGGAAGTATAAGTAATTGCTTGTGTGCACTGGAGCGGCATAAGGCGTAATGGGCACTAAGCCTCCTGTGGATTTAGCTGTAACTATAAGTGTACCATATATATGTAAAAACTTACAGTATGTTTTTTCTTGTGGGTGGAATTAGTAGCTTCTGCAAAAACTATTCACTATTTACTGCAAAAACATTTTTAACTAGATTAAACTTTATGTAGAGATCTAGAAATAATAATACACTATTTGGTCTCATGTACATAAAGCAGATACTCATTGGAAATTCTTCTTCTCTATGGAGAGACACACTTACTCCAGATAAACATATGTATTTTACTGAGGCGTATGTCAAACGATGGAGGCTAACTAAAAGAGGTTTACTTTCCCCATCACTGCACTGACAGCTGCCTTATGTCATGGACATGGAGAGGGAGTCTCAATCTTTGTGTTGCCACAGCATCCATCACTTGTATTTTCTGATCAAGTACTAGTATGGCAGAGGACAGACCTATGTAAGCCTGTGTAAATAATGTCAAAGTCAAACTAGAAAAACTATTTGTATTATTTTTGTATTTTGCTTTTATTTTACTGAGTGAACATGGCCTTAATGCTAATGTTTAGAGATGAATAAAACTACAATAAGTTTGAGTTCTCAAAACATTTGGCATTTGACTCCCAGTTGCGTCAGATGGATGCAGCCCTAGAGCTGCCTAGAAAACATAGATACAGCCATACACTCTGCTCATCTCTACTAATGCTATCTGCATTTTATGATTCTTCTTATGTATTTGGTTAACCCTGATAATTTTTTTCTTGTTTCAACATTATAGGGAGTGATTTCTCCGGGAGTCCATACAGCCATCCACAATATTCGTCATATAATGATTCATGGAGATTTCCTAATCCTGGCTTACTAGGTTTGTATATTAAACTTTTACCATTCACAGTCCTGTTTACTTTAGAAACGGTAGACATCTTTGTAAAAGAGCCTTTATTGGGGTGAAAACTATCAGATTTGGGGTAAAAATTGGGGTAAAAAGTAACAGGCCCTTTAGGCTATTTGTACACAGTATGCAGTAACGCAATGAAAATACAATTTGAATGCATCATTTAATTGCAGTATTTGATAATTTCATTGCATTGCTGCATCCCTTTTTTTTAATTCTTTATTATTTAAATATAAATCCCATGTAATACAGTAAAATATTGTACATTTCAGTAATAATCAAAATAACAAAGCCATAGTACACATAAGTTATGTTTACAAAGTTTCACAACATCATATACACCCACCCCCAGGCCAGGAGGAAGGAGAAAAAAAAAAAAAACACGCAGCAGACACTTTTACCATCCAGTCAGTATCTTCCTCCACTCCAAGACGGGTAAAACAGGCGCAGGTCCAAGAGGTAATAGTGATATAAAATATCATAAAATTTATTAAAAGAATTATGCCAGAGACAACGCGTTTAGAGACCGGTCCAGTCTCTTTATCAAGTGTCTAATCAAAGATAAAGAGACCGGACCGGTCTCGAAACGCGTTGTGTCGCTGGCATAATTCTTTTAATAAATTTTTATCATATTTTATATCACTATTACCTCTTGGACCTGCGCCTGTTTTACCCATCTTGTAGTGAAGGAGGATACTGACTGTCTTTAATCCCTGTGGGGATTAGTCGGGAGTGGCTGCGGTTCATTCACATGCTAGCAGTAAGAGTTGTGCCTTACATCAGCACAACCTACTCAGGTGAGAGTTCTATGTGCTTACTTTTACCACTTAGGCCCTGTCTGAATTACGCTATGGAGCGCTGTCTTAAATTTTGTTACCCCTACCATTCAGACCATTTTTAGTATATTTATCTATATTTCCCCCTCCCCTACACATCCAGCCCTCCAAGAACTTAACTTTGCTAACCTGATATACCACTCTATTTTTTTGGACCAAGAGGATTCAGCCAGTTCTTTAGAATAGATAATCTAGCCTTGAATAGCAAGGTATTAACTAATCTTCTATGGCTTTCCAGGCAGGGCCGGGACAAGGAGTTTTGGTGCCCTAGGCAGAGAAGACAAATGGCGCCCCCCCCCCCCCCAGAATAGACTGTACGCTATGCGGGGACAGCCAGGAGGCTATACTGTATGTGGGGGTCATGTATACTGTACCCCCTGACTGTAACAGGACCATGTATACTGTACCCCCTGACTGTAACAGGACCATGTATACTGTACCCCCTGTCTGTAACAGGACCTTGTATACTGTACCCCCTGACTGTAACAGGACCATGTATACTGTGCCCGCTGACTGTAACAGGACCATGTATACTGTACCCCCTGACTGTAACAGGACCATGTATACTGTACCCCCTGACTGTAACAGGACCATGTATACTGTTACCCCTTACTGTAACAGGACCATGTATACTGTATCCCCTGACTGTAACAGGACCATGTATACTGTACCCCCTGACTGTAACAGGACCATGTATACTGTACCCCCTGACTGTAACAGGACCATGTATACTGTACCCCCTGACTGTAACACACCATGCCACCTGAATGTAGTAGTGTCACACATGGCATCCTGAGAATTTAGGTGTCACACACCAGGCCCCTCGGGTATAATGATGGTGCACATTGTGCTATAGGTATAACAGGAATATACAGCGTTACAGACTTCAGGAACAGAGAAAATGATGCAGCACAGGAGCCTCCCCTATACCATGACAGCACAGTCACAGCGCCATATACACATCATATACTGATCCTGCCACATACACCTCCCCTATACCATGACAGCACAGTCACAGCGCCATATACACATCATATAGTGATCCTACCACATACACCTCCCCTATACCATGACCGCACAGTCACAGCGCCATATACACATCATATACTGATCCTGCCACATACACCTCCCCTATACCATGACCGCACAGTCACAGCGCCATATACACATCATATACTGATCCTACCACATACACCTCCCCTATACCATGACAGCACAGTCACAGCGCCATATACACATCATATACTGATCCTGCCTGACCCAGTACAAGGACCCAATACAATAAGGATATAAAGCACCAGTGTCAGGAGAATTAGCCTGTACATAATAAACACATGTGTTCACCAACCTGTGGGTCCCAAGCTGTGGCAGGACTACAACTCCTATCATGCTGTGACTGTTGTAGTTTTGGAGCAGCTGGTGACCCACAGGTTGGGGAACAATATGGGAAGTGCTGTGTATAGAGGAGCAGTGCAGGGATATGGGGCAGTGTTATATGGGGCAGCCCTGTGACCTAGGTGACCTCCCTCTCCCAGCACTCCCAGCACTCCCAGCCTCCCTACACCTACAGGATGATGAGAGTCAGTCAGTGAACTCACCAGACAGCAGCCCCAGCATGTGAGGAGGTCACATGGTGAGGAGGGGGCGGAGCCTCTGTAGTCCGAGGTCCTAGCAGGTCCTTGCAGGCCATCTTCAGGGCAGAGCAATGATCCTGCTCGGGGTGAGGGGATATTCACACTGCCTGCCCAGGAGGGGAGACAGTGGGAGGACATGAGGATGCTGAAGGTGAGCAGGGAGGGGTAGCACTCTGAGGCCACCAGGAGTACAGGAGCCTGTAGTAATTTTTTTTTTTTGGAGATTGAAATTGCGCCCCCTGTAACTCACCACTAGATGGCGCCCTAGGCCATCGCCTACCCTGGCCTACCCTTTGTCCCGGCCCTGTTTCCAGGCCCCGATCTTCGCCCAAGACTGCCTGATTAAATGCAAGTTCTTCTTTTAAGATACCCTTTTTAGTTAATTCTTCATTTATCTCCCACCAGAAATCTTTAATAACCCTACATGACCAGAATAGATGGTGTAACCCAGCTTTTTCCATTCCACATTTATTACAGTTTGAGTCCTCTCTTAGGCCAATTCTCTGCATAAAGAGTGGGGTGTAATGGACCCTGTGAATGATCAATTGTACTCATCTATGTTCTGGATTAACTGAAGCCCTAGAGACACTTTCCAGGATATTGTCCCATTCTTCCAATCCTATGGGGCCTACATCCTTCTCCCACTGCTTCCTAAATCCCTCTGTTACTAAATCAAAGTGTTGACAAAATCTTAGAAACCAAGTGTTTTCCACCATGTAACTTCATAATATTCTGTATTGCTTCATTATATCTTATTTGAAAAATACCCTTATCCTGTGTTTTCTCATATGCACTCTTTCATTGCAAATATCTAAATTGGTGCCCCCAACTATTCCCCCCTGCATATTTAATAACTCCACTTTTCTCAACACCCCCTGTGAGAAGAAATCGCTTACTCTAGTGTATTGTGCCTCTTTCCAATATCCCTGCGTGGGTATCTTAGAAAACTCTTCCAAATATTTATTATCCCATAATTTAGTGATTTCCAAGCTTCCCTTAACTTTACAAATTCTTTTTGTTTCTTTCCATATTCTTTCACAGTGAGATCCAAACCAATCCTTATCTACCGAGGTAATTTGTATTCCCCTGGACTCCAGTTGCACAAAAATATCCTTACTACTCCCCTTAACCCTTTGCCGCAATATGACGTTCTGGGAAAGTCATGGGATGCGGGTACTTCCCGCAAAATGACGTTCCCGGGACGTCATGCTGTCCCTTCCTCCCCCCTCTGTCCCTAGCGGCAACCGAGCAGCGGGAGGAGGCTGTGTGACACAGCCTTCTCCTGCTGCCTCTGCCCAGAGGAGAGCCGCGCTCCACCCCAGGCAGTTAACCCCATAGACACCGCAGTCGGGCCGAGACTATAGGCACTTCTTAACCCCTATTGTCTAAGAGTAATGTTCCAAGTTTAAATACTATGGGGAGATTTATCAAACATGGTGTAAAGTGGAACCGGCTGAGTTGCCCCTAGCAACCAATCAGACTCCACTCTTCATTCCTCACAGACTCTTTGGAAAATGAAAGGTGGAATCTGATTGGTTGCTAGGGGCAACTGAGCCAGTTTTACTTTGCACCATGATAAATCTCCCCTTTTCTCCCCCTCTGGAAAGTAGCCTTTAATGTAAAAAAAAAAAAAAGACAATTGTAAACAGTAATATTCAGGGGAAAAATCCTTGAATGATAGCTTAGATTTTTTTTTGTAGAATGATGACAAGAAAGCTCTATTCAAGGCTTTATTGGAAATGGAATGGTGTAATGTGATTGGTTGCTATGCACCACTGTTCTGATGCCGTAGTTTTATGTCTGTAAATTTGCCTACTGTCTCTAATGTGGGATAGTTTTTCAGTACAATTTGATGCAACAGTTAAGAACCAAATATTTGATACTAAATTTGATCAATATATAAATCCATAATATCTTACCTACAACCAGTAGGTAATAACAGGAGTCCCAAATTAAGATTTTTATTTGAAAATATGGGAACTAAAGATGGCAACTCTATATACTAAATTGTAGTGTCTGCACAATAGGGAGTTTTTTTTTCATTGGATACAATATTATTTTTTCATATATCGTTATATTACCATTTTTCTTAGCCATTTTTATCAACCTTTTGTTGCCTTTTAATATTATCAATCATTGATGCATAATTCTATATTTAATTATGTCTCGTTACTTATGAGTTGTCCAATAAGAACAAGGCTGGATCTCATGAGCAGTACAATAATCCATGCATCGTATACAGAGCAGATGGCAAATGTACCATCTTAAATGCCACCTGGAAACTTGGTTGATTAATAAATACCCCCTGAGTTTAATTCCCTCATTAAGTGGAAATCTGAATATATCTCTACATATTCGAGAAGCTTTTCAGATGACAAATTCTTGAGAAGCATTAAATTGCTCATTCTTCTTTTAGGTTATAATGTTTCTACTTTTTTGTGAAAATTCTATTACATTTAATGATTTAGCTCCATATTACATGTATGTGAAAAAGCTCTATACATTTATTGTTATAAAAATTTATGTGTATGTTCAGACAGACTCTTGAAGCTAAATGCGTACGTTATTAATGAAAGACTGAGTTTAGAAAGTGAACCTTAACCTCTTCTCATGGTTATTGCGACACAAGCGTTTATTGTTGAGACATCTTCAACACTTATCAAAGGAAAATACGCTTAACACCTTTAACACGGCTGTCAAAAATTAGTCCACTTTGACTTTGCATAAAATAATTAGGATTTTTTTCTGCATAATTTGCACAAATGAGATAAGTAAAAATTCCAATTAATTGTCATCACTCAGCTACATTATTATTATTGCCTAGGAGGTTCCAACATTTATTGGAAGACAGAAACGATGTGACCTATTTTGGATAAATCAAGTTTATTTAATTGTTTTAGGAAGATATTACTGAGCATATTTTAACATAGTAAATAATGATAATGCTTATCATCATTATCAAAAGATACCATACATCATCCTATATTGTTAAATTATACTGATAAATTATCACTTGGTATTATGAATCAGTTATTGCTAATATTACAATGTTAAGAATATGACTTAGAAAATTTAGACATTGGCTATGTTCCCACTCCTTTTGGTTGGTATTTTTGCCCAAGACCAAGCATGTAACCAACACTAAGAAACCTATAATGAAAAGATTTGCATCTTTTTCTATGTGTTCGGTGTATAAAGCCACTCTCGGTTTAGGTAAGAGATGAGCAGACCTTGAGCACACTTTGCATTTAATTGCCAGTGGCTGCTGAAGTTGGATGCAGCCTTAGGGGAGTCCTGGAAAAGATGAGTACAGCCTGTAGCCGCCTTAGGTCTGCATCCACTTCAGTCACCAGTAATCAAATGCTTAAAAGGGTTTGCCACTTTATAGCAAAATAGTTCAGTGTACAGTATTAGTAAGTGTATTCCCAGAATTTACTGACAGCATCTCCTTGTGTACCCCATAGAACTAAAATCAGATTCCCCTTTTCCAGGCTGTGCTGTCCTGTTTTGTGGTGGGTCTGTCCATAAGATGGCCGACACGGAGGAGCATGTGACCATGCCCGCCCCCAGTGTCCTCCACTGAGCCTGAGTACAGTTACAAATACTGTACACTGCACAATTTTACTATGAAGTTACCAATCCCTTTTTTATTTTCCTAACCAAGTTTTTATTATAATACATATTGTTTTTACTATGTTCACTCTACTTTAAATGTTTGGATGGTCTGCAAGTAATTTTGCAAGGATGTTCCTAAACGTTCTTGCAGAATTTGATGTGATATGGGGATCCTGCTTCTGAAAGATAGTCGGCTGTCAGCAACAGCCTGGCTCTCCAAAGGGAAGGTAGGAATGGTTTATAACTGTCTCTGACTTTCCAACTCCTGTTTACACAATGCTCAGTAAAGCCCCTATTACATGGGTTGATGGTAAGGAGCAAATGAGCGCTGACCTGTCAGATCAACACTCGCTTGCTCCTTGTTCCCTGCTTGCATCTGGCGCTATTACACGCACCGACAGCAAGTGGGTCAAAGCAGGGGGGCATGGGAAGCTTCTGGAGGGGCTTCCTGGACAATCTATACATCCTCAGGATAGCCCTAAGAGATAGAAAGTGTGGCAGCAGACTGGCTCTATTATGCGGAGTGACGGCCAGCAGACCGTCACTATTGTTCTAAAGTATTTCAACATGTTGAAAGACAAGGATCAGTCAACATTGTGCATGTCAGCTGTTCGTTGCCTTTTAATAGGCGGTATTACACCAAGCGATTTTCAGCCGTAACAGACGATAGTTGGACGAATACAGACGATAGTAGCTTGGTGTAATAGGGCCTTAAGCACTGTGTTAACTGCTCAGCAGTAGGTACACTAGTAATTACACAAGAAACAGCTTTCTGAGCTTCACAGAAGATGTGAGAGGTGAGAGGGATGCCTTGACTGTCTCAGTTTGCAGGTACTAAGCTCAGGCTTTGTCAGGCACTCTCTCTACATCTCTTGCACATAGCACATACTCCACCCTCACATCAAGTGTTTTTCTCTGATCTAGTTTTCACTAGAGACATATTTCCCATAACAACATGCAATAAACTGTAGAATGCAGAGAATTGAGACATCTAGTGGCCAATACATTAGAGATGTTTTTAAGGGGTAAGTATTCATTTTTGGTAAATTAAGTGATTTATAAATATGTGAGGAATCACATTGGCTATTATATGACCAAACATTGTTTGAAATGACAGTGACCATTCAAAATAAAAATTAGAATAGATTAGGAAGATTTCCATTAGTTACATGATCAAATGCAATTCCATAAGGTTTTAAGATGTTTACCTCTACTTAATTGTAATATGAGGATACAGTGGTCATCAGTAAACATAATAATAGATAAAAACGTTATATTTTGTATTTTATAGGCCATGTTCACACAACGTTTTTTCCTCTCTGTTTAAAATGACATCTGTCATTTTTTGTTTAAAATGACGTCCGTCACTTTGCAGTTTGTCCACCTGTCAGTGCAGTGACAGCTGTCAGTACATTATTCTAGTTTACATGGACTACTTGCCCTTTGGGTGTGTCTTTAATTAAAAAGCTATTGAATTTAACTGTAAAAACATTGAAAGGACAGTTAAAAAATAACTAAATATAACGTCGGAAAAGAATTGTTATGATTATTATTTTGACGTCTGCGAAGTCATTGTGCATTGGACGTCTGTTGTTCCAATTACATTGCGGCAATAACAGGCATCCTTTTAGGGTATAAACCCACACACCGTATATGCAGCGTATTTACTGCTGCGATACGCAGCAAACTCGCAGCAAACTCGCAGCAAAATCGCAGCAGATTAGATCTAAATAACTGAACACAGCATCAAATCTGTACCAACAAATCTGCTGCGTATTTGTTGCATATCTGCTGCATATACGGTGTGTGGGTTTATACCCTTAAAGTAGAAAAGGCGGACGCTTTTTCTTTTTTAACGTTGTGTGAACATAGCCATAAAGTTCCATTTATGTAAGACTATGCATTTTTGTAAAACTGCAGCTAAGAACTGATTCATCTGTAAAATATGCCTGTATAGAAATGAAATCCTATAGTATGAAATCCTTCAAGTGCTACTGATGTAACTAGGCTTTAAGTTGCTGAAGTGTTGAAAAGCTTTGATTTAAGGTGATGGTCTTGCAGGCTGTCTGCAGCCTTCATGTAAATTGGTAGTGGTCGTGGAGGAAGCACCGTCATGTACTGAGGGATATTTTTAAGGGTGGTTAACACAGATGCTGAACCTAGATAATGGCAAGTGTTGGCTAATGAAGAAAAATGATTCAATTTCATGCTGCTTTGTTCTAAGAACCTCTTTACCATTCCTCTCATTACTTCCTAACTTGGTGTTCAACATAGAATATTTCATTTGATAAAATGTTGCTGTCCTTTGCACTAAATGTAACTTGTGCATGATGTGCAACTGAAATGTCACAGATCGGCACCTCTACAGGGTAGGGATAGAAAGTAGTGCAGAGTGCACATAGATTCTTTGTATTAAAACATATTTTATGTGAATTCACACACATTTTAGTCTTATCTAAATATTTGTAAAGATGTATTGATTTTTATTTATATGGATCATTTAGCAACATACAATCATTTTATACATATGCTTATGCTCAGTGTGTTTTATTTAATTCAGGGGTGCCCCTGTGTACCGCTTTAGGGACACCAACAAGCCACTTTGCCTTTCTCAGGGTAAAGACAGTAGATTCAGAGCTAGGACAGTGAACTGAATCTTTGTCCTGGGTAAAAGAAATACTAATTTCTAACTTCTTATTTTCTTATTCTTATTATTCATAGAACATAAAAGGAGATCCTGTCTCTGAGTAGTTACAGATTAAAAGTGACGTACACCCACAAAACATTCCTTTACTAACGCCAATGCATTTGACACCCCTGGTTTAGCTTCATTTTGTCATTTTATAAATGCCTTGAAGGGGTGTTCTGGAGAACAAAAGCATCACAGAGATCTTCTCTTACTGCTCAACACTTCCAGGTTTGGGGTTGGTACATGAAATTGCCTGGTCAACCAATCTACTGACAAAAATGATAGACACATGTGCCACTCTAAACCTAGAAGCACAGAGAAGTGAGTCTCCCCCCCCCCCCTAAAAACTACACAATTGCTGCACATAGGGTATATCTGGCATATCTGGCATATCGCGGTTATTCTGAAATTGTTTTTTTTGTGACATATTTCTCTTTATGTTTGTGGTATACTTTGGTTGATACACTCAGTAGTTTTTGGTAAAAAAAACAACATTTGCGCAAAAGTTTGAAAATTTTACAATCCTTTATATTCAAAATTCTCTTTTTCTGAGAAAAATAGTTATGCCACATGAACTTATTGTTAATGCAACATCTACAACATGTCTACTTTATGGTGGCGTCATTTGGTGAATGTACTTTCACTTGTAAGGAAGTTAGAGGGCTTCGAAATTTTGCAGCGATTTTTCAAATTTTCAGGAAAATTTCAAATTCAGATTTTATTAGGGACCAGTTCAGTTCTGAAGTGGATTTGTGGGGCCTGTATGTTAGTTACCCCCATATATCCCTCCACTGTAAAAACTGCACCCCTCAAAGTATTCAAAGTAACATTTCATAAGTTTATTAACCCTTTAGGTGTTTTGTAGAAATTTAAGCAAGTTGGAGGAGAAATTTAAAATTTTCATTATTTTGGCAGATATTCCATTTTAATCAATTTTTCACTCTAACACAGCAAATACTAACTGAGAAATGGAACTAAATATTTATTCCCCTTATTTCAATGTTTCTAGAAATCCCCCATATGTGGCCGCAGTGCGTCACCTGACTCAACCACAGGCCGCAGACATGACAGAGACCTGGGGAATTTTGGGGACTTTTTTTATTTCAGGTTTTTTTTAGCCATTATACCATGTCACAGAGGCTTTGCGGTGCCAAAATATTTGTGTAAGACCAGTTGACGTTTCCATTGGTACCATTCTGGGGGACATGTGACACCCTGATCATTTTCTATTACATTTTTTATGAGGTGGTACGAATAAAAAACACAATTTAGCAGCTGTTTTTCATCATTTTTTTGTACGCTGTTTATTATACGTCACATATGACATGTTATTGTTATTCGTCAGGTCGGTACGATTACAGTGATATCCATTTTATATAGCTTTTGTTATAGTTCATGGCATTTATACTATAAATACTGTTTGTGTCTTGCATATTGTAAGAGCAGCAATATTTTTATTTTTTCACCAATGGAGTTATGTGAGAGCTTTTTTTTTTTTGCGGCATAAGCTGACGGCTTTAGTGGTACACCTTTTGGGTACATGGGACAATTTGATCACTTTTATCTATAGTTTTTAGGGGGCGGGATTAACAAAAAATTGTCATTTTGGTTAGTTTTTTATTTATTTTTTGAATGGTGTTAATCAGGCAGTATAATTAATGTAACGGGTTAATAGGCGGGGTCATTACGGACGCGGCGATATAGAATATGTGTATCTTATTCATTAGGGATCATTTATAAAGGGGGATGGGGAATGTGTATATTTATTTCAATTTATTTATTTCTTTAATTAATTAATTAATTTATTTATTTGTTTTAATTAATTAATTATTTATTTGAGTGTGTTTTTTTTTACTTTTGCAGGTACATATATAATGCATTACAGCACATAAGCTGTGCTGTAATGCATTATATAGTGAATGAATGTCAGTGTTACACACTGACACTCATTCAAACGATCAGGTCCCTGCAGCAGATTCAAACGATCAGTGCAGGGGCCTGATCGTTAGGCGGGGGGAGCTGAATTTGGGGGGCCAGGGGGGGAGAGCCAGACCGGGCTAGGGAGGAACACGTGGGGAGCTGGATCGGGGGGGGGGGGCGGGGGGACAAAGGAGCTGAATCGGGTTGGGCGGGGGGACAGAGGGGCTGAATCAGGGCTGGCGGGGGGACAAAGGAGCTGAATCAGGGCGGGCGAGGGGAGGGAGGAGCTGAATCGGGACGGGCGGGGGGACGGGGGAGCTGAATCGGGGCGGGCGGGGGGACGGAGGAGCTGAATCGAGGCGGGCGGGGGGACGGAGGAGCTGAATTGGGCCAGGTGGGGGACGTAGAGAGGTGGATCGGGCCAGACGGGGGATGTGGAGAGGTGGATGGGGGCGGGGGACGGTTGGAGGTGGATGGGGCCGGCGGGGAGACCCGGGGGTGGCTGGATCAGGGCGAGGAGAAGGATTACAACAGTGACGGCGGGAGGAGGCATTGTGATGCAGCCTCCTCCCACTGCCTGATCGACAGGAGACATCAGATGTCCCCATAGACGCTGCGGTCACATCGACTGCTGCATCTATGGGGTTAACTGCCCGGGGGGAGCACGGCTCCCCTCCGGGCAGTGGCAGCAGGGGGAGGCTGTGTGACACAGCCTCCTCCTGCTGCCCGATCTCAGATACAGACAGTGGGGAGAGGCAGAGAAGGCATGACGTCCAGGGACGTCATGATGCGTTCTGGCACTGCTTTTCATGATGTCCCTGGATGTCATATTGGGGGAAGGGGTTAAGCTAATCTGCAATACCAACTCAGGAACGCGAGTGTTGCAACTCTAAAGTTCCCCAAACACGTTAAACTTTTGAGGTACCCACCACATCAGTATACGGCATATGGGGGCTCTCCTGACTGTCCACCAACCAAAGATATAAAATCTCAGGCATATCTATTAACCAAAACAGTTTCTTTATTAGTGCGGTACAAGTAGAAATTAGATGAAATTAAAAACATATTATAGTCTATTAAAAATTATTTGATTTTTGATAATATATATATATCTATATATATCTATATATCATAAATAAGGCAAGGACAACATAAGTAGTAGTTGACTTTTTGAAGTAGTTGACTTTTTAAATTGACTGTTTTTAGTCTTTATTTTGTCTATTCATACCCCATTTATGATCATTACATTTTGGCATCACATTATGGCAATAGCCTATTTTCATGTTAGTCATTTTGCTATGTAGATGATTTACAGCAGAGAGTCAATAAAGTTAATAGCTGAATGTTTAACCTTTTATTCAATTGGACTTTCTAGTGGAATTTTGAAAAAAGAATATTGCTTTGACCTTGACTTCCCTTTGCCCCGAATAACTACATACAAAATCAAGTATGCTTCAGTAGGCGTGATGCCCTATGAAACTATGCCAGAACATTTATCGATTAGTATTAGTACTATAAATTATGGGAAGAATGCAATGTATCAATCATAATCCCTATATAAAATAACAAAATATGCAACTATTTACAGGAAACGGACAATCTTATTAGGACAGTTAATCATGTTAAGCAGGGCATTAATTCAGAGGATTTTCCAGCACTTAGGTAAATTCAAAGGTTACTTGTACTTTCATGTAAAGGAAATAATGAACTTGAAAATATATTAAGATCATAGATATTTTGGTTCTAGAATCTTAACATATGCTAAATTCTGTGCTGATTATTTTATATATCTTTATTGGGATTTATTTATCCTTGATCTAGATTGGTACTCTCCTATCAGAGCCTTTCCTAACATCATGTCTTGTGAGTGGTTTCCAGTAGGCTGTAGTTAGTACTCCCCAAATCAGTCAAAGGACAATATTTGAGCTGGCAACAGGATTATGGTCACCAAGGTCTATTGATGTGTGTATGTAGTGAAAGCTAGCCTGTGTTGTCCAATCTCACAAAAGAACTATTGTTGCTTAAAATATAATGCTGACTGTGACAGACTTATGTCAGAATACACAGTGCTGGACACTGGCACATATATAGAGAATAGATAGCACATGTGTCCTTCGGGATATAATGTTAAAAGTGAGCTTGAGCTATTGTAGTTGTCATGTGAGAGGAGTATAACAGTAAAAATATGTTATTTTAAGGTCTGTTAACTTTAAGTGTAATTGTCATTTCAAACAACTTTGCAGAAAGCAATAGTACAAGTCATTATAAGAAACTCTTTCATAGATTTTATTAGGCAAAAGAACTTCTTTCTGTACTCAAAAAGCTGTTTTCCCACCGACTTCCCCCTTCTCACTTCTTATTTGTTCATTATCAAGAAAAAGTTGTCTACATTACAGTGGAGCAAAGTAAAGACGGGTTTGCTGTGCCCATTATAACCTATAAAGGGGGAGGGGCCAAGAGGGATTAGTGAACAGGAAGAGGAGAGTAATAGTCTATGCAGTTTTCAGACTGTCTGGAAACAGAAAATGCTAGATTCATAAGTTACGCTGCTCAGTGCTGGCCTGGGAACCTCTGAAGGTTTGCTACAGTGAAGTAGGAATGCAGGATGTTGTTATTAGTGACTATATAGTATATAAGAGGCAGCACAGAAGCTAGTCTGTATCCACATTTCCGCTGAGCATAGGGAAAGCCGACAGAGACATGGAGTTTGCAGGTGTATAACAAGGGGAAAATGGCATATACTAGTGATGGAATAAACAGATATAGACCTACCCCTCATATACATAAACAGAACAGCTTATCCCAAAAGGCACCTGAAATGAAAGTTACACTTTAATGTTAGAAAAAATCCTCAATATCAGAGTCTAGTGATGGCAAATAATAATTTTATAAAGACCAGGGGAATACTATTTATAAAGGTGGTTGCCACTTGCTTCAAGGAGAATGTCTTTAGCATAAAAACATTAGCCACTTTTTACTAACCCATTCTTTTTTTTTTCCCCTTAAGGTTCTCCATACTATTACAGCGCAGCAAGAGGAGCAGCACCCCCTGCGGCTGCCACTGCCTATGACCGTCACTGACAGAATGCAAAGGGAACATAAGCACTTACAATACCATTTGTAGGAATTGTATCATATTAATTAAATTACTATAATATCTCAAGATGAAAAGACAAAGTGTATCAGGAGAGAGACACACGACAACCCAATAATTTATTTTCCATCCTTTTCATAGGAATTGATTTTAAATTGTTTATATTGTTCTGTACTTCACTGAGCTTGCTGAAATGTGTAGCCTAATGAATATTGGAATGATACGCTGATTTGGCTACACTGGGACACATGAAAACAATTAACCAATTAACTTGCTCGCATTGTTTATTTTAACATGAGACTACAGGTTATTGGCCTAGAGGCCCAATCTCATATACTGCACCACTGTAAATAACATGCTCATTTGTGTAATTTATGAGGGTGGCTTAGCATACACTGCAACATGATACATATTTGCAACTTCAAGTGCTTGTTTTATAAAATGCTGCACTGATTCACAGAATTCAGTAAGCTTTAATCCGATGTTAAACCAGGTTACCATCCATTATGGCCACATATGAGGTTGATATTCCAATGTATGTGTGAGATTCATTTTATTTTGTTTTTAGAATTGGAATCATGGTACACTGCACAGTGCAATGAATGGTCACCATATTAAAAGTTTTATGTCATGGAAGAAGTTTTATTCTCTAATAATTTACTTTCCTAGGTCAGGAAATCCACACACATTTATTTCATCCGATTAACCTCTTTTTGCAAAGATATATTTGAAATGCTCTTTTTGTAGACTACTTTACAGAATGTTCCTTTTGGAGCTGAACAACAGAATTAAATGAATGTATAAAATATTTATCTCTATCATATTCACCAATGGAAGACCAATGAGGCTGTACAAAATAATAATTTAAAAATGCATTGAAAGTCTACCCAAAGTATGCCCCTGAGCTGCCTCTGTCCCAGAATTATATGGCATACTCTAGGGGGTTGGGGGAAAGCGAAGGTAACTATAGTGGTTGCAGTGATACATTTTCCATGGAGACACAGGGGGGCCCAAAACTTTTTTCTGTTACATATGAGGAGACCAGTACTCAATGATGCATTAGAGCTGAGGGGACTATTGCAGATTATGCTTTAGATCCAAGTAGCTTTAGGTTCCCGTCCGTTGCTTAGCAGTCATGTTTTGCTTGGAAATACAACAGTAAAGCAGGTATAGATGCAGCTATATTTTAAATGTAATAATAAAATATATGGAAAAATTTAATTCTGTGTACACTTTGTAAAGAAAAGAATATTTTTACAAAGCTTGCACAGACTGACATTTCTCCATAGACATGAATGTAATGCATTATTAGATTTAAAATACGGACGCATTTTAAAAGTATTTTACTGTTTTATTTTGCTCTTATTTTACTATGTGTGAATCAGCTCAGGCTATATCTTCACATCAGGAATATATCGGGCAAAGGCAGCCATCAAGTTTTATAGATGGCCGCTAATAAGGATCATGATCATTATTAGTGGCCATCTATATAATGAGACGACCGTCTTTGCTTGATATGTTCTCGAAGTGGGAAAATAGCCTTGTTGTCTTGTTTTTCCTCATATTTTGTTCCAGCACCAAAATATCAGCTTAATTTTAAATATGTAAATGGACTGTAATGCCAAGGGCATTCCCCAGTGCGGTAAAAGGCTAGCCTTTGCCAATCTCCTGTACCTCCTGGCACACTGTGAGGTGGCGCATGCGTAAACCTGTGCAATAGGAGTAGAACAGTTCTGAAGCCACCAAGAGAAGACAAGCTGGCTGCAAATGCACTCCCTGTGTTTAGAGAGCATTAGATTTCATAGGAGAATATATGTGGAGAAGACAGCTTATTGGCCATCACTTGAAGGGGGAAGGGGGGCAAATGCAAGCTGGGGGCGAAGGAGAAGAGTCAATGGGTTGATGCCCCACTGGGGGATGCCCTCTGGGCACTTGGGGAACACAGGTGTGACATTAGAACTTATTTTTACCACTTAATTGGTGATGATAGTTTCTTTTTAATTTAATCTGTGTCAATATTCGTCAAAATGACTGTATACATTAATTTACAATACATACAATTAGGAGGGTTTTCTATTTAAGGAATTTCCATCATTAATTCTTATTACATGTAACAATTTTTTGTAAAAGCTGAAATCAAGTAACCATCACTTTTGATTCAAATCTCTAAGCAGATGTTAGTTAGAGGCATTAATACAGTGACTTCAATAACCAGGACAAGCAAGCATGTTCTCATTAACTAATATTTAGAACATATATGTAAATGTCACCAATAAAGTAGTAAGAACGGCAACTCACCATAGTCTTCTTACATTCACAATTTATTCAGAAGTGATATCTTTAGTGCTAAAAAAAACATGTACAACAGGCACAGATGCCAATGAAACTATGGGGTTATTATTATTATTATTTTTATTATTTATTTATAAAGAGCCCTTAATTCCAGAGCGCTATACAAGTGATAGCGGTAACGGACAGGAACAATACAAGATAAAAACACATTACATAAAGGCAAATGGCAGACTGGTACAGACTGTTTTTTTTTAATCACTGAAGCTATGTTTCTGAATGAATTGGGATTTTAAGAAGACTTGCGATTGTGGTGAGTTGCTACTCTTACTTCTTTATTGGTGAAATTGCACAAAAATTGCTGTTTTTTTTTTTTACAACCAATGCTTCATTAGTACCATGACCTAAGTATCTCTCTGAAAGGGTTAAGAGGACCACTAGTAGTGCCGACTATTTTTTCCACTTTTATTGGATATATGTAAATGTAATGTCCTTTCTTGGCATCATGAAAAGTGTTCGCATTGTTCATTAGTTTCTGAGACAGCTCTGCAGAATAGGATTTTTATTTCGCTTTAACCATATTGTAAAATCACTGCTTCTTGCTCTTCCATTGTGTATGGTGCCTAGTTTTATAATGAATTTGCAAATAGAGACAAAACACCACACAATGCATCTAGTTAGCTAACATATGAGGTCAAATCCCGCAGCTCCTATCTATTTATATGTAGATAAAAAGCAGCATGGACAGGGTTTAAATGGATTATTTATTTTTATGGAGCTGCTTCCCATAAAGAGTGTGGGTGATGCCCCAGGAGATATTTGAACAGGAGAACGCTCGATTTCACTGAAACATGGAAACATGATCTCACATGCAGAGGATTGCTTGTTTTACTAAAGATTTTATCCTCTACTGTACTTACCTGTTCTTTTATGACTTTCTAATAAATTGATTAAAAAAAATACAAATGTTACCATACGTCATTTGGCAACATAGCAGAAACCATTCAAATTCAGCTGTGTGCATTGAAGAAATATGTATGTACATTATTCAGATGTGCCCAATTATGCTGCAATGTACCCCTAACAAGTCCCAAGTGAAGCAGGAAGCATACCCTTGCCCCATTTATTTGCCAGGTAGTCTATTTCATTCTAGCTTCTTTAGGATGGAAAATACATGGATAGACAAAAGCAAATGATTGCCTTGATGTTTCAGTAGGCCATGGTAAAGTACTAGTATTTGATTCCATGAATCTGAATGTATTGATCAGAGTTCATATATGTGATGGGGGAAAGCAATATTTGATTTGTGTTTGCGTTCCTTACTATTCGAAGGATTACCAGTCACTTTAAAAAGGATTGTTACCATGGTGCTCAAGACCAGTTCTAAGGCCATTGCTGTGTAAATACATTTACTGTATTTCCTGTAAGCCTCATCCACACAGCTGTCTTCCAGTAGACATAAAAGTGCATGAGGCCTTATTGTACCTCTATAATGTACATCTATGAACAGTATCTAACATAAACAAAAGACAGTGACAGTGTCATATGGCAGCAACTGATCATGGCCTCCTGTATATGGCTCTCCATAAGCTCACTGTAAAATGACAAAATAAACGCAGCTAGTTCCATATGTAAATTATTACTGCAATATTTACCATCAAAAATGATTATTAGATGAACAGGGTCACATCATACAAAATTCTGAATATTTATGAATTACTGCATTTCCTTCCATGAGCACTACTATGGTAGTAAATCAGAATATATAATAACTAAAACTATTCAGTAATTAAAGAATATAATTTGCACTATGTCTCTAGAAAGCAAAGACAAGAACCAATGCACCGTCTACATACTGTGCATAATAAAGGTATGAGGAGAAATCTTATATGTAGGCATAGGTTATCCAGATATTAAGTTATGAGAGTCTGTATGATCAGGTATAATCCTTCACAAGATTCTAATGTAAAAGAAAACCACAACACTCACAAAAAATAAAGGTCTACAAACTTTATTAACATATAGAAGGTTACAGTTCAGATGCTCTGGTGCCAAAACATTGGCATGTATATAAGCATACAGTTAGTATCCTGTGCTATTGTCTTCTTTATCATAAATGAAAAATCTGATTAACTCATCTTGGTCAATATTTAATTTAGGTTTACTATTTTTTGTTTTCCTACATCTGATATAAGTGGATTTATGGCTAGGTTCACAAACAGTAAAATAAAAGCTTAATACCACCATCATTTTGAATCAAAATAAAATAATGTGTGCAGAGAGGAAAAACGACTGTATTCTGCAAAGGCAGGTTGTAAATGATGAGCATGTTTATCATAAGGCTATGTTCCCACTTCGGGAACATATCTGGGGAAGGCAACCGTCACATTATATAGACTGCAACTAAGGGAGATCATGATTATTAATTATTAGCAGCTGTCTATAAAACGAGATGACCGCCTTCCCCTATATGTTCCCAAGGTGGGAACATAGGCTATGGGTGGTCAAAATCAGTTACGGCGTGTTTTATTTTATATGGGGTGGGCACTACTGTCTGATTTACTATTGACTTCAATGGAGCAGATTATTATATTAAAAATATAATAAAGTAATATTTTAACTTTATTACTGTGTGTGAACATAGCCTTAAAGGAGAAGTCCGGCAAAAACTTTTATTAAAGTGTATTGCCCCCAAAAGTTATACAAATCACCAATATACACTTATTATGGGAAATGCTTATAAAGTGCTTTTTCCCTGCACTTACTACTGCATCAAGGCTTCACTTCCTGGATAACATGGTGATGTCACTGGTGATATTGTCCACAACTTGTGGGTAGGTAGAAGAGTAGAGCTTTACAGAAGCTTCCCTCACTGCTGCCCTGGTCTGGTTTTCAACAGGACCAATAAGTGTCCATACTTATATTAAAATGCAGTGCTTGATAAATACATTGAAGAAAGAAATTAGATAAACCTCTTTCTAATCTTTTACAGGCTAAAGTGTCAGATAAAAACAAGACCCTTGCACCTATCTGTAAGGTTAAGTTCACAACGTGGCGATCTGGAGCCACATTGGATGTAGTAAACTAGATGCATTGCACCCAGCATCCCCTTTAGCTCTACATAGGCTGAAATGGGGCCTGGTGCTAGACTTCCTGCTTTGGTGTTGAAACTTATGTTTATGGATCAAAAAATGCTGCATGCAATGTTTTTTGATCCTGCACAACCATGCAGCAAGGTAACTATAGCAGATGCATGAACCCATGCTAGGAAAAGCATTACAGAGAGTATTACCTGCTCTGCTTCTGGATGCAGAGCACAAAAGCAGAAGTCTATCTATGTATGTCCACTTTGGCCAGGTACAGTTAATAGACGTAACCAATGACTGCAGGAATAAACAGTGGGTGCCCAACCAACATTTAATATAGAAAGAACATTTGAATTCTTTGTAAACATATATTTATTCACAAGTACAGAGCAATAAAAAGGGAATGACTGCATGATACATTGCCTTTTATTTACTGTTGACTATGAAAACACTCAACATCAATCTTGCTGTTTTTTTCCAGTAACATCCTTACATAAATTATAACTTATTAAAATCAGTTTTTTTGTCTAAAGGATATATGTAGAATTTAAAGAGGTTTTCTGTGAATTCGATGGATTTTATCTGACTCCATGGACACAGCACTAGAGCCATTAGACAGACACTTGTCTGTATCATATGACATATCCATATGTAAGGTCATCAATGACTATATATATATATATATATATATATATATATATATATATATATATAATGTCATTGATGACCTTACATATGGATATGTCATATGATCATGATCAGCTGATGATATTGCAGTGCTAATTTAAATTGTATAATCCTAGCATCATATTTAACACAAATATCAGAAAACATTTAGAGTATCATAATTTATCCTCATTTCAAAATGTTCTCATGCAGTTTTGTATGGAATGTGGCTCCTGGCTGTCTCTCACAAGGGAGAACAGCTTGGGGACCATCATTTGTATGGTTTCTGCAACAGGGAAAATGCATAACCAGACAAAATAACTGATAACCTAAGTATTTAAATGATCCATTTAAATTTTTTTTATTCCTTCATATAATGGCATCTTTAAAATCCTATAGAAATTGGGCAGGCTATAGTGCCTGTACAGGGTGATGGAACTGGGAGTGGTACATTTTGTTAATGATGATAGATTGGTAAATTCATAGATTCCGTAATATATAACATTATGCCAATTGTGAGGATGTCACACCTTGCTGGAATAAAGGCAATGTTGCAATCACCTGCTTCTGTTTACAGTAAGAAATGTTTAGTAAGATTATACCAAAAAGTATATATAAAATGGGGATGTAATATATAGAGTGATTTTTGCAAAGGGAAAAGATTTCTAACCATCTCGTGCAGAATGTATATTTCTGATTGCAACAATCAGGAATATGAACTGCCAGGTCATCCCTTCCTAAAATGTGCAAATCACACCTGCAAGCTAGGGGAAATACTTGTTATGTAATCTCTTCATTGTAGATAGAGAATCATCACTACCACTGAATCACTGATGGCATAAGATGTGTTATGTACACACAGAACAAAAAGGACTGTGCAATAGCCAATTTACTCAACCACTGAGAGGATTAGGAACATTTTCCATTCAGCTCCTTCTCGTCTATACAAAGATCATGTTTGTGTTAGTTGAATATTCTATATTTGCAATATATGTTTTTGACATTATTATTATTTGTTTGGTTAAAGGGCTTATATGAGATTTAAAAACGGGCTGCTTCCCTCCTCCCCCCAGAAACAGCAGAGCTCTTAACCCTAGACTTTATCAGCATTGCACCTCAGCCACATTCTTGGATAGGCCTGAGCTGCAATGCTAGACAAGTGTGGCTGGGATCTGAGATAAAAAGCATTCACGTTTTTCCAATTCTGTATGACTCCTTTAATATCCAGCCTCATAATGACAATAATGTAACCTGGTTTTCACTCTCTAGTGGCCTTGTACATTCTTAAAATTCTTATAAAATAAAAAGCATTACCATAATCACCATTTTTGTACTCCTAAAACTGGGAATGCAATATAATTCTTTTTTTTAATTAGGGCTTCTCCTAAAAGTGGGGATTTCCAATAACTGCCGATATACATAGTATGTCTGCCGGAGTTCATTATAGCTGCATAGATGAAGCTTACTTGTGGCTAAAATATAAGAAATGAAACATATGCCTTTGAATTTTTGAGATTTTATTAATCCCTACAAAAATACAGAATTCTGCTTAAAATGTAGATCTTTTGTATTTTTTTTGTATTGTAGGAAAAGATATTTTACTTAAATTTTGGTGTTTTATTTCTTAGTGCTGTGCGTTGCTTTGTGTGTATATTTGAATGTAATTACAGCAGTGCCAATTTGCCAAAGATGTTTCACTTTTTTCTGTTTATTTTTATCTTATGGATTGGGATGGCCAGTAATTTTGTTAACCAGGTTTTTTTTGTCTGTAAATTTGTGAATTTATTTAAGTTAAATGGTTGACTGCAACTTTTTTTAGATTAGTTTAAAAAAAAACATGCAATAAGATTGGCGTAGATTCTATATCTGTGTGTCTTTCCATTGGAGTGACTGTTACTTGTGAACAATTGAATTTATGTAATCTTTATGTGAGATAATTATTTGTAAATATTTACCATAATTTTATTGGTTCGGAAAATAAAAGTAATTTTTTTAAGTTCACCAAAGTTTCCTACTTTGTCTTTACAGTAACTGGGTTTTGTTTGTAAATTCTAAAGAATATCTGCTTAAATTGTTAAGCATTTTATTTTATAAGTAATATTAGAGGGGTCCTTCAGACATGCAATTTTTTTTTCATATTTAAATTTTTTTGCTGAGAACATAATAAACATCCCATACTCATCTGCCACACTTCCCCCACCATCTTTCTGTTGCATCTTTGGTTTCTTGCTGAGCACTCTGGCAGCTTCCCTTAAGATGCGATGATGGCCCCCTCAGCGATGATGGCCCACTCAGCAAGTTACTACAGTGCTGCCAGGACAAGCCTGTTTTGAAAGTAGTGGGTAGAATGGTCAGTAGGGGACCAAAGGCGGGGGAAGAGGGGGCTAGATGAGTTCTCAGAAACCCCAGTAATATATAAAAAATTGCATGTCTGAAATATCCTTTAAATATTAATTTTTTAAAAATACATATTTTTAGTATTATGCAAAAATAGTAGGCTCTCAGGATTAATCTTTAACCCCTTCAAGACAGAGCCCTTTGATGCACAAAAGTCCAGGTCAAATTAATGCAATGTTCCTCCCCGCCTTCTAAGAGCCATAGCGCTTTTATTTTTCCACCTACAGGGCTGGGGTGAATTTTTTTGGCATAATCCCTAGTTTTTATTAATAGAAAAATTTTGATTGCTTTTTATTATTTTTTTTTGTATATAAAATTTAACAAAACCAGCAATCCTGGTGCGTTTTTTTTTCTGTTTACGCCATTCACCGTGCGGGAACAATAATGTTATATTTTAATAGATCAGACAATTCCACATGCTACGATATGTAATATGTTTATTTATTTATTATTTATTTATATTTTTATATTTTTTCGGCGATCTATGTATAGAGCCTGCCTGAGAGCAGACTCTATACATGGATAGCCCATCCGACAGGATGGAGGTAAGGAGCTTACCCCTGTCGGTCCCGATCACTCAGTGACAGATGCCTGATCTGTCACTGAGCAGCTTAAACGCTGTGATCGCTGTAGATCACGGCGTTTAAGGGGTTAATGAGAGTCGCTTTAAGGACTGGGTTACTTCTTGATGAACTAAGCTAAATAAGATCACTATGTGCTGCAAGGGCCCTGCAGCACAAATTACTTATCTAATTATTCTACTTTGTTCTATGCTATATTTTATTATTATTATTATATTGATTTTATCTTGTCTTCTCTTTTACATTGGGTATGTTATAAAAATGTCTTTTCAAAATTTATAATAAACATATATTTTAAGGAGTAATCATGAGAGCCTGCTATTTTTCTCTGGAGTACATGATACTCAATATACTCCTAATACTCTATCTTTATATTGGGTAGAACACTCATCAGATCCCAATATTTTTTAGTATTGCCATAAGTAGCAACATTAAACAATCCATGTGACTTTCAGACTTTTTCTGGGACATGCAACAAGTACAGACATTAGTACAGTACCCTTCAAATGCAGGAAGGAAACCACACAATTTCAGGAGTCATTTAAAGAGGAGTCTTAACGTGCATTCTGACACAAGGGAGAGAGCTCCTAAATGCAAAATTTTCATTAACTTGCTTATCATACTCAGCACAATAAAGAATTGTATGATTTGGTCTTATAAAATTATGTTTGTGATTAACAATAAAAGCTGATGAGCTGGCATCCTTACAGAGGTCTTAAGGAAAACTAGTCAAGCAGAAAATCAAACTGAAGGCAACAATATTAAGGGTTATTTTACTTGCTTCATTAAAGTTGATTGTGTTCAGTTCAAGATCTTTATTATAAATTTTATCAGTATACTGTAAATCGCATGCATTTTATATAAAATGTTCATAAGTACTATTTTGGTAAAAACTTCAAAATGTGTTTAAAATGGCCCAGTATTGACTGAAAAACACATTATTCTCACTTGCAGCAAAAATAGTTTTGCCTAAATACATATTGCCAGGGCCAATTCTAGGCTTTCTGCTGCCTGAGACGAAACCTTACATGATGCCCCCCATCAGCCATCAGGGATATGCAGCATAGCGGAGAGCTTTGTGGGTGAGCTGGAAGTTTAGGCTATGTTCACACTACGTAAGTTCCACATAAATCACGGCCATAATTTCTGCAGTACTTGCGTAGTGCTGCAGGCTGAGAGAATCCCGGTCGGAGTGTATACACATATGGGGAGATTTATGAAAGGGTGTAAATATACACCTGGTGTAAAATGGCCACAGCAACCAATCACAGCTCAGCTCCCAGCACTGGTAAAATATATAAGAAGAGCTGTGATTGGTTGCTGTGGGCAGTTTACACCAGGTGTATATTTGCACCCTTTCATAAATCTCCCCCATAGTATACACTCCGGCCAGGATCCCTAGCGGCGCCGTAGAAAACTGACATGTCAGTTCACACAATGGAGCGAGCGGCTCTGGCTGCATGCTCCATTGTGTGATGTGGGGAGTTCTGATGCGGGAGCGCACTGATGTGTCCGCGTCAGAACTCAGTGACGCTAAAGATCATCCTATCAGTACTGCAGTACGGTTGAGATGATCTTTTCTGAGACCGGCCGTTCCGTTACCCGGACAGGTCACGGAACGGCTGGCCTCATACTACGTGTGACTGCCTTATATTGTATCCTACGTTTAATAGGGAGCCAATGTAGTGACTGGCGCAGAGTCGTGAAAAGAATGTGAAAGAGATTAAATATGGGGAGTGAAGGACAGAGCAGAGTCAAACATAACTCCAAGGCAGCGAGCTTGCTGTGTAGGGTTTATGGTTGCACCATATACAGAGATCATATTGTCAGGTGGAGGGTGGTTAGCAGAGGGAGGCAATACAGCTTCCGCAAAGTAGCAAAATTAGAATTGAAATATGCTGTATTAGGTTAATATACGGTAAAGAGGCTGGTGGCTATAATGAAATAGACAGGATCCCATTCCTGTTTATTGTATTATAGCCGCCAGCTTCTTTACTATCTATTTACTTAGCACAGCACATTTTCTTTCAAAGCCAACTTTTTGCATAAATAGCATGTTCATATAATTTGTCACATTCAGGTGACAAACAATTCAATTCCAGCTTGCTGCTTTCCCAAATTCTAAAATTATCCATAAATCATCCAATATACCCTAGTGTGACCCCCAAGAGTGGTTAACAAAATTGTGTGTCATTGTGTGCAGACTTAAGGCGAATGGTGGTACATCACTTTTCTGTTTTAACCATGAATAGACCAGTGATGGCACCGGGGTGCCGGTGCCGCGGTCCTTTTTTTGAATGCCGCCCGATTCCCACGCACTGCACCGATCTATCGCCAATAGAGAAGCCACGTACCACTGGTACATTCGCTTTAACATACCAAAGTCTGAAAACTCAATTATTACAATTAGGGATGAGCGAACCGAACCGTTACGAACCAGATTCGTTACAAACTTTGCAAAAAGTTCGGTTCGGTGCCGAACCAAACTTTCAAAAAGTTTGTTACGAAGTTCGTTAAGATCGCAACAGCGTCGCAAAACTGTACTTTAATCAGAGAACAGAACAGGATAAAAGGGATTATTACTCCTATAATCCTTTGTATCCTGTTTTTATGTGAATATCAAGGTGTGTGACGTCACTCCAGGAACAGGAAGTGCTTGAGCCTGGCTGCAGTTCCTCATTATGTTTCCAGACGGCAGAGAGAAAGGAGGTGTACGTTAGGCAGAGAGGGAAAACACATAGATTACATATCCAAACAACTGGATAAGTACAGGGAGAGATAGAGAAGGAGTATATATTGTTTGTGAGAGAAGCAGGAGAGAGGAAGATAAAAAAAGAAAATCGCAAGATCCAGGGAAAGCTTGATAAGCCCATACATAGTGAAAGAGGCTGAGAAATCAAAAGTTAGGTAGAGAGAGGGAGAGATAGGCATCTAACTCTTGTTTGTTTGTTTGTGATCAGCTGTTCTACGTGACGCTAAGTCAGCGCCCCACAAAAGCTGTCCGTTTGTGCTCTGCTGGTTGCCGACAACCCCGTCTAGCGGCCCGCAACCAAAAAAGTTTAAAAAAACTTTAAATTTTTTTTTTTTAAAGTGTGTTTGTTTGTGATCAGCTGTTCTAGGTGATGCTTAGTCAGCGCCCCACAAAAGCTGTCCGTTTGTGCTCTGCTGGTTGCCGTCAAACTCGTTTAGCCACCCGCAACCAAAAAAGTAAAAAAAAACTAAAAAAAAAATAAAAAAAGTTTGTTTGTTTGTTTATGATCAGCTGTTCTAGGTGACGCTAAGTCAGCGCCCCACAAAAGCTGTCCGTTTGTGCTCTGCTGGTTGCCGTCAAAACCGTTTAGCCACCCGCAACCAAAAAAGTTAAAAAAAACTTAAAAAAAACAAATAAAAAAAGTTTGTTTGTTTGTTTGTGATCAGCTGTTCTAGGTGACGCTAAGTCAGCGCCCCACAAAAGCTGTCCGTTTGTGCTCTGCTGGTTGCCGTCAAACGCGTTTAGCCACCCGCAACCAAAAAAAGTTAAAAAATAAAAAAAAATGTCTTTTTTGTGATAACCTGTACATTTCTGCTTTGCTGGGTGCCTCCAACCCACAAAGCAATAGTCACTGAAACTTTGTGCCTTCTGGCCAATAAATTATTTCTTTTTCAAAATTTACACCAACCAAAGAACTATGTCCAAGCGTCCTACTTCCAGAACTTCCCAGGCAAGGACTGCAACGGCAGGCGGTGAGGGTAGGAGAAGTGGCAGCACCAGGCCCGGTGGCAGCCGGGGCAACAGGCGTGGCAGCAGGGTGCAGCTACCCCAGACGCCCACGGGCCATGTAAGAACCACACAGCCAGCGGTTCTAGATTGGCTAACCAATCCTCCCATTCCACTGCCCAAAGCTCCCAAACGAGGTCAGCTGGATCATCTGACACCACCCTTACATGGGACGGTCAGCGACAGTCCTCTGCCCCGTCCCCTGTTATTAATATGCCACTCACCTTTGGGGCACCTTCTGCCAGGGAACTCTTGGCAAACCTTGATTTGCCCTTGGAGTCTCTACCACTTTTAGTGATGATGATGATGATGAGGAGGTAGTAGTCCCCCAAAGGCAGCAGGTGGAACGTGCAGAGACTGCAGAGGAGGTGTTGGCTGTAAGCAGTCAACAAAGTCAGGGAGGGGCATCCAGTGCCACACCTGAGATCCTGTCCCAGCCCCTGGAGAAAGTAGCAGTGGTGGTGATGATGATGTCGCTGATCGGACGTGGCGCCCTCAAGCAGCATTATCTTCTGTGTCATCAGGGGAGGAAAGTGAGGTGCTACTGAAGCAGCAACATCCCACTGGTGCAAGTAAGCGAGGCACAAGAGCGAGGGGTATGTTACCAGGCAGACTTCATCAATACCTTTAAGCCTTGGTCCTGAGAGGGGACCCTCAGGCAGCGGTGGCAGTGAACAACCAGCAAGACCCCCCGTGGCTGGCAGCAAACCACGATCCTCTGTCGTCTGGCAGTTCTTTCGCCTGAGGACAGATATGCACATCGCTCTGTGCCTGCTGTGGAATGAGAGGGTCAGTCGTGGCAGGGGTGATAATCTTGGGACAACATCCATGAGGAAGCACATGGAAAGGCAACACCAACAGGCCTGGAAAAACCATGACCCAAATACCACCTCCTGTCAGGATGCACCATACACTGCAGATCCCATCATGCAGCATCCTCTCACTGGAACTCAGGGCTCATCAGCCTCAGTTGCCAGGAGCAGCAGCAGCACAGTCTCACTGCCATGTACACCCCTAATGAGGCAGCAATCCCTGACCGAGTCCATGGCCAAACGTCAGGTGTACTCTAGAAGCCATCCCATGGCACAGAAACTGACCGAACACCTGGTTAAGCTGCTGGTGCTTCAGTCCCTGCCTTTTAATGTTGTGGACTCCCAGCCTTTCAGGGATTTTGTGGCGTGTGCACACCCCAGATGGCGAGTCCCCAGCCGCCACTACTTCTCGAGCAAAGCTGTCCCATCACTGCACAGTTATGTGAAGAGAAAGGTTGGCGACTCATTGGGACTCTCGGTGTCCAAGACAGTGCATCTGAGTGCTGATGTCTGGTCCTCTAATTATGGGCAAGGGCAGTACATGTCCGTTACTGCCCATTGGGTCAACATCCTCCCAGGAGACCATCAGGCCCATTCTTGCCACTGTCACCTCCTTGGTGCTTTAGGGGGCCAGCAGTGGGTAGCACAAGTTCTGCCTCCACCACCACTGCAGTCCAACCCGACCCAGTGTCTTACCACCGATGTCAGGCCCGCCGCTCTCAGGCTGTCCTCCATTTGGTGAGCCTGGGTTAACGAAGCCACAGTGGGCAGGAGCTCCTCCGGACCATCAGGGAGGAGATAGCTGAATGGCTGACCCCACGTCGACTAACGGTGGGAAGTGTCGTAGCGGACAACGGGAGGAACATTGTCTCTGCAGTTCAGCGGGGAGGGCTGACTCATACACCTTGTATGGCACATGTGATAAATCCCATAGTGCAGAGGTTTCTCCTATCATTTCATGCACTACATGACCTTATGAGGATGTCACGTAGAGTGTGCAAACATTTCAGCCACTCCTACGCTGCAAGGAACACCCTGCTCAGAATCCAGAGACAGCGTGGTATGCCCCAACATCGGCTAATCTGCGACGTGCCAACCCGCTGGAATTCTGCCCTCCATATGCTCGACCGCCTGTACGAGCAAAGGTCAGCCATAACAGACTACCTCATGGGGCAATCAGGCAGCTTCACGCCACACTGCGACTTCCAAGTAACACACTGGCAGTTAATGCGGGAAGTCTGCCAATTGTTGATCCCTTTTGAGGACGCGACTCTCTTTGTGAGCAGGCAGGACTATGAGATCAACGACATCATCCCACTCCTCCATGTTCTGGAAAGTGCGCTGAGCAACATCATCAGCGTGGATTCCCAGGCCACAACTCCAAGGCTAAACATCGCCTTGAGCCCAGAGCTGGATGAAGTGCAGATGGAGGTTGAGGAGGAGGAGGAAGATGTCTACGCCCAGCCATTCCGCACACCGCCACCTGGCTTCTCTGCCTCTCCATCACAGGAGGAGATGGAGGATGAGGTGGTAGAGGAAGAGGAGGAAGACCCCAGCAGACCCTGGAACTATACCGAGGACAGTGGAGAGGAGAGGCGCTCATTGTCCTTGGTGCAGATGGCAAGGTGTCTGCGGGAGTGTCTGCGGAATTATAGCCGGATTGTGGACATCCGTCAGAGGGACCAATACTGGCTGGCCACCCTGTTGGACCCTCGCTTCCGCCGCAAAATGGCAGAATTCTTCCCGCTAAAGGGAGGCTAAACTGGTGTACTACAGGGACATGCTCACCAGTCAGTTGGTCTCAACTTACCTGCGAGACCAGCCAGGTTCCTAGACAACATCCTCTGGGGGGGAACCAGCGCGCTCCACTCCCACCACCACTAGTCGAGGCGCTACAGCCTGCAAGCCCTCATGAGCGATTTCATGCAGCCAGCTGGTGAAGAAAGAACACAGCACCGGACTTATGGCGTGGACAAGCATGAGCTCAGCCTCCAGTTCACTGCCTACCTTGATTCCACCCTGCCCCAAAGTGTCACCAACCCCGTGCAGTACTGGGCAGAAAAACTGGAGATTTGGCCTCAACTGGCAGAGTTTGCCTTGGCTCTGCTGTCCTGCCCAGCCAGTAGTGTGGCGTCAGAGAGGGTATTTAGTGCGGTGGGTAACATCGTAACACCGCAAAGAATGAGGCTCTCTTGGCACAGTGTGGAGATGCTCACTTTTGTTAAGATGAATCGTGCCTGGATTACATCGGATTATACCACCCCCCTGCCTGATGTGAATGACTAAGTCATCAGTCACCCATCTTGCATGGCAATCCGTGTGTCCAAGAAATTGACCTTAATATCCTAAATATGTGCCCAACGTAAAAATCCGTAATTTAACTTATTAAGTAATGTTTCCCCCTTAGACCCCAATTTTTTTTAAAAAAAAATCACCTTAAAAATTCCAAACTTAATTCGGATACATTTGAAAAAACAGATCCCCATTTCCAAATTTGATGCCCATGGTGTGTTGGCCATTTAACATCTCCACACCAGATTAATGCCTCACACCAGTGCACCGTCCAACCCATACCCCAAGAACAGTTGCAACCCTAAAATAAACCCCACGACTATGCTTCAAAAAGTGTGGATTTCACCTTTTGTGAACTATAGCCGTGGGGTTCTATCCCTTGCACCCGTGCCAAGGAACACTACTCACCGTTTTGTGAGCGGGTACTAACTGTTCTTGAGGTATTTTGTGGATATCATGAGAGTAGTGAAATCTTGCACCGCAAATCCCGATAGGGTTCCTCTGTGTGCAAATTATTTCACGCCTCTCATGCAGTCACGCATGGAATAAGGCTGTCTATGGGGTATATATCACGGAGGCTGCTGTCCTTCAACTGTGATATAAAAAACCACCACAGTTAGTTACAGTGACAAACAGTTGCTGAAAGGCAGGTTAACTTGCCTTATTTACGGGTGCCTTTACAATGGTAGGCTTTTTTGTGGTTCCCTGCTGGCTAAAATCCACAGCTCATACTTGGCTGATTTTATGCCACCTTCAGTACTATGGGGCTGGGCGCAAATACCCAGTTCAGTGCAGAACTGCGTATGTCCGGCCGGCACCCTAGTACTGAATGCCATTTGGTGAACGGTATAAAAATGCCCTGTGGATTTTACTCAGCAGACCCGCAGCCACATGTGAAGGTACCCATAGGGTGAGGTTTTTTGGGAGTGACAAAAGTGAGGGTGGGAGGTCACTCCCATACCCCATCAGGGGTTTTTCCCCTACCCACTTTAAAAGATAAGTCCAGGCAATCAATAACTTTCTGTACCCTTACTTGACCCAGAAACTTGAACCGGACTTATCCTTTAAGCCAGCTGGTGATAGCACTTAAAAAACACAAAAGCATACATCTATTGGATTGGATACTACACTCGGTCAGGAAATCAAACTGGTGTTAAGAAAAAATTTTTTTTTATATATATATATATATATATATATATATGTGTGTATCGCCAACAGCCATAGGCCCAGATTCAACAGAGACACCAGAGTAGTTGCGTCAATTTGTAAAGCAAGTGCCAGTGAGGTGTCAATTTAATGAAAATTGGACACGTATTTTTGGATAATGGAACTGGGGTAAAGCCTTCTTGAATCTGTGCCTTTTAAATGTCCTTTCTTCACCTCATGGATTCTGTGGGTGAGGTTCTCTGTCTATTTTACCGTATCCTGCTAGACTAGGTGTAATGTTAGAGTGGTTTTTTTTTAACGTTGACTGTCCTGTGCTGAACTCTACATGAACATGTCATGTTTAAAGAATGATTTTTACAAACGTGCATATCCTTAGCTTCAAACTTCAGTTGTCTGTACTAGGTTCTTCAGGGTCCAAAAGAATATTACTCCTACTAATGCCCCCACCGTCAATTGTCTATTTGGAAACATACTGGGTGGAATAAATAGCTGCGGAAGCTGCCATCTCAACTTTTCTATTTTTAACAATACTGGCCTGAGAGCTATCAACTGCTGCCTTCTTCTGCTCCTCAACTGGTCTGTTTTTAATAACACTGACATTGAATCAATCAACTGCTGCCTCCTCCTTCTCCTCAAGTAGCCTCTCCTCGATAAGACTGGCCTGGATTCGATCAACTGCTGCCTCCTCCTCTTCAAGTAGCCTCTCCTCGATAATACTGGCCTGGAATCAATCAACTGCTGCCTCCTCCTGCTCTTCAAGTAGTCTGTTTTTTAATTATACATGCCTGGAATCGATCAACTGCTGCCTCATCCTCCTCAATTAGCCTCTCCTCCATAATACTGGCCTGGAATCGATCAACTGCTGCCTCCTACTCCTCAAGTAGCCTCTCCTCGATAATACTGGCCTGGAATCGATCAACTGCTGCCTTCTCCTGCTCTTCAAGTAGTCTGTTTTTTAAATAATACTGGCTTGGAATCGATCAACTGTTGCCTCATCCTCCTCAATTAGCCTCTCCTCCATAATACTGGTCTGGAATCAATCAACTGCTGCCTCCTCCTCCTCAAGTTGAATCTCCTCAATAATACTGGCCTGGAATTGATCAACTGCTGCCTCCTCCTGCTCCTCAAGTAGTCTGTTCTTAATAATACTGGCCTAGAATCAATCAACTGCTCTGCTGGCAGAGAAACTGGAGATTTGGCCTCTACTGGCAAAGTTTTCCTTGGCTCTGCTGTCCTGCCCAGCTAGTAGTGTGGCGTCAGAGAGGGTAATCAGTGCAGCGGGTAACATTGTAACACCACAAAGAACGAGGCTCTCTTGCCACAGTGTTGAGATGCTGACTTTTGTGAAGTTGAATCATGCCTGAATTAATAATACTGGCCTGGAATCAATCAACTGCTGCCTCCTCCTCCTCCTCCCCCTCACGTAGCCTCTCCTCAATAATACTGGCCTGGAATTGATAAACTGCTGCCTCCTCCTCCTCCTCCTCAAATAGCCTCTCCTCTATAATAATGGCCTGGAATCGATCAACTGCTGCATCCTCCTCCTCAAGTAGCCTCTCCTCGATAATACTGGCCTAGAATCGATCAACTGCTGCCTCTTCCTGCTCTTCAAGTAGTCTGTTTTTAGTTATACTGGCCTGGAATCGATCAACTGCTGCCTTCTCCTGCTGCTGCTCAAATAGTCTGTTTTTAATTATACTGGCCTGGAATCAATCAACTGCTGCCGCCTCCTCAAGTAGCCTCTCCTCAATAATACTGGCCTGGAATTGATCAACTGCTTCCTCCTCCTTCTCCTCAAGTAGCCTCCCCTCAATAATACTGGCCTGGAATCGATCAATTGCTGCCTCCTCCTGCTCTTCAAGTAGTCTGTTTTTAATGATACTGGCCTAGAATCAATCAACTGCTGCCTCCTCCTACTGCTGCTCAAGTAGTCTGTTTTTAATTATACTGGCCTGGAATCAATCAACTGCTGCCTCCTCCTCCTCAAGTAGCCTCTCCTCGATAATACTGGCCTAGAATCGATCAACTGCTGCCTCTTCCTGCTCTTCAAGTAGTCTGTTTTTAGTTATACTGGCCTGGAATCGATCAACTGCTGCCTTCTCCTGCTGCTGCTCAAATAGTCTGTTTTTAATTATACTGGCCTGGAATCAATCAACTGCTGCCGCCTCCTCAAGTAGCCTCTCCTCAATAATACTGGCCTGGAATTGATCAACTGCTTCCTCCTCCTCCTCCTCAAGTAGCCTCTTCTCGATAATTCTGGCCTGGAATCGATCAACTGCTGCCTCCTCCTGCTCTTCAAGTAGTCTGTTTTTAATTATATTGGCCTGGAATCAATCAACTGCTGCCTCCTCCTACTGCTGCTCAAGTAGTCTGTTTTTAATTATACTGGCCTGGAATCAATCAACTGCTGCCTCCTCCTCAAGTAGCCTCTCCTCAATAATACTGGCCTGGAATCGATCAACTGCTGCCTCCTCCTCCTCAAGTAGCCTCTCCTCGATAATACTAGCTTGGAATCGATCAACTGCTGCCTCCTCCTCCTCAAGTAGCCTCTCCTCGATAATACTAGCCTGGAATCGATCAACTGCTGCCTCCTCCTCAAGTAGCCTCTCCTCAATAATACTGGACTGGAATCAATCAACTGCTGCCTCCTTCTGCTGCTCAACTTGTCTCTTCTCAACAATACTGGCCTGAGAGGCGAGCAATCTACTGCTGCCTTCTCCTGTTCCTCGACTTGTCTCTTCTCAACAATACTGGCCTGAGAGGCGAGCAATCAACTGCTGCCTCCTCCTGCTGCTCAACTTGTCTCTTCTCAACAATACTGGCTTGAGAGGCGAGCAATCTACTGCTGCCTCCTCCTGTTCCTCGACTTGTCTCTTCTCAACAATACTGGCCTGAGAGGCGAGCAATCAACTGCTGCCTCCTCCTGCTGCTCAACTTGGCTCTTCTCAACAATACTGGCCTGGGTGCAATCAAGTGCTGCCGCATCCTCCTTGTAAACTTTTTTTTTCAATATTTTTTGTCACTATTTTGGCACTTTTATTCACTATATTTTATTAATATTATTCGTATTATTATTTTTTTTCCCCACTTTATTCATTGTAATATTAACTGCAACTAAACGAAACTATACCATATCACACTCCCACTATTGTAGCTGCAATTATTCAGCCGTTAGAGCAAGGTTCGTTTTCGGTTCGGACCGATCCGAACTTCACGAAAGTTCACCGGATCGAACCCAACCGAACTTTTCAAAAGTTCGCTCATCCCTAATTGCAATGGCTATAATGGCTTTAGAATCATATTCCATTGTGTTTCATTTGCCTGTATATTACTGTTAGTGCCTTATCTATTCTATACATTGATCATCCAATAAGGTGATTTCCACCTAGTGATATTCATTAACATCTAAACCAAAATTAACCATTTCTTTTTTTCCTCAGTATCGGGTAATGTCATGGTAAACACCCCTTAGCATCTTTAAAAACACACTTTAGAAAACATCACTTACTGACAGAGGCAAAGTTCTAAAAAGATCTGGGGCACAAACCCCAAGGCATATTTTACACTCAAACCCCCCCCCCCCCCCCAATGCACACACTCTATCTCTCCCTTTCTTATAAAGTATATGCATTGAGAATGCTATCAAACATAAAACTTGTATTCTCTCCCTGGACATTACTCTACACATAGATATGCCAGCTCTGTTATAAAGAATTGGTAGTACAGTATGTACAACAGCCCATCTCTGCATTATACAATTCTGCACTTAGGAATAACCCTATACAAGAGCCAAATAATCCCTCTTTTCCATGATCACATATACTGTATCTTCTGCAAACCTGTCTGCCCTGACCTTTTTGCATTGCCTGTGACTACGTTTATTGGATTATGACCTTATACCTTCGCTGCCTCGCTATTGTGACCTTGGACTGACAAGCCCTCTTATTGTGTTTGTTCATCTTTTCGTGTTTTGTGTTACACCTGCCTAGGCTGGGGACTGTCGCCCAGTTGCTCACTGCCACCTAGGGCAGACTGTGAGAAGTAGGCAGGGACAGTGGGCAGGGTTCAGCCTAGGGTCCACTGTCTGTGTTCTCCTACTTGTGACTCTGGGTGTGAAGTCCTAACACTGTTATTTTTTTTATATTGGACCTCTGAAGCACCTATAGTTGATCACAGTTTAATCCAGTGTCTCACAGACGACTTCTTCTCTGGTCAGACAGCCGTGTTCCAACTGCAACTTGTCTCTCCAGAGTATGCTGTCCCCATTAGTGTACCATATGGTAATAATGTCCTTGCTATAAATACCCATGCCCCCCACCTCACTAATAATTCTCCAACAGTGCCCCCACTCGTTAATAATACCCACTGTGTCCATATGCAGTAATGAAACCTTCTGTGCCTCCATATGGTATTGATGCCCTTTTGCCCCATACAGTATTAATGCTTCCTGTGCCAACACACAGGAATAGTGCCCTCTGTGCTTCCATATTGTTATAATGCCCCCCTGTGACCACCAATAACGGGGATGGCAAACTTGCTCTTCTCCAACTGTTGCAAAATTACTATTCCTATCATGCCTGCACAGCCAAAGTTTTGGCTTTGTCTGTCTAGGTATGATAGACATTGTAGTTTTGGATGGCCAAACAGGTTCCTTCCAGTAATTATCAGATGCTGGCTGCCCAACAGGAAATGCTGTATTCCTTCCAGTCTGAAACAGTGCTCCCTGCTGCCACCTTTGTGTCAGGAACGATCCAAAGCAGTAGTAAATCTCTATAGCGATCCTTTCCTGCTCAGGACAGTTCCTGACACAAACAGAGGTGGCAGCAGTTAGCACTGTGTCAGAATAAAAAGAATACCTGAAGGGCACTGCAGCAGCCGAAAGCAATAGAGCACAGATCTTATTAATCTATGAAGTAAAACTATACTGCATAGATCTCAATGAGAGATCAGTGTAGTTTTACTAGTATGTGTGTAAAAAATTTTTTTATAAAAAATCTACTTCCCTAATAAAAGTTTGAATCACCCCCCTTTTCCCATTTTATAAATAAAAATAAATAAATAAACATGTTTGGTATCATCGCGTGCGTAATCGCCCAAACTCTTAATTTATTTCATTCCTGATCCCCCATTGTAAATGGTGTAAGTGCAACAAAATTCCAAAGTGCAAAATTGCGCATTTTTGGTTGCATCAAATCCAGAAAAATTATAATAAAAAGCGATCAAAAAGTCGCATATGCAAAAACAAGGTACCGATAAAAAGAACATCATGGCGCAAAATAGGACACCTCACACAGTCCCATAGACCAAAGGATAAAAGCATTACAAGCATGGTTATAGAGTGATTTTAAAGAACATACATTTTTAAAAAATTTTTAAAAGCCATCAAATAAAATAAAAGTTATATAAGTTACATATCATTGTAATCGTAACAACTTGAGGAACATATATAACAAGTCAGTTTTACCCTAGGGAAAACGGCGTGAACACAACCCCCCCCCCCCCCTCCAAATAAAAAAATGTGTTTTTTTTATTTCTATTTCACCACACATTTAATTTTTTTTGGTTTCACAGCATACTTTATGCAAAAATTAAGTGGTAATTGCAAAGTACAATTAGTGGCGCAAAAAATAATGGCTCATGTGGATCTCTAGGTAAAAATGCAAGTGCTATGGCCTTTTAAGCACATGGAGGAAAAATGGAAATTGGTCCGGTCTTTAAGGGGTTAAAATATAAAAAGACCACGTTTTTGTGTACGCTAAAAAAAAAATCTTTTTTTTTTTAATACATTTTTTTAAAAATGGAAGTCAGTAGAAAAACAGATGCACACAAATGCATAAAAAAACTGATTGCAAAAACGCAGTTTGAAGCTAGCCTAACACAATAATCGTACTGACCCAAAGAATAGAGATAACATGCTAGTTTTACTGTAAAGTGCACACCTTAGAAACAATTAATATTGTTAAAAAATAATATTCTTTCAGGTTTTGCTATACATTTTATAGTAGATAGAACAGTGTCATTACAAAGTACAATTAGTCTGTAGATGGAAAAATAAGAGTTATGGCTCTTAGACTTTTACACTTCCCTTTCCAGTTTGCCAACATCAACGCCTTAACCATGAATTGGAATCTGTCAGATTATATTCATGTTCCAAACCGCTGACACTGTTAGATGGTTATTAGGACATGGAGACACATTGGGGAAAATTTATCAAGAGCTTTGCGCCTATTCTATCAAGGGCTTTGTGTTCTATTTGTGAACCAGTATTTGACAGGCAAATATTTTTAAAAAGTCCCAAAAACTGGTGCAGGCTACATCTGGTCAGTACCAGGTGATTTTTTTTGCCAGTACATTTTTTGAAACTTTTTTGAGACTACTTAGATGCATTTACTATGGCAGTACATTTCCATAAATCATAAATCACACACAATATATTGGAACAAAATAAATGCCAACCCACATTAGAGTAGTCGCACACATTTGGCTCCATAGTAAATGTCCCACTTTGTACCTTACAACATTTACTGTATCTATCGGTGCTTCCAGAATATAGAAAAATGCTTTTAGTCTCTTTTACAAGACTCAAGACTCCTGATACATAGCTGGAGGGAATGTCTCTTCTCACCCCTTCCCTGCTTGATTGACACATGGAAGCTGAGTCCTAGGCAGAGTCAGGTTTAAGAAAGGGAAGAGGTGTTATAGCTTGCTGCACTTCAGGAACTTGGAAAACCTCTTTGACTCTTCTTGCTATATAATAAATTCATGTGCTACATTCTATAATGACAGACTGATATATGAAAAGGACCAGGTGTCTCCCTGATCTAACAGCTATCTAACATGTCAACAGTTTGGAATGTGAATTGCAGCTGCCAGATTCCATGTCCTTGGTATGGGGCCTATTCCAAAATAGCGAAAACGACCGGCCGATGATCGTGTCATCAACTGATCATTTATTTAGGCCCAAACCTAAAATCATCAGTTACCCACCGTGCATCGCTGCGTGGAATGGCAGTGTGCGGCGGACGACCGACGATTTGAGAAGCAGCATACATTACCTAGCAGGGCTTCTCCTCCGCTTCGTCTTCCTCCCCGGGTCCAGCGGCGCAACATCAGCTTTGGTGAGGCCTTACTGAGCTGTCAAACCGCTCAGCCAATCACAGGCTGGGACCGCAGCGGACAGTTGTCCCCGCTGCTAGAGGTAATATATGCTGCAAGGACATCAGTAACGATGTCCCTGCAGCCCTCGCTAATGATTGTCGGGCCGTGGAATAGGCCCAGTAAACGAGCGCCGATCTAGCAGATCGGCGCTCATTTACATAGTTGATCGGGCCCTGCTCGGCCCGTGGAATAGGGCCCTATATCTTTCTTCAGTGAGACTGAATTGTAATATGAGAATTTTGACATGAATTTGAGTTCAGACAAGCAAAGTATATATAAATAAATAAGTGATAATACAGGATGGGGACAACCATCTAAATTCCTGGCTGGACTGCCCCTTACCTTGAATGGTCCTTCAATATTCTGGAAACGGGTGGAGGACATTGTCTCCATTAGAATAGGCTCCCCTGTGATGCAGTTTGGACTCCACTACCACAAGGCTTAGAGGCATGGTGATTACCCTGAACCTAGACCTGGAGTGATATCCTATGGGCTAACTGTATTGCATTAGCATTGTGTTGTATGTGTGTGTCAAGTCCACAGAAAATGACCATTATATATATGATACTGGACCGATCGAATTTACAATCTGTGTCAATCTGCGGTTATGTATTAACAACAGGGAACAATGCTGGTAGAGAATAGGGCAGTGTTTCCCAACCTTTTCCACCTCGGGGGAACCTCTTAGAAATTTTTTTTACCTTGGTGCACTCCTACCAAATAATTTTCATCAAAATACAAAAAAACTTTGTTCCACTTCCCTGTTTCTCCCCATCTGGCCCAGAACACCAGGACGACTTCTTCGATCTACAATGGATTTCTTCAGAACCTGCCGAACATCTTAGATTCCACAGTATTCCGGAACTCCCTTCCCTTTTTACCTACTATAGTAGTAATTCCGTTGTTTGGTGTCACATGCAGTGAAGTGAGTAGCTGTATTGGTTGCCCCCTGTATGTAGGATCCCCTGCTGTGCCGTCCATTTAGTAATAATGTCCCATCATGTGCACTCCCACACAGTAAAAATACCCCTGCTTTGCCCCATATAGTAATAATGCCCCCTGCTATGCCCTTCCATATAGTAATGCCCTTTGTTATGCCCCTCCATATATTACTTATGCCCTCTGTTGTGACCCTTCATATAGTAATAATGCCCCCTGCTGTGCCCAATAGTAATAATGCCGTGTGATGTTGCACACCGACTTAGTAATAATGCCACCTGCTGCCCACCATGGTAATAATGCCCTCTGCTGTGCACCCCCACATAGCAAAATGCCCCCTTCTGTGCACCCACACATAGTAAAATGTCCCTGCAATTAAACCCCTCTGACCCCCCACTGCCTGAAATTAACCCCCCTCTGACCCCCTCCTCTCGCAATGCCTGCAATTAACCACCTATGCCCCCCACACCTCTAACTGACCCCCCATTCGTGTGTTAAGTCCACAGAAAATGTCCATTATATATATGATACTGGACTGACCAAATTTACAATCTGTGTCAATCTGCCGGCAAATAACCCCTCTTCCCCCTTGCCTGCAATTATGCCCCTAAAAATCCCCACTGCTTGCAATTAACCCCCTCCAACTGCCACTGCCTGCAATAAACCTCCTCTGTCCCCCACACCTGCAGTTAACCCCCTCCACCCGCATGATGCCAATTAACCATTCAACACCTACAATTTCTGGCCCCCACACTGCCTCCCTACACCTACAGTTAACCCCTCAATCCCCTTCCCGTGCCTGAAATTAACCTAAATATTAACCTCTTCAGCAAGGTGTCTACGTCACTGCAGATGTACCGCTCAGGATGCATGCACAGGAGTCCTTGGGAAACACTGGAATAGGGAAATAGGACCAACTATCTCTTTCAGAAAGAAATAATTATGAACAAGTTAGCAAATAAGCATATGAACATGATGAGTTAAGGATTCTTTAATCGGCAACTGCTAGATTTGTTTCCCAAAAATAAAAAGTTTTTTAAAATATTTTAATAAATATATTTGGTATTTCACATCGTAAAAATGTAATGTAAAAAAATGTAATCTTTAACCCCTTCAAGACAGAGCCCTTTGATGCGCAAAAGTCCGGGTCATATAAATGCAATGTTCCTCCCCGCCTTCTAAGAGCCATAGCGCTTTTATTTTTCCACCTACGGGGCTGGTTGGGGTGTCATTTTTTGTGCCATGATCTCTAGTTTTTATTATTATCATATTGGTGTAACAAAATTAATTTATTTGTAATATATAATTTAATAAAATCAACAATCTTGCTGCATTTTTTTTCTTGCCGTTTACGCCATTCACCACGCGGGAACAATAATGTTATATTTTAATGGATCGGACAATTCTGCACGCTACGATATGTAATATGTTTATTTATTTATTTTTTATATTTTTATTTTTATAATGGGCAAGGGGGTCTTTTAAACTTTTATTGGGAGGGGTTTATAAGCTTTTTTTTATACTTTTAAAAACTTTTTTTTGTACCACATTTTTTTACACTTTAATTCACTGTACAATATGTAATCATTAGATTGCATATACTGATCTATGCTATGCCATAGCATAGCATAGATCAGTGTTATCGGCGATCTATTGTTAGAGCCTGCCTGAGAGCAGACTCTACACGTTGATCACCAATCCAACAGGACGGAAGTAAGGAGCTTACCCCTGCCTGTCGGCACATGAGATCGGTCCCAATCACTCAGTGACAGATGCTTGATCTGTCACTGAGCGCCTTAAATGCCATGACCGCTGTAGATCACGGCATTTAAGGGGTTAATGAGAGTCGGCTGCGGGATCGCAGATGACTCTCATCACCTCCATCCCCGGACACTGATGTGAGTGGGATCGCTCTCACTGCAGCGCTCCCGCTCACATCAGAAAGCCCCCATCAGTACAGGAATGTATATATACATTCCCACTTCACGGGGTATGTGCAGTTGGAATGTATATATACATATTGCTGAAGGGAAGGGGTTAAAAATGTGGTACAAATAAAAACTACAAAAATACCCAAAAATATTTTTTCTCCTTCATTTTGTGGTAAAATGAAAAGTATCTGGCTTCTGGCTTCTAAAAGGCGAACAGAAAAAAAAGGAAAATGCAAAAATGAAAATTGGTTGTTGTTTTAAGGGGTCAACCTCTATTTACAGTAACTCTTCTTTTTTACATCATCATCCCACATTACACTGATACTAACAAACATTTGGCTAAAAACACATATCTTTCAACCGGAGATTGAGTAAAATAAAATAAAAATACACATCCTCATAAAAAGCGTTTTTACATTTAGTGGAAATGCTTCTCTGCTGTTTTCCAGACTTACAAGATCACTATCTCTATCCCATATGGTTTTATAGTGCTGGACATAGATCATTACCAATATCAACTGCAGGAGGCAGAATGTCTAAATGGTCTAGTGGTAAGTGTCTGGCCTATGACCAATCAGCCTAGCTGAAGTCATAGGTTCAAGTTCTTGGGAGGTTAATAAATAGTATAATAAATTTCATTTTACATATATCTATATTGATACTACATAGTACAAGGTAAATCCACCCTACAGTGAGTGATTATGAATTTATATTGTGTGACTGATTATAACCTTAAAACATACATCAGATCTCCGCTACTTGGAAATCATTATAATCTATATCATAAAAATCAAAGTCTGTCTGTCTGTCTGTCCTTCTGTCTGTCTGTCTGTCTGTCTGTCTGTCCTCTATAGACTTCCAAACGCCTGAACCGTTTGACCCCAAATTTGGCACACAGATACATTGGGTGCCCGGGAAGGTTATTGCGAAGGTCCCGTCCCCGCAGATGTACAGGAGGGGAGGGGGAGGGGAAAGAGAGGCGCCCCATAGAGATGAATGGGAAAATCTCCTCACTGCAAACACAGATGATATAATTAGCTGCAGCTGACACGGCAGTTGGAGCCTTAGAAACCAATAGGATTACTGCTTTCATTTCCACAGGGAGCAATGGTTGCTAGGGAAGCTGCCTCACAACATCCACAGAAATAACTGGTAGACCCCCTACTCCATCTATACAGTACATGTATATACAGGACCCCCTACTCCATCTATACAGTACATGTATATACAGGACCCCCTACTCCATCCATACAGTACATGTATATACAGGGCCCCCTACTCTATCCATACAGTACATGTATATACAGGGCACAACAGGTATACCAAACTGTGACTGGATAACACTGCTACACCAGACCTGACAAATACCGCCATACTGAGCTGGATAACACTGTCATACCAGACCTGACCAATACCGCCATACTGTGACTGGATAACACTGCCAGACCTGACCAATACCGCCATACTGTGACTGGGTAACACCGCCACACCAGACCTGACCAATACCGCCATACTGTGACTGGATAACACTGCCACACCAGACCTGACCAATACCGCCATACTGTGACTGGATAACACTGCCACACCAGACCTCACCAATACCGCTATACTGTGCTGGATAACACTGTCATACCAGACCTGACCAATACCGCCATACTGTGACTGGATAACACTGCCATACCAGACCTGACCAATACCGCCATACTGTGCTGGATAACACTGTCATACCAGACCTGACCAATACCGCCATACTGTGACTGGATAACACTGCCATACCAGACCTGACCAATACCGGCAAACTGTGACTGGGTAACACCGCCACACCAGTCCTGACCAATACCACCATACTGTGACTGGATAACACCATCATATCAGACCTGACCAATACTGCCATACTGTGACTGGATAACACCGCTATACCAGACCTGACCAATACCACCATACCGTGACTGGATAACACCGCCACACCAGACCTGACCAATACCGCCATACTGTGACTGGATAACACCCCCATACCAGACATGACCAATACCGACACACTGTGACTGAATAACACTGCCATACGGGTAAATACAACCCTGCAGGTATACAGGACACTACAGGTATACAGGACCCCAAAACTATACACTACAAGTGCACGGGACCTCCACAAAACTATATACTACAGGTATACAGGACCCCAAAACTATATACTACAGGTATACAGGACCTCCACCAACTATATACTTCAGGTATACAGGACCTCCACCAACTATATACTACAGGTATACAGGACCCCAAACTATACACTACAGGTATACAGGACCTCAAAACCATACACTACAGGTATACAGGACCTACACCAACTCTATAATACAGGTATACAGCACCTTCACCAATTCTATACTACAAGTATACAGAACCCCAAATATACTACAGGTATACAGGAACTCCACCAGCTATATACTACAGGTATATAGGACCCCAAACTATACACTACAGGTATACAGGACCTCCACCAACTCTATACTATAGTTATACAGGACCCTCAAACTATTTACTACAGGTATACAGGACCCCCGAACTATATACTACAGGTATACAAGACCTCCACCAATTATACACTACAGGTATCCAGGACCCTCAAACTATAAACTACAGGTATACAAGACCTCCACCAACTATACATTACAGGTATACAGCACCAACTATATACTACAGGTATACAGGACCCCCAAACTATACAGTACAGGTATACAGGACCTTCACCAACTGTACACTGCAGGTATACAGGACCTCCCTCAACTATACACTATAGGTATACAGACCCGCCCCAACTATGCACTACAGATATGCCAGACCCCTAAAAACTATACATTGTGGGTATACAGAACCCCTCCAACTATGCACTACAGGTATACACTAATTCCACTGATTAACTCAGATGAAACAATACCTTTAGCTTGGCCTCCTGGGCACCTTAGAACAAATCTAATTAACACACTGACACTTTATACCCCTGCAGTGTCGGGTAAATTTTCTAGTATAGAATATAATATAAAAAGATATATAAAAAATTATATAAAAGCGGCATTTGCTAAATACCTCTATAGTATGTACTATTTGTGATAGTCTAACACTACCCATAGGCAGGGCCGGCGTCAGCACCTGGCATACTCGGGCAAGTGCCGGGGCCCCGGACACTTGCCCAACCAGTGAGACAGACGCCCGCCGCATGACCGACCCCCGGGGGAGTGGGTGCTGCCGACACCAAGTCCGGGGAAGGGCTGGAGGGGCTGGGGAAGGACCTGCCGTGTTTGCTGCACTGGGGAAGGACCTGTGGTGACGTCATAAGGGGGCGGGACTGAAAACGGGAGAGGCTACATATGGATGAAGGACCTGTGGTGACGTCATAAGGGGGCGGGGCTGAGAACGGGAGAGGCTGTATATGGATGAAGGACCTGTGATCATTGTCATGTGACATGAGGAGGCGGGGCTCACTAATACCTTCCCTCTGTATGCTGTGAGTTTTAGTCCTTCTCTTATATCTCCTTCTGTAATGGCCTCTGATCTCTAATAATAACAGGCTGTCCATGCTGGGAGTTGTAGTTCTCCTCATATCTCCTTCTGTAATGGCCTCTGATCTCCCATAATAACAGGCTGTCCATGCTGGGAGTTGTAGTCCTCTTATATCTCCTCCTGTGATGTCCTCTGATCTCCCATAATAACAAGCTGTCCATGCTGGGAGTTGTAGTACTCCTCTTAAATCTCCTCCTGTAATGTCCTTTGATATCCCATAATAACAGGCTGGACACTCTGGGAGTTGTAGTCCTATTATATCTCCTCCTGTAATGTCCTCTGATATCCCATAATAACAGGCTGGACACGCTGGGAGTTGTAGTCCTATTATATCTCCTCCTGTAATGTCCTCTGATATCCCATAATAACAGTCTGGACATGCTGGGAGTTGTAGTTCCCCCTGGTATACCTCATGTAATGTCTCTCATTGTAACTCCATTCTAGCCTGCTCTATGGTGAAGAAGCTAGAATACAGACTCCAGGGGGATGACCTCCTTCTAGCACCTCCATTCTAGTCCATTCTAGCATGGATCCGATCTCACCAACAGGCACAGAGCGATTACGTCATCACGCCTGCTGGTGGATCCACAAGGCGCACACAAGGGAGAAGAGGACCCGTCCCCCGGATTAGTGAGTATGATTTTATTTTTTTATTTTCTTGTGCTGAGGGAGATCAGGGGGCATTTCTATGGGGCAGAGCAGGGGGCATTTCTATGGGGCAGAGCAGGGGGCATTACTATGGGGCAGAGCAGGGGGCATTACTATGGGGACAGAGCAGGGGGTATTACTATGGGGACAGAGGGCATTATTACTATATGGGGGGCACAGCACGGGACCTACAAACCTCCTTACTTTACTGCACATGACACCAAACAGTGGAGTTACTACTGTATAGGAGCCTATGGGTGGGAAAAACGGAAGGAAGTTGCTGGAAAAGTGCGGAGCCTAACATGTTTGTCTGACAGGTCCCGAAGAGATGAATTGTAGCTGGAAGAAATCATCATGGAGGTCTGGGCCAGATGGAGAGGAAACGGAGAGCGATCGCCTCAGATCAAAGAAGACGTCACCTGTGAGTTACTGAATTACGTTTTTTTTTCGATATTTTGTCAAACTTTATTTGGTAGGTGTGCCCCGAGGTGTGCTATACAAAGGGGCCCGCTGAGGCTCTCTCGCCCAAGGGCCCACAAAAACCTGAAGCCGGCCCTGCCCATAGGTATAAGTATATGTGAATCTTCACTTGACAGACCTTATAGAGTCTGTGGCTGACCTTTCAGCACAATATAAACACAGTGCTGTACTCCTGGGTTCAAATCCTCCACACATCCAAAGTTTTCCATTAATTGTGATCACTCGGTGTAAATCTAGGTCTAATAACATACAGACAATTGCCGCTGGCCAATAGTGACCATATTACTTCCAATTAAAACTAAGAATACAGCTGTATAACCTATCTTGCATACAGGCCAACATTACTTTATGGTAAAGTTCATCTACTCATATACACTAGTCTACAAGGCAAAAATTCTTAGAACCCTCAGCAGTAAAGAGTCACTATCATCTTTGATATGGCGACCAAATAAATGCATCTGGTGTGCACAAAAGCCAAAATCAATACAGTAGTGCAGTCCCATAGGTCTCAATATGACATGAAATACATTTGGAAGTGATGTCGAACCCCTCCCATATGACATTCTTAATGGGGATCTGGGACCATGTTGTTCTACTGTATGTTCCCTTACTCGATTGGATCGCATGGTTGAACCAGTTGATTCAGACAATTAGTTCTGTTACTTCATTCAACCCTAAGGGCTGTAGTGTTTGCAAACGGTAGATCCAGTACATTTCTCGTTTGACCAACTGGTCAAACCGGTTACTGGCACTGGAATTGATCTGATCAATAGGGCAAACGGTCAAACCTTTGGGGTCAGAATCATGCATTTCATAGAAATGCCTAGAGACCCCATGTTTTAAAAAAACCTTTTTTACATTGAGTCTATGTCCATTGAGACGGCAGTGCAAAGGTTGTGTGGTCCGACCCACGTATTGGAGTCCACACGGGCACTCCAACACGTAGTTTACATAGCAAGATTTACAATTTAAACTTTGCTTGATGGTATAGTTCTGCCCTGTTGCCCTGCTTGTGATGGTGGTAAAACCGTCCCTGATGGAAGTACAACACATACATCTCGGATGGTTGCATTTCGCCACTCCTACACATGATTTATTACTTGTTGTACCCTTCCTGTGTCTGCGTAAGCAGCTGGGAGCTATTAGGTTCTTTAAGGTGGGTGCTCTCCTGTATGTTACCAACGTTTTTTTGGGAAGCAAGGGGCTTAAAAAGGAGTCTAGTTTCAACAGGTGCCAGTGTTTCTGTAATACTTTTTGTATGTCTTTGTGTGATCTGCTATACCGAGTGATGAAATTAATCCTGTTGGGCTCTTGTTGTACAAGATCTTTAGTGTTGCTAGTTAGACATGACCGACGGTGCCACCTACCATCAAACCCGTGGGACAGCCATGGGGACGCGGGTGGCACCGTCATATGCTAATCTCTTTATGGGTGTCTTTGAAAACACATACATCAGGTCCTGCCCTCTGTTTAAAGATCATGTCCTTATTTACAAACGTTATATAGACGATCTTTTTTTCCTGTGGAAAGGTGACACAAATACCATCAGTGAATTTGTACAGTACATCAATGAGAATACATGGGGGATTAAACTAACTCCCAACCATTCTGAAGTCCAGATTGAATTTTTGGACCTTTTAATTAGTCACAAAGGGAGTGAAATCATTACAGCAACCTTCTTCAAGGAGGTTGACTCTAACAGTTATTTATCCTTCAAGAGTGGCCAATTGAAAAAATGGAAGACCAATGTCCCCTATAGTCAATACAAAAGAATTAGAAAGAACTGTACAGAAGACACTACTTTCAAGAAACAAGCAGGGATCTTGAAAAGACGTTTCAAAGCAAAGGGATATCCCAAACAATTGCTACATAATGCCTACCAGAGAACATGTCAACTGACACAGGGGTCATGTCTAACTAGCAACACTAAAGATCACACAAAGACATACAAAAAGTATTACAGAAACACTGGCACCTGTTGAAACTAGACCCCTTTTTAGGCCCCTTGCTTCCCAAAAAACCGTTGGTAACATACAGGAGAGCACCCACTTTAAAGAACCTAATAGCTCCCAGCTGCTTACGCAGACACAGGAAGGGTACAACAAGTAATAAATCATGTGTAGGAGTGGCGAAATGCAACCATCCGAGATGTATGTGTTGTACTTCCATCAGGGACGGTTTTACCACCATCACAAGCAGGGCAACAGGGCAGAACTATACCATCAAGCAAAGTTTAAATTGTAAATCTTGCTATGTAAACTACGTGTTGGAGTGCCCGTGTGGACTCCAATACGTGGGTTGGACCACACAACCTTTGCACTGCCGTCTCAATGGACATAGACTCAATGTAAAAAAGGTTTTTTTAAAACATGGGGTCTCTAGGCATTTCTATGAAATGCATGATTCTGACCCCAAAGGTTTGACCGTTTGCCCTATTGATCAGATCAATTCCAGTGCCAGTAACCGGTTTGACCTGTTGGTCAAACGAGAAATGTACTGGATCTACCGTTTGCAAACACTACAGCCCTTAGGGTTGAATGAAGTAACAGAACTAATTGTCTGAATCAACTGGTTCAACCATGCGATCCAATCGAGTAAAGGAACATACAGTAGAACAATATGGTCCCAGATCCCCATTAAGAATGTCAGATGGGAGGGGTTCGACATCACTTCCAAATGTATTTCATGTCATATTGAGACCTATGGGACTGCACTACTGTATTGATTTTGGCTTTTGTGCACACCAGACGCATTTATTTGGTCGCCATATCAAAGATGATAGTCACTCTTTACTGCTGAGGGTTGTAAGAATTTTTTTTTTTTGTACCTTGTAGACTAGTGTATATGAGTATATGGAAGTAATATGGTCACTATTGGCCAGTGGCAATTGTCTGTATGTTATTAGACCTAGATTTACACCGAGTGATCACAATAATGGAAAACTTTGGATGGATGGAGGATTTGAACCCAGGAGTACAGCACTATGTTTATATTGTGCTGGAAGGTGAGCCACAGACTCTGAGGTCTGTCAAGTGAAGATTCACATATACTTATACCTATGGGTAGTGTTCGACGATCACAAATAGTACATATTATAGAGGTATTTAGCAAATGCCGTTTTTATACAATTTTTTATATATCTTTTTATATTATATTCTATATTATAATGATTTCCAAGTAGCAGAGATCTGATGTATGTTTTAAGGTTATAATCAATCACACAATATAAATTCATAATCACTCACTGTAGGGTGGATTTACCTTGTACTATGTAGTATCAATATAGATATATGTAAAATGAAATTTGTTATACTCTTATTCTATTTATTAATCTCCCAAGGGGCTTGAACCCATGACTTCAGCTAGGCTCATTGGTCATAGGCCAGACACTTACCACTAGACCATTTAGACATTCTGCCTCCTGCAGCTGATATTGGTAATGATCTATGTCCAGCACTATAAAGCCATATGGGATAGAGATAGTGATCTTATAAGTCTGGAAAACAGCAGAGAAGCATTTCCACTAAATGTAAAAACGCTTTTTATGAGGATGTGTATTTTTATTTTATTTTACTCAATCTCCGGTTGAAAGATATGTGTTTTTAGCCAAATGTTTGTTAGTATCAGTGTAATGTGGGATGATGATGTCAGAGGTCACCAGAGAGCAGAAAGCACTTCCCGGGTCATCCATTACTGTTTTACTATAAAAGATTGTTGTTTGTTACCTGTATTATGCCTGATGAAGTGGGGATTGCACCCTCGAAACGCATTGCATCAAAGAAAAGCCTGAATTTGACTTCACACCAGTGCCAGGAGTTCTCTTTATTCAGAGAAGGTACAGGGGAACGTGGCCGGTGTTCCAAAAGGGGTATTTGCGCCAGACAAATCCCACCAACCTCTTCCTTTTACCACTATTGTGAATGACACCGAGGATCCACTTTGGAGAATCAGAAGGTGGAAGGCAGCATCCCCCGTTGATCCAGAGCGCTTATTAGAGTCGTGCCTAATTGTGTACGACCCACTCAGGTGAGCGTGCATTTGCACACATATGCATGTTTCTCCAAAGTGTGTTTTGACCTGCACATGCAGCGCCGTTTGTGTTATTTTTTTCTTTGCATGTACATGTAACAGACTTCGTGGTTTTAAGAACATTTCTTGCAGATACACAAACATACAGTATATTGATCTTGTGGCCTGACACAATTGTATGAGCATGTACTACTTACAACAGTTTATTCACACAATCACAAAGGATTTATCTTTTTTTAAGACAACTGCAGAGAATACATTAGAAATTGTGATCTATTTTGTATACATGTATGCAGGACAGAGTAAGATTAAATATCAATATTCAAACATTGTCATACTTCCTTTCACCTCTGATCAAAATTCAGGTTCTTACATGACTTAATCCTTCAAGCAAGGATACTAAATGTATTTAGCTTAACACCTTTTTAAGTTAGCTAATCAAATGGATTTTTTTAGTCAATGAAGTGAGAACTGCAATCCCCGAAGAGCAAGAAATTTCCATGATCTCGTAGTTTATTAATTCTTGCTACTAGCAAGAGAACATCACATCATTTAAAATGGAATTTGAATCATACAAAGAAAGCTAACATTTATAGTATGCTCTACTTTTAGCAACTCAGGGTAGTAATAATAATACAAAGTTTGAAACTCCCAACCTTATATCCTTAATTTTTAAGATTTAGAACATTCAGAAAGATAAGTAATCAGCATTGTCTATCTGGCACCCATGTGGACAGTGGAGCTCAAGTGCAGGGACTTGAGATGGCCCATAATACATTTGTGCACAGTGAAGAACAGAGGTGGTTCCTTGGAGCTTTTGTTTTCTAAACCTGATGGATTATAAATTAGGCTAGTTTCACATGTACAGGATTGCAGCGGATTTCATGCTGCGAGTTCCGCAGCAAAATCCGCTTTAATCTTGTGTAGTGTCATTTTCTATAGGTTTACATACGCCCGGCGAATTTTTTATACTCATGTGAGTAAATAAAGCCCTTCCCCTGTTAACCCGGTCCTGGACAGTGAATACTTTACCTGTCTGCGCTCCAGCCTGCTCTCGTCTCCCTGACGTTCCGCTCAGCCAATCAGAGGTTGTGGCGGGGCAATGGCTAAGGGGGACATAAGGGACCTGGGAGCGGGAAAAGCAGGCTGGAGTGCAGACAGGTAATGTGTTCAACATGCAGGGCCAGGTTAAGGGGGGTGGCATTTACATACTTGCAGCGGAATGAAAAAATCACTGTGAGTATGTAAACCTATACAAAATAACACCACAAAGCAATGCTGCGGATTTTGCTGTGGAACTTGCAGCATGAAATCCGCTGCGACCCTGTATGTATGAAACTAGCCTAATTGAAGATCAAGTAGGTTTGGAAAACAAAGGCTCCAAGGAACCAAGGAACCACAAACAAAAGAACAGCTGTTTTAGGATCTACAACCGCTTCATCATGCTGGAGCCCTATGAAGTGGTTGTAGACCACAAAACTGCTGTCCTTATGTTTTTGGCTCCTTGGAGCATTCATTCTCTTGACATTCTAGATCTTCAATGAAGCTTGATTTTCCGGGAGCTGGTGCATGTAGTCTTCTGTTGTCTATGCTACCATTATCCAAACCTAAAGAATTCTATATGTACCTATGTCTGGGGAACAGGAAAGATATTATCTATCCTCCCCAGTGCTATGGTGGATACCATATTGCATGTGGGAGAAACCACTCCTACATGTGGTCTAATGGCTGTAGGATATTAGCTGCAACATTGCTCAACCATTGGACACAGGATGTGAGCATGGTTTCGCCTGCTAGCAGCTATTGCAATATGATACCCGCACCCATTCTATCTTTGAATCATGCCTTTTGAGACAACAGGAGGTAAAAAGGCAACATTAGGAGGCAAGGATAGATAATATCTCCAGACAACTTCTAGAAAGGGAACCTGTCACATGGAAATTCAGTACCAAAGTGGTGACAATGTTACTTAGTTCTTATGGAAAGTATACACATATTACCTTTCATTTAGTTGTCTGTGAGTACAATTTGCTAAACAACATGCTAAAGTGAAGTGCCAAAGAGGTGTGACCCAAGCAAAACAGGGTTGTAAACTGTCTGGACCACACCTCTTTGACACTTCTATTCACTATAAAACAGCATTTTTAGGCACATTTCAGTCACAGCTAAATGAAAGGTAATATGAATATACTTTCTATAAGAACTATGTAACATTGTCACCACTTTGGTACTCAATTTCCAAGTGACAGGTTTACCATAAGGTCTATAATTTATATTTGAACAGCCACCAAGAGAAGAAGGAGGCAAGTGGGGCTCAAATTGATAAACTCCTTACATATGATAAATTGTTGATTTTGTTCTAAATTTTAATATGGTAATATTTCTTGCAAGACATTTTACATATAATATATAGTACTCTCAGTAATTTCAGGAATCTTTAACAAGTTCTTTATGTATAGTACAGATACAATACACCTATTTTGTGTCGAATATTATTTCTCTTAAATTTTAGAATCTGGTAAAATATTGTCAGTCTACCATTATCAGGTATGATGTTTTTCCTCAACAGGAGTATTAAATTATATTATTTTATTTTGTTTTCTAGGAAAAGAAACATGCCATAACATATGTAACAAGAATGGTACAAGTGAAGTGAAACAAGCTATGAAAAACAGTTGCCATTTTTATTCTTGATCTGCCTAGGTTACACACTGTTTTTTTTTTTTTTTTGCAGAGTTCTTTAAAGATTAAAAAATAAAATGGTTTTGGCAATTAAATCTACATCTAAATTCTATGTGGAAGTGCATAGATTTTTTTTTTAATTGCTAAGGGTTTTTTTTTTTAATTTGTATTACAAACTTTTTGGGTTTTTTATTGACTTCAATAGGGAAAAAGCAAAAACAAAAAAGCATATTAAGAATTGACTTGTCAATTCAGATTAAAAAATTTTCATTGACATCAACATTATATAGATTAATTAAGATTTCCACATGGAAACCATGCCCAACTGTACATGGAATCCTCATCAAATGAACTTGCCAAGGGCCAACATACGACGAATAAAAAAAGTCTATTCTATTATTCTATTGTATCTACTGACATAACTTTTATAACATTATGCAGGACCTTCTCTTTTTCATGTGCTATTTATTGTACATTATAACTATATTCTATATATGGCAGAGGGGCCTTTGGTCTCTTCTTAAGCTCCAGGGACTAAGTGTGATGGCTACCACTGTGTATACCCTATAGGTATGGCCCAGAATATATGCACACCATTGCTTCCTCAAGGGTTTCTTTCAGGATCCATGATCCAATTAAAGGCATTTGTACCACCTGGTCAAAGTTTGGCATGAATGCTAATGTCAACATCTGGAAGTAACTTTAGTAGTTGGTTTATTACAGCATGGAACACTGTCCAGTATGTAACACCTTGTAACATTTTGCCACTGCCCGTACTTTCTATTACTATAAGAGCCTTATCATTTACATTATAACACAAGATTTTTTTTTAAATCTTATTTTTAATATAAAATGTACTACTTTATTAAATGGAATTTGGTACTTGAACTCTGCTCTATTCTGCTCAGCTGTGCATGAAAGGAAAGTGTTGGGAGGTGTTTGATGTTATGTGAAAAATGTCACAATGCTTTCTCATATGCATTAATCTATTAGTAAAGATAAAATGATCTTTATGGGTTTTTAACATAAAGTGTCTCCTCTGTGATGTGGTCTGTTCAACTTACTAATTCAAGGGTCTTTGCTTACAGTCTCATTACTTTCAACCAGTCATATAAAGTAGTTGACTTCGTCTGACCTATTTTTGCACAAAAAGTATGATAGTCACTGTAGTGTTTCCATTTCTTTACATTTTAGACATAAAGATGAAGCATTATAGAAGAGAAAAAAGAGTTGAAACTTTAAAGAAGAGCGTTAGAATATTGCCATTATGTCCTTAATTTTTTTTTTCAGAAAAATGAACTGCAAACCTAAAATCAAGGGTTTACGTTTTATATTCTGCCTTTGTGGAAGAAGGTAAGTGTATTGTAAAAAAAAAATTCTAGTCTGTTGATTTTGCCACTTTTGCCAACAACTTCAGACTTGCCCTAATACGGCATATAAAGTGTTTCACATATATGATCATCTAACCTTATTTGCCGCTATGTAATGCTTCCATCTGCAATGCTTCACAGGAATAAAGTAAGGGGTAATATTCTTGGCAATAAAGGCTTATATAAAGTTTTCCAACAACAGAAGCACAATGTTGAGAAAAGCATTAGGTAGAGATAAGTGTACCTTGAGCATGCTCAGGTTTGTACATGCATCCCTAGGTAAGTTGGATGCAACCCTGGAAAACATGGCTGTAGCAAAGTTTTTTTTAGGATGTTTTGGGGCTGCATTCATCTTCTTCAATCAACAGTAATTTAATGGCACATGCTTGGGTTTGGACAAACCTGAGCATGCTTGAGGTTCACTTATCTCTAGTGGTAACGCAAGTACTGCAAGATTCAATTATTATTTTTTAAAGGACTTATCCAGCGCTACAAACACTTGGCCACTTTCTTCCAGAGACAGAGCCCCACTATTGTCTCCAGCTTGGAGCGGGGTTTTGCTGCTCAATTCCATTGAAGTGAAAGGAGCTTAATTGCAAACTGCACCTGAACTGGAGACAAGATTCATGTTGTCTCTGAATGAAAGTGGCCATGTTTTTGTAGCGCTGGATAACCCCTTTAATACAGAGGATTCCAATTACCTAAATGACAAACAGAAGTAATTGGGAAAATGCTGTGTCCTATTACTAGAAATTATGTGACCAGCTTATTAGGGTCTGTTCACACCATGCTTGTAGTGTACATGCAAGTAATGTGCCAGAAGTGCTGGCAGGCTTGGAACAAGATGTATTAATAGAACATCTAGATATAACTGACAGTATGAATGGTGAGACAGATGTGTTCAAAGGCGGAAAGCGTTCAACATTTTCTCCACAGATAACACCAGGAAGTCCTATTCATCGGTTCCACAAATCTGTACTGGCAGATGTCAAGGCATTAGTATACAAAAAAGGGGTTCCTAATTTGTCACAATGTTAAAGGATACCTGTCACCCCCCGTGCCGGGGTGACAGGCTCCCGACCCCCCATTAGAGCGATCTATACTTACCTAATCGCGAAGCCTGGCGCGCGCGCTCACAGGATAGTCCGATGCCCATAGAGAATGACGGAGCATCGGACTCCCCATTCATTCTCTATGAGCGTCAGACTCTGCTGTGTGCGCGCGCGCCGGGCTTCGGGAGCTGATATCTCCGTGACCCGACCGCATCAGGAAGTGAGACCCGGCACGATTAGGTGAGTGTAGAAGGATCTAGCAGGGGGTCAGGAGCCTGTCACCCCGGCAGTGGTTAAAGAAACTTCCAGACCTTACTATCGGAGGAGTGGATAAGGGCGGAGCTACAGTTGCTATGTTCACATCACATTATATGGAAGAAGCCAGGAGTCAATTGGACAATACCACAGTTTACAAAAAGTTGAAAAGTGATCCTATGTTACTAATTAAAGAGCAGTTACACTCACTACTTAGGACACACACTTAAGTTTCGTTCTAAGAAAGCTATTTTCGTTGTTCAATAGCTTAATTAAAACCAATTAATGTTTTTGCAATTAACTATACTGTTTTTTTTTTAAATGATATTTTATTAGTGGCTTATGTAATATTTGAACATACATATTGAAAATTAATTACATATTCAAAAAGAAAGTCGCTCACAGGCAACAAAGGATTGTATGTTTACAATATCATACAGATACTATGAGCCTTTGTAATAACCTTAAAAGATATATTATCATATACAATACAACGTAGTCTTACCAAAAACACAAGCAGAAAAACAGCAATTTATAATATCACCTTAAAACATGGTATAGATGTCAGATATTCAAATATGCTACCAATAGAATGGAGAGAATTGTCTTTAACAGAGAAAGGGAAAAGCTTAAGATATTTGGAGTGCTCCCAGAGTTCCCTTTTGGGCGGCCATGCAATACCAATCAGTGTCCTTAAGTTGATTAATGACAGAGTCTCTCTCTTCTATAGTAAAATCATGAATTAGAAATTGTGTCCATTTGGACATAAATGTTTTTGTTGATTTTTCTTTGGTGCGCAATACATCCAAAAGTTCCCAATGAAAGATCTCCTTCAGAGCGGAGATTACCTCAGAAATGTCTGGTAGAGTATCCAGTATCCAGTGTCTAAATAAACATTTCAGGGAAACTAATAGAGTTAAATGAATTCCTTTAGAAGTAAGTAATTTAGGAGAGCGAGTAGTAGAGTCTATATCAATAAAATGAAAAAGATAACTAATAGGGAGAAGTGGTATGGCATGGCCCCAAGTGGACAAAAGATAGAGCCGCACAGAGTCCAATGGCACAATGAAACAAGTCTGCTTTAGGAAGTGAACATTTCGGGCAACTGTTTATGTGAGAAGTGTGGGAGTTGGAAAAAGGAATATTAAAGGCATATATAGCCTTGTGTATAAAGCGGAAATGTATTTCACGTAGAACCACATTAGGAGTGGCAGAATGCACTAGTTGAGATCCTCTCAATATTTGTTGGGTCAGATCCTCTGAAAAAATTACGGAGGACCATTTTTTGAAAAAAATTTGTCTAGATAAATTCTTTTGAGAGCGTGATCTAAGTTCTCCATATGTATGTGATAAAGAATTATAAACCGGTGGTGTTGGGAATAGATTATCAAATTCTATATCACTTTCTGCTTCTGCTATGTCCCCCACTCTGGAAGTAAGAAATTCAATTATAGAATCGTATTGAGGTAAATTAAATGAAGACAATTTAAATCGTGTTCTGACGATATCCCATGATAAGAAAGTGCTGGAAATAGTATCCAGCAGATCCCCAACAGAAGAAACATGTGCACTCTGCCACTTCGAGTAGTCCAATTTGTCTGAGTCAGGTGGGTAAAGTGGTGAATGCCACAGAGGAAATCTTTTCGATAGGCAAAAGGGTAAACCATATAATTTTCGTATCGCCTTCCATGTGGCAATTGTGTCTTTAACCCCTTAGCGACCCATGACGTATCTGATACGTCATGGTGCCGCTCGGGGTGTTCAGAGCGGGGTCCCGCCGGGACCCCGCTCTGAACGGCGCTGATCCCGGCTGACACGTGCAGCCCGGCAGTGCCTCTATTAGCCGGCGCAGGTCCCGTTGCCGCAGCGGCTAATTAAGCCTCTAAGTGCAGCTGTCAAACCTGACAGCTGCTCTTAGAGGCACTGCGCCGCACGTCCCTGGTGTCTAGTGGGACGGATCTCCCCCCCGCGATGCGATCGCGGGGGGGAGATCCGTTCTTCTGCCCGTGCCGGGCCTCAGCGTCGGAATGACGCTGATCCTGGCTCGGCAATAGATTGCTATGGCCTGCAGCAGGCCATAGTAATCTATGACCGATCTAATCGATCTTTGCTGTGTATATACACAGCATTGATCTCTATGAGAGATCAGTGCTGTCTATATACAAGTCCCCCAGGGGGACTTCTAGTTACAGTAAAAAAAAAAGTAAAAAAGTGTTTTTATTAATAAAAAATCCCCTCCCCTAATAAAAGTCCAAATCACCCCCCTTTTCCCATTTTATAAATATAAATTAATAAATAAATAAATAAACATATTTAGTATCGCCGCGCGCGTAATCGCCCGAACTATTAATTAATCACATTCCTGATCTCGTACGGTAAACGGCGTCAGCGCAAAAAAATTCCAAAGTGCAAAATTGTGCATTTTTGGTCGCATCAAATCCAGAAAAAAATGTAATAAAAAACGATCAAAAAGTCGTATATGCGCAATCAAGGTACCGGTAGAAAGAACACATCATGGCGCAAAAACTGACACCTCACACAGCCCCTTAGACCAAAGGATAAAAGTGCTATAAGCCTGGGAATGGAGCGATTTTAAGGAACGTATATTTGTTAACAATGGTTTGAATTTTTTACAGGCCATCCGATACAATATAAGTTATACATGTTATATATCATAGTAATCGTAACGACTTGAGGAACATGCATAACAAGTCAGTTTTACCATAGGACGGACGGCGTAAATGCAAAACTCCCCGAAATCAAAACAAATTCGTTTTTTTCAATTTGACAGCGCAAATGATTTTTTTCCGGTTTCGCAGCATATGTTATGGAAAAATAATGCCTGTCATTGCAAAGTACAATTGGTTTCACAAAAAATAAGTGCTCATATACGTCTCTAGGTGAAAAAATGCAAGCGCTATGGACTTTTAAACTTAAAATGGAATAAGCAAAAGCGCAAAAACGAAAATAGGCTTTGACCTTAAGGGGTTAAAGATAACACTTCTCTTAATTTCTGGGGGTAGTTCTGGTAATTTAGCATGTAGCAGGGTGGGTAAAGGCCAAGGTGCTGCTAAAGCTTTCTCAATTGAAATATTGGAGAAATATGACGTGTCCATAATCCAATCTTTAGCATGGCGAAAGAGAGCGGCTAAATTATATAATCTAATATCTGGGCATTGAACGCCACCTTTAGAAGTAGGGAGACAGAGAGTGGAATAGGCAATACGAGGTCTCTTTGATTGCCAAATAAATTTAGTGAAATATGATTGGAGTAGGGAAACGTCAGAATGTTTGAGTAAAAGGGGTATTGTTTGCATTGGATATAACAGTTTTCCAAAACACATCATTTTGATTAAGTGGGTACAGCCTAGAATTGACAATGGTAGAGATTCCCATCTCTGGAGATCTTGTTTTATTCTCTTAATTATAGGGCGATAGTTCAGGGAATATAGTGAGGAGGGAGTTCTGCCAATCTGGATTCCAAGATAAGTAATATAAGATTTAGCGATGGAGACCCCCGCAGGACCCGAAGTAGACCTCTTATGTGGAGTTAGGTAAAGAAGTTGACTTTTATGTATATTGATTCTATACCCAGAGAAGGAACCAAAAATTTGAAGGCATCTAATACTGCAGGAACATGTAGATCTGGGTTATCTAAATATATTAAAGTATCATCAGCAAAGCATGTAACTTTGATGATTTGGGAACCAACCCGTATGCCTGAGAAAAAGTCAGAAGAAATAAGATATCTAGCAAGAGGCTCCATCGCCAAATTGAACAATAGAGGGGATAGGGGGCAACCCTGTCTGGTACCTTTTTGTAAGGGAAAGCTATCTGAAAGGAAACCCGGGGTATGAATTCTAGCTTTCGGAGATGTGTATATTGTGGAAATAAAATCTTTGAATTGACCTGTGATACCAATTTTTGTTAAGGTCATGTCCAGCCACTCCCAGCTGATATTATCAAAAGCCTTTTCGGTGTCAATTGCCAACAGACCTGGAGAGTGGCTGGAACGACCCCCAGATTGGACACCAGACTGGCCCGCTAGTACCGTTCTTATATTAGTGACACCAGAACGTCCTTTTATAAAGCCAACTTGATGGCTGCCTATTAGTGATGGTAGGATGTCTGCCAATCTATTGGTCATAATCTTTGCCAACAATTTTAGGTCTACATTTATTAAAGAGATTGGCCTGTACAAATTAGGAGATGTCGGATCCTTCCCCTGTTTATGTAGTATTTTGATATATGCAGTATCTCCCGAGGGGAGCATGTGATGGTCAGTCAGAATAGTTTGGAAAGTAGAAAGAAGAGTGGGGGAGATGACAGAAGACATAGATTTATAAAATTCCGCACTATAGCCATCAGGGCCTGGAGCTTTGTTATTTTTAAGTGTAGAGATAGTGGCAGTAATTTCCTCCAATGTGACTGGGGCGTTGAGAGAATCAAGAGAAGGTGTATCAAGAGAAGGTAGAGTTAATGACTCTAGAAAGTTCTTACCAGCAGCTAGATCAAGCCTATCTTTGGAATATAGTGAGCGGTAAAATTGTTGTAAAAGTTGTGATATGACTTTAGGATCTTTTTGTATATTACCCGCTGTATCTTTGAGAGCAGGGATATGTGTAGTAGGTCTACGTCCTTTAGCAAGGTTAGCTAACATTTTCCCTGATTTATTACCATAGCGGAATAAACGGGATATGTATTGATCTCTATATATAGCATTGAGTCAGAGGCAGGAAAAGAGTGTATGCAGAGCGCAGATCTTGGGAAAGTTGAAGATCTCCCAGAAAAGTATTGGGGATTGTGTATGTTGAGCATTGTTAGAATAAAAGTCTGACCACCATTTTTTTAATAGTTTGATAAATGATTCATCATTAGCTAAATGAGAAGGAAATCTCCAAATAATATCGGATCCCTTCTGAAAAATATCTCTTAATTGTAAACTAACAGGGGAGTGATCCGAAATTACTATATCATGAATTTCAGAGTCTTCTACTCTGCCAAGAGAGTCCGGTGGCACTAAACAGTAGTCTATTCTTGACCAGGCCGTTTGGGAGTGAGAGTAAAAAGAGTATTCTCTACCATCTGGGTGTAGATGACGCCAAGAATCAGATAGGGAGGTAGAATTAAGGAAGTTGGATAAAATATTATCTGATGAAGTATATACAGTAGGGGTCTTAGTTCTTTTTCTATCTTCAGTTGTATTAAGAACAGTATTTAGGTCTCCACCAACTATTTTAAGATTATTGTCATCTTGCAGAATGAGGTTTTCCAATTTTTTTAAAAAATCAGGTCTCTGAGTGTTGGGACCATAGAAGTTATATATGCTATATTTGCCCGCTGGAGTGTCAATAAGAAGATGACATATCCTGCCTTCATCATCTTGATATTGAGATAATACCGTACAGGCTAATTTTTTATGTGTAAGAATAACTACCCCGCCTTTACGGTTAATAGCTGGTGAACCATAAACAGCACCCACCCAAAAACGTTTGAGTCTGAAATAATCCGATTCAGTTAAATGTGTTTCTTGCAATAATACTATATCGGCCCTAAGTCTCTTAAGGTGTTTCAGTATAGAAGTCCTCTTAGATGGGGAACGTAGTCCCTTAACATTCCAAGTGATTAATTTCATACAATAATAATAGAAGAGGAGGTGTTAAGAAGAGACCCTGGAAGCACAATAACATAGTGGGTAACCCTTTCAGGCAGAAAAAGAGGATAGCACGTAGCATTTTCAGACAAACTAAAGGTGATATTTCTAAGAATAAAACAGTTAACAATATAAACTAAGCGAATAAAGTGAGATGTGGACTTCACTTTTTTCGTATTGTCCAATGTTGGGAGCATTCGCAAACTCTGCATTATGGAGAAGAAATAAAGAGAAAGAAATAACTGGTGGAGAGGTCACATCAACCTCCGCTCCACTAAATGAGTATATATTAAAATTAAAGACATACACATCCCTACCCTCCTGAGAAATGTGTGAGTTGTCACAGGGAAGCAAATAAATAAAATAAAATAAAATAAATTAAAAGGGAGAGACAGTATATAATGATTAGTACTTAAAGAAGTTGTACTTAAACCTAAAACCATACAAGGTGGAATTATACATATACATACATATACATGCACACACATATACATATATACATACATAAATACATGCTTACACACAGACACACACACCACCAAATGCATTACTACCTAGACTAAAGAAAATAATAATGTAGTAACAAGGTGTCCCTAATATAGTATTTAGTCAACATGTATAGGGCTAAATAGAGAAAAAATACTCAGTTTTAATGAGCAGCATAGCGTCCAACAGAATAGAGATGGAGTTCATAATCATTCCATTTTTTCTACCGTGTCAGTAGGATTATCCAAACGTCGTCTCTTGTGCTTGTCTTGGATAGGTGGAGTGAGACCCTTTACATCTTTAGGCTATGTTCACACTATGTATATTTCAGGCAGTATTTGGTCCTCAAGTCAGATCCTCATAGCAACCAAAACCAGGAGTGGATTGAAAACACAGAAAGGCTCTGTTCACATAATGTTGAAATTGAGTGGATGGCCGCCATTTAATGGCAAATATTTGCTGTTATTTTAAAACAACGGCTGTTATATTGAAATAATGGCAGTTATTTACCGTTATATGACGGCCATCCACTCAATTTCACCATTGTGTGAACAGATCCTTTCTGTGTTTTCAATCCACTCCTGGTTTTGGTTGCTATGAGGCCTGAAATATACAGCCTCAAATATACGTAGTGTGAACCCAGCCTTAAGGGAAGAAATGGCTTCCTCAGGAGAACTGTAAAGAGAGGCTGAACCATCCGATTTGAAAACTTTCAGTATGGCAGGATAAAGAAGAGCAAATCGTATTTGATTTTTTACCAATGTTGAGCAAATGTGTACGAAAGCTTTACGTTTTTGAACCACTGCTGCGGAGTAGTCATTAAACATAAGGATTTTGTGGCCACGAATTGCAACATCAACTGTAGATTTTTTAAAGCTTTGTAAAATGTTGTTTTTATCATTATAATTCAGATACTTGACAATCACTTGTCTGGGTTTCTGTTCCTTTTTATTTGGATCTTGCTTTTGTTTCGCTGGTGGGGGTCCCACACGGTGCGCTCTTTCCACAGTAATGTGACCTGGTATACCCAAGACTTGGGGAATTTCTAGAGAACATATAGCATATAATTGCATGGCTGGAATGGATTCAGGTAAACCTATAATACGTAAATTGTTGCGTCTAGAGCGGTTCTCTTGATCATCAGTCTTTGTTTGCAATGAAGCTGTGACATTCATATTCTGTTGTAGTTTTATTTTTGTAGAATGTATTTCATCTTCTAACAAGCTGACTCTCTCCTGATGTTCAGTAATCTGTGTGGTATGCGTTGCTATATCTCCATGTATGGTTGCTAGGGAGGAAACTATGGTGGCCTCAAGAGAGGATTTTATGTCATTTAATATCATCCTGGACACTTGAATTGCCAGTGCCTTGCAAGACATATTTAGTCCTGGTATTATGGTGTCACAGAGGTCCGGCACTGGGGTTTGTGAGGTATGTGTTTCCTCTGTGTGTGCCTCAGCAGCAGCACCTCGTGTCGGCGCCATCTTAGGTGTCCCTGTGACAGAGCTGTGAGGTAAATGAAGGAGGGCTTATGGGGAGGTGTATAACTGGTTCCCTGCTTAATGAAGTGGTGCCTCCGACTCCTCGGCACTTAGAGAAGTCAGAGATGTGGTCCGGCAGGGCCGGTAATGTCAGGAGTCAGAGCGGGGAGCGATATTATGAGCGGAGGGTGGAGGAGCTCACTCACACTGCTGCCATCCCATACGCGCCGGAACCGGAAGTCAGTTTAACTATACTGTTAAGTATATATATATATATATATATATATATATATATATATATATATATATATATAGTTTAGAGTTTAATACTGGCTGACAACCTTATTGTCAGCTTTTAAGTGTTGCAGTGGCGTCAGACACTTCAGAGTGGGCAGTAACAAGTTTTGTAACAGCAAAGAAATAGCTATTATTGTAGATAATAGTAATGTATGACCTTGTTAGGGTACTATTACACGGAACGATTATCGCTCCATGTAATAAATACAACGATCAGCCGATGACAACGATCATCGGCTGATCGTTGATATAGGTTTGGGCCTATTTTCGTCAGGCGCCGACCGCGCACCGCTATTACACGTAGAGGTGCGCGGTCGGCGCCTGACGAAAATAGGCCCAAACCTATATCAACGATCGGCCGGCGACTGGCGATATACATTACCTATCCACGTTCCAGGGCTTCTGCTGCGGTCTTCTTCTCCACGAGTCCTGCGTGCTCTAGCTTCAGAGTGGCGGTCCCGGCCTGTGATTGGCTGAGCGACCTGTCAGCTGACAAGCCACTCTGAATTTAGAGCGTGCGGGACCCGTGGAGAAGAAGACCGTAGCAGCAGCCCTGGAACGTGGATAGGTATTGTATATAGTTAAGCAAGGGCTGCAAGGACATCGGTACAGCCCTTGTTTAACGATTATCGGGCCGTGTAATAGGTCAAGTAAACGAGCTACAATCTAGCAGATCGATGCTCGTTTACAGGTATTATTGAGCCCCCATCGGCCCGTGTAATACCACCCTTACTGTCCCCTCAGAAGCTTCTGACAGGGATAGGAGCAGCAGTGAAAAGCCGGCAATTAGAATGTCAGCATTATATTGTGACCTGTTGCATAGACATCTATGGCACATCTATGACTGTCAATCATCATTAACAATCAACATAATTAATGATCAATAACAACAAAGTAAATTGACTGAGCCTTCCCATTACATTCTGCCTGGCACTGAACAAAAACTTGTATGACATGTATTCCTATGTTCATGTGTTTAGATTGTTACCTGCACTGCCTTCTCCTTAGGGAAATCTGGGCAGTGACTTTATACAGTACTGGGGGGAGGGGGAGGTCTGCACATTGGGAGGGGGCTTCTAAAGTGTTGGGAAAGGTGTTACATGGGGAGGGGGATAGGGAACAGGTCACAATATAATGCTGAGATTCTTATTGCCGGCTTTTCACTGCTGCTCCTATCCCTGTCAGAGGCTTCTGAGGGGACAATAACAAGGTGATAAATTACTATTATCTACAAGAATAGCTTTTTCTTTGCTGTTACAAAACTTGTTACTGCCCACTCTGAAGTGTCTGACACCACTGCAACACTCAAAAGCCGACAATAAGGTTGTCAGTCAGTATTACACTCTAAACTATATGTGTGTATATATATATATATATATATATATATATATATTATAGATGAGCGTATCGGGTTCAGGTTCGAGTCGATCCGAACCCGAATGTTCGGTATTTGATTAGCTGGGGCTGCTGAACTTGAATAAAGCTCTAAGGTTGTCTGGACAACATGGATACAGCCAATGACTATATCCATGATTTCCACATAGCCTTAGGGCTTAATCCAGGTTCAGCAGCCACCGCTAATCAAATGCTGAAAGTTCGGGTTCGGATCGACTTGAGCATGCTCTAGGTTCGCTCATCTCTAAGATATATATATATACATATATATATATATATATATATATATATATACTACTTAACAGTATATTTAATTGCAAAAACATTGATTCATTTAAATTAAGCTATTGAACAATGAAAATAGCTTTTTTAGAACAAAACTTTGTTTTATTAATTAAATATATTAACTATTACAGGAGTTCGGTATTATTGACGGAGATTGCAGCAATTGTGCAATTGGGCAGACTCAGAGGCATCCATACATGCTGTCCCTGCTGTTTCCTTGCCTTTTCCATTGTGTTTCCATCAATTTCTGAGGTTGACAGGTTTTCACACGACCTTCCCTCTACCGAACTTGAGTCCCCTGCAAAAATTTATCGGGAGATATTCGTCTCGAGTAACAAGCACCCGAGCATTTTAGTACTCGCTCATCACTAGTAGCGATCAATAGCAGGACAGTGAATTGATACAGCGAGCAAGCGTTCTCTTCGAAAGATTAGTACATGCCACAGCAAAAAAAATCGAGAAGTAATAACTGGTGCATGGAAAAAAAGGCTGTTTGGCTGGCAATGAGCAAAACCGGAGGTGAAGTAACCCCATTTGTACATTGAACTGAACTAGTCTGCCTGCATCAGGGAAATTCACTACCTGCTACTCCTATAAACACACAGATGCAATGCTCTACAGTAGGACACAATACAACTATTTTAATCTAGCACTGTACATACACTGTTACCACATTTATGTTTTATAAGTAAACAATTAAAAGTTAAGTTTTAGAACCTTGGGGCAAGTAAACATATCTTGCCAACTTGGCATAAATAAACGGCACCTTAAAGATACGGCTGAATTTCTTAAGGTCCTGGATTTCATCCACTTGCAGGAAGGCTATGCTTTAGCCTCCATAGATGTGGAAAGCCTCTACCCCCGCATCCCACATGATGCAGTTGTAGAGGAAATTGACACTATCTTGGAGAGGTCAGACAGCTACTTGGAACTTAGAGCTTTTATTAGAGTTTATTATGTTTATTATGACTAACAATGCATTTATTTTTGAGGACCAGTTGTATGTGCAGGAGTTCGGTACTGCGATAGGCACGCAGGTCTCCTGCACATACGCTAATTTATTCCTAGCCCAAATAGAGAGTAAACTTTATTTTTCCATTAACAACCCCTTAGCTAGGAACATCAAAGCCTTCTATCGTTATACCAACGATATGTTTGTCATTTGGGAAGGCTCTGAAAGCTTCTCAGATTTTGTCAGTTACCTTAACACACAGTTTAACATGGCTTTTACCCATAAGTTGGGGGCTCCAGTCTCGAGTTTTTATACATATGGGTGGAAGTAAAAAATAACACTTTAATGACATCTATCTACAGAAAGCCTACATCTTGTAACTCACTTTTGCATTATAACAGCTCGCACCCCCGACAAGTTCGAAACTCCATTCTATATGGCCAAATGGTACGTCCTAAAAGGATTAATTCCTCTGAGAAGATGTGCAGGGTTTAAATGGCAGAACTAGAGGGACGCTTACATGAAAGGGGATATCCGGAACACGTTATAACAGCAGACAGTATGAGGATTCAGAATAAAGACAAGAAACAGTTACTCTATGACCCCCCCTAAAAATTCCAGTGTTCCAGTAGCAAACGATACACATTTTCATTTCAAAACTCACCCCTCAAGGAAGTCATTTCCAGAGCAATCAAAAGAAATGGGGTATTATTGAAGGAAGATCCAGATCTAAAAATACAGGTCACAAATCCCCCACTTATTACGTCTAGGAGGAAAAAAGCATATGTACTCTGTAAGAACAGGCAAGTGGGTTCCCTGGCTCATTAAGCATATACGCACGGTCTATCAAGGGAATACCGCATGTATGCGCTTTAATGGTTTGGAAAGGGTTAATGTCCCGCCGCATGGCAGTGACAGACATAGACTGCTGTTAATACAAGCAGTCTTTTGGGTTTCAAAACTGGGAGCAACTGGCCCGTTAGGGCTTAATGAGCGCAACGACTTCACATTGGTTATTTAAACACTCCCCCTTGGAGGTCATGTGTTTTCCGACAGAAGAAGCTTCTAATCAGACAGGAAACAGCTGTCCTGGAGAGTGCGTGCCCCCCGCACCATCTGTCCTCCCTTCCTAGCTACACACCGTCCATGAAATAAAAGAAGCTACTAAGTGGTGAGTGCTCCGTCTTTTTCTTCATTATCCACATTGACCTTCTTGCTCTTACGGTAGCACCGCACGTAGCTCTGTGGATCTTATCCGTCACATTGTGCCATACCCCTTAAGGCTGGGTTCACACTACGTATATTTCAGTCAGTATTGTGGTCCTCATATTGCAACCAAAACCAGGAGTGGATTAAAAACACAGAAAGAATCTGTTCACACAATGTTGAAATTGAGTGGATGGCCGCCATATAACAGTAAATAACTGCCATTATTTCTATATAACAGCTTTTAAAATAACAGCAAATATTTGCCATTAAATGGCGGCCATCCACTCAATTTCAACATTGTGTGAACAGATCCTTTCTGTGTTTTTAATCCACTCCTGGTTTTGGTTGCAATATGAGGACAACAATACTGACTGAAATATACGTAGTGTGAACCCAGCCTAACTGTGTTTGTGGTGCAGACTCCTTTCTAAATTGGTCCAATGTGCCGGAAATACTCCTAATTTCTACACTAAACTGGACCACAAGGTTATGTAGACCCAACAAATGACAAAAAAATATATATTTTCTCATCTCTCAAGTAGGAATGTATTGGTATAGTTTAATCTAAACTGTGAAGGTAAGTATAGTCTACTGCAATTTCCTATACAGTGGACACTAGCTGCGAGGGCAAATTTGCAGTGATTGGTTCCCTTTAATGTCTTTACTTTCAGTGCATATGGTGGACACATTAAACACAATGGGGAATTTTCTAATTCTATCTGTTTAGTAGCTATACTTTAGACAGGCTGTTGCACAGTATGTGTGTCATGAATGTGCCTGTGCCGAACTCCGTGCGCCCCTTGGCTCGTGCTGCGCGCCTGAGATGGCGCTGATATTCAGTGTTTTTGTATGTTTGTGCAGTGTCCTGAACCTTGTCTGAACACTGCTCTATTTTCTTCTGTGTTTGTTCAGCCACACCCGCTTTGCCTGAGATACTCCTGGCCACTCCAGAGTTAACTCTGATGCTGGTTAGCTAGTCTGATAGACTGTTCTCTCTGCCAGTCAGGTTGCTCTTGCCCCAGGTGTTCTGAGGAGATCAGGGGTCTGGTCCAATCAGCTCCTGGACTGGACCTCTGGTCTCCTATATAGCGTCTGCCAGCCTGCCTCTCACTGCCGGATATTGAGCTTGTCTCTGCCTGGTTCTGTTTCTCTTGCTCTGTTTATTCTGACCCCTTTGCCTGTGTTTCTGACCATTCCTGCTAGCTGCCTGCCCCTGACCATATTGCCTGTTTATTGACCTTGCTTTTGGATTGTGATTCTGTACCGTTTTGCCCGATTGTTGTGACCCGGACTGTGGACTATTCTTTATTGTGTTTTGTCTGTCTGTCTTGTCTTTGTGTCCCACCTAGCCAGTGCAGGGACCGCCGCCCAGTTGCTCGCCGCCATCTTAGGGCGGATTGTGGCAAATAGGTAGAGGACAGTGGGTGGGGCTAAGCTTAGGGCTCACTGTCTTGTATTGTCCTGCTGTCCGGTTCCTGACAATGTGCATATACAATATTTTTCACTTTATAAGACGCACCTGACTACAAGACTCACCCATGGTTTAGACAACGAAAAACATGAAAGAAATATATTTCATGCTACTTAAATTCATAGTCAATTGAAATGACAGGGCCACTTTAACACTCTCCATGACAGTACATTATACCCAACATACACAGCTCTGCTGGAGGCACAATACACGCCCAGTTCTGCTACATCAAAACACAAATACAGCAGTGCTACAAAAACATACGCACAGGCACACACACAGTGCTGTGCCAATATACTTACACACACCACTGCTACATCACTATACACAAACAGCTCTTCTACATACAGTATATACAGGTACAGACAGACGCACACACATATTTAAATATAGATTGTCCCTATCTACAGTATCTGTAGTGCACACTTCACACATTTGAGCAATCACACAATTTTGACATCACTGCAGGTCCTTCAGTTCCCATTCTGGGTAGGTTCCCAGGGGCTTTTAGATGCAGGAATCTAGACGTGATTCACTTCACCTCCATATTACTCTTCTGCAGAGCACTGATGTCACTCATCTGTGTCCAGCAGGAGAAGGGACAGGACTCTGCAGCTATCAGTTGCTGCACAGGTCACCCAGCAGTCAGACACAGTGCTGAATCAGCACTGAATCACTTTTGTAGTGCCCTTAATCCCGATTTTGATTCTACCTTTGTCTTTCAGATTGATTGTGCCATTTATGTGCAATAATGTAAAATAAAAATATGTAAACGAGGTCGTTTAGTGTTCTGGGCCATTCCCCAACCCCTCAGCACACCTTTCCATTCCAGAAGAGCAAACCACTGCATTACTAAGTAATGCAAATGCATAGCTGGAAGGTGCTGAGAAGGCTGGTGAGCAAGAGGTAGGGTGCACTGAGGGGCAGGAGAATTACCCAGGACAGTAAACTACCTAATTTAAATATTTTAATTTTACATAATTGCATAAAATCGCCACAACTGATCTAAAAGACAAAGATATTGTTAGAATTACTATAAGAGATGATCAAGTAGCTTTTCGATCAAATACTACACTCTTCGATATACTCCTTTTCAATCAAGCATCCAACCTAAAAGTATAAGAACAAACAACCTTTTTTAGGGCTACAACTATACACAGCCCAGCATTTATCTGCGGATAATCAGCAAATTAACCAGCTACCAGCACATCAGCCTATTCTCACAGACAGTTCATCTACTTCTTCCTTTAGTGTACCTGTTGCAGGTAGTTTAGTGGATAGATTTTGGAGTAAGGACAGCAAGGATTTAAAAAAATTGTAGGCAGGAGAGAAGATAAAAGCCCTTATTAGGGCTACTACACAACACAGACAGCATATAGCTGCTTCCCCCATTAAGAGTGCAGAGACTGTCTAGCAGCATATCTGATAGTGAAACAGACAGTAAGTCACGCAGCTTATAATTATTTTGCACAGACTTGTGTCTGGCTATTTTGTCCTAGTAAGTGTTTCAGTAGTTGATTGCGTTCTGCACCACACTGAAAGCAGTAGAACGCCTGTTGGCATACATAAAAGTTGAGATATAGTGCATATACCTGTGTTGGCATACTTGATTAAATAAAATAAAGTGTTGCAGTAGTTGATTGCCCTCTGTGCCACATTGAAAACAGTTAAACACCTGTTGTCTGTAAAAGTTAAGATATAGTTTATATGCCTGTGCAGGCATAGTTGATTTAAAAAAAAAAAAAAAAGTGTTGCAGTGGTTGATTGTGCTCTGTGCCACACCTGACACCTGTTGCCTGTTGGCATACGTAAAAGTTGAGCAGTGGGAACAGGTGGTAAAATGGAGCATTACAAACAGGGGAGGAATGTACCCTAAGGGTAGGCAATGCTTTCAGCTGCTTATTTTTTAGTTGAAGGTCCAAAATCAAGCAGGAGTAAAGCCAAAATCATGCAGCATCAAAAATATGTAGCCGAAAACACTTTATAGCTATGCGCATGTGACATTTTTTCGTTCTAGTCTTTCTTTTCTAAAATGACGTCCATCATTTTGAGTTTAAAATTACGCCGCTCATTTCACATTTCGGATAACCATCAGTACAATTACAGCCGCTGGAACATTATTTTAGTTCAGGCGGACTGAGTGCCTTTTGGGTGTGTCTTTAATTTAATTTAATATGGTGGTATTTAATATTAATAAGATAGTGAAAGGACGGTGAAAAAAGAAAAACTGTGTGAACAACTAAAAAATAACATCAATTGTTTGCAAAAGGTGTTTATGAATAATTGTCATGACCATTATTTTGACGTCCATGAAAACAATGTTTGTTATTTAATACACTGTGTGCACTGGGCAGCTGTCATTCCATTGACTTCAATGCATTCCATTGTGGTCAGTTAAATAGCAATAATAACTGACATCTTTTTTTTTTTTAACTTAGTGTGCGGACAATTATCATGATGCTGTTGCTGTGGCTAGGTGGTAACAGCAGGTGGGCTTTTGGTGTTTTACTCAGGTACTTGTCACAGTGGCAAGGAGTGGGTATACCCACCCCCAGACACACTGCTAACTGGGCTTGCTAAAAAGTAGCACAAATGTGTGGGTGCAGGTACAGCAGAAAGAAATGAGCACAGAGACCAGCACTTAAACAGTGTATACTTAGGATCTTCAGTACAATACAGAATACCTTTAGCAGGTGCAGGTACAGGTGTTGGTAGCATTCGAGGTAGTAGCTGATAGTAGGAAGTCGATGGAAGAAGTCTTGCTTGACTTGAATAGGTTTAGGGGCTGCCTTTGTAGTACAGTACTCTGCAAGGATAGTGTGTAGAATAACTTGCTGTAGAAGAAGAATAACTCATACTCATGGTTAGAATAAGTACTTGAAGCTTTTATAAAGGTGACCATTTCTAACCTCCAATTGGTGGGGAAAGTGCTGGAAAGGAGAGAAGGAAGGTATGTAATAGGTGGATGGTGTGTTTGACACCAGTGATTCGATAAGACATAACCAGACAAACACACAAGTTAACCCTTAAAGCACAACTCTAAAAAAAAAAAAAAAATTGTTTTTAGTTAGCCTAGGTCATGATAATAATTTTTGCAATTTATTGTAATAACGAAAAGTGAATCGTTTTGGAAATACATGCAGATGAATGTTCCCTCAGAGCTGTGTTTGGCTCTGAGCTACTTGTTCAAAACTGCCCCACATTCCTGAGAATCCGTCCTCTGCCTCAGCAGCAGCTTTGTACGGATTCTCAGATCAAGTCCCGCCCCCTCACTTCATCCCTTCCCTGCAGCGCTGGCACTGTGGCTGCTGTCTTCATGGCTGCCCCTCCCTTCAGTCTTCACTGCTGATTCATGACGAACGTTGTCCGGCAGGGGTGTGCCTGAGCCAGCTGTGCTCCGGGCACCCCTCCGGCGCCGGCCGCCATGTTACTGGGCCCTCTGCAATGCCGCCTCTGCTGCTGCTCCCCCCCTCCCTCTCATGACACCCAGTGCATAGTTGGCAACTGTCCCGAGTATGACGTGGTAAGCCCCGCCCCCATCGTGGGAAGCCCCGCCCTGCAGTTAGCCCAGCAGTGGGCGCCAGGCTTGCCGCGATGGGGTGGGGCTTACCGTGTCATACTCGGGACTGTTGCCAACTATGCAAGTGCCGCTCTGATGCCCCGCGACAGGTCCTGGAGCCCTGCCAGAGGTGAGCCCGAGCCCACAGGGCTGCTGCCATATACCTGGGTCAGAGCAATGACACTTTCTGCCCTGCTGCCGCGCCCCAGTGAGCCCGGCTCCCTCCTCCTTCTCATCATCCTCTGTCACTGTCATCCCCCCTCGGACTGTCATCATCCACTCTCACTGTCATCATCCACTCTCACTCTCATCATCCACACTCACTCTCATCATCCCATCTCACTCTCATCATCCCATCTCACTCTCATCATCCACACTCATCATCCCATCTCAATCTCATCATCTCATCTCACTGTCATCATCCACTCTCACTCTAATCATCCCATCTCACTCTCATCATCTCATCTCACTCTCATCATCCACTCTCACTGTCATCTCATCTGATTGTCATCATCCACTCTCATCATCCCATCTCACTCTCATCATCCACTCTCATCATCTCATCCCATCTCACTCTCATCCCATCTCACTCTCATCATCTCATCTCATTGTCATCATCCCATCTCACTCTCATCATCCACTCTCACTCTAATCATCCCATCTCACTCTAATCATCCACTCTCACTCTCATCATCCCCTCTCACTCTCATCATCCCATCTCACTGTCATCATCCACTCTCATCATCCCATCTCACTCTCATCATCCCATCTCACTCTCATCATCTCATCTCACTGTCATCATCCCATCTCACTCTCATCATCCACTCTCACTCTAATCATCCCATCTCACTCTCATCATCCACTCTCACTCTCATCATCCCCTCTCACTCTCATCATCCCATCTCACTCTCATCATCCACTCTCATCATCTCATCCCATCTCACTCTCATCCCATCTCACTCTCATCATCCCATCTCACTCTCATCATCCCATCTCACTCTCATCATCCACTCTCACTCTCATCATCCACTCTCACTCTCATCATCCCATCTCACTCTCATCATCCCATCTCACTCTCATCATCTCATCTCACTGTCATCCCATCTGATTGTCATCATCCACTCTCATTATCCACTCTCACGATCCCTCTCACTCTCATCATCCCTCTTATTATGCTCACTCCCCCCTCCCTCCACCTTGCCCCCTCATCACCTCTTACACCCCCCTGACCTTTTCTTCTCCACCTCGCCACCCCTCTCCATCCCCCCTGCCCTCCTCATTCTCAAAAAATTTGCACACAAAAAAAAAGTTGAAGGGGGAGATTTATTCAACATGGTGTAAAGTAAAACTGTCTCAGTGGCCCCTAGCAACCAATCAGATTCCACCTTTCATTTTCCAAAGAGTCTGTGAGGAATGAAAGGTGGAATCTGATTGGTTGCTAGGGGCAACTGAGACAATTTCACTTTACACTGTGTTTGATAAATCTCCCCCGAAAAGTTTATATCCTCCACTTGCTTTTATTTCAGTTGACCACCTAAAAGGGTTAATAAAGGTCCTATGGCTTGTTTTGAATTCTTTGAGGGGTAAAGTTTTAAAATGATGTGCTTTAGGGTGCATTCAAACACACTGGATCCACAGCAGATTTGCTGCAGATTTCATGCTGTGTTCAGTTATTTAGATCTAATCTGCTGCGGATCCGCTGTGATATGTGTGTGTGTGAAGCTACCCTTATGGGGTTTCTAACACAATTCAGAAATAAACTAGTGCGGAGGGCGGGGGAGGAGATTAGGATGGGAGGAGAGGGGAGACCACGCCCACTTTCTGTCAGCCAGGATAAAAATTCATTTATTCCTCTGAGCCAAACAACTAGTGATATCTCAGCGAGCGCACAAGCTATAAACACAGTTTATGGCTCTTTTTAAAGGGTAACATGTGGGCTTTTTATCTCAAGTTTCATCTAAACTATAGTTACGCTTTAAGCTTCCTTCAGTTAAATAGGGGAGAGTGAGACACCAAGTGTAAAAGGCACCAATCATCCCAGATGTGACACCTTACAGAGTTACCTTTCGACAGGTGGAATAGAGGACTTAGTGGCACACCTGTACTGGGACACTACACTGGGACCTCTGAAAAAGTTAAACCTTTGTTCTACTGTATTGACTTGGCTGTGTCAGTACAGTAGTGCAGCCTTTTGTGCCCCACATGCACATCACTTCCGTGACTTTAAAAAGCTGCTGACAGTGGTGTCATGTGTGTAGGGACTTGGTGGTGTAAAACTGAAGATAATTTAAACTTTTTGTAGGGAATAACAACTTGGTGGCTTTCTGCTACATATCGCTACTAAGTGGGTTCTCTGATATATGGTGCTAGCCATACCTTAATTTATACAATATACCACCTAATACCAAACCTAAAAGGTGCTGACAGTGTGCTGTAGCTGGCAGTCCCCTAGTGAGCATGTTACCTTTTAGTAATTTGTCTGTGGAGTGCATTATGTACATCCTTGCATCTCCTACTGTAATATAGAGTCAAAGGGGGAGATTTATCAAAGTGTGTAAAATTTAGACTGGTGCCAACTGCCCACAGCAACCAATCACATCTCAGCTTTAGGCAGGGCTGAAAGGAAAGCTGAGCTGTGTTTGGCTGCTGTGGGCAGTTTGCACCAGTCTAAATTTTACACCCTTTGATAAATCTCCCTCAAAGAGTTGTGTCTCTAGCACGCCTCACCACTCCTTCTTCTTCATGAATATTCAATGCTGCGCAGCCTCCTGCTTACTCATGTTGTCAGTATCTGCAAACAGAAGACTGTTCTGCAATCAGATATGGTTGAATCATATAGCCTGTGTTGAAGCTGTGGTCTAGGGGTAAATCACTTGTCTAGAGACCGGCAACAATTTGTTTTGTTTGGTTCGCTTCCCTTGATGGAAATTAAATATAGTTATTTCTTTTTTCTCATTATTGTATAATTTTTTAAAGTTAAATTTTTTAAAGTTCAATGAATTCCCAATCAGGGCTAAATTAGTTCAGTTTTTCTTAAGACAATGATGAGAAGAAAAAAAAATATATATTTTTTTTTTTTCTCATCATTTAATTGAAAAAAAAAATCAAAACCAATTCCCTACAATGTAAACCTGTATAGCAGCAAATAAACTGACAGTGAAAAGGTTAATATGGCAGTGATGCAGCAAAATTGTGGCAGTGATCTAATCTATTGTATATGTCATCAGCCCAATATCAGAACTGCCTACCTCAGATAAATATATTAATCACATAAAGTAATAGAGAACTTACACAGTTTCTGACCCAGTGGCCATGAATCCCAGCACCACCACTCCTCATCCCACCACATTTTGCTACCTGCTTGTTCCCAGAGCTTAGATTACATTTGGCACTTTTTGCCAAGATGCTGACATACATAATGTGAATGCAGCCTAAGAATAGTGCTGCAGAACATAGCCAAGAAATGATATTTTGATACCATTATTTGGATGGTCATATTTTCTGTATCAGTAGAGTAATAGTAATAAATAATTTGTATAGCATTAAGAAATCACATCGACTGAGCATACCTTCCATTAGAAATCGCATAGGACTTGTCTATCTAATATTTGCAATATCTGTAATCTGTTGGTCCAGATTCTGTATCTCAGGTTGTTGACTGAGTAGAATCTAAAACATTTCAGTGAAAATAATGTGAATATGAGGTTAATCAAAGCATTCATGTTGCAAACGATGGAAAATAGCGGGAGAGAAAAAAAACATCTTTTAACAAGCAATCCTTGTCACATTTTTTTCCTCCAGGATTCTCATGCTCAGTCCCATTTGTCTAGCAGTAATCTACATTTCAGATGATTACATGAGATGCTGAAGTGGTAGTGACAAGGATAAACGAAGCTTGTTATACTAATAGCTGCACTAATGCCCAAATATGTGAACTTCCACAGCCAGGCAGCATCCTAAGCTTGTGGTGCTGTCAGCCATGCTCCCTTTGGGCTTGTCCGCCAGCGGCTGCCACATGATGAATGGCCCTGTCGACTAAATTCATCCGGGGCCCAATTAAACAGGCTGAAATGAACTAGAGCTATCAACCAGGGAAAGAGAAGGCAAAAAAAAATAAAAAATAAAGTAAAATAAAAAATAAAACAGAGAAAAAATTATTACACACAAAGTCATAAGGCTCCAAGGCAGTGAAGTCATTCTGTCAGAAAATGGCCATTTAATGCTTTGCCGAGCTCACGACAGATATGTCATCGGAGAAAGCTTTAGAGGCATCCCAGGGTGGTTCATTTATTAATTATCAGCTTCATGTAGGGGATTGGAAAGGTTGTGCTCATCTCACAATTTTTTTCTATGAGCTCTCCTTGCTGCTGAGGCACTGTCAGTTTGCAGCCCACTCCTATCATAGACTGCACAGGATGCCTGTGAGAAAATTTCCCATTTTGTCAAGGGAAATAGCTGGCAAAATGATTGTCTACTTTTCCTCTAGTATGATCTGAGAGATTTTTCTGTTGGAAAATGAAACCTGCTAAAGTTATTGATAGTAGAATTTATACAGCACGGCACTGCAATTTCATGTAGTATTGTTCCAAGTCCAAGATGAGGCCAGGTTTCTTAAAGAGACCTTACAAGTATATATACACAACAGCCATTACATTAAACGTGTCTTGATCCTTCGCCTGTATGACTACGTTTTCTGCTTCATCCCTAGTAGAGAAAGTCACAGTGTAGCCAGGGGCTCATGGATAAGTAAAGGTCTATTTATTTCACCATTTCCAGATGAAAGGGTTCACCAGATATAACTGCCTCTATCAAGTATGATAAAGGCGGTTATATCTGCTGAAGCATAGAGCTTTACTTATCCATGACCTCCTGGCTACACTGTACACTGTACACTTTGTACTTTGAATTTAAGAGTGCGGCTAGGTCCCCCACTATTTTTGTCTACTTGTGAAACAGGAGTGCCTGATAGTGATGAGCGAATACTGTTCGATCGAATAGATATTCGATCGAATAGTAAGGTATTCGAACTTTAGAATATTATCGAATAATTCGCCGTATATTCAACAAATATTCGATAAGCGTTCAAATCCCCCAGCTTCCGTTTTTTACCTCCAAGTGGTCGAATAGATGTTTTTCAATAATCGAATACTTGTTCCCATTGACTTTAATGGGATTGAATATTCGATCAAATATGCAAATATTCGGGAGATATTCGTACGAATATCGAATAATCGAATATTTTACTATTCGCTCATCACTAGTGTCTGATGCTGACTTCTTTTGTATCTCTGTATGCCACTTCATCTCTGGTACTATGATGACTTTCCTGCTGACGACCAGGTCAGCCTTACAATTACTCGGCCTATTCCTTGGTGCCTCAAACTGACTGTCTGGTTCTTGGGAACCAGCTACTGGTCACACTGGGACCACACTTTAGGAGCAATGGGGTGTCCTCTAACTACACAATTCCAGCTTCTCCATAATGGAATGGCATAATGGGTGAAGACCTAGAGGGCACTTGGACTCCGCTCCCTGGTGTGAGCCAAAGCCAAACCAGTGCGGTAGAACAGCGGGTCCACACTCGCTGTCTGTTACAATTATACAGTAGCTTTTCTGTTAGGTCAGACTGAAAGATCTAGTTATCCCTCTATTAAGGGTTGTTTATGGTATTTTACCCTTTGACAGGTCCACTGCCCACAACCTGTCATTATACTGTATACATATCTCCTTTTATGGCTGTAATCACCTTACTTGGTAAAAATCTCTACCAGACAGTATTGCTTTAAGGGTAAATTCACACGTACAAAAAGAAATGCCCACATGAAGCATTGTGCTGTGGCTCTAACGTGGGGAAGGGGGTGTGGACAGTGTTTCAACTTAGCCCTAAAGCTTCCATTGACGTCAGTGGGAGCTTCAATACTGAACGTAAAATTCGGCTTTTGATCACGTGAAGAGGGAAGAGAGGGGACTGGAGGTGAATGAATAAAAAGCTTCAAAACTGCTGAAAACTGCTGAAAAACTCTAAAACAGGAATTCCATTTTTTGCCTATAATAAAGGTAGTAAAATATAATTTTCTTCACATACTTGGGATGTGGGATCATGTATAAAAATCTAGGGCATAAACAATCAGAGGTTTTCTATTTTTTTTTTTTTTTGCCATGTTTCTACCTTTGACATAACACAGAGACATGTAAAACGTTTTGATTGAAGAGAAAACGAGACAGGAGGAGGGTAAGCAGCTGCCTGGGGACCCATGACTCATAGGGGGCCCCTCTTCCCGACGTCATTGCATTGCTCCAGGAGGAGAAGAGGGTTGAGGGGGGATTCACATGGCACAGTGGCTTTGTTCGGGGTACACCAGCATTTTTTTTTCTTTCAAATCAACTGGTTTTGAAAAATTGTATTGATTTGAAAATTACTTCTGTTTGCTTATCAGCTGCTGTATGTCCTGCAGGAATTGGTGGATTCTTTCCTGTGTGACACTGTGCTCTCTGCTGACATCTCTGTCAGAGACAGGAAATGTACAGAGCAGCAGCAAGTCCCCATATAAAAGGATTTTTGTGCCAGGGCAGCTTTTTGGTCCCAGTCCAGCCCTGGAACTTACTGTAAAACACTGACAAACAATTTTCTCCTCTGGTTGTCAATGTCATTCTGTCTTGTAAGAACCGGGGCACAGACCACACCGCAGGGAGCTTTGCCCCCCACCCCACCCGGCCGCACTTTCTAGAGGTTGCCCTGTGCTTCACAAATCCCTGTGAAGAGAGGCCAAAAGACCCTTGCACCGCACAATTACAGCATCATAATCGTTTGAATTGGCTTTCGTTCATGTATATGGAAAATAACATCCTGAAGACAATTTACTACACCTGTAACTATACTAAAGTCTTTATTTAAACCAGAGTTCTCAGTTTGTTGAAAGAAACAAAAATAAATAAAAGTTTATCTTATCAATAATGTGCATTTTTTTTTTATATTGTAAGTGATTGTAGCGGCTAGGGGCCATCCAGGGGAAGGAGTAGGTGGCTTTCAATGTGGCTGGGAAGGGGGAGGGGTCGCAAGGTTAGGTGGTTTGGTCAGTGGGGGGATTGCCCAGTTCACCACTCTGCCCGGTGGCCCATAATACTGTTCAGACAGCCCTAGCTGCTGTGCACATTCCTCTCTTCACTCTGTGTCTGTGTGAGTTGGACAACTCAACAAACTTACATTATGCCGCCATTCAGGTCATGTGACACAGAGCTGAGAAAATGTGCTGAGCAATGACGTCTCCGAACTCCTAATTGGTTGAGGTCTAAACACTGATCAAAACCTTTGACTAGAGATGAGCAATCTTTTCAAAAGTATTTTCTAATGATGGATCTGAACCATTGAATTTTCTGACAGTATCCTCAAGCACCCTTGTTTACAGTGAAAAATACTAGATGGTTCCATGATGGTGTGCTGCCTAGGGCCTGAAAGACAAGGAAAAGAATGTTCACCAAACTAGCATTTGGTATTATACATTGGTCACATGCAGAGCATTGACTAACAAGATGTCAGGAGTTCACACCCAGCTGAGCGAGTATAACAATATACCAAGGGCTGACAGGCTTGTTGTTGAAGTCACACAGCAGTGGATGGCACTCAGCAGTGGCACACACAGATTGGCGAGGTGTAACAGCTGAAGAATATTTTAGACAGCAGCAGCTGCATGAATGGCATTTTTTTCCCCACCTTGGAAAGCAGGATCCTTGATACAGAGTACTGTTTCACCAGTCGGAAATCACAAGATGTCTTGCTGAAAGGCGCTTTATTGTTCACTAGTTTAAAAACATGTGGCATTAAAATAACACGTTTCGTGATCTTACAAAACATGTCTACAGATTAGCCATGCAAAATGCAAATACACATTATTCTAAATAACTGCCCCACCCAACCAGGTGGTCAGAAGGGGATTCCAGTATAATGTATACAAAAATCTATATATACACTGTTCAAAAAAATAAAGGAAACACTCAAATAACACATCCTAGATCAGAATGAATGAAATATTCTCATTGAATACTTTGTACAAAGTTGAATGTGCTGACAACAAATTCACACAAAAATCATCAATGGAAATCAAATTAATTAACAAATGGAGACCTGTATTTGGAGTCACACTCAAAATTTAAGTGGAAAAACACACTACAGGCTGACCCAACTTTGATGTAATGTCCTTAAAACAAGTCAAAATGAGGCTTAGTATTGTGTGCGGCCTCCACTAGTTATGAGCGAACAGTAAAATTTTCAAGTTCGAGTTTGAGGTTCGATTCGAACTTGAACCCCATTAAAGTGAATAGGGGATGTTCGGGTTAATTACTAGAATTACCATCCAGAAGAGTAAACTCCATACATGGAGCAACTTAGTGAAGATAATTTGGCTCTAAGAATGACAGAAAAAAAGAGGGTAAAATATTTAATTCCTTTCAATGGATAACTGAGGTAACAGAGTTGAGATAGTAAAGTAGCACAATTGAGGTAGCAGAGCTGAGGAAGTGAAGTAGCAGAATTGAGGTAGTGAGATAGCAGAGTTGAGTTAGTGAGGTAGCAGAGTTGAGGCTAGGGGTTAGGGGGTTATTCAGAGGAGTGCCGCAGCGCCATGGGTGAGCTCAGTGGGGATGCAGGTGAGCTCCTGTGGGGAAGGGGTCAGTCAGGGAGGGTTGTGGGAAGCCACAGGAGAGCTGGGGGGGGGCATGTGCTGCAATTTAAGGAGCAGGTGATGTCAGGGTGGGGGCAGTCTGGGGGGGCTGCTGTCAGACAATGAGACAGGGCCATATAGTCAGGGCTGGCATCAGCACCCAGCTTACTCTGGCATCTTGTATAGTAGTATAATGGAGGTCACTCAGCTTTCCTAGCATCTTGTATAGTAGTCAGTATAATGTAGGTAACCTAGGTTTGATATTGGAAAGATGAAAAACACTATTGTTGGGCTAATTATTAATGCAAAAATGTTTTTTTTTTTGTTTTGTTTTTTTACATACACGCAGCGGTTGTTTACACAGCTGCAAGTATGTAGTGAAAGTGAACTGCCGGGACCTGACAGACTCGCAACGAGATTTACGCTGCGAGTCTGTACGTGTGAACTGACCCTTAAGCAGCGTGCACATACCCTTATTGAGTGTGTCTTGCTAATTGCCAATAATTTCCTGTTGTCTATTCTATTTGCACAACAGCATGTGAAATTGATTGTCAATCAGTGTTGCTTCCTAAGTGGATAGTAGTCTACAGATGTATGATTTCCTTGGAGTTGTTTAAGTGTTCCCTTTATTTTTTTTTGTTTTTGTAGGAAGAGATAGGGGTGCACAACAGGTGGTCTGTAGCACTCTTAATAAAGTGTACAAAAGTTTATTGACAGCGTTCAAGGACAAGGCCAGGTATAATTTCAACACCTCAATGGTAAAAATACAGTGAAAACTTTTTTGGCAACTGTCAGTGCTACAGAGTCTTCTATCTACCCATTATTTTTTGAGCAGTGTATAATCATCAAATAAATTCATGCTACATAAAGCTATTTAAAAAAAAATCCTACATAACAAATACATATAAAATGAGAATTAGTAACATAATGCCACATTTTCAGTTTTTAAAATATCACTTAATTAAAAAAAAATTGTTTAATAAGTTTATTAAAATAGTGGTTTACAAAATTAATCCAGGGGATTTCCCTCTTATACCACTGTTCAATATCATTGTAGAACTATAATAGACACACATCAACAAGTGTAATGACTACATGCCGCCACTCAATTTCACCCTAAATTCTAACAGGAAACAGAGTTGGTTGACCTTTTAATTAAGCTTAAAGGGGTTATCCAGCGTGGGGGCACTTTCTTGGGGGGGACCGGGGAGGAGGTGGCTGAAATAAAAGACGTTCACTAACCTCCCAGGTTCCAGCGGCGGGTTACTCATCGCGGCGCTCCGGTCCCCGGTTCCCAGCCACTTCCTGGTGTCTGACGCCGCCCGAGATGCTACGTCTCAGGGCCGCTCAGCCACTCAGTAAAGGAGGCGGGATCCGAGCGGACTGACACCAGGAAGCGGCCGGAAACGGGGACCGGAGCGCCGCGATGAGTAAAAATTTTCTTGGCTTTTCTTTTTTATTTGCGTTCTTGCAAAAGGTTTAGCCAGTGTGAAACCAGCGTAAAATACAGGCATGTGAGGAACAACTTTACAAAAAAAGTAAAGATCAAAGAAGGTTTAAGATCAAAGGAGGTTCTAGCGGGGGTGGGAGGGTGCTAAAAAATCGAACCAAAGTCGTGAAGTACCAAAAATCCGGGAAAGGATGAGAGCTGCTGGGGTCCGGGAGCTCCATGATGCAGCGCAGCGTGGGCACTGGGGGCGGTAAGCATATTATCTTTTTTTATTTCCCCCCCACCCCCTATCTGTAATGACTTTTTACCCCCACAGACAGATATCTTCTTTAACTAACTTCTCGTTTATTATACATTTTATTATGGCTGAACATGTGACACTAAGCATTTAAATGGGTTTTTCATGGGTATTCTCCCATCTTTCTAGCTGCCGCCATTCCTGACTTACAAGTTTTTCTAAAAACCAGTCTATATCCAAAATGGCACCAGCCAAGAAATTACATTTCCCATCATGCAGTGCCATGCACTATGGTCAATTCTCATACCCGCCCCTTTAGCTTTCTTTCCTGCCCATTGCTGGTCATACTACCTTACACAGAACTGTATTTACTGTGCAACTGAAGATGAAACTGAAAGAGAGCAGCCCTGACAGAGCAGACAAATTCCTGACAATAGTAATTAGGATATTCATTATAAAATATAGTACTATATACCTTCAAAGCCTTCAACCACCTCCTGGCAATATTCCTGCTACACCTCCTGACAATACTCCTGCAACACCTCCTGACAATACTCCTGCAACTACTCCTGTAACACCTCCTGACAATACTCCTGCAACACCTTCTGGCATAATATTTTTTTATAGTTTACAAAAAGTTGGCTTGAATTACTACTGACCAAAGGCACTATAATAAACATTGTATTCATTGGTGCTTTACATGCACTCAACCACTACCAATGTCTATTAAGCTGCAGGAATGGGGGGGGGGGACTATGTAGGGGGAAAGGGGAGATAGAGGGGGGGCACAAGAGAGAGCTGGCAGCTGAGGGAGTTTCCCATCATGCAGTGCCATGCACTATGGTCAATTCTCATACCCGCCCCTTTAGCTTTCTTTCCTGCCCATTGCTGGTCATACTACCTTACACAGAACTGTATTTACTGTGCAACTGAAGATGAAACTGAAAGAGAGCAGCCCTGACAGAGCAGACCAATTCCTGACAATAGTAATTAGGATATTCATTATAAAATATAGTACTATATACCTTCAAAGCCTTCAACCACCTCCTGGTAATATTCCTGCTACACCACCTGACAATACTCCTGCAACACCTCCTGACAATACTCCTGCAACTACTCCTGTAACACCTCCTGACAATACTCCTGCAACACCTCCTGACAATACCCCTGCAACACCTCCTGACAATACTCCTGCAACTACTCCTGTAACACCTCCTGACAATACTCCTGCAACACCTTCTGGCATAATATTTTTTTATAGTTTACAAAAAGTTGGCTTGAATTACTACTGACCAAAGGCACTATAATAAACATTGTAGTCATTGGTGCTTTACATGCACTCAACCACTACCAATGTCTATTAAGCTGCAGGAATGGGGGGGGGGGGCTATGTAGGGGGAAAGGGGAGATAGAGCTGGCAGCTGAGGGAGTTTGTCAGCTGTATCAGGCGGGAGGGGGGGGAGTTGGTCGGGGGGTCGCAGCCTGGGAGGGAAAGACTGTCAATAGGAGACTGTGTGTGTGTGGGGAGGATGGGAGGGAAACTGTCAGCTGTGTGCGCAGGAAAAAGGGTTGCAACTGACAGTCTCCCCCACCCCCCAGGTGGTTATTCCTGACTTGAGCCGTTGGGTATAGTATAGAAATGTAACTGGACAGTGTAAACTAGAATCCATGTAAAGAAATAGATTTATAAAAGTAATGATATGCGGCTATGAGTTAGAAGTCGCAGAGTGTGCTTTGTTGTGTGAATTTTTTAGGTTGCCACATTCAGCCCCGCTATGTAAAAGTACAAATCTACATTTAAACGTGTGTCATTTTACAAAAAAAAAACAAAAACAAACTATGGCCACTAAAACTTTGCTAAGACAAAGTAATGCAATGAGGCAAATAAGAGACCATAATGGAATTGAATAGTTCATGCCTATGACTTTAGTTTTGCAGAGATGTATATGTCATTTCCTTTTAGAAGATTTAAAATGACACTCTGTTTTTTTCTGTGTGACAGCTGTCCCTTTTTGCTTTGTCAGTTAAAGGATAAAAACACCTAAAATTACATTTATGCCCAGGTATGACTATGAGGTAGCAGAGCTGCATACAGTATGTCAAGTGCCTTTCTTGGGACTGGTCACATTGAGAAGCTTGGCATGTACTGTACCTACAATATGTGCATTGAAAAGTATTGTTGTGTCATTTTGTGAGTGCCTTTGATTTAGTAGAGCTGTATGTGTACAGTAAATTGGAAAACTATGTAGAAACCATGTAGCAGACTTATATATTTAATATACTCATTTGTTTTATAGTTGATCAATTAAGTTCAGCTATGGCAAAGTTAGAGGTGCGGTAATTTCAGGAGCAGTGTGACCCAAAATCCAACCACCCCTCCCTCCAGAGCAGCGAGGGAGTGATGTCACCAGCCCGACCACTGCTGATGGTCAGGAACCTAGACAACCATCAGGGAGTCTAGCAGGGAAATAGAGCTAACAAAGAAATCAGAACCAGTTTAAACTTTCTTAAGTTTTTATTAACAAAAGCTTTAGTCTTCTATTTGAACTATATCACAATGTAATAGGTCCCTTAGGTAAAGAAATGGGGATGGAGTCATGGTGCATGCAGTTGCCCACATGATGTATATTTAGGTGGGCCAGTATAGTTTTTTCATGGCATACTGCCAAGTCTGTTGCGGCTTAGATGATGTCCTCATTAGATGTACGTTGTCCTCATTAGATAATGTCCTCAATAGATGTACGTTGTCTCCTCCTAAATATCAATAATGACATAATCACACTGCCTGTCATCATCTTGGTTTCCTTAAGCTTTATACCCCAATCTTCTGATTTGATAATGTGCTGTTGCCGGCTCATAAGTATATTTTGTATAGCAAAACAGACAGCTTCTTACTAAATATACGAGACACATCATGGGGACGGAAAGTACCAGAATGAAATATATAATGTTTGTCAGTCCTCCGGAAAAACAATGTTTACCCGTCAAACAACAAGGAAAACTGAAGCTATTCTATCTGTCTATGATGTCACCTTATGCTGCGTTTACACGTAACGATTATCGTGCGAATTTGCGCGATAACGTTCGAATTCGAACGATAATCGTACATGTAAACGCAGCGAACGATCAAACGACGAACGAGAAATCGTTCATTTTAATCTTTCAACATGTTATCAAATCGTCGTTCGCAAAAAATTCGCAGATCGTTCCGTGTAAACAGTCTTGGTGCGATAGTCTGGCCACGTGCCGCCGCCTTGCCCCCCGCTCGCAGCCCGGCCCCCCGCTCATCCGCAGTGCGGATGAGCGGGGGACTGGGCTGCGAGTGGAGGGCCAGGCTTCAAGCGGGGGGCCGGGCTGCAGGCGGGCCGGGCTGCGAGCGGAGGGCCGAGCTGCGAGCGGGGGGCTGGGCTGCGGGTGGGCGCGCAATCGCAAATCGATTTTTCCGTATGATATATCGTACCGTCTAAACGCTGATCGTTATGAAAAAAAAATTGTTACTCCGACATCGTTAATCGTTCGATCAGGCCAATTATCGTTTCATGTAAACACAGCATTATATGAGATCATCAACAATTCTGCATATTAATATCCTGGTTGGTGTAAACAGCTGTATGTGACTGTATGTGTTGCACATTAATGGCTGTATACCTTTGGTAGAGCTCTATACTGTGGCTTCTGCAATCTGAAGATTTTTACTTAGTGTTGAAGTTAAAACTAATCAGTGTATTATTTATTATTTCTGTAGTTATCCTCAGCTTCTATAGCAACCTAAATAATTCAATAAGTCAACAACCAGATGCTTAAAGGGGTACTCCGCTGAAAGTTTCTCTCTTTCAAATCAACTGGTGTAAGAAAGTTATATACATTTGAAATTCCAGTCTTCCATTACTTATCAGCTGCTGTATGCCCTACAGGTAGTAGAATTGTCTTTCCAGTCTGACACCATGCTCTCTGCTGCCATCCCTGTCCGTGACAGGAACTCTCTAAAGCAGCAAAGGTTTTCTATGGGGATTTGCTACTGCTTTGGACAGTTCCTGTCACGGACAGAGGTGGCAGCAGAAAGCACTGTGTCAGACTGGAGAGAATACACCACTTACTGCAGGACATACAGCAGCTAATAAGTACAGGAAGACTTGAGATTTTTAAATAGAAGTAAATTACAAACCCCTTACAGTACCCCTTTAAAGAGGTTGTTCAACATTTTTTTCTTATTGAAATGTGAATAATTTGTAATCTGTCCCTTTCCCTTAGTTGTTTCCTCTAATCTTTTTTCGTCTCTGTGCCCTGGGCATCCTCCTCTTTTGCTGCTTTTTGGATTTGTGTTTGTTAACATAAAGACCTTCCAGGCCACAGGGGTCAGCAGTGACATCACAGCTCTGCAAGCCTATGGCTCCACCCCCTCCTCTATGGATAAAGCTCTGCCGACTCTGTTCAGGCAGGAAAATGTCTGTATTACTACAAGTGCCTTTGCAGTGTCCCAGAACAGCCCTTCTTATGCTCATACTTTTATTATAACCAGTTCTGTTCTGGAAAGCTATGGTCCACTGCAAACTGCGTGTATTGTGTCACCCCTGCAGTATTCAGATCTGCTATTTCATTCATTTATTGCATGTATATTCAGGTATCAGTGCCTAATGGTATTATGTCGCCTCCTAGTGTTCAAGTATGGTACTTCTCATGTATATTTCTCTGTATATGCCTAATGGTGTGGTGATGCAATGGCTGGATGTCACGTGACTGTGCCCTGCTTCCATGGTAACTCCAATGGTCATCAAGCTTTTGGCTGGGGTTACCATGTGACTTCCTGTTCTACCTCAGTCTATTCCCTACCATCAAGGGAATAGGTTGTGTGTCTGTCCTCTCTCCCTGCTAAGAGAGAGGCCTGCATATGCTCTGCTGCTCCAGTCCACTGGCTGTGTTCCTGTCTCAAGTCTCAAGATTCTCATCTGGGTGTCGATTCTTCAGTCATTCTTCAGTTCCTCTCATCGTCATCTTCTCTAATCATCAACAGCAAGTATTTCATTCAAGTCTCCTTCCACCCAGCATCTCAACTTCCGTTTCACTACTACTCCCATCATTCAGCACGCTACTCTCACAGCCTATTGCAGCATCACCCATTACTCTGCTTTATTCAAGTCTGCCTTATTCCTGGTTGCATCCGGAGAGACTGTTGCTACTAGTTACCACCGTAACAATAAATATACAACTACCATTGTTTCTGAACCTTGGCATTAGTGTGATAATTGGTGCCCTGACTAAGGACAACGAAGAATCGCATGCCCAGTATTCCCGCATGGTCAGGAGCCCGGTTTCCAGCTGTATCACCCTCGTGCCTACACCGCGACCACGTTATCCTACAGCTGCCCCGGTTCCTGCCTGTTAGCAACATCTATACTGCGGAGTGGCCCCTAGGGGCCAGGGCATAGCACCTTTTCAGCAGCATGGTGGCTCAGTGTCTGCCAATCACTTATATTATCAAATAAGTTATTTTTTTTACTCTTTTATGTGTTGTAGGACTACAAGCCCCAGCACACATGTACATGTTAGGAGTTACTACAGATAGGTGGGGTTTCAATGAACCAGGATTCTGGTGCACATTTACCTCAGCAAGACACAGACAGAATGGTGACTGATATGAGGTGAAACATAATCTCCATATTACAGACAGCAGCAGCACTGCCCTAACACTGCACATCTTTACAGTACAATAATAACAATAGGGGGAGATTTATCAAAGCCTTAGCAGAGGAACACTGGAGAAGTTGCCCAAAGCAAGCAATCAGATCGCTTCTTTCATTTTTAAAAAGGCCTTGAACAATGAAACCTACAATCTGACTGGTTGCTATGGGCAACTGTTTCCCTGTTCCTCTGCACAAGTTTAATAAATCACCCCCAAATCACCTCCTTTATTTATATAGCTCCAACCTATTCTGCAGTGCTGTACAGAGATTGTAGACTGTCATGCTGTCCTTACTGCTGCAGTTTCCTCTTGGCTCAGATGTTGATGCATAACCCCACCCACCTGATGACTCAATGTTCCCTCACTAGAAGGAACAGGAAACAGAAAGTGACATCACAGGAAGTAAAGAAATCACAGGCAGAGCGGTCATGTGACAAAAACAGAACACAATGACCGCTCTTGATCCCTGCTAGTGATGAGCGAGTACTAAAATGCTCGGGTGCTCGTTACTCGAGATATATATTACTCGGGTGCTCGTTTCGAGTAACAAACCCATGGAAGTCAATGGGGAACTCAAGCATTTTTGCAGGGGACCCAAGCTCGGCACAGGGAAGGTTGTGTGAAAACCTGTCAACCTCAGAAAATGATGGAAACACCACGGAAATGGACAGGAAACAGCAGGGGCAGCATGCATGGACGCCTCTGAGGCTGCCTAATCGCACCACTATGCCAAATTCTGGGCAACAGCATGGCAGTGAGAACACAGTGAAGGATTTAAAACAGAATTAGCATATGAAACACCCCAAAATTTAGCCTGACACAGCATGGCAGTGAGAACACAGGGAACCATTAAAACCGATGTAGCATATGAACCACCCAAAAACTTAGCCTGACACAGCATGGCAGTGAGAACACAGTGAAGGATTAAAACAGAGGTAGCATTTGAACCACCACAAAATTTAGCCTGACACATCATGGCAGTGAGAACACAGGGAACCATTAAAAGTGAGGTAGCAAGTGAGCCTCCCAAAAATTATGCCAGACACAGCATGGCAGTGAGGACACAGAGAACCATTAAAATTAAGGTAGCAAGTGAGTCTCCCAAAAATTATGCCAGACACAGCTTGGCAGTGGGGACAGAGTGACCAAGGTAGCAGCGGTAGCAGGTGAGCCTCCCAAAAATTATCACAGACAGCATGGCGGAAGAAGAATTGGCTGTTGGTTGAGACTTGAAGGAAGAGGAGGAAGAGGAGCAGGAGAGGATATATGAAGAATCCTCATGTTGAGCTGCTTTCCCCGGATGGACAGTTGAATTCAGGTGAAATCCAGGCTTTGTTCATTTTTATAAACATCAGCCTGTCAGCTGTCAGTTGATAGGCGGGTGCGCTTATCAGTGATGATGCCACCAGCTGCACTGATGACCCGCTCTGACAACACGCTAGCGACAGGGCAGCCCAGCACCTCCAAGGCGTAAAACGCCAGTTTAGGCCACGTATCCAGCATTGCAACCCAATAGTTGTATGTAGCAGAGTGATTGGGAAGGACGTTGGTATGGTCAGCAAGGTACTCCCTCACAATCATTCTGAAGAACTCCCCCCTACTTTGTCTAGACTGGGGAGGGGTAACATAGCCTTGCTGGGGTGCCATGTAACTGTCAAAGACCTTGGAGAGTACTCCCCCCTGCCCCTTGACAAGCTGCCTGCTACAGCCCTCCTCTACCCCACTTTTTGGCTCACAGAACTACGTCCTCTGGCGCTAGTGGTGTCAGATGGGAAGAACATTTTCAGCTTCTGCACCAGGGCCTGTTGATATTGATTCACTTTCATACTGCGTTCCTCGCCAGAAATGAGTGGAAAAGTTCTGCTTGTACCGAGTGTCCAGGAGGGTGAACACCCAGTAATCAGTGTTTTCAAAGAAATTTTAAACCGAGTGTCACGGGAAACACAGCCTAACAGAAAGTCAGCCATGTGCGCCAGGGTCCCAACAAGCAAGAATTCCCTCTTCTCAATAGGCTGACTCTCAATTTCCTCTTCTTTAGGCCATACATGCTCCACAGCTAAGGATTGTGCATGGGTACCCTCTTCAGTCGCGGCAGCAGTCTGCTCCTTTTCCTCCTCTTCCTCCTCTTCTTCATACTGAGAAACAGACGTGAGGGTGAGGGTCGCTATCTAGCGACGGATATTCTTCTCCAGTCTCCTGAGACAAAGGCAAAGTCTGAGACTTCAGGCTCAGCAGGGAGGTGGTGATGGTGAGGCTGGTGATGGCGGCATAGCCACTGACCATCTTTGTTGACTCCTCAAAGGGGCCCAATACCTGACAGATAGCAGACATCCACGTCCACTCCTCATTGTAGATTTGAGGAAGCTGACTGACCTGACTACCGTTTCTTGCCGAGGTTGACATCTGGCATTTCATAATGGCTCTGCGTTGCTGGTAAACCCTGGTTAGCATGTGGAAGGTAAAATTCCACCACAAGGGCACGTCGCACAGCAGTCGGTGAGCTGGCAGTTGCAAGCGCCTTTGCACTGCCCTAAGGGTGGCAGCATCTGTGGTTGACTTGCGGAAATGCACACAGATGAGCTGCACCTTGGTGAGCAAGTTAGCCAAATTCAGGTAGGTTTTAAGGAACCGTTGCACCACTAGGTTGAACACGTGGACCAGGCATGGCACATGTGTGAAGCTGCCGAGTTGCAGAGCCGCCACCAGGTTCCGCCTGTTGTCATACACAACCATGCCTTGTTTTAGGTTCCACAGTACGAGCCAAAGATTGGTCTGGGCCGTGATGCCCTGCAACAGCTCCTAGGTGGTGTGGGTCTTGTCGCCTAAGCTCAGCAGTTTCAACGCCGCCTGTTGGCGCTTACCCATCGCAGTGCTGATGCACCTAGTGCTACCAAATGGAGGTGACATGCTCATGGAGGGTAATAGAGAGGACAAGGAAGAGGAGGAGGAGAAAGAGGTATACAAATCATGAGAGATCGCGACCGAGGTGGGCCCTGCAATCCTCCTGGCGGAACCTGGCTCAGACTCTGTCCCAGCCTCCACCAAGTTAACCCAATGTGCCGTCAAGGAGATATAGTGTCCCTGCCCGCCAGCACTTGTCCACGTGTCCGTGGTTAGGTGGACCTTTTCACTGACCGGGTCAGGGCACGGATGATGTTACCTGACACGTGCTGGCGTAGGGCTGGGACAGCACACCGTGAAAAGTAGTGTCGGCTGGGGACAGAGTACTGAGGAACAGCCACCACCAAGAGGTTCCTAAAAGCCTCTTTCTCTACCATGCCAATAGGGCAGCAACTCCAGGCTCAGCAGTTTGCCTATGTGCACATTTAGGGCTTGTGCATGTGGGTGAGTGGCAGTGTATTTGCGCTTTCGTTCAAAGGTCTGTTGTAGGGACAGTTGAACACTGCGCTTAGACACCTTGCTGGAGGGTGTGGAGCATAGTGGAGGTGAAGGGGTGGGTGTAGGGCCGGAGGCTCTTGTGCCTGAGGCCTGGGCGGGGGGACTGACAGAGCCAGCACGTGACACAGGGGAAGAAGCAGAGGTATGACTTGCAGTAACTTAACGGCCTTGGTTCCACTGAGTGGGGTGTTTAGCACTCATATGCCTGCGCATGCTGGTAGTGGTAAGGCTGGTAGTGGTGGCTCCCTTGCTGATCCTGGCATGGCAAAGGTTGCACACTACAGTCCATAGGTCATCCGCAGTTTCTTTAAAGAACCTCCAGACATGCGAACATCTAGGCCTGGCCACGGGAGTTTGACAACGTGAAACAGTTGCTGATCTACTTGCTCTGGCCCTGCTTCTCCCTCTGCCCACCACTCTTCCAACCAGTTGTGTGGCTGAACTGGCCTTCCCCTCAGAAGCACTGTCTTCACTAGGCTTATCCACCCAGCTTGGGTCAGTCAACTCGTCCTAATCCACCAGCTCTTCCTCCAATTCCTCACTCTGCTCCACACTTCGAGTTACATCCATGAAAACAACATCACTGTCTGACAACCGGGTCTCATCGTCATCATCAGACACCTCTTCAAACCCCGCTTGCAATTCCCCACTCTCATCACCCTCTGACTGCGTGAGCTGCATAGTTTGGGCATCGGGACATTTGTGACATTTGGCCTCTGGTTGCTCAGATTTAGGGAAGGTCCAGAAAAGAATTCCTGGGAGCATTGTGGTGGATCTGAATGCCTCCTTTCCATGGAGGGGCCAGGCTGTGAGAAAGGAGGCTGAGCTTCTTGAGAAAGGGTTCCACTCCCTTGGCTAACGTGGGTGGACTGCGTGGAAGACTGGGTGGTGGATAAGTTACTGGACACATTATCTGCTATCCACGTGAACAACTGTTCACACTGCTGCAGTTTCAATAGCGGTGTACCCTGAGACCCTGTAAGTTGCGAGAAGAAGCTAGGGAGTGAATGTCTGCAGTGTACCACTGCTCCCTCCTCAATGGGGGCTGCTGTATCACCCTGCCCTGAACCACAGCCTCTGCCCAATACATCGCTTGGAACCCCACGCCCACGCCCTTGTCCTCGACCCTTACCCCTAGGGTTCACACTAGTTTTAGGAGGTTGTCGAATACAATCTGGGGCTAAGTGCAGCTATAGGCTGGGTTCACACGCTGTAACTGTGCGGCTGTATTTTTTATGCGGCTGTAAATGTGAGGGTGAAACTCCGGCCGTGGGAAAAAATAGACATGCGGCTCAAAACATACGGTCATTTACTTGGAAATCTGGTTCAACTAAAAATAACAAATAAAATGTTAAGAAAGTGATGAAAACACCTCTGGATGCATCTGGGAAAGCAGGGAACACAGTTTACATGAATCGCTATTACCGGGGTTTGCGATCCTCTGCACTATAGCCGATGTCTCTCATGGTTAATATATTGAATTAATAAAACACATTTTCTGTCTAATAAAGTCCCTTTTATTGTTCAATAATTAAATGTAAACGATTCCATCATTTTGCAATTAAATATACTGTTAAAATAAATATATATATAAATAAATGTATATTTATATATATATTTATTTTTTGACAGTATATTGAATTGCACAATGATGGATTCGTTAGAATTAAATTATTGAACAAAGAAACTGTATTTATTTAAACGAAAATGTGTTTTCTTAATTAAATATTAATTAGTACAGGAAGCTCTATAAGCCGGTAATTCATATGCCGGCAATAGAACATTCTGTACTAATCATCACTTTACTTTACTCAAAACATCAAATGTTTCTTCTAATTATGTTGTGACAATAACATTATTAGAAGAAACATTTAGAATTATATGTGCGCTCAGCTGATTGGCTGTTCGGCTGAGCGCACATATAATGAGCCGGTCCGCAGTACAGTGACTTCATTGTGCTGCGGACCAGCGAAGAGGACACATCGGGGTGAGTATAGAGCTCTCCACACCCCCTCCCCAGCACTGCACCCCTCCCAGCAAGGAAGGGGGGTCAGTTAACCCCTTCCTTGCTGGGATGGGTGCAGTCTGACATCAGTCTGGCCCCCCGGGGGTTAAGGGGGATGCAATACATCCTCCCTTAACCCCTTGGGGGTCAGACTGTAAGCAGCGATCTGTAAAGATGCTGCATACTGTAAGGAGCACAACACCGCTCACAATGATGGGTGTTGTGCTCCTGTTTGTGTTTTTTTTGTGTGTTTCTCCCTTTTTGTTTTTCAGATATCAGTATCCTGGGGATTACGTCGGATTCCATGGACTACGTCGATGACCAGCGGTTGTTCTTTGAATTTTTTAAATAAAATGGTCAATGAGGGGTGTGGGGGTGTTTTTATTTGAATAAAAAAAAATTTAAACTTGTGTCTTGTCTTTATTTCTTTACTTTTTAGACTTAGTAGTGGAAGCCGTCTAATAGACGGAATCCATTACTAAGTTGGGGCCTAGTGTTAGCCGGTATAAAATGGCTAACACTAACCCCCCATTATTACCCCAGTACCCAATGCCACCAGGGGTACTGGGAAGAGTCGGGTGCCAGTGGTCCCGGAGCGTCAAAATTGGCGCTCCTGGACCGGGCGGCAGCAGGCTGGTAAGATTTAGGCTGGGGAGGGCCTAAACCAATGGCTCTTCCCACCCTGGTGTTACCAGGCTGCTGTCGTTTGGTTTTTAACCCGGCTGGTTATAAAAATAGGGGGGACCCTATGCGTTTTTTTTTAAATTATTTATTTATTTTAAAAAAAACCCCGCATAGGGTCCCCCCTATTTTTATAACCAGCCGGGTTAAAAACCAAACGACAGCAGCCTGGTAACACCAGGGTGGGAAGAGCCATTGTTTTAGGCCCTCCCCAGCCTAAATATTACCAGCCTGCTGCCGCCCGGTCCAGGAGCGCCAATTTTGACGCTCCGGGACCACTGGCACCCGGCTCTTCCCAGTACCCCTGGTGGCATTGGGTACTGGGGTAATAATAGGGGGTTAGTGTTAGCCATTTTATACCGGATAACACTAGGCCCCAACTTAGTAATGGATTCCGTCTATTAGACGGCTTCCACTACTAAGTCTAAAAAGTAAAGAAATAAAGACAAGACACAAGTTTAAAATTTTTTTTATTCAAATGAAAACACCCCCACACCCCTCATTGACCATTTTATTTAAAAAATTCAAAGAACAACCGCTGGTCATCGACGTAGTCCATGGAATCCGACGTAATCCCCAGGATACCGATATCTGAAAAACAAAAAGGGAGAAACACACAAAAAAAACACAAACAGGAGCACAACACCCATCATTGTGAGCGGTGTTGTGCTCCTTACAGTATGCAGCATCTTTACAGATCGCTGCTTACAGTCTGACCCCCAAGGGGTTAAGGGAGGATGTATTGCATCCCCCTTAACCCCCGGCGGGCCAGACTGATGTCAGACTGCACCCATCCCAGCAAGGAAGGGGTTAACTGACCCCCCCTTCCTTGCTGGGAGGGGTGCAGTGCCGGGGAGGGGGTGGGGAGAGCTCTATACTCACCCCGATGTGTCCTCTTCGCTGGTCCGCAGCACAATGAAGGGACTGTACTGCGGACCGGCTTATTATATGTGCGCTCAGCCGATCAGCCAATCAGCTGAGCGCACATATAATTCTAAATGTTTCTTCTAATAATGTTATTGACATAACATAATTAGAAGAAACATTTGATGTTTTCATTAAAGTAAAGTGATGATTAGTACAGAATGCTCTATTGCCGGCATATGAATTAACGGCTTATAGAGCTTCCTGTTCTAATTAATATTTAATGAATAAAACACATTTTCTTGGAAATAAATTCAGTTTCGTTGGTCAATAATTTAATTCTAACGAATCCATCATTGTGCAATTCAATATACTGTCAAAAAATAAATATATAGATAAATATACATTTATTTATATATCTATTTTTTTTAACAGTATATTTAATTGCAAAATGATGGATTCGTTAGAAATAAATTATTGATCAACGAAAGTGTCTTGATTACAAATAAAATGTCTTTGATTAATTTAATATATTAACTATTAGAGGCATCGGCATTCGGCATCATTGCCGGCTATTTTTGAAGTACTCCGTACGGACCGCCTATCAATCCTCGGCCGCATGTTCAGCCGCAAACAATGGTCTTGTTCATTTTTTACGGGTCCGTTTACGATAGGGCCGTAGATTCAGAGATAGTGTGCACTGTGCAGCCGCATATCCTATACTTCCCAGCATACACACGAACCATCAAAAATACCGCCGCACAATTACAGCCGCACATACAGCCGCACTCTTACAACGTGTGAACCGAGCCATATAGTGTATGCCACCCTGTTACACAGGGCAATTAGCAGTGAGCTTGGATGTGGCTGCACTAAGAAATGAAGAAATAAGAAAATATACTGAAGTACAATATGATGCACTATATAGCGCTGTCCACTCTATGTTTGGGGCTGCGTATCAGTGTAGAGCTACTACCTGCATGTAGCTTGCAATGGTAACAATATAAAACAAGGTATCTGATCGCGCTCCTCTTGATTGCTAAGTCCTCAGGGCGTTGGCTTGAAGTAGTGCCTATTTAATTCTCAGGCTGTGTGCACACTATGGTTAAACCCTCTCACTACAATGGAGTGTGGAAGATAAATATATATAGAGACACAAATGGTATATATTGAATGATAGATATTTAGTTTGGTATATATTATATTTATTGGTATATATTTATTTATTATCTATACCAAACTAAATATCTATCATTCAATATATACCATTTGTGTCTCTATAAATATTTATCTTCCACACTCCATTGTAGTGAGAGGGTTTAACCATAGTGCCTGAGAATTAAATAGGCACTACTTCAAGCCAACGCCCTGAGGACTTAGCAATCAAGAGGAGCGTGATCAGATACCTTGTTTTATAAAGAAAATATACTGGTCACACTAGTTTTTGGAGGTTGTCGTATACAATCTATGGCTAAGTGCAGCTATAGGCTGGGTTCACACTACGTATATTTCAGTCAGTATTGTGGTCCTCATATTGCAACCAAAACCAGGAGTGGATTAAAAACACAGAAAGGATCTGTTCACACAATGTTGAAATTGAGTGGATGGCCACCATTTAATGGCAAAAATTTGCTGTTATTTTAAAACAACGGCTGTTGTATTGAAATAATGGCAGTTATTTACTGTTATATGGCGGCCATCCACTCAATTTCAACATTGTGTGAACAGATTCTTTCTGTGTTTTTAATCCACTCCTGGTTTTGGTTGCAATATGAGGACCACAATACTGACTGAAATGTACGTAGTGTGAACCCAGATGTGGCTGCACTAAGAAATGAAGAAATAAGAAAATATACTGATCACACTTGTTTTTGGAGGTTGTCATTTAGTCTGTGTGTAAGTGGTGGTATATGGTGTATGCCACCTGTTACACAGGACAATGAGCAGTGAGGTTCTATGCAGCTGTACTACAAATCACAGCAATACAATGTACAGCAGTGGCACCAGCCACAAAAAAATATAATAGCACTGAGGACTTCTTTGGTGTCTGTATGCAATACCTGCTGTCCCCTTTCTTCCAGCAGCCGATCACCACAGTGTGATGCTAAAATTGTGGTAGCTGCACTGCAAGTCCCAGCCAGCAGTCTGGAGTAATAAAAAAAAAAATAATGATTTTAAACCCTTACAAGGGCTGTTGGGTTCTTTCTATAGTATCCCTGCCTACTGGAACACTAATTCCCTCCCTAACGCTCTCCCTGACAAGCAGCAGCTCTGCCCCTATTCTTTTCCAGCATGCATGTGAGCCAAGTGCCGCCGGCCCAGATTTTTATATGCCAAGGTCATCTGATCTGGCCAACCAATCGCTGCTATCGACATGTATGGGTCCCACGTAATCGCAGGATGTACCAAAGAGTCTCCTGCATGTTGATTGGCTGAGAAATTGCACCCAAACTTAGGGTGGGTTCAGACTGAGGAATTCTCACGGAAAATGTCCGCGGAATTCCGTCAGCTGTCCGCCTGCACTTCTGGGTGCCTTTCCGCCGGCCCCATAGACACCATTCTATGGGCTGGCGTATTCCGCTATACACTGAAAGAAGTGTCATGTCACTTCTTTCAGCGGATCGCGGCATACGCCGGCCCATAGAATGGTGTCTATGTAGCCGGCGGAAAAGCACGTGCCCGTGCGGGCGGACAGCTGACGGAATTCAGCGGACATTTTCTGTGAGAATTCCTCAGTCTGAACCCACCCTTACAGGAAAAGGATGATGCAATATTCTCGAGTATCGTAAGATGCTCGTCCGACTAATGAGTACCATCAAGTACCCTAATACTCGAGCGAGTACCAAGCTCGGACGAGCATGCTCGCTCTTCACTAATCCCTGCACATGGTGGCTGCTGAACACTGGTTGTTTTACCCTCCCTCCCTACCTTGTTAAAGATTGATATGTTCTTCTATATTTTTATATTCACTTGTTATTTATGGTTAATTTATTGTTTGTCACACCTGGAGGAAGGAAGGACCTTGCAGAAGGGAGAAGCTGCGTTGAGGCACCATGTTGGAACAACCATGACAAGCCCACCGCAGGAACGGTGGCTTTGGCATTCAGGTGACCTCTTCAAGAAGATCGAGATGAGTCAGAATGCAAGGTCCTTTTCCCCTCCACTTTTGGGTACAATTGTTTAAATAAAAGCTGTGGCCTACCCCATACATAAAAAGTTTCCTTGGTCTGGTCTTCATTAATTTAAGTGCAATAAATATTAGCACATGTTGGGGAGGGGAAAGTTGTCTTTGGGGAGGTACTGCCAGTCTTCACAGTCTTCTTTGATCTGAGACGTTCACTTCCGATTTTTTTCTGCATCTGATCCTGACCACCATTTCTTCCAGCTACAATTTATTACTCCAGAACATGCTTAACATTTTAGGCTCTGTACTTTTCCAGCAACTTCCTTTCTTTTTTCCACCTATAGAGTTCCAAACTGTAGGAATTCCACTGTTAGGTGTCAAATGCAGTAAAGGGAGTAGGTAAGTGGGTTGGTTTGGAGAGATAGGTTGGTGGGGTAGGAAGGTCACTTCCATAAGTTAGATAGGTTGCTCCAGAAGGTAGTTTTCCTCAAGAGGAACGTTCCCCTGTATGTAGGTCGCCCCAGCATGTAGTTTACCTTAGTAAGCTGGCACCCACAGTAAGTAGTTTCATCCAGTATTCTTGTGTTCCTTTAGGTAGTTTCCCATGTATGTAGTTTTCGCCAGTATATGGTTTCCCTCTGTACAGTAGCGAAATTTGATGGGGGGCAGGGGGGGCGGCCGCCCCCGGGCCCACTCTGGCAGGGGCCCACTCAGATCGCTATTGAATTTTCTCTCCCTAAGTCTATTCCTGAAGATACAGACTGCCTGTGCAGTCTGTATCTTATGCTTTTACCTAATCCAGTATAGCGGAGAAGTACGGCCGGGGGCGGCCATCTTGATGACATCACAGTGGTGCGTTCCAACGCTGGAACGCAAGGGACGTAATCAAGATGGCGCCCGGCTTTACTGCACCGCTACAGAGGACTGGGTAAAGTATAAGATACAGACTGCAAAGGCAGTCTGTATCTTCATGAAGTTTATTTCTGAAGATACAGACTGCCTGTGCAGTCTGTATCTTATACTTTACCCAGTCCTCTGTAGCGGTGCAGTAAAGCCGGGCGCCATCTTGATGACGTCCCTTGCGTTCCAGCGCTGGAACGCACCACTGACGTCATCAAGATGGCCGCCCCCGGCCTTACTGCTCCGCTACAGAGGACTGGGTAAAGTATAAGATACAGACTGCACAGGCAGTCTGTATCTTTAGGAATAGACTAGAGCTGGACATGTGGACACAGGGGGAGCTGGACATGTGGACACAGGGGGAGCTGGACATGTGGACACAGGGGGAGCTGGACATGTGGACACAGGGGGAGCTGGACATGTGGAAACAGGGGGAGCTGGACATGTGGACGCAGGGGGAGCTGGACATGTGGACGCAGGGGGAGCTGGACATGTGGAAACAGGGGGAGCTGGACATGTGGACATAGGGGGAGCTGGACATGTGGAAGCAGGGGGAGCTGGACATGTGGAAACAGGGGGAGCTGGACATGTGGAAACAGGGGGAGCTGGACATGTGGACATAGGGGGAGCTGGACATGTGGAAACAGGGGGAGCTGGACATGTGGAAACAGGGGGAGCTGGACATGTGGACATAGGGGGAGCTGGACATGTGGACACAGGGGGAGCTGGTAAAGAGGGGGAGCTGGACATGTAGAAACAGGGGGAGCTGGACATGTGGACACAGGGGGAGCTGGACATGTGGACACAGGGGGAGCTGGACATGTAGAAACAGGGGGAGCTGGACATGTGGACACAGGGGGAGCTGGACATGTAGAAACAGGGGGAGCTGGACATGTGGAAACAGGGGGAGCTGGACATGTGGAAACAGGGGGAGCTGGACATGTGGAAACAGGGGGAGCTGGACATGTGGAAACAGGGGGAGCTGGACATGTGGAAACAGGGGGAGCTGGACATGTGGAAACAGAGGGAGCTGGACATGTGGAAACAGGGGGAGCTGGACATGTGGACACAGGGGGAGCTGGACATGTGGACACAGGGGGAGCTGGACATGTGGAAACAGGGGGAGCTGGACATGTGGACACGGGGGGGGGGGGAGCTGGACATGTGGACACAGGGGGAGCTGGACATGTGGACACAGGGGGAGCTGGACATGTGGAAACAGGGGGAGCTGGACATGTGGAAACAGGGGGAGCTGGACATGTGGAAACAGGGGGAGCTGGACATGTAGAAACAGGGGGAGCTGGACATGTGGAAACAGGGGGAGCTGGAAATGTGGAAACAGAGGGAGCTGTTAAACTGGGGGAGCTGGACATGTGGAAACCAGGGGGAGCTGGACATGTGGAAACCATGGGGAGCTGGACATGTGGAAACAGGGGGAGCTGGACATGTGGAAACAGAGGGAGCTGGTAAACAGGGGGAGCTGGACATGTGGAAACCAGGGGGAGCTGGACATGTGGAAACCAGTGGGAGCTGGACATGTGGAAACCAGGGGGAGCTGGACATGTGGAAACCAGGGGGAGCTGGAAATGTGGAAACCAGGGGGAGCTGGACATGTGGAAACCAGGGGGAGCTGGACATGTGGAAACCAGGGGGAGCTGGACATGTGGAAACCAGGGGGAGCTGGACATGTGGAAAACAGTGGTTTTCTGATTTAACCCTATTTGGCCCAGTTCTCTCTGGCAGCTTCATAGAGGAGCTGGGGGCTGATCTGGAGATCCTGGGGGAATGGGGGCAGAGGTCCGACCCCTCCACCCCAGTCTCTTACAGGATAAGGGACAAGTATGTTTAAATCAGAAAGCTGTGATTCGGATCACAGAGAGCAGGGTGCAGCAGCCTGTAGTGGCTGCCCGAGTTAGCTAGTGATTGAGCCTGCGGTACCTCCCTGTGAGTGATGCACCTGTCTTAGGCAGAATGCAAATTATCTACCTCTATGGTATATGGGTCAGTCAGTGTATAGGGAAAATAATAGTCTTTGCATAATGGATTTAACTTTTTTTTACAGTTTTAACTACAGATCTCAGGTGAACCTGTTATACTGCCCATACATCCATGACATTGGGATAGTGAGCGACTCCGATGAGAAGTCACCCCTTGTAAGTCACTGTTTCATTTTATGTGTCTATATATGTAAATGTAGAAGCCTCTAACACTGCTCTTAATTCACTATGAGTAATGGAGCAGAATATACCCTTTATTATTTAGAAAGCATTGTTGTCAAGCGAGGTTCCCTTTGGGTAACATAATCGGTTGGGGGCCCACTCAGACTTGCTCGCCCCCCCTAGGCTGAACCCCTAGCTACGCCCCTGCCTCTGTATATAGAATCCCCTACTGTGCCCTTCCATCTGGTAAAAATTGTCCCCTACTGTGCACAGTAGGTTTAACAAATGAAGAGAATCAGTAATGTGCTATTTTGGTCATTGTGTTGATTAAGGAAAATAGTAAAGTTTGTATTTCCCCTTGACGTCATGCTTCATTGCATCAATAGCCGAAAACAGTGTCTATGTGGTACACTTGGTTTTCTACAATGTCAAGATAGAGAACCACTGAAAAGTAGCTGTAAATCCATTACCATACAGCTGGAAGTGGGTGTGGGCAGAACCGGTGGAACAATCCATTATATTAAGGGTCACTCAGAATACAGTATAGTCATTCTTCAAAAGAGGGCTGTTCAAGGACTGGTTTTGTAGTGGTTGCTCATTGCCCATCCATCCTTTATCCTCCATATGTCTTGTATCCTTAAATGGCATGTTGATAAGACTTTCCATAAGAGAATAAAATTAATAAATAGGCAAATATTTTGGTGTCCCTACTATAGGCTGTCTTGATTATTTGCTCCATCACCTTCATCTTCCATAATCTTTGAGATTATACCAGTATACTTTGTTAAAAATCTATTTAAAATGTAATGACACTCCCATGTTCCAGAAATAATCATGCCTTTCTTCACATCAGTTCCCAGTACTTAATAGTTTTCAGAAACCAATATGATCAATTGTTAGAAAACAGCTTGGCACATGAACACACTGACAGTTTGACAAATTGGTAGTGGTGAATTGGAAAATCATCAGTAGAGCATTGCTCACTCTACAGAGGTACATTACATTTTTTAAGTGAAGTTGGAAACCTAATTCTCTTAGAAAAAAATATTTTTCTATACATTTTACATTAACATAATAATCATGATGGTGCTTCAATCGAAATATAGTGATTTACAGGGAGTAATAATGTATAGTCTCATGATTTTTTGAGTCTGTTTACATTTTGAATGACATAAAACTACATTTGTTTTTTAACAATCTGAGTGAGTAAGCACAGACCATTTGGTCTATATAGGTATCAAAAGTTGCATACATTTCTGAATACTGAATCTTATGAACTTTAGCAAGTTAAAATATTTCTAGATGCAACCAGGCTGATCTAAAAAACAACCCTGACGTATAATATAGTTTAAGGTGTTGTCTGGTATAGATACCTTTTTTTTCAAATGCCACATAGGGCATTCTAAATTAATAAAATAAAATCCCTCATTCAGGACCATCATTAACCCCTTCACGTCAGTAACATGTATATATACGTTCCCCGTGCAGTAGGAATGTATATATACGTTCCTGACTTTAGGTGGCTTTGTGATGAGAGCGGGATCGCTGCAGAGATAGCGATCCCGCTCTCATCTGACTGCAGCACCGGAGATAATGAGAATCAGCTGCGATCCCGCAGCTGACCTCCATTAACCCCTTAATGACCGCCGAAACGGTGGTCACTAATGGGCCAGGGCCGCCGCTGTATTTCATCTCCCCCCACCGTGAATCCACGGTGGGGGGAGATGAAATAAGTAAAATCAGACCCCAGATCAGCCCCCCTAGTGCCCCGGTAACTAACCCCCCCTCCCCGCGGCAGCCATCAGATCCAAGATGGCCGCCGCCATCACTGTGACCAGACTAATGTCTGTTCACAGTGATCAAACAGTAAAAATGAATGAAAGCCCCATGCTCTCCGCCACTGGAGGTAGTGGAGAGCATGGGGCAGTGATCAGGGACCCCCCTGTTGGGAGTCCCCGTACAAGCGATCAGCGGTATATACTATATACCGCTGATCGCTTGTGCCATGTGCTCACGGCACTTTTTATCCCCTGTCACCATGAATGATTGGTGACAGGGGATAAAAAGTGATACTGTGCCCCCCACCCCCCCAGTCACCCCCGTTACCCCCCCAGTCACCCCCGTCACCCCCCCCCTACCCCATATACTCACCTGATCCTAGGAGCTCCTTCCTCCTCGGCGTCCTGGCTGGCTATGAACTGCGCATGCGCACCACAACTAGCCAACTCTGAAAATTTTAAGTGACAGAGACCAATTTGGTCTCTGTCACTGAACTATGATTACTGTGATAGAAAATATCACAGTAATCATAGTCATATAGTGAAAATGAATGTATAAAGTACAAAAAGTGAAAAACATACAAAAAAAAATAAAACACACACTTTTTATTATAGTAGTAATTGCAGTTTACTCCCTAATTGCCCCTAACCCCCCCAGATTATGCGTAACCACCGCAGGTTGCCGGTAACCACCCCGGGTTTTCCGTAATCACGTCAGATTGCACGTAACCCCCCAGATTACACGTAACCACCGCACATTGCCCGTAACTACCGCACGTTGCCTGTAACCACCGCACGTTGCCAGTGAACCCCTCCAGATTGTCCGTAATCACCCCAGATTGCCTGCAACCACCCCACATTACATGTACCCACCCCAGATTACCTATAAGCACTTCAGTCTATCCGTAACAATTCTAGACTGTCTGTAACCCCTCCAGGTTGCCCGTAACCACCGCAGATTGCGCATAACCACCCCAGGTTGCCCGTAATCATGCCAGATTACATGTAACCCCCCAGATTGCACGCAACCACCGCAGGTTGCCTCTGACCACCGCACGTCGCCTCTGACCGCCGCACCTTGCCTCTGACCACCGCACCTTGCCTCTGACCACCGCACCTTGCCTCTGACTCCCGCACCTTGCCTCTGACCACCGCACGTTGCCTCTGACCACCGCACCTTGCCTCTAACCACCCCAAATTTCCAATGACCCCCTCCAGATTGCCCGTAACCACGATTACAGGTATCCACCTCAGATTACCTATAAGCACTTCAGTTTATCCGTAACCACCCCAGATTGTCTGTAACCACCCCAGATTGTCCGTAACCACCGCACGTTGCCCGTAACTACCGCACGTTGCCAGTAACCACCGCACTTTGCCCGTAACCACCGCACGTTGCCAGTGACCCTCTCCAGATTGTCCGTAATCACCCCAGATTGCCTGTAACCACCCCAAATTACATGTACCCACCCCAGATTACCTATAAGCACTTCAGTCTATCCGTAACAATTCTAGATTGTCTGTAACCCCTCCAGGTTGCCCGTAACCACCGCAGGTTGCGCATAACCACCCCAGGTTGCCCGTAATCATGCCAGATTACATGTAACCCCCCAGATTGCAAGCAACCACCGCAGGTTGCCTCTGACCACCGCACATCGCCTCTGACCACCGCACGTCGCCTCTGACCACCGCACCTTGCCTCTGACCACCACACCTTGCCTCTGACCATCGCACCTTGCCTCTGACCACCCCACCTTGCCTCTGACCACCGCACCTTGCCTCTGACCACCGCACCTTGCCTCTGACCACCGCACCTTGCCTCTGACCACCGCACCTTGCCTCTGACCACCGCACCTTACCTGACCACTGCACCTTACCTCTAACCACCCCACATTGCCAATGACCCCCTCCAGATTGCCTGTAACCACCCCAAATTCCATGTACCCACCCCAGATTACCTATAAGCACCTCAGTCTATCCGTAACAATTCTAGATTGTCTGTAACCCCTCCAGGTTGCCCGTAACCACCGCAGGTTGCGCATAACCACCCCAGGTTGCCCGTAATCATGCCAGATTACATGTAACCCCCCAGATTGCACGCAACCACTGCAGGTTGCCTCTGACCACCGCACGTCGCCTCTGACCACCGCACGTTGCCACTGACCACCGCACGTTGCCACTGACCACTGCACCTTGCCTCTGACCACCGCACCTTGCCTCTAACTACCCCAAATTGCCAATGACCCCCTCCAGATTGCCCGTAACCACGCCAGATTACAGGTACCTACCTCAGATTACTTATAAGCACTTCAGTTTATTCGTAACCACCCCAGATTGTCTGTAACCACCCCAGATTGTCCGTAACCACCCCAGATTGTCCGTAACCACCCCAGATTGTCTGTAACCACCCCACGTTACCCGAAACCACAGCAGGTTGCCTGTAAGCACCCTAGATTGTCTGTAACCACAGCAGGTTACCCGTATCCACCCCACGTTGCCCGTAACCGCCTCCAGATTACCCGTAACCACCTCAGACTGCCCGTAACCACCTCCAGATTACCCGGAACCACCCAAGACTGTCCGTAACCTGTAATCTCATTTTTTTTGTTTAATTTTAGTAACTGCGCTATTCTAATAACTATTACTAGCTGTGGTTTTGCTCCAGCAAATTGGCGCTACTTCCCTTCTGAGCCCTGCTGTGTGCCCATACAGAGGTTTATGCTCACATATGTGGTACCGTTGTACTCAGGAGAACCTGCGTTACAGATTTTGGGGGACATTTTTTCTCCTGTTCCTTGTGAAATTTAGAAATTTTAAACTAAACCAACATATTGGAAAAATTCAAGTTTTTCATTTTTACTGGCCAATTTTGAATACTTTCCTCTAATAACTGTGGGGCCAAAATGCTCATCCTACCCCAAGATGAATTCTTTGAGGGGTGCACTTTCCAAGGGGTTTATGCCTACATATTGGGTACCGTTCTACTTAGGAGAACCTTCGTTACAGATTTTGGGTTGAATTTTCTCTCCTGTTTTTCGTGAAATTGAGAAATTTCAAACTAAAGGAACATATTATTGGAAAAATTCGAGTTTTTCATTTTTACTGTCTACTTTTGAATGCTTTCTTCTAATACCTGTGGGGTCAAAATTCTCACCACACCCCAAAATGAATTTTTTGAGGGGTGCACTTTCCAAAATGGGGTGACTTATGGCGAGATTTTACTCCGCTGGCACTACAGGGGCACTGTAAACGCACCTGGCGCTCAGAAACTTCTCCAGCAAAATCTGCATTGAAAAAGCTAATTGGCGCTCCTTTCCTTCTGAGCCCCACTGTGTGCCCATGCAGTTGTTTATGCCCACATATGAGGTACCTTTTTACTCAAGAGAACCTGCGTTACAAATGTTGGGGTACTTTTTTTCTCTTGTTCCTCGTGAAATTGAGAAATTTCAAACTTAACGAACATATTATTGGAAAAATTCGAGTTTTTCATTTTTACTGTCTAATTTTGAATACTTTCCTCTAACACCTGTGGGGTCAAAATGCTTATCTTACCCCAAGATGAATTCTTTGAGGGGTGCACTTTCCAAAATGGGGTGACTTATGGGTTTTTTTCTCTCCACTGACACTACAGGGGCTCTGCAAATGCACCTGGCGCTCGGAAACTTCTTCAGCAAAATCTGCAATGGAAAAGCTAATTGGCGCTCCTTCTCTTCTGAGCCTCGCTGTGTGCCCACACAGTGGTTTACGCCCACATATGGGGTACTGTAGTACTCAAGAGAACCTGCTTTAAAAATTTTGGGGTGATTTTTACCTCATGTTCCTTTTGAAAATGAGAAACTTTAATCTAAACTTATATATTATTGGAAAATTAAAATTTTTCATTTTTTTACGGCCTAATGGTGAATACTTTCCTCCAGCCCCTGTAGGGTTAAAATGCTCATTATACCCCTAGATTAATTCTTTAAGGTGTGTAGTTTCCAAAATGGGGTCACTTATGGGGGTTTCCAGTATACAAACCTCCTAAATCAACTTAAAAAAAAGAACTGGTCCCTAAAAAAATCAGTTTTGGAAACTTTCACGAAAATGTGGTAATTTGCTGATGAATTTCTAAGCCCCGTAACACCCTAAAAAAGTAAAATATGTTTATGAAATGAAGCCAGAATAAAGAGGACATATCGGTAATGTGACTTAGTAACTAATTTATGTGATACGACTTTCTTTTTTTAGAAGCAGAGAATTTCAAAGTTCATAAAATGCTAATTTTTTTAATTTTTCATGATATTTTGATGTTTTTCACAAAAAACACACAAAGTAGTGACCAAATTTTGCCACTAATATAAAGTGCCATATGTGACGAAAAAACAATCTCAGAATCGTTAGTATACGTTAAAGCATCACTGAGCTATAAGCGCATAAAGTGAGACAGGTCAGATTTTGAAAAATGAGCCTGGTCTTTTAGGTGCAAATAGGCTTGGTCTTGAAGGGGTTAATGAGCTAGAGCAGGGAATGATTATAAACAGTGTCTCAAAGGGGTTATAATACTATATGGGGACTACACAGAGAGGGCCTAACACTATATGACAGCTGTACAGAGGTTATATAAAAATCAAACTGGGACAGCACTGGAAAAAATGGAAAAAAATGATAAGAATATTTAGATGGAGTGCACGTCTCACCGCACAGGACCCTTCCGTTCGGCTTCAATCCAATAGTAAACGTAGGAGACAGCACTTCTTGTGAAAAAACGTGATTTTTTATTCACATCAGACGCGACGTTTCGGCTGGTACTTCAGCCTTTCTCAAGCGTGAAAGAAAGGCTGAGAAAGGCTGAAGTACCAGCCAAAACGTCGCGTCTGATGTGAATAAAAAATCACGTTTTTTCACAAGAAGTGCTGTCTCCTACATTTACTATTAGCTGTACAGAGGTTGACCTAATACTATGTGAGGGAACAGAGGAGGCTTAAATACTACATTGGAGCACAGATTGAGTCTTAAACTGGGCACTTTTAAATGTAATAAATGAGTATTGTAGTTAATTATCAGTAGGTGCTGGAACCAATAAACACATTTACATTATTTTTTATGGGAAAACACTGCTCGGTTATCAAACTGCTCGGTTCTGCCTTCCGGAACCAATTAGTTTCGAGAACCAAGGTACCAGTGTATACAGGAAAATAGTTTTTGAAAGGGAATAATCTAATATGATGCCCAAATATGGAACACCTGCCCCAATCCAAACAAATGGAAACTCAGTATGTAGCTGATGTTTGCCTTCCATAGAAAGTGCCTTATTTAGGTCCATACATTTGGAGGCATTAAGCCTATAATATTATAGTTTTCTGTAGTAATCCAAGGTTTTCATCACTGCAGAAAGAGAAGCTAGTGGGTTTGATAGTATAGAAAAAAACGAAACACAGAAGATTGTCGGCAGAAAAAGACCACCATCTCGTCTGTCCATAGGTGGATTATATTGAGGGAAATTTGGGCTACCACCTGGGGCCTTGAGTTCTAAGGAGACCCAGTGACATTGCCCCCATTATAACGCCACCACTGCTTTACACACCTCTGCAGGATTCCCAATCAGAAGCAGAACCCAGCCCGGGAATCAATAGGCCACGCCTCACACAGTGAGGAGGTGGGGCCAGCGAGGTGCTGCAAAGCATGTGTGTAACGTTGGCCATAGGCCAAAGGTTCCAGTCAGTTCTCCGTGGAGTAGGAGGCAGCAGCGTTCCTGTCATGCTATGTGCCTTTCTGACTGTGACTCTATGAGTGACTGTGAGCAAATTGTGATTGAAGGGACAAACAGGGAAACATACAAACTATTCATCATTTATGGTTCATATAGCCTGAGGGGGTATATGACATGTCCTCAGGCTATGTGATCTATAGATGCTGTATAGGGCTTTTTTGTGGTAATTTATATGGCTAATGGCACAGGAAATCCTGTGCAGCATTTATAGTTCACATAGCCTGAACACATTTTATATAGCCCCCTCAGCTAGGTTATCTGGTTAGCAGACAGGTTTCTTTGGGCATGGTTAGTGGGGTGGGGGCAGGGCTAAAGGAGACGTGGTTAGCAGGAGGTCCACAATTTCTGAACAGCCCGTAGCCCATGGTACCCTTAATCTGTCCCTGGGTCTATCCTTATTATTATTTCCTTTCTTATTATCTTAAAACAGATAAAGTATATATGTGGTGTCCCACCACAGGTATTGCTATTGGTTACACCCTTCACAAAAGCCTGTATTTATTGTAAGTGGTTATAAAGTAGTGATAAAGTTTTGCCACTAGATGTTGCTATTATAGGTATGTGTACTCAGTTTCTGCACGGCTGAAGTATGGAAAGGGTTATTGTTTATTTATGTGTCACATGGATCTGTGAACCTATGGGAGTATTTTCTTCAGTCCTATCATCTTTAACTTTACTTCTTCTTTGTGCACTCTTGACCCACTCACAGCACACATTAGATATGCTGTAGATAGGAAGTCACATGGGTAGAGGAAGTGTAAGAGGTATTTTGTGTTGGACATTGTAAGGGTAGGACACAAGCTAGAATGCTCCCTGCAGTGTTCCTTTTGGGCCCTGGCCCTCTGCCAGGTTCCCCAGCCTTCGTATGAGGTCTTTGGTCACTAGACTCTGAAGAGCTAGAACGCACACAAAAGTTTATCTTCAAGCAACTTTACTAAGCACAATGCGGTGTTAAACCCTTAACAGGAGAGGACATGTTAGAGATCATCTCAATCCACGCCGTGGACTAGGAGAGTCACAGTGCAGGACAGTATCCTCAAAAGGCAAAAAGCTAGGAACTGATCCGGATAGAGCAACGTTGCTAGAAGCCTATGAACTTTATCTCGCAGAGCGGTTGTCAGCAGGAAACACTCAGCATTCCGCTCATTCCCAGTAACAGGGTCTGGGGTAGGTGTCACCCTCTAGAACAGGTCCCCCGACACTGGTAAGGCAACAGGTGGTTCATTCTGACAAAGGTCGATGCACGGGCATAAGTGTTCTCTTTCAAGTATTCTCATCGCTCTACCTTCCAGCCCCGGGGCCAAGGGGACAAGCAATACTCACCTGCCACTTCTGTTCTAATGATGTCCGGTCTCCAGTGATCACCACTTCTTAGTCCCTGTCTCCACACAAAGAAATGCCTGTTCAGTCAATTATTGGGTGAAGTTGATCATTGTTGTGGCCAGTGATTGGCCAAGCAAATACTTTATGTGCGGTCAGTAGAGACGAAGAAGTCATGATCATTTGGAATTGGGCAGCCTATTAATGGCAACAGCAGGAATCAGGTAGGTGACTAAAGTTTATAAAAATAATAAAAATAAGTTGTACAATCCTTTCAGCTAAAGTTACATTTTTAAAGCTTAGACCTTAATTAGTGACATAATTTGGTATTGTTATAAGCTGTTTACTTGTTAGAGGAATCTAAGCATAAGAATTAAATTAACTTTGTTATTAGTATAATGAGCTATGTCACTGCGCTAAGAAGTCTCCAGCCAATTAGATACAGTGAAGCATTTAGTGGATAAAAGATTCTCTGTAGCGCTCAGTGGAAAATTTTACTTGCTGCTAAGCATCTTTATATTTGACAAGCTATAATCCACATGTGTGCAAAACCATCAGAGATTTTCTATCTTACATGTTTCTGATAAGAGAAACAGATTGCTGAACTCAGGGAGAACAGCCAAACGACAACACTGCCGGCTGCTAATGAAAGCGCTCAATGCAGTGAAGTCCTTCCCGGAGGGATATCTGGCTAGTCCTGTGTTTTGAGACTCTTCAATGAGGCTCCACGGACTCCTCTTTTGCATACTCATGTTTCCCAGGGGGCAATGCACCTAGGACTTCACTGCATTGAGCGCTTTCATTAGCAGCCGGCAGTGTTGTCGTTTGGCTGTTCTCCCTGAGTTCAGCAATCTGTTTCTCTTATGGCTCTACTAGGCATTGCTCCCACCTAGCCAGAATCCTGCTCCACACTGATGAGGGGCAACACCCCGAAACAGCTGTCTGTGGATGGTTACCTAGCCTTGGTTTATCCCTTGTCATTACACTGACTTATAGGGCCACTTAATATGGTGGAATTGGTGGTTTCCTAACAGGAGCTGCCACTTGGCTGGGTCCTTCCCGGAGGGATATCTGGCTAGTCCTGTGTTTTGAGACTCTTCAATGAGGCTCCACGGACTCCTCTTTTGCATACTCATGTTTCTGATAAGTATTCCCAATGTTTGAGATTTAATAATTTGGGATCACTGCCTGGATAAACGGGTCAGGATTCAAATACTTACCATTGGCTAGATTTAATTTGTTACAGTATTGATTACTGGTAAAAAATATTTTTTTAGTAAGACCAGGTAATTTTTACAGGATGCTGCATATCATGGTCTGAAAACTATTTTACATGTAGTATAGATATTTGTGACTTTTTATAGACCAATGGTGGCTACTATTGTGGTTTAAGAGCTTGCTTGCTTTTCTTGCACAACTCCTGACTGGGACACATGACTCCATGGTTTCAGGATGTGGACATACAGTGGAGGGCATTTCGTGCTACATTCTGCGTCTGGCCCAGAAAAAGCGAAGAATGTACCAAAAACCGGTAGTCTCCAAATGTTAACACTCTGAAACAGGTGCGAAATTTGGGGGGCCACTCCCGGGCCCACAGAGGCAGGGTGCCCACTGAAGTCCCCGGGGCACATCAGCACCTGGCAGGGTGGCCCCTGCTCCTGAGACCCCCAGGTGCTGTGCCTGGCCCCTGGTGTCATAGGGCCGTGACAGGGGTCCTGGGGGGGTGGGGTTTGTTGGCGGCCCCAGCTCACTTGTGCAACAACTCCGGTAACGCGGAGACTGCGCATTTACATACTCGCATAAGATGACAATCTCATTGAAAAGGACAGTTTGGTATCCGCACTGGATTTCACTGCAAACTCGCAGCATGAAGTCTGCTGCAGATACGGTATGTGTGAATCTAGCCTTAGGCATAGAAAATTGTATTATGTTAATTTTATATGTGTATTTTTCCCCCTAAAATTTGCTCTAGCCTGTAGCTGGAATATGTGCCCCATGCAAGGCCAATAGCTACAGCACAATACTCGTACTGCCTGATAGATATTAGACAGATATGTGATAAAGGCAGATAGATGGACAGACAGATAGATGATAGATAGACAGATAGATCCAGGAGGAGCCGCACTTCCAAACAGGTGGAGCGGGTGTTAGAGGACATACTCTTCTTTTACATTTTTTTGCAATAAATTGCACAATTTTCAACCGAAACTGGTGTGCTGTGGACTTTCATTGTTTTAGATAGATAGATAGATAGATAGAAGGACAGACAGGTTATATGTGGTATTACAACTTTGATCTATTCACTTCAGTGGAACTGAGCTGCAATACCAGACACAAACTGTGGAGGAGAGTGGTGCTGTGTTTCAAAGAAGGCAGCTATGTATTTCTAATCTTGAGTAATTCTTACATGGCTATATGTGTGAAATGGAGGAAGCCTTTTACATTGTTATCAATCCTTTTTCAGTTTGAGTAATGTAGCAGAACACTCCCTTTATTATTCAGAAAGCCGTGTCAGTGCCTATGTTCTCTATGGGTATATATATCTATATATCGGTTGGGTGCCCACTCAAACCCCCCCCCCCCCCAGACTGAACCCCTAGCTACACCACTGCTTCTTCTGCTGTTCTTGGATTACGGTGAGCACATCAACTTATTATACCTCTGCTTGTTGAGCACAAATGTGACAAGGGGTCAGTGAGCTCACAGTGTACTATTGCTTCCTAATCTGGGCAGCGCCAGTCTCGCTGTTACCTTTAGTTGTTGCTTACTATTTACACTATTGGTGGTCTGGGGCAGGCGAGTGGTTAATACCAGTATTTTCTGTAGTCTGAGGCAAAGAAAGAGTTTTTTGTAAATTCCTGGTGGTCTATGGCAGTTAAATCTTTTATATCGGCCCAGTCCAGAGGATAACTCTCCTCACCAGGTCCCATCTTTGTACTGGCTGTATTCACCTTCTTGTGTGCCAGGTTCATTAATCATATAAATCAGTGAAAAAGAAAACAAAGAAGACTGTACAGCACTAGTAATTTAAAGTGCCCAGAAAAGATCACATAATAGTAGAGTACCCGAATGACCCAGCTGGAAAGTTTATTTGCTGCAGGGCATATGTGGTATAAACTGGCTAAAATCAGGGCAGTCTATTCTTACATCTCTCATTCCAGAGGGTTCAAACAGAGAGGACTCTGCACATTTGCATTACTGTTGTAGTGTTAATAATGTTATCCCCAGTTTCATTATCAGGTTATAGCTGCTTAATCTCTTAAAGGGGTTATCCCCAAAAAAATTTCGTTCAAACCAACAGGTGTCAGAAAGTTATATAGATTTGTAGTTTTGTTCTATTCAAAAATCTCAAGGCTTCCCATAATTATCAGCTGCTGTATGTCATGCAGGAAGTGGTGTTTTATTTACATTCAGACACGGTGCTCTCTGGCCAAGACAGGAACTGTCCTGAGGAGGAGAGGTTTTCTATGGGCATTTGCTGCTGCTCTGGACAGTACCTGTCTCGACCAGAGATGTCAGCAGAGAGCACTGTTTCTGAATGTAAATAAAACAATTCCTGCAGGACATACAGCAGCTGATAAGTATGGGACGACTTCAGATTTTTAAATAGAAGTAAATTACACATCTATATAACTTTCTGACACCAGTTGATTTGAAAGAAAAATTTATTTCGCTGGACAACCCCTTTAATCTTTTCTAAAGGCAGTCATGGGGCTCTGGAATTTTTCACCAATTTATTTAAAATATATATCTTTAATTAAAAGTTAACACAGATATTGATAAAGGGCTATGAAATATTGGCAAATCATTCTCAGTCTGACTGATCCAGATTGTTGGATGGCAATCTTTGCAGTCTTTTTGTTTAACATAATGCATTTTTAGCACCCGTGTAATGTTCCATTGTCTAAGCTATTGGCAAATTTAAACAAATATCAATAATTCCATTTGGTTCTGAAACACTTCTGCCTTTGTCATAGAGCTTGACTGGATAATGATTCCTGGCATTTCGCTCAAGCTGGGAGGTATGGATTTTCCTTCTTCTTGTGTTAAGTTTTAGCATGTTTTCTTTCTTTTCACTATATTCAAGATTTAAAACATGATCTATTATTGGCTTATAGTTAACTGCGTATTTACTTCTCAAGAACCAGGCTAATGAAAGAAAATGTTCACTAACTGTAATAAAGCTGACATAACATGTAACATTTGAAAACACAGCAGCCACAGGGGCTTTAACAATAGAAAGTCATACTAAAATATTTGGAGCTAAAGGGATTAGCTCATATTTTACATGTGGCATTTTGAATCCTGTTTAAATTGTAATTGATCTTAATTAAAGAGGTTGGTCACTTTACTGTAACTTTTTTTAAGGTACTGCATTAAAAGGTCTGTGTGCTGTAATCACTTATAGATTCTGCGGCTGTGCCCTGTCATGCTTCTAATAGAAAAGAAATCCCCCCCCCCCCCCCCCCCCCCCCCGCTGTGCCATCCTACTCAGCACTCTGGATAGCAATCCCCTCCATGATAAGGCAGAGCACTGAGGAGCATGTGACCATAAAGGTCCCCCACTGACTCTGTATATAACTACAGGTAGCTAGAAGGCTTTTTCGGGTGGGTCTCCAGGAAAGTAGTGTAGAGATGGGACCGATATCCCTGTCTCCAGTAAGGAAACAGAACTCCGGACATGGATAAAACTCTCATTTATTGCAACCGACAAATATTTTAAATAAGTGGCATGTTTAAAAATAAGAAGACAAAATAAACAAAATAGCAATCAGAATGGTACCAATACATGGAAGTATCTGTAATAAGCAATCACAGTAAAAACAAAAGCATGCAACTGGACACAGCATATTGGAAAATGATAGTCATGTAACTGTTGATCCTATATGGGATCCTTGAAGGTAAATGGCATAGAGGTCATAAGGAAAGTCAGAAAGAGGACACCATTAGATCTGTCAAAATGGTAACTACATAGTAACTAGATAGACAAACATATATGTGCCAATGTAACAGAATAAAGGTATGCCTTATAGCAGGGGTGGGGAACCTTTTCCATGTCGAGGGCCGGTCGGGCATTAATAAAATCATTCGAGGGCCGCATACCGTGTGCGGCAGTTAGTAGCGTGGGTTTGCAGCACCCAGGGCAAGGCAAAGTATTGTTCCCCTAGTTCCCCTGCTATTGTAGTTAACCCCCCCAGTGATGCCCCTTGTAGTCTAGTTAACCCCCAAGTCATGTCCCTGGTAGCCTAGTTAACCCCCCCAGTGATGCCTCTGGTAGGCCTAGTTAACCCCCATCAGTCATGTCCCTGGTAGCCTAGTTAACCCCCATCAGTCATGTCCTAGGTGGCCTAGTTAACCCCCATCAGTCATGTCCCAGGTGGCCTAGTTAACCCCCATCAGTCATGTCCCAGGTGGCCTAGTTAACCCCCATCAGGCATGTCCCTGGTGGCCTAGTTAACCCCCATCAGGCATGTCCCTGGTGGCCTAGTTAACCCCCATCAGTCATGTCCCAGGTGGCCTAGTTAACCCCCATCAGGCATGTCCCTGGTGGCCTAGTTAACCCCCATCAGGCATGTCCCAGGTGGCCTAGTTAACCCCCATCAGGCATGTCCCTGGTGGCCTAGTTAACCCCATCAGGCATGTCCCTGGTGGCCTAGTTAACCCCCATCAGGCATGTCCCTGGTGGCCTAGTTAACCCCCATCAGGCATGTCCCAGGTGGCCTAGTTAACCCCCATCAGGCATGTCCCAGGTGGCCTAGTTAACCCCCATCAGGCATGTCCCTGGTGGCCTAGTTAACCCCCATCAGGCATGTCCCTGGTGGCCTAGTAAACCCCCATCAGGCATGTCCCTGGTGGCCTAGTTAACCCCATCAGGCATATCCCTGGTGGCCTAGTTAACCCCCATCAGGCATGTCCCTGGTGGCCTAGTTAACCCCCATCAGCCATGTCCCTGGTGGCCTAGTTAACCCCCAAATAAAAAAAATAAACATCCCACTCACCTTACCTCCGCTCCCACGCTGCCCATGTCCTCTTCTGTCCCAGGTCGCGATGAAATGACGTCATCGCGCGGCCCGCAGGAGACTGAAGACACGCTCCGCTCTGCTGGGGAAGGAGCCGGCATAGACAGCATCCTCCTGTATCCGGCAGCTGTCACAGACACCAGAGGATGCTGTGTATGCCGGCTCCTTCCTCCTCCAGAGCGGCGCGCATCACAGGGGAGCTGCAGGCCGCAGGCCGCATCGGGAGGTCTCAGGGGCCGGATGCGGCCCGCGGGCCGGAGGTTCCCCACCCCTGCCTTATAGGATAAAAGCATACCCTGTGTACTGTTAAACAAATATCAACACAATAAGAGGACATGGATAGAGATTCAGTACGTATGGACAGGAGTAGCTGCAGTATGCTATGGGGTGTTAGCTTGAGGATATAGATCATAGACAGACCTGAGAGATCATCGGGCGTAGCAAGGGGTTTATAGTCATCCTTATAGCCAATAAGCCATTCCTGGATTTACCTTCAAGAATGCCATATATTATCTCCAGTTACAAGACATATACCATTTTCCAATATGCTTTGTCTACTGACATGCTTTTGTTTTTACTGTGTTTGCTTATTGCTGACACCTCCATGTATTGGTATCATTTTTATTATCATTTTGTTTATTCATTTTCTGTTCTTATGCACAGTGTCCTTTGGAGTGAAATGTCACACATTTTGATTTAGTGTCCATTGCAACAAATTTGATATTACACATTCCATCCTGGCAGGGGTTGCTAGGTGGTGTAGTATAGTTGGGCAAGATGGTGGTGTACTCCTAAGGCATTTGTCACAGTGGCCAGGAGTGGTATGTGCACACCCCTGGATGTACCAACACAGACTTTTTATATAGAACTGGTGCAGTTGTTCAAGCAGGTGAAGTGTGAGGAAAAATTTAAACAGAAACAAGTTTACTGAATGAATCCTTTTATAGTGCAGTATACAATACAGAGTCTTTCCAATACAATGCAATACGGGTAATAGTCTGCTTCACAGTTTTCTTAGTGCTAGCAAACAAATATATTCAGCTTCTCGCTGGTGGAATCAGATAGAAATAGATAAACTTTTCACAAGAATCCTTGAGCTGGGTACTTGGGTTATGGAGTGTAATACTTGAAGCAATCTCAGTTTCTCACTTATGGATATAGGAATACTAGGAGCAGTCTCTAGGTGCATTGGACTTGTAGTTAAGACTTGGAGATGAGGAAAGGGGGCTACCATAGGGCCTTGCCTATACAGTAACAGAACTCTGCCGGGGTGACCAGACTGAAGAGGACTTTGTAGAAGAATAACTTGTAAGAATGGTTGGGAGAAATACCGCCTATTGCCAAAAGAGATCACAGAGTGCCAGGACTGGAAACACAGGATCCGGGCCTATACAGCTGGGGAACAGCTAACCCCACAAGATTACCCAAGTAGGCCAAGCAAACAACAATGGAGTCCGGGGCTTTAGAGCACTTTGTTCCACTGAGGATAGTCCAGACAGTAGAAGGACTTTCTGAATAGCAAAACTGAAGAAATGGTCACCTCCAGGCATAGGCAAGGTTTGTCCCTTTTTAGGTAGTTGCTCCTTTTTAGGTTTTAGCACCAGTCAAACTATTGTGTTTTTCACTTTTTAAATTATAATGACAACTAGGGATGGTCCGAACCCGCCGAGGTTCGGGTTCGGCTGAACCCGAACGCTCGGCATCGGATTACCGCTGTCTGCCCGCTCCGTGCAGCGGGCGGATACAACGGGAGGACCGCCTGGAAAACTGGGATACAGCCTATGGCTATGGCTGTATCCCTGTTTTCCAGGCGTTCCTCCCGCTGGATCCGCCCGCTGCACGGAGCAGGCAGACAGCGGGAATCATTACGGATGGTTCGGGTTCGTACAAACTCGTTTCAGACCATCCCTAATGACCACCAAAAGCGCCAAAATTACTCTGATCAAAAGTTCACATACCCCAGTTCTTAATACTGTGTATTGCCCCCTCTAACATCAATGACAGCTTGAAGTCTTTTGTAGTAGTTGTGGAAGAGGCTTTTTATTTTCTCAGCTGGTAAAGCTGCCCATTCTTCTTGGCAAAAAGCATCCAGGTCCTGTAAATTTCTGGGCTGTCTTGCATGAACTTCGCGCTTGAGATCTCCCCGGAGTGGCTCAATGATATTGGGGTCAGACACAGATGACCACTCCAGAAACTTCACTTGGCCTTGTGTTTTGGATTGATGTCATGTTGGAACATCCAAGTACGTCCCATGCACAACTTTGGGGCTGATGTGCTGCATTTATCTTTCCTTCAACTTTGACCAAGTTTCCTGAGCCTTTGTAGCTCACACATACCCAAAACATCAGCAATCTGTGTCCATGCTTTACAGTAGCAATGGTGTTCCTTTCATCATAGGCCTTGCTGACACCTCTCCATATCTAACATTTATGGTTGTGGCCAAAACATTTGATTTTTGTCTCATCACTGCAAATTACGTTGTTCCAGAAGTTTTGAGGCTTGTCTCTGTGCTGTTTGGCATATTGTAGGCAAGATACTTTGTGGCAGCTTGGCAGTAATGACATTCTTCTGGCAACCTGACCATGCTGCCCATTTTTCTTCAAATGCCTCCTTATTGTGCATTTTGAAACAGCCACACTGCTAGTTTTCAGAGAGTCTAGCATTTAAGCTGATGTTATTTGTCATTTTTTTTTCTGCATCCTGTACAATTTTCCTATCAGTTGTGGCCGGAATTTTTGCTGCTTTACCTGATTAATTACTTGGATATCAGAACAAAGTTAAGGTTCTGGAGTGGCCATCTGAGTCTCCTGACCTCAATATCATTGAGCCACTCTGGGAAGATCTTAAGTGTGCAGTTCTTGCAAGACAGCCCAGGAATCTACAGGAAGCCAAAACTTTAAACTGTTTAGATCCCATGGTCGCTATTTAACATGGCATCCAAACAGGTAAATAGCCAGCATTAGATGCATACCACCTCACCCAACCCATGATATAACAGCAAGGGCGGATTAAGTGTATCATGGGCCCCGGGCTGTTAAGAAATTGTTACCCCCGCCAGCTAACCAAACCCCCTCTAGCCCTGCCCTCACCTCACTAACTATGCCTTAAGTAACCCCCCGCTAATTGCGCTGCCAACAGGGCAGGAAGCCAATGGGCTCTTTGCTCTGTCACATCACTAAACAGAGGAGTTTTTGGTGCACTGGGGCCGCCGGTGCCCCTCCAGCTGACACAGAATATCACCCCTCTCAGGAGACTTTCTGGGAGGAGTGGCTATAAAAACATTGCAACTCCAAACTAGTGATAATTAAGGTTGCTAAGTGCACCTGAATTGCATAGACGTATGTCCTGGGTGGAACAGTGGTCTGTTGAAATAAAATTCGGATATGGATCAAAAGTGACTTTCTTCATGTTCGTGTGCACTGAGACACAAACTCCTTATGTGTATTACTTCAAATAGTAATAGTGCTCCCTCTGTGCCCCCCTTTAAGCAGCTATGGACAATTTGTGCCTACAAATAGTCAGGCCACTCTGTCTTCCCATATATTATAGGTGTACTCTGTGTTTCTGTATAGTATATGTCAGGTAGGGAACTGGAAAGACACATAGACAAGTGCAGCCCTAGAATGGCACCAGCCCCAGCTCACCCTGTACTAAGATTTACTGCGGACAACTAGTCGACAAACCTTACACTGAAATAAGTGCACCACAAAACAAGACAAACAAACACAATATTTAATAGTCAGGAAACTAGGTCAGCAACAGCCGGGCAACGAAGGTACAAAATCTGAATCCAAAAAGCAAGGTCAGAGTACGTAATCCAAAAGGTCAGAACAACAACAATAAACAGGAGAATACTAGGTCAAGGCAAAAGGCGCTATTGCAGGCGCTGGAATGAGACCAGGGGCTGAGATTTATAGTAAACAGGAACCTGGGTGCTGACAGCTAACTGGCTAGATCAGCTGTCAGTCACCATCAAGGGTACACCTAAAACCGATCCACCAGGGGTGGTGAGGCCCCGGCCGCGGCAATACACAAAAGAAAAAAATAAACACAGCAGGCTGGTTGCCAGGGACGCTATAGGCGGCCCCCGGCAACCAGTCCCGCTCAACAGCAGAGCGTGATAACATCAGAGCGCGGCCCGAGATCTAAAGTACAGGGCGGCTGCTAAGGACGCCCCCAGCAACTGGCGCGTTGGCGCGCCCTCAGCAACTGTTCCTGCTCGTTGCGATCAATCTCAAACTCGATTTCCCCTTGGACCACAACTGGAGAGGGAGGAGAATAAGTATTCACAAGAGGAATGTATTTTTTCAGTGACCAAGGTAACTGTAATTTGTAGGAGACAGGGTTATGGATTTCAACTATGGAGAAAGGACCAATGAACCTGGGAGCCAGTTTGGCAGAAGGTACGTTGAGATGTAGATTTTTTTTGTAGACAACCACACTTTATCTCCTACAGTACAATTAGGTCCATGAAGCTGTTTACGATTGGCAAATTTAGTATATTGTTCTTGTGAGACAGTTAGAGTCACCAGACACTGTGCCCACACTGTGCACAATTTCTTGGTTAATTGTTTGATGGACATATATTGTGTTTCGGAGTTGGGTAACGCCGAATATTTAAATGAAACGCATAATTACAAAAGAACAGTGTCTGTTGGGTAAAAGCATTTACTTAATTATTAAGAGCAAACTCTGCCATCGGTAGGTATTCTGACCATTTAGTCTGATTATCAGACACATAACACCTTAAATATTGGATAACCGACTGGTAAGAACGTTCTGTCAGACTATTAGTCTCGGGATGGAATGCTGATGAATATGACAAAGAAGTTCCCAAAAGCTCACAAAATGCCTTCCAAAATCTAGAAACAAATTGTACCCCACGATCAGAGACTATATTTGTAGGAACCCCATGCAAACAGAAGATATGACGTACAGACAATTTAGCCAAGGTTTTGGCATTAGGTAGTTTCTTTAGAGCTACTAAGTGACACATTTTACTGAAAAGGTGGACCACTACCCACAGTACAGTCTTCCCTTGTGTTAAGGGGATATCAGTAACAAAATCCATAGATGAGACCATGGAGGTGAGAGGGAAAGGGCATGGATTGCAACAGTCACTCTGGTAAAGATCTCGGGGTTTTAGCCTGAGCACATATTTCACAAGCCTTACATACTCAGAGACATCTTTTTGCCACATGGGCCACCAACAGGAATGGGAAAGTACCGGCAATCCCCGGATGACCTGCTAGATTGGATGCATGAACCTCCTTTAGTACCTCCAATCTTAAATTTAGAGGTGCAAACAATTTACCAGGAGGGACATCCGGTGCTTGTCGGGGGTTTAGCCTTTTGGCCTTGTCCAGATACCACAGATTTTTGTGGTCCGTGAGGACAGTGATCTGGTGCCGAGCTCTCTCCAGGAAATGTGTCCAATCCTCCAAGGCCCATTTAATGGCTAACAGTTCCCTATTACCAACATCATAATTACGTTCGGAACTAGAGAATTTCCTGGAGAAGAAGGCCACCGGACGCATGTTGGTATAAGGTTCTGTGCCTTGAGATAAAACTGCTCCGACACCTGACTCGGAGGCATCAACCTCAATGAAAACAAAATTTCTGAATCATGGTGTACCAATACAGGAGCTGAGGAGAAGCTACTCTTAAGCTGATTAAAAGCAACTTCCGCCTCTGGGGACCAGGGAATTAGGTTCGGTCCTTTATTTGTGAGATTGGTCAGAGGTTTAGCAATAAGAAGTTCTTGATGAATTTTCTGTAAAAGTTAGAAAAACAAAAAAATCTCTGTTCTTTCTGAGTGGTGGGTTTAGCCCACTCCTGGACCGCAGTAACTTTTTTGGGGTACATTTGAACTGACTCGGGGGTAATGATATACCCCAAGAATCCAATTTCCTGTACCCCAGACAGACATTTGGACATTTTTTTTTTTTTTGAAAAATGTTTTATTCGGTTTTCAAAAGAAAAAATGCATAGATGCATAACATTATTGACAATATTGCAGATACAATAAACATCCAACAACAGTGCAGCAGGACATAAAATGGGGAACGACTACAATCACCTCACTTCGGTAGTGACGTTTTCAGGGGTGAAAACGCAAAACCGCACACAGGAACAAATTGGCAAGTGACACAAAACGAAAATGGATCCGCAAACCTTACATTAGGGCTGGGACTAGTAGTCATACATTCTCAATGGATTTTCAGGCGACCTAGAGTACCTGCAATATCCGCCTTGCAGTACCAGTCTGTCAGGCGAAAAGGTCTAACAATGTCAGTTATTTCGGATTGGGAAAAATGTGTAACAATAAAGGTGCGCCACTTCTGGAAGAAACGCTTGGTTGCTTTATTTTTGTGGCGCTCTGTGTCGATTCTGTCTACCCCCAGGTATACTTTAAGTTGGGCTACTACCATGGGCACATCTGGGGGAGAGGAGGACAGCCAGTTATGGAGCAGACAACGGAGAGCCACCACTAGAACCACATGCACCAATTGGGGAGTGTATCCAATTACATCAGCGTCATCTGGAGGTCGGGGCTGGTGAAAGAGCATCACTTGGGGGGTTATCGGTAATCTAATTTTCCAGTGATTGTGGATATAATCACAGACTTGCTGCCAGAATTGTGCTGTATGGGGGCAAGTCCAAACCCCATGCCATAAATTTGTCAGTGGTGTTTGGCACTTGGGGCAGGCAATGATTCTATCCAGAAAATTATGGAAGGGCAAGATATTGAAACCATAAAGGGCGTTATGTGCGAGTTTAAAAAAGGATTCACGCCACCTCTCGTTAATTATACATTGTCTGACCCTCGCCCAACCTGCCAAGATGGTGTCTGTGATGTCAGGATCCTGTGTCCACTGCTCCCATGTCTTGAAAAGTGAGGTTCTATCAGGCCTTTTGATGTGCACGTCATTGCGAATGGCAGTTTAAAGACATGAGATAGATGCTTTGCTAGGTGCTGACCCTATTACGACGTCTAGGGTATGTGTACCTGCTTCCTTTGAGAGATCTAAGAGCCTAGTGCTGCAGAAGGCATAAACTTGGTTCACCTGCAAGAACCAAGATGGGGGGAGGTGGAATTTAGATTTCAGTTCCACTGGCGTGAGCCACTTGCGATGCTCTCTAGCTATCAAGTCCCCAGCCTTTGTGGGACCCCGTTACACTCCCTGTTGCAACCAGGGCAGCGATTGTCCTTGAGGAAATTCCGGATGTCCGGTTAAAGGCATGTGTTTTGAGATGAGGAACGGAAGGCCAAAAGCCTTGCGCACCTCCTTCCAACTGACACAATAGTGTCCCAGAGCAAGGCTGAGTGTTTGACCTCAGGTGGTAATTTAGAATAAGAGGTGTGGAGTAGGCTGACCAAATCCCATGGGCGGGCTAACACCTTTTCCAGGAACACATTGGAGAAGAAGGAGGAGCCGTGTATCCAGTCCAATACGTTTCTGAGAAGGCAAGCTAGGTTGTAGCCTCGCACGTTTGGGAAATTCAATCCCCCCTCTGCTTTACAAAGCATCAATTTGCCTAGTGCTATTCTTGGGCGCTTCCCCTTCCAAATAAACTTAGTGAACGCCCTGTGGAGCGTAGTAACGTCTTTATGTGTCATGAGAAGGGGTAGGGTTTGGAGTGGGTATAATAATCGGGCAAAACTAATCATTTTAAGTAAATGACATCTGCCAGACAGGTTCAGGGGGAGACCTTCCTAGCCCCTCAGTTCGGTCACTATTTTTTTTTTATCAAGGGCTGATAATTGAGACTGTAAAAGGAACCTGTAGTTTTTCCTATTTTAAGGCCCAGGTAGGTGACATAAGGAGGCGGCTATTTTTATCTGGAACCGGTGAACATTTGCAAGCCAGGCTGGTCTAGACTGTCCCAGGGGTAAGATAATACTTTTCGTCACATTCACTCTGTATCCCGAGAAGTCCCCAAAGTAATTAAGGAAGTCTATGATACCGGGTAAATGTGAGGCAGGCTTGTTAATAAAGAGCATAAGGTCATCTGCGAACATCACCAATTTGACCGTTTGTGCCCCCACTTTTATCCCCTCAAATATATCAGTGTTAAGTAGGTATCTAGCTAATGGCTCTATAGCCAGGTCAAAGAGGAGGGGGGACAATGGGCACCCTTGCCGCGTCCCCTTCTCCAATGAGAAAGGAGCTGACAGGACACCATGGGTACTCACGCTTGCAGTCAGGCCAGTATACATGCCATCAAGGAAGGTACGAAAGGCTCCCGTAATGGCAAATCTGTCCAACACCATCCCCAGCCAGTCCCACCTCACGTTATCAAATGCCTTCTCCGCATCTAGCGTGAGAAGGGCCGGTTGTTCTCCTGGCTGGGGACGGTGCTGCACTCGGTCAAGTACTGCTATTACTTTCCGGATATTTGTCACCGCAGATCTCATGCGTATAAATCCCACCTGATGGTCCCCTATCAGTTCCGGTAGGAAGGCAGCCAGCCTGTCTGCCAGTATTTTAGATATGAGTTTAATATCCTGGTTGATTAATGAGATGGGCCGATACGATCCTGGGTCTAGGGGGTCCTTGCCCGGCTTGGGGAGGACTTTAATGTAGGCCAGCTTGGCTTGCTGGGGAATGAAGGATACCTGTATAATAATCCTCCAGCACAGGGGACACTTGTTGAGCCAGAATTTTATAAAATTCTCCCGGATACCCATCCGGGCCTGGGGATTTTCCGTTGTGCAATGATTTTATGGTCATTAGAACCTCTTCGGTGGTGACATCTGCGTTTAGACCATCAAGCTGTTCCTGTGTTAGGGATGGTAGGGACAGTTTACTAAGAAAGTGTGCTGCTTCAGTAGTAACTGCAGGGGCAGACTTATAAAGATCAGAATAAAAGTTTCTAAGTACCCTGTTGATAGCTACGGGTTGCTTCTGTGTGTTGCCCATGGGATCTCTAAGTGCTAAGATATGAGTAGGAGGGAATCTACCTTTTGCTAGCCTGGCTAGCATCCTACCTGCCTTGTTACCCTGCCTAAAGAGGTCAGTCTCGTAATGGGTGCGGTACATGCGTTCCCTTCTATCAATCCATAGTTCGAACGTAGACCTCGCATTTTGCCATTGATTTCTAGTATCGTGGGAGGGGGATTCTACAAAGGCAGAGTATGCCTCTTTGAGCTTGAGGCTCGAATTTATATATTCCTGGTGAACTTTTTTTTTCATAGTGGTGTGATAAGACAATAATCGGCCCCTAAGGACAGCTTTTCCTGCTTCCCCAGTACAATGGCAGGTCACCCCTGTGTTCCCTATTGTAGGTTTCGTATTCTAGCCACCACCCCCGGAGAAACTCGTGGAAGGAGTCCTCTGTAGCTAAATATGTGGGGAATCTCCAAAGGAACTGATTAGACTTAGGTAGCGAGGTGTGGAAGCTCATGGCAACTGGAGCGTGATCCGAGATCACAAGATCATGTATCTCGGCCGACAGTAAGTGGTCCCAAATTATAGGACTCACTAGTAGGTAATCGATGCGAGACCAAGATGCATGAACATGTGAGAAGTGTGTGAATTCTCGGTCGTCTGGGTGTAGCATGCGCCAACTGTCTTTCAGGTCAGTCAGAGTGAGGACTTGTTGCAGAATTCTATCTCTAGGGCGAGGGGTTACCCCCTGTGAGCTAGACTGGCGCCTGTCTACTGCCGTGTCCAGCACCGTGTTGAGGTCCCCACCAATAATCTTCCAAACAATTGCATCAGCATGAAATTTGGCAACCATTCCATCAAAAAACTGTTTGTTTTCCCCATTTGGTGCATATGCGTTATATATACTATATGTTTCACCGTGACTTTCAAAGACCAAGTGTGACAGTCTCCCCTCTTGATCGCAAGTATGCGATAGTAGAGAGAAGGAGAATGCTTTGTGCACCAGCGTTATAACCCCAGCCTTCCCCTCTACGGATGGGGAGCCAAAGACGTGTCCAACCCAGAATTTTTTAAGCCTGAAATAGTCGTCAGCTGTAAGGTGCGTTTCTTGTAGCAGAACTATGTCAGCCTTAAAGCGTTTTACATGGCGCAATATTTTGACCCTTTTTTGAGGGGACCTAAGGCCTTTGACATTCCATATCACTACAGTTATAGTGTCAGCCATTGCAGACAGTTGTGGAGTGTAACCATGACAAAGGGCCCCATATGAAGGTTACCTGACCAGAGGGAAGCTGGGGTGAACACGTCACCAGGTGAGACAAGAAAATTTTCAGTGAAGGCAAAAGGTAGTCACAAGGGCGCCGCCAGTCTGCTGCAAACAGGAACAAATGTAACAACAATATTATAAAAAAAATCATCAAGGAAAGGCTGTATAACATAAATCAGCAAAAACTCAGAAAAACTCAGGATCCCTTCAGTGAGCAGCCAAGATGGAGTCCGTGTGGCACTCAAGTACAGGGTAAGAAACTCCCTTTTTTCAGGCATGTGACACAGGGATCCCATCCCAGCAGTTCCGCTGAATTATGATAATGAAGGACCATGGCAGTATACAAACTAGTAGCACTGATATCATATTGATTTAGTGAATGCGGCTATTCACTTGGGGTATGCCCGTCCCCAGCTTAGATAAACATTATACCATGACAATTATGAGGAAAACTCAGTCTGTGGGCCTAATAGCAGAAGAAGATTTGTAGCAGACAATAGGTCCAGTATGGAGATAGGACCGAGGAAACATTAACAGCGATATCAGGTCAACTTATCTCGTTGTCGGTTCAGTCAGTCAGGCGACGGTGACCTATCACTGTGAGGGTGGCGACCGTTCGACCGCCTCCGTTTCTTGCGGTCGGTCTTGGCTCTATCGCCGCCAGTGCATCCTCTGGTGAACGAAGAGGCTCTGGCTTCCATGGGTGAGGTCGAGCGATTGCGGCTTTGACTCCGTGTTGAGCGTTGCGAGGACGCCAGCATGTCCAAGTTCAGGGCAGCTGAGGCTTCCTCCGGAGACCCATATGTCGATGTTGAGCCGTCATTGTGGAAAACTCTTAGTGTCGCTGGATATTGCAACTGAAATCTTTTGTTCGCTTTAAACAGTGAGGAGCAAATGGTGCTGAACGCTCTTCTGCGTCTGGTAACTTCCACTGAAAAATCTTCGAAAATTAGTAAGCGTTTGCGGTAAAAGATTAGTGGTTCCTTGTGCTTACGAAAAGCGTGCAGCAGTTCAGTCTTGTCATTATAGTCCAGTAACTTAAAGATCACCTGCCTGGGTCTTTGCTGTGCGGTTTCTGAGGTATTGGATCTGCTGTCTGGAGGGGGAGGCCCCAGTCTGTGAGCCCTCTCCACTCTGCAGGAATGCTGGAGACCAAGAGCTTTGGGTAGATCTTTTTCGCAGAAACGTTGTAATTCTGCCTGGGTCACTTTTTCACTGACCCCCACTATTCTCAGATTATTCCGACGGGATCGGTTCTCTAAATCTTCTAGCTTATCTCCCGTTCTGGTTAATTCCTGCCCCATTGGCTGTATTTTGGACTGCATACCTTTGTTCTCATCCTCTAATGTGGAGACTCTGGTTTCCAGCTCTGTGAGGCGAGATGTATGGCTGGTGACCTCTGCCTGAACCTGCTGGAGTGTGGCTTTCAGTGTCTGTTCCACCACCTTCTGCATTTCAGGGGCCATCAGGCGTGCTACTTCGGCTGCCAGCTGCCGGTAATCAAACATTCCCCCTGGGGGCGCCAACAGTGGGGTTGGTGAGCGTGGGGTATCCCCCATGACATCCATCTGGGGGGCTATCTCGGGGCTCACCCCTGTAGTCAGTGCGGGGGGGGGGGCTGTGGGGCTGTCCCTTCCTGGACCGCAATGCCGGGCGCCATGTTGGATGCGGCGCGCGGCGGCTCCAGCAGCTGTCCCGCTGCTACTTGCGGTCTGGGGGCGCCCTTCTGGACGAACTTGTCCACGACGGGATGGCGGCAGCAGCTTCCGATGAGGTTGCGGGTCCGCCGGTCTGTTGTCCTAACGGACGGTTACATGCGGTACGGGCTGCCTGGGACGGGAGCTCCTGTGAGGCGCTGCTCACATCCCCACGCCGGAACCAAAAGCTCCCCCCCATCCTTTTTTTTAACAAAAAAGAACCCCGCACCAATTGGAGATCCAGAGGGTCTAATATGTCTTTTTATTAAACTGTCCTGAATGTAGACACGCATTGACTCTCGCTCTGGGGGGGACAGGTTAAAAATACGGCCCCAGACACGAGATCAATAGCACAGTCGTATGGACGGTGCGGGGGAAGGGCATCAGCAACAGATTGTTCTAGAGAACTGTGAATCTGTGGAACAGTCTACCACAGAATCTGGTCACAACAAAAACAGTAGAGGGCTTCAAAACCGGCCTAGACAAGTTCTTAGACCAAGATAATATAAAAACATATGTATAGAACCTATCACCCCTCCCCCTCACCTGTATCCATCCCCTCCTTGGTTGAACTTGATGGACATGTGTCTTTTTTCAACCGTATTAACTATGTAACTATGTAATATGTAACAGATTCATTAAAAACATCAACATAATCAGAAATAAATTCTGGGATTTGAGATGAATCTTGAACAGAACATACCATAGGCACTACAGAAGAGAGATGAGAGCCACAAGAATCTCCCCACTTAACCAGTTACATGGTTCTCCAATCAAACACTGGATTGTGTTGACGCAGCCATGGTAACCCTAAAATGATATCTTCTGCTAGATGTTCTTAGAAAAAAAAAGAAATTTGCTCTTGATGAAGACAGCCCACCTGCATGGTGACTTCGAGGGTGCGATAGTTTACTGACCCTGTCTTCAAGAGGTTAGAATCAGCGGCTGCTACAGAAAAAGGATAGCATAATGGCACCATTTTAAGACCCAACGAGTGGGCCACCGATGCCCAAACAAAGCTTAGAGCTGCCTCCGAGTCCACCATGGCGGTACCATCAACAGAGGACCCATTGCAACACAAAGTAACAGGTAACAAAAATTTTTTAAAATTCCTTGGAGGTACCTGTGTGCATGAGTGACCCTCCAAACCATCACTCAGGCACTGGAGTTTTCCGACCTCTGGGCTGGCTTGACCAGGCAGGTTTTCAGGAAGTGGCCAGATCTCCCACAATAAAGGCATAGAAAATTCTCCAAGCGATATTTCCTCCTGGCATTTGTGTTACCCAAGACCATGGGTTCCTCCTTTTCCTGCGACTCGGGAGTAGTGGGTGTAGTAGTTATAGAAGATCGTTGGGAGAGTGGATCCACCCTGACTGTCCTGAAGTTGCCCCTGACTTTTCTTGTTTCCTTTCCCTCATCCTTCAGTCAATGGTTACCGCAAGAGTCATGTAGTCATTCAGGGAATTGGGAGTGGGGTGACTAACCATTACATCTTTAACCCCTTGCCGCAAAATGACGTTTGGGAACGTCATGTAAAGTAGGTAGTTAATGCAACATGACGTTCCCCAAACGTCATGTTGTTCCTGCCTCCCCCCGCTGTCGGTAAGTGAGATCGGGCAGCGGGAGGAGGCAGTATCACACCACATCCTCCCGCTGCCTCTGCCCGGAGGGGAGCCGCGCTCCCCCCGGGCAGTTAACCCCATAAACGCCGCGGTCGATGCGACCGCAGCGTCTATGGGAGAGATATCATGTTTGCCGCCGATCGGGCGGCGGGAGGAGGCTGCAGCACGTTGCCTCCTCCCCCCGCCACTGTCACTGTGTCCCCCGGCCCCCCTGCCGCCGATACTGGAGATCGCCGCTATCAACGTTATAACGGCAATCTCCGATACCGGCGCCGTCGACAGCTTTCATCTCCCCCCACCGTAAATCCACGGTGGGGGGAGATGAAAATGTAATAATCAGACCCCAGATCAGCCCCCCTAGTGCCCCGACCACTAACCCGCTCCCTCCCCGGGCGGCCATCACATCCACGATGGCCGCCCCCATCCCTGCGAACAAACGATGTTTGTTCGCAGGGATGGAAATGAAAAAAATGATCAAAGCCCCATGCTCTCCGCCACCGGAGGTAGCAGAGAGCATGGGGCAGTAATCGGGGACCCCCCTGTGGGGTCCCGGAACAGGCGATCGGCGGTATATACTATATACCGCTGATCGCCTGTTCCCAGTGCTGCCGGCACTTTTTATCCCCTGTCACCATAAATCATTGGTGACAGGGGATAAAAAGTGTTACAGTGTCACCCCCCCAAGTCGCCCCCCACCCCCCCAGTCACCCCCGTCCCCCAGTCACCCGCCCTTCCCCATATACTCACCGGATCCATGGAGCTCCTTCCTCCTCGACGTCCTGACTGCTTCTGATGTGCGCATGCGCACTAGAAGCAGCCAGCTCTAAAAATTTAAAGTGACAGAGACCAATTTGAGTTTTTCTTTTTTACTCTCTACTTTTAAATACTTTCCTCTAATACCTGTGGGGTCAAAATGGTCACCACACCCCAAGATGAATTCTTTGAGGGGTGTTCTTTCCTAAATGGGGTCACTTTTGGGGGGGTTCTATTCTGCTGACACTACAGGGGCACTGCAAACGCACCTCAGAAACTTTGTCGGAAAAATCTGCACTGAAAATGCTAATTGGCGCTCCTTCCCTTCTGAGCCCGGCTGGGTGCCCATACAGTGGTTTATGCCCACATATGGGGTACTGTTCTACTCAGGAGAACCTGCGTTACAGATTTGGGCATGCAGCTTCTCCCCTGTTCCTAGTGAAATTGAGAAATTTCAAACTAATTTTGAATACTTTCCTCTAATACCTGTGGGGTCAAAATGGTCACCACACCCCAAGATGAATTCTTCGAGGGGTTTACTTTCCAAAATGGGGTGACATTTGGGGGGTTTCTCTTCTGCGGACACTACAGGGGCACTGCCAACGCACCTGGCGCTCAGAAACTTCTTCAGCAAAATCTGCATTAAAAAAGCTAATTGGCGCTCCTTCCTTCTGAGATCGGCTGTGTGCCCATACAGTGGTTTACACCCACATATGGGGTACCGTTGTATTCAGGAGAACCTGCGTTACAAATTTTGGCATGTTTTTTTTCTCATGTTCCTTTTTGAAAATGAGAAACTTTAATCTAAACGTATATATTATTTGAAAATTTAAATTTTCGATTTTTTTTTACGGCCTAATTGTGAATACTTTCCTCCAGCCCCTGTAGGGTTAAAATGCTCATTATACCCCTAGATTAATTCTTTAAGGTGTCTAGTTTCCAAAATGGGGTCACTTATGGGGCTTTTCAGTATACAAGCCTTCTAAATCCATTTAAAAAAAGAACTGGTCCCTAAAAAAAAACAGTTTTGGAAATTTTCACAAAATGTGATAATTTGCTAATAAATTTCTAAACCCCATAACAGCCTAAAAAAGTAAAATATGTTTCCCAAATTATGCCAGAATAAAGAGGACATATTGGTAATGTGATTTAGCAACTAATTTATGTGCTATGACTTCCTTTTTTAGAAGCAGAGAATTTCAGAAGTTCATAAAATGCAAAATTTTCGAATTTTTCATGATATTTTGATGTTTTTCACAAAAAATACACAAAGTAGTGACCAAATTTTGCTACTAATATAAAGTGTCATATGTGACGAAAAAACAATCTTAGAATCGCTAGCATACGTTAAAGCATCACTGAGCTATAAGCGCATAAAGTGAAACAGGTCAGATTTTGAAAAATGAGCCTGGTCATTAAGGCCAAAACAGGCTTTAGAGGCAAGGGCTTAATGGTATCAGACAGTCCCTGACTAAATACGGTTTTAAGTAGGGAATCTGGCCATCCAGTCAGGGTGCACCATTGGCGAAACTCAGCACAGTACTCTTCCGCAGTACAGTGCCCCTGCTGGAAGCCCAGTTGGAATCGTCATTGATTTGACCCAGGGATACAAAAAACAGTTCTACTGAATTCCACTCAGGAGCCTCCGCAGGAAGGGATGATGCCCAATCGGGGGTCCCAGCAAAAGTGATACAATAAGTGCCACTCTTTCAGCATCAGACAGAAAAGGATTATGCCTAAAATACAAAAAACAGGACTCCCGGAAAGTCCGAAATTTACTAGTGTTACCCTGAAACCTGTCTGGTAACAGCATTTTGGTTTTGTTTTACCACCTGGGCCAGGGATTCAGTCGAGGACTGGGGCATCATGGCAGACGGGGAGGAACTCGGAGTAAGAGCATCAACCCGCCCGGCAACACGTGCTGCCAATCCTTCAAAATCTTCCAGTTAGGTGGTCAAAACCTCCAGGCGGTCGGCGACCGAGTTATCGGTACTCATGCCTCCACCTGGTAACCAGTGATAATTTTGCGGCCTGTGATAATGTCAGTTAGGGTAATGGAAAGACACATAGATAAGTGTAGCCCTAGATTGGCACCCACCCCAGCTGTCCCTACCTACTTGCCTCAAACAGCACTAAGATTTACTGCGGACAACTGGTCGACAACCCTACACTGAAATAAGTGCAACACAAAACAAGACAACCCAACAATAAGGAATGGTCAGGAAACTAGGTCAGCAACAGCCGGGCAGCAAAGGTACAAAATCTGAATCCAGAAAGCAAGGTCAGGGTATGTAATCCAAAAGGTCAGAACAACAACAATAAACAGTCAGGAGAATGCTAGGTCAAGGCACAAGGCGCTATCACAGAAACTGGAAGGAGACTAGGGGCTGAGATTTATAGTAAACAGGAACCTAGGTGCTGATAGCTAACTGGCTAGGTCAGCTGTCAGTCACCATCAAGGGTACACCTGAAACTGATCGACCAGGGGTGGTGAGGCCCCGAACGTGGCAATACACAAAAGAAAATAATAAACACAGCAGACTGGTTGCTAGGGATGCTATGGGTGGGCCCCTGGCAACCAGTCCCGCTCAACAGCAGAGCGTGATAAAATCAAAGCACGGCCCGAGATCTGAACATGCAGGGAGGCTGCTAAGGATGTCGACGGCATCCTTCGCAACTAGCAGGAACGGTTGCTGGGGACGCCGTCTGCATCTTTCTCAGCCAAGCCGCTCGGCAGAGGCAGAGACCAAGCGTGCGGCTCGGCTCCTGACAGTATAGTTCTTCTTTGTCTCCATATAAAATATAGGTCCCTTTTGTGCACCTGGATAATACAGCCCATACAGTATTTAGGCCTTGTTGTATGCCCAAACAGTAGTTTGGTTCCTCGGTGTCCCCATGTGGTAATTGGGCCTTTCTGTGCCCTCATATAGTAGTTGGTCCTTCTGTGCAGATTGGTAGTGTGGTGTACCCCCGGGGTGATGTTATATCGTAGGAGCGCCCGGTCACTTGCTAGGTGTTGAGGTGTGACACCACTTCTATGGTGGTTGACCAAGATACAGCCAGACCTTGGAGAATTATGTTGTGACGCCAGTGCCCGGTAGGCACACAGGTGTGATGGCTAGTCTGCTTTTATTTTTGAAGGCCGGTTGTACCCTTTTCCCCTGTGGTCAGTGTCCTGCCGGGTTGCTACTGGGTCTCTTAGGTTAGAGTGATCACGGAGTGGTGTAGAAAAGGGAAAGAAGAAGCGTCCCAAGGCTGCGGTGTGCTGTGTCAGTGGGTTGCGATAAATTACAGAGTCACTTGAATATAGATAAGCCGGTTTTACTTAAAGTTGGAAATGTGCAGCAGGTCATACAGAAGAGTGTGATGGTTCTCTGGATAAAGCACTTGAAAACACGCTTGACAATAGTTCCAAATAAATACTCAACAATACAACAACTTGATCTGTAGCAAAAGTGCAAGTAGGATATAGTCGTGTTGACTGGGTGGTGCAAAGTAGTGAGAAGAAAACAGAGTAGCAGACAGGAGGATGCAGTGAGAGTCTCAACCCATGTAGTACTGTGCTCTGCCGGGATGTTGGAGGATGAGGTAGAATACTTAGAAGAAAAGGAAGACCTGTGCCCGTGTATTTACCTTGAATTAGTCTTCACAGCACCTTATGCCCACTAGACTCGGCAGAACCTTCCTAGAGGGTGACACAGGCCCCAGACCTTGTTACCTGGGATGAGCAGAATTCTGAGGATTCCCTGCTGACACCCGCGCTGCGAGATAGAGTTCATAGGCTTGTGGCAACTTTGCTCTATCTAGATCAGTTCCTAGCTCTTTGGCTTTTGTGGATACTGTCCTGCACTGTGACGCCTCCTTGTCCTCTGCTTAGGTTGAGGTTGGCTCTGGCTTGTCCTCTCCTAGGAGGGGTTTAACAGTGCATAATTCTGTGTAGCGTTACTTGTAAGAAAGTTGTTAGAGGTGTGCTGTAGAGATGAGCGAACCGGTTCGGCTGGTATGGAGTCCGATCGGATTCAGTTTTTTGGAAATCCGCTCCGATTTTTTTTTCTTGCTTTTTAAAATGGCAGCCGCCATTCTAGAAAGCAGGAAGTGTTCCGGGCGGGAAAAGCGCTTTCCCATGATGCCCAGAACACATCCAATCAGCAGGGATCTTGCATTGACGTCGGTATTGCTTTAAGAGGACCGCACCACGCAGTCTGCACAGAGAGAGGAAGGAGGTTGTTACTGGCTGCAGTGCACACAGCTCGTGATTATCAAAACTCTGCTGGTGCTGGTGCTGCTTCTGCTGCTGTTGTGTACTACAGACTACTGAGAAGATATTGTAGGAAAGGAAAGGAAAAATTAGGAAAGTGGAGAAGAGAAACATCTAGTGATTGAGAGAGAAATATAGAGAGGGCGAAAGATAGATAGATTAGGCATAGGACAGCAAAGGGTGCAAGGAACAAAAATGTGCTGTACAGATATACAAGTCCTATACCTCTGTGTGTATATCACATCCGTCTTATCCTGAGAGACATAAAATACCTGGTGCAGGTGTATAGCATAAAAGTCTTTAAAAAAGTGCTATACATATAGACAATTTCTATACTTGGACCCTTCTGATAGTGTGTATATCACATCAGTCTTATACTGACAGACAAAAATACCTGGTGCAGGTGCTACTGCTGTGCCTGCCCTTGCCTCCATGTTGGCTACTGCTGCTCCTATACTGGCCTCCATGTTGGCTACTGTTGCTCCTGCCTGGTCTCCATGTTGGCTACTGTTCCTCCTGCCTGGCCTCCATGTTGACTACTGTTGCTCCTGCCCTTGGCTCCATGTTGGCTACTGCTGGGCCTTAACTGGCATTCAGGTTGAATACTGGTATGCCTGCCCTTGCCTCCATGTTGGCTACTGCTGGGCCTTAACTGGCATCCATGCTGACTACTGCTGTGCCTGCCCTTGCCTCCTTGTTGGCTACTGCTGGGCCTTAACTGGCATTCAGGTTGACTACTGGTGTGCCTGACCTTGCCTCCATGTTGGCTACTGCTGGGCCTTAACTGGCATCCAGGTTGACTACTGGTGTGCCTGCCCTTGCCTCCATGTTGGCTACTGCTGGGCCTTAACTGGCATCCAGGTTGACTACTGGTGTGCCTGCCCTTGCCTCCATGTTGACTACTGCTGCTCCTGTACTGGCCTCCATGTTGGCTACTGCTGCTCCTGCCTGGTCTCCATGTTGACTACTGCTGCTCCTGCCTGGCTTACATGTTGACTACTGTTGCTGATGCCTGTCCTCCATGTTGACTACTGCTGCTTCGGTACTGGCCTCAAATGACTATTGCTGGACCTCCACTGGCCTCCAATGACTACTTCTGCTCCTTCACTGCATTTGTGACCTTTTTCCTGCATAGACCCAGTAATGGTGAATTTCCTGCATAGACCCTGTAATGGTGAATATTGAAGTCTAAAAAAAAAATTGACTTTGAGATGTTACTGACATGTAGCGCCCTAAATTTAACCAAATACACTACCCCGTATCATATAGATGCTTTAAACTATGAAATCCGATGAAATCGAAATTCGGTCAAACCGAACTTCCCGAAAAAATCCGGAAGTCCGGTCGGAACAAAGTTTTGAAAAGTTCGCTCATCTCTAGTGTACTTTCTTGCGTCCTTCCCATGTGGGGTTCTGACTAAGACTGACTCTTGAGGTACGGGGACCTGGCAGAGGGCCAGGGCCCAAGTAGGACCACTGTGGAGAGCTATTGAGCTTGTGTCCTTCTTTCACAATGCCTAACTCAAAAGACCTTTGCTCCTCCTCTACTTATGGGAATTACTTCCTCTTGACGTGACTAACGTGCGTTGTGAGTGGGTGAAGAGTGCAACAGAAGAAATAAGAGGAGAGGTGACAGAGAAGAAAACAAGAATCCTACTGGGCTACAGATTCAGGTGACACATAGAATAACAATAACCCTATACATCCTTCAGCTGTGCAGCTTCTAAATACACATACATAATACAGTGACATCTAGTGGCAAAACTTAGTACTGCTTTCATCACCACAATAGTACAATAAGTACAGACTTTTTTGAAGGGTGTATCTAACTGTAACACCCGTGGTAGGACACCACAGGTAGCATCCCCAACTCCCCCCTCCAGTAGGTAATATTCCCCATATAGCTATTCCCCCTGGTAGTCAGTACCCTCCAGTAAACACAGTTTGTTTTTTTTAGTAAAACTCTAGCAGTTTGTCAGAAAATTGTAATTTTGTAAAATTTTCAGCAAAAATCTGTTTTATCCAAAACATTTTACAATATAGCATAAACAACTGTGATGAATATTCACATTTGAAATCCATATTTTATTTAGAAACATCAAAACCTCTGGCAGCAGGATGGTCAAATATTCAAAATGCATAAAATGCATAAAAGCCTATAAGAGGAAATTGCTTAGAAAGTACAATTAATAAAACTGAATCCAAACATTTCTAAAGGTCTTAAAAGGGAACTATCAGCAGGTTAAATGCCCTAAGTCTCACAGAGTGCGGAGAAGGAAGGTATGTCTCTTACCTTCCTCCTCGGTACCGCTCCTGTGTTGTTAGTAGTGTAATTCTCTGTCAAAAGCACAATTAGGAGCACTGCCTAACCCCTAGAGCATGGCACAGGAACGGTTCTGAAGAGGAAGGTAAGAGACATGCAGTACCTTCCTCCTTGGTGCCCTGTGTGCAATATGGGGCTATCAGCAGGTTAGATGCCTATAACCTGCTGATCCTTTCCCTTTAAAGAGTCACTCGTTTTTTTTTTGTTTTTTTTGTTTTTGCAGAAATCAATAGTCCAGGCGATTTTAAGAAACTTTGTAATTGGGTTTATTAGCCAAATATGCCATTATCTGCATTTAAAAAGCCTCCCCCCCCCCCTCCCTCCTCTTTTCTTTCCACTGCATAAAATCTGGAAATTGTGACTTGTTGCATCAGACGTACCCAGTCTGTTCTAGGGAGAGTGGAGGGGGGAGGAGGAAGTTAGCCGACAGCAGAAAGCTAAGAACAAAGGAATTACAGGCATGGAGCTGGGTGAACGCTGTAATCAGAGCTCAGTAGTCAGTGCTGACTGTCAGAGGAGATAAAGGACTATGTATTTGTAGATTAACTCTTTGTTGTCCTGTTTTGGTCTTTTATTTATCTCTCTCCATAGGAGTACAATGAAGACAGGGGGGAGAGCTTCAAACTGCTTTTTCATTATAAAAATGCATTTTTCGGCTAATAAACTTAATTACAAAGTTTCTTAAAATCGCCTGGACTATTGATTTCTGCAAAAAAAATTCACAACAGTGACACTTTAATGTCCATACATATGTCATTACACGCACTCATTTCTACAAAAGCAGATTTTACAATAAGGATTTTCTCCAAAAATACAAAAGGGAATGCTGGATTATTTAAGAATTATGAAAGGTTTTCAAATTAAACTTCACTGGAAGATAACAGCAGCTGTTCTTCATTTTCCCCATCTACTGAGTACAATGGCAGGAGCAAATTAATGAATGAAAGAACATACCCGGTGTTCTTTCCTTAGTTAATAATATGACCAAAGTAGAAAGTTTCAAATAAAGTCGTAAAATAAAAAAAAATAAAAAACAGATGTTAATTTTAAGGCTGAAATCACATTATGATGCAAAGACATATCTCAGCCACTTCTTAAAAACTGACGAACATGAAATGTGTTCTATGTTGTAAGAGTTTATATACTTCATCAAACAAGTGTTCTAACCTTTTGTGCCACTTTCCACACCAAATTATGCAATGCAAAATTTAATAATGCATGAATTCTAAAAGCAATCAAATTGTATAGAAATGTCTGTGTTTCTCAGTAATTTCAAATGTGTTCAATTCTTTTTGCATATTATAAGTGTATTTTTCACTGGAGGCTAATTTTACTAAGTAATGCTACAATAATGAAAGTTATAGTATTAAAGCAAAGATTTACCTTTGGTAGGTACATAGCTGTATATGCTGCAGAGATAGCAGTCACACAAGACCCCAGTGCCTATAGGAGATCAATGGTCCCTCTGCCACATCAGACACCAGTAGTATATCTAGTACATATTGGGTTAGCTTTGGCGATTGGTTCCAAATGTCATTGTAATTTTATAACATTGGGGCTCAGGAACTTCAAGTTATAATTCTGCTTTAGAAAACCTTTACTGATATATGAAGGTATTGCTCCAACAGTGATTCCATAATATTAGAGGCCCAGACTGAGATACGTAGATGACTGCAAACATCCAGCAGAAGATAAACTCATTTATAAGTCACTGGGGTGTTGTTACATTTCTCTTGAAAGTTGGCTCCTTAGTTCAGACTGGGGTACAGAGCTGAATGAGTCCAGAGGGACTCTTCTCTGGTAGTCCCATGAAACCTCTCTCTGAAGTGACATCCTCTATATGCCATCTAGCAACCTTTGTAATGGATCAATGGAAACAACTGCATGCTCATAGAAAAGGAGATTTTTCACATCCTTAACCTTGTTTAAATGAGTTTTCTTATCTCATAAGGTTATGGGTTATTGTTAAGACATTTCCTTACTTTCTGATTGGCGGAAGTGAGAGCTCCACTGATCCTGTGAATAAAGGGGCCATTGTGCTCTTATTTGGCAGATGAACCTCTGTTAATGAAGACATTATGAGTACTAAACATTGGAGAAAGAGCACCCAATGCTCATGCTACATAGCATGTCTATATGAGAGTACTATATTTTGCCCAATTGTTATCAATATACATTCATTCATTAAAGGGGTATTCTCATTATTCTCATCACAATAACTCTATCTAAAACAGTAGATCATTAAAAGTTAAGAAACTTTGCAATTGCTTCTATTTACCTTTTTATCTTAGAGGGTCGATCTTAAGTGTCCCTTCTAGGCACTCTGAGCTATCTTTCACATTTACAGCTAATTGTTTCAGTTTCCGACCACTTCTCTGTATTAGGAGCAGTGGCCGGGCTGGTGACCTCACTCCCTCACTGCCCTCAGTGAAGGGAGGAGTAATCAGTATCTCGGCGCACACATCAGCAAAGAGATGTGCTCAGGCTCCATGCCAGGCTACCTTGCAGTAATCCCAGCCCTGTGAAGCTCTCAGATCTGGGGATCTGGAATAGCAGAGCCCAACACAGCACAGAAAAGAGTCAATAACTGTGAAGGTGGTTACCCTCTGCCCAAAGCGGAAAGTGAAAGCAGGCCAGGAGCATGAAGAAGGGTAAGTTTTGTAGCACTTTGCATTTCCCGTCATAAGTGTATATTAGTAATTTTTATAACTTTTGGGGGGCAATACAATACTTTAATAAAAATTTACAATATTTTTTACAATACTTTAAGAAAAATTTACAATACTCTAATAAAAATCATAATAAAACAACATATTATAAATAAATTCAGTATGTATCCCTATACTTTAGAGGGAGAAAATATAGAAAACAGAAGTGATGTGAGCTTAACAAGAATACAATGCTAGATTCTCCTACATCTTCAGTATTTATATATATGCCTCATTTCAAAGACCAATACTGAAAACAAGGGTGCTACAGGAGGCCTTTATGTCTTTTAGACTTTGTTCATTACTTTCAGCTTTAAATAAAGGGTAATATTTTGTCTACCTGTCATTCCGAGAAAATGGAGAAAACCAGGACACAGTGCAAGAATATATGGATAACATAGCTTTGCACTCCCTGGATCTCAGTGATTGACAGTGATTAAATAAAATGTCATCACACACTTTATTTAGCCAGAATGGGGTAAACCTTTAGAGGATAATCTGGCACTGCTAAAATCCCCCTTTTCAATGGCCCACATGCAAGCAAAGATGGAGGGAGTTTCTTTCATGTGAGAATAATATTTAAAAATGTTATATAATTCATTACATTACACTATTTGGATATATTGCAGGGATTATCATCTTTTGTGCCCGTGCTGTTATTTCCTAGTTTTTACTTAAGAAGACTTTGTTATGCTTGAATATTTAATAGCTACTTCTGTCCAGTTGATCGGCATTTCCCATGACTCCCTAAGAATACCTGACAAGTGTAGACCTGCAATTTTAATAGACTTAGAATAGTTTTCTTCGAGAGAAGCCATAAAAACTCCCAAAGGAGAGATCATCAAGCAGAATGGTCCCCAGCGCAGGATTTATTAGCAGGCAGGATGGGGAGGTTGATTAGCCTCCATGGCTGAGCAGACATGCTGTCAGATGGGCCTCTTAATCCAATCAGTTACCTGTCGGAGGGGGAACTGTCTTAAATCCCTTGTGGAAAAGGGAAGCCTCCGTTGAGTGGACAACGTCATACAATCCTTTTGTGATGCCAACACAATCATAAGCGCTGTGGTGGCTGAAAATTACATTTAACTTTGTAATTACTGAACAAAATATTTCACTGCCAAACAAGAAATGTAAATGTCTGCAGAAATGGGAAACCTCATTTACCTTTGCATGTTACATTTCTTTTTCTATAATCATATTATTTGACATTGGTTAGGAAACATGTTCAATCATTTTTGCCAATTCAATGTAGAAGAACAATCTAAAGAAATAATAATAAAGGAATAAAACATATGGAAAGTTAGTAACATGAATTTTAGCATCTTGTAGGACAGATATTATGGAAATACCAGGACTCTAAGCACTTACTGTAAGTATACAGAATGTGACATATAAGAAAATAGCCACAATTCACAAGAGTGAAATGTAAGACATATGTTATTGAATGCCTCAGTTATTATATAGCTGTCAAGTAATAGACAGCTTTTCTACACAAGTACAGTTGCAAGGAAATGTGAACCCTTTGGAATCAACTGGATTTCTGCATTTATTACTGATAAAAATGCAGACTGATTATTATCTATTGTAATAGATTGGGCCAATTCTTCATCTCTGTCCGACCCAGTCATTCTGTGGTGCAGGTTATATATATATATATATATATATATATATATATATATATATATATATATATATACAGATACCTGATTTAGCACCTATGTATAGTGTGTTCATGTACAGGTTTTTGTACAGGTATGTGTATCCTACTGTATGGTACAAATACCTTTGTAGGGTATTTGTACCCTACAAAGGGGTTAGGCAGTCAAATTCCACTACACCAACCCCTACTATCACTGGTGGAATCTTGAGAGACCCTCATATATTTCATACTGATAGCTGAACCTGCCACCTGCAGCATTACTGCAGTGGAAACCCTCCAGAATATACTCTATTTTAAAAACTAGACCCCTTAAATAATTCATATAGGGTTTTGTAAGGATTTGGATACCACAGGAAGAAACCTTATAGCAGTGGGCCACGAAAATGAAAATATTTTTTTTTCCTTGGGGAGTGAAGTATTCATCAACCTTGTGTATGCTCACTGCCACTCCATTAAAATGCTCTAAGTCTGACAAATCTAATGAAAAACAATGCTTTCCTACCTAGAGAAGTCCCTTTATATGTGAATAAAGGAGAACTCGGGACCCCCATTTTTGTTATCTGTCAGGGTGACAGTGGTCGGTATGCCACCAATCTTTCATCTTTCCTCTAGATATGTCATAAATTTAATTACAGGACAAGCAGAACGAGCTATAGTTTTTTTATCAGTACCATTTTGCTGGCCACATATCACTTTATTTTTTTACACTACATTTTTTTTACTTTATTTTTATAAAACTCTATTTTTTCCCTTAAGGGAATTTTAAGTTTTGAAATTCTGATCACTGTCACAATACACTGCAGTGTATTGCAGTGTAGTATAACAGTTGGTATTACACTTACAGTAAATTGTGGCTATAGCAGGCCTGGAGGCCATCATCTGGATTCCAGCTGCCATGGCATTCATCAATGACCCCACAAATGGATTATGGAATTGCCGATAAACTCCCGACCATTTACTACTGGCTACGACATCTACAGTTTTAAAGAAAATGTGCACCCACAGATTCCCCCTCCCCCTTCCCTTCCCCCCCAAACCCCCATTCGATAGATGAACTAAAGTTCCTCCCAGATGTGTTTTTCAAAATGCTCCTGGTGCCATCTTTAGGGTGAAAAAAGTCCTTCCTTGAGTACAAATTAGCTTTAGGCCATGTTCACACAACACATGGTTTGTATAAATCATGGACGTTATTGCCCTTTGCAACAACAGCCTTGATTTATACAAACTATACGTTTTTTGTACCAGCCGGCGTCATCTTAAACATCTTAAACAAACGGCCAGTGTTTTACAAAGTGTGAACATGGTCTTAAACTGCAAAGATCAGCACCAGTCTAGTCTCTGCAGTTGAGGCGAGAGCATAGGCAATTCCAGCCCATGTCTTATTCACTAACCAGCTTGCCCCTACCTACTGCATTTGACTGACAGCCAATAGATAGAGAGGAAAAGACCTGCACTTACCTGAGCTTTCCTTGTGCTGGGGAACTCTGAGAATCATTCACATACTGTATTACATCGTAATACATCATTTACTTACTGTATTTACATTGCAGCACTGGAAAGAACTAATATGTTTAATTCCTGGAATTCTGGTGAGAAGCCCTATTTGTGCTGACAGGTCAGCTTTAAAGCATTGCTGTTATTTTTAATAACTTTTGCTGTCATCAGATGTGAAAAGTCATTGGGTCTCAGAAGATACAGTTGGGGGGGGGGGGGACATGGCAGCATGTTTCTCTCCCCAGCGGTTAATCAACTAGGACTCTTCTGTCATTATAGTCCATGAAGGGAAAGAATCAGATCTTCAGGCACCAGGGAAGTGGAACGCACAGTCGTGCTCTCTATGTCTCCGACTGTATATCCGGATCGCAGAAGGTCTTGGCAGTGAGACCCTCTGCGATCAGTAACTTTTAATTAAATGATATGTGAAATGTTACTTCAAATAACAGAAATACTTTACCCAAGAAGTGGTGAATTTGGCAGTGCATATGTAAGAAACCCCTGAATACATCTGTTGGAGTTTAAAGGGGAACTCCAGGTAGAGGTTAAAAAAGAAACTTATGCAGAAGCAAATAGCATTACTTACCTGTCTATGCCTGTTTTGAAACTACCAAAATTCCATTTGTTTGGGGGGGGGAGGGGGGTTGTTCTGTATTGTGTTTCTGTCATTCCTGGTTCAGCAGTTCCCAGAATGCAATGCTTTCCCTCAGCTGATCATCACAGTCCCCCACCCATCACAATCAGTAAAGCTAGTGCTGCACCTACTTCTGGCCATTCAGAGATGGTGGATCACTCAGGGGATTGGAGGATCCAGCCAAGCCTCCTGTGACATCACGCCCTGCCCCCTGTCTACATCATCAGCCTGTCCTCAGCAAACACACACATAATGTGAAACAGAGACATGGAAGATTTGATTCCTAAGGTGGGAAAGTAGTGGGAGCAGGAGACAATGTGAATTAGCACAGAGGCCATTTTTCTTCACTTCCTGGATTTCTATCAGCTACCAGTGTGGCAAAACCGCACAGATACGGTAATTCATTGTATAGACACATCTATATAACTTTTAATGTACTTTTAAAAGAAAACAAGTTTTTCTTATTTAGAGTTCCCCTTTAACACAATAATCTGGAAATGACTTAATAGTTCTGTGTTTATTGTTGTAGATTAAGAAGTTAATCTAACAATAACATTTCCATAGGTTTTTTTTTTTTATAAAAAAAAAGACCATCAGTAAAGAGGCTTAATTTTGTTAATTTAAGAAAAACATGTTGCAGGGATAGAAATAGCATATTTTTATTGCAATCAATCTATTTTTACAGCCTATTACCTTCCAGATATATTATAGTTTCACAATGCACACTGCACTAGCAGTAAGCTAAATAAAAGGATAAATTCACTATAACTAAAATTCCACATACAGTACTTTCAATTTAATGATACTGTAATTTGAACTCCAAGTACAACAATATACTTGCATAAATACTGCACAACAGACTGTCTGACCAAAGAAATAGAATAATTTGATTGGGGACTTTGGAACACCCGGAGGATATTTGTGTTGTATCACATAGTTCATTGGTTTAATTACATAAAATATTATTTATTACATAATAGAGATGTGCAGAGACCCAAAACTTGTGGGTTCAGATCAAGGTTTAAAGGTCAGACAAATATTTGGTTCTGATTAGCTCTTCAAGCAAGGAAACATGTGCATTCTGTAGGATTACTGTTAACATCTTCTATTTAAGTATATTTAAAAGAAAATCCTCTGCAAATATTTAGCCTTTTACTACTTACATCACAGATTACAATGCAGTTCATACCTTGGCTAACATCACTAAGTAATTCATTTCAACTGCCAGCAAATCATTAGGTTGTGTTTCTCCATTTGCTCCCTGAATGCTTCCAAAACCACGCCCCATTTCTTAACCAATAGCCATGCGATCATACCGATACAGGATTTGCATTCTGCCTCATGTATTTGCAAAAGCAAATTTGAAACCATGGCCTTAAAAAAGGGCCTACCAGCAATCAACCAATTGTCATGGTAGTTCAGACTATTGAATTCTTATGAAAAGCAGTTGTCTTCCTATTATTCGGTCTTCTTATTAGCCTTTTTAGGGCAGTTGTTTTGAGACTTTCTGATAACTGACACATTTCTCTGGATCAGCTTCTCTTGATTACCAGCCCTGGTCTGATTAAAGCAGAGTCTCTATTAGGCTAGGCTCACACAGCATTTTTGCTGTCTGTTAACATATCCATTTTTGGTTTAAAAAAAAAAAGGGATGCAAAAACAGATGGTAAAAACAAATGCAGTTGTATGCTATTTGGCAATGGAAAAGCATCCGTTTTACTTTTCTTTTTTTAGCATATACTAAAACAGAGTGTCCACATTTTTCTATAAAACTAAACATTTATAAATGGATCTGTTTAGTGGACAGCAAAAACAGATTGTCACCCTAGCCTTACTTATGCTCTCTTTTAAAAATTCCCTCACTTGTGCTAGTTTATAGTATAAACTCTGTGCTTTGCTCAACCAGGGGTGTGGTATACAGAGCAATGGGTGTGGCCTTAGTGAAAAGGATTGGGACTTAAAGGGGTTGTCTGGGACTTTTCAATAAACTAGCAATGCATTGACTTCTGTGGGTGTTGTATATTCTATACACACAAATAATAAATAGAAGTCCAGCACTTAACAATATATGCAACCGACTCCTTTATTCTTGAATATGTGCCAGGGAGGGGAGGATTTAGCAGATACAGGTGCGCACCCGGACTGACGACCATTTTCTGTTCACACCCCAGTTGTATATTGTGCTACAGTCAGTGTTATTGGAGTATGCAGTAGGAGTTACTGGCATTAATTCACAACTAGCCAAAAGTTCTTTTTAGGACCAATGATATCCCTGTGTGATAGGAAAAAAAAACATCTGACATACAGTATAGTATACCAGTATTAGATGATCTACTCAGTCGATCCAGGCCACCAAGAGCTCTTCTATACCGGACCTGTCTCACAGCATCTATCAGTTAAACATTTTAGGCTCCATACTTTCCCTGCACCTTTCCCCCCAAAAAGTTTGATGTCTTTAATACACCTTTAAATAAGCCGCTGGACTTTCTCAAAACTTACTCAAAAAATCATAGATTACTGGGCACCATTAAAAAAACAGGTGAAACAACAAAAACATAACTTACACAAAAATAAACATACAAGACAGAGAAACAAAATGCAGAGGAACTTAAAACTGTAGGGTTTTTTTGTGTATCGATGCTGTATAATATATAGTTTTATATACAGACTTTTTATGAACATTAATACTGCATTATCTTACAGTGAACTAGTATATATGTTTGAGAATTCAGAATTGTGTAGAAATACTAAACATATATATTACAAACATTGCACAAGCCATTGTTTGACATGACATGAATTGCCATCTCTGGAATAGTGCATTGTAAGGTCTCATTCACACATCCATAGTTCGGTCCGCAGTCGTGGACCTGCAATCTCGGACAAAACAATGGACTGATATATTTCAATGGCTTAATTCACACATCTGTATATGTGTGTGGGATCATGATCTGTGCCACTAAAAAAAAAAAGGACAGGTCCGAGTGTGAACCCGAATTTGCATATCACTATCTTCTATGTAGTGGTCCATGAATTGTGGAGCACTACTGATGAACATTCTCACTGTGGCACGCAATTACGTGTGAATGAGGCCTAACTACAGACGTGTGAATGAGGCCTAACTACAGATGGTGAATGAAGCCCAAGTCACTTGGAGGAATTAGATTGGACTCCAGTGACACAGTTGACTATAGTAACTTATTGAACATTGCAATCAGACATTTTCTCTCAAACAAGTTTTTTATTCTTATTTTCAATTCATGAAATGAGCTTTACTGTAATCTAACTGCAGTTAATGTATACAGAATCGAAGTCTAATGAGGCATTAAACTCTGTACGATCAGATATGTCAGAACATTTACGAGAAAAATATTTCTCCTGGACAAAGGGGAAATCTTTTTTTTTTTTTTTTTTAATTAACATAAATAATTTAATATTTTATAGCCCTTTATGTTAATATTGTTTCTGGTGTCCACAGTATCTTTTCTCTAATAATAATATGATATACACTAATCAGCCGTAACATTAAAACCACCTGCCTATTATAGCATAGGCCCTATTCAAGTTGTCAGGACAGCTCCAACTCAGTCAGTTAATGCAATACTTCAGTAACATCGTAGACACATTGGGGGAGATTTATCAAAGGGTGTAAAATTTAGACTGGTGCAAACTGCCCACAGCAACCAATCACAGCTCCTCTTTCCTTTCACCAGAGCTGGAAGCTGAGCTGTGATTGGTCGCTGTGACCAGTTTGCACCAGTCTAAATTTTACACCCTTTGATAAATCTCCCCCATTGGCTCTTTGGGAATTGTTGGCCACTTAGGCTAGAAAAGGCTAGATGCACACTAAAATGGAATTATATTAACCCTATGCCAGTGCATATTGGAACAATTGTGCAAGTTTAATTTTTTTTTTTTTTTTACAGCAAATTTTCATGCACATTGGGAGTTTGTCCTTACCATGACACCATGATTAATGAGAGACTCGGTACCCACAATCTGACCTCCCCAAATTTGTCCTGGGGTCCGTTTGGCAGGTGATGCAGTTATTGTCCTAAAAAACAACTTTTAAACTTACAGCCCCGTGCCCTACGGGCGTAGCTTAGAATATCTGTGCCCTAACTTTGCACCACCTCTCCGTCCCTCCTCCCAACCCTCTTCATCATTGGGAATGCCCCTGGAACATTTTCTCCATGCTGAACATTTGCACAGGTGTCTTAACGATCCAGCCCATGTGCCAGGCTGAGACAGCTGACGAATAGTAAGCAATCTGCCTGGAGCATTCCTAATGATGAGGAGGGCGGGGAGGAGGGACAGAGAGGTTGTGCCAGCCTAATGCATACACAATCTAGGCCACTTCCGTAGGGCACAGGGCTGTAAGTAGTTTTTTTAGGACAATAACTGCATCACCTGCCGAACGGACCACAGGACAGATCTTGGATTAAAAGCAGCTATCTGAAGGTACAAGCGGTTTGGGGGGGGGCAGATTGTGGGTACAGAGACACTTTAAGGGGACATAGCCTAAACCATGTAGGTCATTGGGACTATGGAGTGTTTCTTTTATTACCAATAAAGACATTTGAACTGGAATCCTGTGCTGGTTCTGGACATCCATCTTTCCTGGTATCCTGAATGGATTGTGTTTGCCATGCAAATGTAATATAATATGTATGTTATATAATATAATATTTAATATGTAATATTATATTATATGTAATATAATATAAAATTGTTTGGTTGACGTATCACCTTTATTACTCAGTATCATGTTTCAGCTAGTTTAGATTTCTAACATTGAAGCAGGTGAATTATGCAAATGATGATGGACATAAATTATAACTCTGTAAGTATGGCTGGTAATTGCTCTGCTAAGTATGGCTGACAACAGTACAGCTAACCTCATGCACTGCAGTACTAGTCGTGTACCCACATTGGTTTAGGTCTTGACTGGACTTAAAATATTTATCCTACAATAACTGACAGCAAACAAATCCAGATGGAAAATAGATAATAAACAGAAAAGCACAAACTGTGCATATACAAAATGCATATATTGACCCAAAAAGTATTCAAATAAACAGAGTTCTTACATTCAAAGGACAGATTTACTAACAACTGATATTATATATATATATATATATATATATATATATATATATATATATATGTGTGTGTGTGTGTGTGTGTGTGTGTGTGTGTGTGTGTGTTTACAGCTGCCAGGCAAGACTCACCAGCAGTGGCGCCATCCTATTCACTCCTCTGCTGAGATCTGTGCTCATCCTGGGGCTGCTCGTGCCATCCCGCGTCTTCTTTGTACTTTTGTTGCACTGACAACTCTGGCCACTAGGGTGTCCAGGCAGCCAACTGTTTTGGATTTATGGAGGCATCTTGTCTCCACCTGCTACTGTCATCTGCAAATCCAGAACCACCGGCATCTATTTTAACCAGCTGCACCTCCTGCTTTCTGCCTGATTGTTATTGGACTCTTGGATTCCAAGAGAAGGTAAGTTCTGCTATTCTGCTGACTGTGAATTCTGTATGTGTTCTTCGGTTTATGCTTATTGCCTGACCCCGTGTGTACCATGTACCTCTTCTGTTGCAAACTCAGATTATCTGACTTGCCTCTGAAGCCGCCTGCCCTGACCCTTCGCCTGTCTGGCTATGCTACCTGTCTCATCCCTGGTCCTGCACTGACTCTCCTGTTGTTGACTCAGCCATGCATACTCGGCCTGTACCCAGGTGCCTTAAACTGACTCTGGTTCTTGGAAACCAGATGCTGCTCACTTTGGGACTACAATTGTGGAACAACCCAGTGCCCTCCAGCTGCACAAGCCCAGTTTCCACATCCTTGAGCAGAATAATGGGTGAAGACCTAGAGGCCAAACTCACTGTCTGTTACAATAGTCCAGTAGTTAACCGAAGCCCGTTGACCTAAATTGCTACAACTTTAGAGGCACATGCAGTTATGTAATAGCAAAGTCTTCAGAAGAGAAGGATTTAGGGGTAGTGATTTCTAACAGCCTCAAAATGAGTCAGCCAGGTGGTTGGGAAAGCTAATAGAATGGTAAGTTGCATGGCAAGAAGTATAACCAGTAGGAAGAGGGGGATTGTGATCCTGCTGTATAGAGCTTGAGTAAAACCACATCTGGAATACCATGTCTGGTTGTGGACACTTCACTAATGTTGATGTTGATCCAAAGGTGGGCTACAAAAATGCTGGGGGTCTCAAGCATAAACATAAAAGGAAATATTTAAAGAGGATGTACCACCTGGTACATCCTCTTTAACCTAAACCCACTGATCGAACGGCACCAGCACGGGGAAGCCAATGCCGCGGTCCGTTTTTTGGAGCGAGGCCCGGTTCCCGTGCACGGCGCCGTTCTATGCACCGGAACCAGCCAGTGCTCAAGCACTGGATGCGGGCCGCCCCCAGTGGGAGGGAATTCCTTCCCCTGTATGACGCGGCTCCCTTAGAATGAATGTAGCCGCGTCATACAGGGGAGGGAATTCCCTCCCACTGGGGGCGGCCCGGCCCACCTCCAGTGCTTGAGCACCGGCCGGTTCCGGTGCATAGAACGGCGATGTGCATGGGAACCAGGCCTCGGTCCGAAAAGCGTACCACGGCACCGGCTTCCCCGTGCCGGCGCCTTTCGATCAGTGGGTTTAGGTTAAAGAGGATGTACCAGGTGGTACATCCTCTTTAAAGGAGTACTCCAGCGAAAAGCTTTTTCCCAGTAATTGAAACACATTACAAAGTTATATAACAGTGTGCTGTAGGTGACAGTACCCTGGTGATCATATTACCTGTGTGTAATACATCTGTGGAGGTGATGTTGTGCAATCTCAACTTTTTTGCTATAACAAAAAGTCTAGGAGGAATTGAGGCTCAGCATTCATGCCGCGCTCTGGCACGCCTCACCACTCCACTACTTTCTTCTGCCTCTTCTCTGTAAGTATTTATTTGCTCAGCTTCCTGCATGCACAGGCCATCCTTCCAGTTTGCGCATGTGACACTGATTTGTCTGATAGTGTGCCACATAAGTTTCTTGAAAGGAGTTGTCCCATGAAACTAAAAAAACTCAGGCAAGCAGGGGGATATAGCATAATAATAAAATTATACTTCACTGTCCCCGTGCCCTCGTACCTCTTCCTTAACAATATCCCACAGACGCCAGCCTCCTGCAGCTCCTCCAGCTGCACATCACATACTCAGCCGATGGATCACCCACTCAGCCAATCACTGGCATGAGATCACCCATCAGCTGCTCTGTGATATTGCAGCTGGAGGAGCCAGGGCTGAGATGTACCCACAACCCCAGACGAAGTCATGTGATTCTTTATCATGTGATTCCAGGTTTTCTGTTGAAGAACTAAGGAAAAAACATAGCCATAGCAATATCCACCCCCTATAGAAGTCTGTGGCAAAACACCAAACACATAGCCTGCTACGATTTCACGCAAATAAAAAAAACACCATAGCAGAAAAATGTCCTATAGGAATTGCTTTTCCCCACTGACTATCAGCTAATGTCTGGTTGCAGCGTTTTTGACCCCCCCCAAAAAATCCCATGTCATATTTCTGAAAAACTCCCAGTCCAGCCATATAGTACATGAGAACATACCCCTCTCCCAGAGTTATTCACAGGATAAGGGATAACAAGACCTATAGACAATTAATGGAGCACCGTCCCCTTTGTTTATTTGAGGCGGACACGTTCCCCATATTCTTGTGACCACTGGGACCCCTACCAATCAGCTTGATATCCCCTATCCTGTGGATTTTTTTTTTTGGGGGGGGGGGGGGGGGGGCAGCTACCTAGGCCACACTTGGATCTATTGTGTGGGTGCACAATACTTTGCCTTGCCCCTGATGCTGCCCACACACATGTTGCTATGATTTACTATGTCACTTGAATAAACCTTTTGACAAACCTTGCGATGCATGTTTTTTCTTCAAGATTTGAGTGTGCCTTTAATCCAGAGATTCACACATACATGCTCCATCCTACTTGTGCTCATTGTGCAGATAATGGATCTGAGTAGCAGGCAGACCTCCAGCTTTCTGACTCTGCAATATGTAACGGACTCCCAACTCCCAAGCATAATAAGTTAAACCAAAGAACGCAAAATAAAGACACAACACATTGTAATCAGGTGTCAAAGGGTCCCAATTTTATTTAAAATTACATGACACTGAAAATGGCAGACCCCCGACTCACGAAGAGTCACCCTCCATCACTCAGGCGAGGAAAAAAACCCTGTGGGGGGAACCTCGAGGGAGCCATGGCTGGAGAGTTGCCCCTCCCCTGGGCTTGGAGGGTAATACCATACTATAAATATAATAACTGGATGTAAGAGAGATGTGGCTGCAGTATCTATCACCTTATGGATGGCTAGGCGGATGTATCTCTTCTCCCTCACAGATCCAGGTCCACGTCTCAAGAAGGTGGAGACCTGATGAAGGGGTAGTCTAAAGCAGACCACCTCTTTTTCCCTGCTAAAACCTCCAAATTACATCAAGGATAGGGGGCAGTAAAGTAGTCAAGCTCAAGGTCCTCTGGCGCATCCAAGATGGCACTGATCAGGGCGCAGTTCATTGCTTTATGGAACTTTCTTTATGACATAAGCGCTTGTCATCACAGTGCACGGTTGCCATGGTTACTGCAGGAAAACACATCTGAAGCATTAACCCATTAATGACTGGCAATAGGCTTTACTGCAGATGTCACTAAACACACTTGTGACCAAGCAAACAGCTTATGGTTTGGCCACACTAAGAACACTAAATAATATGGTTTGATGTGGCCCATAGCAACCAATCACAGCTCAGCTTTCATTTCTCAAATTACTCTGGTAAAATAAAAACTGAATTGTGATTGGTTGCCACGCGCAACTAATAGTGTTTTTACATAGAGGGATTTGTAGCCAAAGCCAGGAATGGATTTGTTTATAGCCAGTTCCTGACTTTGGCTTCACAAATCTGTCAGATAAATCTCTCTGTCATTAGATAGTCTAACTTGCCCATAGTAACCAATCAAAGCTGAGCTTTAATTTTATAAGAGCTTGTTAAGATATGAAAGGTGAGCTGTGATTGGTTGCTATGGGCAAAACCATGTTTTGTCTCTGGCAGGTTGATGAAGCTGCTCCATTGCTGTAAAGTTGATGATGATGATGATAATGATGGTGATGACTGAAAACACATGACAGCTTCCCCATAATGCTTTGCAGTCAGCCTTTCCTCCATACCTCCCAAACTTTTGGAGGGACACTTGTGGTTCACAGACATTTCTATACACTCCAATTCCCAGCATTTCCAGTCACTTAGTTTAGAATCCTCTGGTATACGATGATATACAGCAGATTTGAAAACATGAAGGAGACATACAATTTCATGTAATTGTATGTTGAAAGGGCTGCCAAAGAGTATTATTAATAAAGCTGTTGAAATGAATAGAGCAGGAGGGGATCCCTACCTAGAAATCCCTCCGAGTAAAGACAAGCAGTATGGGTAGCATGTAAAACTACATTTCCTAGGCTTTCATAGGAAATCGGTGATCACTAAATTAGTTGATTAATGGAAAAACTGCATTGACTGTTTTAAATAAACTGGTGCCAGAAATTTGTAATTTACTTCTATTTAAAAAAAAAAATCAATAGTCTTCCAACACTTAACAGCTGCTGTATGTCCTACAGGAAGTGTTGTATTCTTTCCATTCTGACACAGTGCTTTCTGCTGCTACCTCTGTCCATGACATGAACTGTCCAGAGCAGTAGCAAATCCCAATAGAAAACCTCTACTGTTCTGGACAGTTCCTGTGGCAGCATAAAGCATTGTATCAGACTAGAAAAAATACAACTTCCTGCAGGACATACAGCAGCTGATAAGTACTGGAAGACTTAAGATTTTTTTTCAAAAAGATGTGAAATACAAATCTTTATAACTTTCTGACCCCAGTTGATTTCGGAAAAAAATTGCTAGAGTAACCCTAATTCTACAAAATTCAGTCTACAAATTCACTACAAATCTGAACCAAGATTGTTGAACATTTTCCTGCTTTTTGGTGTGTGTTTTTTGGCACGTTTTCTGCTGTTTTCTCATTTTTCTGCTTTTTTTTCTGTAAATTGCTATTGGCGTTTTAGCCCCTGTGTTTTTTTTTATTCAGTCATGTGATTCTTTATCATGTGATTCCAGATTTTCTATTGAAGAACTCAGGAAAAAACACTAATTTGCTTATATACCTTAAATTCTTTCTCCCCATAGTCTATGGCAAAACATCAAACGCATAGCCTGCCACAAAGATTTAAAAAAAAATGCAGAGAAAAATTATTTAAGGGGGACACTTTTCCCATATTCTTGTGACCACTGGGACCCCTACCAATCAGCTTGATATCCCCTACCCTATGGATTTTAGAGGGAGCAATGGCCTGGCCAGTGTCAGACTGGGGTACTTTGGGCCCAACCCTACATACACCAGATATAACAAGCACCAAACCTTTTACATTACTATAGTAACTTTGCACAGAGTTGTGTATGTGACCAGCGATCCTAGCTCACTGCTAGTAACTTGTCAGTCACTCTATGCAAACAGCATAACGTGCCACTTACGTTTCTTGAAAGGCAAAGTCCCTAGTAGGCAGGGGGGTGCAGAAACATCCCTGTGCCCCCATAGCTCTTTCTTAATGATTTCCAATAGCCACTGGCTTCCTGCAGCTTCTCCAGCTGCAACATCACATACTCAGCTGATGGATCACCCACTCAACCAATCACTGACTGAGAATGGACACCGCTGCAGTCATTGACTGGCTCAGCAGGCAATCCATCAGCCGAGTATGTGACATTGCAGCTAAAGCAGCTGGGGCCGTGACATACATGGAACCCGGTTGAAAATTACTGAAAATAACTTCCTGCAGCCAGGTTACTGGATAGAAGCAGTGAGTGACCAGGTGAAAGGCATGTGTAGCAGTGCTGGGGGATTATATGTCATCCTGGAACTGCTAGATAGGGAGGCCCACCTCCTGCTTAGGGGCCCATGAATGGGTAAGGCCTGAGGACTTTGGTTGAGTCAGGTGACGCACTGCGGCCACATATGGGGGATTTCGAGAAACATTGGAATAAGAGGAATAAATATTGAGTTCCATTTCTCAGTTAGTATTTGCTGTGTGAGGAAAAAAATGGAATATCTGCCAAGAAAATGAAAATGTAAAATTTCTCCTGCAACTTGCTTAAATTTCTGTGAAATACCTAAAGGGTTAATAAACTTGTGAAAATTACTTTGAATACATTGAGGGGTGCAGTTTTTACAGTGGAAGGATTTATTGGGGTAACTAACATACAGGCCCCCCAAATCCACCACAGAACTGAACTGGTCCCTAATAAAATCTGAATTTGACATTTTCCTAAAATTTTTAAAAATTGCTGCAAAATTTCAAATCCCTCTAACATCCTAAAAAGTAAAAGGACGTTCACCAAATGACGTCATCATAAAGTAGACATGTTGTAGATGTTGCAGTTATAATTAGTTTATGTGACATGACTATTTTTCTTAGAACAAGAGAATTTTGAATATAAAGAAATGTAAAATTTTTTAAATTGTTGCGCAAATGTGTTCTGTTTTTTTTACAACCAAAGTGTATCAACCAAAGTATACCACAAACATAAAGAGGAATATGTCACGAAAAATCTCAGAATACCTGCGATAATTAAAAGCATTGCAGAGTTATAACTACATAAAGAGAGACTGGTCAGATTTGAAAAATAGGCCCTGGGCATTAAGGCTAAAACAGGTTGCAGAGACAAGGGGTTAAACACTTTCAGCTCTCCCAGCATCATATTGATACATGACGCTGGGAAAGCTGCAAGTCTGCTTCGTAAGATCTGTGGATTACAGAGCGTGAGAATTAGAACGAGTTCGTCCGAACCCAAGCGTTCGGCATTTGATTAGCGGTGGCTGCTGAAGTTGGATAAAGCCCTAAGGATATCTGAAAAACATGGATATAGTCATAGGCTGTATCCATGTTTTCCAGACAGCCTTAGGGCTTTATCCAACTTTAGCAGCCACTGCTAATCAAATGCCGAACGATCGGGTTCAGACGAACTCGAGCATGCTCGATATTGGCTCATCTCTAGTTACTACGTATAACATATTTATGTTATTAGCATACCACTAAACTGTGTAATTTGCATCCTTGCCTCAACAGCATTTAGGAAACCTATTTACCATCCTAAGCTATTACGAGATTTAGCTAGAACAGATGGAATACTATTTTTTACATCTCATTCATGTCAATGCACAATAACCCAGGAATCTCCAGGAATACATGGATAGTATACTTCAGACATTATCTTCTTCCTCTGCTTCTTCTTTTCACATGCTGTCTCCTAATTACCCTTCCAGCGTTACCTTACCCTGATATCTCTGTCATTTTCATGCTGCTGTGGGGAAATTAAATTACCCTTCTGCTCTTGTTATAACCAATTAGAGCAGTTGAGTAATACTGTGCATTCATAGTAGAAAAATAATGGATTTTAGTGCATACAACATGTACATTTCAAACCCAAAGATTGTTATTTTAAAGGAATGTCTTGTTGAATTCTGGACTGTGTCACTGCATTAGCTGTTAACCCGCAGAGACCCGAGCCCAAGCACTGAACAAGACCCAACAATCATGTGCTAATTCCTAATACAGAGAACAGTCATTATGGATAGCAGAGACAGCTGCCCATTGGGGTATATAACTGCATGGATTCATGCAATACAGATAGGTTAATAGAATCATAATGTTGTTATTTGTATTACAGTTTTCATTGAAGTGAATGAATATGTGGTTTTATTATTTTCTAGCACATGTATAATACAGATGAATTAAATTGAATAATATTACACTGGCACATGACACTAGCACCCCTAGTTAAGGCAGATTGTGCAGCATGTCATTCACAAAACTCTGTTAAGTATAGCTTGTAAGGGGAGGACTCTGATCTTTATAAATTGTGGACTAATGCTGCGTTTACACGTAACGATTATCGTGCGAATTTGCGCGATAACGGTCGAATTGGTACGATAATCATACGTGTAAACGCAGCGAACGATCGAACGACGCACGATAAATCTTACATCGTGATCTTTCATCAGGTCAGCAAATCGTCGTTCATCGTACGGAAAAAATTCGCAAATCGTTCCGTGTGAACAGTCGTTCACCGATTTAACCAATGTGTGAGATAGGCTTAAACGATCTCAAAACGATCGCAGTGCGAATTTTCGTACGATATATCGTACCGTCTAAACGCTGATCGTTATAAAAAAAAATCGTAAATCCGACATCGCTAATCGTACGATCGGGCCAATAATCATTACGTGTAAACGCAGCATTACACTGTCCAATTGTAGGGTATTTTTCTGACTTTGTTTCTCTGCCATTAGTACCTGGTTGGTGTCTCCCTGAGGGCTCCTATATACATTAGACTAAAGTTAGTAGAGCCCACCAATATCAGCAGTTTTGTCTAAACTGTCTACAGCAGCTCTTTTCAAACTGTGAGGAATGCCTGACTGGTGCAGTGTGGTTTTTGGTTCTACAGGTGGAGCAGTATTTATTGATGCAGTTTGATGTTGGGTTCTACAAGTGGAGCAGTATGTATTTATGTACTGTAGTGGATCAATATTTGTGGCTGCCCTGTGTTTACTACAGATGGAGCACTATTTATTTCCGTAATATGGTGCTGGGTTACTACAGGTGGATATGTTCTGTTTTTTTTCTTTCTTTTTTTGCTGCACCGTGGTTTTAAGTTGTCACTGGCAGAGAAGTATTTATTGCTATATTGCAGTGTTTCCTACAGATAGAGCAGTATTTACTTCTGCACTATGGTTCTGATTTGGCGCTGCTCTGGGATATTATGTGCACTACATGTTGGTAAGGCCCTAGTATCAACGTGGATGGCCTGTGAGGCCCGGTGAAAAAAGTTTGAAAAGCCATGGTCTAAAGGGTATAGCAGCCTCCCCATCCTCCCTAATAGATTATATCAGTGAAGAGAAGTGTTGGGTGTGTTGGCTTTTTACCATACAACCCTAGAGCTGTCTGGCTGTGGCTTATGTTAAGCTGTGCTACATGTTTATGTGTATGGGGAGGTTGAGAGATAGAACTTTTGGCTGAATAAACATTTGGCTGACAGTTATTGAAAGTGAAAAGTCACCTTAACCCATCTGTCACATTACCTGACTCCCCATGTCTGAACCTGGTTTTTGTAACGCTTCCGGACGAGACTCATCAGCTGTAGCACCATCCTGTCTGCTCCTCTGCTGTGCTCCATGCTCCTCTTGGGGCTCATCCCTATTCCTATTCTGACTCTCCTGTAGATGACCTGGTTTGCTGACCATGTGTACTTGGCCTGTTCCCCTGTACCTTGAAGAGACTGTGTCTGGTTCTTGGGAATTAGATGTTGCTTACATCGGACCTGGGACCTGGTTTCCTCTAGCCACAGAAGTCCAGTTTCTGCATCCTGGAGTGGGATAAAGTGTACGCTCCATTCCATGCTGTGGCCCAAAGCCAAACCAATTGAGTAGCACAGTAGGTCCACAACTGTCTGTTACAGTGTTGTTTTCTGTTTGTATGTTCCCACCACTGCTTGCCCTCACCAGGTAGAGACAAAATGCCTGTGGTTGCATTGAAAGAGTCTAGATTCCCAGCCAACAGAACAGTGTCTGTGATGCTATGATCTGCAAAAGAAGGTTAAAAAGATAACATTTCAAAGTGAAATGAACCTCTATTTACACCTCTGTAAGTATACCTTGGTGTGTATTAAGGTTAATTTCCCTTTTAAGTGCTCCTTTTTAACCTACTTTTGCAGACTTTATCACAGAATTTTAGGGAGACACCTGTTCATGATGCAAGTTGTATATCAACTAAGGGCAATTAAAGGGGTATTCCCCCCCAAGAGCTAAAAAAAATTGTAATGCTCCCAAACCTTGCTGCTCTTACTCACCAAGCCCTCCTGAGTATTTCGACCCATCTCCTATCTTTCTAGCTGCTGCCGTTCCCAAGTTACAAGTTTTTTTAAAAGCCGATCTACAGTATATCCAAGATAGGAAACTACATTTCCCATCATGCAATGCTTATGCTTGATGATGGTGAAGTAGCAAAGCTGAGATGGTAATGGTGATGGAGGGCCTCGGGTGAGCCACCAAGGTGACATGCGGGGCGGGGGGAGAGGATGAATGGTGTTAGGTGGGGCGAATATGGTGTGCCCAGATGAACTGTGTGTGTGTGGGTGGGTGTGTGTGTGTGGGAGGGGGTTGTCGGGCAGTCAGGGCAGGTCCCGCGGGCAAGAACCAGGGGGCGGTTCGGTGGTTGGCCACCATGACACGGCGAAATGTGGGGGGACGTCATATTAGTGCAATGACATAAGTGTCTTCCACTCTGTCCTAGGTTACAGGGGATAATTCAACAGATATTTCAGAGTGAAAGACACCTATGGGATGGCTGGGAGCAGTAGTTCCACAGACTGTCATCACACTAACATGACGTTCCCCCCCACCCGGCATCTCACCATCCCCCCACAAGGAGATGAGATACGGCAGGGGGACGTCATGTTAGTGTGATGACAGTCTGTGGAACTACTGCTGTCAGCCATCCCATAAGTGCCATTATCCCTTGTAATCTAGGACAGAGGGGCGGGCACCGGGAGGTGAGATGCGGACGGGAGGGGGGGAATGTGTCGGGTTGGACTGAAATTTGATGATTCTATGCATTCGGTGGGGGTTAATGTCTAGATAACCGCAAAACTGTGCAGAATCCATAATAACTTTATATTGGAAAGATGGAAAGCTATGGGTGGGCAAAGTATAAATGCAAAAATAATTTTGGGGGGGAATACCTCTTTAACTTAGGCTAATTATATTATTAACTTTTATCAATTATATTAACAGCTCTGCATGCTTACCAGAAGACAATGCTCAATTCAGACAGTATAGTGTCACTGTGTGGTTATAGAGGTTTTGGTGCTGTGTGACAGTAGAGCTGACCATACAATGCGGGTATCCCCAGGATTTTCTACTACTGAATGTTGATACACAGCAGCTGTACCCATTCGCAGTGAAGGAAAACACATAGTGGCCACATGTATAACATTGATTTAAACATTGATTTAAAGTTTAAGAAAAAAGCACCTGCCGAAGGAAGTTAACCCTCTGTTCATCATCAAGGCCCTGCAACCAAGGCAGAATCCGATCTGCTTTGCCTATGACAGGCATTTTACAATACATTGTAGATCAGCACTGCAATGTATTATGCCTGTTATCATATTAGTAAACCCACAGAAAGTCAAAGTTTTGCCATCTTTTCATTAAATGGGGACATTTAAAAAATAAATTTAATGGATGGCAGCCAAAATTTACCACTAAACTAAACTACAATATGCCACGAAAAAACATCTCAGAATCCCTAGGATAATGCATCACGGAGTTATAACGACATAAAGCGATACAGGCCAAAATTAGCCTGGTCCTGAAGGGTTTAAAGCAGAGCTTCTCAAACTTTTCCTACTGGAGCCTCACCCAACAGACCAAGGCAATGCCTGGGCCTCACCAGACCGACCAAGAGGGTGCCTGGGCCTCACTATCTGTGGTCAAAGTCCATTTAAAAGCTGAAAATAATGCTAGGTCTACCTTTCACCCATCTCTCAAGCTCTATATAGTACAAAATAAATTAATAATGTTGTTCAAATGGAGATTTTTGCAAACAGCAAAAGCATACCTCCCAACTGTCCCGGATTCTGCGGGACAGTCCCGTTTTCGGGGTGCTGTCCCGCGGTCCTGGAACGGCACCCAGTGTCCCGCATTATATGTGGCCAAACCGAAAAAAACAATAAACTCACCTGTCCGCTGGTCCCAGCAGCTCCTCTCCCGGCAGAGCGCGCACTCCTGTCATCCTCCGGGGCGGGCAGCGGGGTATACAGACACTGACTGTGCCGGAAGTGACCTGCAGCCTCTGTCATGAATTACTTCTGGTACGGTCAGTGACTCTGTACCCCGCTGCCCGCCCCGGAGGATGACGGGAGTGTGCCCTTTGCCGGGAGAGGAGCTGCTGGGACCGGCGGACAGGTGAGTTACTGGTTTATTGTTTTTCTGGTCAGGCCACACAAATGGGGTACTGGCTACTATGTGGGGCACTATATGGGGGATTGGCTACTATGTCGGGCACTATATGGGGGGCATTGGCTACTATATGGGGGCACTATATGGAGGGATTGGCTACTATGTGGGGAGCTATATGGGGATTGGCTACTATGTGGGGCACTATATGGGGGGCATTAGCTACTATATGGGGGCACTATATGGAGGGATTGGCTACTATATGGGGCGCTATATGGGAGCATTGGCTACTATGTGGGCACTATATGGAGGGATTGGCTACTATGTGGGGCGCTATATGGGGGATTGGCTACTATGTGGGCACTATATGAAGGGATTGGCTACTCTGTGGGGCACTATATGGGGGCATTGGCTACTATGTGGGGCACTATATGGGGGATTGGCTACTATGTGGGGCACTATATGGGGGCATTGGCTACTATGTGGGGCACTGGCTACTATGTGGGCACTATATGGGGGGATTGGCTACTATGTGGGGCACTAAATGGGGATGGCTACTATGTGGGGCACTATATGGGGATTGGCTACTATGTGGGGCACTATATGGGGGCATTGGCTACTATGTGGGGCACTATATGGGGGGATTGGCTACTATGTGGGGCATATATGGGGGGATTGGCTACTATGTGGGCACTATATGGGGCATTGGCTACTATGTGGGGCACTCTATGGGGGATTGGCTACTATGTGGGGCACTATATGGAGGGATTGGCTACTATGTGGGGCACTATATGGGGATTGGCTACTATGTGGGGCACTATATGGGGGGATTGGCTACTATGTGGGGCACTATATGGGGATTGGCTACTATGTGGGGCACTATATGGGGGCATTGGTTACTATGTGGGGCACTATATGGGGGGATTGGCTACTATGTGGGGCATATATGGGGGCATTGGCTACTATGTGGGCACTATATGGGGCATTGGCTACTATGTGGGGCACTCTATGGGGGATTGGCTACTATGTGGGGCACTATATGGGGGGATTGGCTACTATGTGGGGCACTATATGGGGGCATTGGCTACTATGTGGGGCACTATATGGGGGATTGGCTACTATGTGGGGCACTATATGGGGGCATTGGCTACTATGTGGGGCACTATATGGGGGGATTGGATACCCCGCTGCCCGCCCCGGAGAATGACGGGAGTGCGCGCTCTGCCGGGAGAGGAGCTGCTGGGACCGGGACAGGTGAGTTACTGGTTTATTGTTTTTCTGGTCAGGCCACACAAATGGGGGGACTGGCTACTATGTGGGGCACTATATGGGGCACTATATGGGGGGCATTGGCTACTATGTGGGGCACTATATGGGGGGCATTGGCTACTATGTAGGCACTATATGGGGCATTAGCTACTATGTGGGGCACTCTATGGGGGGATTGGATACTATGTGGGGCACTATAATGGGGGATTGGATACTATGTGGGGCGCTATATGGGGGATTGGATACTATATAGGGCATTTTTTGGGGGGATTGGATACTATATCGGGGACCACGGCGCACATGTCCCTCTTTGCAAAAGTTGGGAGGTATGGCAAAAGGACTGTGCACATCATAGTTACTTTGTGAAAACTGGCTTCCCAGCTGCACCTCTCCAACAACTAGGGGGCGCCTCACTGGTGAGGCCCGCCTCACAGTTTGAGAAGCACTGGTTTAAAGCATTTAAGTATAATACCAAACTATAAGCATTACAATACAAAATCACAATAATACCTGTTAATCCATCCTAAATTTTTATGATATCAGTAATCATGTTCCTGAACATAGTACATTTATGATCATCTGAAATGAGCTTACATATTATAAGACTTCAAAAGGACTTAAAGGGGTACTCTAGCAAAAAGCTTTTTCCCCGTAATTGAAACACATTACAAAGTTATTTAACTTTGTAATATGCTTCAATCACCTATCTGCCCCCCCTTCCCTATCTTTTCCCACCCTCAACCTCCCACCAGGAAGTGAAGTAAACTCATTCTTACCTAATGACTGTTGGCCCCAGGCTTTTCTGTGGCAGCCATTTTTTGACAATGACATCATCAAGAAGGAGGCGGGTCTAAGCCCTGTTAGCCCAGCCTCCCTTTGTCAGATGACTCAGGTTTCTCTGATTGGCTAAGAAAGATTTAAGGCATCTAACAGTTTTACAGAGTCAGTTAGACATCAAGGGAGACAAAGTGCATCATGGGAAAGCCCAAACCTGGAAGTGAAGAAAAAAGGAAGACACCAACTGGAGTTTCAGGGACCTGCAAACAGCAGGAAATTCAAACGAAGACAGACTCAGGAGGGATGGTAAGTGTAAAAATATATTTTTATTTTTATTTTTTTTATCAGCACGGGAATACCCCTTTAAGCATGGTTAAATCACTTGCTTATTAGAAAACAGTACACAACATTAGTAATAACTGTTATAACTGAAATATTGGCATGTTAGTACAACGAAAAACTGACATGTAACCAAAAATATGACATACCACTATGACAGACTGCCATATCCTCAGGGGAGCCTGATGTCTAATGCATCTATAAACACTAGATGAAGAAATATGAAAGAAAGTAAAAAATAGTGTACAGGAACGTTGTATTATTTTACAGTAAACCAGTAAACTCATATTCCTTGTGTCTGATTTTGTCAAAGTTTGGTAAAGTCAGTGCAGGCTGACAAAACCTGTTAGGAGGATAAGGCATGGAAAGATCTTAATTACTGTTGCTATATTGTCTGCAGAAAACTCTACAGTGCTAGACAAAGCAGGAGGCATTATACACTACAAACCTGATAGTATACAGTAGATTTTTTCAATCCTTTACAGTACGTTAAAAAAGACAAAGTCAAAAAAAAATACCAAAACAATTGTCCAAAATATTTTCAAAAAGAAAAGTCTTGTAAGAATTGAAATCCACTAATCCACTTGATGCATTTTGGTCATTCAATTAAAATTTCCAATAAAACCAAAAAGCTAAAGAAAAAAGTATAAAATGAATCCCATTACTTTAATTACTGTACTTTTTCAGTTACATGGGTTCAGTGCATTCTTATAATCAAGTCAATTGTAGTTAACATAGACTTACAGAGCAATTACCTGTATCAGAAGTTAATGAATCCTGGCAAATATATAAAAGGAAATCCATCAATAAAATGAAGAGGTGTGCACAGATCTCTTTTGTGGTGTAATCTGTAATGCCTTAAGCAATTTAAAGAATACCTTAATTGTACATTTTACTGCATTTTTCTAATAGTAAAATGTAAAGAATAATAGCGATCTCTGGCATACTGTGCAATAATAATGCAACCAATCACAGCACAGTTTCTCAGAGTGGACTGTGATTGGTTGCCAAGTAATATTAATAGTCCTGACATTACAAATGTCACTCTGCATACGTTCTGATCTGTCCCACGGCTGATGTGAGTGGCATCTGGAAACTGGCAGACCAGATATCTGTGCTGTCAGATTCCCTTCATCAGATGGGCACACGAATGATACAGGTGCAGCCCGTACTAGTGCAGCCCGGTCTCTTAATTAATTGTGCCGCATGAAGGCACTGCAGACGAGCACTGATCTCGCTGATGTGCGTTCGTTGCAGCTGTGGGTGGCCAAGGAATCCTTAGGTGTAAAAGGACCTTTTGATGTGCGATTTGCTGGGGAATAAAAAGGAGTAAATACTTGATTCAATTTTTGGGGGAATTTTTAGAAATCCTATATATATATATATATATATATATATATATATATATATATATATATAATTTTTTATATAGTATTTGTGGAGTAAACCTATCAGAGAGCATTCTGTGTTAGAATCCAGAGAGCCAAACATTTGTTGTACAATTTGAAATAAATCTGATTTATATTTCAGAACCACAGGCAGCTAATTATTTGGGTCTCTCTCAAAGCTATTACCTTTTGGGGGCACATACAAAAACACTAAACAACAGTAAATAGAGTGTCATAAAGGAATTGTAGAGATTCTCTGTGCTTTCATACCAGGTCTACAAAATAACTTTATCTTGTGCATAAGCCTTAAAGTGACACTGTCACCCCCTTTTTGCATTATGACTTCTCTACACAGTTGTAAAGTGTAAATTGTGCAGTTTTCAAACCTTATTTTATATCACACATCATGGTGCTTGTTCCACTTAAAAGTGATCTTTTATCATCTGCAGATTGTGCCACCTGAGCGGGGCTTCTTGATCGAAGCACTACTTAGCCCGACCCACAATGGCTACATAGACCCCGCACCTCTGTGACATCATAGCTTTCTAGGTCCCGCACCTAACCTATTGGAATGGGCTGGCCTTAAGGTCTAGGCCCAACCCCATCTAGGTCGGCCCATACCAATGGCCACCATGGGGGCGGGACCTATGCGCTGATGACGTCACAGATGGGCAGGGCCTAAGTGGTAGTTTAGCCGTGAAGCCCCACCCAGGTAGCACAATTCGCAGATGATAAAAAAAATCACTTTTTACTGGAACAAGCACTATGACATATGATATAAAATAAGGTATGAAAACTGCTAAATTTGCCCTTTACACCTGTGTAGAGAAGTCACAATGCAAAAAGGGGCAGTGTCACTTTAACACTCTGCCCTTGCATTGTGAGCATTGACTAGCAAACATATGCAGCTAAATTAAAAAAAAATGTGTAAGCCACCTCACCCACAGAATGTTAGAAGGACACTCAGAGGAATGACATATGCCAAGTCTGGGCCAAGAAACTTAAACAGGAAGGAATGTACTATTCCAGCCTAAGGAGCATAACAACTTGATTGGATGCTTTCTAAGATCAGTCAGGAAAATGTGTATGAAGTGTTTTAGGCTATGTATAGCCCTTAATCAATGACTATTGATTAAGCTGTTCACAGTCTGAAATGCTTTGGATGTGTTTTTCCTGTTGTTGTTCTCCTGACTGATCTTAGAAAGCATCCAGTTTTTATAGTCATGATACTAGAATCCAATGTTGCAACCTAGTGCATACAGAGGCATACAGTGTGTGTGTGTGTGTGTGTGTGTGTGTGTGTCAGTATGTTCTGATTTTAGGGTACACACTGGAGGCATATTGGTTAGAGTATGCCATCAGTATCCTACCATCTGACAGCTCTGACCACCACCAATTGCTAAAATGAAGTAGCAGTGTGAAAAGTATGAGAGCATGATGGAGAGACAATGCTAGGGACTGATTCAAGTGATCTATTGTACATAAAAAAAAATCTTGAAAATCTACGTCTTCTAGATGTTGTATATATTTATTATACCTACATGGAAATTCCCATTTTATTTTCCTGATTGGAAAAAAGATGCACATTCCCATGTGTTCTGGAACCGGGGCGTAAGTCACTGCCGGCTTCTATTTCAACCCCCACCCCGACCGTACACAGATTATACTGCATGGCCGGAGTACCCCTTTAATACCAAAACCTGGGAAAGACTTGGAATGCTGCAGTAACTATGGTCTAATCTCACTGGTCAACTTGGATATAAAAGTCTATTCTAGGATACTGGCTCTATGGCAAGAACCCTTGCATCCATTCGTGGTGAAATATGACCAAGCTGGCTTTGTGTCCAGAAGGGAAGCAAGAGATAACACTATCATGACATTCTCTCACATAGATGCCTCCAGGTGTTGTAGGATACCTACTTGCCTTCTTTCCATTAACTTTATTCAGCTGGCACTTAAGAGGTTTGGTATGGGTCTGAAGATGCTCACTTATATTACTATATTATGGCTCTATAGACTAGCGCCTCCATCAAAGTTATATTTAATGGGTGTCTCTGCTCCCCTTTACTACCCCTGTTTATTTGTGCTCGTTATTGCCCTGAGACACAATTCATGTATCCAGTGTCTTGTCTTGCATGGTTCACCTTACAAGTTATCGCTCACTGCAGAAGACCTACTTCTCTACATCACAATCTCCCCAGTGTATCTCCCTGCTATCCTGGCAGAGTTTTCATAATTTGGGTCTTTAGCAATATTAAGATTCTATGGCCTACCATCATGACCAAGCTTCATCTCCAATAATACCTCCTCAGGGAGAACCTATGTGCTCAGCACTCTGACTGCTAGTGGAGTTATCATTTCCAGCAGTAGCCACGGAAGAGAGTGCTGCTTCTGCTATTGCTTTCACCATCAACTGGCTGTTCTACGCCCTATCGGTCCAGGTAAGTGCTACTGGTGCTATTGCTTCCAACGTCAACTGGCTGTTCTAGGCCCTACTGAGTTGAAGAGGGTGCTACTGCTCTACCATCTACTGGCTGTTCTAGGCCCTACTGGGTTAAAAAGGGGGCTTCTTCTGCTAATGCTTCTACCATCAATTGGCTTTTCTAGGTCCTATTGGATCAAAGAGAGTGCTGCTACTGCCACTGCTTCCACCATCAGCTGACTGTTCTAGGTGCTACTGGGTCAAAGAGTGCTGCTGGGGTCACCACTTTCATTTTTATGTCCTAGGCCCTGTGGGGACACTTACACTCTGGCTAATACGGCTAAGCCTGTTACGGGGCAAGTAAGGCCTAAATAATTCTTACGCCTGTCTGTCTTTGACTCTGTGAGGTCACTGAGACCGCTGCTACCACTACTTCATTAATACTCTGTAAAGGTTTGGCCAGCTTTTTGGCCAAGTTTTTGATTCAATTTATGGCAGTTTCACTGCAATAGCACTTTTTCATGCCTGGACCAAGCACAGATGCTCCTAAGTAGTGACTTCATTTTAAGCACACCTTTCAAACTTGCATTTTTGCCGCTTCTTCAATTGAAATCAAAGGGCCATTAAAACTTGCATGTTTGCAGTGAAAAAACATGCGATCTTGAGGCAGTTTTTATTTTTAAAAAAGCCCTTATAATCCCACTTCTGTAGATGCAATAGTTTACCTGGTTTTATGTGGTTCGTTTAAGGTTCAGTTCGCTCATCTCTAGTCTTATTGATGTATACGGTCCTACTACTACTAGGTTTTCATCTACAGCCTATATTACTTTGCTGTTGTCATGTCAGTACTCCACAATGCTTTTTTAGTTTATATTATTGCACATTGTGTGTTTTATCACTTTCCTAGTCACACAAAAAAAGTTAAAGGGAAACTGACAGTACAGATATAGCTATATTCCTCCTGCCAGTTTCCATTGTCAATCACACAAGCATTGCGTACATCTGCGCCTGCCCCGTATAGCCTCTGCCTGCCCTGTTCTCTGGCCGTTACGATATCTTCATGCCACCGCCCACCTCCAGTGTCTGTCAATCATTTTGAATGAGGCTGTGGCCTGAAGGTACCACATTGGCCAGAGAGCAGGGTGGACAAAGGCTGTGTGGGACAGTTCGCAGAGAGTGTCACATCCATACCTTTGTGACACTGTCAGCCCAGGACAAAGACTGTCAGAACATGTGATCAGCAATGGGAAACTGGCATCACGGATATATGCATATCCGTGCTGTCAGATTATCTTTACGTTTGTGGGGATTAATTGCAGGTTTCTATACTTTTGAGGCATAAGTGGCTTCATAAAACCACTAAGGCTAGATTCACACTGCTGTTTTTGCTGTCCTCTTAATGTATACGTTCAAAGGGTAAACACGTATGCTGTTGTATGCCATGCTGCAGGATGTACTCAACGTACATAAAGACATAGTTTTTCTGAACATTAAAATTAAACAAAAGTGTAACAAATGCAAAACGTAGTGTGAACCTAGCCTTACATGCCAAAAACAACAAAAAATAATTATAAATAACAATTACACATTGTTATTAATATTTTGCAAAGAGCCATAATAAAATGTATCTTATGATGAATTAAAGTTACAGAAGTAAGCAAACAAGGTTTCAAAAGGAATAACTAGGAGCATGTAACTGATAGAGAAAATGTAAAGTGAAGCCCAAATACAGCCAGCAAAAATGAACAATTACAGGAAACAAAAGGATAAATAACGACTAAAGATCTTTCATTACAGACGGCTAATTATCATGAATACTGGACTTAACTGTTCAGGCATAGAATTAAAAACCTTAATTATAATGTCACCTTTGTCTCTCGGCTCCCAATGCCCACAAATGAATCCATTTACTGTAACTGCTGCTGATGAGAAGAAATTGATGGCAATCCCATTGAGGTGAGAAAGAGAGAAAAGAGCCCCAGTGAAGGAAGCAGAATCCTTGGAGAGACAACATTGTCATTGTTGCACAGCTGGATGACATCTACATTGCAGTGTGTTGTAAATTCAAAACAGTTTTAATGAGACAAACACAGTTTTGATGGATTTTTGCAGTTCCTATTCATTTTTTTTTAGTACAGCGACAATTGTTTGCATTCACCTTTTAAAGGAAAAGTGAAACAATAAATATAATAACTTCAAGGGGATTTAATTTGTAAATAAACGTAAACTGTGGGAATTTTGGTCTAACTAACTATGAATCAAAGACCCATCCTTACTTCTAACAGTTCTTTGTTCTTAATTCAAAATATCACACATTCCTTTTTACTGTTCTATTCTGAAGCTTTCAACATTAAGCACTTTAAAAACTTGAAAATGTCAACATGTTTCGGACCATGGCGGTCCTTAGTAATTGCTCTTTCAATCCTGTCCTCCAAAAGAATATATGAAAGTGTGTCCCAGCGTATTCCATTACATAGAACTGGTCTTCCTGATATGGTGTAGATGACACATGGTGCTGCACTCAGTGTCCCGCATATGGTCCGAAACGCGTCAGCATTTAAAAGAAATTCAAATAAAATTGTGAGAGTTTTATTCTGAAAGCTTAAGAGATTTGTGGTATTTACAGTGGGTGAAGCATGCAGTGAAAGTCACTTTCTTTGTTATTTCCTGTAAAAATCACATCAATGTACCATACACAATGACATATTAGTTGTTTCCCTCTTAAACCTGTTGGTTTTGATGTCCTTTTGCAGAACCATTAAAGTTGCTGTGTGAAGTCACTGTGATAGCCTGTGTTTAGTGTACAGAGACTTCACAGAGCTATCAAATTATTGTGTAATGTTCCCTTTACTAAGAACAAGGTATAGACAGTAAAGTCTAGGAATGTTAGGACAATCTGGAGGTATTAGGCTGGGCTCATACATTGTAAAATGATAAGGAAAAAAGTTTCTGTATAATAGGTGTAAAAAGCAGCAATTTATAAAACAAAAAACAAAACCTAATGATGTCTTTTATTCTAAAGTCTATGGAAAAGCGGACGTCAATGTGCATGCTGTAATTCCAGTATTGTGTTGGAATGAGTATTTGTGCCTATTACAGCCATTTTTGTGTTCACTTTATAGTATGTAAACCCAGCTTTAGAGTCAGGTAAATAGGTGTATAATCCTACCAGAACAGACAGCAAGACATACCTATGCACAGCAAATAAATACACCTCAAGACCTTTCAGGTCTTTTCAGTGGGCTTCGTCATCATTGCTCGTGGACATATTTCAATCAACAATCAACAGAGAAAGGTAGTTTCCTTGCCAGACCACAGGAACCACATCAGATCCACTGGAGTGCTGAACGCAGGTGTCAAAAGTGAACTGCCGCATTGAGGCTGGGTTCACACTATGTATATTTGAGGCTGTATTTGTGAGGCTGTATAGCAACCAAAACCAGGAGTGGATTGAAAACACAGAAAGGCTCTGTTCACATAATGTTGTAATTGAGTGGATGGCCATCATTTAATGGCAAATATTTGCTGTTATTTTAAAACAATGGCTGTGGTATTGAAATAATGGCCGTTATTTACTGTTATATGGCGGCCATCCACTCAATTTCAACATTGTGTGAACAGATCCTTTCTGTGTTTTCGATCCACTCCTGGTTTTGGTTGCTATGAGGACCTGACATGAGGACCAAATACAGCCTCAAATATACATAGTGTGAACCCAGCCTAAAACTGCATCACAGTTGCGGCTGTATAAATGACACTCAAATCCGATACCATTAAATAAATTTATTAAAACAGGTTTGCAACAATGGCCATTGTTTAATGACAGCGGTTTACTATTAATTAATTACTTTTGAATCCCGTCCGGAATGTATATACACTCCAGCCGGGATTCCATGTGGCCGCATGAAAAATTGACATATCAAATTCAATTAATAGCGGCCGCACGAAATTGACAGTACAGACAATGTAAAATGCGACTCCGGATGCACTTTACATTGTCTGCAATGGTTAATTGGAATGCAGGCACACCTGAATGTGCCCGCATTCCAATTCCAAAGAAATTAAGTTCATCCGGCGGGTACTGCAGTACCATCCAGGTTGGACTTCATAGACAGCGGCTGTTCTGTGACATGGCCATATGAACCCTGCCTTATTGTGTATGTGGAGTGATAATCCATCAAACTTGGCAAATTCGGCAAATTATCACTCAGTGTAATAGAGATAATGATCAGTTGATGGCAATGATCATAGGCTGTCTTAAGGTCCTGACCTAAAATCATTGTCTGCCGACTGCACACTGCTACGTGTAATATTGATGTGCGTCCGACAGTTGATAAATGTGTAAAGAAAATTATAAAGTATATACGCTACCTCTCCACGCTCCTCGGCGTCTTCCTTGCTTCTCCCTGCAGCTGCTGGTGCAACTTCAGAGTGGTCTCTGAAGTGATTGGCTGCTCAGCCAATCACTGGCCGGGACAGGAACGACTTGGCCAGTGATTGGCTGAGCAGCCTGTCACTTCAAGGACCGGCTCTGATTTCGCACTGCAGGGAGCAGGGAGAAGCAGGTAAGACACTGGGGAGAATGGAGAGGTAATGTATATATTTCTCTGTGTGGGGGCATTATTACTATGAAGAGGGCACTAAGTAGTCACTTTTACTGAGTGTGAGCACTGATAGGACACTGTATTTAGTAGGCCTCTAATGTCTGCTTGGCCCTGTTTTTAGAGGATAGTTATTAGGGCAACAGTTTCTGCCTCAGAAGGATGGTGCTCTTAAAAGGATTACAGAATGGGAGGTTTATGTAGTAGTTGGGGAATAGGAAGGTTGCTGGAAGATATCTGGCCAAAAAACTTCAAAGAGACATATTGTGACTTGAAGTCACTGATCAGTGCTTGGGGCTGGGAAACTGAAGTTCAATGATGACTTCACCATGTATACTTGATATCACAGAGAGACCAAAAAAAGAATAAAAGCTTTTTTTTTTTTTTTACACTGAATAATTCATTGCTTTGGTGATCTTTCAGTAATAAAATTACTGAGGTGATTATAAAGATCTAAAGCATGTACAACACCTTTAGTCAAGTTTTATTCAAGTTCCAAAATAATTCCTGTTTAACTGTTCAAAGTTCCACTTTATGAGCATTTGCTTCCCATTAACCTCTATTTGGCAAACGCTCACTATAGCATCAGGCAGAAATGGTTCCCAAGAGGGCTAATGAATTGGAAAAGGTATGACCTGGCCAAAGCACTTACTATGAGGATCATACTTTCTAGATATGGATGAACTCCAGATGTACCCTCTCCTGCTGCACTGGTTGCCCAATGCCACTTGCTGACACAAAATGCTTATTAGCTCTTTCTTATACTTATCTTATACTTATATTAGCGTTTACTGTCTGGCGCTTTAGGGCCCATTCACACTATGGGATTTGGGCTAAATTTCAACTAATGTCTGTGCCGTGGACCCCACTGAAAAGAATGTCTCACGTGCACTCCGCCATCCGCCCACATGTCAATTCTATGGGCAGACAGCGAAATGGTGGGAGACATCCTATTCAATCAATGGGACAGGTGGAACTTCAAGCGGGGTTTGCAGCGAGGACTCTGCTTGAAATTCTGCACAAATTCCATAGTGTGAAGTGACCCTTAGTCTACAAAGTTGATCAATTTAATATTTCTATACGTCTGCAAGTGATATATTGCAAGTAATGCTACACACACATTTATTCCTCTTATTTCCTCATCTATGTGATATATGTAAAGCCCTTGAATTGCAATGCTTTTATCTTAGGAACATGAAACCGAGCAAGGAAGTTTAAAAGGGTTTAGAGATAAGCGAACCGGGTTCGGGTTTGAGGCGATCCGAACCCGAACGTTCGGCATTTGATTAGCGGGGGCTGCTGAACTTGGATAAAGCTCTAAGGTTGTCTGGACAACATGGATACAGCCAATGACTATATCCATGTTTTCCACATAGCCTTAGGGCTTTATCCAAGTTCACCAGCCATTGCTAATCGAATGCCGAAAGTTCGGGTTTGGATCGACTCGAGTATGCTCGAGGTTCGCTCATCTCTAGGTTTAAAGAATCTACGCTTGCCTGTCCGCTCTCCCCGGTGTTCCCCACTAATCACAGCTAACTCCACTTCTCAAAAGTGGCAGTCAGCTCAGCTAACCACTGATGGAATAACTCTGCGGGCAGTGTTTGGTCGAGTGGGCTGTCACTCCTGAGACGAGTTGGTCTCGGAAGTGGGGCACAGAGATTAGTCGGAAACGCAGTCAACAGCACAGGAGGACAATGAGGGAGCATGGACAGGTAGGCAAAGGTTCTTTATTGTTTTCTACATACAGAAGCAATATATTAAAATTGCTTAATGCTGGATAACCCTTTAAAGGATTCCTAATTTTTTTCCCATTAACTCCTGTATATGGATCTAAACTTCAATGAAGGGAATTCTTAGGTAGCTACCCTGGAAGTACCCTCCATTAAAACAGCTGATAAATCCAAAGGACGATACTAAAGCAGAAAACAAGTAGCATAATCAGATGTCAGGGCAATTGTTAAAGTTAGGTCCGGTTCTCATGTCCTATGCTGATGGATGGATAACAGCGCTGGAATGGACCTGTAACACCTTCGGTGTGTGAATAGGGCCATAGAAATGAATGGGTCAATTATCTGTCTGCAATTTACAGACGTGTAGCAGGAGATGGATCCTTAAATTTCCTAGGGCAACAGTGCACATTATACAGCAGTAGAGGTCCCAGAAGCAGAAGAGTGGTAGTAGGCTGGATGCTGTGCAGGGAGGCAAAGGAGAGAGCAGCATTGTAGGTGTGCCAGACATGGTAGTCAGAACTAGAGACAGTTAGAGACAGGAGTTAAACAGGTACCAGACAAATACCAAGGCAGGGAAATGTTAGCAACAGAGTAGGAGGTGTCAATCAGCAGGGGCCACAGGTGCTTGTGGGGGCACAGTACTGCAATAGAGGGGAGTAAAAAAAATGCATTACCTTAGTCTTTTACAGCTATATTATGAATATATATGTGTGTATGTAATGATAAAGATTGCTCATTAACTGTTAAGGTTTAGTGTTACAATGTCAGTTCAGTAACACTACCTGGATACCCCAAGGCTAGAAAATCCTTTAGTTTGTTTGCTTGCTTGTTTGTTTGTTTTTTCTTACTTTTTGGTTTATTCTTTTGTGTCTTACATGTTTTTATGTTTATATTACAATTAATTAAAAGACAGGCAAACCAGAAATTCTACATCTGCTAATAATTAACTAATGTTTGACATAAACATGCTAAAAACTTTTTATTATGGCAATGTGTATCTGTCGCATGGAAGTATAATTAGAGTTTTGCTCAACATTTCTCAACCCGTTCAGCTGATCCAAACTTTTATGCATCCTCCCCAAGGTAAATTACATATAATCACAGGTTGCAAATCTCTATAAAGAAAGGAGATACAAAACTAACAAATATGTTCTGCTTGTCTATGATCCTTTCCATTAAGCTGTCTGGCAGAGCAGCTTGCTTGCTAGAATTTGTGCTAATTCTCTATGATGAAAAGCCGCTATTCTCCAGGGAACTACCTACAGTCTTCAACAGTGGTCAGGTCTGGCAGTTTTATCATGCACACTAAGAGAAGACATAATCAATTCCCCGGTTGGCACTTTTCACTGAATACCTACTTTTTCAGCTCGATAGCAGGACTAAATTAGTTATTTAGCAACCAGATCCTAATTTAAAGTGAGTCAGTGCCTTGACAGGAATCATTGTTCAACGCTTTTCTCCTTTTGCCTTTCTATAAGAGGTCCACAAATCCCTGGAAGGTGATAAATATACAATTAGAAAATAGATATATTTTGCTTGATCTGCAAAGCTCCTTGGCGCTGTCAGGCTCACAATAAAGGGGGCTTCTGTAAATTGGTGGGCAATGAAAGCCAGCTGTACTGCCATCACTCCTGTAGACACAATGCCATATGTGGTCATTTATAGCACATTCACAAGAATAGATTTGACCAGCAAGACCAGAGGGAGCTAAAAAATACTTGATAAAGCTGAATGCTCTTCATTTAACAAGAATAAAAACATCTAATAGAGTGTAATGAGGAAGATACTTCATTTCATGCCATGCTTTACTTTAATGTGATACCTTAAATACCAAAGGTAACTTTTCTAGATAATAAGCGGAAATTGATATAGCTTCACTGCATCAAGATTATGTCCTGTAAGTAGCTATAAATATTATGTACATGATAATGACTGTGTGTAATGAATTCAGAATAGAAGGCTTAAAATAGAAAAGACTTACTATGAATGCTTGTTCTCCTCTAGCACAATGCTCATGTAAAATTTTATTATATGTACTTGGGAAAAGGTATCTGGTCTAAATAACACGTATAACAAAGGATAAAACCAATGCACAAATTAATGAAGGTATTTTTTGCTGTTATGTTCTATATATAACATAGATTATCTCAAGTGGACAGATTATCTTACTGCAAGGTAACTACAGTGTTTGAAAAAACACTATGGGGAAGATTTATCAAAGGGTGTAAAATTTAGACTGGTGCATACTGGCCCCAGCAACCAATCGCAGCTCAGCTTTCATTTTACCAGAGATGAAAGCTGTGGGCAGTTTGCACCAGTCTAAATTTTACACCCTTTGATAAATCTCCTCCTATATTGTAATCCATATTCTTTCAGCTAATTTTCTGCAATTAATACAGCCTGAACCGCTTTGCACACAGGCTTCTTTCAAACTGTGTTTTGAAGCCCCTACCGGTGCCAGGTGTAATAAGTACTTTTGGTTTCAATCGGATTTGTCTTTAAGAAAATGTTTAAAAAACAAAAATTTCCTAGCCAACCACAGCACATTTGCAAATAGCTCAAATGTGGCAGCCAATAGAAACAAGCAGATCCTTCACTCAATACCTGACAACATCCATGCAGTCACATTTCCCCTATTGGCCAATAGAAAATGGCAGGTCCTTTGATTTTGCCTCACTGACAGGTTTCAACAATTCAAGTAACTTTCTTTACCATTATAAGCTGCTGTGGATGTAGCGGTTAAGAGGCTGGTATCGAAGTCGCTCTTAAAGGGCCGGCACCAAAGTCGCTCTTAAAGGGGCGGATACATAGTCGCTTCTAAAGGAGCAGCACCAAAGGCGCTGTTAAAGGGGCGGCACCAAAGGCGCTCTTGAGGGGCCGCACCAAAGTCATTCTTAAAGGGGAACCCCTCAAGGCGCACTTAAAGTGACGGCACCAAAGTTGCTCCTAAAGGGGCAGTACAAAAGTAGTTCTTAAAGTTAATGTACCATCAGATCTGGGCTGAAGTACTGGAGGCGGGCCAACCCACCCCCAGTGGGAGGAAAACCCCGCCCATTAGAATCAATGAAGCCATACTGTCATGTACAGTGGAAAATTTGATACACTGTTGATTTTGCACATTTTCAAACCTACACAGAATGGAGTGGGTTGTAATTTTTATTGTAGGTACACTACAACTGTGAGAGATGGAATAGGAAAAAAATCAGGAAATAACAGTACGATTTTTAAATAATTAGCAGCGAGAATTCTGGCTCTTGCAGACCTGTTTTTGTTTAAGGTGTACCTGTCTTTACAACTTTTACAATCTAAATCAAAAGGGCATGTGATATAAAGCAAGTTTGTAACTTACATTCTTTTTTTTTTTTTTTATCATGCTTTAAAACAAAGTTATATTTATGTGAAATTCAGGTCCAGTCTCCTAAAGACAGCTTTCTAGTCTTGTGTTGGTTGAAAAAAAGAGACTAAAGTCTGGCCAGTACGGAGTGTCATGGCTAAATGTGTCCCTCAATCAAATGACTGTCTTCTATGTGAGCACACAGATAAACTGGAAACAAGGGACTTCCATGAAAGTGCCGTCTTTTCCATGAGAACTAAAAAAAAAAAAGTAGATTGCAAATATGCTTTATTTCACATCTACTGTTGATTTAGAAAGTTATAACGACATGACTTGAGAAGCTCCTCCTACCTTGCACTTATTACTTGTATTAAATGCTCCTGTTTGAACTTGTTTCCTGTATAAAAACACCTGTCCACACACTCAATCCCACTCCAACCTCTCCATAATGGCCAAGATCAAAGAGCTGTCTAAGGACATCAGGGACAAAACTGTACACCTGTAAAAGGCTGGGATGGGCTACAGGACAATAGACAAGCAGCTTGGTAAGAAGGCAACAACTGTTTTGGGCAATTATTAGAAACATGAAGAAACACAATATACAGTGGTGCCTTGGATTACGAGCATAATTTGTTCTGAGACTGTGCTTGTTATCCAAATCTACTCTTAAACCAAAGCAAATATTCCCATAAGAAATCATAGAAATGCAGACAATTGGTTCCACACCCCAAAAATAATAATATATTATTCTGAATAATGTGTAAAACTAATGAAACAAACATTCAGAGACAGCAGAATATGTGATATTAAAAGTTACTTTACAGTAATGGAGAGGATGAGAAACACAAGGGCTGACAGAGACTGCAGGGAGCATGAAGGAATGAGCAGGACATATGTGGGCACATCCATGCAGCATTCTCCGTCTGGGGAGAGAGGGGTTACATCTCTGAAGAGATTACCTCCACAGTCCTGTCCCCTGATGTAAGCCCCAGCCTGAAGTGGATCTGCTATGATTTGGAAGGTGAGGGAGACTTCCTGGGTCAGAGTACAGTGCTGTAGACCACACTATGCAGACCATGCCCCGGCTCCACTTGTACTCCTACCCAGCACAGGGAGCTCTTAAACCAAAGCAATGCTCTTAAACCAAGTCACAATTTTGAAAAACTGTGAGCTCTTAAACCAAAACGCTCTTAAACCAAGGTACCACTGTAATTGTTAAACTTTCTTAGAACGGGGTTCCATGCAAGATCTCTGAACTGTGGTAGTCAGCGCTATCTGAACAGAGGTTCAAACATGTCCAATAAAGTAAGATTAAAAGATTCTTTATTTTATAAGACACAGTATGATGCATATCGGGAGTAAACACCTCCCTTCATCAAATAAAGTGCATGTCAGGTAGTGGTAAGGTTATAGTTTAAATAAACTTCCAAAACTGGCATCGGTGGGGTCAGGGGTGAAGTCATAATGATCTTGTAAATAAGTTATTAGTCAACCACATAAATACATGACGTACAGGATATGCTGGAAGTTGTAGTACAGTAAAGAGACAATCCTCTGATAACTGCTGCTGTAGACAGATGTATTGCTGGACCTTCAGGGCCGATGGTTGTGACCCACAGGTTGCAGCCACCAGGAGCCTCTGAACACATTGATTTATTAAAGGGTTGTCCTTTCAGAAACTACAACTACCAGCATACCCTGAGAGCGTTATAAATGTGGGGTGTTCTGAGATTTGTCACAGATACAGATGAATCCATGAAGGGATTGGGTTAGCATGTCGTGTCTCACTGGATCTTTATTGGTAGGCCCCAGGTACTGCCCATGGGGCTAAAAGTGCCAGAATTATAGTGACCCCTTTAGTCTTAGTGTCCTGTGAATAACTATGATAGACCTCTGGAAAACGGTAATTAGCTAGCTTTGGTACCTGGTCCACTCTAAAGTGCGGCTCCTGTATAAAAAGCAAATAAAGCTTGTTTACTTCATAGAGGATTCAGCAGTGAGGAATGCTTCTCAGGGATATTAAGTCCCTGAGCATTTAAAGAGATTAGTGATGAGTGAATAGTATTTTATTGAATAGTACACTATTGGAGCTATTCGATTGTAGTGAAATATTCGAGCAAAAACGCAGTAAATATTCGATTTGCCCTTCTTCCTCCCCTGGCGCTTTTTTCCAGCCAGTAAACATGCAGGGGGGAAGGACAGGCCCTAGGAATAGTCAGGACTTTAAAAAAAACAACCTCTAACTGTGATTGACTGGCTAAACCATGTGACTTCCTGAATCTTAGAATAGTCATTTGAGATTCATGTCACATGCTGTTTGGAGCTAGAGAGGGACAGGCTGTATACCAGGGAGAGAAAGCTTTTAGGTGAAGTTAGGTAGAAATGGACCTCAATGGACCTCAAAAGCCCTTGTTAGGACTAAAACTATAAAAAACAGAGAATTAGAAGCTGTTGTGAGACAGGCAGTGTGTTCAGACACCCACTGGTGTATATAGCTGTACAGTGTATACAGCTGTACTTTCTGTGTGTGGGAGAATAGCTGTTATCTTGCTACTACTGGTTTGCGCAGACTGTGTCCTGTGAAAGACTTGACCAGCTATTTCATTCTAATATTTTAAAAATCAATACTATATCCAGTATATGACTGTATACTTTGTGTGTGGGATAATACCTCATATCTTGCTACTACAGATTTGTGCAGTCTGCATCCTGTGAAGGCATTGACCAGCCCTTTATTTCTATTGTTCTTAAAACAATTATATATGTGTGTGCGTCCCTTTGGTCCAGCAAGGATGGGGTCCTTCTGGTAGGGGCAGCGAAGTGATGCCAATTCACAGCCTGGCACACATGGCTGAATTTATGTTGGGCTGCTTTACGAGGGACAAACGTGTTGTCCACATAATGGGGAGCAAAAAATAGTGGGTTTTCGCAATGCTGGACCCCCGGTATAAACATACATCTCCTCTTTCATTCCAGTAGAGGCGAGGACCACCAGATCATTTGAGTACCAGAGAGAACTGCTGCAGAATATGATGAAGATATTCCCACCTTTCATTGCTGGCGGCAGAGAAGAGAGTTCCTCCCAAAGCCGGACAACATCCATCAGGTCCACAGCCACCAGGGTGTCACTCTCCAAAGTATGGGACACATTCATGGCTCCCCCTCCAAAGTACCATCACTGCAGGACCATCACAGGAGGGACAAGTATCGGCGGATGTTGCGGGAGTACCTGGCTGACCACAACCCTGTCCTCCCCGATCCCTCAGCGCCCTACACTTATTGTGTCTCCAAGTTGGACATGTGGCTCGAACTCTCATTATATGCCTTGGAGGTGCTAGCCTGCCCTGCCGCCAGTGTTCTGTCTGAAAGAGTCTTTAGCGCAGCTGGGGGCATCATCACAGATAAGCGCAGCCATCTATCAACTGACAGTGCTAACCGGCTGGCGCTCATCAAAATGAACGCCCAGTGGATAGACCCAGACTGTGCTCCTCTACCAGTTGAAAGCCTTGAGAAGTGAAGTCGCATGTTTCATCTCTAGGTAATTTCCTCCTCCTCCACTACCATAGAAATGGGCCATTATCAAGGCTCACCTGAAGGGCCATGTTCACAATTTTTTTAAGGGCTCACCTCATGGGCCTAATTTCATAGGCCTCTATACAATTTATTTGAGGGCTCACCTCATAGGCCTAAGTTCATAGGCCTCTATATCAGACATGTCAAACTCAGGCCCTCCAGCTGTTTTAAAACTACAATTCCCATCATGCCTGGACAGCCAAAGCTAAAGCTTTGGGATGACTATTCCCATGTATTCCAGGCATTTCCATTGCCTCAAAAAAGAAAGGACTGCTGTTTGGCTAAACAGCATGGGGAGAGAGACTATTGCCGTTTAAAGTAATCCCCACACCAACTTTGCTTTTTGTGATTTAAATGGCTGCATGATAAATTTTCTTTTGCTAAATATTTGGCTTTCTGTCCATGCTAATCTAGAGGAAATAAGTTGTCCGAGTATTTTTTTCCATTATACAAAGCGGTTATAATGTGCTTGAAGTCTATAGTTAATAGTCTGTGATAGTGGCGTAATACTGAAAGTGGAGATATATATATAACATATATACATGTGTGCAATTCACATCACTGGCTGGGCAAAATATAACTGTGCAAGCAATTGTATTTTGCAAGTGTACTGAATAAACAAAAAACAAACATACGCTAATACGTATGCAAGTACCATTAGACCAAAAGGTACACTTCTACTTTATGTTCATGTACCCAGGCATGCTTCCCCTGGTGTCCCATATACATTCCAGAGGTTTTGACATCATTTCCTGAGGTTTCATTGTGCACTTGGTGACCTCCTAGTGGACGAATATTGATTTCCAGATCCCAAGTATTTTTCTCCCATAGACTATAATGGGATTCGATATTTGTTCGAATAGTCGAATATTGGGAGCAATTCGAATCAAATTTCGAATTATCGAATATTTCACTATTCGCTCATCTCTAAAAGAGATGCCTTTTACAGGGGCCATTTATAATTTACACTAGTAGAGGGGAAGGAAAAGGGGGGGGGGTAAGAAAAGTGGTCAAAAAGGGCACTAGCCTACCCACCTAACTACCCCGCATATAACCACACCACACGTAATCCAAACCTTGGAGAGGGGAAAGCGCACCCACCAAAGCACCACTGCCCATGAGCCTACAGTCTCTATCCAAGATTTGGGGCAACTAAAAACTTTCACAAAGAGAACAGAAAACAAATCTCAAAGGATCTTGATAGATGGCATAAGAGGACGTTTTCTTGGTTTGGGAGAAGTAATAAAATGAATGTTTTGCCCAGGCTTTTGTTTTTGTTTCAGGCTCTTCCAATCTTGGTTTCAGCGGCCTTCTTTTTTATTTGTTTTACTAAGTTTATCTGGGCAGATAGAACTTCTAGATTGGCTAGAAATGTAATGTCTAGACCAAAGGGAAAAGGTGGTTTGGGGGTGCCGTACATTTATGTCGCCTCTCATCTGACTATGGAAAATAAAACCTGAACTGTGATTGCTGGCTGTGGGGAAAAGCCAAAGTGTTTATTTACCTTAGCCCCTGCACAGAGGTGGGAACTTTCTAAAAGGGAAACCCAGGCTACCACCAGTGTATCCTCCTGAAGTGACTGATATTTTCTGCCATAGTACCATAAGAATAAGCAGAAGACAAAATTGCACAGGCTGAGATTAGGGCAGTTTAAGTTGGTGAATACAGGTAACAGGTAGTAAGATAGACAGCAGACAATGAGAACGGTCAGAAAGTAAATTGGATCAAAACCTTAGCAGTTGGTTGCAGCAGCTTCGTGTGGACAGCAAAATAGCAAAGCTATAGTCAAGATAAGTAGTAGAAAGGCTGGAAAGGCTGAGTCTGTGTTGGCAAACATGCAACATAGTGAGAATGGCCTTCGCAAAATAATGAAATGCCCATTAACGACTTATACATTTCTGCTTTGCTGATCTGGTGGTCCGAGACAGGTTTTTTTTTTGTTATTGAGCTGGAGTGGTTAGCTGACACATAAGTAGTTGACCACCTCTCCGGTATTGGTATTGCAGCACTGCATACTGGCAGGAAATACCTGCAATGGAATGGCATGGAGTTTATCAGGTAATACTTTTTATTAGTTTATGGCATTACCACCACCACCACCCCCATGCACACAAACATTTTTATGTAAAACCCCCTTTGTGAGTTAGAAAGCTAAGTGATCCAGAATTTTGGCTTAATTTGTGCCACAAAACTGGTCATGGTTTTGAGGTACAAATTTATTGTGTGTTTTAGACACTTTCCGCGCACCTCTTTAGTGTCTATGTAAACTTGGTGTAAAATGTGTGTTTTATTTATAAAAGTCGTGTTTTAACAAAATAGTACCGCAAAAACTCCCACTCATATTTTTGAGGGGTTTTATTTTGTATGCTTTTTATGGTAAGAATATAAAGAATTTAATTGTAAAGTCCAATTAGTCTCATAAAAACAAAGTTGTATTTTGAAAGCAAGAAGTAAAAACTAAAACTGGCTGGCTTGTCTTTGTTTTTAATTTTACACACATACATGTAATTTACTAAACCACCCCTTTTAGTTGCTCTTCAAAGACCGTTTAGTACAGATAAACGCAAGGATTTTTATTATTTTAAAGAGAAGATTCACTCATCGGAGGCAGGATGTGTGGAGTACTCGGACCCCTGGCGCAGAGCGGCTTGTTCACAAGGTTCACAATAAAGCCATATCACAGTTGGGACACTTACCATTGTACTAGACCTTAGTTAGGTATGAAAAGTGATTTGGAATTAGAAATAGAGAAAAAAAAATAATAATATATATAGTTTAGTGGCATGCTGATGGTAGTTAATAATCCTACATGGTTTTTAATATACAATTTTTAATATGGCCAAGCTATAAATAAATAAAAATAGGGGTCAGAGAAGGAGGAAAATAATATAAATTCACACCCCCACACCTTTGGCGAGATTTGAACCCATCATGGACAACATCAGAGTCAGGATACTTACCATTGTTGTACTTGACCTCAGTCAAGCATGAGGAGAGAGTAAGATTCAGAAGTAGGTAAAAAAAAATTGGAGCTTCATGTCAGACCATAGAAATATATTTTTATATGCAATTTTGTTGTTTTATATATTTTTTTTATTATGATTGTTTTAATGATGATACAAGTTAACATATAGGAGGAATTTATTGGTGTTTTTAGCAAAAATGAAGAATGAATCCAGAAAGATTTTTTTACCCAATGACAGCTGATCCCAGGAAATTTGAATCTAGAACTTTCTGTTTAGACTACTATGAATGAAGCCATGTATGTTTTTAATTATATCATGCAAAGGGTTGCGCCTCAAAGCCTATTACTGTGTTTTTTACGTCATTACAATAAAAAAAGTGGGAGAATCTTGTACTACGACTTCTATCCTTCATTGTGAACCCTGTGAACAAGCCACTCTGCGCCAGGCGTCCGAGTACTCCACACATCCTGCCTCCAATGAGTGAATCTTATTTGATTTCCTGACCGATTTCTTCGGATCCTCGGACGGCAGCGAGCGGAAAGAATAAATTGCTACAAAGCATCAGACGGTGTTGGGCTCGTAGCATGACCCCCCCCCCCAAGGTGAGCAACACCTATTTATAGATACGCACAAATCCAGCTCTGCAGTATCACACTATGTGCGCCGTTCCTTTTCTTTTTTTACTGCTATTTTTTATTTTACTGATAATCAAATACAACAAATTGTCTCTACTGTATGCTAAAGTGAATTCTGGCTACATAATACATACTTATTCTCCTGAACTTGTCTGGGAGGCTTCTGAAACAGGGGAGGATCTTGTAAACTCCAGATAGATCACAAAAGTTTTCCTTGTACCCTTCAGGGAGCCGCCATGAGGATAGCAATTTGGCTGTGTGAAGATGTAAAGACCTAATAATATTAACAATATGTGGAAGAATGAAAGTTTCCCTATATATTGTGCAATATTTCTTAGATTGTTTGCTTTGCTCCAATTAACTTTGTAAGAGAAATGTAACAATTTACATGTAATGAAAACAATTATAATGCCCAATTCTTTTATTTTGATTTATGGTAAGTTCTGATCCAAGTCACATTTTCAGCTTTGATTGGATTTACTTTGTAATCCGACCAGGAGCTTCCAACTTAATCCTTGCTCAGTTTTAGAATTAGCAAGTGTTTACATGTTTCCAATTATCACTAAAATTTAATCATGGAACTGTATAGCACAACAAAGTAATAGAGATTAGTGGATGTAAAAAAATAAAGACAGGATGACTAAAACAATGTTACCAATTTTTAACAAGACTTTTGAAAAACAGAATTCAAGCTTATACACCAAAATACTAAAATAAAAACCTCTGGGGATGTGAGAACGATGTGTCCAGCTATCACAGAATCATTTAAATTTAAATTAAAATGGTAAATATTTGCTAAAGAAGAAAATAGGTGGTGTCATAAGCAGAGTGTTAGCAACCATCCTCTAGGAAATGCAACCCAGACTAAATCTAATGATACCTGGCAAAAACTATAATTCTAGAAAACTAAGAATGCCTGGGATTACTTGGTATTTTTTAGTAAAGCACTTGTCTTGCATAATAATATCAATATATATATATATATATATATATATATATATATATATATATAGGGTATGATATATATTTACATACTTGTAAATTTCATTTAGATCATTTTGTGCAGCAGAAATGTGTAATCTCAATTGCCTTCTACTGAATAAAAAGTGTTATTTTATTCATGTTTGCTTATTTTAAGGAAAACTAGTTTAAAAACTTAATATTTAATTATATAACAACCTTATCTTTCCTCTTCTGTTTAAAATTGCAATACTAAAATGAAAAAGAGAAAATTTAACACTGTTGTATATTACTTATTTTGTCTCCTGTTTTTACAAATTTACTGCTTAAGGGTACAAACCCACTTGCCGGATCCGCAGCGAGTCCCCTTGCTGCGTATTTGCAGCGAGACTTGCTGCGGATCCGGACCCTATTCTTTCAATGGAAGACAAAATCTGCGATTTTGTCTGCAGCCCGCCCCATTAACCCCCCGGCCGCCAGACATTATACATTATCGTGTCCCCGTTCCTGCTTGCTTCAGGGCTCCCGGTGTCTTCACGGCCCGGCCAATCAGTGTGCTGCGGCGGGGCAGCGCACTGATTGGCCGGATGGAACGTGCCGGGAGCCGCCGAAGCAAGCAGGAGCCGAAATCAGGTAATGTATATCCTGCCCGCCCCCCCTGCAGCCCCGATCGCCCCCAGCCGCACCATTGCCCCCAGGCGCACGATCGCCCGCAGCCCCCAGCCGCACCATTGCCCCCGGCCGCACGATCGCCCACAGCCCCACCATTGCCCCCAGCCCCCGGCTGCACGATAGCCCCCAGCCGCACGATCGCCCGCAGCCCCCAGCCACACGATTGCCCTGCAGGGGGGCGGGCAGGATATACATTACCTGATCCCGGCTCCTGCTTGCTTCAGTGGCTCCCGGCACGTTCCGCCCGGCCAATCAGTGCGCTGCCCCGCCGCAGCGCACTGATTGGCCAGGCGGGCCGTGAAGACACCAGGAGCCCCGAAGCAAGCAGGAACGGGGACCCGGTAATGTATAATGTCTGGCGGCCGGGGGGTTAATGGGGCGAGCTGCAGACAAAATCGCAGCAGGGATATACATCCCTGCTGCGATTTTGTCTTCCATTGAAAGAATAGGGGCCGGATCCGCAGTGAGTCTCGCTGCACATACGCAGCAAGAGGACTCGCTGCGGATCCGGCAAGTGTGTTTGTACCCTAAAGAGGTTATTCTGAGATTAGACAAAAAAAAAAAGTGCAACAGCAACCTACAGGTGGTCCTGTATGGGCATGGTCCTACTCTATCACAGGGCAGATAGGATCCAAATCTCTACTTATAGCACCCACAAGACATGGGTGAATTGGAAGCCAACAGGAGGTAGCCACACTCTGCACATACAAAAGAAAAAAAAAAAGAAAAAATTGGCTGCACCCCTATGCCTCTGCTCACACTGCAGGTGGCAAGCTACATGTGGCTTAAAGTGACTCTGTACCCACAATCTGACCCCCCAAACGGCTTGTACCTTCGGATAGCTGCTTTGAATCCAAGATCTGTCATGCAGTCCGTTTGGCTGGTGATGAAGTTATTGTCCTAAAACAACTTTTAAACTTACAGCCCCGTGCCCTACAGGCGTGGCTTAGAATATCTGTGCCCTAACTTTGTACCACCCCTCCGTCCCTCCTGCACACCCTCTTCATCATTAGGAATGCCACTGAAACATTTTCTCCATGCTGAACATTTGCACAGGTGTCTTAACGATCCAGCCCATGTGCCGGGCTGACACATCTGACGAATAGGAGGCTATCTGCCTGGACCATTCCTAATGATGAGGAGGGTGGGGAGGAGGGACAGAGAGGTTGTGCCAGCCTAATGCATACACAATCTAGGCCACGCTTGTTGGGCACAGGGCTGCGAGTTTAAAAGTTGTTTTTAAGACAATAACTGCATCACCTGCCAAATGGACCCCAGGACAGATCTTGGATTAACCTCTTAAGGACATATGGCGTACCCGTACGTCATATGCCCTCATTAGCACTTCAAAGCGGGGCCGCGCAGCGACCCCGCTTTGAAGCGCCGCGGTCCCGGGTGCCCCGTGTAGCCCGGGACCGCCGCTGGAGGCGCGATCTCCGTTACTGATGCCGGCCGGGGACTCGTCCAAGATGGCGCCGTCCCCGGCTCGGCACTCGTTTACTTCCGGCTGCAGCAGCCGGAAGTAAACGAGTGCCTATCTCATTGATCTCTGCAGCATATCTATGCTGCAGAGATCTCAATGAGAGATCAAAGTATATATACTAGAAGTCCCCTAAAAAGTGTTGTTTATAGTAAAAAGTCCCCTCCCCTAATAAAAGTCTGAATCCCCCCCCTTTTCCTAGGTTTTAAATAAAAGTAAACAAATAAATAAACAAACATGTTTGGTATCGCCGCGTGCGTAATCGGCCGAACTATTAATCACATTCCTGATCTCGCACGAAAAACGGCGCAAAATTGCACATTTTTGGTCGCATCAAATCCAGAAAAAATGTAATAAAAAGCGATCAAAAAGTCGTATATGCGCAATCAAGGTACCGACAGAAAGAACACATCATGGCGCAAAAAATGACACCTGACACAGCCCCATAGACCCAAGAATAAAAGCGTTATAAGCCTAGGAATGGAGCGATTTTAAGGAACGTATATTTGTTAACAATGGTTTGAATTTTTTATAGGCCATCAGATATAACATTATAAGTTATACATGTTGTATATCGTTTTAATCGTAACGACTTGTGGAACATGCATAACAAGTCAGTTTTACCCCAGGGCGAATGGCGTAAAAACAGTTCCCCCAAATAAAAGATGCGTTTTTTTTTCAATTTCACCACACTTTGAATTTTTTTCTGGTTTCGTAGTGTACCAAATGCTAAAATTCAGCCTGTCATTGCAAAGTACAATTAGTGACGCAAAAAATAAGGGCTCATGTGGGTTTCTAGGTGGAAAAATGCAAGTGCTATGGCCTTTTAAACACAAGGAAGAAAAATCGAAAACGCAAAAACGAAAATGGGCCCCGTCCTTAAGGGGTTAAAAGCAGCTATCTGAAGGTACAAGCAGTGTGAGGGGGTCAGATTGTGGATACAGTGTCGCTTTAAGTACAGACAAAAAACTAAACTCCCACCAGGTTACGCATGATAAAAACCTGCACTACAGATATTAAAAAGTGACTATGTCACCACGTTAAGGTGTCTTAGCATTCCGCTCATCCCAGGTAACAGGGTCTGGGGCTTGTGTCACCCTCTAGGACGGGTCCCCCGACACTGGTAGGGCAACAGGTGGTTCATTCTGACCAAGGTCGATGCAAAGTTGCTAGAGTTCATCAGCTTCTAGCAACTTTGCTCTATTCAGATCAGTTCCTAGCTTTTTGCCTTTGTGGATATTGTCCTGCACTGTGACTCTCCTAGTCCACAGCGTGGGTTAAGATGATCTCAGACTTGTCCTCTCCTGTAAGAGTTTTAACACTGCATAGTGTTGAGTAAGGTTACTTGAAGAGAAACTATTAGGTGTGTCTTGTCTTGTTTCCTCACCATACAGGAACCTGACTAAGACTACTCTACACTTCCTTTACCCACATGATTTCCTATCTACAGCTCCCTGTAAGGTGTGTGGTGAATGGGTGAAGAGTGCATAATGAAGAAGTGAAGAGATGATAGGACAGAAGACAACACTCTCATAGGTTCACAGATCCATGTGTCATAAGTAAACAATAACCCTTTCCATACTTCAGCTGTGCAGCAACTGAGTACACATACCTACAATAGTAATATCTAGTGGCAAAACTTTATCACTACTACATCACCACTTACAATAAGTACAGGCTTTTGCCAAGGGTGCAACCAATAGCGACACCCGTGGTGGGACACCACAAGTGCACATACCAAATACAACAAAGTTTTTTACCAACCTGTTTTTTGCCACTTTGGGGCACCTCTACTAAATAACATTCCTCAAAATACATAAAATGTATGAAAAAAAATGCAGTGCACAACAACTATATATCTCTGTTAGTATTTACTTTTCCTATTCTTCTTAAGCAACTTCCTTCCCTTTCTTAAATTTATGGGGTCCCAAAAAGTAGTATGTTCGCTGTTTGGCGTTATGCACAGTAATGTGAGTAGGTAAGTGGGTTGGTGTGGAGAGATAGGTCAGTTGGGTGGGGTAGGTAGGTCCCCTCCATTAGTTAGAATAGAATTACTTAGATAAATTGTTCCTGTATGTTGTTTCCCTCATTAGGTAGGTTCACCAATGTATGTAGGGGCCCCCAGTATGTAGTTTCCCTTAGTAAGCTGGCACCACCAGTATACTGATGTCTACTCTTCAATACTGATTTAGTGCTCACTAGATCACATACACATTTAGGGGGACAATACAAATGTCCCCGCAGCTCCGGGGATTTATGTAGAGGCGCATTGCCTCTACATAAGTCTCGATCGCACGAAGCCCATCCGCGCAAAAATTTTGAAACCAACGCTAGCTCAGAGTTGCCCTAGGTTTCAGAATCATTTTCCCATCGGAAAAATTATAAATGTGGCTCAGCCAGAGGCCGCGCCCCCTCTGCGTGCTGCCGCACCCCCCGCAACGCCCCCTTCTCAGCCCCAGTGGCGAAGGTGGCTCAGATGGGGCAGATGCGAAAAAAATATTTGCAAAAATACCATTTGCGAATATTTTTACGCCAATCTACCTGCCAATATCCACCTTCATGGCATATAACAACTTATATATAACGTATCCACGCTAAAAACTGTCACAAATATTCAGTGAGTATAGTAAACACACAACAGAAACAATGCGAGAAGAAAATGATAGAGAAATTCCAACAGAGAGGGTACATTCCAACAGAGAGGGTACAAACACAAACAAATAAAAAAAAAAAAAAAAAAAGCAATAAACTAAATCAGGTATTCAAGAACACCCACACAAAATGAACAAAGACAAATTTTTGTCACTACATATGATCACCATATACCCCATTAGAAAAACTATTAATAAATTCGGTCCGATTATGCAGAGAACCCAAATTTGGTAAACTGTTCCAAAACATTCCCATGTTAGCACTAAGGAAAGGAAAGACTATTACAAACAGGGTTGTAAAAGGAGACAAAGAATAAAAGAATAAACTGACATTTTTAAAGGGGTTTTCCAGCAAAAATCTTTTTCTTTCAAATCAACTGGTTTCAGAAAGTTATATATACACTCACCGGCCACTTTATTAGGTACACCATGCTAGTAACTGGTTGGACCCCCTTTTGCCTTCAGAACTGCCTCAATTCTTGGTGGCATAGATCCAACAAGGTGCTGGAAGCATTCCTCAGAGATTTTGGTCCATATTGAAATGATGGCATCACACAGTTGCCGCAGGTTTGTCGGCTGCACATCCATGATGCAAATCTCCCGTTCCACCACATCCCAAAGATGCTCTATTGGATTGAGATCTGGTGACTGTGGAGGCCATTTGAGTACAGTGAACTCATTGTCATGTTCAAGAAACCAGTCTGAGATGATTCTAGCTTTATGACATGGCGCATTATCCTGCTGAAAGTAGCCATCAGATGTTGGGTACATGTGATCATAAAGGGATGGACATGGTCAGCAACAATACTCAGGTAGGCTGTGGCATTGCAACGATGCTCAATTGGTACCAAGGGGCCCAAAGAGTGCCAAGAAAATATTCCCCACACCATGACACCACCACCACCACCAGCCTGAACCGTTGATACAAGGCAGGATGGATCCATGCTTTCATGTTGTTGACGCCAAATTCTGACCCTACCATCCGAATGTCGCAGCAGAAATCGACACTCATCAGACCAGGCAACGTTTTTCCAATCTTCTACTGTCCAATTTCGATGAGCTTGTGCAAATTGTAGCCTCAGTTTCCTGTTCTTAGCTGAAAGGAGTGGCACCCGGTGTGGTCTTCTGCTGCTGTAGCCCATCTGCCTCAAAGATCGACGTACTGTACGTTCAGAGATGCTCTTCTGCCTACCTTGGTTGTAACGGTTGGCTATTTGAGTCACTGTTGCCTTTCTATCAGCTGGAACCAGTCTGCCCATTCTCCTCTGACCTCTGGCATCAACAAGGCATTTCCGCCCACAGAACTGCCGCTCACTGGATGTTTTTTCTTTTTCGGACCATTCTCTGTAAACCCTAGAGATGGTTGTGCGTGAAAATCCCAGTAGATCAGCAGTTTCTGAAATACTCAGACCAGCCCTTCTGGCACCAACAACCATGCCACGTTCAAAGGCACTCAAATCACCTTTCTTCCCCATACTGATGCTCGGTTTGAACTGCAGGAGATTGTCTTGACCATGTCTACATGCCTAAATGCACTGAGTTGCCGCCATGTGATTGGCTGATTAGAAATTAAGTGGTAACGTGCAGTTGGACAGGTGTACCTAATAAAGTGGCCGGTGAGTGTATATATTTGTAATTTACTTCTATTAAAAAATCTCAAGTCTTCCCATACTCATTAGCTACTATTTATCATGCAAGAAATGTTTTATTTTCAGTCTGACGCAGTGCTCTCTGCTGACATCTCTGGCCAAGACAGGAAATGTCCAGAGCACCAAGACAGAGTTCCTGTCTCGGCCAGAGATGTCAGCAAAGAGCAGTGTCAGACTGAAAATAAAACATTTCCTGCATGACATACAGCAGCTAATAAGTATGGGAAGACTTGAGAATTTTTAATAGAAGTAAATTACAAATCTTTATTACTTTCTGATATCAGTTGATTTGAAAGAAAGATTTTCACTGGATAACCCCTATAAGAACACAAAGTAAAGGAACATACGCATGCCTACAATGCCAAAACTGTTCATCAGTAATAAAAGGGGAATACATCAACGGTCCCACCCAAGGGTACGAAATACAAATTAAAGGTTTCCATACATGTAACACACAAAAAGGCATTTATATGTTGAATATGTGTGGCAAAACATATGTGGTACAGACAGCAAGACAAGTTTGTATAAGAATAAATGAACATAAAGCAATGATTAGAAAACATCTAAAAATGGATAAGATAGAGGAAGGCAAACATAAACCTGGAGCGACAAGCGTAGCAAGACACTTTAGACAGGCAGGACATCACATATATGAACTCAGATGGTGCATACTGGAAGAAATAGACACGAGACAAACAGCTCTTACTGCAAAGGTAAACATACTGGATCAGAAAATTAGATAGTGTTGAACCCTCTGGTCTCAATGAGTTATGTAGCTTTAAGGCTTTCTTATAGACATAAAAAAAAACCCTAGCAGACGACGTAAGTGTAAAATAGACATGCAAGAAGTGAAACAGTTATAAATATGTATGCATTGTAATACCATTATACAGTGTGCGTAATAACAATTGTAATCAATGAGGTAAATACTAACCTGTAATAACAGACGTCGGTACTTAGCTGAGCAGGTTCCACTCACCTGTGCGCATGAATAAGAAAGCTCTGCCTTCCGACATGTTGCGCGGCAGGGAAAAGGACACCTAGCCTCCAGCTGTCTCCAGTGTTGGTTACACGCAGCCAAATTTTCACAGAAAAAATAAAGACAAGTCGTTGGAAGACTGCAAAACGTGAGTGAACGTTCTTCATATGCGATACTCACTGAACATTGTGACAAAGTTTAGCTCAGATACGTTATATAATATAAGTATGCCGATGTCCCCTGTAGGTAGCTTCCTCCAGTAGATAGTTTGCCCCCTGCATGTAGGATTCAATGTAGGTATTCTGCTCCCCATAGGAAGAACCCCTCTGAAGGTAGTTCGCCTACTGTAGGTACGACCCCCAGTAGCGGATTATAATAGGGTGGTAGCCGGGGCCATGAGCTCCTGGGGGGCCCATGGCCACCCAAAAAGATGTAGTGTATTGTCTCCTGGCTACAGTTCTGCCATGACTTGCAAAAAATGCTGCTTTTTGTACCGCAGTTTTGCACAAATCAGGGCATCATGACTATCTATCCTGTACAATGAACACCACGCTAGTGCCGCCATTGTTACAGTGGGTGGGCGTCCAGGCTTGGTGAACAGCTCAGGGCCTACGGTAAAGTTAATCCGCCCCTGCGACCCCCTGAGAATAGTTTGCCTCCTGTAGGTAGGACCCCCCAGGATAATTTGCGCCCTCTAGTTAGAATGCCTGTTTGCTTGCCCCTGTAGGTAGAACCACTCCCAATGTCCTGTGTGTCCCCTACTTTGATCTCTTGTAGGCTGCAGGAAGCAGTAGGCCTATCGTTCAAAAGAGAACAAAGCAGAGGACGAACAGGAGTGCTTGTGCTAAATCTTGTGTGGGTGTTATCATGCCCATTGGAATGGCACTGGTATTCAATAACAGACATAATTGAGTACAACTATCAAAATAATGACCTTGATCCTCACCTGTTAAAAAACAACAGCTATAATTAACATGTTACACATTGGTTTATTTTTACTCAAACGGCTGTGCTTTTTTTCTTTTTTTACTGCTTGTAAACATAACCTTAGGCTGTGTTCACACATACCAGTGAATACATCAATTTTTCTTTTTCATAACAGTTCCTCTTTAAATGTACATTCACATATACAGAATCGGCAGCAGATTTGATGCAGTGTTCACACATCTTTTCCAGCTGTTACACTGACATCTCTCCCCTGTGCCAGTCACTGCGCTGTCTGCCCATTAAATTGAGAAATCAGTTCAACCCCCGCCCCTTTACCCATAAATCTCTCCACAATTCTGCCCCACCATACATCTCCTCCCTCATTTCCAGCTACCACCCTACCTATGTTATGTCCTGCTAATGATCTTACACTCACATCTTCCATAATCCGGACTTTTCTTGTGCTGCACCAGTTCTTTGGAATGGCCTAACCAAACACCTCAGACTAATTTCTAACACTCACAGTTTCAAGCATGCCCTAAAGCCTCATCTCTTTATGCACACCTATAACATTTCCTAAACTTGTGGAGACCTTCTACTCTATCTTTTGGCTGGTATCCCTGAGATCAGCAATCTGTTTTACTTATGGCTCTACTAGGTATTGCTCCCACCTAGTCAGAATCCTGCTCCACACTGATGAGGGGCAAACAGCTGTATGTGGATGGTTACCTGGCCTCGGTTTTTCCCTTGTCATTACATTGACTTATAGGGCCACTTAATATGGTGGTTTCCTTACAGGAGCCACCCCTTGGCTGGGTCCTTCCCGGAGGGATATCTGGCTAGTCCTGTGTTTTGAGACTCTTTGATAAGGCTCCACAAGCTCTTTTGCGTATTCATTTTTCCCAGGGGGCAATGCACCTAGGACTTCGCTGCATTGAGCGCCTTTACTAGCAGCCGGCAGTGTTGTCGTTTGGCTGATCTCCTTGAGATCAGCGACCTGTTTCTCTTATGGCTCTACTAGGCATTGCTCCCACCTGGCCAGAATCCTGCTCCACACTCATGAGGGGCAACACCCCAAAACAGCTGTATGTGGATGGTTACCTGGCCTTGGTTTTTCCCTTGTCATTACATTGACTTAAAGGGCCACCTAATATGGTGGTTTTGGTGGTTTCCTTACAGGAGCCACCCCTTGGCTGGGTCCTTCCTGGAGGGATATCTGGCTAGTCCTGTGTTTTGAGACTCTTTGTTGAGGCTCCACAAGCTCTTTTGCGTATTCATTTTTCCCAGGGGGCAATGCACCTAGGACTTCGCTGCATTGAGCGCTTTCACTAGCAGCCGACAGTGTTGTCGTTTGGCTGATCTCCTTGAGATCAGCGACTTGTTTCTCTTATGGCTCTACTAGGCATTGCTCCCACCTAGCTAGAATCCTGCTCCACACTGATGAGGGGAAACACCCCGAAACAGCTGTATGTGGATGGTTACCTGGCCTTAGTTTTTCCCTTGTCATTATTGAGTTTTAGGGCCACTTAATATGGTGGTTTCCTTACAGGAGCCACCCCTTGCCTGGGTGCTTCCCGGAGGGATATCTGGCTAGTCCTGTCTTTTGAGACTCTTTGATGAGACTCCACAGGCTCTACTTTTGCATACTCTATATCTCTGACAGTTCCATGCACTTTGTACCTGTACTAGCTCACCCAACAATTATAAGCACTTTTGGATTCTATGTACAATGGCTGTACCAATTGCATATAAAGCACTTGGTGCCTCTAGTGATACCCTCAGTCCTCCTAATCTTTAAGCTTTTATGAGCAGGTCCTTCGTTCCTTTTGTATTTTTATTTATTTAAATTATTCAATTCTGTAATGTGTGATGTGTAAATTTATCGCCTATATTCTGCAAGTATATGAATGTAGGTACTTTAAGATAGTGGGTCTTAGCCATGTCAAGATCATTGTTCACTTTGGAAAGTAATGATAGAGTCTGTAAACATTTACAGACATTAGTAACATTAGCAATGTGTTCTATGAATATGTGACAAAAAACACTTTAATTCTTGATCTTTTCAAACCAGGAAATAATTAGAAAAGATTTAGAAACCAACAAAATGATTACGGACTAGAATTCAGAGATGCTGATGAGATTTACCTTTTAAAAATTTATCTTAAGTATCAAAGTAAGACAGAGCAAAGCCAAGTTCCTTTAGTAGTTTACTGTCTACAAGTTTAATTGCTGGCACTCGTACTTCATTAACAGATGTGGTAGAGGAAGCAGGATTATTAGGTTTGCAAAAGAAACTCACAGTTTACAGCCTAGTGGCAATATTTTCACAGATTATGTTAAACATGTTGTGAATATATGAATGCAAAATGGAACAAAAAGGTCCTAGAATGTATTCCTACAGGATTTGCAAAATTTATGATACAAGGGATGTTGATGTCCCTCCTTATTGCTCTGGGATAAAAGCTCCTGAATTCCAAAGGAGGTTATTAAAAAAAAAAAAAAAAAAAAAAAAAAAATATTCACGTGAGAGTTACTATGTCTGTAAATTCGCATAAGTGAGCAGATTCTAAATGCCATGTGAATCGGAATACAACGTAGTCAAATGTTCAGCAGTGACATCTACAGAATTTTCCACCTTTCGTCAAAACTGCTGAATGTCACTACTATATTTGGTTAGTTGATAACATGCTCTCTGATCACAGTTTGTACACATGGCTCATTACGGCTATAGCTTTGACTTACTATTGCAAATGCACCAGAATTCGGTCACAATGTGTGTCCAAAACCTCCTTACATGACTTCATTCACATTTTTTGTAGCTTGTGTTTTGTACGTAATCATAAAAGCACTTTTATAGAGGTATACTTCTAAAGACTGGACCTAGATTAGTATTAGTAGCTTTGTTTTAATGATCCCTCTGGAACAATATTTTTTTTCTCATTAAAAAAGAAAAACACAATAAGTGCAAAATCCTTAGTGCACTCAGACATGGCTTGGTACTGATTGCCAGCTGTTCCTGTGTGGGACAAGACTTCACTGCTGCGCACCCACATTCAGTATCAAAAATCCTTGTGCTTGCATTGTCTGGTCAGCTCTCTTGTCAAACAGCACCAAAACCTCTGTAACCCTCTCAGTGACATTATACTGGCTGAATTATTGCATAAAAACGAGCATCGTCTCCATAGTTAAAATTTGGGCTATTGTGCATTAGACTATGGATGGAAATGTCTGCATAAAGTCAGATAAACTTCAATCTTATTCCATACAACAAGCTATTTTTTAGTATTTTGCCTGTGAATGGAAAATAAAACCTATAGCTTAAAATCAGTACAAAATGAGAAAATGAAATTAGTTACATTGAAATTACTCAACTTTAATACAGTGTAGTCTAGCAGGCTTTAGAAAGAATGGGGTTTTAGGTCAATACATTTTAATCCACTACTAGGGTCCATTACATTAGTTTATGCGTAGAGAAATAAAATGTATTACGGCCAAAGCGTAGTTCAAAAATGGCTTATAGTCAACAAACATGGTTCCCATGATTTAACAACTCTATCAGTGATATTCTGACACTTTATAAACTGGGAATGGTTAGGAACTGATTGATAAAACAGTCATAAATTCACCCCTGGGCACTAGAGTTATTACTAAACTCTGGAGTTTTACTTAGGTAGTTTATTACAGGCTCAGAAACCCCGGATTGATTTATAGCCTGGCATTCCATCCCCATTCATTACCTATTTATAATACCTTCACTCTGTCAGTAATAAAGACAAGTATTTGATGTACTTTTATTTCCTTTCACATACACACTGCCTTCAATAGGGATTTTGTTTTTAAATAAATATTTTATATTTTGTATATATTTACACACACATACATTTACACACATATTTTGTCCTCAGGTTGAAAACACTCAAATACTCGTGTTTGAATAATTTACATAAATATTTGATGAATGATGAAATACTTGAAAAGATTATTAACAATGAACATCGGGGAGGAATGATCAAAAGCAGTGAAAGTAAAACATGAAGCTGTTATCCATAGTAGCCAGATTCCAGCTTTAAAGAGGCTATATGTTTTTACAGTCCTACTTGTTACAAGGGTTAATAAGTACATTACATTTAACACTACACAGTGTCCAGTAATGGCAACAGTTGTCTGTGCAAGAATTCACCCCTAGCATTAAACCCTTCATGACCAAAGGTAATTGCTGCACGGATTTCCAGATCAAATTGAAGCAATATACCTCCCCACTTTTTAAGAGCCATAACGCTTTTATTTTTCCACCTAAAGGGCTGGTTAAGGCGTCATTGTTTGGGCCATGAGCTATAGTTTTTATTGGTATCATATTAGTACAAAAGAATATTTTTGATCACTTTATTCATATATATTTCATTATTTGTATAATGTGAAAGGGGGCGATTTAAACTTTTATTGAAGGAGGGTTTTTTTTATTTAACCCCTCCAAGATAGAGCACATTGATGCACGGATGTCTGGCTTTTATTTTTCCACCTACAGGGCTGGTTGAGGTGTCTTTTTTGCGCCATGATCTCGTTTTAATTAATATATTTGTGTAAAAGAAAAATTTAGATTTCTTTTTATAATTTTTTTTCTGATATATCATTATCATAATTATTTTTATAATGGGCAAGGAGGTATACTAAACTTACTGGGGGAGGGGTTATGGTTTTTTTTTTACACTTGTTTTCACTTTAAATCATTCAATCATAAGATTGCATATACCGATCTATGCTATGCCATAGCATAGATCAGTTTTATCGACGATCTATGCACAGATGGCTGATTTGACAGGACGGATGTAAGTGACTTACCTCTGCCCATCTGTACAAGCAATCAGGACCCCCACAGCATGGCTGCAGGGGTGTCGATCACTCAATGACAGGAGCTTGTCCTGTCACTGAGTACCTAAAACGGCGCAATCACTATAGATGACAGCATTTAAAAGGATAACTACAGGCAGCTGCGAAATAGCAGCTGCCCCTCATTACCCTCGGCTCCCGGGACACTGATGTCCCGGCTCTCACTGCAGCAGTCTCGCATACATCAAACCCCTTCAATGTAAGGAATATAATATATATACATATATTATTCCTACTGCACAGGGTATGTGCAGTAGGAACGTATATGTACATATTACTGATGTGAAGGGGTTAAAAAATTTTTTATTTAACTCTTTATAAGTCCCTATAGTGGAGTTGTATATGTAATCATTAGATTGCATACTTATCAACACCATGCCTTTGCATAGCATTGCGCAGTATTATCCTGAGGTAGACGCTATAAGAAGTTTACCCATATGACAGGATGGTAAGTGTGGCATGTTGAAATGGATGGTACTAGCTGGTGTCAGCTCAGCCGAAGGTGTTAGTGTCATGACGCCAGTGCTTGTCCAGCACACAGGTGTGATGTTACCTGCTTGTTTGTGTGGCTGGCTGTGTTCCCCAAATGGTCAGTAACCAGCCAGGTTACAGTGGGTCCTTTGGGCTCGTCACGGTAGTCCTGAGTGACAACTAACCCACCTAGACTATTGGTACTGCCACCCACAGAAAGGGGAAAAATAACCCAAAGTGTGCGGTTGTGTGTTATAGGTGCTGGTGCAGATAGAAGATGACAGATTCCCAGTGATGTAAAAATAGAACAGCCTTACTGTCAAGTTCTTTAATAATACAATACACTCTTGCAGAATACATAAATCTTTGACACAGACTTAGTGCTTGAACTTGTTGTGTTTAAGGAGGTGCTTGAGAGGTACAGTAAAAGAGGCAGCTGTAGCGGTGCTTGAAGAGTAGAGTGGAAGAGAGGAGTTTATCAGAGGAGCCCCAACCCAATGTAGCTGTGTACTCTGACGGAACTTGAAGATATACTTTATAGTGAGAAGTTTACGTGTAGTTGTGTTTAGACTTTGGTCTGACCACCTTCTGCCCTGTGTTGAGCTACCCATCCTGTCAGGGTACTACAAGCCCCAGCCGTGGTTATCTGGTTATGAAGGAGTGTATCTTACCTTCATCCTCTGTGCAATTTTCTTGTACTTTGTAATGTAATCCATATGCTAATGAGGCTCGTTGCTGCACTGAGGGCAGGACTACTGCACTGATCCAGCCTGCCCCTTCTGATGAATACTAAGGTGACATCATTCTGGCGCTCATCACTGCAGAAAACCAGATAAAAAGGACCTTGTTTAAAAAGGAGTCCTGAGCGCTCTCACTATACAGTTATAGCGCTGATCTGTTGTGTGCAAACTAAAGTGTTTCCATATTTGCTTCATGTTGCAACAGACATTGAAGCAGGAGCCTATATCTATTTTTTAATACCCTAAACACGCTGTACATTCCTGTACAAAACTTCAATGTGGGAGCTGATCTCCACTAAGTGGGTGGTGTGGCACAGTTCTCCCTCACGTCCACCCAATGGCTGATGAGTGCCAGCCACAGAGCCCTATACATTAACAATTCCATTTTTTTTTTTTTTTTTTTTTAAGCAAATTCATCTTCTCTGGAGGTCAGAGAGTTCTGTTAGCCAAGCAACCCCAAAAACTCCAAACCCTTAGGAACAAGGCCCGATCAAAAAAGGCCATATTAGGTACCAGACTACAATGTTATTTTATGTAAATACCAATAAAAGTAGACAAAGTGATTTAAAACACAGTCCCCTTTCATTTGTGGTTGTCATTTTATATGCTCAGTGGCACGACCAGTTAATAGCACTAGTCAGGGAGAACACCAAACAGTTCAGTAATGATGCTCTGATCTGGTCAGGCCTCCCCGATTCCAGACTATAAATAGCAGGCGTTTGTTGCAAGATTTTTTTTCTTGCAAATTATAGTGAGTAGGTGTCAAATCCCCTTCTATTGGTACACATATCTATATGTAATAGCATGTCATGTGGTCATCCAACTACATGGTTGCAGTATTTCAATAACAGGGTGACAAACATCCAAATATAGGGGGCCACAGAAGTTGGGAAGTTGGACTGACAGGCTCCAAAATTACTTTAAGAATGACCCTTATATATGTGCTGGCTTTAAATTTTAGAGGAAAAAAAATTGACAGGTGCACAAAACTGCCTGAATAGCCTGGAATGGTTAGTGTGAACAGTCCGCTAAGCTAAAAGCAAAGTTTGTATGCTGGTATGTTTAAAAATAGCCAACATACATTATTCAAGATGGGTAATTAAAAAAGATCAAAACGAAAACAAAGAAAACTGGTATTTTAAAACTACTTAGGAGCAAAGTAATTGTTAATTACCTTACCTGTGTCAATGGGCGATTATATTAGGCAGAATGAGAACAGCCAGAATAAGGGATTATTTATACGTCCCTTAAATTAAGGGTCCTACAGGCGGGGAAGCCTTGTAATAGACTGTTTCCCCGCGTGGCATGATGCATCAATGTAATGCTGGGAGTGGGGAAACTGTTTGAATCTCTGAGGCTCTGTCACTACAGTGAAGTTAGTTACAAGACCTCCCCGTAGGGCCCATAACTTATGGGACGTGTGAATAAGACTTAAGGCTGCATTCACACATCCATGGAGAGGCGTTTAGTCCGTAATATCCATCCAGCATACAAGTGTATAGACAGTATATTACCTGTATACAAGACATGTTAATGCAGCTTAAAAAGGTGTTCTCCAGGGTTGGAAAGATTTTTATAGTTTGCTGCAGTTCTATACAAAGATACTATTCTTACCTCTCACAAATTCCCCTGATGTCCACCTGCAGTTTCTCTGGGTCCTTCACTGAACAATCCCACCATCAGTTTGAGACCCCCCTCATCACCACTTCCAGTGGCAGCTATCTTCTCCCCATTCAATGCCTCAAGACGTTTAGGAATGAGGAGGGGTGCATTTGTAAGTTTACAGAACAGGGTTATAGTCTTGGTAATATAAAAGTTGTTGCCCAATTTACAGAAGTTTAAATAACCATAGTATAGTTCCTAATATACCACTAACTTATATGCAGTGCTGTTAGCCCAGCACTTTATGTAATCGAGCCCCGCTCACTTATTTCCCATCACTGGATAGACAGCTCCTTCATCCACAAGATGGTATCCGATGGGGCATGTGATGCACACTAGTCACATGCCTCATCATCGAAAGCCGTTCAGCCAAAGCCAAACTACGGTACATAGCTTACTGGTGCAGAACAGAGTACTACACAAGTACTGTATTATCAACACTGTTTATTTAAAAACTGCTGTAAAAATTGGCCAACCCCTTTAACCAGACAGTCCAAGAGATGCTGGGGAGGGACACACCTCACGGTTTGCATTGATCTAGATTCATAAATTGCCTAACTTTAGATGCTGCAGTAAGCTCTTACCAAGGTTAGCAATACCATAGGATTTCTCACAAGCTATAAGCCATCTTATATATTATAAATCTTCAAATTATATTCTTAAGAAATATTTCATAAAGGACAGTCATTATTTGTAAATTCTAAATCTATCACATTTCGACAAAATCTAGAAACAATGCATCATTGCTACCACAAGGATACTAATGTGAAGGCTTTGATGACCTTTCAAAAGAGATTAGCAAGAAGCATTCACAGTTCTGATCATTACCCGTTGGTCTTAGACCAAAGCAATGAATTTACATTTCATTACAAAGCATTCAGCTTCATAGTCGGAAGCCTGGCATTTTGTTAACTGAAGAATCCATTTCTTGGAGTCAATCCTATTTCTCTCCACATATTGAGCATACAGTTTAACTCTAGTAACCACAGCTGTGGCTTAATTAACGACCTCAATAAATCCTACTTAAGAACTGCCGACAGCTAAAGAATTATGCAAATGCGCCACCACCCATGTCCTAGTAAACAGTCCATGTTTAGAGGGGAGATGGCCGCCACAACATCTATGGAGGGGTAGGACAATTACGAAAACACACTTAAAAATAGAGGTAAAATTATTTTATTTAAATGGAACAAATGAAAAACATTTAAAGGACACAATTAAAAAAGACAGTTTTACTTTACAAGTATCCACATGATGATTACTGATGACACAACCCGATAGCTAGCTAGATCTCCGACATATATTTTACAGACTATAATACAGAACAGGAATATTAGGTTGATATTCTATGTACACTGTGAAAGTCCTTAGTAGATGTTAGACCACTGTAACCTTGCAACTTGAGAGAATGTCTTCTACTAGTCTCTTGTATACCCAGGCATCACCTTTAAGCCGCTGCCTTCTGATCCCTACTACATCTGGTTTGTTTAGTTGACACACTTCTAGTTCAAATTGCATTGTCACCTTTCCAAAGTCAGACTGCGTTTTGCATTTTAATGTATATCTGAGGGGGGGAAAAAAAAATAAATAAATAAACACAAAAAGTTGCCAAGCTGCCAACTGTGGCACATCCCATCTTATTAATGCAGTAAACTGTTGTAAGAGATAGGCTAAAATACACTATTACAGGGCACCGCTATGGAATAAGTTAAACATTTGTGCCTGCAGCTTTACAAGTGCATAACACATTTAAAAAAATGTCTTTATCTATTTCCCCAATTAAATTTATTAAATTGTGAATTTCTTCACCAATGTTCACAGGCAATATTTTACCTTCTCATATGTAGCGTATAAACATGATGTGAACCAAACCTCTGCAATTCTTACTTTTTAGACTGGAATAGAGAAGGCACTTATATATGTAGTTTTTTTAATAAAACATTACCTGAGAATGTTAAAGGGGTATTCCTAACTCAGCTAATAGTTTAACCTATAGGACACATCAAGTGATTTTTGCATACATTAGTTTACAAAACTTGCAGCCTCCTGATGACGCCCTTTCCCTCCTATTGGTGACGGCTTGTTTTTAGGGTACCGACAACCACTCTGCTCTGGACACTGGTCGCCCAGATTTATCAGTTTGATGGTGTGTTTACTTAGACAGATTTATCCGAGAGATTTTTTAAGCCAAAGCCAGGAATGTAATATGACCTGTTCTCTGTTTATAGTCTGTTCCCGGCTTTGGCTTCAATAATCTGTCAGTTAAATCTGTGTAAACGCACCATAAGACAATCGGACACGCTTCTGGCTCAAATAAAAAGCAACCAGAGTTCAGCTTTTATTTCTCAGAGTGAGCTGCTCAATGCCAGAGACAAAAATGGGTCGGATTTTTTGTCTCCGACAGATTGATAAATCTGGGCCTATATCTTTATAGACACTGTGTGTGTGTGTGTGTGTGTGTGTGTGTGTGTGTGTGTGTGTGTGTGTGTGTGTGTGTGTGTGTGTAATTTATCAAAATGGTGTAGTGCTTTGAACGCACCAAGAAGCTAATGAATATTAGTGTTCCACCAACTAACAGACTTTGGCGTGTAAGTGTGGCCCAGACTGGAGGGGCTTAGCACCAGCTCATGAAAAACATTTTAACTAAGCGTGCCGTGAACACCAAAGACTACTGCAACAAGACGTATCAATCACAGACAGATGTGCAAAACGCAGCATGCTAAGGGTATAGGCTTTTTTTCCCCAAACTGTGGTGTTTATTTTCCCCCATAGACTCCAATGGGATTGATCTGGATGTTTAAAAACACCATTGCTGTGCGTATTGCATTTTTTCTTGCTTTTTGTCACCTTTTGTGGTCCAGCAGCTAGGTCATGTGATGGTAGAAGAAAATAAGTTCAGCATACAAAAATGCCTAAACCACAAAATAAGATCATTCACAGTGTCAAAAATGCTGGAAAAAAAAAGATGCCAGAAATGCACCGCATTGGTAAGCGTGCATGAGGACACCCTTAAAGTGACACTGTCACCCCCTATTTGCATTTTGACTGCTCTCCACAGGTGTAAAGGGTAAATGTTACAGCTTTCAATACTTATTTTATATCACACCTCATGGTGCTTGCTCTGGTAAAAAGTGGTTTTTATCACCTGTGGATTGGTATATGTGGGCAGGGCCTTGCGGTTTGTGTCACATCGCTCCACCCCTAGCGCCACCCCATCCGTGACGTCATCGATGCCTCCTCAGCGACCATTGGTGTGGGAAAGTCTAGGGGGGTGGGGCCTAGATCTTTAGGTTGGCCCTTCCAATGGCTGCTGAGGGGCGGGCTCTATGTGGTGATGATGTCACGGGTGGGGGCAGGGCTAAGTGGTGCTAGGGGCAGAGCAATGTGGCACATAGACCACAAGGCCCCGCCCACATACCAATCCACGGGTGATAAACACTTTTTACCAGTACAAGCACCATGAGGTGTGATATAAAATAAGTAATGAAAGCTGTAACATTTACCCTTTACACCTGTGGAGGGCAGTCAAAATGCAAATAGGGGGTGACAGTGTCACTTTAAAGCAAAGCAGTGGTCAGTAACCTAGACAACAAGCAGAGGAAAGAGCAGCCTATCAGGAGAAGGAGGAAAGTTTCCCAAAATAATATATTTGTGAAAATACTTAATGTTACGTGTTCTACAGGTTTAACTGTTGGTGGAGATGAGAATACTCCTTTCATTAAAAAAACAAAACAGAAAAAAAAAACCTGATTAAAAACAAAAAAGAAAAATAAATCGGGTCGTCCAAATGCACTTACCCCTTCTGTACATAGTCTACATTCTTCTGTGGCAGAACTCTGACTATTTCATTGAGTAGCTGGTCAGGATTCAACAGATGTGTCATGGTCACATTGTAGTGTGCCTGTAACATATAGTAAACGTTATTTTAACCCTTTTATTATAAAACAGAACATATGTTAGGGGAAACAGAAATTTTCTGATTCGCAGTAAAGCCTTAAGTAGTTTTACCCTGAGTTTTCTGGGTCCATCTCTTGTACATCCTTTACGTTTGCTTGGAGTTAACATTGTTATTACTTTATCAAGTCCTCTTTCCAGACTCCCAAAAACCTTTGCTCCTTTTTTCTTCTGAGCACTATCTAGATGTGCTTGATTTAAGTCCAAATCCACTGAGCGACAGCTGAAAAGGTAAACCAGCCATGTGATGTAGATAGACAAGTTTTATTGCCATGTGGCACCACCTGGTGGACATTCTGGTTTGTTACATACTGCAAAACTCCACATCCTTAACATTTGATATAACGCACTGAAATAAACATTGAATTGTACACCTATATCTTCAGTTTTAAATGCAGATACCACCTGAAAAGCTATTTTTTTTTATATAACTGCAAAAGTTATGAAAAAGCTAAAAACTTTCTACAGAATGGCTTTAGCTTCACTGCACATTAGGGTAGTTTCCCCACAAAATTGTAAGCGACGGAAAAAAAAAATGTAAATGATTTTTTTTTTTTTTTAAGTAAACAAAGAAGTCATTGACCACATTTTTCTGTATGTTATCATGAAACATACTGAAATGGATACTAAAACGCTGCCTTAGGCAGGTTAAAGTTTAACCAACAATTTGTATTTAACTATTTAAGAGGATATCCAGGATTAAATAAAGCCCAACTACTTTCTTGCAGAAACAGCACCACCGCTGCCCTCAGGTTGCGTGTGGTATTACAATTCTGCACCAACCCCTTTAAGGGTGCGTTCACACCTACAGGATCTGCAGCAGATTTGATGCTGTGTTCAGTTATTTAAATGAAATCTGCTGCAGAAAATCTGCTGCAGATCCTGTAGGTGTGAACGCACCATTATGGAAGTGAGCCACAAAACACCCAAACTCAGGACAAGAGTGGGTGCAGTTTTTGGAAGAAAAGGGCCATTTTTTTTTAAGCCGGTATAACCCCTTTAAGTAGCTTGTCTAGGTGTTAAAGGGAACCAATCAACGAAATCTAGCACCCAGCTACACCAAAAAGAGCTCCTACATAGCCCCCCCCATATTTTCATTTTCTTCAGCTGTATCTGTATATTGAGGAAAAACGGGACAGCAGAGGCTACCAATGGGGTCTCTCTGTCAATCATCCCCAAAGAGCACACTGACAGTCACAGAGCTGTGACTAGTTACATCCTGGTCTCCACCGAGATGACCAATTCCTGCTAGTCTCCCTGCATCGCGCGTCAGAATAAAATATGTTTTTCCTTGATACACAGATAGAGTTGAAGACAACACATCTAGGCAGCTCCCCTACCACAAGAGCTCTATTTGGTGCTGCTGGCAGCTATATCAGCACAATAGTTCCCTTTAACAGTAGTTATATGGTCACCCTGAAACCCTGAGTGCATAAAATGGGCTTTTAAATGGTGCAGTCACACCTGAGTCCCAATGCCCATGTGGAAGCTGTATAAGAGACACTATTGCTGTAAATCATAGTTATCAAACAGCCCTCCAGCTGTTGCAAAGTTACAATCACCATGAAGTCTGAAAAGCCCAATGCAAAACCTTTGCTGTGCAGACATAATAGGAATTGTAGTTCTGCTACAGCTGGAGGGCTGCAGGTTTGACCTACTGTTATAAATGGCACATATTGGGATCACGATGCAGAATCCTGCTCCAGCCCATGATCTCAAGCTTGGTGTTTCCTTGAATGTGGACATTTAGCAACCAAATACTAAGGGAAACCCTTTAGCACAAAATCAGGCCCCTGATAGGAAGCTGCCATAGTCACTTGTCATTTTCAAAAGGAAAAACCTAAATTTAAATTCAAACGGACGATTCATGTAGTGTATGAATGATTTAGATTCTCCAATACTACATTCAAAAGCTCTATAAAAAAAGGCAATGGAGGGAATAGAGGAACCCCTAAAATTATGCTATCACTTACCGTCTATCTGGACTTATTCCAGAGGTCACCTCACTGCTGGCCTGGGCAGCTTTCTTTACAGGAGTTTCTCTGTCTGTAGAAATCTTTTCTACAATAGATTACAAAGTTACATTACCACCAGCAGACAAAGACCACTAAAAAGATTGCATTTCTAAAACAATACTTAGCAGGTAAACTACAAAAAGTAGAACCATTACCAAAAATAAAACACATTCTGTTGCAGTCAGTGGTTTGGTGCCTGCATAAAAGGAAGTGTGGCTACAAGATGGTGCCTTACAGCCCTTAGAAGAAATTATTATTATTATTTAATTTTCACAGCGCACCTAATTCCAGAGCGCTATACAGGTAACAGGGTTAACAAAGAAGAACATTACAAGATCAAAACACATTACATGAAGGCAGATGGCAGGCTGATACATGGGGAAGAGGACCCTGCCCGCGAGGGCTTACAATCAGCCATAAAATGACAACAATGCAATACGTACATATGAAAAAAGCAGTGTTATCCAACCTATTGCTTTCCAGCTGTTGCAATACAGCAACTCCCATCATGGACCACACATTGTGATCATCTTGTTACATAACAGGTTCTTTCAGTCTGTATTATATTACAGAGCAGGGGGAGAGAGATATATACAACTCCATCTTTGTGGAAGAAATTCATCTATTGATTGAAATCTTAAAGGGAACCTGTCACCCCCCGTGCCAGGGTGATAGGCTCCCGACCCCCCGCTACAGCCCCCTATACTCACCTGATCCCGCTTCTGGATCCGGTCAGGTCACAGAGATATCAGCCGCTGCAGCCCGGCGCGCGTGCTGAGAGATGAGTCAAATGATCATAGAGAACGACGGAGCGCTGGACTCTCCTGTCATTCTCTATGAGCGTTGGACTCATCTCTCAGCGTACGCGCCGGGCAGCAGATATCTCCGTGACCCGACCGGATCCCGAAGCGGGACCCGGCAGGATCAGGTGAGTATAGGGGGCTGTAGCGGGGGTCGGGAGCCTGTCACCCCCCGTGCTCCCTTTAAGATATAGATAAAAAAAATTAGATATTAAAAAAATGTATGAATCTGGATTAGTGTGCATATGGTCATCTTTTCTTATTTTAACACATGAGCTCAATAGAATACACCTGTTCATAGGTCAAGAATTAGACTACCGTATGTTGGGCTATACAGAAATTTTTACCATTTCAGACTAACCATACCTTTCATGACTAACCATAGTATATATAGGTAGGCAATCATGAGCAAGTGTATGGAGCGGCTAAGAAGCTGAGCCCACTCTGCTACACATATCAGCAGACACCTACTGTGTATAGACACCCACTGCTAGTGAGTGACAGCAGCGATCCCGCTAAAGTCTGTCATTTAATGCATCTATCAGGCATTTGATTGGCACCCCCACAACGTAGCTGAGGGGGGGCTGCGAGATTACCCCCAGAGCCCTTTACTTAACCTCCATAACTCATTTCTAAGCAAAAGCTTACTGATAAAACCTAGAGAGGGGCGAATTCACAGTAATAACGAAGCAAAGAACTTAAATTCTCTGCAATCTGCTCATCAGCCTGCTGCCTTGTAACTGACTGCGGCTCTGTGCTGCTCTTCCGCGGGTGCTGGGAAAAGCTGGATCCAGTCCTGGGAAAAAGGGAAGTTTCCAAGTACTGGATCCAGCTTTTCCCAGCAAGCGAGGAGGAGAAGCACAGAGCCACAGAGATCTAAAGGAATCTGAATAAAGTTCTCGGATCAACGACCCTTTTACAAAATCTACCGAGTAGAACCTATAACGTAGGGATGAGTGAATTTACAGCGAAGTGCTTTTCTAGGCTCAGCAGTTGGCTTGTCAGATGTCTAACTTTGAACCTCACTCCCCTCTAGGTGCCTGGAAAAGCTGGATACAGTCCTGGGAAGCTTCTACCATGACTGCATCCAGCTTTTCCAGGCACCCAAAGCGGAGTTCAAAAGGTAGCCGGCTGACAAGCCAACCGCCGAGCTTAGCTAAGCGCTTTGCTAGTACTGTAAATTTGCTCATCTCTGCTGTAATGTTTTACTCAAAATATGTATTCAATGTCCCTTGACCACTTCTTTTGGCAGTGTTCCATAGTGTCAGTGCCCTTACAGTAAAGAATGCCTGTGTGCTAGAGCAAAACCTCTAGTCTAGGCATAGATGATGTGCCCTTGTTATGAATGCAGTCCTGTGTATAAATAGATCACAGCAGAGAGCTTTGTACTGCCCTTTGATAGGTTTATACATTAGGTTACACCCTCAGTCACAAGGTTATTTAGCTTGGAAAAAGGCAGCTATCTTTTTTTGGGTACTATAGTTCTCCCATTAGTTATTACTCGGGTTGTCCTTTTTAAAACCCTCTCCAGCTCCATAATGTCTCTCTCGTACACAGTCAGCGTAAGTGTAAAGCCTGCAAAAGCGTGAAATTATTGGATTTTTGCTCACATCACATAAAAAAAAAATGTAATCAAAAAGTCAAGTGAGATACCAATAAGAAGAAAAAAAAAAAAAAGAAAGAAAAGAAAAGACTATGGTGCAAAAAACAAGCCCTCAAATAGCTCCATACAGCAAAAAATAAAGAGTGGATCAGAATAGAGCAATTTCAAAAGTTTTGTTTGAAAGCAGTACAATATATAACAGTATATAAGTTGCCTACTGTAATCATACTGGCTTGAGGAACATAATAGGTCGGTTTTACCACAAAGTGAACTGTGTAAAGATGAAACCTCAATTGCTCCCCCTGCCCCATCCTTAAAAGAGTTAAAAGAATTATTATTATTTATTATTATTTTTTCAATATGTATTTCCATGTCACTGTTACATAGTACTGCAGTCTACATTTTTACATTAAGTTAGCTGTTAGTTTAGAGGCTTGTAAAATCATTCTCAAAAGATCTAATAAATGTGGCCACTAGAAAGCTCACAAAACTTTGTTAGGCAGCTTAGCTGTCCTCTTCACTGTAAGGCTATATGCAGTAAAGTCCATTTTTGCTAGGAACCCTGGTGCATGCACAGTGGAGCCCAGCTCCTTCTACAGATATTTCAATAGAATTTAGCTCCAGGCTTATAGTAGGCCACTTCTGAATAGTCCAAGGCATTGCACTTATCCATTCTTGGATGTTTTAGCTGTGTGTTCTGGGTCATTATAAACGTTGGAAGACCCATGACCCAAGTCAGACACCTGACTTTCTGACCCTGGGCAGCACATTTTGCTCCAAAATGCCTTGATAGTCTTCATTGGACCCTACACCCTACACAGATTCAAGACATTTTGTGCCAGATGCAGCAAAGCAGCTCAAAAACATAACCAAGCCTCCTTGACAGTTCACAGTAGTTGCAATCTTTTTTTTCTTTGTAGGTTTCATTTTTATGTCTGGGAACATAGAGATGTGAATTGCTAAAGTTCCATAAACCTTAAAGTATCACTGTTTGGCCCGAGTGCTCAGACCCGTACCAATCCTGAGAACAAGCCAGAAGACCGCGCTAAAGGCCCTATTACACCAAAAGATGTCCGACAGATTATTTTACTGATTTTTTCAGCCAAACCCGTAATGGATTTGAAAAGAGGAGAAGTCTGTCTTATCTTTACTGCCTGATCTCTGTTTATAGTCCATTCCTGACTTTGGCTAAAAAAAAAAAATCTGTCAGATAATCTGTCAGACGTCTTTTGGTGTAATAGGGCCCTTACATAGAAAGTCAGACGGAGCCTGACTGATATCACATGACACAGAGCCGGTGTTCCCCCAACTCGTTCTCGCGACCGGTATGGGTCTGAACACTCAGACCTGGACATACCAAAACTTTTCACGTCTCACGTGACTTGTAAAAACTTTTCACAAACGAGAAACACTTTAAACTACTGAATATTATGTTCAACAGTAGAACTCAAGCTGTTTGGAGACTGTCTTATAGGCTTTACGGTTTGTCTAGCCTTTTCTTTCTAATCTCCTGAGACATCTCTCTACTTAGCATTCTTTGGCCCATGTTTAGTGTGGTACACTATGCTACCAAACACAGTGACTACTTTTCACTGTAAAGATTGCCAAATAGGGGCCACTATATACATTTGCCTATTATCACTCATCTTAATAGTTGCAATAAGAATTACATGAAGCAAACATTGAAAATAAAAGAAGAGAATACTACCTCTTCCTGGCACCAGAATATTATTGTTGGGGGTTGTAAGTATACCCTTCCTCTTAGTACTAGGAGTCCATGGTGCTGGATGAACAAATAGACCTTCATTCTTGGATATCTTGGTGTTGAAGTTTTCTTTATCTTCTGTTATGTTTATATAAGCCTTTTGCTTTATTGGTGTCGACGGTGCAGAATCCACACTATTCAGTTCAGCACGAAACTTGGTGCGCTGCACAAATGACATGGGAAGTGGTCAGTAAGTTTTTGCTCAAAAACTTGTATCCTTTTAAACTGATAGGCAGATAAGGTTTCTCAAAAACATTTGATTGCAATGGACTTTTTTTTAATTTGTTGTTTACATTTACTTTTTCTACCGTTCTTACAATTAAATTCAATGGACTTTTTAATTAAGCCACACCCAAAAGGCAATTAGTAACCCCAAACTAGAATAATGTACAAACACCAGACAGCTAAATAACGTTCGTTATTTTAGACTCAAAATGACGGACGTCATTTTAAAAATGGAGCTGAAAAACGTTGTGTGAGCATAGCCTTTTTGTTAATGTGTACACGAGGCTCAAGTAGTCCCGAGCAAGGCAAGAGCCCAGGGTTATCGAGCCTATCCCCTCTTATTCACCTGTTTAGTGTGGCAAATAAACCTAGGAGCTGTCAAAGGGGTGAGATGTGTGCAAGTGGTGAAATAAATATGAAGCATAGCAATAATCTTCATGTAATGTGTACAAATGCTCGGAGCTTAGGAAAAAAGATCTGTTCGCTGACAGTCATATCAGGGGATGATTTGGACCTAATTGTAACAGAAACCTTGTTCAAAAGGCTGAGAATGATTGGAAAATAGCAATAATGGTGTATATTTTGTACAGAAAATATAAAGCAGAGAGAAGGGGAGGCGGGTAGCCATTTATGTAAGAGATAGTCTCAAATTAACGGTCATCCAAAATACATATAAAAAAGGAGCTGTAACCAGGGTATCTGATTTGTGGAAGGCGGATTTAAGAAAATGGGAGAGTATTAATAGAAGGAATTAAAAGGGTGAGCCATAATGCCAAATAAAAAAGTAACTAGACAAGTAGAAGAAATTAGCAAAAAAAAAAAAACCCCACTATGGTTTACTAGAGATGTGAGGGCTATATTGGGAAAAAAAAAACCCTAATGGCAGTAAAAAGGCCGGAAGCGGAGCTGAAACACAGATGAATAAAATTAAGGGAGAAGTCCGGTGAAAATTTTTATTAAAGTATTGTATTGCCCCTCAAAAGTTATACAAATTACCAATATACACTTGTTATGGGAAATGCTTATAAAGTGCTTTTTTCTCTGCACTTACTACTGCATCAAGGCTTTACTTCCTGGATAAAATAGTGATGTCACAACCCAACTCCCAGAGCTGTGCGGGCTGTGGCTGCTGGAGAGGATGATGGCAGAGGGATGCTCAGTGTCCCTCCAGTGCCCTGTGTTCCTCAGTGTCCCCCTGCCATCATCCTCTCCAGCAGCCACCGCCCGCACAGCTCTGTGAGTCGGGTCATGACATCACCATTTTATCCAGGAAGTGAAGCCTTGATGCAGTAGTAGGGCTGGGCGATATGGGCAAAAAATAAATTCTCGATTTTTAAAATTTTTTGGATGATTCTCGATTTAAATCTCGATTTTTTTCCCTTTTTTGCTAAATAAACAGAACATTTTCTCCCTGCAGCATCAGATACTATTTTAATGATACGATGTGAGGGGAGACGGGGGGGTGGGGACACTGAGGGGACTGGCGGGGTGACTGGTGCAGCTGGGGGTGATTGGAGCAGGAGGGCACATACATCTCCTCCTCCTCTCACCTCCACACACACGCTCCCCCTCCCGGACAGACGTGGAGGTCCCGGGTCTGTGGAGGAGGTGGCCGCAGGGACTACAGGAAGTGGTGATTGCGTCGCTGCGGGTCACAGAGCTATACAGCGGGAACGGGGGTCTGCACTGAGCCCCCAGATCCCGCTGTATAGCTCCAGGACGTGCAGCGCCGCGATCACCACCTACTGTAGTCCCTGCGGCCTCCTCCTCCACAGACCCGGGACCTCCATATCTGGCCAGGAGGAGAGCGGGACGCTCAGTGGAGGGGGCAGGTCAGCGGCGGCGCTGTCAGTGGCTGGAGGCCGCCGGCACCGCCCCTCTCCAGCCTGGCCACCCAGCATCTTCTCCTCGCACACCCACACCGCCCCTACATGGCTCTTCCGCCGGCCGCACCGCAACCCCCTTCCTCTCAGCTCCTCTCCGGCACCGCAGCCCGAAATGATTTTTTGTGAACATCGAATTTACGATTTTCCCAAAAAATCAAATTGATTTCAACGTTCTTGATGATTAATCGAATTAATTTGATTAATCGCCCAGCCCTATGCAGTAGTAAGTGCAGGGAAAAAAAGCACTTTATAAGCATTTCCCGTAATAAGCATTTCCCGTAATAAGTATATATTGGTGATTTGTATAACTTTTGGGGGGTAATACAATACTTTAATAAAAACTTGTTGCTGGACTTCTCCTTTAGCATTGCCTCCAGTTGTATGGCTTCAGCTCCAGCATTTTGAGAGGCCAATATTTCAGGTGTGTCTAAAGTTTAATAAGACGAGAGTGTCCACCCCAGGGTACTTGAAGAACCCTGCCCCCGACAGATTTGTATAACCAATCCCTCCTAACAGGATGATTGGAAAAAGTCCAATGTTATATCCATCCACAAAAAGGGGAGTAGGGAACAGCCCAGTAATTACAGGTCAGTTAGCTTAACCCCTTCTGGACCAGGCCAATTTTCGTTTTTGTGCTTTAGTTTTTTCCTCCTTGTGCTTAAAAGGCCATAGCAGTTGCATTTTTACACCTACGGACCCATATGAGCCCTTATTTTTTGCGTCACTAATTGTACTCTGCAATGACAGGCTAAATTTTTGAATAAAATATGCTGCGAAACCAGAAAAAAAAATAAAATAAATGTATATGCGTGGTGAAAAACAAAAACAAGCAAAAAAAGGCAATTCTTTTTCTTTTTTTTTTTGGGGGGGGGGGGGGGGGGGGGGGGGGGGGGGGGCTTCGTTTTTACGCCGTGTTTCCTATGGAAAAACTGACATGTTATATATGTTCCTTAAGTTAGAACGATTGAAACGATATGTAATGTGTATAACTTTTATCTTATTTGATGGCTTGTAAAAAATGTAAACCATTGTTAAATATATGTTCCTTAAAATCGCTTTATTACCATGCTTATAGCGCTTTTATCCTTTGGTCTATGGGGCTGTGTGGTGTGTCAATTTTTGCGCCATGATGTGTTCTTTCTATCGGTACCTTGATTGCGCATATGCGACTTTTTGATCGCTTTTTGTTACAATTTTCTGGATTTCATGCGACCAAAAATGCACAATTTTGCACTTTGGTTTTTTTTTCGGTTACGCCGTTTACTGTGCGAGATCAGGAATATGATAAAATAAATATTTTGGGCGATTACGCACGCGGCGATAACATGTTTATTTATAAAATGGGAAGGGGGGGGGGGTGATCTTCCCACTAGACACCAGGGAATCGGCTGCAGTAAGTCTTCAGATGCAGCTGTCAACTTTGACAGCTGCATCTGAAGACTTAATTAGCGGGCACGGCGATCGGACCGGTCCTATATGTCACACCCCGGATCGCGGCGGTTCAGAGCGGGGTCGCCGCGCTCTGAACTCCCCCACCCCCACGCGCGGGAGGACGTACAGTTACGCCCTTGTGCGGGAAGGGGTTAGCATTTGCAGTAAAAATAATGGAAACACTTAAAAAAAAAAAAATAATCGATGATATTGATCACCTGAGAATCAACAATTTGATGGATCTAAACCAGCATGGCTTTACTGCAGGCAGATCATGTCAGACCAATCTCATTGAGGTCTTTGATTGTCACACAAGTGCTGAATGATGGTGGTGCTCTGGATATCGCCTATCCAACCAGCAAAGCCTTTGATACAGTTCCTCATAAAGAGCTGACAGAGAAGTTAGTGAAAATTGGACTTAAGTGTCACTGTCGTGACATTTTTTTTGCAGAAATCAATAGTCCAGGTGATTTAAAGAAACTTTGTAATTGGGTTTATTAGCCAAATATGCCATTATCTGCATGTAAAAAGCCTTTTCCCAGGTCCCCTCCTCCTCTCCTTTCTGCTGTCCACTCCTCAGAATCACAAAATCTGGACTGTTTTTTCATCAGTCGGATCTGTCTGGTCCATGAAGAGGGGAGGGGGAAGGAGGAAGGAGTGAGATTAGCCAGCAGCTGAGAGCTGAGAACAAAGGATTGCTCAGCAGGAAGCTATTCAGAGCCCTAATTAGTGGTCAGAGAGGTGGGGGCTGACTGTCACAGGAGAGAGCCCATGATGTGAATGTAAATTAACTCTTTGTTGTCCTGTTTTTGCTGCCTTTACTTTCTCTCTCTCCATAGGAAAACCATTAAGACAGGGGGGAGAGCTTTAAACTGCTTTTTCATGATAAAAATTCATTTTTCGGCTAATAAACCCAATTACAAAGTTTCCTGTACTATTGATTTCTGCAATAAAAATTTTGACAGTGACACTTTAAGCTAACCACAAATCCACTTAACTATCCAGGGATTAAGGATAAATATCCGAGGGTTTTTGTTAATGGTGTATATTCGGAGCAGAGGCTGGTTACAAGTGGTGGCCACAAGGGTCTGTTTTGGGTGCTATAAGTGACATAGGAGAAGGTTTGGTAGGTAGGTAAAGTTTGTCTGTTTGCTGATGACACTTAACTCCAGGAATATCAGCCATATTGCAGACTTGTCAGTAATATGGAAAATGATTTAGCTTTGCTAAATAAGTGGTCCAAACATTGAAAACTGCAGTTCAATGTTTCCAAATGTAAAATAATGCACTTGGGGGATCAATTCTCTGAGTATTACATCGGCAGTACCGTGTTAGGGCCCTATTCCACGGGACGATTATCGTTTAGATTATTGTTAAATCGTTCGAATCTAAACGATAATCGTTCGGTTGAAATGCAGTTAACGATTAACGGCCGAACGAGAAATCGTTGATCGCTTTATAAGACCTGGACCTATTTTTATCGTTGCTCGTTCGCAAATAATAAGACGTCGTTCGGTCTTACGCAATACATACGAACGCAATAGCGAATAAATAGCTAAGAAAAAACGATCGCACTTACGATAAGTAACGATTATTGTTCCATGGAAATGAGTGAACGTTTTCAGGTCTTTTGCAATAGCGGTTGTTTGAGATTGTTAATCGTTAATGATTATGCAAACGATAATCGTCCGGTGGAATAGGGCCCTTAGAAATGACTGCAGAGGAGAAGGATTTAGGGGTAGTGATTTCTGACAGCCTTAAAATAAGTCACCAGTGCAACCAGGCAGTGGAGAAAGCAAATCATATGCTGGGTGGTATAGCTAGAGGTATAACCAGTATGAAGAGGGAGATTGTGGTCCCGCTGCATAGAGCTCTAGTGACATCACATCTGGAATATTGTGTTCAGTTCTGGAGACCTCACCTCAAAAGATTTTGATAAAACAGTATGTTAAAGGACAGACTACAAAAATAGTGGAGGGTGTCAGGCATAAAACATATCAGGAAAGACTTAGGGATTTGAATCTGTATAGTCTGGAGGAAAGAAGAGAAGGGGGAGGGGGGTCATGATTGAAACCTTTAAATATATTAAAGGACTAAATAAGGTTCAGGAGGGAAGGGTTTTTAGAAAAAAAAAAAAACACAGAACTCAAGAACAAGAGGACACTGTCAGTGGTCAGAAGCAGTGAGAGAAAATATTACTTTAAGAAAAGGGTAATAGATGCTTGGAACAAACTTCCAACAGATGTGGTAGGTAAATCTACAACAGAATGTAAACCTGTCTGGGATAAACCCATCTCTTAAGATAAGAAGAAAACACTAAAATGGCAGACTAGATTAACCAAATGGTCTTTCTGTCGACAATCTTCTATGCATTTATGAATAAGATGGGTATGCCCGAAATCAGGATGAGAAGTCCTCTTTACCCATTTTCTAAAACAACCTTACTTTGTGATAGTATAAAATGACATCCATTTCCATACCTCTTTCATAGTGACTGGTTCTGTGTTACTGTATGTACCATCTTCAAAAAATAGGTCATCATCTGAGAACTCCATGGATCCAAATACATATGGAAGTTCACCGTTTTCTGCCTCTTCAAAATTTAACTTGTTCCGTGCCTAAAAAAAAAGTATATCCAGAAAATCCAAATTATGACAGCGGCTGCCAATCACAAGTACACAAATGCGTTTAAGGCTCAATCCAAAATGCCACAGTATGCTGCAGTATTTGGTTAGGTGAAACCCTAGACACCCGATGGACCCCAGAAGAGTCAATAGGTTGCAAGTCACCAATGATATCTGGCTGTAACAGATCAACCAGTGCTGTTGTATCTGTTCAGCTCTAAGACCAAGCAGAACATAATGCACAAGGCTGGTGTGAGCCAAGTCTGCAGTGCCAATACTCCTTAAAGGACAAGTGCCATGAAAAACTTTTTCCCAGTAATTGAAGCACATTACAAAGTTATATAACTCTGTAATATGCTTCAATTACCTATCTGCCTCCCTTCCCCGTCTTTTCCTCCCTCCACCCCCCACCAGGAAGTGTCCTGACTCACACAGACCTGATTAATGCTTCTCTCAGCTCCTTCTCCTGTTACACTAGCCTCCCCCCTCCCCTGCCTTGTCAGGTGACTCAGCTTGCTCACCTCCGATTGGCTGAACAACTGCAAGCCATCACTTCTCACTTGCTTATCTTCCCTCAGACTGACTCCAGCACATAGGCAGCTCCCCCCTCCCCTCATACCCTCTCTCCTGCTGCTGTGGACTCAGTGAAGGAGTCATGTCACTAGAGAAGATAAGCTGAGCAAGCAGAGTCACCTGACAAGGAGGGGGAGGGGAGGCTGGTGTAACAGGACCTAGAGCAGCCCTCCTGCTGATGACTCATCCTCACAAGAAGGAGCAGCCTGGTGACGGTGATGACAGTAATCAGGTCTGTGTGAGTCAGGACACTTCCTGGTGGGGGGTGGAGGGGGGAAAAGACAGGGAAGGGAGGCAGAGAGGTGATTGAAGCATATTACAGAGTTATAGAACTTTGTAATGTGCTTCAATTACTGGGAAAAAGTTTTTCATGGCACTTGTCCTTTAAAGCCTTAAGGTCAAAGCAAATTTTCGTTTTTGCACTTTTGTTTTTTCCACTTTATGTTTAAAAGGCCATAGCACTTGCATTTTTTCACCCACATGAGCCCTTACTTTTTGCAAAACCAATTGTACTTTGCAATGACGGGCATTATTTTTCCATAACATATACTGCAAAACTGGAAAAAAAAAATAATTTGCGCTGTCAAATTAAAAAAAAAAAAAAAGGAATTTGTTTTGATTTCGGGGAGTTTTGCATTTACGCCGTTCGCCCAATGGTAAAACTGACTTGTTATTCATGTTCCTCAAGTCGTTAAGATTACAACGATATGTAACATGTATAACTTTTCTTGTATCTGATGGCTTGTAAAAAATTCAAACCATTGTTAACAAATATATGTTCCTTAAAATCGCTCTATTCCCAGGCTTATAGCGCCATTATCCTTTGGTCTATGGGGCTGTGTCAGGTGTCATTTTTTGCACCATGATGCGTTCTATCGGTACCTTGATTGCGCATATGCGACTTTTTGATCACTTATTATATTTTTTCTGGATTTGATGCGACCAAAAATGCGCAATTTTGCACTTAGGAATTTTTTTGCGCTGACGCCGTTTACCGTGCAAGATCAGTAATGTGATTAATAGTTTGGGCGATTACGCGCGCGTCGATACTAAATATGTTTATTTATTTATATTTATAAAATGGGAAAAGGGGGGTGATTTGGACTTTAAATGGGGGAGGGGATTCTTTATTAATAAAAAAAACATTTTTACTTTTATTTTTACTGTAACTAGAAGTCCCCCTGGGGGACTTGTATATAAACAGCACTGATCTCTCAGAGATCAATGCTGTGTATATACACAGCAAAGATCCATCAGATCGGTCATAGATTGCTATGGCCTGATCCGTCCCACTAGACACCAGGGACGTGAGGTCGTGAGGTCTGAAGCCTCTAAGTGCAGCTGTCAGGTTTGACAGCTGCACTTAGAGGCTTAATTAGCCGGCGCAATAGAGGCGCTCCCCGGCTGCACATGTCAGCCGGGATCATCACCCGGCGGGACCCCGCTCTGAACATCCCCTGCGGCACCATGACGTATCAGATACGTCATGGGTCGCTAAGGGGTTAATGTAGAGACAAAATACAAAAGTGGAAGGTTAAAGGGGTTATCCAGCGCTACAAAGACATGGACATTTTCATTTTCCCCCTACTGTTGTCTCCAGTTTGCGTGGGGTTTTTAAACTCTGTTCCATTGAAGTAAATGGAGCTTAAGAGCAAACTGCATCTGAACTGGAGACAACAGTAGGGGAAAAATGGCCATGTTTTTGTAGCGCTGGATAACCCCTTTAAACATTAGTGATAAGCGAGCATGCTTGCCCGAGCTTGGAACTCAATCGAGTATTAAGGTACTTGTTACGATTAGTATACCCCTTTCTCCTCCTCTTCTTCTTCCTCCTCTCTATTACCCTCCATGAGCACTGCGGTGGGTAAGCCCCAACAGGCGGTGTTAAAGGGGTTGTCCGGCGATAAAAAATTATTCACAGAATAACACACATTACAAAGTTATACAACTTTGTAATGTATGTTATGTCTGTGAATGGCCCCCTTCCCCGTGTTTCCCCCCACCCACGCTAGACCCGGAAGTGTGGTGCATTATACTCACCGCATATCGTGTCGTCCACGGTCTCCGATCGTCAGCAGTGACGTCTTCTTCGGGAGCTTGGCGGATCTTCCCGAGTGCCGGCCACCCTCTGCAGCGTCATCCGAAGCTCAGCCGCGATTGGCTGAGCATAACTGTGCTCAGCCAATCGCGGCTGAGCGGCTGATGACGCGGCCACGTCATCAGCTGCTCAGCCGCGATTGGCTGAGCACAGTTATGCTCAGCCAATCGCGGCTGAGCTTCGGATGACGCTGCAGAGGGCGGCCGGCACTCGGGAAGATCCGCCAAGCTCCCGAAGAAGACGTCACTGCTGACGATCGGAGACCGTGGTCGGCACGCGACAGGTAATGTATAGCGCACCACACTTCCGGGTACACGGGTGGGGGTGGTGGGACACGGGGAAGGGGGCCATTCACAGACATAACATACATTACAAAGTTGTATAACTTTGTAATGTGTGTTATTCTGTGAATAATTTTTTATCGCCGGACAACCCCTTTAAAATTGCTGAGCTTCGGCGACAAGAGGCACATGGCCCAGGAGCTGTATATACACATGGGGAACCTATATATCCACATATATACTGGGCACTGGGTTGGTACTGCATACAATAAATAAATCTCACAGTAAGTACAAAGAAAGAAACACCATCCACAAATAAATATTACCCATACATGTCCTTAGTATACGAGTCCACCTCACCATACACCCGACGCGCGTTTCGAGTGTTGCTTTATCGAGGGTGATCACTCTTGATAAAGCAACACGCGAAACGCGCATCGGGTGTATGGTGAGGTGGACTCGTATACTAAGGACATGTATGGGTAATATTTATTATTTGTGGATGGTGTTTCTTTCTTTGTACTTACTGTGAGATTTATTTATTTATTGTATGCAGTACCAACCCAGTGCCCAGTATATATGTGTATACATAGGTTCCCCATTTTACGGTTATCTACTTTGTGATATAGTACTTTATGTATAAGAACCTAGTTAATCCACAGCTTTTATGGGGATTTGTATTAGCTCCAGCCCCCCTGTTATGTATTTTTAATTGAAATAATTTCTTTTTGATATTCTAATAAAAGATAAGTACTTATATATACATTGGTCTTGCATTCGTAATTTTTTCTTTTGGTTTTTAGATCCTGAAAGTCCATAGCATTGAATGTTGAGTCTGGTCTCAAGTTACAATGGTCCAGAAAGGACCATTGTATTTTGAAAATATTGTAGCCTGAGGCCATTGTAAGTTGAATTGCTGTACTGTCATAATCCTATCCTGACATAATATAACCAGAAATGCATGTGGATATATCATAATTCCCTGGTTATTTTAGGAGATTGGCATGACACAAAATGGGATATAAACAGTGGCCTGTAATGACACAACTGTGGCACAAAAAATAGGCATTTGACTAATCTTTGATCGCTCTCATTTACACGTTTTTGCACATATTTCTGAAACTAGCCCATACATAAAAATTTGTACACATGCTGAAGTTGTGACTTTTTTTTTTTTTTATAACTATGCAACAAAGGGAGTTGTGGCCAGCCACATTTTCCTTGTTAACATGCAAGTTTGACTGCAAGGTGAATGTAACCTTAATTCGGGAGGTGCTACGGAAACAAAATAAATAAATAAATCGGGGGATAATCGCTCAATGTAACAGAAGACAGCGATCAGCACACATGCATGATGTCGGCTGATCGTTGCCTTTCAAAATGTTAAAAATGGCAACGATCAGGATAGCAGCGATATCCTGCCGTCGCTCTGTGCAATAGGAGCGGCAGAAGACTGCAGTTATCTTCGATGGGCTGCCCGGACAATCTAGCGATCATTCAGGCAGCTCCCCCGAAACTCGTTTGCTCCTTTGAATCATCCAGTGTAATAGCGGCTTAAGCCCACTATATTAGGAAAACTTAAGCCAACACCACTACTGGTTGAAAATCCACAGCCTTTCATTTAGTTGATTTTGTTCCAGTCAGTCATACACATACCCTAAGCCCCTTAAAACTTGAAATGGAGGGCTCCACAGCAGAAGAACGTACCAACCGCACAGGCTTTCCGTGGCTTTTCTTGGATTGAAGCAGTAGATAGGTGGCTGTAGTGTGATCATAATTCCACTAGAATTAAATAGAAAATCAAAATAGCTTAAGACACAAGACAGCTGAGAGAGCAGTACTACTCTTAAGCTGGTTTCACATATGGCAGTTTTTGTGCCAAAACCAGAAGTGGATTCAAATGGGATGGAAAATATAAAGGAAGACTTCTCTTTCCTGTTGGATCCACTTCTCGTTTTGCCACAAAATCTAAAGTAGTAGTTTAACAAAAAAATTGTTGTGTTGCCTTAAAAGATGTGAGTGGGTGTTACGGAAATGGGGATGCTTGTAGTTCTGTTAGATTTTTTTAACTGTTTCTGAGTCACAGAAAAATATGCGATACCCATCTAAAAAGTTGAACATTCTGGCTACCACAAATATACCTTATACAAATAAAAAGTATGCATAAATTGCTTTGTTCCACATTTGATTTGTATATTTGCTGCAAGCCAAAAAAACTAAAAATCCTGTGGGTATTTTGTGTGTTTTGCCAGAGCCTGTATAACTCTACTGCAACACAAAGTACAAAAAAAACTGTCATATATGTGATAAACATCTATATCTAAGTGCCATCTAATGGCAACAGGAAAGCACAAAGGTTCCTGGAAAGCTGGAAAAGGAATACCTCAGAGATAAGGCGAGACATTGTTTCTTTACTGTGCTTGTAATATACAGATAGCTCTGTAATGCAGTCTTCATCCATGTATCCAAGCTAAAGCAGGGGGGGGAAAAAAAATATACTGTTTCAACCAAAGACTGTATTTAACCACTTAACGGTCACAAAGTGTAACTTTTTTTTATTGTAGATTTCCTGACTAAGGAAATCTGAATTTCTGAAAAGTGGAGTATTTTTGGTCACCCACGGCCTCCGTACTTTGTCACAAGGTACCTTTGGGTGGAGATGGCGCACACATACATATACACCACACACGTTTATAGACACACAGATTTACACTAACCTCCTGTGTCTGTCTCTGATAGATGTTACAGGCAGGCTGTACAGAAGGGGACAGGACACACACAGCTTCCAGCCATACCACTGCTCTGGAACATAGCTCTGCTGTGCTGGGCCTCCCTCCCTCTTCCTCTCTGCCCCGACACAGACAAGGAGCAGCTTTAGGAAGCCTGGGGAAAAAATTCTTTGCGTTTTATCCCCCTGTTGTGTCAGACAGCAGCCCCCAGACAGACCTCTGCCACCATACTGTCCCTGCAGCTAGAGGGTGCACAGATACAGGGCTCCAGTCACTGAGCTGGGAAGGGGGGCCTGAGGAGGAGGAAGAGGGGGCCTGGTGCTGTGCCTGCTGGAGACCGGATGCAAGTGATAAGATAAGATAACCAGACATCTTGCAGAGCCGGAGACAGTCTTTAACAGAAAGACAGTAAGTGATTGTCACTGACTTTCTCTTTCAGTGTGTTATGTAGCCTGCCAGGGAGTGTGTGTGGGGGAAGGGGTTCTCTGCCCCGGCATCCGGGACACGCTGGGCTCCTGCTGCTGTTATTTTAGCCAAGTCACACTTAGATAAAATAACAGAGCAGGATTGTGCCACCCCTCAGGGACCTGGGAATCTGCTCTGTGTGGGCAAATCCTCACTGGTAGCCTGACATCATGGCTGTCTTAACACTCCGGCCCCTCTCCTTCTTGGGCCCCTGTGCAGCCGAACCGGCTGCACATGCGGTATGTCCGTCACTGCTCTCTGAACTGTGCAGACTTTATGTGTTTACGCCCTTTTTCTTCAACCAGCACAAGACTCAAAATCTGCCTTCAGGTGACTGGACCTGGATTTCTGGTAAGTTCAGCTTTGTTTTAAAGCATGATAAAAATAAATAAATAAATGTACATTGCAAACTTGCTTTATATCACATCTACTGTTGATTTACATTTTTAAAGTTATAACGACAGGTACACTTTAATGAGCAGGAAGAGTTTCATTGCAGTACTACAACGGTAGAAAAATTGAATGACCGTGAGACACTGAAGTGTTTCTCTGGACAGGATGTACCTACAGTATATAGAGATGGAAAATACATACCATACTCATGAAAGTTTTTCAAGCTGTCTGTAGAACTTTCTAACCACCTCTAGGCTATGTTACCACCTCGGAAACATATCAAAGAAAGGCGGCTGTCTCAGTTATACGGAACTAATAAAGATCATGTTCTTGAATAGCCACTGGCTATTTAAACGAGAAGGCCACGTTCAGATATGTTCCTGAAGTGGGAACCTAGCCCTTGGCTCACATTTAATTTAAAATTTGCACTAAAACTCAAATGGGGGAGATCAAACATGGTGTAAAGTGAAACTTGCTCAGTTGCCCCTAGCAACCAATCAGATTCTACTTTCCATTCTGTGGAATCTGATTGGTTGCTAGGGGCAACTGAGCCAGTTTCACTTTACACCATGTTTGATAAATCTCCCTCATAGTCTATAAATGAGAACACTCACAGGGCATTTACTATACCATTCCACAGGGCAGTGATACCCTTGCATGAGCCATGGGTGTTTCAAAAGATGCTTCACTGAAATCCTTTTCTTGGGGTCCACCTATAAAATAAAAAAAAAGCTTTAGGAACCTTATTCAAATAAACTTGCTGCTTATCTTGACAGGCTATTATCTACCAAAATGTAAAATTGCATTACCATGTTACCTACAAACTACATTGTTCAAATGCATTGATTTGCAAGCGTTATAAGATCCCATGAAAACAGGTCCCCGTCATTACCTGAAGCATTTGACTAAGCAGAAGCACACTTCCCGGTGAAAGCCATTTTGGGATCTCATATTTTCCCCTCTAGAAAGAAAGAAAATATTATCCTTAGCATACGAACACATTATGGCAGTGGAATCTATGCTCATAAGACACTTACCATAATCTTTTTATACAAGACCATGACATTGTCATCATCAAATGGAAGGTATCCACACATTAGTGCATACATCAGCACTCCCATGCTCCATATGTCTGCCTGTAAGTACACAACATTATTCTTGCATGATGTACTATCAGCTTAACCCCTTAAAGACAAAGCCTAAAATGGCCTTAACGACAGACAAATTTTATGAATATGACCTGTGTCACTTTATCCATTATTAACTTCGGGATGCTTTTACCTATCCGGCTGATTCGGAGATTGTTCTCTCGTGACATATTGTACTTTACATTTCTGGTAAATTGGAGTCGATACTTATAACGAATCTTTATGAAAAACCCCAAAATAACGTGAAAAAATGCAATTTTCCAAATTATAACCATTTTCTGTATAAGCAGAAAAGTTTCATCCACATCAATTATATATTAAATAGCATTAGCAACATGTCTACTTTATGTTGGCAGCATTTATTAAACTATCTTTCATTTTTTTTAGAAAATAGAAAGCTTAAAACATTAGCAGCAATTTTCCAAATTTTCAGTAAAATTTCAAAATCAGATATTTTTAGGGACCTGTTCAGGACTGTATGTTATAAAGCCCCCAAAAGTACCTCATTTCAGAAACTGCACCCTTTGTGCATTCCGCAGCTGGCACCCGCGCGACTCCGCTCGTGTCACATTCCATTCTATGCACGTGCTGACTTCGCCCTCTGTCCAAAGAATGAACGTGTTCATTCTTTGGACGGACGACGGAATCCGCCCGTGCATAGAATGGAGTCTATGACACGGGCGGAGACACGCGGGTGCCAGCTGCGGAATGCACAAAGGATTATCCTCCGCCATTCCGCAGTGTGCACGTACCCTAAATCTGTAAGTGTACCCCGAGGTTCTCTCACAGAGTTTGGAGAATTTCACACCATACTGTCATCTCTTATTGGGACGGTACTGGCGGAAAAGACGTGTCTGGGGGGGGGGGCAGCGTACGCTACGCTACCCCCAGACACGTCACTGGATGATGAGGATGAATGGAGGAAAAAAGAATCCCCCCATTCATCCTCACGGGCTGTTTCGGTGTCGGAGGCAATATTAGCATATGCGTCCGCCACCGAAAACACCCTGGGGGCCATCTTTATACAGGGATTGGTATATGGGGTATGTAAATGTGTAATGTAGTGTAGTGTAAAACTTTATTTCATGTAGTGTGGTGTAACGTAGTGTTTTTTACGTTTTTTTGACAGTAAGAAAAAATATCCCTACGGAGCTGCTGATAAATGCTGCACTTATCAGCAGACAGTGGCGGTAGGATATAGGGAGGAAAAACGCCCCTACCCCAAAAAGGAGGAGGTGTTTGACTTTTTAACCCAAAGCAACTGATCAGTGAATAATATTCACTGATCAGCAGCTAGGGGACAGTAGAGCGACGCTGCCGAAGACTTCCGAGGCCCGCCGAAGCCCGAAGAGCCGAACATTTCCGAAGCTAGACGACGCTGGACCCGACAAAACCCAGAAGCGACCCGAAGAAGACTCGAGGACGCCGCGGACCGCAGATCATCGCTCCGGACATCCAGATCAGGTATAGTGCCACTATACACACACCTGTTGTGCACCCCTCAGCTACCTAGCTGAGGGGTGCAGAACACGGGGAAACTGTTTGATCGCCAGTTTGATCGCCCGATGTCGTTAAGGGGTTAAGAAGGACCTGTGGCCTCTCCTAAACAGATTTAGGAAATCCTCATTTTCCATGAGTTAATTCTTTTATAGCTCAAACTGTATCAAAGGGTGGTCAATCAGTTTTTGAAACAAACTTAATGCTTATAGATATTTTTCCAGGAGAAGGGACAACACATCTTTGGAATGGCTATAACATCTGGCTGTTCCTCAGACATTGAAGAAAGAAATTCCAACTATGTATGCCGATTTCCCCTTCTCATATGATTAAGAAGAATCTAAAAGCCTGAAGCCCGATGAAGTAGTGAGGCCACCCCCATACATTACATATTGAGGAGGAACAGACTAGAATCTGACTTTTAATCTCCTTTGTGTAAGCCCAATAAAAGATTGTCTTAAAAGTGGTGAAGACCTCAGAACATAGATTGTTAGCTTTTTATCCCAGGGATAAACGTCAGCCACTTTTTAAAAAGGCTTCAAAGGGGGAACTGTAGAGGTCATGATATTATGTACACTTCGTGATGCCATTAAAATATGGCTTAACGAAACAAGATGTTTACATTCCATAAAGCTTAGGTGAGTAAACACTAGTGCTACACGAGTAACTCTTCCTGTACCTCAGCCAATTAAATAATTACACAAGCCTTAGCAGAAGAATGGCCGCCTTCAGAATACATATTACACACACTGCCTGCCATCTACGCATAAATGATATCCACTTTAACCACAAACAGTGCGTTTCTTCCTTGTAATGAGAAAGCACAGCGCAAGCACGAGAATCAAAACTGCAAGACAAACTTGCTTGTCAACCAATCTCAAGAGTGTGCATAATAAAATAGTGCCAGAGCAGGCTAGTCATGGAGCAGGGCTTCTCCTTTAATCACATATTCTTGGTAAGGATAATAGATCAATTACAACACATAGATCAATTACAACACAGAGATATATAAGATGCTCTAACGTTATTTAACAATATATAGTATTAACTGGAATATGAAAGTAAGGAGGGGGCCACTGGTCCATTTTAAGGAAATTCAATAGGAGCAAATGTAAGTATACGTATTCCAAAGCCAGTAAATTACCTCAGAGCCAATATAAGCTTTTCCCTGTATGAGTTCAGGAGCTGCATATGCTGGGCTTCCACAACAGGTCATTAAGTGATAATCCATGCCACCCTACAGACGGTAGAGAAAAGAAAGACAACAGAAAGGTTAGTTACAAATATACTTGAAACACAAGAGTTGCTCTACGCTCATTTTTTGACATTTACCATTTTTTTTCTTAAAGGGAACCTGTCACCCCCCCGTGCCGGGGTGACAGGCTCCCGACCCCCCTATACTCACCTGATCCCGCTTCTGGATCCGGTCGGGTGACGGAGATCTCAGCCGCTGCAGCCCGGTGCGCGCGCTGAGAGATGAGTCCAACGCTCATAGAGAATGACAGGAGAGTCCAGCGCTCCGTCATGCTCTATGAGCGTTGGACTCATCTCTCAGCGCGCGCGCCGGGCTGCAGCAGCTGAGATCTCCGTCACCCGACCGGATCCAGAAGCGGGACCCGGTGAGTATAGGGGGCTCTAACGGGGGTCGGGAGCCTGTCACCCCGGCATGGGGGGGTGACAGGTTCCCTTTAAATGACTGAAGTGTGTCAAGCTTGTAGTGTAAGCAACTCACACAGAGTATGGCTACACCTTGGTCCAACAAAGGATATTTCCTTAGGTTAAAGAGGTATTCCCATCCCAGCCAGTTATCCCTTATACATAGGATAGGGGATAACAAGCACAGATGGAATTTCTCCGTCCGTCCCCCCCCCCCCAAGAGCTAAAAAAATGAAATTCCTCCAAATCTAGCTGGTCTTACTCACCAAGCCCCTGAGTATTTTGAGCTATCTCCCATCTTCCTAGCTGCTGCCGTTCCAGAGTTACAAGTTTTTCTATAAGATGGTCTATATCCAAGATAGGAAACTACATTTCCCATAATGCAATGATTATGCCTGATAATGGGGATGTAGCAGAGTTGAGATGGTGGTGATATAGTAGAGCTGAGATGGTGATGCCTATATAGCAGAGCTGAGATGTGAAAATGATACAGCAGAGGAGCACTCTGGGCGTCCAGGGGTCAGGATGACATGTGATGTCGACACAGAGGGTGGGGGCCAGGAGCAGGGAGTGGTGTCAGGTTGGACTGAGATTTGATGATTCCATGCACTCCGTGGGGGGTGGATGCATCTAGATAACAGCAAAACTGTGCAGAATCCATAATAACTTGATATTGGAAAGATTAAAAGCTATGGGTGTTTCCTGGTCAGAATTTTTATTTCAAAAGCTATACATAATAGATGCATAAAGGCTGAGTATTTTAGAAATGTCAGAAGATTGCAGTAAATCTCCATTCAAGTCCCTTACACATTATCATATTGGTGTAAGGGAAACATTTTATTTATAATTTTTTTTACTAATAAAAAAAAAATATATATATTATTATATATATATATATATATATATATATATATATATATATATATATATATATATATATATATATATATATATATTTTTTTTTTTTTTTTTTTTTTTATTTATTTGTATAGTGGGAAAGGGGGACTTTTAAAATTTTTAAATCACTGTGCAGAGGGTTAATTAGTGTTGCTGCCTTTTATTAGCTCTGGAGCCGGCCACACTGATGTGTGCAGGACCACCCTCATTGGAGTGGCCCCGTACACATTTAAAGTCCCTTCAGTCTAGGAAATTATTATTTATTATTATTATTATTATTAAATATATATATGTTCCTACTGCATGGGGCATGTACAGTAGGAACAAATATATATGTATTAAGGATGTGAAGGGGGTTAAACAGGGATAACATTTAAATGAGCACAGCATTCAAGGGACTAACAGCCAAATTCTGGTTCATGAGCTGATTGCACATTTATGCATATAAATTAAAAAAAAAAAAAAAAAAAAAAAAAGTAAATGAGTAAAAACACCACACACACACACCACTGTTGACTAGCCACATTATACATTTCTCCATATACTTTTCAGCTGATTGAAGGACTGTGTGAATAATCCTGAAATCATTTGTGAAGCCCTACCAGCTTGATAATTAAGCAATGCAATAGGCTCATTAAATGTGTGCCAATTTACTAGATTTGTGCTCAATTAGTAGGGGTTCACCCACAAAAAAAAAAAAAAAAAAAAAAATAATATATATATATATATATATATATATATATATATATATATATATATATATATATATATATATATAAATAATTCGTGACACTAGCGCTAAACAGACAGATATGATACACATGATAAAATATATAGACCTAAAACTTAGTCATCCAAGCATATGTGGAATTATCAAGAGTACTTGTCACTATCCATCTTTCCCCAGACCAGGGTGTAGTCACAGTAGATGGCAGAGAATAGGGTTGCTGTGGAAATGTAAGGTCAAGGGGAACTACCCAAGCAAGAACATTTCTACTGAAACCCAATATTCCAGTGTCAGGTACTGCTGCATGTCAGTCTGGCAGAGAGGCGCATAGTGACAGATACAAAGTTGACACAACGGTTTCACCTAATGGTCTGGTGAAGAGATTTTATAGAACATGTTTACAGCATTTATCTGCAATCCTCAAGCCTAGCAGTAGAGGGAGCAAGTGTTTGTAAAATTGTGGTCATCTGATTAAATTAGAAAATTTACCTTTGGCTTTGCACAGAGTCCAAAGTCTATTAGTTTCAAGTTCTGATCCTCATCAATAAGAAGATTTTCCTATTGAAAAGTAAGCAAGAATGAGAGTCAAAGCATACCTATTTGGAAAAAAGAGAAGATGATCAACTCACTGGCTTTAGATCTCTGTGTGCATATCCTTCGCTGTGAATATATGCAACAGCAGATACAATCTGCCGAAAAAACACCCTGGCTTCTTCTTCAGTTAAGCGGTCTTTAGCAATAATATAATCAAACAGCTCCCCACCTGGGCAGTACTGCAAGAGAAAAAAAACATGATGTTTTAATAAAAAAATATATATTAAACACACTGCAGCCAGCTTTTTCCCTTGCTTGCTTTAGCCCTCATGCACATAGCATAATGCTGAGCCATTAGAGAGATGTAAGGACTATTTGTGCCAACATGTGTTTACCTTAATGCAAATGTATAGCTTTTCCTCTAAAAAGCTTTGCTTTGGAAACCTTTGTAACACAGCACCCTAGTAAGCCACAAGTCTTTACGAGTTAGGCATTAAAAGAAAAAAACTCTGGAAGAAATCAATTTTTCAGGAACCCCTTGGGGGTAGCTGCAGGTTGCAAGACAAACTCTACTTACCTCTCCCCGTGCCTCCGCCACACTGCGTCACAGGCTCCGGGACGCCCAACAGAACTCATTCCACCCAACCCCCCACTCCAGAGTTGCGATGGTGTCAAAACTCAGGACCAACCAGCCTGGCTGATGAATGGACATTCTTTCGGACAAAAACAAATGCACGAGCCTGGTGGGTGTCTCAGAACAGTAAGGCAGTGCTGTGGAGGCATGGGGTGAGGGAAGTAAAACTGGTTTATTATGTCCCTCCCTGACTCATGGGAAATTATGATTTTCTCCGGACTGCTCCTTCAAAGTGCTACAGGGGAGAATGGCCTCAAATTTGGGTTTAAATAAAAAAAAAAAAAAAAAAAAAAAAAGCAGGAAGTAACTAATTGATGTGGCTCTGTGCGGGCACCAGGACAGGTAACTATAAGTCGTCACCCCCCCACCCCCCCCATTAAGATATAACTCCTGTCTAGACTTCTTTAAATTTCGTAATGGACGCGATTGTCAGTAATGGGCAGTAAATGTGATGTGAATGTTTCACATTGAAGGATGTGTATGCCTACTACACCCCTTGACTTTATAATCACACACCCATTACTTTCATTAAAAAAATTCAATCCTCTTGCATCAGACTATTAACTGAATTATCAGTGCCTGTATCTTGGGAACTGAAGGGAATATCAAGAAACTGTAATATTGGTATTGAAGGGTATATTCACACGGGCGGGCTCGCAGCGAGATTCTCGCTGCGAGCCTGGCAGGTCCTGGCAGTTCCCATACACTACATACTTGCTGCGGTCCAAACGACCGCAGCGAGTATGTAATTATACCGCCCTTAACCCCTTCTGCTCCCGCCCGGCTCCCCCGCTGTAAGCATACTTTACCTGTCCTTGCTGCACGGGTCCGGCGTCCTGCTCTCCCGCCCGGCCAATCAGTGGCTGCGGCTGGGAAACACACTAATTGGCCGGACAAGAGAGCAGGACGCCGGACCTGTGCAGCAAGGACAGCTAAAGTATGCTTACAGCGGGGGAGCCGGCCGGGAGCAGAAGGGGTTAAGGGCGGTATAATTACATACTCGCTGCGGTCGTTTAGACCGCACCAAGTATGTAGTGTATGGGAACTGCCAGGACCTGCCGGGCTCGCAGCGAGATTCTCCGCCCGTGTGAATATACCCGAAATCAGAGAATTCTAAGGCATTTAAAGGGGTAGTGCGGCGCTAAACAATTATTCACAAATTAACACACATTACAAAGTTATACAACTTTGTAATGTATGTTATGTATGTGAATGGCCCCCTTCCCCGTGTTTCCCCCCACCCACGCCAGACCCGGAAGTGTGATGCACTATACTCACCTGATTCGTGTCGACCCCTGTCCGCCATCTTGTGACAATGTCATCATCTTTGGGCGGCCGGCCGAACCGCTCCATCCGTCCGCTGAGCAGCTGATGATGCGGCAGGTGTCGGGCGCACGAGGGACGGATTGAGCGGTTCGGCCAGCCGCCCGAAGATGACATTGTCCGAAGATGGCGGACAGGGGTCGACACGAATCAGGTGATTATAGTATAGTGCAGTATTGGCCTGTTTTGGTGCCTCATCTCCCTCCAACCCTCCCCTCTCCATAGAAAACCAAGACGACAAACTGCTTTTTCATGCTAAAAATGCATCTTTCGGCTAATAAACACAACTACTTAGTTTCTTAAAATCACCTGAACTATTGATTTCAATATTACAAGAGATTTTAAGAAACTTTGTAATTGGGTTTGTTAGGCGAAAATGAATTTTTATCATGAAAAAACAGTTTGAAGCTCTCCCAGTCTTCATTGTTCTCCTATGGAGAGAGGGAAATGAGACACCAAAACAGAACAAAGAGTTAATTTACAACTACATGACCTGGCTATCTCCTCTGACAGCCAGCACTGACCTCTCTGACCTCTGAATACAGCTTTACCCAGCTCCCCATGTCCCTCCTCCCCTCTCTATAGAACAGACAGGGTTGGGTCTGATGCAACAAGTCACAATTTCCAGATTTTTTGGAAAAGAGGAGGGAGGTGGGACCTGGGAAAAGGCTATTTGAATGCAGATAATGGAATATTTGCCTAATAAACCCAATTACAAAGTTACTTAAAATCGCCTGGATTATTGATTTCTGCAAAAAAATAAAATAAAACTGACTCTTTAACTCCTTAGCGACCCATGACATATCTGATACGTCATGGTGCCACGGGGGGGTGTTCAGAGCGCTCTGAACGGCGCTGATCCCGGCTGACATGTGCAGCTGGGCAGTGCCTCTATTAGCCGGCGCGGGTCCCGTTGCTGCGCCGGCTAATTAAGCCTCTAAGTGCAGCTGTCAAACTTGACAGCTGCACTTAGAGGCTTCAGACCTGACGTCCCTGGTGTTTAGTGGGACGGATCTCCCCCCCGCAATGCGATCGTGGTGGGGAGATCCGTTCTTCTGCCCGTGCCGGGCCTCAGCGTCGGAATGACGCTGATCCAGGCTCAGCAATAGATTGCTAAGGCCTGCAGCAGGCCATAGCAATCTATCACATCGATCTTTGCTGTGTATATACACAGCATTGATCTCTATGAGAGATCAGTGCTGTCTATATACAAGTCCCCCAGGGGGACTTCTAGTTACAGTAAAAATAAAAGTAAAAATGTTTATTAATACAAAATCCCCTCCCCTATTAAAAGTCCAAATCACCCCCCTTTTCCCATTTTTATAACTATAAATAAATAAACATTACTATTAATCACATTACTGATCTCGCACAGTAACTGCGTAAGCGCCAAAAAATTCCAAAGTGCAAAATTGCGCATTTTTGGTCGTATATGCGCAATCAAGGTACAGATAGAAAGAACGCATCATGGCGCAAAAAAAATGACACCTCACACAGCCCCATAAGCCAAAGGATAAAAGCGCTGTAAGCCTGGGAATAGAGCGATTTTAAGGAACATATCTGTTAACAATGGTTTGAATTTTTTACAAGCCATCAGATAATATAAAAGTTATACATGTTACATATCGTTGTAATAGTAACGACTTGAGGAACATGCATAGCCAGTCAGTTTTACCATAGGCGAACGGCGTAAATGCAAAACTCCCTGAAATCAAAACAAATTCCTTTTTTTTTTCAATTTGACAGCGCCAATGTTTTTTTTTCCGATTTCGCAGCATATGTTATGGAAAAATAATGCTTGTCATTGCAAAGTACAATTGGTTTCGCAAAAAATAAGCGCTCATACGGTGAAAAAATGCAAGCGCTATGGCCTTTTAAACATAAAGTGGAAAAAGCAAAAGTGCAAAAACGAAAATTGGCTTTGACCTTAAGGGGTTAACAACTCTGCAATGCTTTTAACTGCGATTATCTTTTCGTGACATTAAAGGACAACTCCCGCGGGACCCAAAAAAAAAAAAAAAAAAAACACAGACACACACAGACACCATACTCACCATCTCTCCGGTGACGATCGCCACTCGATTCGCCCGCCGTCCGCCTCTCCGTCGCCGCCGTTCGCCATCCAGCGATGTCTCCGACTTCCGGGTCCAGGGGATGGAAAAGGCTGCCAGTGCGCTTGCGCACCGGCAGCCTTTTCATTGGCTGGAGCGCATCACATGGCTTCCAGCAAGCTCAGCCAATCAGGGCTGAGCAAGCTGGAAGCCATGTGATGCGCTCCAGCCAATGAAAAGGCTGCTGGTGCGCATGTGCACCAGCAGCCTTTTCATCCCCATTCACTTTGCATAAAGACGCCGAGGAGGAAGAAGACCCGGACCGCCCCTCGGCTCTGACGTCGTCGTCACCAGATGCCGCCCCGGAGAAGAGGACCGTGACGATCGTAATAGGTAATGTATACATTCCTTAACTTCCGGGGTGGGTGGTCGGGGGTCCGAAAGTGGGGGAAGGGGGCCAGGCCGGGTATTTAACCACATTACAAAGTTATATAACTTTGTAATGTGTGTTAAATGAGCAAAAAAAAATTTTTGTGGGAGTTGTCCTTTAATGGTTTGTGGTACACTTTGTTTTAAAAAAAATTATTTGCACAAAAATTAGAAAAATTTAAATTTATTTAAAATTCTCTTTTTCTAAGATAGTCATGCCACATAAATTAATTACTGCAAAATGTCTACTTTATGTTGACATTTGGTAAATGTCATTTTACCTTTAGGATGTTAGACAGCTTTGAAGTTTTGAATTTTTTTCCCTAACACAGCAAATACTAACTGAGAAATGCAACTCAATATTGATCCCTCCGACCGTCCTGAGGGCCGGCCCCCGTCTGCTGCGTCATCAGCTGCTCAGCAGCCAATCGCAGCTGAGCAGCCGATGACGCAGCAGACGGGGGCCGGCACTCAGGACGGTCTGAGGGATTCGGCCCGGCCCTCCGAAGAGGACTTCAATGACTGAAGATCGGAGACGAGTTGGCACGTGACAGGTATAGCGCACCACACTTCCGGGTACACGGGTGGGGGTGGTGGGACACGGGGAAGGGGGCCATTCACAGACATAACATACATTGTATAACTTTGTAATGTGTGTTATTCTGTAAATAATTCTTTACCGCCGCACTACCCCTTTAAGGCCCTATTCCACAGAACGATTATCGGCCGTATTCAGCCGATAATTGTCCCGTGGAATAGAAGTCAACGATCAGCCGACATTGTTCATGACGGCTGTTCATGACGGCTGATTGTTGCGTTGTTTGTCTTTCAAACATGTTGAAAGAGAAACGACTCATACAGAAACAACTCACCCGCAGGGAACGAGGAGCAAACAAGCGCTAATAGCGCTCATTTGCTCCTGTCAGTCGCCCGGTGGAATAGGGCCTTTACTCTCTATAGACAGCTGCGGCAGGAGAAGGCAATGTGCGTAAGCTAGCTCCTGATCGCCATTAAGGACAGCAGAGGGAGGCAGGGAGAGCATGACATCCAGGGTTTTCATAATGCAGGAATTCCTTGCTTTTCATGACGTCCCTGGACATCAAATAGGGGTTAAAAATAGCAAAATATATTTTTTTGCTTCATTTTTCCATTAGTCCTCTTTAATTATATTGTACAAAAGGCAGCTAACCTCAAGAACCATGAATATTTTCTTTGGGGTCTCAATAACATGGTAGAGTCTACAGACATGTTGATGGCTCAAATTCTTCATTGCTTCAATCTCAGTCTTGACACGGGGCAAGTCATCCTTAAAGGCAAAAATAAATCTATTTACAAGGCCAAGAAGGTCAAAAGGCTGTGTCAAATGTATAAAAACACAAATCACTTCAAAAATTACTTTGTGCTGTCCAGTGCATTGTAAATGAAAGTTGCAGTTCACATATTAAGTCAAGAACTGCAGGAAGTTACATTTCAGCTCTCCCACAACAGCAGAGTTACGGTGCGTTTACACACAGATATATCTGACAGATCTTTGAAGCCAAAGCCAGGAACAGACTATAAACAGGGAACAGGTCATAAAGACTGAGATTTCTCCTATTTTCAAATCCATTCCTGGCTTTGGCTTCAAAAATCTGTCAGATAAGTCTGTGTAAACGCACCCTTAGTGGCTAACCACTGATGGTTTAGTTTCAAAATAACCTTTTTTTATTATTATTATTATACAAAGACACCTTAATTAGTAGCTTCAATGCCCTACAAATCAGTAGATAGTGTTAGTTTTCTCAGATTTTTCTTTTACAAATGCAATACTGGAGGATCAAAATACGATACATAGGCTGCTAGATTGTTAGTACAAAGTATATGCGAGAGATGAGACAAGGGCTGTATGGAGAAAGCTCCATTATTTTAATCCTTGTTTTACCACTTACAATGAGAGCAAGAGATTTCCTACAAGAGGTAATGAGTATCTTAGCAAGCATCAAGACTGGGAGATTTTATGGTGGTGTTTGTGAAAAAAAAAAATGGCTTGTCCCCCAATGTCCCAATTGCTTTTCTGCTTTTTCCAGAATGGTGGGAAAGACGACTGAACAATTATCCCCCATTTAAAAAGGAGAGGTCTGGCGTTTTCTATAAGCTGAAAGCCTGCAGGGGGAGGAGGTTTATTGATTTCAAGTACCTCTTCCCATGCCCGTGGTGAGCAGCTGGAACCGCAGGACCCCTGCCAGAAATCATTTTTGTCCCGGGTTGTGATGACGTCACAAGCCGGGTTGTGATGACGTCACAAGCCGGGTTGTGATGAGGACAACCCGAGAGCCTGGTGGGGTTCCCAGTGCTCATTGAGGGCCCGGGGAAAGGTAAATTGTTACTTAAAATCAATTTTCCCATGCAGGCTGCCAGCTTTTAGAAAATACCAGACTTCTCCTTTAAAGGTTCAGACTTAGTTTTTTTTCATAAAAGTGAATTTGATTTTAGCCCCACTGCTGCAGCTCTGCATATATTTTTCAGTAGCAGTACATGGCACAACTGTCATATTCAAAGCTCACTCCAATCCTGCCAGCATAATCCTTCACTAGCAGATAAGGACTTACATCAGCGGTCAGGAAAAGAAAGGGAAAGCAGGGCGGGGGAACAAACAGCTTAGATACAGTTTTCTGTCTTTTGCAGAAAGCATCAGCTCAAAACTGATAAAGGAGACTGAAGAGATAATAGGTATGGAATGATTTGTTAGGCTTTGGGGAAGGGCTCCCCTGTGATCCCCTGCTAAACAGTTCCACCAGTACTTCCAAGACAGACTTGTCTTGGCAGTGACAGCCTGCTCAGCCAATCACTGTCTGCCGTGTTGTCCTACCTCAGTTAGCCATCATTTCATTTTTTACCATTTAAATGATTACCTAATCATACTTTGTAGTAACACCCTTATGTAGTGTCCCAGCAGAGTTGTGCCACTAAGTTCTATTGCACCTGGACAAAGTAACTTGTGTCAGGTTCACACAGTGGGATAGGATTCAAGTGTGTTGTGTTTTTTCTTCTGCATTTTATTCTATGCACAGCTGAAGGAAGCAATTGGTTAATGGTTCTGTGTCACATGTTTCTTTATCTCCTGCTACAGGTGCAGACAGTTTCCCCCTCCTTTTTCTGGTCTATCCTCTCCTTTCTTTCACCACGCAACCAATCACTGGGAGGTTTAGCTCGCCCCTAGAGAAGGAGTTGAGTTCCTGGTAGGAGGAGCTAGTCATTTCATTCAGAGTTGGTCAGTCGAGAAAGAGCGCCACCTAGAGACACTGTTCCTGCTGCAGTTCCTTGTTAGGAACTAAGAGACTCAAGTTTTCTTTTTAAAGCAAGCTACCTCAAGTATGCAGTGCTAGTTACCTCAGGAGGAAACCTGATACAAAAAAGAAGGAAAGGGACAAGGCACTACTTAAATCCGAAAAAATACATAAAGGGGTGCTCTACCCAATCTGGCATACTACTGATATACCCACTGAAAAAAAGAGAAAGCTATGCCAAAAGAAGGAGAAAGGGTGGCACGTCCACAAATCGTTGGATATATAATAAAGTATTAGACTGTACTCCAAACGCGTTCAGTCTCAACCACGAGACTTTCTCAAGGTCCCTTGAGAAAGTCTCGTGGTTGAGACGGAACGCATGGGGCTTCTTGGACCCAGACATGGACTCCCTTCTATGGTGATATTTACCCTTACTATATGGGCTTATTTGGCCACATTTACCTTTTGTTACTTCTTGTCTTGTACTGACCTACCACTGATTAATCTACACAACTGTACACATTATATGTCAGGTACTTGCTTGCATTGCAGTTTGTAACATCATAGAGGTCATAGAAGGGGTCTTTACATTTATATATGTCGGGGTACTTCCCGGGCCGGTGCTTATTTTGCACGGTTCCGTGTATGTGTCTTGTGGGTTTTAAATGTTTTTAATCTGTTTGTTTTGCACTTGCTTTTTTGTACATTAATAAAGATTACTTGATTACTTATAGTTTGGAGTACAGTCTAATACTTTATTATATATCCAACGATTTGTGGACGTGCCACCCTTTCTCCTTCTTTTGGCATAGCTTTCTTTTTTTTCCAGTGGTTACCTCAGGAGGAAAGGACGTCCTCTGAGGATCACTGTTTACACCAGGGATACCTTCTACAGAGTACAGAGCAGTGACCTGTTTTCAGCTAGGCACGGACCACAGTGGAACAAAATGCAGTTAGCCTACGTATTTAACTGTGTAACGCACAGCTATCCTGGAGAGGTTCACCCAGCGCAGGGACCTGGGACATACTACCCTGTCAGAACAGGTACCCAGATACTGTAGGGCAAAAGGTCTTAAACACGAGTACAAGAATCTTCTCACCTCTACAACTCTCAGCTACGTTATCCCAGCAGAGTACACAAGACTCTTTTCTACTCTACTATGTTTCACAGACTACCACTTTTCCGATCTTCTACCTGCACCTGAAGTAATTGAAGCTATATAAATTGTTGTGTATTGCGCTAAAGCACCAAGTAAACAGACTTTATTCTGGTTAAGTCACAGGACTCTGCCTATCATTTTGCACTAACACAGCAGAGTAACACCTGGGTTATGCAAATTCTGTGGAAGACGGCTCCGTCCGACCGGGGGTGGGTACAAACACCACTCCAGGCTACAGTGACAAGTGGCCAAGTGGCTGCCACAACATTGCCAAGCTATCCCCGGCAGGACCTTACCCATCACCCCCTGCAAACCGTACTTAATTTTACTATAATATAAAAAGTAAATATAATTTTTCATATAAAAAGTTACGTTTGGAGTAGGTGCCTTTGTTTATACCATTCACTACGTGGTCAAACTTACATGTTATCTGACCTGCTATCAGGACAAAACAATCAGACCATTATTTTTTCTGGGAAGTGATGTGACCAAAAAAAAAAAAAAAAAAAAGCAATTCTGGCAGTTGGTATTTTATTTGCGTATGTCGTTCATCACTGATAAAAAATGATTGATATATATAATTTAGGGTGCCTTCACACTTACTGCATTTACAGCAAAATCTGCAAGAATGTAGTCAATGCCTATTTAACTAATTAGCTGCCGAGCCTTAAACAGACTATGCTTATCTGCCTGCGCGCCCGCCTGCTTCTCTGGCTCCCAAGATGCGGAGCAGGCCGCCAGTGACCCAGGAGACAGCAGCAGGCAGGAGTGTAGGCAGGTAAGCATGATCTGTGTAAGGTCTGGCGGCCAACTAGTTAAATAGGCAGGGACTAAATTTTTGCAGCGGTATAAAAATGTGCAATAGCCAATAACTGTGCTGAGTATCAAAACAGATTTTGCTGCAAGGCTGACAACATGAAATCCTGTGTGAACACATGCCTATTTTTTTTTATTTAAACTTTAGTCCCCATAGAACAACAGCTTGATTGGTTGGGCCCCATGAGCAATGCAATACTATAGCATTGCATTAATCTTATCAGAGCAGCACTGTTCAGTCCAGAGCCATTAGTGGCGGCTGCTTGTGCTGAAATATAGTTCAAGTTTTAACGTCATTAGTTTGTTGACACATCTACACTTAAAGGGGACCTGTCACCCCCCGTGCTGGGGTGACAGGCTCCGGGCCCCCGCTGGAGCACCCTATACTCACCTGATCCCGCTTCTTGAGACGGTCGGGTGACTGAGATTTCAGCGCCCGAAGACCGCCGCGCACGCTCCTCAGATGAGTCCAACCCTCATAGAGAATGACGGAGCGTCGGGGATTTATATAACCCTGATTGTGACCACAAACCTCCCTCCAGAGGTCAGCTATGCCAAGCTTGAAGTATTTTGATTCCATCAGCGGCAGCGATCCTATCAGGAACAGCTGAAGCTCAGTCTATCAAGAGGGTTGATCCACATGGACATTTAAAGTAAACGGGCGATCAGCAAATGGTTATTGAAAAGTGAAAGAAAGGAGAAAAAATAAAAAATAAAATACCCCTAGGGACTCCTTGTCCATGATCTTGATGGCCACTTTCTCACCAGTCAGGAAGTGAGTTGCAAGCTTTACTTTAGCAAATCCTCCTATAAAGTGACAGAATATAGTAGTTATTAACAGAACTACAAAAAGAAAGTAAAAACACATCTTTGAGGCATACGGTGCATGCAAGAAAAGAGATACAGAAACTTCTGTCAATACCCTAGAAAATGCATTTCCAAACCAGTGTTATAACTGCCCTACCTGAAGCAGTCCAATTAAGTGTATGATTTAAGAAGTTTTATGTGGATGAACCAAGGATGTCATGGGTTAACACAAAAGTCTTCATAGCTTTCCTGTATCATTCAATTGACTACAAGCTTAAAATGTCTGTATCACACTTCATAAGCAAACAAAACAACCTTAAGGGTGCGTTCATACATACAGGATCTGCAGTAGATTTATATCTGCAGCAGATCTACAGCAAATTTGATGGATTCAAAGCAATTCTGCTACTTCAAATCCGCAGCAGATCCTGTAAGTGTGAAGGCACCCTGAAAGGGAACCAAACCTGAGAGAATAGTTTCTTCATCTATAAACTGTGTAATATATAGTGGTACCTTGGTTTAAAAGTAACTTGGATTAAGAGCATTTTGAGGTTTAAAAGCTCAGTTTTTCAAAATTGTGACTTGGTTTAAGAGCATTGTTTTGGTTTAAGAACTCCCTGTACTGGGTGGGAGGGCGACTGGGGAAGGGGCATGGTCTGCATAGCGGGGTCTACAGCACTGTACTCTGACCCAGGAAGTCTTCCTCACCATCCAAATCATAGCAGATCCACTTCAGGCTGGGGCTTGCATCAGGGGACAGGACTGTGGAGGTAATGTCTTCATAGCTGTAACCCCTCTCTCCCTAGACAGAGTGCTGCATGTAAGTGCCAACATCTGCCCCGCTCATTCCTTCATGCTGCTTGCAGTCTGTCAGTCCTGATTGGTCCATGCTGAACACACACCCCTTCTCCACTGCTGCCATGTGACCACACAGACCTCTGACAGCAGCCCTGCTTCTCTATTCTAGTCTACTGCATTATGGGGATCTGCAGCTCCATCCTGTATCTACAAACTGCTGCCGTTTTTCAGGTTTATGCACTTACTATACATCAGGGGTACTCAACAACTTTTAGTGAAGGTCCACTTACCGGGGTCTATTGTCAGGTGAAGGTCCGAGCTGAACATCAGTAGGAAACGTGATTTGTTACTTTGTCACAAACGTTCAACTATTTATATACAGAATTGCTGCTTATTAGCGGGAAAACTGGCATTTTTTTCTCTCTCACCAGGCCTTTGATATTAGGTACAAAGGGGGTGACTGCCCTGGTAGTATATAGCCCCCCTGTTGCTCCCCCAGTAGTGTATAGCCCCCCTGTGCGCTCTCCAGTAGTATATAGCCCCCTGTTGCTCCCCCTGTAGTATATAGCCCCCTGTGAGCTCCCCCCAGTAGTATATAGCCTCCCCGTGCGCTCTCCCCCTGTAGAATATAGCCCCCTGTGAGCTCCCCCCAGTAGTATATAGCCCCCCTGTGCGCTGTCCCCCAGTAGTATATAGCCCCCTGTGAGCTCCCCCCAGTAGTATAGAGCCCCCCTGTGCTCTCCCCCTGTAGTATATAGCCCCCTGTGAGCTCCCCCCAGTAGTATATAGCCCCCGTGAGCTCCCCCCAGTAGTATATAGCCCCCCTGTGAGCTCCCCCCTGTAGTATATAGCCCCCTGTGAGCTCCCCCTGTAGTATATAGCCCCCTGTGAGCTCCCCCTGTACTATATAGTCCCCCCATGCGCTGTCCCCCTGTAGTATATAGACCCCTGTGAGCTCCCCCCAGTAGTATATAGCCCCCCTTGTGCTTTCCCCCTGTAGTATATAGCCCCTGTGAGGTCCCCCCTGTAGTATATAACCCCCTGTGCGCTCCCCCCAGTAGTATATAGCCCCCTCAGTAGTATATAGCCCCCTGTGAGGTCCCCCCTGTAGTATATAGCCCCCTGTGAGGTCCCCCCTGTAGTATATAGCCCCCTGTGAGGTCCCCCCTGTAGTATATAGCCCCCTGTGCGCTCCCCCCAGTAGTATATAGCCCCCTCAGTAGTATATAGCCCCCTGTGAGGTCCCCCCTGTAGTATATAGTCCACCTGTGCGCTCTCCCCTTGTAGATGCCCCCCAGACAGAAAAAAAAAAAAAAAAAAAAAAAACAACAAAAACAACTCACCTAGCACCTCGTTCCCCGCTGCGGCTGTCTTCGTCTCTTCCAGTCGGTCCGGCCCCCCGCTGATACGCGCTCTGTAGGGATGTCCCGGGGATTCCCCAGCAGAGCACGCATCAGTGACCTCAGCGTACGCCGCCGGCCTGCACTTCCGGGAAGGACAGGCCGGCAGCGTACACTGAGGTCTGTGGTGCGCGCTCTGCTGGGGAATCCCCGGGACATCCCTACAGAGCGCGTATCAGCCGGGGGCCGGACCGACACTGCCCCCAGCCCCACAGGCGTACTGACATCTAAGGACAGTACGCCTATGGGGCGGGAGGCAGTGCGGTGGGGAGCGGGACGGACCGGATCCGGGGCGGTTAGGAGGTCTGACCAGGGGTCCTGACAGCTGGCCTCCGCGGTCCGGGTTCGGACCGCGGTCCGCCAGTTGAGGACCCCTGCTATATATTATACTACATATGCTGATTGCTATACTGTACAGTAACTTATAATACCACATATTCCGCTGTTTCTAAATGTTTGTTTCCTCTGTTCTACCTGTTATTCAGAACAAAAAAATATTTTGAGTGTGGAACCAATTGTCTGCATTTCAGACTAAATTTGCTCTGGTTCAAGAGAGGATTTGGATTACAAGCTCAGTTCTGGAACGAATTAGGTTTGTAAACCAAGGCACCACTGTAGTCCCCAACACTCTTTCCAACCATATAAGTAATCAGTATCAGTGTTACTCATAGGGCCCAAAACTGAACTTGCGCATTTGTAAATTATACCCCTGTTCGCATTAAAGGGAACCTGTCATTAGGTTTATACTGCCTTAAATGAGGGCATCATAAACAAGTGACATGCTGAGCAGATCGGTGTATTACTTATACCATTTTGTTCAGCTGTTCTCCTATTATGCAGGAGAATAGGATACTTGCCACACCCCTCCCCCGCCCTCCAGCTGCTGACTGACAGGTGACTGCCTATATACAGCATAAATAGATAACTGCCAATCAGCAGCTAGTGGGCGGAGTTTTCTGCTTTTCAGGAATATTGAGGACTACAGGGCTCACACACATAATGGAGAGAATTACTTATTGTCCATGTTATTCAGGAGGATATCTCTGAATCAGCTGCACAGAACAATGTAAGGGATATCGCACTCTGTTCTGCTTCTCTGTCAATAGTTTGTTGCAGTTCTATTGTCAGTAGGGTTATGCTGTCCTGTCTCTTTTAGGAGGTCTTAAACTGCGAAATAATTATGGCTAGAGAGAAACATCCTGAAAAAAATAAAATAAAAAAATATCACACCTCTCAAGGGAGTGTCAGCGCTTAGGGACAGCCCCTCTCTGTGACGCTGCATGCTCCTATGCTAAGAGGCGGCATGATTACAGAGAATGTTTTCCCACCAGCTATGACTACTTTACCACCACTCCAATGCCCAATTAAAATGGATGTACCTCTGATGCAGATCAGCTAAGGTAAAAAAAAAAAAAAAAAAAAAAAAAAAAAAAAAATGTACATTTGCTTCAAGTATAATTAACATAAGGCGCAGGAGTAATGCAGATATCGGATTACATGTTTGGAAACAGTGCTGGGGGCTTTATTACACTACTTATAGGTGCAGAGATTATTTTCTCATGATTGGTTCCCTTTACATTGTACATCAAACTTCTGACATCATAGCAAGATGTCAGAAGTTTGTATTGATGGGGGTGCGGAGAATGCCGCCGATTGCTTGGTTCCTTTATTGCCACTCTCACTGCCAAAGCAGCAGTAGATTAAATTATAATGGGAGCCTATGGAACTTTCAGTAGACTCCCAACATAATTCTATCTACTACTACTTTAGCAGTTAGTGGAGACAAAAGGGCAGAGTGTGCACTGCAAAGCGTTTGTCCTTTCGTTCTAGCAATTGGAAGGGGTTTAAGAAGCACCTGGTCCCCCACCAATACTCTGTTCTAATGATAGGTGCGCTTTAAAAGAAAAGATTATGTTTTAAAGTTTTTACCTGTACCAATGGTCTCATGCAGCTCATAATACTTAAGCAGTTCCTCATAATCGTCCATAGCCATTTTTTTTTAGGTCTCCTAATATCCAATCACAAGTTCTGCAAAAGTAACATTAAACATTAAACACCACACAAACCCATACTTTTTTTTTCCTTTGTCAAACAGGATAAAAACATTTCCTTCTGCTATTTTGAAGTGTCACTGTTTAATTTTTTTGCAGAAATCAATAGTACAGGCGATTTTAAGAAACGTTGTAATTGGGTTTATTAGCCGAAAAATGCATTTTTATCATGAAAAAGCAGTTGGAAGCTCTCCCCCATCTTCATTGTTCTCTATGGAGAGGGGAGGCGTTGAGGGAGATGAGGCACCAAAACAGGACAACAAAGTTAATTTACAGCTACATCACCGGGCTATCTCCTCTGAAGTCAGATGGACGCTGTTCAATGGACGACATCTGGAAATAGGCATGTACATTTTAACGCCTGTTCTAAAGAATATAACATGTGGGAACAGAGTGAGCGGCATTGCATTGACTTCAATGCAATGCCGCCCCTGTGGTAAAGAAAGGACGCTGATTCGATTACAATCAGTGTCCGTTCTTTACTGCAAAATTAAGTTGTGTGAACATAGCCTAAGGCTGGGTTTAGCAGCAGGGTTGGCAGGGTTTGGTGATGCCACTGTATATGCGGACAGCAGGTGGTACATACAACCCATATGCCCTTACTATAGCACAGAAACATTTATTCAGAGTGCAGTTTTTACGGTTTGGCAGTTTACATTTTCATACAGTTATGTACAAAGAACATACAATTAAAACCGCACATAAAAACTACACAATGGGACAATGAACGCGAGAATGACTTCAATAAAGTTCTTATTAATCAACACTATTATGCTAAAAATAACACTCAACATTGCTCTGCAGTTAAAGATTTCACAGCAGTATACACTAGTGAATGAACACTGGCATAATACCATGAAGAATAGCTACAAATAAATCAAACCTCTTGCCAAAAGCGTGGGATATTTATTCAGGATGGCAGCTTAAACAAGTTTTATCTTTAAGAAAAGGAGAAAAAAAAAAAAAAAAAAAAAGTCATAGCAACTATTTCATCCATAGTTTAGTAAACTGCGCACTGTGTGCCCCTTTTTGCAAAGAACTCTGTGCGGCATAGTCTACGACCCATAAATAAATGGATGCACCATAAGGGCTATATGAAAATACCAATACCGTCGCTGGCGTCGGTTAACTGACCTCAACCTTGCCAGGACATTATTCGCGGTATTTTCACCCCCCACGTGTGAATGCATCCCCGCCACTGCTGACCACCCGGCATGCGAATACATCCGAACCACCCGTGATCCCCATCCGGCGTGTCAATCAGTCCCCGTTACTCCTAACCCCTCCGCCCGGCATGTCAGAGCACCCTACGCCACCCCTAAGCCCCCTAACAATAAGCTGGGCTTGGCGGACAAGTTGTGGGCACTTTCCAGCATCACCTCACCACCCACGACCACCATCATTAACAATGTCCACCAAAGCCTCATGCTGCACCATGGATAAGGTGAGTGCTCCCGTCCTCCTCCAGGCATGAGCAGAACAGGGCCGCCCAAGTTAACTACAAGTACCAGGGCAAGCTGGTCCAGGTCGGCATATGCAATGCCCCCCACCCCCCCCCCGCCGGGCCAGTCCCCCCCAGCGCAGTTAAGTGCCATCCCAGCCCCCCTCTCTTTAACTCCTGAGCTCACTCTGCGATTAATAGCATTACTACTAGATGAGCACAGCAGGGAAGGCATTATGACACAGTGGGCACTATATGGGCATCAAATGGATAAAGCATGTACCACTTTATAACTCTAGGGGCCTGAATGATCAAATGTTGGCATACCTGTGCATACACGTCCTGTAGTACATAGCTGTATATCTGTGTATACACATCCTGTAGTTATATGGCTGTTTTTCTGTATATACAAGTTCAGGGCTCTGCTGAGACCCCCTAATAATAACAACAAATAATGGAAAGAGACAAGATGTCACAGCCTTGGGTTGCTGTTCAGTGAACTACTTTCCCCCCCACACAGACTTTTTTTTTAAACAAAAAATTGCCAGTTTGGCACGACCAAGTGTGTGTTGCTTACAAAAGAGGTGTGGCTTAGAAAAGGGGCAAGACAATTATCGTTACCGCGGCTACATGTACGATTAACCGTGATATTGACTTAGGCCTAAAGCACCTGTGTGCCATACATTTTTACTGAAGCTTTGCTTGGCAACCCAAGGCAGGCTTCCCCCACCATTACCGTACTATGCCTTTTTTGCTGATAAGCAAAACAGATACATCACTAATGCCATAAAAATGTTCTCTCCACAACATTACTGATCCTGATTTCTGAGGTCCTAAAAGAGTGTGTGGACGAGACTTTACAGAATGAGCCACACCCTCAGCATGCTGTATTTTGGAAAAACTGCCACAGAGCCGCAAGAACACCAGAAAGGAGAAAAAAAAGGGCATGCCAAAAAAAACAAACACTGTGTGCGTGCCAACATTTGGCCCTTGCCTTTTTGTGAGTGTAAAACCAGTCTAAGGGTGCCCTCACGCATGCTTTTTGTTTGGCATTTAAAAAAAAAAAAAAAGCCAACACAGCACATGGTGTTTTTTTTTTATGCGGTTGCATTTTTCACTTTGTTGGTGAACGTAACTTTCTGCCTTTGGCCATTTTTCAGGTTGGTGTTTTATCCGAACGTGGACTGCTGAAGTCCGTGTTCAGGTCAAAGTGCCGACCTGAATGCACATCTGGCCACTGTCTTTTTGCAAAAAAGTGGTGAAGTAGTGATAGCGACATCTAGTGGTGAAACTCTATTTTCATACAGCTGAAGTATGAAAAGGGTTATTGTTTATATGTATGTCACATGGTTCTGTGAACCTATAGGAGTCTCCTCCTCTTCTGTCCTATCATCTTTCGCTTTACTTTGTCTTACGTACTTTTTCACCCACTCACAGCACCTCTTAGATACTCTGGAGATAGGAAGTCACATGGGTAGAGGAAGTGCAAAACATCTTTTGTGTTATACGTTGTAGGGGAAGGATGCAAGCTAGAAAGCTCCCTACAGTGGTCCCTTGGGGCCCTGGCCTGCTGCCAGGTCCCCTCACCCTAAAGCGTCAGCCTTAAAGTGAACCAATCACCTCAAAAATGCATATAAAGCTAAGTACATGTGCTGTTAGACCACAGAGCACACTTCCCACACATGTTTTCATAGCCTCCTTGCCTCCCCTGTGTAAGCCACAAAGTCACTTTATAAAACTGGCACCCTGTATGCAAATTACCTTAGGTAGTCATCGGGGCGGTGTGCGGATAGCAGGTAGTCACGGTCTGCTGGGCGTCTCCCATCGTCCTGGGCGTTCTTCCGCTTTAATCACGCCTCTGTGGCCGTGATTCAAATTGCCCAGTAGCTGTGACGTCACACAGCTACGCTGTGACGCCGCCGCGCATGCGCAGTACCGCCACTTCCATTCCGGTGGTACTGCGCCTGTGCAGAATAGCCTCGAACTCCGGCTCACACTGAGTTCGAGGCTATTCTGCACAGGCGTAGTACCGCCGGAATGGAAGTGGCTGTACTGCGCATGCGCGGCGGCACAACGTAGGCGCGCCGACGTCGGGCACTGCGCACTCTCAAGTGACGTCACAGCTACTGGGCAATTTGAATCATGCCCATAGGGGCGTGATTATAGCGGAAGAACGCCCAGGACGATAGGAGACGCCCAGCAGACCGTGACTACCTGCTATCCGCACACAGCCCCGATGACTACCTCAGGTAATTTGCATACAGGGCACCAGTTTTATAAAGTGACTTTGTGGCTTACACAGGGGAGGCAAGGAGGCTATGAAAACATGTGTGGGAAGTGTGCTGTGTGCTCTAACAGCACATGTACTTAGCTTTATATGCATTTTTGAGGTGATTGGTTCCCTTTAATCAGATTCCCGTATGAGTAGGAAGACAAGACACAGCTAACAGTTTCTCCTCAGCCTACTCTACACAACACTATGCAGTGTTAAACTCCTACAGGAGAGGATAAGTCAGAGATCATCTCAACCCACACCGTGGACTAGGAGAGTCCCAGTGCAGGACAGTATCCACAGACAGCAATAAGCTGGGAACGGATTTGGATAGAGCAAAGTTACTAAGAGCCTAAGAACTCTATCTCGCAGTGCGGTTGTCAGCCGGAAATCCTCAGCATTCCGCTCATCCCAGGTAATAGAAAAAGAGAATCTGTGATTCTTTGCCCCACAAAGACACAGTGTACACTACAGCCTTAAGACATTTCCGGCCCACTGTGATCACATCCCAAGGGACCCCAAAGCAACCCGGCAGGTGAATGACCACAGTGGAACAAAGTGTAACCGGCACTTTAAAATAAAAGCAGGGGTGCCACCTTACCTGTGTGCCCAATCGGCACTGACGTCATGACACAACATCACAGGGTCTCAGCCAACCACCACAGAAGTGGCATCACACCCCACCGTCTAGCAAGTGACCGGCCGTTCCTTCGCCATAGCACCGCGGGGGCTCACCACACACACAGCTGTGTAGCGGGACCCCACCTCGCCCGCTGAATGGCTGAGCTGCCTTGAGATGCCAAGTCTCAAGCCGCAGCTCAGACTAGGAATCGGCAATGGGACGGGAGAACGGAGCGGTGCAATCCAGGACCCAGCACTGGAACCGGGGAGGCAAGTGGCCAGCTGCTTTTATATTCACCCCCTCCCCGGCTATACAAGAAAAATAAACCTGGTCCGGAGTACCCCTTAAATTATTTTCTTTCACGTGCAATGCATGCTAGGAAATGTAGTTTTTTTTCCGGCGGGCACCATCTCGGTTATAGACTGCCTTTTAATAGCTCGAGAATTGCAGCAGCTAGAAGAACCATAGATTTGGTGAGTAAGGGCCCTATTACACCAACAGATTATCTGACAGATTTTTGTAAGCCAAAGCCAGGAATGGATATGAAAAGAAAAACAATCTCAGTCTTTCCTTTATTACCTGTTCTCTGTTTAGAGTCCATTCCTGGCTTTGACTAAAAAAAAAAAAAAAAATCTGTCAGATAATCTGCTGGTGTAATAGGGCCCCCAAACCAGCTAGGTTTGGGAGCATTTCATTTTTTAGCTCTTGGGTATAATACCCCTTTAGGGTGCGTTCACCAGCAGATTATCTGACAGATTTTTTTGAGTCAAAGCCAGAAATGGACTATAAACAGGTAATAAAGGAAAGACTGAGATTTCTCCTCTTTTAAAATCCATTCCGGGCTTTAGCTCAAAAAAATCTGTCAGATAATCTGTTGGTGCATTAGGGCCTTAAAGCTATGTTCACACAACAGTCTTTGAGAAAGAAAAAAAAGAAGTAAAAATACATTTATAAAACGTCCTTGATTCCGTACAACTGTTATATAGTGGCTATGTTCACACTTTTGTTAGGTAAAAATAAGTTTTTACCTTTACATTGCCGCAAGTCAAGCCATGCATGAAAAATGACCGTGTCATTGAGTATGTGTAAAAGTACCCTAAGGATGTGCTAACAAGGGCTGAACGAGTCTCTAACAGCAGGTATCATTGGGTATCTCTGTTTTATTGGGATAAGTGCTTAGAAGAAATGGCCCAAGGAAGACAAGAAAATTAGCAATGAGGTCTTTAACCCCTTAGCGACCCATGATGTACCTGGTACGTCATGGTGCCGCAGGGGGTGTTCAGAGCCGGGCAATGCCTCTCCCCGAAGAGAACATCACACACATCCCCAGATGGCACAGCAGGGCAGGGAGTGCAGCCCAGCTCCCAGGAGAGCACATCACACACATCCCCAGATGGCACAGCAGGGCAGGGAGTGCAGCCCAGCACACAGGAGATCACATCACACACACATCCCCAGATGGGACGGCAGGGCAACACACAGGAGAGCACAGCACAGCACACACTTCCCCCAGATGGCACAGCAGGGCAGGGAGTGCAGCCCAGCACACAGGGGATCACATCACACACATCCCCAGATGGGACGGCAGGCAGGGAGTACAGCCCAGCACATCACCCAGATGGCACAGCAGGGCAGGGAGTGCAGCCCAGCACACAGGAGAGCACAGCACACACATCTCCAGATGGCACAGCAGGGCAGGGAGTGCAGCCCAGCACACAGGAGAGCACATCACACACATCCCCAGATGGCACAGCAGGGCAGGGAGTGCAGCCCAGCACACAGGAGATCACATCACACACACATCCCCAGATGGGACGGCAGGGCAACACACAGGAGAGCACAGCACAGCACACACTTCCCCCAGATGGCACAGCAGGGCAGGGAGTGCAGCCCAGCACACAGGGGATCACATCACACACATCCCCAGATGGGACGGCAGGCAGGGAGTACAGCCCAGCACATCACCCAGATGGCACAGCAGGGCAGGGAGTGCAGCCCAGCACACAGGAGAGCACAGCACACACATCTCCAGATGGGCAGTCTTTACTATTCAGATGTGCCCACCTAATGCCATGTGTGGCCCCCCGACGTGCCCTCTTCCCCAGATACCACGAGCCCTCCTCAGGACCCACGTGACATTATACTGAGCCCTGCCGAAGGATACAAACTATAAACTCTGGCTATATACTGTATATCCATGCACTCTATACAAACAGTAGCGTGTTGTCAGCGCGCACACCCGATGGCTCGCATGTCAGAAGGAAACAGTGCAGACTACTAAACCCACGCTCTAATGCTACACAACCATGGCTGCACAGCGGCGCACCGACCTGTCGCTAGCTCCTCTCAGCAGCACCTACAGCCTGAAAGTCATGGAGCCGCCGCTGAACCGCAGGTCACTGGGCAGAGCCTGGCTACCGCATCTGACGGAATGAACATTTAAATTTGCCGGGGAACAAAGACAACTTCCGGCCAGAGAGCAGTAACCAATAGAATCAAACCTCTGCAACAGCGTTGTGCATGCCGGGAGGAAGGTCGTACAAAACCATAGGATGTGACGGTGCGGAGGTGCCATGATGGTGCAGGAATACAAGTGAGAAAGTTCCCCACCTTCATTTACTTTACATTGGCTGAACAATAATGAAACATATATCCACAGAGCAATACTCACATGTGCGCCTGAAGGGGATACTAGCAAATTCTCTGCGTCTCAGAATCACGCTGGGACTAGGCGGTGGGCGGAAGTATGCAGTCCCTCCAAAAATACCACCCCTCAGGTCACATGAGTGAGTGCTCATAGACGTCCTGTCAGGACGGTAAACGCTAGAGTGTATCCTCTCCTTTGAGTGTGATGTCACCAGGAGGGGCGGGGCCTCGACCGGAAGTAGCAAGCAGTGAGTTGCTGTACCATTCACTGTGCAGAAACAGAGGGAAGGAGGGATACAGGGGGAGAGGACTGGTGTGGGGGTCTGTATACAGGGGAGAGGACTGGTGTGTGTGGGGTCTGTATACAAGGGAGAGGACTGGTGTGTGTGGGGTCTGTATACAGGGGGAGAGGACTGGTGTGTGTGGGGTCTGTATACAAGGGGGAGAGGACTGGTGTGTGTGGGGTCTGTATACAAGGGGGAGAGGACTGGTGTGTGTGGGGTCTGTATACAGGGGGAGAGGACTGGTGTGTGTGGGATCTGTATACAGGGGGAGAGGACTGGTGTGTGTGGGATCTGTATACAGGGGGAGAGGACTGGTGTGTGTGGGGTCTGTATACAAGGGTGATGACTGGTGTGTGTGTGGGGTCTGTATACAGGGGGAGAGGACTGGTGTGTGTGTGGGGTCTGTATACAGGGGGAGAGGACTGGTGGGGGGGTCTGTATACAGGGGGAGAGGACTAGTGTGTGTGGGGTCTGTATACAAGGGAGAGGACTGGTGTGTGTGGGGGGGGTCTGTATACAGGGGGAGAGGACTGGTGTGTGGCATCTGTATACAGACACATACCAGTCCTCTCCTCCTGTATACAGAGCACACACACCAGTTTTCTCCCCTGTATACAGACCCCACACACACCAGTCCTCTCCCCTGTATACAGACCCCACACACACCAGTCCTCTCCCCCTGTATACAGACCCCACACACCAGTCCTTTCCCCATGTATATTGAACCCACACACCAGTCCTCTGCCCCTGTATACAGACCCCACACACTCCAGTCCTCTGCCCCTGTATACAGACCCCACACACTCCAGTCCTCTCCCCCTGTATACAGACCCCACACACACCAGTCCTCTCCCCCTGTATACAGACCCCCCCACCCACCCCCCTGTATACAGACCCCCCCACCCACCCCCCTGTATACAGACCCCACACACACCAGTCCTCTCCCCTGTATACAGACCCCACACACCAGTCCTTTCCCCATGTATATTGAACCCACACACCAGTCCTCTGCCCCTGTATACAGACCCCACACACTCCAGTCCTCTGCCCCTGTATACAGACCCCACACACTCCAGTCCTCTCCCCCTGTATACAGACCCCACACACACCAGTCCTCTCCCCCTGTATACAGACCCCCCCCTGTATACAGACCCCACACCCTGTATACAGACCCCACACACACCAGTCCTCTCCCCCTGTATACAGACCCCCCCACACCAGTCCTCTCCCCCTGTATACAGACCCCCCCACACACCAGTCCTCTCCCCTGTATAAGAGCCCCACACACACACCAGTCCTCTCCCCTCTATACAGACCCCACACACACCAGTCCTCTCCCCCCTGTATACAGACCCCACACACACCAGTCCTCTCCCCCTGTATACAGACCCCACACACACCAGTCCTCTCCCCCTGTATACAGACCCCACACACACCAGTCCTCTCCCCTGTATACAGACCCCCACACACACCAGCCCCCCCTGTATACAGACCCCCCACACACCAGTCCTCTCCCCTGTATACAGACCCCCCCCACACACACACACCCTGTATACAGACCCCACACACACCAGTCCTCTCCCCCTGTATACAGACCCCACACATCAGTCCTCTCCCCCTGTATACAGACCCCCCCCCCCCCACACCAGTCATCTCCCCCTGTATACAGACCCCACACACCAGTCCTCTCTCCCTGTATACAGACCCCACACACCAGTCCTCTCTCCCTGTATACAGACCCCACACCAGTCCTCTCTCCCTGTATACAGACCCCACACACCAGTCCTCTCTCCTGTATAAGACCTCCCCCACACACACCAGTCCTCTCCCCTGTATACAGACCCCACACACAGCAGTCCTCTCCCCCTGTATACAGACCCCCCACACTCCAGTCCTCTCCCCCTGTATACAGACCCCCCACACTCCAGTCCTCTCCCCCTGTATACAGACCCCACACACACCAGTCCTTTCCCCCCTGTATACAGACCCCACACACCAGTCCTCTCCCCCTGTATACAGACCCCACACACTCCAGTCCTCTCCCCCTGTATACAGACCCCACACACACCAGTCCTCTCCCCCTGTATAGAGACCCCCCCACCCACCCCCCCTGTATACAGACCCCACACCCTGTATACAGACCCCACACACACCAGTCCTCTCCCCCTGTATACAGACCCCACACACCAGTCCTTTCCCCATGTATATTGAACCCACACACCAGTCCTCTGCCCCTGTATACAGACCCCACACACTCCAGTCCTCTCCCCCTGTATACAGACCCCACACACACCAGTCCTCTCCCCCTGTATACAGACCCCCCCCCACCCACCCCCCCTGTATACAGACCCCACACCCTGTATACAGACCCCACACCCTGTATACAGACCCCACACACACCAGTCCTCTCCCCCTGTATACAGACCCCCCACACCAGTCCTCTCCCCCTGTATACAGACCCCCCCACACACCAGTCCTCTCCCCTGTATAAGAGCCCCACACACACACCAGTCCTCTCCCCTCTATACAGACCCCACACACAACAGTCCTTTCCCCCTGTATACAGACCCCACACACACCAGTCCTCTCCCCTGTATAAACCTCCCCCACACACACCAGTCCTCTCCCCCTGTATACAGACCCCACACACACCAGTCCTCTCCCCCTGTATACAGACCCCACACACACCAGTCCTCTCCCCCCTGTATATAGACCCCACACACACCAGTCCTCTCCCCCTGTATACAGACCCCACACACACCAGTCCTCTCCCCCTGTATACAGACCCCACACACACCAGTCCTCTCCCCTGTATACAGACCCCCACACACACCAGCCCCCCCTGTATACAGACCCCCCACACACCAGTCCTCTCCCCTGTATACAGACCCCCCACACACACACACCCCCTGTATACAGACCCCACACACACCAGTCCTCTCCCCCTGTATACAGACCCCACACATCAGTCCTCTCCCCCTGTATACAGACCCCCCCCCCCCCACACCAGTCATCTCCCCCTGTATACAGACCCCACACACCAGTCCTCTCTCCCTGTATACAGACCCCACACACCAGTCCTCTCTCCCTGTATACAGACCCCACACCAGTCCTCTCTCCCTGTATACAGACCCCACACACCAGTCCTCTCTCCTGTATAAGACCTCCCCCACACACACCAGTCCTCTCCCCTGTATACAGACCCCACACACAGCAGTCCTCTCCCCCTGTATACAGACCCCCCACACTCCAGTCCTCTCCCCCTGTATACAGACCCCCCACACTCCAGTCCTCTCCCCCTGTATACAGACCCCACACACACCAGTCCTTTCCCCCCTGTATACAGACCCCACACACCAGTCCTCTCCCCCTGTATACAGACCCCACACACCAGTCCTCTCCCCCTGTATACACACCCCACACACCAGTCCTCTCCCCTGTATACAGACCCCACACACACCAGTCCTCTCCCCCTGTATACAGACCCCCCACACTCCAGTCCTCTCCCCCTGTATACAGACCTCAAACACACCAGTTTTATCCCCCTCTATACAGACTCCACACTCCAGTCCTCTCCCCTGTATTCAGACCCCACACACACCAGTCCTCTCCCCCTGTATACAGACCCCACACATCAGTCCTCTCCCCCTGTATACAGATCACACACACCAGTCCTGTCCCCCTGTATACAGACCCCACACACCAATCCTGTCCCCCTGTATACAGACCCCACACACCAGTCCTCTCCCCCTGTATACAGACCCCATACACACCAGTCCTGTCCCCCTGTATACAGACCCCACAAACACCAGTCCTGTCCCCCTGTATACAGACCCCACACACCAGTCCTCTCCCCTGTATACAGACCACACACACACACACACACCAGTCCTCTCCCCCTTTATACAGACCCCACACTTCAGTCCTGTTCCCTGTGCAGCTAAGGGTCCTGTTACACCAAAGCATTATTTGGCGTACTCTGATGTTTCCTGGCTGATTTGGTGTTATAATCCATTATATGGACTGATTGTGGTCTTCAAACTGGTTGAGAAATCCAGATGACCATAACACTGCTGTCTACAATTGGCAGCCTGAACGATCAAAGGATTGTCCGGGCTGCCCCTACCACAGCTGCTCAGGGTTTCCCCGCTCCCTGTATGTGCGTGTAATAACACAGACAGCGAGCGGGGAGCAAGAGGGAAGCGAGCACTGACCTAACATTTCGCCGCTCTCTTTCACATCTTAATCATGCTGTGTAATACGGTCCTCTGCAGTGAGAGCATTAGAGGAGAGGATACATTCTAGACACTTAAGTACTGAACATGCTAGAATGTATCTCCTGCAGTGAGAAACTCAGAGGAGAGGATACATTCTAGCCATTTCAGTACTGAACATGCTAAAATGTATACTCTCCTCTGAGTTTATCCTCTCTTCTGAGAGGGTATATATTCTATCCACTTCAATACTAAACATGCTAGAATGTATCCCCTACAGTGAGAAACTCAGAGGAGAGGATACACTCAGAGAAGAGGATACATTCTAGACACTTAAGTTTTGAATATGCTAGAATGTATACCCTATAGTGAGAGCCTCAGAGGAGAGGATACTTTCTAGGCGTTTCAATAGTGAAAATGCTAGAATGTATCCCCTTCAGTGAGAAACTCAAGGGAGAGGATACATTCTAGGCTCTAGCTTTCAGGACGGCCATAGCCCTTGCTTCCTATGCTCTGTCCTCTTAGTGAAGTTAAATTGCATAGCCTGGACAAATACCAGTCAGAAAGTATAATATGTCAACGACGTCAGTAAGCAAGAACCTCAATATTATATATATATATACACAGTGCACATCCAGGCCAGCACAAGGAGGGAGACAGTGAACAAATACTATCACAGGCATGGAGTGCAGTGATATAAAAAACTCTCAGGACACACATAAAAAGACGCAGACAAGTTAAACAGTGTGAACAAGGATCAAAAAAACAAACATGAAAGTGTATGAGTGTCAGTTCTAAGCAAGTGACTTCTATTAATGACAGAGAGACAACATTGCTTATAATAACATTGCAGTTGTCATAAGTAAAAAAATATACAGTGGTACCTTGGTTTAAGAGTAACTTGGTTTAAGAGCGTTTTGGTAACTTTGGTTTAAGAGCTCACAGTTTTTCAAAATTGTGACTTGGTTTAAAAGCATTGCTTTGGTTTAAGAGCTCCCTGTACTGGGTGGGAGCGTGAGTGGGGGAGGGGCAAGGCCTGCATAGCGGGGTCTACAGCACTGTACTCTGACCCAGGAAGTTTCCCTCACCTTCCAAATCATAGCAGATCCACTTCAGGCTGGGGCTTGCATCAGGGGACAGAACTGTGGGGGTAATCACTCCATAGCTGTAACCCCTCTTTCACCGGACAGAGAGTGCTGCTATACTATGCCCACATCTGCCCTGCTCATTCCTTCATGCTCCCTGCAGTCTGTCAGTCCTGATTGGTCCATTCTGAACACACACCCCTTCCCCATTGCTGTCATGTGACCACACAGACCTCTGACAGCAGCCCTGCTTCTCTATTCTAGCCTGTTGTACTATGCTACTGCATCATAGGGATCTGCAGTTTCATCCTGTATTTACAAACTGCTGCTGTTTTTCAGGTTTATGCAGTTACTATACATTATACTCCACATGCTGATTGCTATACTGCACAGTAACTTATAATATCACATATTCAGCTGTTTTTCATTGTTTGTTTATTTGTTTTACATGTTATTCAGAATATTAAATCATTACTTTTGGGTTGTGGAACCAATTGTCTGCATTTCAATGATTTCCTATGGGAAAATTTGCTTTGGTTTAAGAGTGGATTTGGATTACAAGCATGGTCCGGGAACGAATTATGCTCGTAATCCAAGGCACCACTGTATATATGTCAGTTCATAATAGGAAATCAAGAAGATGAAATTTAATATGATAGTAATGTACAGTAATAATGGACAATAATGACCATGGTTTACTAGCAGCCAAAACCAGGTTGGGCAATGAACAGTGCAGGGAGGGAAGCGTGACTACTAGAAATAAGTGAAACCAAGCGTGTTGCATTTGAATACCAATGGCTGAAAAAGTTTGGTGCCGTCCCAAGGCTGCCTGGAAAACATAAATACAGCCAGAGCAATCTTTTGGGCAGGGCAAGCAGCTGCCCGGGGGCCCATGACTCATGGGGGGCCCCTCTGCCCAGACTCAGTCCCCTCCACACATACAGCAGCATCAGTGCGACTAAGAGGAGGCGTGGCTTGACATAGTGGCCATAACATTGGCTGCACACTGCCAGCAGCAGGGGAGTGACCTGAGCTGTGGAGAGGAGCATAGCAAGATACAGATCCGGAGATCAGCAGACAGTAGCAGGTACACAGCCCTCAGAGTCTAGGTTGTGGCTGCTCTCATCCCTCGGGGGTACACCCCTAAGCTGATGAAGGCCATGCTTGGCCGAAACACGTCCTTGTACCATATGTTTGCTACACTACAATAAAGAAGCATAATTTACTTGGTGAGTGTTGGGCTCTTCCTAATATCTGAACATTTTTCTCACCTCGAGCACCACCGCCACGGAAGTGCCGTCTTCTACATATTTCTACAGTATCTACCTGGATCGTGCACCGTTCAGTACACCGATGTCTTCCACCTTGTCATTCAATGAGACAGAAACCGCTAGGATCCTAGCACAGACTACAGTTTCAACGGACTTTCTACAAATCCCTCAAAGCGAATTCAAGAAAAGAGATTTTGAACGTGAAACAAGAAAACTTACATCACTAGAGTTGCACGTTGCAACTCTCACGGAATATCACAAGCAAAACAAGATACCTAGAGGCCTGAGATCACACCTACGCCCCACTTTCTTTGTGGAGGATATTGCATACTGCAAAGACTTTGCAAAAATTCTAAATAAATGCTCCTTGGACATCATCCTTCTGACCATTGACAGACTGCACAAAGAGATCACCACCACTTGTGAAAAGATCATCGCATCTGAGCTACAACTTTGCGATTCACTCCAGGAACTAGACTTCACTTCGCTAAAAGAAGCCCTGGACACCCAGATTGCATCTTACCGCAAAGAATTAGAGGAAACCAAGAAAGCCAAATTTCTCCGGGACACAGAGGACTACATTAACAAGACCCCGAAACAGCTGTCTGTGGATGGATACCTTGCTGAGGTGGTTTCCTTGACTGGAGAACGCTTTGGCTTGGTTGTTCCTTCCCGGAGGGAAGGTCTGGCTAGTTCACTGACGTCGAGACATGTGATGGTGTCTCTGCAGTGTTCTTTTGCATATTCGATTTCCCAGGGGGCAATTTTCTAGAATACACTGACGTTGAGACGTGATGGTGTATCTGCAGTGTTTTGGTTGATCTCCCTGAGGTCAACCAGCGTCCTTTTGCATGCACTTACTAGTCATTGCTCCCACTAGCCAGAAACCTACTTTACACTTATGAGGGGCAAAAACCCCGAAACAGCTGTCTGTGGATGGATACCTTGCTGAGGTGGTTTCCTTGACTGGAGAACGCTTTGGCTTGGTTGTTCCTTCCCGGAGGGAAGGTCTGGCTAGTTCACTGACGTTGAGACATGTGATGGTGTCTCTGCAGTGTTCTTTTGCATATACATTAACAAGACCGTCTACAGATGGCAGGACCCGTCTGGTGGCTCCCGTCCGTTGGGAAGATTCGGCAGAAACAACTATCTATCCTCAGATTCTGCCAGCGACCGCTCGGCACCAGCAGGAGACCGCCGCCCTTTTCCAAGGGCCAACCAAAACCGCCAAAGAAGACGAGGCGGGCAAGTTGCCACCACCGTATCTATTCTTAGTTCCCAAGCCCAATGGGACCTACAGACTCATCATCAACCTAAAACCTGTAAACAAATATGTGAGATACAGGAGGTTCAAGATGGAGTCAATAAAAAGTACAACTCCTCTAATCCCAACAGGCGCCATGATGGCGTCAATCGACTTAAGAGACGCGTATTACCATGTCCCGATTCACCCATCCTCCCAAAAATACCTAAGGTTTGCCATCAAGATGGACGTGAAGGAACAACATTTTCAGTTCTGCGCCCTTCCCTTCGGGATCTCGTCAGCTCCACGCATATTCACCTGCATCATGAGCGAGGTCACTTCCTATCTACATCTGCAGGGTATCAACGTGATTGCCTACTTAAACGATCTTCTTCTAGTAGCAAACTCTTCACGGAAACTTCTAGAGGATCTATCACTTACCAGGAACCACCTCCTCTCACTGGGATGGTTCCTGAACGACAAAAAATCAGACCTCAACCCAGGTACAGAAAAAATCTTCCTGGGGATTCTTCTCAACTCATAAAAACAAATGTCTTTCCTTCCATCAGAGAAAGAGGAAGCTCTCATGGAAAAGATAAAATTGTTTCGCAGGAAGAAAGCATGTCGTATCAGGGAAGCCATGTCAGTTCTGGGATCAATGACCGCATGCATTCCAGCGGTACCATGGAGCCAGGCACACTCCAGAGATCTGCAGTTCCAAATTCTCTCATCTTGGAACAAACAGAAGTGGGGACTAGACAAGATAATGGAAATTCTGTTATCAGTCCGTCAGTCTCTAAACTGGTGGTTAGACCCGGTCAATCTGAGGAAGGGAGTTCATTGGAACACAGTTCCAAAGAAGATTCTTACCACGGACGCAAGCATGTCAGGTTGGGGTGCGAAGGTGGTGTTAGGAACCGGACAGCAGGACAAGACAAACAGTGAGCCCTAAGCTCAGCCCCGCCCACTGTCCTCTACCTATTTGCCACAATCCGCCCTTAAATGGCGGCGAGCAACTGGGCGGCAGTCCCTGCGCTGGCTAGGTGGGATACAAGGACAAGACAGACAGACAAAACACAATAACGAATGGTCAACAGTCCGGGTCACAACAAACGGGCAGCAAAAGTACAAAATCACAATCCGAAGGCAAAGTCAATATACAGGCAGTATGGTCAGTGGCAGGCAGCAAACAATAATGGTTAGAAAGGCAAAGCAGGGTCAGAATCAACAGAGCAAGAATAGAAACACAGAACCAGGCAGAGACAAGCTCAATATCCGGCAATGAGAGCACAGACTGGGTTAGTTATATAGGAGGCCAGGATTCTGGTCCAGAATGTAATTGGACCATCCCCCTGATCTCCAAGCACAGACACCTGAGAACAAGACAGATCCATTGGCAGGATGACCTGTCAGTCACAGCAGAACCAGAACACAGATTAACCCTGACATGGCCAGACAGAACTCAGCAGGTGAAGTCGGGTGTGTCTCCCAACAAAGGTGAGCAAATAAACCAGTGTTCACACACTGCAAACAAAACACAGAAACAGGATACAAGAATATCAGCGCCTTCTCGGCCGAACAGCACGAGCCGAGGGGCGCATAATGCTCTGCAGAGATACCATCCTGACAGTACCCCCCCTTTTACGAGGGGCCTCAGGACCCTCACAGGACTCAACTTCACTTAGAAGATTGCCATCTGACTCACATTCATCAGAAGACGAGTCCATGGCATGGAGAACAGGCTTACTGACAGGACGAGCAGAAGAACATGATAAATTGGCATCAGATACAGGCAAATCAGTTACAGTAGAACTAGCAATTTTTATTTCGCCGGAGGGTACCTGTGCGCCCAAGTGACCTTCCTGGGAGTCACCTGGACGCCGATGATCTGGGTGCAGGTTTTCTTGCCGCTTGGGACGCTTGTGGCAGAAACTGATGAAGTGGCTACTGTCACCACAGTAATAACACAGACCGTTGTGTCTACGATGTTCTCGCCTGGTCCTGGCGTCCAATAGTCCCAGCTGCATGGGCTCGTCCTCATGAATATCAGGGATAACAACAGAGTGTTTGACAGAGCAGGGGACAGAGGTCTTAGAAGGGTCAGAGCCTACTTTCTCCCTATGTCTGTCACGGAGCCTACGGTCTATGCGAATAGCCAAATTCATGGCCTGCTTTAGGGTGGAAGGATCTGGGTGTCCTGTCCAGGCATCCTTAATGCCATCAGACAACCCCTGCTTAAATTTGCATCTAAGCGCAGGATCGTTCCATCCGGATGGAACGCACCACTGGCGGAACTCGGCACAATACTCCTCCACTGGTCGGTTGCCCTGTCTCAAAACTGTCAACTGCCTCTCAGCTGCTGCTGCCCTGTCAGGGTCATCATACTGTAATTCCAATGCGGAGAAAAACTGATCCACAGAAGACAATTCAGTGGCATCTGGAGGCAAAGAAAAGGCCCACTCCTGCGGAGGTCCTTGTAAGAGTGACATAATAATGCCCACTCTCTGGCTCTCATCCCCAGAGGACCGGGGACAAAGTCTGAAAAACAACTTACATCCCTCTCTGAAGATCCGAAAGGCCCTTCTCTCGCCCTTGAACCTATCAGGAAGCTGCACTGGAGGTTCTGGGGGAACAGCAGCAGATAGCATGGCATTTTGGCCCAGGAAAGACTCTACCTGCTGCACCCGTTGCGTAAGGTCCAGAACAAGCTGGTTGAGACTTTGCATTTGCTCAACCAGAGCTTTCATGGGGTCCATAGCAAGGTGGAGAGAGAGAAGAGAAAGAAAAAAAAAAAAGTAAGGCCGGATATTCTGTTAGGAACCGGACAGCAGGACAAGACAAACAGTGAGCCCTAAGCTCAGCCCCGCCCACTGTCCTCTACCTATTTGCCACAATCCGCCCTAAAATGGCGGCGAGCAACTGGGCGGCAGTCCCTGCGCTGGCTAGGTGGGATACAAGGACAAGACAGACAGACAAAACACAATAACGAATGGTCAACAGTCCGGGTCACAACAAACGGGCAGCAAAAGTACAAAATCACAATCCGAAGGCAAAGTCAATATACAGGCAGTATGGTCAGGGGCAGGCAGCAAACAAGAATGGTCAGAAAGGCAAAGCAGGGTCAGAATCAACAGAGCAAGAATAGAAACACAGAACCAGGCAGAGACAAGCTCAATATCCGGCAATGAGAGCACAGACTGGGTTAGTTATATAGGAGGCCAGGATTCTGGTCCAGAATGTAATTGGACCATCCCCCTGATCTCCAAGCACAGACACCTGAGAACAAGACAGATCCACTGGCAGGATGACCTGTCAGTCACAGCAGAACCAGAACACAGATTAACCCTGACATGGCCAGACAGAACTCAGCAGGTGAAGTCGGGTGTGTCTCCCAACAAAGGTGAGCAAATAAACCAGTGTTCACACACTGCAAACAAAACACAGAAACAGGATACAAGAATATCAGCGCCTTCTCGGCCGAACAGCACGAGCCGAGGGGCGCATAATGCTCTGCAGAGATACCATCCTGACAGGTGGACTCTTTTCTATACCAGGGCACTTGGTCTCTGGAAACAGCCGGAAGATCATCCAACTACAGGGAACTCCTTGCGGTATGGATGTCTTTGCAACAAGCCAAAGATACCTTGCAGAGATCTCATTTTCATGTCCTTACGGACAATATAACAGTGGTTGTGCACCTAAGACACCAGGGGAGCACAAAGCAAAACTCCCTCTGATATATCTCGGACAAGATATTTCGCTGGGAAGAAAAGAACCTTCTCTCGGTTACAGCCACTCATCTCCGGGGAATAGAAAATTCCCAGGCAGATTACTTGAGCAGGCATGTCCTATTGCCGGGGGAATGGAACCTGAAGGATTCGGTCTTCAAGATGATTACGGGGAAATGGGGCCCACCACAGGTAGACCTCTTTGCGAACCACAGGAACAAGAAGACAAGGAACTTCTTCTCCCTTCAACCAATTGGAAACCCGTTAGGAATAGATGTTTTAGCTCACCCCTGGACCTTCAGCCTGGCCTACGGGTTCCCACCTATTCCTCTAATACCCAAGGTATTACAAAAGATCTTAAAGGAAGAGGTGACAGTAATATTAATTGTCCCATTCTGGCCCAAAAGAGCCTGGTTTGGGATGCTGAAGAAGATGGCCCTGGAACCTCCTTTGCTTCTGCCGTCAGACCTGGACCTTCTACATCAGGGTCCACTTCTCCATCCAGGACTTGCAAATCTAAAACTTTCAGCATGGATCCTGAATGGGAGATGCTTAGAAGCAAGGGGCTTTCAGATACAGTAATTTCTACCATCTAGAACAGCAGGAAACCAGTGACCTCAAAAATCTATTTGAAAATTTGGAAAGTCTTTAATGCCTGGTGTCCGACTAAGCCGGCCTTTCCTGCTAATCCCAACATCCCGCTTATTTATGAGGAGTGCAGTCAGACAGAATCCTCCTATTAAAAATTTACTTCCCCCCTGGGACCTAAACATTGTACTTGAATGTTTGACTCAACGTCCCTTCGAGCCATTACCAGAATGTGACTTAAAATTTCTGTCATACAAAGTCGCTTTTCTCGTAGCAATTGTGTCAGCAAGAAGAGTAGGAGAGATGCAGGCATTTACTATTAGAGAACCCTACTGCCTGATCCAAGAAGACAGAATTGTCTTAAAAACAGATCCAAATTTCTTACCTAAGGTAGTAACGTCTTTTCACAGATCTCAAGACGTAGTTCTTCCCTCCTTTTGTGCTTCACCAAGAACTGACCTGGAACACAAGTTCCATTCCCTTGATGTAAGAAGAGCAGTCTTACACTACCTTAAAATATGTGAGCCATAGAGGAAAGATCAGTCGCTTTTCGTTCAGTTCCAAGGGAAAAACAAGGGAAAAAAGGTGTCAAAGAGTGTGTTAGCTCGTTGGATAAGAAACGCTATAATTGAATCTTATAGTCTACAAGATCTACCATCCCCACTGCTGGTCAAAGCCCATTCCACCAGGGCTATAGCAACAACATGGGCAGAGAAGGCATGTGCATCTATTGAGCAGATCTGCAAAGCAGCCACCTGGTCTACTCCACATACCTTCACGAGACACTACAGACTACAGCTACAACGCAACGAAGACCTTGAGTTTGATAGGAAAGTTCTACAAGCTGTGGTCCCTCCCTAAGGTAATTTGTTGGTATTCAAATGTATAACAGTGTAGTAGGCTCTCAAGAAGTGGGTGAAATAATACTATAGGTGTAGCTATAATGATTATATGTCAACAAAATTGAATGAAAATATTTAATGCTACAATTCATAAACGGCAATAATCTAAATGCATAGAGAAATAATTAAAAATACCATAAAAAAAAAAAAATGGATAAATACACGTATATATATATCTGATAAAACGTCCACATGGACAATAAAATATCCAATGAATGGTGGAATATATATATATAAAAATAAGAAAAGAGCCAAGTGATGAGCACCGCGCCGGGCCCAGCGCGGTCACCCCACTTAAATAATGGTAGTCCCGAATCACGGTTTTTAACCTAGGCTCGTATTGTTGTTGAGCCGGTGTACTTGTACTTTAGATAGATAATACTCCTTTTAAAATGAGATCATGGAAGGGAGAATTAAAAGACAAGTAAATGGTGGTGGGATATCCACCTCTCACCCTGCTGGTGATATCATCTGCGGTCAAATGCGGTATTGTGATGGTAATCCGTGAACCAGTCTCTGCGGTCAGCTTGGGAGCCGTGCAATCGCGGTCTAGTGCAACATATGCGTTGACTTGAGTTGTTGTGGCGTCCGCGTGGATGGGAGCGCGCGCTCCTTCCGGCTGCTGTTGTATAGGGTGCCAGAGGAATATGGCTCCGGTTCGGGATCTACGTTTGTAAACCTAGGTATAGTTTCTGAAAGGCTCTGTTATCCTGAGTTCCCGGGACGCGTTTCAGGAGATCTGCTCGCTCCTTTCCTCAGCAAAAGGAATCTGGATAACTCTAATGTCCCTTGTATCCTGTCAGCTTTTATATCCATTCTGGACTAATCCACAAAACCTGTGATGGATCCTTCCAGGTAATTCTCCACACCTGTAGATCATTTGCTGCTGCATAGTTGTTACTACCTCATATGGAGTTATATGGAGTTACATAGATCGGCAACTTAGCAACATTTATTGGTCTACATCATTACATCTCTATTCTGTTTTGCATTACTCCCACCGTACAGTTTGAGTGGAAGAATGAAATTAGTTTAAACACAATAATAAGAATAATGAACAATAATGGAAAATGGTAAAAAATGTAACACTACATGGAGAAATATGTAATAGAATGTATATGTGTCTGCAACATATAAGGACAGAGTAAAATACAATACAATAAATGTGTGAAATTATAGTTGAATTCTCTCTGTATTGCCATCTGATCTTACTTAGTATATCTGAACATATGAGTGTTCTACGTATTTCACACTGGGTGTGGCTTCTTTCCTGTGTGAGTTCTTTGTGATCTGATCTTACTTAGTATATCTGAATATATAGGTGTTCTGAACATATGGGTGTTCTACGTGTTTCACACTGGGTGTGGCTTCTTCCCTGTGTGAGTTCTTTGTGATCTGATCTTACTTAGTATATCTGAACATATAGGTGTTCTACGTATTCCACATTGGATGTGGCTTCTTCCCTGTGTGGGTTCTTTGTGAGAGGTTTGCCGATGTGGCTTCTTTCTTATGTTGATTATATTTCAGGTGAGACAAAGTGCTGATGTTTCAGGCGATATGGTCTAGGTACTATGTTCACTAGGGCACCAAGGACTAACCAGTTGTGTTGTTTGGTAGTATCATAGATTTACATATACGTAAAAATATGCCCATGTCCAAAAGACAAATGTATATATACACCAACAGATATGAGGAAATAAACTGGGAAAGAATAAATGGGTCAGGTAACAGATGAATAGAATAAAATGAAATGAATATGAAATATATGAATATAAAAATATATAGAATATAGAGAAATATAGAGAAATATAGAAGGATGCCGGGATCCCGGCATCCTTCTATATTTCTCTATATTTCTCTATATTCTATATATTTTTATATTCATATATTTCATATTCATTTCATTTTATTCTATTCATCTGTTACCTGACCCATTTATTCTTTCCCAGTTTATTTCCTCATATCTGTTGGTGTATATATACATTTGTCTTTTGGACATGGGCATATTTTTACGTATATGTAAATCTATGATACTACCAAACAACACAACTGGTTAGTCCTTGGTGCCCTAGTGAACATAGTACCTAGACCATATCGCCTGAAACATCAGCACTTTGTCTCACCTGAAATATAATCAACATAAGAAAGAAGCCACATCGGCAAACCTCTCACAAAGAACCCACACAGGGAAGAAGCCACATCCAATGTGGAATACGTAGAACACCTATATGTTCAGATATACTAAGTAAGATCAGATCACAAAGAACTCACACAGGGAAGAAGCCACACCCAGTGTGAAACACGTAGAACACCCATATGTTCAGAACACCTATATATTCAGATATACTAAGTAAGATCAGATCACAAAGAACTCACACAGGAAAGAAGCCACACCCAGTGTGAAATACGTAGAACACTCATATGTTCAGATATACTAAGTAAGATCAGATGGCAATACAGAGAGAATTCAACTATAATTTCACACATTTATTGTATTGTATTTTACTCTGTCCTTATATGTTGCAGACACATATACATTCTATTACATATTTCTCCATGTAGTGTTACATTTTTTACCATTTTCCATTATTGTTCATTATTCTTATTATTGTGTTTAAACTAATTTCATTCTTCCACTCAAACTGTACGGTGGGAGTAATGCAAAACAGAATAGAGATGTAATGATGTAGACCAATAAATGTTGCTAAGTTGCCGATCTATGTAACTCCATATGAGGTAGTAACAACTATGCAGCAGCAAATGATCTACAGGTGTGGAGAATTACCTGGAAGGATCCATCACAGGTTTTGTGGATTAGTCCAGAATGGATATAAAAGCTGACAGGATACAAGGGACATTAGAGTTATCCAGATTCCTTTTGCTGAGGAAAGGAGCGAGCAGATCTCCTGAAACGCGTCCCGGGAACTCAGGATAACAGAGCCTTTCAGAAACTATACCTAGGTTTACAAACGTAGATCCCGAACCGGAGCCATATTCCTCTGGCACCCTATACAACAGCAGCCGGAAGGAGCGCGCGCTCCCATCCACGCGGACGCCACAACAACTCAAGTCAACGCATATGTTGCACTAGACCGCGATTGCACGGCTCCCAAGCTGACCGCAGAGACTGGTTCACGGATTACCATCACAATACCGCATTTGACCGCAGATGATATCACCAGCAGGGTGAGAGGTGGATATCCCACCACCATTTACTTGTCTTTTAATTCTCCCTTCCATGATCTCATTTTAAAAGGAGTATTATCTATCTAAAGTACAAGTACACCGGCTCAACAACAATACGAGCCTAGGTTAAAAACCGTGATTCGGGACTACCATTATTTAAGTGGGGTGACCGCGCTGGGCCCGGCGCGGTGCTCATCACTTGGCTCTTTTCTTATTTTTATATATATATATTCCACCATTCATTGGATATTTTATTGTCCATGTGGACGTTTTATCAGATATATATATACGTGTATTTATCCATTTTTTTTTTTTATTTTTTTTTTATGGTATTTTTAATTATTTCTCTATGCATTTAGATTATTGCCGTTTATGAATTGTAGCATTAAATATTTTCATTCAATTTTGTTGACATATAATCATTATAGCTACACCTATAGTATTATTTCACCCACTTCTTGAGAGCCTACTACACTGTTATACATTTGATTTCTATTTTTATCCCGTCAGCGCCGGGACAGTAGTGCACTCGATAAGGGTGGATCCCATCTCTATGGAACAGGTGTAGCAGACCTCCCTCTTTTTCTTTGAATTTGTTGGTATTACTCCTGTGGTGCCGTCGTGAAGGTGAGGAGAGAAAGACGTATTAGTCTTACCGGTAAGACGGTTTCTCCAAAACCTTCACGACGGCACCAACATTCCCCCCTGTATTGTATGTTGTATTAATGTACGATACTCACGTGGTGCTAAGACTTGGTTATAATGCACTGGTGTCTGGGGGAAGGGGAGGGTCTTTTAACCTCTCGCTGTGTGCTTTTCCTGTCCCTAGGGCAAGAGTTAACTCCTCCTGTGATGCCGTCGTGAAGGTTTCGGAGAAACCGTCTTACCGGTAAGACTAATACGTCTTTTTGTTTTTAGTTTTTTAGTTTCCCTCCTCCCGTTCAGACTTGCCAGTAAATCTGGTGTCTTTTCCAGGGGGTATTGGTCAGGTCTGGTATCGCCAATAGGTGCGTGAAGATGGGGCGTCTTCAGGTTTAGTGCCTAGGGCAGCAGCAGCTGTTAATACAGCCCTGCTGACATTTCAATAAAACCAGCAGACAAAGGGGGTTCCATAGTGGTCATGGACACAGAGGCATATAAAAGAGAAATTTACTGCCAACTATCCGACTCCACCACTTACACACCATTCCCTAGTAACCCCCTTTCTAACATTCAGAACAAGATTCAGCAGATCCTCACCACTCACAGTGAAAAGGGCACGATAGACACCAAAATGGTCAACTTCCTCACAAAAGACTCCCCAGTCACACCCGTAATCTACATCTTACCCAAGGTACATAAAACTCTTTCCAACCCCCCAGGCAGGGCTATAGTAGCCTCCATTGATTCTGTACTTAGCCCACTCTCTATTTGCCTAGAAAAGGTGCTTACACCACTAGTCAGAAAGACCCCCTCCTTCCTTCTGGACACATCACAATTTCTAGAAGTACTTTCTAACATCACCACCATCAGTGACAACACATGGCTAGTCACGATAGACGTTGTTAGCCTCTACACTTCCATTGACCATGACAAAGGCATACAAGCAACTAAATGGATTTTGTCCTCCAGTGACTACCCAGTGACTCAGCAGGACTTCTTCCTTGACCTCCTAAAAACTGTGTTATTCGAGAATTATTTCATGTTTGAGAATAAATACTATCTCCAGTGCTGCGGCTCGGCCATGGGAGCCAACCTGGCACCCCCCTATGCAAATGCATACATGGCCTTCTTTGAGAGCAACTTTGTATACGCTAACAATGATTTCTGTAAATATGCCAAGACCTGGAAACGTTTTATTGATGATGTGTTCTGTGTATGGGACGGTCCGAGGGAGTCTCTTGATGCATTTCTTTCAGCTATAAACTCTGTGTGGCCTGAACTCAAATTCACTATGCATTGCAGTCTCGAGTCAGTAGACTACCTTGACACTAGAGTGAGTAAGAAGGGTATGGGTAGACTGACCACTGAGTGTTAAAAGATCCATCCCCAAGTCGCAATTCCAACGGGTCAGACGCATCGTGGCAGACCCGGACACTAGGAACACGAGACTGGAGGAGATGGAAAACAAGTTTCTGGAAAGGGGTTACCCCAGACACATACTCAGAGAGGCCAGACCTAGAGACACTAATGTCTCCTCTAAGCGCATACCCTTTGTCAGACAATACCACCCACTCACGCCCCGGGTTGTCAATATCGTCCGCAAACATTGGATCATATTGCAAGAGTCTTACCCCAATATTGCAGAGTGCCCCACTTCCACTATGACACATTTTCAAAGGGTCCTAGCTACCAGGAGACAGGGCACATTCCCTTGTCTTCACTGTGCACAGTGTAGCAATGTTCTCAAGGGTAATGAGGTACGCCATCCCCACACAGGTCAGGCATTCAAAATTAAGGGGTATCACACTTGCACCACCAAGAATGTGGTATACTGTATTAAATGCCCATGCGGCCTACTGTATATTGGGGAGACCATGCAGATGGTCCGTGACCGCATTAGCAAGCACAAGTCCACCATCAGATGTGAGAATCTACTGCTCCCACTACCACATCACTTCAAAGAAAGGGGCCACTCTATAGCTCAACTGAAATACCAGGTACTGGAACAAGTTAGAGTACCCAAGAGGGGTGGCAATTTCAAAAAACTGCTTCAAAAACGAGAAGCATATTGGATACACACTCTGCAAACTCACACTCCCAGGGGGCTGAACAGGGAATACGAGCTATCTAGCATCATCTCCTAACTTATTCTTATGTGATTGTATTCACACACACTTACCTGACTGCTTCCTTTCTGCCTTACAGGCACTCCAAGCACCTTGAGACTCCCTCAACCCTATTATGATTTTCAGCTGATCATGTACCAGGTACAACCCCTTGCCTATCTTACTATTGTAGCTGCTGTGATCTTCTAGCTATCTAGTATCTTTATCTGCCCTACATATGGCCTGTATACAACATGTTATGCCTATTCGTATATTATTGTAACTCTTGTATATATTGTACATATTGTGGCTGGGTTCACACTATGTATATTTGAGGCTGTATTTGTGAGGCTGTATAGCAACCAAAACCAGGAGTGGATTGAAAACACAGAAAGGCTCTGTTCACATAATGTTGTAATTGAGTGGATGGCCATCATTTAATGGCAAATATTTGCTGTTATTTTAAAACAACGGCTGTGGTATTGAAATAATGGCCGTTATTTACTGTTATATGGCGGCCATCCACTCAATTTCAACATTGTGTGAACAGATCCTTTCTGTGTTTTCAATCCACTCCTGGTTTTGGTTGCTATGAGGACCTGACATGAGGACCAAATACAGCCTCAAATATACATAGTGTGAACCCAGCCTGTATATGTACAATATATACAAGAGTTACAATATGTTACTATATGTTACGCCTACTATGTATCTATATGTGCTCTACTTATAGCCTTGAGATAGACGCACCGCCTCCTATGTGTCCGCCACACCTGTCCCCCATCCTACTCCACATCCTAAAGCAGATCGTAGCCCTCAGAACATTTATGAACTCTTCATGGTGACTACCAGCTCCATCGCGGTACCAGGACTCTACTTACCATAAGACTGAGCCCGACATTGGAATATCCACACTCCTCTGTTGCATCCGGATGTTCCGCATCTCCTGTTCTCGCCGAGCAGCTGACTGTCACAAGCAGCACGATCCGCACACCTATACTCATGCGCCGACAGGCACACACTGTTCACTGACAGCAGCGCTGTAACATGGCTCTCCCTCATGAACTTCACTTTGCGATCGGAGCAGCTGGCCCGCCCTGTACCACTCCCCCTTGACCTGCTTTATGGTATTATTATTTGCCGTCTCTAGCAACATGTTTGTTTATGGTTATATGTACTTCCTTGCAGTGTATACTCTTCATTATCATGTGACACATGTCCCATTGTTTACTATGTTACTCCCCTCCCATTCCCATTGATGTTTTCCCCATATTGTTTACGTCTTGATGTTTTTATGTTGGTCCCGCTCACTGTGTGACGTCATCACGCTTGGCCCCACCCACTTTGTGACGGCATCACGTTTGGCCCCGCCCATATACTTTGGCGTTTTTTTTGTTATGTATATATACACCTGTTGGTGACCTCAATGCATTGTACACCCCTAAGCTGATGAAGGCCATGCTTGTCCGAAACGCGTCCTTGTACCAAAGAAGCATAATTTACTTGGTGAGTGCCGGGCTCTTCCTAATATCTGAACATTTTTCTCACCTCGAGCACCACCGCCACGGAAGTGCCGTCTTCTACATATTTCTACAGCAGCAGGGGAGTGACCCGGGCTGTGGAGAGGAGCATAGCAAGATACAGATCCGGAGATCAGCAGACAGTAGCAGTTACACAGCCCTCAGAGTCTAGGGCGTGGCTTCTCTCATCCTTCGGGGGTGCATTCCCTCCCTGTTTTCATTATAATGTGGGTCCTTACAAATATAGAGACGTCTCTATTTTATTCGCCACTCCTGTAAATGGCAGCTAAGCCCCATGTTGGGTATCCGGGGCAGAAACAATGCAGCTGACCCCCACCGACCAATCAGATCCCAGACGTCACATGACACTGCAATGGTAGGACGTGAGCTGCACGCTGATGGGTTTTTATGGGCGACCACAATTCCCAGCACTATGGAACTGGAGACTCACAGGCTGCCACTACTGATGTGTGTTGTAGTGTATGATCTTGAGAGACAAAGGCTGCAGCTTCAAGTGACTCTGTACCCACAATCTGCCCCCCCCCCCCCCCCCCCCAAACCGCTTGTACCTTCAGATAGCTGCTTTTAATCCAAGATCTGTCCTGGGGTCCGTTTGGCAGGTGATGCAGTTATTGTCCTAAAAAACAACTTTTAAGCTGGCAGCCCCATGCCCAAATGCATTAGGCTGGCACAACCTCTCTGTCCCTCCTCCCCACCCTCCTCATCATTAGGAATGTTCCAGGCAGATTGTCTCCTATTCATCAGCTGTGTCAGCCTGGCACATTGGCTGGATTGTTAAGCACATGTTCAGCATAGAGAAAATGTTCCAGTGGTATTCCTAATGATGTAGAGGGTGGGGAGGAGGGACAGAGGGGTGGTGCAAAGTTAGGACACACATACTCCCGTTTGGCATGGGCTGCAAGTTTAAAAGTTGTTTTTTAGGACAATAACTGCATCACCTGCCAAACTGACCCAAGGACAGATCTTGGATTAAAAGAAGCTATCTGAAGGTGCAAGTGGTTTGGGGGGGTCAGATTGTAGTTCCAAAGTTCCAAAACTACCACTCCTATCATGCATTCACAAAGACCTAAATGATAGTTGTAGCCTTGCAACATCCCTAAAAGTCATGTGGCATTGTTATTTAGCAGCACTTTTGTTAGGGGAGAATGATGGATGTTGTAGCCTCGGTAGAGAGTTCTCACATGCTGCCTGGCGCTGCACTCCCGTGTAGGGGACAGTGTGTCTTGCTTCGGGTTTGGTGGTGGTGTGTGTGTGGGGGGACATTCACAGCTCTGCCCAGGAGCCCATAATGCTGTTAATGTGGTGTCCCACTAGGGGTGTTGTAGTTATGTACACCCTTCGCAAAAATCTGTACTTATGTATCGTATTATTATTGTGATGAAAGTAGTATTGAAAGTTAGCCACTAGATGTCACTGTATTGTGTATGTGGAAGCTGCACAGCTGAAGGATGTAAAGGGTTATTGTTTTTATGTATCATCAGAATCTGTAGACCAGTAGGATTTCTGCTTTCTTTTCTCCTATCATCTCCCTTCTTTCTTCTCCTATTGCACTCTTTCACCCACTCATAGTGCACCTTAAACGCTAGAGAGGAAGTTAGTCACATGGGTGGAGGGGGAGCATAGAGTCTTTCGTTCTGGACGTTGTGGAGGAAGGATACGAGCCAGATAGCTCTCCACAGTGATCCTATTTAGGCCCTGGCCCTCTGCCAGGTCCCCGTACCTACAAGCGCAGTCTTAGTCAGTACATGTACTTAGTCACCAACTTCTTTACCTGTAACACTTTAAAGCACTTTGCACTGTTAAGCTCCTCTTAAGAGAGGACTAGCCAGAGACAACCTCAAACCACACAGAGGACAAGGAGAAGTCACAGTGCAGGACAGTATCCATAACAGAACCACAGAGCCAGGAACTGATCCGGACAAAGCAAAGTTGCAGTAGCCTATGAACTCTGTCTCGCAGCGCAGGTGTCAGCAGGGAACCCACAGCATGCCGCTCATCCCAGGTAACAAGGTCTGGGGCCTGTGTTACCCATTAGGAAGGTTCAAACCAATTTACAACACTAAAATACAGTTAGTGTTGCTTACTAACAAAATGTATATCCTACAAGAAATAGCATCCACCAAAAAATATTTTTTTGTACCAGAGTATTAACCCCTAGGCCATATTGGACGTACCCGTACGTCCAGGGCCGCCTCCATGTGTTCAGAGCTGAACCGCCGCGGTCCCGGGTGCCGCTCGTAGCCCGGGACCGCGGCTATTAGCGGGCGCGGTCCGATCGCCGTGCCCGCTAATAAAGTAATTGGATGCAGCTGTCAAAGTTGACAGCTGCATCCGATTACTTGATGCAGCCGTTCCCTGGTGTCTAGTGGGGAGGAGTGATCCACACATCTTACCCCGTTCAGGGTCAGCGCCGTAATGGTGCTGATCCCAACCCGGCACTCGATTGCTTCTGGCTGCAGCAGCCGGAAGCAATCGATGTGCCTATCTCATTGATCTATGCTGCATGTCATAGATCTTATAGATGGCCCCCTCTCCCCCCACCCCTTATAGATGGCCCCCTCTCCCCCCACCCCTTATAGATGGCCCCTTCTCCCCCACCCCTTATAGATGGCCCCCTCTTCTCCCCCCTTATAGATGGCCCCCTCTTCTCCCCCCTTATAGATGGCCCCCTCTCTCCCCCCATTATAGATAGCCCCCTCTTCTCCCCCGCCCTTATAGATGGCCCCCTCTCTCCCCCCATTATAGATGGCCCCCTCTTCTACCCCCCTCCCTTATAGATGGCCCCCTCTCTCCCCCCTCCCCTTATAGATGGCCCCCTCTCTCCCCCCCTTATACATGGCTCCCTTTCTCCCCCCATCCCTTATAGATTGCCCCCTCTCTCCCCCATCCCTTGTAGATGGCCCCTTCTCCTCCCTTCCCTTATTGATGGCCCCCTCTTCCCCATCCCTTATAGATGGCCCCCTCTTCCCCCTCCCCCCTATAGATGGCCCCCTCTTTCCTCTATGCATAGCAGAATTACAAAACAAAAAAAACCACACAAACTCACCTAACAACCTGCTCCCCCGGCGATCCTCTCCTTCTTCAGGCTCCGTCTGGTCCCTGGCTAATGCGCGGCTGACGGGGGTGTTCCGTCCTATCCCCGGCAGCACCGCGCATCAGTGTAGTCCCTGTACGCCAGGGCTGGGGCTTCTGGCACAGGAAGCGTCTCTGACGTGTGCTTCCTGAGCCGGAAGTCAGAGCCCCAGGCGGCACAGGGAGTTCACTGATGCGCGGTGCTGCCAGGGATAGGACGGGACACCCCCAGCAGCCACACATCAGCCGGGGGCCCGGACGAGCCTGCTCTTGTGACCGCAAGCAAAACAATGCTTGCGGTCACAAGAGTGATCCATGGGGGGCAGTGCAGTGGCAAGGGGGGGCCCCCCTCGTGGCGGGCCGGGTCGCAGCAGCGACCGCTGCGACCCTGGTAGCTACGCCACTGGCTATGGCCTTTTAAGCACAAGGAGGGAAAAACAAAAACGCTAAAAAAATTAAATTTGCCCGGTCCTCTAAGGTTTAAATAATGATTCCTTTATTAAAGTATTTATAAATAACACTATATATTAAAATTTGACAGACATACTTGTATTACTCTTGCATTACTCAGCACAACTCAACCAACATGACTATATCCTACACTGCACTGTATTATTATTATTATTATTATTATTATTATTATTATGTATTACCTGCTGCTTATTTACCAGTAGTAAACCAACTCAACTCTGTAATTTTTTGCCGCCACCGACCAAGCACACACACCACAACCCTGGGACACTTCCCCTTTCTGTGGGTGGCGGGTCCTACTATCCGGGAGGGTAACTATACTACTCTGGCCATCCATGACATAACCCCCAGGGACCCATTAGCAACCCAGCAGGACACTGACCACAGGGGAAAGGGGTACAACCGGCCTTACAAAATAAAAGCAGGCGTGCTATCACACCTGTGTGCCCTCCAGGCACTGGCGTCACGTGACAACATACTAAGATCCGGGTGTATTTCGGTCATCCAGCACCGGAGTGGTGTCACACTACAACACCTAGCAAGTGACCTTCGACTAACATCACCAGGGGTACATCACATTGAGACGGCCCTGGGTACAGCCACCGGTATTCAAATGCCGAACAATCAGACACGGTCTAAAAACAGGAAATCCCATGTTTCCCAGGTCATCTGAGTTTTCACAGAGAAGGCAGTCATGTCGTGACACTCTGTGCTGGCCGAAATCCATGTGTTTAGTCTCTTTTTTTCAATAAGAACAAGACCAAAAATCTGCCTTCAGGAGATTGGACCTGGATTTCTGGTAAATACAGCTTTTTTTTACAGCATGATAAAAAAAAAGAAATAAAGCATGTATATTGCAAACTTGCTTCATTTTACATCTACCGTTGATTTAGATTTTGAAAGTTGTGATGAAGAGCCCCTCCAACCAGATACCATTCAAGGCCTAGCGCCCATACAGTGTACAAAACACCCTACCCCCCTTCACTTACTCCCTACCACATCCAAAAAAATACCCTGCTGTAATCTCCCCCTGTGGTGTTTTGAGGAGTGTGGTACAGACGTTCACTTTTTTTAATTTGAGCAAAATGGCTTTAATAATAATAATAATAATAATAATAAAAAAAAAATTTATTTGTATAGCGCCATCAGATTCCACAGCACTTGGCTTTATCAAGTAGCCTGAAACTTACATTGTATTGCTACGTTTACACGGAACGATAATTCGCCCGATCGTACGATTAACGATGTCGGAGTAACGTTTTTTTTTCAAATTGAACAGCATTTAGATGGTATGATATATCGTACGGAAATTAGTTTAGCGATCGTTTTGAGATCGCTTAAAGCCTATCTCACACATGGGTTAAATCGTCGAACGACTGTTCACATGGAACGATCTGCGAATTTTTTGCGAACGATTATCATGCAAATTTGCACGATAATGGTCAAATTCGAACGATAATCGTACGTGTAAACACAGCGAACGATCAACGATTGATCTTTCAACAGGTTCTGAAATCGTCGTTGATCGTTCGCTGTGTTTACACGTACGATTATCGTTCGAATTTGACCATTATCGTGCAAATTTGCATGATAATCGTTTCGTGTAAACGCAGCATATGGTACTTCCATCAGCAACCAACCCAGCAGGTTTCATTTTAACACAGCTCATTAAGATATTCAAGAGAAACTATTAGCAGGTTAGATGCAATTAACCATTTTATACCTCCTGGAAATCTACATTATGTATAAATTGACAATTTTTATGGTGCGTTTACATGAAACAATAATTTGCCCGATCGTACGATTAACGATGTCGGAGGAACGATTTTTTATTATAACGATCAGCGTTTAGACGGTACGATATATGGTACGGAAAAATCGTTTTGCGATCGTTTTGCCCGCAGCCCGCCCCCCGCTCGCAGCCCAGCCCCCCGCTCATCAGCAGCCCGGGCCCCACGGTCAACCGTAGCCCCCTGCGCCGCCCCGATCGCCACCGCCGCCGCTCGATCACCACCCCCCCGTCGCCGCCGACCCGATCGCCACGCCCGCCGCTCTGATCGCCACCCCTGCCGCCGCTCCAATCGCAGCACCCCCCCCCCAGCCGCCACTCCGATCGCCACCCCCTCGTCGCCCTGTCCGCGAGCATACGTTACCTGCTCCGCGTAGCAGGTCTTCGAAATCCCCGACTCCCCTCTTCAGTGCATTGATTGGCTGAAGAGGTGAGCCGAGAATTTCAAACGGCTCCTCTTCAGCCAATCAGTGCTCCTCTTCAGCACTGATTGGCTGAAGAGGAGCAGTTTGTAATTCCCGGCTCCCCTCTTCAGCCAATCACAGCACGGCAGCACTGATTGGCTGAAGAGGGGAGCCGGGAATTTTAAACGGCTCCTCTTCAGCCAATCAGTGCTGAAGAGGAGCACTGATTGGCTGAAGAAGAGCCGTTTGAAATTCCCGCCTCCCCTCTTCAGCCAATCAATGCACTGAAGAGGGGAGTCGGGGATTTCGAAGACCTGCTACGTGGAGCAGGTAACGTATGCTCGCGGACGGGGCGACGAGGGGGTGGCGATCGGAGCGGCGGCTGGGGGGGTGGTGCTGCGATTGGAGCGGCGGTAGGGGTGGCGATCGGAGCAGCGGCGGGGGGGGGGGGGATGGCGATCGGAGTGGCGGTGGTGGTGATCGGGGCGGCGGGGGTGGCGATCAAGCCGGCGCAGGGGGCTGCGGATGAGCGGGGGGCCGGGCTGCGGGTGGCCGGACTATCGCGCGGCGATGACAATTTGATAACATGTTGAAAGATCAAAATAAACTATTTCTCGTTCGTTGTTTGATCATTCGCTGCGTTTACACGTACGATTATCGTTCGAATTTGAACGTTATCGTGCAAATTTGCATGATAATTGTTACGTGTAAACGCACCATTAGCTGAGATATAAAGCTACCAAGCAAGGAACACCAGATATGGGGGAAGACCTGCCTAAAACATTTATGTAGCATTGCTCGGTGTCGGGTGTGTGGGTGACAGGTTCTCTTTAACTAGCAGCACTGCAGCTGCTACTTCTCACAGCCACAACTCATCTTGACAGAATCTGCCAGAAAACATTTTAGGTTCTTTGCTCCAGCACCATTCTCTCCTCTATACAAAGTCCCAATCCATATTGCTCCCTACTGTAACAGTGCCCACTCTGTGCTCCCATGTAGTATTTAGACATCATTTGGGCCCTCAAATATTACTTAGGCCCCCTCTATGCCCTTACATCTGTGGCCTTATATAGTAGTGCCCATTCTGTGCACCCATATTGTAGTCAGGTCCCCCCAGGTGCATCCATATAGTAATTAGGCCACTCTGTGCAGGCATAATGCTTTCTGCAGCCACAAAAGTGATTAGCAGGGCGGAGAACCAATAGCTAGTCGCTGTGTCAATTACAGAAGTGCCTTTTTTAATTGTAAGGGTTCATCAGGAGTTGAAGGGATCACTGCACAGGAGCCTGGGGTGGCGGGGGTGCCCATATTATAATCCACCACTGCTGACTACGTATATACATTTCTTAAAATGTTGCACAAATTGTTATCATGAAATGAGAAAGGAGATCCAATTAAAGCATGGAAAAATACCCGTAGAGGTGAATGAGACAATAGCAATGCTGACCTTGTGCATTTGTTAGAATTAAGAATTACTTTAGTGAAAATCAGATAAAAGATAAAATAGTAAGTATGTGAATACTCTGAATTCCTCAGAATGTTGTAAAGAATGTAATTGTAGAAATGAATATGGGGGATGACAATGATCACTCTACGTGAAGTGTTTTCAGTGGATTGCAGAGCAGCAAAGAGATAATTAAAAGCAAGACACATAATCATCAACTATGAAATATGCATTTAGAAGAGCAATGAGAATGAAGATGCCTCTTAATAATAATGTCTTCTGCACTACTGTGTGTACTGTGCATATTTCATAGGCAGCACAGAGATTCATACACTGTTCTGCTTCTCTTGTGTAAAGGTTCAGAATAGCACAGGCAGCTAGTGGGAAACAAAGGGGAAGCAAGTGCTGAGTTAACAGGCTGGCGCTCACTTCCTCTACGGTATTGTGCTTTCCAGAAGACCACTCAACGCCCGTCCCTGATCTAAGATGTCTTGTACATTGCTAGCCAAAAGTATTGGCACCACTGCAATTCTGTCAGATAATACTCAATTTCTTCCAGAAAATGATTGCAATCACAAATGCTTTGGTATTAATGTCTTCAATTAATTTGTCTTTAATGGAAAACCACTAAAAGAATTGTCAAAAAGACAAATTGGATATAATTCCACACCAAGCATAAAAAGGGAGTAGACAAAAGTATTGGCCCCCTTAGAAATATCATGTGATGCTTCTCTAATTTGTGTAATTAAAAGCACCTGTTACTTACCTGTGGCACATAACAGGTGGTGGCAATAACCTAATCACACTTGCAGCCAGTTGAAATGGATTAAAGTTGACCTGTGTCCTTGTGTGTACCACATTGAGCATGGGGAAAAGAAAGACCAAAGAATTGTCTGAGGACTTGAGAAGCCAAATTTTGAGGAAGCATGAGCAATCTCAAGGCTACAAGTCCATCTCCAAAGACCTGAATGTTCCTGTGTCTACCGTGCTCAGTGTCATCAGAAGTTTAAAGCCCATGCATGGCACTGTGGCTAACCTCCCTAGATGTGGATAAAAAAGAAAATTGAGAGATTTCAACGAAAGATTGTGCGGATGGTGGCTAAAGAACCTCGACCAACATCCAAACAAGTTCTAGCTGCCCTGCAGTCCGAGAGTACAGCAGTGTCAACACATACTATCCGTCGGCATCTGAATGAAAAGGGACTCTATGGTAGGATACCCAGGAAGACCCCACTTCTGACCCAGAGACATAAAAAAGCCAGGCTGGAGTTTGCCAAAACTTACCTGAGAAAGCAAAAAACTTTTTGGAAGAATGTTCTATGGTCAGATGAGACAAAAGTAGAGCTTTTTGGGAAAAGGTATCAACATACAGTTTACAGGAAAAAAACGAGGCCTTCAAAGAAAAGAACATGGTCCCTATAGTCAAACATGGCGGAGGTTCCCTGATGTTTTGGGGTTGCATTGCTGAATCCCATAGAATACCTGTGGAGAGATCTCAAAATTCCAGCAGAGCATTGTAAGAAACCCATTGATGTTTACCAGAAGGCATTGTTCACAGTTATTTTTTTTAAAGGTTGTGCTACCAAGTATTAGGCTGAGGGTGCCAACACTTTTGTCCAGCCAACTTTTGGTGTTTTGTGTAAAATGATCAATGATTTGTCTTTTTTTTTCATTCTCTTTTGTGTTTTTTCATTGCAAGCAAAATAAATGAAGATAATATTACCAAAGCATTTGTGATTGCAATCATTTTTTGAAAGATTTTAACAGAATTGCAGGGGTGCCAATACTTTTGGCCAGCACTGTAACTCAAGTGTATGAAAGGTAGAGAAGGGATTGTCAATAAAACGTGTATAACAGACAAGAGAACGCTAATCCTGGTGCCCCTCTCCCTTAGCAAGGCGACCCTGATCTCCAGTCTGCCCCTTTTCCTGATAATGACAAAAGAAGGGTAAAGAATGTGGGACATTGACAATGGGAACAAATCACAGGTGTCTAAAGACCCCACTTGTGGCAGTGTACTAATATATACATATACAGGCTAGAATAGTCCATGAGGTTGTGTACAAATATACACATATTAACCCCTTAACGACATTGGGCGTAGGTATACGCCCCCGCAGGGTGGGCTTTAACGCAAACGGGCGTATACTTACACCCGATGTTTCCCCGATCGCTGTGTGTTCACACACAGCGGTCGGGGAAGATGGCCTGCTATAATGTATAGCAGGCCATCTCTGCTCGTCGGCACGGGGGGTGATTAACCCCTCCCGTGCCGACGATCGCTGCTATATGCTGATCTATACAGATCAGCATATAGCAGCTGAAAACAGCTTTCCGGGTCATCGGTGACCCAGAAAGCAATGGCGATTGGTGCTGTCCGATACAGCACCAATCGCCATTAGTGTCCCCACCAAAGATAGCACCGATGCCACCCCCACGATCACCGTGATAGGCCGGCCAGTACGCAAGTGCGCCGCTGATCAGCAACTCCCCCTTATGGCGTAGGGGCGTTTTTTCCCCCCTATATCCTACCGCCACTGGCTGCTGATAAGTGCCGCACATAAGTCATTGCGCACCACATGTCATTGGAGTTCTACATTATCTAAATTCTTTCCCTTATTCCTATTTCAGGGGTCACGTTGATCCAGGGATTATTCTGATCGCCATTATGGAGTCGAGAAGGAATTTTCTCCCTGTGATGAGGCTATTGTCGTCTGCCTCACGAGGGTTTTTTGCCTTCCTCTGGATCAACACAGGTTGAATTTGATGGACACCTGTCATTTTCAACCTTATAAACTAATAATTGGCCTAATACCCCCAAATATATTAGAATGGTCCCTTTTCCCCAGCTAAGTAGGTATGGCCGCCATTCCCATTAGAGGATGCCATGATGCAATTACAAAGCCTCTGTGTGGCCAGGACAGTAGAAACCCCCCACAAGTGACCCCATTCTGGAAACTACACCCCATAAGGAATCTAACGAGGGGGGCAGTGGGGATATAGCCCCCTGGTGACGTTCACATTTTGTCCGTGAAAATGAAAAGATTTTATTTTTTATTTTCATGGCACATGTTCCACTTATGTGCCCGTCACCAGTGGGGTCCATATGCTCACTGTCATTCCTTATGGGGTGTAGTTTCCAGAATGGGGTCACTTGTGGGGGGTTTCTACTGTCCTGGCAGCACAGGAGCTTTGTAATTGCGACATGGCCTCCATCCTCCATTCCAGCCTCTAAATGGCGCTCTGTCCCTTTGGTGGCTTGCCCTGTTCCCATATGGCACATTATATCCACATGTGGGGTATTTTCGTACTCAGGGGAAATTACCCTACACGTTTTGTGTTCACTTTCTTTTTTAACCCCTTGTGGAAAAGGAAAAATTCAAGGCTAGACCAACATTTAGTGTAAAAAATGTAAAATTTTTACACTAAATCATTCATCTTGTCTTGATTTTTTCATTTTCACAAGGGGTTAAAAGATAAAAAAACACTAAATGTGTAGAGCAATTTCACCATAGTATGGAAATACCCGACATGTGGACATAAAGCGCCATGCGGGTGCAGGGCAAGCCTCCAAAGGGAAGGAGCGCCATTTGGCTTTTTGAGGCTGGATTTTACTGGAAGGGATTTCGAGGGGCCATGTTGCATTTAAAAGGCCCATGTGTTGCCAAGACAGTTGAACCCCCCCACAAGTGACCCCATTATGGAAACTACACCCCTCAGGGAATGTAACAAGTGGTGTAGTGAGCATATGGACCCCACTGGTGACGGGCACAAATGTGGAACAATATGGCGTGAAAATGAAATATTAAATTTTTTACACTATAATGTTGGTTTAGCCTTAAATTTTTCATTTTCACAAGGGGTTAAAAGAGAAAAAAACACACAAAATGTGTAGAGCAATCCCCCCTGAGTCCGTAAATACCCCACATGTTGACATAAAGCGCCATGTGGGCGCAGGGCAAGCCTCCGAAGGGAAGGAGCGCCATTTGGATTTTGAAGGCTGGATTTGGCCAGAATGGATGATGAACGCCATGTCGCATTTACAGAGCCCTCGTGCTGCCAAAACACTGGAAACCCCCCACAAGTGACCCCATTCTGGAAACTACACCCCTCAAAGGATCTAACAAGGGGTGCAGTGAGCATATGGACCCCTTGATGACGGCCACATTTGTGCCGTGAAAGTGAAAAAATGAAATTTTTCCCTTTCACGTCACATTGTTCCACATTTGTGCCCGTCACCAGTGGGGTCCATATGCTCACTGAACCCCTTGTTAGATTCCTTGAGGGGTGTAGTTTCCAGAATGGGGTCACTTGTGGGGGGTTTCCAGTGTTTTGGCAGCACGAGGGCTCTGTGAATGCAACGTGGCCCTTGAAATCCATTCCAGTAAAATCCAGCTTGCAAAGGCCAATTGGCGCTCCTTCCCTTTGGAGGCTCGTCCTGCACCCGCTTGGCACTTTATGTCCACATGTGGGGTATTTCCGTACTCGGGAGAAACTGCACTACATGTTTGTTGTTTTTTTTTCTTTTATCCCCTTGTAAAAATGAAAAATGAATGCTAGAACAACATTTCAGTGTAAAAAATAGAATTTTTCCTTTTTTTCACCACATTGTTCTGAAAATCTGCGAAGCACCTGTGGGGTCCAAATGCTCACCGCACCCCTTGTTACATTCCTTGAGGGGTGCAGTTTTCTAAATGGTGTCCCTTTAGGGGTGTTTTTTAGGTTTTGGCACCCCAGAGCCTCTGCCAACCTGAAGTGGTACGGTCAAAAATGACCAAATATAACGGAGGCGTTGAAATTCACTAGGTGCTCCCTTATATCTGAGGCTTGTGGTTGCGTCAAATAGCGCAATAGGGCCACATATGGGGTATTTCTATAAACTGCAGAAACGGGGCAATCAATATTGGGGTGCATTTCTCTCCTAATAGGTTTCTCATTATGAAAGATATTGGATTACAATAAAATCTCTGCACAGAAAATAAAAATTTTCAAATTTCTTACACACTTTGCTTTTATTTCTGTGACTCCCCTAAAGGGTTAAAAAACTTTCTGGATGTGCTTTTGCAGAGTTTGAGGGGTGCAGTTTTTGAAATGGGGTGCTTTGTGGGGCTTTCTAACATACAGTCCCCTCAAATACACTTTTGGGCTATGTTCACACTACGTATATGTCCGGCCGCATATTTTCCGCGGCCGGACATATACGTATGAAACTCCGGCCGGGACTTTACGCAAGTTGCGGCCGGATACGTACGGAACACAAACTTACGCCCGTAGTGTACTTACGCTTCCTGAGCGCTCTTCGTAGCCATCTGACAGCGGTCTTTTACTTGGAAATCTTCACCTAGCCCCGGACACCCCACAGAACCTTTTGGATCGGCACAAAAAGCTTGAAAAATGAAGAAATCACCACTACGTATGGGACCGCATGTTACGCTATGGGCGTAAGTTACAGCATTTCCGTCCCGAAATAATGGTCTGGTTCATTTTTTACGGCGCCGCATACGATCCGGGCGTAAGTTCGTACGTAGTGTGAACTGTGCGGCCGTAGATCGTATACTTTACATTGTACGCAAACTACGTAAGTTTTCCAAAATTTGGAAAATTGCTGCTAATGTTTTAAGCTTCCTATTGTCTAAAAAAAATGAAATATAGTTTAATAAATGCCGCCAACATAAAGTAGACATGTTGCTAATGCTATTTAATATATAATTTATGTGGCATAACCATTTTCTGTATAAGCAGAAAGGTTTCAAAGTTTGAAAAATGCATTTTTTCACAATTTTTCACGTTATTTTGGTGTTTTTCATAAAGATTCGTTATGAGTATCGACTCCATTTTACCAGAAATGTAAAGTACAATATGTCACGAGAAAACAATCTCAGAATCGTCCGGATAGGTAAAAGCATCCCGAAGTTATTAATGAATAAAGTGACACTGGTCATATTCATAAAATTTGTCTCTGTCCTTAAGGCCATTTCAGGCTCTGTCCTTAAGGGGTTAAGGCTAGAACAGTTCATGAGGCTGTGTACTAATAGCAACCCCCTCCGGACCTCATAGGGGTGGGGTGCTTTTTTTCGTGCAAAAGCTGCTGAACACAGCAGTACACAGGGGGAATGGGACCCTTCTCTATATAGCGCTGTGGGGCAGCCCTGCAGTGGGTGCCAGGTACACATACTATCTGGAACCTGCAGGGTATGATGTGGGATCCCAGGCCAATGCCAATACTCTCACACCTGACCCATATTATGACATGGATTAGGAAATGGTATAACTGTCTTTAAACCTTTTGAAAGAGTAACATCCATTTTAGAATGGGACAAGATTGGCAACCCATATATGATGACCTTCTCTCTGTACCAATAATGCAAAGGTACAATGAGAGTAGGGCATGAGAGGGCTGAAGAAAGGTTGGCTGCTTGGCTGTGATAGTAAAGAAGTGCTGAGAATATTTGAATGACTCGAGATTTTCTGTATTTTTCTGTGCACTGCTCAGCCCTGCTGATGTAACTAAACTTTTATTGCTGTGCACATGATTGTGATTAGTAGTAATGTACTGCTCACAGGATTAGGGCTTTATTTCATGGAGCGAGGCGTCTAGGCATGATGGGAATTCTAGTTTTGTTACAGCTAGAGGGCCTGATGACACCTGTGGCCTAGATGTTCTGCAACAGCTTTGGGTAAGGGGCAGGGTGGAGGACTATAATGAACTGCTGAGGGAAAGCATTGCATTCTGGAACCTGTAGTAGTGAGTAACTGCTCAACCAGGAAGTACAGCCACAAACTACAGAACAAAGACCCCCAAAACAAATGTATTTTTGGTAGTTTCAAAACTGGGTTAGACAGGTAAGCAAGGCTTTTATGCTTCTGCAACAGGTTTATTATTTTTTTTACCTCTACCTAGAAATCCCCTTTAATACTTTATTATTTTATACGAAAGGCAAGGGTTGAACAGGCATCGCTTATGATGTCCGTGCGGCCCTTGCTGCCTGATAGTCGGCCTGTGTAATTCCTCAGGAAACGAGCATCGATCTAGCAGATCAGCGCTCCTTTACAGTTTATGATAGGGCTGTGTATTAGTACCCTTAGAAAGAAATGCAGGACCAGGAGCACAATAAAAGGGACAGATTAGTGCAAGACATTAAGGAAATATCACATAGACAGCCTCACATCACCTGTTACTGTAAGTAAACTAATGACACATTAATTTTAATGTTTATTAGTAATTTATAACAACTAATATATAGAAATGAATATAAAGTGTACACAGTATAATGCATGTAAAATAAAAGAATTAAAAACCACATCAGACCATTGGTGATGTAAATGCTAGCTAGTGGTTTATAGTGACTGGTGTGGGAGTGAAGACACTAACCACAAGACTTTAGCACTATTCTGTAATTAGTACCAAGTTACTCCCCACACTTAACGTAACAGTAAATACGTGTTTGGCCTTACAAGACCTCTTAATGTGATACCCCCTAAGGCAGGATAATACATTGGGCAATTATGACGTGCACCAGCAGCCTTTTCATTTGTCTCCTGGACAATTAAGGTAACTGATCATCATCCAGTACCAAAAGGTCATGTAAAATTTAAAAACTGTGTCCAATGAAACCAGTCTTCCTGAGATCTATCTGTGTTATTGTGCGTTTACACAGAGATTTATCTGACAGATTTTTGAAGCCAAAGCCAGGAATGCATTGACCTCTTTCCTGTTTATAGTCTGTTCCTGGCTTTGGCTTCAAAAATCATCTAAGTCATCTAAGTCTCTCTGTGTAAACGCACCTTAAGAAAACATCACATGCATGAGAATTTAGACCGAAACAGCTGACGTGCACAGAGATGCCGACAATGGAAATATAGCCATTCATGCAGATCCTTTTAATGAGCACCTATCAGCTTGCACATAAGTAGTTTGGTGTCCCTATCAGACAGTTGTCTGTCTGCACCTTTCTTGGACCGACTCCTGACTTTGGCTAGTTTTTAAACTGACCAAAATGCTATCATGTGTAAATAAAACAGGAAAAATAAAAAACAAAAGATCAATGTAATGTATACTGCATACTGATAATTAGTTAAAATCAGTGATTAAAAGATCTATAAAAGTATTTCATTGATTGATAAGTTTAAGCTGTGACCGTCTCTTTGATAGACATAAGGAGGTTTTCTAGGCAAAATGTATTGATGTTCTATCCACTGGAGATCATTAATATCAGATCAGTGGCTTATCAATAAATGTTGTAAATTAATAATTATAATAGTAATAATTGCTGCCACCTTTTAAGGACCAGATACCCTTAGCATTTGGGTAGATGGGAACTCAAGCTGTCTGACCACTACCCGTCACAATATTGAATATTTTATAAACAGTTTTAATGCCCATTCTAGGAAAAACAGAAAACAGAAAACAAGACAAATATGCTAAACATTGAATAAATGCCATAAAGCTTCAGTATTTTTTTCCGGATCCCTTCCTATCTCCTATGATGCCATTGGCCTTGGTTCCGGCATACCGTATGATCAAAATGATAGCACCTCCTTCTATCTGGAAGCTTTTCTTTTGTATTCCCATAAAAAAAGTGCTCTTATAATTTTGATAACTTGGAATCTCTAATCCCATCTTGAGCTAGTAGAGGGCTATTGAATGCTTTAGCCTTAGCAGACCTGTCACATTTGAGTTGCAAATTTGTGCAAACTTACCTTCCCCTTCGTTCGCCCAATTGGGTGGACAAAGTGATTTCTGTGGAGCCACTACCACTACTTTCTAAGATTTTCACGACCTTGTTGGCCCCCACTCCAACCTATAAACTGTGCTACCTTCTTGCATGGGAGGCGGACTTGGTACCACTTTTTTCGCACTGGAGCAGGATTTACTAGCCACGCATTCACATGGGTTTTCCTCTTGTGTTTGAACACAAGAGAGCTCATATAAGCTCTATACTAGGTGGTACGAAACCTCATCTTTCTTGTTTAAGGCTGTATTGTTGGCAATTCCAGCAGGCTGCAGGCACTTTTTGGTATATTTGGTGGGAGTGCCACGTCATTAAGCCTTTTTAGGAGGCGCTTAAATCCACATTAGAGAAAGTGAACAACTCGAAAATAGAATTGGGTGCACGATTGATACTGCTGTGGCTTCAAACTGCTAGTTGACGCCCTCAACGTAATCTTCCCACATGTTGGTGGCAGCGAAATTATTACCTCCCCTGCATTGAAACTCGAAGGAGGACCAGCAGATGTCTGAGTGGTTATCTAAGTGTGATCAATTGGCTAGGTTGGAAGAACTGCTAAGTTGGAACAGGGGTAACCATGAACACTTTCTGAAAGTCTGGAAACCGTGGTTGAATTATCACAAATTACTCTGAATACTGTTCGATCTCTTCCTCTCTTCTTCTCATGACGCCTGCACTAGGGATACTACCTCTTTTTCTTTTCCTTCCTTTTCTTGTTTTTTTTTCCCTTGATCCTCCCTTTTATAGTACCATAGGGGCCTGATGGAGCTACATTTATGCTCTTATATTGCATCACGTTTTCTAGTATGGAATATTAGTATGACGTACTTAGCTGTTACTTTGTCTACCTCCCTGTTTTATGGTTAGTTTGGTTGTCCTTACCTTTTTCCCCTTCTCCCCTCCCTTCCCTTGCCCATTCCAACCCCCCTCCTCTTCCCCATACCCGGATTCGTCCCTCTCCTTTCTTGCCCACTCCCACCCTCTCTGCAACTAACTAACTCAATTACAAGACAGTTCTTGTATTGTTAGTCTGTATTCACACGTTCAGTGTTTTTCCTGGCCCGTGATTGTGGTCTGCTAGCTACCTCTGTGATCCGTGCAAAACAGTCAGTTTTTCATCCATTTTACATCTTTTTCCATTTTTTTCACGGATCAGTTTTACAGCATTTTAAATGACATTGATTACATCACATCCGTGTTTTTCACAGATGTCACATCCGTGTACATCCGTGATAAACACGAATCTCATTGATTTCTATCGGGAATCCATTCCATGCTTCCATTCCGAGTTATGACATGTCCTATTTTTAAACGGAATGGATCACGAATGTGTGAAATCACGAAACGTCTGAATAGCCCAATAGAAAGCAATGGGCTGTAAAATTGTCCGTGAGCACGGACAATTTCTCAGAATGTGTGAATGCAGCCATACAGTTTACTGTTGCCTAATATGTTACTCCTGCCTTTGTATTCATGTATGGTCCTGTCTTTTTATGGATATGCAACTGATATGCTTATTATTGTCTGTTTTGTGTTCCTTGAAATATCTAATAAAACATGTTTGAAAATTAAAAAAAGACTACTTTTTTTTTTCTAAATCAGATGCTAGAACATCCATCTCAGTATACATGTCTCTGACTAATAATGTAAGCTGGTCCACAATGCCTATTAACAATATATTGAGATATTTGTGGGCGAGAGCACACGGCATCCACCGGAGGTTCTGCACATGGATTCCGTAGTGTGAACGCATCCAAAGAGATCACAAGGTAATATTTTCATGGAGGCTGAAGGCTTCTTTAAAAGACATTTAAGCAAATTTTCTTTTTGCAGAACCTGCTCGGTGCAAAGATCCCAGTGGCACAGTCCTTTCAAAATGCCTTTGGGTCCTTTCAAAATGCCTTTGGGTTCCCACGCTGTTTGCCATTTTCTGCTTGAGCACCAGCTCGGCTCAGAGCAATGGAGGCCAGCCTGGCGCCCCCAGTGTGACCATAACTCCTCCTTTCAGTGACACACCCCAACTTGATTTTAAAGGGGAACTCCGAAGAAGAAAAACTTGTTTTCTATTAAAAGTACATTAAAAGTTATATAGATGTCGAATTATCTGCATAGTAAGAACTCAACCTAGTAGTACAATTGGTATTGTGGGTGTATTGCGAGTGCACTACTTGGTTGGCACCGGAAAACCAATAAATATATGTATTATTAGTAGGCTCTCTAGCATAACCCCCTTGGAACGGCTAAATCATAATTCTTTAGTATTGCGTAGATCAATGTATATTGTCTTATGAAACAATATGGCGTTACTATTTTAGTGTATAAATGCAAACAAAAATGGTAAATATATCGGTAAAATTTACTAAAGCTTATATATCACACCATATACATGCAAAAATTATCACATAGAGAAAAATATATATATATATATATATAATTAAAAAACATATTGGGGGACATTTATTAAGTCCGACGTTTTTTACTCCGGATTTAAAAATGTAATCTCCGGCGCTACGGGGATTTATGTAGAGGTGGACTGCCTCTATATAAATCCCGTGCGCTCCGGTGTTTTCGGCATATCTTTAAGACACAAAAATGATGAATCGCGCGGACTATGAGGCCGCGCCCCCCGTTCAGCCCCCCCCCGACGTACCCGCCGGAAAGTGCCGATTTGCAAATATTTTATTCGCAAATTGCCCATTTGCACTTAAAATCATTCGCAAATCGGCACTTTCCGCCGAAAAACCACATTTCGCCGGATAATACATGTCCCCCATAGGGTTGCATTTTGCAACTCATTACTGAGGAAAAAACAGAGTAATGTTCTGAAACATGTCTAGGAGTTGCAATAACTTGCTGAACTTGTGTTTCATATACTACCATCAGTCCTCATTTCTCACCTGTTTTGTCCACATTGGATGCACTGAGAATACCTTCATCTCGGCAGCAGCTAAAGGAGAAATGCCCAGCAAAGGGTGATTACCTGGCCACACTGGGAGAGGCAGCCAGATTCCAAATACACTGCCTTGAATCTAACAGCTCCCAACATAAGAACTCTGCCGTATACCCTAAAAGAGAGCTCCTACCAACGGTGGAAGCTGCAAATTCATCTATATACTCCCCAACGTCTGCGACCTAGAGCTACGGGTCTGCGGGACTTCGGGAGAGCTTCATGTGAAAATCAAAACTCGCATGTAAAAATCGCACCAAAAACGCAGCGATACTGTACGTGTGACGCTACCCTTAGGAGCTTCTGTCTCACATTGTGTGTGTTTGCTAAGCACAGGCTGATGATGCAGAGAGGGGGAAGGGCGCGATTCACCATCTCAGACTGGCCAGAAGCAGGTGTTTCAGCTTCGCTGGTTGTGCAAAAGTCTACAGAGAAATTAGGGCTATGTTCACACATGTTGGAGTGTCATTGCAGTACTGCAGCATCTGCACAAAAATGATGCAGTAACACAAATAGATAATGCTAAACAGCAGAGAGGATAAGAGCCGGCACTGCCAATAACACCTGCACAAAAAACAAGGCATAAACAGTATATCCCATGTAAGAGAATATCGGATAAAGTCCTTTTTGTGGGAATCAACTTCAAAGATAACAGATGCTTTGATCATAATATGTGAGTGGAGATGGAAAGAAAAAAAAAAAAATTTAATTTAAAAAGTTCTTTGCTTTATTCCAATATCAGCATTACAGGTAGAGAATACAGCGTGGTGTGCGATTGGGACCACAATGAAATTATAAAGTACTGCAGATAATTCAGTAACACAATGAAACTGCAATGTGTGAACACAGCCTAGATGTTCTGCAACAGTTTTGGGCGGGGAATAGGCAGGGTGGGGGGCTGTGATGGAACAGCTGAGGGAAAGCATTGCATTCTGGAACCTGTAGTACTGAGTACATCTGCTCAACTAGGAAACACAAAACAGAACAAAACCCCCCAAGACAAGTGGATTTTGGTAGTTTCAAAACTGGGATAGATGGGTAAGTATTGTTATATGCTTCTGCGGAAGTTTCATTTTTTTTACCTCTACCCAGAGTTCCCCTTTAATGGAGATGTGTCACCCAGGGTAGGTGGTTATCATTACACTGGGGGGCACTGGACCTGCCCCCAGTGCTCCAAGCTGAGGCGATGCTCAAACAGAAAATAGTGCTGGTGTTTTGAAAACAGGACCATGCCACCGGGATCTTTGCATCGGTGCTAAGATGGTACTATGATGGTACTGTACATTTGCTTTAAAATTATTTTTTAAATGCTTCTCTTTTGTTTACTGTGCTCCTTACAAATTTTATCTGGCTCTTCAATACTTCAATGGTCACTAACTCTACATATGAACTTATCTTGTAACTTTATGTACAATAAATGCACAGTTAGTAGTATCTGCATTAGTTGTACACAGGTACAACAGTATGCAAAGTGCAATTTACATTTTGACAAACAGTATATGATATATATGTTTATGGCTTCTAAAACATCACTTAGAATACTTTAAAGGAGTTCTCCTGGTGGGAGGCCTTTTCAGTACTGCCAGAGTGGGGGTGGATGGAGTCAATGATGGCTTTAGCACTGGAGCCCACATCACGCTGCTCTGGGCCCCCAGTCTATAGCAGCTCGCGTCTCAGACGGGACTTGAGACCTGACATTGATTCATACACTGGAATGTGATATCACTTTAAAGGGATTAATAGCAATGCCCAAACTGTGTAGGCAGCGCATTATGGTGTGGAAGAGAATGAGAGGGTTAGAGGAGAGGATGATGGTGTTAGTAGTATAGGAAGTAGGTGGCAAGGCCTCTCCTGTGTGTAGCACTGAGCTCTGGAATGAGGGGATGAACTGAGAGCTCCAGAAGGAGAGTGATGCTGTTACCTGCAGGATGGCTGGGCCTTGTGGTCCACCGCAATCTTACTCACTGACTTGTCTTAGTCTTAGGTGGGCTTGAGGGCTTCTGCAAAAACAGCTCTCTGTCAAGATGGTCCTTGATCATGGTGAGGCATACGTGGACAAGACAACAGGGAGACAAGGAGGGAATGTAACAATAACTCCTTTACTGGCAACTTGAAGGCTTTTAAGCAGTGCAGTTGCATAAAGTTCTTAATATTGGTGGCTTAGAATGGGTTACTGTACTTTGTGTAGACGTGGAGAGATGGTCTGCCTCAGACCCCAGTTTGTCACTACATATGGGACGCTGGTGAGTGCTGTGATCCTTCCCAATGGTGCTCAAGTCCTGCTTTGCCGCCAAACACACACAAGGTTATCCTCCTGGGTTCCTGAACTGAGGATTCCCACTATCTGTAGAAGTGAAGGCCCTTTCCTGGCTGTGGAAAACAAACCTGACAAACTCTTTCTCTTAGTCTCACCTCTAGCTGCCCTCCACCTTGCTGCTTAGCTCGCTCTCCAACAGGCTCCTTGGTCCTCTCTTTTTTTCATCTGGTGTTCTTTGTGATAGCTTCTCTGCTTGTTGTTTGTTCTTAGTTTAATGTGTCTCAGTGTGTCTCTTGAACAGTGCCATTTTTGCCCCCATGCGAGAGGGGTGACCACACGGGGCGTTGACAGCTAGTGGGCACCCGTAGCACACGCTCAGCAATGATCGCCTATACAACCCCCCCCCCCCCCCCTCCAGGCCTCACTCAACAGTGATAAATAGAACCCCCTCAGACCATACTCAGCAGTGATTGATAGCAGACACACACACACACACACCATATGGGAGGGGAGGGCACTTTTTCAGATTCGCACTGTTGAAAAGCTACTTGACATGACTCAGCTAAACCCTCTCATCAGACCTTTTATGTGGAATATATTAGCATGCTCCACTTACCTTCTAGCAAGTCCTAGAAAGGGCTGGAACTATTAGGTTATGTGCACACTGAGGAATTCTTGAGGAATTGTAGCTGAAAGTTTTCAGGCAGAATTCAAGCAGAATTTAAGCGCCCCATTGACTTCTATAGGATTCCTCTAGCAGATCTACAGCTGAAAATTCTACTCGGAAATTCTGCAGTGTGAACAACAGAGCAGAAAACCCATTGAACACAATGGGACTTTGCTCTGTACATATTTTACGGGAGGAATTTCAAGCTGAATTCCTCGCCTTTTCCTCAGTGTGCACATACCCTTAACACTACCTAAAGCATTACCCACTAAAGACTGTGGGTGTTACTGTTACCTAACAGTTTAGTGTAGTGAGGCAATGTAACCCATTCCCTAACTGCAAATTACACTGGTACAGAGAATGCATACCTTTACATATACCAAACTTTTGGTGAAACGGTGGCATCCTAGGCCCAACCGCAGGAATTGTGCTCTGGTGCTCTACATGTACATGACTGTTGTTTAATCAGTTATACTCTACTGCCATGGTACTGATGTATACACAACATATTATAAAGTAATTAAACTCATCTTCAAATTAAATTATATTGATTTCATTAAAATTCCTTTGGGCAAAGGCAAATATAAATTATAATGTTCTCGTTCTCTACAAGAAGTAACTTTAACCCCTTAAGGTCAAAGCCAATTTTCGTTTTTGCGCTTTTGCTTTTTCCATTTTATGTTTAAAAGGCCATAGCGCTTGCATTTTTTTACCTAGAGTCTTATATGAGCGCTTATTTATTGCGAAACCAATTGTACTTTGTAATGACAGGCATTATTTTTCCATAAAATATGCTGCAAAACCGGAAAAAAATCATTTGCGCTGTCAAATTGAAAAAAAAAACGAATTTGTTTTGATTTCGGGGAGTTTTGCATTTACGCCATTTGCGCTATGGTAAAACTGACTTGTTATGCATGTTCCTCGAATTGTTACGATTACAATGATATGTAACATGTATAACTTTTATATTATGTGATGGCTTTTAAAAAATTCAAACCATTGTTAACAAATATATGTTCCTTAAAATCGCTCCATTCCCAGGCTTATAGCGCTTTTATCCTTTGGTCTATGGGGCTGTGTCAGGAGTCATTTTATGCGCCATGATGTGTTATTTCTATTGGTACCTTGATTGCGCAAATACGACTTTTTGATCACTTTTTATTAAATTTTTTCTGGATTTAATGCGACCAAAAATGCGCAATTTTGCACTTTGGAATTTTTTTGCGCTGACGCCGTTTACCGTACGAGATCAGGAATGTGATTAATTAATAGTTCGGGCGATTACGTGCGCGGCGATACCAAACATGTTTATTTATTTGTTTATTTATTAATTTATATTTATAAAATGGGAAAAGGGGGGTGATTTGGACTTTTATTAGGGGAGGGGATTTTTTTATTAATAAAAACACTTTTTTACTTTTTTTTTTTTTACATAAACTAGAAGTCCCCCTGGGGGACTTGTATATAGACAGCACTGATCTCTCATAGAGATCAATGCTGTGTGTATACACAGCAAAGATCGATTACATCGGTCATAGATTGCTTTGGCCTGCAGCAGGCCACAGCAATCTATTGCCGAGCCGGGATCAGCGTCATTGCGACGCTGAGGCCCGGCACGGGCAGAAGAACGTCCCACTAGACACCAGGGATGCTAAGTACAAAGCACTACAATGCAGCTGTCAGGTTTGACAGCTGCATTGAAGTGCTTAATTAGCCAGCGCGGCAACGGGACCCGCGCCAGCTAATAGATTGCAGATTGCAGCCGGGAGCGGTGCCGTTCAGAGCGGGGTCCCGGCAGGACCCCGCTCTGAACACCCCCCGCGGCACCATGGGTCGCTAAGGGGTTAAAGACTGTCTAATATATATTCTTTGACACTGTGTGATCGCTAAAGATTCAGGAATATGTTGGTTCTCTGTAAAAGCACCACAGTTCTAGGAACTGTCATTTAACAGTCAACAGCAGGTTGACAGGAACGTGTGGGATTGTAGTAACAGAGGACACTGATTATACAGCACTTTAAATGTCAATCCAAAAAGGATTTTTCAATCATACAAATAATAACCAATTTAGAAAATGCGTAATTGGTATCATGTTGAGATGTGAAATCAGGGGAACAACTCATAACTAGTAGCACAAGAAAACTGTTCTAAAGGTTTCCTTATTTTATATTTTATTATTTTGTTTTTGTAAAACACACTGCAGTGATGTCTATTTTTAAAATCTCTTAAGAAGTCCAGTAAATACGCCATGGTGTTTTTTTTTTTTTTTGCAAAAGATGTTGGCTGGAGGTCAAAGGAAGTTTATGATATGCCCTACACACATTGGGGGACACTTATGAAGCATACGCCCGAGGTCTACACCAGGGAGAAGGTGCAGATTCACCCCTTCTCCCTGGTGTACGTCTCCCATACACCCCACTCGCCCGATGTGCTGGCTGGGGGAGCTTGGGGGGGGGGGGTGTTAAGGCAGCAAGGAGGCGTGGCCTCCTCCCGCGCCTCATTTATCATGATTTATGCCTGCTCGCATTATTTACACTTGCTGGAAGCAGCTGTAGATTTTGTACGCCAGGCGCAGGTTCAGGCGCCCGGCCGGCCGGGTTCGCTAGGAGGCATGCGCCTCTTAGTGAATCCTGCTGGGGAAAAGGGGACGGGACCTATATGTACGCCAGTCTTCATAAATCATCCCCATTGTGTTTTTTTGGTGTGGTGTTTTTCTCTACTTTTTAGCATTTTTGAGGCTCTGTGGTAGTTTATCCAAAATGCTGCAGCATGCAAAGGGTATGGCTTTTTTTTTTTTTGCACACTTTGGCGTTTTCTCTCCCATAGACTTCAAAAGGAATGTTCTAGTTGTCTCAAGACTGGCATTGCTGTGTGTTTTGGTTTTTTTTCTGTTGTTTTTGTACCCTTTTGGTCCAGCAATTATGTCTTGTGATGGCAGGTGAAAAGGAAGTTCAGTATCTTGGTGCACACAAAAAAGGCCTAAACCACAAAAAAGATTATTCACACATAAAGTAAAAAATGCAAAAAAAAATAAAAAAAAATGCGAACATAAAAAAAAAAAATCGCATGCACCATGTTGGCATTTTTTTCAGGTGTTTTTTGGAGGCCAAAAAATTGCCATGACCTAAAGGCCACAACCATGCAACCTTACTGTCCCATACTGGCTGACAGCTGAGCGAGCAGGAGGCCCGGAAGCATAGATTATTCATGAAGAGGAGGGAGGAGAAGGAGTGGTGAGGTGTGCTAGAATGTGGCACAAACAACTCCTCTTTGACACCTCATTACAATAGGATTGTGCATAATCCATAATCTCTATAATACATTACAGCACTGATCATGTGCTGTAATGCATTATATAGGCAGCACCCGGCCTATTCGGGCAAGTGCCGGGGCCCACGGCCGCTCAGGGGGCCCCCGACACTTGCCCGAGCAGTGAGCAAGACGCCCGCCTCATCACCAACCTCCGGACACCTGGGGGGGGGGAGGGTGCTGCCGACCCTGAGTCCGGGTGTGTGTGTGTGTGGGGGGGGGGTTTGCTAGAAGGACCTGCTGTGTTTGCTGCAAAGCAATGGGGAAGGACCTGTGGTGACGTCATAAGGGGGCGGGGCTGAGAACGGGAGAGGCTGCATATGGATGAAGGACCTGTGATCATTGTCATGTGACATGAGGGGTCGGGGCTCACTTATACCTTCCCTCTGTATGCTGTGAGTTGTAGTCCTCCTCTTATACCTCCTCCTGCAATGGTCTCTGATCTCCCATAATAACAGACTGGACATGCTGGTAGTTGTATTCCTCCTCTTATACCTCCTCCTGTGATGTCCTCTGATCTCCCATAATAACAGGCTGTCCATGCTGGGAGTTGTAGTCCTACTCTTATACCTCCTCCTGTGATGTCCTCTGATCTCCCATAATAACAGGTTGGACTTGCTGGGAGTTGTAGTCCTCCTCTTATACCTCCTCCTGTGATGTCCTCTGATCTCCCATAATAACAGGCTGGACATGCTGGGAGTTGTATTCCTCCTCTTATACCTCCTCCTGTGATGTCCTCTGATCTCCCATAATAACAGGCTGGACATGCTGGGAGTTGAGTCTTCTTATACCCAGGGCCGGATTAAAGGGAGGGCACCAGGGGCACGTGCCCCGGGGCCTCCACCAGCCCAAACCTGGAAGTAGGGTTTCTGAAAAAAAGCAAACAGTAGAGGATACACAACTTCACACAGAGTGTTGTGTATCCTCACTGTTTGCTAACCATGGCTGCAGCAGCCTGTGTGTCCTGTGACTCCTGCTCCTCCCTGTGAGGACTTTGATATGACTGAGAGACAGGACACCAGGGCAGCTTCAGGACGGTATACCCTGCTCAGTGTGGGCTAAAGGACCTGTGGTGATGTCAGGCCCATGTGATGAGGGAGGAGCCAGACTCTGCAAGCTGTTGGAGGGGATGTGTATGGAGAGGAGCTCATGTCCATATGAGCAGGTAACCAGCCCTTCAATGTACACACACCACAGCACAGCACTGCCTGTTACACACACACACACACACGCCTGCCTGTTACACATACATATTTTTTATGAATGCTCACACACATACAGCTCTGCTATCTATACTTGCACGCTCTGTACTCTCCACAATGCCCCCTTAATGCCATCTTTATCCCCCCCACGGTTTCCACAAAAATGCCCACATTTTATGGTGAGACCCACTACCCCTTCAGTGGCACAGTGCACAGTATTGCTGTATTGCTGGACAAATAGCCTCTGCCCCCCTTACCACATGATGCCTGCCATGTTGCTGTTATATAGTATCTACATTAACCAGGCTAAAGTTGGTTTCTTATTCAGAGGATTTTTATTTTTCCTGTTTTAGCTATTATTCTTACAGAAAATGTATAATATTTATAACCTGCTTGTAAGTGAGGAGCCCTTAGGAGACAGGTGATAAATATGGCCAAAAGGAGCCCACGATTGGCATAAAAATGGGCATCAAAGTAAAAACAAAAAATGATGACTTCAAAATAAAATGGACTTTGGACCACTGATCTCACACTGATAATAGACAGAGAGGGGGGACCCCACATCACACTGATAATACACAGAGAGGGGGACCCCGCATCACACTGATAGTACACAGAGAGGGGCCCCGCATGAAATTAAATAAAAACTGACAGTTTTCAACACTAAATTTGAAAGAAATGAAACATCTACAAACATTTTCACTACAATTCAAGAAGAGCTCAGTGTCACAGCCAAGTATAATGTTCATGAACATTATAAATCCCCTACAGTAAGGCAGCCATTTGTATGGATGACTGTATAGTTTTTTTTTTTTTTTTAGGGGGGGAGGGGGGAATGAGAGACCCCAAACAAAATTGTTGCCCAGGGCCTCCACCAACCTTAATCCGGCCCTGCTTATACCTCCTCCTGTGTTGTCCTCTGATCTCCCATAATAACAGGCTGTCCATGCTGGGAGTTGTTGTCCTCCTCTTATACCTCCTCCTGTGATGTCCTCTGATCTCCCATAATAACAGGCTGGACATGCTGGGAGTTGTAGTTCCCCCCGGTATACCTCATGTAATGAGGACCCGTCCCCCGCCCGGATTAGTGAGTATGGTTTTATTTTTTTATTTTCTTGTGTTAAGGGAGAGAAGGGGGCATTACTATGTGGGCAGGGGGCATTACTATGTGGACAGAGCAGAAGAAAATTACTATGGGGGGCAGGGGACATTACTATGGGGGCAGGGGCATTACTATGTGGACAGAGCAGGGGACATTACTATGGGGAGCAGGGGACATTACTATGGGGGCAGGGGACATTACTATGGGAGCAGGGGACATTACTATAGGGAGCAGGGGACATTACTATGTGGACAGAGCAGGGGACACTACTATGGGGAGCAGGGGACATTACTATGTGGACAGAGCAGGGGACATTACTATGGGGAGCAGGGGACATTACTATGTGGACAGAGCAGGGGACATTACTATGGGGAGCAGGGGACATTACAATGTGGACAGAGCAGGGGACATTACTATGGGGAGCAGGGGACATTACTATGGGGGCAGAGCAGGGGCATTACTATGGGGACAGAGCAGGGGACATTACTATGGGGAGCAGGGGACATTACTATGGGGGCAGGGGACATTACTATGAGGAGCAGGGGATATTACTATTGGGGCAGGGGACATTACTATGGGGACAGAGGGCATTAGTACTATATGAAGGGCACAGCATTGGGACATTACTATATGGGGGGCACAGCACAGGACCCACAAACCTCCTTACTTTACTGCACATGACACCAAACAGCGGAGTTACTACTGTATGAAAGCCTATGTATGAAAGCCTCAGATCACAGAAGATGTCATCTGTGAGTTACTGGAGTTTTTTTTTTCAGTATTTTGTCAAACTTTATTTGGTAGGTGTGCCTCGAGGTGTGCTATACAAAGGGGCCTGCTGAGGCTTTCTCGCCCAAGGGCCCACAAAAACCTGTAGTCGGCCCTGCATATAGGTACCTGTAAAGTGAAAGTGAAACACAAACCCATGCATACATACACAAATAAATAAATACACAAATAAATGAATAAATAAAATAATAAATAAAATAAATAAATATAAATAAATAAATAAAAAATATACACATTCCCCATCCCCTTTATAAATGTTCCCCTATAAATGAGATACATATATTTGGTATTGTCACGTCCGTAATGACGACGTCTAGTAACCCGTTAAATTAATTTTACCCTGACGCCCAATGACAGCACCCCTGGAGAGGACCTCCCACCGCAGGACAGGAAACCTGTGAAGATAAAAGCTTGACACACCTCTCCACACCTCAGTTCAGGTTTCCTGTCCTGCGGATAGGAGGCCTGTGAAGCGTCCCATCCGGGATGAAGATTCTTGTTTCATAGGGCAGTCCAGTTTGCCCTGGAGAACCTAGCCCATGTGATATCATCAAAGGATGTCTTGATATACTCGGACAATACAACTGCGGTAGCGTATATCAACAAGCAAGGGGGCACCAGATGTCAAACTCTTCTTCATCTGTCAACTCAAATTTTCAGCTTTGCAGAAAAGAACCTTTCCTCCCTTTCCGCGGTCCACCTGAAGGGGACCCAGAATCAAACAGCAGACTTTTTGAGCAGAGTTCATCTCAGCCAATCAGAGTGGGGGCTCAACATGGAAACCTTCAACATGGTAGTAGAAAAGTTCGGTTCGCCGACGGTGGATCTATTTGCAACCAGGGAGAACAGAAAACTCCGCAGATTCTTCTCCCTAAATCCCAAGGACTCTCCAACAGCAGTAGATGCCTTTGCCCAGAGTTGGAAACACATCAAAGGTTACGCCTTTCCCCCACTCAACCTCATTCCGAAAGTCCTAAAAAAAGTGATGGAAGACAAGGCGAATATAATTCTGATCGCTCCGTTTTGGCCCAGGAGACCCTGGTTCACCAGACTGAGGCAGTTATCTCAGTGTCCTCCCTGGATCCTCCCAGACAGGGAAGATCTTCTCCTCCAGGGCCCAGTCCATCATCCAGGCTCACCTCACCTACACTTAACAGCCTGGATGCTGAAAGGATAATACTGCGAGGTAGGGGCTTATCTGATGATGTTATTAATACCTTGCTAGCCAGTAGAAAGGATGTTACTTCTACTATCTATCATAGAGTGTGGAGAGCTTTCCTTAGGTTTGCAGACGGTAGACAAGATCCCCTAGGAGTTCCAAATATCCCCGTTATTTTAAGTTTCTTACAAGCAGGGTTAGAAAAAAATCTCAAACCAAGCACCCTGAAGGTTCAAATATCAGCTCTCAGCTCCTTTCTAAACTGTAAACTTGCTGAAAATTCACTGATCAAAAGATTTGTCACAGGTGCAGTTAGGCTGAATCCTACAAGAAGGGTTACGGTCCCCCCGTGGGACCTTAATCTAGTACTAGATGCTCTGACAGGCCCACCCTTTGAACCATTAGATGATCTGCCCATCAAAATCCTGTCTCTCAAACTCTCCTTTCTTTTAGCGATCACCACAGCCCGCAGAGTAGGAGAGTTACAAGCCCTGTCAGCCTTTCCTCCCTATACCCAGGTATTAGATGACAGAGTCATCATGAAGACACTTCCATCTTTTCTTCCCAAAGTAGTCTCAGATTTTCACAGAAATCAGGAGATAGTGCTTCCTTCCTTTTGTACTAACGCCACAAATAGCAGGGAACAGTCTTTTCATACCTTAGACGTAAGGCGATGCCTCCTCAAGTACCTAGAAGTTACTAGTAGCTTCCGTCAGGCCGAGAACCTTTTAGTACAGTTTCTAGGCACTAACAAAGGTAAAGCAGCTTCTAAACCCACTGTTAGTAGATGGATAAGACAGGCTATCGTTATGGCATATGAAGTTCAGAAAGTAAGTCCTCCTGCCTATTTTACAGCCCATTCTACCAGAGCAGTCGCCACCTCCTGGGCAGAAAGGGCAGACGCCACCTTAGACCAGATATGTAAAGCCGCAACTTGGTCCTCGGTTCATACCTTTTTGAGACATTATAGGCTTCAATTAAATCCTATCTCAGACTTGGCTTTTGGCCGCAAAGTGTTGTCGGCTGTAGTCCCCCCCTAGTTAGAATTACTAGCTTAATCCTCCAGGGGTGCTGTCATTGGGCGTCAGGGTAAAAGCAGGATTACTAACCGGTAATCTTGTTTTCATAAGCCCATGACAGCACCCCTCATGTATACCCGCCCTAAGATTACCTTTATAATTGACAAATTAATTTTATTTTACTGATCTTAGTTATTTGTTTCCGCTGGAATACTTGTTCAGAACTGAGGTGTGGAGAGGTGTGTCAAGCTTTTATCTTCACAGGTTTCCTGTCCTGCGGTGGGAGGTCCTCTCCAGGGGTGCTGTCATGGGCTTATGAAAACAAGATTACCGGTTAGTAATCCTGCTTATCCCGGGCGATTAACGCTGCAAAAAAAAAAAAAAAACTAATCAAAATTAAATATTTTTGTTAATCCCACCTCCTAAAAAATATAGATAAAAGCTATCAAAATGTCTTATGTACCTAAAAGGTATACCACTAAAAACATCAGCTTATGCCTCAAATAAAAAGCCCTCACATAACTCCATTGACGAAAAAAATGTAAATATTGCTGCTCTTACAATATGCAAGACACAAACAGTTTTTACAGTATAAATGCCATAAACTATAACAAAAGCTATATAAAATGGAAATCACTGTAATCGTACCGACCTGACGAATAACGATAGCATGTCATATGTAACATATAGTAAACGGCGTACAAAAAAATGGTGAAAAACTGCTGCTAAATTGTGTTTTTTATTCATACCACCTTATAAAAAATTTAATAAAAAATGATTAGGGGTGTCACATGTCCCCCAGAATGGTACTGATGGAAACGTCAACCCGTCTTACACAAATATTTTGGCACCCCAAGGCCTCTGTGACATGGTGTAATGGCTAAAAAAAACCCCCTGAAATAAAAAAAAAGGCCCCAAAATTCACCAAGTCTCTGTCATGTCTGAGGCCTGTGGTTGAGTCAGGGGACGCACTGCGGCCACATATGGGGGATTTCTTGAAACAGGGGAATAAATTGTGAGTGGTATTTCTCAGTTAGTATTTGCTGTGTAAGAGGAAAAAAATAATTAAAATAGAATATCTGCAAAAAAAATAAATAAAATGAACATTTAAAATTTCCCCTCCAACCTAAAGGGTTAATAAACTTATAAAATGTTACTTTGAATACTTTGAGGGGTGCAGTTTTTACAGTGGAGGGATTTATGGGAATCTTTTACATACAGGCACCACAAATCCACTTCAGAACTGAACTGGTCCCTAATAAAATCAGAGCTGAAATTTTCATGAAAATTTGAAAAATCGCTGCAAAATTTCAAAGCCCTCTAACATCCTAACAAGTAAAAGGACGGTCACCAAATTACGTCACCATAAAGCAGACATGTTGTAGATGTTGCATTAATAATTAGTTCATGTGGCATGACTATCTTTCTTAGGAAAAGAGAGTTTTGAATATAAAGAAGTCAGATTTGAAAAATAGGCCTCGGGCATTAAGGTCAAAACAGGCTGCGAAAGCAAGGGGTTAAAAGTTGTTTTTAAGGACAATAACTGCATCACCTGCCGAACGCACCCCAGGACAGTTCTTGGATTAAAAGCAGCTATCCGGAGGTACAAGTGGTTTAAGGGGGTTATATTGTGGGTACAGAGTCACAATATTTATTAGCCCACTTTTGCCTTACTGCACTCCTTGTCTTGCACACTGGCCTTAGAAATAAAAGACCAGATTTTATTGGAATTATTATTGTGCACCTTGCACATTTGCACTCTCCCCCATGGTACTGGCACAGTGTAAATCCCCAGAAATTACCTCTTTTTGGAAATTGAGCATTTAAACCCAATGGGTGTTTGAGAAAAGTTTTTGACTTTTTTCCCCTTTTTTTAAATAATTTGTACATTAAGCTCAATATAACACCTTTTCACAAGGAGCATACAGTAGGTATACAGTATATGCATCTAATAATGTGTTACACAATTTCTCCTGGGTATAGCGATGTCTCTTGTGTGATAATAAACTGCCATGTCACATATGCACAACCCCTGGGGTACCTGATAATTGACCCTATTTTGTAATCTATACTCTGAAGACATTTATTTAGGGGTATAGTGAACATATTAACCCCACACCCACGGGTGTTTTCCAGCCTGCAGTTGTGCCACAGATATGCCATTTCAGTATATCTTATCTTGTGCACCACTTGTGCCACCGGAGACGCACACCCCATAAGTTAAGGACTCATCAGGGACCCAGGGATTGTGGTTCTTGAGGGTGAATGCTTGTTTTTTTTTTATCCCAGCCTTCTAAAAGCCTTAACTTAATTTTTCCATCATTGTAGTCACATGAGCCCTTGTCAGGTCCGCTTAGCCAGTCAGCGCTGTAGCAGGGTCCCGCCTTTGCCACTGACTAGCTAAGCAGACCTGACACCTTACATCCCTGGTCCCCACCCAGGAACCACATTGACCGTATGTGTCCAACAGCGTTGGAGCTGGGGAGGTGAGAGCATTTTATTTCTCTTATCCTACCCCACCCCGGCACTTGTGGAAAAAGAGGTATGGACTAACCTCTACCCAGAGATCCTATAGCCTGCCAGGAGTCCCGAGGCTGGTCCCGCCACTCACTGAACGCACAAGGAGAGGTTAGTCCGTACTTGTAATCAATTTCCCCCCTGCCGGCTGCCTGATTTTATCATTGCCGATTTCTCCTTTAGGCTATGTTCACACTGCGTACGAGTCCGGCATCATTTCGTACGCTGTAAATGTGCGGCTGAAACTACGGGCGTGGGATAAATAGACATGCGGCCGGATGCGTACGGACCGCGAACATATGGCCGTAGTACAGTTATGCTTCCCTAGCTTGTTTCGAAGCGATCTGAGGCAGGTCATTTACTCAGAAATCTTCGCCCAGCCCCGTAAACCACACAGAACCTTTTGGATCGAAAAATCAAGTTCGGTTTGGCAGAAATAAGTACTTCGTACGGGACCGCATGGAAATCCACGGCCGTGAGTTTCAACATTTCCGTCCTCAAACAATGGTCTTGTTCATTTTTCACGGCGCCGTATACGATCCGGCTGTAAGCTCATACGTAGTGTGCACTGTGCACCTGTATATCGGATACTTTCCAGTGTACGCATTAACCTCAAAACTACGTGCGTATATTCGAGTTTCGCACTACGGACGGATTCATACGCAGTGTGAACATAGCCTTAATGTGAATGTATTTTTTGTTTGTAATCATAAAAGCCTTTATCTGGAACGGGTAACATTTTATTTTTCGTTTACACTTTTTAATTTAATTTTTTTTTAAACATTCTTTTACATTTTCTTGTCTCCTTAGGGGACTTGACACTGATTGTCTGATTGCTAGTATAGTACACAGCAGTACATCTGTTATTCCTTTCCATTTCTCACTGACAGCCTGTGAGTCCCAGTCTCTGGTGGGCCTCACAGGCCTCCATATATAGGCTGGAGGTCATGACTAGTGATGATCGAACAGTAAAATGTTCGAGTTTGAGTCGAACCTCGAACAGTAGTGAAGTTCGGTTCGAAGTTCGACTCAAAATCAAACCCCATTAAACTCAATGGGAGATGTTCGGGTTAATTTTGACACCTTTAAGTAAGAGGAGAAGCTGGATTTACCATCCAGAAGAGTAAACTGGAAACAGAACAACTTATAGCCTAAAATCTGGCTTTAAGAATGAAAGGAGAAAAAAGGGGTATAAAATACTGCATTTCTTTCAAGGGATAAGTGAAAAGAGAACAGTGGCATAGCCAGAGGTATGAGGCCCTGGCGGGTATTTCATCTCTAAAACTAACAAAAGGGGGCTTTTACCCACATCGATACATCTAACAGATGAAGAGATTATTTTAAAAGAATTTGTTCTGCAATGCAGACTATCAAAAATAGACTCTGTACCCACTCAGGATAAATTTAACCACCAACTCCTCTGTACGAAACATTGATACATCTTACAGATGAAGAGATTGATTTAAAAAAAAAATATTCAGCAATGCAAACTGACAAAAATGGCCTTTTTGCCCACTCAGAAAATAAAAAAAATTTGACCACCATCTCCTCTGTATCAAAGATTGATTCATCTAACAGATGTTGAGATTGATTTGAAAAAAAAAAATTAAAAAAAATTACAAATGACAAAAATGGCCTTTTTACACACTCATGGAAAAATTGGTACCATTGGTGGCAGCGAGAAGAGCCCTGCGGGGAAGACGGAGGTTGCTGTTCAACTAAATTAGGTAGCAGAACATGGCAGGAGAGATGGAGGCAATTAAAAAATAACCATTTGGAGGCCTACAAAGAGGATGAGGAGAAAGAGGTGTATGCAGTGCGCATCAAACTCATACAGGTGTTTTTTTCAAAAATACATTCAGCTTTAACACATGGAACACTAGCTGTGGGCAGCAGTAGAATCCAATTTTTAGAAGCAGCAGGCAAAGAAACTAGAGACGTGAGATGTAGTGTAGTGGAAATGTGTATTTCACATTTTCAAGAAGACATGCTACAGTTTACAGTCAGTGACATCGGCAACCGGGGCAACAAAATGGTCAGAGATCCACGCTTGACTCATTTTTATAAATGTCAAATGATCCACATTGTCAGTGGATCGACGGATACGTTTGTCAGTTATCACCCCGCCAGCTGTGCGTTCCGAGATAACACTGGCTGCTGGGCAAGATAACACTTCTATGGCATGTCGAGCAAGCTTAGGCCATTCATCCAGTTTGGACACCCAGAAGTTGAATGGGTCAAGACCAAGTCCAAAAACATCAATGTTGAGCGCGCAGATAGTCTTGGACCATGGTCTTAAAGCGGTCTCTGTGTGTTATAATGTTGCCCTGCCTTGCCGGCGTTGGTAAGGTGGTAAAAATTGATTGTCAAATGTCACCCAGTAGGGTTCTGCTACACTGCCTGCTGCTGCGGCTACTTGTGATTCTACTACTGCCGCATTCCACCGTGACATTAGAATGTGAAGACCCAAAAGATGAGTCTTGAGTTGGTCAGTGAGCACTGTCTCAAAATCCTGCATTCTACTATCAATTTCTGTGGGTGGAAGAAAATTGCTCACTTTGGTCTTGTAACGTGGATCAAGGAGGGTTGCCACCCAGTAATTGCTGTTCATTTTTATTGCCTTGATGCGTGGATCATGTTGGAAGTAATGTAGAATTCAAGCATTCATGTGTTAGATGCTACCGGGATCTCCCATGCCTTGGAGTCGAGGGGCACTAACAGGATCTTGATCCTCTTCCTCCTCCTCTTCCTCCCCCTGTAATCTGCACGAACCTCTTACCAGTCAAGGGGAATCAGTGCCGGTGATTCCCACCCCTGCCTCCACTTCTTCCTCCTGACCGTTACCAGAGGCCTGGCTAGCCTCATGCGCTTTACCGTGGGAGCTGTACTGCTGTCCTGCACCCACCTTCGACCTAGAACCAGTGCCTAAAGGAAACCTATACAACTGGGAAACAGTTGGGTCCTATACATCCTCCGGTGAGTAAGGTTCAATGTGTGCTTCCTCCTCTTCCTCCACGTCCTCCACTGCTGAGACCTGCTGCCGCAGAGTGCCTAACGCTTGTTCCAGTAAAAATTTCCCCAGAACGGTAATACTGAAAAGGGCATCGTCTTGACTGACCATTTTGGTGGCCTCTTCAAAACGGGCAAGGATGGTTGACGGGGAGGTCCAGATCCCATTGCAACTATGCCAGTCGTGCTGAAGCAGGGTGCGAAAGCCGGAAGTGGGAGCTAAGACCTCGAGCCATCTTCAGGAGACCGTCAACACCAGGATAGCACTTAAGAAATTTCTGCACAACCAAGTTCATGACGTGTGCCAGACAAGGCACCTGCGTAAGTTTGCCGATCTAAAGGGCAGCAAGGAGATTGTGCCCGTTGCCGCACACCACCTTACCTGGTGCCAGGTTCTTAGCACCCAGCCAGTGGTCGATCTGAGTGCTCAGAGCCCTCCACAGCTCTTGACCTGTGTGTTGACGGTCTCCAAGACAAATTAATTTAAGGTGACTGTACCACCAGGCCCAGGCTGAAGCACTGGAGGCAGGCCAACCCACCCTTAGTGGGAGGAAACCCCCACCCCTCTATGATAGGGTTCCATTGATTCTAATGAAGTCACGTCATGGAGAGGCTGGAGTTTTTTCCCACTAAGGGTGGGTTGGCCCGCCTCCAGTGCTTCAGCCTGGGCCTGGTGATACAGTCACTTTAAGAACAGCCTGGTTTCTCTTAGAATGATGATGCTACCTGTCAAGGTTGGGGATCCTGGTTTTGCACCATCCCAGCAGTTTTAGAGACTGTTGACGGAGACTCAGAGACACCAGAGGCAGTGACCGCCACCAAAGTCACCCAGTAAGCAGTCAGGGATATATAACGACCTTGACCATGCTTACTGGTCCATGTGTCTGTAGTCAGATGGACTTTGGTGGAAACAGATGCAGCCAACGCGCTTGAGATATTTTCTGCAACGTAGTGGGCCAGGGTAGGGACAGCTTTTCTTGCAATGAAATGCCTGCTAGGGATCTGATACTGGGGACATGCCAGGGCCAGAACATGGCGGAATCTATCTGTGTCCACCAGGTGGAAAGGCAACATTTCCAAAGCCAACAGCCTGGCAAAGCAGACATTTAGTTTTTTGGCTTTGGGATGGTTGGGGTAAAAGCTTTTCTTATGCTCCCACACCTGGTACACAGAAGGCTGACTGCCGGACTGGAAGCTGTACGGCGTGCAGGTCACACTGCTGTTAGGAGAAGGTGTCAGCTGTGTTGTTGGCGGTGGGGATCAGCCAACAGTATCTTTGAGTGGAGATGGTTCTTGGTCATGCTGCTCCGGCACATCGGCAGCAGAGGGCTGCTTTGGCTTGTAAGTGGAGGAGGAGGAGGCAGTGGATGTCACGGTGGTTGGAAGCCCAGGATCAGTGTGGCCTTTTTTCTCCGAGCGACTATTCCACAGCAATTTATGCTTTCCCTGCATGTGCCTGTTCATGCTCGTGGTACTTAAACATTTTTTCCTCTACTGACGCGTTGCTGGCAAATACGAAATATCACCTCAGTTGGAGAATCAGAGGCTTGATCAAAAAAGGCCCAGACTTCACAGGTTTGGGACCTCTTAGAAGGCGAAAACCTATTTCTGGTCTCCCCGCTGCCACCACTGACCGCGGCTGACGCAGGTATATCGGCGGACTTGTGTGACCGCCCTCTCCTTTCTTATGTCGGACCCACACTGTAACTACCTCTTCCTCCTCATCCTCCACTGATGATTTCCTCGGCAGCTGTCGCTCCAAAGACCACGTTGGATCCGCAATGTGAACATCATCATCATCGTCATAACAGGTGACTTCCTCTATCTGACAGTCTTCATCCTCAAGCTGCCGGCTAGAAGCCACAGGCACTTTCAGTCATTGCTGACTGCTCTGTATTTCTGACGACAAACCAGCAATTGGGCGTCAGAGCAGACTAAATCATCCTCTTTGGCCTCTTGATCTTTTGAACCGCCTTCTGACCCCAACTGCATCGTGTGGTCAAAGAGCTCTTCAGAATCTGGATTATTTTCAGTGGCCTGTATATTGGTAGGGACATTCTACCCATGTTTGCTTCCAGTTGGACTGACGATGATGATGATGACATTTGTGGCCTTGACTAAGAGGAGGTCAAATCGCATGATTCAGGGTCCGATAACCACTGAAGAACAGATTGACGATGCTGTTCATTAATAGGGCGCACAGAAAACCGAGCAATAGAGGACAGGCCTGGCGGTCCTGCTACTGATGATGTTCTCCCTTGTATGTTGGCCGGAGCACTGGAAGCAGAGCCTTGTGTACTACCTCTATCTCCCCTTCCTACACCTGATATTGCTCGCATACCACCTCTGGTTCTCACCATGTTCAAAAGCTAAATATGATACCTAATATAAGATACAACAGAAAAATACAGACCTACCCACTCTGGATAAATCCACGTACACAAATCAGATGTACGATTAATTACTGCATATAACAGATGTCAACAATTCCTTATTTTTTGTGACGGACAGAGAACGTATGTGAGGTGATAGGAATACAGCTGTAATCACTGAAAAAATCCACATACACAAATCGAATGTACGATTAATTACTGGATATAACAGATGTCAACAATTCCTTATTTTTTGTGACGGATAGAAAACCGATGTGAGCTGATAGGATTACAGATGTAATCACTGAAAAAATCCACGTACACAAATCGTATGTATGATTAAAGGACAAGTGCCACAAAAAAAACTTTTTCCCAGTAATTGAAGCACATTACAAAGTTATATAACTCTGTAATGTGCTTCAATCACCTATCTGCCTCCCTTCCCTGTCTTTTCCCCCCTCCACTCCCCACCAGGAAGTGTCCTAACTTACACAGACCTGATTACTGTCATAACCGTCACCAGGCAGCTCCTTCTTGTGAGGATGAGTCATCAGCAGGAGGGTTGGTCTAGGTCCTGTTACACCAGCCTCCCCCTCCCCTCCTTGTCAGGTGACTCTGCTTGCTCAGCTTATCTTCTCTAGTGACACGACTCATTAACTCACTGAGTCCAGGAGCAGTAGGAGAGGGTATGAGGTGTGGGGGGGGGGGGGGATAAGCTTGACATGTGATGGCTTGCAGTTGTTCAGCCAATGGGAGCTGAGCAAGCTGAGTCACCTGACAAGGCAGGGGAGGGGGGAGGCTGGTGTAACAAGAGAAGGAGCTGAGAGAAGAGCTTGGTGATGGTGATGACAGTAATTAGGTCTGTGTGAGTTAGGACACTTTCTGGTGGGGGGTGGAGGGGGGAAAAGACAGGGAAGGGAGGCAGATGATTGAAGCATATTACAGAGTTATATAACTTTGTAATGTGCTTCAATTACTGGGAAAAAGTTTTTCATGGCACTTGTCCTTTAATTAATGGGTGTCACAGATGTCAACAATTCCTTATTTTTTTGTGACAGACAGAAAGCTGATGTGAGCTGATAGGAATACAGGTGTAATCACTGAAAAAATCCACACAAATCAGATGTACGATTAATTACTGGGTATAACAGTATATAACAGGGTATAACAGTGAGCAGACCAAAATACACTTTTGGGAACTATGTATAAATTGGCAAATCCAATATGCAGCCTGCAATACCAAAGCTAAGTATTGCTGTAACTGCAATGCTGTCTATGGACAGGAAAATGCTTGTTGCAAAAATTCTAGTCTAACCTTGCTAAACATTCCACTAATCTCACTTCCTATCTGACTAATCTAAATGGCAGCATGCATGAAAACAAGGAGGCACTGAGGGAGCACTCTATCCAGTACAGTGAGTGTGCTGAAAATGGCGTCCAGAACGCATCACAGTGAGTTTTAAATAAGATGGTTGTGTGATTTTAACAGCCAATGAGACCCCTACACTTAAGCTAATGAAGTTTCTGACACTTTTATGTGCTCTGCACTGATTGGCTGGTAGAAAGGGGCTCAAACGCAAACTTGAAAGCTAACAGTAAAATGTTTGGTTCGGTTTGAGTTCGAGAAAACTGAGATGTTCCACTCGAACCTAACTTTTCTTGAACCGTTCGATCAACACTAGTCTTAACCTGGGAGTAAGTGTAGTTTTTTTTTTTTTTACTTAACCGCACCCTGAGCACAGATAAATGGGGAGGGGGGGTATCTCTGGACTACCAGTTTAATCCCGAAACTGCCATTTTAAATTTTTGTGGGAATGATTTCTATTATTTGACCCTTGATGCTGCTCAGGCAATAAAGATTTATGGTACTATTCTTTTGACTACTTAAAGAGCACCTGTCACCCCCGGTGCGTTCAATTTTTAATGGCAATAGAAAGCGTAAAAGTTTAGCAGCATTTCTCTAAATTTTCACAAGAATTAAAAAATCAGATTTTTATGTTATGAAGCCCCACAAAGCACCCCATTTTAGAAACTGCACCCCCCCCCCCAAACTGTTCAAAATCAATTCCAGAAAGTTTTTTTTTTTTAACCCTTTAGGTGAGTCATAGAAATAAAAGCTAAGTGTGTTGGAAAATTGAAAACTGTGATCCAATATCTCTCATAATAGAAAACCTATTTCGACTTTTGGAGTGAGCATGGGGCAGAGCTAAGGACCCCCCCCCCTCCGTATCCGGACCTCATGTTGTGAGTGCAGCAAGTGTTACTTCGACTACCAAGGTGCCTTGCTGATACCTGGCATCCTGATCAGCGAGCCGGCATGCTGGAGAGACTTTCAGGAAGCAAGCTTCATGCGGAAGGAACCTGCGTCTCTGCTCTGGCAGTGGCCTCTAAGCGAAGCGACATGGCTTGAGCGAGGAGGAGACAAGGAATAAATTGGAGTTGCCCAGCGAGGAGTCCTGGTAGTGATGTGGACCGCCCGCAACGGCAGCAGTGACGGAGGGTACCTAGGGTCCTGGTGAGAGCAGGTCCCCTTGAATCGGGAAGTCAGCTTTAATGTTAGTCAGAGTCCCTTTTCTTTGTGATTTGTGACTGAGTTTGGTATCTTGTCCTAACCAGGAATAGAGGCAGAGTGAGCTGTGGAGGCATACAGTCAATTATCTTTGCTCGGGGACTACCTGTGTGAATAGCTGGGAACGTGCTGAAATGAATTATGTTAATTGGTGGGCCTTGGCTGATTTCCCTCTGTTTGGATGAAACAACTATTCAATGTGACTAACCATATCTAACAGAGTGTAAAAAAACCTGACCCTATTAAAACTGAATGAGACTTGGCAAACTGGTGTGCCTTGGAGAAGGAGCTCACTTATAGCACGCATGGACAGTATGGATGGCATACTAAATTACTAACCTGGGTGTGGTGTCAAAGGAAGAGGCCCTGTTCCGCCTCACTGTTCTTGTGCTGTTTAAGGTTCATATGTGTCATGTAGACCATCTATTTGTGCCCTAACTGAATCCTACCTTTATGTGGTATTATCCTTTAAGTAATAATAAGACACAACTGTGTTTAATTTTTCACGCCATATTCTCAGTTGCTAATTACAGGCTATACTGAGTTTATTGGTGCTGCTCGGACCATATTGCACTATACAACCACAGATAAATTTGTAATTGCTCTTGTGGTGCAGTATATGGCCTGAACAGCGTGCAAAATTTGGGGGATACCATATTTTGCTGGAAAAGCATAACGCCTGGCATCGGGAGTGCTCCTCGCTTTGTTTTCTTGTTTCTGTTTGGGCAGTTAATGGGCCCGAAGGTCAATAAGGCAAACAGTCAAGGGAAAACCTATACAAAAATAGATAAACTTTTTTGCTCTCCGAAAATGAGTAGTAAGACTAAAGGTGGCGGAAAGAGCAGTGGGGATACCACAAAAGAGGGGAGGGAATCCCTTAGAAGCACTGGAAAGGCAAACATGGATCAACCTACAGTAGTTGGTTAGGGGAGGTCTTAGAAGCAATTGAAAAGTGTGATGCCTCCATCGTAAGGCTATCCCACCAGGTAGGGACATTAGGAATGGAAGTCTCTATAATAAGAAGTGACCTTAATAAAATCCGGGAGCGCTTTACTGTAGGGGAGCAAAGAATGAGTGATCCTGAGGATAATATGAAATCCCTTACAGAAAGTGTGGACAGAATGGCTCGGGATAATGGTGATCTTAAAAAGAAAGTTACGGATATGAGGGACAGGTCCAAAAGGGGTAATTTAATGTTGGTGGGCCTGCCGGAAGGAACAAAAGGGGGAGATGTGGAGAAATACGTGCAGGAGTGGATCATCACACAATGGGTCAGGATCATCTATCCCCACAATTTGAAGAGGAAAGGGCCCATAGAGTACCCTAGGGAGTCAATCCTCTAGGGAGCCACCTAAGGGCAATCATACTGAAATTATTTAACTCCCAGGATAGGGATTTAATAATTAGAAGAGCATGTAAGTTGGGGGATATTAAATTTAATAATAGTAAAATCATGTTATTACCAGAATATGCCAGTGAAACTTTGTGTAAGAGAATGGCATATTCACAGGTGAAAAAAAGGCTGCATGCAAAAATAATTAAATATGACCTAATGTTCCCACCCAGACTGAGAATTATTTATGAGGAAAAAACATATTTCTTTGATACTCCAGAGGACACGGTGGACTGGCTGGAGTTGGGCACTATGGGAGGTGGATTCGGTAAAAACATTAAAAAACAAAAAACAAAAAAAAAAGAAAAATGTAGTTGAGGTATGGAGGGTTATGCTCAGGTAAAGGAGCTCAGGCAGGAATGTCTTGGGCTGAAAAGGGGGGGGTTGAGAGGGGTTGGGGGGTAAGACAGCAGAGGATGGGTTTTTTTTTGTTCTATTTTTTTTTAACCCCTTAAGGACAGGGCTAATTTTCGATTTTGCGTTTTCGTTTTTTCCTCCTTGTGTATATAAGGCCATAGCAGTTGAATTTTTACACCTACGGACCGACATTAGCCCGTATTTTTTGAGTCACTAATTGTACTTTGCAATGACAGGCTGAATTTTTAAATAAAAATTGCTGCGAAACCAGAAAAAAATTATATGAGCAGTAAAATTGAAAAAAAAAAAACACAATTCTTTTTTTCTGGGGGGGGGGGGGGGGGGGGGGGGGGGGGGGGGGGGGGGGGGGTTGTTTTTACGTCGGGTGTCCTTTGGAAAAACTGACATTTTATATATGTTCCTCAAGTTGATTAAAACGATATTTAACATGTATAACTTTTATATTAATTGATGGCTCGTAAAAAAAGAAAACCTTTTACAGAAAGGTTCCTTAAAATCGCTCTATTCCCATATTTATAGCGCTTTTATCCTTTGGTCTATGGGGCTGTGTGAGGTTTCATTTTTTGCGCCATGATCTGTACTATCTATCGGTACCTTGATTGCACATATGCGACTTTTTGATCGCTTTTTATTACAATTTTTCTGGATTTAAGGCGACCAAAAATGCGCAATTTTTACAGTTTACCGTGAGCGATCATGAATTAAATAAATTAATATTTTGCGCGATTACGCATGCAGTGATTTCAAACATGTTTGTTTGTTTATTTATTTATTTATTTTTATTTATAAAATGGGAAAAAGGGGGGTGATTTGGACTTTTATTGGGGGGGGGGGTTATTTATTAATAAAAACACTTTATTTTGTTTTCACATACAGTAATTAGAAGCCCCCCTGGGGGACTTCTATATACACAGCACTGATCTCCCATCGAGATCAATGCTGTGTATATAACAGAGCACCGATCCATCAGATCGGTGCTCTATTATAATGGTCTGCTGCAGACCATCTGAATGGATTGCCGAGCCGGGATCAGCGTCATTCCGGCTCAATACAACGGATTTCCCCTCCGCGATCACATCGCGGAAGGAGATCCCCCACTAGACACGAGGGACAGGGGCAGAGTCACTATTCAAATGCAGCTGTCAGCTTAGACAGCTGCATTTGAATAGTTAATTAGCCGGCTAAGACCTGCGGTCCCTGGCTGCACATAGAAACCGGGGATCGCGGGCTGCAGAGAGGGCTCACATGAGGAGCCCTCCCCCATCCCCCTTAACGGCTGCATGACGGGTATACCCGTCATGCGTCGTTAAGGGGTTAATGTTGTTTGTTTTTGTGGTTTTTTTCTTATTTTGTCTCCTCTTTCCCTCGCTCTGTCTCTTTGGGCTTTCTTTTGCATTATTATTACCATCTTAGCCCACTTATTGATTTCCGGACAGAATGGTGAAGATATTAACCTGGAATGTTAGAGGACTGGGTGAGCGGAGGAAAAGATTTGCTGTCATGAGTGTTATCAGAAATCATCTACTTGGTATCATATGCCTGTTGGAAATGCATCTGATTAAAGACACTACTTGTAAGATTCATAAGCTCTGGTTGGGTCAGCAATACCACTCATGTTTTTCCAATTATTTCAGGGGGGTATCTGTAATGATTCATAAAAAGATAAAATGGCAATTATTCGAGCAGAGACTGGATGGTGACGGGACATATGTTTTCTCACAATGTCGGGTGGAGGGGTTGAAATGTGTCCTCACTTAAAATGGCAATTATTCGAGCAGAGACTGGATGGTGATGGGAGATATGTTTTCTTACACTGTCGGGTGGAGGGGTTGGAATGCGTCCTTGCTTTTATGTATGTTACCCCTCCATTTAACCCTGCCCTGTTAGAAACTTTATGTCTTTTTTGTAAAGGAAAAGAAAACCTTCCGTTGATAGCATCTGGGGACCTTAACAGAGTTATAGATGAGGGTCCTGATAGATTGAGAGAGAATAAGGTCGCTTTAAAATCTTGTCAATCCCCCTTAGCAGTCCTAGCCAGGGACATGGGACTTCTGGATGTATGGAGAGAAAGAAAACCCGCTAGTAAAAGAATATTCATACTGGAACCAGTCGAGTAATATATATCTCTAGAATAGACTTGGCTTTGGTTAATAGAGATATGGTAAAGTATGTTAAATATATCAAGTATCTACCTAGGTGTCTATCGGATCATTGTCCAGTACTAGTTGAGCTACACACAATGGAAGTTAGGGGTTCACATCTAATGAACATTGGCTTAGTTTGATAGAACACAAAGACATGATAGGATTAGAATTTGAGGAAGTTTGGAACGTAAATTGGGGCACTGCACCCCCTCCTGTTATATGGGATGCCTTAAAGGCGGTTATTAGAGGTAAATATATAGGGGTCATTCACAGTATCAAGCAAGCCTATAATTTTAAGTAGAAAAAACTTAGGTCACAATCACAAGAATCGCACAATTATAGAACTGGACACGTATTTGTTAGAAAAGGCGGTGGTGGTGGTTCGGGGGTCGGAAAGTTTTTTTTTCCGGGTGAGTTAAGGTGTTGAGGTTTAACCCCTTTCCCCAATATGACGTCCAGGGACGTCATGAAAAGCAGTGCCAGAACGCATCATGACGTCCCTGGACGTCATGCCTTCTCTGCCTCCCCCCACTGTCACTATCAGAGATCGGGAAGCAGGAGGAGGCTGTGTCACACAGCCTCCCCCTGCTGCCACTGCCTGGAGGGGAGCTGTGTTCCCCCCTGGACAGTTAACCCCATAGGCGCCGTGGTCGTTGTGACCGCAGCGTCTATGGGGAGATCTGCTGTCTCCCTCGCCGATTGGGCTGCAGGAGGAAGCTGCGGCACATTGCCTCCTCCTGCCGCCACTACTGATGTCCTCCCCAGGCCCCCCATGCAGCTTCCCCCGTCCCCCCCATGCCTCCAGCCTGCCGCTCAGGGCTTAGAGCGCCACCCCCGCCCGCCGGAGCTTTCAACCCAATCCCCCCTCCCCCCCGAGCTTCCAGCGCCACCCCCGCCCGGCCGCCCGCCGGAGCTTTCGACCTTCCCCCCCCTTGCCTGCCCGGAGTCTTCCAGTCATCCAGTCTTATATTTTGAATATAAAGGATTGTAAATTTTTCTAATTTTTGCGCAAATGTTGTGTTTTAAAAAAAAAACTACTGAGTGTATCAACCAAAGTATACCACAAACATAAAGAGGAATATGTCACGAAAAAACTATCTCAGAATAATCGCAATAGTTAAAAGCACCGCAAAGTTATAACTACATAAAGAGAGACTGGTCAAATTTGAAAAATAGGCCCTGGTCATTAAGGCCAAAACAGGCTGCGGAGGCACGGGGTTAAAGACTTAAAGACAGTATCTGTACCATTCTTGGAGAAATTAAGGGGGGGGGGGGGACAATTATTGGTAAAACTCTGTCAGTGTTATATAAAAGTTTATCACCAACTGGGCCTGTCTGTTTTAAAAGCCAACAAGGATGGGAAAAGGATGTAGGAGAAATAAGAACTGGAGGAAAGTCTACCAGAATATTCGCTATGTCTCTCGATCAGGGGACCATCAACTCATCCAGTTCAACTTAGTACATCGTCTGTATTATACACCCAGTTTTTTGTATAAAATTAAAAAAAGAAAGGATGAAAAATATCCGAGATGTATACAGGGGGGCGGTAACTTCGTCCATATGGTGTGGTCGTGTAATAAATTGCAAGGATTATGGGATCAAGTATATGATTTCACCATTAATAAGTTTGAGGTGAAGTTTAGTAAGGTTCCCTCATTGCTGATTCTGGGTGATACTACGGGGATTAAAGCCCCCCAAAATACGCTTAAGCAGATGTTACGATTCTTCTTCTATGTGAAACTCCTGATAGTAAGGAGCTGGATGGCTCGAAGCACCCCAAGTATGCAGGAATGGAGAAACTGTATGGAGAGCCTTAAGAAATTATATTGAGGGTAGAAATTGAAGTGTAATGTAGGCAGGGGAGTGGTGGTGGTGGGGGGTGGCAGAGATGATTTGGGCAATTTAGGTTCCTTTCTTTCTTTTTTTTTTCTTTTCCTTTTCTTCTGCTGGAGGGTTGGGGGTATTGGGGTAAAAATGATGAATTGTTAAGGGAATTTCGTAGTACACTCTGTATAATTTTTGTATGGTTTTTATATTTGCGCAAATGTACTGTAATATTCCCATCTCTTTTGTATGGTGTGTTGTAAATATGTAATTTGTAAAAAAATAAATAGATATTAACTGAAAGAAAAAAGAAAACCTATTTCCAGAGAAATGCACCACAATTTTTATTGCCCCATTTCTGCAGTTTATAGAACCACATAATATGTGGCCCTATTGCGCTATTTTACTGAACCACAAGCCTTATATAATGGAGCGCCTAGTGAATTTTGAAGCCTTCATTACAATTGGCCAATTTTCAAAGTACAACTTCTGGTTGGCAGAGGCTCTGGGGTGCCAAAAACACCCTATAGGGACACCATTTAGGAAACTACACCCCTGGAGGAATGTACCAAGAGTTATAGCAAGCATATGCACCCCACTGGTGACAGACACAAATGTGGAACAATGTGCCGTGAAAATTAAAAAATACATTTTTTACACTAAAACAAAACAGGCAATCCAGGTGTATGCCTCCTTAGCCGAGAACAACCTGTGGGACATTTTTTTGGCAAGGGTGGCAAGAGAGAGGAGAGGGTGTCAGGAGACGGGAGAGGTTGGCAGGGGAGGGGAGAGGATGGCAGGAGGGGGAGAGGGAGGCAGGAAAGGGTGGCAGGACAGGGTGGCAAGATGAGAGGGTAGCAGGAGAGGATGGGAGAGGGTGGCAGAAGAGTGGAGAGGGTGGGAGGACAGGGCAGAAGGCAGCAGAGGAGGCACAGGGGAGGGCTAGCAGGGCACACAAAGAGACAGCTAGCAGCAGGAAACTGATAGCTTATCTCCCTGTCACTATGGAGGCACCGGAGGCAGCACGGGGGGAGGAGGAGGAAGCACAGGGGGAGAGGGAGAAAGTATAGGGGGGAGGAGGAGACTGCACCGGGATCACGGGCACACTCACCTGTGATTGGCTGGCGGGTCACAACGGGCCAATCACTGGAGATCGGGCGCATGGTGCCACGGGTACTGGTACGCCATGGGTCCTTAAGGAGTTAAAATAAAAAATAAAAGCAGGTTTGTGCATATGAAACTGTAGATAGATTCAGGTTGCTGTATATCTCCTCTAGCTGGTGCCAGTCTTCTTATGCTTGTAAGTCCCGCAGTTTTTGTGATATTCAAACTTATAAAAGTATACAAAATAATTTGTTAGGAGCACTGGGGGCATTCCTCTCCTCCCCCTCCAAGAGCAGCTTTCAGACCTCCAGCTCAGATGCTTACGCCTACTGGGGACAAGAAAGCTTTAGAAGACTGGCACCAGTAAGAGGAAGTAAGCGGCCATCAGGAATTATCAGCAGGTTAGTATGCACAAACCTGCTGATAGTTTTCTTCTAAAGAGTACTGCAGGGTAGCCATGTACAGTCATGGCCAAAAGTTTTGAGAATGACACAAATATTATATTTTCACATGATCTGCTGCCAGATCATGTGTTTGTCAGATGTTTTTATCACATACAGAAATATAATTGCAATCATATTAAGAGTGACAAAAGCTTATATTGACAGTTAAATGAGTTCATGCAGCAAGTCAATATTTGCAGTGTTGACCCTTCTTCTTCAGGACCTCTGCAATTCTCCCTGGCATGCTCTCAATCAACTTCTGGACCAAATCCTGACTGATAGCAGTCCATTCTTGCACAATCAATGCTTGCATTTTGTCAGAATCTGTTGGTTTTTGTTTGTCCACCCCTCTCTTGGTGATTGACCAAAAGTTCTCAATGGGATTAAGATCTGGGGAGTTTCCAGGCCATGGACCCAAAATCTCTATGTTTTGTTCCCTGAGCCATTTAGTTATCACCTTTGCTTTATGGCAAGATGCTCCATCATGCTTGAAAAGTCATTGTTGATCAACAAACTGCTCTTGGACGGTTGGGAGAAGTTGCTCTTGGAGGACATTCTGGTACCATTCTTTATTCATGGCTGTGTTTTTAGGCAAGACTGTCAGAGAGCCGATTCCCTTGGCTGAAAAGCAACCCCACACTTGAATGGTGTCAGGATGCTTTACAGTTGGCATGAGACAAGACTGGTGGTAGCGCTCACCTTGTCTTCTCCGAATAAGCTGTTTTCCAGATGTCCCAAACAATCGGAAAGGGGATTCATCAGTGAAAATGACTTTACCCCAGTCCTCAGAAGTCCACTCCCTGTACCTTTTGCAGAATATCAGTCTGTCCCTGATGTTTTTTCTGGAGAGAAGTGGCTTCTTTGCTGCCCTCCTTGAGACCAGGCCTTGCTCCAAGAGTCTCCGCCTCACAGTTCGTGCTGATGGACCTGCCTGCTGCCATTCCTGAGCAAGCTCTGCACTGCTGGTAGCCCGATCCCGCAGCTGAAACACTTTTAGGAGACGGTCCTGGTGCTTGCCGGTCTTTCTTGGGCGCCCTGGAGCCTTTTTGGAAACAATAGAACCTCTCTCCTTGAAGTTCTTGATGATGCGATAGATTGTTGACTGAGGTGCAATCTTTCTAGCTGCAATACTCTTCCCTGTTAGGCAATTTTTGTGCAGTGCAATGATGACTGAAAGTGTTTCTTTTGAAATAATCATGGTTAACAGAAGAGAAACAATGATGCCAAGCACCAGCCTCCTTTTAAAGTGTCCAGTGGTGTCATTCTTACTTTGTGTCCATTTACACAGAAAGATTATCTGACAGATTATCTGCCAAAGATTTGAAACCAAAGCCAGGAATGGATTTGAAAAGAGGAGAAATCTCAGGCTTTCCTATATGACCTGATGTCTTTTTATAGTCTGTTTCTGGCTTTGGCTTCAAATCTTTGGCAGATAATCTGTCAGATAATCTTTCTGTGTAAATGGACCCTTAATCGTGACAGATTGATCTCAGCCCTGTCCTCATCAACACCCACACCTGTGTTAATGGAGCAATCACTTAAACTATGTTAGCTGGTCCTTTTAAGGTAGGGTTGCAATGATGTTGAAATGTGTATTGGGGGATATAGTTCATTTTCTAGGCAAATATTGACTTTGCAAGTAATTGCTGTTAAGCTGATCACTCTTTATAACATTCTGGAGTATATGCAAATTGCCATTTTAAAAACGGAAGCAGTAGACTCTGTAAAAATTTATATTTGTATCATTCTCAAAACTTTTGGCCATGACTGTACAACATGGTGTTTCATATTATAATATATTGAGTTTTATGTTTTATTAAACAATACATGTAATATATGTAATTCCTACTTATGCAGTCCTCAAGCAGCTCAATACAACTTAAATGATACCGTGAATAATATGTCTGCTCTGATTATTTTGTGAATTTGTTTTTCACACTGAACTACAAATGTTCTGACTTCTGTGGTGCAGCTATTTTGTGTCATAGCTAGAAAGGAGAGCATTTAAGCTGCAGGGAAGTTTGGACTGCTGGAGCGTCAGGGTTGCCATGACAACTTGTTGCTCCAGTGCAGATAAGACACTGAACATAGCCCAATGCCAGATTGCTAAAGGACTAAGAATATACTGCTGTAAAATACTTCATGGAGGTATCTATAGGGATGGTGGCAGTTGGAAATTGGCTGCTTGAAGCTGAAATCAGTGGGGAATCACAGGGAATAAGGAGTAAAGGAAAGACAGAGGGAAAAAAGGAATGCAAGTGACAGTTGCTGATTTCTCAAAGAATTTAACTTTAGGGTAGCTTCACACACACACAAACACCTTATCGCAGTGGATTCAGGGCCGATTCTGAGGTTTGCCTCAGGCGGCCGCCCCAAGTGATGGCCGGCATCCCCCCCGCAACCCCGCCCCCCCCCCCCCCCCGCAGCCAGCCGCTCACCTGTCCCACGCCGCAGCCGGCCCGCGCTCTCCGCTGTCTCCACATCCCGTCAGGTCCCGCGATGTCACCCTGCAGCTGTCACGGACCTCCAGGCTGTGGTGAGTGAGTGGGGTGATCGGGTCGCGCAGGGCGGCCCCGTGCGACCCCGATCACCCCAGCGCGTCCCCCACCGACCCCGGGCACTCACCACAGCTGCAGGGTGACTTCGCGGGACCTGACGGGATGTGGAGAGCGCAGGCGACGGGACAGGTGAGCAGCCGCTGTCATTTTTGTTAAGTGATACTTAACAAAAATGACAGCAGGGGGGACATAATGCCGCCCCCTGCCGGACCGCAAAATCTGCCGCCTGAGGCGGAAGGCTCATTCCGCCTCATGGCAGAAGCGGGCCTGAGTGGATTTTCTGCTGAACTGAACACAGCATCAAATCTGCACCATCAAATCTGCTGCGGATCCGGTGTGTGTAAAGGCACCCTTATGGTAGCTTCACACACTGTATGGCAGCAAATTTCATGCTGCGGATCTGCAGCAGCTCCGGCCGCACGCTCTATTGTGTGCAGCGGCGAATTGGGATGCACCCGCACCCCAATTCATCAGAAGTGAAGATTTATCTGCAGTACCTTCTGCGTGATCTTCTCTGACACCGGCTGTTCTGTGACCCAGGTGGGTCACGAAACGGCTGGTGTCTTTTTTTTTTATGTTTTTTTTTTTGTAATGGTTCCTTCTATTCAACTTACATACCATACATACCACCCTTCTCCAAATTCCAATTTCCACCAGGTGCACCAAGCCTTACTTTCTTTTTCCTACTCCGTTGTTCTAAACCCACCGTATCTCCATTATCTTCCTCTCTCAATTCCTCGAGGCTTTCCACCCTCCACATCATAATCAAATAATCGTCCCTCATTCTGTTTAAAATATTGAGGACTGTGTCCCTTCCAGGAGAAGGACATGCCAATCCACCATCAACCTTTCCATGTGTACTCTTATCTACATAGAGGTTAACTCCACTTATATGCCAATCTTATATAGTTAGGAACCTGTTCCTCCTACTTGGCCCCACTTTACAAAGGGATACCCTCGGAGTCCCTGGTACTTACCACTTACAATAAATTTACCAAAGGTGCCCTTGAGTGTTCTCTGGGCCACCCTATCCTTAATATGTTATTCCTTTAAAACTTCTAATCTGTATAATAATATCCATTATCCTATCAGAGTACCGCCAAAGCTTAAGGTCCAGCATGTCTCCCTCCTTTATTCGGACACATCCCAACACCCTCTTAATCTACCTATATATGTGGAGCGGGGAGACCCCTTCCCTCTACTGCATCTCCTTTAACCCTCTCTCAACCTTCGTGCCCCCAAAGTTACCCCCCAGTTACATTCATAACACATTGCAATGTTTTGTATATGTTATATGTGTAACGACTGGAGTCGTGGATCCACTGGACCGTCACTAGCGATGGCGTAAGCCGCACCAGGGAGCGGAGTCTAAGGGGCCGCTGGTTTTCACCAGAGCCCGCCGCAAGGCGTGATGGACTTGCTGCGGTAGGCGACCCCCAGGCCGCTACCCCTGGCTTGGCTTGCTAGTGACGGCGGGCGAGGTGTAGCTGGAACAGTAGGCAAGCAGGCAGACAGGCAGGTAGGCAGCTGGATACAGGGAACCGCAGGTAGCAGAAACAATGTGCAGGAACACAGGATAGGCACAAACAGGTAGCTGGGACTAAACACACTAGGAAGCATGCAGTGGCTCCAACACCTGTGGAGGGCAGGGCTGCAATTTATAGGAGAATCTCAGAGCAGAGCAGCAGTCAATTAAAGGCACAGTGACCCTTTAAGTTATAGCAGAGCCGGCGCACGCTCCCTAGGAGACAGGGACGCGCCCTTCAGGCTGACAGGGAGCTGAAGGAGGAGCCCCGGCACAGAGCAGGAGATGGGGCAGCAGCGGCGCGGCGAGAGGTATGTGCCGAGGCCGCGGATGTGACAATATGTTGTGTCCGGCCCAACTTCACTTTTATCCAGTACTTCTATTTTAAGCCAATTTTAGCCCCCCCCCCCCCCCCCCCACACTCCTTATTTGTGACAATATCAGTTATGTAGCTGAGCTGTTAGCAGAGCAACAGGGGCTTCCGGATGAGCCCCGGCTGCTCTGATAACTTTCTCCTGCCCTGCACACACATCCAGCAGCACCGGAGCCACAGCGTCTCCTCCCCCGACCCGGCAGGATGGAAGAGAGCGTCTGTGTAAGTCCTGCTCTCTGCTATGTCCCTATGGCTGAGCTGAAGGGGAGGGGGTCACCATGGAACCAGGGCCAATAGTTCCCAGTGCTTGGTCCCCCTTAAATGACGTTCCTCCTTAAGAAATCCCCCCCCCCCTTTCTCTCCCCTCCCGCTCTGACAGACCTCCTGCTTCCTGGGTTTTCAAGCAGATGTCGGGACAGGACGGTAAGGGAGGACAGGGATGTCTGCAGATACAGTGAAGCCCCCTGCCTACCCAATAAATCACCTCACCTATATACCTGCTCCCTGCCTGCCATATACCTCCCCCTAACTTATATACCTGCTCCCTGCCTGCCATATACCTTCCCCTAACCTATATACCTGCTCCCTGCCTGCCCAATACATCACCCCACCTATATACCTGCTCCCTGCCTACAGAATACATCCCCTCACCTATATACCTGCTCCCTGCCTGCCCAATACATCTCCCTCACCCATATACCTGCTCCCTGGCTGCCCAATACATCGCCCTTACCTATATACCTGCTCCCTGCCTACAGGATACATCCCCTCACCTATATACCTGCTCCCTGCCTGCCCAATACATCTCCCTTACCCATATACCTGCTCCCTGCCTGCCCAATACATCGCCCTCACCTATATACCTGCTCCCTGCCTACAGAATACATCTCCCTAACCTATATACCTGCTCCCTGCCTACAGAATACATCTCCCTAACCTATATACCTGCTCCCTGCCTGCCCAATACATCTCCCTCACCTATATACCTGCTCTCTGCCTGCCCAATACATCTCCCTCACCTATATACCTGCTCCCTGCCTGCCCAATACATCTCCCTTACTTACATACCTGCTCCCTGCCTGCCCAGTACATCTCCCTTACTTACATACCTGCTCCCTGCCTGCCCAGTACATCTCCCTTACCTATATACCTGCTCCCTGCCTGCCCAATACATCTCCCTCACCTATATACCTGCTCCCTGCCTGCCCAATACATCTCCCTTACCTATATACCTGCTCCCTGCCTGCCCAATACATATCCCTTACTTACATACCTGCTCCCTGCCTGCCCAGTACATCTCCCTTACCTATATACCTGCTCCCTGCCTGCCCAATACATCTCCCTCACGTATATACCTGCTCCCTGCCTGCCCAATACATCTCCCTCACCTATATACCTGCTCCCTGCCTGCCCAATACATCTCCCTCACCTATATACCTGCTCCCTGCCTGCCCAATACATCTCCCTTACCTATATAGTTGCTCCCTGCCTGCCCAATACATCTCCCTCACGTATATACCTGCTCCCTGCCTGCCCAATACATCTCCTAACCTATATACCTGCTCCCTGCCTGCCCAATACATCTCCCTCACCTATATACCTGCTCCCTGCCTACAGAATACATCTCCTCACCTATATACCTGCTCCCTGCCTGCCCAATACATCTCCCTCACCTATATACCTGCTCCCTGTCTACAGAATACATCCCCTTCACCTACATACTTGCTCCCTGCCCACAGTCCTAGATACCTGGGTGAACATATCATTCATCTGTGTATGCGCCTTTTAAGCAGATGGGTAGCAGTACAATTAGGTTATTGGGGGCCCAAGCACATTTTTTGCACAGGGGCCCTCTGCAGTCTAGGTCCGCCCCCGGGTCCAATATTATATCCACATTTAGTTTTACTCTTATTTTCTGATCTATTTCTTCCTAGTATCTCCTCAATTTGGGGGATCTCCAAAGAAGATGTATAAGATCCCCTTTCTCCCTTTTACATTTGTTGCACAGGTCATCTGTTCGACACTTCATCTTATATAATTTTACTTTTGGATCAAAAATATTTGGGATACTCCTCTCGAACCTTTCACAAAAGCGGATATAAATTATGTAAAAGCATTAGTGTACCCACAGCCACCTGATAACCTTACTCCGCAGGAGAGAAGGGCCATGTGATGGCTGTCCTCTAGGAAAGATCTAATTATCCGTAGGGCAGATAAAGGTGGCAATACGGTATTAATGACCAAGGAATACTATGTTCAAGAGGCACATAGACAACTGGGCGACACAAGAACTTACACACCATTATCTTAAGATCCAACACCCAGAATTCAAATGAAATTGAACACATTTCTTATGAGATATGAGCAGTCGGGTACCATTGCACCGCAGCTGGTTAAGAAACTTAAACATCAATTCCCCATAAAACCAGTATGGCATTTTTTGCCAAAGGTTCACAAAAGCCTTAACCAGCTGCCAAGCAGGCCAATTATGGCAGGAATTGGTTCGGTTTTGGAACCTGTCAAAGTATGTGGAGAAAACACCCTCATATTTGAAGGATACAGGTCACTTTTTAGATGTAATTAAAGATACAGTAATCCAAAGTGAGGACGTATTATGCTCTGTGGACGTGGAAAGTTTGTTCACTCATATTCCTCACGATTTAGGTGTACATGCAGTCAGGGATGCCCTGGGCTGTACCGGTCTGAAACGTACATTAATTTTATTTGTGAAGCGTTATATTTAATTTTTAAGAACAATGCCTTTATGTTCGATGGTGCTTGGTACGTTCAGAATACCGATACCACGGTGGGTCTCATGTACTGTCTCATGTACATATGCAAACATTTTTTTTGCTTTTTTTGAGAAAAAAAATACATCTATGCACAGCAAAATAAATTCATTAAATGCATAAAAACCAACCATAGATATGTTGACGACGTATTTATCGTATGGTCAGGCCCAATAGAAGGTTTTCATGAATTTGTTAAGCATTTAAATACTACTAATATCATGAATATGTTTTTTACCTGTGTTATGGGAGAAGACATGTTGGAGTTCTTGGACACTAGAATTGGCATAAAAGATGGACGGTTGATCACTGAAGGTTACAGAAAACCTACCGCCACCAATTCTTTACTCCATTTCCACAGCTACCACCCACAACACATAAAGAGAGCTCTCCCATACGGCCAGTATATGCGCCTAAAGAGGATAAATAGTAAGAATAGGACATACCAGCAACAAGCACAGGCTCTCACAGACAGGCTGCGGGAGAGAGGTTACCCCTCAGGTCTCTTGAACAAAGAGGAAAAATAGAGCCGATAATGCTAGTACTGTACGTCACCTCTCACGATTACAGACTACTGACAGCCATTTTAGTTTCTCTTTTAAGCACACTTGTATGAACAAAGCAATTCAGACAGCGATACTTAAATACTGGCACCTACCTCAGTCAGACACTGACTTAAATGAATTGTACCATAAAGTAAAAACAATAGGTGACAAATTATCCAACACTATGGTCACTACACATTCTACTACATGGCTAGGTAGGACATTACCAACAGGGAATCATAGATGCGGACATTGCAATTTCTGCACTAGGAACATGAGTGCGAAAAGTATTTTTTGGGAGGGAACAGATATTTTGTGCCACACTTTATTACATGTAAAACAAAATTTGTAGTATATGTAATAATGTGTCCCCGTAAATATTTCTACATAGGGAAAACGATACGCCCAATGTATGTCCGGTTTAGGGAACACTGCAGATCCTTACGTACTGAGCTAGGAGCCCCTAGACTAGTTCAACATATGAAAGAGGCGCACCATGGTGATGAATCTTTATTGCAATTCACAGGTTTGGAAGTTGTCCAATGCCCTAAGATAGGAGGAGATTGGCCACGATTAGTATTGCAATCACAATGGATTCTTCGGACCAATGCGCTTGGCCCTTTAGGGTTAAATGACCGCGTAGAAATGAGTGGCTTCATATGATGTTATTATGTCAGAACTTGTACTCCTTTTCTCTTCATTATTGTGTATATATATTATGCTTTGTATATAGTATTTAGAAATTTAAGTATTTAGGTGTAGTCACTTTAACCCTTTAAGGACAGAGCAAATTTCGATTTTTGCGTTTTCGGTTTTTCCTCCTTGTGCATAAAAGGCCATAGCACTTGCATTTTTCCACCTAGAGACCCACATGAGCCCTTATTTTTTGCGTCACTAATTGTACTTTGCAATGACAGGCTGAATTTTTCCATAAAGTACACTGCGAAACCAGAAAAAAATTTAAAGTGTGGTGAAATTGAAAAAAAAAAACGCATTTTGTTTATTTGGGGGAAATGTGTTTTTACGCCATTCGCCCTGGGGTAAAACTGACTTGTTATATATGTTCCTCAAGTCGTTACGATTAAAACGATATGTAACATGTATAACTTATATTGTATCTGATGGCCTGTAAAAAATTTAAACCATTGTCAACAAATATACAACACTTAAAATCGCTCCATTCCCAGGCTTATAGCGCTTTTATCCTTTGGTCTATGGGGCTGTGCGAGGTGTCATTTTTTGCGCCATGATGTGTTCTTTCTATCGGTACCTTGATTGCGCATATACGACTTTTTGATCGCTTTTTATTACAATTTTTCTGGATTTGATGCGACCAAAAATGCGCAATTTTGCACTTTGGGATTTTTTTGCGCTGACGCCATTTACCGTGCGAGATCAGGAATGTGATTAATTAATAGTTTGGGCGATTACGCACGCGGCGATAGCAAACATGTTTGTTTATGTATTTATTTATTTACTTTTATTTATAACCTGGGAAAAGGGGGGTGATTCAGACTTTTATTAGGGGAGGGGGATTTTTACTATTAACAACACTTTTTTTTTTACTTTTACACTTATACTAGAAGCCCCCCTGGGGGACTTCTAGTATAAGTGCTTTGATCTCTCATTGAGATCTCTGCAGCATAGATATGCTGCAGAGATCCATGAGATAGGCACTCGTTTACTTCCGGCTGCTGCAGCCGGAAGTAAACGAGTGCCGAGCCGGGGACGGCGCCATCTTGGAGCGGTCCCCGGCCGGCTTCATTTGCGGAGATCGCTCCTCCGGGATAACATCCCGGAGGAGCGATCTCCCCACTAGACACCAGGGATGACGCTGCGTCCGGTAATCGGATGCAGCTGTCAACTTTGACAGCTGCATCCGATTACTGTATTAGCGGGCACGGCGATCGGACCGTGCCCGCTAATACCTACGGTCCCGGGCTACACGCGGCACCCGGGACCGGCGCGGTTCAGAGCGGGGCCGCCGCGCGGCCCCGCTCTGAACTCCCTTACCGGCATCAGGGCGTAAATTTACGCCCGATGTCGTTAAGGGGTTAAGACTAGAGCTATACTGGCATTTAAATTGAAGTATGTACGTACTGACGACTAATAGGCCTGGTGATGCGTGTTTAACATGAAACGGCTGTAGCCTAGTGGAGCGCCCTCACATATTGCCTTGCATGCCATTGCATTTGTATTCGGTGAATTTTTGCAACCAGAAGGAATGGGTGAGTGCCGTCTCGCTATAATTTCTTCACCATAATTTACAAGTATCTTTCATGGACTGAGCACCGCCACTGGTCACCGCGGTACTTCCATTTGCCTGCATGAACTTCCTGTGTCCTAGCGTCTGATAGTTTGGTTTGGAGACTAGCGAGGTCAAGCAGTGCCAGGATCTCTCACTATTATTGGATACTCTATGATTGGGTTTCACACTACAATCTTTATGCTGCTTAGGACCCTCCCTCAATCCACCTTTGTTCCTACATCCAATTCCCATTTTGTGGTAAAATTATCTTCAAGTGATTCATTGCTATTCTTTAAAAATAAAAGTATATATTTTCCTTATTTTCCCTTTATTTGCTTAAATTATAGTGTCACTACTTGAAAGTCGTCTAAATATTTCTTTGTTACTCGTGGACCACACTGCGTGTTTAACTTGTGTGTATCTAAATGCATCCCTTTGTTTTAATCCTTTTTCCCTAATCAAATCCTCAAATTCTTTAAGATTCCCCCCTATCAAACAAGTGCTCTATTTTTGTAATCCCTTACTTAACCCAAAAATACCAGTCATGCAATTTATTTAACTGACTAAGCTTTTCATTTCGCCACAATGGAGTGAATTGATTACTATTGTTTAAGCCCAATACCTTCTTACTTTGTTCCCACACTCTGAACTGCAACTTAATAAGAGGACTAGATCTTTCCTCTGCGTTACCTGCTTCTAATGAGATGAAAGATCAGGACAACACTGATTAACCTGGCTATGCCATATACCCACAAAATCAAATTCCCCCCAACTCACTATGTATGATAATTGAGCTATTAGGAAATAAAGCTATTAGGGAAATTAGGGAGATTACACCTCCCTTCTTCCCAGCCTTTCGTCAATACTTCATATTTTGTTTTTGGTATTTTCTTCTTCCATATCAGTTGATTACACAAACTCCTTATTTCCTTAAAAATTCATTTGCCCAACCACACTGGACTGTTAGATAATATATATAATAGTTGAGGGAGAACTATCATTTTGACTAAGCTGATCCTCTCAGCAATGTTGAGTGTGGGCCTGTCCCAAATCTTAATTTTCCCTTGAAGTTTTTTTTTTTTTTTTTTTACCATGGGCTTCATATTTTCCTTGACATATTTATCCATATCTATTGTCACATTAATTCCTAAGTATTTAATACACTTATCTGGCGTATGGACCACCAACTGGCCATGTTTCCTATTGTCTTGTTCGTGGAACAGTAGAATTGAGGACTTCCCCCCAATTAATTGCAAACCCTGAACAAACCCCAAATTTATCGATGATTTCCATCAATTACCCCCCGCGGGGTCCGAACACTGGACAGTAACAATATCCCACGGTCAGCAAAAAATTAGATTTTCTCTGTGCCTGCCAAGTGCTCAAACCCCTTAACTGCCCCCCTTACCAGCTCAGCTACTGGCTCCATGGTTATTACAAACAGGAGGGGGGAAAGGGGACATCCTTGTCTAGTACCTCTTGACAGGGTGAAGGGCTCTGATTGTTGAACATTTATGGAGATCCTCGCCCTGTGCTCATCAATGCCCATTTTGTCAAGCACCCTCCACAAATAAAGCCATTCAACCCTGTTGAAGGCTTTTATAGCGTCCAAGGTAAGAATTGCCTTATCCTGTGGGGATTTTTTCCCCTCTTGGATGTTGTAAAAGGCCCTCCTGATGTTATGATATACAGTGGGGAAAAAAAGTATTTAGTCAGTCACCAATAGTGCAAGTTCCACCACCTAATAAGATGAGAGAGGCCTGTAATTGGCACCATATGTAGACCTCAACTATGGGAGACAAAATAAGAAAACAAATCCAGAAAATCAAATTGTCTGATTTTGAAAGAATTTATTTGCAAATTATAGTGGAAAATAAGTATTTGGTCAGTAACAAAATTTCATCTCAATACTTTGTTATATATCCTTTGTTGGCAATGACAGAGGTCAAACATTTTCTGTAAGTTTTCACAAGGTTGGCACACACTGTTGTTGGTATTTTGGCCCATTTCTCCATGCAGATATCCTCTAGAGCAGTGATGTTTTGGGGCTGTCGCTTGGCAACACGGACTTTCAACTCCCTCCAAAGGTTTTCTATAGGGTTGAGATCTGGAGACTGGCTAGGCCACTCCAGGACCTTGAAATGCTTCTTACGAAGCCACTCCTTCATTGCCCTGGCGGTGTGCTTTGGATCATTGTCATGTTGAAAGACCCAGCCACGTTTCATCTTCAATGCCCTTGCTGATGGAAGGAGGTTTGCACTCAAAATCTCACGATACATGGCCCCATTCATTCTTTCATGTACCCGGATCAGTCGTCCTGGCCCCTTTGCAGAGAAACAGCCCCAAAGCATGATGTTTCCACCCCCATGCTTTACAGTAGGTATGGTGTTTGATGGATGCAACTCAGAATTCTTTTTCCTTCAAACACGACAAGTTGTGTTTCTACCGAACAGTTTCACTTTGGTTTTATCAGACCATAGGACATTCTCCCAATACTCTTCTGAATCATCCCAATGCTCTCTAGCAAACTTCAGACGGGCCCGGACATGTACTGGCCTAAGCAGTGGGACACGTCTGGCACTGCAGGATCTGAGTCCCTGGCGGCGTAGTGTGTTACTGATGGTAGGCTTTGTTACATTGGTCCCAGCTCTCTGCAGTTCATTCACTAGGTCCCCCCGCGTGGTTCTGGGATTTTTTCTCACCGTTCTTGTGATCATTTTGACCCCACGGGGTGAGATTTTGCGTGGAGCCCCAGATCGAGGGAGATTATCAGTGGTCTTGTATGTCTTCCATTTTCTAATTATTGCTCGCACAGTTGATTTCTTCACTTCAAGCTGGTTGCCTATTGCAGATTCAGTCTTCCCAGCCTGGTGCAGGGCTACAATTTTGTTTCTGGTGTCCTTTGAAAGCTTTTTGGTCTTCACCATAGTGGAGTTTGGAGTCTGACTGTTTGAGGGTTTGCACAGGTGTCTTTTTATACTGATAACAAGTTTAAACAGGTGCCATTACTACAGGTAATGAGTGGAGGAAAGAGGAGACTCTTAAAGAAGAAGTTACAGGTCTGTGAGAGCCAGAAATCTTAATTGTTTGTAGGTGACCAAATACTTATTTTCCACCATAATTTGCAAAAAAATTGGGTTTTTCGGGATTTGTTTTCTCATTTTGTCTCTCATAGTTGAGGTCAACCATGATGTAAATTACAGACGCCTCTCATCTTTTTAAGCGGGAGAACTTGCACTATTGGTGACTGACTAAATACTTTTTTTTCCCGACTGTACCCCTCTCCCTGGAATAAACCCAGACTGATCTTTATAAATTAGTTTACCTATTACTTTAATTAAACGCCCAGCTAGCATCTTAATAACTATTTTCTCATCTGCATTAATAAGGGAGATGGGTCTATACAACTCGGGGCCCCAAGAGTCCTTCCCCTCCATAGGAAGCATGATGATAATCACTTACTTCATCATTTCAGGTATAGACCATGTTATCCTAGCTCTATCACCTCCAATATTTCTACCAGAAGAAGCTCTCCTGTAGCCTTTTAGATTTCACAGGGCAACCCATCCGAGCACGGAGCCTTCCCATCTCCCTAAATGCTTACTTCATTTCCTGTAATGTAAATGGGACTTTTATTCTTATCTTGTCCTCTACTCCTAACCTAAAGAGAGTGATACTTTCCAAGTATTTTTCCACCTCTTCCTCCCCGTATCTTGCCTCAGCAGTATATATTTTTTGTAATACTCAACAAACCCTTCCAAGATTCGTTTAGTAGATGGAACTTTACAACCTTGCCAGTCTATAGAGATGATCTTCCCCCCTCCTGTTTGATTTCCTACCAATCTCACCAACATTGTTCCTGCCCTCTCGCCTTCAAACCCCCCCCCCCCCCCCCCCCCCTCTATTTTTCATACCTTGCCTTGCCTTACCTTACCTTTCTTACCCTGTTCTGCCATTAGTTTATTTCAGTTATCTTGAGTGGAGTTAGATCTATAAACTGAGTCTCTCAGCTCCACTGCTCGACAACTATCTTTTTCTTTATTTTTACTTCCTTTTTTTATCTTAATATCTATAATATCTTCCGGAAAAGAGTTCCTCTTAAAGTTGCCTTAAAGGCGTCCCATACCACATTTAAATCAGCCGATCCCTTATTTATTGTAAAAAATTCTTCTATCATATCTTGCCTATCCGATCCTATCATCTTCAGCCAGATGGGATTTATTTTCAGTGTCCTGTTAACCCTTTCATGACCTGGAGTCATTGATTACTCAATGCCCAGGTCGTTACAGGACATCAGCTTATGGGATCATAATGATCCCATTAGCTGATGTCCCGGTGTCTGCCCCCTCTCTGCGGTTACTATCTTGTAACAGTGGCAGGGGAGAGAGGGGAGGGGGAAGAGCTCACGGACGCACACCCAGCCTTCCCTCTGGACCCCCGCTGGCTTCCGTAGCCAGGAAACCGGAAGCCTGAGGCTTACGGTTTCCATGGCTACCATCGTGTAATCACTTTGCAGAGCCCCGATAGACAGCGGACAGAGAATTGTCCATCTGTATAGGGAGAATTCTCTGTCTGGAACCCTATAGATGCTGCGGTCATGCTGACCGCAGTATCTATAGGGTTAACTCTCAGCACCGGAGCGCGGCTCTGGGACTAAGAGTTGCGGCAGGTCCACGGCTATCACAGCTCCTGCGCCTGTGTCATCCTGGATCGTTAATTAACGTAACTGCAGCAACGGGCAGCTGCGGCAGCGGGAGAGGGCTAAACACGGCCTCTTCTATCAAGGGAACATGGTCCGAGAAACCTCTATGTCTAAATCTCACTTTCTCTACATTTCCCATTGTACAATCATCCCCCAGAGCTAGATCTATCCTAGACATTACTTTATGGGAGAGATTCATCAAAGGGTTTAAAATTTAGACTGGTGCAAACTGCCCACAGAAACCAATCACAGCTCAACTTTCAGCCCTGGTAAAATGAAAGGGGAGCTGTGATTGGTTGCTGTGGGCAGTTTGCACCAGTCTAAATTTTACACCCTTTGATAAAAATCCCCCTATGTGTTTTGTTTGTACACGAATATTCCCTCCTATATCCATTCTTCAGTCTCCAAATATCTCTCCACCCCATTTCCTGAAACAATTTTAACAACGGAGAACCCACAACGTTATGTCCACTATCTAATAGACAAAGTCCCCCCCCCCATCCACAGTTTAGGACAGTCCCCAAACCCACACACGATCACATCAATCTCCAAAAACATTTTCATGGAAAAGGAGGGAGGGAAATATACAGCACATAAATCAAATTCTAATCTTTCACACATCAAATGAAGGATGATAAACGGCCAAAATCATCAATTATTTTTTTAATCACCATTGTTTTTAAACTATTATGTATAAGAATACTCACACCCCTAGAAAACTCAGTCCCACCCACCTTCTTTGTAATACATTAGAGGTCTCACGAGTCAAATGTGTCTCCTGAAGACAGATAATCACTGAGAGGTAACTATAAAACCTAACCTAAAATATCGCCAATCTCTTCTCTCGACTCGCCAGTCCTCTAATATTCCAAGTAACCGTTCTAAATTTTCCCATTTACATTTACCTGTCTAAAAATTACAGAAAGCCACTTTCCTACTACCATCGGTTCTGCCATCTTGGAAAAGGATTTTGCTAGGATTGGCCTTGGCAAGGGAATTCCCTCCCACTGGGGGGCGGACCGGCCCGCCTCAAGTGCTTGTCCACCGGACCGGGACCCGTAAATAGAACGCCGACGTACACAGGATCGAAAACGGACCGCGGCACCGGCTTGCCCGTGACGGCGCCGTTCTATCCCTGTGTCAGATTAAAGGGGAGTTACCTGGGGGTACATCCTCTTTAAACGGGATTCTGTGGGCTCTTTCCACGCCAAAAAAACTTAGACAGCTTTTCCATCTCAAATTTTGAGACCAACCATTTATTCACAGAACTCGCACAATCTTCCCCTTCAGCTCTTTCTGGGAATCCTACCAATTTTATGTTTGATCGCCTCTGTCTATCTTCCATGTCCAGTGGCGTAGCTACCGTGGTCGCGGTGGTCGCCGCCGCGACCGGGCCACTGCCAAGGGGGGGCCCGCAAGGCCCCCCATGCCACTGCACTGCCCCCTCCCATTCCCTCTTATGATCGCAAGCAGGATTTTGCTTGCGGTCACAAGAGGGAGGCTGGGAAGGGCCCCCCGGCTAACACGCAGCTCCCCCGGTCTGTCACGTCCCCGGCAGCACAAGTATAAGTGAGGTCAGTGTGTGCTGGGGAAGTACTTCCAGCGCAGGGTGCATCTATAACAAGCGCCCCCCTGCCGGAAGTAATATCCCCAGCGCGCACACTGACCTCACTGATGCTTGTGCTGCCGGGGACGGGATAGTCCGGGGGAGCCGCCCGACAGCCAGACCGGACTGCAGGAGGAGAGAGATACGCCGGGGGAGCGAGTTGTCAGGTGAGTTGTGTTGTTGTTTTGTGTTTTTTTTGCACAGACTGGGGGCCATCTATAAGGGGTATTACCTGGGGGGTCCATCTATAAGGGGTATTACCTGGGGGGCATCTATAAGGGGTATTACCTGGGGGGGCACCTATAAGGGGTATTACCTGGGGGGACCATCTATAAGGGGTATTACCTGGGGGACCATCTATAAGGGGTACTACCTGGGGGCCATCTATAAGGGGTATTACCTGGGGGGCATCTATAAGGGGTATTACCTGGGGGGAGCCATCTATAAGGGGTATTACCTGGGGGGAGCCATCTATAAGGGGTATTTCCTAGGGGGGCCATTTATAAGGGGTATTACCGGGGGGGCATCTATAAGGGGTATTACCTGGGGGGGGCTAACAGGGGGCCATCTATAAGGGGGGATACATGGTGGCCATCTATAAGGGAGATAACACATGCAGGGCCATCTATAAGGGGAATACATGGGGGGCATCTATAAGGGGGACTACACGGGGGTGTGTACAATAGGGCATGTACTATAGTGGACCACACAGAGGGGGGCATATACTATAAGGGGGTCACATAGAGTCAGCCTACCCGCTAAACGAGGATGTAAAGGGGCCAATACAGATGTGCAGTTAGTATAGAGATGAGGATGGTGCCAGAGTGAGGAGCCTAATATGTCTGTCTGGCAGATTCGGTGGATTCGTGGCTCGGAGAAGTTCTCATAACAGCCCAGGGCAGATGGAGAAGAAAATGAAAAGGAAAAACTCCGATCAGAGAAGACGCCCCCTGTGAGTCTCTAAATCTATCTGCACTGTAATGTATATGGTGTAAAGAGTCTTCGTAGAGCTGGGTCTCCCTCTATGTGACTGTATGAGGTTGTATGTGATAGTGATCTTTGTAAAGTGGATTTTATTCAGTAGCAGCTGTCGTGTTAGTCAGTATGTGGTGGTGTTAGTCAGTAGCAGCGGTGGTGTTAGCATGTGGTGGTATTAATCAGTAGCCGAGGTGGGGGTTAGTCAGTATGTGGTGGTATTAGTCAGTATGCAGTGGTAATATTTGTTACTTGTAATCTGGTACTGTGTTTTATTTGCCTCTTACTGGTATACTGGTATTATTGGCAATATTGGTCAGAATTTGGTCGGTAACAGTATGGTGGCAATATTTGTGTTGATAATATTTCATATATACTGGTGGTATTGGTAATATCAGTCTTGAGATTTTATCTATTTATCTTTCAATAGCATCGCTTGGAAAGGGGGGGGGGGGGGCAAGTTGACCTCTTGCACCAGGGCCCAGGAGACATTAACTACGCCCTTGTCCATGTCCATTATTTTTTGGGGCTCTGATCTGCTAATTTCTTTAGCCCTTCCACCTCTTCAACAAGTCTACCCTGAGAGGCTACGGTTTTTGACCCAAGTATAGGGCCTTGGGAATGACCCTGTGGTCTACGTGCATTACCCTCATTGCCCTCTGCTCTTTTTTTTTTGCAGCATCCTTCTGATATTACAGACACAGTAACAACTTATGAAAGACACGGCCAGTGTCTTACGCCATGTGAACATGGCCTTATATTAATTTAAAGCAAGTGATATATATTAGCAACATTATGTATGCTGTAGGTACAGATCTTCACCATGGGCTATCAACATGCTCAAAGGCTTCTCCATACTAGAAATCACTTCTGGATTTCATTAACCAAAAATGCCATTTGTGCCTTGCATTGACCCCCAATTATTTAGCTTGTTTCTGCAGAGGACAGGCCAATGAAACTACTGACACATATCTTTATTCTGGTAATGAAGTGGTTTCTTTTAGCTGGTCTTGTGTCTTCAACCTTGTCTTCCATTTCTGGGGTCTTGGGACAAATGAAATATTATCTTTGCATGGACCAACTAGAAACTAAACAGCATAAGGAGAAAAGGGTCAAATGCTTTTTTCACTAAGTGGAAATCCTTTGTGCCTTCCTTGACCTCTCAGAGATTGCTCGGTTGATCTCACCATTTTGCCAAACAGGCTTTTTTTTCTCACGAGATAGCATTGTACCTTATTGCATGGCTTTCTTGTCTGTAAGCTTATATAAAATGTAGAAATTTTCAATTTTCAGATATTAAAATTAAAGAGTTCCTGTCATCAAAACTAATTTTTGAGGTGTCATCAGACACGTGGAAACTGATTGATCACAGCACATCTCACTTCTGAGACCTGTTGTGATTGGGGCATATAACTGGGAAGAAATTTGGCAGCTGTGTCCTTTACTAACCAACAGCATCCCTATAACGGCCAATTTGGACAATGTAAGTCTATGAGACTACATTGAAGCCCCGCCCAGGTGGCACAATCCGCTAAAGATAAAAAGCATTTTTCACTGGAGCAAGCATCAAGAAATTTATAATAAAGTAAGGTATGAAAACTGCAAAATTTAGGCTTCACAGTTGTGTAGAGAAATTCCCCTACAGAAAGGGGGTGACAGTGTCACTTTAAAACTGCCAGGTGGTTAAAGAGGTGGGGATGAGAACAGGACTACTGCACCGCAGTGTTGGTTTCTTATAGGTCAAACAAAATACCATATGTTTCTGCACTGCTATCTTAGTTTAATATAGGTGGAGCAGTATGTTTTTCTGCTGGTTTACTACAGGTGGAGAAGTATGTGTTGCTGCACTGCTATCTTAGTCTACTACAGGTGAAACAGTGTTTAATTCTGCAGTGCAAAGTTGGTTTACTACAGGTAGAACAGTATTTATTGAGCTGTTCTGTAGTATATATTTGTAGGTGCGGTCCCAGCACTACCTACACACTATATGAGCTCAATTCTTGTATACATTCTGGTCTTATGTCCTGCTGATAGAGATGCGTCTGGGGGTGGGGGTGGAGTGTCTAAAGCAAAATCCAGAGAGGACGCCATCTGCCCTAAGACCAGCCCTGATATAATCCCACAGTAGCATTGGAATCAGGGCCACCAATGATATTTTCCTGCACCATATTAAGATGCACTTGACTATAAGACACACACCCTGGGTTTAGACATTTGAAAACAATAAAAATATTTAACAGGAAAATATTTAATGCTAATTAACCCCTTAAGGACAGAGCCTGACCTTGACAATTATAAACACAAAGAAGGTATCGGCACTATAGGTAACATACACGGGTATAGCCACTTGCTGGTCTCAGTCAGGGTTCGGCCACATAGGGTGGTGCTAACTGCAAAAAACGATGAAAATATCCAATCACAAAGTAGGAAGACAGTTGCAGTCACCCAAGTTGTCTTCTGAAACTTTGTTTTTCGTATTAAAACACAGACATGGTGTGGACACTAAGGGCCACATGTATCATCCTGCGAACGGATGATTTTCGGCGAAAAGTGCCGATTTGCGTATTATTTAATACGCCAATGGCCGATTTGCGAATAAAATATTCGCAAATCGGCACTTTCCACCGAGTACGCCAGGGGGCGGAAAGGGGGTGGAAAGGGGGCGTGTAGCGGGCGGAACGGAGGGCGCGGACTCAGAGTCTGTGCGATTTACCATCCGTTCCGCCCAAATATACGCCGAAAACCTACTCCAGTCCTCAGCTGGCGTAGGTTTTTCGGCGGTGCGCACCGTCGCGCACGGGATTTATGTAGAGGCAGTCCGCCTCTACATAAATCTCCGTAGCGCCGGAGCTGCGGGGGCATTTTTAAGTCCGGCGTAAAAAACGCCGGACTTAATAAATGCCCCCCTAAGTGGTCAGACACTACATGAATGGAGTGGTGACAGCCTGTGTCACGCTCTAGGCGCTTCTATCCAAGGTCCGTAGAACTTGGGTGAGTGCAACTGTCTTTCTACTTTGCGTATAGACCTTGCCAATTATCATTTTTGCTTTTTCCTCCTCACCTTCTAAGAGCTATAACTCTTTTATTTTTCCATGTACAGGGCCATGTGAGGGCCTTTAAATCTACCATAAAATGTATTATGGAACCCCCAAAATATCATTTATGTGGTGAAATTGGGATAAAAAATGCAATTCCGCATACAGTGGTACCTCGGTTCTCAAACTTAATTGGTTCCAGAAGGCGGTTTGAGAACCAAACAGTGTCTTCCCATAGGAAATAATGTAAATGTGTTTAATTGGTTCCAGCATCCACCAATAATTACCTACAGTACCCATATATTACATTGTATAGTGCCCAGTATAACCCCTTTATTACAGGACAGAACAGCACTATATCCTCTACAGGGCATTATACACAAGAAACATTCAACAAAACCAGCAATTATATTACAGTAGTCACTAACTTCTTACTCATCATTTACTGTATAGAGCCCCACCTCACCACTGTAAAGTATGGGAGATGGGGGTGCACTGACTGTACTACTACTGTACTGTATATTCACTCCAGCAATCTTATACAGTGCTGTACTGTATGTGAACCCACCATCCACGCTCGCAAAAAAAACGTTCAGATACCGTGTACTTCAAAACTGGGTGCCCAAAAAGTGTTTGAGAACCGAGCAAGAGTTTGAGAACCAAAGCAAACTTTCCTTGAAAATACTGTTTGAGTTCCAAGCAGTTTGAGAACCGAGCTACCACTGTATTTTGGAGGTTTCCGTGTTTACATAATGCACTTTAACCCTTTGAGGACCAAGCCCAAAATGACCCAGTCCACCGCTGTTTTCGTTTTTTCCTCCTCCCCTTCTAAGAGCTCTAGCACTTTCAGTTTTCTATCTACAAGCCATGTAAGGGCTTATTTGTTACAGGAGTAGTTGTACTTTGTAATGGCATCTTTCATTCTACCATAACATGTATGATGGAACCCCAAAATTATTATTTATGAAGATATAAATTGGTGAAATTGGAAATAAAAATGCAATATGGTAACTTTTGGGTGGTTCCTGTGTCTAAGTACTGCACTATATGGTAAAGGCGACATGATATCATTATTCTATAGGTCAGTCTGAACACAACCATATGCAGGTTTACACAGATTTTCCAATGTTATATATATATATTTTTTTTAATGAAATCCTTTTTTTTTGCAATTAATTATTAATAAAATGGGCCTATTGTGATGCTTATAACGGTTTTATTTTTTCACCTACGGGAGTCATTTTTTTGCGACATGATCTCTAGTTTTTATTAATACCAAATTTGTGAAGATCGGACGTTTTGATCACTTTTTATTATTTTTTTTATAGATAATGTAACAAAAAAATCGGTAATCCTGGCACTTGTTCCACTCTTTTCGTCTACGCTATTCGCCGTTAGTGATGACAATTGTTATATTTTAATAGATCGGACAATTACACACGCTACGGTATATTATATCTTTATTTATTTTCATATGTTTTATTTATATAATGGGAAAGGGGGGTGATTTAAACTTTTATTGGGGGAGGGCCTCTGGGGTATTTAAAAAGACATTTTTCCTTTTTTTTTTTTTTAACACATTTCTAGTCCCTCTGGAGGACTTTTACATACAATTATTAGATTATACACACTGATCATTGCTATGCCATAAACATAGCATTGATCAGTGTGATATGCATTCTGCTGATTAAGCCTGCCTGTGGCAGACTTAAGGGTAGCTTCACACTCACCGACTCGCAGCGTTAATAACGCTGCGAGTCAGGTAGGTCCTGGCAGATCACTTTCACTACATACACACAGCAGTCTAAACGACCGCTGTGTGTATGTAATTCTGACGGCCGCTTAACCCCTTCAGCTGCCGCCTGGCTCCCGCTTCGCTCCCGCTCTGTATACATTACCTGTCCTTGCTGCACGGGGTACCGGCGTACTGCTCTCCTGCCCGGCCAACCAGTGTGTTGCCCTGTCGCAGCCACTGATTGGCTGGGAGGGACAGCAGTACGCCGGGACCCTGTGCAGCGAGGACAGGTAATGTATACAGAGCGGGAGCCGGGCGGCAGCTGAAAGGGGTTGAGCGGCCTGCAGAATTACATACACGGAGCGGTCGTTCAGACCGCTGTGTGTATGTAGTGAAAGTGATCTGCCAGGACCTAGCCGACTCTCAGCGTTGTTAACACTGCGAGTCGGTATGTGTGAAGCTACCCTAAAGGGGTATTTCGGGCTGGGGGGGCTTTTTGTCTATGGCTGTGGAGGAGGAGGTGGATGAGGGCAATGACGTCCTCTTACCTCCTCGATAGCAATGATGTCCTCTTACCTCGTCCTCTTACCTCCCCGATAGCTCACGCGGCTCCGGGGGGGGGGGTCGGAAGGAGTGGATCTCCCTCCATCTTCCCCATAGACACTGCGGTCCCATGGAACGCGGTGCCTATGGGATTAACTGCCTGGGGGGAGCACGGCTCCTCCGGGCAGGGGCAGCTGAGGAGGCTTCCCAATCGCCACTAGGGACAGCGGGGGGAGGCAGGGACAGCATGATGTTCCTGGAACGTCATGTTGCAAGAACTACCTGCATTATTTTTTAACCTATGGGGCTGTATGTATAACAGCCCAGGCGTCCCCAGCTCCCTCCACTGTCTCCTCCCGCAGAGTCCGGCACAAATATCCCCATCTCCTAGGGAGAAGGCTTGATTGAACATCTGAAAAAGCTAGGTTCGATCGAACTCGAACCTAGCCGAACCTTCCGTATTTGATTGCTGATGTCTCACGGTCCGTGCTGAAGGAGGAGACATCCCGGGGACCGCCTGGAATTCTGGGATTCAGCCTTTTAGCTAGGCTGAATCCCGGAATTCTAGGCGGTCCCCAGGATGTCTCCTCCTTCTGCATGGACAGTGAAGACATCAGCAATTAAATGCGAAAGGTCCGGCTAGGTTTGAGTTCGATCGAACCTAGCTTTTTCAGATGTTCAATCAAGCCTACTAGGGAGCATGTGATGGCTCTGCTTAAATTTAAAGGGATAGTGCGTCCTTGATTGGTTTGCACCAAATCACGTTTGCACCAAATCACTATAAATACCTGCACTTTGCTTTATTGGAGCCTCTGAATGCTTCCCTTTGCGTGTGGTCCCAGCTCTAGGTTATTCCTGCCTGTGGTTACTGCCATTTGCACTTCCAGCCGCTAGCCCTGCCGTGTTTCTGCTGCCTGCAGTTCCCACTGTGTGTTCTGCTGCGTTCCTGCTATCTGCAGTTTCAGCCTTGAGTTCTGCTGTGTTCCTGCCTGCCCTCATGTCTCCAGCTGCACCTCGCCCACCACCGTTAGCAAACCTAGCCACGGGTAGCAATCTGGGGGTCGCCTGCTGCAGTAAGCCCATCCCGCCTTATGTCGGGAACTGGTAAAGACCAGCGGCCCCTTAGACTCCGCTCCCTGGTGCAACTTACGCCATCCCTAGCGGTGGTACAGTGGATCCACGACTCCAGTCATTACAGTATGCGGTGTCATTTTTTGTGCTGGGATCTCTAGTTTTTATTAGTACCATATTTGTGTAGATCAGGTGTATTGATCACTTTTAATAAATTTTTTATATACAAAATGTAATAAAAAATCAGCAATCATAGTTTTTTTTTTTACTACTTACTACTTGTTTACACCGTTCACCATGCGGGTACAACATTGTCTTATATTAACAGATTGGACAATTACGTATGCTATGACTTATAATATGTTTGTTTATTTTATTATCTATATGCATTTATTTTATTATTGTCATGCGGAACCCCCACATGAGATTTAAATGCATTTAGAGGGTTAATGGCTGGCGGCTGAAGGATCACGGCGGACCGTTATTAATAGTGATTAATAGTGCTCATAGAAGCTGGTTCTCACTCCTCAGCTCCTGAGCTTGCTTCATATAGCGCAGGCAGACCTTGACGTAAATGTATGCCATGTGTCATTTGGGCCATGACTTTCATGGCATACATTTACATTTTTATCGTAAATCCGGAAAGCATTTTCTGATGGTTTACTGAAGGTAAAAACTGATTTCTGTCAGGAAATCTATTAGCTTATTATTATTATTATTATTATTATCATCATTATTATAATGATTATAGTGCCAACATATTCTGCAGCACTGGGGGTACATACAGTACATAGACAAAATGAGACATTACAGAGATACATATTCAACCATCAAGTCAAACATGCTTACAAGAGCGCTATAATACATACACACAACTGTGCAATCTTTTGGAATCATTAATGCACTGTAATTGGAATCAGATAGAAGCCGTATGCAGATTGGAACATTGATTTAAAATTGCAAATGAGAAACATTTTCAGAACCATGAGAGTCTGGGTCTTTTTTTTTTTTGTAGTAATGAATTTTCGTCAAACATGCCTATACCTTTCTTTTCAATTTTCACTCTCATTTTATCTAGTCTTTCTTGTTATTTCACCTTTTCCCTCTCTTCCATTTGTTCTTGCACAGAACAGTAGCTTTTCATCTTGCTGTGGCAGTGTCAGCAGTTGGTATCTCCTAACCAGCATGATGCTGCCAAGTTTCTTTCATTTACATGCAGATGTGGATGACTAAGAGAATTAAGCCTTGGAACTTGTCTGTCTATGAGGTCCTGCCAGCATGGAGCTAGCAAGGCAGAACTGATCAAAGAGCAATTTTAGACTGATGAATTAGAGCCTCCGTTCTTATGCTAGAAATTTGAATATAGAGGATCACATCCTTTATTGTGATTGTTTCGCATGAAGGCAATGGGCGTTATTTGCATAGGCTTGCCTCATCAGCCTTTCTACTACCTGGGGAGCAAAGAGATCCTCTTGACAGAATTTAAGATTTTTGTAAAAAATGCCATGCTGATTTTTACATGTTAAACATATTATACTGTAGCTCAGACACAAACCTTTTTTTAAGGTTTTACTGTAATATATGTTTCTACTTTTAATTTGTTCTGCTCTAACTATGAATTCTATATCCAATGTAATGCAATACAAAATTACTTAAAAATCATTAGTACAGACTCGGCTCGGTGTTTTTAGTAAGCTAAAGTCTGGCTATGGTAAAAATTTACATTTCTCATTCAAAATCTAAAATTAAAAAAAATAGCGTAGTGTGTTTATTATTACAGTACAAGGCCATGTTCACACGGCGTATTGTACCGGAGATTATCGCTCCTTGTAATAAAGACAACGGCATCAGCTGAAGAAACAATCAATGGCTGATTGTTGTGGTTTCTTCAAACTTAAAAATACATCAGCGATGTGATGACTGTGTAAAAAAAAAACCACTCCCAGTGTTCTCCTTGCTTCTGCCCGCTGTCCTCAGACACCAGTGGAACCTCTGAGCCTGTCTCTTCAGAGATCGGCTCTAAAGTTCCACCAGCAGGTGCGGACAGCATTCAGAAGCGAAAACAACGGGAGCATAGAAAGGTATGTGTAGTATTTATTATTTTCCTCTTTTAAAACAAGGGCTGCATGAACATCACTAATGATGTCTGTGCAGCCCTTGCTGCATGATTATTAGGCTGGGTTCACACTACGTATATTTCAGTCAGTATTGTGGTCCTCATATTGCAACCAAAACCAGGAGTGGATTGAAAATACAGAAAGGATCTGTTCACACAATGTTGAAATTGAGTGGATGGCCGCCATATAACAGTAAATAACTGATATTATTTCAATATAACAGCCGTTGTTTTAAAATAACAGCAAATATTTGCCATTAAATGGCGGCCATCCACTCAATTTCAACATTGTGTGAACAGAGCCTTTCTGTGTTTTTAATCCACTCCTGGTTTTGGTTGCAATATGAGGACCACAATACTGACTGAAATATGCGTAGTATGAACCCAGCCGTAAGCTGTGTAATAGAATCAGTAAGTGGATGCCAAACTAACAGATCCATGCTCCTTTACATTACTGATCGGGCTGTGTAATATGGCCCTAAACTAAATTAGCTGATCAACCAGTCAAGGATCTTTAAGAGGGCAGTCACTTAGTGCTGCAAAGTTTTCTGCCTTGTAGAAAAAAAAACAAAAATGGACTGGTTAGATATGAATTGTGATGAGTTCTTGGAAAATCCTATAAACGTGTTAAACTTTGTTTGTTCCAGTGTATCAGTAAAAATGGATTCATTATTATTAGTTTTCAAATGTTCTAATCCTGAGGTATTAGCTGATTTGCTGTTTTGCAATTTTAAAAGACAGTAGCTGTATCTATGTCGAGTTGTTACTCCTTTGCAATAATATTTTTCAATTATTTCTTTTAGCAGGTTTTACATTATTGAAGCTTCAAATTGCACAACAATTAATGGTGTGGATGAAATATAAATAATTATAATCCATTTTAACACACACAGTAATTGTAGCTTTCACAGCTATTCATATTTTCTCTGTGGAACTAAAATAGAACATTAATAAGAAGCTAAAAGCTTTTTCAACACAATGCAAATACATACATGCCTAGCTGATACTCCCTACCCCATGCTGGGAAGTTCTATGGACCTTATGGTGTGGTTAGGGTGTACTTGAGAGATTTAGCTGACAGATTTTTGAAGCCAAAGCCAGGAGCAGACTATAAACAGAGAACAGGTCATAAAGGAAAGACTGAGATTTCTCCACTTATCAAATCCATTACTGGCTTTGGCTTAAAAAATCTGTCATATAAATCTCTTTGTGTAAATGCTGTTACTGCCTCCACCTCATGTACTGCACTACTGCCCCCTATAATTAATGGACTGTGCTGTGTCATTGTCTAATCATTGTTTTCCAATCTTTGACTCTACAGCTGAAAAACTACAACTCTCATCATGAACTGCCAGTTGGATATGATGGGGGTTGTAGTGCTGCAACCTGAAGAGCCACATGCTGCAAAACTACAACTCCCATAATAAACTGTCAGCAGGGCATGATGAAGTTTGAACTTCTGCAACCTGGAGAAGTCACCTGATGTCACCTGCAGTCCTATGTAACAGCACAGATAACACAGTGATATCCCTCTGAGTACAGATAATGTAGTAGATGTCACCTGCAGTCCTATGTAATAGCACAGATAACACAGTGATATCCCTCTGAGTACAGATAATGTAGTAGATGTCACCTGAAGTCCTATGAACAGAACAGATAACACAGTGATATATCTGAGTACAGATATTGTAGTAATCACTTGCAGTCCTATGTAACAGCACAGATAACAGTGATATCTCTGAGTACAGATAATGAAGTAGTCACCTGTAGTCCAATGTAACAGCACAGATGACACAGTAATATCTCTGAGTACAGATAATGTAGTAGATGTCACCTGCAGTCCTATGTAACAGCACAGATAACATGGTGATATCTCTGAGTTCAGATAATGTAGTAGATGTCACCTGCAGTCCTATGTAACAGCACAGATAACAGTGATATCTCTGAGTACAGATAAGGTAGTAGTCACCTGCAGTCCTATGTAACAGCACAGATAAGAGGAATATCTCTGAGCAAAGATAATGTAGTAGTCACCTGCAGTCCTATGTAACAGCATAGATAACACAGTGATATCTCTGAGTACAGATAATGTAGTAGTCATCTGCAGTCCTATGGGGGGGGGGGGGGTTCTAGTGAGGGGCGGCAGAGACCCCAGAAACGGCCCTGGTAGTAGTCACCTGCAATCCATTTCTCCTCTCCTCAGTGGTGCAAGTGGCTCCCGCAGGGTTGAGGCCCCTCCCCCACCGGATCACAACATTGCTGTACTCTCTGATGTTACTTGCCGGATGTACAGTGATGTCATCTGACCTGGCGGAGGGGCCTCAATGCTCAGGAGAGGAGGATTGCAGCACAAGCTGGAGCTCAACACCGTAAAGGTACGGCCATAGGACACAGCTTGAGCCGCCAACGCAGATGTCTGGAGGAGGGGGCACTGGTACTTGCTGTCATCTGATTAGGTAAGAGGCCCAATCAGATGACAGCATGTGCCAGCGGCGCAGAGGGACAAAGTTAGTGTATGGGAGGTGCTGGGCTGGGGGAGCACAGGAGGAAGTGGCAAGGGGGGCCGTGCGGGCCCCCCTAGCGTAGGGGCCCGGTCACCATGGCGACCGCGGCGACCCCTTTAGCTACGCCACTGCTTTACATAATGTACATACGTACACACACAACACACAGTACACACTACATTCACACTTTACATATATACATCTATCTATACATCTATAGTGCTAATAAACACACACACACACACACATATATACACACACACCCACACAAATATGCATTATATAGATCCACACATATCCACATATACAGACACGCAAAAGCACACCAGAGATTCTAAACAGGAGGGCCGGCCATGCAGACACCAATGTTGGTTGGGCCCCTGTCATTTTACTCTGGCTCTAAGGCCCCTAAACAGCAGCACCTTCAATACAGCCCTGCAGATAAAAGATAGTGATAGATGATAGATGTGAGAGATATGTGATAGATAGATAGACATGAGAGATAGATAGAAAGATAGATAGATAGGTAGCCTTTTTAGCCCAATCTTCTATAAGCTGCCTCACCTAAATAGATCATACCGCTACAAAAGCTACAGTTTAGATTTTTAGCAGCTTGATTCTATCTCTAAAACTTGCCTGTCAGCATCCATCCTCAGCTCCCCTCCCTGTAACCATTTTGTTACCATGGAAACTTTTAAGCATCAAAGTATTGCAGCAATTAACTTTACTTTCTGGCACAGTGCAAGACATTTAGTTTCCCACTACAGACACTAATCAGTATTTTTCAATCGTACTTTACAGCCAATACTTTTGTGTCCCTGTAAGTATATATTGGACATGATTTGCTGCCCATGCTCTGAAATATCTATTTATTTATTTGTATTTCATATTTACCTAATTGGTGGATTTATTTGGCAGTGTGAATTTGTTAGAGGATAACTTGCTTTTTTCAAGTGGTTTATTGTTCGCTTTTGTGCTCTGCCAGAATCATGTCAATTGTACCTTAAAGGGGTAGTGCGGCGGTAAAGAATTATTCACAAAATAACACACATTACAAAGTTATATAACTTTGTAACGTATGTTATGTCTGTGAATGGCCCCCTTCCCCGTGTCCCACCACCCCCACCTGTGTACCCGTAAGTGTGGTGCGCTATACATACTTGTCACGCGCCGACTCGTCTCCGATCTTCAGTCAGTGAAGTCATCTTCGGACGGACGGGCCGAATCCCTCCAGCTGTCCTGAGTGCCAGCCGCCCTCTGCCGCGTCATCGGCTGCTCAGCCGCGATTGGCTGAGCACATACAAATAACATAATTATTGTATTCTTTGGGTCACTATGGTTATACTGATACTAAATTTGCATAGTTTTTTTTTTTTTTGCTTTGTTTTTTACTCTTACTGCTTTGGCACAATAGAAACTGTCTCCCTGAAAAAATTGCAAGATCCATAGCGTTCTTAATGCCCTATTTCACCAACAGATCTGACGACAGATTATCTGCCAAAGATTTGGAGCCAAAGCCAGGAACAGACTATAAACAGAGAACAGGTCATAAAGGAAAGACTGGATTTCTCCTCTTTTCAAATCCACTCCTGGGTTTGGCTTCAAATCTTTGGAAGATAATCTGTCATCAGATCTGTTGGTGGAATAGGGCCTTTATCTTTCGTGCGACAGAGCTGGTTTTGGGCTCATTTTTTGCGGGATGATGTATAGTTTTTATTGATACCAAGTTTTACATATATATATGTCTTTTATGACGTATTTTCTGAAGTGGATTGACATAATACAATTAATATAATTAATATAATTAATATATAATTAATTATATAGTTTTATAGTTTGAGTCGTTATAGATGTGACAATACTAAATATGTTTATGTTTTATGTAACAATTCATTATATGTGGGGAATGTAATGCATTTTTATTATTGGGGAGGGCTAGGGTTTTTAAAAAAATATATTTTGGTGCAAGGTTTTTTTTTACTTTTACACTAGTGTACATTACTGTACACTAGTGTTCACTAAGCAGTGATCTTTTGATCACCGTTACAATACACTGCACTACTACTGTTGTGCAGTGTATTGCCTATGTCAGCAATGAGCTGACATGCAATCTACAAAGCCATGCTAACAAAACAAAACAATCACTGAACTCAGGGAGATTAGTGAAAAAAATCCAGTAGAGTACGTATTTAAGAGTCTCCATTGATTGCACCCTGCAAAATTTGAATATGCAAAGAAGGGGTTCGTGGAGCCTCAGTTACGAGTCTCAAAACATGGGAATAACCAGATATCCTTCTCTCCAGAGAAGGAAGCCTGTTGCAAGGGGATCCTCCCAGTGGGGAGAACAGCAAACCACCCTGATACGTAGCCCATAAGATCCTCACTCTGTTGCGAGCATTGGGACCTAAATAGGGAAACACCAGGGTGGTTCCTTTTAGGTCAAAGTCTAACTCTGTTGCAAGTGTAACAACGTAAGACGAGGGTTACCAAGGCTCGGCATCCATCCACAGACAGCTGTTTTGGAGCTATTAGCCCCTCATCAGTGTGGAGCAGGATTCTGGCTACCAGGGGCAATGAAAAATAGACCAACAAAACACAACAATCACTAAACTCAGAGATCAGTAAAAGAAAATTCAGTAGAGTACTCATTTTAAAGTCTCCACTGATTGCCCCCTACAAAATTTGAATATGCAAAGAAGGGGTCTGTGGAGCCTTATTTGTGAGTCTCAAAACACGGAACAGCCTCTGGCATGGCTGTGTAGAGGCTTCACAATGGTAACCCAGGGGGCTTCAGAAGGCCCCCAGGATTGCCATGACGCCAATCAGAGGCCCAGACCTTGGCACGGGACTTCCGATCAGGCAAGTATAGTATAGTATAACTTATCCAAGTTTTTTCACAATAAAATGTATTTCATGTTAGTAGCAAATTTTGGTCAATACATTTACCTTTTCTTGTGAAAATTTTTTAAAACTTTGCATTTAGGCTTGTAATTCTTTGTAACAATTATAGTCTCACAGCACAAACAACAAAATAATTAACATTTAACAATGTTTACAATGTTGGTATTTTTGGTGAAGATCCTTTTTAGAATGTTATATGGCTTACAATTTTAGCAGCAAATTTTTCAAATTTCACACACACACTCACAGGGGTGACAATAAGGTACAGTAATGGGGTGAAAATTAGGTACAGTAATGGGGACAACAATCAGGTATATTAATAGAGCACAGGGGTCAAGATCAGGAACAGCAACAGGGGACGGGCGCGATCAGATTTAACAACTGGGGAAAGAGAGACAATCAGTTACAGCAAAAGTTGACAGAGGCAACTAACAGATGCAGCAAAAGGGACAAGGGCGATGATCAGGGTAAGAAGAGGTTAATTTGTCTTTATTTTGTGTTTTTTCTCATTTTGTTAAACTGTACTATTCAGCACTCCTGGCTATAATCTCCTTTTACACACAACAGAGAAGATCAGAGCCGGAAGAGCTGTCAAAACCCACACCCTTGTCACTTTAATTCCATGAAAAAGGATCAGTTAAAATATAACTTTTAATAGTACTTTCAAAATAACTAACCTTACCCTAGTGCAACCCAAAATGAACGGTGCATATCATCACTCCCAGATACCTCCATCCTCTATAACAACACCTTCTCCAAAGCGTTTCCTCCTTTATTATATTATTTTAGGGGTTCATAAGGGAGGAAAAATTAGCATATCAGAAATTAAACAAAAGACACAGCATGTGGAAAATGTAAAAAGATTCAATTATGTAAATACCAGAGGCGGACCTATCACTTGTGCAGCCTGTTCAGCTGCACAGGGGCCCAGGCAATAGAGGGGCCCGCCAGGCTCAGACTCTAAAGTGTCAGCTCAGCATGGCACATGTCTGTAGTGGGCCCCCCAGGTGGCATCAACACCTGGGAAGTGCAGGCCCCCTGCTCCTGTGGGGCCCCTTTAGTGACTGGATGCTGTGGCCAGTCAAGGCTGGTTCTCCTCTCCTCCTGCACGCTGCTGCTGACACCCCCTCCTGTACTTCATTGTCCGGCATACATTGTGTGAGGAGGAGAGGAGAAGAGAGCATGTGATGACAGACCCCCCCTTCCTATACTCCACTGTCCGGCATGCCTTGTGTGAGGAGGAGAGGAGAGAGAGCATGTGATGACAGGGGCTGGAGGGATCCTGCTGCAGGGTTATGGCTGACAGGGATGGGACTGTGAAGAGGAGCAACAGCAGCAGCTCTGACAGTGAGTGATTATTGTCAGTGTGTCTGTCAGGCTGCTGGAAGTTGTAAGATAGAAGGTGGACTATGGAAGAGAAAGCACAGAGCCCACACACCCCTCTCTGGTGCTGTAAGTTTTATTGTAAGTTTTTGCCTTTTTAGCCAATATCTGTGCCCCCTTCCTCCTGCAGTATGGTTGTTTTTCTCTTTCATCTCCCCCCTAAGCAGCCACATACAGTACATTTCTCCCACCTGTGCAGCCACATACAGTACATGTATCCCACCTGTGCAGCCACATACAGTACATGTATCCCACCTGTGTAGCCACATACAGAACATGTCTCCCCCCTAAGCAGCCACATAGAGTACATGTATCCCACCTGTGCAGCCACACACAGTACATGTATCCCACCTGTGCAGCCACATACAGTACATGTATCCCACCTGTGCAGCCACATACAGTACATGTATCCCACCTGTGCAGCCACATACAGAACATGTCTCCCCCCCTAAGCAGCCACATACAGTACATGTATCCCACTTGTGTAGCCACATACAGTACGTGTATCCCATCTGTGCCCCAACAGTGATTAAGGACCCATTTGTTCTATCCCCTATTAGTGCTGTTCTCGGGTCACTTCCACACTCAGAGCTATATACTCTCTTCCCCCACACAGCATCCAGTGTGTAATGCACCCAGGACCCTCCAAGTAAAACAGCTGCAAACACTACAACTCCAAGTTAGATCCATCCACCGTTTGAACAGATATTGGCATTGGTCAACCCAAAATACTAGTAATGAAGAGAGATAAACACAGTGGACATGAAACAGTAGATAAGCAGCATTAAAAAATAAAGGCTTCATAATATAATATATAATGGCTCTCCTGCAGAGATGTCTCATGTGATAAGTTATGTTCAGCCATGCTTCCTGATAAGTGTGTGCCCATGCTGAGCCCTATACACAGTCTTCCACTTCCTGGAGACCAGACATATGTCAAGCTGTGGAATCAGCGTTGCGACAGATGGCTGTGCGGGCATTGGATGGGCCTGAGTCCTGAAACCATAGCCCGGAATACATGGCTGAATGTTCCTGTGTTCTGTAAGGGGAAGGGGAAGCTATCATTCCCAACTCCTGTCTCCAATGATATCTTCTGTTGGTGGAGTGTCAGGAGAGCCATATACACTGATGGCCTAAGCCACCGCAACATACAAATATAAAGTGAATGGGGACCTTTAGGGGTCCATTTATGGTTTTCACTAAATATTATATATTATTTTATTATTTTTTATTTTGAGTTAATTGATATCCTATGGCATGTCTGTCAAACAGGCACTTTCCTTGATATCTAATGTCATCTACTACTACTTCTACTACTAACATATGCAAAAAGCTCAAGGTTATAAGGCACAACTATAAATTTGCTTAAAGCAAATGTACCACTAGGTACATCACTTTGTTTTTACATGAACAGACCAGCGCCGTCACAGGGATGCCAGTGGCACTGTCCTTGTTTTGAACCGCTGTCCAATTTTCAGGGGCCCACCAGCCACCAGTGTGATGACACCCCCCTCCCCTCTGTGATGCGGCTCCATTGGAATCAGGCTGGTGCTCGGTAGCAGACTGGCGGCATGCATTGTAAATGGGCGGCGGTTCAAAAAAAAAGGGTTACGACACTAGCTAGTCTGTTCATGTAAAAAAGAACTAAAGCAATGTACGCAGTGGTACACTCACTTTAATGTCTAAATGAAATACCTAGTTTTAAGATTTACAGCACTTAAAGTGTAACTCTCAATTAAAAAAACACCTTCAGCATGTCCTACTGGATGGGACATAGCCATATGAAAAAAGTCTGAAACTTTTTTTAACTCAAGGTAACAAATATGTAACAATAATGTAAAAATTCATTGAAACATGTCAAAGGTGTCTGTATCTTTTAGGAGTAATCAGTCCTGCTACAAATAACCACAGTGCAGCCCCAGCCTTATAGAACAATGGTATAAACCTTGATTTTCTGTCTGATATGAAATATTTAAATTTCATTATGATCTAAATATATAGTTATTATGTAGGAGATAACATAACTATTAAATATGTAACATTTTGAACTTTAAAACCTGAAGAATTTGAATGCATTTTAGAATGAGACTGTGATTACATTGGAAAGTATAATGATTAAGGGAACAAAGCTGAGACATGACAAAGCAGAGTACGTATTCTTTTCTTGTCTGTTTCAGAAACAATTTTTTTTCCAGCTTGTTCATTGAATAGAATTTGTTAAATTTCGTGTTGTATGTTAATCTATGTGCATGCTGCCTACTGAGTTCTAGCTCTGGAAAATAATGCTACTTAAAATTCAAGTTTTATTCAGCTAGGTTGTTGCTTTTAAACGTGGCTTAGTTAAAAGTGAAATCAAAGGGGCAGACCCATCTGGAAATGTGTGTCCCCTTACTACTTTTCTCAGCGATAGTGATCACCTTTAGTTGGGCCTGGGATTGGCTCATCATTAAAACAGCTTCAACTGGAGAACGCAGAAACTGGATGTCTTGAAGCTAAGCTTAAAGGAGAGGAGAAAACAGCAAAATTAGTGTGGGCAGCTCTGACCAAAACCAGTTATCTTAGGCTAGGTTCACACTGCGTTTTCAGCATCCGTTTAACGGATCCGTTTTTTTTAACGTCCAGAAAAATAGGGTCAGCAACGTTTTTTTGGTCCGTTTTGGTCCGCCAAAAAAAAACGGATCCGTTTTTTTTTTATAATGGAAGTCAATGGAAAAACGGATGCACACAAATGAATCCGTTTTTTGCAATCCGTTTTTCATGCGTTTTTTGCAAAAAATGGATGCGTTAAACGGATGCTGAAAACGCAGTGTGAACCTAGCCTTAGCAGTAGGATAATTTCTATAGAAAAGAATGCATTATGTCTTATTTCCAAAGCAGTTTTCTTATTTTAAAAATATAAATTTTTCATGTTCAAAAACCTTTGAAGGAATTGTCTTTATCATAGAAGATCCATGATATTGACATTCAAAGGAAATCTTTTAGCAGCAATGTTTTGAGAGAGATCAAAATGGCTTTAGAATATCGCTTTAGAATATCGCTGCCTATAGCTGCCGAAAAACTTAGTATCTAGTTGGAACAACCCTTGTACCCAAAATGTACTACACAAAAAGTGCAACTTTCTAGTGGTCTCCACCCTATTGTGTTTTCTTTATATGCAGGTTGTTGTGTTTAAGTTTATAGTATCCCCATGTTACTTAAAAAGAACGTGGATCGAGAAGGTCCAGCAAATAGCGCAATTAGAGGAGTTATATAGCTGGGAGTCTGGTACTCACGAAAAATTCCTCAGTCTATGGGAACCCTGGAATGCTTTCTACAAAAAATATCTGCTAACTTCCTCACCCACTTAGATTATGTGTCTTATTGTATTGAGAGCCTGCTAGTATTTCCTTACCTTCTGTATTCTACGTAGCCATTTTAATGCAATAAGAACTGCAGTGATTTGTGGTACCTTCCTTGTTACCAATTTCCATTTGTTTTTAGTTATACTTTATATTTCTATTTCTTCCAGTCACCTCAGCCTATAATAACTGGATCATACCAGGTCTCCGGGAATTTAAAGTCCTTGTAATAATACTTCATTATAGCATAAAATTTTAAAATGAGGTCACCTTCAATGTTTATCCTGAAGTTATGTCTTGAATGGGACCTGCGTGTTCTTATTTGTTACATGCTCTGTACTTGTCTGACCTTTTCAATAAAAATTTGTTTGAAAGAAAAAAAAAGAACAATTGGGGAGATTTATCAAACGGGTGTAAAGTAGAATTGGCTTAGTTGCCCCTAGCAACCAATCAGATTCACTTTCTGATTGGTTGCTAGGTGCAAATGAGCCATTTCTACTTTACACCAGTTTGATAAATCTCCCCCAATATACCTATAATATATAGCCGTAACTAACAGAGGTTTCTTCTTCCCCAAGAAAAACGTGACAAAACATTTGTGTACAACTAAGCTTATATAATAGGAGCCCAGCTACAAAATAACGTTTCTGGTTGAATATCTATTAGTTATCCTTGATCAGAGGCAGCCACTTTCCATGTGTATTTACCATGTGAGGAGCTGCTGACCTCGAAGGCTATTCTAAAGCCATTTTGATCTCTCTCAAAACATTGCTGCTAAAAGATTTCCTTTGAATGTCAATATCATGGATCTTCTATGATAAAGACAATTCCTTCAAAGGTTTTTGAACATGAAAAATTTATATTTTTAAAATAAGAAAACTGTTTTGGAAATAAGACATAATGCATTCTTTTCTATAGAAATTATCCTACTGCTAAGATAACTGGTTTTGGTCAGAGCTGCCCACACTAATTTAGCTGTTTTCTCCTCTCCTTTAAGCTTAGCTTCAAGACATCCAGTTTCTGCGTTCTCCAGTTGAAGCTGTTTTAATGATGAGCCGATCCCAGGCCCAACTAAAGGTGATCACTATCGCTGAGAAAAGTAGAAGGGGGCCACACATTTCCAGATGGGTCAGCCCCTTTGATTTCACTTTTAACTAAGCCACGTTTAAAAGCAGCAACCTAGCTGAATAAAACTTGAAGTTTAGGTAGCATTATTTTCCAGAGCTAGAACTCAGCAGGAAATTATCCTACTGCTAGGATAACTGGCTTTGGTCAGAGCTGCCTACACTTTTGTTGTTTTCTCCTCTCCTTTAAGCTTAGCTTCAAGACATCCAGTTTCTGCGTTCTCCAGTTGTGTCCTTGCATGGCCCCATGTTGGGTCATGTAAAAGGACCCTTAGGTCCAGTTCACACACTGTCTTTTTTAAAATAACGTTTGTTATTTGATACTCAAAATAACAGCCATTGTTTTCAGTCTTCATTGATTTCCATGGAAGTCTATGGAAACATCGGCCGTTAGTTCACACAATGCATAGAATAATGGCTGTTTGCAGAGGCCATCAAATTAATGTTCAGGGCATTTATTGGCGGCCAATATTTAGCAAACAACGGCCATTAATTTAATTTGTTCACACATAAATTCTTTTTTGACTGTCCTTTCAGCGTAAATTACACATCAATGGATGGAATTTCAGAATAACATAGAAAATCCCGGCACTCTCATATTGCAATGAAGAAAACGTTTTTTTATTAACACGTGGTTCGCTGCACCCGTTCCGACCATAAGGTCTTTATCAACAGAACACAGGGTAATGCATGGAGCAGCTATTTCAAGCTACGGCACACAGAGATGACATCATCAGAGTTATCACGGGGAATAATAAGCCAAACAGCTGATCATTAACCCATGATATACTCTGTTACAAAACAAGCAAGCAAATAAAATGAAATAAATGAAAAATAAAGGCATCCAAGATAAAGTGTAATTACATCTTCACCAAATATCATATGTCAATTATCCATCTGTCAAAAATAAAAAAATAAACCAATTTCAAAATCATGTCAAATGTGCAATCTCATAATCTCTATTTATACCATGCGGTTCCAATGTGTTCAAAACGTGAATCCAGTAAGCTTCCCTATGTAAAGGCAATTTTTTAATATCTCCGCCACATCGAGGAGGCTGTACTCGTTCTATCACTTGAAACTTAAAATGTGAAAGATTATGATTACATTTTATAAAATGGATGGGAACAGGGAGTAACACATTTTTGCATCTAATAGTAGATTTGTGTTGGCTCATATGGTCTTTTTCATGGTTTCACCAATATAACAGTCCGCAAGGACATTTGATCAAGTATATTACGTTATTGCTATTGCACGTATGATAGCCATTAATTCGTGCATACGTGCAATAGCAATAACGTAATATACTTGATTAAATGTCCTTGCGGACTGTTATATATTGGTTAAACTATGCAAAAGATTTGAGAATGTATGATCCAACACAAATCTACATTGGAACCGCATGGTATGAACAGAGATTATGAGATTGCACATTTAACATGATTTTGAAATTGGTTTATTTTTTCTATTTTTGACAGATACAACAACTGGATAATTGACATATGATATTTGGTGAAGATGTAATTACACTTTATCTTGGATGCCTTTATTTTTCATTTATTTCATTTTATTTGATTTGCTTGCTTGTTTTGAAACAGAGTATATCATGGGTTAATGATCAGCTGTTTGGCTGATTATTCCCCGTGATAACTCTGATGATGTCCTCTCTGTGTGCCGTAGCTTTAAATAGCTGCTCCATGCATTACCCTGTATTCTGTTGATTAAGACCTTATGGTCGGAACGGGTGCAGCGAACCACATGTGTTAATAAAAACACGTTTTCTTAATTGCACCTTGGCACCTCGGCTACTGGTGTGCCGATCCCTGGCTACTACTTGGAATTTCAGAATAGCCACACCAAAACGATATTAAAAAGCATCCATCTCGAACCTGAACTTAAATAATGTACCAAAGGCATTGTAATGACGGAAGTCAAGGTATGTTAATCAATGGTCATTATTTGATCTAACGGATGTTATTTTTTTTTTTTTTGCCAATAAATACTTATTATTGATCTCATATATTCGATAGGTACTTGAAAATAGTTAACAATTATCATACATAAAAATACTTGTCAATGGTCATCCCATATAATGACACATAATAATGTAGTCTAACATAATTGTCCATATTTGATTGTGAAGTATTCCCTTTATTGTAAAAATCCATACTGCTTACCAAACAATAGTTATACTTACAATGCACTCCATTTACATTGTGTAATGACACCTGACCTCTAATCCTCTCAAAGAACACATCAAAAATCATTTTTTGTTTCATTTGTATAAAGCATTTATTGTATACTTCTAATTTGAATATAAAAGGCACAAAGTATGTTTATTGTGTGTATAGACATGTATTGTATTACTTTTTGCAAAACAAAAAACATGATAAACATTCTGATACACTATGATCTATAACGTAGACTGAAGATCTAATTAATTGTTTTTACAATTTTGATTTGATCACATATTAAATTTTTTTTAGCATGTGATGTAACACAATTCCGGCATTTGGTATTTTTTTTTTCATGCTTATGCTATTCATTGTTCGGATTCATTAACATATTTTCGTAATACTAAATGTTCATGTTGTTATATATATTTTATTATAAAGGTTTTTTATATATATATATATATATATATATATATATATATATATATATATATTTGACTTATTTTATAAAACTTTTACAAGCAAACATTCGATTGCTTATTTCATTTTTGATTCAATGTTTTGCCATTGCAAAGCTCTGAATTATCTGCAATATGCTTATGCATAGGCAGACTAAAAAAGCAGATCAATCATAGCAGGTGCTGAGACCTTCAGAAGACCTTAGGCTGCCATGATAACCTTTTGCTTTATGCAATCCGACCTCTGAACCACAAATGCCATGTGGCTATATTGTTTAAAGGGAATGGTAGGAATGGTACCTTTTGGTAATTTGTCCCCGCAGTGGATTATGCACATCTCTTACTGTAATGAAAATTCAAAAAAGAGTTGTGGATCAGTGTTTGTGCCACACTGTAGCATTCCTCACCACTCTTTTCTCTTCTTCCTGAATAGTCCATGTTGCCTGGCCTCCTGCTCGCTCGGCTGTCAGTCAGTATCTGCCAACAGAGTATTGATCTGCAATCAGATATAGTTGAAAGTTCTAGCCTGTATTGGAGCTGTGGTCTAGGGGTAAATCACCTGTTTAGAGACCAGCACCGGTTTGTTTTCTTTGGTTTAAATCCCCTGATGGAATTGAAATAAAGTTATTGATTATTTTTATTTTTCTCATCATTGTATTAAAAAAAACTAAACTAATTTGTCCTGATTGGGAATTATTAGCCACAGGAATGGGCCTTCTCCTTACCACCTGACTCCCCTGAGTTACTGACAGTGGACCAGTTCTTTTTGGCATTGGGGTTACTGTATTACGACCCTGACAGTGCAGCCTATGCTGAGCGTCAGCTGACGGGGTAGAGACAGGGCAGACGTCCGGCAGAGGAGTACTGTTCCAAGTTCAGGCAGTGGAGTGGCCTCTCCACTTGGAAGGACTCTGCTCTCCGCTTCCAGTTCCGTCCGGGGCTGAGTGAACGATTAAAGGATATGGTGGTAGCTTATCCCACCCCTGACTCTCTTGAAGAGAGTAAGACATTAGCCATCCGAGTGGACCGACGTTTGAGGGACAGACAGCGGGAGAGCATTACCCCAGATCATCCCCGAACCTAATTGCCGCCTGTTACCTACCTCAAACCTTCCCCTCCTGCCATTCCCTCTCCAGAAGAACCTATGGAGGTGGACTCGACCGTTGCCAAGGTCAGAAAAGCCCACCGTCTGCAGAACAACCTGTGCTTGGATTTCGGGAAAGCAGGACACCGTGTACGGCAATGCCGTAGCACCGCCGGAAAACTTCGGGGGGGTCTCTCAGGCGCACAGATTTCATTCACCTAAAAGAATAAAGTACTGTTGCCAATTTCTTTTATCTTGGGGGAGAAGACTGTTTCAGGGTATGCCCATATCGATTCTGGGTCCTCAGCTAATTTTGTTAATTTTAATTTCTTTTTAGAATTACTGGAGAGACAAGGGGATGCCACTTTTAGACTTACAGGTATAAAACTTAACCTTTAATATTTATAGTTAAAATAATATATATTTACAACATACTAACATCAAATGTCACCCCAGCATGTGAAATTGCGGTATTCTCAAATGAGAGGATGGGGTGGCGGCACAGGGGAATGGGGGGAGGGGAAGAGTGCATTCTATCCACTATCCCCCAATGTTTCTGACCCTGCCTTTTGGGGTTGACCACCTCCTTAATAGGGTGGCCCTAACTACGGTGTCAGTCCCTCCTCTCACACTAGGTGCTCAGGAACACCACGGGACCATGAGGCAGTGCGGAAGCGTGTTGCCTGGATCTACACATACAGGGGCAGCTATGCATGAGCACATCCCCTTATAGGAGGGATAAGTACACATACGCACTTGTATTTCATGGTGTACTAAGCAATGTGTTGTTATTAAATGGTTTACAAGTGAGATGGTCGTTGTGTTTATTTAAACTGACCACTCGTGTTAACCATGAACACCCTGGGCGCTTATCGTTGCGGCCCTTAGGGAGCTAGTATACTTATTCATTAATTCACAAGATATCTGGATACACTGCGTGTTGTGCTAATCAAGAAATGATCACTCACCATCACAATACATGGCTTACATAATTGATCACCATTATCCTTTGTAAGTTGGCTGTTTAACAGTTGGGACATACATGATCCCCTGTTATCCTAATAGAGACATGCTGGGGTGACATTTGATGTTAGTATGTTGTAAATATATACTATTTTAACTATAAATATTAAAGGTTAAATTTTATATCTGTAAGTCTAAAAGTGGCATCCCCTTGACTCTCCCGTAATTCTAAATAAATACATTGCCACTGGGACCCAGCCTAATAACGGTTCAGGACGCCCCACAAGTCCTACTGCAATTGCTAAGTTCTTTTCAGGTTTAGAGGTTTGTCCCTTGCTGCTCAAGTGTCCAGTCAATGTCACCGGAGCAGACTCGGCTCCCTTTGCCAAGGGAATGTACTGTACATAACTCCCTGTCTGTTGAAAACTCCGTCCATGTTAAAAAAATGGATTTTCTTGTTATGCATAACTTGTCGTCTGATGTCATCCTGGGGTTACCCTGGCTGGAGGCTAATAACCCTGTTTTTAATTGGGCCAGCAGGGAACTTGTGCAGTGGGGGACTAAATGTGTCTCTCACTGTATTGGGTTGTCACTTACGGAATGCTCCCCTGGGGAGGGGGAGATTTCGGAATTTCTGACTGATTATTCTGACGTATTTGATGAAAGAGCTGTGGACGGTTTGCTGCCCCACAGACTATATGACTGTGCTATTGACCTAACTCCCAGTGGCAAGTACCCCAGGGGTCGAATATTTAATTTGTCCTGTCCGTAGAGGAAGGCTATACAGAAATATATAAAGGATAGTCAGCATAAAGGACAGATTTGTGTCACGGCCGCGGCGGCGTCCCATGCTCCGGGCCGCCGCCGCGACCTCCCCCCATCTCATGCAGCTGCCGGGGTCCCGGTGCAGGGACCCGGCGCTGCTACACGTTCGGCCCCGGGGGGCGCCTCACCTCTCCACGCTCCTGTCTCTCGCTGTGCCGGCCGGCGCGCGCGTCCCCGCCTCCTAGGGCGCGCGCGCGCCGGCTGTCTCAGATTTAAAGGGGCAGTGCGCTCCTAATTGGTAGTTGCACCAATCACTCCCCTATAAATCCCAGCATGCCCTGTCCCCTGTGTTGGAGCCTCTACATGCTTCCCATAGCGTTTGGCCCAGCTCCCTGTTGTTCCTGTGTCCTGTCCGTTACCTGGTCCCTAGTCCCTGTTCCTGAGTCCTGTCCGTTACCTGGTCCCTTGTCCCTGTTCCTGGTTCCTGTTCCCCTGTCACTCCACCTGTTCCTGTGTCCAGCCAGTCACGTGCTCTCTCATCTGCAGACTATTGCCTGTACCATCTCCTGCCACGCCTCGCCTGCCGACACCAGCAACCAAGCCAGGGGTAGCGACCTGGGGGTCGCCTGCCGCAGCAAGTCCATCCCGCCTTGCGGCGGGCTCTGGTGAAAACCAGCGGCCCCTTAGACTCCGCTCCCTGGTGAGGTTTGTGCCATCGCTGGTGCCGGTCCAGTGGATCCACTACTCCGGGCGTTACAGTAGGCTCCAACCATGGATCCCGGCGAGGTGCCTGATATCCGCGAGGTAGCCCGAGTGGTCGCCCTACAAGCTCAACAGATTCAGCAACAGTCACAGCTGATTCAACAACTGACTGCAGCCGTTCAACAGCATACCACAGCTCAGCAGTCATCACCTCCGGCAGCCTCTTCAAAACTACGACTGGCTCTCCCAAGTAAATATGGAGGTGACCCCAAGTTGTGCAGAGGGTTCCTGACCCAATGCACTATGTACATCGAACTTTTAAGCAGTCAGTTTGCCACCGAGCGCTCTAAAGTGGCTTTCCTTATCAGCCTATTGGAGGGAAGAGCTCTGGCCTGGGCCACGCCACTATGGGACCGTAATGATCCGGTTGCTGCCAATTTTCGAATCTTCCTGGACGAGTTCCGCTCTGTCTTTGAGGAACCTGCCCGTGCATCTTCGGCTGAGACTGCTCTCCTCAATTTATCCCAAGGGACTTCCTCCGTTGGTGACTACGCCATCCAGTTCCGCACCCTGGCTGCGGAACTAGACTGGAATGAGGCCGCGCTGATTGCCACCTTTAAAAAGGGCCTGTCCAGCCAAGTGAAGGATGTGCTCGCTGCCCGGGATCTGCCTACCTCCTTGAACGATCTTATTCTACTGGCTACCAGAGTCTACACCAGGTTTTCCGAGAGAGAGGAGGAGGTCCGGCAAGGACGGCGTCTGAGTCTGCCCCGTCGCCATCCTCGGCTGGCACCGGTGTTCCAGAATCCTGTTGCTCCTATGTCCCAGTCGCTTCCAGAGGTTCCTATGCAGGTGGAACGTGTTCGCCTGACGACTGATGAGAGGAACCGTCGACTGGACCAGAATCTCTGCCTCTATTGCGGTGGCGCGGATCACTATCGGCAGAGATGTCCCCAACGCCCTCAGCGTCCGGGAAACGCCCGCACCTAGGTCCGGTGGGAGAGGCCTCCCTAGGTGTGAATGCCACCTCTCCAAGGTTGACTATGCCCGTCTCCATCCAGACACCCTCTGGGCAAGTTTTCCAGACTACTGCCCTCATCGACTCTGGCTCTGCTGGCAGTTTCATCTCTGCTTCGTTGGTCCAAAGATGGCGGCTACCCGTGATCCAGCTAGCCCAACCCCGGTCTATCTCTTCGGTTACGGGGGAGGTTCTTACCGAAGCGGTGTACAGCCAGACGGCACCCCTAGTCCTCCAGGTGGGAGCCTTACATCAGGAGAAGATCTCCTTCTATGTCTTGCGCCATTCCTCTTCCAATCTCCTGCTGGGGCTTCCTTGGCTGCAAATCCATACCCCTAAGCTGGACTGGAGAACTGGGGAGGTTCTCAGCTGGGGTCAGGACTGTCATAACCGGTGTCTGAGATCTCCTCAACCCAAGTGCTCTACAAGGTCACCTGCTTGTGTCAAGCCTCTATCCGGGCTACCGGAGGACTACCAAGACTTTGTCGATGTTTTCTCGGCCAAGGAGGCGGACTCACTACCACCTCATCGGGCCTATGATTGCCCTATAGACCTCCTTCCTGGGGCTTCTCCTCCACGTGGTCGAGTATACCCTCTCTCTGTGCCCGAGACTGAGGCCATGTCCTCCTACATCCAGGAGAACTTACAAAAGGGCTTCATCCGCAAATCCACGTCTCCAGCTGGCGCCGGATTTTTCTTTGTTCAGAAGAAGGACGGTTCTCTCCGCCCATGCATAGACTATCGGGGTTTAAACAAGGTGACCGTTAAAAACCGCTATCCTCTTCCGCTTATTCCGGAACTATTCGACCGTCTTCGTGGAGCAAAGATCTTCTCCAAGCTGGATCTCAGGGGAGCGTATAACTTGGTCCGAATTCGTAAGGGAGACGAATGGAAGACCGCTTTCAACACCAGGGATGGGCACTACGAATATCTGGTCATGCCATTCGGCCTATGCAATGCCCCAGCGGTCTTCCAGGAATTCGTGAACGATATCTTCCGAGACCTCCTCTATGTCTGCGTCATTGTTTATTTGGACGACATTTTGGTCTTCTCCCCGGACCAGCAGACTCATGTGGCACAAGTGCGTCAGGTTCTACGAAGACTACGGGCCAATCATCTATACGCCAAGCTTGAGAAGTGTGTTTTCCATCAGCGCAGTCTTCCATTTCTTGGCTATATCGTCTCCGATCAGGGCCTACAAATGGATCCAGCCAAGCTCGCAGCTGTCCTTCAATGGCCACGCCCGGTGGGACTTAGAGCTATCCAACGTTTCCTGGGCTTCGCCAACTATTACCGGCAATTCATCCCTCACTTCTCTACCCTGGTCGCACCCATTGTGGCTCTCACTAAAAAGAAGGCGGACCCCAGACGTTGGCCTCCAGAGGCCGAACAAGCCTTCAATAGCCTCAAGTCTGCCTTTGCCTCCGCTCCTGCCCTAGTCCGCCCGGATGTCTCCAGGCCGTTTTCTCTCGAGGTCGATGCTTCTTCTGTGGGCGCAGGAGCCGTTCTCTCGCAAAGGGACACATCAGGCAAGACCAGAACCTGTGGGTTCTTCTCTAAGACTTTCTCCCCTGCCGAGAGGAACTATACCATTGGGGACCGTGAACTCCTGGCCATTAAGTTGGCACTGGAGGAGTGGCGTCATCTATTAGAGGGGGCTAAACACCCGGTTAACATCTACACGGACCACAAGAACCTCCTCTACCTCCAATCGGCTCAACGCCTCAATCCCAGGCAGGCTCGGTGGTCCCTCTTCTTCTCTCGGTTCAACTATACCATCCACTTCCGTCCAGCCGAGAAGAATCTAAAGGCCGATGCATTATCCCGAGCATCCGATGTCATGGGGCAAGAGGAATCTCCTCGTCACATAATACCTCCCGACCGCCTAGTACCAGTTGCCACTTCCGCTCTGCAGAGTCTGCCTCCCGGGAAGACTTATGTGCGCCCCGCACTCCGTAAACGCATCTTGAAGTGGGGGCATTCCTCTTTGGTAGCCGGGCATCCAGGAGCCCAAAAGACCGGGCAATTGATCTCCCGTCACTACTGGTGGCCCAATCTACTCCAGGATGTCAAGGATTTTGTGGCTTCCTGTGCAGTCTGTGCCAGGAATAAATCTCCCCGTCTAAGACCTGCCGGCCTACTATTGCCCTTGCCAGTCCCGGATCATCCCTGGCACCACATTGGGATGGATTTCATCACTGACCTACCTCCATCTGCGGGCAATACAGTTATTTGGGTGGTGACGGACCGCTTTTCTAAAATGGCTCACTTCGTGGCCCTTCCTGGTCTGCCCTCTGCTCCTCGTCTGGCTCAGTTGTTCTTCCGACACATCTTTCGCCTGCATGGACTTCCTCTTCACATTGTGTCCGACCGAGGCTCTCAATTTGTCTCTAAATTTTGGCGTGCCCTATGCTCGCAACTCCAAGTGAAGCTGGACTTCTCATCGGCCTATCATCCTCAAACCAACGGGCAGGTGGAGAGAGTCAATCAGATTCTGGGCAACTACCTACGCCATTTTGTTTCAAGCCGCCAAGACAACTGGTCCGATCTACTCCCATGGGCAGAATTCTCTTATAACCACTTGGACTCGACTTCCACAGGCAAGTCCCCTTTCTATGTGGTCTACGGGCATCATCCTCGTCCTCCTCTGCCTCTCTCTCCATCCTCTGAAGTCCCAGCCGTGGAGGAGTTGTTATCTGACCTGCAATCGATCTGGGAACAAACTCGACAGTCCTTACTCAAAGCCTCTGAACGCATGAAGGACCAGGCTGATAAGAAGAGGAGACCTGCCACGAATTTTCTCCCAGGTGACAAAGTCTGGCTCTCGGCCAAATATGTCAGACTCAAGATCCCCAGCTACAAGTTGGGCCCTCGATTCCTCGGTCCTTTCTCGGTGCTAAGACGCATCAACCCTGTCACCTACAAACTCCGCCTACCCCCCACTATGCGGATTCCGAACTCCTTCCATGTTTCCCTCTTAAAACCAGTGGTCCTGAACCGGTTCTCCGATAGATCTTCGTTCTCTGCTCCTCAAGCCGTCTCTGACGACGTCTACGCTGTTAAGGACATTCTGGCCATGAAGACTGTCAGAGGGAGAAGGTTCTTCCTGGTGGACTGGAAAGGATTTGGTCCTGAGGAGAGGTCCTGGGAACCCGAGGCTAACATCCTGGACCAAGATCTTATCAAAGGGTTCCTGCAGGTTAGAAAGAGGGGGAGGCCAAAGGGGGGGGGTACTGTCACGGCCGCGGCGGCGTCCCATGCTCCGGGCCGCCGCCGCGACCTCCCCCCATCTCATGCAGCTGCCGGGGTCCCGGTGCAGGGACCCGGCGCTGCTACACGTTCGGCCCCGGGGGGCGCCTCACCTCTCCACGCTCCTGTCTCTCGCTGTGCCGGCCGGCGCGCGCGTCCCCGCCTCCTAGGGCGCGCGCGCGCCGGCTGTCTCAGATTTAAAGGGGCAGTGCGCTCCTAATTGGTAGTTGCACCAATCACTCCCCTATAAATCCCAGCATGCCCTGTCCCCTGTGTTGGAGCCTCTACATGCTTCCCATAGCGTTTGGCCCAGCTCCCTGTTGTTCCTGTGTCCTGTCCGTTACCTGGTCCCTAGTCCCTGTTCCTGAGTCCTGTCCGTTACCTGGTCCCTTGTCCCTGTTCCTGGTTCCTGTTCCCCTGTCACTCCACCTGTTCCTGTGTCCAGCCAGTCACGTGCTCTCTCATCTGCAGACTATTGCCTGTACCATCTCCTGCCACGCCTCGCCTGCCGACACCAGCAACCAAGCCAGGGGTAGCGACCTGGGGGTCGCCTGCCGCAGCAAGTCCATCCCGCCTTGCGGCGGGCTCTGGTGAAAACCAGCGGCCCCTTAGACTCCGCTCCCTGGTGAGGTTTGTGCCATCGCTGGTGCCGGTCCAGTGGATCCACTACTCCGGGTGTTACAATTTGACCCTCTTCCTCTCCCTTGGGGGCGGGGTTCTTTTTTGAGGGCAAAAAAATAGAGTGGGCTTCGACCCTGTATCGATTACCGGGAGTTAAACAAAATTACTATTAGGGTGCCTTCACACCTACCGACTCGCAGCATTAATAACGCTGCAAGTCGGCTAGGTCCTGGCAGATCACTGTCATTACATACACGCAGTGGTCTGAACGACCGCTGCGTGTATGTAAATCTGCCGGCCGCTTAACCCCTTCTGATGCCGGCCGCCTCCCGCTCTGTATACATACCTCCTCGCTCCACGGGGTCCCGGCGTCCTGCTCTCGCGCCCCGCCAATCAGTGTGTTGCCCTGCCGCAGCCACTGATTGGCCGGGCGGGAGAGCAGGACGCCGGGACCCCATGGAGCGAGGACAGGTAATGTATACAAAGCGGAGCGGGAGGGGGGCGGCATCAGAAGGGGTTTAGCGGCTGGCAGATTTACATACACGCAGTGGTCGTAATGACAGTGATCTGCCAGGTCCTAGCCGACTTGCAGCGTTATTAACGCTGCGAGTCGGTAGGTGTGAAGGCACCCTTAAGAATCATAGAAACATAGAAGATTGTCGACAGAAAAGACCACTGGGTCCATCTAGTCTGCCCTTTTTGGATTTTCTTTCTTATTATCTTAGGATAGATATATGTTTATCCCAGGCGTGTTTAAATTCTGGTATTGTAGATTTACCAACCACCTCTGCTGGAAGTTTGTTCCAGGTATTTACTACTCTTTCAGTAAAATAATATTTTCTCACGTTGCTTCTGATCTTTCCCCCAACTAACCTCTCACTGTGTCCTCTTGTTCTTGAGCTCAGTTTTTTACTAAAAACACTTCCCTCCTGAACCTTATTTAGTCCTTTTAACATACTTAAAGGTTTCAATCATGTCCCCTCTTTCCCTTCTTTCCTCCAGACTATACAGATTCAAATCCTTAAGTCTTTCCTGATATGGTTTATGCCTCACACCCTCCACCATTTTTGTAGTCCGTCTTTGGACCTGTTCTATTTTATCAATGTCCTTTTTTAGATGAGGTCTCCAGAACTGGACACAGTATTCCAGATGTGGCCTCACCAGAGCTCTATACAGCGGGATCACAATCTCCCTCTTCCTACTGGTTAAACCTCTAGCTATACACCCCAGCATACGATTTGCTTTCCCCACCGCCTGGTTGCACTGGTGACTCATTTTAAGGCTGTCAGAAATCACTACCCCTAAATCCCTCTCCTCTGAAGTCTTTTCCAACACAGTACTGCCGATGTGATACTCGGATAGAGGATTCCTTCGCTCCAAGTGCATTATTTTACATTTGGAAACATTGAACTTCAATTTCCAATGTTTGGAGCACTTATCTAGCAAAGCTAAATCATTTTCCATATTACTGACACCTCCAGGAATATCCACCCTATTGCACACTTTTGTGTCGTCAGCAAACAGACAAACTTTACCTACCAAACCTTCTCCTATGTCATTTACGAACATATTAAAAAGAATAGGACCCAGAACAGACCCTTGTGGCACACCACTTGTAACCAGTCTCTGCTCGGAATATACACCATTAACAACAATCCTCTGATATCTATCCTTCAGCCAACCACAAATCCACTGAACTATCCAGGGATTAAGTCCAAATTTCTCCAACTTCTCTATCAGCTCTTTATGGGGAACTATATCAAAAGCTTTGCTGAAGTCCATTATGTCCAGAGATGATTTGGACCTTGTTGCTGTAACAGAGACCTGGTTCACAGCACCACCTATCCACAGCACCACCTTCATTCAACACTTTTGTGGCATAATCAAAGAAATCAATGAGATTAGTCTGACATGATCGGCCCTCAGTAAAGCCATGCTGGTTTGGATCCATCAAATTGTTGATTCTTAGGTGATCCATTATCTTCTTTTTTAGAAGAGTTTCCATCATTTTCACTACTACAGATTTTAAGCTCACTGGCCTGTAGTTACTGGGCTCTTCTCTACTCCTTCTTGTGGATACGTATAACATTGGCTGTTCTCCAATCATCAGGGACATCTTCTGTTAGCAGGGATTGGTTATACAGATCTGTCAGGGGGGCAACAATCACAGATCCGAGTTCTTTAAGAACCCTGGGATGGACGCCATCTGGAGCCATCGCCTTATTCAGCTTTAAACGGGCAAGTTACTCTGCAACTTCAGCCTCTGAAAATACTGGAGCTGAACCCATATAGCTGGAGGCAATGCTGTGTCCAGCCATCCTGTGATTGTGAAGGCCTCCTTCTGAAAACACTGAGCAGAAGTAACTATTCAAATAGTCAGCGACCACCTTATCTCCAACGTACTCTCCCCATTACTTATTTTAGTAATGCTGCAGCTATTCTTCTTCTTCCTGTCACTAATATATCTGAAGAAGGTTTTATTCTCCTCCTTAACAGATTTTGCCATTTCTTTTTCTTTTGAGGCTTTAGCAGCATTTATAATCTGCTTTGCCTCCTTCTGTATAATTTTATACGTCTCTGTCAGCTTCATTTCCAGTCTCCTTAAACTTCCTATACGCTGCCTTTTTTCCCTTTACAACGACCTTAACCTCTCTAGTAAACCATAATGGATTCTTCTTCCTTTTACTTTTGCTAACTTCTCGTACATGTAGTGTAGTTGCCTTTAATATGGCATTTTTTAATTCTGCCCACTGAGTGCTCGCTCCCGATGTTTTATCCCACCCTCTCCCCCATTTTCTGAAAATCTGTCTTCTTAAAATCCAGTACTCTTGTTGTAGTATGGGATTGGACGCAGTCAGTTTGTACGTCAAACCATAAACACTGGTGGTCACTGGAACCTAAATTTTCTTCCACTCTAACTTCAGAAACCAGATTCCCATTAGTAAATACTAAATCTAGAATGTTCTCTCCTCTGGTTGGTGACTTCACAAGCCGTTGAGATGCCCCTGTAAGGGCTTCTATTACATTCTTGCTTTTACATGTAAGTGCAGAACGGATATTCCAATCCACATCTGGCATGTTGAAGTCACCCATAACTACAATGTCCTCCTTTAATGACATTTTAGTAATTTCATTCATCAGCATGTTATCATAGTTCTCACTTTGCCCCGGAGGCCTATCGATAACACCGATTCTAATAACAGATCCCTCTTTGGACTGCATGTAAACCCAGAGAGTCTCCAGCTCTTTATATGTATTTTGGATGACTGTCGATTTAAGACTATCCCTAACATAAATGGCTACCCCGCCTCCCCCTCTCTCTGCTCTGTCTTTCCTGTACAAAATGTATCCCGGTATAGCTATTTCCCAATCATTAGACTCTTTGAACCAGGTCTCTGTTACAGCAACAAGGTCCAAATCATCTCTGGACAGATCTTGTTTCCTAAGCTGCAAGCATTCGTACACATTGCCCGAAGATTACTAAGCTTCATAATACCTTTGTTCCCAACTTCATCTACCGCACCAACAGCATCTTTCTTACCAACAATAACCGCACCAACCATTGCATCTACAGCACCAACAACTGCATCAACTGCACCAACCACTTTGTCTACAGCACCAACCTGTCAGGACCAGTCACACCAAACACACAGAGACAGTGAGCCCTGAGCTCAGCCCCGCCCACTGTCCCTACCTAATTGCCGCAATCTGCCCTAAAATGGCAGCGGACAACTTGGCGGCGATCTCTGGCCTGGATACGTGAAACAATAGACAAGACAAAACGAACAAACACAATAAGAATGGTCAGCAATCCGGGTCACAACAGTCTGGCAGCAAAAGTACAAAATCGCATCCAAAAGCGTAGTCAGAAAACAGGCAATAAGGTCAGGGGCAGGCGGCAAGCAAGGGAGGTCAAAGATATTAAGCAGGAGTCAGGAGAAGCAAAGAAACAGAACCACAAGCAGGCAGAGACTAAGTCAATAACCAGCAAAGCACAGGCAGAAACAGCTAACTAAAATAGGAGACCAGGAACCAAGTACAGAAGATGATAGAAAGGACCAGTTGTCAATCACTGAGGCAAGGCAGGTTAACTGTTACATGACCAGAGGAAACTTAGAAGAACAGACACAGGTGGGGCAGGGAAAACAATTAGCAGACCAGAAGGAAAAAGACACAGTTCAGACTGGCAAAAACAAAGGCAAACAAAACACAGAATAAATGGAAGATTATGGCCAAAAGCGCAGTCTCGGTCATACCTTACGCACCGAGGACTGCGCCAAAGTTGCATTCATGACACAACCACTGTGATTTCACAAATCCGAATACACTTATTTGTCTTTACTGGTCGGGGACAGAAATCCTCCTCCTCTATTATACTTCTGTTCCCTTCATTTAGTTTAAATGTCTGTCCAAAAACAATCTGAATTCCTCACCAAGTACCTGTGTACCTATGTGTGATGGATGCAAACCATCCCTCTTGAACATCTCCTTTTTGGACCACTTGCAAAAGCTATGACTAACGAACCCAAAACCTTCAGTCTTACACCACTGCCTTAACCATGCATTAAACTCTGAGATACGACATGCCTTGTTTTTCTGATTAGACTGGCAAAACCTCTGAAAATGTCAGTTATCAGTTATCAGTTATCTTGCTCAGCTCCAGGCTAAAAGTTTGGAATTCCTTTTTAACTAAATCCACATCTCCTTGGGACAAGTCAATGGTTCCAAGATAAACCACCAGATCAACCTTGCTATCTATACTAGCAGCCTTCATAATGTTCACAATCCGTCTCCTATCCCTCCTGACAGTAGCACCTGGGAGACATCTCACCTCTCTAAACACATCCTCCTTCTATCCTACAACACCTCTAACAATCGAGTCACCAACAAGAAGATGCCTTCTCTCCTTACTAACCTTTCCTTCTGCCCCTCAGTGGCCCATCTAAAACAACATCCCCATTGGGAACCACCTGAGCAGCCGTGTCTCCAACAGCAACAGCATCTCTACCTATATCAGCAAGAACACTAAAACTATTTTGCACAGAGAGGCCAAACGTACTTCTGCTCCACAGCTCGCAATCTACGTGAACCAACTGTTTTCCAAACCGCCCTTTTCCTCTGATGTCTTTGAGGAAGTGGTGGCTGGTAACAGGGCTGCACAGCAACTCCTGGCTGGGATAGTCTCATCACATCAGATTGAAGTGTACAGACTAAGGACTGCAGCCTAGAAATTTCACAACGTAAACCAGATATCTGCATGCAAACTGCACAGCACCCCAAGTCCCAAAGGGTTCTACGGAAAACTGCAGCCAAACAAGAATTTCACTGCACCAAACCAGACATCATTTAAGAACAAGTGAAAACAAGTACTGAACAATACACAAGAATCTCCTGCAGATACCAAACTCCTGCTGCTCCTACTGTTTTTTACCTACTCACTTTTGCCCCGTTGCACTTATGCCACGATGCTTCTACCAGTAGTCAACTCTCCAGAGTAAACTCCACAGAGTTTGTAGCATTCACTACCCCTGATTCCAGATTTGTTTAGCCAGATAGTGGGAGCTAAATGGTTCTCTAAAGTGGACTTACGGGGGGGCATATAATCGTATCAGAATCAGGGAAGGTCATGAATGGAAGATCGCCTTTAACACCCCAGAGGGCCATTTCGAATACCTCCGAATATTCCTCCAATTGGGCTTCTCACATATTGCATGTCCGTACAGTAATGTAGCTTCTGAGACAAAATTCTCTGTGTGCCAAGTTGTCGAAAATGCCAGTTCGGTATCCAGGAGGTCTCATTTCTAGGCTACAATATAACCCCTAACTCATTCAGTATGGATCCCTTTAAGGTTGTAGCCATAAGAACTGGGAGCGACCCAATAACCTGAAGGCCTTGCAGAGGTTTTTGGGATTTGCAAATTATTACAGGAAGTTCATCAAAGACTTCTCACTTGTAGCCAAACCCCTTACGGATTTGACTAAGAAGGGGACAGATCTAGTGAACTAGACCTCAGAAGCCATCAAAGCATTCGATAAACTTCGGCAATGTTTCTCAGAGGCTCCAGTGCTGACACAACCGGATTTTCAGCGTCCCTTCGTTGTGGTGGTGGACGTGTCCGAGGTGGGGTTGGGAGCAGTGTTGTCTCAGGAATCTAACACCAACCTCCGTCCTGTTGCCTACTTTTCAAGGAAGTTCACCCAAGCCGAATGTAATTATAATATTGGCAACAGTGAATTACTGGCTTTCAAAATGGCGTTCGATGAATGGAGACATTTCCTTGAGGGGGCCAAACATAAGGTGGTGGTACTTACTGACCATAAAAATCTGGTGAGTGAGAAAAGTCTCACCCAACGTCAGGCTAAATGGGCCTTGTTTTTCTCTAGATTTAACTTTGAAATCACGTATCAGCCTGGTTCCAAGAATGTCAGAGCTGACGCCTTTTCTCGCAGTTTCGATATCGAGATCTCTCCTAGGAACCAGCCTGATACGATTTTAAAACCTGGTGTTGTTGTGTCAGTCTTGCAACCAGACTTAGTGACTCAAATTGCAGAGTCTCAGGCTCTGGCACCCCGTAATACTCCGGAGTCTCTCCTGTTTGTGCCGCCAAACCTTCGTCTCCGGGTTTTGGAGGAGATTAATAGTTCTGTTTTGACTGGGCACCACGGGGTGGCAGGAACTAAGTTTTTACTTTCATGCCATTACTGGTGGCCAGCTTGGGCCCGGGACATCAAATCTTTCGTTGAGGCTTGTGAGACTTGTGCTCGGTCCAAGGTTCCCCGTAGGCCACCTGAGGGTCTTTTACATCCTCTGCCGCTACTTACGAGACCAGTCTCTAGAACAGTTTCTGAGGTGTTTCGTGGCTGATGCTCAGGACAGATGGAGGGGTTTTATTTCACTTGCGGAATTAGCTTTGAACAATCATGAACAAAGTGCCATTAATATGTCGCCGTTCTTTTGTAATTATGGTTTCAACCCCAGATCTACTCACTCCGCTGAATCTGTGAATCCTTCAGCTGAAGCCATTTATTCTGGCCATCAGTAAGTATTAGGTGATAAGGTTTGGCTCTTGACCAGAAACCTTAGGTTAAGGGTGCAGTCAGGTAAACCAGCGCCTAAATACATTGGACCAAACTATTGTGGAGGTCATTAATTCCGTCCCTTGCCTGTATCTCTCCGCATCCACAATGTATTTCATAAAACTCTGTTAAAAAAAGTATGTTCCTCCAGTGTCCCCATCGCCTCCCCCTGCTCCACTCATTCAGGGTGAACTGGAGTATGAGGTGGAGAAGATTTTAAACTCTCATTGGGCAATCACAAAAACTAGGAAATCATGTGCCTAATCGCACTGTGTGTGCACAGACCTATACCAAGTCGCCTCCCCTTGGTCAATCCAACAGTAAAAATAAAGTAATCAGGACACTTATATCTTCAGAAATTTCCTTACTTTACTTTTTTTCCTTTTTTCTTATGCGGTATAACAAATCTTCTTATACAAAAATATAACAAAATAAAATCACCACAGTGCGCAGGATTCAGGAGTTTCAGATGTTCATGCCAAATCTCTGGTTGGGTACAAGGCTCATTGCAGTATCTGGTCCATTGGAAGGGCTTCGGCCCGGAAGAACGTACGTGGGTTGCTGTTAGAGACATGCATGCTCCTCGCCTGGTTTGTCGATATCATGCATTGAACCCTTCTAAGCCTGGTCCAGTGGATAAGGGTCCTGAGGCCCCTCCTTAAGGGAGGGGGGTAATGACCACCACCTGACCACGCTCCAGCGAGGTCTGTCCTGGCTGGAGCGCAGCACCACCATCCTGGCCGGGGCCGTGTGACGTTACAGAGACCCAGCGGCGTCCCTGGTTTCCAGGGGCGCCGCGGGCTCCGATGACGTGCGGCGGCACGGCCGAGCATTATTGCTCGGCTAAGCAGAGTCAGGCTTCTGCCACCTGGCTTGCTGCCTGCTCATGTGTTTATTGTCAGGACTCAGGAGTCCGGACCAATCACATTCTGGTCTGGGCTCCTGGTCCTGTATATAAAGAGCCAGCGGTCATTACCTGATTGCTGGCTATTAGGTTAACTCCTGGTCCCAGCTCCCCCCGTGTCTACTCCTGCATATCCCTTCTTAATTCCTCTGACTGCTTGACCTGTTATCTGACCTCCCGTCTGACCTATGGCTCTCCGATTGTATTGCTAATTTTTGTACTTTGTTGCCCGTGTGGTTTTGACTTGCCTTGTTCACCATTCTCTATTGTGTCTGTCTGTCTTGTTTAGTGTGTCACATATACAGCATAGGGAATGACTTTGTGGTTGTCCGCGGCTGTCTAGGGCCAACTGAGGCAAGTAGGTAGGGACAGTGGGCGGGTTCAGACCTAGGGCCCATTGTCTTGTTGTGTCTATACCTTCTTGCCCTGACAATAACTATATTTAATTTCAATCAATAGATTCGAACCAAAGACAATTAACTTGTGCTTGTCTCTAGGCAGGTGATTTGTACCTAGATCATAGCTCCCACAGAGACTAGGAGGTTCAACTATGGCTGCATTCACATGTTCCGTGAAGCACAGACAATTTTACAGCCTATTGCTTTCTTTTGGGCTATTAAGATGTTCCGTGATTTCACGGATCCGTGATCCGTGCCGTTAAAAAATAGGACATGTCATTACTGGGGACGGATGCACGGAAAGGATTCCCCATAGAAATTAATGAGATCCCTGTTTTTCACTATGTAAAACGTGGAAAAAAGGAGGGCACTACAAAAATAAACATTAGATGGGGTGCTACAGTACTAAATACTAGACAATGTATCAAGAAGGAAAGAAAAAGAAAAGTACTGGACCAGCACACCCAAATTAATATATCAAAAGTTTATTTTGTTAGAGTACAGACACAAAACATAAAAACACTTAAAAACATGTGTACATAGTGCAAGCCACAATACGCTGCACTAGAACCACTGTCCACATGGCAGTAGTAAGCTGCCAAGATCCAACAATTTAAGGAAAAACAATGTAATAAATACTGTATGTAGAGGCAAAGTGCAGGTAATGCAAAATAAATTGTCAAGCGTGCATGGTAATCTGCCACTTCCCTCTATAGACAGAAAAAAGGCCTAAGTACAACAAATACAATAGCCAAAGGAAAAGGCTAATCTATACAACCTGTACCGTGGCCAGTAAAAACTGGACAGATGGAGAAAGACCGCCCAACGCGTTGCGCCGCACAGTGCGACTTCGTCAGGGACCCTGTTTTTCACTGACGTACATAAATGCTTTAAAACAGATTTGTGAAAAAAAAACGGACACTGATGCAAAACGTTTTGCATGGATCACAGAGGAAGCTAGCAGACCACAATCCCGGACCCGGAAAAACATTGAACATGTGAATGCAGCCTAAATCTGACTGGAGATCAATCCTTTGTTGGCAGCTACTGGTTGACAGCTGAGCGAGCAGGAGGCCAGGCAGCATTGATTTTTCATGAAAAGGAGGGAGGAGGAAAGAGTTGTGAGGCATGCCAAAGTGTGGCACAAATGCTGAGCCACAACTCCTTTTTGATTCTTCATTTCTACAGTAGAAGACATGAGACATTAGAGTGCATAATCCACTCCATGACAAATTACCAAAAGGCAACATGCTCTCTTGGGAACTGTCAGCTACAGCACACTATCAGCACCTCAGGTAGAGTTCAGGTACTGACAGATTCCCTTTAACCCCTAGACGACCCTGGACGTAGGGTTACGTCATGGAAGTCTTTCCCCAGACGACCCATGACGTAACCTTACGTCATGGGTGTTATTCCCGCTATGAAGCGTGCTCCGGAGCGGAGCGCGCTTCATAGGAGGTGGGGGCCGGCTGCAGTGAGCAGCCGGAACCTCACCGGTAATGACACGCTGCAGCGATCGCGCTGCCGTGTGTCATTAACCCCTTAAACGCCGCGATCGCGGCGCGACCGCAGCGTTTAAGTGTAAGTGACAGGGAGAGTCCCCTGTCACTTACCGATCGGGACCCCCGCAGTGTGACTGCGGGGGTCCCGATCGGTAAAACGGACTGCCGGAGGTCTCTCACCTGCCTCCGTGCGGTCCGATCGGCGATCTGCTACTCTAAGCCTGCACAGGCAGGCTCAATGAGCAGATCGCCGATAACACTGATCAATGCTATGCCTATGGCATAGCATTCATCAGTGTAGAAATCAAAGTACTGTATGTACAAGTCCCCCAAAGGGACTTCAAAAGTGTAAAAAAAAAAAAGTTCAAAACACTATTACACTACCCCAAAACCCCTCCCCCAATAAAAGTCTAAATCACCCCCCTTTCCCATTATATAAATAAAACATATAAAAATGAATAAATAGATAAACATATAATATACCGTAGCGTGCGTTATTGTCCGATCTATTAAAATATAACAAGCGTCATTGCGACCGGTAAACGGCGTACACGAAAAGAGGGGAAAAAGTGCGCAGATTAGGTGAAAAAATTAAACCGTTATAAGCATCACAATAGGCCCATTTTATTAATATTTAATTGCCAAAAAAAAGGATTTCATAAAAAAAAATATATATAACATTAGAGAATCTGTGTAACCTGCATATGGTTGTGTTCGGGCTGACCTATAGAATAATAGTGTCATGTCGCTGTTACCATATAGTGCATTACGTAGACACAGGAACCCCCCAAACGTTACCATATTGCATTCTTTCTTACGATTTCACCTATTTATATCTTCATAAATAATATATTTGGAATTCCATCATACATGTTATGGTAAAATGAATGACGCCATTACAAAGTACAACTATTCCTGTAAAAAAAAAAGCACTTACATGGCTTGTAGATAGAAAACTGAGAGTGCTAGAGCTCTTAGAAGGGGAGGAGGGAAAAACGAAAGCACTAAGATCAAAATTTGCGCGGTCCACTGGGTCATTTTGGGCCTGGTCCTCAAAGGGTTAAAGGGGTATTCCCAATTGGGGTAGTTATGTACTATCAAGAGTATAAACAGCATGCACAAGAGTCGGACATCCTGTGACCTCAAGAAATGGGACTCCACAATCCCTGTGCACGTCGTAGATCATTCATTCTCTACAGAGGTGCTGAAGAGAGCCAGAAGCTGCATTTAGCTCTCTTTGGTGGCTCCCTACAGAATGATTGGAGCTCTTCTGCAGGGATTTAAGGGTTCTTTTTCTCCACATAACAGGGGGACCCAGTGGTCTGACCCCTCACAATCTCTTAGTTATGCTGTACATACTCTGGATAGGGCATAATTACCCTAGATAGAAATATCCCTCTAAACAGTTAAAATAGTTGGCATCAGAAATTGCTCCCTATCAGCTATTAGCAGTGGCCTTTAGCTGCAAAAAGAAGACTGGGAGCCACAGGTTATAGAATACAGAGCCCTATCCATACACAGTTCACATCATCAGGATTAGTATGCTTGTTCTGTGTCAGCAGCTGGTTAATGCACTTATTCATAATACCAATGATTGCTTATAAGACAAGTATATTCACCCCTTGGTCCAAAATGCAGACGATAGCAGTTGTTGCAAAAGGGTTTATCATCATACTGAAAAAGAGAAGAAATGTAAGTTTTCAAATTAAATAAAAACTAACTATGCATAGGTCTAATGATCATTTAAAGCAGGGGTGGGGAACCTCCGGCCCGCGGGCCGCATCCGGCCCCTGAGACCTCCCGATGCGGCCCGCGGCTCCCCTGTGACACGCGCTGCTTTGGAGGAGGAAGGAGCCGGCGCACACAACATCCTCTGTGACAGCTGCCGTGCTGTCTGTGTCGGCTCCTTCCTCCTCCAAAGCGGCGCGTGTCTTCAGTCTCCTGCGGGCCGCGCGCGATGACGTCATTTCATCGCGCGCCGCCTGCAGGAGAAGACCGGCACAGAGGACCTGGGAGAGAAGAGGACCTGGACAGCGTAGGAACGGAGGAAAGGTGAGAGGGATGTTTATTTTTTTTTATTTGGGGGTTAAATAGGCTACCAGGGACATGACTGATGGGGGGGGGATAACTAGGCCACCAGGGACATGACTGATGGGGGGGGGGGATAACTAGGCTACCAGGGACATGACTGATGGGGGGGGGGATAACTAGGCTACCAGGGACAAGACTGTTGGGGGTTAACTGGTCCACCAGGGACATGACTGTTGGGGGTTAACTGGTCCACCAGGCATATGACTGTTGGGGGTTAACTGGTCCACCAGGGACATGACTGTTGGGGGTTAACTAGGCTACCAGGGACATGACTGTTGGGGGTTAACTAGGCTACCAGGGACATGACTGTTGGGGGTTAACTAGGCCACCAGGGACATGACTGTTGGGGGTTAACTAGGCCACCAGGGACATGACTAATGGGGGTTAACTAGGCCACCAGGGACAGGCCTGATGGGGGGTTAACTAGGCTACCAGGGACATGCCTGATGGGGGGTTAACTAGGCTACCAGGGACATGACTGAGGGATTAACTAGGCTACCAGGGACATGACTGATGTGGGTTAACTAGGCTACCAGGGACATGACTGATGTGGGTTAACTAGGCTACCAGGGACATGCCTGATGGGGGTTAACTGGTCCACCAGGGACAGGCCTGATGGGGGTTAGCTAGGCCACCAGGGACATGACTGTTGGGGGTTAACTAGGCCACCAGGACATGACTAATGGGGGTTAATTAGGCTACCAGGGACATGCCTGATGGGGGTTAACTAGGCCACCAGGGACATGCCTGATGGGGTTTAACTAGGCTACCAGGGACATGCCTGATGGGGGGTAACTAGGCTACCAGGGACAAGACTGATGGGGGTTAACTAGGCTACCAGGGACATGCCTGATGGGGGTTAACTAGTCCACCAGGGACAAGACTGATGCGGGTTAACTAGGCTACCAGGGACATGACTGATGGGGGTTAACTAGTCCACCAGGGACATGACTGATGGGGGTTAACTAGGCTACCAGGGACATGCCTGATGGGGGTTAACTAGGCTACCAGGGACATGCCTGATGGGGGTTAACTAGGCTACCAGGGACATGGCTGGGGGGGGTTAACTAGGCTACCAGGGACATGGCTGGGGGTTAACTACAATAGCAGGGGCCTTGCCCTGGGTGCTGCAAACCCCCACTACTAACTGCCGCGCACGGTATGCGGCCCTCGAATGATTTTATAAATGCCCGACCGGCCCTCGACATGGAAAAGGTTCCCCACCCCTGATTTAAAGGGAATGTATCATCATTTTCTATTACTGATTAGAGCAAGATACTAAAAGTTGCTCTTTTATTCTAATCTTTTTCTATTTTATATGACTGTAATTTTTTTTATTTCACTTTTTGCACATTGTAACAGGGGCTGTCATATTGCCTGAGCTGTTGTTGACAGCATTTAGTGACATGCGTTACAGCAAGCCTTATGGGCATAGACGGCAACAGAGTCTGTTCTCTTGAGATGAATGTTGAACAATTTTATGACCTTTGAAGGAAGCCGCTACTGTCTTCTGGTGTCACATGTGGCTGCAACGCTGATGTGTCATCAGAAAACTTATTTTTTTAAATAATGTTTTATGTTAAACATATTTTTAAGAATTTTTGGTGATTTTTATTTGAATTTTTATTTTATTCAAATTTTCTGTAAACTTGCTGAATCTTACAGAATCCTATGTTTCTACAGGAAACTTGTTTTCTGTAGAGCAAGTTGCAGATTTTATCAATGCAATATTGGAGTCCAAATGATCATTTTTTAAATTTCATTTTACATCAGATGACAAAAATCAGCGATTCTGGCAGTGTTTAAAAAAAAAAATTTGTAATTTATTTTAACACCACTGTCATTTTTATAGCTTGGGTCATTATGGACGTGTATGTACAATTATAAATTTTTTTTTAAATATTTTGCTTAGATAAAAATGCATTTTATAATGCCAATTTTTTTTCTTTTATTGTTCATTCCTTTCAGCCCCATTATTGTAATTGATCATGTAATCTCCAATATACAGCTGATAACAGCCAAAAGTGCAGATACAGCTCCTGCACCCTTATTAGCTTAGTTGCTCTATGCCCAGTGGCAACAAGGGGTTAAAGGAGATGTTTCTTCAAAAATAACACAAGGCCTTATATTATTTTTTCTTTCAAAAAAAGGCTAGGGCTTACTTTTGGAGTAGGTCTTATTTTTGGAGAAAAACGGTATGTCCTTACACTGTAGTCCCACTCTATACAGTGGTTAGCCGCCATACTGTATGTCCCACTGTTGTTTGGCTCCTGTACTGTCAGTTCCCCTGTAGTTAGGCCTCCATACTGTATACCTCCCTCCCCTCTCTGTAGTCCGCCCCCACACTGTATACATCCCCCTCTGCAGCAAGCCCCCCCACTGGATAGCTCTCTTCCCCCGTGTAGTTGTTACGGCCGCGGCAGCGTCCCGTGCTCCAGACCGCCGCCGCGACCTCTCTCCTCCCCATTCAGCCACCGGGGTCCATGTGCAGGGACCCATCGCTGCTGCCTGTTTGGGCCCGGGGGAGCCATACCTCCCCCCGCTCCTGTCTCCATCTGTGCCGGTCGGCGCGCGCGTCCCCGCCTCCTAGGGCGCGTGTGTGTCGGCTGTCTCAGATTTAAAGGGCCAGTCCGCCCCTAATTGGTGTATGCACACAATCACTCCCTATAAATCCCAGCATGCCCTGTCCCTCGTGTTGGAGCCTCTACATGCTTCCCATAGCGTTTGGCCCAGCTCCCTGTTGTTCCTGACTTCAGTCCTTGTTCCTAGTCCCTGTCCGCTGTCCTGGTACCCCAGTTAACTCCTGACGTCCCGATGCAGGTAGAACGAGCTCGCTTGACCCCTGTTGAGAGAGCTCGCCGACTGGAGCTGAATCTCTGTCTCTATTGCGGTGGCTCTGATCACTTCCGGCAGAGATGTCCCCAAATGTCCTCAGCGTCCGGGAAACACTCACACCTAGGTCCGGTAGGAGAGGCCTCCCTAGGTGTGAATGCTACCTCTCCAAGGTTGTCTCTGCCAGTGTCCATCCAGACACCCTCAGGACAAACGCACCAGACTACTGCCTTCATCGACTCTGGGTCTGCAGGCAGTTTCATTGCAGCCACATTGGTCCAAAGATGGCGGCTACCCGTGACCCAGCTAGCCCGGTCCCTGTCTATCTCCTCAGTCACGGGCGAGACTCTTACCGAAGCTGTTCACTACCAGACTGCACCTCTAGTTCTCCAGGTGGGCGCCTTACATCAGGAGAAGATCTCCTTCTACGTTTTGCGACATTCCTCTTCCGACATCCTGCTGGGCCTCCCTTGGCTGCAATTACATGCCCCTAAGCTGGACTGGAGAACCGGGGAGATTCTAAGTTGGGGTCTGGACTGTCCTAACCGTTGTCTGAAGCCTCCTCAGCCCAAGTGCTCTATGACGTCACCTGACTCCGTCAAGCCTCTACCCAGCCTACCGTCAGAATACCAAGACTTGGCTGACGTCTTTTCTGCCAAAGAGGCGGACTCTCTACCCCCTCACCAGACATATGATTGTCCCATAGACCTCCTTCCTGGAACTTCTCCTCGACGAGGTCGGGTGTACCCTCTCTCCATACCCGAGACTGAGGCCATGTCCTCCTACATCCGGGAGAACCTACAGAAGGGTTTCATCTGCAATTCCACGTCCCCTGCTGGCGCAGGATTCTTCTTTGTGCAGAAGAAGGACGGTTCTCTCCGCCCATGCATAGACTACAGGGGCCTAAATAAGGTGACAATCAAGAACCGATATCCTCTTCCGCTTATCCCCGAACTATTCGACCGTCTCCGTAAAGCCAAGATCTTCTCTAAGCTGGACCTCAAGGGAGCGTACAATTTAATCCGTATTCGTGAAGGAGACGAATGGAAGACTGCTTTTAACACCAGAGATGGGCACTACGAATACCTGGTCATGCCATTCGGCCTATGCAATGCCCCAGCGGTTTTCCAGGAATTCGTCGACATATTCCACGATCTTCTCTATGTCTGCGTTATTGTCTATCTTGACAACATTTTGGTCTTCTCCCCTGACCAGCAGACTCACGTGACACAAGTATGTCAGGTCCTACGAAGACTACGGGCCAATCATTTGTACGCCAAGCTAGAGAAGTGCGTTTTCCATCAGCGCAGCCTTCCGTTTCTTGGGTATATTGTCTCCGACCGGGGTCTACAAATGGATCCAGCCAAACTCTCAGCTGTTCTCCAGTGGCCACGTCCTGTGGGACTCAGAGCTATCCAACGCCTCCTAGGATTTGCCAACTACTATCGGCAGTTCATCCCACATTTCTCTACCCTGGTCGCACCCATCGTGGCTCTCACTAAGAAGAAGGCGGATCCCAGGCATTGGCCACCTGAGGCCGAGCAAGCCTTCACTAGCCTAAAGTCTGCCTTTGCCTCTGCTCCTGCTCTAGTCCGCCCGGATGCCACCAAGCCATTTTCATTTGAGGTCAACGCATCTTCAGTGGGCGCTGGAGCCGTCCTCTCGCAAAGGGACGCATCAGGCAAGACCAGAACCTGTGGGTTCTTCTCAAGGACTTTCTCCCCTGCCGAGAGGAACTATACTATTGGTGATCGAGAACTCTTGGCGATTAAATTGGCATTGGAGGAGTGGCGTCATCTTCTAGAGGGGGCTAGGCATCCGGTCAACATATATACGGACCACAAAAACCTCCTCTACCTCCAATCGGCCAACGCCTCAATCCCCGGCAGGCCAGGTGATCCCTCTTCTTCTCACGATTCAACTTCGTAATTCATTTCCGCCCGTCTGAGAAGAACGTGAAAGCCGATGCACTGTCCCGAGCATCTGATGTTATGGGGCAAGAGGAATCCCCTCGCCACATTATACCTCCGATCGCCTAGTGCCAGTCGCCACATCTACTCTTCAGAGTTTGCCTCCCGGAAAGACCTATGTGCGCCCTGCACTTCGAAGACGAATTTTGAAGTGGGGTCATTCCTCTGTGGTGGCCGGGCACTCGGGAATTCAAAAGACCGGGCAACTGATCTCCCACCACTACTGGTGGCCCAGCCTACTCCAAGATGTCAAGGACTTTGTGGCTTCCTGTACCATCTGTGCCAGGAACAAGTCCCCCCGTCTAAAACCTGCCGGCCTACTTCAGCCCTTGCCAGTTCCAGACCGTCCCTGGTGCCATATAGGCATGGATTTTGTCACAGACTTGCCTCCATCTGCGGGTAACACTGTCATTTGGGTTGTTACTGACCGCTTCTCCAAAATGTCCCACTTCGTGGCTCTTCCTGGACTACCATCCGCTCCTCGCCTGGCCCAGTTGTTCTTTCAGCATATCTTCTGCCTACATGGTCTTCCTCTTCATATAGTGTCTGACAGAGGCTCACAATTCGTCTCCAGATTCTGGCGTTCTCTCTGTTCTCAACTCCAAGTGAAGCTGGACTTCATCAGCCTATCATCCCCAGATCAACGGGCAAGTGGAAAGTGTCAATCAAGTCCTTGGCAATCATCTACGACACTTCGTCTCTGCTCGCCAGGACAACTGGTCCAGTCTGCTTCCATAGGCAGAGTTCTCCTCCAACCATCTGGACTCGAGTTCTACAGGCAAGTCACCCTTCTATGTGGTCTATGGACGTCACACTCGTCCTCCTCTGCCTCTCTCTCCATCCTCCGAGGTCCCAGCTGTGGAGGAATTGTTATCTGACCTGCAGTCGATCTGGGAACAGACTCAACAATCTTTGCTCAAGGCATCTGACCGCATGAAGGACCAGGCGGATAAGAGAAGAAGACCTGCCACAAATTTTCTCCCAGGTGAAAAGTCTGGCTCTCGGCCAAATATGTCCGACTCAAGATTCCCAGCTACAAGTTGGGTCCTCGATTCCTTACTGTAACGCCTGGAGTCGTAAATCCACTGAACTGTCACTAGTGATGGTAGTAACCGCACCAGGGAGCGGAGTCTAAGGGGCCGCTGGTTTTCACCAGAGCCCGCCACAAGGCGGGATGGAATTGCTGCGGCAGGCAACCCCCAGGTCGCTACCCCTGGCTTGGTTGCTAGTGACAGCAGGCGAGGCGTGGCAGGAGCAGTAGGCAGATGGAAATGCAGGCAGAGGTCTGAGGGCGTAACCGCAGGTGGCAGGCAGTGCTCAGGGACAATAGGTAAGCAGCGGACAGGGACTAGGGACCGGGACAGTGGACAGGAACTAGGAACAAGGACTGAGGACAGGAACAACGGGGAGCTGGGCCAAACGCTATGGGAAGCATGTAGAGGCTCCAACACCTGTAGTGGGGCAGGGCTGGAATTTATAGGAGAGTGATGTGCAGCAACCAATTAGGGGCGGACTGCCCCTTTAACTCTGAGACAGGTCGGCACAGCAAGAGACAGGAGCGGAGGAAGGTGAGGCGCCCCCAGGGGCCGAATTAGTAGCCCGGAGCACAGTACGCCGCCGCGGCCGTGACAGTACCCCCCCCTTTGGCCTCCCCCTCTTTCTTGCCTGAAGATGGAGGCAAATCCGTGATGAAGTCCATCCCTATGTGGCACCAGGGACGGTCTGGAACTGGCAATGGCTGAAGTAGACCGGCAGGTCTTTGACGGGGTGACTTGTTTTTGCCACAAATGGCACAGGAAGCCACAAAGTCCTTGGCATCCTGGAAGAGATTGGGCCACCAGTAGTGGCGAGAGATCAATTGCCCGGTCTTTTGAGCTCCCGGATGTCCGTCCACAAAAGAGGAATGACCCTACTTCAAAATTCGTCTTCGAAGTGCAGGGCGCACATGGGTCTTTCCGGGAGGCACTCTGAAGAGTAGAGGTGGCGACTGGCACTAGGTGAACGGGAGGTATAATGTGGCGAGGGGATGTGGATTTGCGGATGAAACCCTTCTGTAAGTTCTCCCGGATGTAGGAGGACATGCCTCAGTCTCGGGTACGGAGAGAGGGTACACCCGACCTTGTGGAGGAGAAGTTCCAGGAAGGAGGTCTATGGGACAATCGTACCCCCGGTGAGGTGGTAGAGAGTTCGCCTCCTTGGCCGAGAAGGCATCAGCCAAGTCTTGGTATTCTGCAAATAGGCCGGATAGAGACTTGGCGGGGTCAGGTGATGACATACAGTATTTGTGCTGAGGTGACTTCAGACACCAGTTAGGACAGTCCAGACCCCAACTGAGAATCTCCCGGTTCTCCAGTCTAGCTTAGGGGTATGTAGTTGCAGCCAAGGTTGACCCAGCAGGATGTCGGAAGAGGAATGGCGCAAGACTTAGAAGGAGATCCTCTCTTGATGCAAGGCGCCCACCTGGAGGACTAGAGGTGCAGTCTGGTAGTGTACAGCTTCGGTAAGAGTCTCGCCCTTGACCGAGAAGATAGACAGGGATCGGGCTAGCTGGGTCACGGGTAGCCGCCATCTTTGGACCAATGTGGCTGCAATGAAGCTTCCTGCAGACCCAGAGTCGATGAAGGCAGTAGTCTGGTGCGTTTGTCCTGAGGGTGTCTGGATGGAGACTGGCAGAGACAACCTTGGAGAGGTAGCATTCACACCTAGGGAGGCCTCTCCTACCGGACCTAGGTGCGAGCGTTTCCCGGACGCTGAGGACGTTGGGGACATCATTGCCGGAAGTGATCAGAGCCACCGCAATAGAGACAGAGATTCAGCTCCAATCGGCGAGCTCTCTCATCAGAGGTCAGGCGAGCTCGTTCTACCTGCATCAGAACTTCAGGAGTTAACTGGGGTACTGGCGTGACTGGATTCTGGAAAACCGGTGCCAGTCGGTAATGGCGACGAGGCAGGCTTAGTCGCCGTTCTTGCCGGACCTCCTCCTTTCTCTCGGAAAACCGGTTGTTGACTCTGGTAGCAAGTAGGATGAGATCGTTCAAGGAGGTAGGAAGATCTTGGGCGGAGAGCACTTCTTTTACCCGACTGTACAGGCCCTTCTTGAAGATGGCTATTAGAGCGGCCTCATTCCAGTCTAATTCTGCTGCCAGGGTGCAGAACTGGATGGCGTAGTCGCCAACGGTGGAACTCCCTTGAGAGAGATTGAGGAGAGCTGTCTCAGCCAAATATACACGGGCAGGTTCCTCAAAGACTGAGCGGAACTCGGCCAGAAAGGTTCGGAGATTGACAGCAGCAGGGTCATCTCGGTCCCAGAGAGGTGTGGCCCAAGCCAGAGCTCTACCCTCCAGTAGGCTGATGATGAAAGCCACTTTAGAGCGCTCGGTGGGAAACTGACTACTTAAAAGTTCAATGTGCATGGTGCATTGAGTCAGGAATCCTCTGCACAACTTGGGATCGCCTCCGTATTTACTCGGGAGAGCCAGTCGAAGTCTCGAAGGGGCTGCAGGAGGTGGAGAGCACTGGGCTGTAGTATGCTGCTTTAAGGCGGCGGTCAGTTGCTGAATCTGCTGCGACTGTCGCTGGATCTGTTGAGCCTGTTGGGCGACCACTCGGGCTACATCACGGATATCAGGCCCCTCGCCGGGATCCATGGTTGGAGCCTACTGTAACGCCTGGAGTCGTGGATCCACTGAACTGTCACTAGCGATGGTAGTAACCGCACCAGGGAGCGGAATCTAAGGGGCCGCTGGTTTTCACCAGAGCCCGCCGCAAGGCGGGATGGACTTGCTGCGGCAGGCGACCCCCAGGTCGCTACCCCTGGCTTGGTTGCTAGTGACAGCAGGCAAGGCGTGGCAGGAGCAGTAGGCAGATGGAAATGCAGGCAGAGGTCTGAGGGCATAATCGCAGGTGGCAGGCAGTGCTCAGGGACAATGGGTAAGCAGCGGACAGAAACTAGGGACCGGGACAGTGGACAGGGACTAGGAATAAGGACTGAGGTCAGGAACAACGGGGAGCTGGGCCAAACGCTATGGGAAGCATGTAGAGGCTCCAACACCTGTAGTGGGGCAGGGCTGGAATTTATAGGAGAGTGTGATGTGCAGCAACCAATTAGGGGCAGACTGCCCCTTTAACTCTGAAACAGCCGGCGGGCACACACCCTAGGAGGCGGGGACGCGCGCGCCGGCCGGCACAGCAAGAGACAGGAGCGGAGAAAGGTGAGGCGCCCCCAGGGGCCGAACTAGTAGCAGCGCCGGGTCCCTGCACATGGAGCCCGGGCTGCATGGGGGCAGGAGGGAGGTTGCGGCGGCTCGCGGCCGTGACACTTGGTCCTTTCTCGGTGCTAAAACGCATCAACCCAGTCACCTACAAACTCCGCCTACCTCCTACTATGCGGATTCCGAACGCCTTCCATGTTTCCCTCTTAAAGCCAGTGGTCCTCAACCGATTCTCCAACAAGTCTTCTTTCACTGCTCCACAAGCCGTCTCGGACGACGTCTACATTGTTAAAGACATTCTGGCCATGAAAACTGTCAGAGGAAGACGGTTCTTCCTAGTGGACTGGAGAGGATTTGGTCCTGAGGAGAGGTCCTGGGAACCTGAGACTAACATCCTGGACCAAGATCTCATCAAGAGGTTCGTGCAGGCAAAAAAGAGGGGGAGGCCTAAGGGGCGGGGTACTGTTACGGCCGCGGCGGCGTCCCGTGCTCCGGGCCGCCGCCACGACCTCTCTTCTCCCCATGCAGCCGCCGGGGTCCATGTGCAGGGACCCGGCGCTGCTGCCTGTTCGGCCCCGGGGGGCGCCTTACCTCGCCCCACTCCTGTCTCCGTCTGTGCCGGCCGACACGCCCATCCCCGCCTCCTAGGGCGCCCCGGCTGTCTCAGATTTAAAGGGCCAGTCCGCCCCTAATTGGTGTATGCACACAATCACTCCCTATAAATCCCAACATACCCTGTCCCTCGTGTTGTAGCCTCTACATGCTTCCCATAGCGTTTGGCCCAGCTCCCTGTTGTTCCTGACCTCAGTCCTTGTTCCTAGTCCCTGTCCGCTTTCCGGGTCCCTAGTCCCTAGTCCCTGTCCGCTGCTTACCCATTGTTCCTGAGCACTGCCTGCCACCTGCGGTTATGCCTACAGACCTCTGCCTGCACTATCTTCTGCCTACTGCTCCTGCCACGCCTCGCCTGCTGTCACTAGCAACCAAGCCAGGGGTAGCGACCTGGGGGTCGCCTGCCGCAGCAAGTCCATCCCGCCTTGCGGCGAGCTCTGGTGAAAAGCAGCGGCCCCTTAGACTCCTCTCCCTGGTGCGGTTAATACCATCGCTAGTGATGGTTCAGTGGATCCACGACTCCAGGCGTTACAGTATGGGGAAAGAACTACTGTATACCTCCATCCCCATGTGCAGTTCCTTGTCCATAGTGTATACATCCCCCTTTCTGCAATTAGGTCCCCCATGCTGTACACCTCCCGCTCCCCTCTGTAATTGTTTCCACCATACTGTATACCTACCTCCTCTTTCTGTGTTCCACCATACTGTATACATTCCCCTCTGCAGGTAGTTCCCATAGGTTACACCTTCCTCCTCAGTAGTTTGCCCACTTACCCTCAGTCCCCCATATTCAGTGTAGCATACTTTAACTCTTTTTACTGCTCCTTCCTATCCTGCACCCTTTGTTGAGTAGATGGGGGTGGAGCATAACAAGTCTGGTACTGATTGGCTGATGCCAGAGTCAGGGATCTGGTAAGCTGACTTTAACTAGGGTTTAGTTTTTGAAGTAGGGCTTATATTTTAAGCCTACTACAGAAAGCCTGCAAAATGAAACTAGGTCTTATTTTTGGAGTAGGTCTTATTTTCAGAGAAACAGTCCTTTCCTCCCAAAACATTTATAGCTTGTGTATTAAATTGCAGCTAAGCCAAAGTTGCTAAACGCAAATTCTTTGACAAATGTCAGGCTGAAGGAGCTTGTTCAAATTATTGAACGGGGTACAGTAAAGTCATGTAATTTGTGAAATACGGCCTTTATGGGTCAGACTTGTTTTTTCAGAGCTTCCCACAGATGCCCAATTTTATTAGGTTCTGAGAAATTTGAAGGCCAGCTCAACTTTTTGTCATTGCCTCAGAACAATGTTAGCGGTGTGACAGGATATATTAGCCCGCTGAAAGAGGTCACTACTATTAGGGAATACCATTGCCATGTACTTTGCCTTCAAAAATGTAGGGTTCTTTTTGGAATCCTTGGGTCCTGGCATTTATAGGAATGTTGCTGTTACACTGTATTACCCAACTAAACATTCCTTCAGGTCATTTACACATTAGTATTCCCATATGCATCCTGGTCCCCCCCACCTTGAGGTACTTGTAATCATTTAATAGGTCATCTGGTTACATTGCTTCAATGCTTATATGCCAATTGAAAGTGTAAAGGCTCATAATGCATACTCTAAACCAGTCTTTAGATTACTGTAATGCACTCTGTTCTGGCACCTTTCTATTATACCCAGCAATAGCCTTTTCAACAACCTGTGCTGCAGTTGCTCATTTGTTGGATTTTAATAGACCAGTTAAAGGGGTTGTCCAGTGAAAATCTTTTTCTTTCAAATTAACTGGTGTTAGAAAGTTATATAGATTTGTAATTTACTTCTATTCAAAAATCTTACCTCTTCCCATACTTATTAGCTACTATATGCCATGCAGAAAGTGTTGTTTCATTTTCAGTCTGACACAGTGTTCTCTGCTGACATCTCTGGCCAAGACAGGAACTGTCCAGAGCAGGAGAGGTTTTCTATGGGGATTCCCACAGAAAGCCTCTCCTACCCCTGACGAAGTTCCTGTTGGGAAGTAACCCGTAAGGCATTATGGGTCGCCACGTGTTTGCTCCTCTCCCTCTTTAAACGGTGATATAAGTCTCTTATCTTTGTTTTTTTGTGCTTATATGTGCTAGTATATTTTTTCTTCTTCATCTGCACTAGCTCACTTTGCTTATACATTTATATAGTGCATAATTTGTTTAGATGGTATATTATGGCACTTTACATATTTCAGTTTATTCATTGATGTATTGTTTGCACTTTTTTACTCAGCACATAGCACTTTATATGTTGCAGTGTGAGGGTTTGTGAGCTGTATTGTTTATCGTGTTGCAGGCCCGGGGGATCTTTTTATTGTATGGGTCCCTCATGGTTGTCGATATTTTAATTGTTTTCAATTGTGCATAATGATTTTGTGTTCCTACGCCATTGTATTGTTATCTTTTATGCTTCAAAATTTGTAATAAAATAGCTTGATATTTTTAAATTTTTGTAACATACAACAAATTACAAATTACAAACTACAAATGTTATTTGGTCTGTTGTAGGAAGCCCCCAGCTTTAAGATTGTGCGGGCCCCCCTCTTTAACCCTTTCCCGCAGGAGAACGTAGCTGTACGTCCTCGCGCAGGTGCGGGCGTTGAGAGCGGGGCCGCGTGGCATCCCCGCTCTGAACCGCAACGGTCCCGGGTGCCTCATGGCCGATTGCCGTGCCCGCTAATAAGGTAATCAGATGCAGCTGTCAAAGATGACAGCTGCATCCGATTACCGGATCCAGCGTTTCCCTGGTGTCTAGTGGGTGAGATCGCTCCTCCATACCTGATGCCGGCCGGGGACCGCTCCAAGATGGCGCCGTCCCCGACTTGGCACTCGTTTGTTTTCGGCTGCAGCAGTGTAAAAAAAATAAATAAAGTGTTGTTGTCAATAAAAAGCCCCCTCCCCTAATAAAGTCAGAATCACCCCCCTTTTCCCAGGTTATAAATAAAAATAAATAAACATGTTTGCTATCGCCGCGTGTGTAATCTCCCGAACTATTAATTAATCACATTCCTGATCTCACACGGTAAACAGCGTTAGTGCAAAAAATATCCCAAAGTGCAAAATTGTGCATTTTTGGTCGCATCAAATCCAGAAAAATTGTAATAAAAAGCGATCAAAAAGTGCCAATAGTACCGATAGAAAGAACACATCATGGCGCAAAAAATGACACCTGACACAGCCCCATAGACCAAAGGATAAAAGCGCTATAGGTATGGGAATAGAGCGATTTTAAGGAACATATATTTGTTAACAGTGGTTTGAATTTTTTATAGGCCATCAGATACAAGAAAAGTTATACATGTTATATATCGTTGTAATCGTAACAACTTGAGAAACATATATAACATGTCAGTTTTTCCATAGGCCACACGGCGTAAAAACGAATCCCCCCCCCCCCAAAGAAAAGAATTGTGGTTTTTTTTCAATTTCACTGCGCATATAATTTTTTTCTGGTTTTACAGCATATTTTATGCAAAAGTTCAACCTGTCATTGCCAAGTACAATTAGTGACGCAAAAAATAAGGGCTCATGTGGGTCTGTAGGTGTAAAAATGCAAGTGCTATGGCCTTTTAAGCACAAGGAGGAAAAAACGAAAACACAAAAACGAAAATTAGCCTGGTCCTGAAGGGGTTAATATGAAGCTGTAATACTAGACACAACTCACAGAAAATGTAAAAAAAAAAAAAGTGGATCTTATGTCATACAGTACTGTTGTGTACAGAACTCAATAACAGTATGCATTAAGCTTCAGAGTTCTCTGTAATGGTAGCTGCTTCTATTTTTGAGCTTTGCCTATGCAGGAGCTCAGAAAAAAATCTCATCGCATCTGTGTGGCAATTGTTGCTTTGGTTTGTTTCAATGAGCTAATATTGTGTAATTAAAGATAAGTTAGTGAAGTATCACTTGCCTGCAGATGTTTGTGCGTTTCTCTATTATGTTAAAAATAGGAAGTGTTAAGAAAACATCTTGGATAAACAGCCAGACTGATTGCAGCACATATGTGTGCCCAGACCACTAAATGCTCTCCTTGTGGCTCAGATTTGAAGGTGTCTTGAAAGACAACCGCTACTCCATAAAGGAAAAAAAAGATTGAAAAGACCAAAAAGGTAACTGTGGTCAGATTATATGACTTACATCAGTCCCGCAGTAAGCTGTCTTTTACACTTTAAGCATTTCAGGCAAAGTGGATGGTAGTCTTTTCCTAAAGAGCACTTTCTTTCAGCTGTTACAGAAAGAGAGGTAGAATTAATAATGTATTGAGATTATTCTCCAAACACTCAGTCATCTGGTCAGTAGTCTTGAGCAACGTCTTTGCACTAGATTTTATAAGTAAGCGTGTAGCTTACAAATGTGCTAATGCTTTAATAATAAAAAAAACCTCTATTATTAAAACATGACATAGAACACAGGACAAAGACATCTTTCACATGACCGCAGTGATCTCTTGTCTGGAAAAATAACAATCAGCAATCCATATGATATTCATATGTCATCTGTATTTGTGGAGCCATTTTTTGCCCTCCAGAAGGAGCCTAGCCAGGGGTATCAAGGCAACCAATCTACATGGTAATCTGTATGCCATCTAGACATTTTAAAGAAGAGTGACACATTGAAGGTCCAAGTATGCAGACATTCTGGGACATCAAGTCGCTAGTCAGCACTGACAGTAAACCACATCATGGATGATGGGAAATGTAGTAGTGAAACTAAAAAGTATTCAGGCAAACCTCTTGATCAGATCTATCCGTAACAAAACTTATCTTCACTACTGCGTCTCCCATCATCCATGATGTGGTATACTGTCAGTGCTGACTAGCGACTTGTCCTGACTTGAATGTCCTGGTATCCATGCATACTTGGACCTTCAATGTGTCACTCTTCTCTGAAATCATACCGGTATCCCTGGCTCTGTGGACAGGCAGCAAGAAGGAATATTCTAACAAGTGATTGGTGGTGTGTGGCTCACAGCACGACTGCCAGAGGTGAGCGCCATTGAAGCCATTCATGTTTTTCCTTCCAGTTGGCAGAAGTACACTATGTGTGCTTCTGGTGTCTTTTTTATTCTTCTAGTTATCCATACTTTTTACTGACTTATTGATTTCTGTGGGCCTCTCTGTTGCACAAATAGGCACCATAGTAGAGCAGGGCATACTTTTTTGTGGATCCAACTCTGGATCTATAAAAAACAGATGCTTGCATGGGGCCCTAAAAATCTGTGGATACTATACTCTCTACCGTTGCGGATCTAGAAAATATGGTTATGCGAATAGGCCTTATATTGTTCTTCAGTAGTAGTAGTATTTTACATAGCGTACCTCCAGCCACGCTCTCCCACCTGATCAAACATCAGATATGCAGAGATGCTGCCACACACTGGATATTACAGTTCTCAAGGATTCTGTATGATGCCTGTAGAGCACTGTGCACAAGTCCTATTCCAATAAGACCTGTGTCTGATACACTTTTTATAAATGATACATACAGTATCATCTTTGGTATACTCTACTATATACTCTAGAGCAGGGGTATAAAGCTTGAGGCTCTCTAGCTGTTGCAAAACTACAATTACTATAATGCCTGGACCGCTAAAGCTTTATAAAGCATTCATAGTATTCAGATAAAGGAATTAAGGGCATATATTTGAAGTACAGAACTATATAAAAAAAAAAAAAGTTTCGCAAAATGACATTGCTGTGTAGTGCATCAAGCTAAGATTCCGCTGAAGTTGTACCACAGATTCCCTGAAGGGCATGCTCAGCAGTAAGGGCAGTTTGTTTAAAATATTCACTCGAATGATAACAGTTATACAATCTGCTCCCATTCACTCGAGTGAATAGGTTGTTCAAACAGACACTTGTTTATGTACTGTTAATCCACAGGAGCCCTTCCATCAATTAAGTCAAGTTCCTCACTTTCTTGAGAAGAGCTAAGGGAAACATATGTGTCTGGAGTAAAGCATACTCATGTGTCTTCATGTCCCCAACAAAAATAACCATATAAAAGGATGAACATAATATGCAGAATGTTGGTATTTCTGAAATCTGGTTACACATTTTTCAGTTCTTGCAGTAATCCTTTAGCAGCATTATTACCTTGCACATTTAATTTAGTTGTAAAAAGACGCATTAAACTGTAAAGTAGCGGAGATATTTGTTAACCAACCACTACTAATATACCAGACATTGGTAAATAGGATTTGTTTGCAATAAGGTAACTTTACAGGAAAAGAACCAGGGTGTCTGAGGATGGACAGAAAATACTTCACTTCCTGTATGGGTGACAACTGGCTCATGATAGATCTCTGCTACACAGGAGGGAAACATAACATAATAATTCCTATAACTTATTGCATCCTGCAAAGACAAGAAACAACCCCAATGGTGCCTCAGACAGATTTGAAGACATTTGTGCCCTCCCATACATCTAAATAGGGCTAACAGAAACAACTTCACAGGCTAGAGAAATCACCTCATTTAAAACTTCTGCAACACATTTACCATGTGTGAATAGACCTTAAAGTGTTACTGTCATTTGTAATAAGTTTTGACATGTCATCAGACATCAAATGTAATGTACTAAAGCCTGCATTTGGGATTGCTGGTATTCTAGCTTCCATCAATTAAAGCTACTTAGCCAATAGGACTATTCTCCGCAGTGCTTTTGGATCTTATTACTTCTTGGTATGTCATCAAGCATATCAAACATTATCAATTGCTGTGATCCTGAGATACAGACAGGGAGGGATGCAGTGTGTATCTTTCCCCCGCTGTCAATCATTCCTATTCTGCCACTTCATTACAGTCTGTGAAGCGGAAGAGTCGAATCTTTGTGCAGCCAGGGAATGGAGCACACTGCCAGGCTCTCTACCCAGCTGTACACTAATTTGCTGTGATCGATAACTCTTTTAATGTCTAATGTCATGTCAAAAAGTATTTCACATGACATTAAAGCTTTAACCCTTTCCAGCCTGGGCCAATTTTCGTTTGTGCATTTTCATCTTTTCCTCTGCGTGTTTAAAAAGTCACAGCACTTGCATTTTTTCACCTACAGAGCCACATGAGCCCTTATTTTTTGTGCCACTAATTGTACTTTGCAATGACAGACTTAATTTTTGCATAAAATACGCTGTGAAACCAGAAATAAATTATGTGTGGTGAAATTGAAAATAAAACACAATACTTTTTATTTGGGGTGATTTTGTGTTCATGTCATTCGTCCTAGGGTAAAACTGACATGTTATCTACGTTCATCAAGTTGATACGATTACAACGATATGTAAGTTGCATAACTTTTATTTTATGGCTTTTAAAAAATTAAAACCTTTAAAAAAAACTTAATGTTCCTTAAAATTGCTCTCTACCTATCCTTATAACGCTTTTATCCTTTGGTCCATGAGACTGTGTGAGGTGTCATTTTTTGCGCCATGATGTGTACTTTCTATCGGTACCTTACTTGCATAACTTTTTGATTGCTTTTTATCACAATTTTTCTGGATTTGATGCAACAAAAAATGCACAATTTTGCACTTTAGAACTTTTTAGCACTTATGCTGTTTATCGTGCGAGATCAGAAATGTGATAATTTATTAGTTTGGGCGATTGCCCATGTCGCGATACCAAATATGTTTATTTATTTTTTTATATATATAAAATGGGAAAAGGGGGGTAATGCTGACTTTTATTAGGGGAGGGGAGTTTTTTTATTACTAAAAACACTTTTTTATTTTTACATACATTAATAAGAAGACCCCTGGGGGACTTCTATATATACAGCACTGATCTCCCATTGAGATCAAGGCTGTGTATGTAATAGAGCACTGATCCATCAGATCATTGCTCTATTATTCTGGTCTGCAGCAGACCATCTAAATAGATTGCCGAGCCGGGATCAGTGTCATTCAGACGGATCAGCTGCACCCACTAATAGCCGTGGTCCCAGGCTGCAGAAAGCAGACAGGATCACATCGGTTCAGAACGGGGTCACGGTGCGGCTCCTCTCTGAACCTCCCCATCTGCCACAGGACGTACTGGTACGTCCTGTGGAGGGAAGGGGTTAACGTGAATCTGTTAAATGCAATTCATGTTCCAAACTGCTGACACTGTGAATTTTTAGGTCATGGAGACACATGGTACCTTTTATATATCCATTCATTCTTCGAGAACATAGAAAAATGCTTTTATTTTCCAATGTCAGAAAGGCTTTTTTAAGCTCCAGATCTGCTGCAAGCTGGAATTTGACCTCGCTCCTCTCCCATACCTGACCCAGCTTGATTAATGTTACAGCCCTTTAACATTTACATGAATACCAGACTCCAAGGTTTTTTGAATGGACATTGCCGAGAGAACTCTCCATTGTCTCCATTGGCTTACCTTTTTCCTATACCGAATCCTATTCTATCTGTTCCACAGTAAGTGATATGCATACATTTGACCATCCACATAATGTAAAAGAAAACATGATTTATCATACAAAGCCACCTTAATCCTGTGCTGTTGTCCAATTCTGAAGCTATTGTCCCTACTATAGGTACTTTCATGGATCAGCACAGGCACTGCGACTGGTATACAGCTACATGCAGAATGCCCAAATGCGGCAGACTGCAATGCACTTTGTGTGTACACACATTTCAAAACCAGCTTTATGTGTAGCTCTTCGAGCCCAATCTACATCAATCAGCCTTGAGCACCCATGACTATGTCACCAGTTTTCCTTTCATGGACCAGTTTTGGAAGATAATAACCCTTCATACTGGGAATGCCCCAAAAGACCTGCCATTTTGGAGATGCTTAGACCCCATCACTTAGCAATCACAAATGGATCAGTTTTAAACTCAGATTCTTGCTTGTGACCTTTTTTTTTGCCTCCAACACATCAATATGAAGAACTAATGGTTCACTTGATGCCTAATGTATTTCACTCCCTCATAGGTGGTACTGTAAGATATGATAGAATTGTGGGGTTTCTTTCCATTGTACCCCACCAATATCTTTTTCTTTAGTTTCTTAAAACAATTAATGATAAAAATAAATTGAAAACGTTATCTTGTAAAAGAAAAAAAAAACATCTTATAGTTATACAGACAAAGAGATAAAACAGTTGTTGCTATTACAAGGTGAGGAGGGAAAATGGAAATGAAATAACAAAAATTGGCTACATTTCCAAGTGGGTTGAAAAGGGTAAATAAATAGACGGATCACTGGAGCCAAACAGCTGGGGCCCCCATGATCACATACGTCCCTGTGTCCCTTAAGTTATGTACTCAGCTGACTGACTGTCTTATAGACTTTGAATGGAGTTGCGGGGGGAAATGCCTGACCTTTGCTCCATTAAATAGGGAACAAAAGAGCCCTGTTCTTGTGATTGGTGGGGTCCTGGCAGAAGAAACCTCTGATAATACAGTTAAAACTATCAAAAAGAGACTGGAATCACATGCACAATTTATTTACCGATTTATTTATTTTTAGCCAAAACTAGGGGTGGAGTTAAAAATGGGAAGTATAAAGGAAAGACTGATACTTTATTATAGTGCCTCTTCCGTTTTGGCTAAAATACAAATAGACAAAAACTATATGTGTCATTTCAGCTTTAATAGGTTACTGCTTTCTCAGATTTAATGAATTTACACAAAACTCTATTCTAGGATCTGTGTATACAATATGTTTGTTATCTCAGATGAAGGGTATTGTATCACTTCATATAGAGCAAACAAACACAAACAAAACCTTAGAGGAACAAATAAATCGGTTATGCTTTGTAGATAATAATGCAAATAAAATATATTGATGTCATTTCAGTTTTTTTTTGTTTTAATCTGAAATCACATTATTGTTGTTGCCATTTTTATCTGTATTGTTATCTTTATCTAGAGCGTATAATGGATAATAAAGCAAAGGCCTGATGTAATCTAATATAACCAGTATGTCAGAATTATACTTCACATAACATTATAACTACAATGTTTATGTTTGGCAAACAGAGTAATACAGTACCAGAATAAAGCACAACTGCTACAAACTGTTTTGTAAAATCAAAAGAAAGACTGTCACCAATACACTTGATAAATGACACATAAAACCAACAAAGCATGTGAAGTACAGTACAGTGAAGAAATAAGCCATTATACAATCACATCCAGACTGTAGTTCTGAAAATCAGTGAGCAAGGGACAATCCCTAAGGAAAAATAAGCAGAGAAAATATTATGCATATCGTTGATTTGCTAGAAAGGCTTGTTATGTAAGTCTCTGAATACTCATACATCGTCTATTTTTGCTATATGGTATGGCAGTTATTCTAATTACATTAGATTTATGCATTTCCACATTATAATACATATATTATTTGCGCAAAGTGATCTGCAGTTGTCCCCCACTCCTTATTACTAGAGATGAGCAAACCGATTCGGCCGGTATGGGATCCAGTTCAAATTTTTCAAAAAATCCGAGTCCGATCGGATTCGGATTTTTGGAAATCCGCTCCAATTTTCTTTTTCTTGCTTTCTAAAATGGCAGCCGCCATTCTAGAAAGCAGGAGGTGTCCGGGTGGGAGAAGCGCTTTCCCATGATGTCCGTAACACATCCAATCAGCAGGGATCTTGCACTAGCCCACCCCCTGTGTGACGTCTGTATTGCTTTAAGAGGAGCGGTCAGGACCGCACCACGCAGTGTGTAGAGAGAGAGAGAGAGATAGAGAGGAAGCATACTGTTAGCAGTGCACAGAGCTCGTCATTGACAAAAAGCTGCTGGTGCTGCTGCTGCTGCTGTTGTGTACTACAGACTACTGAGAAGATATTGTAGGAAAGGAAAGATTAGGAAAGCGGAAAGAAGAAACATCTAGTGATTGAAAGAGAAATATAGAGAGGGCGAAAGATAGATAGATTAGGCATAGGACAGCAAAGGGTGCACGGAACAAAAACGTGCTGTACAGATATACAAGTCCTATACTTCTGATAGTGTGTATATCACATCTGTCTTATCCTGAGAGACAAAAATACCTGGTGCAGGTGTATAGCAGAATATCTTAAAAAGGGCTATATATATATATATATATATATATATATATATATATATATATATGTGTGTGTGTATATATATATATATATATATATATATATATATATGTATGTATATATAGACAATTTCTATACTTGGACCCTTCTGATGTGTGTGTATCCGTCTTATCCTGAGAGACAAAAACACCTGGTGCAGGTGTATATCATAAAAGTCTTTAAAAAAGTGCTATATATAGACAATTTCTATACTTATCCTATATATTACAAGTCCTATATATATATATATATATATATATATATATATATATATATATTTACAAGTCCTATATATTACAGAAAATACTGTTCTCATCTACCAAGTGTAGCAATCAGAATTTGAATATAAAGTCATGGCACAGCGGCAGCAGGAAACCTCACAAAGCGTTTCAGGCAGGGGGCAGGGCAGAGAGTCTGGCTCAAGGGGCAGAAGAGGAAGTAGCGCAGGAAGAGGGTCCAGTGGCAGGCCTGAGCTTTCTTTGTCACACCAGGGTCGTGTCTACACGTCTAATTGCACAGTCCTGGAGTGGCTGGCTCACACTTCGACGTCCACAAGGATGAGTAGTGAGACAGCCAGCCAGGTATCTGTGGGTACCTTGGACACGAACCTGACTTGGCACGGGCACGCAGCAATTCCCCCACGTCCTCCATCTGACATCCTCAGCAACATCCCGCTAACTTTTGACCCGCCGCCTGCAAGAGAACTGTTGGCGTCAGACCTCCTCTGTGGAAGGGAGTATGGCTTCACTCCCTTCTTCGGCTGGTGGCCCCTGTGTTGCTAGCAGTAGGCAGCCTGGCATCATGGAGTCCCTATACCGGAGGCAGACATATGCACCCAGCAATCCCGCAGCGGTGAAGCTGAACGCCCACCTGGCCAAGTTGCTGGTGCTCCAGGCTCTGCTGTTTAAAGTTGTCGACTCTGCACCTTTCCGTGAAGTGATGTCGCGTGCGGAGCCACGGTGGAAGGTGCAGAGTCGACACTACTTTTCCAACACAGCTATCCCAGCCATGTATAGCTATGTTCGCAAAAAGGTTGCTGACTCGCTGAGCCATTCAATGAGCAGATATGTACATTTAACCACAGACATCTGGAGCTGTAATTACGGGCAAGGGCAGTATATGTCCATTACTGCTCAGTGGGTAAATGTAATATGGCCGGCGGACCCCCAGCAACTTTGGCAGGGAGGGGCGATGACACCACCCCGTTGTCACAGCAGGGTTCCTGTGTCGCGGTCCTCCTCCACCTCCTCCAATAGGTCCAAAACCTCCTTAACCGCCAGTGTTCCTCCCTTGTACCACTTGGGTGTAGCATGGAGGTGTCACGCTGTGCTGCATCTAGCCTGTCTGGGTGAAAGGGGACACACAGGGGAAGACCTGCACCGCCTGCTCGAGACGGAAATCCTCTTGTGGCTGACTCCATGCCATCTTAAAGTTGGGACGGTGGTGAGTGACAATGGGAGCAACATTCACTCCACCCAGCGTCAAGAAGGTATGAGGCACTCCCTGTGTATGGCACATGTTTTAAACCTAATAGTTACACACTTTCTAAAGTCTTCATCCCATTAACAGACTGTGCTGTCAATGGCTCGAAAGCTGTGTAACCATTTCAGCCTTTCACTGGCATCCATGTTGACTACTGGTGTGCCTGCCCTTGCCTCCTTGTTGGCTATTGCTGGGCCTTAACTGGCATCTAGGTTGACTACTGGTGTACCTACCCTTGCCTCCATGTTGGCTACTGCTGGGCCTTAACTGGCATCCAGGTTGACTACTGTTGTGCCTCCCTTGCCTCCTTGTTGGCTACTGCTGGGCCTTAACTGGCATCCAGGTGGACTACTGGTGTGCCCACTGTTGCCTCTTTGTTGGCTACTTCAGGGCCTTAACTGGCATCCAGGTTGACTACTGCTGTGCCTGCCCTTGCCTCCATGTTGGCTACTGCTGGGCCTTAACTGGCATCCAGTTTGACTACTGGTATGCCTGCCCTTGCCTCCTTGTTGGCTACTGCTGGGACTTAACTGGCATCCAGGTTGACTACTGGTGTGCCTGCCCTTGCCTCCTTGTTGGCTACTTCTGGGCCCTAACTGGCATCCAGGTTGACTACTGTTGTGCCTGCCCTTGCCTCCTTGTTGGCTACTGCTGGGCCTTAACTGGCATCCAGGTTGACTACTGGTGTGCCTGCCCTTGCCTCCTTGTTGGCTACTGCTGGGCCTTAATTGGCCTCCATGTTGACTACTGCTGCTTCTGTCTTGCCTCCATGTTGACTACTGCTGCTCCTGCCTGGCCTCCATATTGGCTACTGCTGATCCTGCCTTCCCTCCATGTTGACTACTTTTGCTACTTCCTGGCCTCCATGTTGGCTACTACTGCTCCTGCCCGGCCTCCATGTTGGCTACTTATGCTCCTGCCTGGCCTCCATGTTGGCTACTGCTGATCCTGCCTTCCCTCCATGTTGACTACTGTTGCTCCTGCCTGGCCACCATGTTGGCTACTGCTGCTCCTGCCTGGCCATGTTGGCTACTGCTGCTCCTGCCTGCCCTTTTGTTGGCTACTGCTGATCCTGCCTGGCCTCCATGTTGGCTACTGCTGATCCTGCCTTCCCTCCATGTTGACTACTGTTGCTCCTGCCTGGCCTCCATGTTGGCTACTGCTGCTCCTGCCTGGCCTCCATGTTGGCTGCTGCTACTCCTGCCTTGCCTCCATGTTGGCTCCTGCTGCTCCTGCCTGGCCTCCATGTTTACTACTGCTGCTCCTGTACTGGCCTCAAATGACTATTGCTGGACCTCCACTGGCCTCCAATGACTACTGCTGCTCCTTCACTGCATTTGACCTTTTTCCTGCATAGACCCTGTAATGGTGAGTTTCCTGCATAGACCCTGTAATGATGAATTTCCTGCATAGACCCTGTAATGGTGAATTTTCTGCATAGACCCTGTAATGGTGAATATTGAAGTCTAAAAAAAAATTTGACTTTGAGATATCGAAAAGATAATGATGTTACTGACATGTAGAGCCCTAAATTCAACCAAATACACTACCCCGTATCATATAGATGCTTTAAACTATAAAATCCGAAAAAATCCAAAATTCGGTCGAACCGAACTTTCCGAAAAAATCCGAAAGTCCGGTAGGACCGAACTTTTAAAAAGTTCGCTCATCTCTAGAAATGAGCCGTACAGTATGTAGAAATATCAGTATTGATTTTGAGATTTCACAGTGTGCACTGTACATGCTCTGAACACATAGGGGGACATGTATCATTGTGCGGTCCAGGGATTTTCAGCAAAAATTGCCGATTTGCGCATTATTTTATTCGCAAATGGCCGATTTGCGAATAAAATATTTGCAAATCGGCACTTTCCGACGGGTACGCCGGGGGTGTGTGTGAAGGGGGCGGAACGGAGGGCGCGGACTCAGAGTCCGCGCGATTCACCATCCGTTCCGCAAAAAGATACGCCGAAAACCTACTCCAGTCCTCAGCTGGCGTAGGTTTTCGGCGGTGCGCACCAGAGCGCACGGGATTTATGTAGAGGCAGTCCGCCTCTACATAAATCCCCGTAGCGCCGGAGATGCGGGGACATTTATAAGTCCGGCGTAAAAAACGCCGGACTTAATAAATGTCCCCCATACACTTAAAAACTTACACGGTCAGGTACGCTTTTTAAACCCTTTTACCTGCAAAGTCTACAGTACAGATGAGCGAACGTTGATTCTGCAGGTTTGCCAAACTGTTTGGGTTTGTCTGAACTTAACCAACGAACCACACTAAAACAGCTAAATGAATGTACTGTGTAGGTGTTTACCTGTTTTAGTGCATTTTTTTTTTTGCAAAATTTGCTCATTAATACTTACCTATCTGCTCTCCCCTGGTGTCCTCCTTCTCCGATCTCTGTTGTTCCCCCGCAGCAGCCAAATCAAAAAACAAACGGTGTCACAAAAAACTATAGATCTGTACATCTAATAGGCGTATACCATACATACCAGGAGGCATGTCAGAGGAGAGCGACAGGTCACATGGGCCCGTCTTCAATGTTGATGCCATTGCATTCCACCTACGTCATGTGGTCCACGTCCGAATTGCGCATGCACCTGGAATTAGAAATGGAACCACTTTAGTTTTCTGGAAAACATTCCTGCACTGTTTTTTTTTCTTTTCTTTTCCATTAAGTATTGATTTTGAGATTTCACAGTGTGCACTGTACATGCTCTGATGTTCATTGTAGCCAGGGGTATAGCTACAGGCTGATAGGCCCTGGTGCAAAATTTTAGCTGCCCCCCCCCCCGTACCCATCGGATGAGCGCAGTCAGAGGACAAAAAAAGTGATATCCGATGACTATAATGTGACGCCCTCTAATGTACCACCGTGTCTTACTTAACTTTCACTGCCTCTCCCTCATATACGGTACCACTTCCTTCCCCTCATGTACTGTAGCACTGCCTCCCCCTATAATTAATGGACTGTACTGTGTCATTCTCTTATCCTTGTGTACCAATCTTTGACTCTCCAGCTGAAAAACTACAAGTCCCATCACAAACTGCTAGCAGGCCATGATGAGGTTGTAGTACTGCAACCTGGAGAGCCACATGTTGCAAAACTACAACTCCTATCATGAACTTCCAGCAGGACATGATGAGGTTGTAGTGCCGCAACCTGGAGAGAAAGAAGACTACAAAATACAACTCCCATCATGTGCTGCCAGTAGGACATGATGGAGGTTGTAGTGCTGCAACCTGGAGTGACAGAAGACTGCAAAACTACAACTACCATCATAAGCTTCCATTGGGACATGATGGAGGTTGTAGTGCTGCAACCTGGAGTGACAGAAGACTGCAAAACTACAACTACCATTATAAGCTTCCATTGGGACATGATAGAGTTTGTAGTGCTGCAGTCTGGAGAGACTGCAAAACTACAACTCCCATCATGAACTGCCATCAGGCCATGATGAGGTTGTAGTGCTGCAACCTGGAGATCCACATGCTGCAAAACTACAACTGTCATCATAAACTGTCAGCAGGGCATGATGGAGGTTGTAGTTCTATGAATAATTTGTCCAGGTTTGTACACACATACACATATACATGCATCATACACACATATACTGTACATGCATACATACACATACATCATATACACACACTGTACATGCATCATAAACACACATACATACATACATCATATACAAACATACTGTACATGCATCATATACACACATACATCATATGCACACATACTGTACATGCATCTTATACAGCACATACATCATATACACACATACTGTACATGCATCATATACACACATACATCATATACACACATACTGTACATGCATCATCTACAGCACATACATCATATACACATACTGTACATGCATCATATACACACATACTGTACATGTATCATATACACACATACATCATATTCACACATACTGTACATGCATCATGTACATGCATAATGTACACACATACTGTACATGCATCATATACACATACTGTACATCCTTTACACATAATACACATACTGAGCACATTACATAGATAAACACACTCTATATACATACACTTGCACACCTGCATATTTACATCCACAGACAGGCAGCCAGCCAGGCACAGACACACAGCACACACACACACTAACTTATTGTGAAGAAACTTCACTTTGTCAGCAGCTTCATGCCTTCCTCCTCCTACGTCCTCTTCCTCCCGGTGCCGGACCATGCTCTCCCGCCCCTCCCCCTTCTCCCTGCACGGGGACAGCAGAGTGCAGCAGGAAACAGGTGATGGGGAGGAATCAGGACCCCACACTGCAGCGTTAGGCAGCCTGCAGATCATAGTGCAGTTCTCCCGAATCGGCTGCCATTATCACAGCTGAATCGAAAGAACAGGAAGTGGCGAGGAAGCCCAGATGGCCCCCTGTAGCTAGGGGCCCGGTCACCATGGTGACCGTTGCGCCCCCTATAGCTACGCCACTGATTGTAGCCACTTGTTGGCAAGGGCTGGACACATACACTCACCAGCCACTTTATTAGGTACACCATGCTAGTAACAGGTTGGACCCCCTTTTGCCTTCAGAACTGCCTCAATTCTTCGTGGAATAGATACAACAAGGTGCTGGAAGCATTCCTCAGAGATTTTTGTCCATACTGACATGATGGCATCACACAGTTGCCGCAGATTTGTCGGCTGCACATTCATAATGCGAATCTCCCGTTCCACCACATCCCAAAGATGCTCTATTGGATTGAGATCTGGTGACTGTGGAGGCCATTGGAGTACAGTGAACTCATTGTCATGTTCAAGCAGAAATCGAGACTCATCAGACCAGGCAACGTTCTTCCAATCTTCTACTGTCCAATTTTGATGAGCTTGTGCAAATTGTAGCCTCAGTTTCCTGTTCTTAGCTGAAAGGAGTGGCACCCGGTGTGGTCTTCTGCTGCTTTAGCCCATCGGCCTCAAAGTTCGACGTACTGTGCGTTCAGAGATGCTCTTCTGCCTACCTTGGTTGTAACGGTTGGATATTTGAGTCACTGTTGCCTTTCTATCAGCTCGAACCAGTCTGCCCATTCTCCTCTGACCTCTGGCATCAACAAGGCATTTCTGCCCACAGAACTGCCGCTCACTGGATGTTTTTTCTTTTTCGGACCATTTTCTGTAAACCCTAGAGATGGTTGTGCGTGAAAATCCCAGTAGATCAGCAGTTTCTGAAATACTCAGACCAGCCCTTCTGGCACCAACAACCATGCCACGTTCAAAGGCACTCAAATCACCTTTCTTCCCCATACTGATGCTCGGTTTGAACTGCAGGAGATTGTCTTGACCATGTCTACATGCCTAAATGCACTGAGTTGCCGCCATGTGATTGGCTGATTAGAAATTAAGTGGTAACGTGCAGTTGGACAGGTGTACCTAATAAAGTGGCCGGTGAGTGTACACATACACAACCTTTTTACCTTTACAGTAGAGAGAAGCGAACATTGATTAGACAGGTTTGCCAAACTTTGAAGCCAGCGAACCACCCTAAAACAGCTAAATAAATGTAGATGTTTACCTGTTTTAGTGCAGTTTACAAAATTTGTTCATCATACCTACCTGTTTGCGCTCCTCCGGTGTCCTCCTTGTCTGATCTCTGTTGCCCCCCCGCAGCCGCCAAAGGCCCACTCAGCCAATTGCTGACTGAGATGGGACAGCGCCATATACAGGGAAGTATACCCTTTTTTGTTTTCTTTATGTGTCCTAAATTGTTCTGCTGTCATCTTTAAGAACTCATTCCAAACTTACCAAAATATGAATCCTGGTTCATAAGATTTGCTTCTCTCATCTACAGGTTTACTTTCTAATTAACCTGAACTGACTTATTCAAACAAATTATATAGTTACTGTACATAATTGAAAAAGTTTGAAGAAAGACACAAGAAAGATCCAGAGGGAAGGCAAAAACACTTTTGAGACAGCAATTAATTGTCTCATATTAGTGAAAAAAATTATTTTCCGAATAGGGCAAAATTCTGGATCAATTTCTTATCTCTAGAAGTATGGTACCTTTAACTAGTAGTTTTACAATGTTCAAGAAAGACATTTAGCTACTTGAACTTTTTCCTTGATTCAACATCATATGGCAGAATTTTAGTCACAGTGCTCTTACAGTAAGGAAAACTCATCTGTGATGAAAATGAAACTTTCTTTTCTCCAGATGTACAGTAGATGATAATACCTTGTCATGGTTACAGGCCTAGGTATACAGAGATTACTAAAAATATTTCTGTACTGTTCAGCTGTCTTTTTACTAAACTGAATAGCCAAGTATGTCTTGGTAGTGCAATTCACTTAATACATTGCAGTACAGGGATAGAGACAAAACACTGCCACTACCTAAAATGGTATTCCCTTCACCTAAACTTTTAGGCGATAGGGAATGCAAAACAAAGCAAATTTTAGCTTGGCCCCTTTCCCCCTCCATACTGTTTATAGCATAGGTTCCCAACCACCAATCTCCGGTCTGAGAGCAGTGGCCTGGCTGTGACGTCATTCAGGTGGACAGGATCCTTGGGAGTAATAAGTATAGATTTTTATTCCCCCTCCATTTTGGCAACATATCAAGAAAATGTGGCTGTCTCCTTAAATAGACAGTCTCTAATAATGATCATGATTATTACTAGCAGCCGTCTATGTTATAAGATGGCCGTCTTCCCCGAAATGTTCCAGAAGTAGAAGCATAGCCTATAATGTACTGTAACTGTCTTAAGAAAAAAGGAAATTTGGCATGTCATAGAAACCAATAAGGAACAGGGAGAAATGCTCAACTAAGTTCTTCCTTCCCTCTATCTCTCCTAACTGCAGGAGATGGGCTACATAGTCTTTCTGTAGAATCTGTCTTCTGCAGATGGGAAGGGAAGCACTTAGTTAAGCATTTTTTGCTCTACTATTCGCTGGGGCTCTCAGCACCAAGACTGATCAAAACCTTTCAAATGTTAACTTTTAACATAACGAGGCTGGGTTCACACTACATATATTTCAGTCAGTATTGTGGTCCTCATATTGCAACCAAAACCAGGAGTGGATTAAAAACACAGAAAGGATCTGTTCACACAATGTTGAAATTGAGTGGATGGCCGCCATTTAATGACAAATATTTGCTGTTATTTTAAAACAACGGCTGTTATATTGAAATAATGGAAGTTATTTACTGTTATATGGCAGCCATCCACTCAATTTCAACATTGTGTGAACAGAGCCTTTCTGTGTTTTTAATCCACTCCTGGTTTTGGTTGCAATATGAGGACCACAATACTGACTGAAATATACGTAGTGTGAACCCAGCCCAATAGTCCATGAAAACAAAGGAAAAAAATCCCCTACTGCAGCTAGTTGATAACCACAATAGTGTCATAGAATGGCTGCTGTCTGTAGTACCAGCCAGATGAACATCACTTCTTTTGAATTGGAATACAGGAACATTCTGGTATGCCTACGTTCCAATTAACCAAAGCCAACAATGTAAAGTACGGCCAGAGACAACACACAGGAGCAGGAAAGTGAGCACAGCGACCTGGTGCTTGCCAATTAAAAAAAAAAGGGCACAACCAGCAGTAATGAATGCTTTAAGTCTACCTGTTAACTAGCATTACAGTTGATTGTTGTATGCACCACAATTAAACTAATAAAGCTAACGATAAATCTAGCCTGCTCATAGCCCCCTATTGTGCACGGGGTGCTGAGGACCAAGGTATGTCTCTTACCTTCATCAGTACAGTTACAGCGAATGACTCACTCCTATGTAGTTATCTTCCCTGGTATTCAACCCCTCTCTCACCTATGTAGTTATCTCTCTTGGTAGTTAGCCCCTCTCCTGTCTATTTATCTCCCTGATAGGTAGCCCCCCTCCCTTTCTCCATGTGGCATCTCTTCTGTCCTTTGGTAGTTACCCTTCCCTTCTCCCATGTAAGCATCCACCTCTCAGCCACCTCCCCTTATGTAGGCATCCCCCTGCAAATTAAACCTCTTCTCAAGCAGGTAATCACTCTGTAAGTAACTCATCCACCACCATGTGCGCATCCCCCTTACCCCTCTACCTCCATGTAGGCATCCCCATGTTAGGCAGCATACCCACACACACACACACACCTCCCCAATGCAGGCAACCCAGTGTGAGGGGGAAAAAAAACAATAATCACCAGTGATGTCACTCGTGCGCTGGAGAGCTGGGGGAGGGAGCGGCCTCTTGTGGCCCGAGGTAAAATGCTGCCTGCGACCACAAGGGTGGTTGGCAGGGTTGGGACGCAGTGGCTCCTGACCCTGACAATCAGAGCCCTGCATTTAGCTGCGAGCGCTTATCAGGTGTGCTTTCAGTGAAAGTGCAGGATCCCGGACATTCATAAGGCTATTTGCAGCACACGGGAGGCCAACTGGCTGCCAGATGCTACAAGTGCTGTAAGCTCAGGGGGCCCAGTCTATTACAAGATCGGGCCACTGGGGCCCCTTTTGCAGGGGGCCCTGTAGTAGCCACTACAGCAGTAGTTCCGACACTGATACTTTACAAGGTATACATTGTTGCTGGTGGTGTGGTGTCTATAGCAAACTTAGCAAAGAAAACAATATAAGCTGTATGTTATCTAAATGACTGTTTAACTCCTTAGGATAGAGCTATTTCTCCATCTACATGCATCTCCCCCCCCCCCCACGATGCGATTGCGGAGGGGCGATCCTTGCTTCTCATCCGGGTCAGGGTCTGCGCCGTAATGGCGCTGATCCCGTCTCAACACTGCTTTTGGCAGCAGCCAAAAGCAATCGAGTGCCGATCTCATGGATCAGTGCAGTATAACTATACTGCATAGATCTCAATGAGAGATCAGTGTACTTTATGACATGGTGCATTATCCTGCTGAAAGTAGCCATCAGATGTTGGGTACATTGTGGTCATAAAGGGATGGACATGGTCAGCAACAATACTCAGGTAGGCTGTGGCATTGCAACGATGCTCAATTGGTACCAAGGGGCCCAAAGAGTGCCAAGAAAGTATTCCCCACACCATGACACCACCACCACCAGCCTGAACCGTTGATACAAGGCAGGATGGATCCATGCTTTCATGTTGTTGACGCCAAATTCTGACCTTACCATCCGAATGTCGCAGCAGAAATCGAGACTCATCAGACCAGGCAACGTTTTTCCAATCTTCTACTGTCCAATTTCGATGAGCTTGTGCAAATTGTAGCCTCAGTTTCCTGTTCTTAGCTGAAAGGAGTGGCACCCGGTGTGGTCTTCTGCTGCTGTAGCCCATCGGCCTCAAAGTTCGACGTACTGTGCGTTCAGAGATGCTCTTCTGCCTACCTTGGTTGTAACGGTTGGATATTTGAGTCACTGTTGCCTTTCTATCAGCTGGAACCAGTCTGCCCATTCTCCTCTGACCTCTGGCATCAACAAGGCATTTCCATCCACAGAACTGCCGCTCACTGGATGTTTTTTCTTTTTCGGACCATTCTCTGTAAACCCTAGAGATGGTTGTGCGTGAAAATCCCAGTAGATCAGCAGTTTCTGAAATACTCAGACCAGCCCTTCTGGCACCAACAGCCATGCCACGTTCAAAGGCACTCAAATCACCTTTCTTCCCCATACTGATGCTCGGTTTGAACTGCAGGAGATTGTCTTGACCATGTCTACATGCCTAAATGCACTGAGTTGCCGCCATGTGATTGGCTGATTAGAAATTAAGTGGTAACGTGCAGTTGGACAGGTGTACCTAATAAAGTGGCCGGTGAGTGTATATACACTGAATATAACTGCAGGACCTGTATATAGGAGAACTAGAGGTCTCACCATGTTCATGAGAGAGAGAGAGAGAGATACAGATATCTAGTTGTTTTGTGTATAGAGGTCCTGCTGTAATATATATATATATATATATATATATATATATATATATATATATCCTGCTGTAATAGATATATATGTTACAGCAGGACCTCTATACACAAAACAACTAAAAAACCAGCACATACAGAACACTTAGTTTGCAGAGCCTACCGTGCTGCCCTCTATCAGGTCATGTGTCCGATCACATGACCCGTGACATCATCAAAGGTCCTTCACACTCAAAGGTCCTTTCCTACTCGGCTGTAGGGAAGATTTGTGAAGGAAGACAGGTGCCCGGGGTCCCCAGTATGTATCGGTGGGCCTCGAACTGTCACATGCGGCCTCTAGGGGCCCAGTCCCCTTTGTTACTACACTTTTTTTCCTTTTTTTACTAACAAAAAAATGTAGTAACAAACGGGACTGGGCCCCTAGAGGAGCTGTGGGCCCCAGCATTTGCCCTAGTCAGCCGGGTGCTGACGCCGGCCCTGCATGTCTGGTATTGACGCGTGCGTAATCACCCAAAATATTAATTTATCACATTTCTGATCTCACACGATAAACATATCGCTGTAATCGTAACAATTTGAGGAACATATATAACAAGACAGTTTTACCCCAGGGCGAACAGCGTAAAAAATAAAAAAGTTGTTTGATTTTTTTTTTCAGTTTTAGCACACATTGAATTTTTTTCTACTTTTGCAGTGTACTTTATGAAAAAATACAGCCTGTCATTGCAAAGTACAATTAGTGGCGCAAAAAATGGCTTATGTGGGTTTCTTGGTGACAAAATGCAACTGCTATGGCCTTTAAAGCATAATTTGATTGATTACATTACATACACTGATCAATGCTATGCCATAGCATAGCATTGATCAATGTGATCTGTGATCATTGCATAGAGCCTGCCTGTGTGATTGAAACCAATCCCTATCAGACAGTGACCAGAGCATGACCTGTTTTATCATTATGGGGGAGATTTATCAAAGGGTGTAAAATTTAGACTGGTGCAAACTACCCACAGCAACCAATCACAGCTCAGCTTTAGGCAGTGCTGAAAAGAAAGCTGAGCTGTGATTGGTTGCTGTGGGCAGTTTGCACCAGTCTAAATTTTACACCCTTTGATAAATCTCCCCCTATGTGTACTAGAAAAACTGTAGAAGAACTCTACAAATACACACTTTAGCCCAAGTCTTTTGTGTTCTTTTTCTTGGGCTGAAGTTCTATACAGTTTTTCTAGTTTTTCACCTGCACCATCTGAGTACACATAATAAAACCTTGAAATAGCCAGACTACAGAAAACAACGGTTATTTTTACATTCTTACATTTTTACATGTTTTTGTGCACACGAGTTTTCACATTGCCTACTGTTAATTTCCAACAGTAACATCTTACAAAGCACACATCATCTTAAATGGAACACAATGGTGCAGCAAGTACTGTATATCTGTATCGACTGAGTGACCCTATCTTGTCAACCTGTACCAGAATATCTAAAGAATGCTTCCGACACCTTGTTTCAGACAGGACAAAGGATTCAGGTTGTTCTTATGGCAATGGAGTGGGTGGTTACCAAGTACTTAAGGTGAGACTTAAAAAGTGGACACTGAATTTAAATACCTTTAATGTTTTATTTTAGCTAAAATTTCCATTTCAAGATGCTCCCTTGTGAAAGCAAATAGATTCTTGCAAAGTTAACTGTTGACAGTAGAGATTGTACCCTAAATTCTATTGCATTGAATCAATCCTCATTTTTTTTTCAACACTATGTCAAGGCAGATAAAGTAAAGCAGCACAGCATGGCAGATGAAAGCAATTTAAAAACAACTTTTCTCTCCACAATCCAGAATGACATAATATGATTTGTATTGTTGATAAGGTTCTTTGACTCGAACAAAACCAACATTGCTATCATCTTCCTCTCTAAAATGTAGAACATGTATAAAACAAGGCTGAGTCTACTAGGGCTGATTGTGTTATTTCGCTGCAATCTCGACATGACAACGCATGTAATTCCACTTTCTTGTGTGCTTAAACTCAATTTGTACGTTATCTAGAATAGCTACTGTGTTGACTATAAATACTTTTCTTTGCACTGGTGAGATACTCTTATCTATCAAGTCTTTTCATTTTCACTAGGTTTTTAAAATCATTTGATTCATATAGAAACAATCTGTTAGATTTATTTAACAGATAGTGTAAACTCTGCTGATGAAATAAGAAATAAGGAAAACAATTGATACGCAGATCTGTGTAACGTATCAAACAATAACTACACTGCTCTTCCTTAATGCTGAGGTTTTACTGCATGTTCCATCTCAATGCCATTACTGGCTCTCTTTTTTTTTTTAATTAAATATTATTAGCACTTATAGGTACACTGTCGGGTGATCTTGTGTTATATTTCCTTCTACAAGCTTAATGGTTTGGTAATGGTACTGCATAGAATATATCAGCATTGGGTGCACTTATTGATAGACTGCTTTATGGATCTATTGGGTGAATCAACATTTGCTACCACTCTTTTGAAAACAGACCCAGCATACATACAGTGGCTGTACTTAAGGAGGTGAGATGTCTTAAACAAGAGGGAACAGGATGTCTTCCTTGAAATATGACATTACAGTCTATGCTTACTAGAGGTGGGATGTTGTTTGTAGGATGTTTTTTGGAGACCGGTTTGATTACCCCCCCCCCCCCCCCCCCCCCCCCGCTATAGGGCAATTGGCATCTGCCTTACAAGGGTTTTTTCCCCTTTCCTTTGGATACACATAGTAGGGTTATAGGAATTTGACTGTTGTCTTTTTTCAACCCCATAAACTATGAACGCTTTCACATGAGCAGGGCCGCTTCTACCATGAGGCGAAATGAGTTTGTTGTTCAGGGCCACCCTTTGAAGAGTTTCGAAGAGTGGCAGATTTTATGGAGTGGCCATAAATGATACTGTCTGCTACACACCATTGACTTCATTGAGTCCATGATCTGCAAATGATAGCAGGACACAGATGTAGAATTCAATGAAGTCAGGACTGGACACAATGTGCAGCACAAGGTATAATGGTAGTATGGCCAAGAATAGGATCACCATGAGCAGTCACAATGAGTTGACTTCTTTTATTCTTGAAGAAGCAATAAATATTTGTATATAAAGAATTGTACACACTGGTGGAATTGGAAACTTTGAAGCTTTTTTTTTTATCTTGTCCTCACTAATGATGGAAGGTAATGCTTGGAGAAGGTGATTTAAGGTGGAGCTGGATTGCACTTATTATTATAAGCCGCAGGTTTTCTGCACACATGCCTTACTTAAAGGGGAACTCCGGATAAGAAAAACTTGTTTTCTATTAAAAGTACATTAAAAGTTATATAGATGTGTCTATACAATGTATTACTGTATTTGTACAGTTCTGCCACACTGGTAGCTGATAGAAATCCAGGAAGTGAAAAAAATGGTACCTGTGCCAATATACATTGTCTTCTGCTCCTGCTGCTATCCCCCCTTAGGAGACAAATCTTCCATTCTTCTGTCTCACATTGTGTGTGTTTGCTGATGATGCATACAGGGGGCTGGGCGTGATGTCACAGGAGGCTTGGCTGGATAACCCAATCCCCTGACTGATTCACCATCTCTAACTGGCCAGAAGCAGCTGCTGCACTAATTTTACTGATTGTAATGGATGGGGGCTATGATGATCACATGAGGGAAAGCATTGCATTCTAGGAAATGCCAAACCAGTAAGAGCAGAAACACAATACAGAGCAAACCCCCCCCCCCCCCCCCCAAACAAATGGATTTCAAAATTAGGATAGACAGGTAAGTAATGCGTTATGCTTCTGCTGAAGTTTCATTTTTTTAACCTCTACCTGGAGTTCCGCTTTAATTATGGTTTTCAAAAGGCTTGGGTGGTAATGAAGCAGTGTGGGCACTGAGGGGACACCATTTTAGGTTTTGTCTCAGGCAGCAGAAAACCTAGAATTGGCCCTGCACATTATGATAGTGAGGTTGTATTGTTTGCATCCAGATTTCCCGATTGCATACAGATACAAACGTTTTTGTTTGAAGTTCAGATAAATGTGAACAGTTATTTAATCTTGATGAATAAAAAAAGAAATATTAAGGGTTTTTCCAGGCTTAAATCCTTGATCCTATGTTGACACACGGTTGAAATTGAGTGGATGGCCACCATTTAAAATACTGCTAGTATTTTAAAACAATGGCCCTTGTTTTGAAATAATGGCCATTATATGATGGCCATCCACTAAATTTCAACAGTGTGTGAACATAGCCTTTCTGTGTTTTCAACCCACTCCTGGTTTTGGTTGCAAAATACTGACGAAAATACTGAGCAAATATACTGTGTAGGAACATACGGCTAAAAAAAAAAAGTTAAAATGTTTTTTTACAATACCCCAAAGCCCCCCCCCCAATAAAGATTAAAATCACCCCATATCCCATTATATAACGAAAACATAGAAATAATTTAAAAAATAAACAGATATGTTATATACCATAGCGTGTGTAATTGTCCAATCTATTCAAATATAATAATCGCCATCCCATGTGGTGAACGGCGTAAACGAAAAAAGGGAAAAGAGTGCCAGGATTACAGATTTTTTGTTACATTATATATATTAAAAATTCATAAAAAGTGATCAAAACATCCGATCTACACATGTATGGTGTTAATAAAAACTAGAGATCATGGCACAAAAAATTACACCCCATACAGCCTCATAGTTGAAAAGCTAAAACCATTAATAAGAGTCACAATAGGGCTGTTTTATTAATAATTAATGGCAAAAACATGTCAGGAAATGTGTGTAAACCTGCATATGGCTGTGTTCGGACTGACCTATAGAATAATGGTATCATGCCGCTTTTACTGTATAGTGCATTAGGTAGACACAGGAACCCCCCAAAAGTTACCATATTGCATTTTTTTTTCTAATTTCACCAGTTTATATTTTCATAAATAATATTTTTTAGGTTCCATCATACATGTTATGGTAGAATGAAAGGCGCCATTACAAAGTACACATATTCCTGTAGATAGAAACATTTAAGTGCTAGAGCTCTTAAAGGGGAAGAGGAAAAAAGGAAAGCGCAAAGATGAAAATTGGCTCAGTCCACTGGGTCATTTTGGGCTTGGTCCTCAAAGGGTTAACCATCACACATGTGCACTGCTACTCCATTCGTTGTCTTTAAGGCCACTGTAGGCTGGGGCTGTATGCACTTTTTCAGTTTTCCCTTTAGCAATAATGAATGGATTTTACATGCATGCATGTAGACAGTGGATAATTTCAAAGGGGGATTCTGGAGCTCTCATGATTAAACTCTTTGCCTGTTCTCCTATACTAGGTCATAGGAGATGGGTGTTGGTGGTAGGGAAACTCATTTAATCCATCTAATCTACTGAGACTGTAGCAAGTTCTGAATGAAAATATAAAATAGTTGCTTATGGCTTCCATTTCTAATTTAGGCAAATCCTGATGAACCCAATTGATTTCATTAGGGGTGCCACTATGCATTGTTTTTTTTTTTTACAGTAAGAATATCGCCACAGAGTTCATTGTTCTAGCCATCGAAATGATAGTAAATATGGAGGGGAATCACCAATGTATCTCCTTAAAACAAGTGTGAACAAAACCTTAAAAAGCCACACAATATTTTGCAAACACCTGCTTTGTGCAAAAATTGTATACTTTGTAACACTTTGCATGTGTGAATGAGCCTGGTGGTACAAATGGGCCAAAGTTGGTACAATTTACACCTGCAAAAACTGCTGATGTGCAGTTTTGAGGGTATCTGTCAAAATGTTATTGTTCAGCGATGTTATCCAAACCTGAACGTTCTGCGTTTGATTCCCTGTGGCTGCAGAAGTTTGATGCCACCCTGTAGAGTAAAACATGGATACTTCCATAGGCTATGTTCACACAATGTACGGACGCTGGCCGTTGTTTGGCACTGAAAAACAACGGCCCTTGTCCTGAGTGTCAAACAACGGTCGTTGTTGCATTAAAAACTGCATTGAAATCAAAGCACACAAGCCATAAATAATAAACCTCAATTATTTCAACATTTTGAGAACAGCAGCCATTGTTTGACTTCAATGCAACACATTTTCACTATGAAAAGAATGATCGTTTTTTTTTTCATATCCGCCGCGGAATGCCGTTAGCCTCCCGCTCATAATGGGACTCTTTGAGAGGCGTGCGCTCCTGCTCTGTACGCGCTGAAGAATGAACATGTTCATTCTTCAGCACGTACAGAGCAGCAGCGCGCACCTCCCATAGACTCCCATTATGAGCGGGAGGCTAACGGCATTCCGCGGCGGACAATTCCGTCGCGGAATTCCGCTAGCTTTGCTCAGTGGGAACGGGGCATAAGAGTGGATTTACAAGGAATGGGAACTAAAAAGGAAGGAAGTCTACTTCTGTCTCTGGCTCAAAAACTGCAGTGGCCATGTTTGACGGTAGTCTTAGTGAGCTGTCCATCAGTTCCACACACAATGAAAAAAAGTCCTCTATTTTTAAAAGATGTCTACAGATGGTTGGCAACCTCAATAAGAATTTGCAAATATTTTAAAAGCATTTATCAATGTAGTGCAGGTTACCAGTCTTCGGCTGTAAACCACTGGAATAATGTATTACTGTAACCAGTTAATCCACAGACTTCAAAGAACAAGCAGTCTTTTTTTTTTTTTTTTTTTCCTATAGTTTTTCTAAGAAATCACATCAAGCACTTTCTTAAGCTGCACTATGATAAAAGGTTAGAGTGATGAAAGCATTGTATCTGACAAATACTACACAGAAAAAATACAGCAAATAACACCAAAATAAACAGGTTTGCTGCAGACGGGGCAATATGAAATCATTTTTCTTTCCCCGAAAATTCAGAGTTTAATGCACAGAAGACGCATCACTTCAGCTGACATGTCTATTATTTCATATCTTCTGCTTTTTCAGCAGCAGGATGTTGTGGTATGTAAATGAGTAACTTTGATAATATCTGAAAACAATCTTTATTGACACAGTTACCTGGTAAGAAATCATTTTGAAACAATTTCTTTTTACTCTAAAAAACAGGAATTTATGTTTATTATCTTATTGACAGCTCTGAATAACATTCATTTCTCTCTTAACCTTCATGAACCCTCACTGCTCATAATGGGCCTATGCAAATGGGCCAGTGGTCAGCCGATGAATGAGAAATCTGTTATTCATCTGCTAATCACATCTTTTGTGTAAGAAACGAAACAATCTCTAGTCAGCAGCAGATCTTTCCGCAGATAAATGTGTGGCCAACTGTGATAAAGTTATAAGGCCCTGCAAACAATCTAGCAATTTCTCTTGTGGCCCGGACGCATGATTGGTTCATCCTTGTAAAGTCTCTACAAATGAGTGGCAATCTCATCGATCAGTGCTCGTTTTGGGAGCTTGTTGGGCCATGTAAAAGGGCCCTAAAGGATTTCCTGTGTATGTATGTTAGTTAAATCCATAATGTATATATATTATTAGATCATTTTATGAATGTTAGGGTTCTATGAATGCTACAAAGTCCTTCCTAGCTATATGGCAGAAGTACACATAATAAAACCACAAAACATGCTGTAAAATGAGCTTTATTTTATTTGCACTAAAAATGCACTGAAAAACAAGTCCTTTGTGAGTCGCCCTCCATGACAGCACCTTTGGAGGTCAATGCCCATGCGCTAGGGACATGAAAGACAAGAGAGGGTAAAAGGCACAATACCCCACAACACCTTTCTGTGATTTCCTATCCCTTTTGGGGCATGACAGTGAAGGTGTCTCTGTTATGCAGGTACCTGGCCAGATGGGATGCCTGTTAGGAGATCCAGACAGTGGTGGCACGATTGGGGTTCACCCTCCTTTTCTGATGATTTGAAGATGGTCATATTGGTATATAGATGCCTCGTGATGAACACTTCAGTCTTGCCTTTGTTGTGGAGAAACACACTCCCATAACTGACAGTCAGTTACTCATAGGGGTGATATGAGGGACAATAACAGCTCAGCGAAATGTGCAGGACATCCTGTAGTCATGTTTTGTTTCTCATGGCAAGGCTTGCAACTTAGAACTCTAACAATCGCCAAGAGTTTTCCAGAAAATTTTCTGCCAGATTGCAATACTTAGGGCCTTATTGCACAGAGTGATAATAAACAGAATCAGACTGATTATTACTGTGTGTAATAGAAACAACGATCATCGGATTATTATGTCTTTTGGTCCTCACCTAAAATCGTCAGCTGCCAACGCTACTACTTGTAGCGATGTGTGGCCAATGGGTGAAGACTGGGTAAAAAAAATAAGTGTATACATTACTTCTCTACACTCCCAGTGTTCTTCTACCCTCTGTTCAGTTCCTAGAGCTGCCACTGTAGCTTCAGAGCAGTCTCTGAACTGACAGGCCACTCAGACATTCACTGGCCGTGGTGTTCCTGGCTAGTGATTGGCTGAGCAGCTTGTCAGTTTAGAGACAGCTCTGAAGCTACAGCAGTGGCTCAGGGAGGTTAGCAGAGGGCAGAAAAACACCAGAAGCGTGGAGAGGTAATTATGTCCATGCAGCCCTCCTAGATTAAAACAGATGGCATTTTAGAAATAGAAGTGGTAAATATGCATGTAAATTGGAAATTATTTGCATTAAAAAAATTTATACAATAATGAGAAGGAAAAAAATTATTATACAGTGGTAACTTGGTTTAAGAGTAACTTGGATTAAGAGCATTTTGGTTTAAGAGCTCACAGTTTTTCGAAATTGTGACTTGGTTTAAGAGCATTGATTTGGTTTAAGAGCTCCCTGTACTGGGTGGGAGCGCGAGTGGAGGAGGGGCATGGTCTACATAGCAGGGTCTACAGTCCTATATTCTGACCCAGGAAGTCTCCCTTACCTTCCAAAGCATAGCAGATCCACTTCAGGCTGGGGCTTGCATCAGAGGACAGGATTGTGGAGGTAATCTCTCCATAGCTGTAACCCATCTCTTCCTGGACAGAGATTGCTGCATCTATGTGCCCACATATGTCCTGCTCATTCCTTCATGCTCCCTGCAGTCTCTGTCAGCCCTTGTTTCCCTTCCTCTCAATTACTGTACAGTAACTTACAATATCACATAATCTGCTGTGTCTTAATGTTTGTTTCATTTGTTTTACATGTTATTTAGAATAATAAATATTTATTTTTGTGTTATGGAACCAATTGTCGGCATTTCTATGATTGCTTATGGGAAAATTTGCTTTGTTTTAAGAGTCGATTTGGATTACAAGCATGGTCCTGGAACGGATTATGCTCGTAATCCAAGGCACCACTGTGTTACATTTCCATCAGGGGAATCGAACCAAAGCTCCAACACAGGCTGGGTTATTCAACTATATCTGATTGTGGATCAGTTACTGGTACAGATACTGACTGTCAGCTTGAGTAAGAAGGAGGCCAGACGGCATTGCTTATTCATGAAAAAGAGGGAGGAGGAAGCAGTGGTGAGGAGTGCTAGAGTGAGGCACAAACGCTCAGGCACAACTCCTCATTGACTCTTCATTACAGTAGGAGACCGGAGATTTCACATCCACTCCAAGGACAAATTGCCAAAAGGTACCATGCTCACTAGGAGACTGCACACTACTGTTGTGCTGTGTTTCTATAACTCCCACATAACATTAAGGGAAGTTACAAAAACATGTGGTACAGCGGACCCCTAGCACCCCAAAGCTTGATCTTAGAGAACCTTATTTATGAGGCTAAATGAGCTCATCCTTAGAGATGAAGCAGTGGTATAACATGTTAAAAGGGGGGACAGGGAAGTTGCCCAGGCCACAAAAGGGGCATTCTGTGGTTCAGGTACATTCTGTGCTGTGTTTTACCAATTTAGTAGTGCACCATAGAAACAGAGTAGTGTGCCACTAATTAGGTTGGCAGTCACTGTGTCTGTAGTCTTGAGCTAAGCTGCTGCTGGTGAAGAATGAGCTGCACTGGACTGGTGTCAAGTGGGCACATGGGAAGGGTTGGGTAAAAGGTGACTTATGATAGGGCAGGGTATAGGGATGATATGAGGAAGGTTAATGAAAAGATGGTTGAGGTAAAAAATGACAAGGGCTACATAGAAAAAGGGGAATGGGTGAGGAAGTGATAAAAAGTTGACTGAGAAAGCAGAGGATGTAGAAGTATGGCCAGAATTAGGTTGGATATGATGGCATGACATTGGGAAAGGAAGAATAAGGGGTAAGGGTGGAAAAAAAAACTCAGGACTCAGGGTTAGGGAGTTCCCATTTTTTACATTTTTTTGTATGGCAACACATGCTACACCACCGGAAAAACTATATGCAAATTAAATCAGATTTTTTTTCTACCAAGCTGCTATTTATACTTAGAAATAAGCTAAATCTCAAAATGTTGTCAACCTGATTAGAAAAAAGATACTTGTGGATAATACTATATGTGTGTGCTCATGAAAGTGGTTAATTTATCCATTATAAGGGAACATACTTTGTGGCAAACACACATAATGGGAAACACAAAGGAGTAATAGACATGCTTAAAATCATTAGGCCAGCTATTTTCTACTTTGAGCAATGATGGGGTCCAAACATTAGAGGAGAAAAAAGAAGTAGCCAAATGTAACTATGGTGCTAAATTCTGCTTAAAAGTAGTTACATTTTTTCTTCTTTCAGAAGTTTGCTTAATTTCTAGTATTTACTTTTTTAAATACTTCACTTTGTGTTTCTTAGGAGTTTGTGAAAAAATGCCAACTATTAACACAGCTGTTAGCCACTTTGGCAGGCTGTCAAAGTTAGGCTGTCTTTAAAACATATAGATCAAACCACGTACAAAACATATGCAACTGAGACACTTAAGAATGCATTTCAATAATGCTTGCTCTGCCATATAATTGCTTCCATACACAATGAACAAACTAAAATCAGGAGCTGAGCTGTGCTATGAAAAAAAAGTTTCTGAGTTTATTATAGCTAAATAGAAACACACACAGGGATAAATGAAAGGAAATATGTATTATTCGGTGACTCCATTCAGGAGAAATTAAAGGCCGCTTAAAAAGCATTTATCTCAGTGCCAGCTCTGATGAATGTATTTTTGACATAAAATATTGTCCGGCATTAGAAAAAGACCTTTAAACTGAGTTGTTTGTAGCATATAGACACTTTGAAAATGAGGTAAAGTGAAGTGTTTGGGATTAATTTAAAGCACGGAAAATAGATGCCAACTCAACATGCTAATCTTATCATGCACTCTATAGCCAAGGACAATTCTCCTTCTTCTGGAACTATACAATGGAAGTCTAAAAAACCACCCACAAAGCCGTTTTTCTTTCACATTTTTTCCACTTTGAAAAGCAAAAATGTTACTTGAACAGTTTATAATCCAAGCCAATTTTTTCTAGCGTATGGCAAATGGTTTAGCCATTTATTTTTGTATACTGGTATAGATGAGTGAATTCAGAATATTTTGTCAGCCAAATAGACTAAAATTCCCATTAAGGGAGTGGACCATTTGAATGGTGTGTCAGTCTTACCTCCAGCATAGGGTTATCTCAAAATCATAAGGCATACAACAAGCTGATCGGTCTGGGGCTGACTGCTGAGACCCCCTAGCCAATCCAGATAACAGAGGTAAATTGACCCCCCCAAATGAATAGAGTGGCACTGTGCATGTGCAGCCATTGCTTCAATCAGTACTGAGCTCAGAAATGTTTGGAAGCCCCACAGAAAATGAGAGTGGGTGGATCGTCACTGATCAGCTATTTATTGGATAGGGGATAACTTTATAACATTGGATAACCTGCTTAAAATCTTTAAATGATTCCTGGTTAGAAGTAGTGTTTTATTTTTTTTTTTTTAAATCAAACATATGCTACAAGCTATGATTAGAGATGAACGAGTAGTGAAATATTCAACTTTCGAGAACTCGAATCAAATAGGCACCGCTATTCGACTATTCGAACGAATATTCGATCCCATTATAGTCTATGAGAAAAAAATTCGAGGCACTTGGAATTCCAAATTCGACCACTTGGAGGTCACCAAGTCCCCCATGAAACCTCCTGTGGCATGGTGGGACTGTAAGAGGCAGTTCTATGCCTCTGGAGTGGGAATTGGAGTTCAGGTGGAGCTCCTGTTCCAGATACTCCACTCCAGCCCTAGAGCTAATGAGGCTCTGAAACCACCTGGTGGAGCTCTATTAGAGACTCCAGAGCTGCCCAGGTGATGGCTCCCAGGTGAAGAGAACAGGCAGCACTAGGCCTGTGGGAGCTGCAGACAAGAAGTCTGGGTGAGACCAGTGTACCTGGTCAAATAGAGCAGTAGGCTCAGAAAGTCAGCTAGGGAAGCTGTAATGTGTTAGTCAGTGGCTAGACAGCCCAGGTTTTATTTTATTGGCAGTGTTGCCTATGTCTTGTGTTATTTGAACGGATAAATAAAGCTGACTGAGGTCAGTATAAAGCATACAGCACTGACTGGACTGTAATTTGTGATGTGCCAACCGTCTCAGGCCCAGGAGATGGCGATCCCAGCGAGTGAGTAACCCCCAGATTGTCACACTCCCTAAACAATGCGCACACCTCCGGAATGACACTGTGACATTAGGGGGAGCATGCCTAGGTGCATCCAACATCCCAAAATCGCAGTATGATGCCACTCTCCACAGTTGCGAAGTAAAAATATTTGCGAACCTTTTACAAATGTTTACGGCAATGTTCACACATATCCTTAGTATTTCGCGCGCATGATTCCAATGTGTGTCCGTAGAGCGTCACGTTATTCGCGCGTATCACGCATTACGCTGTACAAGCGCTAGGCCGCAGCAGAGCAGAGATTAGGCAACTGGCACAATAGGTATCACATGCCTTTTACTGGGCAACCTGGCACAATAGGTATCACTTGCCTTTTACTGGGCAACTGGCACAATAGGTATCACTTGCCTTTTACTGGGCAACTGGCACAATAGGTATCACTTGCCTTTTACTGGGCAACTGGCACAATATGTATAACGTTTACGTGCCCTTAGTGGGCTAAACCAGGGACACTATAAGTCACTTGTACACACAGGGTATTGGAATGAATACACCTGCTGATGCTGCTGCTACTGTTATATCATCTATGTCTTAGCACTGAGAAGTGCTTTGGATTCAAAGATGACCTTTTTCGCTGGATATAAGCCCTGAAAGGACTTTTGGGTTCAGTAGTAATCCTGCCTAACCAAAACGCTACTAAAACCTATCTCTCCCTGCTCAAAGATCTCTCTCTGGCTAGGTTGAAAGCGCATCTGAGGTCGAGAGGCGGAAGTCAATTATTAAATATTCGAGGTGATGTGGTTCATCCAATAAGGGTAGACGCCGTTTTTCGCGCTGCGTGCGTACTCCCAGGGTCCCTCGCGGCCTCCCTGCATGGTGATTGGATTAAAAAAAGCGCCAAGTGCGATGGGAGGGCTTTCGAATGTTTCCCGCGTATTTGTCATACTACTTGATTGAATTTGAATCTTTCAAATACGGCAACATTCGATCGAGTACCATCTTGATCGAATCGTATTCGCTCATCTCTAGTTATGATCAATTTGGCTGTTCACCATGTTTTGACTGTCATGTGAAACAACTGTCCTACATGTGATAGGCTATGTGATAGTTAACATATTTGTAAATCACTTAATTTAGCAAAAAATAACCCTTTTTGCCAGAGAAAAGCTCTGTTACAGTATCTATGTACTTTATAAAGTATAGGTATAACAACTAATGACCTAGGGAAATAATGATGGAAAAATGTAAGGAGGAACTTGCCCAGTTGCATAAGATTTTACAATCAACACTGCACAACCGAATCTGTAGTTCACTCACCCTATAAAGGAAGGAGGATCCTAGGACCACTGTAATCCCTGACGAAGGTGTTCTCACTGAAACACGTGGGATTTTTACAGAGGATCTGTAGCTGAAGAAGAGTGACGTCACTCAGGACTGTCTCAGTTCACTATGGAACTATTGTGCTAGTGTATGGTGTTACCGGCCGGAACACTGGACTAGCAGGAAAACAATTGGAAGACTTTGCATTGAACAGAGTAAGTTGTGAGCTCCCATCATGGACTTTATTAGAATCTCTACATGGCAAAAACTAGGTAGGGATCTATGCTATACCTCAAAGGTAAAATCAAGGCTCTTATCTCTGACCTCGGTCCTGTAAATGAAAGTCAAGGTGTAAAAGTGTGAGTACTGCTGGCAATGAGCCAAGCTGTGGTCCTGCCCATACATGGAATAAATGAGAATTAGCTGTGCTCCGTGGAGCGGACTATCAGGGGCTCAGTAACAGCAGTTAGAGCAATTCATTTTGAAAACCAATTCAGTAGGAAAAACAAAAGTACAAAAGAACTATAGTGCCACTTGCATCCACATATTGGTTACACCAGAACAAAAGAGACATATAGCAGTTTAGGGGCCTGTTACGAGTTTTGCATTGAGGCCAAAGAGCTATAACAAAAATTACATTTAGTTGGAAAAAAAACCTAGTCAAGCACTATGGGAATTCCAGCTAAGCATGGCTTTTTATCTTACGAATGTCTCCACTGTCAACCTGTTGCATGCGCTGCAATTTGAATTTCAAGGTATTGGTTCCCTTGCGATAAGTAGCCACATAAATTATGACACCGTAATAAACATGCTGCAATGAATTGAGTCTAATATATTATCAGCTATTGTGTACTACATTCTTGACTCTGCCAGGTCATAAACAAGTAATATATCATAGTAATACAACTTATATCTGTCACAGGAAGCAAAGTAACCTCTAGTTTATTATTAGACATTGAACCATTTAATGTCATGAGCGATATTGAAAAAAAATAAAATAAAACCACAATATGTAGTGTACATACTCATATGGCGTGCTGCTTTTTTCCTTGTTTTGCCATGATGGTTTGTATTCCATTTGACAAATGAAGTGTTGCTTTATTTAATCAGCACTGCTTCTTAGATTAATACGATAAGAGGAAAGGGCTCAATAGAAGGAAGAAACCTTTGATCTGATTAAGATTGCCATCTTCCAATTTCACCACCACATCTTTTTATTTGGAGAGCATGAAACAAGTCACATTGTTCCGAGCAGAGTATTTTTAAATGAAGTCTTTGAGAAAAGAAGATCTTTCAGATAGCTCATTGATGTCGATAATAGCTTCTACTGAATTACATAGTCAGACTGTTAACATATATTTCAGCAGCCTTTACACTAAATCTTCTATGGGAAACATAATCAACCAGTTTACTGTTATTCGTCTCAATTGTCCGCTGCGTATTTTGTGTCATGTAACCCACATTACATGAGTGATTGTATGCCAACTATCAGAAAAGTGGAGAAAGCCATTTTATTTCATAAAGGTTAAGTAACAAAAGGAAATATCTGGTTTCATAGATTTCTTTATTAACAGTAGAAAAATATATAAAAACATTGAACACTATTCATCATATTTGTGAATAAGCCGGTTATTCAGTAGGTTAGCATAAAAGGGACTCGCACATTGATACTAAACAGAAGGAAATATAGATACATACAGGGTCGCTTGTCTAAAGCAAATTGCTTTGATCTACTATTGCTTATTGCATTGCTTATTTTTCTCTTAAAGCATCACTTTTAAAAATAGGCTGTATACAGTCTACATACAACTGGAAAGGGCATTTTGGAGGAGCATTGTGGAACAGCTCTGTTAAGACCCTATTAAATGAGTCGATTGTCTGACCGATCAGGCAGATAACAACTAGCGTAATAGGGCCACTAATCAGCCGACAAACAAACATACGCTCGCTCATCAGCTGATCACTTACTTTAACCCTTAGAGGACCAGGCCAATTTCAATTTTTGCGTTTTCGTCTTTTCCTCCTTGTGCTTAAAAGGCCATAGCAGTTGCATTTTTTCACCTAGAGACCCACATGAGCCCTTATTTTTTGCGCCTCTAATTGTACTTTGCAATGTAAGGCTATGTTCACACAACGTCAAAAATTGAGAAAAAACATCTGATTTCGCTATTTAAAATGCAATTGCATTGAAGTCAATAGGAAGACGGACGTCCTATGCACACAATGCATTGAAAAATGGACGCGGACGTCAAAATAATGAACATGAACATTATTTTCGGACGTTTTGTATTCGTTGTTCACACACAGTTTCTTTTATTGTCACCGTTCTTTCTCCGTTTTTACTATATTGTATTCTTCTACCTACCTCAGCTATCTTCAGCAGTCCTATAGTGTGTGAAGAAGCCGCTGTCCAGTGTGCATGTTGCAGCTCTATTGCTAAAGGGTCACTCAGTGTAACGCCTGGAGTAGTGGATCCACTGGACCGTCACCAGCGATGGCACTAACCTCACCAGGGAGCGGAGTCTAAGGGGCCGCTGGTTTTCACCAGAGCCCGCCGCAAGGCGGGATGGACTTGCTGCGGCAGGCGACCCCCAGGTCGCTACCCCTGGCTTGGTTGCTAATGACGGCAGGCGAGGCGTGGCAGGAGCAGTAGGCAGGAGATAGTGCAGGCAGAGGATAGTAGACGTGCTAGCAGGTGGCGGACAGGACTCAGGAACAATGGGAAGGCAGCGGGCAAGGACTAGGGACAAGGACTGGAGACAGGAACAAGGGACAAGGACTAAGGTCAGGAACAACAGGGAGCTGGGCCAAACGCTATGGGAAGCATATAGAGGCTCCAACACCTGTAGTGGGACAGGGCTGGAACTTATAGGGGAGTGATTGACATGTGGACCAATTAGGAGCGCACTGCCCCTTTAAATCTGAGACAGCCGGCGCGCGCGCGCCCTAGGAGGCGGGGACGCGCGCGCCGGCCGGAACAGTGAGAGACAGGAGCGGAGGAGAGGTGAGGCGCCCCCAGGGGCCGAACTAGCAGCAGCGCCGGGTCCCTGCACAAGGACCCCGGCGGCTGCATGGGGCAGGAGGAGGTCGCGGCGGCGGCCCGGAACACGGGACGCCGCTGCGGCCGTGACACTCAGGACCCCCATTTTTGTGATAATTTTTTGTGATCAGTCAGGGTCACAGTGGTTGAACCCCCATCAATCACTTATCATCTATCCACAAGATATGTCAAATTATAATCATAGGATAATCCTTTAAGGAAAAAAAAAACAAAAACATTTTGTTTTTGTGTTGTCATACTCTAACAACCATAACATTTTTACTTTTTAAATGGTATGGTTGTGTAAGTATTTTTTTGTGGAATAGGCTGTGGTAGTTTTTATTGGTACCATTGTGGGAAGCATGTGACTTTTTTATCATTTTATGGGAAGATGAGATAAAAAGAATTGTAATTTTGTCATTTTTTTTATTTATCCTTATAGCGTTAACAGTGATATAATTTATTCTATAAATTTTCTGCAGGCCATTACAATTACGTCAATTAAGAATTAAACAATTTTTTTTTTTTTGCATCACAATGTGTGAGGGCTTGTTTTTTTGCAGAACAAACTTATTTTTCTTCCTCTTTCTTGTAGGCAGGGTGACCAAAATCAGCAATTTTGTCAATTTTTTTTTTTACTTCCTGTGTGCTTCTTGTCCATTGGTAACTATTTGTGAGACATTCATTGTTCATTGAACCGTTGAATGGAGCTACATGTTCTACCATACTTGTGTATGCTATATAAGTACAGTAAACCCGCCTGAAATGCATTTCCACCATGGTGAATGTTCTATTTTTTAATGCATACTAATGAAATACATAAGTTTTAAGGAGTTTCAAGCAGTACTAGCATTCTCCCCTTTAGGCTATGTTCACACTGCGTATGATTCCAGCCGTAGGGCGAACCGCGAATATATGCACGTAGTTTTGAGGTTGATGCGTTCGCTTGAAAGTATACGATATACGCCCGCACAATGCACACTACGTATGAGCTTACGGCCGGATCGTATACGGCGCCGTGAAAAATTAACAAGACCATTGTTTGAGGACGAAAATGTTGAAACTCACGGCCGTGGATTTCCATGCGGTCCCGTACGAAGTACCTTTTTCAGCCTGTTTCAGATCGCTTCGAAACAAGCTAGGGAAGCATAACTCTACTACGGGCGTATGTTCGCAGTTCGTATGCATCCTGCCGCATGTCGATTTTTCCCACGCCCGTAGTTTCAGCCGCACATGTACGGCGGCGTACGAAATGCGGCCGGACTCACACGCAGTGTGAACATAGCCTAAAACTGCAATTTATGTGAGCCACTGCACCTTTGGCTGGACCAAACATACCTAGAAGCAAGAACCACAGTGGTGAGCTGATTTCATAGGTTGTTATATTTGAAGGAGAAGGAAGTCCTTCTTTATATTGTGTTCACCTTCAAATTTGTTTCTGGCTTTGGTTCACAAAACATCAATAACTGCACTAAAAACAACAAAAAATGTAGGATGTAGGATTTTATGCTAACACAAATTTATTATGTTATGTTATTAATATATGTTATGTTATTATGTTTTGCTATGTTCACACAACGTCAAAAATAGAGAAAAGGAGGCTGATTTTGAAATTTGAAACTAACGTCCGTTATTGCCGCAATTTGACTGCTATGGCAATGCATTGCAGTCAGTGGAAAAATGGATGTCCAATGCGCACAATGTATTGAATAACGGACGTTTACCGCGAACGTCAAAATAATGAACATGATCATTATTTTCGGACTTCTTTTGGAAACAGTGGACTTTTTTATTAGTTGTTCACCCACAGTTTTTCTTTTGTCACTGTTCTTTCTCCATTTTTACTAATAGATTTAATGGACTTTTCAATTAAGACACACCCAAAGGACAATTAGTAACCCCAAACTAGAATAATGTACCAACAGCTGTCATTGCACTAAGAGGAGACCAGACAGCTAAATGACGTACGTTATTTTAGACTCAAAAGGACGGACGTCATTTTAAACAGAGCTGAAAAAAACGTTGTGTGAACATAGCCTAAGATTGTTCAAGCCCTTATCTGTTTGGATGCTCTCCTTTATACTATTTTAAGTTCTAGGGTCTCATTTCTATAAATAGGTGCCCAGAATGAATCTGAATATTCTAAATGAGGTTTTACCAGTGGTTTGTAAAGTAGCAGTAATAGTATGACCCTGTCCTGTGAGTCTCTTTATAACACATCTTGTTTATTTGCCACAAATACCATGTTAGGCTAGGTTCAGGCTATGTTCACACAACGTCTTTTCATCTCCGTTTAAAATGACGTACGTCATTTTGAGTCTAAAATTACGGTCGTTATTTAGCAGCCTGACCTCCCCTTAGGGCACTGACAGGTGTTTGTACATTATTCTAGTTTGGAATTACTAATCGCCCTTTGGCTATGGCTTAATTGAAAAGTCCATTGAATTTAATAGTAAAAATGAAGACAGAACGGTGACAAAAGAAAAACTGTGTGTGAACTACAAATAAAAACATCTGCTGTTTGCAAAAGACGTCCGAAAATAATGATCATGTTCATTATTTTAATGCCCGCGGCCGTTGTTTGACGTTGTGTGAACCTAGCCTTACAGTTTTATGTCATTACAATAATACTTCACTCCTAAGAGTGCTAATAACAAATTACAATAGAACAGAACTGTATAACTGAGGAACTCATGCCATGAAATGCCATTAAAATATCATTAGCTGAAATCATGTTTGTTTTGGCATCTAAAACTACTGTTGTTATATTCATTAGTTAAATAGTTTTTGGGCATAAGTCTATTTTATCCAACAAATAGATGTTGTTTTAATTTCTGTCTCTCATAATCCCAGATATGCTATTGACAAAAGAAATCATGTGTGCTTAGTACTACTAAGTACAGAAAGTAAATTATTTGGGCAAAATTAGAGGTTGTTTACTTTGAAGTAAGTGTACAAGGGGGTTTTATACATAGCTTTTATTCAATGCCACTGCTTTGTTTTGAACCAAAGCGAGACGTGAATTCATCAGGAAGGAGAATAAAAGTCTTTTTATATTTGCCATAAATGTTTACCAGCTCCCCCCCCCCAAAAAAAACAAAACATACTGAGATGCCTAAATTACTGAAAATTTAGAAACATGTTGTTAAAGAATCTGCTGCCAGTGGTAGCCTTCCTGTAAGTCAATACTTAACAGAAACTAGAACCCTGCATTACACTAGTGAAGAACAAGAATTCTCCCCAAACAGCTGTCAACAGATGGTTAGTATTCTTTTTGAAAGAGATTGTGATTTGACATGTTTCAAGGCTCTTTAACAGGTTGTCTTGCATTTAACAACTTTTCATATATTGCTGCTGTTATACAGAAAATAGAGAAGAGTTAAGCTCGAGCTCGCTTGGGCTCATTCGAACTGGTGGCTGAAGTTGTTGGCTGCAGTTGGATGCATCCAAATTCTTCAACCATCAGTAATCAAATGTTGTATGCTCGGGTTGATTCATCTCTGATCAGAACAAAAAAGAGCCTATGCTTACCTCTCCGCTCTCCCCTGGTGTCCTCCTAAGGGTTCCCTGATGTCCTCTTACTTGTCTTTGGAGTGACAGCCCGCTCAGCCAATCACTGCCTAATATGGGATAGTGAAAATGCCAGTCATTGGCTGAGCGGAATATGAGTCTGTCTCGGAAGTGGAGGTGGCTGCGATCAGCTGGGGACACCGGAGACTTGTAGGGGGACCCCTGGAGAGAGCAGAGAGGTAAGCATAGACTCTTTTTTTGTTTTCTCTATAACTGCAGCAGTGTATTAAAAGTTTTCAAATGCAGAACAATCCCTTTAACCCCTTCATCTGCATGTATGTCCAGTGTTGCTCCCTGTTAGCCCAAATCTATATGAATGAGTTATACCATCTTCATCCAAAATCGCGAGTGGCAACAGGTCCAGTCAAACAGCCAAGGTGTCATGAATGTGCCTGGGATGAACTCCGTGCGCCCCTCGGCTCGTGCTGCACGGCTGAGATGGTGCTGATATTCAGTGTTTTGTATGTCTTGTGCAGTAACCTGAACCCTGTCTGAACACTGGCCTATTTCTATCATGATGTTCAGCCCCACCCAGACCTGTGTGCTCTGGCTATTAAGGAGTTACACTGCTGCCAGTTCTGATCCGCAGGTGATTCTGTTTGGAACCAGGAGCCTTGTCCAATAGGGGCTGGGAGTTTCTCCTTATTCCGTATAAGTGTTTGGCTGAGGCTCATTCTGGTGCCGGTTATTGAACTTGTCTCAGCCTGCTTCTGCCTCTGTTTAGCTCTGTGTTTATTCTGACTATTTTGCCTTGTTTTCTGACTATCCTTGCTTGCTGCCTGCCCCTGACCATATTGCCTGATTATTGACCTTGCTTTTTGGATTGTGTTTTTGTACTGCGCTGCCCGATTTTTGTGACCTGGACTGTCGACCATTCTTTATTGTGTTTTGTCTGTCTGTCTTGTCTTTGTGTCCCACCAAGCCAGTACAGGGACCGCCGCCAAGTTGCCCGCCGCCATCTTAGGGTGGATTGCGGCAAGCAGGTAGGGACAGTGGGCAGGGTTCAGCGTCAGGGCTCACTGTCTTGTATTGTCCTGCTGTCCGGTTCCTGACACAAGGACCTTTTTCTGCGATTGCTCCATTACAGATTAATTAGTCGCAGTGAGAATGACAGGAGGGTTCAGCTTCTGACAGCTCTTCTGGTCTTGATTTCCTCCTCTGTGTGTGGGAGGAATTCAAAGCCAGGAGAGAAGAACAGCCTTGGCAAAGTACAGTAAGCACAAACATACACATTATCCTTTCCTTATTTGCCCATAGAGACCAATCACAATGCAACTTTAATTTTGTATTCTGCTTTTTAATAATAAAAGCTGCCCTCTGATTGGTTGCAATGGACAACAATGGCAACTTTTCTTTCAGATAGCTTTTATAAGTCTTAACTGAAAAAAATAACAGTTAGTACTTTATTTTTTTTGCTCTTACTGGGGCTGTTATGTTGCCTGACTTTTCTGCTACCTATGACTAGGAACAACCACCATCTTTTCCCACACTCTGTTGTGCTAGTTTAACATCCTAAAAAATTGTATACCCATTCTATTGTTTCAATTGACAGTGGACACAAGTAGCCAAGTCCCATAGTTTGGTACGATCAGTATGCACTTTTTTTACTTTTATCTACAGGCACTTGTCGGTATTTGTCTTATTCTGCGTTCACAAAGCTTTAATGCTGTATGTCCCTTTTTTGAGATGCCAACATATACCGAGGTACATAGCCACAGTCCATTTTAATGGCCCAAATGTAGTCACAACCAGTGACTATGCTCAGGCCCCTTCCTAAGTGTACATGTTTATTTTGCTGTACTCTATAGCATGGTGTGCTGTGTTATTTAGTACAGCAAAATAACATGTACATGCTGTAAGTCAATGACAAAATGTAGTCACTAGTGGGCTATGATTGTTTAATAAAGTGAATGGACTGTGCCCCTTGGTATATGTCAGCATCCCTATTCAACCGAGAAAGTTATTTCCTTCCCTTTATGTTGGACATGTTCATGAAGCCAAATTGTTCACCTATTCAACATTATTTTGTGTCATGTCTGTGATTTGCATATTTGCTATAGAGTAAAAAGGTTTGAAGAGCATCCCCTATGTTTAACATTTTCCAAAGGTTGTAGAATAACTATGTCAGTTTGATAATACTTTACACTAGTTTATGGAGAAGAGGTTCAGGAGACATGACAATTAAATGCCCGTCTACATATTGACCAGTAGGTGGCAGCAATATTCCTAACAATAAAAACACAACTGGGAAGCTGGATCCATTGGGTTGGCTGTATAAATGGAAGAGAACATGATGCTTTATTCCGCTTTTATGTTGACAGCTTAGTGCAGGTCATGGCCTAAAATGTCAATGTGCTTTGTGAAAAGGAACGCATTGCAAGTCTTACATTAATGAGTAATTTAGCAGAACATTGGTCTACTCCAGCAAATCCTATTTGTCTTTGTTAGTCTATTCATGATTCTTATATAGCATCTCAATGACATTAATTACATCCATTTTTCAGGTTATATCCAACATTCTACAGGTTGATAAACTGTATTCACCAGTGTCCACCAATTATTTCTCTAGCTGTCAACATAATTTCTAAAGGATGATAATTATTTCTTTAACCTGATAATTTCTAAAAGATGATAATTATTTCTTTAACCTGATATTTTTATATATATATATATATATATATATATATATATATATATATATATATATATATAACAATTAGTCATCCATAAAAGACAAAAGAATAATAAATCCACCAATTTGTAAGCAAGACATGTTTAAAGTTTTCATAAAGCTAACTAAAAGCTTTTATGAATTTAACATTTATTTTATATGAAGTCACCATAGAGAAGGAATAGCAAACCCCTCACTGGTCTCTCAGTCTTAACCCTCTCCTAGCAGCAAGCAGATGATACGTAGGCAGCAGACATATGGCACACAATGAATAGTATTCTATATTTATTAAACCTTCTTTACTAAGCAGGTGTATGAGATCATTAGCCGAGCACACCTGCTGTAACTATGCAAGGTGCCAGGTTACAGTAAATTGCCTTGTCAGTTACTATACCTATGAGAAACACACTCATGTTTACACCATATCATTGTCTAGTCCTACCAAATAACTTTTAATGTAGAAATAAATGTACTATGTACAGACATATGAGTCTTCCCAAATAATATATAAATCACTGTGATTTACTGTGAATCTCAAACCTGGCCAGTATAGTCTACAACCTCTAATTCAGTCTTCAGTCTATTTTTTTTATTTACTACACTTAATACATTAGCTGACATACTTGACTTTGTGTGATGTGAATCAATCCGTGAATCTATTTATACACTAAAGCCATATACCTAGCAGATTTATAACATACCCCCTGCTGTAGATGAAGCTGGTACTGTAATGGTGCGTTCACACAGAGAGATTTATCTGACAGATTTTTAAAGCCAAAGCCAGGAATGGATTTGAAATGGGGATAGATACCAGTCTTTCCTTTACAACCTGTTCTCTTTTTATAGTCTGTTCCTGGCTTTGGCTTTAAAGATCTGTCAGATAAAGAAACTGGTGATAAGGGGAGTTGGACTACATATCCCATAAACACTGGCTCTTTTCTGTTCTTGCAGCCTCAGCTTGTGGGGGATAGAGCATTGGGGGGGGGGAGGGAGGGGCTGAACAGAGAATTGTGGCTGGAGAAGGAGGCGAGAGCTACATTACCATTGGACTCCTGGTGTCCTGAATATATGTCCTGTGGGATGATGGATCACACTTTTAGGAAATTTTCTGCTTCCAACTACATAAAATTAGGTATATTTATACTTTTGGGAAGATCTTTAAACTTAATTGTGACAAGTTGGGGAAAAAGGGGAAAGACTTGAGAAAAAATGGCTGCTGGTGAGAGAGAGAGATAGGGGTGGGAGAGCAATAGGTCTTTGTGTGAAAACAAAGTGGTATTAGTATGAGGAGGGAAATACCTGGGGGAAGGAGGAGGCAAGCCAGGGAGAGGAGGGGGTGGGGGTCATAGGTATATAGGGAAGGAAGCCTGATCAAAAGCAGGACACATTTTTCAGATCCCTCCCACCCCCTATTGTTTTGTTGTATGGTTCATGCAATTGTCATTTTATTATGTAGAAGGTTGTTGATCTAGGGATTTATTCTGATTGCCAATTTGGAGTAGTGAAGGAATTTTTTTCCTGTAATGGGGCAAATTGGCACCGGCATCATGAGGGTTTTTTTGCCTTCCTCTGGGTCAACACATTAAGGTTATACTGTAGGTTGAACTTGATGGACTATTTTCAACCCTATTAACTATGTAACTATTATGTGAGGTGGAAATCGCGATACTTCATCCAAGGTTTTGAAGGGCGCCTTAGCCCCAGGAATGAACTCTTTTAGATTTCTGGATGAAGGGTCGTGATTTGCGTCAGGCCTCCTCATTTGTTAATGTTTCAAATAAAATGCAACCTACGCTGCAATATTTTCCACCAAAGTATGTTGTGTTTGTATTTATTGGGGTTTGTATCGTATAGGTTCTTGAGTTACTGTAGGAGTCAGGTTAGCAGGTTCACCCCTTATAAGAAATTGGCGCACATATTTCATGTATGGATGTGATTTGCATTCCAAATCAAACATTTCTTGTCATTCTCATGAACCTTAGTCATCTGTCAGTTGAAAATGCTTCAAAGAAAGCAGCTAGACCTGGGTGTCTTTACAGAGACCAGTTTTTAGGTGGTCTTTAGGGTATTACTTTCTACAAAAACACATGCTGAAAAGATCTTACGAAGGAAGAAAACAGTCTAATTATTTGCCTAATTTGCAGTGCTTTGAAGAGTGTTAACACATGAACTGAGTTGTAAAGCAAAACCAGAGAGAGGCAAGGCAAGGGAGGAGGCATCTAAGAGCGACCATACACCATTCAATAATCATTATGATTTCTCGCATATGAGCAGTAATAATGATAATGGAGCCGTGTAAGTGGTAATAAATGGGGTGATGCAGTGCCTACTTTTCTCTTCTGCCCAATTTGACATTGGGCATGAAGGGACACTGCTGCACACCTGCTGAGACAGTTCTTGGGCCAACCTCCTTATACTCTACAAGTATGGTATACATGTTGTACGTTACTTAAAGCAGTATTTTATAAATTTATCTGGGTACAATATGAAAATAAGAAATAACACATACTTAAATGAGAAGTCCGGAGGAGATTTTTTATTAAAGTGTTGTATTGCTCCCGAAAAGTTATACAAATCATCAATATACTCAGTGTCCCTCCAGTGCCCTGTGTCCCTCAGTGTCCCCCTGCCATCATCCTCTCCAGCAGCCACAGCCCGTACAGCTCTGGGAGTCGGGTCATGACATCACCATTTTATCCAGGAAGTGAAGCCTTGATGTAGTAGTAAGTGCAGGCACTTTATGTGCATTTCCCCTAATAAGTGTATATTGGGGATTTGTATAGCTTTTGGGGGGCAATACAACACTTTAATAAAAAAAATTTGCCGGACGTCCTTTTAGCTTGCTCCCTTCAGGGTACCCCTGCAATGTCTTATGGTTTCCTGCTGAAGACTCTGGCTGCTACTTTCAAGACAGATTCATCTCAGCATTGATTGCCGGCTCAGCCAATCACCAGCCACAGTGCTTTCCCTTCTCAGACAGTAATTGGATAAGCAGGCTGTCATTGCAGAGACCAGTGAGATTGGAAGTGGCAGTCAGAGCATTCAGCAGGGGACTGTAAGACATTGCAGGGAAAGCTCCAAGAAAGAGAGGTAAGTATGTGTTATTTTTTAAAAATCTGTATCCAAAATACCCCTTTAATAAAGTATGTATGAACATACATACATATATATAGACACACATCACACACTTCAGTAACTAATCGGCATGATGTTGACCCCCGGCACCCCCGGATCAGTTGTTTTGCGCAGCACTACACGTGAATAGAGTTTGTTGTTTGTGTCGCCGTGGTGACCTGTAACTGCAGCTCAGATCCTGTTCAAGTGAAGAGAAGCTCAGCTCAGATGCTGGGCACTGTTTATATCAATGTCTAATTTGGGCTGTGAAGGCTAAGGGCTGATGCTAAATGTATTTATTCTTCTATTTTTAACATTGGGTGTTCTTTACATAATAAATTTATATATTAGAGAGATATAGCGTTGTAGCTACTACAGTTTGTTCTATATGAGAGCTTTTTTCCCTGTTCGCATATATGCATGTTTTTATCTCTTTTTATAGTGATTAATAAAGTTTGGATTTCTATTTGAAGTATAATATTAGCTTTGGTGTACCCTTTCTTTGTAGGATTGTTGTAATTTAAAATAAATATAATTAAGTTTGACAATTGGTGTTAACATTAAACCCCGGATCAAACATTGCCTAATTTAATTATTCAATATCAGGATTTCTAGCATAAATTTACAGTACTACGATTAAGGTCAGCATATTATATTCTGTTTTTAGTTGCTGTAGATAAGCAGCTAATACTCTCCTGAGATTAAATTCTGTATTGAAGAAAAAACATCACAAAATGGTGTCTAGGCAGCTTTTAATGGCTAAAAATTATATTAGTAATGCAGAATTTAATATATTAAATTAGTAAATGGAGAGAAGAAAATCCCAAGTTATTGATTTGTAGGAGCAGCATGAATTCTAAAAGCATCTTTTTCCTATATAAAGAGAACTGGTCATCACTTACATTCTGCCCAACTGACAAGTCTTTGGGGCTCATAGCTTCTCCTCATCCCTGTAGTCTCAGTTTATAGATCTCTCTCCCTTTGAATATAGGTAGAGATCTTTTTTAATCAAAGCATGGTAGGCAGATACCACCACGGGGGCATCCTGATAATTTGTGGTTTAGGCAGCATGAATGGGATAAAATGGAATAATAATTAGAGATAAGCGAGCATGCTCTATTGAGTATAGTATTTGCTTGAGTATCGGGCTACACAAAAGTATTCGATGGAGCGAGTATATTGATGCTACCTCATCCTTAATAATGCATGTGTATGGACATAAGAGAGATGTTAAAATCTATTTTTTTTTACTTTGGCAGCTAGGAATTATCACGTCTCAACTGCTCAAATTTCAAGTAATCTGTCATGTTCGGTAAGGATCTCCAACTTGGTTCCTACACTGAAATAAATGCACAGGAGGGGGAGAGACGTCAGACAGGCTGGGTAAACAACAAAGGGGCATGTATGAGCATAAACACTGAGGGGGCATTCCCACAGTTCCTGACATCATTATTTGTATTGATGTTGGGAGTTCAGAAACTTTTTAAATCTTTGCGCTACTGTACTGACACAGCTTACAGCTATACTGACTATTATAGCATTTTTATTTTATGTGTGCAGAGTTGTAGTCTTCAGTAGTTTTTATTGTTACCTATTTGGTTGAAATGGGATGTTTTGATCACATTTTATAAAATTTTATTTTAAATGTGAAGTTACGGGGGAAAAAGCAATTATTGTTTTTTTGTTTTTTTTTTGCTTATGGCATATGTTTATTTTTTTATTAAACTTTTTATTTAAAAAATAGGAAAAGGGGATCATTCAAACTTTTATTATGGAATTTAATTATTTATATTTTAAACGTTTTTTTTTATGTTTTCAATTCACTTTTGTAGCAATACAATAATTACTCATAGAGATCAATATATATATATATATATATATATATATGTATATAGTGAATTGACTCACAATCTCGACAATCAATTTTTTCAGACTGGAGACAGGCTGAAGCAATCACAGAATCCGGCAGATGCGGGAGGCCTAGAAGAGGCTGCACTGATAAAGGATCGGCTTCCTGCAAGCTCCTGAGCCCTCTCTATACTCATTTCACAACACTAAGATGAGCATGCTCGTCCTGTATCGCCAACCGATTAATCACACCCATTGTAATGTGTATAGGGTAAATAAGAAATAAAGGCCCTTTTACACAGGCAATTATTGGATTTTTTGTCCAAAATAAAAAAAATTGCACATAAATCTGGATAAAAAGAAGCTAGTATAAGCCACACACCCCTGAGCGTAAAAGGTTTTAAAAGGCGCATCTGGCATAAACTGCCCAAAAATAGTTCAAATTGTGCAAAAGCTTGTACCAAAATAATGGTGCAAAAAGAATGATAAATATGCCCCTATGTCTAGTTTATTCTGGCATCATTTGGTAAACATATTTTATTTTTTTAGCGTGTTACAAGGCTTAGAAATGTATCAGCAAATTATCACATTTTCTTGAATGTTTCCAAAACTGATATTTTTAGAGGTCAGTTAACCCTTAGAGGACCGGACCAATTAAAATTTTGCGTTTTCGTTTTTCCCTCCTTGTGCTTAAAAGGCCATAGCACTTGCATTTTTTCACCTAGAAACCCACATGATCCATTATTTTTTGCGCCACTAATTGTACTTTGCAATGACAGGCTGATTTTTTTCATAAAGTACACTGCGAAACCAGAAAAAAATTCAATGTGTGGTGAAATTGAAAAAAAGCATTTCTTTTATTTGTTTTTTTTTTTTCGTTTTTACGCCGTTCACCCTGGGGTAAAACTGACTTGTTATATATGTTCCTCAAGTCGTTACGATTACAACAATATATAACATGTATAACTTTTATTGTATCTGATGGCCTGTAAAAAATTCAACCCATTGTTAACAAATATATGTTCCTTAAAATCGCTCTATTCCCATGCTTATAGCGCTTTTCTCCTTTGGTCTATGGGGCAGTCATTTTTTGCATCATGATGTGTTCTTTCTATCGGTACCTTGATTGCGCATATGCGACTTTTTGATCACTTTTTATTACAATTTTTCTGGATTTGATGCGACCAAAAATGCGCAGTTTGCACCTTGGATTTTTTTTGCACTTACGCCATTTACCGTGCGAGATCAGGAATGTGATTAATTAATAGTTTGGGTGATTACGCACGCGGCGATACCAAACATGTTTATTTATTTTTTTTATAACATGGGAAAAGGGGGGTGATTCTGACTTTTATTGGGGGGGGGGCTTTTTATTGATAATAGGACTTTTTTTTTTTCTTTTACACCTATACTAGAAGCCCCCCTGGGGGACTTCTAGAATAAGTACACTGATCTCTCATTGAGATCTATGCTGCATAGATATGCAGCATAGATCCATGAGATAGGCACATTGATTGCTTCCGGCTGCTGCAGCTGGAAGCAAGCGAGTGCCGAGCCGGGATCAGCGCCATTGTGGCGCAGATGCCGGACGGAGTAAGATGTGGGGATCGCTTCTCCGGGACAACGTCCCAGAGGAGCGATCCACCCCACTAGACACCAGGGATGGCTGCATTCAAGTAATCGGATGCAGCTGTCAACTTTAACAGCTGCATCCGATTATTAGCGGGCATGGCGATTAGACCGTGCCTGCCAATAGCCGCGGCCCCTAGCTACGAGTGGCACCCGGGACCGCGTCGGTTCAGAGCGCGGCCGCCACGCGGCCCCGCTCTGAACACATGGAGGCGGCCCTGGATGTACGGGTACGTCCAGGGTCACCTAAGGGTTAATTTCCAAAGTGGATTTATGAGGCCTATATAACCCCCCCATAAATGACCCAGTTTTGGAAACTATACCCCTGAAACAATCAGTCTAGAGTATAATAAGCATTTTGACTGTACTGGTACTTGAGGAAAGTATTCACCATTTGGCTCTAATTTGTTTAAATTAAAGTTTCTCATTTTCACAAGTAACATGAGGAAAACACCCCAAAAAAGCACCCCAAAATTTTTAACCCAAGTTCTCCTGACTACAGCGGTTGCCCATATGTGGGCATAAATCACTGTTTGGGCACATGATGGTTCACCAAAGGGAAGGAGGGCCCTTTCAATGCAGATTTTGCTGAAAAAGTTTTTGGGTGCCATGTATGCTTCCAGTGTCCCTGAAGTAATTCATCCCTAAGTGTAGTGAGCATTTTCACCCCACGGGTGTTAGAGGAAAGTATTCACCATAAGGTCATGCTCACACAAAATATTTTTTATGACAAGAATGGCCATTGTTAGCAATTAAATCAACGGCATGTTGCACTGAAATTAATGCAAACAGCAACCCATTGTTCATGCAGTGTATAGAACAATGGCCATTGACATGTCAATTATTTCCGGCCATAGTGCATTGAAATCAACGCAGTTTTCAGTGCAAAAGCGTTTGTTCAAAGCTCGCTACAATGGACATATTTTTTTTGTGCTGAAAAACGTCCTTTGTTCTTTGTTTTTCCCAAAATATTTTTAATTAGTTTTACATTTCACAAGGCACAGGAGAGAAAAGCACCCCAAAAATGTGTTGCTGGAGCAAACTGCAGCATGTAACTAAAAAAAAAAATGTAAAATTTAGAATATGGGTAATCTGGAAGTGGTTATGGGTAATCTGGGGTGGTTACAGGTAATCTATGTGTAAAAAGCAGCTATTAACCACTATAAGAATAGTGCAAGTTACTGAAAAAAAGTACTGATAATGGATAATAGCACAATTGTGTTTTAACTCCCCAGAGATTATGAGTATTCTGGGGTGATTACAGATAATCTGATAATAAAACCTGATATTGATAATGAACTGATAATGAACCAAAGCAAGCAGAGATTATAAGTATTCTTGGGTAATCCACAATATAATGTAATCACTATGTACCCCCTCCTCCCAGCAGACATAACTGCTACCTCCTGGTCAGTTCACAATCTAGTGTTTTTGTGTCTTCAGCAAGTATGAAACAGATTGTTAGTCTCACTGTGTATTTTACATAACCGGATAACCCCTTTGTTACGGTATTAGCACTGATTGGGAAAGAGTTAAATTAAATCGCAAAGAGAATTATAATATACTGTTGACAATTTGCTGGAGCTAATCTTCCAATTTTTGCTCCATGTCTCTATGTCATAAAAATGTTCTATGTCTTGTCTCTGTGGACAAGAAATTAGTTTTTAAAGCTTCTGAGAATCCTCATCTTTGCACCATCTAGCATTCTAATTAAGTAACCTCTTTGCATTGATCTCATATTGCCACTTTTTTTGAAAGATAAACCTTTGACAGATATGATCCGTATTGACTGTTTCATTTCACATTGAGAGCCCTGCATTTTCAATTAGTTATTCTTTAGTCCATGAGGATATATCTTACCTTCCAATACACTGTCATATCTCCTAGGATAGCCTCTGGCAGTAAACCTATTAGCTTCTTTTTTTAGCCTCTGAAGAACATTCCCATCAGTGCGGCTATAAGGAATATCCTAATTAGTGCCATAGGATGTTAAATACTTCCCAATGAAAGGTCATTAGTGGCTGTAGGCTGTGTACTATAAGCCAGAGATAAGCCCGCTCAACTTCCACCTTTAAAGACCATGAGGAAACTAAATATATACATTTTACCGCCAGGTTAAAGAGCTGCGGAAAACACTAAACACGAGAGTCAGAAATATCACAATGGAAATAATATACAGTAATATGCTTAGTTACTGTATGTGTCATTTACTAAGATCCTTCACCCTAAAATAAGAAACCCTATAAAAGCAGTTTTCCTATTACCTATTACCTATTACCTGTGTTATGAAAAATATAGGCTATGTCAGGACTGTGCCTTGGCGGACCTTGTTTATTTTAGGTTCGTTCAGCCTTGTTTGACTTTTCTCTTGCCTGTTCATTTGTACTATGCCGCCTGCCGTTGCTGACCCCTGGCACTCCACCCCCTTGTGCTTAGACCCCGACTCACCCCCAAGAGTACCAGGACCGTGGAGGCAGCAGGACATACAGCGGAGTGTGCGGCCGGCGGGACATATTGCGGAGCGTGTGGCCGGCGGGGCGTACAGTAGAGCTTGTGGCAAGCAGGATGTGTGACAGGACAGCTCCGGCTGTGAAGGTCCACAAGAAGATTAGGTGAGTAGCGGGGGGTCGCGGCCTTACTTGCTGGGGGGGCCTTAGTTTAGGGTGGGGGTGCTTCATTTTCAGGGGGATGTCTTACTTAAGGCTAGTTGGTAGGATAGTGGGGGTTATTTTAGGAGGATGTTCTATTCTTGGGGAAACATAGTATATATACTTAAAGGGAATCAGTCAGCAGCACCTATTCTTGGTCTGAGGTGCTGACAGTGTAAGGAAGGTCTGTGTTATCTAGTGCCGTCTCATACCTCTATTTTCCCGATCGGTCCCGTACTTTCTGTAATTTATCTTCATAACTGTCAAAGAGGGGGAGTGGTGATGGCTTCTTGCTGCACTTAGTGCCACACTTTGGCCCGCCTCACCACTCCCCCTCCCAGCTTGCATTGAATATTCATGGAGACCGTCCCCTGGCCTCCTGGCGTGTCATCTGTAGCTTCCTGGTTCTGGTGTAGTGCGCGCACGCTCCCGTGGCGTGATTCGCGCATGCGCCGTAGTGTGTCGGAGCGGCGCAGGCGCACTGTGGGCTAAAATCTATGCCCTCAATGGCTCCGAGGCACTACGGTGCATGCGCGAATCACGCCATGGGAGCGTGCGCGCACTACACCAGGAACCAGGAAACTACAGATGACGCGCCAGGAGGCCTGGGGACAGGCTCCATGAATATTTAATGCAAGCTGGGAGGGAGAGTGGTGAGGCGGGCCAAAGTGTGGCACTAAGTGCAGCACGAAGCCATCACCACTCCCCCTCTTTGATAGTTATGAAGATAAATTACAGAAAGTACGGGACCGATCGGGAAAATAGAGGTATGAGACGGCACTAGATAACACAGACCTTCCTTACACCAGCACCTCAGACCAAGAATAGGTGCTGACAGATTCCCTTTACCTAAGAAGTTCAAACATAACTAGTAATTTATTAATAGAAATGCTGAACAAATCGGTGCATTTCTTACATCATTTTGTTCAGCTGGTCTCCTAAAATAGAAGAATAGTATTCTTGCCACATCTCTCCCCCACCCTCCAGCTGCTGATGTATATAATGGAGAGGACTACTTATTGTCCATGTTATTCAGGAGGATATCTCAGAATCAGCTGCACAGAACAATGTGAGTATAGCATTCTGTTTAGTTCTCTCTCAGTGGAGTTAAATGCTTAGTGACAAGGAGGGAAAGTCAAGGAAAAGAGGAAGAGAAGAGTCAGAGATTAGTTAGGAGTTCTTGTGGTAGAGAGAGCGGTCAGGAGTTCTTGCGTTCTAGTTAGGGTCCTATTACAAGAAATATTTATTAGCTGTACTTGGCCGATTACTGGCCACAATTGAGTAGTATCTCATGTTAAAAGGCAACGTTCAGCCGACATGCATGATAGCTGCCGCATTTCAGCCACTCCTAGGTGGCACAGAACATCCTACGCCATCTCATCTTCTACTCTAGTGGCAGTAACCAAGTCTGCAGACACCATCTCATCTTTTCCTTTCCTGGCAGTCCCAAAGTCGGCAGACATCATCTTAAATTCTCCTCTAGCGGCAGTCCCCAATTCAGCAGACACCATTTTATCTTTTCCTCTAGTGGCAGTCACCAAGTTGACAGGCACCATAAGTCGGCAGACGCCATCTGACCTTCTTCTATAGTGGCAGTTGCTCCCCTAAAACCAGAGGGGGTATCTTCCACTGTAACAGCTTGGAGTATAATAGATCCACTGAACCTTCACTAACGATGCGTAGTAAGCTGCACCAGGAAGCGGAGTCTAAGGGGCCACCGGTCTTCACCAGAGCCTGCGGCAAGGCAGGATGGGCTTGCCACACCTAGAGACCCACATGAACCCTTTTTTTGCGAAACCAATTGTACTTTGCAATGACAGGCATTATTTTTCCATAACATATGCTGCGAAACTGGAAAAAATCATTTGCGTTGTCAAATTGAAAAAACAAAAGGAATTTGTTTTGATTTCAGGGAGTTTTGCATTTACACCATTCGCCCTATGGTAAAACTGACATGTTATATATGTTCCTCAAGTCATTACGATTACAACGATATATAACATGTATAACTTTTCTTGTATCTGATGGCTTGTAAAAAAATTCAAACCATTGTTAACAAATATATGTTCTTTAAAATCGCTCTATTCCCATGCTTATAACGCTTTTATCCTTTGGTCTATGGGGCTGTGTGAGGTGTCATTTTTTGCGCCATGATGTGTTCTTTCTATCGGTACCTTGATTGTGCATATGCGACTTTTTGATCACTTTTTATAAAAAATTTTCTGGATTTGATGCGACCAAAAATGCGCAATTTTGCACTTTGGAACTTCTTTGCGCTTATGCCGTTTACCGTGCGAGATCAGGAATGTGATTAATTAATACTTTGGGCGATTACGCACGCGTCGATACTAAATATGTTTATTTATTTATTTGTTTATTTATTTTTATAAAATTGGAAAAGGGGGATGATTTGGACTTTTAATGGGGATGGGGATTTTTTATTAATAAAAAAACATTTTCTCTTTTATTTTTACTTTAACTAGAAGTCCCTCTGGGGACTTGTATATAGACAGCACTGATCTCGCATAGAGATCAATGCTGTGTATATACACAGCAAAGATCGATCAGATCGGTCATAGATTGCTATGGCCTGCTGCAGGCCATAGCAATCTATTGCCGAGCCGGGATCAGCGTCATTCCGACGCTGAGGCCCGGCACGGGCAGAAGAACGGATCTCCCCCCCGAGATCGCATCGCGGGGGGGGAGATCCGTCCCACTAGACACCAGGGACAGGGAGAGCACAGCATCTAAGTGCAGCTGTCAGGTTAGACAGCTGCACTTTGAGGCTTAATTAGCCGGTGCGGCAACGGGACCCGCGCCAGGCAATAGAGGCACTGCCCGCGGGACCCCGCTCTGAACACCCCCTGCGGCACCATGACGTATCAGATACGTCATGGGTCGCTTAGGGGTTAATGGACACTACTTGCTATGTCCTTGAGGATCTCTTTCTACAAAATGAGACTTTTTATTCAAAAGACACTATACTTATTTACAGTTCCAGAACTCTTATTTTATCTACACCACTACAGCAGTCACCAGACTTTTTTTTTACAGGTTTTTATAGGATAACTGTAATATGGATGCTGTGTCAAGTGTCTCTTAAAAGTTAAAAAGGTACTCTGAACCATAATGGACACTGATTACAAGTGCTCTTTACAAGTGACTTTTTAAGGACTTTGAGTGTTTCCCATTGGGCAGAAGACCATTCCACTTTATAACTTATGTTTCTATTTATTGTGATATTTATGCCTATTGCACTTTATTTGAGAATATTCACCTATGCTGATGTTATATTGCATTGCATTTGAGAGTGAAATCTGCACTTATTCACCAATCTCTATCCAGTGGCCATTTTTAAGGTACTCCACAGATAAAAGACTTTACCCATTGTACCTGATGTTCGAGTAAAGTCACTGTTAAACTATAATACCTCGTCCTTAAGGTGTACACACAGAAATCTAGGACAGCAGAGCTGCAGTCATCCTCCATCCTCTGATCCTCCAGTGGGCCAGTTTTATGCTGGTTCAGTCTAACATACAAATGATATGGACTTGATTCAAATTTAGGATCCGTCAACAATTCTATGTTTTTACATAACATTTTTATCTCTAATTACTATCACTGCACAGCATAAAAATGCACAACAAACAGTTTTTTTCCTTTATCCCCTCTAACTCTCTACTGAGGAAAAAAACAATCAATGTAAGAAATGTAGTAGAAGTTACTACACTAAACAACAACCATTAAACATGCAACATTTTTTAATATAAAGATACTTCATGATGGTGAAAATACAACATGGTTTTTTCCATCCTACAAGACTCTAGGCTCCATGATCCCAAACTATAGCTATAGCTAACCCAGAAGATATACTAGGTCTTGATTGAAATATTTAAACAAATCACTTGCTTTTTCATTTTTTTGTTTGAGATATATAATGGTTTCTCTGTATCCCACCTTTGACATAACCATAGTTTACAATATCTGACATATGTCTTGCCTCTATAATTCTATGGCCAATTTTTATGGTCAGTGGGATATGTCACAGGGATAAGGGGTATTATCCTTACAATACACCATTTACCTTTTACAATAAGAGAAAATCTGTGTGTTACTTAATTAGTTATACCTCTATTCTATACTACATTACAATGGAACTTTCTTTCATACTTAGCAATTTCTACACATATGAAACTTATTTTTTTTCCCAGGGCAACTTGACCAAAGAATTGTTAACCTTTTTATCTTTCATCATAATATTCTTCCTTATTCCTTCATGTTTCCTTTTATCTTTGTCTTAGAATTCAAATGACTGTAGCGAATATAAATATTCTTAGATTCAGAAATGACTGACATAGACTGCACCATGGGGATATGAAATAAAGCTGTCATTCTCATTTGTAATAATTATATTTTCAGCTCAATGATTTTATAATGAACATTTCGCATCTCACCTTTGGTTTTTTCTTTGTTATAGAAAGACATTTAAAATAGAAAGCCAAATCTCTAGCAAGGTTATACTGTTCTTGTAAAGGGTTATTGACCATTAATAGCACATTGCTATTACCAAACTTTCACAGGCAAAATGAGAAAGAACAAATGCATCATATCTTGTTTTTCACAGCGTGATATAAATAACATAAGTAGGCAATCTATTTATATCCTATAAGCTACATAGTGCACCTAAATGGCATTACTAGATATCTGAAAATAAATGCATAATATTAAAGCATCATTGCATTGTAAATTTAAAGCTTTTTGCAGCAATACAATATATATATAGTACAAGGCTGTGCCTGGTAAACAATAAGAGGGGCATTGGAACTCATTAAACCATCATGGTTGCTCATTGGGGGGGACTAATCCTACTTGGCAGGTGGAACTGGCTGGGTACAGATGATGAAGGCCCAGGAAGAGATTGACAGTAGTAGAGATCTATGCATTGCAACTCTAGGAATTAGCCTCTAAATTTCTAAAGTTATCTTACAAACATGATAAGGGGTCAGAGTGTTTAGATGTTTAAAAGGTTGGCCACTTAATAGTAAAATAGTTCAGTGTACAGTATTATCAAAAGTAGTGACTGCATTTACTTACAGCAGCTTCCTGTGTACCTCATAGAGCTAACATCAGACTCCCCTCTTCCAGGCTGTGATGCCCTGCTCTTCGGTCTATTTATGTAAAGAAACACAAAGCAATGTACTAGTGGTGCATTCCTTTTAATATTTTTATTCATTAAATGGAATATCCAGCCTTAGAAAAACATGGCCACTTCCTTCCAGAGACAGCACTCATCTTGTCTCCAGTGGAGGTGTGGTTTGCATTTAAACTTCATTCCCTTTAATGGAATGGAGTTCAAAAACTCAACCCAAACTAGAGATAAGAGTGGTGCTGTCTCTGGAAAAAGTGGCCATGTTTTGTAGCGCTGGATAACCCTTTCAACAAAAGTTGTAAGAAATAATAGAAAATTTGATCAAGAGAATGCCATGGCTGCAAATGTGGATTTCCTTAAAAAAAAAGAAAGAAAAAAAAACTATTTCATGCTACAAACTTTCCTTTTATCAAATAACACCCCCCCCCCCCCCCATTAGCAGCAGGTAATGCCTCACAAACTTTTAACAATAGAGCTTTCAAGTCGTTAAGGTAAGATTTTGATATTTCACTATATGCTTTCTGAAACTCCTTTCACAAGTGGGTCTGGCTCTCTGGGCACTCTGTTTATGACATACATTGTCAAGCAGTTGCCCCACTGGTTGAGATCTGATAATTGCACTGACCCATCTATTGCTGACCCATCTATTTTTTCCTAAATAGTTCTGTTGCTCATTTCCTTGTTGTAGGATGAAACTAGTTACAATTAAACCAGATAGTATTTCAATTCAACACTGGGTAGTTTTTCTTTTTTTTTTTGTTTCTTTAGGGTGTGTTTACCTGTCAGATTTATCTGACAGTTTTTTTAAGCCAAAGCCAGGAATGGATTTGAGAGGAGGAGAGATATCAGTCTTTCCTTTATGACCTGTTCGCTGTTTATAGTCTGTTCCAAAATCTGTCAGATAATTCTCTCTGTGTAAAGGCGCCCTTAGCCTGTAATCCAAACATCTCAAAATTGGATTTGTCTGTGCAAGAAAATTGCTTTTAGGCACTCTGGATATATAAAAAAAAACCCACAAAAACACAGAGAAATGCAACAGCTCGCCGCAATGGCAAGATGTAGACCAAATACAGATATGAATATGACTAAAAGCAGCAGCTCAACTGCTAAAACTTCAGCATAAAACTCCATAAAAATAATGAGGCTCTTGGTTACAGTGTCGGACTGGGATATCTGGGACCCACCAAAGGAAATGGTCTTCGGGGCTTAACAATGAAGAACCAGTGAGAAACAACATGTCAGTCAGTGTTAGTGCAGGTTCTAAAGCTGGGTTCCCACCGGAGGATCCTCTGGTCCTCTGGTGGGCCAGTCCGACACTGATTGGTTACAATTTACAAATAGTGTAAACCATCCCAACGATAAGGTGGCCTCATGCCGGGATTGACCTACACTGTACTAGCCTCTCCATGGCTTATATTAAGCCTATGCTGGATCCTACCTAGTGTGAATGGTGTTCTAGGAGAGCTAACCAAATTTGTCTTTTTTTCTGCACTCTGGATATATCTTGTCTCTAAAGCCAGTTTGTTTTTCCTGCATACACAGGAATAACCTATTTAATGCATACATGATAGCCAATAAACCTATATTTTTTAACTGGGTAATCTTTGAAACAACTTGATACATCTCATATATGTGTGACATGTTCCTTACCTCTTAGGACTGTCTGTTATAAGCATTTTGGAATTAAAAGGTACCTGTAATTGTTCTGAAAGTTTATCTTCCTGTCTAAGTTTGCCATAAGTTTGGTTCTACATTTAGTGGTTATATCTATAGTATGCATCTGTAACCTTGTACTGTTACAATTATCTGATTTTAACACCAATTGAAAAAAAAAAGTATACAATATTTGCATATTGTTTTTGCATACAGTTACATTCACAAACATAGTCAACATTTCTAAAACTATTCTATGTATACTGGCTAATTATATAGCAACATTTTCCCTATATGCCTGGCTATTGAAGTGTTTTGGCACAATAGCTAAATATGTTAGAAAAATCCATTTATCTTTAATGGACAGATACAGAAGCTGCATATATACTGTATCCCATTGAGAAGCTATGTCCATTTCATTTTCAGACTCCAAGAAAGGCTAATCCACTGGCAAAGGAACAAGATTCAGCATGGTGGGAGAGTGAGGCAAAACAAACTCTGACCTTCTTATTATCAGCTACACATCACAAGCTCTAAAGTCAACTGCTGTGGCAACTGAAGGGAAAAATCAGGCAAATTTAAGAACAGAATAGCAGGCTGTGAAGCATATTGCATTGAACTTTGAGCTTAGTTAATATACTTGTGAGTGCTGTGATTTCACTTTAGCAAATATGTTTGAGGAAAGGTTTTGTCTAGTATTTTCATAAGGCGCTCGTTTTGCATAGCAGGAAAGCATTAGGAAAATGTGGTATCTTCAAAGGCCCACATGTACTACTTGGCCGCTAGAAATCTTTACCTATTTTGCATTTTCCCACCTGAAACAGAGCTCTCTTTAGCATTGATTTTTCTTATACATCAAGCATTTCTTTGTGAAGAAAAAGATCTTTTTGTTGTTTTCTTTATTTTAGGTTTTGCAAGCATTGCATAAAATATACCTTTGAAAAACAAAATGTATCTTATGAAATAAGTGAAGGAAAGCAAGGTTAAATGATTCAGCGATGGAAAGACTATTTTATCACAGGTTAGAAGCAAATACAATTTGCACAATATGGCATACCTTGAGAAAAGAATTTCCATATGAAGTGACAGCTATTTGTTGCATCGTTTGATTACATCTGTCTTTTAATCTTCAAAACATAATCATTATAATCATGGTTGAGGCTTTTTTCTTCCATGTAAGGTAGAGATTGTTCTGGAACTGTCCGTGCCTGTCTCCATTGTGACTGTCAGGTGCCCATTTTCCCTGAATTCTATGTGCCGCCATCTCATGTAAATATTAAGGTGACAGAGAACAAAGGAAATGTGTTTCAAATGCTTGCATAGTAATGATCTTATAAAGACAGACTAAATGAATGCGCACAAAAACCTTCCTTCCACTTGTCGGCTATAATAACCCAACAATTCCTCTAATCACACAATATCAAAATCATCTCTGTAGGTGGGCCTCTAAATATGCAAAAAAAAAGTAGCATACTGTAGTATAATCTTTGTTTTGGATCAGGGTTACTTTGGGCCTGCTACTTCCCCTAACGTTTCCTTTTTAGTAAAAAAAAATGTTTTAGCATATTTTACAGAACATTGGGGGGGAGGGGGGGAGGGGGGGTAAGCAGCATGAGCATGTGTGACATTTGAAGCCTAGGACAGCTGGTAGAACCGTTTTGTTTTTTGTTTTTTTTTAGCCAGAAACGGTCAAAAGAAGGGACCTTGCACTAAAGTTTATAGCAGTATTTATTCCTGAAAGCAAATCTGACAGCTATTTTTCCAAGAGTCAATAGTAGAAAAAAAAGGCAGCTATCAATTTATGCATTTATTTTCATCAAATAAAAAATTATTTTGTGGTACAGGAGCACAATTTGGTCACATTAATGTTCATGACAATTATTTGCGGATGTTTTTTGAAAAACATGTTTTTGTTAGTTGTTCACACATTTTTTTTTCACCATCCTTTCACCGTGTTTAATATTAAATTCAATGGACCTTCAACTGAGCTAAAATATTGTACAAAGAGCAGTGATTGTAATGATAGCCGGCCAAAACACAAAATGACTGATGTGATTTGGAACTCAGAATGACTGATGTCATTTTAAAAAAAGAAAAACATTATGTGAATATAGCCAAAAGATTTAAATATAAAAAAAAAAATATATATATATATATATATATATATATATATATATATAGCAATGGTAAAGGTTGTATTTTACCATGCAATGTATATTAAAATAACATCTGACGAAAAAAAAAAATAATAATAATTTGGGGTCAATATTTGATTTAAAAAAAAAAGGCTGTTTTACAGCTCATAAAAAGTGGAGCATACTGCATAGCTCAATAGGCTACTTAATCTTATCACAGAAATAAAGCCAAGGTTGTTACAAAGGATATATAATAACAATCCACATCCATATGCTTAAGTTCTAAAATATTTTTTAAAAATTTAAAATATTTATAAATCACAGAAAAATGCCCATCAACTTAAATCCAGACAAAAACTATACTGTACCTCACGAAATCAAAATCACAGAAGGGGTATGTATACACTCTAGGCTATGTTCACACTACGTATATATTGAGGCTGTATATTTGAGGCTGTATAGCAACCAAAACAAGGAGTGGATTGAAAACACAGAAAGGCTCTGTTCACATAATGTTGTAATTGAGTGGATGGCCGTCATTTAATGGCAAATATGTGCTGTTATTTTAAAACAACGGCTGTTGTATTGAAATAATGGAAGTTATTTACTGTTATATGGCGGCCATCCACTCAATTTCAACATTGTGTGGACAGAGCCTTATGTGTTTTCAATCCACTCCTGGTTTTGGTTGCTATGAGGACCTGACATGAGGACCAAATACAGCCTCAAATATACATAGTGTGAACCCAGCCTAAAACATCACTTTTAACCCTTAGACGACCCAGGGCGTATAGTTACGCCATGGAAGTCTGTCCCCAGACGACCTAGGGCGTAACCGTACGCCCTGGGTGTTTCTCCCGATATGAAGCGTGCTCCGGAGCGGAGCGCGCTTCATAGCAGGTGGGGGCCGGCTGCAATCAGCAGCCGGGACCTCACCGGCAATGACACGCTGCAGCGATCGCGCTGCCGCGTGTCATTAACTCCTTAAACGCCGCGATCGCGGCGAGACCGCAGCGTTTAAGTGTAAGTGACAGGGGGAGTCCCCTGTCACTTACCGATCGGGACCCCCGCAGTGTGACTGCGGGGGTCCCGATCGGTAAAACGGGCCGCCGGAGGTCTCTCACCTGCCTCCGTGCGGTCCGATCGGTGATCTGCTACACTGAGCCTGCACAGGCAGGCTCAATGAGCAGAGCGCCGATAACACTGATCAATGCTAGGCCTATGGCATAGCATTCATCAGTGTAAAAATCCAAGTAGTGAATGTAAAAGTCCCCCAAAGGGACTTCAAATGTGTAAAAAAAAAAGTTAAAAACACTAACACACAACCCCAAAACCCCTCCCCCAATAAAAGTCTAAATCACCCCCCTTTCCCATTATATAAATAAAACATATAAAAATAAATAAATAGATAAACATATAATATACCGTAGCGTGCGTAATTGTCCGATCTATTAAAATATAACAAGCGTCATTGCGAACGGTAAACGGCGTACACGAAAAGAGGGAAAAAAGTGCGCGGATTACCGATTTTATGTTACATTATATATATAAAAAAATTAATAAAAAGTGATCAAAACGTCCGATCTTCACAAATATGGTATTAATAAAAACTAGAGATCATGGCGGAAAAAATTACACCCCATACAGCCCCGTAGGTGAAAAAATAAAACCGTTATAAGCGTCTCAATAGTCCCATTTTATTTATAATTAATTGCCAAAAAAAAGGATTTCATTTAAAAAAAATATATAACATTAGAGAATCTGTGTAACCTGCATATGGTTGTGTTCGGACTGACCTATAGAGTAATGGTATCATGTCGCTTTTACCATATAGTATATTACGTAGACACAGGAACCCCCCAAACGTTACCATATTGCATTCTTATTTATGATTTCACCTATTTATATCTTCATAAATAATATATTTGGGATTCCATCATACATGTTATGGTAAAATGAATGACGCCATTACAAAGTACAACTATTCCTGTAAAAAACAAGCACTTACATGGCCTGTAGATAAAAAACTGAAAGTGCTGGAGCTCTTAGAAGGGGAGGAGGGGAAAACGGAAACACTAAGATCAAAATTTGCGCGGTCCACTGGGTCATTTTGGGCCTGGTCCTCAAAGGGTTAATGAATAAGCTAAAAAACAGTCCCCACAAACATCAGTTGTAAACAAAAGGAGCCCACATGCAGGGCCGTATTTACCACTAGGCACTCGTGGTCCGGTGCCTAGGGCAGCACCTTGCAAGGGGGCAGCACCAGGGAGCAGGGGGAAGGAAACAAATTTTTTATTTTTTTATTTTTTTTTTAGTCTCCCACCTCCCATTCAGACTTGCCAGTAAATCTGGTGTCTTTTTGAGGGGGGTAGGGTGGGAGGTATGATCAGGTCTGGTATGACCTGGAGCTATTACCTACCAATCCTGTAGTGAGAATTCCTTCAGACAATATGCCGATGGCTCTAATCATTGATTCAATGTGGAAATTTATATTTTAAGCAGTTAAAAACCATGAGAATGCGATTCAGACAATGTTTCTAGATGTAGAGAAATGCATGTGGCTGAAACTACTCTCCCGACCCGCTCCCCAAGATTGGAGCGTCTTCAGGTTTAGTGCCTAGGGCAGCAACAGCTGTTAATACAGCCCTGCCCACATGATATATTAGACAAAAGATCCTCCTATTACACACCAGATAAGTTGCATATAAGGGTGATCAAACTAAATACAGTCTTACCCCTTTGATGTGTTGCAAACGATTTTTGGTGTTGGTAGGGTAATTGGCTTCATCACTGAAAATAAAGGGCACAGGGCACAATAAATTAACCCTATAAAATCCTATAGTTTGGTATGTAAGCTACCCCTACTCGCTCAGGGGACCCCTACCCTGACCTACCCCTTGGTCTGTCCCTATTAGTCCCTAATAACATACGTCCTAGTGCATCTCCTGGAGATGCACTAGGGCGTATGTTATAAGGGACTGTATTTAGTTTATCTGGTGTGTACTAGGAGAATCTTTTGTCTAATATATCATGTGGGCTCCTTTTGTTTACAATTGATGTTTGTAAGGACAGTTTTTTAGCTTATTCATTAAAAGTGATATTTTAAAGTGTATATATACCCCTTCTGTAAATTGCCTAAAATATTTATAGACTACATTTAGAATTGTCTTCCATTCCTTCACTGTAACTGATACGCTTGATGACCTGTCGTAGGAGTAGACAGGCCAATACATGGGCCGCTACAGTGTCCTGTCTGCCATAATGATGTCACTTCACTGTGACTCAATGAACCACTTATGACGTGTCAAAACTAATAACGAATAGTATAATGCAGGGGTGTAAGCAGAGATGAGGGGGGCAGAATCAAACATCAGAGGAATTGTAAAAGGTTAGTATATTATTTGCATTATTTTAACATTATAGGCACTTATATATTGACTCTTTTATCCCTAGAAATGCTCTTTTATATTCCTTGTAGGTTAATCATTAGATACATTTTGGTATTGACCATGAGTAAACATAGTCAATGGGCTGCACATATATGTTTGATAGGACACAAGGAGAAAAAGCATGTTGGAAAAGCATGAGAAGTATAGAATGGTGGAGTCTGTCAGGACAAAAGTCATTCAAAGAAAAGTCATGTCCAACAGCAGTGGAAAGGAAGCTGAATGTTAATAACTATGGTACGAGTCTCCTAAGACAGAATGTAGGGCACCTCACAAGGGGCTGTCTTTTGCCTCTCTTGTTAATGGGGATCATTTTTTGATGGCTGTTGAATTATTTACATTTCTATGCACTTAGCCACAAACTTTTCTCTCGTCAAGTCACCCTATGGAACGGATTGAACTGACATCAGATATTTCAGCACAGGTGATTGCTTGACAGGGAAGCACTAAATAAATATAAAAAAGTTTTTTTTTCTTAGATATCTTGTTTCTTTTTAAAAGATAAACATGATGTTACTATAATTGTTCATAGATATAGTTTTTTTTTTAAAATGTAAAAATGAAGTTGCCAAATAGAGACAAATACTGTATTCCGGATCAAATTTAATATGATGACATTTCATATATTATCTTGCTGTTTCTCAAAGTTCATCTGAAAGGCCATTTTATATCGGCTATAGCGATCGCAGCGTTTAAGGTACTTAGTGAAAGGACAAGCTCGTGTCACTGAGTGATCGGGACCCCCGCAGGTCCCGATCGCTTGTACCAACAGGCGGGAGTAAGTCAATTACCTCCGTCTTGTCGGATCGGCAATCCATGCATCTCAGGCAGGCTCTATGCATAGATTGTCGATAACACTGATCTATTCTATGCTATGGCATAGTATAGATCAGTACATGCAATCTAATGATTACATGTTTTACTGTAAAATAAAAGTGTAAAAAAAAGTGTAATAAAAAAGTTTTTTAAAGTATTTAAAAAAAAAACCTTATAAACTTCCTCCCAATAAAGGTTTAAAACACCCCCTTGCTTATTCTAAAAATAAAAATATAGTGCTGAATTGTCCGATCCATTAAAATATAAGATTAGTGTTCCGCCACGGTGAACGGCGTAAATGGGGGGGGGGGGGATGAAACACCAAGATTGCTGATTTTTTTAAATTATATATGAGAAAAATAATAATAAAAAGTGTTTAAGATTTTTCTGTTACACGAATATGATATTAACACAAACTAAAGATCATGGCGCAAAATGACACCTCAACCAGCCCTATAGGTGGAAAAAAATAAAGCGCTATGGCTCTTAGAAGGAGGAGGAACATTGAATTAATTTTACCCTGGGCTCTGTCTTGAGGGGATAACCAAGGCTTGTTCGTTCAAAGAAAGATGTTTTTGGGGTGCTGGAAGCAGGACCCAAGGCAAACCACTTATTGCCCTGGGGGCCACATTTTAAAACTCTTTTCTTTTTTGAGAACATATTTAGATTTTATTTGAATTGTTATCAATATCATTGCTGATACACAGAACACATCCCTAGTGCATATTGCAGTCTTGCACAAATTATACATTTCAGTTGAATACTTAAAAATCAAGATATACCTAAACAATACATGCATGTCAGTGTTGGAATATTGTGAACACAGAATGACTGGGATGAATTATATCCAATAAAAAAACAGACTACAAGAGGAAACTGCCTTAGGCAAAATGGCTGGAGAGAAAATTGGGATGCTCTGACAAGATAGAATAGTATGAGGCAAGATATGTCAATTAGTGAGAATGACAAACAGATATGCCTGTCTGCCGATCATCATGATCAGATAAAAACTGATATGCAGAACGCATCACTTAAAGGCAAAGTAGAGTGATGCAAGATATTCCATATAACAGCTGTCATACACTGGATTTGCAGTAGAAGAATCCCTCATAACCTAAAATGTTAAACTTTCAAAATACATTTACTGGCATTTAGTGACTGAGCATTTTTGTCCCTATGTAAGCCTAATGGAACATACCCTTCTAGAATCTGGATTTTACAGTAAATTAGGAGCACACTTGTTGCCCCTACTAGTCATATACTAGTTGCCAGGATCTCAAGAAATAGATAATTGTATAACACATATAATGGAGTAACAAGATTTGGAAAAACTCTGGTGTAAGAACTCTACCTCTAGTGCAGTTATGGAATGGTTGTATAGCGAGTGCACTACTTGGCTGGCACCAAATGACCTTATTAGTATGTATAATTAGTAGGCTCTCTAGCAATACCCCTAAAATATTATTTTTGAGACAAATGTAAATCTCGAAGTATAATTAAATCACAAGTAAATATGTATATATAACACTTTATCTAAATCAAAATTAAAATTCATAAAAACATATGAATGAACATAAATGAACATGTAACTACACGCTTACAAAAAATCTCTGTATATAAATCTCATGGTATAATCAAATGGTATAATACAGGATATAGACTTGATTATCTGTAGGTTAAAATACATATAATGCGGTTAAAATTAATATAGTACGGTTAAGTCCGCATGTAGTTGTTGCATACGGTGCGGTTAAAACCGCATGCGACTAGTGCAGGGCCCTTGCAAGTCGCCGTGGTTTATTACTACTATATTTGATCAAGTCAGTTATCACTGTTCTGTTTATCAGTTCAATATAAATTGCAACAGTTAGTGGCGCTTATTAGCGTTTTCACAGAAATAGGTTAAAATAGATTCGGTGGAAATCCACCTCTCACCGGTCTGAAGACTCTGATTTTATGAGGTCTGCGGCCGCAGACTGGTGGGAGCAGACAGAGGGTTATTTACTTGAAGATGTCGTCAGGAGTATATTTCTGCAGTATATTCAATAGTAGTGGCAACTCTTTATACGCGTTTCAGAGCACTGCTCAGCTCTTTCCTCAGTAATGAGTTGCAAATGGAGTCTGTTCGTATATGCAGCATTTAAATATATGTTGAGGCCATGTTAATTGCAGGCCTGGGACTCTCCAGGTTCTCGCTAATAGGTGGACTGGATTTTACTTTCATGACTTCAATTGAAACATAATATCATTTCATTTATTTTTTTACCTGATTTTACTTTTAATTATTTTTATTTTTATTTTTCACTATACTATTTTTTATTTATCGGTAATATACATGTACATTTGTATATATATAAGTCTACAGATGTATAGGCATTGTAACCATACCTATACATGTATCGTATATACTAATTTGGATGTAAAACCGCATCAAGTCTTCATAGGTGTTCACATGGAGAAGTTGCACATGCTTTCTCACATGTGACTCATGTAAAATAGATCTACTATATTTCATAGTAACATAGTAACATAGTAAATAAGGTTGAAAGAAGACAAGAGTCCATCAGGTTCAACCTAGGAAAATCCTACTGTGTTGATCCAGGAAGGCGAAAAACCCCTATGGGGCAGAAGACAAACGCCCCACCACAGGGAGAAACTCCCCCCCCCTCCCCCGACTGCAATGGCAACCAGAACAATCCCCGGATCAACGTATCACCAGAAATCTAATGCCCATAACTTGTAATATTATATTTTTCAAGAAAAGCATCCAGGCCTCCCTTGAACTTATTTAATGAATCAGCCATGACAACATCATGTGGCAGAGAGTTCCACAGTCTTACCGCTCGTACAGTAAAGAACCCGCGTCGATGCTGATGATGAAATCTTCTTTCCTCTAGACGTAGAGGATGCCCCCTTGTCATTGTTACAGACCTAGGAGTAAAAAGACCACTACAAAGATCTCTGTACTGTCCATTCATATATTTGTACATTGTGATCAGATCGCCCCTAAGACGTCTTTTTTCTAGCGTAAATAACCCCAAGCGTGATAACCTGTCCTGGTACTGTAACCCACCCATTCCCTTAATGACCTTTGTTGCCCTCCTCTGCACCCGCTCTAGTTCAGCTGTGTCCTTCTTATATACCGGTGCCCAAAACTGTACACAGTATTCCATGTGTGGTCTGACCAGTGATTTATAAAGAGGCAAAACTATGTTCTCATCTTTAGCATCTATACCTCTTTTGATGCACCCCATTATTTTATTAGCCTTGGCAGCTGCTGCCTGGCACTGATCACTAAAGTTGAGCTTACTGTCCACCAATACCCCCAGGTCCTTTTCGGAAGTAGTTTTACCCAGTGTTTTATTATTTAGCACATAACTGTACTTATTATTTCTATGGCCCAAATGCATAACCTTACATTTATCCACATTAAACTTCATTTGCCATTTCTCCGCCCAAGCCTCTAGCTTCTCCAAATCCCTCTGTAATATGATATTATCCTCCTCTGTACTGATTACTTTACCCAGTTTAGTATCATCTGCAAAAATGGAGATTCTACTCTGTAGCCCCTCTACAAGATCATTAATAAAAATATTAAAAAGAAGTGGACCCAACACTGACCCCTGTGGTACCCCACTAGTAACTAAAACCCAATCTGAATATGTTCCATCAATGACCACCCTCTGTTTTCTATCACACAACCAGTTACTTACCCATTTGCATACGTTTTCCCCGAGTCCCAGTATCCTCATTTTGTAGACCAACCTTTCATGCGGCACAGTATCAAATGCCTTTGAAAAGTCCAGATACACAACATCCACAGCCTCCCCCAGGTCCAGTCTATAACTTACCTCTTCATAGAAGCCGATCAGATTAGTCTGACAGGACCGATCCCTCATAAATCCATGCTGGTGCTGCGTCATAAGATTATTTTCATTAAGATACTCCAGTATAGCATCTCTTACAATCCCCTCAAATACTTTACCTACTATAGATGTTAGACTTACAGGCCTGTAGTTTCCAGGATCACTCCTTGACCCCTTCTTGAATATTGGTACCACATTAGCTATGCGCCAGTCCTGTGGAAGAATCCCTGTCGTAATAGAATCTTTAAATAATAGGAATAACGGTCTGTCCAACACAGTATTTAATTCTTGCAAAACTCTAGGATGGATACCTTCTGGGCCCGGTGACTTATGGATTTTAATGTTTTTAAGGCGTTTCCCCACTTCTTGTTGTGTTAGGCAGGTGAGATTTATGGGAGGATTAACATTATCCCTAGTCATGTCGTCTGTTATGGGATTCTCCTCTGTGAATACAGTAGAGAAGAATGTATTTAGTAGATTGGCCTTTTCCTCTTCCCCCTCCACCATTACACCCAGATTATTTTTGAGGGGACCAACATTTTCGGTTTTAAGTCTTTTGTTATTTATATAGGTGAAGAACATTTTGGGATTTGTTTTACTTTCTGTGGCTATCCTTCTTTCTGTTGCTATTTTTGCTTCTTTTATTTGCGTTTTACACATTCTATTCTTCTGTCTATAGTTGCTCAATGCTTCCCCACTACCTTCTTGTTTTAGTAGTCTGAATGCTTGTTTCTTATCATTTATTGCACCCCTTACAGCTGTAGTTAACCACATTGGATTTCTCTTATTTCTACTACGTTTATTCCCATATGGTATGTGTCGTTCACACGATTTACCCAGGATGCTCTTAAATATGTCCCATTTCTCTTGTGTACTTTTATTTCTGAAGGCATTGTCCCAGTCTATGTTCCCAAGGTCCTCTCTTAGTTTTTGGAAATTAGCCTTCCTGAAATTTAATGTTTTTGTAGCCCCTCTGCTAATCATTTTATTGAAGGATAATTGAAAACTTACTATGTTATGGTCACTATTACCTAGGTGACCCCCCACCTCTATTTTTGATATTCTGTCGGGCCTATTGGTTAAGATCAGGTCCAGAAGGGCCCCCCCTCTTGTTGGTTCCTCTACTAGTTGGGAAAGGTAATTATCTTTTACTATTTCCAAAAACACGCTTCCCTTCCTGGAGCTGCAGGTTTCTGCTTTCCAGTTGATATTTGGGTAGTTAAAGTCCCCCATAATAACGACTTCCCCCTGCTTCGCTGCCGCATCTATTTGTCTTATAAGAAGATTTTCTGATTCTTCCACTATACTTGGAGGTTTATAACTCACTCCTATAAGAATTTTATTATTCTTTGTCCCTCCCCTTATTTCTACCCAAAGAGACTCCACATTATCATCACATATATCCTCCCGCAGAATAGGCTTAAGGCATGATTTAACATATAGACAGACCCCTCCCCCTTTCTTATTTTTACGGTCATTTCTGAATAGACTATAACCCTGGATATTAACGGCCCAGTCATAGGTCTCGTCCAGCCATGTCTCGCTTATCCCCACTATATCATATTTCTCTTCAACCATTATGAGTTCTAATTCCTCAGCTTTATTAGTGAGGCTTCGAGCATTAGTATACATACATTTAATATATTTGTCCATATTCCCTTTCCTTTTATCACTAGTGACTATTCTAACCCCTCCCGCCGCTCCACCCCCAGTTCCATAATCTAGGCCCAGCTCTCCATCTACTCTGTCTTCACTTACTATATTGTAGTTGCCCTCCCCCCCGGTCCCTAGTTTAAACACTCCTCCAACCTCTTAGCCATCTTCTCCCCCAGCACGGCTGCACCCTCCCCATTGAGATGCAGCCCGTCCCTACCGTAGAGCCTGTAACCGACCGAGAAGTCGGCCCAGTTCTCCATGAACCCAAACCCCTCTATCCTACACCAGCTCTTGAGCCACTTATTTACCTCCCTAATCTCCCGCTGTCTCTCAGGTGTGGCTCGTGGTACAGGTAATATTTCGGAAAAAATCACCTTTGAGGTCCTAGTTTTAAGCTTCCTGCCTAAGTCCCTGTAATCATTTTTAAGGACCCGCCACCTACCTCTAACTTTATCATTGGTGCCAATGTGCACCATGACTGCTGGGTCATCGCCAGCCCCTCCCAGTAATCTGTCAGCCCGATCCGCGATGTGACGAACTCGAGCGCCAGGAAGGCAACACACTGTTCGACGATCCCGGTCTTTGTGACAGATTGCCCTGTCTGTCCCCCTAATAATTGAGTCCTTCACTACCAGTACCTGCCTGGCCTGCCCTGAACTCCTGTTTCCCACCTTACTGGAGCAGACACCCCCCTGGCTTTCAGAGGCAGTGTCCTGCTGCAGCAATGCCACCCCTGAATCAACATCCCCCTCATCCGCCAATTTGGCAAACTTGTTGGGGTGTGCCAGATCAGGACTGGCCTCCCTCACACTCTTCCCTCTACCCCTTTTTCTAACTGTGACCCAACTAGCTGCCTCTTCCTCCTGTACCTCCATGCTATCACACTCTCCCCCATCTACCCCTTGGAGTGCTTGCTCAGTGAGAAGCAGACCCCTTTCCAGTTTGCCAATGCATCTCAATCGTTGCAGCTGCTCATTTAGATCCAGGATCTGGGCTTCCAAACCAGCAACATGCACACATCTCCCACAATGGTATGCACCCTCGATCGGTTGATCAAGGATTGCATACATCGCACAAGATGTACATTGGGCCGCATTGTCAAACATGGCGCTCATTTATATGGGGATATTATGTATAAAGAAAGAAAAAACAAACAAGCAACAAAAGCAAACAATGTGTTCAAAAGCAAATAAACAATTTGTTTTCCTCTAAAACTCCCCAAATCTAAAGTCCCAGAATATTAAAGTCCCACACTTGAGACAAAAACACACTTCAGATCAAAAACTCGCACGCTCCAAAACTCGCTCACAATACAATATAGAAGTACTTAGCTTGCAGAGTTTGTTGCTTCTGGCTCCTGTATTTTCGTGTAAGAAAATAATGTTCTATAAAAGTGATATGGGTAATCTATCCATACTGCATGATAATTATATTGCTATATTTAAATATTGATACGCAGGATCATTTCTAGACTGTAAACAACATTATGTTTCAATTGAAGTCATGAAAGTAAAATCCAGTCCACCTATTAGCGAGACCCTGGAGAGTCCCAGGCCTGCACTTAACATGGCCTTAACATATATTTAAATGCTGCATATACGAACAGACTCCATTTGCAACTCATTACTGAGGAGAGAGCTGAGCAGTGCTCTGAAACGCGTATAAAGAGTTGCTACTACTATTGAATATACTGCAGAAATATACTGCCATAACCACCTATCACCGGTCCCACCATTTATTAGCTCACAGCATAGTGAATGCATACAAATACTCCTATGCTGACAGAGAACACGGGAGCAGCGCTTAAGGGTAAACACCCATCTGTGTCAGGAGAGACAACCGAGCACTGAGCATTCAGCTCCAAACCGGACAGTACTCTAAACAGGACCCCGTGCACACGAAACGAGGAACACTGAACATGAGGAGAGCTCCTGACGACATCTTCAAGTAAATAACCCTTTGTCTGCTCCCACCAGTCTGCGGCCGCAGACCTCATAGAATCAGAGTCTTCAGACCGGTGAGAGGTGGATTTCCACCGAATCTATTTTAACCTATTTCTGTGAAAACGCTAATAAGCGCCACTAACTGTTGCAATTTATATTGAACTGATAAACAGAACAGTGATAACTGACTTGATCAAATATAGTAGTAATAAACCAAGGGCCCTGCACTAGTCGCATGTGGTTTTAACCGCACCGTATGCAACAACTATATGCAGACTTAACCGTACTATATTAATTTTAACCGCATTATATGTATTTTAACCTACAAATAATCAAGTCTTTATCCTGTATTATACCATTTGCAACCGCATGAGATTTATATACAGAGATTTTTTAGTTACATGTTCATTTGTTTATATGTTTTTATGAATTTTAATTTTGATTTAGATAAAGTGTTATATATACATATTACTTGTGATTTAATTATACTTCGAGATTTACATTTGTCTCAAAAATAATATTTTAGGGGTATTGCTAGAGAGCCTACTAATTTTACACAGTAACAAGATTTGTTAGGCACAGTTTTGGTGAACCAACCCTTATGTAGTAGGAAATTTAGATTTTACTAATGAGATTTTATGAATTTCACTTATTGAGAAAGATTTGTCATTTTGGCAGCATCACATATATATATATGACCTGTATATCATCCCGTGTCCCAATGCAACAGAGCGTAGCTGCACGGTTATGTTACCCACTGTTGCATCGGGACCTGGGTTGATATACAGGTCATATTGTTATTTGTCATATGTGTATTTTGTTTACTTTGTCTAACTACTGTATAGAGTTAGAGAAAAACAACTTAAATTGCAGTCAGCACATCCACCCTAATTGGAACAGTCCCACCATCAATAAATCAGCACGAAGAGTCTCCTTAGGACTCCAAGGTATGAATATTAACCCCTTCCCCCAATATGACGTCCAGGGACGTCATGAAAAGCAGTGCTAGAACGCATCATGACGTCCCTGGACGTCATGATTTCCCTGCCTCCCCCCACTGTCCCTATCTGAGATCGGGAAGCAGGAGGAGGCTGTGTCACACAGCCCCCTCCTGCTGCCACTGCCCGGAGGGGAGCCGTGCTCCCCCCGGGCAGTTAACCCCATAGACGCCGCGGTCGTTTTGACCGCAGCGTTTATGGAGAGATCTGCAGGCTCCCTCGCCGATCGGGCAGCAGGAGGAGGCTGCGGCACATTGCCTCCTCCTGCTGCCACTGCCGATTATCCTCCCCGGGCCCCCCTTCCTGCTCCCTCTGCTCCCCCTGTCCCCCCCGTGCTTCCAGCAGCCCACCTTCCCTGCTGCCCGGAGCTTGCAGCACCCACCCACCCCCTCCCCCCCTCGCGCACCCGGAGGTTCCAGCCCACCTTCTAACCCCAGAGCCAGCCACCCGTCCAAAGTAAGCCCCCCTCCTGGAGAAGCCACCCGCCCAAAGCTTCCAGCGCTATCCTCCGCCCCCCCCCCCACGCCCGGAGCTTCCAGGGCTCCCCCCTCCCCAGAAGCAGCCCATCGTTCGGAGCTTCCAGCACCCCCCGGGGGTTACCATAGTAGCCCAGACGCTACTCGGTGCGTCTGGGTTACTATGGATAGTTGGGTTACTATGGATAGTGTTACACTGACCACTCATTCAGTATATAATGCAGTACAGCACAGATCAGGTGCTGTACTGCATTATATATATATATACCTGAAAAAGTAAAAAACTCACACACACACACACACACACACACAAATACATACATACTTAAATAAATAAAAATAAATAAATACATACTTACATTAATTAAAATAAATAAATAAATTAAATAAATAAATATACACATTCCCCATCCCCCTTTATAAATGATCCCCAATAAATAAGATACATATGTTTGGTATCACCGTGTCCGTAATGACCCCGTCTATTAACCAGTTACATTAATTATCCCGCCTGATTAATGCCATAAAAAAAATAAATGAAAAACTAACCTAAATTCAACATTTTTGTTAATCCCGCCCCCTAAAAAAATAAAGAATACAGCTATCAAAACGTCACATGTACCCAGAAGGTGTACCACTAAAAGCGTCAACTTATGCCGCAAAAAAAAGCCCTCACATAACTCCATTGGTGAAAAAATTTAAATATTGCTGCTCTTACATTATGAAAGACACAGTTTTTATAGCATAAATGCCATAAACTATAAAAAAAATTATGTAAAATGGATATTACTGTAATCGTACTGACCTGACGAATAAAGATAACATGTCATATATAACGTATAGTAAATGGCGTACAAAAAAATGGTGAAAAACTGCTGCTAAATTGTGTTTTTTATTCATACCAGCTCATAAAAAATGTAACAAAAAATGATCAGGGTGTCATATGTCGTACAGAATGGTACCGATGGAAACGTCAACTCATCTTACACAAATATTTTGGCACCCCAAGGCCTCTGTAACATGGTTTAATGGCTAAAAAAAACCTGAAATAAAAAAAAGGCCCCCAAATTCCCCAGGTCTCTGTCATGTCTGAGGTCTGTGGTTGAGTCAGGTGACACACTGCGGCCACATATGGGGGATTTCTAGAAACACTGGAATAAGGGGAATCAATATTGAGTTGCATTTCTCAGTTAGTATTTGCTGTGTTAGAGGAAAATAATTGATTAAAATAGAATATCTGGCAAAAAATGAAAATTTAAAATTTTCCCTCCAACTTGCTTTAATTTCTGTGAAATACCGTATGAAATGTTACTTTGAATACTTTGAAGGGTGCAGTTTTTACAGTAGAGGGATTCATGGGGGTACCTAACATACAGGCCCCACAAATCCACTTCAGAACTAAACTGGTCCCAAAAAAATGAGAATTTGAAATTTTCCTGAAAATTTGAAAAATCGATGCAAAATTTCAAAGCCCTCTAACATCCTAAAAAGTAAAAGGACGTTCACCAAATGACATCACCATAAAGTAGACATGTTGTAGATGTTGCAGTAATAATTAGTTCATGTGGCATGACTATTTTTCTTAGAACAAGAGAATTTTGAATATAAAGAAACGTAAGCAATCTCAGAATAACCCCAACAGTTAAAAGTATCACAGAGTTACCACTACATAAAGAGAGACAGGTCAGATTTGAAAAATAGGCCCTGGTCATTAAGGCCAAAACAGGCTGCGGAGGCAAGGGGTTAACGGATAAACTCCACAATGCTCTTTAGCTTTTATAAAATCCCAAACTTTAATTCATATTTATCATAAAAATCCGACTGGTTTCGGAAGGAAAGGTCCTTAATCATGGCGTCCCTGCAGGATGCTGACAGCAGCACCATGCTGTAACCACACCACTGTGAGGATACCGGTCGTACATAGGATTATTTACCGGATGTCTTGTCCTCCTGAATACCCGTTTGGAATGCATTGATCCACTGGGATAAGAGCCATGATTAAGGACCTTTCGGTCCAAAACATTTTATGGCTATTTTATGATGAATATGAATTAAAGTTTTGGATTTTATTAAAGCTGAAGAGCATTGTGGAGTGTAACTATTGGGTTTACTGGGAGGTGTATTAGCTAATTTTTCTATGCAACAGTGTCATCCATCTTGTGTATCTGTTGGTTCACGTTATGTATCATGTTTGTTTCAATGCTTTTAAACTGTTATCCCTATCACAATAAAGCTATTTTATTTAACGTACTATGTGTGCTCTATTGTTCCTTGCTTTCCTTTTTGCTCAGTGTTTTATACTGCCAACAATAGCATTAGAAGCACCAAAGTCTTTATACTTTGCTCTATATTTGTGATGCCCTACCATTCTCTTTCAAAACAATATTTTAGATAGTTGCTGTCACTTATAGGCGACCCCTACTGCTATGGTTGCCAACTGGCCTATTTCATACAAGGAGGACTATGCTAAAATGAAATCTGCACCCATTTGCCCCATCTCAGGTATCTTAGTTATTCCCTGATTGTGAATAATTACAGAGTATTGCCCTGCACATAAACAAAGTGAGAAATATGGGGGACATTTATTGAGACTAAATAAAGCTCTTACCCCCATTTACCTGGCTGGATTGGCCGAAGTGGCACATGCTTCTTAGTAAAGCGGGTGAGACCTGCGCCTTTTGTACAACTTGTGCAGAAACCAATGGTACCAGAGGAGGACACCAAAGGAGCGCAGACAGGTAAGCATTTATTGTTTCACATGCACCAGCAGCCATATATTAACCCCTTAATGACCAAAGGATCCCGAGTGTTATCTGCAGCCCGGGACCATGGTTATTAGCGGGCGCGATCCGATCGATGTACCCCCTAATTGGGCATTTAGATGCAGCTTTTAAAGTTGACAGCTGCATTTAAATGCCTTCTTTTTCCCATCCATGGTGGTCTTGTGGGGGGACCGCCTCCCGTGACGTGATCGCGGAGGAGGGGTCCCACATGTGAGCTGGCTGGGGGCCTGCACCGTAATGGCGCTGATCTTGGCTCACCAACTTATTGTTCTCGGCTGCAGCAGGCGAGAGCAATAGAACATCGATCTCATGGATCTATGCAGAATATCTATACTGCATAGATCTCAATGAAAGATCAATGTAGTTATACTAGAAGTCCCTCAGAGTGACTTCTAGTAAGTGTCTAAAAAAAAATAAAAACATTTTTATCAAAAAATCCCCTCCCCTAATAAAAGTATGAATCGTCCCCCTTTTCTCATTTTAAAAAATAAAAATAAATAAATAAAAAAAACATATTTGGTATCGCCGCATGCATAATTGCGCAAACTACTAAATTATCACATTCCTGATTTTGCACGGTAAATGGCTTAAGCGCCAAAAAATTCCAAAGTGCAAAATTGTGCATTTTTGGTTACAGTAAATCCAGAAAAATTTTAGTAAAAAGTGATCAAAAAGTTGCATATATGTAAACAAGGTACCGATAGAAAGTACAGACACCTCAAACAACCGTACATAGACCAAAGGATAAAAGCTCTATAAGCATGGTCATAAAGCAATTTTAAGGAACATTTATTTTTTAAAAAGGTTTTATTTTTTTAAAAGTCATTAAATAAAATACAAGTCCCAAGTTACATGTTGTTGTAATTATACTAACTTGAGGAACATGCATAATAAATCAGTTTTACCCTAGGGTGAATGGCGTAAACACAACCCCCCCCCCCCCCAACCCCCCCAAAATAAAAAAAAATGTGTTTTATTTTCAACTTTATTCAAAAATTAAGCCTTTCATTACAAAGTGCCATTAGTGGCGCAAAAAAGTGATACAAATGTGAAAAAAATGCAAGTGCTATGGCCTTTTAAGCACAAGGAGGAAAAAACGAAAGCCTAGGTTCACAAACAGTATAGTAAAAGTAACACACCGCTGTAATTTTGAGTGAAAAATACGACGTTTTATTTAAATGTGCTCTATTATGGGAAATTGACCATCAGTGCACACATAATAGAGCAAAGCAGCTGTAATCTGTATAAAACTGACTTTTTTTTTACCAGGTTAAACATTTTTCATGTTTATTTTAGCTCTAAATCATGGCCGTATTTTGCGTTTTACTGTGTGTTAAGGGGAGTTTTAACATGTAACATATTTTTTCTCTGCAGATTTGGCTGCAATGAATCCTCAAAATAATCCCTGCGCGTAGTACCTGTGTACCGTGATGTGGATTTTCCACAGATTTGCCAAATATTTCACAACACGTAGAGTTTGCGTTGGTAAAATACCCCACGTGTGAATACATTTGTCTTAGCCAATTCGTTTAATAGCTCACTCTGTAGATTGCTGATGTGACCTCACTGACACACAGGTTTTCTTATATTTCTAGCTGGATTTTTGGTAAGCAGTGTCTCAGCTTTGCAGGAAGAGGCTGCTCATAAACGCTCCCAATGATATTTCAGTTGACTTTCTTACATACTGTATGAAAGCGTCTATAGATTTAGATGTCGTCTCCTCTTATATTTTTGTATTTTGTATTTGTTATATAATAATAATAATAATAATAATAATCAGGGATTGAAAAGATAAAGAAGAAAAATATTTTTCTTTCTGGATGGAAAAGAAACTGAATTGGTCCACATAATTTTTCTTTTGTTGTCAGGTCAATCCCTGGAGAAAAGCAGCCTGGGGACTGTATTATGTCTCACTGTTAAAAAGGATGTTTCTGGGTCACAGATGAGGTCAGGCATAGGGCAGCGTTGAGAAGCCCGTCCTGCAGCTGCTGCTGCTACTGCTGTCTCTGGCATCAGTCTGGGCTAGATATACGATCTCAAGCTTTGGAATTGTTTTACAATGAATTATACAATAGGATGAAACAGGCTCTGCCCTGAGATAAATAGGAATCGGGCTGGTATCATAAATATTCACTTTAGCCAGTTGTATGTCTGTTATTTTAAATATTTCATTTTCTATTTTTCTCTCTTTTTATTTCAGTGATAACTCTATGAAATGTTTTCATGCTATACTAATGCCTGATAATGCTTGTCATCATTTATTCAGCCTGCCACTTTGTTAAGATAGATTGTGGCTTCGGCAGAGCTCACACAATATTCACCCTAGTCTGCTTAGTGAAATTAATCACTGTCATTTGACCAGAGTCAGCTGTAATCTCTAAAAAGTGCGGGTCAGTGGGTTCAACAATGAAGTTCAAAATTTTCATAATAACATTTATGTTCAGAGTGGTATCACTTAAAGTTATGATATAGCCTTAAAATGTTCTGGAGTGATGTCACATAATGCTTTAAAGGGGAAGTCAGGTTTGAATGAAATGTTACTGAAATCCTGGTGTAATCCATTCAGAACTGTGTTAGCTTCTAGACAATAGCCAAACGGTAGCCAACTCCAGTAATTGAGTGCAACCATTTTAATATTTAAACAATGCAGATATTTCCAACACTGTCAAATTTTAATGAAAAAAATGAAAGTTTATAGTGTTGTCTACTTTGTATATCAGCTTTTTGAAGGGATAATAAACTCCTTAATAAAAAATAAAAATCTATTTAAAAAGAGACATATTAAGGCACACTTAATTTTAGTTAAAGAAAATTAAGCACACAAGCATTTTTAGCTTTTCTCAAAATGCACTTAATTGATTCAGTGGTAAATATAAGTGTATCAGTTGTGCTCAGTATACCACAATTGTTTAAAACTTTTGGCATGTTTCTATGATATGTCAAAGTTTTTTGTGACATTTTAATGTATGAGTTGAGTGGGTCCAATACACTATAAATGTCAGCAGTTTTCATCTATCAAAGATGTCGGCTATCACTAGGCATCCATAGCATCAATGATCTGCTCTTTTAGCCTGTCATAAGCAGGCTATACCAACAGATCACAAATCAGTCAATTCAACACAATAGCATTTTATTAAATTCCATGAGCAATACAATCATTGCTTACACCCCTAAGGGTACTATAGATTGTTTTTGTATAAAAATTAATAAATCCTTGAATAATAGAAAAAGTTCACCCTTTTTTTATTTACAATTTTATTTTTTAAAAAGTAAAGAAAAAAAGGAAACGTATTTGGTATTACATAAATGTCAAAAATCCAAATGCCACAATTGTGCTTTTTTTTTTATCACATTACATCCCACAAAACAATGGAATTAAAATGGAATTCAAGCTACACAAAACTGGTGTAAAACATGAGCCCTCACACAGTTATAGGTGCTAGAATAGAGTTTAAGCATTTTTTTTTAATTAAATATCTTTATTTTTTTAAGTAATACAATATAAAAAATATACAAGTGAGGCATTGATGTAATTGTACTAAACTACAGAATAACCTTTGTCAGTTTTCTCGTATGGCAAAAAAAAAAAAAAATCTGAAACCAACTCACCTATCATTTTGTGCATTAAAACCGGAAAATGGGCGTGTCCCTTTAAAAACCGCTATAACCGGCACATTTATTTAACAACCCATCACTTTTTTTTATTAGTATTGCATTTTGGAAATCCGCCACTACTTGTTTAGCATTAAGGTTAATAATATTATGTAAAAAATCTGCCAAATTTACTAGAACAATCAGACTAGATAATAAATCTAGTGGTTTGGGAAATTAACATCCTGATGTGTTGTATCTCAGTATACTTTTGTTTTCTTTTTACATCTACTATAAAATTAAATAATAAACATGATATCAACCTCTCTGTGATAGGTTCTCCTTAAAGAGAATCTGTCAGCTGCAATTCATGTTCAAAACTGCTGATACTGTTAGATAGCTGTTAGATCAGGGAGATACATGGTACCTCTAATATATCTGTCCATGCTTCCAGAATGTAGAAAAATGCTTTTGTTATATTGAAGGAAGAGTCAAAGAGGCTTTCTGAAGCTTCAGAAGTGCACCATGCTGTAACCTCATATCATTCTCCCTTCCATACCTGAGCCCAGTGGTGTAGCTACCATGCATGGTAAGCCACTGATAGCAACTTAGCAGCAGAAGTAAAGTGGATTGCAGCACGTGACGTCACTCATACTCTTGGTAGAACTAAGAAAGTCCAGGGCACTGCTCCAAGCCAGGTGAGTATATGGGGGGGGGGGTCGTACAAGATTCATGGGGCCCCGTACAGTTTTTTGCAATGGGGCCCCTGTCTTAGCCTGCTTGGAAATCAGCTTCTGGGTTTATATCAAGCAGGGAGGGGGCAGAGAGGAAGCATAGGTAACACACATCTCCTTGACCTAACAGCTATCCAGCAGTGTTAGCAGTTTGCAACATGAATTACAGATGACAGATTCCCTTTAAGGCTAAGTTCACGCAACATAAAAATTCATTAAACAACGACCGTAGTTTGCAACCAGGACGTTATTTAATGTATTTGCCGATCACATTGAAGTCTATGTATACGGCGGGGATTCCATGCGGCTGCACAAAAAACTGTCATGTCAGTTTTGTGTGGCTGCTATTCATTGAATAGCGGCTGCACAAAACTGACAGTGCAGACAATGTAAAGTGCGGCTGCGTTCACACATACAGGATCCACAGCAGATCCGAAGCAGATTTAATTAGAATGCGGACACATTCGATTGCGCCTGCATTCCAATTAAAAAGAAATTAAGTTCATCTGGCCCATACACTGTGTGAAGCCGGCCTAAGGCTATGTTCACACTACGTAAAAGTAAGGCCATTGTTGCCTTCAGCTTCGTACGGTGTGGAACATTGCCTTTACTGCTGTGGGATCCCGGCCAGAGCGTATACACAGAGTATACGCTCCGGCCGGGATCCCATGCGGCACCGCAAAGAACTGACATGTCAGTTTTCTGCTGCCACAATTCAGTGAATTGTGGCCGCAGAAAGCCCTGTCAGTTCACACAATAAAGCGAGCGGCTCCAGCCGCTTGCTTCATTGTGTGCTATGGGAAGTTCTGATGCTGGCGTGCACTGATGCGCCCGCATCAGAACACAAGTACTTAAGTATCGGCCGGAATGATCTTTGCAGAGACCGGTCGGGTCACGGAACGGCCGGTCTCTCACGTAGTGGGAACATAGACTAAGGGTGCGTTCACACGTACAGGTTCCACAGCAGATCCGAAGCAGATTTGATTTGGTTTAGGGGCCGGATTACATATCCGCAGCAGAATGAAAATTTCCACTGCGGATATGTAACCCCATAGAACTTTGAACTACATGGATTTGCAGCGGATTTCGCTGCAAACTCGCAACGTGAAATCCGCTGTGAATCCGGTAAGTCTCAAGGTACCCTTAGGGTTAATTCACTAAGCATTTATGGCAGGTTTCTGGCATTAAAAAACTTTTTGATGGCTTTGTATTGTGCTTACCAAAGCGTTCAATTCACTCCTGAAATCTACTCTAGCTGAGAAGTAGTCTGGAGTGCAAAGCCAGCTGCTGCACAGGCAGATTACTTAGAAGGCCAGTACCCTCTCCTGCCGCTGCACAGTAAATTAATGTCGCTGCAGCCTATGCCTGGTGCAGCAACGACATTAATTTACTGCACAGGATGACACAGGTGTAGGAGCTACGCCTGTGTCATCCGCGGAGGGTCCAGGCTATCAGTGATAGCCGGGGACCAGCCGCGCTCCAGTGCTGAGAGTTATCCCGATAGATACTGTGGTTGCAGTATCTATAGGGCTCCGGAGAGACAATTCTCCCTCTACAGAGGGAGAATTGTCTCTCTGGTGTGCATCGGGGGCTCTGCGAACTGATCGAAGAGCCCCGATGGTATCCATAGAAACCGGAAGCCTCAGGCTTCCCGTTTCTAGCTACGGAGGCAGGTGGGGGTCAGGAGGTAAGGCAGGACGCACGCTGGGCGCATGGCCTTGCGCTCTGCCCCCTCCCCTCTGTCCCTTGTCGCTGTCACAAAATTATGACAGCGGCCGGGGACATAGGAGGGGGCAGAGCGAGGGACATCAGCTTATGGGATCATTATAATCCCATAATGTAAACGTAGCATAAGTAAATTCATCATAGGATGTTAGGGTGCCCTCACAAATCCTTTTTGTGGCACTTTTTGGGTATCCAAAAAATCGCCATTCATTTTTATTTTTCCTGGCGTTTTGGACTTTATGTGTTAATGATCTTTTTTGTGGTTTAAGCACTTTTGTGTGCTGAACTTTTTTTTCCTCTGACATCACATGACAATGACAAAAATGACAGAAAAAAATGCCATATGTACAGCAATGACGTTTTTGAGACAAACAAAACAATCCCACTCAAGTCTATGGTAGAAAACATGCAAAAAAAAGCCACACCCTCAGCATGCTGTGTTTTGGAAAAACTGCTAAAGAGACTCAAAAACACCAAAGAAAAGATAAAAACGCCACACAAAACACCTAGGGGGAGATTTATCAAACTGGTGTAAAGTTGAATTGTTTTAGTTTCCCCTAGCAACCAATCAGATTCCACTTTTCATTCCTCACAGATTCTTTGAGAAATGAAAGGTGGAATCTCATTGGTTGCTAGGGGCAACTAAGAATTGTACTTTACACCAGAGTATAATTATCTCACCTGTGAAATACTAAGGAAATCCTCAAAACATGACCTGTTGGTGAGGCCTGAGGACTGGAATTGAGAAGCACTGCTGTAGGCAGTTTACACCAGTGTATATCTTACAGCTTTTGATAAATCTGGGCCTTCATGTCTATGTAAGCCTTCTTACCCTATGTAAGCACTGTCACCAAATAACACAACAAAATAAAAAAATACATGTACATATATTCTATACTGATAAAAGACCAAAGTAACAAATATTTAAAATATTTCTATTTCTAATGGGTTTTATTATGTTTTTTAGTTGTTATTTTTATGCAATATATTCACACATGTATCTACTGATTTCCATGTTCTCTATAGATATATTTGCAATGTACAGGTAGCCATGCACCACTGCTAGGTGTCTGGTATTGTCAGTCAGCACAAAGTTATTTTTATTGGGTTACCTACAGTATGCTCCCTCATGTAGCTGTCCGATTAGCACTTTCTAAAACTGCACTATTACTTTTTGGCCACAAAATGCCGTCACTGAGTATTCTCTATGTAATTTCCAGCACATTGAAGGCTATGGGGCTTAATATATTTTATGTCATGCATTACTTTGCACCTGCACGGGTATGATTGCCAGCCATGTTCCACACTTTCAGCCTATCACCACTTTGTTTTAGAAATTCACCACCGACGGGACGCCGAGTTTTCTCACCTATCACTAAGGAGGGATTAGTCCCAGCTCCCTATATAAAACTAGTAGTTCGTTCTTGGTGGTGAGTTATAGTCTAGTGTATGCTCCTAAACTGTCTTTCTCTAACAGGTTCCTGTCAGCAGGACTATGGCTTGTTAGGGGCAACTACCACTAATGTCTATGTCTGGGGTAACTTTTCTCTACTCAAATGTTCTCAGAAAATCCTCTTTGAAAAAATCCTGTTTGAAAAAAATAATACAAGTAGGATATGCTTAAATAAGTAGTATTTATTAAGGTGACACCTTCACCAATATTTACAAATATATACAAATAGATAAGTAATGAAAATTCATGCACGCAGTCGTGCTGTTCTTTCCCTATGTCGGAAATGTCCAGTACAGACCAATCAATCAATTTTACACCGTGATGATATTGCCAACCAAGTTACTCCGTCCTGTGTCAGTCTACGAGTATAATAGTCAGTCACACCAATCACGTTTTATGTAGTATTAGTCCATACAATTTCTAGACATGCCTTTCCCAACGCGTTTCAGTCACTAGTAGCCGTGACCTCATCAGGGGCGCCGAGGCTAGTTAAAGGGGTAGTCCACCCAAAAATTTTTTCTTTCAAATCAACTGGTGCCATAAAGTGCCAGAGATTTGTAATTCACTTCTATTAAAAAATCTTAAGTCTTCCAGTACTTATTAGCTGCTGTATGTCCAGCAGGAAGTGGTGTTTTCTTTCCTGTCTGACCCAGTGCTCTCTGTTGCCTCCTCTGTCCATGTCAGGAACTGTCCAAAGCAGGAGCAAATCCCCATAGAAAACCCCTCCTGCTCTCCAGACTGGAAATAATACAACTTCCTGTTGGGCATACAGCAGCTGATAAGTACTGGAAGGCTTGAGATTTTTTAATAGAAGTAAATTACAAATCTCTGTCACTTCATGGCAGCAGTTGATTTGAAAGAAAATTTTTTTGGGTGGACTACCCCTTTAAGGAGTGTAACAATGTGTATAAGGATAAATACAATACAAGGAACACATAACATAAGAGGACTGTAAATTATTAGCAAGGCACAGCAATATGGCTACTCACTGTACCGAGGTCCGGAGCAGTCCGAGGGATGGTCCTAAGTAGCAGTGGACCAATGTCCCCTCAATGCTCTTTATTTCTATGTGAGTGCACAATGTTCCTGGGGATATTTTGCTGTCCTATGCTTGTGGAATGGTCCTCCCGCGGTCCTGCAGTGGCAGATAGACTACTGTTTGCCAAAATACATTGCTCAATTGCCTTGGGTAATCTTAAGGGATTAGCTCCACCTGGATGTCCTATTTTAAGCCCATATTCCTGGAACTGGCACTCAATGATCTCTTCCGGTATTGTCTAAACCATGAGTAGGGGTTTCTCCTATCAAAAGTCAAGTCTCTAAAGTCACCCTGACAGAGTTCTGCACTGCTTAGACACATGCCCCTGGTAGCCCCCTATCACCTGTACAAGTCTCCTTCTTAAAGCTATAAAAGAGACTGTCCTGTTCAAGTACCGTATATCCAGACTTGACACTACCTAAGAGACTTTGCAGCTCAAGTATTATTATCTTAAATCTCCAATATTTCCAAGGGAAAAACATTGGAAATCTTACTCGAGCGCAAAACCACTTTGTCTGAACTTGTTCTTAAAGATAAATACCAATAGAAAAACAACTGAACCTCTAACATATTACAACATATAAATTTTATTGTTAAAATTGCAATACAATGACAAAATAATAAATAAATACACAATGAACCATGGCTGACAAAAATGTTAAAAACGACAAACATACAATGAGGGGGCTGCTGCAGATGGGCACAAGTAAATAAATAGATAAATAAATAAATAGATGGTAGGCAAAAGTGCTAGATACAGTACAAGGAGAGCTATGAGCAGATGATTTGTATTAAACAAGCCAAAAGGGTGCTATAAACGATTCATAGGTCTCAACTGGTAAAAAAAACTACTAGAGTATCCTACCATAAATAATAGAAGTCAAAGTGTCCACCAGCGGCCCCCACCCCAACGCACGTTTCGGCGTAGCCTTTTTCAAGGGGTTCCTGTAACAAGTCTGCCAGTAAAAGTCATTAACTGTTTAAGAACCTGGACTCTTTTCAAGAGCACCTATACACTGCAGGGAACATCAGGAACTACACCTACACCTCTAAAGGGTGTGTGTGTTTGGGACCCAGGGAGGGCATACACTCCAAGCCCTGTGACAAGTGCCATGGTGGTACCACAACACCTCCCCTTGCTAATAAAAAACTGGAACCCCTTGGGTTACCACATATTATTTAACACGCACTTTTTGTCTGCCGGTTAACAACCAATCCATACATAGTTCCATGAATTAAATGAAGTTTTTTTATATATAGATATGTATAGTAAATCTCTTTCTGTTGATTACTGCCAATGGGAAGACACAGTTTACAGCTGGATATTGCAGTCATTTAACAATTTTTAATGGCCATAACACAGGTCACATCTGCACCCCTCAGCACTACAGTGCTCAAGCATATCCATACCAATATACACATCCAGTAAAATGACATTTCTCATCTATTGTTTGCATTATTCCTGCCTATTGTACATAGAGTTATGCACTGTTTATATAGCCACATGCTGGGTTAAACTGACATCTCCAACTAATTTAGCAAATTACATCCCAGTTTGATACAATGTGTATAATGGAGTGTGGAAGAAAAATTCTACTCTAGAGTGTTGACTGAAAAAAAATGTTTCTAGTAATAAGCAGCCTTATGTACTCATTAAAATAATAGAAGGAAGGGTGCGCATGGTCATAACTCATGGAATACTTGGTGCTATTTGTGGCATGTTTCTCCAAAATTAGCCGAAAGGTTTAAATGATGTGTTTTGTAGATTAGCTACATTTATTCATTTCTGAGTGTGGTTAATGTGCCTATTCTACATTTCCTGAGCTTCTCTTCCTGAAGTAAATGATCTGGATCATCAAAAACAAATATCATTACAAAACAGAAAGTATAGACATCACTTATTCGTCAGTCAAAGAGAGGTGTACTATTTTACTTCTTTCTAGGAGTTCCAATGATATACAACATAAGAATCTTTGCAGGAGTCATAGGTCGTAGCTGAAGAATACGCATACACATACACAGAAAATATATTCTCTACTCTTAAACACAACAAAAAAAAAATTTACAAACAAAATGGTCAGTACAGCCACACAAATTACAGAATACAGAAATTGTATTATCGCTATAAAAAGACAACATAACAAAGGCAGTAAATATCTTACCTGCCAGTTGACGTATCGGGGGGGAAGGGGTTACCCCTGTGTCTGGCATACTTCAGCAAAAAGTCACCTCTCTGAGACATGGGGGCTTGAATTTACCAAAGACCAGCACATAGATACGCCAGTTTTGAAAAATTTACGCGGTCTCATGTTGTTTTAAAGATAAGGTGAGACAAATGAGGACTCCTCCTTACAATTATACTACTTGTTTCACAAAGACAAACCCAACAATTAGGACAAGAATACCGCTTATTCAGAGTAATTAAATCGTTAAGTGAAAGGGGTTTGCTCAAAATAATTGCAGAGAGGCATTTCATAGGTAAAGTACTTAATTCTGTGAAATAACAGGTGTCAACATTGTCCTTTATTTAAAGAGTAACTGTCATTTAAAATATTATTTAAAATCAGAAATAAATAGTACAAGAGATTTTAAGAAACTCCATAATAGGCTTTAGTAGACAAAAAAGCCTCTTTCTGTACTCAAAAGGTTCTTTCTCAGCCCTCCCCCCCTCACTTCTTATCTGTGCATTACCAAGAAAAGCCATCTACATTACAGTAGAGCAAATTGAAGGCGGGTTTGCTGAGTCCATTAAAACCTACAGAGGAGGGTTATTGAACAGGAAAAGGAGACATGCTGCCGTACAGTTTGGAGCTGTGTCTGGCCACATATAACACTGGATTCACAGGTCAGAAAGATCAGTGCTAGAGATAAGCGAACCAGACCTGATTCATTTATCTCTAGTGAGTGCTTATCTGGGAACTTGGTGAGAAAAGATTTCAGGATGTTGTGCTGCACACTCATCCCTCTTGCCCCCCACAGAAATCCTGCTTCTTTTAGGCTGCGTTCACACTACGTATATTTCAGTCAGTATATGTATATTTCAGTCAGTATATTTCAGTCAGTATTGCAACCAAAACCAGGAGTGGATTAAAAACACAGAAAGGATCTATTCACACAATGTTGAAATTGAGTGGATGTCCGCCATTTAATGGCAAATATTTGCTGTTATTTTAGAACAACGGCTGTTATATTGAAATAATGGCAGTTATTTACTGTTACATGGCAGCCATCCACTCAATTTCAACATTGTGTGAACAGATCCTTTCTGTGTTTTTAATCCACTCCAGGTTTTGGTTGCAATACTGACTGAAATATACGTTGTGTAAAAGCCTTAAAGTGAGAGGGGGGGGGGGGTACAAAATTGATACTTATTAATTTGTGAAAAATGACATTTATGACTTAAGATAGGAGAGTGGCAAATGTTGCACATATTGGTTACAGTGCATTTTCTTCTGAAATACTGGGGAAAATGGGTCTTTCTAAAAAAAAAGTAATACTTTGCTTGAAAAGTTAATTAAAAACAGGAATACATAGAGAAATGCAGCAAGCTATAGACAGCTCAACTAAAATAATCTGAAATGCATTGAAGTGGCAACCAAAACCCTAAAGACCTGGAAAGAAGAGGAATTACCATTTAAATGGGTCCAAAAATAGCCAAAATAGCAAATGCTCAGCCAATTACCTAAAGAAAGATCTCCCTAACAGTAAGAACTCCCTGCAAAGTCTTGTAGTTAAAAAAGACGTAGTGAATATCTGCACATTTGCCAATCAGCAGACCGAAAGGCCCAAACAGGAATAGTGCAAAAATATGTTTACTGATTAAAGCAAAGTTGTACTTTTTGAGTCTAGCGGCTGCAGATAGTGATGAGCGAACATCCTGATGTTTGGTTCGGATTTCGAACATGAACATAAAAAATATCATAATCGCTTTGTGTTCGCTCAACATGTTCACTCAACACTAGCGGTAGACAAGGGATGATGGATCAGTTTCAGTATATAAAAATACCTGAGAAGATCAAGTTACTCTATACCGAAAAAAGAAATGCCCTTGAAATGACTGTTTCAACTGGACAATGACCCAAAACTCACCAGTAAGTCAACGACATCTTGGTTGTGACAAACAGAATGTAATGGAGTGGCCAGTCTTATTTTCTGACCTTAATCAAACACCCAACAATGTAGAATAAGGCTATGTTTACAAAACATTTTTTTGAGCTTTGTTTAAAATGGCGTCCGTCATTTTGAGTCTAAAATAACGGACGTCATTTAGCTGTCTAGCCTTCCCCTAGTGCAATGGCGGCTGTTGTTACATTATTCTAGTTTGGGTTAGTAATTGGCCTTTGGGTGCGGTTTAATTAAAATATACATTGAATTTAAGAGTAAAAACAGAGAACGAACGAGAAAAGAAAAACTGTGTGTGAACAACTAATAGAAAACGTCCGCTGTTTGCAAAAGACGTCCGAAAATAATCATGGTCATTATTTTGACGTTCGCGGTAAAAACGTCTATTATTCAAAAAATTATGTGGATTGGATGCCTGTCTTTCCATTGACTTTAATGCATTGCCATTGCAGTCAGTTAAAGCGTGGCAAAAACAGGTGTTATTTTAAATTGCGAAATCAGCCGCCTTTTCTCTATTTTTGATGTTGTGTGAACATAGCCTAACTGAGAAATGTAGTCCAGTCTTGGACTGGAAAACCTGTTCGGAGGTGCCAGAAGTTGGCCAACTCCATGCAACACAGATGTCAAGCAGTTATCAGCAAAAGTGGTGGTGCCACAAAATATTGTTTTAGTAAATTAATCCCTAGACGAACCAGGGCATAAATGTACAGCCTGGCGCCGCTAGGGGAGCTAAGAGGGGGGCCACGGTGACGCTGTTCTGAACCGCTATGGTCTGGTCGCTGTGTCCGCTAATTAGCCATTTAAACGCAGCTGTCAAAGTTGACAACTCCATTTAAATGCTGCTTTTGCCCCATAGCTGGTGGTCTAGTAGGGGGGCATCGCGGAGGAGCGGTTCCTCCATTTGGTCAGGCCAGGGCTCTGCGCCGTAATGACGCTGATTCCGGTTCGGCAATCTATTGTTCTCGGCTGCAGCAGGAGAGAACAATAGATCACGATCTCATTGATCTATGCAATATATATGTACTGCATAGATCACAATGAGAGATTAATGTAGCAATACTAGAAGTCCCCCAGGGGAGCTTCTAGTTAGTGTGTAACTAATCGTTCTGTGTAATAGGGCCTTTACAGTTAGATTCTTGTGTACATATGTATTCAATAGATACGCATTTAATCACTTATTCTCCACTAATGGGAGACTAGTTTCAGCTCCCTGTATAAAACTTCCTGGTAGTTCTTGTAGTGAGGAAACTAGACTAGTACAATGTATGCTGCAGTTATGTTCCTGATTTTTCCCCAAGATCTGGAGTGACTAGTTCTCTAATTAAGTATTTTCAGAAAGTCCTTCAGCTTACCAGGACTATCCCAACCATGTTGGTTAAGTTGTGACTAAGGGCCCTATTACACGGGACGATTATCATGCGAAAAATTGTTATATCAATTGAATTTAAACTATACTCGTTCTGTGTAATTGCAGGCAACAATCGAAAAATCGTTTGTGTAGTTGATCGTTGATTTAGATCTAAACGTAAAATTATCGTTAATCGTTCACTGTAAATCAACATTTGTTGGCTCAAGTTTCGCATTTGTTCACTAATCGTTCAGTGTAATTGCTCATTGTATATTGTTTTGCTGGGATCAGAAGGAATAAACGATCATAGTAATGATTGTAACTAACGACCATTGTTCTGTGTAATATGATGAAGGATTTTAGGTTAATCGTTTATCGTTAGTCATTAATCGTTAAAGATCGCTCTGTGTAATAGGACCCTCAGCTTAAGTACCCTGCTGAACTTTTGCCCCTTGGTAGCCTCCTAGCCTCCACAACAAGTCTTCTATCACTAAAAGTATTCCAGAGACTTTGCTACTAAAGTGTCCTAAAACTTAAACTATCACCAGTACCCAAGTAAAAGTATACCAAACATTGCCCTGGTTTTACCTTTATTAAATGATTTTTAAAGTTAAGAAATACTTTTAATAAACCCTAATGCAGTTTTACATAAGGATTCTGAGTGAAATTGCATGAAAAAAATCAACAATAATGCTTAGAGGGATGCTAGGAAAGCTGCCAGTGGTGGCAGGAGCATTCATCAACACATTATTATAGAATTATAGACTTGGTCATACATGCTTCTGGCAGCTCTGTTTTTGTATTTATTGTTTTATTTTTAACAAAAATTTGGAATATACTGTAGCAGAAAAAAAGGAGGAAAATCTACTATTAGGGAATATAATTCTTACTTCCTCAGTACAAATTTGCATCCAACCTTAGCTAAAAAGAATAGAAGGGGAGCAGTCTTTAAAGTGATATTTCTGTCTCAATAATCATGACTCATATAATCATTATGTGCAGTTATTAAAATTTGCTAATATTTTTTTCAGCACTTTTTTTTTGTGTATTTCTTCATGCTCCCTTAATTTGTTTATGAGGGTGGGGTCTTCATTGGATATGAACAGCACTGGCCATATTGGTGCAGTGGCATCTAAGCATAACCCTATGAGGTTCTTAGGAGCATTGATAGAGCATGTGCAGTAGCCTTATGCCCATCCACCACTCTACATCTGTATGTAAGTTAACAGGATGTTTCCTGAAAATGCTCAGTAGCCCTGAAGACATCTTGTAATACTGCATTTGACACAAACAGTTGTGCTCAAAAGTATACATACCCCAGCAGAATTTTATTGTAAAGCTACTGTGTTTTCTCTTTTTAAATTTTAATGACAACCAAAAACATCCCAATTACCCTGATCAAAAGTTTATATAGCTCAGTTCTTAATACTGTGTATTTCCCCCTCTAACATCAATGACAGCTTTTCTCAGATGGTAAAGCTGTCCATTCTTCTTGGCAAAAAGCCTCCAGTTGCCGTAAATTCCAGGGCTGTTTTGCATGAACTAGGGGCTTTAGATCTCCCCAGGATGGCTCAATGACCCAGATAGCCACTCCAGAAACTTCACATTGTTCTGATATCCAAGGAATTGATATTGCCAGTCAGCAGTGTTCAAACTGTGATTATTTGGGGTGCAAAGAAAAACCTTCATAACATCAGCTGAAATATGGGATTCTCTGAACACCAGCAGTGTGGTTGTTTCAAGATGCAAAATAGGGAGGCTGTCAGGACAGAAAGGTAACAAAAAGGCACAGACAGTGGATCCTTAGCTCAGCCCCACACACTGCCCCTGCCTATTTGCCTCTATCTGCCCTAAGCAGCAGTGGGCAACTAGATGGTTGGCGATCGTCCGGTTGGTATGGACGCGATGGCATCTTCTTCCTGGCCGGGGCCGAATCATAGGTTGTCACAGTGTCAGGGGGAGGCCGTCACGCCCGGCTCCTTTCACAGCCGGAGTGTGCGGCTGGCCTCCTGCTTCCGATGGGGTCTGTGGTAACCAGCTTAGCCGGGTGCAGGGAGCATGCCGATAACATCCCAGACAATTGGCTGGTTGCTATGGATGCAGCGGCATCTTTTTTGTTATTGCTCTGACCGGGGCTTCACCCAGACTTACTTGCGATTCTCCTCCCCTCCTGATTTTGTACTGCTTTGACTGATCTGAACTTGTTCTGAACTGGCTAGACGACTCTGTATTTATTGTGCTTGTCTGTTCTGTCTTCATCTCTTTGTTACACTCATATTGGTTAGGGACTGTCACCCAGTTACCCGCTGCTGCCTAGGGCAGTTTACGGTAAGTAGGCAGGGACAGCGGACAGGTGCCAGTGCAAGGGCCTCACCTGTCTTGTGTTCATCAGTCCCAACCTAACATTATTGCAGGCCCATACCCTAACCAACGCTCCTCGCGGTTCAATATAAATACTGAGCCATCAGTTGCTGACCGCCTGGATGAGTTAGTCATCAAACCCCTGGAGTATGGCAGGGGTAGTGTTGCAGCTTCCCCATCGAGTCACCACACTCACCCAGATGGCGTCCCAGTCTGTGACACAGGATTCTATAACTACAACTGTCCAAACCACCCGACCTAAAACCACAATGGGGTGGGGAGTGGAGGGGGCGGTGGTGGATGCTGTGCGGAAGGCAGTGCTGTGATCCGCAAGTACTCATTCATGGCCTTAACCCTGGCTATTTGGGTGCTATGCTAGCATGTGTTGGTGCATGCTGGTGGTGGCCCCCCTGCTGATCTTTGCATGGCACAGTTTGGAAAAGACAAAGGGGGACATTTATTAAGTCTGGTGTTTTTTACGCCGGACTTATAAATGTCCCCGCATCTCCGGCGCTACGGGAATTTATGTAGAGGCGGACTGCCTCTACATAAATCTCGTGTGCTCTGGTGCGCACCGCTGAAAACCTACACCAGCTGAGGACTGGAGTAGGTTTTCGGCGTATCTTTTTGCGGAACGGAAGGTGAATCGCGCGGACTCTGAGTCCGTGCCCTCCGTTCCGTCCCCTTCACACCCCCTCCTCGCCCCCCGGCTTACCCGGCGGAAAGTGCCTATTTGCAAATATTTTATTCGCAAATCGGCCATTTGTGAATAAAATATTGCACAAATCGGCAATTTCCACCGAAAATAGCACGATGATACATGTCCCCCAAACTGTTTATCTTCCGCACTTTCATCAAAATAATACCACACGGCAGAAGACCTCCCCCTCCACAAGCGGATGCTCCGGGGAACACTGCAGATCGCTTCCTCATCCACCCCCTTCTCACTACACTACAATGATCTCAATACACTACGCTTAGGAGATTAGTGGGAATTTCTATGTGGTGTCAAACTTATCTGCATTATCTACCATCCGTATACTCTATCACACTATGACACTGGTTAGACTGTAAAGTACTGTATGGAATTGTTTAGTTAGTCCTAAAAAGGGCTTTTTGATAGTTGTGGATATAACTATTACTAACTATATACCAATATACTATTCCATACAATAATGGTATATTATATGGAATTTGCTTTTTTTTCTATTACATACTCAAACTACTAGTCCTAAAAAGGACTTATGGATATTTGGTGAACCTAATTGCCTGCCTGACTAAACACACTAACAAACTAATAGTCAAGCATCTGGAGACCCAGTTCACCTGATGCAGCCTGCCAATTACTGCTGTGCCAGCAATCAACATGGCTGCTGCATAGCAGGATCTCCCAGCCTCAACCCCGTTTATTGGCTGATTAAAACTGCCAAACCTGCAGGGAGAACTCTATCAATATTCAAGAACCATAGCAGTATTTGAGTATCGTGATACTCAAGTGAATAGTAAGCTCGAAAAAGCACATTTGTTTATTTCTAATAGCCATGAATGTTTTTTCAGCAGACATCCCAGTGTAGCAGCTAAACGTCCATTTTTGCAGAATAGATAGACACTTAGCAATCACACTTGGCACATAGTTTCAGAACTTTTATATGAATTTTCACAGCATCAGGAGTGAGCGCCATTGTGCAGTGAATATGTGGGTGGACAGAGCAAGAAGCAAGAAGTTACTTCAGTGAGCCTACAGGAGTTTATAGAGAGTAATGGATCTATGAAATAAGAGAAGGTATAGGTCCTCAAGACTAACAAGAAATATTATGATATGGTGATAAAAATGATTGGTAAACAATAGATAGACTGAAAATTTAAAACAATTTACTGGGAAATGTAGAGAATAGTGGATTAAAAATAATGGGCTAAAAATTTCATCTCTTTAGTGCTAAATAGACAGACATATAGATAATACATAAAAACATGACATAAGACACAATGATAAAACCAGATCGGTACTAATAAAGGATAATAAACAAATAATGAGCATTAATAGATAAATTGGCAATGTGCAAAGTCTGATTAAGTCATAAATAGAATGTTCTCGATAAAGGTTCATCCGTGGCTAGGATGTATTGGTTGAGTTGGCAATCAAGTATCTAAGTTCATCAATATATGGCGTATTGTCAGACTACATGCATTGCAGTAGCTTGTGATAATTAGGCAATCGAATAGCAAAGTTCAACACTGAGTGGTGTATAGGCAGACTGAGTCCGCTGTAGCAGCCTGGGTGTATTACAGCGACGTCTGATCGTTTAGACGTAACTGTAATGTGGCTACTCGATCAACAAAGTTCATCCGTGGTCAGTATAAACGGAATATATGTAATAATGGATATCAATGATCCATACCCGCTATGGCTGACTAAAAGAGTAGCCGACAATGTGTACGACTATTTGCGGCAGATTGGGCTAGTTAGATACGTTGACACGCTGATGTGATTGGCGTGCATGCAGGAGGTATAAGTTGGTATGGTGTATGATACACCTCTCACCCGTCTTGCGAGCTGGGGATATTCCAAGCAGTGGTCCCTTGTATGATGTCCTGCTCCTGACGCTGGAGGTGTGTGCCGCACTCTGCCTTGGTTTAAGTACAGATCGGAGCTCCGGTCATGCGCAGTGGTAAGTGTTGCCCGCGGGACCTCGTGGCTGAATTGGCGCCAAGTTTGAATTAGGAATGGCTTGCAATGTAGTTAGCCAATTTGAGGTTTTAGCATGCTGAATATAGATGGATGAAAATGTTAATGAAAGCTGGACGCGTTTCGATACTTTCTTAGTATCTTTCTCAACAGCAAAAGAGATAGTGATGTAGTCCCAGTCTCAGTGGGTATATATCCTTGGTGGGCTGCTGGTGATTGGTTGAATATAATTGCACAATAATGGTTATCACAGTCAGGTGTTGATTGCCTTGTCCAGTGGTCAGAAAGCAAGGCATTTATGAATAGTTAGGATTTGTCTTGATTGTACCATAAATCTTGTGTACAGGTTGATAAAACGGTGTTGACATAATTGGATGTCCAATATTTTTAATAAACATGATTTGCATATTGTAAAATCAGATGCAAGTAATCATAAGGATAATAACAGTATTGCATGTTATAGGATAGAAAACCAAGAAAGTAACAACAAAAATACACATGTTATAATGGTAAAGCCCGTGTCGGTGCTTAAATGGTGTATGTCGTATGACTAGTCATAACTGGAAAGGGTATGAGATACATAAAAAGGATTGCAGCCGCACTACCCTGTACAAAAAGGTTCGATATGATTTCGAACCTTTTTGTACAGGGTAGTGCGGCTGCAATCCTTTTTATGTATCTCATACCCTTTCCAGTTATGACTAGTCATACGACATACACCATTTAAGCACCGACACGGGCTTTACCATTATAACATGTGTATTTTTGTTGTTACTTTCTTGGTTTTCTATCCTATAACATGCAATACTGTTATTATCCTTATGATTACTTGCATCTGATTTTACAATATGCAAATCATGTTTATTAAAAATATTGGACATCCAATTATGTCAACACCGTTTTATCAACCTGTACACAAGATTTATGGTACAATCAAGACAAATCCTAACTATTCATAAATGCCTTGCTTTCTGACCACTGGACAAGGCAATCAACACCTGACTGTGATAACCATTATTGTGCAATTATATTCAACCAATCACCAGCAGCCCACCAAGGATATATACCCACTGAGACTGGGACTACATCACTATCTCTTTTGCTGTTGAGAAAGATACTAAGAAAGTATCGAAACGCGTCCAGCTTTCATTAACATTTTCATCCATCTATATTCAGCATGCTAAAACCTCAAATTGGCTAACTACATTGCAAGCCATTCCTAATTCAAACTTGGCGCCAATTCAGCCACGAGGTCCCGCGGGCAACACTTACCACTGCGCATGACCGGAGCTCCGATCTGTACTTAAACCAAGGCAGAGTGCGGCACACGCCTCCAGCGTCAGGAGCAGGACATCATACAAGGGACCACTGCTTGGAATATCCCCAGCTCGCAAGACGGGTGAGAGGTGTATCATACACCATACCAACTTATACCTCCTGCATGCACGCCAATCACATCAGCGTGTCAACGTATCTAACTAGCCCAATCTGCCGCAAATAGTCGTACACATTGTCGGCTACTCTTTTAGTCAGCCATAGCGGGTATGGATCATTGATATCCATTATTACATATATTCCGTTTATACTGACCACGGATGAACTTTGTTGATCGAGTAGCCACATTACAGTTACGTCTAAACGATCAGACGTCGCTGTAATACACCCAGGCTGCTACAGCGGACTCAGTCTGCCTATACACCACTCAGTGTTGAACTTTGCTATTCGATTGCCTAATTATCACAAGCTACTGCAATGCATGTAGTCTGACAATACGCCATATATTGATGAACTTAGATACTTGATTGCCAACTCAACCAATACATCCTAGCCACGGATGAACCTTTATCGAGAACATTCTATTTATGACTTAATCAGACTTTGCACATTGCCAATTTATCTATTAATGCTCATTATTTGTTTATTATCCTTTATTAGTACCGATCTGGTTTTATCATTGTGTCTTATGTCATGTTTTTATGTATTATCTATATGTCTGTCTATTTAGCACTAAAGAGATGAAATTTTTAGCCCATTATTTTTAATCCACTATTCTCTACATTTCCCAGTAAATTGTTTTAAATTTTCAGTCTATCTATTGTTTACCAATCATTTTTATCACCATATCATAATATTTCTTGTTAGTCTTGAGGACCTATACCTTCTCTTATTTCATATTTATACCTAAGTCTGTAGGGTACAGACACTCCATAGGTTAACCTCGACTAACTATTAGCAGTTGAACTCACACATACCATTTTTTTCTTGAGTAATGGATCTAACCCCATTAGTTCATTCACAGCTGACACTGCTCATTACTGCTCTATAATGTGCTTTATACTGCTGCTGCCTCTTAGGGTGTACTATAGATACATAGGGAGGCCATTTCGGCCTCTACTGTGTGAGTGCAGTATATTAGAGAGATCATAAAAGTATGCTTTAAGGCCAAAATTGCTTTGGTCCTGAAGAAGTTAACATCAATTTGATATTGTAGCCAGCATCAAAGGAATTCTCCCCTTGATAGAATCAATAATCTTTATGTCACTCCATTTGTTAAGCTATCAAAAGAAATGTTCATTTTATATCAGTATTTTCTGTTCCACAATGAATACTTTTTTTTTTTTACGTTTATGACATATATACAGTAGTATTTATTGATCAATGGTGTCAACTAATTTTACTTGTTCAGGAATTATTACTATGGATAAGTTTATATTGAACTGGTTTTCTAATGTTCTCCTTGATTTTAGAACCATTAACAAGTATTCTTTGGACTACTGCAGTCACTGAAGATTTGGTCATTTCAATCACAAGAGAGCAATTTAGGAAAAATGATCTCCGCAAAAATGTCTATTTACAGTATATCAAAACATATAGCTCTACCTGATGGAGAGTAAATTTGAAAAAAACATATAAATATAACATACAAATTCAGGACATCTATAACATCTTGAGATCAAATGCTAAAAGTCTCACTGGGCCTCTAAAATTGTACTTGAAAGAGGGTTAGGTACAAAAGACCCAAAAATAATATTTATTTATAAAGTGCCAAAAAATTCTGCAGCCCTGTACAATTCTAAGGGTACTTATACAGTATAGACAATCAGACATTACAGAATTACACACTACAACAAGAGAAGCGTGGGCCCACTAACAAAATCTTATACCCTATGGCATACCCTATGTTCATACAGTGTTTTTTCAGCTCCTTTAAAAATTACATCCGTCATTTTGAGTTTAAAACAACGGACGTTAATTAGCTGTCTGGCCTCCGTTAGTGCAATGACTGGTGTTTGTACATTATTCTAGTTTGGTTACTAATTGCTCTTTGGATGTGGCTAAATTAAAACGTCCATTGAATTTAATAGTAAGAACGGTGGAAAAAGAAAAAACTGCATGTAAACAACTAATAACAAATTTCCGCTGTTTGCAAAAGACGTCTGAAAATAATGATCATGTTCATTATTTTGACGTTCGCAGTAAAAATGTCCGTTATTCAATGAATTGTGTGCATTGGACGTCCGTCTTCCCATTGACTTCAATGCATTGCCATTGCAGTCAGTTATATCGCGGCAAAAACTGACATTTTTTTAAATATCAAAATCGTCTGCCTTTTCTCTATTTTTGACGATGTGTGAACATAGCCTATGAGGAGTGGGGTTGGGACAAAAGGCAGAAAGGAAATGTGTGTGGCTCTTCTAATGAGGATTGGTGTATATTTTGATCCATTATCTTGTGGCTGATTTATTAAAATCTAGCACTGCCACAGTGAATGTTTCTAACTAAAAAGTCGCAAAAAAGCAAAAATTGCACAAGCGAATTCACCCGGTACTGACCAGACATAAGCCTGTGCCGGTTCATGTGACTTTTTAAATGGTTGCAAATGATAAATTGGGAGCAAATCCCAGATTATGCAAACCTTTCGGTGAATCTGCCTCAAAACAGGCAGATTAAAAAAAAGTTGCATCTACAAAAACATTAATCCATAGAATACTGGTTCATAACTAGAACCTAGACCAAAAATGGGTGAAAAATCCAATTATTCACCTAAAATAGGCGCAAAGCCCTTGATTAATTTCCCCCATTGTGTTTTTTTTCTTTTGTATAATGGTTCATTTTTTGTATATAAATGATTGAGTGAAAGGGGGACATTTATTAAAACCAGCATACGAGTATACCAGTCTTAAACAAAGCCTTGCCCCCAATTACCCCACAGAATTTTCTTAATTTATTTATAGCAGAGTTGTAGCAGATTTGATGCTGTGTTCAGTTATTTAGATCACATCTGCTGCGGATCCTGTACGTGTGAACGCACACTCTAGTTGGTGACACCTGTGCCTGTTGCAGGGCTTTTACAGGAATCTACACCTGCTCTCTTACAGAGTCTTATAATGTGAGGCACTGTTATTGGTGGATTACACTATGTTGGAATTAATATTAGACACATACATTTAAAAAAAAATTTTAAGAACATGACAAACTGATTAAATTGTTAAGTCACATGAATAAATAAAAGGATAATGTCCACAGAACTAAACATTCTACAGGTCTAGAGAAGTCTGATATAGGTCCAGTATCAAGCACAAGGTTACACTTAATCCAGCACATAAAGTACATTAGGTATTATTTGCAGTTATAATAGTTGGAACAGTGAGGTGATGAAAGGTAAAACTTTCCTTCCTCTAAACACATAAAATTTCCTGCAACATTATTTGTAACCCTTTAAGGAATGATCGAATTTTTGCTTTTGAAGTTTTTTCCTCCTCGTATTTAAAGACCATACAACTTAGTACAAAGTGATCACAGTTAAAGCGACTCTGTACCCACAATCTGACCCCCCAACTATTGAATGCAGTCAGTCCTCACCCGCTATGAAGCAAGCTCAGAGGCGCCCATGCCATACATTAATGGCATAGGTAGACTATTGGTAAGCTTAGTTATAGAAACATTGTCCCAGATTTATTTATTTAAAAATATATATATATTTTATTTCTTCCACAGGTTAACCAGTACAAATAAAATATACAGATTTCAACATGTCATAATTACCCCCTCCCACCAAAAAAACTATATATATATATATATATATATATATATATATATATATATATATATATAATGTCTTTAATTCTCCTTCCTTTCATATTCTTTAAATAAGCCTCTCTCCATCCTATAATACTCAGTGCTCTTGTCAATGTCCAGCTCCTTACTTTTTGCAATCTTGCTACAAACAATAATTTATTGAGGCTCCTTTTTTCTTTTTTACCTTTTGGCTATGTTCACACAACGTAAGCTACGTAATAATTAAGGCCATTGTTACCATCTCTCAATTTAGCATAAAGCCTGGACAGACCTTTCCCCTTATTTTCTGTAAATAACAATTTCAAAACCTCTGGCATTTCCTGAACTCTTAACCAATCTTTGTTTTCCATCACCTGGTATGCATGCTCCAAACCCTTATACTCTAATCAAGCCCCTGCTGATACATTATATTCCTACTGCAATAGATACCAAGTTTTAATTTTACCTCCAACAAACACATCCTGTACTTTTTAATCCCTGCCTTCTAAGGTTCTGTAGTTCTTTTAACTTATCAATCTCCTTTAAATAAGTGTTATTCCATAGAGGCGTAATACTTAGCACCTTCGTGATTTTCAATATCTTTCTGATCTGTAACCAACACTTGTTCCATAACTGTGCCGAGGGGAGTTCCTCCCATTTCTTTCTCCCCAATTGCCCAGCTTCCAATATTTCCATTATATTAGCATAATCACCCTCCGCTGTCTCCAACACATATTGGACAAAATCAAAATTTTTTCCCTCCCACCAGAGATGCAGTTGTGTTGCGATAAAGTTAAGCCACAAATCTGGAACAGCAAAGCCCCCATTCTGATTCTGATTCTTTTTCTCCCCCAGATCAGTCTATTTAGCATTTGTTCAATTTTTTTTATAAGTTGTCTCATCAATCCACACTGGAGAGGCATTTAATAAGTATACCGATTTCGGAAGAACTATTGTTTTTATCAGCATTATCCTGTCTGCTCTTGATTTAACCATAAATATACACAAAAAGGCTCACTGGTGGATAAGACACAATAACCCTGTATAACTGTATAGGGCACAGAAATATACCGCAACCCCGGGCGTCACTCCATTATACAACCAGAACAACCCACCAACAGAATGGATACACAACAACAACTATGGGCATAAAGTCTGAATAATATCAAAATTTTATTTACCATGATACATTACACAACATGATTAAAAATCAATATTCCATAAAAAAAATATATATACTTTTAAAAATAACCACTCAATAATAAAATTACATGTATAAAATAACCCACATAGAATGAATAATTTACCAAATTGTGAGTGTTAAAAAATGTCTACTTCAGTGCCAGAGATATGTAAACATAGCCACCATACTAGTAAAAGGACAATACAATTATCTACAGATATTACAAATCTCCATGGTATTTACCACTCACCCATATTCACTATGTGGGTCACGACTGTCCCTACGATCGTTTCGCCAACACCGGCTTCCTCAGGGACAGTCGTGACCCACATAGTGAATATGGGTGAGTGGTAAATACCATGGAGATTTGTAATGTCTGTAGATAATTGTATAGTCCTTTTACTAGTATGGTGGCTATGTTTACATATCTCTGGCACTGAAGTAGACATTTTCTAACACTCGCAATTTGGTAAATTATTCATTCTATGTGGGTTATTTTATACATGTAATTTTATTATTGAGTGGTTATTTTTAAAAGTATATATACATTTTTTTATGGAATATTGATTTTTATTCATGTTGTGTAATGTATCATGGTAAATAAAATTTTGATATTATTCAGACAACATAGTTGTTGTTGTGTATCCATCTTGATTTAACCAACCTTATCCATATTTCTACTTTCTCCTTTAGACTTTTCATAACCGGTATTGTATTTCTTACTGTAAATTCTTGTACCTTAGCAGACACATTCACCCCTAAATATTTAAAGTTCTCACCCTCCTTCAATACCCATACTTTTAAGTACGGCAAGTGATGCAGTTATTCTCCTAAAAACAACTTTTAATCTGGCAGCACTGTGTCTAACGGCCATGGCTTACATTTGTATATGCATACATAGTTGTTTTTTTTCATTTTTAGCTCTTTACTATGGACATAATTTGCTTATTAGGTCTCCCACTATTCAAATACCATTTTTTTCCCCCATAAATAACATTTTATTCTTAGCTTTCCTTGCTAACATATTAGTATATTCCTTCTTTCATTTCTCTTTGTTTTCTAACCTAGGTGATGCTACATACTCTGCTTTACTGGTTTGCACTTTTCCCAACAATCCTCCCTCCTCTTGTCTAAAATGCTTCCTCTTTTTATTTATAAATTTTTTCAGGATCTCCCTCAAATAGGCTTTTGCAGTATCCCACACTACACCATCTGCCACAGATCCCCAGTTATTCTCCTACATTCTCCGACCCTCTACCTCTTCCTCATTCCCTATCACATCAAACCAATATGGTATCACTCTTCAGGTATCCACCCCAACTACCCCCCCCCCCCCCCCCCCGTTAGGAGCTCAAGATACACAGGCATGTGGTCTGAAATGGATCTTGCCAGATATTTCGCTTCTTTAACATACTTAAGCAACTGTGCATTCCTCAGTGCCATGTCAATGCGGGACATTACCTTACAAGTTTTATTTACAAACGAAAAAACTGCATCATTCGGATTCTAAATCCGAATGTCCCAGATTTATTTAACTGTGTATTACAGAGATTGGTGTAAACTGCCCATATCAACCAATCACAGCTCAGCTTTCTGCTCTGGTAAAAAGTAAAACTGAGCTGTGATTGGTTGCTTTGGGCAGTTTACAGCTGTTTCTATTTGACACAGTTCTGGCAAATTGTTAGCCAAATTGTATACAGTCCTATATTTGGACAGCGTATTGAAAACCCCATCCAATCATATGGTACTGAAATATGCTGCTGAAATCGGCAGCAAATCCGCCACCTCTGGATTTACCCAAAGAATCATCTTTTCTTTGAATACCATAGCTGGAATATGTGAGAAGTTATATTCTTATTGAAACATTTCTTTTTATTGTGTCTTCCTTTTTCCTCTTTCATGTGCCTTTGGTACTTTGCTGATAAATTGTATCAGAAACACTCTGTGACTCAAACTACCTATTGATTTTCTTCTCTCTGGAGCATGGCAAGAGCAATGTGCAGGCTGCTGTGCAATTGTTTCTCTATATGGTTCCCTATCCACTAATTCATTGCATTTTAATTGTGTATTAGAGGCCATGGGGGAACCATTATATGTACAATAATACCTAAAGTGAAAGAAGACTTTCAAATAGATGAGATTTTCTTCCCTGTTTATAAATGTAAGATTAACTTTTATTCAACCTTAGCTATTTCTTTTTAACTTGAACTATTTAACAACAGAAAAGTAATAGGCAGTTTATTTGTCATAATAAATACCATATCTAACAAGGGTTTTTATGTGTGGCTCTATTATTCTGAATGTACTAATTGTGTCTATGCGGTTCTTAAACGATTTATGTTGGTTATATTAGAAAAAAAATTGCATGATATGTTAACAGTTAACACAGCACAAACAATAGAGAAGCAGTACAATTTTAGATTGTATTCTACATATGAATAATATTTTTTTACAGTAATATTACATTAAGAGCAAACACAATGGAGGAAATGGTAGCAGGCACAAATTGTAGTGGAAATCTATATAGGTTCTGAGCTGGTGCCACACAGGTAGCCTCAGAAATGTACCGGGAATTATCAATAGACGTGCACCTCTTAAATCTAGGGTGAGAATACACATACAGTGATTTAACCCCTTAACTATGGATGACAGGTATACCCATCATGCTGCTGTTAAGAGGGTTCAGAAAGGGCAAACAACATGAACCCTCTCTTTACCAGGCAGCTCCCAGCTTCTATCAGCAGCTGGGGATCGTGGCTATTAACCAGCACAAACCGATTGTTCGATCCTGCTTATTAACCATTTAAATGCTGTTAAAAAGCCTACATGGTGGTCTAGTGGGGGTATTGATTTTTCACAATGCGATAGTTAGAAGCCAATGCCTCAAACCTTCTGTCCAGGCCTCAGTGACGTAATCACGCTGGTTCCGACTTAGCTCTCGATTACTATTGGCTTCAGCAGCTATTAGTAATAGTATAGATAAGTATAGATTACATTGATCAATGCTGTACTTAAGTACTGCATTGATCCCTATGAGAAATCCCGTCAGAAGCCCAGAGCACGCTCATCAGAGATGAGTCCGACGCTCATAGAGAATGACGGCTCCATTCATTCTCTATGATCGTCGGACTCATTTCTGATGAGCGAGCGCTGGGCTTCCGACGGTGATTTATCGGGAATGGGTCCAGGAGCAGGACTTTGTGCACGGGGTAAGTATAAGGGTCTCCACCGGGGGGTGGGCCGGGCTCTGCCCCGGCACGGGGGGTGACAGGTCCTCTTTAAGAACTATGTAAGAACAACAAATTTTTTGGATAGAGGTCCTCTTTAAATCTTGTCTACACCTATACACCATGCATTTGGAAAGTTTCCAGACCCTTTAAATTGTTTACATATTTTGTTATGTTGTGGCCTTGTGGTAAAAGAAAACAAAATGCTCCCATAATGCTGCATTAGACATCCCATAATAACATATATATGTTTGCTAATTTGTTGAAAATGGAAAACTAAAATATTGCACTTACTGACATATGTATTCAGACCCTTTAGTCAGTACTTTATTGGACAAACTTGGCAGAGATTACATCCTCCAGTCTTCCTTGGTATGATGCCACAAGGTTTTGCATACCTAGATTTCGTCTTTGTTTGCTATTCTTCTCTGCAAATCCTCTTAAGCTTTGTTAGGTCAGATCTAGGTCTCTCCAGAGATGTTCAATTGGGTTAAAGTCACGGCTCTGGCTGGGTTACTCAAGTACTTTTACAGAGTTGAGGCTAGAAGGTGCATGGCATACCTTTTGTTGGTCTGTGTCTGGTAGTGGTTGAGAGTGAAAACACAAGTATTAGTAAAAGAGCACTAATATCAGTTTGTCAAAACACGACATTTGCTCCTAAGGGCCCTATTACACCAAATGATTATCGGCCATACCTGGCTGATTACTGCCTGTTGCGGCCAATTATAATTTGGTGTATTAGGTTTAATAGGCTCTAAAAAAACATAACAAAAGTGACAGTCTGTTGCACATTGCTCCTCGTGAAAGGAGTGCAGGCCACAGACCTCAGTTATCTTCAAAGGGCCACCCAGACAATCTAGCATCGTCCGGGAAGCCCCTCCTGTGGCTCCCCATACCCCCCCCCCCCCACACACACACACACACACACACACACACACACACTCCTCCTGCTCACTGTGTGAGAATGTAATAGTGTGTTAACCTCTAGGTCCTGTAACACAAAGGACCTACTGTAGCACAAACTGCCAAAAACAATTAATGCTGTGTATTATAAAAGGTGTCAAAATGAACAGTGCATTGCAGCTTGCTACATATGGGACCTGGTAGCATTAGAACAGACCTCTTAGTTCATGCCTTAAAGGGGTACTCTAGAGAAAAATTAAATGTTTTCAAATCAATTGGTGTCATACAGTTATACAGATTTGTAAATTGCTACCATTCAAAAATATCAAGCCTTCCAGTACTTCAGCTTTTTTGAAGTCTGACATGGTGTTTTCTGCTGCCACGTTTTTCCATGACAGAAATTGTCCAGAGCAATAGCAAATCCCCATAGAAAATATATTCTGCATTAGACAGTTCCTGTCAAACTATATAGAAGACTCTACTTCCTGCAGGCATACAGCAACTTATAAGTAATGGGAGACTTGATTCGAACTTGAACTTTCTGACACCTATTGATTTAAAAACATTTTTAAAATGTAAAAAAAAAATGGCTCAGTGTAAAACGGCGTCTAGTAAGCCAGTAGGATTTTGTGGCGGAGCTCTCTGCAGTGGAATAGCCAACTGGCTAGGCATATCACCCATAGCCTGTGTAGTGTATAAATACTCACTTGCTCCATGTCTCTCTCTGTGGCCAAACCCAGGCCAGCCTTTTCCTCTGTGGGGATCTAGTGGCTACTAGAACATTGCAGAAGTATATGCATGTGATCACCTGGCCACAAAGGAGCAGGGAATGAGTCTGTATTCTTATACTATAAACATCACTCTGAACCTGGCCTAGCAAGTATTCACTGAGTAGAAGGCATACAGTATATGTAGTTTACATAGTGACCTAGTGCGCCATGGAAATTATACAGGGACTCCTGTCATTTTGACATAAGTACTCACTTCTTAACAATAGACAGTAAACAGAAATGCACTATTCATCTCTGATTTCTGTATGACACTCAAAGCAATGCTAGGGCAAACCCATTACACTTTTAATTCTGTAGAATTCTAGAGTTCTGTAGGTGTAGAACTGAATCTTTATTGGCATTGAATCTAATATAAATTTGATAAATTATATTGAGCAACTTCTAAAACTGATATCAGGGTTTGGCTCATCTTTAGTTTTAACCATATAATATACCCGACGCTACCAAAGTACAGTGTCAGTGTGAAAATTATACCTTTCCATCTACCGTGTGTGTGTGTGTGTGTGTGTGTGTGTGTGTGTGTGTGTGTGTGAGAGAGAGAGGGGGGGGGGAGGGGTGTGGTCAGACACTGACATCATCTTTGTGAGGTAAAATCTGATCTCCAGAACATTCTACCACTTATTTCTATGGGTCTGTCTTGAGGCAGCCGTCCCTAGCAACCAGATTCCAGCTCCCTTTGAAAATGAAGAAGTAATCATATTGGTTGCTAAGGCTTCAGTATACCTTCCCAACTACCATTATTGTGTGTGTGTGTGTGTGTGTGTGTGTGTGTGTAAGGAGGGGTGTGTGGCCAGACACTGACTATCTTTGTGAGATAAAATCTGATCTCCAGAACATTCTAGCATTTATTTCTATGGGATTGTTTTCTCCAACCCTCTCCTTGTGAGCTGCCAACAGGCCTGGCCTTCATATCTGTGATTGTGATTCTTGTCTCATGTTGATCTGGCTGTGCAGTGTGGAGATTCTACCATTCATTTCTATGGGGATGTCCTTCCCATCCCCTTCACTCGAATCTTCCCGGGCAACCATCTGTGTGCCAAATTTGGCGTCAAACAGTTCAGGCGTTCGGAAGTCTATAAAGGACAGACAGACAGAATTTTTTATTAAATAGATAATCAATCTTCATGAAACCACTAAACTTTCTGTATTGGTACTTTAAAAAGACAAAAAAAAGTGAGAGTAAGCAACCTGGCTGGGTTTAAACAGCCAGGCCTCGATAAGCTCATTAGGACAAAATATCATATTGCATAGCCACAAAGCTCAGAACCAGGGAAGAGTTAACCATTACTTTGCTGTAACAATAAGGGTTGGTTGCTCTACTGTGCTATTGTGGGCTCAGACAATAGTCTTAAGGAGCTTGCCTGCTTATATATGTCACAAGGAACATAAGGCATTGTCATTATGACGCACATGTTGCATAGCAACATGGCACATATCAAGAGGACACAGGATGTTGCTGAAGTTGGGGTTTAGTTTATGAAACGAATTCAGCACTGAAATTATAGCACTGTTCATGCTAATCACCTTGTTAAATGGAAAACTGTATACCATCAGGTACATTGATTTTTTTTTTTTTACTACATTAGCCGATCAGCACCAATGCGGGGATCCCAGTGACGTTATCCTTTTTTTTTAAATATTGCCTGTTTTCCGCACTTGGCTCCGTCCTCTTGCCATGCACTAGCTCGGCTGTATGCACTGGCAATGGGCCCACTGCCCCCCAATGTGACCATATCCCCTCTGTGACGTGACTCAACTGATTCTAATAGAGCCCCATCACAAAAGAGAGGGGATATTGTCACACTGGGGGATGACACTAGGAATGGCCCTCGTGCATAGAGCTGGGCCAGTGCACAGCAAAAGAGCTGTGCAGAGTGTGGGATCCAGGCAAAGTTTTTTTTAAAAAAAGGACTGCGTCACCAGTATCCCGCACCGACATTGATCGACTAATGTAAGAAAAAAAGGCGATGTACCTGACGGTACATTCGCTTTAAACATATTTAATATTGATGTATAAAAATTACCATAACCTGGAAAGCAGAAACCTGCAGCTCCAGGAAGGGAAGCGTGTTTTTGGAAATAGTAAAAGATAATTACCTTTCCCAACTAGTAGAGGAACCAACAAGAGGGGGGGCCCTTCTGGACCTGATCTTAACCAATAGGCCCGACAGAATATCAAAAATAGAGGTGGGGGGTCACCTAAGTAATAGTGACCATAACATAGTAAGTTTTCAATTATCCTTCAATAAAATTATTAGTAGAGGGGCTACAAAAACATTAAATTTCAGGAAGGCTAATTTCCAAAAACTAAGAGAGGACCTTGGGAACATAGACTGGGACAATGCCTTCAGAAATAAAAGTACACAAGAGAAATGGGACATATTTAAGAGCATCCTGGGTAAATCGTATGAACGACACATACCATATGGGAATAAACGTAGTAGAAATAAGAGAAATCCAATGTGGTTAACTACAGCTGTAAGGGGTACAATAAATGATAAGAAACAAGCATTCAGACAACTAAAACAAGAAGGTAGTGGGGAAGCATTGAGCAACTATAGACAGAAGAATAGAATGTGTAAAACGCAAATAAAAGAAGCAAAAATAACAACAGAAAGAAGGATAGCCACAGAAAGTAAAACAAATCCCAAAATGTTCTTCACCTATATAAATAACAAAAGACTTAAAACCGAAAATGTTGGTCCCCTCAAAAATAATCTGGATGTAATGGTGGAGGGGGAAGAGGAAAAGGCCAATCTACTAAATACATTCTTCTCTACTGTATTCACAGAGGAGAATCCCATAACAGACGACATGACTAGGGATAATGTTAATCCTCCCATAAATCTCACCTGCCTAACACAACAAGAAGTGGGGAAACGCCTTAAAAACATTAAAATCCATAACACCGGGCCCAGAAGGTATCCATCCTAGAGTTTTGCAAGAATTAAATACTGTGTTGGACAGACCGTTATTCCTATTATTTAAAGATTCTATTACGACAGGGATTGTTCCACAGGACTGGCGCATAGCTAATGTGGTACCAATATTCAAGAAGGGGTCAAGGAGTGATCCTGGAAACTACAGGCCCGTAAGTCTAACATCTATAGTAGGTAAAGTATTTGAGGGGATTGTAAGAGATGCTATACTGGAGTATCTTAATGAAAATGATCTTATGACGCAGCACCAACATGGATTTATGAGGGATCGGTCCTGTCAGACTAATCTGATCGGCTTCTATGAAGAGGTAAGTTATAGACTGGACCTGGGGGAGGCTGTGGATGTTGTGTATCTGGACTTTTCAAAGGCATTTGATACTGTGCCGCATGAAAGGTTGGTCTACAAAATGAGGATGCTGGGACTTGGGGAAAATGTATGCAAATGGATAAGTAACTGGTTGTGTGATAGAAAACAGAGGGTGGTCATTGATGGAAAATATTCAGATTGGGTTTTAGTTACTAGTGGGGTACCACAGGGGTCAGTGATGGGTCCACTTCTTTTTAATATTTTTATTAATGATCTTGTAGAGGGGCTACAGAGTAAAATCTCCATTTTTGCAGATGATACTAAACTGGGTAAAGTAATCAGTACAGAGGAGGATAATATCATATTACAGAGGGATTTGGAGAAGCTAGAGGCTTGGGCGGAGAAATGGCAAATGAAGTTTAATGTGGATAAATGTAAGGTTATGCATTTGGGCCATAGAAATAATAAGTACAGTTATGTGCTAAATAATAAAACACTGGGTAAAACTACTTCCGAAAAGGACCTGGGGGTATTGGTGGACAGTAAACTCAACTTTAGTGATCAGTGCCAGGCAGCAGCTGCCAAGGCTAATAAAATAATGGGGTGCATCAAAAGAGGTATAGATGCTAAAGATGAGAACATAGTTTTGCCTCTTTATAAATCACTAGTCAGACCACATATGGAATACTGTGTACAGTTTTGGGCACCGGTATATAAGAAGGACACAGCTGAACTAGAGCGGGTGCAGAGGAGGGCAACAAAGGTCATTAAGGGAATGGGTGGGTTACAGTACCAAGACAGGTTATCAAGCTTGGGGTTATTTACGCTAGAAAAAAGACGTCTTAGGGGCGATCTGATCACAACGTACAAATATATGAATGGACAGTACAGAGATCTTTGTAGTGGTCTTTTTACTCCTAGGTCTGTAACAATGACAAGGGGGCATCCTCTACGTCTAGAGGAAAGAAGATTTCATCATCAGCATCGACGTGGGTTCTTTACTGTACGAGCGGTAAGACTGTGGAACTCTCTGCCACATGAGGTTGTCATGGCCGATTCATTAAATAAGTTCAAGGGAGGCCTTGATACTTTTCTTGAACAATATAATATTACAAGTTATGGGCATTAGATTTCTGGTGATACGTTGGTCTGGGGATTGTTCTGGTTGCCATTGCAGTCGGGGGGGGGGGGGAGTTTCTCCCTGTGGTGGGGCGGTCGTCTTCTGCCCCATAGGGGTTTTTCGCCTTCCTGGATCGACACAGTAGGATTCTCCTAGGTTGAACCTGATGGACTCTTGTCTTCTTTCGACCTTGTTTACTATGTTACAGCAAAATATATTGGTAACATTTTTGGTTTCCACTCTTTAACAATTCTGAGCACTCAGAGCACTCAAATCTGTGGCGTACATGTTATTTGACACCCCTGTGATATTACTTTTGTTCCATGCTTGGTTACAATGATGTTATATTCCCTGTATACAGAAAGTAATCCTTGATTAAGAGTGATCAGATGATATGCATTGTCCATGCTGCCAGATCAAGCTCTTTTCAACACTGTCATTAGTAATAATGTCCATGGGACTGTAGTAAGAGATACATTTCCATTGATATTGTTATCAGCAGAATGCAGGCCAGCTTAACGTCTACTGAATAATACTGTTGTCAGATTTTTTTTTATTATTATTATTGTGATCAAAGCATTGTTAAAATACAGAAAATGGAATTACAGAATTAGGGAGATTTTTCTGTCTTATATTGAGGTTATACTTAGATGTTAGATGAAAAATGTTATTCTGAGAAGCAAACCTGCAAACTGTGTAAGGAAATCAACAGATGCCATGCAGTGGTGCTGCTAAATTTAAGGAACCTTAAGGAAATGCATGCATTAACTCACCTATGTGACATGTTCCTATTTAATTTGTATATTTAAGTCGATATGTACAGATGTACAAAAGGTACTATCATCTGTATCACACTGTCAGCAGTCAGGTTGTGTCCTAGTGCTGAAAGATTCCCTTTAAAAAATGTATCAACATTTCTTAAATTAGAAAAGTGGTTGTGGTGAAGTCGTATACTTTAACCTTATTTCTCAAAGAATAAATAAAAAAAAAAATTATGACTGCTAATAAGCAGACATAATGAAAAATTGAAAATGAAAATTGTTTTTGAATAAATTAGGCACAATTCTTGGCAACTTCCTTTTCCAATATTCATTGGCACAAAAGTTGCTATTATTCATTTTATATACTGATTTATATTTAAAGGAGACCTTTTGGAAGAATTGGCCCTTTAACCTCTTAAGGACGGAGCCAATTTTCATTTTTTGCGTTTTAGTTTTTTCCTCCTTCTCTTTAAAAGGCCATATCATTTGCATTTTTTCACCCAGAAACCCACATGAGCCATTTTTTTGCGTTACTAATTGTACTTTGCAATGGCAGACTTAATTTTTGCATAAAATATGCTGTAAAACCAGGAAGAAATTATATGCATGATGAAATTGAAAAAAAAGGCAATTCTTTTTCTTTGGGGTTTTTTATGCCGTTCGTCTTATGGAAAAACGAATATGTTATCTATGTTCCACAAGTCGGTATGATTAAAATGATATGCAACTTGCATAACTTTTATATTATTTGATAGCTTTTAAAAAAATAAAACCTTTTACAGAAAAAAAAGTTCCTCAAAATCGTTCTATTCCAATGCTTATAACGCTTTTATCCTTTGGTCTATGGGGCTGATTGAGGTGTCATTTTTTGTGCCATGATATGTACTTTCTGATTGCTTTTTAGTACAATTTTTCTGGATTTTATGCGACCAAGAATGCAGAATTTTTGCACTTTGGTGGGATTTTGCGCTTACGCCATTTACCTTGCAAGATCTGGAATGTGATAAATTAATAGTTTGCGCGATTACGCATGCGGCGATACCAAACATGTTTGTTTATTTATGTATTTATTTTTATTTATAAAATGGGAAAAGGGGGGTGATTCATACTTTTATTAGGGGAAAGGGTTTTGTATTTATAGAAACATTTTTTTTCACTGTAACAGTAATTTGAAGTCCCCCTGGGTTACTTCTAATACAATACAACTACACTGATCTCTCATAGAGATCAGTGTAGCTGTATAACACAGCACCGATCCATGAGATCGGTGCTCTATTACTTTGGCCTGCTGCAGAGCAATGCAATAGAATACTGAGCCGGGATCAACGTCATTCCGACGCTGAGGCCTGTCCCAGTAAGATGAAGGGATCCCCCCTCCGCGAGGGCATCGTGCGTGCGGGGGGGGGGGGGGGTTCCCACCACTAGACACCAGGGAAGGCTGCATTTAAGACAGTTAGAAACAGCTGTCATGTTTGACAGCTGCATCTAACGGTCTTAATTAGCGGGAACGGCGATCGTCCGCTCCCGCTAATAGCCGCGGTTCCGTGCTGCAGATAGCAGTCGGGATTGCGGCAGTTCAGAGCGGGGTCGTGACACAGCCCCCCTCTTAACTCCCCGAGCGGATGCATGATGTTCCTTTACGTCATGCATCCTTAAGAGGGTAATCCTCTTCCACAACTAATTTTCATGGGCTTTTCTTTCTTCTTTTTGGGCTTTCGCTTTCTCCTTGTTACCTTTTAGAAGTCATAACTGTTTTATTTTTTCATTTATCGACATATTTGAGGGCTTATTTTTGTGGGACCAACTGTACTTTGTAATTACGCTCTTGATTTTTCCATAAAATATGCAACAAAACATAGAAAGCTCAGTCGTTCACAATGCCTGATGCCTGCAATAGCGTATAATTAACATACCTATACTTACTTCCTACCCTATGATTTGCTGTCTATTGGTAACCTGACTTTAACTAGTGTCCCTGACTACGTGTTTGTCTCCTGACTTGGTCTATAGTTTTGGCCTTTTGATTTTTTGACTCTGGTTTGCCTCACAGACCCAGTTTATTGCCTAGCGACTTTTTACTGGTATATATCTCTACTGGTTTGACTGAAGCTTGCTGACCACACGCCATTGTGTATATTTGTCTCATAATTGTCTCAAGATTGTCTCATTTGTCTTGTGTCCTGTTCCACCAACATTAGCGTAGGGGACAGCTCCAAGTTATCTAATATCCTCTAGGACACATTGAGGCAAGTAGGCAGGGACAGAGGGCGTGGGTAGGGGCTTCACTTGTCTCTCCGTCACCTGTGTGTACCCTGACCTGTCCTGACAGTGGTGTTGTGTGAGGGATATTTTTTTATTTTTATATTCTATTTTTCTGGAATGCAATGTGACCAAAATCAGCCGTTTTCTTGCGCTTGCACTGGTTACCGTGCAAGGTAAGGAATGAGATCATTTAATATGTCAGCAATTTTGTATTTGGTGATACCAAACATGTTTACTTCACTTTTATATTTTTTACCCCTAATAATTGTTGAATAAGCAGGAAACGCATTGAGTAATGAGAGTAATATGAGCACAGTTTGGTGAACTGTCCAGAGAATCCAGCTGAGTGGTTCAATGGGAATCAAAGGTAAAGAGTTTAGAGTAAGGCACAATTTGATGTGAATTGTATCCATATACTCAACCCCATGCTCTATGAGTCTATGCACAGTAGTCTGCATCTTTAATGATATGATTACTATAGAAGTTGACTCTTAGCGGCCTTATACAAGTAGCACTTTTATCCAGGAAGACTTTGCACGGTTGGATTGCGCTCAGAATTAAATATATGTCAATGAGATTCAAATGTTAATGTGATGCAATAGTGTCAAATAAAAACAAAGTACATGTGGTGGAGGATTTATGCTTTATTTACAATAAAAATTGTTGAAAGTCAAGCTGCCCCATTGTTTTCATTGGAATTACACTAAAAGAGAAGCAAATTATATCTAATATGTCTTGTGTGTTTATAATCATATATTGTCAATATCCTCCTCCACTCCAAGACACGTAAAACAGGCACAGGTCCAAGAGGTAATAGTGATATAAAATATCATTGAAGGAATAAATCTAAAATTAATTGAAAGAATTATGCCAGCGATACAACACATTTCAAGACCGGTCCGGTCTCTTTATCAAGTGTCTAATACCAGAATAATACAAAAGCACATATATAGAGAAAAGAAAAAAAATTGTGTGAGGGTGGAACCACCACTGCTTACATCATCATGGGGAGGATCACAAAAGAGAGTCAAAAAAGACTCCTCATGATGATGTAAGCAGTGGTGGTTCCACCCTTATACAATTTTTGTATAAAGCGATCCCGCTCACATCAGTCTCCGGGACCACAGGTAATGAGTCAGCTGCGATCCCGAAGTTGAGTCTCATTAAACCCTTAAACGCTGCTTAATAATTGCATATTTTACAGTGTTAGGCTATGTTCACACAACGTCTTTTCAGCTCCGTTTAAAATGACGTCCGTCATTTTGAGTCTAAAATAACGGATGTTATTTAGCAGCCTGACCTCCCCTTGGTGATCTCCGGTACCGGGAATTACCGGCGCCGCCGAGAGCTTTCATCTCCCCCCACCGTGAATCCACAGTGGGGGGAGATGAAAAATGTCCCCTCAGACCCCAGATCAGCCCCCCGATCAGACCCCAGATCACCGTACCCGGGCGGCCATCAGATCCAAGATGGCCGCCCCCATCCATAATGATCAAAGCCGCATGCTCTCCGCCACTGGAGGTAGCGGAGAGCATGGGGCAGTGATCAGGGACCCCCCTGTGTGGTCCCGGAGCAGGCGATCTGCGGTATATACTATATACCGCCGATCGCCTGTTCCCAGTGCAAAGAAGCACTTTTTATCCCCTGTCACCATAAATCATTGGTGACAGGGGATAAAAAGTTATGTCCCTCCACCCCCCAAGTCGCCCCCCACCCCCCCTGTCACCCCCGTCCCCCAGTCACCCCCCCTACCCCTTATACGTTACCTGATCCTGGAGCTCTTTCCTCCTCGACGTCCTGGCTGGTTATGAAATGCGCATGCGCTTCACAACCAGCCAACTCTGAAAATTTTAAGTGACAGAGACCAATTTGGTCTCTGTCACTGAACTATGATTACTGTGATAGAAAATATCACAGTAATCATAGTAATACAGTGAAACAAATGTGTAAAAGTACAAAAAGTGACAAACACACAAAAAAATAAAACACACACTTTTTTTTTATTATAGTAATAACTGCAGTTTACTCCCAGATTACCCCTAACCCCCCAGATTACCCGTAACTGCCCCAGGTTGCCTGTAACCGCCCCAGGTTGTCCGTAATCATGCCAGATTGCACGTAACCGCCACAGATTGCAGGCAACCACTGCACGTTGCCCGTAACCACCACACGTTCACCGTAACCACTGCACACTGCCTCTAACCACCCCACGTTGCCTCTAACCACCGCACGTCGCCTCTAACCACCGCACGTCACCTCTAACCACCGCTCGTCGCCTCTAACCACCGCATGTCGCCTCTGACAACAGCACGTTGCCTCTAACCACCGCACGTTGCCTCTAACCACCGCACCTTGCCTCTGACCACCGCACCTTGCCTCTGACCACCGCACCTTGCCTCTGACCACCGCACCTTGCCTCTGACCACCGCATGTCGCCTCTGACGTTGCCTCTAACCACCGCACGTTACCTCTAACCACCGCACGTTGCCTCTGACCACCGCACGTTGCCTCTGACCACCGCACGTTGCCTCTGACCACCGCACGCTGCCTCTGACCACCACACGCTGCCTCTGACCACCGCACGCTGCCTCTGACGACTGCACGCTGCCCATGACCACCCCACTTTGCCCCTGACCACCCCACGTTGCCTGTTACCACCGCACATTGCCTGTTACCACCGCACATTGCCCGTAACCACCGCACGTTGCCCGTATCCACTGCACGTTGCCTCTAACCACCGCACGTTGCCTCTAACACCACAAATTGCCAATGACCCCTTCCAGATTGCCCGTAACTAACCCAAATTACATATAAACACTTTAGTTTATCCGTAACCAACCCAGATTGTCCGTAACCACCTCACGTTGGCCGTAACCACAGCAGGTTGCCTGTAATCACCTTAAGATTACCCGTAACCACAGCAGGTTGCCCATCACCACCCCAGGTTGCCCGTAAACCACCCCGCATTACCTGTAATCTCATTTTTTTATTGTATTTTAGTAACTGCGCTATTCTAATAACTATTAATAGCTGCGGTTTTGCTCCAGCAAATTGGCGCTCCCTTCCTTCTGAGCCCTGCTGTGTGCCCATACAGTGGTTTATGCCCACATATGGGGTACCTTTCTACTCAAGAGAACCTGCGTTACAGATTTTGGGGTGAATTTTTTTCTCCTATTCCTCGTGAAATTTAGAAATTTTAAACTAAACCAACATATTATTGGAAAAATTCGAGTTTTTCATTTTTAATGGCCAATTTTGAATACTTTCCTCTAATACCTGTGGGGTCAAAATGTTCACCACACCCCAAGATGAATTCTTTGAAGGGTGCACTTTCTAAAATGGGGGGACTTATGTTTTTTTTTACTCCGCTTGCGCTACAGGGGCGCTGCAAACGCACCTGGCGCTCAGAAACTTCTTCAGCAAAATCTGCACTGAAAATGCTAATTGGCGCTCCCTTCCTTCTGAGCCCTGCTGTGTGCCCATAGAGTGGATTATGCCCACATATGGGGTACCGTTCTAGTCAGGAGAACCTGCGTTACAGATTTTGGGGGGAATTTTCTCCCCTGTTCCTCGTGAAATTGAGAAATTTCAAACTAAAGGAACATATTATTGGAAAAATTCGAGTTTTTCATTTTTACTGTCTACTTTTGAATACTTTCCTCTAATACCTAAGTAGTCAAAATGCTCACCACACCCCAAGATGAATTCTCTGAGGGGTGCACTTTCCAATATGGGGTGACTTATGGTGAGATTTTACTCCGCTGGCACTACAGGGGCGCTGCAAACGCACCTGGCGCTCAGAAACTTCTTCAGAAAAATCTGCACTGAAAATGCTAATTGGTGCTCCCTTCCTTCTGAGCCCGGCTGTGTGCCCATACAGTGGTTTATGCCCATATATGGGGTACCGTTCTACTCAGGAGAACCTGCGTTACAGATTGTGGGGTGAATGTTCTCTCCTCTTCCTCGTGAAATTTAGAAATTTCTAACTAAGCAAACATATTATTGGAAAAATTCGAGTTTTTCATTTTTACTCTCTACTTTTGAATACTTTCCTCTAATACCTGTGAGGTCAAAATGCTCACCACACCCCAAAATGAATTCTTTGAGGGGTGTACTTTCCAAAATGGAGTGACTTATGGGGAGATTTTACTCCGCTGGCACTACAGGGGCTCTGCAAACGTACCTGGCGCTCAGAAACTTCTTTAGCAAAATCTGCACTGAAAATGCTAATTGGCGCTCCTTCCCTTCTGAGCCCGGCTGTGTGCCCATACAGAGGTTTATGCCCACGTATGGGGTACTGTTCTACTCAGGAGAACCTGCGTTACAGATTTTGGGGTACTTTTTTTCTCCTGTTCCTTGTGAAATTGAGAAATTTCAAACTAAACTAACATATTATTGGAAAAATTCAGGTTTTTCATTTTAACTGTCTAATTCTGAATACTTTCCTCTAATACCTGTGGGGTCAAAATGGTCACCACACACCAAGATGTATTCTTTGAGGGGTGTACTTTCGAAAATGGGGTGACTTATGGGGGGTTTCTCTCTGCTGACACTACAAGGGCTCTGCAAACACACCTGGCGCTTGGAAACTTCTTCAGCAAAATCTGCATTAAAAAAGCTAATTGGCGCTCCCTTCCTTCTGAGCCCCGCTGTGTGCCCATGCAGTGGTTTACTCCCACATATGGGGTACTGTTGTACTCAAGAGAACCTTTACAAAGTATACAAGCCTCCTGAATCCATTTAAAAAAAGAACTGGTCCCTAAAAAAATCCATTTTGGAAATTTCATGAAAATTTGATATATTGCTGATAAATTTCTAAGCCCCGTAACACCTTAAAAAAGTAAAATATGTTTACCAAATTATGCCAGAATAAAGAAGACATATTGATAATGTGATTTAGTAACTAATTTATGTGCTATGACTTCCTTTTTTAAGAAGCAGAGAATTTCAAAGTTCATAAAATGCAAATTTTTCAAATTTTTCATGATATTTTGATGTTTTTCACAAAAAAAATACAAAGTAGTGACCAAATTTTGCCACTAACATAAAGTGCCATATGTGACGAAAAAACAATCTCAATCTTAAAGCATCACTGAGCTATAAGCGCATAAAGTGAGACAGGTCAGATTTTAAAAAATTAGCTTGGTCATTAAAGCCAAAACAGGCTTTAGAGGCAAGGGGTTAATAAAAACTAGAGCTCATGGCACAAAAAATACACCCCAACCAGCCCTGTAGGTAGAAAAAAAAAAAGCGCTATGGCTCTTAGAAGGCAGGGAGGAACATTGCATTAATTTGACCCAGACTTTTGTGCATTAAAGTTTTTAACATGCTTAATAAAGCAGAAAAAGGAACCATTTAGTCTTGTATTTACATAGTACAGTGGGACTTGGCATGAGGTGTTGGGTATTCGGCTGCTTTGTGCTGTCCGGTTTAGATACACTCTTTATTTTAAAGTCTCCTAAATCACCTGAGATTTACTGTTGTAAAGCAAATGGCAGTAATTCAGGAGCATTTCACATGCTAGCTGAACAATGTGCTAAAAAAGTAATCAAAACAGAAAAAATCTAGACAACCCAGGTTTCTAAAGCCACTTCCTCTTCAGCGTACTAATTCATTTCATGTGAAATGAACAAAAGAAAAAAATGCAATGTTCTGTCAAAATAAATTAATATTCTAGCTTTTTATGTAATAATGGGTTGTAAGAATGTAAAAACTGTAAGAATGGTCACATGTGGTGCAAAACATTCACTGTATGTCTGCACTGTTATTACCTAGAAATGAACAATGAAATTATGTGTTTTCCTGCAGCAATATAGTACAGTGGTTCTTTGTTAATTTAATTGAGAACATTAAACCTGACCACTACATTTATGTTCATGATAACGGTTCCATACATACAACATTTTGGCTAATTGTACAATATAGAAATATGCTTGGCACTTTTTATCATCCAGGCACATTGCAGATCACTACAAAAATCCTGACAAAACAATATAAAGTGCATGGAAAAATAATGGTGCATGTTGCTGCAATATCATTTCTGTTGTATAACATGACTGACATCTCTGATTCTCTTATTTCATAGGCACCTTTTGACACTTATGATCTCCCAGGAAAACAATATCGCACATGTACAATCTGATCCATATTTTCTAAGCCTCAGTCCTTGTGTGGAGGTTGGAAAGCTCTTTAGACATTAAATTAACCCTTTAAGGACGGAGCCAGTTTTCATTTTTGCGCTTTCGTTTTTTCCTCCTCATGTTTAATATGCGCTTGCATATTTCTCTCTACAGACCCACATGAGTCCTAATTTTTTGCGACACCAAATCTTTGCAAATACAGACTTAAATTTTCTAGCATCTATTCCCATCCTTATAACGCTTTTATTGTTTGGTCTATGGGACTCTGTGAGGTGTAATTTTTTGCGCCACGATCTATTCTTTCTTTCGATACCTTGTTTGCGTATATGCGACTTTTTAATGACTTTTTATAAAAAAATTTCTGGATTTAATGTAAACCAAAAATGTGCAATTTTACACTTTGGGTTTTTGCGCTTACGCCGTTTACCGTGCGAGATCAGGAATGTAATTATTTAATAGTTCGGGCGATTATGCAAGCGACGATACCAAATATGTTTGTTTATTTATTTATTTTTATTTATATAATGGGAAAAGGGGGGTGATTCAAACTTTTATTAGGGGAGGGGGTTATTTATTAATAAAAACACTATTTTTTTTTCATATACAGTAGAAGCTGCATACATACACAACACTGATCTCCCATTGAGATCAATGCTGTGTATATAATAGAGCAATGATCAATCAGATCAGTGCTCTATTATAATGGTCTGCTGCAGACCATCTACATGGATTGCCGAGGCCCCGGCCAGCTCATTACAAAGGATCTCCCCTCCGCGATCGATGATTACTGGCCAGGCAGGTGCAGTGGAACAGTTGCAGGAGTGCTAACAAGACTGATCCCATCACAGGGAGAAAAATTTCTTCCCAACTTCACTATCGCAATCAGAAGAAATCCCTGGATAAACATACCACTACATGAAATCTAGTGCCCATAACGTGTAATACTTATTGAGAGAAGCCTCCAAGCTTCCCTTGAATTTATTTAGTAAATCAGCCATGACAACATCATGAGACAGAGAGTTCCATAGTCTCATTGCTGTTACAGTAAAGAATCCACATCTGTGCTGGTGATAAAACCTTCTTCTAGACCAATGCTTCTCAAATTGTGAGGCGGGCCTCCCCAGTGAGGCGCCCTCTAGTTGCTAGTAAGGTTCAGCTGGGGAGGCAGTTCTTAAAAAAGTGACCAAAAGCTGCACAGTCCTTTCCCTGACTCCAACAATCTCTGCTTTAGGATCATTATTAACTCATTGTGTACTTATTTTATGTTATACAGAGATTAGGAGACAATTGGAGGGTAGACTGGAGGGTTTTACATTTGCATGGACTTCTACCACAGATGGTGAGGCCCCAGCATCCTCTTGGTCAGTCTGGTGAGGCCCAGGCATCATTTGGGTGATTTGGATCATTTGTCTGTTGGGTGAGGCTTTAGTAGAAAAAATTGAGAAGCACTGTTCTAGACGTAGAGGATGTCCCCTTGTCATGGTTACAGCCGGGAACACCGCGGCCAGTGATTGGCTGAGCGGTCTGACAGCTCAGTCAGGCCGCTCCGGAGCTGATGCTGCGAGCGGGACCCGGGGAGGAAGACGGAGCGCAGGAGAAGCCCGGACAGGTAATGTATTGCTGCAAGGGCTGCAAGGACATTGGTAACAATGTCCCTGCAGCCCTCGCTTAACGATCATCGGGGCCGTGGAATAGGCCCAGTAAACGAGCGCCAATCTAGCAGATCTGCGCTCGCTTGCATCGTTGCTCGGCCCGTGGAATAGGGCCCTAAGATATCTTTTTTCTGAAATGCATAGCCCCAACAAAGCCCCAACTTCACAGCCCCAAGCTTGATAACCAGCTGTACTGTAACCCAACCATTTCTTAATGACCTTGGTTACCCTCCTCTGCAGCCGCTCCAGTTCAGCTGTGTCCTATTGGACAGGGATTTTTAACGATTAGCGATTAACGATAAATAATCGCAAATGAGATTGTTTCTTGTTAACCTGAAATTGTTTACTATATTACACAAAGCGATGGTCGTCAGTTATGATCATTACAAGGAAGGAACAATTTGGAATTACACTGTATGATTAGTGAACAAATGCAGAATTACAGCAAACAATTAGCGAACAATGAAGGGTCAACAACACACTAACAATATTTCAATTATTGTTTAAATTTGAATGATATAACGATTTTTCGCAAGATAATCGTCTCGTGTAATATGGCCCTATAACTAGATGCATGGATGCAGTATAATTCACATTTGCAGCAGCTATTGGCCAGATGCATGAATGCAGCAAATGGTTTAGCACAACTGTGTGAGTTCACAGTATGGCCATAGCCAAAAACAGGAGATGAAGCAGAGTTAATAAATCGGCTCATACACAGAAGAATCATCGAGGTACATGTGGTCAGTAGTTAGAAAACCGGAACTGGTCAAATACAGGTACAGGATACAGGAACAGCCACATTCGCAGTAGCAATACTAATATATTGCTCAAGCCTAGGTGAGCAGACGATGTCACCTTAAATAGTTGGAGTCAGACAGTGAGAGGTGGGAGACACCTTAGAGAGGCACACACTGGCCCTATAAAGGCCCTATTCCTCTGGCCCACTTGAGGAGCAAACAAGCACTCTCAGCGCTCGTTTGCACCTCTTTCCCCGCTCACTGCCGCTGCTATTTCATGCGGCAGCAGCGAGCGGGTGAGTATGGAAAGGGCTGGGGGGTGCTGTGGTGGGGCTGCCCGGGTGATCGCTAGATGTCGGCTGATCGTTGCCTTCTATTCCACAGGACGATTATTGGCCGTAACGGCCGATATCGGCCGAATACTGCCGATAATCGTTCAGTGGAATAGGGCCTTAAGTTGAAGTCAGAGCACTTACATAGCCCCCCAAGGACAGAACAAGAAAAACAGGTATGGTGAAAACAGCAGAAGAGTTACAAGCAAAGAGCAAAGAATGTATCCTGGAGGGGGTGAGTGCCTGAACATGCTGCACGCCGGTGGGCATCAACCACCACCATTACACGTACAAACTCCTTGCAAATGTTGCCCTTGCTGGGATTTTAAACCAAGACCCCAGTGCTGCAAGACTACAGTGCTAACAATTTAGCCACCATGGTGCCACCAAGCTGTTGTCTATTATTTAGACCCAAATTGACGACCGTGAAATGCCCAAAATAAGATGATATGTGAACATAGTCTTAATAGGCAACATAGAGGGATTTCCTAATACTTTAGTCAAAACCTGCACCTTGTGGCTATGCTCCTACAGTCATGGCCAAAAGTTTTAAAAATGACACAAATATTATATTTTCAAATGATCTGCTGCCCTCTGGTTTTTATGTGTGTTTGTCAGATGTTTTTATCACATACAGAAATATAATTGCAATCATGTTATGAGTAACAAAAGCTTATATTGACAGTTAGAATGAGTTAATATAGCAAGTCAATATTTGCAGTGTTGACCCTTCTTCTTCAGGACCTCTGCAATTCTCCCTGGCATGCTCTCAATCAACATATGGACCAAATCCTGACTTATAGCAGTCCATTCTTGCACAATCAATGCTTGCATTTTGTCCGAATTTGTTGGTTTTTGTTTGTCCACCCGTCTCTTGATGATTGACCACAAGTTCTCAATGGGATTAAGATCTGGGGAGTTTCCAGGCCATGGACCCAAAATCTCTATGTCTTGTTCCCTGAGCCATTTAGTTATCACCTTTGCTTTATGGCAAGGTGCTCCATCATGCTGGAAAAGGCATTGTTGATCGCCAAACTGCTCTTGGACTGTTGGAAAAAGTTGCTCTTGGAGGACATTCTGGTACCATTCTTTATTCATGGCTGTGTTTTTAGGCAAGACTGTGAGAGAGCCGATTCCCTTGGCTGAGAAGCAACTCCAAACATGAATGGTTTCAGAAAGCTTTACAGCATGAGACAAGACTGGTGGTAGTGCTCACCTCGTCTTCTCCGAATTAGCTTTTTTCCAGATGTCCCAAACAATCGGAAAGGGGATTCATCAGAGAAAATGACTTTACCCCAGTCCTCAGCAGTCCACTACCTGTACCTTTTGCAGAATATCAGTCTGTCTCTGATGTTTTTTCTGGAGAGAAGTGGCTTCTTTGCTGCCCTCCTTGAGACCAGGCCTTGCTCCAAGAGTCTCCGCCTCACAGTGTGTGCAGATGCACTCACACCTGCCTGCTGCCATTCCTGAGCAAGCTCTGTACTGCTGGTAGCCCGATCCCTCAAGCTGAAACACTTTTAAGAGCCGGTCCTGGCACTTGCTGGTTTTTCTTGGGTGCCCTGGAGCCTTTTTGGCAACAATGGAACCTCTCTCCTTGAAGTTCTTGATGATGCGATAGATTGTTGACTGCGGTGCAATATTTCTAGCTGCGATACTCTTCCCTGTGCAATGATGACTGCACATGTTTCTTTAGAGATAACCATGGTTAACAGAAGAGAAACAATGATGCCAAGCACCAGCCTCCTTTTAAAGTGTCCAGTGGTGTAATTCTTACTTAATCATGACAGATTGATCTCCAGCCCTGTCCTCATCAACACCCACACCTGTGTTAATGGAGCAATCACTGAAACGATGTTAGCTGGTCCTTTTAAGGCAGGGCTGCAATGATGTTGAAATGTGTTTTGGGGGATAAAGTTCATTTTCTAGGCAAACATTGACTTTGCAAGTATTTGTTGTTGAGATGATCACTCTATAACATTCTGGAGTATATGCAAATTGACATTTTAAAAATTGAAGTAGTAGACTTTGTAAAAATTAATATTTGTATCATTCTCAAAACTTTTGGCCATGACTGTATATGTCATTTTTTTGACCTTTTAATGATTGTTTTCTTTTTGTTTAAAGAATTTATTTAAATTTTTTTCATATTATACAAAAACCAGCAAACAGGCACAGTCCACCCGAAGTATGCAAGTTAAGAGTACACCATCAGGAAATACAAAAGGTGGGATGGCTTAAAGTCCCAGAGAATAGTACAGGAAGCATTGCAATAGGTGTAAGTCTTGAGGGGAAACAACTGCCACTGAGGCAAAAGTGTATACGGGCGGAGTATTGACATAACACAAAGACTTAAAGGACAACTCCCGCGGGACCCCCCCCTTCAAAAAAAACACAGACACACACAGAGACCATACTCACCATCCCTCCGGTGACGATCGCCACTCCATTCGCCCGCCGTCCGCCTCACCGTCACCGCCGTCAGCCGTCCAGCGATGTCTCTGATTTCCGGGTCCTGGGGATGGAAAAGGCTGCCAGTGCGCTTGCGCACTGACGAAGCTGGAAGCCATGTGATGCGCTCCAGCCAATGAAAAGGCTGCTGGTGCGCATGTGCACCAGCAGCCTTTTCCATCCCATTCACTCTCTATGAAGACGCCGAGGAGGAAGAAGACCCGGACCGCCCCCGGCTCTGACGTCGTCGTCACCAGATGCCGCCCGGGAGAAGAGGACCGTGACGATCGTAATAGGTAATGTATATATTCTTTAACTTCCGGGCGGGGGGGGTCGGGGGTCCGAAAGTGGGGGAACGGGGCCAGACCGGGTATTTAACCACATTACAAAGTTATATAACTTTGTAATGTGTGTTAATTAAGCTAAAAAAATTTTTAGTGGGAGTTGTCCTTTAACACACAACCACACGAGCACAATCAACCACACTGAGGCACAGCGGAACCCCCCCCCCCCCCCCGCCCAAAGGAGACTACGAGAGGGTTAGACGTCTACCGTCTCATCTAGCATGAGCCAGTGAATCCAGATTTTCTTGAATTTCTTGGGACATTTACGACTTTCATACAAGGCTTGGTATAATGGAACATATTTATTTACAAGCTACTTCCAACGGGCCAGGGAGGGAACATCCGTGCATTTCCATTCCATAGCAATGATTTTTTTAGCACAAAATAAAAGAAACCTGATAAATATTCTTAAGAAAATAGCAAAAAACAGGAAAAAATCAGCTCACCCAAAAGTCCTTGGTCTGTATATAGCAACCCTCAGTGGAGCACGGATGAAAATAGGCCGAATCCCATCCAAGAACAATGGACCAAATGTGCAATAAGCAAAGATAAATCCAGCTCCAGCCAGTGCGATAAAATCCAAATTTATTCAAAAGTAGAAAAAATACATGATTTTAAAAATACATGGACGTCCATACAAGGAAAAACCGACGCGTTTCAGAGCCTACGCTCCTTAGTCATGGCTAACTTTCACTGACTAAATGCCAGTATTTATATCCATTAGTAATGGTAGCACCTTGGGTTTGGTACTGCCCCAAAAGGGGGTTGTAACCAAAACCTCATTACAAAAGCAGACTATATATGGCATGGAGTAAAGGCATTTACAACACATATATGTAAGAAAAAAGAAGAAAAAAAAGCATAACTGTAACATAAATATTAATAATACATAATAATTAACCCCTTCAAGACCAAGCCTATTTGCACCTAAAAGACCAGGCTCATTTTTCAAAATCTGACCTGTCTCACTTTATGCTCTTATAGCTCAGTGATGCTTTAACGTATGCTAGCGATTCTGAGATTGTTTTTTCGTCACATATGGCACTTTATATTAGTGGCAAAATTTGGTCACTACTTTGTGTGTTTTTTGTGAAAACATCAAAATATCATGAAAAATTGAAAAAAATAGCATTTTATGAACTTTGAAATTCTCTGCTTCTAAAAAAGAAAGTCGTATCACATAAATTAGTTACTAAGTCACATTACGGATATGTCCTCTTTATTCTGGCTTTATTTCATAAACATATTTTACTTTTTTAGGGTGTTACGGGGCTTAGAAATTTATCAGCAAATTACCACATTTTCGTAAAAGTTTCCAAAACTGATTTTTTTAGGGACCAGTTCTTTTCTTAAGTTGATTTAGGAAGCTTGTATACTGGAAACCCCCATAAGTGACCCCATTTTGGAAACTAGACACCTTAAAGAATTAATCTAGGGGTATAATGAGCATTTTAACTCTACAGGGGCTGGAGGAAAGTATTCACCATTAGGCTGTAAAAAAATGAAAAATTACAATTTTCCAATAATATATACGTTTAGATTAAAGTTTCTCATTTTCAAAAGGAACATGAGAGAAAACGCACCCCAAAATTTGTAACGCAGGTTCTCTTGAGTACTACGGTACCCCATATGTGGGCGTAAACCACTGTATGGGCACACAGCGGGGCTCAGAAGGAAGGGAGCGCCATCTAGCTTTTCCATTGCAGATTTTGCTGAAGAAGTTTCCGAGCGCCAGGTGCATTTGCAGTGCTCCTGTAGTGTCAGCAGAGAGAAAAACCCCCATAAGTCACCCCATTTTGGAAAGTACACCCCTCAAAGAATTCATCTTGGGGTAGGATGAGCATTTTGACCCCACAGGTGTTAGAGGAAAGTATTCAAAATTAGACAGTAAAAATGAAAAACTCGAATTGTTCCAATAATATGTTCCTTTAGTTTGAATTTTCTCCATTTCACGAGGAACAGGAGAGAAAATTCACCCCAAAATCTGTAACGCAGGTTCTCCTGAGTAAAAAGGTACCTCATATGTGGGCATAAACCACTGTATGGGCACACAGCAGGGCTCAGAACGGAAGGAGTGCCAATTAGCTTTTTCAATGCAGATTTTGCTGAAGAAGTTTCTGAGCGCCAGGTGCGTTTGCAGTGCCCCTGTAGTGCCAGCGGAGTAAAATCTCGCCCATAGTCACCCCATTTTGGAAAGTACACCCCTCAAATAATTCATTTTGGGGTGTGGTGAGCATTTTGACCCCACAGGTATTAGAGGAAAGTATTCAAAAGTAGACAGTAAAAATGAAAAACTCGAATTTATCCAATAATATGTTGGTTTAGTTTAAAATTTCTCAATTTCACGAGGAACAAGAGAAAAAAAGTACCCCAAAATTTGTAACACTGGTTCTCCCGAGTAAAATGGTACCTCATATGTCGGTATAAACCACTGTATGGGCACACAGCCGGGCTCAGAAGGGAAGGAGCGCCAATTAGCTTTTTCAATGCAGATTTTGCTGCAGAAGTTTCTGAGTGCCAGGTGCGTTTGCAGAGCCCCTGTAGTGCCAGCGGAGTAAAATCTCGCCATAAGTCACCCCATTTTGGAAAGTGCACCCCTCAAAGAATTCATTTTGGGGTGTGGTGAGCATTTTGACCCCACCGGTATAAAAGGAAAGTATTCAAAAGTAGACAGTAAAAATGAAAAACTCGAATTTTTCCAATAATTTGTTCCTTTAGTTTAAAATTTATCAATTTCACAAGGAACAGGAGAGAAAATTCACCCCAAAATCTATAACGCAGGTTCTCCTGAGTAGAACGGTACCACATATGTGGGTATAAACCACTGTATGGGCACACAGCCGGGCTCAGAAGGGAAGGAGCGCCAATTAGCATTTTCCGTGCAGATTTTTCTGAAGAAGTTTCTGAGCCCCAGGTGCATTTGCAGCGCCCCTGTAATGTCTACAGAATAGACCCCCCCAAAAGTCACCCCATTTTGGAAAGTACACCCCTCAAAGAATTCATCTTGGGGTAGGATGAGCATTTTGGCCCCACAGGTATTAGAGGAAAGTATTCAAAATTGGCCAGTAAAAATGAAAAACTTGAATTTTTCCAATAATATGTTGGTTTAGTTTGAAATTTCTAAATTTCACAAGGAACATGAGAGAAAACGTACCCCAAAATCTGTAACGCAGGTTCTCCCGAGTACAACGGTACCCCATATGTGGGCATAAACCACTGTATGGGCAGACAGCAGGGCTCAGAAGGGAAGGAGTGCCAATTTGCTGGAGCAAAACAGTAGCTAGTATAAGTTTTTAGAATAGCGCAGTTACTAAAATAAAATAAAAAAAATTAGATTACAGGTAATGTGGGGTGGTTCCAGGTAATTTGGAGGTGGTTACGGGCAGTCTGGGGTGGTTACGGGCAGTCTGAGGTGGTTACGGGTAATCTGGGGTGGTTACGGGTAATCTGGGGTGAATACCGTCAACATGGGGAGGTCACGGGCAACCTGCCGTGGTTACGGCAACCTGGGGTGGTTACAGGCAACCTGGGGTGGTTACAGGCAACCTGGGGTGGTTACAGGCAACCTGGGGTGGTTACAGGCAACCTGGGGTGAATACGGACAACCTGCTGTGGTTACGGACAACCTGCTGTGGTTACAGACAATCTAGGGTGGTTACAGGCAACCTGCTGTGGTTACGGGCAATGTGGGGTGGTTACAGACAGTCTGGGGTGGTTACAGACAATCTGGGGTGGTTACAGACAATCTGGGGTGGTTACAGGCAACCTGCTGTGGTTACGGATAAACTGAAGTGCTAATAGGTAATCTGAGGTGGGTACCTGTAATCTGGCGTGGTTGCGGGCAATCTGGAGGAGGTCACTGGCAATCTGGGGTGGTTAGAGGCAAGGTGCGGTGGTCAGAGGCAAGGTGCGGTGGTCAGAGGTGACGTGCGGTGGTCAGTGGCGACGTGCGGTGGTCAGTGGCGACGTGCGGTGGTCAGTGGCGACGTGCGGTGGTCAGTGGCGACGTGCGGTGGTCAGTGGCGACGTGCGGTGGTCAGAGGCGACGTGCGGTGGTCAAAGGCGACGTGCGGTGGTCAGAGGCGACGTGCGGTGGTCAGAGGCAAGGTGTGGTGGTCAGACGCGACATGCGGTGGTCAGACGCGACCTGCGGTGGTTGCGTGCAATCTGGGGGGTTACATGTAATCTGGCATGATTACAAGCAACCTGGGGTGGTTATGCGCAACCTGCGGTGGTTAGGGGCAACCTGGAGGGGTTACAGACAATCTAGAATTGTTACGGATAGACTGAAGTGCTTATAGGTAATCTGGGGTGGGTACATGTAATTTGGGGTGGTTACAGGCAATCTGGGGTGATTACGGACAATCTGGAGGGGGTCACTGGCAACGTGCGGTGGTTACGGGCAGTGTGCGGTGGTTACGGGCAACGTGAGGTGGTTACGGGCAACGTGCGGTGGTTACGGTCAACGTGCGGTGGTTGCGGTCAACGTGCGGTGGTTACGGGTAATCTGGGGGTTACGTGCAATCTGACGTGATTACGGACAACCTGGGGTGGTTACGGGCTAGCTGCGGTAGTTACGGGTAATCTGGGGGGGTTAGGGGTAATTTGGGAGTAAACTGCAATTATTACTATAATAGAAAGTGTGTGTTTTATTTTTTTTGTATGTTTGTCACTTTTTGTACTTTTCACATTCTTTTTCACTGTATTACTATGATTACTGTGATATTTTCTATCACAGTAATCATAGTTTAGTGACAGAGACCAAATTGGTCTCTGTCACTTTAAATTTTCAGAGCTGGCTGGTTGTGGAGCGCATGCGCACTTCATAACCAGCCAGGACGTCGAGGAGGACAGAGCTCCAGGATCAGGTGAGTATATGGGGTAGGGGAGGGTGACTCGGGGACGGGGGTGACTGGGGGGGTGGGGGGCGACTGGGGGGGGTGGGGGGACATCACTTTTTATCCCCTGTCACCAATCATTCATGGTGACAGGGGATAAAATGTTCCGGCGGCACATGGCACAAGTGATCAGCGGTATATAGTATATACCGCTGATCGCTTGTACCGGGACCCCACAGGGGGGGTCCCCGATGACTGCCCAATGCTCTCCGCTACCTCCGGTGGCGGAGAGCATGGGGTTTTCATTCATTTTTACAAAGAGATCACTGTGAACAGACATTAGTCTGTTCACAGTGATCGCGGCGGCCATCTTGGATCTGATGGCCGCCGCGGGGAGGGGGGGGTTAGATACCGGGGCACTAGGGGGGCTGGTCTGGGGTCTGATTTTAACTATTTCATCTCCCCCCACCGTGGATTTACGGTGGGGGGAGATGAAATATAGCGGCGGCACCGGCCCATTAGTGACCGCCGTTTCGGCGGTCACTAAGGGGTTAATGGGGGTCAGCTGCGGGATCGCAGCTGATTCTCATTATCTCCGGTGCCTCACTCAGATGAGAGAGGGATCGATGTCCCTGCAGCGATCCCGTTCTCATCACAAACCCCCGTCAAAGCAGGAACGTATATGTACATTCCTACTGCACGGGGCATGTGCAATAGGAACGTTTATATACAGATGGCTGACGTGAAGGGGTTAATAATCTTGCCTATATTTATTAATTTAGTATGTATTATTAATATTTATGTTACAGTTATGCTTTGGGTTTTTTTTTTGGTTTTTTCTTCTTCTTTTTTCTTACATATATGTGTTGTAAATGCCTTTACTCCATGCCATATGTAGTCTGCTTTTGTAATGAGGTTTTGGTTACAACCACTTTTTGGGGCGGTACCAAACCCCAGGTGCTACCATTACTAATGGATATAAATACTGGCATTTAGTCAGTGAAAGTTAGCCATGACTAAGGAGCTTAGGCTCTTAAACGCGTCGGTTTTTCCTTGTATGGACGTGTATTTTTAAAATCATGTATTTTTTCTACTTTTGAATAAATTTGGATTTTATCGCACTTGCTGGAGCTGCATTTATCTTTGCTTATTGCACATTTGGTCCACTGATAAATATTCTGTAGTATTTGTTTTGTGAGATCTCGTTAATGAGCCCTAGCAAACAAACAGAGGGGGTACGGACAAACGGAAAGTCAAAGTGGTAGGACAGAAATTGAAGAACTGAGCGCCAGAAAGCCTGAATCTTGGGACACGCTCACACTGCGCGCATGAAAGTTCCAACGTCAGACTGGCATTTGAAACAAGTATCTGAAGGTGACACACCCATCTTCCTGAGCCTCTCCGGAGTGTAATATGTTCTGAGTAAGTAGCGGAACTGAATCAAGCGGTCCCTAGCACTGACCACCGTAGCGTGGTAAGTTTGCACTACCTCCTTCCACCGCCTCTCACACAATGTTGGGATGTCTATCAGCCATTTCTCATATGCCTTTTGGCAGTTTCTCAACCGGTGTGAATTCCAGGGGAACCGCAAGGCTGCCAAATTGTGCCTGGATGGCATGCCATAATTGTAGGTAGTGAAAGAAGGCCGTACGGGGTACCTCGTACAATTCACACAGGCTAGAGAATGAGTGAAACTCATTTGCGGGGGAGAATAGGTATGACAGATAACTGATGTCGTGTTTACCCCACAAGGTCGCACCTGGGAGACCAACTAGCTCCGGCAGATGCGGGTTCAGCCATAGGGGTGTGCGCGGGGAGAAGGGAGGCGAGGATAGCCACCTGTGCGCAATTGACCACACCCTCTGCACCGTGGCCAGCGGAGTGGGCCAAGAGGAAGAGGGCGTATATCTGTAGAGCGTGTTGGCCAAGCCCTCATATGAGCCAATCAGCTCCCCAGCCAGGGCTACTGCTGCATTACTAAGGTCCAGATCCAGCCACTAATTAGCATAAACTAGCTGAGACGCCCAAAAATATTGGTACATATGGGGGCCGCCAGTCCTCCCTGGTGCTTGGGCGCAAGGAGGTGAGTGTATACAATCCTAGGGGACCTGCCCTGCCAATAGAAGGATCTCAGAATCCTGTCCAGATCAGTTAAGAATTGACGGGGAGGGACAGTGGGGGAGGCATGAAACAGGTACAAAAATTTGGGGAGAAAGGTCATTTTAAAAATGTTAATCCTACCTAGTAAGGATAAGGGAAGCTGTCCCGATTTTTGCAGTCGGAGATCCGTCGTTGCCAGGAGGGGTGTTAAGTTCAGGGTCATGTAGCTGTCCACTGATGCAGTGACCTCAACGCCCAGATAGCGAAATTGGCGGGCCACCAACAGCTGGTCCGGCAGGTTTACGGGTAGGGGGAGAGAAGAGGCCAGTGGCATTATGACAGACTTAGGCCAATTCACAACCAAACCGGATATGTCACCAAAGCTGTGGATAATTGCCATCAGGGCTCTGAGGGAGGGACCAGTTTCAGCTAGTTAGACAAGAGTATCATATGCGTACATTGATAACTTCTCAATAATGGAGGCCACGGACGGAGGGCGAGTCCCAGATGGCCTCCGCCAATGGCTCGATGGCAAGGGCAAAGAGTAAAGGCGACAGCGAACAGCCCTGCCTCGTCCCCCGACCGAGTGAAAAGGGAGGGGAAATATCTAGATTGGTACGGATCCTAGCCAGGGTGTCCGTGTAAAGTAAACTGATCCAAGCCAGGAAGCCCGGACCAAACCGGAGTCTACCAAGGAGGAACCACAGATATGACCACTCTACAGAGTCGAAAGCTTTGTGAATGTCCAGGCTAAGCACATAACCCTGCACTGCATCAGATGTGCTTGCAGCGATATTTAAGTGTTGATGATTGTTTTCTAGGACGGACACTATTTCATAATGACGGCTGTGATTGCAAAAATAGCGTCCATCATTGTAAAACAACGCATTTTATACATGTTAAGTCAATTGGTTTCAATGGGAACTGCATGGTGCTACAGAGAATCGGAACACTTGCCACTAGGTTCCCCTTTAGAATCTGATTGCTGAGGATTAAAAATGAGCGAAGCAAGATTTACTGCAAATCGCGCTGTCAATTCGCTGCGTTTGGCAAAGCAAATTCACACGGAAATTCGCAAAAAACATGGCAGCTGTCAGTTGTCTGGAGCATTATTGGGCGAGAGAAATGGATTAAACATAATCCTTAGCGCCTGTCTAATGAGCTGCAGGCCCCTCTGTGATGTTAGCATTTTACCCTCACCCTCTATATAAGGTGGTTCATTTCCGGAGGTGGCCAGTCGGTTGTGTGTGGAAGAGAGAGCAGGATCACAGCAGGCAGTTACAGCAGAGCAGGAAGAGACTAAGAGTGATATAGGGACAGAGAGGAGAGGAGGGCTGATAGTGGGGAGATTGTGGGTGTTTTTTGTTGTAGTTGTCAACCAAGTGTATAGTTTACCAAGTAACTGGGTGCCTATAGGAATTTACTGGGACCAATGAAGACAAGGTCCATATTATTCACTCCCTGGGCACTGTAAACTCCTGTTGAGTTCTATCAAGTTACTAGGATCATTGAATTGAGCGTGCACCTTACATAATCAGTGCTCACCCTCCACTCCTGTTTTCTAAAAATTCATTTTCAATAGTGAACTGAGCGTGTGCCTTATAAAATCAGTGCTCTCACTCCACTCCTACTGTGTTATACAAGTTTGGTTTATGTTCCTAGCTATTACATCTGGCACTTTCCAGCTTTGGTCATTCTATCTGTGGCAGGGGTTAACTCCAGGGGACGGCCTGACAACGGAATCATTCTGGGTAGCGTTGTTTGCTCCATGGCAACGCGCCGTGACATCACACATTGACCTGTCCATGTGACGGGTCACAAGATGCCGTGCGTAGGAGGGGAACGTGCACACACCGCAGACCACAGGTATTATGACCAATATGTGATCTTACCTCCTTTTGTTTACATTTAGGCCAAGTGGCTTTGTGTAATAGAATATATATGGGGTATTGTGCAATGAACTATGATTTTCTACAGACTGCTGTCAAATAATTTTATCTGTTCTTGTGCAATACTGCCTTACCTATCCTGTGTGTTGATTGGTCCCATGTGCACAGCTAGTGGCTTTAATTATTGTGAATCATGTATTTTATGAAATTTATTAATAAAGATTACGTATGTTGATTAAACTAGTGTCCTTCTTTGTAGGAGATATAGCCTACTGTGTTATACAAGTTTCATTACTGAAGAATGTGCGCCTTACATAATCAGTGGTCGCACTCCACACCTGTGTTATAAAAATTAGTTTTCATAAGTGAACTGAGCGTGCGCCTTACATAATCAGTGTTCGCACTCCACTCCTACTGTGTTGAAAAATATGTGAAAGTGTCACTTTATGATGCTCATTTACCAAGATCCACTGTTGTCCTGTCTGATTGACATTTTTTTTAAATTGTGATTTTCCGGTTTTTGACACTTGTACAAGAACATGCGTTAACAAATTCATCCTTCAGCAATAGTTCTGTAGTACTAGTATAGTATAGTACTGTAGCTACTATAGTTTGACTGTAATATTGAAATTCTTTAAAATTTGATTCGGGAATTTTAACTAATTTGACCCAAAATTTGCGAACCTCGCGAAACAAATTTGCCTCCTTCGCTCATCTTTACTGAGGATCCTGACAGGGGGACACCCTGTGATTAGCTAAAATGACTCATCTAACAGAAGAGGATCATCCAAATAGACTTTGCCTTTAAGTTTGAGTATGTTACTTGGTTATCATGAGCAACAGAAAACAGTAGTATTTAATAATTATTTTTTATATATATTGTCCAAGTTTCTAACTCAGCAAAATAATTATTCAAAAAAACTCTGTGAACTACTAATATAATTCTGTAATCTTGTAATAGAGAGTATAATAGAATATTTGCATAAATAATATGATCTCAGATTTCCTCTTATTAATTCCTAATATATGCAAAATACAATTTTTTACTACAAATTACTTCAGTGGACCTCATAGGATTTACATTTATACTGATTGCAAGCTGCTTGATCTGCTTCTAAATATAACATTCCCTTTTCTCCATTTTTTTATTGTCAAACACTGCTCTAAAATAATACACTGTTATAAATATACAAAATGTTAGCTAGTCTTGTTAGTAACATGGACTGAAAGGTTAACAGGAATATCGCATTTTTAAAGTGTTTTGTCATTTAAAAAAAAACTTTTAAAAACCTACATGGCTTTGTTAGATTAACACTTTAGAGAGGTGATTTTGGTGCGTCTACTCCTGTTGTTCAGGCACTGAGATTCCATAATCTGGCACGGAGTGTGCGCCTTACATAATCAGTGGTCGCACTCCACTCCTACTGTGTTAAAAAAATATGTGAAAGTGTCACTTTACGACGCTCATTTACCAATATCCACTACTGTCCTGGCTGATTGACATCTCTATCACAGAACTTACTCTTCTCTGCTATGCCATGCACTTCTCTGCTATGCACTGGTGAAAGCATAAAGCACTGAATAGACTGTATTGTGCTGAGGGATGATACGCAGTATACTATTATAGATGGCTTATTGAGGGAGAAGGTGGTTACTTATGCATTGGCTTCAACTAAGCAAGGAAGAGGTTACACTAAGTACTGAACTGCTGCTGCTAAGATGAGAAGGAAGCCTTGATCTTCGTTTCATGGACTGCATAGCCGGAACACAGGAAGAAAGGAGTTACACTAAGCACCAAACTGCTGTTGAGATAAGAATCAAGCCTTGATCTACTTTCATGGACACCACCATTTCCTGAGTTTTGTCTTGCTATGTCTGTTACTAGAGATGGTTTTTCTTTAACAAATGATATTGCAATACCAATATTGCATTGTGCAATTGCCTTTTTTACTCTTTTATTTATTTTGCACTCTAAGATTTATATTAATTCTTTTTCTCAATTTGTTGCTGTTGGTTTAACTACTGCCTACAGAGTCCTTCAGAGCCCGGGATGTCAATAATGCAGAGCAGGGAGAGAGGGGAAGCAGGAGGTCAGTAATGCTGTGGTATTTTAGCAGCTCAGCCCCTCCTTTTTGACACCTGATCCTAAGACATCTCTTTTATGACTCATGAAAAGGCTGCAGCCTACAGCATGAAAACTGGCTGACAGAGAACCTGTCATGAAAAACAGGAAGACATGTCAAAAGTTTTAATCAGTTTGGGTCTGAGTGTTCAGGCCACGTCCGATCAGGAGAATGAGCCAGTAGAAGACCACATGCAGTGTGTTGTCTTCTGACTCTTTATTATGTGACCTGAATGGGAAAATAATGTAAGCCTACAGGGCCAACCAAGTTGGAAAATGACACAGACTCTGTAGAAATAAACAACTCTGTAGACATAAAAAATAAAGCATAAGCAAAGTTTTAAGGGTCAGAACATCAATTTTCTTTTTGTAAAATCTTTTTGTTAATCTTTATAAATCGCAGTAAAACAAAAACAAAAAATTGGGTATCATTGTAATCGTCTTGACCTGGAGAATTCTGGCAACATGTAAATTTTACCGCATTGGTGAGCGATGAAAAAATAAATAAATAAAATAAACCCAAGTTTGCTACGTAGCAGGATTTTTGTTTTAATTTCACCTGAGAAATATATATACAGTGGTACCTTGGTTTAAGAGTAACTTGGGTTAAGAGCTCACAGTTTTTCCAAATTGTGACTTGGATTAAGAGCATTGCTTTGATTTAAGAGCTCACTGTGCTGGGTGAGAGGGCGAGTTGGGGAGAGCCTTGGTCTGCATAGCGTGGTCTACAGCACTGTACTCTGACCTAGGAAGTCTCCCTCACCTTCCAAATCATAGCAGATCCACTTAAGGCTGGGGCATACATCAGGGGACAGGACTGTGGAGGTAATCTCTTCATAGATGTAACCCCTCTCTCCCCAAACAGAGAGTGCTGCATGTATGTGCCCACATCTGCCCTGCTCATTCCTTCCTGGTCCCTGCAGTCTTTGCCAGTCCCGATTGGTCCATGTTGAATACGCACCCCTTCCCCATTGCAGTCATGTGACCACACAGACCTCTGACAGCAGCCCTGCTTCTCTATACTAGCCTGTTGTACTACACTACTGCATTATGGGGATCTGCAGTTCCATCCTGTATCTACTAGCTGCTGCTGTTTTCCAAGTTTATGCACTTACTATACATTATACACCACATGCTGATTGCTATACTGCACAGTAACCTATAATATCACATATTCAGCTGTTTCTAAATGTTTGTTTCATTTGTTTTACATGTTATTCAGAATATAAAATCATTATTTTTGGGGTGTGGAACCAATTGTCTGCATTTCAACCATTTCTTAGATCTAACAGATTAATGCAGTACATATTATATGGGAAAATCTACACATACATATTGTTAATGTGCTCAGTCGAACCAATGTCATTTGTTTACAATGTCCTATATTGCAAAAGTCATAAATCCATTTTATGTTTTGTCTGTACCTCAGGCAACTTTAACATGCCATATTATGTTCAGTTAAGGAGGCTTTGCAGAAAAAGGAAGTTTTCTATGCTGAATTATTTCCATGGTTATGAGGAATAATGTCAGAATATTAAAAACCCATGAGTCTGAGAATGCCATGGATTACAGCGTATTATGCAAGCTGAAGCCAAAATCAATAGCGAGTAAAGGTAAAGTGTCATGAATGAAATCTGAAGACACAATGGGCTCTATTTAATGAGGTTTTGTGCCAGATATTCTCTTGAGGAATTTTCAGTCTCAGTACACAAACTGCATTCTGAAATAAGGCCAGTTGTGTTATATCAGGCCTTGCCTGACGTATCAATCAGAACTGGAACAATAAATTAATACCAGATTTCCATTTATGACATTATCCAATTTGTTTGATAGCATTATCTGTGCCTTTAAATTAATTATTAACCATTTTTTGTAAAAATCAGGGTAAATACAGCTAAGGCCAGATGTTATTCATGCCTGCCATCTATGCAGGTAATGTGCTGCAACCTACGTTCACTCACTATCCATTCAGGGTGCAACCTGAACATTTAAACACTCCAATATAGTATACACACCTCTGACAAACAACTTGCTGCCATGGCTTTCTGAGTTCTCAGCCAATAGATACCCATCACACATACCTTGCTCTCTAGCAGTCGAGGACCAATCTTATGATGGTTTAACCCTTTAAGGACGGAGCCAGTTTTCATTTTTGTGCTTTTGCTTTTTCCTCCATGTGTTTAAAAGGCCACTGCGCTTGCATATTTTCCCCTACAGACCCACACGAGCCCTTATTTTTTGCAAAACCAATTAAAATTTGCAAATACAGATTTAATTTTTCTATAAAATATGTTGCAAAACCAGAAAAAAATTATATGTGCAGTGAAATTGAAAAAAAATGCAATTCCTTTTATTTTGAGGGGTTTCGTGTTTATGCCGTTTGCCCTATGGTAAAACTGACATGTTATCTACAGTATGTTCCTCAAGTCAGTACAATTACAATGATATGTAACTGGCATGACTTTTATTTTATTTGATGGCTTTTGAAAAATTAAAAACTTTAAAAAAAATGTGTTTAAAATTGCTCTATTCCTATCCTTATAATGCATATATGCGACTTTTTGATCACTTTTTATTAAATTCTTTCTGGATTTGATGTAAACAAAAATGCACAAAAATGCACAATTTTGCACTTTTGCGGGTTTTTTGCACTTACGCCGTTTACCGTGCAAGATCAGGAATGTTATAATTTAATAGTTCAGGTGATTAAGCACGCGGCGATACCACATATGTTTATTTATTTATTAATTTTTATTTATAAAATGGGAAAAGGTGGCGATTTAAACTTTTATTAGGGGAGATTTTTTTTTATTAATATTTTTTTCTACATACAGCAATTAGAAGACCCCATGGAGATTTCTATATGCACAGCACTGATCTCCTTTTGAGATCAATGCTGTGTATATAATAGAGCACTGATCCATCAGATCGGTGCTCTATTATTCTGGTCTGCAGCAGACCAGATACATGAAGTGCCATTTGGGATCGGCAACAAAACAAAAAGAAAAAAGGCAGAGCGCCTCATAGGGTGATAAGCTTCAATACCTCACAAAGGGAATATTCCAGGAGACTGCTCACCTGGGTAGGTTGTGTGTAGCCACAACAACCATTAATAGCGTAAATCCTTAGCAACCAGCCGCAGCAGAAGTATGACACCGCACACTATTCGAGGGTCCGGGATAAATAGCCAAAAGGATGGAGAAAAAAGGGTCCTTCTGCGCAGGCCATTATTCCCTCACACTTTATTGGTCATTACAAATAATACGTTTCAAAGTCATCAGACTTCTTCTTCAGATTAAAAGGACAGCAACTGTCCTGTCCTTTTAATCTGAAGAAGAAGTCTGATGACTTTGAAAAGCGTTATTTGTAAGGACCAATAAAGTGTGTGTGAATAACGGCCTGCACAGAAGGACCCTTTCTTTCCTTATCCTTTTGGCTATTTGGGATCGGCGTCATTCCAATGCTGAGGCACGGCCAGCTCAGTACAAGGGATTTCCCCTCCATGATCACTACGCGGGGGGGGGGGGGGAATTCCCCCAACTAGACACCGGGGAGAGGGGCACAGATACTATTTAAATTGTACCTTTAAAGTGTACCTGTTGTTATAAAAAAACTTTTGACATGTCACAGTGTGTTCAGACCTGCGTGTTCAGACCTGTACTGATCGGGAGATAGAGCGGGGTGAGGACCACAGCTGCAGCACGTCCTCTCCCCGCGCTGAGTCGGGCCCCGTGGGAGCCCAACATGTCTGACTATTTTTTAAAATCCTGATCGGTATGGGTTTAAGCACTCAGACCCGGACCCGGACTCTATGACATGTCAAAAGTTTTTTATAACGACAGGTACACATTAAGCTTTACACTGGTAGAAGGAGAGAACAAGAATAAGGGAGTCCATTCCTTACCCCACAGAATGTTAATTAATTATTTGCTAAGTCCTTCCCTTAAATTTTCACAGCTGCCCAGTACCATTATTCAAATGAACTGCTTGACATAAGACAGGTTGACAATAAGTGGGATTCTTAAATATGTCCTTTTATTCACCTGTTTTGAAACCAGGGCTAGATATTACAGGTTAAACATTAACCAAAGTTCAATAGCTCCAAAATCATTAACAGTTATTTCATTGAATACTTCCACTTCTCTGAAACCTTTACCAACACCTCAATCAAAATAATTTTTTTATGATGGACATTTCTGCGTGGCATTTGGCCTGCCCCTTAACAGGAAAAGTCATTTTTTTCAAGGCGTTTATCATCTTCAGATGAATTAGAGTCCAACTTAGGGTCCTATTAAACGGCCCAATGCTGGCCCAATTAATAACATAAACAAATGCCGATCAGCTAGATAGGTGCTCGTTTACTGAACCTATTACCCAGCTTCATAATGGTTTAGTAAGGGCTGCAAAGACATTGTTAGCTTAGCCAATCACTTGCTGGGACCACTGTGGCCACTGTTTGGCTGAGTGGCCTGTCAGTTTAGAGACCCTTTCTGAAGCTACAGAGGGAGAACACAGGGAGCATGAAGAGGTAATGTATACAATTGTTATATTTTTTACACAATTGCCAACCTTCGGCCACACGTCGCTATTACACATAGCAATATGAAGTTGGCAACCAACGATTAGGTGAGGACCAAAAGACAGGATTAGCTGACAATCGCTAGTGTAATAAGGCCCTTAGAACACAATTCTCATCTGGCTTGAAAAAGAATTTCCTTGCATTGACCACAATAAAAAGAATATGCTTTGGTGTTTTCTTGGCTTTTTTTCCCCCCTTCCAGCCTAATGACTTTTGCAGGTCTATACCTTAGTTCTGGCAATCTGTTAGCAGCAGGGGAGTCTGCAGTTGTTTACTGCCTGGTCAGCAGTTTTAAGCTCTTGGCATAGCTGTCAGTAGGTAACCACTGTAGACTTTTGAATTGCTTGAATGAAATGTCCAGAGCCTGGTTACATTTTTCTGATTCAAACTTCTTTCATAGCATCAAAGTCTTAATTTAGCTAAGGTAGATGGTAAGCAAAAACATCCCAAAATTTTCTGTTAGATACCTTGCCCACAGCTCATGTGGCATATGGTATTGTCTGCACATTTTTTTCCAAGCCCTATTATTTTGCATCAGTACAAATATAAAGAAATTCCCAGTATCTACCAAACATGCAGTAGTAAAGAAATTTTATTTCATATCTTAATGCTCAATTTCAGGATGAAGTTTAGCGGTAATCTTTTCAACTGTCTAATACAAAGGGAATACTATGCTACAATAAATATATAAGATGGCAGGGTGTACGCCAGCAAAAAGCCACAGACATCAGGGAGCAGGCTTAATAACCCGCCCCCCAGCCCCCCTTAGTCTTTACAGTTTGACATCATGAGAAAATGATTCATTATCAATTTCCAGATTCCATACTTCTCCTTCCTCCAATTCTGAGATGCTGCTTTGTGTTGAAGACATAAAAATCTGTGTGAGCTTTTCTTTTCATGTCCCCCTCCTCTCCCCTTCCTTCCGAGACAAATGATGTAAACAAGTCCTAGCAGGCTTTATCTGCAACTTTCTAGCTTCCTTGTAATGCTAGGAGGGCTCATCTGAGGTCAAGTTGCTGATTAACTCACTGTGATTAATCCTCCCAGCATTATAAAGTTGCTACAAAGTTGCAGATAGGGGCTTGCTTACATCAGCTGTCTCAGAAGGGAGAGAGGAAGAGGGACAGAGAAAAGCTCACACACAGATTTTTGTGTTTTCGACAGACAGCAGCAGTTAAGAACTAGGAGACTGAACAAATGATAGGTATGGAATAAATTGTTAGTCTCACCATGGGCAACAACATATAAAAAGTTATGTTTGAGTGAAATACCCCATTAAGGGGTTAACATATAAACTCGGAGATAAAAGCAAGCTAAGTATATACCTGATATATTTTTTGGCCTATCATCAGACCTACTGTATTTGTCCTGGAAATAATAGTTACGTCAATAACAGAAAACAGAGATCTATAATATTAAAGTAGGCAACATAAACTCATTTAAAATATAATAAAAAGTAAAGCTTTACTCCATTACTAATATATGATTATTGTAGAGAAATACAATATAATTCTTAATTGGCTTTTTGGAATTTTTAAACCATAATTGATGCAGTGATACATCTCATGATAATAATAATTACTACTAGTCTGTTTATTTCATTATTTATGTCCTTATTTCTTGTTGGATGTGAAACAAAGCACATAGAATAAATGCTCAGATGTTGATTAAAAATAACTAATTAATATTCATTAATTACACTCCCAAAACCATGCCACATGGCTCTTCTGCCATAACTCAGTTGTCTTTGTATTGTGCATTTTCTGGCCTCCTTCTTGTGAAGGCTGGGAATACTTGTCAAAAAAATCTAACAAAATAACTTAGCAATTGATCAGAAAGTAGAAAATAAAATGTGGAGGGAGATGTGAAAAGAAGAAAAAAAAAATTATTAAAAGAAATTACATAAATTTGAATTATCGTTTAGGCTATGTTCACACAACGTGAACGACCAGCCGTTCCGTGACCCTGGCCAGGTCACGGAATGGCCGGTCTCTGTACAGATCATCTTGGCCGCACGGGATCATGGCCGGAGCGTATATAATGTGTATACGCTTTGGCTGGGATCCCATACAACAATGGGCTATGTTCCCCTCCGCACAAAGTACGGCCGTTGTTGCGTAGTGTGAACATAGCCCTAGGGTGCGTTCAAACATACACGATATGCAGCAGATCTGCAGCAGATTTGATGGCACAGATTCAATGCAGTCATTTAGTTACATTGATATCAAATCTGCTGTGGATCTGCGCTAGAGATAAGCGAATCACTCAGAAATTTGTTTCGCAAAGTTCGCTTATATTTTCGCGAATATGCAATTATTTGCTAATCGAACACAAACGGATATTACACAAAACGATAGTTGTGATTAACAATCATTATAATGTTAGTTACTGTGATAGCTTACTTCAACTGGTCCCAGCAAAAGAATGAACAATGTTGAGTTACACTGAACGGTTAATGAACGAATGTGAAATTACAGCGAACAAATATGGGATTACAGCGAACTAATGTGGATTTACAGCGAACGATTAGCAAACAATTAACAAAGTGAATCTACAATAGAAATTACAATAGAGACTAAAGATCTCCTATCAAAGCTCAAAATGCAATGGTGTTTTTCTGTCCACTTTGCTGTGTCTGTACAGAGCTGTCAGAGGCAACAAATAAAGTTCGAACTGCTCTTTCACTTGAAACTAGACTTAATTTCTTTATTTGGACAGTTCAAGGATGGAGTTCGCTGCCAGTCTGTACAAGGGAAATGGGTGACCTGGATTGTTATCAATTTGCTGTTTGTGTCAGACCCATTTAAAGGGGTTGTCTGGGCACAGTTAAAAATTCCGGGAGGTCCTGCCGGGACCTCAGTGGAGATGGCCGTGGTGCTGGAGAATGGTGAGGTAAGTTCCTGTGAAATAACTAAGGACACCTATCAAATGACTCTAGCTAAAACATTCTTTAAAATTCTCCATAGATTACACCTGGCCCCCAAATACCTCCATGCAATTTATACAATTTCCTCCCCATTTTGCTCTGGGGGCTCTGCCGGGAACAAGTGTCAGGCTTATTATGTCTATTTCTTCAGACTCCTTTTTTTAAATCTCTTGCCGTGTTATTAACTAGTTATAAACTGGTGAAGTTTCCCAATCAGACCCGCAAGCCCTTCCAAATAATATGCATAGTGATAAGAACGCATATTACTGCCCAATGAGAGGCTCCCTCCCTCTATCTATCCATCCATCCATCCATCCATCCATCCATCATTTCTAAAATTATGGTTTATGAAAAGTTATTACATGTTATTATATTAAATACTATTGCATTTGAAAATCCTAAATAAGATTTTCCCAACCAATGGTTTGTGGAATACTCTTATAACCAATTAATTTGGATTATTTTAAATGAGTCGTTGGCAGTTCCATCTGAACTGTGGCAAATATTTTGCCCCCTTTGAGGGTTCTCTTTTTGGGGTAAAATGTGCCTAAATTCTTTCTATGCTCGAGGCTGAAAATGGTATCTGTATAGCCTATGAAAACATTTCCCCTGTAAAACATTAATGCATTTTGGGGGAAATTAAACACCAAGTATCTCCCTTCCCCCAAGAAGAGCATTAAATGTGCTATAAAAAAAGGCTCTGTTTGTAGTGCAATTTATAACTTCCTATTGACCTACATAAACCATCTGGCTGCATTTTGGGGGGAGATGAACAAACTTTCCAAAAGTCCGGTTCAGTCACCATAACCTCACCAGTAGACAAAAACAATTGTGTAACAAAGAGCCCAACATGCCCTGTATAACACTGATAGGTCTCCTAGGGGTGTATATTAGTACTTCTAAGCTGTTTTTAATGCTGTTAATATGAAAATTATAGCAACATGTATGGTGATGGGTAAACAGATAATAGCTGGTGACATCTAGTAGCTTGGTTAAAAACACACTGCAATAGAATAGGTCCAAAATTACCCTTTTTTGGTAGCAGATACCTGCCACTTTTTCAAAGAGCAAGAGAAATGTTGTCCTAGCAAGTTTGACACAAAGCGCTGCTTTTTTAACAACACTCAACTTGCAATAACTGACAGAATGTGGTTTGCAGTGCTGCTTAGTTGTTGTGCTTATTCTACCGCCATCTGTGTTGTTCATTGATCACTGTCCCTCACATCTCCTAACACCTACTATCTCTAATATGGCTGCTGAAACTATGTATATATATATATATATATATATATATATATATATACATATCCCCCCTATTCCTCCTTCTGATTGGCTAGGAAAGCTGTTTGCAAGCCATTGTGGCCTACCCTGAGTGCATGGCATGCTTCCTCCTTCTTCTTTCAGCCATGGGGCCAATGCTGTTTCAGCATGTATACCCGTGTTGCTCATTTCTTATTGTAGCAAAAACAAAAAAGGAAAACCAAGAATAAAGCGATGGAAACACAGCTAAAGTGGGGATGCTCCTGAAAATGCATGACATGACTCTAAGGCTATGTTAACTTTTAGGATGTGATTATAAAAAATAACGTTCATCATTATAACATAATGGCCCATTATTTGGCCCCAAAATAATGGCTGTCAAACTGCCTAAAAAACTTATGCTTAGGCTATGTTCCCACACAGTATTTTTGCTCAATATTTTGGTCAGCATTTTGTAACCAAAACCACGAGTGGATTGAAAACACAGAAAGGCTATGTACACACACTGTTGAAATTGAGTGGATTGCCACCATTTAATGGCAAATAATTGCTGTTATTTAAAAAAAAAAAAAAAAACGGCCGTTATTTGCCATTAAATGGTGGCCATCCTCTCAATTTCAACAGTGTGTGAACATAGCCTTTCTGTGTTTTCAATCCACTCCTAGTTTTGGTTGCAAAATACTGAGCAAAAATACTGTGTTAGAACACAGCCTTAGACTACACAGTTTACACACAGTAAAATCATATAAAAATACGGCTGTAATTTTCAGTGAAAATAAAACAATGTGTGATGTTCAGCTGGCAGTTAGAGGTGTTCGGGAACAGGAGTGGGGATTCCTGTTTCCCCACAACAGTGAGAGGCAGGAGTGGGTGGCTATTTAAACTTGCCGCTGTGCTCCTGCGCCTCTCAGCTGCGGGTGACACCCTGTAAAGAAACAGGTTATGGTTATTTACAGGTTGTCAAACGCAGCTGAGAGGAGCAGGAGCACAGCGGCAAGTTTAAATAGCTGCAACTGCTCCTGCCTCTCACTGGGGGAACGTCTTGTAAAGAAGCCGGCCGCACTGCTCCCTTTCAGCACTGACTGGACTCTCCACAACCCCCCCCGCCGGCCTGGAGCACCTCCTGGGGCTGGGGAAGCCTAGAGGAGGTGCTCCGGGCCGGCAGGGGGATGTGGAGAGACAGGTCAGTGCTGACAGGGAGCAGTGCGGACGACTTTTTTTGCTATGAAAAACAGAAAAAAGAATCAAAAGAAGGGAGGCCACTGGAGAAGGGTGATGGTGAGCTCTTCTTTAGCCAAGAGGGACAGAGGGAGAATATTTGTGTGTTTGAACAGATCTTCAGTATGCATGTTGTACCAGAATATAACCTTAATTTAACCTAATGTTAAAGGTAATTCAGTTTTTTTTTTTAATTTGTAATTATAGGATGGTTAAATGAATTATTTTATTGAATAGAATAATGGGTTTCAAGTGTGCACATAATTACAAAATGTTTCTCTAAAAATAGATTTGTGTGAAAATTAGTGTTAATAAAGGATGAACTAGTCATTTGCCATTAGGATACTGAAATAAATAGCTGTGGAAATTGGTTTTGCAGTCATGAGAATTAATCCAAGCAGGATTAGTCATATGCAACATTAGTAGTGATGAGGGGACATGCAGACGGCCCTAATTTTTCTGCCACAGACTTAGCTGCAGTGTATTTGCACAAAATATTCGCTCCAGCCAAATCCAGATTGGAAAAATTGGCACATATAAATGTATCCTTTTAAATCTAGTTTTTCTAAATTAGGGTCTAATACCAAGATCTGCATTAAAATATTTCTTTTAATTTAGCAAATATTCAAAGACATAAACCAGACAAGAAACATGATCATTAAATCTCCTCAGATGCTATAAATGAGGACACTGTGTCCAAAAAGCATCAGATTTGATGTTAAATAAAGGGGAACATTTTAGTGAAAATCTGGGGTTTGGACTCTAATATGTTAATTGTGGACTTTGCTCCAGGCTGACCCATGCATACGATATCAATAGAGAGGAGTGGTTGAGCATGTTTTGTACTTAGAATTATTTTCTCCATTGACATAACCAAGATTAACTGATAGGGTGGGTTCACACTATGAAATCCGCACAGATACATTCCGGCGGATTCTGTCAATTGTACCTGCTCATGGTGGCTTGCATATCGTCCGTCCCATAGACACCATTCTATGGGTGGGTAAATTCCGCTGTCCGCCGTGATTGGCAGCTGAGCTGCAGTACCAAGTTTCAGCCACTACACAATAAACTTGGCCAGCTTCTCCCTGCTCTGTTCACTGTGAGTAGTGTGGGTGTTAAACAGCTCATTGGGGGGAGGGGGTTGTAACCCTGTTGATCAGTGACTGATGTCCGATCCTGTGGATAGCTCACAGTCTATCTGTATGAAAACAGAGTACCTGGAGGAAACCCACACAAACACAAAAAGAAAATACAAACTCTTTGCAGATGTTGCCCAGGTTGGATTTGAAACCAGGACCTCAGCAGCTACAGTGCTAACCACTAAGCCACTGTGGACAATATTAGGCTATGTTCACACGCCCGCAATAGAATTGAAGTTTATCCAACTGAGATAAACTTCACTGACTCTGGCCTTATGTGACACGGCTGGGTCACAGAACGGCTGGTGTCCTATTTAGTCTGAACCCGGCCACACAGTGTAACTACAAGTCTACTGAACTGCCTATTAGACACATGATAAAGTTAGCATTATATATAAAAAAAAAAAGTCCCATGGTCAGAACTAGGGATGAGTGAACTTTTGAAAAAATCGTTTCGGTTCGATCCGGCGAACTTTCGTGAATTTCGGATTGGTCCGAACCGAAAACGAACCTTGCTCTAAAGGCTGAATAATTGCAGCTACAATAGTGGGAGTGTGATAGGGTATAGTTTCGTTTAGTTGCAGTTGCTATTACAATGAAAAAAGGGGGGGGGGGAAATTTTCCAAAAATAATGAGAAAGAAAATAATAATAATAATAATAGGAATAAAATTAATAAAATATAGTGAATAAAAGTGCCAAAATAGTGAAAAAAAATATTGGAAAAAAAGTTTACAAGGAGGATGCGGCAGCACTTGATTGCACCCAGGCCAGTATTGTTCAGAAGAGAAAAGTTGAGCAGCAGGAGGAGGCAGCAGTTGATTGATTCCAGTCCAGTATTATTGAGGAGAGGCTACTTGAGGAGGAGGCAGCAGTTGATCGATTAAAGGCCAGTATAATTAAAAACAGACTACTAGTGATCAGGGGCGGATTAACTTTACCATAGGCCCCGGGCTGTCCACCAAGCCTGGTCCCCCCCCCCCCACCCCACTGTAACTATGGAAGCACTAGCCTGGCGTTCATAGTACAGGATAGATAATGTCATGATGTCCTGATTTGTGCAAAATTGCCATAAAAAAACTGTGATTTTTTGCAAATCATGGCAGAAGTGTAGCCAGGAGACAGTACACCATTGAAAGTATAAGTCTTTTTGGGTGGTCATGGGCCCCCCAGGAGCTCAGGGCCACGGGCTGCCGCCCAAAACGCCCCTATTATAATCCACTACTGCTAGTGATGATTATATTTCTATTTTTGTTCCTCGGCTTACAAAGTTCTGACAAACTAAATCTACTTACTCCTACGAAGCAGGTTCACTGGCCATGATACAATTGCATCTAGGGGGTCACGTGATTGTTTTGAGAAACAAAATAACAAATGTATCATTTTTTTGTTCCTGTGTATACCGTATATGCCAAGGTTATTTCGCCATTTTCTGTATTTTCACATCTGAAGAGTGAAAGCAATTCACTCAATTAGCTTATTTAGAACTGTAAAGGCAAATCGATGGAGGCAGATATGGTTATCGATAAATCACTCATCGACGTTTATGGACTAATCTTACAAGTAAGTATTTGATAACGCCTTGCCATTAATGAGTTAATAAATGTTGACATAGGTGGAGTTCTAACAGCTTACCGCTTTTTGGCTTATCATTGTGAGTCTGAGAAGCGATGTGTGTGACAGTCACTTGATGTATTTTTTAGAGTTAGTGTCAAAATTAAATGTACAGGTCTGGTCTTCGAATATATCAGATATCTGTTCTCAATAATGCTTACATTCTGTCCCGGTACTTTACATTGCTTCATTTTATATATGTGTTGTTAAAGGCTCTTTCCTTCCTAATTTATCAATTACAAGTTAGTCATAAATGATCTTTATTTATGACGAAGCTAAATGTTTATTATGGATTTTTGCCCCCACCTATTACCCTGTGTGACTACTTTGGTCACCATACATTGCTGATAGTAGTTCACGTCCCTACGAATGTGTGTAATTCCTATGGCTTGCCCATAAGGGTTAGCGCTAAATCGCACTATACATTTATATTTGTTAGGGTACAAACACACACACACCGCATATGCAGCAGATACGCAGCAAATACGCAGCAGATCTGCAGCAGATTTGGTGGTGCAGATTTGATGCTGTGTTCAGTTATTTAGATCTAATCTGCTGCGTATTTGCTGCGTATTTGTTGCGTATTTGCTGCGTATCGCAGCAGTAAATAGGCTGTGTATACGGTGTGTGTGTTTGTACCCTTAGGCTATGTGTCTGTGTGAAACATAATGCAATGTATTTCCAATTGTAGCCAATGTGCCGCTATTTATGTTTGATTCGCTATGTTTGTGTAATATCTCTTCCAGGAATTTTCTTTGTTTGATCACATGTTGCTGAGAAATGAGGGTGTGACTTATGGTTTCTGTTAGTGAGCTGCCTGTGCAGCTAACTCACTCCCCCCTCCCCCAACCCCCCTCCGGATTGGGGTGTCGAATTCACTATTACGTTATGTTTGAAATATTTGAGGCTTACACTATGACCACATGATGGGAGTAGTTGTGTACTGTGTATATGATATGGGCCGGCAGCAGACATCATGGAGGGATAGGGAGGAGTGAGGGAGTTAGCAGCACGGGAAGCTCCATAACCCACCCACATAAGTGACGTCATATTTAGTCAGCAACATTGCCTCTAACAAGGAAAAAGCCTTGACTAGCTATTACCTTACCAAGCGAGCATTGTTTGCAAGAGGTTTATATTATTTATTTATCTTTTTATTAAGGTCCATGCTCGGCCACTGCTATGGGACGGCCTTGCGCCTGGGTACACAAGCCGGCTAAGGCGGAGTGCCGCATGGAGGGAGGTTGCCCGGATTGTGTACCCAGGTTGGGACAAGCATAGTAGATTACAGAAGTTGATCATTGGTAAGTTATTTACCCACTATGTCAAACAAGAAACTCTACTGTTATGGTCACCTGATGCTCATATATTACTAATGTCTGTACCTTTTTTTGCTTTCAGCCAAACATGTGGAGACCAGGTGGTCCAGTGTGAGGGACAGATTCATCAGGGAGCGACGGCAGCTGATGAGGCGTGGGGCCTCACAAGAAGAACTCGGCTCTTTGTGTTTTGCCCCAATGCTGCGTTTCATTTTGAAGGTAAGGCTAACACCAGGGGCGTAACTAGAAATGGCTGGGCCCCATAGCAAACTTTTGATTGCCCCTCCCCGACTGACCACTAAACGGTCAAGTGAAGTCATAACTACATAACTGCTAGCTCTGGTCAGGAGTGCTTGCAGTTAAAGGGAAATTTGCAAAACCCAGGAGACCAGCAGGGCCACCCGGTGCTGCAAATTATGACGGCTCAAGGGTCCCAGTGTATTGCAGGAGCAGGCCATGGGGCCCCCTGATGCGGCGGGCCCCATAGCAGCCGCTATGGCTGCTATAGTGGTAGTTACTCCCCTGGCTAAAACATTGGACATACTGGATAAAAAAGGACACAAAAAGCCTAAGTAAAATCCTGCATTGGATGCATATTGGTTCTTGAGAATTGTTACAATGTTGCTAACATGTTTGTAATAACAGATTTTGTCCACTGTTCATTTGTCAGCAGAGATGAAGAAGCTCAACAAACAGCAGAGGCCTCATCGGATGAAGAGAATAAAGAACCTCATCTGACGGAGGCACGCACCATGACTCCACCACCAAGAGGCCAAGAGGGCCCTGTTGAGCCTGGGCAGGGAGACGAACATCTGGCTTGACGCTAAAGAATAAATTGTGGGCAGCCTGCACTGCCTCTTATACTAAGGTTGTTGTTGGCATAAATGATTGTGATTAGTGGTCACACAGCCTCTGCCCCCCCCCCCCTCAACCACTATCCTGTGCTTTATACTATTTTGAGCATGTAATAAAGATATTTTGTGATATATCGGTGTTTGACTATTTTCTGGATATCACAAGTTTTTTACTTCCTATCTCTGCCTATCTCTCCCTCTCTCTACCTCCCTGTAAATATGTACTTGTTTGCCGATCTATCTATGTGCTTTCCCTCCCTAACTAGCACGGAGCTCCTCTCTCTCTGCAGTCTAGACACACAATGAGAAAGAGCATGGACGCTCAGGCACTTCCTGTTCCTGTAGTGACGTCACACACCTTGATATTCACATAATAAAAGGATAAAAGGGATTATAGGAGTAATAATTCCTTATATCCTCTTCCATTCTGTGAAAACAATACAGTTTTGCGATGCCGTTGCGGTTTTAACGAACTTCGTCACAAACTTTTTGAAAGTTCGGTTTGGTACCGAACCAAACTTTTTGCAAAGTTCATAACGAATCTGGTTCGTAACGGATCGGTTCGCTCATCCCTAGTCAGAACCCCCTATGATGTCATCTGAAATATATATTTATTTATTTTATGGATCACATAAGGATTTTCTGTTAGCAATAATATAATCATGCTGTATTACTAATTTTGTTAGTTTAGGGGCAGGGCAAGGCTGGGCTCCTTCCAAAGGTTTTGGTGTCCTTTTAACTGTAAGTTTGCACCATTCCTATTATGTCTCACGTCGTTTTTATGAGACAAATAAATCACGTTTTACCAAACTGGGATTGATCAAAACTTCATGCCTTCTAGCGCCTGTTTACGGTTTCTGCATAATCATTGGTGAGTTCCAAAGACCTGGCACTGTTGTACCATTGCTTCTCTCCAGGATCCCCTGGCTCGGGACCTTGGACAACCCCTGGGACTGGCTGATAGCAGCCATAGGTGATGTGCTCTTAGTACAACACCTAAAGGTGACCAGTTTCTACCTTTTCTTTTACCAGTTTTTTTAGGATTATCACCCTATGGCGTCTTCCATATGTCTCTAACCTTAGAAGGTAAGGAGGAAGAAAACATAAGTTAACTTAACTTATGGAGTTGGGAAAGGGTTAAAGTAGTAAAAGCTGTAATTGTACTGAACCACATAATAAAGTCAATTTTAATGCACTGTAAACTCCCCACAAAACTGAACATTTTATTTTATTTTTTATTTCACCACACAAATAGCACATTGGGTACTATAACAGCATTAAACATACAAGGTATCCCAACATATATAAGCCCTTATACAGGTCTGTCAAAAAATAAAACCCATTATGGATCTTAGAAGGTGAAGAGGAAAAAAATATAAGTGCAAAAAAAAATTGCTGCAGGGGTTAAAACTGGTCATTTACAATTCAGATCTAGACATTTCTATAATAGCAATAATAAATCAGATGCCTGTTAGATTGTTAATAGATCCTCCATTATTAGGTGTTCATACAGAAGGATACTAGTACCACAGCAACATATAATCCTGTAACAAGGTATTATAACATAACTCCAGGCCATAGATTCTCGAATTTGTCATAACCTGTCTGAGATTCTGAATTGGAAGGACCTCATGTGATTATTTTATATTTCATATCCTTCCAATCAAAAAGACATTCCAGAGTTGGAGACATCGAGACAGCAGATTTTTAGGGGCTCTAGGTGTGATGTACTTTTTAATGCTGAATTTAACTGTACATGTAGGAGAACATTGATTAAGCCTTAGTCACCTTTCCCAGGGGGATTTTCAAGAAGTAATAAAAAGGAAAGAATGGGAAGTAATCACTCATGCTACAACTTATTAAAATGTCATAGGTGCAAGGACATCAATTAAGTATAAAGAATACAATTTTAATTAAGTATTAGGCTAGCGATGAGATGCACCATATTAAGAATGCCAATAGACTCACTCTAATGTTTTGCCATTTTGCACTTAGTCAATTTACTATTGAATTTCTATACCATGTTTTATCTATGTTACACAAAAGCTGAATACATTTTGGAAACAGTGTTTTACTTAGACGGTTAACTGTTTCCTACAACTGAATAGAACCATTTGGATGCACAAGCAAACAATGGTTTTATCTTTACATTATCTGTCTAGGAGAAATCTAGAAGCCAAACACGCTTACTAACCTTAACTATATTGCTGCTTGAAGACCATCTGCATTAAATAGAGTGTAGATGAGATATCAACATGAGGCATCATTGGCATTGGCCTTCAGACAGTAGAAGATAGCTCTGTTGTGTTTCAACCAGTGTTATAGCTGTCACTTCTCCTAATCTCAATTCAGTTCTTGGTCCAGAGCCAAAATTCTGGTGTTCAGTCAATGTGGGAGCCACATTTAAAGATGAAAGAGTTGAGAAATACCCTAAAACAAACTAAAAGTGTATCCTAAAAATCCTAAGAATATCCTAAAAAAAAGTGTAGAGTTTAAAATAGCATCTTAAATTTGTAAGGATCTTGTACAGAGGAAAAAAAAGTTGTGTGCAAAAACACCCTTTTTCAACAAAATAATGGACCCTTTGAAATCTTACTTTACCTAAAATCTCATCCACGATACAAAATATTGGATGAATTTGAAAAAGGTAATTGAGTTTACTAAAGTTCTTCTCAACTACATGTTCATCTGTCGTACCAATACAAATCCAATTTGCCATGTTTGTCAGTATAGTAAATATAGTATGCAACAGAAAATAATTAGAGATGAGTGAAGCAGGTGGAAATTCACTTTTGGGTCAAATTTGTAAAGATTCGCAAATCGAAACATAACAAATTTCGCTAAAATAGCCAAACTTTACTAGCTACAGTTCTGGAACTATGACAGAAGGGCTAATTTTTTAATGTATGTTCTTGTAAAAGCGAAAAAATTGGAAAATCAGGATTAAAAAAAAAAAAAAATGTCAATCAGCCAGTTGGTCATTTCAGTCATGGACATTGACAGCAGTGGACATCAGTGGAGCAGTGGTGTAACATCAGTTTTCTACCAGGAAAGCATTGGACATTGGTGGAACAAGAGGTGGCGTGGCATGGGCAGCCCTCTCTTCGACCCGGAGGTGTCTGGGACAGACATTCGAACTTGGCAGCTGAAGTACTTGGACTCTGTTTGACCCTGAGGGGCCTAGGACAGACATCCGGACCGAGCAGCGGAAGCACTTGGACTCTCTTTGACCCTGAGGGGCCTGGGACAGACATCCAGACCTGGCAGCGGAAGCACTTAGACCCTCTGCAACCCTGAGGGGCCTAGCACGGACAATTCAGCTTGGTAACTGTAGCAGGACTTTCCTTTTATACCTTAAAATATTGGAAAAATTAAAGAATTTTACACCCCCAGAACCGAATTAAAAAAAAAAAATAATAATAATAACATGTCAAGTAAAATTATTGTAATCCGACATTTCAGCTGAATAGGCCATCCAACTTCCAAAACAATGGAAATATAAACCTAGTAAATTGAGATACACTAAAATAGGCCATAAAACCCCATCAACAAAAGATGAAAAAATAGAGAAAAGACCAGATTCGAGAAGGCTTTACACTGACTGTATTAAACAAAAGAGTGACAATTTTAGGTTTTTCCACTGTAGTCTATTTTCTTTTTTTAAAAAAGTGGCGGAAATAATGTGTACAAAGACCTTGCCGAATCTGGGCCTCTGGCTTTTTCCAAGACATGCATACATATCAACACCGGGTTATTGTTTCGACAAAGTGCAAGATGCAACCCACGTTTGCATCTCTGGGTAGGGAAGGGGGATACCCTTGATGGGGTATGGGAGTGATCATCCCACCTTCCCTTTGGTCACTCCCAAACAACCTCATCTCAATGGTGCATTCACATGTCGCTCCAGGGCTTAAAACCATCAGCAGATCTTTATGGTGGTCAGTGCTATGTAGACTTTGGGAAATACGCAGTTTCAGTGTTGAACTAGGTAGTTACGCATTGAACTGTGTATTATCTGCTCGCTCCATAGTACTGAAATGTAGCAGAAATACAGCTGTGCATCCACTGAAGGTTGTAGGCAACAGAAACCAAAAAGCAACCATTCACGGAGGAATGCATTATAAGGCAGGATAACCTGTCTTCCGGCAACAGATACAGTAGCTGTTAATAGTAACTTTAAGGCTACGTTCACACTACGTAAGTTTCCGGCCGTAGCGCGTTCCGTGAATAAGCGGCCGGAAACTTACGTAGTTTGCGTACAATGGAAAGTATACGATCTACGGGCGCACAGTTCACACTACGTACGAACTTACACCCGGATCGTATGCGGCGCCATAAAAAATGAACCAGACCATTGTTTCCGGACGGAAATGCCGTAACTTACGCCCGTAGCGTAACATGCGGTCCCGTATGTAGTGGTGATTTCTTCATTTTGCCAGCTTTTTGTTCTGATCCAAAAGGTTCTGTGGGGTGTCCGGGGCTAGGCGAAGATTTCCAAGTAAAAGACAGCTGTTAGATCGTTACGAAGAGCGCTCGGGAAGCGTAAGTACGCTACGGGCGTAAGTTCGCGGTCCGTACGTATCCGGCCGCAACTTGCGTAAAGTCACGGCCGAAGTTTCATACGTATATGTCCGGACATATACGTAGTATGAACCTAGCCTAAAGGTTTCTTATATCATATTTAGAGGGCATCATGCTCTGTGATACATACACCATCAGGAACACTTCCTATAGCTTTAAAGCACTTAAGAAATCACAAGAGTCATTAAAACGTCACACAATGAGTACCCTATTAGAGGAGCTTGCAGCTGATTGGATGGGCGCTAGGGATTATGGTTAATTCCTTTCTCCTGTATTGTGACTCTCCAGACGGCATGTGCCATTTTGTTTTTTTAGTGAATTTTCTTAACGAATCAGCATGAATTTGCTTTGCAGAATGAAGCAAATTGACATTGAAATTCGCATCGAATTTTGATTTGCCAGGTTTACTTAGCTTATCTCTAAAAATAATGTTCTAAAAAGGCAGTTCTCAGAAGCCAGCTATAACAGCATAAGAAATCCCCTTACTTATCAAAGCGTTATGTAATATTGGGATCATTTTCTACAGGGACCAATTACCAAATTTTTTTCGCCTTGTCATAGTTGCTAAATGGGAAACTTCGAAAGCGTGTATGTGGTTTCTCCACATAGAATTAGGAGTTAAACTATGGTATCTTGAGGGGGTACTATATGGGATTTGGCAGTATACATCATATACATGTCACACACAGTGAACCAGGTTAGCACTTAGTAGATATTCCTAAATGTAACCCTGAAGCATTAAGTGAAAACCTAGGTCACAGCAAGCCAAACCAAATGTACAAACATCCTTTTTCCCCTCTGTGACATAGGTAACAATGAGGTCAAGTTGTAATGGCAGAAAAATTACCTTGATCTTTAACACTGGGAGGAAAATTGGTTTCTTTTGTTCCAATCAGCACATCAAAGAGCAGTGACAAGGTGAAATTGAGGTTAAAATTCTTAGGGTATATGAGAAATAAAGATTACTCTAAAGTAATAGGCAGTCCTATATATCAATTATAGGTAAATTACAAACTCCTAGAATAAGTAAAAGGAACTTAAAAGCAATTTGTACAGAAAACATCTGCACAATTTTAGAATGTGTCTGAGTGATGTCCATAGAATTGACACTTTACCTCTAATAGTGTTCATACAGGTATGGTATACCATTCCAATTTCTTAAGTTCCTGTCCAAGTGGAACTATTTCACTATATTAGCACTATAATAAGGCCATCTAAGGTGGCATCAAACACTACCATACTCATGCTTTCCAAGTGCCCAAAAAATATATAACATATTATGAACAAGAATAAAACACTTTTAAAAGTGACACATGCCATAAAGACAGTTGTTATGTTAACCTCTTTACGACTGCCCACACTATACATACGTTGGCAGTCATGAGGAAAGATGTGTGCAGTCTCCTAGAACCCTATGTACCACTGCTGCTTTTTGTGTATGTGTATGTCGGGCAGTATTCCCTAATCGTTATTTCAGAATCTAAAGGTTTAATCTTAGGATGAAGGATGTAAAACTGCATTTTTCTGTGTATTGTACTGTATACCATTTAATTAAGGCCCTATGACACGGCGCGTTAATCAATAATGATAAATTATATTATCGCTCCACGTAAGAGAGACAACGATCAGCCAATGACAATGATCATCGGCTAATCGTTGTTTTAGATTTGGATCTAAAATTGTTGGGCGGCGACCACACATTGCTATGTGTAATAGCAATGCAAAGCCGATGGTTGACGATTCCTCAATTCCACGGTCCCAGCGGCTGCAGCGTCTGGGAAGCCTTTTAGCTGACAGGCCGCTCAGACACTGCTGCCACCGGGACTGGGGAGCTGCAAAGCACAGAAGAGAAGACCGGGAGCGTGGAGAGGAAAGGTGTCAGGTGTTTGGGCAAGGGCTTGCATGGACATCGCTAACGATGTCGGTGCAGCCCATACTGCCCGATTATCGGGCTAATAGTTAAAGCAGAATGGCGCTTGTTTACTAAAATGATCGGGCCATAGTTGGCCCATGTAATAGTGCCCTCACAGCAAGCACATGCTGAAGGGAAGCAATGGGTTAATTATGTTTGAGACCAAGCACATTTTTCTTCTCTGCCACCTGATCAAGATATTGTCTGTCAGTTCATCACTAGGTCAACCAATCCCATTAAGGGGCAATCAGCACAGCATTTCTTCAATGTCTTGTCTATCAGGGCCCAGACTTAGTGTCTCCTCCTCCCTTCTGACCGATCCTTTAACAAGTTACCTCAAGTCTCCTCCACCAATGAGTGATCAGACCTAAAGTATAAGCTAGGTGGAAAGTGAGGGCCTCGTTGGTTAGTCAATCTCTGTTTCAGTTTTCTGCCAGTGATATCCAGTCCTATTCAGAGCCAGAGAATGTCTTCCATGGGACCAGGCCCAGCGACCAGTGTCTAATCCAGAGCTGTGGTACTCCTAGGGTCCTGCTGTTTCAGTGATCCTGAGTGCAAGGCTATGGGCTGTTATACAATTAGTGGTTTGACTGCCGTACAAGGGAACCAAGCTTGTCCACACTATGGGAGTCATCTTTAAGTCTTCAGAGTCCTGCACTATACAGTACTTCAATCTCAAGACAGCAGTTTGGAGAAGATCGCTTGTTTGCTGGCATGCCATGCTGCAACTCACCAAGTCCTTGGGCTAAAACCAAAAATTGGCTCTTCCCAGTGTTACACCTGTGGCCTGTACTCTTCAATGAATCACTCGGTGAACTCATTATCACAGCTTGATGGATTTCTTCTCATTGTGAATACTGGTTTTCTTCAAAATTCTTCTAGTTAATACCACTGAATCCAAGGCTGTCAGGAACCCCTTTCAGCAAAGTGCCATGCATACTGGTTAGTGCCCCTCTAGGTAGTCCGCCCTGTCACTGTAGTCAAGTCTACCTAAAGTTACCCACCTAAGAGACACGACCCCAGTCCCTCACTGGCTGAGCGGGCAATTGCTCAGATGGGCCACAACATTGCAGCTGGAAGAACTTTGTATGTGACGAAATGTAGGAAACTAGTGGGGAAAAAGTGGGAAACTGGGGAAAGCAAGTCTACAATATATACTTGTGTTGAATGACATTAGGGGCGAAAAAAAGGAAAAAACCAGAGTACCAAAGGAAAATTAACACAAGTAAAATAAACATGTCCTGGTGTTGTTTTAAACTTAATACTCCAGTTCTAACCACTCAACCACCACAGTGCTCACAATATCTACCTTACTACTGGTTACAAAAGCAAATACAGTTTTTATTCCTTTATTTTCTTTTGCATAATCAAATGAATTACAATACATGTCTTCTAAGCATTTCAAATAGAGATACACTGCACACTGGGGCAAATGTCTGAGTCTCCTGGCATGCATTCTCTGATATACGGTGTATGGCTATGATTACACAATGTCAAGAGAAAAGGCGTCCCTTTTTTCTATTTAAAAAGTCTCCTTTATTGCTGGAACTTAATTGACTTCAATGCAAAGCATTGAAGTCAACGGAATGACGGAAGTCAAATGCACACAATGTATAAAACAACAGAGGTCTGCGCAGACATCAAAATAACTATCATGTCAATTATTTTCGGACGTCTATTGCAAACAGTGGACGTTATTTTTTTGTTGTTCACACTTACTTTTTCTTTTTTCGCTGTCCTTTTTCCTTTTTTTCTATTACATCCAATGAACTTTTCAATTAAAGACACATCCAAAGGCCACTCAGTCCACCTGAACTAAAATAATATACCTTCAGCCGTCATTGCACTCACAGGCGGCCAGACAGCTAAATGATGTACATCAATTTAGACTCAAAATGACGGACGTCATTTTAAACAGAGCTGAAAAAACTTTGTGTGAACATAGCCTATCCCTGACATTTCATAAAGATTTTTTTATTAAAATAAAGAAAAAGATAAATGACATGTTGTGCTGTCTTTCAAATGTCTGAATAATTATAGTCATTGGAAAATTGCAGGTTTAGTAAGGAATGGATACAACATATTGTAAGGTAAACTCTTTGACTACTTGAGTTTGCAGTTAATTTTTCTTCAAGATAAAAGAAAAGAGAGATGGAGTTTAAGGTGAATTGTTTTAAAATGGTTTGCTTTGGGAATCACATTTGCTGAAAGCTTGAGGCGAGAGAAAATCAAGATTGTTGGTTCAATTCAATGTTTAGAAACAGCTAAAATGTCATTTGAAATGGAGCAGCTATGAAGCCATAGAAATGCCAAAAATTTCACATGCTGTAGTAAAGCTAGACACAACATGTGTTAAGGGTAATGAATAGAGATGAGCGAATCACGAGCATGCTCGAGTCCATCCGAACCTGAACTTTCGGCATTTAATTAGCGGTGGCTGCTGAAGTTGGATAAAGCTCTAAGGCTATGTGGAAAACATGGATATAGTCATTGGCTGTATCCATGTTTTCCAGACAACCTTAGAGCTTTATCCAAGTTCAGCAGCCCCAGCTAATCAAATGCCGAAAGTTCGGGTTCGGATGGACTCTAACCCGAACCCGGTTCGCTCATCTCTAGTCATGAATTATGCAATGGCACTGTTACATATGTTTGGATTTACTTATTTTGTTGCAAAGGAAATAGAATTTTGTTTTCCCCTCGCTAGCCACAGCTTTTCCTGTACATGGCCTAGCCTCGGATTACGTGCAATAGAGCTCCATACAATAGCCATTTGAGCCTGTTATGTGGCTTATAATAGTAATAAATATGGTTCTGTACAAATATAACACCTGACCTAATGATATAGCTTTGCTCCCTAAAATGTGGAGTTTAGAGCAAGAGAACAGGTATGGGTTGAGTCAAAATTGCAACATCCAAAGACAGCAAGAAAGAGCTACAATATGCAGATATGTGAATGCAACAACATTAAAATTTTGTTCTTCATTTACCCCAAGAAAGAATGGACAAAAGGATTTACAAGTGACTATGGACATAAAGTTGTCAGCAAACCATTACCAAAACAACCTGTCTAAAAAGGACTTAGGCTGAAGGTTAATAACTTGGAATTGCACACATATGGTTTCCCAATGTCTCTCTTTTAGTTGATGTAGAAAGCTGTTGAGAAATTGCTGAGAACTTGCAATATATATGAAATAAATATAACCTTTTACAATTCATTGTAAATCTCTTCCATCTCTCCTTGGTGTGTTCTCCCTCTTTTCTCTATATAACACCAGCTAGTTCAGAATCCCCGTGCTACAGTTATTTTTACATTTGATAAATGTATCTACATCTGCAAGCTGCTCCTCTGCCCTATTGTCCTTCTGCTTTCATGTGCAGTTGTGCCATCTTGCCCTTGGGGGATCTCCTGAGGGTATGAGCTGCTTCTTAAAGTACATAATTCATTTGTAAACATCTCCAGCTATTGCTGTATGCAAAGAGATATTCCCTTCAAGGCACATTAAATACTGGTGATAGATTCCTCAGTTAAGGCCATGGCAATGACAACAGCAGTAATCCATTCCCTCCACAGTCCCAGCCCTGGTTACAGCAAATGACTTGGCAACCAGTTGAAAGGCTGCTAATGACTAAGTGATAGTCAGCCATACACAGCAAAGGGGGTTCCAGTTACACAATGAAGAAAAGAGAACACGGTTCTCCGAGTTAATATATATATATATATATATATATATATATATATATATATATATCAGTGCAAAAATGATATTTAGAGAACAAGTTGAACAACAATTAAAGGGAACGAGCCATCAGGAAATTACCTATTGTTGAAATCAAGTTTTTATGTTAAACATGTTTTTTAAGAACTTTTGTCATGTTTAATTTTCCATTGTATTTCCCAAGTGTTGAAAGTGTGTACTACAGCATAATCACAGTTCCAGAGGTTTTCCAGGATAAAACAGTTGATTGCTAGGCTATCAATAGTTGATCAGTGGGGTGCTGACACCTGGCTCCATGTTGATCAGCTGTTTGGCACCTGCACTACAGTGACAATGGAGACAGAACCTTTTGACTGTGCTCCTTGTGTACTAACGCCGCAAGTGTACTGCAGTAATGAATTGAATAAGAGCCCTATTACACAGAGCGATAATTGTCCGTATCGAGCCGATTTGACCGATTACCACTCCGTATAATACAAACAATTAGGGATGGTCGTACGAACCCGAACCCTCGGAAATGATTCCCGCTGTCTGCCCGGAGCGGGCAGACAGCGGGAATCGAATGCCGATCGCTCGGGTTCATACGAACCCGAACCTCGGCAGATTCAGACCATCCCTACAAACAATGATTAGCCGGTGACAACGATTATTGGCTGATCGCTGATTTAGGTTTGGACCTAAAATTGCCGGGCGACGACCGCACATCGTTATGTGTTAAAACACATGTCTCTACCTATCACACTCTTACACCTCACTTCTAGCACTTTCCTCACAATAGGAGTTTTGTCCCAGTCACCCCTATTTAGGAAGGTTAGTTCCTGGTGGGAGGGTCACTTTTCCCAGATGTCTACAGTGTAGGAGACAAGGAGAGAGAGAGTTGGTGCTGAAGTCTACAGCCAGGCCTGGCTTAGGACAGGGCCCTGGAGGGTTCTTTGCTGCTAGTCAGTTGTTAAAGAAAGAGAGATAGTTTTGTCAGAAAAGCTTCTATGCAGTGCTAAACACAAAGGTTGGGTAACCAACCTTGCCCATGCCAGGGATTCTTTATAATGTCAGGACAGTTCAAAGTGGGGATTGATCCTCTTCTGCTTATCTCAACCGTGAGTATCAGAGTCTTCTCCTTCTACGCAGTCACTACAAACCATCCAGGCAGAGTACTTCACTAATTAGGCAAAAACCCCAAGACAGCCTCCTAACCTACTCAACCCAGCTACACGTCTCTAACCAATTCAACTTAGCTATTCTTCTCATCCTACTATTTGCATCTCAAGCACCCAAAGCTAACCATTCTGTGTTGTCCATCAAGGGAAAGGACACTGTATTGCTGTTATTGTTTTTTGGTGCACTTTCTATTTAAAAATATTAACTGTATTGCACTGAAGAGTTTTCAAGAAAAAGTTATTCAAATGCTTGTCTCCCATTGCTTTCAATGGGGCTCATTACTCGAGTCAAGCATTCAAGAATTGAAAAATGCTCAACTTGAACAATAAGTACTCAAGCATTTTAGCGCTCAACTTTAGACACTAGTATATAGATAGCACCAATATAAAGGCACTATTACACAGAGAGATTACCTGCTAAATCAGGCAGATATCTCCCCATGTAATAGAGCCAGTGATCAGCTGACCAGCGAGCAAACACTAGATGTCTTTCTAGCATGTTAAAAAATAATCTGCTGTTTGCAACTTTGTATTTTCTTGCTTTGTACTGTTTATAGATTCTTATTGCTCGGACTGTGTCCCTTTATGCACATTCTCTCTTTTTACTGTTATAAATGTAAAAACTTCTCAATAAAATTCTGATTTACAAAAAAAAAATTATCTTCTGTCAGCTGCACAACTCTATGCAATAAGAGATGTGCAGCCGACAGCTGATAAAAGAAAAGGGCTGCACAAACATCGCTAGTGATGCTCGTGCAGCCCTGGCTACATGATCTATCAAATCAGTAAATATTAACATACAGCCCCCTAAAGATTATCTATAAGGCTCCGTTCACACAGAGCAAAACTGGCATAATGAACATGTTCATTCTTCAGCAGGGAAAGAGGAGGCGCGCGAGCCCCTCATAGACTCCCTTTATGACATGGATTTGCTCCGTGTGAACAAATCCTTACACAGCCAGGTCACATAGCATCCAGGTAATTAGCATTAAAACACATGCAAGTCTAGTGCAGGCATTCCATGTGCCAAAAATAAGTTGTGTTGCATAATTTTGGTGTAAAGGTTATACATCTGGTACATTTTAGGCTGCTTAGTCTACGTTGTCACTGCTTGTATGGGTGGTGAAGTCACATGACAAGCAGCATGTGTTGCACTGTCTGTAGCGCGACTCCATTACTCATAAAAGTGAATGGCGTTATGGTGGTTCCTGGTGATACAAACGGAAATCGCTCTGTAGCCTGAGCCTTACAGTCACAGAATTTTGAGTTTTTCCTGATGCCAAGACATAAGACTGTGTTGAAATATGTAAAATATACTGTATATTTCTACAAAACCAACTGGGTAGAGTTCTGCAGTGTATAATATTCCTATTCAGGGCAGTTTCTAGCCCATCTGAAAAAGTGCCAACCCCCTTTCCCCCCCCCCCCCCCCCCCCCCCCCCCCCCCGGTTCATTCTTCAGACGGATGTCTGAATCCGCCCATGCATAGAATGGAGTCTATGACACGGGCGGAGATGCGCGCGCCCCCCACAGGTGCGCAGGTTTGAGCTGCGCAATGCGTGACAGGTTTTCTGTTGCCATTCCATAGGGTGCATGTACCCTTAGAGGGCGCTCGGAAGTCTATCCCCACTTCCCTGGGCACAGACAGTATGTCATCCACTGCCTCTGAGAGGTGGAGGAGGACTCCCCCTAGCAATTGCCCGTCCTGCACGGTGCTAAAAACGGCCCTGTTCCTATTCTAGTATTACCATGAAACTATTAACAATAGCTGCCTATAACAACAATATATATAAAACAAAAGACTGTTGCGCAACTCCAAAACGCATATTCAAGTGAATGGAGTTATGGTGGTTCCTGGTGATACAAACACAAATTGCGTTGTAGCCTGAACATTACAGTCTCAGATTTTTGCGTGTATCTTATCCCAAGACATAAGATTATACATGTAAACTATACTGTATAATTCTAATTACAAAACTGACTGGGTAGGGCTACAGTGTGTATAGTTAACATTTTTCTGTACATGATATATACAGTATGGGGGAGATTTATAAAACATGGTGTAAAGTGATACTGGTTCAATTGCCCCTACCAATTCCTAGATTCCATCTTTCATTTTCCAAAGAGTCTGTGAGGAATGAAAGGTGGAATCTGATTGGTTTCTAGGGGCAACTGAGCCAGTTTCACTTTACACCAAGTTTGATAAATCTCCCCCTATGTATGTAATATTTGTATGTTTAATGTTAAATAACAAATTTTTCAGCAGCACAAGAAGAAAAAAAGAGGTTGTGGGTGCAAGTCTCACCAAACCGGACTCAGGTTCGTGTGGAATGTTCAAGAAGATGTAGGAGACCGCACTTCCAAAAAGAATATCCACTTTATTCACACCAATGCAACATTTCGGCTCTATGTGTGTACAGTGCAGAAAACCAGTGTACAACATAATGAGGTGACATTCACAGCTGTGTAATCAATACAAAGAAAAACAAGGATACATACATATCGTTGGACTTAACTGGGCATGCGTGTGCCGCTGACGGCTGGTGACTGACCGGCGCATGCACCCGTGGTCACGCCGATCACGTGACATCCCCCTGTCATGTGACGCGTCTTACCGTGATCCGGACGCAGAGCCGAGTGTTACGTCATCAGCGGGCGACGCTAGCGTTCCCCGCCATTGTCCTCTCCATGTGGATTCCCTACTTTGGCGCTTCGTATGTATGTATCCTTGTTTTTCTTTGACTACTTATGACCATGAGAGTGTGGGCTCCGACTATTTTGACATGATTATTTATTTGAATGCTCTTCTTCCTGATTATTGATCACGCATTACTCACAATGTTTATATTTCTTTTCACATGATTGATTAATGACCTGTAATTATGTACACTTGCATATATACTATGCTATTGGAGTGTTTTGTATCACTGCTTGAGAAAGGCTACACACATAGAGCCGAAACGTTGCATTGGTGTGAATAAAGTGGATATTCGGAGTTCGGTCTCCTACATCTTCTTTAATGTTAAATGTCATACATAATAATTACAAATACATATAGTTATAATAACATTTTTCATTATTTCTACTAAAGAAATGATTTTTTCCATCACCTTGAGGAAGCTTTTGTTCTTGTCGACTGGATAGCATCCTCATATAAAGACCGATGGAGTATAACAAGCATCACATTGATCTCCTAATGGCTAACATCTATTATGCTATCTTCAGTATAATCTAAAACAGAAACATTAGCTCATACAGCAGGCAGAGTTAATCTTGTTAATTGGGTCTCTCCTAAATAATATCTGTTGAGAAAGTCTTTTGCTTTTTTTAAACTTGCAGAATTTTTTTTCCGCCTAATTATACTAAGACAAAGAGAAGCAGTTTCCAGCCTTGATGATTTCCACGGCTTCACTCCTCAATGTGCTATTTAATCAGGGCCAGGTGTGAAGAAAAGTGTACATGGAACCAATTAATAAAACAATCCTGCTGGTTCCAACCAAAAATACAAAGTGCAAGATTAGTGCTTCACTTAGAAATTTGTTTCAGGCTCTGCTGTTTGAAGCTTCCTTCTAGTGTACATTAATTGGATTTGTTATATTTAATTCATTGCAAAGCATCTGGGTGAGCAAAACAATGATCTTTCCATTTGAAAAGTACACAGATATATAAGAGAAGGTGATCTTATAAAAGCATTATATAGAAATGATGTATTATAACACATATTTCTTTCACCTAGGCTGAATTACTAATAATTCTTTCCTCTCAAATGGATTTACAAAATGTCCACATGTTTCTGAGAAAATTACAGATTTACTTAGAATTTATTTGTAATAGAAAGTTAAACTTTATTTGTCTTGTGATATGTCCTTGAGATGCTCCAGGAGATAGGATAGCACATAATATACATTGTTTCTCACAACCCCTTAACTCCATTGAAATGATGGATGTCAGGTCCAGCTACAAAATCCAAGGAATACAAGACAGATCTATTAAAACTACCACTTATTTCCTAAATGAAAAAAAAAAAAAACACTGTTCAAACAGGGTGCGTTCAGAAGGCCTAACAGGTTTTTATCTATGGCAAACCTAGCTGCCATTATACACATTAGCAGCCCACAACTACATCATAGTATTCGGCAGAGGAAGCCCCCTCCCTACCTCAAGTACCTTAGATGCCAGAGTATCTCTAATCCTGGAAGTTGGCAGGACTTTGGCTGTTCCTCACCTGTGATTTACTTTACAGCACAGTCCATCGCCTCCGAGGTTCTGATGCCTTTTCCTGGTTCTTAACCGTCACTTCTGAAATACTTTTGCTAAGCATCCACTATTGTTAGGGGCATCTATGAAAAGGTTTACATGGCACAGTGATGGCAATAATGAGGGGTACAGAACATTGTAAAGATAGGAAGGGACAGCGATAAAGATGAAAACGCCTCTTCTGCAATACCTTTCCCAAAGCAGAATTTCTGTTTAAGAGTAAGGGCCCTTTTTAACGCACGATTACTTGAGCGGCCAGGTTACCCAGACAATTACTGTATTATTTGTGAGGCCAATAAAATACACTGTTATTGGCCACCCTGTTTAGCCACAAGGATGTGCAACCCATAAGAGATCCAATCAAGCGACATTTGCTCATTCGTCGGCTAATTGCTGGCCCTTTAACATGGGCTGACTACTGAGGGAATGAGCTTTCCTAATGGTGTTCGTCAAAGCGGCACTAAGCCGCGAAACTGCGGTCACCCACCTTGTCTCCCCTGCTCCCCCTGCGCACAGCGAAAAAAGCCGGATGGTCTGAATACACTGCTGGTTAGTGCCTCCTTTCATCCTTTATTCATTGTTTCCTGATGGTGCGTTTACACAGACAGGTTTATCTGACAGATCTTTGAAACCAAATCAAGGAACAGACTATAAACAGAGAACAGGTTATAAAGGAAAGACTGAGATTTCGCCTCTTCTCAAATCCATCCCTAGCTTTGGCTTAAATCTTGTCAGATAAATCTCACTCGTACCATATCGTTCATTAATAATAATCATCCCATGTAAAAAAAAAAAAAAAAAAAAACAAACAATGACCTGCTGTCATATGTGTCAAATAGATGAAAACAAATAAGAATAATCAAAATAAACATTTGTATTTCAAACCCACAGACATGAAACCCATACCTCTATTAATTCATCACGGACGTCTAGGGAAACTATACCACTATATGTACAATCTCAATATGTATTAATTTTGGTATTTATGTAGTGTTTTTTATGTAGCAACAGATACAGCTGTCATTTACTTCTTTGTATAGTGGTGTTATTTAGTCACAATTTAGAGGTATTAATCAGTCACTGCATGATGGTATTATTTATTAGTAGCCTGTTGGTTGGTATTATCCAGTCTCATAGTGGTGTTTACAGTATTGAAGTATAATTTAGTCACTGTATGATGGTGTTTTTAGTTATAATATGGTGGTATTAGTAAGCAACAACCAGCTGACATTATTCACTTAGTAACGGTATGGTGATATTTAGAACAATATGGTGGTGTTAAGTAATCAATGCATGGTGGTGTAATTTTCTTATGGTATGTAATCCAGTCTTTATGGTAGTATTATCATGGTATTATTTAGTCATTATTTAGTATGGAGCAATTATTCAGTCATTGTATAGTGGTATTATACACTCACCGGCCACTTTATTAGGTACACCTGTCCAACTGCACGTTACCACTTAATTTCTAATCATCCAATCACATGGCGGCAACTCAGTGCATTTAGGCATGTAGACATGGTCAATAAAATCTCCTGCAGTTCAAACCGAGCATCAGTATGGGGAAGAAAGGTGATTTGAGGGCCTTTGAACGTGGCATGGTTGTTGGTGCCAGAAGGGCTGGTCTGAGTATTTCAGAAACTGCTGACCTACTGGGATTTCCACGCACAACCATCTCTAGGGTTTACAGAGAATGGTCCGAAAAAGAAAAAACATCCAGTGAGCGGCAGTTCTGTGGGCGGAAATGCCTTGTTGATGCCAGAGGTCAGAGGAGAATGGGCAAACTGGTTCGAGCTGATAGAAAGGCAACAGTGACTCAAATAGCCAACCGTTACAACCAAGGTAGGCAGAAGAGCATCTCTGAACGCACAGTACATCCAACTTTGAGGCAGATGGGCTACAGCAGCAGAAGACCACCCGTTACTAGCATGGTGTACCTAATAAAGTGGCCGGTGAGTGTATAGTATAGTGTGATGGTATTATCTAGTCATTTTATGATGGTGTTATTAAGCAACAGGAAGTATTGCTTATCCAAATTGGAATTAATGGTTTGGCCTGGTATGCCCATTTGCAATAATATGAACACTGGTCAACTGAGGTATGTTATTCTGCCTTCTTTTTGTGTATGGACGGGATTTTCCCGTGAGTAGGTGGAACTTAGGAACTGATCGATATGGGGGATTAGTATAGTTGATTGATGTATAGAGTAGGTTGTAGCTGTGGCCTAATTGGTCTGGAGCTATGCTGCTATTATGTGTTGTAAAGAGGGCAATATTTTTTATTATATGTGTTATTTGCTTCCCCTAATCTTTAAATGGGGGAATGTATTGTATTTAAAGACTGTATGTTTAATAAAAACTATTTTAAAACAAAAAAAAGCAACAGAAAGTAAGTATAGGGCTGGGTTCACTCGTTTACGTTTTTGCAGTCCGTTTCTTCCATTCGTTTTTTGCAACTGTGTGCATCCGTTTTTCCATTGACTTCCATTTTAAAAAGAAAAAAACGGATCAAAACGGATCATGTTTTTATGTACGTCCAAAAAAACGGATCCGCTTTAAAACATTTTTTTTTTATAATGGAAGTCAATGGAAAAAGTATGCACACACTTGGATCCGTTTTTTTCCATCCGTTTTTTATCCTTTTTTGCAAAAATCAGATGAAAAAAACATTGCAAAAACGTAGTGTGATTCCAGCCTAATTAAAAATATAGTGATATATTATGCTGCGTTTACACGAAGCAATAATTCGCCGAATAGATCGTTTAACGATTTTGAAACAACAATTTGGTTTTTATAACGATCAGCGTTTTGACGCATAAATCTGTAGAAAAATCGTAAGAATATTCATAAGAAAAATCGTTATTGCGATCGTTTTTAAGATCGCTTAAGCCCATCTTTTACATAGGGTGAATCTTTAAAAAACTGTTTACACAAAGCGATCTGCGAATTTTTAGCGAATGATGAACGCTGATTTGAAAACATGTTGAAAGATCAAAATGAACGATTTTTCGTTCGTCGCTTGATCGTGTGCTGTATTTACACGGAACGATTATCGCTCAAATGCGTTTGTTATTGTGAAAATTCGAACGATAATCGTTCCGTGTAAACGCAGCAGTACACACCCCAATGACTAGTGTAAGCAATCTGTGCCAATTTGCTAGATCGATGCTTGCTTACTGAACCTATTGCACGGCTCGATAATCAAGCATCAAGAGATAAATACTGTCTGTGTGTATATATATATATATATATACATATACTAGAAAATGTACCCGGCGCTGCCCGGGTATAAAGTGTCAGTGTGTTAATTAGATTTGTTCTAAGGTGCCCAGGAGGCCAAGCTAAAGGTATTGTTTCATCTGAGTTAATCAGTGGAATTAGTGTATACCTGTAGTGCATAGTTAGAGGGGTTCTGTACACCCACAATGTATAGTTTTTAGGGGTCTCACATATCTGTAGTCCATAGTTTCGGGGGGGCTGTATAGCTATAGTGTATAGTTGGGGGGTCCTGTATACCTGTAGTGTGTAGTTGGGGGGGCAGCTGTATACCTGTAGTGTATAGTTCAGGGAGGTCCTGTATACCTGCAGAGTACAGTTGGTGAAGGTCCTGTATACCTGTACTGTATAGTTTGGGGGTCCTGTATACCTGTAGTATATAGTTGGTGCTGTATACCTGTAATGTATAGTTGGTGGAGGTCTTGTATACCTGTAGTTTATATTTTGAGGGTCCTGGATACCTGTAGTGTATAATTGGTGGAGGTCTTGTATACCTGTAGTATATAGTTCGGGGGACCTGTATACCTGTAGTGCATAGTTTGAGGGTCCTGTATAACTGTAGTATAGAGTTGATGGAGGTCCTGTATACCTGTAGTGTATAGTTTGGGGTCATATATACCTGTAGTATATAGTTGGTGGAGTTCCTGTATACCTGTAGTATATAGCTTTGGGGTCCTGTATACCTGTAGTATAGAGTTGGTGAAGGTGCTGTATACCTGTAGTATAGAGTTGGTGTAGGTCCTGTATACCTGTAGTGTATAGTTTTGAGGTCCTGTATACCTGTAGTGTATAGTTTAGGGTCCTATATACCTGTAGTATATAGTTGGTGGAGTTCCTGTACACCTGTAGGGTATAGTTTTGGGGTCCTGTATACCTGTAGTGTATAGTTTGGGGTCCTGTATACCTGTAGTATATAGTTGGTGGAGGTCCTGTATACCTGAAGTATATAGTTCGTGGGGGCCCTGTATACCTGTAGTGTATAGTTTTGCGGTCCTGTATACCTGTAGTGTAAAGTTTGGGGTCCTGTATATGTGTAGTATATACTTGGTGGAGGTCCCGTGCACCTGTAGTGTATAGTTTTGGGGTCCTGTATAACTGTAGTGTTCTGTATACCTGCAGGGTCGTATTTACCATTAGGCACCCATGGTCTGGTGCGTAGGGTAGCGCCTTGCAGAGGGGCAGTACCCTCCTGTTCAGACTTGCCAGAAAATCTGATGTCTTTTCGAGGGGGGTATGGTGGTATTGGTCAGGTCTGGTATAGCGGTGTTATCCAGTCACAGTATGGTGGTATTGGTCAGGTCTGGTATGGCAGTGTTATTCAGTCACAGTGTGTCGGTATTGGTCAGGTCTGGTATGGCGGTGTTATACAGTCACAGTATGGCGGTATTGGTCAGGTCTGGTGTGGCGGTGTTCCCCAGTCACAGTGTGGCGGTATTGGTCAGGTCTGGTATAGTGATGTTATCCAGTCACAGTATGGCGGTATTGGTCAGGTGTGGTATGGCAGTGTTATCCAGTCACAGTATGGCAGTATTGGTCTGGTCTGGTATGGCAGTGTTATCCAGTCACAGTATGGCGGTATTGGTCTGGTCTGGTATGGCAGTGTTATCCAGTCACAGTATGGCGGTATTGGTCAGGTCTGGTATGACAGTGTTATCCAGTTACAGTATGGCGGTATTGTTCAGGTCTGGTATAGCAGTTTTTTCCAATCATAGTATGGTGGTATTGGTCAGGTGTGTTATGACAGTGTTACCCAGTCACAGTATGGTAGTATTGGTCAGGTCTGTTGTCGCGGTGTTATCCAGTCACTGTATGGTGGTATTGGTCAGGTCTGGTATAGCGGTGTTATCCAGTCACAGTATGGCGGTATTGGTCAGGTCTGATATGATGGTGTTATCCAGTCACAGTATGGTGTATTGGTCAGGTCTGGTATAGTGGTGTTATTCGGTCACAGTATGGCGGTATTGGTCAGGTCTGTTATGGCGGTGTTACCCAGTCACAGTTTGGCGGTGTTACCCAGTCACAGTTTGGCGTTATTGGTCAGGTCTGGTATGGCAGTGTTCTCCAGTCACAGTGTGGCGGTATTGGTAAGGTCTGGTATAGTGATGTTATCCAGTCACAGTATGGCGGTATTGGTCAGGTGTGGTATGGCAGTGTTATCCAGTCACAGTATGGCAGTATTGGTCGGGTCTGGTATGGCAGTGTTATCCAGTCATAGTATGGCGGTATTGGTCAGGTCTGGTATGGCAGTGTTATCCAGTCACAGTATGGCGGTATTGGTCAGGTCTGGTATGACTGTGTTATCCAGTTACAGCATGGCTGTATTGTTCAGGTCTGGTATAGCAGTTTTTTCCAGTCATAGAATGGTGGTATTGGTCAGGTGTGTTATGACAGTGTTACCCAGTCACAGTATGGTAGTATTGGTCAGGTCTGTTGTGGCGGTGTTGTCCAGTCACGGTATGGTGGTATTGGTCAGGTCTGGTATAGCGGTGTTATCCAGTCACAGTATGGCGGTATTGGTCAGGTCTGATATGATGGTGTTATCCAGTCACAGTATGGCGGTATTGGTCAGGTCTGGTATAGTGGTGTTATTCAGTCACAGTATGGCGGTATTGGTCAGGTCTGTTATGGCGGTTTTACCCAGTCACAGTTTGGCGGTGTTACCCAGTCACAGTTTGGCGGTATTGGTCAGGTCTGGTATAGTGGTGTTATTCAGTCACAGTATGGCGGTATTGGTCAGGTCTGTTATGGCGGTGTTACCCAGTCACAGTTTGGAGGTGTTACCCAGTCACAGTTTGGCGGTATTGGTCAGGTCTGGCATGGCAGTGTTATCCAGTCACAGTATGGCGGTATTGTACAGGTCTGGTATGACAGTGTTATCCAGCACAGTATGGCAGTATTGGTCAGGTCTGGTGTGGCAGTGTTACCCAGTCACAGTTTGGTATACCTATAGTGCCCTGTATATACATGTACTGTATAGATGGAGTAGGGGGCCCTGTATATACATGTACTGTATAGATGGAGTAGGGGTCCTGTATATACATGTACTGTATAGATGGAGTAGGGGGCCCTGTATATACATGTACTGTATAGATGCAGTAGGGGGCCCTGTATATATATGTACTGTATAGATGTAGTAGGGGGCCCTGTATATATATGTACTGTATGGATGGAGTAGGGGGTCCTGTATATACATGTACTGTATAGATGGAGTAGGGGGTCCTGTATACATGTACTGTATAGATGGAGTAGGGGGTCTACCAGTTATTACTGTGGATGTTGTGAGGCAGCTGCCCTAGCAACCATTGCTCCCTGTGAAAATGAAAGCAGTAATCCTATTGGTTGCTAAGGCTCCAACTGCCGTGTCTGCTGCAGCTAATTATATCACCTGTGTTTGCAGGGAGGAGATTTTCCCCTTCATCTCTATGGGGTGCTCTTCCCCCTCCCCCTCCCCCTCCCCTCCTGTACATCTGGCGGGGACGGGACCTTCGCTAAAACCTTGCCGGGCACCCAATGTATCTGTGTGCCTAATTTGGGGTCAAACGGTTCAGGCGTTTGGAAGTCTATTTGGGACAGACAGATAGACAGAAGGACAGACAGACAGACTTTCATTTTTATGATATATATATAGATATATAGATATATATATATATATATGTGTGTGTTTAGCGATGTCCATACAGCCCTTGCCTTAAAACAGTTATCCAGCGCTACAAAAACATGGCGACTTTCTACCAGAGACAGCCCCATTCTTGTCTCATGCTTGGGCGGGGTTTTGCTGCTCAGTTCCATTAAAGTGAAAGGAGCTTAATTTTCAAACTACACCTGGACTGGAGACAAGAGTCGTGTTGACTCTGAAAGAAAGTGGCCATGTTTTTAAAGCACTGGATAACCCCTTTAAGAGTAAAATAATAAACTTTGTACTTTACCTTTCCACACTCCCCGTACCTGTTAGCTTCTGCCCGCTGCCCGCAGAAGCTGCTCACACTTCTGAGCCAGTCTCTGAAGTGGCAGGCTGCTTAGCCAATCACTGGCCCAGCCAGGACAGTGCCATGGCCAGTGATTGACTGAGTGGCCTGTCACTTCAGAGACCGTCTCAGACCCCCTAATAATGACAGTAGAATAACTGTTGATAATCAGTGAGTATTGCTTTTTTTTATTTTTTACTTTACAGGGTAAAATAAAGAAGACCGGATAACTTCAAAAAGAAGATTATTACTTTTATATAATAAAACAGTCAATGAGGAATCTCTGAGGTGTTTAATTTCAATTAAAAAGACCTTTTTAAAGTTGTTGTTTTTTTTCTTACTTATCATTGGCTTAGTAGTAGAAGCCGTCTAATAGATGGCGTCCATTACTAAGCCAGGGCTTAGAGTTAGCCCACAGAACAGCTAATACTAACCCCCCACTTATTACCCCGGAACCCATCATCACCAGGGGTAACGGGAAGAGCCAAATATCGTCAGGTCTAGGTGGCAGCAGGCTATCATGCCATTGCCAGCCTAATAATATCAGCCTACCATGCCAAGTCCCGAATCGGTATCTCGCTCTTCCTGGTACCCCTGGTGCCGGTGGGTACCGGGGTAATAAGTGGGGGGTTAGTATTAGCCGTTCTACTGGCTAATGCTAAACCCTGGCTTAGTAATGGATGCCATCTATTAGATGGCTTCCACTACTAAGCCAAAAATATGAAAGAAAAAGAAACAAGAAAAAAGAACACAACAACTTTAAAAAGATCTTTATTGAAATAAAACACCCCTGAGAGCCCTCATTAACCCCATTATTAAATAAAAAAGCAATAGTTTTCTTTCTGAAGTAGTCCGGTCTACTTCAACCTGTAAAGTAAAAAAAAATAAAGATACTTTCACTTACTGTCACTATTACTGTCACTCCCCAGCCTTTACTGAGATCCCCTAATAATAACAGCAGAAAAATCCAACCCCCCCCCCCCTCCCTTTTGTCCTGCTTGCTGGAGGCTGGAGTTGGGACAACTGTGAGCCACTGCGGCCAGACGAAGCAAGTGACGTCACGCAGGGGTGTGGCTGTCACCTACAAGATCAGCCTATGCTGAGAGTCCTGGGGGGAGGATGTGGTGAGCATGAGCTGTCGCTAGCACTACGCACTTGCTAGTGATGCCGAACCTGATTGTGGGAGAGAGGTGAGTCCCGGGGGGGTGGGGCAAACGATCTGCGGCAACCAGGCATTTCTCAGTGCCGGCTGCCAGAACGCAGGACCTTCAATCCGTACAGGGGGCAGGCAAGTGCCGAGGGGGCCCTAAAAGGTGCTGGGGGCTCCGGCAATTGCCCGAGTACGCCGGGTGCTGACGCCGGCCCTGCTAGAGGACACGGGGAGTGTGGAAAGGTAAGAATAAAGTTTATTATTTTCTTTCCACATCCCTCAGCCATCGGCCAGGCATTACTATTACACATAAGTAGGGCTATTCTATTCTAGATTATGAACCAAGAGTGTGTACTGTTTTCCTACTAGAGGACTCAAAAGGTAGTGTTCTTCCTTAACCCCTAGACGACCCTGGACGTAGGGTTACGTCATGGAAGTCTGTCCCCAGACGACCCATGACGTAACCTTACGTCCTGGGTGTTTCTCCCACTATGAAGCGTGCTCCGGAGCGGAGCGCGCTTCATAGGAGGTGGGGGCCGGCTGCAGTGAGCAGCCGGGACCTCACCGGTAATGACACGCTGCAGCGATCGCGCTGCCGCGTGTCATTAACCCCTTAAACGCAGCGGTCGCACCGCCGTTTAAGTGTAAGTGACAGGGGGAGTCCCCTGTCACTTACCGATCGGGACCCCCGCAGTGTGACTGCGGGGGTCCCGATCGTTGAAACGGACTGCCGGAGGTCTCTTACCTGCCTCCGTGCGGTCCGATCGGCGATCTGCTACACTGAGCCTGCAAAGGCAGGCTCAATGAGCAGATCGCCGATAACACTGATCAATGCTATGCCTATGGCATGGCAATGATCAGTGTGTGTAATCACACTAGTGTATGTAAAAGTCCCCCAAAGGGACTTCAAAAGTGTAAAAAAAAAAAAAGGTTCAAAACACTATTACACTACCCCAAAACCCCTCCCCCAATAAAAGTCTAAATCACCCCCCTTTCCCATTATATAAATAAAACATATAAAAATAAATAAATAGATAAACATATAATATACCGTAGCGTGCGTAATTGTCCGATCTATTAAAATATAACAAGCGTCATTGTGATCGGTAAACGGCGTACACGAAAAGAGGGGAAAAAGTGCGCAGATTACCGATTTTATGTTACATTATATATTAAAAAAATCAATAAAAAGTGATCAAAACGTCCGATCTTCACAAATATGGTATTAATAAAAACTAGAGATCATGGCGGAAAAAATGACATCCCATACAGCCCCGTAGGTGAAAAAATAAAACCGTTATAAGCGTCACAATAGTCCCATTTTATTAATATTTAATTGCCAAAAAAAAGGATTTCATAAAAAAATACATATATAACATTAGAGAATCTGTGTAACCTGCATATGGTTGTGTTCGGACTGACCTATAGAATAATAGTATCATGTCGCTGTTACCATATAGTGCATTACGTAGACACAGGAACCCCCCAAACGTTACCATATTGCATTCTTATTTACGATTTCACCTATTTATATCTTCATAAATAATATATTTGGAATTCCATCATGCATGTTATGGTAAAATGAATGACGCCATTACAAAGTACAACTATTCCTGTAAAAAACAAGCACTTACATGGCTTGTACATAGAAAACTGAAAGTGCTAGAGCTCTTAGAAGGGGAGGAGGGAAAAACGAAAACACTAAGATCAAAATTTGCGCGGTCCACAGGGGCATTTTGGGCCTGGTCCTCAAAGGGTTAAAAAGGGTGTTATACAGATATGTCAATATAAACTACACTTGGGTTGGAATCCCACACAATGTTTTTCAGAATTTTTCATAGCGTTATCGTTAACATTTTTCCTTAGAATTTCTTTTTTATATTAAAACCAGTGCTGCTCAAATAAGACTGCATTATAGTTTGTAGTGTTTATTCTCTTAAAAATAACAGACAAATATGAAAATGCTAGAGAAAAAGGAAAAAGTCCCCAAAAATTCGATTTTTTTTTTTAATTATATATACTGTATGTATATATATATATATATATATATATATATATATATATATATATATATTAAATAATATAATAAATATTAATTTTAATTTATTGTGTAAAATGTTTAGAACAACACGATTAACAGAATAATAATTGTCATCTTAGTAAGATAGCTTTTTATGCATGGGGTATGGGGTACCTGTAAAGTAAAAAGGGTTTTTCTGCCACTGTTGCCAAATGAGAATAAGTCTAGGAACAGTGTGCAAAGTTCGATTTCTTCTGAGCACTAATGGCAACTCAATGAAAGGTTTCAGTTATTTCTTCTTCAGAACACAGCACAGAGGACACATTTAGCTCCAAAGAGAATAGAGATTTTAATTGATCTGTACTTTCCTCTGAAGAAAAGGCAATGAGAACTTTCAATGATACAAGTGGTTTTCAACAGACGACGCATCTCCTGGTTACATGTACAGAAGAAAAAAGCACAATAGAATATGAAACACAATGCTCAAGGATAGAAAGTAAGTATAATACATAAATATCACAATTCATTTCTCTCAAGAATAAATCATTATAAATTCTTACACTGACTAGTGGCTACATTTAGAAAGCACTTTGGATACAGCAGGGCCTGGTCCACATTGGTCACTCTTGCTGTAGTTACTTCCAAGGCAAATTCCAACCCACAGGATAATAAATCTGTATCAAATTGTGCATGGTTTTGTGCAAATTTCTTTCAAACAGCTGAACAAAAATTAAAAAAAGAACAATATACTCACTTTAATAACCCCCTGCTGATGCGTCACCACATCACCAGTGCAACCATTGAATAGCAGCAGTAATCATTTGTCTCCACATGCCACCTCAGTGCTGGAGCTCAGTAGAGAGACTGCCAGGAAACCAGGGAAATGTTGGCACAGAAGCTTTAGAGGATGGGTAAAATGAGCTTACTGCAACTGCATTTTTTATTTCATATCATTATCCACTCCTGCAGATCTTGCAGTGGTATTTCAGACAATAGCAAAATCTGCAACAATAATTTACTTTGGATTTTTACTTCCCCAGGGAAGTCAATACAGTCAAATATACAACAGAAAAATTTAGTAAAATATGAATGATATAATCCATATATATTACAATAACAAGACATCACAATTTGAAGCAATTAGCTATTAGACTGAATAAAACCCTTATGCAAAACTTTATGTACTAATATGGCATAACAGCATAAGCTAGCATGTAGAATGGAGGAGAAGACCACAAGAATTGGGGGGAAGGGGGTGTTACGCCCAATCCAGCTCTATGTAGAAAAAAAGGAAATAGAAATGACTGAACTTTCAAAAGTTCTGTTCAGCAAGTTTACTGAACTTCAGAGTAAAGTTCAGGTTTACCCAAACCAAACCTTAAACACACTGCACTAAAACAGGTACAAAATTGAATGTGTTAACCTGTTTAGTGCCCTTCAAAAAATCTGCTTATCTATATTTACTTGTCCGCACTCCCTCAGTGTCCTTCCTTTTTAGTGTCCCCACAGCCACCAAATTCCTTTTCATCCAATCACTGACTGAGACAGGACAGCACCTCAGCCAGTGATTGGCTGAGCAGGCTCTCACCCTTGTCTCAAGAATGACAGCCTGCTCAGCCAATTACAGGCTGCAACAGAAAGACTCCACTGCAAACAAACACAGGTAAAAACAGGTGCAAGACTTCAGCATGAGAAAACTACGATCTGGTGATGAAATATTAATAAAAATGTAATTAAAAAAATTAAAATAAAATACGCACCATGGGCTTCGTAGCCAGGCCGGCCTGTTCCTCAGGTACATAACAAATATTGTATCAGGTTAGCATATATAGGCACGTGAAAGGAAGTGACATACAGAACGTTATGCAAATGAATATGCACAATAACAAACATATACAATAGCATACACAATAAAAGATCCAATATGTAAACATGTACCATCAAATAGAAAAGAGAAATGACTAAATATCCAATAGAATTCTCTGTTAATTATATATCTATACCCATGTGGTTTCTCATCCATTCCACTGTGGTTTCTGTACCATGGTGTGCTGTCTTGTTATATTTTTGTAAATCACAGGCTGCGACGTTGTCCTGTCTTAGTCAGCTAGTGATTAAGATGGGGCATAGGTGTGGCCAGTGATTGGCTGAGTAGGGTGTACCTCTAGAAACAAGAGTGACAGACGCTCAGCCAATCACTGGTCGCTGCCCCATCCCGTCTCAGTCAGTAATAGGCTGAACGGGCTGACGGCGACTGGAGACAACAGAGACCCTGAGGATGACACCAGGGGAGCACGGAAAGGTGAGAAAAACACTTTTATTTTTTTAGATGCTGCCACCCTGATTTGCTCATCTATACACAATTGGGACTTCTGCTGTGCTAACATGGTAGTGAAAGGAAATAAGGGGACGGACCACAAAAGGGAGAAGTCAGTATGAGATAGTGGGGAACAATGAATATATATCTTTGTGAGATAGAGAGGGGCTGTGGGGACCAGTGTTTTGTTTTTTTTTATTGGGGGGGGGGTAGAGTAGTAGTCCGTGGCACATGGAAAGCTGTGGGATTCTTCCTAGTGGTTTGGTGCACTAAGTGAGTGTAGTGTATGTATCTAGTGCTCAGGTTTTTTTTTTCTGTAGTGTATGCATTGCCTGTCTAAGACACATAATAAAGAGACCAGACCGGTCTTGAAATGTGTTGTTTTGCTGGCATAATTCTTTTAATAAATTTTATGATATTTTAAATCACTTTCACCCCTTGGACCAGCGCCTGTTTTACTCGCCTTGTAGTGGAGGAGGATACTGTTTGTTGTACAGTGCCATGTCATCAGCTGTGCCTGTATACTGCCATATCACCAGCTGTGCCTGTATACTGCCAAATCTTACCAGCTGTGCCCATATACTGCCATAATCTTACCAGCTGTGCCTCTATACTGCCATAATCTTGCTAGCTGTGCCTGTATACTGCCATAATATCACTAGCTGTGCCTGTGTACGGCCATAATCTTAGCAGCTTTGCCCATATACTGCCCTAATTTCACCAGCTGTGCCCGTATACTGCCATAATATCACCAGCTGTGCCTGTATACTGCCATATCATCAGCTGTGTGTCTGTATACTGTATGCTGCCATTACATCACCTGCTGTGTGTCTTAATGATTTAACTATGAATATATCGTGGTACAATATCTGAGCACTTCGGGCCCCACTATTATATTTTGCCTAGGGCCACACTTGGCCTAAAACCAGCCCTGCTCACATCCTCATACTTCATCATCAGTGGTTAGGCATCGGTGCATTGCAGGTGTTCTACTGGATCAGGGGGTCGGACCACTAATTTCATGGGAATAGAATCCTCAAAGAGCATTAGTGATTGCTGCATCACCTGGGTCTCTTAGCATGTGAAAGATTTGCAAAGGGGTGAACCTGAGGGGTGAATGGTTTCATTGGCAGAGGAGCGTTTGAAAGACAACCCCATTGAACTGAAAGCATTCTGTGCCAAGTAATCAACCAAAGCCACCACTTGATCTTGACTGACCATTCGCCGGCCAATATTGGAGCCTAGAGAGTTACGTTGTGATCCCTGCCGCCTGCTTACACTAGAGACAGGCACAGATCTCCCCTGTCCACTTCCTACAACAGCAGCAGCAACATCTCTATCCCCACCAGCAGCAGTACAATGGCCACATCCCTTTTTTGTGGCTTTTTTATGTTTTGGTCAAATCAATTGTCTAACTCTGGCAGTACTCTAACTCTTAACAAAGTCCAAAGTTGTGGTTAAAGTAGAAACATTTTTAGGAGGAGATACAGTGGCCACAATAATGTCACAGGCCTCCAACATTTAACAAACACCGCACTTGGAGTTCAATTATAAAGAAGAGCCCTGTTTTTAAGATACAGTGGACACAACTATTTCACAGGTACCAAATTTTAACAAAGACTGCACTTGAGTATCAGTTTAAAGAAGAACCCTTTCTTGGAGGATATACAGGGGAAAAAACTGTCACAGGCCTTTTTTTTTGTTACAAAGACCGTACTTGTTGTTCAGTTTAAAAAGGAACCCAGTTTTTTTAAGATTCAGTGGACCAAACTTTGTCTCCAGCCTCTGATTCTTTTCAATTAGCCCTGCTGGGGTTATTCTCATGCATCATAGACTTCTTATTGCAGTACACGTGAGAAGACTTTGCCCCCCTCTCCTACTGTCTCACTGATGATGTTAAACTACCAGCTCCTCAGCACAGATAATCCCACTTGTTTAGCGAACTTTTTCAGGACTTTCTACCCCTGCCTCAGGCAGCAGCCTTTCCTTAGTGTGAACAGAGGTGCGAATCTGTGGTCATTTTTCACCCCCTCCTGCTGCCACATTGACATTCTGACAGCTACCAGCTCCTCAGCACAGATGACCCCACTGTTGTGCCCTGAAAAGAGCAGTTATTTAACTTTTTCGGCCAACCTAGCTCTCCCTGCAAGCAGCACCAACCTCTATCTACATTAATCAGCTGCAGAGTGGCTGTGGGACACATGACCAGCATTACTATACACCAGGATAACATGCCCCGTCTGACCCTATGGCACCTTCCTGGTATTGCCAGGGCAACAGTGACACATACAAGATAAACAGATGTGTAACTGTGCGAACTTCCTCGTTTAAGTTTGCTCATTCCTAATTGTAATATCTCCGATGTTTAAAGTGTTCTATCTTATGGATCTTGTGCGGGACCTAGTGGTAGAGCCCCCTTCAGATAAGGAGAATCAAGGTGCAAGCATTGTGTGGTGGTATTATTTGGTGTTTATATAATGTTGATCTCAGTATAGTGGGCTTTGTTCAGCAGCAGTATGATGGTAATATGTATGCTGATAATATTTGTTAGTGGTATAATTTGGTAACTGTATGATTATCATTTTTGGTGAGGACGCTATTTTAGTTTTCATCTCAGGCAGCAGAGAGGCTAGAATCGGCCCTAGCATGCACTGCAGCATTGCTGTGCAGGAGAATCCTATTCCACCTGCGCCACTATCTTGGTAAATTGTTTTATTTTTAAGCCTTTCAAACTTTTAATATCCTGTATGGCATTAAGATGTGTTAGTTAAACATTTCGTTGTGTGTCGAACCTCCTATTGAGCAAGTTGCAACTCAGAGGGCACGTGCCTAGCAATGCACTGGCTGGTAATCATAAGTAATCACAGTAATACCTTAAACATATCATTAAAATGGATATCAGCAGAATAACAGCAGGGCAATGCGGCTAGGGGCAAATCAGTGCACTTCATCCTCAGCGCCCTGTGGGCTATAGGGAGATAGCGGGTTAAATACTTCTAACCTGTTTTCCTTTGAGGGAGCGTTTACACACAAACAGGATCCGCAGCAGAATTGATGCTGTGTTAAGTCATTCAGTTACATTGATATCTGCAGCATCAAATCTGCTGCGGATCCTGTACGTGTGAACCCATCCTAAGTATTTATTCTATGGCACTTGACATTGCAAATAAGACTTGCACAATTATTATTTCCCTCTATCACTCTTTTGCCCTTGTTTTTATATTTTACCAACACTGACCTAAAGCACAGGCTCCAGAGCATGGCAGGACAGAGCTGAGACACTTAAAGAAGGAGGTTCTACCACGGGACCACTCATAGCATACACAGATACAGATGTAGGAAAACTGTGGAGCAAGGGAAGCAGTATGACCAGACACATACACATCCTTTCACATGCACATAATCCCTTTGATGCAGCATTTGATGCTGATTATTCTAACCACAGCATGAAGTGAATCAATGGAATTTTCCTCAAAGGATTTGTACAGAATGCAAGGTGCTGTATGCTTTGCAGAATGATAAAGTTGAAGATCAGTTTTGTTTCACAGTGTGAATTTCAGGAGTTACCAAAAATGTCTGGAATGCGGTCACCATTTTTTTAATAACCTAGCTTCAATAGTATATGATTTTTAACTTGTATATAGGTCAAAGTTTTCTGTACATTAATTAGATTAACAACCAGTCTTCTTCAATATGTAGTATCCCAGCACAGATGTGGATGAAGAAAACGTGTATCATGTGTTTTTCCCCACTAGGTGTCAGTATCTGTATTTTCTATTTATTATGTAAAGCACAGCTGATTGGGTTAACTGTATTTGTCACATGTTTGTTTTCACCCAGTCACCGTTGCAGGTATTTTCCCTCCTTTCTTTCTGCTATCCTAGCTCTTCTTTTTCTTGCAGACACAGCCCCACCAATCATAAGTGAGTTTAGTTCGCCACTATAAAAGGGAGGTTAGTTCCTGGTGGGGGGAGTCTTTCAGTTGAGTCAGTGGAGAGAGACACACAGAAAGAGCAGTTCTTGCTGCAGTGAAGCCAGGGCCTGGCTCAGGCCAGGCCCTTTGACAGGGACCAAGAGGCTTAAACTTTCTTTTATGCAAGTAGCTTCAGCTAGCATGCAGTGCTAGACCCCTAAGGAGGAAGGATCCTCTAAGGAGCACCTTGTCCACACCAGGGATACTATCAACTCAACACAGGGCAGCATACCTGAGCTAGGTACTGACCCCTGTAAGACAAAGCTTCAGATAATGCCTACGTATCTTACTGCAACGTGCGGTTATTCTTGGAAGTAATGGAAAGTCTGCTCAACCATGCACAGGAACCTGGGACCTCATACTACCCTAGCAGCACTATAGGGCATAAGTCGGTCAGATTAAAGATATCTATACGTGAGTACAAGTATCATCTAATTCTTTCTCTTTTCTTCACTACGCTATACCATCAGAGGACACAGTTACATTGAACAGGGCCCTCAGGACGCTCCTTTACTTCACTGAAGACCCAAAAGGACATTAGTCTGGTTAAGCTATTGGACTCTGGTCTATTCCTTCCTGCGTTTGTCCAGGGGTCGGTCCCAACACCACTCCAGGCTACAGTGAGAAGTGCCCAAGTGACCCTACACCCACAGAGCTGCCACAACACTGCACAAGCTACCCCGACATACAACTGCCTGGCCTTCCAACAAATATTGTTTTTGCCAATTGTCCTAGTAACTCTTTTATTTATCATTTATGCCTACAAAAAGGTTAAAGAGGAGGCATGGCATGGCCTCCTCTCGTGCCTGATTTCTGCTTTGCAAAAGCATGCCCCTCTTAGTATATCCTGCGGGGTGCATGGGGCAGGGATTTATTTAAGACAAGCATACAGGTATGCTGATATTGATAAATACCCCACTTTGTTCCTGAACTTTAATATGTTCCCGCAAGTAGGGCATCACATTACATCAACAACTCTGCTTTATAGAAATGTGTTGCTCCCCCTCATATATATAATCGTCTTATATGTTCCAGAAGCCCCACTGTGAAAATATAGGGCCATCCATTTTTTATTCACCATTATCCAGAGAATCTGTACTACTATGTCAGTACCACTATGCTTGTTTCTTTTAGTTGTGTCCAGAATAATTAAAGTTTTGATAAAAGCATTGCATAGAATTATTACCTGTAAAATATGTATAAAATAAGGCATTAATGCATTTGCCACCTACCCACTTTATTCTGTTGTATTGCACACATTTCCCATAACCAGTTGTGTTGATTTTTTTTATTATTTTTATGTATTGCAGCTAATTAAACTGTCTTAATAAACACATTTCTAAAGCCTAATTTCTCTTTATTACTCCTAAATTGGCATGTTCTATTAAAATGAATAAAATTAAGGAAACACATGTCGTGGGCAGATAGCATTCTGGTTTCCACCAACTGTGCTACGATTGTGCATTTCACTGTTTGCTGGCACAAGGTTTGCTGTTTGCTGCATAGTCTTTTAGCATCCAAAAGAAAAAAGAAGTTTACATTCATGATTGGCAAATCATTCCTTCAAAGCTGTAGAATTATGGCATGACCTTATTTTATGTGATGTCAAAATAAGGAGAAGTACAGGATCAATATGTTTGTTTCCCGCCTCAAGGTGTTCACTTTCAGACAGTGTGGGGGTAAAATCCAATACTCTATTAATCTAATTTTACAACTCCAAAGGCTCAGAAAACTAATGAATTGTAAAACTAAAGTTACAAAAAGGGAAAACAAGTCCCCTTCATGAATATTAGGCTTCCACTAGCCTTCTAGTTGTTTGACTGTATTATATATCATTATTGGTGTCTTGCTGTGATATGCATTCAATTCTAGTTTTAGAATTTCAACAATAGATTCTTTAAAAAAAAAAAAAAAAAAGAACATTAAAGGGGTTGTCCGGGATAAACTATGAATCTGGAAGGCGGGACAGCGGGGGACATAACATACTCATACTCAGGGCCGCCATCAGGAATTATGGGGCCCCATACAGCCAAAGTGTCTGGGGGCCCCCTAACAAAAGGGTCAATGGCACACTCACACCTTGGATGTGACACTATTATTAAAACATAGGGGAAGATTTATCAAAGTGTGTAAAATATAGACTGGTTTTAACTGCCCACAGCAACCAATCACAGCTTAGCTTTCATGTTACCAGAGCTGAAAGCTGAGCTGTGATGTCATTTGTCCCCCTCCTCCTGATGACGCTTATGTCATTTGCCCTCCTCCTCCTTGCGGAGGGGTTATCCAGAATCAGATAAACATGTCCACTTTTTCCCCAAAACAGTGCCGCATTTGTCCTCAGTTTGGGTGCGGTATTGCAGCTCCAGGGAAGTGAATGGAGGTGAGTTGTAATATCACACATGACCTGAGGACAGGGGTGGTGATATTTTTGGAAGATTGCAACCATGTTTTTCTAATTCTGGATAATCCTATTAATTCTTTAGTAATTCTAAGCCATTCTAATATCCTCACAGACAAAAGTCCAGCACTTCATTCTGGTGTATTGGTGTAGCTTGGTGGGAGGAACGGATCTATAAGAGTCCATTCTCTTGACCAAGCAGTGTCCTGTGTTATCAGCAGTACCCGGACCCCCCTCTGAGTGACACCTCAGCTGTGCCCCTTACAACATTACTGGCAATACTGCCCTGAAGGCGGCCCTGCACATACTTACCTACCCTCTCCACTACGGCTCCCGCTCCCCAGGCTACCTGCTCTCTACTCTCACTTTGACAACATCCACTCATGTGCCGCACCCACTTTCCCTCACTTTCTCTCTCTTTCTCCCTCTCTCTTCCTCTTTTTCCCTCTCTCACTCTCTCTTTCTCTCCCTCTTTTTCATTCCTGCTCTTTCTCCCTCTTTCCCTCTCTCTCCCTCTCTCTCTCTTTCTCTCTCATTCTCTCCCACTCTAAACTGCTGTTATGTGCTGAACTTGCATTTAAATTTGTCAGAAAAATGGCTGTACATATCACCCTTGTTTCATACTAAGGCTTCTAAGCTACCTTAAAAACCCATATGTTACCGCTCCATGACGTTCCTCCCCGAGTGCTTGGAAAAGCTGGATCCAGTCCTGGGAAACCAGGAGATGTTTTTCAGGACTGGATCCAGCTTTTCCCAGCACCCGGGAGTAGAGCAGACTTCAAGGCCTGCAGCCTGATAAGCAGAATGCAGATTGCGCATTGCTTCATTCCTACTGTAAATTTTCTCATCATTAATCAAAAATATGACAGCCAGGCCTGTTGAAAGCTCAAGATGAGAGGGTTGTTGAAAAACAGACTCCAAGACAATGTTTTGGAGATCAGATTTTACCTCACAAAGATGGTCAGTGTCTGACCACACACCCCTCCTCACACACACAAACAATAATGGTTGTAGGGAAAGTATACTGAAGCCTTAGCAACCAATAGGATTACTACTTTGATTTTCAAAGACAGCTGGAATCTGGTGGTCGGCAGCTGCCTGATCTTCCATCTATCTTCTGATCTTTGGGCACTTACCACAGATGTCATTAATAACAGAGAGGGGTGGCAACCTGCAGCTGATCTTACTGACTTCAGTGGCATCTTTTGGACCCACTAAGTTACCACCAAGATCAGTATTGGTTTACAGCAAGTTTGTGAGATTATGATTTTCATTTGTAAAGTGTATTGTACTTGGCTTTTAAGACACGGCTACATCTGCAGGGTCTAACATTAACTTTGGCAAAATGCCTTCAAAGAAAGCTCACAGATAGTGAGTACTGAAAATGTGTGTATGTGTGCATGTATATATGTTTGTGTATACATTTCTGTCCAATAGTATGTAACTACACTGTCCAGTAAATCACACTGCATGACTAATGAAACATAAGGCTCCCATACACTTTATACTAAAGTTGGCTGCCAATAGTGGGTTTTGCCAACAGTATAAAGTGTATAGGGGCCTCCTGACTCTCCACCAAGAGATTATGTGAGTGGAGTCAGAACATAGGCATGTTAAAAACCTTTTGTTCTCCCAGAGATAAACCGCCACCAGAGAAGACTGGCTTCACCTTACCCCTCCCCATAGAGAAGGAAGGATAGGGAGTAGAGATGAGAAAACCTCGAGCATGCTAGAGTCCATCCGAACCCGAACTTTCGGCATTTAAATAGCGGTGGCTGCTGAACTTGGATAAAGCCCTAAGGCTATGTGGAAATCATGGATATAGTCATTGGCTGTATCCATGTTTTCCAGACAACCTCAGAGCTTTATCCAAGTTCAGCAGCCACCGCTAATCAAATACCGAACGTTTGGGTTCAGATCGACTCGAACCCGAACCCGGTTCACTCATCTCTAATAGGGAGGAATAGAGAAATAACTTTTACTGAAGGTGTATAAAAAAAAAAAAGGAAATCTCAGATTCTCAAATAAGTAAATATATGTCAACTTATGTTTGTGTGTTCCCTGATTGCTCACCTTGTTCTGGTAAACCTGTTTTCCCACACAGGAATCAAGGCTATTGTTGGGGAAAACACCATGATTAACAATACCGACATTTAAAGGGGTAATTAAGCAAAAATAAATTCTTTCAAATCAACTGGTGCCAAAAAGTGCCACAGATTTGTGATTTACTATTAAAAAATCAATTTTGTCTGCTAAAGGTACATGTTGATTTACACACAGGGACTCTGTCACACATGTTTTGGTCCTGTGCCGCACTTAAATTTTTTGAGTAGCGATCAGTGAAGCAACTGAAAATTTGTTTTGCAAGTTTCACAAATTTTTGGTCAGATTTGTAAAAATTTGCAAATTGAATACAAACAAATCTCATTAAAACAGCCAAACTATAGTAGCTACAATGGTGGGACCATTACAGAGTAGCGATTTTTTTCAACAGATGTTGATGTTACAGTGTCAAAAATTGGAAAATTACAATTTTAAAATCACAATTCGGCCAGTTAATCATTCAATTTCCGCCATGGACAGCTGTGGACCTTGTTGGATCAGCGGCGTAATATCAATTTTCTCCCAGGACAGCAGTGGACATAGGTAAATGAGCAGCGTAAAATGACACTTTTTTCCAGGACAGCAATGGACATTGGTAGATCAGTGGTGTAATATCAATTTTCTCCCAGTAAAGCAGTGGACGTTGGTAAACGAGAGGCATAAAATGACACTTTCTCCCAGGACAGAAGTGGACATTAGTGGACCAGTGGCGTAATAATAATGTTCTCTTAGGAAGGCTGTGGATATTGGTAAATGAGCGGCGTAAAATTACACTTTCTTCCTGAATATTCCATGTGGGGTCTGTGACATCATCTTCATACTCCAGGAAAAAGGTCTCCTCTCCTGAGCTGTCACCGTCCATAGGCATGCAGTACAAGACTGCACTTAACCCCGAAGCTGCCCCTCCCTGGCTGTCCTCACTTCTTTGTGGTCTCTGAACTCCTGAAATCTCAACAATGGTTTCCAATTCCTGACTATCTGGACATTCCTCCATAAGATCTTCTGAGTTACAGGGACTGAGACAAAGCTAGGGAGTGCTAGGCTCACCATGAGCTCTTCTGCTGACAGCTCTGGCAAATAAAATTGAGTGTGAGATACCACAAGAGGCGGGGCAGAGGAAACATTTTATCCTTGCCATGGAATGGTGGTGCGAAAGAAGAGCCCATGGAGCCCCATTTAAGAGTCTTGAAAAACAGGACTAGCCAGATATCCCTCCAGGAAGGACCCAGTCGAGGTGTGGCTCCTGCAGGGAAACCACCAGAACCACCATATTAAGTGGCCCTATAAGTCAATGTAATGTAAGGGAAAAACAAAGGCCAGGTATCCATCCACATGCAGCTGTTTCGGGGTGTTGCCCCTCATCAGTGCGAAGCCGGATTCTGGATAGGTGGGAGCAATGCCTAGTAAAGTCATAAGAGAAACAGATGGCTGATCTTAGGGAGACCAGCCAAACAATAACACTGCCGGCTGCCAATTATAGCGTTTAATGCAGTGAAATCCTAGGTGAATTGCTCCCTGGAAAACATGAATATGCAAAACACAGGACTCGAAACACAGGACTTTTGCATATTCATGTTTTCCATGGAGCAGTGCACCTAGGATTTCACTGCATTGATCACTTTAACCGGCAGCAGGCAGTGTTATCGTTTGGCTGGTCTCCCTGGGATTAGCCATCTGTTTCTCTTATTGAATGGTGGTGGCATTACTCCGGGATGACCCATCAGTTGACTGCTGTCTTAGGGATTGGCTACTGCCTGCTGTAGAGCTTGAACTCTTGTTCACCCTGGATATTATTTCAGGGAAATCTGGCTATTCTGTGTTTTGAGACCCGTAACTGAGGCTCCACAGACCCCTTTTTTTGCATATTTAAATTTATAGGGGGCAATGTATCAATGGAGACTCTTGAGTGAGTACTTTATTAGGTTGTTTTAACTTATCTCCCTGAGCTCAGTGACTGTGAAGCTTTGGACCAACATATATTATTTATGGCGTAGAGTAACAGTTCATAAAATGTTGGAAAGTTGTCCACAACAAATTGTCACTAATGGTGTCTCTGACGAGTCTTTGACAATTGATGCCCCAATTGAGTTCTGTGGACTTTTCAAACAGCTAGTACAGGGTGCCAGGTGTTGCATCCCTGACAATTTGACATTGACGTCCAGAGCATAGCTAAAGGCTCATGGGCCCTGGTGCAAAATTTAAATTTGGCTTCCCCCATGGGCACCTTCTTTGTATAGCTATGGACATGGCCTGCCTGTAACGTTCTGCTGTATTTCTGGCAATATTTTCTTTAAGCCTTTGTAGTCAGTAATAAGGGGAGTTAGAAACCTGGGCAAATATACTGATGCACATAATACAATTCTCCACATGGCATGTATCAGTATAGTATGTAACAGAAGCTACTACCCTGATAATCAAGTAAACCTATTGCTAAGTCAGGATAAAAAGTGCTATTAAAGTGTGAAGTGTATGAAACTACAGCCCCCAGCATGTAGAATAATAATGCTATACTGGCCATCATCTTCTATACTGGAATCATATTTCTGCGTACCTTGATTGATGATTGACAGAAACCATCACTGACTGGCACCACATAGAAAAGCCTTAGCCAAGAGGCTTATAAGTATCAAACCCCATTCCCCTTCACTATCCTACAGACCCACTTAAATCCATTCTTGGCAGAGGGGTAGTCCAAATGGGGAAGAGTTCGCATGTGTGTGTATGAATCCTAGGTGACAGGGATTTTATGTAAAGAATATTGTATCTATAGATGTTGGGTGGTGTATGTGGGTTCAAGTATCTGTAAATGTAATATTAGCTGATTGCATTTTTATACTATTTGATTTGTTTTGTATTGTGTCTTGTTTATGTGCATTGTGATCTCTAGAATATTCTAAGTTTTGTAAAGTGAAGTTATGATTGTACATAATAAGCGGTATGGTTCCTTTGTGTAAAATAAAGTCGGGAATAATTGAGGTCAAGGTAATATACAGCAGCACAAACCTGAATGCAGAATAGAGGGTGGGTGCCCAGGGTTGGTAACAAATCTAAGGGAAACTCGATGGAGACTGCACTTCCAAAATAGAATTTAATATCACACTTGCAATCATTTAAGTGTTACTGTCATTTCAAGTAATTTTTGACACATCCCCAGACATGTCAAAAGTTACTGATCACAACAGGTGTCACTCTTGAAATCTGCTGTGATCCTGAGCTAAAGCCAGGATCAGGTCTATCAGGGAGATTCGATTTGTACTGTCCCTAGACTCAAATGAATCAAATGAGTCAGATTTGATTGACAGCCAGGGAGTAAAGCATATAAAGAATTAATCTCGTCTTTTACACGGCTGAACTAAGTAGGAATATACGGCATGTCTATTGGTCCTTTTATACTGTTCTACCTTAACTTTCTGTCTTTTCACCTGTGCTGTACATTTGAAGACTTCCAATGGCTGCAGTTCCTCTCTAATTATTATAAAAATGGTATGTATTTTTGTAAGTTGGTATACTAGTAATATTTTAACACTTTTTGTAGAAATTAAAATGTCTTTACAAGAAAGCAACTGCATTATGAAAATAACATTATATTGTTTGGAGAAAAAAAGGCTTATATATTTAACCCCTTAAGGACAGAGCCTGAAATGGCCTTAATGACAGAGACAAATTTTATGAATATGACCAGTGTCACTTTAGTCATTAATAACTTCGGGATGCTTTTACCTATCCGGCTGATTCTGAGATTGTTTTCTCGTGACATATTGTACTTTACATTTCTGGTAAATTGGAGTCGATACTCATAACAAATCTTTATGAAAAAAACCCAAATAATGTGAAAAAATGTGAAAAAATGCATTTTTCCAACTTTGAAACTTCTTTGCGTATACAGAAAGTGGTTATACCACATAAATTATATATTAAATAGCATTAGCAACATGTCTACTTTATGTTGGCGGCATTTATTAAACTATCTTTCATTTTTTTAGACGATAGGAAGCTTAAAACATTAGCAGCAAATTTCCAAATTTTCAGTAAAATTTCAAAATCAGATATTTTTAGGGACCTGTTCAGGTTCAAAGTGTATTTGAGGGGCCTGTATGTTAGAAAGCCCCACAAAGCACCCCATTTCAGAAACTGCACCCCCCAAACTCTGCAAAAGCACATCCAGAAAGTGTTTTAACCCTTTAGGGGAGTCACAGAAATAAAAGCTAAGTGTGTAAGGAATTTGAAAATTTTAATTTTCTGTGCAGAGATTTTATTGTAATCCAATATTTTTCATAATTATAAACCTATTACCAGAGAAATGCACCCCAATAATTATTGCCCCGTTTCTGCAGTTTATAGAAATACCCCATATGTGGCCCTATTGCGCTATTTGACGCAACCACAAGCCTCAGATATAAGGGAGCGCCTAGTGAATTTCAATGGCTCTGTTATATTTGGTCATTTCTGACTGTACCACTTCAGGTTGGCAGAGGCTCTGGGGTGTCAAAACCTAAAAAACACCCCTAAAGGGACACCATTTAGAAAACTACACCCCTCAAGGAATGTAACAAGGGGTGCGGTGAGCATCTGGACCCCACAGGTGCTTCACAGATTTTCAGAACAATGTAGCGTGAAAAAAGAAAAATTAATTTTTTACACTAAAACGTTGTTCTAGCCTTCAATTTTTCATTTTCTTAAAGGGATAAGAGGCAAAAAAAGACAAAAAATGTGTAGCGCAGTTTCTCCCGAGTACAGAAATACCCCACATGTGGCGATAAAGTGCCAAGCGGGCGCAGGACGAGCCTCCAAAGGGAAGGAGCGCCAATTGGCTTTTGGAAGCTGGATTTCACTGGAAAGGATTTCAAGGGCCATGTCGCATTTACAGAGCCCTCGTGCTGCCAAGACACTGGAAACCCCCCACAAGTGATTCCATTCTGGAAACTACAGCCCTCAAGGAATCTAACAATGGGTGCAGTGAGCATATGGACCCCACTGGTGACGGGCACAAATGTGGAACAATGTGACGTGAAAGGGAAAAATTTCATTTTTTCACTTTCATGGCACAAATGTGCCCGTCATCAAGGGGTCCATATCCTCACTGCACCCCTTGTTATATTCCTTGAGGGGTGCAGTTTCCATAATGGGGTCACTTGTGGGGGGTTTCCAGTGTTTTGGCAGCACGAGGGCTCTGTAAATGCGACATGGCGTTCATCATCCATTCTAGCCAAATCCAACCTCCAAAATCCAAATGGCGCTCCTTCCCTTCGGAGGCTTGCCCTGCGCCCACATGGCGCTTTATGTCCACATGTGGGGTATTTACGGACTCGGGGGAAATTGCTCTACACATATTGTGTGTTTTTTTCTCTTTTAACCCCTTGTGAAAATGATAAATTCAAGGCTAAACCAACATTATAGTGTAAAAAATGTAATATTTCATTTTCACGCCACATTGTTCCACACTTGTGCCCGTCACCAGTGGGGTCCATATGCTCACTACACCCCTTGTTACATTCCCTGAGGGGTGTAGTTTCCATAATGGGGTCACTTGTGGGGGGTTTCAACTGTCTTGGCAACACAGAGGCCTTTTGAATGCAACATGGCCCCTCAAAATCCATTCCATCCAAATCCAGCCTTCAAAAACGAAATGGTGCTCCTTCCCTTCGGAGGCTTACCCTGCACCCACATGGCGCTTTATGTCCACATGTGGGGTATTTACGGACTCGGGGGAAATTGCGCTACACATTTTGTTTTTTTTCTCCTCTTTTAACCCCTTGTGAAAATGATATATTCAAGGCTAAACCAACATTATAGTGTAAAAAATGTAATATTTCATTTTCACGCCACATTGTTCCACATTTGTGTCCGTCACCAGTGGGGTCCATATGCTCACTACACCCCTTGTTACATTCCTTGAGGGGTGCAGTTTCCATAATGGGGTCACTTGTGGGGGGTTTCAACTGTCTTGGCAACACAGGGGCCTTTTGAATGCAACATGGCCCCTCGAAATCCATTCCATCCAAATCCAGCCTTCAAAAACCAAATGGCGCTTCTTCCCTTCGGAGGCTTACCCTGCACCCGCATGGCGCTTTATGTCCACATGTGGGGTATTTCCGTACTCAGGGGAAATTGCTCTACACATTAAATGTTTTTTTTATCTTTTAACCCCTTGTGAAAATGAAAAAACATGACAAGATTAATGATTTAGAGTAAAAATTTTACAAAAATTACACTAAATGTTGGTCTAGCCTTGATTTTTTTCCATTTCCACAAGGGGTTAAAAAAGAAAATGAACACAAAACGTGTAGGGTAGTGTCCCCTGAGTACGAAAATACCCCACATGTGGGCATAATGTGCCATATGGGCACAGGGCAAGTCACCAAAGGGACAGAGCGCCATTTAGAGGCTGGAATGGAGGATGGAGGCCATGTCGCAATTACAAAGCTCCTGTGATGCCAGGACAGTAGAAACCCCCGACAAGTGACCCCATTCTGGAAACTACACCCCATAAGGAATCTAACAAGGGGTGCAGTGAGCATATGGACCCCACTGGTGACGGGCACTTACGTAGAACATGTGCCGAGAAAATAAAAAATACAATTTTTTTCATTTTCACGTCCCAAATGTGGCCGTCACCAGGGGGCCATATCCCCGCTGCCCCCCTTCTTAGATTCCTTATGGGGTGTAGTTTCCAGAATGGGGTCACTTGTGGGGGGTTTCTACTGTCCTGGCCGCACAGAGGCTTTGTAATTGCATCATGGCATCCTCTAATGGGAATGGCGGCCATACCTACTTAGCTGGGGAAAAGGGACAATTCTAATTTATTTGGGGGTATTAGGCCAATTATTAGTTTATAAGGTTGGAAATGACAGGTGTCCATCAAACTCAACCTGTGTTGATCCAGAGGAAGGCAAAAAAAAAACCCTCGTAAGGCAGACGACAGTAGCCTCATCACAGGGGAAAAATTCCTTTCTGACTCCATAATGGCGATCAGAATAATCCCTGGATCAACGTGACCCCTGAAATAGGAATAAGGGACAGAATTTAGATAATGTAGAACCCCAGTGACGTGTGGTGCGCCTTGGAGCGATCCAGTATGCAGAGGCCGGGGGGATCAGGACAGGTGTCACACTGGAAAATGGCGTCCTTCCTGATCCCCCTGTTACGCCACACTCTGCACTTCTTCTGGGGTCTCCCTTTCTCCAGTGTGGGGGACGTCACCTGGAAAATGTTGTCCTGGTGCGATAGGGGGTCCTTCATATCCAGAAGCGCTGGGTCCGCTCCATGGCTGCTAAATATTATGGCGCTATTACTACTTCTGATATGTTCGGATCGTGCCGCAAGCTACAGGGCAGCGAGGGACCAGAAGAGGGGGTGCTGGTATAAAAGTTATCCCCGTACAGGTGGTAACCTCTATCCAGCAGTGGGAAGATCAGTTCCCGGACGATCTTCCCACTTGTTCCGAGGATGGGGGGGGAGGGGGCATCTGGGGGCATCTGGGGCTGGATTCGGGTGTCCCTTCCTACATACACTCTAAGGGTACATGCACACTGCGGAATCGCGACAGATAACCCTTCGTGCATTCCACAGCTGGCACCCACCGGCGGAGTGATGCAGGCGCGCGTCTCCACACGTGTCATAGACTCCATTCTATGCACGGGCGGATTCCGCTCTCCGTCCAACGTGTTCATTCTTTGGATGGACGATGGAATCCGCCCGTGCATAGAATGGAGTCTATGACACGGGTGGAGACACATGCCTGCATCAGTCCGCCGGTGGGTGCCAGCTGCGGAATGCACAAAGGGTTATCCTTCGCCATTCTGCAGTGTGCACGTACCCTAAATCTGTAAGTGTACCCTGAGGTACGCTCACACAGTTTGTAGAATTTCACTCCATACCGTCATCTCTTATTGGGACGGTACTGGCGGAAAAGATGTGTCTGGGGGGCAGCGTACGCTACGCTACCCCCAGACATGTCACTGGATGATGAGGATGATGAGGATGAATGGAGGAACGAAGGATCCCCCCATTCATCCTCACTGGCTGTTTCGGTGTCGGAGGTAATAATAACGTATCCCTCTGACGCCGAAAACACCCTGGGGGCCATCTTTATACGGGGATTGGTATATGGGGTATGTAGTGGTGTAGTGTCAAACTTTATTCAATGTAGTGTGGTGTAATGTAGTGTTTTTTACGTGTTTTTTTACAGTAAGTATAAAAAAAAAAACCTACGCCAACAAAGGAGTTGCTGATAAATGCCGCACTTATGTGCGGCACTTATTAGCAGACTGTGGCAGTAGAATATAGAAATAAAACACCCTACGCCAAAAAGGAGGAGTTGATGATTAGCAGCGCACTTTCGTGCGATGCTGATCAACACTCAGCGGCGATAGGGTGCGGAAAATAGAAAAAAAAAATTTAGAAAAAAAAAAAAAAAAAAAAATTCTACATTCTGAACATCCCTGTAGCTGCTGATGAGTGTATTACACATATCAGCCGCTAGAGGGCAGCAGAGCGCAAAATACGGAAAGAGCCGACGCTGGAGCCGAAAATAGCCGAGAGAAGCCGAACGTGACGTCACGGAAGAAGCCGAAGACCCGAACGAAGACGAGGATGCCGCGAACCCGGAAGACGCCCATCAGGAGCCCGGGACAGGTGAGTAATGTACAAATACCTGCTCTGGACCCCTCGGCTGCCTAGCTGAGGGGTCCAGGGCAGGTATTTACTATTTTGTGGGACTCTGATCGCCGTGCCACCGGCCCGATCGCCGTGAACGGCCGGCCGGCCGTTCACGGCGATCGGGCCGGTGGCACGGCGATCACCATTACTTTTTACAGTAATGGCGGTCGGTGCCGTCCTCGGACAGCACCGACCGCCATTTTTTTCCGGGTCATCGGGTCGCCGATGACCCGGAAAGGTTCCGATCGCCGCTATTGGCTGATCTGAATTGATCAGCCTATAGCGGCGATCGTAAGCACGGGGGGTGTTAACCACCCCCCGTGCCGTGAAGCTATGATGGCCTGCTATGATTTATAGCAGGCCATCTTCCCCGACCGCTGTGTGTGAACACGCAGCGATCGGGGAAACATCGGGCGTAAATTTACGCCCTGATGCGCCAAGTACCAGGGCGCGAGGGCGTAAGTTTACGCCCGATGTCGTTAAGGGGTTAAGCAATATCCCCCATGTTGGTAAAAGCTAATAGCATTTATAATGCATCAATTAATAATATTAACCATATTACTAAAGAAACACATTAATGTGTTTCTGTTGTTGTTTTTTGTTTTGTTTCTGTTTTTTGTTTTTGTTTTTTGTTTTTTTGTTTTTTTTGTTTTTGCTGCTAGCCTGCTGAATATTTTTGGATTCTAAATATCCCATCTGCTATTGTACATAAAAAAGCTGATCACATCAGATTAACATTCACGGTGTACATGTTTCTTTTGGTTGTCTATTTCTGTTTCCATTGCAACCCCACCTTGAACTCAAGCAGAAGGTGCTATATTTCAGTGAGATAATGTGGGATTCTTTTAGCCAAGTGCATGAGATGATTTAACAGCATGTGACAAAGAACAAAGATTATTGGCTTTCAGTGAAGCAAATACAATAACACAAATGACCTGATAGAACTAGAGTAAAGTAAAAGCAAGCTTGAAGCACAGTATTTGGTAGAAAATTAACAATAAAACTATTCAATATTTAATATCAATCTGAATTTTATTTTACCTAAATGTGAACTGTTCCTCTATTATCTCTCCTTGTAATATATAAATAAATTGACAACTTGGTGTTACGATAAGACTCTTTGGCAAGCAGTGTTATAAAAAGGACAATTAAAAATGTCCTCAATGAAATAAGGAGAGGCAATTGTAAAGACTGTACCTGATAAACCCTTGGTTTTGAGCTCTGGCTGCTGGCTATGGCCATTGCAGCAGAAGTTACGCTCTTGGTAGTTGTACTCATGATTGCATTTCACTGGTGTGAACATGGTTAGATTCTGTCTCGGCCTAATTGATCCCATTCTCGTTAGAATAGGTTAAAAGGTATTGCTGGCCTTATTGATCAAATATCTCAGTGTCTATATTCTATAACCACTCAGCCTACTGAATCACCTACTGCTCCTGCTGCCTAACCGCACCTGGTTTCCCCATTTACTCTTTCCAGCAGAAACCAAGTATGTTTTTGCCAGATCGCTTTGAAGGTGATTCCGACAGTTTTCACACCTTTCACAAATCCTGTCACCTGTTTTTTAAATTTAACCATTTCTCTAAGGAGGCAGACAAAGTAGGAGTGATTGTGTTTCTCCTCAAGGACTGGACCCTATCACTCCTGCCAGGGTCTCCTGAGTTGTATCCAGTGGACAGATTTTTTATCTATGATAATAAGAACTGTGTGGCACTAGCAGAAGCACATGTCCTTTCTATATGGCAGGGTGGTCACTCTGTTGAGGACTACTGCTCTGAGTTTCACCAGTGGTGCACGATTACTAGATGGGCCGACCCACCTCTTAACGTGTTGTTCAGACAGGGCTTGTCAGACACTGTTAAGGATGCCCAGGTCAGCCATCCACCCCAGACTTCCTTAATGGCTTTATAGCCCTTGCTATCAGAAGATTTGGAAAGAGATGTAGAAAAAAACAAGGAGTTCTTGCTCATTTTAGGCTAAGTTTTTTCTCTAAACCATCTCCTACCTCTACAAACCCTGTCTCTTCTCCTCCTCCACAGAGAAATGGACACCAGGACCAGACGAGAGTACCGCAGAAAAAATTGACTTTCTGGGAGACCTACGTGGTGAGAGGTCACTTTCCACCCACATCTAGTATATCTAGTGAGAGTTTGGTGGCCCCCTCATAAAGGAAAGGGGGTCTCGAGCTAGTTTTTTTCATGTTGCAATTTCACTGGTGTAAACATGGTTGCATTCTGTCTTGGCCTAATTGATCCATTCTGGTTAACACCATGCATCTTCTGGAGTGAATTCTACCAGCACCTTGGCAGTTAACGCATTGCCTTGCCAGTGATTGACAGCCCTATCCCCCTGTCTTAGTTCTTGTCTGTCTGCCCCAATCACTTCTGAGACCAGGACCTAGCTTTATTTTTTACTCTGTCATCCACTGTGCCTGGTGCCTGCTATAGAGCATACCTTGTGTGCCTATACTCGCTTCTTATTCTGTGATAGCTATGCTGACTTATTGGTTTTCTTACTTTGGTTTATGTTCCTGACTACTTGTTTGCCTTCTGATCTGGTCTGCATTTTTGTAATTAAAAATAAGGGAAGGTAATGTATGTAATTACTGAACCTGAGGAAAGGGGTCGGCCCCCTAAACGCTTTGTCAATACTTTATGAAAACGTAATAAATTTAATAGAAACTAGAGCATGGGTCTCTAAACTGTGGCCCTCCAGCTGTTGCAAAACCACAATTCCCATCATGCCTGGACAGCCAAATCCAAAGCTGTGATGATGGAGAGACCCATGAACTTGGAGACCCATGAACTAGAATCTGTCAGACGCTGCACCAATCCTTTTATGCTGCACAGCACCTGAAAAACTCCCCCTAGGACCATCATTCTTCTACAGTCATCCACATCATTGTGGATAATACCGCTCATCCAGATAAGTGAAGGGCAGCAGAAAGTTAATATCCGTAAAGCATCTGGCAGTGCTGTCTTTTACACTATTATTCTGTACACTATGTGTACCCCCTTTTTTGTTACCTACAGTGAAGGTAAAGAAAAGCTGTGTGCATAGAGCCAGCAAGGAATGAACTTCATACTGCTTTCTAGTATGGAGTTCTATACCACAACATAACACCACTGCACGTTTTTCTTCATGGATTCTAAAGAAAGAGGAAAAATTATGGCATACCACAATGCAGCATGGATTCTATGTGACACTAATGGTTAGCATGTAAGTGCACAGGGGCATCACACAGAGCCACTTAGATTACAATAGTTTTGTACTGTGAACCCATTTTGAAATCCATTATTCCCTTCTATGTACACAGCGAATCCATATATAATGCTTTATGGAACACTTAATTTATCTGAGGCCTTAAAGTGTTTAACATATTTTATTAATCCTAGATAATCCTTTTAATTTCTGCTGATAAATTAAAGGCTGGTTGATTGATAGTGAGCATCTGTGCCATGGTCCAGATCAGCAGAGTTTGGTCATAAAACTTACAAGTTGATCCTACACCATGGACATCAGTTTAGAAGCATCATAAATATCCAGGGCTTTAGTTGCCTGAAAAGCTGCTTAGTGGCAGTTCATCATCCAACCATTTTATATAGCCTAACAGGAATTACCATCTGGATTTTCTTTGTAGTAAACTGAACTCTAAATTGCCTCATTTAATGCCCATAGAGACCTATTCAATACCTGCAGCTGTTAGATCATCAGATGTTACCAGAACAGCAGCTCCAAGAGTACCGCAGTCTTTGGTTTTCTTAAATGTTTTACATTTTTCAGGCTGCAACAAGCCCCAAGCATGCCCTATCAGTTTATATGGGAAGACTATTGCAGGATACAGCATGTATACTGGCAGCTTTTAGCTTTGCATGCCTTCCTTATTGCTAGCCTGGTATGTGTGACTTGAATTAGAAAGAATCCTATTAATTTGCTTATATGGGCATCATTTGCATTCAATGAAACTGGCTGAACCTTTGATTCTATGATCACTTCCCAAAAGACCTTATGGCAGATGCATAGCAAATGTGCAAGCTTCTGGAAACATAGTCACACATTTCTAAAGCGTAAAAGAAAGATTTTTACCCCCTATAATTAATAATTATAAAAAAAAAGTTTTATATCATAAGTCTAATTATACTTAAAAAAGTAAAGACTAACAGAATAAACACCTTTACTTTTCACATTGTATTCTGTGAGGTCAAAGATTAGGAGGGAGCAGAACACTATCATTTACATATACTGTGTGTGGTGCTTAGCATTTTTTCACACATGCCATCTTTCCTTAACCCCTTAAGGTCAAAGCCAATTTTCGTTTTTGCACTTTTGTTTTTTCCACTTTATGTTTAAAAGTCCATAGCGCTTGCATTTTTTCACCCAGAGACCCATATGAGCCCTTTTTTTTTTTTGCAAAACCAATTTTACTTTGCAATGACATGCATTATTTTTCCATAAAATATGCTGCGAAACCGGAAAAAAATAATTTGTGCTGTCAAATTGAAAAAAAAACAGAATTTGTTTGGATTTCGGGGAGTTTTGCATTTACGACGCTCACCCTATGGTAAAACTGACTTGTTATGCATGTTCCTCAAGTCGTTGCGATTACAACGATATATAACGTGTATAACTTTTATTGTATTTGATGGCTTCAAACCATTCAAACCATTCAAACCATTGTTAACAAAGATATGTTCCTTAAAATCGCTCTATTCCCAGGCTTATAGCGCTTTTATGCTTTGGTCTATGGGGCTATGTGAGGTGTCATTTTTTGCGCCATGATCTTTACTTTCAGTCGGTACCTTGTTTGCGCATATGCGACTTTTTGATCACTTTTTAATACATTGTTTCTGGATTTCATGCGACCAAAAATGCGCAATTTAGCACTTTCGATTTTTTTTGCGCTTAAGCCGTTGACCTGCGAGATTAGGAATGTGATAAATTAATAGTTTGGGCAATTACGTGCGCTTTGTTTATTTATTTATATTTTTTAAAATGGGAAAAGGGGGGTGATTTGGACTTTTATTAGGGGAGGGGATTTTTTATTAATAAAAACACTTTTTTACTTTTTTTTACATTAACTAGAAGTCCCCATGGGTCGCTAAGGGGTTAAAAATTAAGTAAAAAATGTCATGGATATTGCATGGCTTTTTCTCCGTTAAACCTTGCAGTCAGATTTTACCTGGGAGTCAATATGGAAATATAAAAAACTATACCTATAAGGGTAGCTTCACACGTAGCAATTGCAGTGGATTTCATTCCACTGCGAGTATGTAAATGCCAGCCCCCTTAACCATCCGCTGCCCGGAGCATACTTTACCTGGTCCACGCTCCGGCTGCATCTGAGGCCCAGTTCCCGTAGGTCCCGCCCATCCAATCAGTGCACAGACCTGCCGCAGTCATTGATTGGCTGGACAGGACCTACGGGAGTCAGGTGCAGAGCGCAGACCAGGTAAAGTATGCTCCAGGCAACAGCTGGTTAAAGGGAACTGGCATTTACATATGTAACCCTATTTAAACTCACAGTAGCAGGAATCGCAGTGGATTTAGCTGCAGAACTGACAGTGTGAAATCTGCTGGGATTTGCTACGTGTGACGCTACCCTGAAGCTAACCCCAAACACGGCAGTTAGGAAATTTTCAGTGTGTTTACAGTTTTATGAAATCACAGCAGGGCCTGCGTTTTGTGTTTTTCCACAGAAATGTTGGTGATTTTTCCCCCCATAGATTTCTAGTCATGTTTATATGCTTACTGGTGTTTACTGGCATTATTTTCCCTAATTCAGGAAGACATACAAACAGCAATAGTAATTTACAATAAAATAAATAAACATCTGAAAAACCACACAGAATTCTGGATTTTTGTGTCATTTTTGAACCCAAACAACACTGTGCAAAATTAGTGTCTGAGGGAAGCCTGAGTGGAGTGCTTTGTGTCAAAAGAAAGTTCCCCAAAATGCAGCATGCTGCAGCTATGGTGTTTTTCACTTAGAGTGTGGCGTCAGTGGCGTAGCTATAGGGGTCGCCATGGCGACCGGGCCCCTACGCTAGGGGGGCCCGCACGGCCCCCCTTGCCACTTGTGACACTGTCACCTTAAGCATCCCGAGAAGCTGCGGCCGCGCAGCTTCTCGGGATGCACTGATCGCTTTGATGTTCCGCCCGCACAGTGAGCACAGTGAGCGGGCGGAACATTAAAGAGATCAGAATACAGGAGAAGGACCTGTCAGCGTCCTCCTCCTGTGTTCTCTCCCATAGGCTGCCGGCACTTCATGCCAGCAGCCTATGGGAGGCCGGGCCGTGACCTCTCCGGCAGGCGTGATCATGTGACGTCATCACGTCTGCCGGAAGTCCCGTCCCTGCGGCTCACAAGATGGAGCCCGAAGAGGAGGAGGAAGATGCTGCCTGCACAGCGCGGATTAGGTGAGTAGGATGTTTGTTTTTTTAGGGGCACCTCTGGGGGCATTATTAGTTCATAGGGGGCAACTCTGTGGGCGTTATTAGTTCATGGGGGCCACCTCTGGAGGCATTATTAGTATATGGGGACACCTCTTGGGGCATTATTAGCTCATGGGGGCACCTCTGAGGGCATTATTAGTTGATGGGGGCAACTCTGGGGGCATTATTAGCTCATGGGGGCACCTCTGGGGGCATTATTAGTTGATGGGGGCAACTCTGGGGGCATTATTAGCTCATGGGGGCACCTCTGGGGGCATTATTAGTATATGGGGGCACCTCTGGGGGCATTATTAGTATATGGGGGCACCTCTGGGGGCATTATTAGTTGATGGGGGCAACTCTGGGGGCATTATTAGCTCATGGGGGCCCCTCTGGGGGCATTATTAGTTCATGGGGGCACCTCTGGGGGCACTATTAGCTCATGGGGGCACCTCTGGGGGCATTATTAGTTCATGGGGGCACCTCTGGGGGCACTATTAGCTCATGGGGGCACCTCTGGGGGCATTATTAGTTCATGGGGGCACCTCTGGAGGCATTATTAGTTCATGGGGGCACCTCTGGGGGCATTATTATTGTATGGGGGCACCTCTGGGGGCATTATTAGCTCATGGGGGCACAGCAGAGAATCCTACATACAGGGGGCATCCCACATTCCTACTCACTTTACTGCACATTACACCAAACAGTGCGGTTACTATGGGAGCCTACAGGAGGGAGGAAGGGAAGGAAGTTGCTAGAAATGTGCGGAGCCTAAATTGTTTGTCTCGCAGGTTCTAAGGGGATGAAACGTATCTGGAAGGAATCATCTTGGAGGACTGGGCCGGATGAAGAGGAAAAGGGAAAGTGATGCCTCAGATCAAAGAAGACATCACCGGTGAGTCACTGTATGACGGTTTTCTTATTTTGTAGAACATCATTTAGTAGGGGTGCCCCGAGGTGGAAAAGGTTGGGAAGCACTGCGCTAATCTGTCCCGCTGCGCCCGCTGGCACATGCTGTCATCTGATTGGGCCTCTTACCTAATCAGATGACAGCAAGTACCAGCGCCCCCTCCTCCAGACATCTGCCTTGGCGGCCCAAGCTGTGTCCTATGGCCGTATCTTTACCGCGTTGAGCTCCAGCTTGTGCTGCATCTACATTATCTGTACTCAGAGATATCACTGTGTTATCTGTGCTGTTACATAGGACTGCAGGTGACTACTACATTATCTGTACTCAGAGATATCACTGTGTTATCTGTGGTGTTACATAGGACTGCAGGGGACTACTACATTATCTGTACTCAGAGAGATATCACTGTTATCTGTGGTGTTACATAGGACTGCAGGTGACTACTACATTATCTGTTCTCAGAGGGATATCACTGTTATCTGTGGTGTTACATAGGACTGCAGGTGATATCAGGTGACTTCTCCAGGTTGCAGAAGTTCAAACTTCATCATGCCCTGCTGACAGTTTATAATGGGAGTTGTAGTTTTGCAGCATGTGGCTCTTCAGGTTGCAGCACTACAACCCCCATCGTTTCCAACTGGCAGTTCATGATGAGAGTTGTAGTTTTTCAGCTGTAGAGTCAAAGATTGGAATACAATGATTAGACAATGACACAGTACAGTCCATTAATTATAGGGGGCAGTAGTGCAGTACATGAGGTGGAGGCAGTGACAGGGCATTAGAACATGGTGGCACATTAGAGTAATTGGATATAACGTTAGATAGGACTTTGCCTGATCGGGGGGAGATGGGGGGGCCCCAAGCTAAAATTTTGCACCAGGGCCCATCAGCCTTTAGCTACGCCCCTGTTTGGCGTTATTCCTCCTATTACAAGTAGATTCCTGTCTGTTGAGCCGCTATGAGTGGGTTTCAATCAGGGAGGCTGTTGTGTTACCACAAGTGTTTCTGTAAGTTCTGTGACGCCATAAAAGAACTGCTGAGACACTGTTTGTTTTTGTGATATTGTGACATCACAATGGGGTGAATTTATCAATTATAAGCCTAGGGGGGGATTTATGAAGACCAGTTTACTTGTACGCTGCTCGCACGCCACAGTCCCTGCACCAGGCATGCCAAATGTACACCTCCTTCCAGCAAGTGTAGATTTGGATCATGATAAATGCGGCACGGGAGGAGGCTGTGCCTCCTCCCTGACTTGCCGCCTCCTGGCCATCGGGCAAGCGGGATATATGGCAGACTTGCGCCTGGGATTGAGGGCAAATATGCGCCTTCTCCATGACATACGACCTGTCCGTATGCTACATAAATGTCCCCCTTAATCTATGCCACGGGAAAACGCAGTTTTTTGCGCAAACCCCTCCAGGCTCCAGGGCAGGACCCCTCTGTGCTGACGTTACCAGGCGCAGGGCAGGGAAGAAGACAGGATGCAGGAGCAGCCAGGGCAGAGGGGGGGGGGGGGGAGAATGATATGTAATGGTGGCTGCAGGAGGGGAAGTAAAGCTAAATGGTGGCTTCAGAGGGATAATGGATACTCTATGAGTGCTGTAGGGGGGAATAGGTGGGTACTGATACTATATGGGGCTGCAGGGGGATCTGATTCAATTTGGGGCTACAGGAAAGGGACTGATACTATATGTGGGCTGAAGGGGGGAACCTGTTACTTTATAGGAATTGCGTGGGGGAGCTAATACCATATGTGAGGGCAGCATTGGATGGAAGGGCTGGTGCCATATAGGGTAAGCACAGGGGGGAGCATGGTACTATATGAGGGCTGCAAAGTCCTGATTTTATATAGGGAGCTAAACAGGGGGGGGGGGGTCTATACTATTATGGGCTGCAGAGAGAGTGCTCAGAAATAACTGATACTATATGGGGACTGTACAGAGGAGCCTATACTATATAGGGTGCATACTATATGTAGGGGCACAAAGCATACATAACTATTGTGTGTGGGCACATGGGGGCCTTAAGGCTATATGGATGCACAGAGGGGCCTAACTACTATATAGGGGCACATGGGACCTAACTACTATATGTGCTATATGATGGCCTAGATCAGTGATTTTCAACCACTGTGCCGTGGCACACTAGTGTGCCGCGATACATGGTCGGGTGTGCCGCGGGGAAAGTTCCCCAAACTATGGTGCCCCTGTAAAACAGGAGAAAACAATGGGGGAGAGAAACCTGGGGATGGGGGAGAAACAGGGGAGAGAAGCAGGGGGGAGAGAAGCAGGGGGGAGAAGAAAACAGGCCCAGGTTTCACGAGTATAAATACATTTAGAATCTATATTATTAACTATATGTATAATATGTACTGTTTTAGTGTCATTTTGTGCCATTTTGGTTGGTGGCGTACCCCGGGATTTTTTAAGTATAAAAAGTGTGTCGCGGCTCAAAAAAGGTTGAAAATCACTGGCCTAGATTCATGGCCATGAGAAGATTTTAAAATGTCCTGGGCTGAAGGGAGAGAAAAAGGTAAGGTAAATGACTCTAATCAAAGAAGTTGCCCCCCCTTTGAGTCACTGGATGTAACTTCACTCTCTTATATGGTCTGTAGTGGTAGCGATAGGGGACATTGTGATGGTATTATGTAGGGATTATATTGTGGTATCATTGGTAATTGCTTTCTGTTTTGTTCAGTAGTAGTGTGGAGGTAATATGTAATCACTGCATGATGGCAATATTTATTGGCAACAATGTTATGAGATAACTGTATATGTATGGGGGCCCTTATTACTGTGTGCAGGCACTTTGAGGGCATTAAACTGTGTGTGGAGCACTAAATGAGGCATTATACTGTGTAGAGTGTGTCCTTAAAGGGGGCTTAGAGTCTGTCCTTAAAGGGGTCTATGTGGGCAATAATGTTTGCTAGAGCAATCCCTATGTGGTGTACGCTTGACCGGTCACTTGCTAGGTGGTAACGTGTGACGCCACTTCTATGGTGGTTGTTCGAAATATAGCTCAGCCAGATGTTAAGTTGTCGTGATGCCAGTGCCAGTTGGGCGCACAGGTATGCTGACACACCTGCTTTTATTTTAAAGGGGCTGGCTATATCCTTTGCCCTGTGAGGGGGTCCCTTGGGTACTTATCACGGTGGTCCAGAGTGGAGTTGTGACCCACCCGGACTATTGATACTGCCACCCACAGAAAGGGGAGATGACCCAAGAAGGAAGCAATTGCTGTGTAGGTGCTTAGCGAATAACCTACTACTGGTAGAAAGACTCAATATAGTGATATATATTAAGATCTTGACTTGATAATATCTTTAGTAACTTAAACTGTGCTGGGAAGTTGTGAGAGAGAGATACAGCCATGCGGACTGAGTTGCATGCTGAGAGGTAATAGAAGTTCTGAGAAGTAGAGAGGAGAATGTCGAGAGTCCCAACCCAGGGCAGAAGTGTGCTCTGCCAGAACTTTAGAGGAAGAATAGGTAGAATATTTGAGAGTAGAGAGAATACTAGTGCCCGTGTTTTGAATCTTTGGTCTTTGCACCACCTATTGCTCACAAGTGTCGAGCGACCTATCCTAGAGGGTGACACAAGCCTCAGACCTTGTTACCTGGGATGAGCAGAGTGGTCATAATTTTCTGATTACACCCGCTCTGCGAGATAGAGTACATAGGCTCCTAGCAACTTTGCTCTATCTGGATCAGTTCCTTTCTTCTGCTGGATACTAGCCCTGCTCTTTTAGACTGGTTCTCGGCATGGGTTGGGGTGATCCCTGACTTGTCCTCTCTAGGGCTGCGTTCACACTACGTATATTTCAGTCAGTATATTTCAGTCAGTATTGCCACCAAAACCAGGAGTGGATTAAAAACACAGAAAGGATCTGTTTACACAATGTTGAAATTGAGTGGATGGCCGCTATATAACGGTAAATAACTGCCATTATTTCAATATAACAGCCGTTGTTCTAAAAAACAGCAAATATTTGCCATTAAATGGCGGCCATCCACTCAGTTTCAACATTGTGTGAACAGATCCTTTCTGTGTTTTTAATCCACTCCTGGTTTTGGTTGCAATACTGACTGAAATATACTGACTGAAAAATACATATACTGACTGAAATATACGTAGTGTGAACATAGCCTAGGAGTGCATTCAGCACTGCATAGTGTGTGGAAGTTCTGGTTTTCAAGAAAAAGTGCTAAGGTGTCTCATGTGCATCCGTTCACTACAGAGACCAGAGTAAAACTGTCCACCAGGGACCTGGCAAGAGCCAGGGCCCTTCTCAGCTACTACAGGGACCGATCTGACTTGCGTCCTTCCTCTGCAAAAGCCAGACTAAGACACTGCTGTGGCTTGTGCTGGCTTCAGCTGGGCTAAGATCCTTCATACAGAGACGCTGAGTACAGCAGTAGCAGCAGCCTGTATGAGAGGCCGGGTCACACATACAGAGTGCAGGGAGGATAGGCAGCCGCTGTGCTGTATCTCAGTTACACAGTCCCAGCCCCGCCCCCTATGATGATGCAGTGACAGGGGCTCTGTATGACGCCCATAGAGGCGTGATTACAGCAATACCCCGCCCCCCGAGGCTGTGACTACTTGATCTGAACAAACGCCCACATGACTACCTTCCTGGGATTTGCATACGGCGGGGACAGGATCAAAGTATGATTTTGGGGTGTATGGGGCAGAGACAGCTGCTATAGATACATGTGTGGGAAGTGTGTTAGAGGGGGTATAAGCACAGATTATTGCCTTTATATCGATTTTTCATGTGATTGGTTCCCTTTAAAGACTAGAAACACCCTTGGTTGGACACCACACCTAAACAGTATATCAGTTCTGATTCTGATGCTGATTCTGTGCTGCATCTAGGATGGGGGGGGTACTAAAAGCAAATTCCATACATGGTTCTATCTACCCTAAGCCTACCCTGATCTCAGAAGTATTAAAGTTAAATCCCTATGACATCATAAGTGGTTTTCAGATGGAACACAGCACTGCTGAGCTGAATGTGACAATTTAAGTCCTGGAGACATGTCTGATGTTAGAGGGAGACATAAAAAAGTAAAAACATGCTTATCAGCTCCCACCCACCAGAGTGTGTCACAGCCTGGCAAAATGATTTTCCTTTGCATTGCCTATCACAAGTTTAGATGATGGAAATACCCCTTTATCCCCTTAGTGGCAGGCCCATTTTAGGCCCAAGGGCAGTGCTTCCCAACCTTTTCCACCTCTGGGCAGCCCTTGGAAAAAATTTTAGCTCGTGGCACTCCTACCAAGTAAGGTTCTACAAAATACAAAAAATGCCATTCAGTGACTCACAGGTGACGTCTTCTTTGAACCGAGGCGTTCGCTTTTCTTTCCATCTGGCCCAGACCACCAGGCCAATTTCTTCCAGCTACATTTAGTCTCTTCAGAACCTGCCAGATAAACATCTTAGGCTCCGCACATTTCTAGCAACTTTATTTCCTTTCTCCCTCCTATAAGCTCCCAAGCTGTAGTAATTGCTCTGTTTGATGTTATGCAGTAAAGCGAGTAGGTAAGTGGGTTGTCCCCTGTATGTATGATCCCCCGCTGTTCCCCCATATACTAATAATGCCCCCTGTTGTGCCCCTCATACAATAATAATAACCCCTAATGTGCACTGTATATAGGATTAATAATGCCCCTGATGTACCCCCATAATATAATGATGCCTCCTGCTGTGCCCTCCATATAGTAATAATGCCCATGTGGGGCCTCTCGTAATAAAAATGCCCACTGTTGTGCTCTCCATAGTATAATGCTTCTCTTGCTGTGCCCTTCATAGTAATAATGTTCCCCCTACTGTGCCCTTCATAGTTATAATGCCCCCCATGCTGTTCCCCTCAGTAATAATGCCCCCCTGCTGTGGCCTCCATATTAATAATACTCCCCATACTGTGCCCCTTATAGTAACAATACACCCCTTGCTATGTTCCTCATAGTAATAATGTATCCCCTACTGTGCCCTTCATAATAATAATACCCCCATGCTGTTCCCCTTAGTAATAATGCCCCCCTGCTGTGGCCTCCATACTAATAATTTCCTCCATACTGTGTCACTCATACTACTAAGTCCCCCAACCACTGTGCACCAATAAATAAAAAAAAGATCATCATACTTACCTAATCCAGGCTGTGTGTAAAGGGAGTAGCTTTTTTTTCTCTTCTGGCTCCAACCTGTGCGCTGCAGGGACGTATCCTCTGGTGGGGGTGATGACGTCACATCACTGTGCCTGCTAAGGAGATCACGTCCTGGCATCCCATAGGCTGCAGGCATGAAATGCTGGTAGGAGTACGACGTTGACAGTTCCTGCTCATAGATTCGGTTCACTTTAATGTTAAGCCCGCTCATCAGTGAGCAGGTGGAACATCAAAGTGAACGGTGCATCCTTAGAAGCTGCAGGATGCTTAAAGTGACAGTGTCACAATTCCTATCAGGATCCAGCGGCACCCCTGGCCAGTTCTTGTGGCACTCCAGTGTGCAGTGGCACCCTGGTTGGAAACCACTACCTTAGGGACAAATTTTTTTAACTTTTTTCATCGTTCACCTTTTTTTATACTTGTTTGTCTTGTTTTTTTTGTCTGACACATTTTACTTTTTATTGGCATCATTTTGCAATCCATGTAAGTACTACCACTTTGGCACTCTAGAAACTTTTTTCACCACATTCCAAGATCCATTTGAGGGAAGATGCATTGTTTCTTTTGTTACCGTTATTACAGACTTTATACACCTTATTTCCAATGAAAAATTATTTATACATATTATTACATTACAATATATATATATTTTTTTGTATTTTACGTAATAATATTTATTTGTATAGCGCCAACAGATTCTGCAGCGCTTAATGATATAATAATTTGTAGTTTTGGTTGTTACAGACGTGGCCATAACAAATATGTATACTTTGTTTTCTTTTGTTTTGTTTTTTTAAGTTTTATGTAACTCTTTTCTACTGGGAATAAAATATTATCCTATTATTTGTGGGGTTGATTGGGGGAATATTTTTTTTAACTATGTTTTAGTTCTACTAGTGTATTAACCAGTGATCACTGATACAACACACTGCACTCAGGGCCAATTACAGCTTTTCTGCTGCATGAGAAGGATATTGAAATGGCGCCACATCACCCGCCGCCCCACCCCCCTTTGTCGTCAGTTGACAGCAGCTTCTGTGTGAGCGCCAAAATCATTTGTAGTTGCTTGCTTTACTATCATGAAGTTAAAAGGGTTTTCCAGAATTAGAAAAAGCACAGCTCCTTTCTAGCAAACACAGTGCCTCCCCTATCCTCAGGTTGTGTGTGGTATTACATGCAGCTCCATTCACCTCAATGCGACTGCATTGCAAAGTCAATTTCAAACTGAGGACAGGAGTGGTGCTGGTTCTAAAAGAAAGCCTGCACAATCCCTTTAATAGACAACATGAGTTAATGCACTTTGTAAAGCTTGTATGCCTTGTACTGTATGTCATGCTGCACTGCGTGGGCCTATGCAAAAGGGCTCTAAGAACAAATCCTCATAGCATCATACACATTGCCCTGTGAATATAATATTGCCACACACTATGCCTCATGAATATAATACTGCCACATATTAAACCCCCAGAAAGTGCCACACACTGTGCATGTGAACATAATAGTGCCACAAACCGTGAGCCCTGATTATAATAATACAATAATTGTAACAGTTTCTGAGCTCAAAAGTGCTAGGAGCTCCGAAATTCGTTAAACATTCTTATTTAAAGGGGTACTCTGGCGTAGAGTTTTTCCCCAGTAATTAAAAGACATTACAAAGTTATATAACTTTGTAATATGCTTTAATCACCTATCTGCCCCCCTTCCCTATCTTTTCTCCACTCAATTCCCCACCAGGAAGAGAAGTAAACTTATTCTTACCTAATGACTGTTGACCCCAGGCTTTTCTGTGGCAGCAATTTTGTGAAAATGACATCCTCAAGAGGGAGGTGATCTAAGCCCTGTTAAGCCAGCCTGTCTTTGTCAGATGACACAGGTTGCTCAGCTCTGATTGGCTGAACAAGATGTAAGCCATCTAACAGTTTTACAGAGTCAGTTTGACATCACAGGAGACAAAGTGCATCATGGGAAAGCCCAAACCAGGAAGCAAAGAAAACATGAAGCCACCAACTGGAGGTTCAGAGACCTGCAAACAGCAGGAAATTTAAACGGAGACAGACTCAGGAGAGATGGTAAGTGTAAAAACTATGTTTATGACTGACTGATTGTTTTTTTAATCAGCGCCGGAGTACCCCTTTAAGCATTCCGATACTCGACGGAGCATACTCCTTTCTCCGTCACTGTCAGTGTTTTAGAAACATCAGGTGATTTCCCTCCGGAAATGGCCAGTCAGCATTGACAGTATAGGCTCTATGTTGACCCACCATTTCCGGAGGGAGCAGCACAACATTGGATGTTTCCAAAACACTGACAGTGGCAGAGAATGGGGGGTCTGAGATCTGGCATCTGTGGGAGGGCAGGACGGGTAAATATTTATTACTGTCCCCCACAGCCCCAGCAGCATGCCCAATTATCAATTTATCCTGGACAACCCCTGTTGAATGATAAATAAGTATGCAGATAGCTACTAAAAGTCATTTAATTTTAATACTGAATACAGAATACTGTATTGACACAGTATTGATTGATCTGCTCCATTACATCCTCTCTTTCACCTCTGAAGAACCTAAGCACCCATGAGCCCAAGCTGTACACCTCTACTAGGAGCAGTACAGGTCTGTATACAAGAGCTGGCATGTTTGCGGTCCTTTCTCCCTTCTTTTTATTTTAGCATAGAAATTGAGCTGTCAACCCAATTGTCAGCAGTAACAGATTCAGTGTGAAACTAACAGAATGCCAGCTAGGATTAGGTCTAGTTTATACAGCATTTGTTAGTGCAGTGGAGAATTTATGCAAGTAGCTCCCGGATGAAGCCAAAATATCAGCACGCAAAATAAAACAGACTTTATTCTTCCTTCCATGAGTTCTGCAAATGACAGTCAGTCTCACTGCTAAAGTCATTCATTTTAAGGATCTTTATAACAATGTACTATGAGGTGGATTTTTGGCATGTTGTTTTAGATACAATTTGAACATAGCTATTTGCCCTGGAATTTTAGGGGAGTATGAAAAGACAGCATGCAGCAAACAAGACATTATCAGACAAAAATGAAATTGTTTATGAAGCAAATTGCTAAAATTCTCTTAATTTATTAATATATAGCATGTCAAGATGTGGTCCCTTATGGGGGAACTAATTAAAATCAGCATATCTTTTGTCAATCTAAGTAAAGTCCTTGCCCCTGATTGTTACAGCAAATTTATTAAGGGATGCTGACCTCTTTATAAAGTTAACTCTGCAGCACAGGCTGTGCACTGTACATGGAAATCTAGGCCAGTCCCCAGCTGGTGTAAATTTCAGATATGATTTATTTCAGGTAAGTACGTCCTTATTTCAGGTAAGTACGCCATGCTCCACCCTCTTTGTTAAAATTGGCAAACACAACACAAATCGGCCGAAAAGTCTTCCTTTTCTTCTCTCTATTTACCCTTTTACCTGGTTAGTCACCAGAAGCCATCACAAGTGTAAAGATGGGGGGAATAGAATAGCTGTTTCTCCAATAAGCGAGGGTCTGACAGACATCCTTCCGACTTTTCTGGCCTAACCTGTGGCAATTCATGTCTAAATAGGGGGGAGGAATATTTCAATGCCTTATATATCGGCACAATTGGCTTAAAATGCTACTATTACACAGGTCAACAACAAAAAAAAAATTTACTGGTGTCCAAAATATTTTTATGATTTTGGGGTATTTTTGGGGTGCTGATTCTGAATATGCTAACAGTTTTGCCAGATTGGCTCAAGTTTTTGTTCATGTCTTGTTCATTTTTGAAGATTACTTTCTAAAACTAGTTAAAGTAAACTAAAATCAACATTTACTTTGTAAAATTTATTGTATTCATGACAATAGCAATAAAGTTAATGCGCGTGTAGCAAATTACGTCTTTTTTTTTTTACACATTTCACGAAAAATTCTCAAAAACTTGAGCCAATCTGGCAAAACTGATGACATATTCAGAATCAGCACCCCAAAGTTACCCTAAATTCGTTGAAATATCTTTGGCCCCAAAAATGCTGTTGACCTGTGTTATCAATGTTTTTTTTTATCTAATATCCTCTCATACTGACAGTGCGTGAAGTAAATATGTTACGGACATATTAGACATCCTGAAATTGCACTGTAAGCAACATTGAATTGTGGGTTCGTCCATGATGCCCTTGCTGTTAACATAAAAGATAATAAAGTTTATACTTATCTATCATCTCCTGATGTCCTCTTGAGTATTCCCTGGTCAGGACAGTCATGGCTGGTACTTCTGGAACACTTCAAAAAATAAGCAGAAGAACACCAGGGGAGCATGGACACAGGTAAGTATGCATTTTTACAGCCGTCAGTCAAATTCCACGATTACATGTAACGATGCACTGCCAATTAACAGCCGTTAATCGTCTGTTGGCCGATCGATAGCTTTATTACACAAAACAAATCTTGGTTTAGCAAATGCTGTGGCTAACAGTGAAGTAGAAACAATGCTTTTAAGAGTTGATGCTTTGCAGAGAAAAAGAAGAGAAGATAAGTTACCAGTGGAGTCCTGCCCAAGTAGTATATGTGCTCTGCCGGAACAAGTGTGTAGAAAGAAGAGATAAGTAATACTCGTACTCACCGATGCCTAGCTTTGGCTCTGAACCGCCTATGCCCCCTAGTTGCGAGATACCCGTCCTAGGTTGGTAATACGAGCCCCAGTCATCGCTTATCTGTGTGTAGCAGGTTGCCGAGACTTACCAGTCATTCTGTGCTGCGCAGTAGGATACGTAGACCTTTTCCCTGGTAGATTTGTCTTACTGGGGTCAGTTTCTCTTGTTTCAGGAGCAAAGTAGTAAGGCCACGGCACTCTTGAATCATGCAAATTTGAAATTTTTTTGTACAGTGTATAGATACAGGTTTTTACACCGACTGATATAGCACGTACATGAGAATGTGACCATATGATGTAGCACCGTTGTGGCCCAGCCAGGATCTTCCTCAGGCTTTGGGGTTTCTGAAATGCTGTAAGAGAGTGGGGTCCGTTCTGTGACCGGCTGGATGATCTTCACCTCTGATGAATTTGAATGTGGGCGTATCCGTGCGCGCGCATCCCAATTCGCGACTGCACACAATGGAGTGTGCGGTCGGAGCTGTACGCTCTATTGTGTGAACTGACAGGTTCTCTGCGGCTGCTATTCAATGAATAGCGGCCGCAGAAAACAGACATGTCAGTTTTTTGCGACGTCGCTAGCTATCTCGGACAGATTGTATCCTATGTGTAAACACTCCGGCCAGGATTCCCTCAGCCTGCAATACAATGTAAGTTCTGTATTAACCCCTTAAGGTCAAAGCAAATTTTCATTTTTGCACTTTTGCTTTTTCCACTTTATGTTTAAAAGGCCATAGCACTTGCAGTTTTTCACCTAGAGACCCACATGAGGCCTTATTTTTTGCGGCACCAATTGTACTTTGCAATGACAGACTTTATTTTCCCATAAAATATGCTGCGAAACCGGAAAAAAAATCATTTGCGCCGTCAAATTGAAAAAAAAAGGAATTTGTTTTTATTTCAAGGAGATTCATCTTTACACCATTCACCCTGGGGTAAAACTGACTTGTTATGCATGTTCCTCAAGTTGTTACGATTACAAAGATATATAACATGTATAACTTTAATTTTATTTGATGGCTTGTAAAAAAATTCAAATCATTGTTAACAAATATACGTTCCTTAAAATCGCTCTATTCCCAGGCTTATAACGCTTTTATCCTTTGGTCTATGGGGCTGTGTAAGGTGTAATTTTTTGCGTCATGACATGTAATTTCTATCGGTATCTTGGTTGCGCATATGCGACTTTTTGATCGCTTTTTATCACATTTTTTCTGGAATTGATGCGACCAAAAATGCGCAATTTTGCACTTTGGAATTTTTTTTCGCTGACGCTGTTTACCCTGTGAGATCAGGAATGTAATAATTTAATAGTTCCGGCAATTACGCGCACGGCGATACTAAATATGTTTATTTATTTGTTTGTTTATTTATTTATATTTATGAAATGGGAAAAGGGGGTGATTTGGACTTTTATTAGGTACGTCATGGGTCGCTAAGGGGTTAATCATGGCCATTGTTGCTGTTGTACAACAACAGCCGTGATTAATACAGAACATACTTTGTGGGAACATAGCCTAAAAATTGAGCTGCAAAACCACACCCATATTAAGGACACAAGTGGCCATGGTTTTTGAAGCCTTGGCTATAGGCCAGAGGCCCTGGGCTGTTCACAAAGCCCCTCCCCATATCTATAGCAGCACTAAAGTGGCATTTACAGTATGGGATAGATAATATGATATTTAAAGTACAGTGGTGCCTTGGATTACGAGCACAATTCGTTCCGGGACTGCGCTTGTAATCCAAATCCACTCTTAAACCAAAGCAAAATTTCCCATAAGAAATAATTAAAATGCTGACAATTGTTTCCACACCCCAAAAACAATGATTTTTTATTCTGAATAACATGTAAAACTGATGAAACAAACATTCAGATACAGCAGAATATGTGATATTATAAGTTACTGTACAGTAATGGAGAGGATGGGAAACACAAGGGTGGACAGAGACTGCAGGGAGCATGAAGGAATGAGCAGATGTGAGTACTTAACTGCACTTAACTGCAGAACTCTCTGTCCGGGGAGAGAGGGGTTACAGCTATGACAAAATTACCTCCACAGCCCTGTCCCCTTATGCAAGCCCCAGCCTGAGGTGGATCTGCTATGATTTGGAACGTGAGGGAGACTTCCTGGGTCATAGTACAGTGCTGTAGACCACCTTATGCAGACTATGCCCTCCCCCCACTCGCCCCTCCACCCAGTACAGGGAGCATCCCTAAACCAAATCAATGCTCTTAAGCCAAGTCACAATTTGGAAAAACTGTGAGCTCTTGAACCAAAACGCTCTCAAACCAAGTTACTCTTAAACCAAGGTACCACTGTACTTGTAAAGATTTATGAACAATGACTACTGTGCAGAGCAGAACTGGGAATAAAAAGCAGCCCTGGCACATAAAGCACCCTGCTCATAACTATATATGAAAATAGTAATTCTGCAGCAGGGGAGCCCCTACAGACTGGCAGTCTGGGTGGCCCAGCGGGCATTTTCAAGGTCCACCAGATTGTCAGTCCGGGCCTACAATTCTGCAGCACTATTTCATTTTTCTAGACTTCTTCAGTTTCAGATAAAATTATTTCAGTGTCAAATTAAAAAGATTGTTAACATTGTGCACACTGATACATGACTCACTGTTCATAAAACTTTGTAGGTACACTTTAACCCCTTAACAACCCTTGTCATAGGGCTGTTAAGAGAGTATGGAGAGGCGCGGCAGATGTATTCATTCTCTATGAACCCACCGGAAAGCTGCTTTCGGCTCTTTTTGGCTCCATAGAGAGCGAATACAGCTGCGTTGTGAGTGTGTTGCTCACAACTTTTCTCTGTGGGGATTTCAGGGATTTCATTCTAGAGATTGCAGGTGCCCCAGTGACCAGCATTGATAACATTATACATTATAAGAAATGGTTAGTTTCTATATTACAGCACTGCATCGATCAGTGAGATCAGTGCTCTGCTAATAGCGTGTGCCTGAGCCAGACTCAATTAGCAGTGATGGAAGGTAAGTATAGACCTCCAGCTTGTAATGAATGTATTGGCACCCTGCAATCAGACACCTAACAGGTGCAGCACCTGTCATTCATTCATGTCAATAATGCGATTGCTTTAGGGTCCATTTACACAGAATGATTATGTGAAAGATTATCTGCCAAAGATTTGAAGCCAAAGCCAGGAATTTGAAAAAGGAGAAATCTCAGGCTTTCCTTTATGACCTGATCTCTGTTTATAGTCTGTTTCTGGCTTTCGCTTCAAATCTTTGGCAGATAATCTGTCAGATAATCTTTCTGTGTAAGGGTGGTATTACACGGAACGATAATCGGCCGAATTGGCCCGATTCGGCCGATTATCGCTCCGTGTAATAAATGCAACGATCAGCCGATGACAACGATCATCGGCTGATCGTTGATAAAGTTTAGAACCTATTTTCGTCGGGCGCCGACCGCGCACCGCTGCGTGTAATAGCGGTGCGTGGCCGGCGACTAACGATATACATTACCCATCCACGTTCCAGGGCTGCTGCTGCCGTCCGCTTCTCCATGCGTCCCGCGCGCGCTCTAGCGTCACAGAGGCCTGTCAGCTGATAGGCCGCTCAGCCAATCACAGGCCGCGGCGGTCCCGGCCTGTGATTGGCTGAGCGGCCTACCAGCTGACAGGCTGCTGTGACGCTAGAGAGCGCGCGGGACCCCCGGGAGAAGCGGACGCAGGAGCAGCCCTGGAACGTGGATGGGTAATGTATGCCAGTTTAGCAAGGGCTGCAAGGACATCGGTAACGATGTCCTTGCAGCTCTTGTCAAACGATTATCGGGCCGTGTAATAGGTCCAGTAAACGAGCAACGATCTAGCAGATCGCTGCTCGTTTACAGGTATTATCGGGCCCTGCTCGGCCCGTGTAATACCACCCTTAATGATCCATTACATCACCAACATTGCAGGGGTTAAATGACTGACACAATCAGCTCCTGAGCCCGCTCCAGTCACTCCTTCATGATTCCTTCATGACGTAAAAAGCCATATGGCTGACGTGAAGGGGTTAATAAGGGTTAATACTTTTTCGCTGTCCTATTGTACTCTTTTCCTGAAAATGTAGGTGCACAATTGCTTATCACTGAATGGATGAAGGCATTGACAGATCGCATTCACTTCTTCTCCATGTATTAGTTCAGGGGACGGGTGACCTCTGTTCTCATGATCTGTGGAGCTTGTTCTCCTCTATCTTGTAGATAGGAGATAACCTTTAAACTTGGATAACTCCTCTACCTCAATAAGGGAAACTGATCTAAAGTTTTCCACATTGAGGCTTACCATGTATGTATTGGTCTTTGATTTGTTGTATTCTTGCTGTTTCTAATATTTTTTTTATTAATCCTGGCTTATTATATATGCATTTTACCATGGATCAGCCTAACAAAAAAAAACAAAACACATGAATTCAGAGATGTGTTGTTACTACAAATTCATAATTTTTCCAGTCCAGAAGTTTTCCCGGGCCTTGCATATGTGGTAGTTATGAAACCATTATTTACATTGAATAGCACAGTAAAATGAAACACCGCCCATGAGAATGGTACAATTGATAAAAAAAAACCTAACATACACAATTTAATATTATGGCACTTTTAAATGTCATCTTTGTCATGGACTGTGAAATATTGTTCATTTTCATTATTCTCAATCTAGCACATAAAGAGAACACAGAGGTTGAATTATGGAACTTACATTGTTGTAGCAGTAAATGTTTTATTCATCATTCGGGATGAACAAGGATAAACGCTATTGAGCCAGTGCTCTTTTACGTCTGCTTTTCTCTAGGGGCATATACCAATTTTCCTTTTAAAGGGCACCTAGGCACTCTCATGACATTCTTCAAAATCTTCACTAAAACAACATGTCAGACAGGTGTCGGGCTCAGTATCTCATATAATTTACTAACCCACTTACTTGTGCTACTTTTTGCATCTTTTTGAGCTGTGGTTTACTTTTTACACATTAATTCTGATGTATAGCAGGGAACTGCTGTCACAGTGTCATGTTTTCAAAGCTTCCTTGTTCTGGTATGTTGTGGTTCACAAAAAGACAAAGTATATATTAATAACATTACCATAAGATATCATTCTTGTAGGCAAAAACTAATAAAATGCTAAAAAAATAAATGGAGTTTTTTAAGCCTGGTTTGTTGTAAAGGGTCTATTGCTAAATCTATGTTTATTAAGGTTCAAATGGTTGTGATGCATATGGTAGTTTCAGAACTTTGATGAAGTTTCTTTATCATGTTAGTACATATGGATATAGATATGCAGATTATCATCTATCATTTCCATGTCAAATCAAAGGGTTTGTCTGTCATGAGTCAACCCTTTAAAAATACTACTACCAATGTAAAGTCCCACAGGGTCCACTTTGGTTAGGTGTTTCATTTGCCTGTCATATATTGTATGGTTTACACTGGTTTATGCTGCAATGTGCTTTATTGATATGTTATTAGACAAACTTAATGCTAACTGGTAAAGAGAGGTATTTGTCTGTGAGAAGCAGATGAACTAGGACCCACATAGACTTCTGGCAAGGACTAGGGCAGCCATGGCTATCGTGGCATAGATTTATACCCTGCAGCTAGAAATAGCAGTCTCAAAGGACAAGGACAAGAAAAGGAAGAAAACTGTAAAAGAAACTTGATTTCAAAAAGCTTTATTTGCAGAAATAAACAGCTCCATGAAGTTACAAAATGAATAAATATTAGGAGACCCTGCAAAACAAGCCTGAACCAGTGTAACAGATTTGTGCCTTCGTCTTGGATATGTTGCCTCCTCCACCAAGTAAAATAAATGTAAATTACATTTTTGTTAAAGTTACCCCTTGTCTCTGGGGGCTATTAGCACAATCAACTTAAAGTGATACTCTATGTCCAGTTCTCTGCACCTTCCACAATCTTAGATGCTGCACATTTGATATACAGTGCAATAAAAAGATACAACCGGTCGACATCACAGGTTCACAAATGCCAGTATAAGGACATAGCGTTTAGCAAGGTCCAGACATTTCCTGAAGTTATAGCTAGCCCCACAGGGTGCTAAGACAGGTATGGAGTCTGGCATTCACCGTCTTGTAGCAATCAGCTCAGCTTTATTCCAGGTGAATGATGGAGCAGGGAGAAAAGAAGCTACATGCAGGCTACGATCCCATGATCAACCAAGGGATTCAGTGATTGCGACCTGCACCTAACCTCCTGCCTCCCTGCTTGATGATTTACCTGGAATAAAGCTTAGCTGATTGCTACAAGACGGTGAATGTCAGACTTCATTCCCTTGTATTTCGTACATGCGTTTAATGAATAACTGTATAAAACTTGTCTTTTTCTTCTTTCAGCTCTAAAGTCACTTCATTTTACCAGCAGTGTTCCCATTAAGCTGCTATGGTTGTAGTAGTCGCTGCTGCGACTGAGCCGCTACCAAGGGGGAGCTCGCTACCAAGGGGGGCCACCACACTGCCTCCCTCCTACTCCCTCTTGTGACCGCAAGCAGTGTTTTGCTTGCGATCACAAGACGCAGCCTGGGACTGGTCCTGGCTCACGTGCGGCTCCCAGGCTCTGTCCCGTCCCTGGCAGCATACACACAGGCGAGCTCTGTGTACCCCGGAAAAGTACTTCCGACACAGGGAGCCGCGCGTCAGCCGGGGCAAGACAGAGCCTGCAGGAGAAGAGAGCCACAACAGGAGAGCGAGTTGTCAAGTGAGTTGTGTTTTTGTTTTGTTTTTTAAATCTGCTTTGCACAGATGGGGGGGGCAACATAAGGGGGGACTCTATGAGGGGGATAACATTGGGGCATCAATGAGGGGGATATCATGGGGGGCATTTATGAGGAGATAACATTGGGGGCAATTATGAGGGGGATAACATTGGGGGCATCTATGAGCAGCATATCATGAGGGGGACAACATGGGGGGGCATCTATGAGGGGGATAACATGGGGGGCATCTATGAGGGGGATAACATGGGGGCATCTATAAGAGGGATAACATGGGGGGCATCTATGAGGGGCATAACATGGGGGGCATCTACAAGGGGTATAACATGGGGGGTGTCTATGAGGGGGATAACATAGGGGCATCTATAAGAGAGATAAGATGGGAGGCATCTGTAAGGGGGATAACATGGGGGGCATCTGTAAGGGGGATAACATGGGGGGCATCTGTAAGAGGGATAACATGGGGGGGTGTCTATAAGAGGGATAACGGGGGCATCTATGAGGGGGATAACATGGGGGGGCATCTATAAGGGGATAACATGGGGGCATCTATGACGGGAATAACATAGGGGGCATCTATAAAAGGGACAACATAGGGGGGCCATCTGTAAGGGGGACAAAACAAGGAGGCCATCTATAAGGGGGAAACATTGGGGGGCCATCTATAAGGGGAATTACACGGGGGGCGTATACAATAGGGCATGCACAGAGGGATGCATGTACTATAGTGGACTACACAGAGGGGGGCATATACTATAAGGAGGTCACATAGATTCAGCCTATCCACCAAATGAGGGTAGAGTGAGGAGCCTATAATGTTTGTCTGGCAGATTCTGTGGATTCATGGCTCAGAAAAGTTCTCATATTCTCATGTTCTCATATTCAAATTCGATCGTTATTGTGCAAATTCAAACGATAAATCGTTCCGTGTAAAAGTACCATAATGGTCCTTTTACACGGAATGATTTATCGTTCGAATTTGCTCGATAACGATCGACTTCGAATGATAATCGTACGTGTAAACACAGCAAACGATCAAACGACGGGCAAGAAATCGTTCATTTTGATCTTTCAACATGTTCTCAAATTATCGTTGGTCGTTCGCGGAAACATTCTTTCAACGATATTACCTATGTGTGAGATAGGCTTAAGCGATCGCAAAACTATCGCATTTTTCCTTACGATGTATCGTTCCGTCTAAACGCTGATCGTTGTAAAAAAAACATTGTTCATTCAAAATCGTTAATCGTGCGATCGGGCGAATTATCGCTTCGTGTGAAAGTACCATTAGGCATTCAGGCTGAGGTTGGTTGGTTGGTTTTACAGATATTGTCTAAATAGATATTAGATGCTCCTGCAATGTAAAAGAGGCAGCGATCAGCTGATTATCGGCTGATTGCATCTTTTAACCATGCTCAAAAATGTATCTTTATCAGCCACACATCTCCCTGTGTAAACTTGCTGATTAACATTTGTTTGCGGCCCCCGAGGATGAGAAATCTGCGAACCTAAAAGAACCCTGGCTACCATAGCCCTTATGCAAAACATGGCTAGATTTAGGTTGAGACCGATTGAGCTGGAATGGCCCAACTAACAGAGCCATGATTCATCAAACTGAGTATTAAATCAACGTTTAAATGTCTACATATGCTTGCCTAATAGTTGCTTGTTTCATGACTTTTAGTTTTGGTAGGGCAGCATTCAAAATCATTAATAAGTATTGGTGACACATACATCTACAAATGTACAGTAACATTTTTTAAAATCAACCACTCCTGGGAAAATCTGCTTAGTAAACTTTATTTTTTACAATGTTTTAGTTCCACAAAAGATTATATTGACATTTCAACAGCTGTAGAGGCTGCCTGGTTCCCAAGACGTGATGTTTATTTAATGGCCTTTTTCTCATGCCATCAAACATATTAAATTCATTGTGCCTTTGGCAGAAAGCACACAGAAAATAGCAAAAAAGAACCAGCCAGTCTACTGTCTGTTGACAGAACTTGCTGCTGTTCTAGGCTCAAGTGTCAAGTGTGCCTCTTACAAAGAAATACTTCCTATTATCTATGAATCTACAAATCTATCATCTATCCTACCAAAAACTAAAAACTATTCTCATCCTTTCTAGAGGTATACATTCTTATGTATGTGATGGCTGTGTCTACGTTTGCACAATGTCAGCATGGGACTGTAAACAGAACAGTTTAGCATTTTAAAAACTGTATTTTTATGTTTTGAAATGATAAAAGTGTGTTTGCCCCCTAGAGAGATTTGTGGCACAGAGCACTGCTTACATTTCCTATAGGCTTCTATGGAGAGTCACTTCCCATGCACAGCCTCCACTTTATCAGGAAAAAAGGCTCATGGCGCAACTGTTAGCGTGAATGTTGGCAATCTTAGTGGCAATTATCCACAGAATAGATGTTAATGTGATATTCTATCAATTCTGAGGTAAGTCATAAGTAAAATGAAATCACTAAAGGGTCCATTCTCCATTCAAACGTACAGGATCTGCAGCAGATTTGACGTCACAGATTTGAAGCTGCAGATATCAATGTAACTAAATGATTAAAGGTGCGTTCACACCTACAGGATCTGAAGCTGATTTTCTGCAGCAGATTTCATTTAAATAACTGAACACAGCATCAAATCTGCTGCAGATCTGCTGCAGATCCTGTATGTGTGAACGCACCCTAAAGGAGTTATCTAAGAAGCAGAAATGGTCCTGCCTCTTCTTCTCTCCATAGCTTCACTTTCTCCCTCTGTCTATCTGTGCTGATAACTTCTGCAGATGAGAGGAGGGCAGGAACAAGTTACAGGCAATAGCTGCCCAATGTTACCAATGTAACAGCAGCATCAGGCAGCTATTAGACATTGTGTGCGGACGTGGTTTCGCCTTCACACAATGCCTACCGAGCCTGCTTATGCCCCTGTCCCCCTCTTAGCTGTGGAAGTTACCAGCACAGGCTGGCAGAGGGAGGAAGTGGCCTGTCAGAGAGCAGAAGAGTTAGGACCTTTTCTTCTCGCCATGGGGGAGAAACAGAGCTGAACTAGCCAAAAATGCTTATTTTGGGGTATGAAAAATAATGCCTTTTGTGCCTCAAAAGCTATGTCATTTTTGTACATATTAATTTAGCCTAAGCCTACAGGGAAGTTTCAATCAGATGTGTGCAAACACAATACTAATGCGCTGTGGTTATGAAACCAGCATAACATATGAAGACCAGATGACAAATACTTATTTAATAGACAAACATATTTGGTAAGTGGCAAAGTATGAAGTATAAGAAGTAGTTAAAGGGATACTCCAGCGAAAATCTTTTTCCCCAGTAATTGAAACACATTACAAAGTTATATAACTTTGTAATGTGCTTCAATCATCTGAATCATCTGAGCACATCTACCCCCTTCCCTATCTTCCCCCCCTCCCTCAACCCCCACAGCAGGAAGTGAAGTAAACTGATTCTTATCTAATGACTGTTGACCCCAGGCTTTTCTGTGGGAGCCATTTTGTGACAATGACATCAAGAGGGAAACTGGTCTAAGCCCTGTTAGGCCGGCCTCCCTTTGTCAGATGACTCAGGTTGCTTAGCTCTGATTGGTTGATCAAGCTGTAAGCTATCTAACAGTTCTACAGAGTCAGACATCACAGTTAGACATCACAGGAGACAAAGTGCATAATGGGAAAGCCCAAACCAGGAAGTGAAGAAAAAAATAAGACACCAACTGGAGCTTAAGTTCAGTTTTTTTTGTTTTTTTTTATTAGCGCCGGAGTTTTCCTTTAAAGGGAATCTGTCAACTTTATTTCAAGGTAGAAAATTTTGTTTTTGCACTTTTATTTAAAAGGCCATAGAGCTTGCATTTTTTCAGACTAAAATGAGTTCTTATTTTTTTGCGACACTAATTGTATTTCAAACCATTTTAAGGTTACAAACACACTTGCCGGATCTGCAGCGAGTCCTCTTGCTGCGTATTTGCAGCGAGACTCGCTGTGGATCCGGCCCCTATTCTTTCAATGGAAGACAAAATCGCAGCAGGGATGTAAATCCCTGCTGCGATTTTGTCTGCAGCCCGCCCCATTAACCCCCCGGCCGCCGGACATTATACATTACCGGGTCCCCGTTCCTGCTTGCTTCAGGGCTCCCGATGTCTTCACGTGTCGGAAGCCGCCGAAGCAAGCAGGAGCCGGGATCAGGTAATGTATATCCTGCCTGCTCCTCTGCAGCCCCGATCGCCCCCAGCCCCCAGCGGCACCATTGCCACCAGCCCATTGCCACCAGGGCGATCGTGCGGCCGGGGGCTGAAGGGCTGGGGGCGATCGTGTGGCCGGGGGCTGCAGGGCTGGGGACGATCGTGCGGCCGGGGGCTGCGGGGCTGGGGGCGATCGTACGGCCGGGGGCAACGGGGCTGGTGGCAATGGTGCGGCCGGGGGCTGGGGGCGATCGGGGCTGCAGGGGGGCGGGCAGGATATAAATTACCTGATCCCGGCTCCTGCTTGCTCCGCGAAGCAAGCAGGAACGGGGACCCGGTAATGTATAATGTCTGGCGGCCGGGGGGTTAATGGGGTGGGCTGCAGACAAAATCGCAGCAGGGATGTACATCCCTGCTGCGAGTTTCTCTGCTATTGAAAGTATAGGACTGGGATCTGCAGCGAGTCTCGATGCAAAAACGCAGCAAGGAGACTCGCTGCAGATCCGGCAAGTGGGTTTGTACCCTTAACAAATATATGTTCCTTAAAATCGCTCCATTCCCAGGCTTATAACGCTTTTATCCTTTGGTCTATGGGGGCTGTGTGAGGTGTCATTTTTTGTGCATCATGATGTGTTCTTTCTATCGGTAACTTGATTGCGCATATGCGACTTTTTGATCACTTTTTATTACAATTTTTCTGGATTTGATGGGACAAAAAAAACGTTTAATTTATTTATTTATTTTTATTTATAACATGGGAAAAGGGGGGTGATTCAAACTTCTATTAGGGGAGTTATCTTTTTACTAATATTGTATTATTAATACATTAATACATTAATAATATTGTAATATTAATATTGTACGGCGATCTTACCATCCCCGCTAATAGCCGCAGTCCCTGGCTACATGTGGCACCCGGGACGGCGGCGGTTCAGAGCAGGGTCGTCGTGCGGCCCCCCTCTGAACTCCCCGAGGCGACCACAGGGCGTAAATATATACGCACTGTGTCATTAAGGGGTTAATCAAAATCAGGGGTGAGTTGAAAACACAGAAACTGTGCAAATCTTTCCATTATAATTTTGCCCTGTCATTTCCACTCCTGCTTTTGGTTGAAAAAAGACTGACCAGAAAAATGATGGAAATACTATGTGTAAACATAGCCACACAGTGTTTTAAAGGTCCCTATGCATGATTATATTATATCAAATATTTCTCATAGTCACATTTAACAGACATGCTTCCCAAATGTCCCTCTTTTGGAGGGACAGTCCCTACTTTTGACCCATGTCCCTCTGTCCCTCTTTGCCCCTTACATGTCCCTCTTTGTGACTTAGAAATTAGATTTGCATTAATTAACTTTTTATGTTGCTGTACCATATGGTGCAAATTGCATCCTAGAAATTGTTATATTGAGATGAATCATGTGACATTATGGCCCCTGTTCCACATCGTTTCACACATATAGCCCCACACACACATCTGTAGGTGTTACAGCTCTGTTGCGGGGCCATAATCTTAACCGGAAAAAAATATTAAGCCATTGTGCCTTAAAGGGGTTGTCTGACATTGCCCTAAAAAACCCGTCATACATGGCTTTTATGGTCCGCAGCACTACCATGCAATCATTTGCTGCTTTCATCTGCCCTGTTTTCACACCCTGTGTCGGCCGTTAGCACGCTCTGGTAATCACTCCATTTCTGGGTTTAGTTGGGTCTTCTATCCAGCACACTTCACGGTGCCCGCCCAGCTTCTTGGCAAGTCCGTCCTTTATACAGGCCCCCTTCCTAAATCCTGCCAATAGCGCAGGGTGGGTGTCCAGTCACTGCGACACATCAGAGAGGGGAGTGTTCTATTTCTCCAGGTTGAAAACAGGCCAGTCCCACTCTGCTGACGTGTGTCAATGACTTATTGACACAAAATGGTGGCAGTTTAAGAGAACGGGGGTCCACAGTGATGATGCAAGAGCATGACTTCGGGTGTTAAGTATATTTTGAAAAAAAGGGAGGAAGGGCTCCATAGCCCTGATTAATGTGTTTTACCAAGTTGTATAACTTTGTTGTCAGCAGGGTTGCAGGGACCTTTTAAAACGCCGGACTACCCCTTTAAGGTCACATACTTGACAGTAGTCCCTGCAAACATGGACAGTTACTGAAACACACTCGTAATCCTGTCCGTTATTGCAGGTCTGAAATTACAGACAAGGTTACTGAAGTGTGAATTGAACCTGAGGATGCCGTCACAGATATCAGTGTAGATATCAGTGTAACTAAATGCATCAATCTGCAGCAGACCCTGTATGTGTGATTGCATCAATCTGCAGCAGATCCTGTATGTGTGATTGCACCAATCTGCAGCAGACCCTGTATGGGTGATTGCATCACTCTGCAGCAGATCCTGTATGTGTAATTGCATCAATCTGTGGCAGATCTTGTATGTGTGATTGCATCGCTGGATTAAAAAGTATAGAAATGTTTGTAAAATTTTCCTAGACTGGACCACAAGTGTTCCTCTTTGGCCGTCAAAAAAGTTGATAGCTATGATGCATATATAAGCTGATATATTGGTGTACCAATAGTGTAACCAGTGTGGATTAAAATGACAGCGTCTGAGCCAGCACATCAGCCGTGTATCACTTCCGGCTGTGTGGACATGTGCAGAACTCCAAGTTAATAATGTGTACCATGACAAGAAATTGCCCAATCTGTCCGGATGTTGTTAACACAGATCTGAGGATTGCTATACTATAATTAACTAATACTACTACAGGATTATTTATATATATATATATATATATATATATATATATATATATATATATACACACTCACCGGCCACTTTATTAGGTACACCTGTCCAACTGCACGTTACCACTTAATTTCTAATCAGCCAATCACATGGCGGCAACTCAGTGCATTTAGGCATGTAGACATGGTCAAGACAATCTCCTGCAGTTCAAACCAAGCATCAGTATGGGGAAGAAAGGTGATTTGAGTGCCTTTGAAAGTGGCATGGTTGTTGGTGCCAGAAGGGCTGGTCTGAGTATTTCAGAAACTGCTGATCTACTGGGATTTTCACACACAACCATCTCTAAGGTTTACAGAGAATGGTCCAAAAAAGAAAAAACATCCAGTGAGCGGCAGTTCTGTGGGCGGAAATTCCTTGTTGATGCCAGAGGTCAGAGGAGAATGCCATCATGTCAATATGGACCAAAATCTCTGAGGAATGCTTCCAGCACCTTGTTGAATCTATGCCACGAAGAATTGAGGCAGTTCTGAAGGCAAAAGGGGGTCCAACCCGTTACTAGCATGGTGTACCTAATAAAGTGGCCGGTGAGTGTATATATATCCATATACAGGGGGGGCCAAAAGCAGGTGGACAATATGTGTAAAAGGGGGAGATTTATCAAACATGGTGTTTTTGCTCTTACGTCATTTACCGTGTGAGATCAGGAATGTGATAATTTAATATTTTGGGTGATTACCAAATATGTTTATTTATTTATTTATTTTTATTTATATAATGGAAAAAGGAGGGTGATTTAAATTTTTATTAGGGGATGGGATTTTTTATTAGTGAAAAAACTTTATTTTTTTACAATAATGTAATAATAAGTAATATGAAGCCTCATGGGGGACTTCTATATACACAGCATTGATCTCCCATTGAGATCAATGCTGTGTATATAAAAGAGCACCAATCCATTAGATCAGTGCTTTATTGGTCTGGATATGCAAAAAAGGGGGTCCGTGGAGCCTCAGTTACGAGTCTCAAAACACGGGAATAGCCAGATATCCCTCTCTCCAGAGAAGAAAGCCCATTGCCAAGGGGTGCCTCCTAGTAGGGAGAGTACCAAACCACCCTGATACGTAGTCCCTCAGGTCCTCACTCTGTTGCGAGCTTTGGGACCTAAATAGGGAAACACCAGGGTGGCCCCTGTAAGTCAAAGTCTAACTCTGTGGTGAGTATAACGACATAAGACAAGCGATACCAAGGCTAGGCATCCATCCACAGACTGCAGTTTCGGGGTATTTGCCCCTCGTCAGTGTGGAGCAGGATTCTGGCTACTGGGGCAATGATAAATAGACCAACAAAACACAACAATCACTGAACTCAGGGAGAACAGTGAAAAATTCCAATGGAGTACTCATTTATGAGTCTCCATTGATTGTCCCATACAAAATTTGAATATGCAAACAAGGGGTCCGTGGAGCCTCAGTTATGAGTCTCAAAACACGGGAATAGGCAGATATCCCTCTCTCCAGAGAAGGAAGCCCATTGCCAAGGGGTGCCTCCTAGTGGGGAGAGCACCAAACCCCCCTGATACGTAGTCCCTCAGGTCCTCACTCTGCTACGAGCTTTGGGACCTAAATAGGGAAACACCAGGGTGGCCCCTGTAAGTCAAAGTCTAACTCTGTGGCAAGTATAACGACATAAGACAAGGGTTACCAAGGCTAGGCATCCATCCACAGACTGCAGTTTCGGGGCATTTGCCCCTCGTCAGTGTAGAGCAGGATTCTGGCTACTGGGGCAATGATAAATTATAATCTCACAGGTCCCCATCTATGATACCATCTGCACTCCTGCTGGGCATACACCAACTGCTCCAACCATGGTAGTACAGGTTTAAAAACAAAAGATCGATGGAGGAGCTACGGGCGGATGAGCACAACCTTAGCAAAAAGTTCTCTACTAAGTGGAGAATATGGATCATGTTTCAGTCTTCTCCTGAGATGGCTCGATGGTTGGCAGGTGACAACACCATTGGAAGCACCTAGACCCTGGTGGTAGGCCATGTGTGTGCTGTGGCGGCGGGCCCCTCCCCCCCTACTATTCCTTCCCCACCCCTCTAACCCCTCTACTTTCTAACCGTCTAACCCCCATACGTCTAACCCCTTTCTCTCTCTGCTTTTATTCCTTTCCCCAAGGGCTATGAGAATGTGTTGATCTAGTGATCCAGTCTTCCCGCCCGGCCCTCTCTTGGGTTCTTTTCGATTTTCCTTCCCCCTTCTTACCTTAGTGTCGTGTGGTTATGTTTGTCTGCGTCTTTGTTTGTTCGTGAGTTTTGTTAAGCTATGCAAACAGAATGAGATGATGGGTTAGGAACATAATGAAAGCGCCCCATTTCCAGATTCCTTCTTAAAACATGGATTGTGTAGTGGCCGCTAATTGACGTGATCCTCTTTCTTTATCCCCATAAGCTGATATGTGCTTTACTGGTCCATATGGGAGAGCCGAATGGCACGCACCCTGTAGACTCACGATAGCCATGTTATGTTCCCATCTAAACCTGTCTCAGTAGAATGTCTTGTTATATATGCTGTATGATGTACTATGTTATGAAAACCTTTTATTAAAAACATTTTGAACCATAAAAACAAAAGATCATTGTGCTCCAGCAAACGTGCTGCCCAACCAACCAATAAAGTCTCCTTTGTCTTTATCAGAGGTAAAATGTCCAGAAAGCAGCTGAAAGCAGATAAAGCACTGAGAGCCAAAAAAGCCTCTCCGGGTCTTTGATGACATAGGTACTGTAGACATGTCACTGGTAAAGTGTTCGAGGGGGTGTACATCTCACCTAGGCTGATACATAACGTGAGATGGTAAGTCCGGAAGAGGTCGGTTGCTCAGCAGTGATATGCTGCTAAGTTGTTATTTAATTTTCCGGGCCGGATTTACTGGAATGGCGGATAGGTTGGTAGCGGGATCTGCCATTCCCTCCCCCTCGATCCAGTGTGGGTTTTGGGATCAGGTGAGCTCTGATCCTAATCAGCCTGAGAAGGCAAAAGGTGTGCTCAGTGTGCAGGGGAGAGCTCTCAGCCAGGAGTGAACAGCCTGGATGCTGTGTTTGGTGGGAGCTTCGAATACAGCCGCTGCTGAAGCCTATTCACACCCAGCGATGTTGCTTATCCAAGTGTCAGACAGGTGACCTGCATGTTTAGTAAGTGCTCAGACGGGCAAGACCTTTTTGTTTGGTTTGTTTTTAAAAGCACAGTGTTGCTGTATTTCTGTTTGCTGGACTGTTTATGATACAAATAAACGCCAAGCTCCTGTTTTATAAAGCCAAGTCTGTTGTGAACTGTGTCCAAACACACCATCCCCCGGGAAGATCCCTACAGTAAGCAAAGCACCAACCTGTTGAGCAGACAAATTGCTGGAGAAAGGCCTGCAGTCAAGCATAGAGTCCTGCAGAATGAACACTTGGGACTACACAAGTTAAAGATACTGATCCTTCTATTGATGGAACAGTTATGTCACTTGGACACATCTGTAATGGCTTTGAGGTCATTGTTTATCGGCTTCTCTCAGTCACGGACTACGTACACATGTACAGTCTAGGAGGCCAGATTGCAAATTTGATGGGCAAATGAAAAGTGGAATCCACAGTCATGTGCGCTGCCCATATAATACAATGGGTCCTATACTTAAGAGGCCTTGTTGTTTATTATCAATCATTCTGATAGAAGTATTTTGATAATCAGTTTCTTTGAAATGTTTGCCCCAGTAATAGTTTTTGGGATTGGTTTCATATGCTACTGTTAGTTGGCAACCAACTAAACCTTGAATACAGGCAAACATGCAATTTAAGCCGAAAAGAAAAGAACATTATTTGGCACTGCCGTGACTTAATCATTTCACTTAACTATGCACATCATTACCAAAGCTAGGGTAAACCAGAAAACAAATGTTCTAACCCTTATAGTAGTATGTTTCAGGCAACGTTAAAGTGGAGGATGATATGAACCATATGCAGAGAAGTGTGCTCCAAAGGAAGCACATGTTACAAATTAAGGCTGATAAAAATCCATCAGCACTTACACTTAATCTGGAGCTTTGTAACTAGGGTGGTCACAGACACAGTTATTTCATTTTGGCTACTGGATCATAATAATAAATGGGACATGTGAGATGATCCAATTATAAACTAGTGGTTTCAGTCATATAGCATAAAACATAATGTTGCTAAATAAAGTTATTTTCAGTATATTTTCAGCAAGTTCAAAGTAGACAAGATGCTTCCCGGGGTGAACATGATGGGCACAAACAAAGGGTGTGAAAGTAAGCAGGACAGTGATTGTCTACAATGATCACTAAGCTTATAGTTTCTACTCAGTTTTCCTCAGAAAGCCATGAGAAAGTATCCATCAGAAAGTATGGATGCCATGACAGCCTCTGTGTCAGGGGCGTTACTAAAAATGGCTGGGCCTCATAGCATACTTTTCATTGGGCCCCCTGACTGACCACTAAGCCATCAAGTGTAGTCATAACTGCATAACTCCAAGTGCTGTTCAGGGGTGCTTGCAGTTAAAGGGACATTTGCACAACCTGGAAGGCTCACTTGGCCACTTGGTGCTCCAAATGATGACGGCTTAGGGGGCACATTGTATTGAAAGAACAGGCCATGGGGCCCCCTGATACAGCAGGCCCCATAGTAGTCGCTATGGCTGCTACAGTGGTAGTTACGGCACTGCTCTGTGTATTTCTATGAGATTGTCATGGTGTCTGTACTCTGGACACTTGGCTTTCCAAGAAAAGCTGAATGAAAATGAAGTGACAAACTCTCAGCTATATCAATCAGCTCTAGCATTTATCACTTATTCACAAGACTGATGACAAACGCCATATCACTGGAGGCCTCACCACTGAAACCCCTTCTGACCACAAGGATGAAGAAAGCAATAACTGGCTGGTAAAGAAGAACAGGGGACTAGGGTATGCAATACTAGTGATCAATGGCAGACATAGCAGTGGGGGCTACATTATCTAATCTATGTCCTGTGGATAGATCATATTGTAACCCCTCTGTAAAATCCCACATGTAAGGCCCCCTTCACACGTCCGGAAAATCTGTCCGGATTTCCTATCAGGAAATCCGGACGGATTTCCGGACTCATAGACTAACATTAGACACGGACACCCTTACGGATTTTTCCGGAAGGGTGTCCGTTCCGGAAAATAGGACCGGATTTTTTAGATCCTGTCCTATTTTCGTCCGGAAATCCGGCACGGACGCCCCCATAGAAGTCTATAGGGGGGGCCGGAATCACGGGCATTTTCCTGATGTATATCAGGAAAGTGCCCGCGATTCCGGACTGGTACAGAGCCAGCCCGGCCGCCGTCCGATCACCCGCACACCCCCATCCTTCCCGCACCGCACACTCTGCCCGGCTCTACAGGGCTGGCCGGCCAGAGTGCGGTGCAGATCCCCCCCCCCCCGCCGCCGCCTAACCCCCAGTACCCGCTAGCCCCCGACAACCACCCCGCGCCCCCATACCCGCCGCCGCCGCCGCTCACCACCGGAACACCGGCTCTCTTGCATCTGACCCTCTTCCGCAGTTTTGCAGTCTGTGGCCATCCAGGTTGCAGACGTACAACTCCCATCATGCCTTGCTGACAGGCCATGATGGGAGTTGTAGTTCTGCAGCCTGTGGCCATCCAGGTACACGGGTACCTGTGATTTATGTTGGCATACTAGACAATATTATCTCATCAGGAAATCCTGAAGGTTTTTCCTGATGGTTTCCTGATGGTAAAAACGGATTACTGTCAGGAAATCCTGATACTTTCCTGATGACATTTGAGGTCTCCTGATCAGGATTTCCTGACAGTAAAAACTGACACGGACGTGTGAATGGGGCCTAAGAGTAATGAAATATTTACTACAAATAGAAATGTAATACTCTACTAAAAAAAACTAAATATGTTTCTTCACAAGAATAACCTTAACATAACATAACACAAGTCTCTGTCTATTAAACAAATAAAAAAGTATTTCCATGACAGCTGGCACAATGTGATTCACTATTACTAAGCACCACATAGAAATCAGATTGCTTTAACATGACATACATTTTCCAAGCTTTAAAAATAACTTTCTCTTCCTACCTTTTTTTTTTTACAATCCTTGTAACAGACAGTATTTTAATAACAATAAAGTGATGACATGGCTATATGATAGCTCAATAAAAAGTTCAGACCTTTAGAATATTCCTGATCAATGATGAGAATGAAATGTTCTGGATGGTTTTAACACATTCATTAAATCCAGTGCTGAATGTGAGAGATTCTTTATCACCATAAACATTAATAGTTTCAAGCACCTTTTAAAACTCTGTGCAGCTAAAATCCAGTACGACTGGAGTGGACAATTCTCTGGTTCTTTGTTAAATTGTTATGACACTGGGTTAAAGCAACTAGTGTCAGGTCCAAGAGCTGCAAAGAAATCAATATGGCAAGATGGAAATATTAATGAAAGTGGTCTATGAGGAAAGACTTTACTTACCTCCTGAGGCTCCTGTGCAGACGAAAGTACTATTTCTGAAAGTACACAACAGAAAGCAAATTAAGCAAATAACTTCTTTTGTGGAGAGTGCTGCTTAAAGTGACTCTGTACCCTCAATCTGCCTCCCCAAATTGCTTGTACCATCGGATAGCTGCTTTTAATCCAAGATCTGTCCTGGGGTCCAGTCGTCAGGTGAGGCAGTTATTGTCCTAAAAAACAACTTTTAAACTTGCAGCCCTGTGTCAAATTGTCTTAGAGTGTGTAAGCCCTAGGCTTGCAACACCCCTCCGTCCCTCCTCATCACTAGGAATGCCCCCAGGCAGGATTTTATCTATTCATTACCTGTCTGAACACTGCACAAGTGCCTTAACAATCCAGCTTATGTGCAGTGTTCACACAGGTGATAATTAGGAGAAATAGTTCTAGGGGCATTTCTTATGATGAAGAGGGCGGGGAGGAGGGACGTAGGGGTGTCGCAATCCTAGGACATGGGTAACTTAGGCCACGCCAATTTGACACAGGGCTGCAAGTTTAAAAGTTGTTTTTTTAGGACCATAACTACATCACCTGCCGAACTGACCCCAGGACAGAAGGTACAAGCGGTTTGGGGGGGCAGATTGTGGGTACAGAGTCACTTTATCTCCTTAAGGACACAATTATTTTTGCCATTAAAGCTAAATAATTTTTTTTTGTTGCCTATGGCAGCCAATCACAGCTCAGCTTTCACTTAACTAGAACTTCTTAAAGAGTACCTGTCCTTAAAAAAAAAGCCAGAGAGGCATATCAAAAGGTTTTATTGGTTTGGTTCTAAGTGTTAAGACACTGACCGATCAATAGAACGAGCAGGGAGAGGACTGTGCTGCCCTGAGCTCCTCTTCCTGCTCTGTATCTGCAACAGACCCCTTAGACTTGCATTGAAAGTCAGTCTAAGTCAAGTGACACAGAGCCAGGAGTGAATGCAATGCGTTTGGATTTCAGCTGACTCTTTGTCCTTGTCAGTCGTGGTCTGAACACTCAGACCTCGAACGACCAAGACTATTCATATGTCTCTCTGACCTATCAAAAATCTAAAATCTCAAATTTGATTGGATGCCATGGGCAAATTACACCAGTGTTTGTTTTACACAGATTTATTAATCTAGAGCTTTATGTAGTTAGAAGGATCTCAAATGTGTATAGCTTTTTTATGTTTTTTTTACTTTTCACAATAAAATAATTAGTTTTCATGTCAGCATATCCTGAGAGCAGCATATCCTGAGTCTACAGAGCAGCGTGAAGGCTTGTTTGGGGTATATATTGTGACATTTTAATGAATTGTATGAATTGTTAGAGATATATTATAGTTACAGTAGTTAAACTTTCCTGTTCCTGTTGTGGCAGGAGTGGCAAAGGGCAGTCAGAAAGGACACAGACAGTGAGCCATAGCTAAATCCGCCCACTATCCCTGCCTACTTACCACGGACAGCCCTAGACGGCTGCAGAAAAACACAAGGACAGTCCCTACACTGATAAGGCGTAACACACAACAGTGACAGACAAAACAAACACAATGGGCCAGAGTAGACTATCCGGGTCAGCATCGTTGGGCGGCAAAAGTACAAAATCAAGATCCAAAAGATTAGTCAAAGTCAGGCGGTAAGGTCAGGGCAGGCTGCAAACAGGGAAGTCAAAGGTCAGAAATACACAGACAATAGCAGAGGTAAAAGCTGTAGCAGAGTATAACTCAATAGCCAGCATTAGACTGCTGGAATGTCCGACTATTTATAATGGACAAGGATCCAGGACCAGCCTCCTGAATCCATCTGCGCAAGAAAATCCTTACAGGCAGAGGGACCTGTCAGTCAAGAGAAACACAACATCAAACAGCTAAAGGAATCCAGAGCTAAGTAACTCCTTCATTGCCAAAACCTGACTGGCAAAGCGGGTGGGGCTGAACAAACCAAGACAAGTCCCTGTTCAGAAAAGGTTTAGGAATCAGCGCCTTCTGTGCTGCACAGCCCGAATAGAGGAGCGCAAAGGCACTGTCCTGACAATTCCCTACTCTAACAGATGCAATTACATTTAATAAAAAAGGGACAAATACACATCTAATCATAAATGACGTTATACAATAAATAATAAGGTAATGTACAATTGAACCGAGAAAGGTAGATCTTAATAGAAACATCTTTATTCAACCTAAGAAACCATGTAACTACAGTGGCAATAATAATTATTCTAATTATTCTAATACGTGAATAAAACATATTTCTTTATTTAAATGAATAATAAATTACATAATTATCACCATGAGATACACAGAAGTACAAAACTGGAGAGGGGAATGGATGTCAGTGGGGTATATGTGACTAAGGATAAATAATGAGTAAACAGTATAAAGGGGAACTACTGTAGTCTCAGGATTTTTCAACAGAAATCCTCATAGGAGCACACATTTTCAAATCAGGTGTTGTCTTAAGCATCAAGGGCTTCATGGTAGCCAAGAGATGTGGGCTGATGAGAGGCTTGGAGACTTTGGAATAAATTGCTATTTCAGTGTGGACTGTGGACCATGAATGGAAGACACCAGCAGGTAGTGAAAGATTGAGCCTCTTTACCTAAATTTAAGTGAGTGGAGAGTTGTGAGCTCCCTATGACAGTACCAATATGGTAATCTATAAAATCTATTTTAACCTAGGTAAGAATTTTCCATGCATGATACCATACACCTCTAAATATGTCATAGTTGCTGAACAAATCCAGTACATAGAGACCAACATTACCAATAATGCAAGTATACAAGAAACAAATAATACAGCCACCTCATGACTACTACCTTTACCAACACATAGGGGGAGATTTATAAAAAATTTACACCTTTTTTTTGGAGTGGAAAAGTCGCAAAATTATGAGCAACCGCATAGCTGCGCAAAATTTTGCGACTTTTCCCCGACATAGACTGATCATGCCTACTTCAGCTTACGCTGAAAGTAGGCATGATTTATCATGTGCGACTATCTAAAATAGTCGCACATGTGTCGCAAACTCACTCCACACTAGATGTGGTCTATTTCACCACCTATAATGTGGAGCCAGTTTGCTCCGTGGGTCGGGTGCAGTGCACCCGGTCCACGGAGTGTAAGGGGTTAAGTAGTGATGCAGGAGCATCACTACTAACCCCCTGGGGCTGTACAGTAAGGAGGGGTCCTTAGCGGACCCCTCCTTGCAGTGCAGGAGCAGGGAATCCCCTTAATTAACCCGGGATTCCCTGCCTACAGGGTTTCCCACCCAAAAGCAGAAAGCAGTCTGCTTCTGTGCGGGAAATTTAAAATCCCGACACAGAAGTTACAGTCTGGCTCCCAAGGGCTTAAGCCCTTGGGAGCCAGACTGTAACTGTCATGCCCATGCTGGAGGTCACCCAGCTTTCCCAGCATCCTGTAAGGTTAACCCCCAGAGTCAGAGTGTTCTGGCACTGCATCTGCACCAGCAAGGAAGGGGGTTAAGTGCCCCCTTCCTTCCTGGAGCAGATGCAGTGCGCTCTCCAATGGGGGGTGGTGATAGGGGCTGGGGGTTACCTGTTCCTGTGCCTCCATGACAGTAAGCCCCGCCCCCATCACGGCCCGGTACAGGGGCGGGGCTTACCGGGACTGCCGAGGAAGCAGCAGCAGGTAACTCCCAGCCCCTACCATCACCCCCCCCCCCTCGGAGAGTGCACTGCACCAGCAAGGAAGGGATAAAAGTGCCCCCTCCTTGCTGGAGCAGATGCAGTGCCAGAACAGTCTGGTCCCCAGGGGGTTAAGTGCCCCCTTCCTTGCTGGTACAGGTGCAGTGCCAGAACAGTCTGGTCCCCAGGGGGTTAAATCCCTAGGAGCCAGACTGCAACTCCCATGCCCATGCTGAAGATCACCCAGCTTTCCCAGGGTCCTGTAAGGGTTAACCTTACAGGATGCTGGGAACGCTGGGTGATCTCCAGCATAGGCATGGGAGTTACAGTCTGGCTCCCAGGGTGTTAACCCCTCACTTGCTGTTTGTTTTTGCTTGTGTTTTTTTTTTTTTTCCATATACCGGCATGCAGAGGATTACCGCGGATTCGTTTGGATGTCGATGACCGGCGGACTTTACTGTACAATAAAATGGTCAAAGAGGGGTGTGGGGGTGTTTTTATTTGAATAAAAAAAAATTTCTAGGTGTGTTGTGTTTTCTTTCATTACGCAATCCATTACTAAGTCGGGGCCTAGTGTTAGCCGGTATAAAATGGCTAACACTAACCCCCTATTATTACCCCAGTACCCAATGCCACCAGGGGTACTGGGAAGAGCCGGGTGCCAGTGGTCCCGGAGCGTCAGAATTGGCGCTCCTGGACCGGGCGGCAGCAGGCTGGTAATATTTAGGCTGGGGAGGGCCTAAACCAATGGCTCTTCCCACCCTGGTGTTACCAGGCTGCTGTTGCTTGGTTTTTAACTCGGCTGGTTATGGAAAAGGGGGGCATCCTATGCGGGGTTTTTTTTATTTATTTATTTAAAAAAAAAAACCCGCATAGGATTCCCCCCCCCCCCCCCCTTTCCATCACCAGCCAGGTTAAAACCAAGCAGCAGCAGCCTGGTAACACCAGGGTGGGAAGAGCCATTGGTTTAGGCCCTCCCCAGACTAAATCTTACCAGCCTGCTGCCGCCCAGTCCAGGAGCGCCAATGTTGACGCTCCGGGACCACTGGCACCCGGCTCTTCCCAGTACCCCTGGTGGCATTGGGTACTGGGGTAATAATGGGGGGGTTAGTGTTAGTCATTTTATACCGGCTAACACTAAGCCCTGACTTAGTAATGGATTCCGTCTATCAGATAGCTTCCACTACTAAGCCTATAAAGTAATAAAAAGAAAACACAAATACACCTAGAAATTTTTTTTATTCAAATAAAAACACCCCCACACCCCTCATTGACCATTTTATTGCACATTAAAGTCCGCCGGTCATTGACGTAGTCCAAACGAATCTGCGGTAATCCTCTGCATGCCGGTATCTGAAAAAGAAAGGGAGAAGAAAATGCTCATTGCCTAGGAGGTGAACCAGAGCCAATGAGACTATTTAGAGACAATTCTGAGACTATTTAGAGACAATTCTGAGCCAAACAAATCAGCACCACAGAAAATAGACCAGGCTTATCCCTGATAGTAAATTGCACTTTAAATAGACCAGTCTATTCTTACCAAAGCAAAAATAGACCACATCTAGAAAAATCCCCTGTTGATAAATCTACCTAATAGACTCTTATCAAAATATACACTGGTTTAAACTGCGCACAACAGCCAATCACAGCTCCTCTTTCATTTGACTAGAGCTGAAAGCTGAGCTGTGATTGGTTGCTGTGGGCAGTTTACACCAGTCTATATTTTACACCCTTTGATAAATCTCCCCTATAAGATCTAATACCCTGATACCATTATACTGCCAATAAATTAAATAAAATCCATTATTAAAAAAGAAAATCTAGAGTGCTCATAGTGAAGTAGCTTCCCAATGTACACAAGCCTGTAGACTGTAAAAGTCCTAACACACAGTTGCATCCAGTCACTCCCAGGTGATATCTTCATTGATTGGAGTCATCCACTTATCCTTTTTATCCCATTATTTCTGATGGATCTGTCGGACAAACATTTTAGGCTTATTGCTCCAGCTCCATCCTGACTTCTATGTAAACTCTTTATTGCCTCATATAGTAATGATGCACAGTCTGTGCCTTCATACAGTGCTTAAGCCCCTGTGCCCCATACAACAATTAAATATGCCACCATATATATGCACCCCTATATGTCTTTTTATGGTATTTTGCCCCACTCTGTCTCTTTACAGTACTAGGCCCACCTTTGTCCTTCCATACAGCAGTTACACCCCCTCTTTGCTCAATTTAATAGTTAGGTCACTCTGTGCCCTCATAGCATTTGACCCACTTCTGCGCCCCCACAGAGTATCAGGCCCACCTTTGTGTCCTCCTACAATAGTTAGGGCCCTCTCTTCCCGTATAGCACCTATGTGCCCCTTGTATAGTATAAGGTCATCTCAGTGACCCGCAATAGTTAGGCCCCTCTTTAACCCCATTTAGTATAAGGCCCACTTCTTTGCCCCAATACAGTATTATGCTCCCTTTGGCCCTCATATAGTATAGTTGTATAGTAGCCCACCTTTTCCCCCCCATACAGTATTAGGCCCACCACTAGTCGCTATATAGTAGTTAAACCTATCTCTGACCCCCATATAGAAGCCTCTCTGTGACATAAATATAAAACCTAAGCCCCCTCTGTGACACATTAAAAAAGACCCACCTGTCACACTACTCCACCACAGCTCCTTCCTTTTCTTTGTCATTTTCCATTACAGAGAAGCAGAGAGTACAGAAGCTGCCTGCACCTTAAGCTTTCCACTGCCAAGCCATGTCCCTTTTTAACTCTGTGTGCACCTTAAGGGTATATTCACACGGGCGGGCTCGCAGCGAGATTCTCGCTGCGAGCCCGGCAGGTCCTGTCAGTTCCCATAAACTACATACTTGCTGCGGTCTAAACGACCGCAGCGAGTATGTAATTATACCGCGCTTAACCCCTTCTACTCCCGCCGGCTCCCCCGCTGTAAGCAGCATACATTACCTGTCCTTGCTGCACGGGTCCGGCGTCCTGCTCTCCCGCCCGGCCAATCAGTGGCTGCGGCTGGGCAACACACTAATTGGCCGGACGGGAGAGCAGGACGCCGGACCCGTGCAGCAAGGACAGGTAATGTATGCTGCTTACAGCCGGCGGGAGTAGAAGGGGTTAAGCGCGGTATAATTACATACTCGCTGCGGTCGTTTAGACCGCAGCAAGTATGTAGTTTATGGGAACTGACAGGACCTGCCGGGCTCGCAGCGAGAATCTCGCTGCGAGCCCGCCCGTGTGAATATACCCTAAAAGCACACACAGTTCGAACCTGCAATCACGTCGTTGAAGTTGCTTGTCTTTCAACATGTTGAAAGACAAACGACTCATACAGCAACTATCTACTGCTGTCTCTTAATGTTTACAATTTTGTTGTTTGTGTACTTTTTACAATAAAGCAAATGGTTTTAATGGAAACTAGCCTCATTGCTTTTCTGGTATAAAAATTGATATAGAGGTGTTAATGTTTTGAGGTAGTCTGGACATAATGGGATATTTGAGATTATTGTTGTTTGTCCAGGTGGGATAATAAGTGTAATTCATGGAATAGGAGCGGCGGTAGCAAAGAGATCTCTGTTTCACTGCACTGATAACCCCTGACCTCTGTTCTTTGCCTGCTGCGATCAAGTAGGAACATGTGCAGAGCTCTGTGCAGAGGTCAGGGGTTATCAGGGCATCAGCAGTAAAGCAGATATCTCTTTGTCTTCTAAACTTTGAGTCACTTACACACTGCAGTACATAAGGGGATAGGCAAAATGTAGTCCGCACCTGCACCTATATATTTAACCATAAGCGCTCCTAATGGGCCCGTATAGTTAAATACAGTGGACTGACTGAGCAAGCAGCCATATATATATATATATATATATAAATAAATAAATCAGAAGAATACCGCAGCACTCATGGGATAGAATTCAACACAACGTGCTTATTTCCCCAAACCGCGACGTTTCGCTCTCCACACTGAGAGCTTTTTCAAGCAGTGGTCCACTGCTTGAAAAAGCTCTCAGTGTGGAGAGCGAAACGTTGCGGTTTGGGGAAATAAACACGTTGTGTTGAATTCTATCCCATGAGTGCTGCGGTATTCTTCTGATTTATATCACTTTTACCGGGCGGTCACTGGTATATACCGCCTGACACCACATTCATCGCTACACGAGTGCTGCATTCATTCTGAATTTCTCTTATATATATATATATATATATGCACAGTGCTTTGTGTTGTGCGTAGGGGAGGGGGGCCCTTACATTTTTTTGCTATGGGGCCCTGTCAATCCTAGCTACGCCTCTGATTAAAACAAAACTAGTTGAAAGGGAACCCACACCACTGTATTGCACCTATCCGTGCTGCCAATTTCCAGATGCCATCACACAAGCATTGCATACATATCTGTAGCGATACTATGTGATCCAGGCATCTTCAGTAAAAAACATTGTTTATTCCAGGCACAAAGACGGGACTGTGAGACTATCAACTCCTGCCCCACTCTCAGGCTGCTCCAGCTCTTCCAGCTGTCAATCAAACCAGAAAAGTCAGGTGGCAGCCTGAATATAAATTGCACTTTAAATAGACCAGTCTATTCTTACCAAAGCAAAAATAGACCACATCTAGAAAAATCCCCTGTTGATAAATCTACCTAATAGACTCTTATCAAAATATACACTGGTTTAAACTGCGCACAACAGCCAATCACAGCTCCTCTTTCATTTGACTAGAGCTGAAAGCTGAGCTGTGATTGGTTGCTGTGGGCAGTTTACACCAGTCTATATTTTACACCCTTTGATAAATCTCCCCTATAAGATCTAATACCCTGATACCATTATACTGCCAATAAATTAAATAAAATCCATTATTAAAAAAGAAAATCTAGAGTGCTCATAGTGAAGTAGCTTCCCAATGTACACAAGCCTGTAGACTGTAAAAGTCCTAACACACAGTTGCATCCAGTCACTCCCAGGTGATATCTTCATTGATTGGAGTCATCCACTTATCCTTTTTATCCCATTATTTCTGATGGATCTGTCGGACAAACATTTTAGGCTTATTGCTCCAGCTCCATCCTGACTTCTATGTAAACTCTTTATTGCCTCATATAGTAATGATGCACAGTCTGTGCCTTCATACAGTGCTTAAGCCCCTGTGCCCCATACAACAATTAAATATGCCACCATATATATGCACCCCTATATGTCTTTTTATGGTATTTTGCCCCACTCTGTCTCTTTACAGTACTAGGCCCACCTTTGTCCTTCCATACAGCAGTTACACCCCCTCTTTGCTCAATTTAATAGTTAGGTCACTCTGTGCCCTCATAGCATTTGACCCACTTCTGCGCCCCCACAGAGTATCAGGCCCACCTTTGTGTCCTCCTACAATAGTTAGGGCCCTCTCTTCCCGTATAGCACCTATGTGCCCCTTGTATAGTATAAGGTCATCTCAGTGACCCGCAATAGTTAGGCCCCTCTTTAACCCCATTTAGTATAAGGCCCACTTCTTTGCCCCAATACAGTATTATGCTCCCTTTGGCCCTCATATAGTATAGTTGTATAGTAGCCCACCTTTTCCCCCCCATACAGTATTAGGCCCACCACTAGTCGCTATATAGTAGTTAAACCTATCTCTGACCCCCATATAGAAGCCTCTCTGTGACATAAATATAAAACCTAAGCCCCCTCTGTGACACATTAAAAAAGACCCACCTGTCACACTACTCCACCACAGCTCCTTCCTTTTCTTTGTCATTTTCCATTACAGAGAAGCAGAGAGTACAGAAGCTGCCTGCACCTTAAGCTTTCCACTGCCAAGCCATGTCCCTTTTTAACTCTGTGTGCACCTTAAGGGTATATTCACACGGGCGGGCTCGCAGCGAGATTCTCGCTGCGAGCCCGGCAGGTCCTGTCAGTTCCCATAAACTACATACTTGCTGCGGTCTAAACGACCGCAGCGAGTATGTAATTATACCGCGCTTAACCCCTTCTACTCCCGCCGGCTCCCCCGCTGTAAGCAGCATACATTACCTGTCCTTGCTGCACGGGTCCGGCGTCCTGCTCTCCCGCCCGGCCAATCAGTGGCTGCGGCTGGGCAACACACTAATTGGCCGGACGGGAGAGCAGGACGCCGGACCCGTGCAGCAAGGACAGGTAATGTATGCTGCTTACAGCCGGCGGGAGTAGAAGGGGTTAAGCGCGGTATAATTACATACTCGCTGCGGTCGTTTAGACCGCAGCAAGTATGTAGTTTATGGGAACTGACAGGACCTGCCGGGCTCGCAGCGAGAATCTCGCTGCGAGCCCGCCCGTGTGAATATACCCTAAAAGCACACACAGTTCGAACCTGCAATCACGTCGTTGAAGTTGCTTGTCTTTCAACATGTTGAAAGACAAACGACTCATACAGCAACTATCTACTGCTGTCTCTTAATGTTTACAATTTTGTTGTTTGTGTACTTTTTACAATAAAGCAAATGGTTTTAATGGAAACTAGCCTCATTGCTTTTCTGGTATAAAAATTGATATAGAGGTGTTAATGTTTTGAGGTAGTCTGGACATAATGGGATATTTGAGATTATTGTTGTTTGTCCAGGTGGGATAATAAGTGTAATTCATGGAATAGGAGCGGCGGTAGCAAAGAGATCTCTGTTTCACTGCACTGATAACCCCTGACCTCTGTTCTTTGCCTGCTGCGATCAAGTAGGAACATGTGCAGAGCTCTGTGCAGAGGTCAGGGGTTATCAGGGCATCAGCAGTAAAGCAGATATCTCTTTGTCTTCTAAACTTTGAGTCACTTACACACTGCAGTACATAAGGGGATAGGCAAAATGTAGTCCGCACCTGCACCTATATATTTAACCATAAGCGCTCCTAATGGGCCCGTATAGTTAAATACAGTGGACTGACTGAGCAAGCAGCCATATATATATATATATATATATAAATAAATAAATCAGAAGAATACCGCAGCACTCATGGGATAGAATTCAACACAACGTGCTTATTTCCCCAAACCGCGACGTTTCGCTCTCCACACTGAGAGCTTTTTCAAGCAGTGGACCACTGCTTGAAAAAGCTCTCAGTGTGGAGAGCGAAACGTCGCGGTTTGGGGAAATAAGCACGTTGTGTTGAATTCTATCCCATGAGTGCTGCGGTATTCTTCTGATTTATATCACTTTTACCGGGCGGTCACTGGTATATACCGCCTGACACCACATTCATCGCTACACGAGTGCTGCATTCATTCTGAATTTCTCTTATATATATATATATATATATGCACAGTGCTTTGTGTTGTGCGTAGGGGAGGGGGGCCCTTACATTTTTTTGCTATGGGGCCCTGTCAATCCTAGCTACTCCTCTGATTAAAACAAAACTAGTTGAAAGGGAACCCACACCACTGTATTGCACCTATCCGTGCTGCCAATTTCCAGATGCCATCACACAAGCATTGCATACATATCTGTAGCGATACTATGTGATCCAGGCATCTTCAGTAAAAAACATTGTTTATTCCAGGCACAAAGACGGGACTGTGAGACTATCAACTCCTGCCCCACTCTCAGGCTGCTCCAGCTCTTCCAGCTGTCAATCAAACCAGAAAAGTCAGGTGGCAGCCTGAATATACAGCATTGGCCGAAGAATGGGGTCGGAGCAGACAGTCACAGACCCGCCTCAGTGACACTGTCAGCCCAGAATAAGCAACTTACTGAAGATGCTGGATCATACAGTACTGCTAAAGGTACTGTATGTATGAGATGTTCGCGAGATCGTAATCTGGCAGCATGGATATATTCATGTTTGTGCTGTCGGTTTCCTTTTAAGATGCTAAAGAAATTCGGAAATCTGTTAAGCTACTCTTTAGCTTTGGCTTCCATCCTTTGTGGTCTAGTGGCAGGATGCGATTGCGGTAGGGTCCTAGCCGGGCAAAAAAAAATGCAAACGTGCAAAATTGTTGAATTTTGGTCACGTCAAATCTGGAAAAATTGTAATAAAAAGTGATCAAAAAGTCGCATCTACACAAGCAAGCTGTCAAAAGAAAGTACAAATTATGTCACCAAAAATAACACCTCAAATAGCCCCATAAACCAAAAAATTTAAGCATTATAAAGATGGTAATAGAGCAATTTTAACCCCTTAACAACGGATGACGTATATTTCCACCATTTCACCCCGTCCCACCCACTATATATATTCATAACTGCATACTGGGTTCTATACACAGTGGTTGTGCAGGGAAGCAGTTCTTTTGGAGAGCGCTGCTGATCCTCCGGGAGGTTTCTAGAGACATAAGTATTTATCTTATACGTACGTCCTGAGGGACCTCCGAGAGGTTCGGCAACGGCCCGGGGTATTAAGTCCGACGGGACTGCTTCCCTGCGCAGCTGCTGTGTATAGAGCCCACTATGCAGTTATGAATATGCATAGTGGACAGAACAGGAGGGGGCGGGCTGGGCGGGCCTCGGCAATGCTCTCCGAGCAATGCCCTAAATGCTCTTAAGCAAGTTAGAATAAGAGCATTAAGCGATTTAGCTGTCAAACATGACAGTTGCATTTAAAAGTCCTCTATGGGCTTTTTCCTGGGGTCTAGTGGATGCGATCGCGGAGGGGGGATCCCATCATCTTACCGGCCCGGGCCTCAGCGTCATAATGACACTGATACTGGCTTGGTATTCTATTGATCTGGTCTGCAGCAGACCAGACCAAAAGAGCACCGATCTCATCGAGAGATCAGTGTAGGTATATTAGAAGTCCCCCAGGGGGACTTCTAATTAATGTATAAGTTTAAAAAAATCATTTTTTTATTATAAAAAAAAAAAAAACCTCTCCTAATAAAATTCTGAATCACCCCCCTTTTCATAAATAAAAATAAGTAAATAAACATATTTTATATCGCCGCATGCGTAATCGCCTGAACTATTAAATTATCCCATTCCTCATCTTGCACGGTAAATGGCGTAAGCTCAAAAACCCCAAAAAAGTGCAAAATTGTGCATTTTTGGTCGCATCTCATCCAAAAAGTGTCACATACACAATCAAGGTATCGATAGAAAGTGCAGATCATGGCGCAAAAAATGACACCTCACACAGTCCCATAAACCAAAGGATAAAAGCATATAAGCCTGGTCATAGAGCAATTTTAAGGAAGACTTTCTGTAAAAGGTTTTATTTTTTTAAAAGCCATCAAATAATATAAAAGTTATGCAAGTTGCATATCGTTTTAATAGAACCGACTTGAGGAAAATATTTAACAAGTCGGTTTTACCATAGGGCGAACGGCGTAAAAACGAAACCCCCCAAATTAAAAAAAAAAATGTTTGTTTTATTCAATTTCACAGCGCATATAATTTATTTCTGGTTTTGCAGCGTATTTATGCAAAAATGAAGTCTGCCATTGCAAAGTAAAGTTAGTGGCGCCAAAAATAAGAGCTCATGTGGGTTTGTAGGGGAAAAAATAAAAGCGCTATGGCCTTTGCAACACGAGGAGGAAAAAACGAAAACGCAAGAATAAAAATTGGCTCCGTCATTAAGGGGTTAAATATTTTTCTTTTTTTTTTTTAAAGGTTTTAATTTTTTAAAAGCAGTCAGAAAAAATATGTTATTTAAATTGTCTATCATTGTTTTAACATAGAGCAAACATTGTAAGCACGAAGCCCCCTGAAATGAAAAAAATAATTATTATTTCACAGTGCAAATAATTTAATTTATGAAAAAAAAATCATGTTTTTAAAAAGTACAATTAGTTTTGCACAAAATAAGGGTCCATGTTGCTCTGTAGGTGAAAAAATTCAAGTGCTATGGACTTTTCAACATGAGAAGGAAAAAGCAAAAAAAAAAAATTAACTGGCTTTGTCATATCAGATATGTTTTTATTCCTTATTAGCTTTTCATATATTATAATAAGCAAGTATTACAATATGGATTACATTATGGAGGTAAAAATAACATAAAATCTAAAACCATGCGGTACAAGAGGGGAGGAAGACACTGTCACTATGTCCAGTGTACATTTTAATTTGACAGTCTATTAATCCTTTAGCTGAAGTCTAGATAACAAGATTATTATTCGTTGTAGAAACTTTTTTTCGACTTCTGCAAGAAAATGCATTTCTTTTAAGATTTCAATCTAATTTTTTTTAAACTCCCATAACAATTATTTCTTTCTTTAGATAGGGCTGTAATGGTTATTGTTCTTTCACACTTATAAACAGCATGTACTCTGTAATTCTGTTCCATTTTTATTGTGGTTGTTCAATTTAAGGCAATCTCTATAAAATTCTATAGACAATGGCAGGGATGTCATTCTACATAATGATCAGTTGTTATAGAGTGGTCACTAGTAAAATCTTCCAAGGTTTAATAATATATAGTCTGTACATTATGTGATATTTAACACTGGATAAATAAGACATCTCTCTCAATGGTGGTAAATGAAAGACAATTACAGTGTCTTACATCTTGATGTTTCAGAACATTATTTTGTGGCTGGCAGCAAACAAATGATTACACGATCATAACAATGTTGCACTGAAGGCAAAAAAAAATTAGATTTTTAAATGAACTAATAAAAGTGCGGATATATTGCGATTCTAACCTCAGAAGCCTTTCTGAAAACATAATTAAAAACTAATTTCAATTAAAAATGCAGGTAACCTTACTTACTCAAATAACTTAGACTGCATTCACTTTGACGCAGTGTGTTTTTATTTAATGTTACTTACCAAATCAGGAACTAGATGCTTAAAGAGACCCTGTCAGCAGGTTTATGGTGCCCTATCTAAATGGTAACATAAAGTAGTGTCAGAGAAGCTGAACAGAATGATGTATCACTTTTTGTGATTGTTCTGTGCAGCTGATTCTGAGATATCTTTCTGAATAACGTGGACAATAAGTAGTCCTCTCCATTATAAGAGGACCAGTAGTCCTAAATATTTATGAGAAGCAGAAAACTCCGCTCACGTGCTGCTGATTGGCAGTTATCCATTATCAATCACATTACAGCGTATGGATCTACGGCTCTAGTGTATACACACTGTATACTGTACTCTACGACGGTGGTTCTCCACATAATTGACAGGTCTATTTTATGCAGCTGCTATTCAATGAACAGCGGCTGCACAAGATAGCCTGTGCTCCCAGTGTAAAGTGCGGCTCCTGGACATACTTTACACTGTGGTCTATGGTTAATTGGAGCATGCGCACACCCGAATGTGCCCACATTCCATTTGAAGTCAAATGTTGTTCATCTGGCCAATACTGCAGTATCAGCCAGGTGAACATGTGAGACAGCGGCCATTATTTGACACGGCCATTCTTGCCATGTGTGAACATCGCTATAGAAGGTAGTGTGACCTCTAATTTTGAAGAAACTTATAGAATGACTAGAAGAATGGCCAGATTTAGCATAGAGTCCTTCTATTGGGGAAGGGTGGAGACAAATGTGATACATACATGTAAATATTTATATTCTTCATTTTTGCCAGGAAGTATGTTTGAAGCATAGTGTGCATGGTAAAAGCTATGTTCACAGCTGATTCCTCTCTAGGTGTTGTTTTTGACTGATACTGAATTATAACCACACTACACAGACTGATACCACTACTATACAAGGGACAAATAATATTGCCACACAGTGACCATTACTATAACCACCACTTAGTGATTGGATTATATCATCATTCTAAAACTGAACAAAAATCACTATATATAGAGCAATATCTCCCCAAACAGTGCCCCTGTAGTGGTGATCCTAGCTTTATACAGGTTCTGCAGACAGGAAAAGATGTAACATTGTTGTTAAATCCAGTGAGAGGGCAGAGTGAGAGGTTGTTAATGCCCCCCCCCCAAATACATAATTACTCCTATACATAGGTAATCTCATTATTAGATAGGTAATCCCCCATTAAGTTTATGTCCCCAGCAGGTAGGTAATTCCCATAATTAGGCAGGTACCACCCCCATAGTTATATATCACCAGTAGGTGGGCAGGATGGGGAGGGAGACAGGCATGGGGTTAGTTAAGTTTCTGACAGTTTAGGTTTCAGTGCTGAGACCTCCGCTGATCTCTTCGATAGAGCCGGAGAAGTAAGGATATAATAAAACTTTGCAGCCCCTCTCCCGCAATTAGATAGCCAGAGCACCGAGCCAGGGAGTGAAGCAAGGGATCTCGTCACTGAGATCCTGACCAATCAAAACTTTTGACTTGTCTGTGTGGCATTTTAAAAATGTATTTAAAACTCAGGAATGCTTCCAAAAAAAACCATGCTGTTGCTGAGAGCCAAGATAAACCATGTGTTTTATTTATAAAACAATAGTTCCTAAGCCCTGAAAATGTGTAGCACTAATTCCATTAACAATATTTATGGCCACAGCTGCTCTTGTTGTACATATAAAATCCAACCTCCTAAATGAAAACACATAAGTCATATTACCATACAGAGCATAAAGAATGCCTTCATAATATGTCATAAAACTGCTAACATACAGCGCATGGACACTAAGACATTATAAAAAGCATAGAACAGCACAGAATATAATGGCATACAGCACATAAATGAAACCACCATATAGTACATAAATGAAGACACAATAAAGTGCCTAATTAATACTGCCATATAGTACATAAATACTATTCTCTCCTGTTATCTAAATGGAAGACAATCTATCTAACATTTTCTAATAACATATATCTAATAGTCTGGAAAAAAAAAAAGTTTTACGTATCTAACCAGAGATAGGCGAATCTACAGTAGGAATGAAGCAAATCGCTTAGTTCCTATCTGCATTATGCTCATCAGGCTGCAGGCTTTAAAGTCTGCTCTGCTCCATGTTGCTCCTCCCCTGGTGCTGGGAAAAGATGGATCCATTCCTGGGAAACTGGGAGAAGCTTCCCAGGACTGGATCCAGCTTCTCCCAGCACCCGGGGAGGAGCGTCACAGACTTCAAAGTCTGCAGCCTGATAAGCAGAATGCCGATAGGAACAAAGCGATTTATTGCTACTGTAGATTCACTCATCTCTATATCTAAATGTAATTATTAATAATAATAACAACAACAACAATAATAATAATAACAATAACAATAATAAATATTTTACTTGTTTAACCCCTTAAGGACAGAGCCTGAAATGGCCTTAATGACAGACAAATTTTATGAATATGACCAGTGTCACTTTAGTCATTAATAACTTCGGGATAATTTTACCTATCCGGCTGATTCTGAGATTGTTTTCTCGTGACATATTGTACTTTGCATTTCTGGTAAATTGGAGTCGATACTCATAACAAATCTTTATAAAAAAAAACAAATAATGTGAAAAAATGTGAAAAAATGCATTTTTCCAACTTTGAAACTTTTTTGCGTATACAGAAAGTGGTTATACCACATAAATTATATATTAAATAGCATTAGCAACATGTCTACTTTATGTTGGCGACATTTATTAAACTATCTTTCATTTTTTTTAGACGATAGGAAGCTTAAAACATTAGCAGCAAATTTCCAAATTTTCAGTAAAATTTCAAAATCAGATATTTTTAGGGACCTGTTCAGGTATAAAGTGTATTTGAGGGGCCTGTATGTTAGAAAGCCCCACAAAGCACCCCATTTCAGAAACTGCACCCCCCAAACTCTGCAAAAGCACATCCAGAAAGTGTTTTAACCCTTTAGGGGAGTCACAGAAATAAAAGCTAAGTGTGTAAGGAATTTGAAAATTTTAATTTTCTGTGCAGAGATTTTATTGTAATCCAATATTTTTCATAATTATAAACCTATTACCAGAGAAATGCACCCCAATAATTATTGCCCCGTTTCTGCAGTTTATAGAAATACCCCATATGTGGCCCTATTGCGCTATTTGACACAACCACAAGCCTCAGATATAAGGGAGCGCCTAGTGCATTTCAACGCCTCCGTTATATTTGGTCATTTCTGACTGTACCACTTCAGGTTGGCAGAGGCTCTGGGGTGTCAAAACCTAAAAAACACCCCTAAAGGGACACCATTTAGAAAACTACACCCCTCAAGGAATGTAACAAGGGGTGCGGTGAGCATCTGCACCCCACAGGTGCTTCACAGATTTTCCGAACAATATGGCGTGAAAAAAGAAAAATTTATTTTTTACACTAAAACGTTGTTCTAGCCTTCAATTTTTCATTTTCTTAAAGGGATAAGAGGCAAAAAAAGACAAAAAATGTGTAGCGCAGTTTCTCCCGAGTACAGAAATACCCCACATGCGGCGATAGAGTGCCAAGGGGGCGCAGGACGAGCCTCCAAAGGGAAGGAGCGCCAATTGGCTTTTGGAAGCTGGATTTCACTGGAAAGGATTTCAAGGGCCATGTCGCATTTACAGAGCCCTCGTGCTGCCAAGACACTGGAAACCCCCCACAAGTGATTCCATTCTGGAAACTACACCCCTCAAGGAATCTAACAAGGGGTGCAGTGAGCATATGGACCCCACTGGTGACGGGCACAAATGTGGAACAATGTGACGTGAAAGGGAAAAATTTCATTTTTTCACTTTCATGGCACAAATGTGCCCGTCATCAAGGGGTCCATATCCTCACTGCACCCCTTTTTAGATTCCCTGAGGGGTGCAGTTTCCAGAATGGGGTCACTTGTGGGGGGTTTCCAGTGTTTTGGCAGCACGAGGGCTCTGTAAATGCGACATGGCGTTCATCATCCATTCTAGCCAAATCCAACCTCCAAAATCCAAATGGCGCTCCTTCCCTTCGGAGGCTTGCCCTGCACCCACATGGCGCTTTATGTCCACATGTGGGGTATTTACGGACTCGGGGGAAATTGCTCTACACATATTGTGTGTTTTTTTTCTCTTTTAACCGCTTGTGAAAATGATAAATTCAAGGCTAAACCAACATTATAGTGTAAAAAATGTAATATTTCATTTTCACGCCACATTGTTCCACATTTGTGCCCGTCACCAGTGGGGTCCATATGCTCACTACACCCCTTGTTACATTCCTTGAGGGGTGTAGTTTCCATAATGGGATCACTTGTGGGGGGTTTCAACTGTCTTGGCAACACAGAGGCCTTTTGAATGCAACATGGCCCCTCAAAATCCATTCCATCCAAATCCAGCCTTCAAAAACGAAATGGTGCTCCTTCCCTTCGGAGGCTTACCCTGCACCCGCATGGCGCTTTATGTCCACATGTGGGGTATTTACGGACTTGGGGGAAATTGCGCTACACATTTTGTTTTTTTTCTCCTCTTTTAACCCCTTGTGAAAATGATATATTCAAGGCTAAACCAACATTATAGTGTAAAAAATGTAATATTTCATTTTCACGCCACATTGTTCCACATTTGTGTCCGTCACCAGTGGGGTCCATATGCTCACTACACCCCTTGTTACATTCCTTGAGGGGTGCAGTTTCCATAATGGGGTCACTTGTGGGGGGTTTCAACTGTCTTGGCAACACAGGGGCCTTTTGAATGCAACATGGCCCCTCGAAATCCATTCCATCCAAATCCAGCCTTCAAAAACCAAATGGCGCTTCTTCCCTTCGGAGGCTTACCCTGCACCCGCATGACGCTTTATGTCCACATGTGGGGTATTTCCGTACTCAGGGGAAATTGCTCTACACATTAAATGTTTTTTTTTATCTTTTAACCCCTTGTGAAAATGAAAAAACATGACAAGATTAATGATTTAGAATAAAAATTTTACAAAAATTACACTAAATGTTTGTCTAGCCTTGATTTTTTTCCATTTCCACAAGGGGTTAAAAAAGAAAATGAACAGAAAACGAGTAGGGTAGTGTCCCCTGAGTACGAAAATACCCCACATGTGGGCATAATGTGCCATATGGGCACAGGGCAAGTCACCAAAGGGACAGAGCGCCATTTAGAGGCTGGAATGGAGGATGGAGGCCATGTCGCAATTACAAAGCTCCTGTGCTGCCAGGTGAGTAGAAACCCCCGACAAGTGACCACATTCTGGAAACTACACCCCATAAGGAATCTAACAAGGGGTGCAGTGAGCATATGGACCCCACTGGTGACGGGCACTTACGTAGAACATGTGCCGAGAAAATAAAAAATACAATTTTTTTCATTTTCACGTCCCAAATGTGGCCGTCACCAGGGGGCCATATACCCGCTGCCCCACTTGTTAGATTCCTTATGGGGTGTAGTTTCCAGAATGGGGTCACTTGTGGGGGGTTTCTACTGTCCTGGCCGCACAGAGGCTCTGTAATTGCATCATGGCATCCTCTAATGGGAATGGCGGCCATACCTACTTAGCTGGGGAAAAGGGACCATTCTAATTTATTTGGGGGTATTTGGCCAATTATTGGTTTAGAAGGTTGAAAATGACAGGTGTCCATCAAACTCAACCTGTGTTGATCCAGAGGAAGGCAAAAAACCCTCGTGAGGCAGACGACAGTAGCCTCATCACAGGGAAAAATTCCTTCCCGACTCCATAATGGCGATCAGAATAATCCCTGGATCAACGTGACCCCTGAAATAGGAATAAGGGACAGAATTTAAATAATGTAGAACCCCGATGACGTGTAGTGCGCCTTGGAGCGATCCAGTATGCAGAGGCCGGGGTGATCAGGACAGGTGTCACACTGGAAAATGGTGTCCTTCCTGATCCCCCTGTTACCCCACACTCTGCACTTCTTCTGGGGTCTCCCTTTCTCCAGTGTGGGGGACGTCACCTGGAAAATGTTGTCCTGGTGCGATACGGGGTCCCACATATCCAGAAGCGCTGGGGCCGCTCCATGGCTACTAAATATTAGGGCGCTATTACTACTTCTGATATGTTCGGATCGTGCCGCAAGCTACAGGGCAGCGAGGGACCGGAAGAGGGGGTGCTGGTATAAATGTTATCCCCGTACAGGTGGTGACCTTTATCCAGCAGTGGGAAGATCAGTTCCCGAACGATCTTCCCACTTGTTCCGAGGATGGGGGGGGGAGGGGGCATCTGGGGGCTGGATTCGGGTGTCCCTTCCTACATACACTCTAAGGGTACATGCACACTGCGGAATCGCGACAGATAACCCTTCGTGCATTCCACAGCTGGCACCCGCCGGCGGACTGATGCAGGCGCACGTCTCCACACGTGTTATAGACTCCATTCTATGCACGGGCGGATTCCGCTCTCCGTCCAACGTGTTCATTCTTTGGATGGACGACGGAATCCGCCCGTGCATAGAATGGAGTCTATGACACGGGTAGAGACATGCGCCCGCATCAGTCCGCCGGCGGGTGCCAGCTGCGGAATGCACAAAGGGTTATCCTTCGCCATTCCGCAGTGTGCACGTACCCTAAGGCTGGGTTCACACTATGTATATTTCAGGCTGTATTTGGTCCTCATGTCAGGTCCTCATAGCAACCAAAACCAGGAGTGGATTGAAAACCCAGAAAGGATCTGTTCACACAATGTTGAAATTGAGTGGATGGCCGCCATATAACGGTAAATAACTTCCATTATTTCAATATAACAGCCGTTGTTTTAAAATAACAGCAAATATTTGCCATTAAATGACGGCCATCCACTCAATTACAACATTATGTGAACATAGCCTTTCTGTGTTTTTAATCCACTCCTGGTTTTGGTTGCTATACAGCCTCAAACATACAGCCTCAAATATACGTAGTGTGAACCCAGCCTTAATCTGTAAGTGTACCCTGAGGTACTCTCACACAGTTTGTAGAATTTCACGCCATACCGTCATCTCTTATTGGGACGGTACTGGCGGAAAAGACGTGTCTGGGGGGCAGCGTACGCTACGCTACCCCCAGACACGTCACTGGATGATGAGTATGAATGGAGGAAAGAAGGATCCCCCCATTCATCCTCACTGGCTGTTTCGGTGTCGGAGGCAATAATAACGTATCCCTCTGACGTCGAAAACACCCTAGGGGCCATCTTTATACGGGGATTAGTATATGGGGTATGTAGTGGTGTAGTGTCAAACTTTATTCAATGTAGTGTGGTGTAATGTAGTGTTTTTTACGTGTTTTTTTACAGTAAGTATAAAAAAAAAAACCTACGCCAACAAAGGAGTTGCTGATAAATGCCGCACTTATGTGCGGCACTTATTAGCAGACTGTGGCAGTAGAATATAGAAAAAAAACACCCTACGCCAAAAAGGAGGAGTTGCTGATTAGCAGCGCACTTTCGTGCGATGCTGATCAACACTTAGCGGCGATAGGGTGCGGAAAATAGAAAAAAAAAAATTTGAAAAAAAAAAAAAAAATTTCTACATTCTGAACATCCCTGTAGCTGCTGATAAGTGTATTACACATATCAGCCGCTAGAGGGCAGCAGAGCGCAAAATACGGAAAGAGCCGACGCTGGAGCCGAAAATAGCCGAGAGAAGCCGAACGTGACGTCACGGAAGAAGCCGAAGACCCGAACGAAGACGAGGATGCCGCGAACCCGGAAGACGCCGATCAGGACCCCGGGACAGGTGAGTAATGTACAAATACCTGCTCTGGACCCCTCGGCTACCTAGCTGAGGGGTCCAGGGCAGGTATTTACTATATTGTGGGACTCTGATCGCCGTGCCACCGGCCCGATCGCCGTGAACGGCCAGCCGGCCGTTCACGGCGATCGGGCCGGTGGCACGGCGATCACCATTACTTTTTACAGTAATGGCGGTCGGTGCTGTCCGAGGACGGCACCGACCGCCATTTTTTTTCCGGGTCATCGGGTCGCCGATGACCCGGAAAGGTTCCGATCGCCGCTATTGGCTGATCTGAATTGATCAGCCTATAGCGGCGATCGTAAGCACGGGGGGTGTTAACCACCCCCCGTGCCGTGAAGCTAAGATGGCCTGCTATGATTTATAGCAGGCCATCTTCCCCGACCGCTGTGTGTGAACACGCAGCGATCGGGGAAACATCGGGCGTAAATTTACGCCCTGATGCGCCAAGTACCAGGGCGCGAGGGCGTAAGTTTACGCCCGATGTCGTTAAGGGGTTAAAACCAACACACAAAATCATAAAATAAAAAGAAACTTAATGCTACCTATATATAGTTCTACTATCAGTTTTGTAAGAATTACTTTTCTTTCATTGCCTCACTGTAATATACCCCAGAAGGCCTGGTATACCACTATTACAGGAGTTTTTAAAAAAAATTGGTACAAAATAATTTTTTCAGTTAGTTCAGTTTCAGCTTAAAAAGCCCTGCAGTTCACAACACAAACTTAGGTGGCAGCAGAGGGGCCAGTGTTGCCCGTTACTGCTGCCAACCAACAGATGTCAGAAAATAAAATTAAAAAAACATTTATTTTAAAAAAGTTATATTACAAAGAAATACCTTTATTAAAGCAATGTATTAGCAAAAATAAAATAAAATTTTCTCCATAGTACCCCTTTAATTTGACTAAATGTCAACTGTTTGTGTGTGAAAAACTGTTAAAAATTTGTTCTATAATGTTGATTGTTCAGTGAACTGTACTCTCAAAATATATCATGCCTTATCAAAGTGAACTATAACCATTAATTGGTGCCACTCAGCAATCATGTCTTTAAAAGGGAACTCACAATTAGTGTTGATCGAACTGTTTGAGAAAAGTTAGGTTCGAGAGTTTACTAGTTGTTCAAGTTAGCGTTCGAGCGCCTTTTTTGCCAGTCAATCAGTGCAGAGCAGAAATGTGATTGCTGAGGTGTAGGGGTCTCATTGGCTGCTAAAATCACATGACCTTCTCATATAAAAGTCACTGTGCTGCGTTCTTGGCGCCATTTTCTCCTCATTCAGCGTGCTATGTGGACGTCTGTCTGCACGCCGCCATTTCCATTAATCACTGTGCTGCGTTCTGGGTGCCATTGTCTCCTCACTAACTCACTGACTTACTGTGCTTTACAGACGGCTATTGCAGTGTATCATCTGCCTGCATGCCGCCATTTCGAGTAGTTACTGTGCTGCATTCTGGATGCCATTGTCTCCTCACTCACTTTTCTGTACAGACAGCTATCTCACAGATAGGTAGTGAGATTAGTAATATTACAGAGATAGACATTGAGATTAGAGATATTAGTGGGTGTTTATCAAGGTTACACTAGCATATTTGCAACATGCATTTTCCTGTCCATAGACTATTGCAGTCACAGAAATACTTAGCTTTGGGATTGTAGGCTGCATATTTGAATTGCCAATTCATACATAGTGCCCAAAAGTGTATTTTGGTCTGCTGACATCTGTTATACATTAATTAAACGTACATCTCATTTGTGTACGTGCATTTGTTTTGTGATTACAGCTGTATTCCTTTAAGATGAAAAAGGTCCTCTGTCCATCAGGAAAAATAGGAAATAGTAGACATCTGTTATACAGTAATCAAACGTACATTTCATTTGTGTACGTGCATTTGTTTAGTTATTACAGCTCTATTCCTATAAGCTGAAAAAAGTCCTCTGTGCGTCAGGAAAAATACAAAATAGTAGACCTCTGTTATACAGTTATTAAATGTACATCTTGTTTGTGTACGTGCATTTGTTTAGGTATTACAGCTCTATTCCTATAAGCTGAACTGTGAACTGTGCATTATTAGACTCCTCCACACCTACAGCCCTCCAACTGGTACTGTAGGATTAAATAATTCTTAACATGTGCTTGGATGATTTGGGGCATGTGAGAAAAATATGCAGCAAGGTGGATGATAAAAAGGAATGGAAAAAAATAAAGACAAACACTGCATACATAAATAACATTTTAATTAATAAAAAAAAGAATTTTTAAGAAAAGTAAAAAAAAAAACCATAACTCTGCCTTTGGCGTCGCCTTGCCAGCATTGCCTGCATTTCTGTAAGCTCAAGTTGCAGGCCTCTCAGCCAGGTGGACATGCGCCGGCATGCTGCCTCCAATTCAAAGTCCATGGGTATTTCTGTTGAGGTACAAAAAGTTATATAATTAGTAAGATAAACTATAATGTTCTACTCTTTCACTGCCTTGATTAACCCGATAATAACACACGGATGTGATTTAACTTGCACTCTGTGTGGGCTTTATATAGAAATATACAAACATAGAAGATTGTCAGCAGAAAAAGACCACTGGGTCCACCTAGTCTGCCCTATTAGTATTTCCCTTTTAATTATCTTGGGATAAATATATGTATACACCAGGCAGGTCATTATAGATTTACCAATTACATCTACTGAAAGTTTCCTCAAAGCATCTAGTACTCATTCCGTAAAGTAATATTTTCTCACGTTGCTTCTGATCTTTCGCCCAACTAACCTTTTGTTCTTGAGTTCAGTTGTTTCCTAAAAGCACTTTCCTCTTGAACCTCATTTGCTCCTTAAACATAGATAAAGATTTCATATCATGTCCCCCCCCCTTTCCCTTCTTTCCTCCAAACTATATAGATTCTGTCAGGATCGAAAGAACTAACAGGACAAGACAGTGGGCCCTAGGTCTGTACCCACCCCATTGTCCCTACCTACTTGCCTCAATCGGCCCTAGATGGCCGTGGACAACCACAAAGACGTTCCCTGTACTGAAATACATGGAACACAAAACTAGACAGACAGACAACACAATAAGGAATAGAAAACAGGCCAAGTCAGAACCAAATGGGCAGCGCAGTACAAAGTCAGAAGGCAATCGAATAGTAAAGGTCAGGTGGGAGGTCAGATAACAAGGCAAACAGCGGGAATTAGAAGGGGTACGCAGGAATAGACACAGTGGAGCTGGGACCAGGGTATTAACCTAAAAGCCAGCGATCAGTAAATGACCGCTGACTCTTTAAATAAAGGACCAGGAGCCAGGAACAGAACGTGATTGGTCCGGACTCCTGAGTCCTGATCAAACACACATGTAAAGTTTGCAAACTGGGTGGCAGAGACTTCTGTCACTCAGCCTGAGCCTAACACTGCCCAGCTGAGCACTACTTTGCTTTGAGTCTTTGGAGCCTGCGGCGCCGCTGGTAGCCAGGGACGCCGTCAGGTCTCCATGATGTCACACAGTCCCAGCAGGGAGGATGGCGCCGCAACCCGGAAGCTGGGATCTGCGCTGGACCGCGGTTAGGTAAGTTCCTGACTGATTCACATCCTCCAAGTCTTTCCTGGTAGGTGTTATGCCTGACACCCTCCACCATTTTTGTTGTTCATCTTTGGACCTGCTCAATTTTATCAATATCCTTGTTTAAGTGAGTTCTCAAGAACTGGGCACAGTAATCCAGATGTGGTCTCACTAGAGCTCTATACAGCATAATCAGGGGTTATTTTTAGGGTATGGCTGGGGAAGGGGTGTAAATAGAGGCTGCTGGTCACTTTCCTCCCTGGTTCCATCACCAGGTCCCGGATCGCGCCGCCCCGTTCTCTTGTCCGGCTCAGCTCAGCTATTCAGCGGCCAAGGCGGGACTCTGACCTCTAAATGGCTCAGCTGCCTTGAGACGTCATGTCTCAAGCCGCAGGACAGACCAGGAAGCAGCGGCAGAAGGAGAGAACGGGGCGGCGTGATGCGAGACCCTGCGATGGACCTGGGGAGGCAAGTGACTGATGACCTTTATTTCAACCCCTTCCCCAGCCACATCCTAAAAATAACCCCCGCCTGGAGTACCCCTTTAAGCCGCATTTAAAGGAGTGAACAAGTTGTTCACTCCTGATGAAGTTATGGGAACATAACGGAACGTGTGGGGTTTAGGTGGTATTGTACCAGGATAGCTGCATGATATACAACCTGTGATTTCAGTTTAGGGCACTTGGTACTTTGTGAATTCACCTGCTGCTATATTGTATATATTTATTTATTGCATTTATTTATTGCATTTGTTGATCGTTTTGGTGTACAACTTACATGCTAGCTGTTCAAATATGCAAAACAGGAGTCCGTGGAGCCTCGGTTGCGAGTCTCAAAACACGGGATAGCCAGATATCTCTAGCCTGTTGCCACGGGGTGCCTCCATGATAGGGAGAGCACCACACCACCCTGATAAATAGCCCCTTAAGTCCCACTCGGTTGCGAGTATTGGAACATAAATAGGGAAAACACCAGGGTGGCCCCTTTTTGTCAATGTCAAACTCAAGGTGTGAGTATTGCGATCATGACAAGGGCTTGCCAAGGCAGGCTTCCATCCACAGACAGCCGTTTCGGGGTTTTTGCCCCTCGTCAGTGTGGAGTAGGATTCTGGCTAGTTGGGGCAATATCAAATCGACCAACAAAACACAGTTATCACTGAACTCAAGGAGAACAGTGAAAAAAATTCCAATGAAGTACTCAAGAGTCTCCACTGATGCCCCCCAAAATTTAAATATGCAAAACAGGAGTCCGTGGAGCCTCGGTTGCGAGTCTCAAAACACGGGATAGCCAGATATCTCTAGCCTGTTGCCATGGGGTGCCTCCATGATAGGGAGAGCACCACACCACCCTGATAAATAGCCCCTTAAGTCCCACTCGGTTGCGAGTATTGGAACATAAATAGGGAAACCACCAGGGTGGCCCCTTTTTGTCAATGTCAAACTCAAGGTGTGAGTATTGCGATCATGACAAGGGCTTGCCAAGGCAGGCTTCCATCCACAGACAGCCGTTTCGGGGGTTTTGCCCCTCGTCAGTGTGGAGTAGGATTCTGGCTAGTTGGGGCAATATCAAATCGACCAACAAAACACAGTTATCACTGAACTCAAGGAGAACAGTGAAAAAAAATTCCAATGAAGTACTCAATCAAGAGTCTCCACTGATGCCCCCCAAAATTTAAATATGCAAAACAGGAGACCGTGGAGCCTCGGTTGCGAGTCTCAAAACACGGGATAGCCAGATATCTCTAGCCTGTTGCCACGGGGTGCCTCCATGATAGGGAGAGCACCACACCACCCTGATAAATAGCCCCTTAAGTCCCACTCGGTTGCGAGTATTGGAACATAAATAGGGAAAACACCAGGGTGGCCCCTTTTTGTCAATGTCAAACTCAAGGTGTGAGTATTGCGATCATGACAAGGGCTTGCCAAGGCAGGCTTCCATCCACAGACAGCCGTTTCGGGGTTTTTGCCCCTCGTCAGTGTGGAGTAGGATTCTGGCTAGTTGGGGCAATATCAAATCGACCAACAAAACACAGTTATCACTGAACTCAAGGAGAACAGTGAAAAAAATTCCAATGAAGTTCTCAATCAAGAGTCTCCACTGATGCCCCCCAAAATTTAAATATGCAAAACAGGAGTCCATGGAGCCTCGGTTGCGAGTCTCAAAACACGGGATAGCCAGATATCTCTAGCCTGTTGCCACGGGGTGCCTCCATGATAGGGAGAGCACCACACCACCCTGATAAATAGCCCCTTAAGTCCCACTCGGTTGCGAGTATTGGAACATAAATAGGGAAACCACCAGGGTGGCCCCTTTTTGTCAATGTCAAACTCAAGGTGTGAGTATTGCGATCATGACAAGGGCTTGCCAAGGCAGGCTTCCATCCACAGACAGCCGTTTCGGGGTTTTTGCCCCTCGTCAGTGTGGAGTAGGATTCTGGCTAGTTGGGGCAATATCAAATTGACCAACAAAACACAGTTATCACTGAACTCAAGGAGAACAGTGAAAAAAATTCCAATGAAGTACTCAATCAAGAGTCTCCACTGATGCCCCCCAAAATTTAAATATGCAAAACAGGAGTCCGTGGAGCCTCGGTTGCGAGTCTCAAAACACGGGATAGCCAGATATCTCTAGCCTGTTGCCACAGGGTGCCTCCATGATAGGGAGAGCACCACACCACCCTGATAAATAGCCCCTTAAGTCCCACTCGGTTGCGAGTATTGGAACATAAATAGGGAAAACACCAAGGTGTGAGTATCTCCATGGCATCAGTGGAGACTCTTGATTGAGTACTTCATTGGAATTTTTTTCACTGTTCTCCTTGAGTTCAGTGATAACTGTGTTTTGTTGGTCGATTTGATATTGCCCCAACTAGCCAGAATCCTACTCCACACTGACGAGGGGCAAAAACCCCGAAACGGCTGTCTGTGGATGGAAGCCTGCCTTGGCAAGCCCTTGTCATGATCACAATACTCACACCTTGAGTTTGACATTGACAAAAAGGGGCCACCCTGGTGTTTTCCCTATTTATGTTCCAATACTCGCAACCGAGTGGGACTTAAGGGGCTATTTATCAGGGTGGTGTGGTGCTCTCCCTATCATGGAGGCACCCCGTGGCAACAGGCTAGAGATATCTGGCTATCCCGTGTTTTGAGACTCGCAACCGAGGCTCCACAGTCTCCTGTTTTGCATATTTAAATTTTGGGGGGCATCAGTGGAAACTCTTGATTGAGTACTTCATTGGAATTTTTTTTCACTGTTCTCCTTGAGTTCAGTGATAACTGTGTTTTGTTGGTCGATTTGATATTGCCCCAACTAGCCAGAATCCTACTCCACACTGACGAGGGGCAAAAACCCCGAAACGGCTGTCTGTGGATGGAAGCCTGCCTTGGCAAGCCCTTGTCATGATCGCAATACTCACACCTTGAGTTTGACATTGACAAAAAGGGGCCACCCTGGTGGTTTCCCTATTTATGTTCCAATACTCGCAACCGAGTGGGACTTAAGGGGCTATTTATCAGGGTGGTGTGGTGCTCTCCCTATCATGGAGGCACCCCGTGGCAACAGGCTAGAGATATCTGGCTATCCCGTGTTTTGAGACTCGCAACCGAGGCTCCACGGACTCCTGTTTTGCATATTTAAATTTTGGGGGGCATCAGTGGAGACTCTTGATTGAGAACTTCATTGGAATTTTTTTCACTGTTCTCCTTGAGTTCAGTGATAACTGTGTTTTGATGCTAGCTGTTCAGCTTAACTAATTGCTTTGTCCTGGTACTGTGGCGTTACCCCAATGATTGTGGGGGCCGCTAGTTTTTGTGCTTGACTTATGAGGTCAAATTTTAAAGTGTTTTATACACTGTTTGTGGTGCTGAAAATAAAGATTTCAATTTGTTCATTCATTATGTGTGTGTGCATCTATTACATAACATATTCTCTTAGTTGTATAGTATCTTAATAGCTAATTAGCGGGTGCAGTGATTGGACTGCACCTGCTAACTGCCGTGGTCCCTGGGTTTGCGGCAGTTCAGAACAGGGTTGCCGTGCAACCCCTCTTTGACCCCCACTGCCCGACCTAGGGTCAATAAGGGGTTAATGTTAAGCAACTTCAATGCCATTATCATGAAAGAAATTTTGGTGGCATTTTTATTTTTAATATTTTTTTTCTAGCTGCTGAGTAGTTTATAAAAAGTAAGAATAACACAAAATGAATACAAACTAAGGGTGGTTTCTCACACACAATGGAACCACAGCGGATTTCACGCTGCAAGATCACTGTGAAATCAGCTGCGATTCCCATACTGTCATTTTGAAAAGGATTACATAGTCGCAGCAGGATTTTCATCTCACTCCGAGTATGTAAACACCGCCCCCCTTAACCTGTGGCGGCCCGGTGAATACTTTAACAGTCTATGCTCCGGCTTGCTTCTGGGGCTCTTGGCATCCTAACATCCCACTCAGCCAATCAGTGGCTGCGGCGGCACAGCACACTGATTAGCTGAGCAGGAATCCAGGGAGCCAGGAGCCACAGAAGCAGCTCACTCCGGGTTAAGGGGCCGGTGATTACATACTCACGGCGGGATAAAAATTGCTGCAAGTATGTTATCCTATTCAAACTGACAGTACAAGAATAACAGCGAATTTCTTTGTGGACTCGCAGCATTAAATCCCCTGCGATTCAGTTATGTGTGAACCCGCCCTTGAGCAATATTTTACTTTAGTCTTCCAAATAACACATTGACTCTTCATTTTCTCAGTAACAATGCCATGGAAAATGCAGCACAACCCTTGTGTGATTTCAGCCCTACCAATAAAGATGAAAGTCCTATTGCTTCTGTGAAAAACATATGGCTCTACAGCAAGACACCTTACATTGTTATCCTTGTAGTACTGAATAGTAATCCGAGTCAGAGTGGCATGATGATTATTGCCCCAGGGAAGTGCTGCTACAGGAGCTATGAACACCCCTAATTTCGAAGGCAAAGCTCATCCATCACTGGCAGCAGTAAATCAATACGAAGACTCACAGACAACATTTCTTTAATTTATCAGTCGCTACAACCACAATTCTGCCAGTTCAATTTGAAATTCATTTGTCAGTCAGATTTGTAATAAACCATGAAACATATTTGATGAGCAGGTTATATTTTTATTTGTTATACAGCAGTTGTGTGTGAACCATAACTACCAAACAGGAACATAATACAGTCAACTAGTAGCAAACAAGACATTAGACAAATTGCTCCATATGTTGCCAAGAACCCAAAATTTCATTTCAGGCTTTTGTAACATATTAAATTCAGAATCAATACAGATTGTGGCTATGTTTCCACATAGTATTTTTGGTCAGTATTTTGCTACCAAAACCAGTAGTGGACTGAAAACACAGAAAGGCTCTGTTCACACACTGTTGAAATTGAGTGGATGGCGTCATTTAATGGCAAATAATGTCCAATGTTTTAAAATAGAGGTTATTTGCCATTAAATGGCGGTCATCCACTCAATTTTAACAGTATGTGAATATAGGCTTTCAGTGTTTTTAATCCACTTCTGGGTTTGGATGCAAAATACTGATTAAAATACTGTGTAGTTTTTTTTTCTTATTCCCTGTTGGTGAAGTTGATAAGTAGTAGCACCATTCACTTTCTTACCAGCAGCTTTATTTTTAAATGTCACTTCTTGCTATACCACAAGACTAATGATGAGCAAATCGCACCGTCTAAATGAAGTAAATCACTTTGTTTGATCGGCAAACAGCTTTTCACTCGCCTGCCTTTCAACTCTGTTCCACTCCCTGCCACTCCTCCCCAGGCCCCAGCTGGATCCAGTCCTGGAAAACTTCCCCCAGTTTTCTACCAATTGGAGTATAGATTATATGGTCTAATGGTGCGTTTACACAGAGAGATTTATCTGACAGATTTTTTAAGGCAAAGCCAGGATTGGATTTGTAAAGAGGAGAAATCACAGTCTTTCCTTTTTAACCTGTTCTCTGTTTATAGTCTGTTCCTGGCTTTGGCTTCAAAGATCTGTCAGATAAATCTGTCTGTGTAAACGCATCATAGCAGGTGGACTGGAATGGAGCTTGTAATTTAGTAATCAACTATATTACAACTAGGCAGAAAAGAAAAATTACAGAGTAATTCTTTAAATAAGTGCTCTTTCTTCCCTGTCAATATAGCAACATAAGAAAAGGCATAATATTACTAAATCAGAGCTGTGTAAAATAAAAAAAAAAAGGCCACAAGTAGGAAGATGCTAACCAAAGCAAAATATATGCTCCTTTATTACCTGAGAGCAGAGGCGGATTAACTTTACCATAGGCCCCGGGCTGTTCAGTAAGCTTGGGCCCCCCCCATCCCATTGTGATTATGGCAACACTAGCATGGTGTTCATAGTACAGGATAAATAATGTCATTATGCCCTGATTTTTGCAAAATTGCGGTATAAAAGCAGCTATTTTTTTTGCAAATCATGGCAGAACTATAGTCAGGAGACAATACACTACTGAAAGTAAAAAACTTTTTGGGTGGCCATGGGCCCCCCAGGAGCTCAAGGCCCCAGGCTACCGCCCGAAACGGACCTATTATAATCTGCTACTGCCTGAGAGCATTAAAGCATAGCTAATTTTTCACTTGCGTTAATATTGTAAGTGCGAACATAAGCTAACTTCTGGATCATTAACAGATTTCCAGGTTCAGCTATTCCACACTCAATTTAAAATAATTTTAAAGGGAAACTATTAGAAGGTTAGAAACATCTAACCTGCTGATATCTCCCTATAGAGTATGAGGCGCTGAGGTTTCTTACCTTCATCCTCAGCACCATTTATGTGGTATTAATTTAACATGTCATTTAACCAATATGCTAATTAGGCATTTTGGGGGCACTGGGGGGTTGGTACACTGGCCTGCCCTCCTAATGAATATCAGCAGATTGGCAATTGGTAAGAGTTGATTGAGCACTTAAATATTCAAGTATTTTTTTAGTGCTTGACTTGAGTACCAAGCCTTATTTAAAACAATGGGACACTCAAGTATTTAGCGCAAAGTGTAGACAGTTTAGACCCCAGGGAGTTAACCCCCAGGAGCCAGACTGTGCTCTGTTGAGGGAGGGAGAAAGGGGTTTAAATTAAACTTACCACTCTGGTATCTTGTATCTTTACTATTGCCACTCAGCCAATCAGTGTCTTCAGCAGTGTCCTGCCTCAGCCGCTGATTGGCTGAGCAATGATAGGGGCGGAACTAACACTGTAGCAGTAGTAGCTCACCAAGGGGCCTGTGTGATGTCCCCTGGTCAGCTGTGCAGGACGTTTTTAGAAATGCCGGGGAAACACTCACCAGCAGGGGGCGACATCACAAAGTACGGAGAGAGAGATTGGCCTGTCAGCTGCTGCACGGCGCATCCTGTGAGGTTGGATGACCTCTGACCCCTAGCCCTCTCCAGCCGGGACCTTGGAGAGACAGCTTCCTCCTCCTGTAAGTGTACACTGTCTCTGATAGGAGGTAGGTGTGTGTGTGTGTGTTTTATTTCTACAGGAGCTGTGACATTATAGGACTACAACCCCCAATGTGGTCTGTCTGCTGTCTGTGCCCCCTCCCCCCAAAGACACAAACAGACGACAACGGGAGTTGTAGTCCTACACTGTCTATATAGAAAGTAGCCCTGTGAATGCACCTCTTGTAAGACAAAAAAAAACAACTTATGCATAGTAGTGCCAGGCTGGATATATATATATATATATATATATATATATATATATATACACATACACACACACACGTATAGTAGCAGGATGAATATATATATATATATATATATATATATATATATATATATATGTGTGTGTGTGTGTGTGTATATATTACGTGCAGTAGCAGGCTGGTAGGTAGGTAGGCAGTTACAATATGGCAATATGGTGGTATCAGGTCTGGTATGGCAGTGTTATCCAGTCAAGTCACAGTATGGTGGTATTGGTCAGGTCTGGTGTAGTGGTGTTTTCCAGTCCCAGTATGGTGGTATTGGTCAGGTCTGGTATAGCGGTGTTATCCAGTCACATTATGGTGGTATCAGGTCTGGTATGGCGGTGTTATCCAGTCACAGTATGGCGGGATCAGGTCTTGTATGGTGGTGTTATACAGTCACAGTATGGTGGTATCAGGTCTGGTATGACGGCGTTATCCAGTCACAGTATGGCAGTATCAGGTCTGGTATGGCGGTGTTATACAGTCACAGTATGGCGGTGTTATACATTCACAGAATGGTGGTATAGTTCAGGTCTGTTATGTTGGTGTTATCCAGTCACAGTATGGTGGTATCAGGTCTGTTATGTTGGTGTTATCAAGTCACAGTATGGTGGTATTGGTCAGGTCTGTTTTGTTAGTGTGATACAGTCACAGTATGGCGGTATTGTTCAGGTCTGGTATGGCTGTGTGCTTTAAATAAGCATTTTCTGAAGCTGTTGCCTACCAATCCTGTGACGAGAATCACTACAGACAATATGCAGATCATTTAAGCAGTTAAAAACCATGTAGAAAAAAATTCAGACAGTGCATGTGGCCAAAACCATGTGTCCATTTCTTCCCCAGTAGGCGGGAGTGGGTGGGGGGAGGGCATTAAAAAGTTTGCTATGGGGCCCAGCCATTTCTAGTTACACCCCTGGCAATGATAGCGCAGATACAAGCTATAAAACCGGAGCAGTAAATATAATTTTGAACACCCCGCCATGGGTATAAGGGGGCATTCAGACGTTTGCAATTTTGCGGACACTACGGATGGGGAAGGCAAGTAACGGCACACAGGAGAACGGGAGACCCCAGAAGAAGTGCAGGGGGATCAGGAAGGACGCCATTTTCCAGTGTGACACCTGTCCTGATCCCCCCGGCCTCTGCATACTGGATCGCTTCAAGGCGCACCACACTTCACTGGGGTTCTACATTATCTAAATTCCGTCCCTTATTCCTATTTCAGGGGTCACGTTGATCCAGGGATTATTCTGATCGCCATTATGGAGTCGGGAAGGAATTTTTCCCCTGTGATGAGGCTACTGTCGTCTGCCTTACGAGGGTTTTTCGCCTTCCTCTGGATCAACACAGATTGAGTTTGATGGACTCCTGTAATTTTCAACCTTATAAACCAATAATTGGCCTAATACCCCCAAATAAATTAGAATTGTCCCTTTTCCCCAGCTAAATAGGTATGGCCGCCATTCCCATTAGAGACTTGCCATGATGCAATTACAAAGCCTCTGTGCGGCCAGGACAGTAAAAAACCCCCACAAGTGACCCCATTCTGGAAACTACACCCCATAAGGAATCTAACAAGGGGGGCAGCGGGGATATGGCCCCCTGGTGACGGCCACATTTGGGACATGAAAATGAAAAAAATTGTATTTTTTATTTTCTCTGCACATGTTCTACGTAAGTGCCCGTCACCAGTGGGGTCCATATGCTCACTGCACCCCTTGTTGGATTCCTTATGGGGTGTAGTTTCCAGAATGGGGTCACTTGTCGGGGGTTTCTACTGTCCTGGCAGCACAGGAGCTTTGTAATTGCGACATGGCCTCCATCCTCCATTCCAGCCTCTAAATGGCGCTCTGTCCCTTTGTTGGCTTGCCCTGTGCCCATATGGCAGATTATGCCCACATGTGGGGTATTTTCGTACTCAGGGGAAACTACCCTACACGTTTTGTGTTCATTTTCTTTATTAACCCATTGTGGAAATGGAAAAAAATCGAGGCTAGACCAACATTTAGTGTAATTTTTGTAAAATTTTTACTCTAAATCATTAACCTTGTCATGTTTTTTTCATTTTCACAAGGGGCTAAAAGATAAAAAAAAACACTAAATGTGTAACGCAATTTCCCCTGAGTACGGAAATACCCCACATGTGGACATAAAGCGCCATGCGGGTGCAGGGTAAGCCTCCGAAGGGAAGGAGTGCCATTTGGTTTTTGAAGGCTGGATTTGGATGGAATGGATTTCGAGGGGCCATGTTGCATTCAAAAGGCCCCTGTGTTGCCAAGACAGTTGAAACCCCCCACAAATGACACCATTATGGAAACTACACCCCTCAAGGAATGTAACAAGGGGTGTAGTGAGCATATGGACCCCACTGGTGACGGGCACAAATGTGGAACAATGTGGCGTGAAAATGAAATATTACATTTTTACACTATAATGTTGGTTTAGCCTTGAATTTATCATTTTCACAAGGGGTTAAAAGAGGAAAAAAGTCCCCCTGAGTCTGTAAATACCCCACATGTGGACATAAAGCGCCATGTGGGCGCAGGGCAAGCCTCCGAAGGGAAGGAGCGCCATTTGGATTTTGGATTTGGCTAGAATGGATGATGAACGCCATGTCGCATTTACAGAGCCCTCGTGCTGCCAAAACACTGGAAACCCCCCACAAGTGACCCCATTCTGGAAACTACACCCCTCAAGGAATCTAACAAGGGGTGCAGTGAGGATATTGACCCCTTGATGACGGGCACATTTGTGCCATGAAAGTGAAAAAATGAAAATATTCCCTTTCACGTCACATTGTTCCACATTTGTGCCCGTCACCAGTGGGGTCCATATGCTCACTGAACCCCTTGTTAGATTCCTTGAGGGGTGTAGTTTCCAGAATGGGGTCATTTGTGGGGGGTTTCCAGTGTCTTGGAAGCACGAGGGCTCTGTAAATGCGACATGGCCCTTGAAATCCTTTCCAGTGAAATTCAGCTTCCAAAAGCCAATTGGCGCTTCTTCCCTTTGGAGGCTCGTCCTGCGCCCCCTTGGCGCTTTATCGCCACATGTGGGGTATTTCCGTACTCGGGAGAAACTGCCTCTTATCCCTTTAAGAAAATGAAAAATTGAAGGCTAGAACAACATTTTAGTGTAAAAAATAAATTTTTCTTTTTTCACGCCATATTGTTCGGAAAATCTGTGAAGCACCTGTGGGGTCCAGATGCTCACCGCACACCTTGTTCCATTCCTTGAGGGGTGTAGTTTTCTAAATGGTGTCCCTTTTGGGGTGTTTTTTAGGTTTTGGCACCACAGAGCCTCTGCCAACCTGAAGTGGTACGGTCAAAAATGACCAAATATAACGGAGGCGTTGAAATTCACTAGGCACTCCTTTATATCTGAGGCTTGTGGTTGCGTCAAATAGCGCAATAGGGCCACATATGGGGTATTTCTATAAACTGCAGAAACAGAGCAATCAATATTGGGGTGCATTTCTCTGGTAATAGGTTTATAATTATGAAAAATATTGGATTACAATAAAATCTCTGCACAGAAAATTAAAATGTTCAAATTTCTTAAACACTTAGCTTTTATTTCTGTGACTCCCCTAAAGGCTTAAAAAACTTTCTGGATGTGCTTTTGCAGAGTGTGGGGGGTGCAGTTTCTGAAATGGGGCGCTTTGTGGGGCTTTCTAACATACAAGCCCCTCAAATACACTTTAAACCTGAACAGGTCCCTAAAAATATCTGATTTTGAAATTTTACTGAAAATTTGAAAATTTGCTGCTATTTAAGCTTCCTATTGTCTAAAAAATGAAAGATCATTTAATAAATGCCGCCAATATAAAGTAGACATGTTGCTAATGCTATTTAATATATAATTTATGTGGTATAACCACTTTCTGTATAAGCAAAAAAGTTTCAAAGTTGGAAAAATGCATTTTTTCACGTTATTCAGGGTTTTTTCATAAAGATTCGTTATGAGTATCGACTCCAATTTTCCAGAAATGTAAAGAACAATATGTCACGAGAAAACAATCTCAGAATCAGCCGGATAGGTAAAAGCATCCCGAAGTTATCAATGAATAAAGTGACACTGGTCATATTCATAAAATTTGTCTCTGTCATTAAGGCCATTTCAGGCTCTGTCCTTAAGGGGTTAAGCATGTGGCGATAACAAACATGTTTATTTATTTATAACATGTTTGTATGTTTTATAACATGTTTGTCAAAAATGTACTGCTGACTGTGATAGAAAGGTGCCAGTGTAGACCATGGAGCTATGGACGATGTTGGTCTGGTGTGATCATGTTTTTATTTATATCATGTGTGTAAATATTTGTGTCTCCTACGTGGGGAAGAGAAGATACTATGATGCACTATGAAAAGAAGATAATCTGGCAGGGCCAGTGTAATACTTTGGGCAATGTTCTCTGGAAAACCTGGGATCCTGGCATTTATGTAAATAGTATTCTCTGTGAATTATTTATTATACCATATAGCCATCCTCTATCCATTTCTTTTATCCATATACAATTATTGGTTCATATCTACTCTGTTATATTTATATTTATTAAGATATTTATTTTGAACTTCCAGTACGTCAAAAGCAACCCACCAAACTATGGAATAGAGAGGTACAACACCTTTATGCAGGGTGTAACAAATTTGCCCGGCAGGGTAGGAGTTAACAATTGTGTAGCCACTGCTGGCAGCCAATCCGGAGACTTTTTAAGAGAGAGCTGAGACTAATACAATACCTCACACCATTTCCCAGCCACTGAGGAAGAAGCTAGCAGCTTCAAAACGCATCTGGAAGCCACCCAACATTTGCCTACACCCCTTAACAGTCACTTGAGCATACCCCTGGATCTATTTCCCTTCCCTCTAAGTCTGGGAGGAGCTGGTTCAACAGTGACTTTGTCTACTGCACTACTGGCAGTGGGGCCACGCTTTGACACAGACCAGAAACAAGACTGGTGACGTCACCGTATTCACCGTGGGCAGACCGGGACGCCGGTGACCCCGGAGAAGACGCAGATCCTGTATGGGTGAGCGGTGCACACGCACCAAACTTTGTGAATGTGTATGAATCCTCCCCTATGACAACAAACAGTGAAAGAGCCAGAGAGATCCAGTGTATGCTGCTCATCTCAGACAGAACGCGGGGGATCAGTGGTATCTATTATACTGGTCTAATAACCATACACTCCACATAAGGAGATCATTTATTTTGGAACGTTATCTACAAATTAACTGAATTTTAACAACAAAGTTGGATCAGTCCAGTGAGCCAGGACTACTACCCCCATCTGCCTGCTTTCATTATGTGATTTTATTGCAAGCCAGAGAGAGGATGATGGGAATCCCTCTCTTGGTCTGAACTAAAAGACCAGCTCTACCACCATTTGTGCTGACCATATATTTTAAACATTGCAGTATAATAACTATATGGCTATTTATAGGATTATCTAGTTGTTATATACACTTTTATATACCTTATGATATATATATATATTTTTTAATTATTTTTATTGTTTTCATATGCTTTTGTACCACATTGCCTAACCCTCTGTGTTGATCTATTGCACTATAAGGGCCCCGGGGCTTATGCATTTGTATGGTTTATGCTTTTAATGTGTCTGAGTATTTTATCCTGGAAAAGACAGAAAGACACCTCAGGTGTAAGACTATTTTCTATTACATTTTTATCACTGTTTATTACAATAAATTGACATATATTATCAGATTTTGCTTTGAAGACTGTTATGTTTAGAATAAATAGTATTCTCACCTATGGAATCTGCTTTAAAGGGTACCTCTCATTTCTTATACAAGATATATAATTGCCAGATATAGTGCACACACATGGCAGCATAGCTTGAAAAGTCACCTAAAATGACAGATACACTTTATTCTATCATTTAAACCATGTTTTGCAGTACTAAATATAGCATCACAGCTTTTAAATTGTGTAAGCAGTGACAGAAAACACAATGAACTGTCAGAGTATTTTTATCATTAGTTGTCATTCTCAGACTCTTGGCATTTTACTGTAAATTATTATAATAAATTACATACAATTAAGTACAACTCACAGATCAATGAATGCCACAAAATAGTATCTGACCTTGTAAAAAAACACATACTGTAAATACATTATGAATTTATGTCGAACAAAAGACCTAGAAAACAACACAATGTGTGATCCATCAGTATGTCCATAAAACAATGTATACTGTAGAATCAAACCCAGCACGTGAAATTTAAAACTTCTGATACAGCATCTTTAACAGTACAAAAAGAAAAACTGCAATTTATATGTATTCAGCCTTAATTGTCTGTAGAGAAGCTAAACTCAAGGATCAGCCCTTTATTTTTCTGTTCTTGGAAGCAGCAGATTTCCTTTACATTATTTATCAACCAGGCCAACACCTCCTCTCTGTATACACCCTCCCCCTTCATCCCACTACTATATCCAGCAGATCCACTCCCACCTAGAGCCATCAAGCATGATGATGGATGGAGCCCAAACACACAGAAAAGCTAGACAAGAGTAATCGATACACAGCAAGGTCGATTAAATCAGCTTTCAACCTCAGCCCCTCTCCAGTTAAATCGAAACTGCTTGAAATTCTAGTGGTCAAGTCACAAGAGAAAAGGAGTGTTTACCTTTCTGTGATTTTATGTATAACGAATCTATTATTGTATTTAGAAATAAAATAAATAGTAATAACTACAAACAGTTGTAAGTAAGAAACGTAAGTATGCAGATCCTCCTTCTAGCTGTAAGGATCTTATTCCCACTACCTACCAACATATATGTTGAGAATAGATCCATATGCAACTAAACGTACATGCTATATAGCTGCATACATTGACCATTGACTCCTATGAAGTACAATGGATCCAAAAATGTACAGTAGATGCCTGGAGCATTTCTCAGCACAAAATGCCCAACATATGCACAAAGCACAATGTGAACATAACTCAACCTCTTAATGGCCATGGACACACCTTTTTACAGTGGTCATTAACCCCTAGACGACCCTGGGTGTACCCATACGTCCTGGGCCGTCTAGGAGTGTTCAGAGCGAGGACACGGTCCCGGGTGCCACATGTAGCCCAGGACCGCAGCTATTAGCGGGCACGGTCCGATTGCTGTGCCCACTATTTAAGTAATACAGCTGCATCTCATTACTATTTGCAGCCTCATCCCTGGTGTCTAGTGGAGGGATCACATTTTTGGTCGCATAAAATCCAGAAAAATTGTAATACAAAGTGATCCAAAACTCGCATATGCGCAGTCAAGTTACCAATAGAAAGTAAACATCATGGCGCAATAGACCAAAGGATAAAAGTGCTATAAGCATGGGAATAGAGCGTTTTTAAGGAACATAGATTTGTTAACAATGGTTTGAATTTGTTAAAAGCCAATCATCAAATAAAATAAAAGTTATACATGTTACATATCGTTGTAATCATAATGACCCAAGGGCAAAAAAATGTTTAGTTTTTCTTCAATTTCACCACACATTAAAATTTTTCCTGATTTTGCAGTGTACTTTATGAACAAATTCAGCCCGTTACTGCAAAGTACAATTAGTGGCGCAAAAAATAAGGGCTTATATGGGTTCCTAGGCGAAAAAATGCAACTGCTATGGCCTTTTAAGCACAAGGAGGAAAAAACGAAATTGCAAACATTTAAATTGGCCCAATCCTCTAAGGGTTAAAGGGGTTTTCCGGGATTTTTCTATAAACTAGCATTGCATTGACTTCTGTGGGAGTTGTATGTTCTATATACACTTTCATTATTTATTTCTAACTCTTCTTGTGTTCTCGGTCTTACACATGACCACTGAGCTTGTGATTTCTTTACTTGGTGTGAAGTCACATTCAGTATCTGTTTCCTGTTCCTTCTATCGAACACAATCACAGGAGGAGTCATTAGGTGGGTGGGGCAGGTGTCCCTCCCGAGGGCTGGCTGGAATTTCACATTGATTTTACGGAGAGCTATTATTGGAGGGAAGTAGAAGCTGCAGCAAAAAGGGCAGCATGAAATGGTGAAATGGTGAAGAGCAGGGGCTCCACAGACCCCTTTCTTGCATATTCAAATTTTATAGGGAGCAATGTATCAATGGGGACTCTTGAATGAGTACTGGATTGGATTTTTTTTGCTCAGTGCTTGTAGTGTTTTATTGGTCTACTTTTCATTGACCCAGTTAGCCAGAATCCTGCTCCACACTGACGAGGGGCAAATACGCTGAAACAGCTGTCTGTGGATGGATGCTTGGCTTTGGTAAACCCTTGTCATGTTGCAATACTCAAAACTGAGTTAGACTTTGATGCCAAAGGGGCTACCCTGGTATTTCCCTATTTGTGCCCCAATACTCACAACCAAGTGGGATTTAAGGGGCTACATATCAGAGTGGTTTGTTGATCTCCCCACTAGGAGGCACCCCTTGGCAACAGGTTTTACTTTCCTGGAGGGATATCTTGCTATTCCCGTGTTTTGAGACTCGCAACCAAGGCTCCACAGACCTTTTGTTAGGATAGGGACAGGGAAACACAAGGACAGGTGAGCCCTGAAGCTGGCACCCGCCCCACTGTCCCTACCTGCTTGCCTCAGAAGCTCTAATAGCAACGGACAACTGGGCGGCAGTCCCTGATCTAACTGAGTGGAACACAGAACAAAACAAGACAATACACAACACAATAAAGGGAAAGTCAGGATTCCAAGTCAAAACCAACCGAGCAGCAAAGTACAAAATTGTGTCCAGAGGGGTAGTCAAAGGGTTAATAGCCGAAGTCAGGTAACCAGATAATAAATGGAGGAAAGCACTGGGTCAAGTAAACTAGGAGCTAGATACTATCGCAGGCAGGAACATGATACAAATGCTGGTACTTATGCAACCTGTAGTCTCAGCCTCAGGCTTGATTGGGGCTGAGGCTCTAGGTCCTGCACAGATACTGACAGCTTACTGGTGAGTCAGCTGTCAGTCAACAATCAGTGAGCACACACAACACCTAAGTTGATCAGCCAGGGGAGTGAAACCCTGGCCTCTGAGCTTAGTGATTGTTGTGTTTTGTGGGAGTCCAAAACTACAAGATAACAAGGCTAACCACTGTGCCAACCACAAGGTAGCTATCAGCCCCTGCTCACCTCAATGTCATGCTGCTCTTTCTGCTACAGCTTTTACTGAGCTCCAATATTAGCTCCACCTACAGTGGCAGGAACTCTAGCCAGCCAATAGGAGGGACAGGAAACAGATATTAATTGTGACATAACAGGAAGTAAAGAAATCACAAGCGGAGTGGTCATGTGAGGCTGAGAACACAAAAAGAGCTAGAAATAAATAGTAAAAGTGTACAGTATACAGAGGTCAATGCAATGCTAGTTTATTGAAAAGTCCTGGACAACCCCTTTAATGTGCTGTGAGCTTTACAGCTCTGGGATCGTAGCATAGTCCTTGTTATGGCACAGAGATAGGAGCAGTCTTTCTTGCAAATGCAGGGTTTTCCCGTATTATGGGTTTATTACAGCATAAGGTGCATACAGCAGTAACACATGCAGAACATAGAGGAAAAACCTGCTTGTCTGAGCACTTACTATACAGGTAAGTTCCCTCACTATACCTTGTAGAAAACCAAACAGAACCATGTGTGGCAGATACTGGCTACAAACAGTTAGTCCAGGGTAGTAGCCACCCCTAGTCAGCTGACTTGCTAACTTACAGTAGATATACCCAACAAGTCCCGGCCTGGAACATGGGGAGCAGGCACCCACCCAACACTTTGCCTGCTCCCAATAAGAGCCGGCTCGGAACTGACTGAAACAGTCAATCTAACACTACACGTATCAGCTGCCTAACACCGCTGACACCATCTAAAGGCTCTTATTTCACCAAGGCTCCATACCTTGGTAACATGCGCCTGCGTCTCTCCAGGTGTATGCCAAGAACCTAGCCGGGATATATTTACCATTGCAGACTTTTCCAGCCGCTGCCTTACAGTGCTTTATTCTAGAGTGCTGTGCATGTAAGGCATTCTACAATAACATATGTATAGTGCAGCTGGGGGTCAGGTACCTGCTGTCAGAAACATGTCCATCGTGATTGCTTTGTTGAGAGCACTCACATGAGTGTAAGCAATCATACAACCCAGGGATCTGGAGATTCCTAGGTGACAGGTTGCATGACCATGCTGCTGGGTCTAACTGAACTCAGCACAGCCCTGCTAGTAACAGCTAAATTACTTGTTAAGACTGTTATTCCCTGTAACTATCGTATCTTCTGTTAGGCAATGTTCACATGGTGTAAGAGACCGGCCAGGTCACAGAATGGCTGGTGTCACAGAAGATCATCCCAGCAGGTACTGCAGTACCAGCCGGATCATCTTCACTTCTGATTAATTCGCCACACGCTTCATTGCGTGAACTGACAGGTTGTCTGCGGCCGCTATTCAATGAATAGCGGCCGCAGAAAACTGACATGTCCGGCCAGGATTCCCTCTAGCTGCAGCACAATGTAAGTTAAGTATTAATCATTATTTTTGTGGAAATTTTTTTTAGCAGTTGGGGGGGCTGCTTTTAACTATTTTCATGTCTGTAGTGGGTCTGTATCTTGCGATTGCGTTGGGCTGTTGCATTTTTTTGTGTTTTTGTGTGTTTGCAACTTCAGCCATAGCAACGTGCTCCTGCCTAGTGTGAATGGTGTTCTAGGAGAGCTGACCAAATTTGTCTTTTTTTCTGTATTCCAGATGGGGGCAGTGGCTGAATCTACTTGGTCGTGCACTCCACCTGTCCCACCCAGGTGGTGTAATTACTTTTGCAGGTATAGGGTGCGTTCACACCTACAGGATCCGCAGCAGATCTGCAGCAGATCCGCAGCAGATTTGATGGTGCAGATTTGATGCTGTGTTCAGTTATTTAAATGAAATCTGCTGCGGATCCACAGCGGAAAATACGCTGCGGATCCGGTAAGTGTGAACGTACCCATAAGATGGATCTTGCATGCCCAGAGCATAGGCGTATTACACGCCATGGAGAGGCCTTAGTACAGTGTAGGGTCTGCCCCGGTATGAGGCCACTGTAACGTGGTGGAGTATTTTACACCTTTTGCAAATGGTAACCAAAAGCCTCATTATCTTTGTTGGAATTTTTTTTTAGCAGTTGGGGGAGCTGCTTTTAACTATTTGCATGTCTGTAATGGGTCTGTATCTTGCCATTGCGGTGAGCTGTGTATTTGTGTTTGCAACTTCAGCCATAGCAACGTGCAACGTTCTAGGAGAGCTGACCAAATTTGTCTTTTTTTAAGTATTAATCACAGCTGAGTTGCCAATCGGCAACAACTGCCGCGATTAATACTTAACTTACGTTGTGTGAACATGGCCTTATAGTGGAAATACATAACTCGAATAACGAAATAAAGAAATTATCCCAAGTCCCGAGAAGGCCTATTCTGATCATTTGGAGGACATGTTAGAAAAATAAAACAGGAGTTAAAGTGTTACTGTTGTTACATAAAACTGTTGCCATGTCTCAGGGACATTCCAATAAACAAAGAAAAGTCCAACATCACCTTGTGGGAGCAATGCACAGGGTATACACTCCGACTGGGATCCCTGGCGGCGCCGTAGAAAACTGACATGTCAGTTTTCTGCGCTGCTATTCATTGAATAGCGGACGCAGAAAACCCTGTCAGTTCACACAATAGAGTGAGCGGCTCTGGCCGCAGACTCTATTGTGTGCTGTGGAGAGTTCTGATGCGGGTGTGCACAAATGCGTCTGCATCAGAACTCTGCGGCCCTAAAGATCAGTACTGGCCGGGATGATCTTTTCTAAAACCGGCCCGGTCACGGAACGGCCAGTCTCTTACTACATGTGAACATAGCCTTACTATGAAGCCCAAACTCAAAGTGAGTATAGCGCCATAGTATATAGTGTGTGTGAGCCCTACAACTTTTCAAAAAAGAAATACAAAATGCTGTTTATCAGAATCTTTTTCCTGTTGTGATAAGCAGAAGCAAAATAGCATGCCACACTATTCAATAATATCTGTCTGAGCTCTGTACACACCCTTTCTGGGGTCAGAATTGATTTTTGTGAATATGGTCTATGGCCTCAATTATATTTGGGGCCTAAGTCTGAAGTTTAAAATAATTCTGGAGTGTGAATTAAAAGCTTAGAATTATTTCCATCACACATCATTCTAAAGTTTTTAACAGGGATTTGCCAACAAAAGGTACTTATCCAGGGTCTGTCTGTGGTCATAAGAGGAGGCTGCTGTAAAGTAATCTGCTTAGAATTACAGTTATGTGTAGGTAGGTAGATGGCACCAGTATAAGACAATAGCAGCTCCCTATGGAATTACCTCTTCAAAGGTTACAGAGTTTGCTCAGTAATATTTCACATTGATCTAAATGGGAACGGTCCTATCCGTTATCATCCGATTACACCTACCTTGCTGTCTTACTATATTGGTCTCCTACATACTGGCCAACTGCCCCGACATAACACATCAAACACATATTAAAACTGCTTCTAAAACCCTAAAAAATCTCTGTTACCTTCCTCACATTTCTCTTTTTAATGTAGACCTGAAGTTAGATTCCAAGATTCTAATTGCTAAGCTTTCTATTGCTACCTTCTTTGATTGCACCCTAACAAGTGGGGTCTGTCAGAAATCATTTAGCAGTTTCCAATATAAGCACGTTTCTAACAGGAGAAGGTCTGATCCTACTGGCCTTAGACACCAAAAAGGCTTCCGACAATGTCTGGTGGGACTGGCTCAGGATGGCGCTGGACCAGCTTGAGAAGGTCCTGGACTGCTACAGCATAATTGGACCTTTTTGGGTTTTCCTACAAGTGCTCTAATTCTAAAGACCGTATTAGTTGACAAAATGCGTAGGGTAAGGGAGGGACGATGTGCTAGATTGTCACTCACCTACCGAGCCTATTACGTGGCTCGATAATTGTGCTATGCCATGCTGTAATCAGCCATTGGCTAATAGTTGGACATAGCCCAAAAGATAGACACTGTCACGTACACACTTACTAGCACGTGACGGGGATGCCACTGCAAGGGGTTAATCTATTTCCACTCACTCAATCTTGCACTCACCTTCCACTCAGGTGGCAAATTGAGCATAAATCACACCTCAACACAGTCCCAGCACCCCAACACACACGTTGCCACCACCTTTCAAATTAAGTGTGAAAGGACACTGTCAACCCACAACACCACTCACTGGCTCTCACAGGGTTAAAACACAACATCCAAAGGCTATGGATTCTTAGAGCATACAAGGACCAAACTTATTAAAGTTTTAAGCTTTAATAGACAAAAAGGTACAGTGCTTACAAAAATAAGGTAAATAAGATGACACACATACATGCAATAACAGTATAAAATAAAAGGGAGAAATAAGCATAAACTATCTAACACTTACAATAGTTGTTGCCTTCCCAGGGGGTAGGGGAAATCATGGATCGCAGCTCAGTCAGACTGACCCCCTCCACTGCCACCAAGTTTAGCTGTTGGCACCATGTTTTATACAGTCAAAACTCAGCTCAGATTTCCGAGCCACCCAATAGGTGATTAGGATAATGAGTTGTCCCTAATTGGCTGATTAGGTGATAATGGGGAAGGACCAGGGACACCTCATTGCATATGTCCTTTAATTGAACCATTGTCCTATGGTTGGGGGGTGTTGTGCTTCAGTGGGTCTATCCATTCTTTGAAGTGGTTAAGAACTCCAGGTTTCCTGAGACCCTCAATAAACCAGGCCTAGTGTTTCCTGACCAGAGACCCTCAATAAACTGCTCAGAGTTTATGATGTTTGGACAAGCTAAAGTATAGTGAGTGGAATACACATAACAGTCTATAGTGTTTTACTTTCATAACCACATATAATATAACTACACACATGAATAGGGACAGGGCTGTCCATATTCATCACAGACACCATCATCAACTACTTGCTAGGGTATTTAGATACGTCATTTTCCCTTTTAGTTTTTGCAATAAAAGGGTGTCCAAAGACTTTTGACCTTGTATATATAGAGTACCTGTGTACTCGGGAGAAAGTGACAAAATGCTGCTTTTTCTTCAATATCTTCTTTTGAAAATAAAACATTTTAAGCTAAAACTACACAAGTCCCATTATTTAATTTTTACAGCCCAATGCCATATATTTTTCCAAAACTCCTGTAGGGTCACAAAAGCTCACTACGCTCCTACATGAATGTCTTCAGGATGCAGTTTTACAATGGAGTCCATTGTAGGAGATTTCCACTGTACTGGTATGTCAGGAGTTCTGTCTTACTGCACCCCTAAATGAATGCATTCAGGGGTGTAGTTTTCAAAATGGAATCTTTTAGGGGTGGATCCTATTATTTTGGCATTACAATTTCTCAGCAAAACTAAAACAAAAGGTACTTGCAAAACATTCTAAATAAAAAGAAGGCAGGCCCAAAATACACAAGGTGATCCTTCAATTTCTAAAGTCTACAGAACTGGGTAATAAATGTGGAGTTGTATAAGGCCTCATTCTCACTCTCAGTAGGTTTTCAGGACCATCCGTAATGCATCCGTAATCCATATTTTTGTGGAAGGAGATAGTTGCTATCAGACTACATTTCTGAGTAGTCTTTGCAGTGCATGCTCAGAACGCCCTGTTTCTCCTGCCTACATATTGCATAGAGGCCAGTTTGTTTGTATTTTTACTTCCTGGATGTCAATCAACTAGCAGCGCAGCAGAACTGTGCAGATGCAATAATACATTATATTGGGACATCTATAGAAAGGAATTTTTTTCTTATCCGGACCTTCCCTTTAAGGTATGGAAAGGTGGGACATTTCAGATCCTCTATGTTACAACATGATTTTAAGGCAGGCTGTTTATCCCAACAGTAATAGTATTGTGGGGCATTAGCACTTTTTATGTTAAGCCCTTGGCAATGAATGTAACAAAATCCTATTGACACATTGAAGTAAATAAATGTCCTTTTTATAAGTTCAGTTTGTGCTTAAAGGGGTTATCAAGCATTAGGAAAACATGACCACGTTCTTCCAACATGACTCTTGACTCCAGTTTGGGTTAGGTTTTGTAACTCCGTAACTTTTTGTTTAGTATTTTGCAACCAAAGCCAGGAGTGGATTGAAGACACAGAAAGGCTATGTTCACACACTGCTGAAAGTGAGTGGATGGACGTCATTTAATGGCAAATAATTGTCGTTATTTTACTATAACGGCCATTGTATTAAAATAAAGGCCCTATTACACGGAGCGATTATTGTTTGAAAATTGCTTGTTTAACAAGTTAAGTTACCGTTGGTAGTTCGCCAATCATTCGCATATCTATTTGTCTATTAAGTTGTTTGCAGATAAAACATGTTGTGTGGGTCATCCTGAAGAATGACTAGCGACCATAAAACATCGCAAAAATAATCGTTCATAACATCAATCAGTGAATGTAGTAACCTCAGCATCATTCACTACTAAATCACTAGTATTCACTAGCGATCGATCGTCATAGCGAATATCTGTATGCAATAATTGCTGGGTGTATTAGGGCCTTAACTGTTGCCAAGGCATTACCATAAATCGTAATGACATCATTAGGCCAGGGCTATACTGACTTTTTGCTGCGCAACAAGATAGATTTCAGCTATTGATATACAGCTGCAGTATTGTTTGATTTACTTATTTTTTTATTTTTTTTTGGGGGGGAGGGGGGTTTTAAGCATTTAGGCACAAAAGAGTATATTTAAAAAAAAAGAACTTACTTAAACATAAACAGCTACTATGTGAACTGTCAGGCCTTTACTCTTGAATTCAATAGAAGAAACTGATATAAATTGGACATTTTTTGTTTTCAAACAATAGCAAAAAACGACACGTGAACATAATCTTATAGAGGCAATCTCACAGCAGGACCATATACTTCATTGCTGGCATGCAGGGGGATAGAGGATGCACAATAAGCTGGGATTTATACATGGTGGCATTCTGCCGTAGTCAGTTGTAATGGCCTGGACTTATTGCCCTGCTGCCAGGCTTAGCTCAGTAAAAGCTTTCACCACAGCCAGCAGCTGCTGCACCCAGCGAGACAGTGCAGAGATCTCAGCATGGTGACTAGTTTTCCCGTCAGCTCTTTACAGAATTCTCCAGACTAGGACACAGCACCTATACAGGCTCCTATATGATTGTCCATAGCTGCTCTGTTCCCGAGGTCTTCCCTGAAGTTTCCACCAGGCATACTATAGCTTTTCCTTTTCTAACCCTTTCACTGGCAGCTGCTCCCTCCCTCCTTTCACATCCCTCCCAACCGAACACACCTACAAAAGCTTAACCCTTGCCGTCCTCAACCACTGAACAGAAAGCAAGAACTGCTTGGTATAGAGCACTACAACAATGTAGTCTGGTGAAATAAACTCATGTGATAATTTATTGCATATTCTAATTGTTCTATATATTTGTGTTAAGATTATTGCATTCATCAGGAGTCATTTTATTTTTTTTATTTTATGGGGGAGATTTATTAATACTGTTCACACATTATTTTTGCACAGGATTTTGCAACCAAAACCAGGAATGGATTAAAAACACAGAAAGGCTGTGTTCCCACACTGTTGAGTGAATGGCCGTCATTTACTGGCAAATAACTACTGTTGTTTTAAAATAATGGTAATTATTTGCCATTAAATGAGCAACAATGCTGTGTGTGAACATAGCCTCAAGGAGTATTCTCATCTCAGCTAACACAGTTACTTGTAGGACTCATCAAGTTAATTATTTTTGCAAATAAAATATGCTAGGTTTGGCAAACTGAGCACATGATATGTAATATGCAGCATAGATGTCATGTAACATCTCTGCATTTATTGTCATGTTCCTCAACACTATGCAAATGTATAGCTTGTCTTGTATTGTTGTTTTAAACGTTTAATAAAAACCATATTATACATAATTTAGCAAGCTTGTCTTCTCCTGATATGCTGCTCTTCTGCTCCTGTTGTTGATAGCTCGTTGTCAAGGTTACAGACCACCGCAATGCTCTAAAATTTATAGTTATAATGTAGATGTATAGGGGCGTAAATAAGATTCATAGGGCCCCATGGCAAAAAAAACTGTATGGGGCCCCCAACATACTCACCAGGCACAGTGCTGCTTTCCCCCTCAGCCGCCTTGGGGTGGGAGTGATGGTTAGCAGGACTTTTGGAGGCCCTGCTGGTGGGGGTGGCTCTAAGACAGTATGTGGGTGGGTGTTGTTTAGGGACCACTCTTATTCCGGGGGGGGGGGGGGGGTTGACCATAATACTGACTACAATACAAGATGCTAGGGAAGCTGGGTGACCCCATTATACTTACTACTATACAAGATGCTAGGAAAGCTGGGTGACCTCCATTATACTGACTACTATACAAGATGCTGGGAAAGCTGGGTGACCTCCATTATACTGACTACTATACAAGATGCTGGGAAAGCTGTGTGACCTCCATTATACTTACTACTATACAAGATGCTGGGAAAGCTGGATGACCTCCATTACTCTGACTACTATACAAGATGCTAGGAAACTGGCTGACCTCCATTATACTGATTATTATGCAAGATGCTAGGAAAGCTTAAGTGACCTCCATTACACTGGCTACTATACAAGATGCTGGGAAAGCTGGCTGACTTACCAGGACACACTGGGGCAGGGGGCAGAGGTTTATGGGTTGCTCCCTGTGGGTGGCTCTCAGAAGGGGAGGGTATTGCAGGCCGCTCTCTGACAGTGGGGGGGCCCCCTGCGATCTGGGCCTCATAGCAGCTGCCTGGCCTTCCTCCATGGAAGATATGCCACTGGTATAGTGAGATATACTGTAATAAATAAATGATATATATATATTATATATATATATATACACCTGCCAGACCACTGTTTTTAGAGCAGAGTGGTGGTCTGTAACCTTGAAAATGAGCTGTCAACAACAGGACTAAAAGGGCAGCATAACAGGAAGAGGAGGCAAGTTTGCTAAAATTATGTATTTTCAAAAATACAAGTATAACTATATTAGTTGAGATTGGAATACCCCTTTAAGCAATACTCTTTAAGGAAATAACACTTTAAGGAATACCATATTTTCTGGCATATAAGGCGACTGGGCGTATAAGACCACACCTGACTTTTAATCAGATTGTCAGGGATTCGCCTTATACGCTGGAATATGTTAACCCCTGCCTGACCACAGCCCCTTCCTGGGCCCCTTCCCAGCCTCCGCCCATCTTCTCCTCTGCTCCCGTTGCCGACGCAGCCAGTGTGACATACACTGACTGTGCTAAGGATTCCCGAAGCATTCCCCAGCAGCCGAGCTTTGGAAAAATAAAAGAGGCTTTGGGAGGCTCCGGAAGTACCCGAAGCCTCTGTCATTCTTCCGAAGCTCTCCCAAGCAGCCAAGCATCTCCGATTAGACGCTCGGCTGCTAGGGAGAAATTCAGGTGAAATTCGCCCCATACGGTGGGGATGCAGGCCATTTTTGAGCCCCCCCCCACCGTATAGGGCGACCATACCCGGCATATAGGGCGTATAGGGGGCATATATAAGTCGTCTTATACGCCGGAAAATACAGTAGTTTTGCAAACCGCTGGATCAATCACAAGAATAATGCAATTTAATAAATATTTACAAAGGCTATTTAGTTAGGTGTATATAATCTGTGACTGAGAAACATATATATGTAGATCAGCTCACCCCAGATAATTAATGGCGCATGCAGGTACACGAGTCTCCGGGTTTGGAGTGGAGCACGTGGAAATATATGCGGGCCGTGTCCCGTATCGGCAAATCCAACGTAGAAAGAGATTTTCCACAGCTCCTTAGGATAGTGCAAATTCTTTATTGGTACATATACGGTGAAATTAAAAACTGGTTAAAATCACGCCGACGCGTTGCGGAGGCAGCCCTCCTTAATCATGGCAATGTAACTACTATACAAATAAGCCTTATATAATGTGTAGGATGTACCAAGTACCACTGACTCCACCCCCACAAAGGTGGGAGGGAGAGGGAAAGGGAGGGGGAAGGGGAAAGGAAGGAGAAAGGGGGGGGGAGGGGGGGGGGGGGGGAAGGGGGAGGAAGGGGGAGGGGGAGGGGGGGGGGGAGGGAAGGGAGAGGGGAGGGAAGGGGAAGAAAGGAGTGGAAGGGGGGGGGGGGAGGAACGTCCCACAGATCAACAACGGAAAAGTAGCTGCATAATAATTAATCAATATTCAGTGATATATATATGGTATACTGTGTGATAACAAAAGCAGGTATATGGTAATCCGTTGTGATACATTGTTGGAAGATAACCGAAATGACAGAGAATGAAAATGGCAAAAAAAAAAAAAAAAAAAAAAAAAAAAAATTTTTCAAAAAAAAAAAAAAAAAAAAATTTCAAAAAAAAAAAAAAAAAAAAAAAAAAAAAAAAAAAAAAACACATATTCATTATTATTATCAAAAAGTATTATCAAAAAATGTAGAAGAGATCCGTTTTTAGGTTCATGCCCTGGGGAAAACGTGTGGCCAAGTTTAGGATCCAATATGCTTCCCGTTTTCTGAGGAGCTTGGCCCAGTCTCCACCTCTAGGGGGTTTATTCACTTTTTCTATAGCTATTATTTTGAGCGTGCTAGTGTCACCCATGTGGCATTGATGAAAATGTCTGGACAAACCAGACATAGATTTTGTCCCCCATGGTGCCGTTGTGGAACGGATGTCACGCATGTGCTCAGAGAAACGGACCTTCAGTTTCCTGATAGTGGACCCTACATATTGGACGAGGCAAGATGAACATTCCGCAAGGTATATCACGTGTGTGCTAGAACAATTGATGAAGCTCTTGATGGTATAAGAGTTTCCCGTAATGTGTGACAAGAAAGAATGGGTTTTAAGTGAAAATGTGCACATTGGACATCTGGGGGCAGCACATCTAAAAAAGCCAGTCATGTTGAGCCAGTTCTTGTTGGTCCTTGCTAGATGTTCAGTTTTAAGTGTGGATGGTGACAGGATGTTGCCCAGAGTTTGACCCTTCTTGGCCACACATTTAACCCCCCTTGTAAGTGCTTGTTCACACAGGGTATCTTGATACAAGATAGGAATATATTTAGTTATGATAGTCTGTATGTCCTTAAACTGGGGACTGAATGGGGTGGAAAAAATGAGTGGGACTATGCCATTCGTAGTGTGTTCAATTTTGTGTTTGTTATCTTTTCTATCCGAGAGATGATATGTGCGGTCATGGCTCTCGGCGATGTTGCGTGCCCGATTGATGGTATGGTCATTATAGCCTCGGTTACGTAGTCTCTCAGTGAGTTGCATGGCACTAGCCAAATAAGCTTGCTGAGTGGTGCAATTGCGTATTGTTCTTATGAATTCCCCGATGGGGAGATTTTTGGTAACATGTTTCGGGTGACTACTATGGGCGTGGAGTATGCCGTTGCCAGCAGAAGGTTTCCTGTATAATGTACTTGTGATTTTGTCTCCCTCCCAGGACAATAGAACATCTAAAAAAGGAATAGAGTGGATCTCGTGTTGAAAAGTAAATTTGAGGTTCAATGTGTTGCCATTAATGTAATTAACGAAATCCTTGGCTCTCTCAGCGTCGCCCGCCCATACCAGGAGGAGGTCGTCGATGTACCTCCCATACCAAAGGATAAAACCTCGGTATGGGTTGTGTGTATTGTACAGGACGACCTCCTCCCAGTATGCCATGTAGATGTTGGCAAGGGACGGTGAGAAAGCAGCCCCCATGGGGCAGCCCCTGACCTGCAAGAAAAAAGCATCTCCAAACTGAAAAAAGTTGTTGGATAATAAAAAATGTGTGACTTCCAAAATAAACATACAAAAAGGATTGCTGTAATTCCCATATTTGTGCAGGTGGTAGGATAATGCTGTAATGGACAGGTCATGTGGCAAAGAGGGGTAAAGTGCCACCACATCACAGGATAGCCAAGTGGCATCCCGTATGGGTGGCAATTTATCCAAAGCAGAGAGGAGGCTCTTGCTGTCACGAATAAAGCCTATGCTGCGTGTGGCCAAAGGCTGTAACAAAGTATCAAGCCAGGTGCATAGGGGTTCCAAAAGGGAGCCAATGCCCGAAACTATAGGGCGAAAGGGTGGAGGAAATACTCCCTTATGAGTTTTGGGTACAGCATGAAACACAGGAATTTTAGGGAAGGGGGGCAACATGTGTTTACAATGTTTAGTGGTCAGAAAACCCCCCTCCTGGCCTGTATCCAGGATGCCTTGTAGTTTTGTCCTGACTGTGTCCTTGGGGTCTGAGGAGAGGGGCCTATACGTGGAGGTGTCGCCAAGAATGGTGAGAACCTCACGTACGTAGAGGTCCCTGTCCAGGACAACCACTGACCCCCCCTTGTCAGATGGGCGTATGACAAGGTAGGGGTTGGACATCAAATCCTTAAGAGCAGATCTTTCACCTCTAGACAGATTGTCCTTCCCAGGTTCGGCACCGGACCTGTGTGTCCTTTCGAGTGACCACTTGAAAGTGTTGTCCCGGGGCCTTAACTTTGTCCCCAATAGACCTTTTGACTTATATACCACACTCCAGGACGTTAATAAATTCATGCGTCTTGTCACGGTCAAGAGACATTTCCTAACCCATGAAGACACAGTACCCATTGTTCCTTGTTCCCCTACCCTTCCACCACAAAATCTGAATATGGTTGGGAATAATGTTATACCTTTAAATCTGTTGTTCCAGGAACAAATGTCTGTGCAATGTTTATTGGATTTGGAAGGGGAGGGCTCCACCCACCTAGAAAGGGTTAACTTTACTGATAGAATGCCAGTACCGAACCCGGACTTTTACCCAGTCAGCTCCAGGGCACCCTGTATGGATGTTTTCCAAACTAAAATTGAACAGGAGCTGACTGCTTTGGCACACAGGTCCGGTGCCGAACCTGGGAAGGACAATCTGTCTAGAGGTGAAAGATCTGCTCTTAAGGATTTGATGTCCAACCCCTACCTTGTCATACGCCCATCTGACAAGGGGGGGTCAGTGGTTGTCCTGGACAGGGACCTCTACGTACGTGAGGTTCTCACCATTCTTGGCGACACCTCCACGTATAGGCCCCTCTCCTCAGACCCCACGGACACAGTCAGGACAAAACTACAAGGCATCCTGGATACAGGCCAGGAGGGGGGTTTTCTGACCACTAAACATTGTAAACACATGTTGCCCCCCTTCCCTAAAATTCCTGTGTTTCATGCTCTACCCAAAACTCATAAGGGAGTATTTCCTCCACCCTTTCGCCCTATAGTTTCGGGCATTGGCTCCCTTTTGGAACCCCTATGCACCTGGCTTGATACTTTGTTACAGCCTTTGGCCACACGCAGCATAGGCTTTATTCGTGACAGCAAGAGCCTCCTCTCTGCTTTGGATAAATTGCCACCCATACGGGATGCCACTTGGCTATCCTGTGATGTGGTGGCACTTTACCCCTCTTTGCCACATGACCTGTCCATTACAGCATTATCCTACCACCTGCACAAATATGGGAATTACAGCAATCCTTTTTGTATGTTTATTTTGGAAGTCACACATTTTTTATTATCCAACAACTTTTTTCAGTTTGGAGATGCTTTTTTCTTGCAGGTCAGCGGCTGCCCCATGGGGGCTGCTTTCTCACCGTCCCTTGCCAACATCTACATGGCATACTGGGAGGAGGTCGTCCTGTACAATACACACAACCCATACCGAGGTTTTATCCTTTGGTATGGGAGGTACATCGACGACCTCCTCCTGGTATGGGCGGGCGACGCTGAGAGAGCCAAGGATTTCGTTAATTACATTAATGGCAACACATTGAACCTCAAATTTACTTTTCAACACGAGATCCACTCTATTCCTTTTTTAGATGTTCTATTGTCCTGGGAGGGAGACAAAATCACAAGTACATTATACAGGAAACCTTCTGCTGGCAACGGCATACTCCACGCCCATAGTAGTCACCCGAAACATGTTACCAAAAATCTCCCCATCGGGGAATTCATAAGAACAATACGCAATTGCACCACTCAGCAAGCTTATTTGGCTAGTGCCATGCAACTCACTGAGAGACTACGTAACCGAGGCTATAATGACCATACCATCAATCGGGCACGCAACATCGCCGAGAGCCATGACCGCACATATCATCTCTCGGATAGAAAAGATAACAAACACAAAATTGAACACACTACGAATGGCATAGTCCCACTCATTTTTTCCACCCCATTCAGTCCCCAGTTTAAGGACATACAGACTATCATAACTAAATATATTCCTATCTTGTATCAAGATACCCTGTGTGAACAAGCACTTACAAGGGGGGTTAAATGTGTGGCCAAGAAGGGTCAAACTCTGGGCAACATCCTGTCACCATCCACACTTAAAACTGAACATCTAGCAAGGACCAACAAGAACTGGCTCAACATGACTGGCTTTTTTAGATGTGCTGCCCCCAGATGTCCAATGTGCACATTTTCACTTAAAACCCATTCTTTCTTGTCACACATTACGGGAAACTCTTATACCATCAAGAGCTTCATCAATTGTTCTAGCACACACGTGATATACCTTGCGGAATGTTCATCTTGCCTCGTCCAATATGTAGGGTCCACTATCAGGAAACTGAAGGTCCGTTTCTCTGAGCACATGCGTGACATCCGTTCCGCTGCAGCCCGGCGCGCACACTGAGAGATGAGTCCAACACTCATAGAGAATGACGGAGCGCTGGACTCTCCCGTCCTTCTCTATGAGCGTTGGACTCATCTCTCAGCGCACGCCGGGCTGCAGCGGCTGAGATCTCCGTGACCCGACCATCTTCAGAAGCGGGACCCGGCGCGATGAGGTGAGTATAGGGGGCTCTAACGGGGGGTTGGGAGCCTGTCACCCTGGCACGGGGGTGACAGGTTCCCTTTAAGTTCAATTTCAGAAGAGTAAGCCTCATTAAAAGGCTAGCCAAGTGAGGCTGAAGTACTGAGTCAGACTGGATATGGTTGTCAGACTGGATATGGTTGTCAGACTGGATATGGTTGTCAGACTGGATATGGTTGTCAAGTTGCAAGTTTCCATGTTGAACGTTTTCAAACTAAGAAAAGAAAGGATCTAAAGGAGGAGGAGGCTGCCGCGGCCTCTGCACACAGTAAGTCCCATTTAACATAACATTAATTTTACATGGTTTAAAATGTTGGCGACCAAATATTCTATTTGGCGCCTACATTTTTCAGGTTAGGAGCCAATGGCTCCTAGGTAAATTTTTTAGTCTGGAGCCCTGCATAGGGCACCTCTGCCTGTATGCCCTCCAGTACAGCAGCCATCATGGGGCACCTTTGCCTACATGTCCTCCAGTACAGCAGCCACCATGAGGTACCTCTGCCTGGATGCCCTCCAGTCTAGCAGCCACCATGGGGCACCTCTGCCTGTATGCCCTCCAGTCTAGCAGCCACCATGAGGTACCTCTGCCTGTATGCCCTCCAGTCTAGCAGCCACCATGAGGTACCTCTGCCTGTATGCCCTCCAGTACAGCAGCCACCATGGGGCACCTCTGCCTGCATGCCCTCCAGTACAGCAGCCACCATGAGGTACCTCTGCCTGTATGCCCTCCAGTCTAGCAGCCACCATGGGGTACATCTGCCTGCATGCCCTCCAGTACAGCAGCCACCATGAGGTTCCTCTGCCTGCATGTCGTCCAGTCTAGCAGCCACCATGAGGTACCTCTGCCTGTATGCCCTCCAGTCTAGCAGCCACCATGGGGTACCTCTGCCTGCATGCCCTCCAGTACAGCAGCCACCATGAGGTACCTCTGCCTGTATGCCCTCCAGTCTAGCAGCCACCATGAGGTACCTCTGCCTGCATGTCCTCCAGTCTAGCAGCCACCATGAGGTACCTCTGCCTGTATGCCCTCCAGTCTAGCAGCCACCATGGGGCACCTCTGCCTGTATGCCCTCCAGTCTATCAGCCACCATGAGGTACCTCTGCCTGTATGCCCTCCAGTCTAGCAGCCACCATGAGGTACCTCTGCCTGCATGCCCTCCAGTACAGCAGCCACCATGAGGTACCTCTGCCTGTATGCCCTCCAGTCTAGCAGCCACCATGAGGTACCTCTGCCTGTATGCCCTCCAGTACAGCAGCCACCATGAGGTACCTCTGCCTGTATGCCCTCCAGTCTAGCAGCCACCATGAGGTACCTCTGCCTGCATGCCCTCCAGTACAGCAGCCACCATGGGGCACCTCTGCCTGTATGCCCTCCAGTACAGCAGCCACCATGAGGTACCTCTGCCTGCATGTCCTCCAATGGGGGCACCTCTGCCTGCTCTCAGGGGGTTGGCAGGGAAGTGCAGCCCCTATATAAGAGGCAGCACAGCTCAGGGAGATCCTTACATTTCTCCAGTGCTGGTGACATCACAGACACAAGAACTCCCTGGGAAGAAGTGGGGGAATCCTCAGCAGGGAGAGAGGGGAGGGAAGGAAGGAGAGTGCTGGATGTGGAGCTCACGGGGCTGCTTTTATAGACCCGAGAGGCGGATTCAGCTCCTTCCCCTTCCCCTCTCCAGGCACAGAGTGAGGAGGAGGAGGAGGAGGAGGAGGGGGTATTGTGTGGATGGAGTGTCAGTCCTCTGGCTGCTTTCTTGTGGATGTTGGCAGTGCTGCGGGCTCTATGGGAACATAGCAGCAGTCTGGGCTCAGCACTGGGGTGTGTGCTGCTACTCCCAGGGATCACTCCCCACTGCTTGCAGCATGCCGGCCATGGAGTGACACTTCCTTGTGTTCTTTCCACCACGGAGCACACTGGAGGGGGAAGCCTGGAAGTTCTATGCGTCTGTGCTGTGGGATCTGCCCCTCGCCCCCTTCCTCCCTGCTTGTCTTGAAGCTGGCATTATTCCGTCCACCTCGGGGGTGATGCCAATCGCCTCCGGCTCAGGACAAGCCTCCACTCAGGACTCCAGCTGCTTCCCTCACTGTCATCGGGCAGAGAGGCTACGGGACCCCAAGCAGCAGCCAGTAGGAGGCGGTGACAGCGGGGGTGGTGGTGCTGCTGCTGCTGGAGGAGGAGGAGGAGGTGGGCTGTTGCCTTTCCCGATTTGCCACAATCCCAGGCAGGCTGAAGCAGGGGCCGAGGCTGCAGCAGCCACCAGCAGAGGAGCTGGGCTCAGCAGCAGATTGCTGGCTTCCTCCTCCTCCCCCCAGCACCCGGCTCTTGTGCAGGTCACCCCGTCTTTCTCTTCTCCTTCATCCTTCTTCCAGGCTCTGTCCTCTGCTTCCTCTCCCCCCTCGTCTCCTCTGCCTCCTGGTGCTCCTTCCTTCCTATTCCCAGCTTTCCTGGAGCCCCCAAGGACTAGATCCAGATCTAGGTCTGGATTCATCATGAACCAACCGCAGCAGCTGCATGGCATGCCTGGGGTCCCCCACTACCACCAGCTCCAGAGCCCCCCACCACCTCACCTTATCTCAGCTGTCCTGGACAGAACTGATAACAGCCCCCCCGAGGGAGCGAGGCAACCCCACAGCCCTCCGCTAGTGGCACGGAGGAGGGTAAACAGTCCGAGCACCAATGAGCACCACCATCATCACTACCACCACCACCATCACCACATACGACCTCCGCCAGGTAGGAGCCCATCACACTTCTCCGATATGATGACACTTCTGTTTACTAAAGTTTCCACTCTCACTGACACGAGGGGATACGAGCGGCTGTGGGCAAAGTCCTCCGGAATAATCCTGTGCACACCTATTAACCCCTTGTGTTCCTCATAACAATGACAGCTAGCAGTCCAGGAGGTGAGGTAACCCAGAAGGGAGGGTCCCCCAGGAAAGAGATTCCCTGAGAAGAAACTTCTGGAGGTAAAGGTGTGCCTCACTGCTGGAAGGACACAGATCTAGATGTAAAAACAAGTTTAGGCTGCGTTCACACTACGTATATTTCAGTCAGTATATTTCAGTCAGTATTGCAACCAAAACCAGGAGTGGATTAAAAACACAGAAAGGATCTGTTCACACAATGTTGAAATTAAGTGGATGGCCGCCATATAATGGCAAATATTTGCTGTTATTTTAGAACAACGGCTGTTATATTGAAATAATGGCTGTTATTTACTGTTATGTGGCGGCCATCCACTCAATTTCAACATTGTGTGAACAGAGCCTTTCTGTGTTTTTAATCCACTCCTGGTTTTGGTTGCAATACTGACTGAAATATACGTAGTGTGAACATAGCCTTAATATGCAACTTATGGGCTGTGTTTCGAGGCCCTTTGGTTCTATTGTGTGACAGCAGGCAAAAAGGAGTTAAACTGACCCTTGTAGTGACTATTGGTGATCTGATTGATCGATCAGGACATTGTGCAGCTGAATGGGTTAAGGCAGTAGCCCAGCACAGCTCCTCTCCCTCCTGTCATACATTCCTGTAATGCCGGACACATGCTCCTGTGGGCGGGGAGGGAGAAGGAGCTTGTAGGGATATTAGGAATATAATATAGCTAATGATATATAGGTTTGCTGCATAGCATGTCAGGTCATTGTGGCCCTAGGTCGTGTGCAGCTAATGCCATTGTGCAGCCTAACAGTACTGCCACCAAGCACACACTATGGACTCTTTTATAGGAAGGAAATGAACCTGTATGTTTTTGGAAGGTCACACATGAGCAGTATATAAACTCTATGCACACGTTGTGCTTGGTTGGTTTGTAACCCAGGACCTCATTGTAGCAAGGCAACAATGCCAAACACTCAGCCACTGGGCTCCATTAGAAGGATACACTTTCCTAGTTCACAGCATGTGTTTTACCTGTTAGAGAAGAACTCCCATACATAGAATATGAATGTTATGTGTGTGTGTGTGTACCATCATAATAAAATTAATAAATAATAATCATTTCAAATTAATACAAAAAAACCAATATGAAGTGTAGCTGTAGATGTGCTGTGTGTCCTCTTAGCACGAGAAGGAGGCACAAATAGGAGTGTGGAGCCGGCTGTATTCCCTATTGTACATGTTAATGTATACAGCGCAGCTACTGGTTGTACCTGGCTTTGTTCGCAGAAACTCATCAGGTTTTATGGAGAACTTTAGTAGACTGGGCTGTAACGTGAAAGCCATGCGCCTTTTTCTAGACACATTGATATTGTTTTGTGAAAAAATTGGTGAGGGACAGTTTTTTTTTTTTTTCAATTATGTAAGAAAACTGTATTAATTGGGCTAAACTACCAATACTGTATGTTTGGGCCATAGTCACATTTTCTCCTATACTGTATTTAGGCTACTAAGAAGTCTGGTTTCCTCCAGTCTGTACTATACAGTCAATGTTAGTAGGTGAAACAGACCTGTTGCGAGTTGTGTATTGCTGTTCTACATCAGTGTACATGGATATGTTCAGTATATCCTTAATGAGTTGGCCAGTTGTTTAATGGTACTTTTACACGGAGAGATAATTCGCCCGATCGCACGATTAACGATTTTGAATGAACAATGTTTTTTTTATAACGATCAGCATTTAGACGGAACGATACATCGTACGGAAGATTCGCTATGCGATCGTTTAAGCCTATCTCACACATAGGTGAAATTGCTGAAAGAATGTTTACACGGAACGATCTGCGAATTGTATGCAAACGATCAACAATGATTTGAGAACATGTTGAAAGATCAAAATGAACAATTTATTGCTCGTCGTTTGATCGTTCGCTGCGTTTACACGTACGATTATCATTCGAATTTGACCGTTATTGTGCAAAAACGAACGATCAATCGTCCCGTGTAAAAGGACCATAAAACTGATGGCCAATCCTTAGGGTGCCTTTACACAGATAAATTTATCTGACGGATTTTTGAAGCCAATGCAAGGAATCGATTTGAAAAAAGGAGAAATCTCGGTCTTTCCTTTATGACCTGCTCTCTGTTTATAGTCTGTTCCTGGCTTTGGTTTCAAAGATCTGTCAGATAAATCTCTCGGTGTAAAGGCGCTCTAAGGATTGGTCATCAGTAACAGATTGGTGGGGGTCTGACTCTATTCACACTACCAGTCATCTCTTAAAGGGCCAGGACACCTATCTAGATAACCCTTTAAGTGCAACATAGCATTTTAGTGGTCATTTGAGTTCTAAGAAACAAATTTAAACGCAAACTTAAATATATAAAACTTACAAATGTACATTGCATTCCAGATCTGCTCTGTTTCTTCACTCTGATGTTGCTTCAGGAGATGGAGACAAGCAATGTTGTTGTCTTGAACCCAATGTTGATGTCTGTGGATGTACCTTACTACCTGCTGGTGCTGCAGAGCATGTGTCCTGTGCTGCTGTGTTGGAATACTGCAACGCAGCAATAAACATTGCGAAACATACTTTCACAGACAGTCATATACTACATGATCTAAAGTATGTGAACATCCCTTCTAGAGAGTTTCTATTCTGGCCGTATGGTTTGCTAACATACTGAATGCTCATTGCCGTCTAACATGACACTGTCACAGAATGCCTTTTTGCTTTTTCTGACTGCTGAGAGTTGACCTTGTCATCTGCAAGTACTGTGGAAATGTCTAGGAGCAGCAACCGCTCAGCTAGCCACATAGGCGCAGAAAGTAATGCATAAGAATCATCTGTCCTCAATATAAGTTCTATCTGCTACATCCAGAACGGCCTCTAGAGGCAGCAACATTTTCATGCATTGGGTTTCCTTGGCCAAGTAGCTGCACATAAAGCACAATGCCAGGCCTCTGCTGGAATGGTGTAAGACACATGAATATTAGCCTCTGATGCCATGGAAATATAGCGGGAGATTTATCAAACATGGTGTCAAGTGAAACTGGCTCAGTTGCCCCTAGCAACCAATCAGATTCCACCTTTCATTTTCATTTTTGTCTGTGAGGAATGAATAGTGGAATCTGATTGGTTGCTAGGGGTGACTCAGCCAGTTTCACTTTACACTATGTTTGATATATCTCCTCTATAGTCTCTGTTAGGTGGGTGCCAGGAAAACACTTCCTGTCTGTATTTGTAGCCCCCACAGTCTGATGTTTTTTAAGCCGGGGCGTAAAAATGTCCCCGCAGCTCCGGAATTTATGTAGAGGTGCATTGCCTTTACATAAATCCCGATTTCACGGAGCCTCTCCATGCAAAAATTTTGAAAACTGCGCCAGCTCAGAGCTGGTGTAGGTGTCAGTATAATTTTTCGTCACGAAAAATGATAAATGCAGCGGACCCAGAGTCCGTGCCCCGTCCCGCCCCGCCCCCTCCACACACCCTCCTCGCCCCACTGGAGAAGGTGGCGTAAAATTGCCAGATGCAAATATTTTATTTGCAAAACAGCCATTTGTGAATAAATTAAGCCGGATCTGGCTGTTTTACGCCAACAAATACAACTTTTTTGCATAGGCTATTATTACTAGCTTGATGGGGGTTCAACTCTTGGCAATACCCCACCACTCCCTGATCAGCTGTATCCTCTTCACTGTTTACTAGGCATAGCAGCATGCATTGTTCAGTGGCTATATCTAATACTGCAGCTTACTGTAGCAGTGTAATGCAAGGAAATTGTACTGGAATACCAAGCACAGTTGCGACAAAATGTACAGAATTGTGCCGGTAATAAATGACGAGACCCCTGCGCTTGCTCAAGTACTGCAGTCTCTTTACTGAACAAATAGGAATTAATGCCAAGAGTTGCATACCAACCAATCTGATCTTGATGGCCTATCCTAAAGATTACTTTTAGTATTAACCCCTTTATCGCCCAGCCCAAAATGGCATAAATGAGCAGGCCAATTTTATTTTATAATTTACGTTTTTTCCTCCTCGCCTTTTAAGAGCTGTAGCACTTTAATTTTTTTATCTACAGGGCCATGTAAGGGCTTGTTTTTTTCACAAACAAATGTACTTTTTAGTGGCGCCTTTTAATCGACCATGTATGACAGAACCCCCCCAAAAAAATGTAATAGCCGCTATTTCAAAACAATGGCTGTTTTGAAAGAGTAGTAATTATTTGTCATGAAATGGCGACCATCCACTCAATTTAAACAATGTGTGAACATAGCCTTTTTGTGTTTTCATTCCACTCCTGGTTTTGGTTGAAAAATACTGACCAAAATACTGAACAAAAATACTGTGTGGTGACATAGCTTAAGGCTATGTTTAAACAATGTATTTTTTATGAAAACAACATCCATTCTCGCCATAGAGAAATATATTGCATTAAACTCAATACAAACAGAGGCTGTTGGTCACACAGTGTTGTTTGCTACAGCCATGCAAATAATTGACATGTCAATTATTTCCGGCTGTTGTGCATTGATTTCAATGCAAATTTCAATGCAATTCAATGTTGTTTAACCACAACAGCCATTGTTTTTGAGTGCCAAGCAACAACTTGTGTGAACATAGCCTTAATCTGACGTCTTGACTTGCTAAGAGTGGCATTATTATTTTCTATGATTGTAAGTTTGAGAAATACAGTGTCCTTGGGTAAAACCTATGGGCATAAATGTCATTTTTGTAGATTTTTACATCATTATATGATATGGCATAAAAGTTTTTAGTAAGAATAAAAGTGTATGTAAAATAATATAATTATTGTTTCTTGTATATGGGGCTTATGAACCAAAGTATTGGCTGACATGGAAGGGGACCTCCTTAAAGTGACACTGTCACCCCCTTTGTGCATTCGGACATCTCTACACAGGTGTAAAGGGTAAATTTAGCAGTTTTCATACCTTATTTTATATCATACGTCATGGTGCTTGTTCAAGTAAAGAGTCATCTTTTATCAACTGCAGATTGTGTTAAGTGGGCGGGGCCTCACGGCATTAGCGCCACTTAGCCCTGCCCATAACGCCACCGTTGGCACCGCCCCCTCACCAGCCATTGGAACAGGCTGGCCTAAAGGTCTAGGGCCCACCAATGGCCGCCAAGGGGGCGGGACCAATGGTGGCATTGTGGGCGGGGCTAAGTGGTGCTAATGCCGCGAGGCCCTGCCCACTTAACACAATCTGCAGTTCATAAAAGATGACTTTTTACTTAAACAAGCACCATGATGTAGGATATAAAATAAGGTGTGAAAACTGCTAAATTTGCCCTTTACACCTGTGTAGAGATGTCAGAACGCACAAAAGGGGGTGACAGTGTCACTTTAAATAAAATTGCCTGATCCTTAGGAAACAAGCAGCAGCTTATGGTGCTTTTAGACAGAACGATTATCGTCAGAATTTGCGCGATAACGATCAGATTCGAACGATAATCGTACGTGTAAATGCTGCGAACGATCAAGCGACGAGCGAGAAATTCTTCATTTTGATCTTTCAACATGTTAAATTGTTGTTCGTCGTTCGCAAAAAATTCGCAGATCGTTTTGTCTAAACAGTCGTTCACCGATTTAACCTATGTGTGAGATAGGCTTAAGCGATCGCAAAACGATTTTTTTGGTACAATGTATCATTCCATCTAAACGCTAATCGTTATAAAAAATCGTTCATTCAAAATAGTTAATCGTGCGAATGGGCGAATTATCGCTCCGTCTAAAAGCACCATTACATTCCACTTCCTCCACTCCTCCAATCAGAATACATGAGCATGTGTGGTGGTGGTGGGCTATGGCTATGTTCACACATAGTATTTCCGTCAGTGTTTTGGTCAGTATTTTTGTCAACCAAAATGAGAAGTGGAAGTGACAGGACAGGGTAAAATTATAATAGAAAGATTTGCACAGTTTCTGTGTTTTCAAGCCACTCCTGTTGTTTTTTTGTTTTGTTTTTTAAATCACTGACAGAAATACTATGTGTGAACATAGCCTACTAAAGGTCAAGTGAGAAATTCAATGCAAAATAACTTAGTGTTATACCTCATATATAACATATCAAGCTTTCTATGCAGTTGAATACACCATTTTCTATAAACAATCAGAGCTGACTGTAGTGTTCATTAAGGGCATTGCAGACAGGAAGTCCTTAAATCAGCCTCTTACATAGGAGTATTTTGCTATAGTCAATAATACTGACCTGAGCGTATTACCCTGCTGCCAGGCTTAGCTCAGTAAAAGCTTTCCACTCAGTCTGCAGCCACTGCACCCAGTGAATGACAGAGCAGTGATCTCAGCACCGTGACCGCTTTTCTCCTAAGCAAGAATATATCCAGGCTATGGCCCAGCACCCACAACACCTATACAGGCTCATATTTGTCTGTCCAGGAATTCTACTCCATTTTCTACTAGGAAGAGGTTGTTTGTTCCTTATTTAACCCTTTCACTCACTATCTTTCCATTCCCACCCCTTTTTCTAATACTTCCCAGTTTAACACACCTCTAAAGCCTTAACCCCTTCAGCCTCCAACCAGTCACTAGACACGGATGTAAAATTTTGTTCACGCCAACTTAACAATGATAGCTGAAAATAATTCTTGGTTGTTGAACACTACTGTTTCACTATGTTATTTATCTGGTCTCTGGTAATGTATTTTGGATCCTTTTTAATCTGTGTGTGTTGGATCATCATTTTGTAATAAAATCAGACATTATGGACATATATACAACACGTATTAGAAAGTTTTTGCTGTATTTTAATGGTGCTAAATCGTTGTAAGACACATTAGACCTATTGGATGTCTATTTTATTATAATGAATCATTCAATTACAAGATTTATTATGTAGGTATTTTTGTCTCATCAGTGAGTTCCGCTATGAGCAATGCCTGCCTATGGAAACCTTCTACAGGATATATTGTATATATACAGGGTATATTTTTATGTATACAATCCTGTGTAGAAATAGATTATAACAGAGAGTATTGATATTTTGTGTGTTTGTACATAGTTAGAAGGTCTTTGGTCGGCCATCTTTTTTCCAAGCAAATACTTCTTATATTGGTAACCTTGCTGAATACTGTAGTCGACACGTTTCATTTAGTACTCTGGTTACCCACCTTTGAACTCTCTCAATCTCCATTATATCTTTATTGTGCATCTGACTTATGATTTTTACAGTGGTAGAAATTTTTCTTGTCATGTGCATCTTTGCCCATTTTGATACACCCCATAACTTTATTACCTTGGCAACATCTGCTTTAGGGATGGTCCGAACGGAGTTCGGTTCGGGTTTGTACGAACCCGAACTCTCAGGAATGATTCCTGCTGTCTGCCCGCTCCGTGCAGCGGGCAGATCTAGCGGGAGGACCGCCTGGAAAACTGGGATACAGCCATAGCCATAGGCTGTATCCCAGTTTTCCAGGCGGTCCTCCCGCTGTATCCACCTGCTCCACAGAGCGGGCAGACAGCGGGAATCTGATGCCGAGCGTTCGGGTTCATACGAACCCAAACCTCGGCAGTTTCGGACCATCCCTAATCTGCATGATACTTGTTGCTACAGTTAAATTTACTATAAACTAAATTTCTAAAGCAATTTTTTTTTTATGTCTGCTAGAGGAATGTGTCTAGAGTCCGACCGTTGGAAGGTTCATCTTGTGAACAGGGACTTACCCAGTGTTTTCAGACTTGGTATGGAATGACGGCATGCATTTTCCTTCCTGAGTGCAGTACATTATATTTATCAGTATTAAATCTGCCACTTCTCAGTCCTAGTGTCCAAGCTATCTAGATGTATTTTTAACAGTATATTGTCCCCTTTGTGTGTAAAAGTGTACCTGAAATAAAAAATAAAAATTCCCATCAAATATGTAGTAAAATGTTTGCCTTATGTATGCTGTCCACTTTGATTTTAAAGGGGTTTGATTTTAAAGTTATACTTTGTAATGTATGTTATGTCTGTGAATGGCCCCCTTCCCCGTGTCCCACCACCCCCACCCGTGTACCCGGAAGTGTGGTGCGCTATACATTACCTGTCACGTGCCGACCACAGTCTCCGATCCTCAGCAGTGACGTCTTCTTCGGGAGGCCAGCGGATCTTCCCGAGTGCCGGCGGCCCTCTGCAGCGTCATCCGAAGCTCAGCCGCGATTGGCTGAGCATAACTGTGGTCAGCCAATCGCGGCTGAGCAGCTGATGACGTGGCCGCGTCATCAGCCGCTCAGCCGCGATTGGCTGAGCACAGTTATGCTCAGCCAATCGCGGCTGAGCTTCGGATGACGCTGCAGAGGGTGGCCGGCACTCGGGAAGATCCGCCGGCCTCCCGAAGAAGACGTCACTGCTGACGATTGGAGACCGTGGACGACACGAGATGCGGTGAGTATAATGCACCACACTTCCGGGTCTAGCGTGGGTGGGGGGAAACACGGGGAAGGGGGCCATTCACAGACATAACATACATTACAAAGTTGTATAACTTTGTAATGTGTGTTATTCTGTGAATAATTTTTTATCGCCGGACAACCCCTTTAATATTACAAATCAAATGGTCTTTTTAGTGCCCCATTGTGCTGCTCATGCTTCTGCATTTTATTCTGAGACTTCAGCCTTCAGACTTCTGAGTGGGCAGCCTTCCTTATAAATGACATTTGCCATAGGCCAGAAGATCAGGTACTGTAGTTTACTCAGCTGCGACAGTGCACTAGAGCGGGCACAGGAGCGTGTACAAGGGCGTGTACGGCTGCTGGCCAATCAGCCTTCATCCTCACTGGGCCAGTCTGTGCACAACAGAGGGACAACTGACATCACGTCCTGTATTTGGTCTCTTTTGCTGTTACCAAAGACCAAATGAACTTAGTAACGGAGCCTAGACTGCAGTTTTCCAGGAAGTGAGACACCTAGTGTTTATAGGATTATATTTCATATAGAAAACAGGCAAAACACTGCTGATTTACCATTATTTCTTGATGATGTCAGTGGCCATTAAGATACAGTACTTTACACGGTATATCATTTCAATACAGTTTTATTTTAGTGTCACAAGAATTTTGATTAGATCATTGCAAAACAAGTGTGATCTGGGTAACTGTCCCTTCAATGAAACATGGGAGGGGGGAGGTCATGGGGAATCCTAGTTCTAAACACAAAATAACAGTTTTTCAAGGGAAACAATGGGTTGAATAGTTTAGAGCCCTACCTTTGTGTATGAAAACAATCCCATTGGCCCAAAACGGCTTGTATCATTATCAGTGAATCTCGTCCTCTTTGGCAGGATCTATCAACAATGTATAATCCCAGCCTTACATCTATAATAAAGAGATGCAATGGGTTATTATGGCTGCGTATAATGTTATACATGAAGACCTCCCTGCTTACAATAGGGGCAATAAAGTTTTCTACCACAAAACATGTCTGCTGACAGACCAGACCCAGAAGGCTGTGGCTCAGCTAAAATAATTCTCTGGACTGGGCAGTGGCTATGGAGCATCCCCGCTCCCAGTCACTAGAGCTGGTACGTGGGAGACACAGACCTCACACAGCACAGCGCTCAGGGGGACACGCTCATTTCCACAATGCTGGTGACATCATAGAGACAAGAACTCCCTGGGAACAAGTCATTAGAGCAGGGAATCCTCAGCAGGGATGGAGCTGAAGTAACCCTGTATAGAACTGAGGTGGAGGTAGCCTCTTATTCCTTCCCTTCTCCAGGCACAGGAAGGAGGGGGCATTGTGTGGATGTAATGTAGTGTGGCTTTTCCCAATTTACCTCAGTCCCAGCCAGACTGATACGGAGGGCTGAGGCTGCAGCGGCCACCAACAGAGAAGCTGGGCTCAGCAGCAGACTGCTCGCCTCTTCCCCAGCACTCCCCTTTTGTGCACTCATCCTTCCCTTCCCAATCCTCCTTCCCGGCTCTCCTCTTTGCTTCCTTTCTGCTCACATCTTCTCCTCCTCCTTGCTTACTATCCCCAGCTCTCCTGGAGCCCCAAGGACTAGATCCAGATCTAAGTCAGGATTCATCATGAACCCACAACAGCAGCTGCATGGCATGGTATCTTACTTCCGACACCAGCTCCAGCAGACACAGTCTCCTCCTCATCTAATGTCCATACATGGGCCAGGTATGGATAGAAACTATAACAGCCCCCCAGAGGGAGCAAGGCAACTCCACAGCCCCCCAGTAGTGGCAAGGATGAGGGTAAACAGTCAATCCACCAATGAACAGCTACACCACCACATACGATCTGCAGCAGGTAGGAGCAGAATTCGCTGCTTGCATGGCATCAGTACTTGACATTTCTCAGTAATGTCACGTATGTTTACAAAAGTTCACCTAGTTGGAGGTAGAGCGTGAAATGACCCCAGGTCATCCTCAAGTCTCATCATTGATCTGTTATAAAACAAGGTACAGTGTTACACTTGGAACCAAAGGAGGATAAAACGGTGTGTCCCATATCATTATAGCTGTCCACGGTGACTGTGTTGCACTAATGGGACAATAACTGGGGACTGCCAAATGACAGGGGGTTAGATGCAATACTATGAAGATTAATGACTTGTAGCCTTTGCAACCTGATATGGTCTCCAAGGAAATTCCATGAAAGTAGACTGATGGCAGTAAATTGGTTGTGTGCACAGTGATGGTGGCACAGCAAGAGTTAAGGAATGGGAAATCTGACTGTAGAAAGAATGAGATCTCTTTTATATGATGTTTTATAGATGGAAGCATAGACCGTTATATGAAAGTATTGGGGCTAAGGATACCGATAGAACTGCTTTATTAAGGAGCTCGGATAAGGACAGCCATGCGGCTGAATAGGTTAAAGCAATAGCAATGCACGGCTCCTCTCCCTCCTGTCATAGTCCTGTAATGCTGTGGGTAGAGGAGGGCTTGCACAGGTCTCATTGCTGCTTAGTTTTCATGGCAATTAGTTTTCTCTGTTATTTTGTTTAATATGAAAAGGATACAGTGACTGTTGGAAGTGACTATAGTTGATCCATGTATCCAGGTGACTAGCATGTGATGGCTGATGAAATAAATAAACATGTATATGTCTACTGCATGTGAAATTCAGATCGATCAATGGAGCAAATAAACAATGGGCTACGACATCGTTCCGTGCCTAATGGTGTGATTACACAGAGAGATTTAGCTGACAGGTATTTTAAGCCAAAGCCAGGAATGGAATTGAAAAGAGGATAGATCACAGTATTTCCTTTTTGACCTGTTCTCTGTTTATAGTCTGTTCCTGGCTTTGGCTTTAAAGATCTGTCAGATAAATCTGCAAATGCACCATAAGTGTAAGCTGAGCCCCCCCCCCCCCCCCCAACAACCACTAAGCCATCAAGTGTAGTCATAACTTTAAGTGGTTGCCGGTAGTGCTTGTAGTTAAAGGGACATTTGCAGAACCTGGCCATCGGGTGCTGCAAATGATGACAGCTGTGGGAGACCAGTGTATTGCAGCAGTGGGCCACTGGGCCACTGCAGTGTGTAAGTGACCTAATGTTTACTTACATGCTGCAACACAAAAAAAGGGTTAACAAGCAGAAGACAGAGATCTCTGCTTCACTGCTCTGATAACCTCTGACCTCTGTTCTCCAGCTGGCAATCAAGTAGGAAAGGAAATTGTGCAGAGCTCCGTGGAGAGGTCAGGGGTTATCAGTGCACCAGCAATAAAGCATATATATGTATAAATATACACACAGTGCTTTGTGTTGTGTGTAGGGGAGGGGGCCCCTTAGAAATGTTTGCTATGGGGCCCCGTGAATCCTAGCTACTTCACTGACTGACAGTATAGTTTTATATGTAATGAGATATTATGGTTGGTACTGTCGGCACGATGATGTAGACGCTGTACTATCTGTCCTGCTGTCTATTGAAAATAATAAACACATGTTTAAAATTAAAAAAAGGTAATCCTCAGAATCCAAGATCAGCTAGTAACTCCTTACTACTAATCAAATACAAAGCAAGCTTCCTAAGGCCATACACATTAGACTGTCAGCTAAACCTACCAATTTTAACAGCCATCTAATGTGCATTAGGTGTTTTCTTGAGATTTGTTTATCAGGTGTTGAGGGGAAAAGGATGGGCCTAATGGTGTGTTTACACAGGCAGATTTATTTGAAAGATCTTGGAAGCCAAAGCCAGGAATGGATTTATAAAAAAAATAAAAAAAAAAAATCTCAATCTTTCCTGGCTTTGGCTTCAAAAATATGTCAGATAAATCTCTCTGTGTAAAAGCACCATTAGGGTGTGTTTACACAGACAGATTTTCTATTGCTATTATTGAAGCCAAAGCCAGCATGCTTGATGTTTGCTCATCTCTAGTCATAAAGGAAAGACTGAGATTTTTCCTCTTTTCAAAACCATTCCTGGCTTTGTTTTCACCAATCGCTACCAAAAATCTGCACATGTGGCTACACCATTACTTCTCAAAGCATATGGCAGGAGATAAGCTTCTACCAGAGGTGTTTGAGAGCAGTTAATTTCCCTTCCCCCACATGAATGTGGGGATCACATGAATGCTGATTATTAAATGTTTTGTTTTGTTTTACCTTTGAGGCTATGTTCACTCACCATTTTTGGGGCCAATTTTTAGCGTCAAAAATGTCAGTTTTACATGCGTTTCAGATGTTTCTTCAGTCATGCATTTGAGCTGGTTTGACATTTTTTTACAGATTTTTTTTTTGTGCTTTAGCTCAAGCTACAGCTCAAAATTGTAAGTCCATTGCACGTAATTTTATGGCCCTAACAATTACAGTTGCAAAATTCAACTTTGTGGGAATAAAGAACTATATCCTGTTAAATTCAGTAGGAATAGGAAAAACATGTCTGCCATTTGGGGTGTTTTTTAAAGCCCCCAAAACGGACCAAAATTTCATATGAATAAAGCCTTACATTTTCTGTACAGAGTATAGACTGATCAGCCTTGTTTTACTTTTCCAAGCTAGCAAGAAGCAGTACATATAAGTGACACTGAGGCAGTAGTAGAACATGCCATACAGAAGAAAATATACCCCTGTGGCTGCCCGGTTCTGCAGGAATTAGCAGTACATTTGGGGCCTTAAAGGGAATGTGTCATCAGAAAGACCTATTGTTGAAATCACTATTTTTTACTGCCCATATTTTTTAAAGGACTTTTAGTGATGTTTGGCACCTTTAGCTGTTGCAAAACTTTGGCTGTCCAAGAAGGATGGGAAATGTGCACTCACCGGCCACTTTATTAGGTACACCATGCTAGTGGTCTTCTGCTGCTGTAGCCCATCTGCCTCAAAGTTGGACGTACTGTGCGTTCAGAGATGCTCTTCTGCCTACCTTGGTTGTAACCAACGGTTGGCTATTTGAGTCAATGTTGCCTTTCTATCAGCTCGAACCAGTCTGCCCATTCTCCTCTGACCTCTGGCATCAACAAGGCATTTCCGCCCACAGAACTGCCGCTCTCTGGATGTTTTTTCTTTTTCGGGCCATTCTCTGTAAACCCTAGAGATGGTTGTGCGGGAAATCCCAGTAGATCAGCAGTTTCTGAAATACTCAGACCAGCCCTTCTGGCACCAACAACCATGCCACGTTCAAAGGCACTCAAATCACCTTTCTTCCCCATACTGATGCTCGGTTTGAACTGCAGGAGATTGTCTTGACCGAGTTGCCGCCACGGAGCGATAATTCGCCCAATCGTACGATTAACGATTTCGAAGTAACAATTTTTTTTTTTATAACGATCAGCGTTTAGATGGAACGATATATCGTACAGAAAATTCGTTTTGCAATCGCTTAAGCCTATCTCGCAAATAGGTAAAATCAGTGAACGACTGTTTACACGGAACGATCGGCGAATTTTTTGCGAACGACGATTTAAGAACATGTTAAAAGATCAAAATGAACGATTTATCGATCGTTCGCCGCGTTTACACGTATGATTATCGTTCGAATTCGATCGTTATCGCGAAAATTCACCCGATAATCGTTCCGTGTAAACCCAGCATTAGGGTGCGTTTACACAGAAAGATTTATCTGACAGATTTTGAAAGCCAAAGCCAGGAATGGATTTAAAAAGAGGATAGATCCCAGTCTTTCCGTTATGACCTGATCCCTGTTTATAGTCTGCTCCTGGTTTTGGCTTCAAAGATCCGTCAGATAAATCTCTCTGTGTAAACGAACCTTTAGCCTATTGGGCCATCTAGGTCTCATTGACAATGAAAGGGAAGAGAAGTGTGGGGGCTATCCCTTGATTTTAACCTTAAAAGTAACGCTGTACATCTGGATCCAATCCTGTGAATGTGGGAGAAGTTTTCAAGGATTGGATCCAGTTTTTCCTGGCATCCTGGGAGGAGTGGCAGGGAGTGGGGCAGCGCTGAAAGAGCAGAGCGCTGATTAATCAAAGCCTTTTGCTTTGTTTAGATGAGTGCTTCACTCATCTGTAGAACCAGTAGTGTAATTTGGTGGGGGCAGAGGGGGCGGCCGCTTCCGAGCCCACACAGGCAGGGGGTCCACTGAAGATTTCGCCAGTTAATGCTATTGCTTTTGCAGACAGACTTAACAAATTGGCTGTAGGTGGCCACTGGCCAGCAACCAGTGCTTCTGGGGGGCCCACACAGCTACCGAATGTTGTGTCTGACTATTTTTATATTTAGCTGTATGCGCTTGTATGCGAGAAGAACATACAGTTGAATGCAGCAGGTTGATTGACAAGGTGAGGAAAGCATTGCCTCTTCACCCTGCCAGTCACTGTTGTGGCCACTAGAGGCCGTTCCCTCCCTTAGGCTACGTTCACACAGAGCAAAAGGAGCAGATTACGCAAGGAAATATTTCCGCCTGAAATCAACTGACGCTGAATTCCGAGCAGAATATAAGCAGAATGCAAGCAGAATCCCTGCGTATTCTGCTAGGAAAGTGTTCAGCTCGTAATCAGCTCTTGACAAATTCAGCGCAGAATACTCGAGGAATCCGCGCTGAATCCGCATGCATTCAGCGCTGAAATTCAGCGAGTATTTGGTGAGTAAACTAGACTATACCAGAACATATACTAGAATCCTCCTCCCCCCCCTTTTCCCCATTTCCGCGCTGATTCAGCGAGTAATTTCCGCTTGTATTACGCTTGTATTCCGCGCTGAATCCGCGCTGAATCCGCGCTGAAACAGAAAATCAGAGCCCCATTGATTTGTATAGGCTTCCGCTAGCGGAAGAATGAACATGTTCATTCTTCTGGCGGAAAGCGGATTAGTTCAGTGCGGAAATTCCACTGTGTGAACTGCAGAGCAGAATTTCCATTCAACACAATGGAAATTAGCTCTGCACCTATTTTAACGGCTGAAATTTCAGCGCTGATTCAGCGCAGAAATTCAGCTGCTTTTGCTCAGTGGGAACGAGCCCTTAGAGCTGTGGAATATAAATGATGTCACTTGTGCGCTCACAGAGCAGGGAGAGAGTTGACATCAGAAGGCTACAGTATTGCAACTGCACAGGAAGGAAGAGATTTATGTGGGTGGGTGGGTGGCGCTACTATATGGGGGTGCAGAGGGAGGGTCTATCTTCTATATGAAGCAACAAGGGGGAGATAATCTATGTTAGGGTGTAGATGGTGGCCTTTTTACTATATAAGAGCATAGAGGAACCCTGCAAACTATGAGGCTAAAATTGGGTCTAAATACTATATGGAGGCATAAATTGGCTGCTCTCTTAAACCCTGTACACCATGTTTATCGGGGATGATTTCTCTTACATTTTTAAATGTATTGTCATGTATTGTTTCTATGGTTTAATAAAGTAATTATTCCATTTAGTTATGTTGCAGTAGTCTGGCTTTTTTGTATATAGGTTATTTAGTATAGTTGCCTTGAACTCCATGGGACTATTTATTGTTATTACCCAGCATTTGTACTATACATTTACTCTATTGGTACTGCGGGAAAAGCCTTCGGGTGTTGCCTATTTAGTCATTGACCTTCAGCTATGGTGTAGTCCTCATGCTGCCCAATAGATATTAGACAGTAAGATATGAGATAAAGAGATAGAAGAATGGATGGATGGCTAATTAGAAAACAAAAACAGCGCCATAGCTTCCTCTATGTTGTCTGTGGTATTACAACTTGGTTCCATTTTCTTTTAGTGGAACTGAGTTGCACTACCACACCCAAGCTTTGAAGCAGAGTGGTGCTGTTTCTAGAAGAAGACAGCTATGTTTTTGCAATGCTGGGTAACCCGTTTAATTTTTACATGGTTATATAGGTGAAATGTAGAAAGTCTTTTCCACTGTTCTCAGTCCCTGTCCACTATGAATAATGTAGTAGAAAATACCCTTTATTTATTCGGCCGGGATGATTTTTGCAGAGACCGGCTGGGTCATGGAATGGCCGGTCTCTTACGTAGAGTGAACATAGCCTTGAAGTGTTTTCATTTTTCCATCTACAGAGCTGAGCGGGAGCTTAGTATTTGCAGGCTGATCAGCTGTTGTTACCTTTGGGGTGGATGTGACTTTTTTAATTGCTTTTTAATCCACATTTTTTTGGAAAGTGTGGTGATCAAAAACAGCAACTGCCATATTATTATTATTATTATTATTATTATTTATTTTATTTTTTTAACAATGTTCATCATGTGGTATAAATAACATTGCCAGCTTCATGTCGGCCTATGTGTGACCTGTTCTGGCTATGAAGACCATTAATTACTATTAGGGTACAAACACACACGGCATATACGCTGCGTATTTACTGCTGCGATACGCAGCAGATACGCAGCAGATTAGATCTAAATAACTGAACACAGCATCAAGTCTTCACCATCAAATCTGCTGCGTATCTGCTGCATATACGGTGTGTGTGTTTGTACCCTTAGGCCATTAATCTGACAACAATCAGATAGCGACAAGAGCTTACCATCCTCTTGTCACGCCTCATGAGCTATAGTTTATGGACCTGTTGTAAATAGCAGACCCTGTGTATATTACATTTTGTTAATTCCAAAGTTTCCTAAAATCCTTTGATGAGCTCTGTTTAGTGTGTATATAAGTCTGTGATTTTTTCAGTTCTGTATAACATCTTGTCTGACAAAGGGAGCTAGACTCTCGAAAGCTTACACTCAAATATACTCAGTTAGCCTCCAAAAGGTATCGCCTGATCTCTTCTCTATTCTATTGAATAATTCAGACATAATACCAATTACACTTCACCTATCCTTATAATTCACATATTTTTTAAACACAATGTAAAAAGAGAGCAGTGTTTTATTTTTTATGTATTTTAGGCTATGTTCCCACTATGAGATTATTATCAGCAGACGTCATTATTGAAAGACCCTGTAGTTGGATCACGGCCCCAATCTGTTTTTTAATACATGAAGATATAGGTCACAAAATTGTGCTGTTGTGTCACACTGAGTACCTAAGACCACATCTGCCATTGGGGAAATGAGCATCAGGTGGCAGATTACACAGGCCTTGAGGTGGTGGCACTGCATAGTAAACATAGGGATATATTGAGTTCAGTCATAGAAATTCCTGATTATTTATGCATCTTCCGGGGTGTGCTATGCTAATAGATTACCATGCCACAAAATGTGTATACAGGACTTAATGATAGATGTTGTGAAGGGGAAAGATTGTGCAGTTGGATTTCAGCTACACAATCCTTTTGTTCTTAGGGAGAAAAACTGCCACCAGAGGCTTGCATTACCATACTCCTCTATTGCAATTAAAAACAAACTTGTGTGATTCAAGCATGTCTGCATATAGGAGTATTAGGATAAAAAGCTCGGACAGCTTTGTAACATGTAAAGCATGAAACAGAGATATACTATGGCATGACCATCCTATAATGCGCTTTCCTGTGTTTTGGTGTGTTACTGAAGAAAAGATTTTTTAAAATGCTGTGCCTTCAGGTAACAAGACCTTCAGGAAAGAAAAAAAGAATTACTCGCTGTATGCTTTGAATTGCTATTCCTGTCTGTCTATCTATCTATAATGTTTGTTTATGGAGCTGAGTAGAAGCATATACAGTGGTACCTCGGTTCTCGAACTTAAAGGGGTTGTCCGGCGATAAAAAATTATTCACAGAATAACACACATTACAAAGTTATACAACTTTGTAATGTATGTTATGTCTGTGAATGGCCCCCTTCCCCGTGTTTCCCCCCACCCACGCTAGACCCGGAAGTGTGGTGCATTATACTCACCGCATATCGTGTCGTCCACGGTCTCCGATCGTCAGCAGTGACGTCTTCTTCGGGAGCTTGGCGGATCTTCCCGAGTGCCGGCCACCCTCTGCAGCGTCATCCGAAGCTCAGCCGCGATTGGCTGAGCATAACTGTGCTCAGCCAATCGCGGCTGAGCGGCTGATGACGCGGCCACGTCATCAGCTGCTCAGCCGCGATTGGCTGAGCACAGTTATGCTCAGCCAATCGCGGCTGAGCTTCGGATGACGCTGCAGAGGGCGGCCGGCACTCGGGAAGATCCGCCAAGCTCCCGAAGAAGACGTCACTGCTGACGATCGGAGACCGTGGTCGGCACGCGACAGGTAATGTATAGCGCACCACACTTCCGGGTACACGGGTGGGGGTGGTGGGACACGGGGAAGGGGACCATTCACAGACATAACATACATTACAAAGTTGTATAACTTTGTAATGTGTGTTATTCTGTGAATAATTTTTTATCGCCGGACAACCCCTTTAATTGGTTCCGGAAGGCAGTGTGAGAACCGAGCAGTTTGAGAACCAAGCAGTGTCTTACCATAGAAAATAATGTAATTGTGTTTAATTGGTTCCAGCACCCACCAATAATTACCTACAATACTCATTTATTACATTGAAAAGTGGCCAGTTTTATCCCTGCAGTACAGTCCAGAACAGCACTATATACTCTGCAGTACATTATATACAATACTTGTTCAACAAAATCAGCAATTATAGTAGTATTCACTAACTCCTCACTCGTCATTTACTGTATAGAGTCCCCCCCATCCCAGCACTGTAACAGATGGGAGGTGGTGGTGCGCTGACTGTACTACTACTGTGAGTATGAGCTTTAACCCCCTGATGGCCGCAGCCCCGCTGCATCCCCGCCTCCTGCAGCTCCACCGCTGCCCCCATCAGCCCCAGCGCCTGCATCCCCGATCGCCGCCCGCATCCCCCATTATCCCTGCAGCCATCACGCATTCCCGATCGCCGCCCCCATCCCCCATCATCCCTGCAGCCATCACGCATCTCAGATCATCCCCGCAGCCCGCCCGCATTATCCCAGCAGCTGCGCCGAGGAGCAGGTAATGTATGCTCTCAGCGGCGGGCTGCGGGGATGATGCGGGGGGGGGGGCTGCAGAGATGATGGGGGATGCGGGCGTTGATCGAGGATGCGTGCGGGCGGCGATTGGGGATGCGGCGCCGGGGCTGATGGGGGCAGCGGTGGAGCTGCAGGAGGCAGGGATGCGGCGGGGCTGCGGGCATTAGGGGGTTAAAGCTCATACTCACAGCGGGTTGTCAATCCCGCTGCGGGTATGTGCTATCATTAGGGTAAACGGTACCGGATCCGCAGTGGATCTCGCTCCAAATTCGCAGAAGTGAGATCCGCTGTGGATCCGGTAGGTGTGAAGGCACCCTGAAAATACAATTTGAGTTCCAAGCAGTTTGAGAACCAAGGTACCACTGTATTTTGTGCCATGATCTGTAGTTGTTATCGGTATCATTTTTGTGTTGATGTGATTTCTTGATGACTTTTTCTTTTTATTTTGTTCTGAGATTGCCAATCAGCCCCCTGACAGGTGTAGCACCTTTCAATTATCCTTTTAAATGGTGCAATTTGTATTGATCGTTGCATTTAAAGGGGTTATCCAATGTTCCTGCATTTTAAACATGGTGCTGCTATATAATAGAGGATAGATGATATACTTACCTCTCCATGCTCCCTGGGTGTCCCAATGCAGTGGCTGGTGTCCCCCTGTTTGTAGCAGCTGTTAACTTCTAAGACGAGTTAGTCTTAGGATTGATAGTCTGGTCAGCCAATCATTGGCTATTGCTGAGCAAGCTGTCACTCCTAAGACAAGCTTGTCTCAGAAGTAACGACGGTTACGGACAGCGCAGGACTCCGGCGATTGCATCAGGACACCAAGGGAGCACAGAGAATAGGATCAGCTCATAAGCCTGATCTATATGCAGCAGTAACCAGCAAACCAGCGGTTGTCACTACAGGGTTAGGATATATTGCAGAATTTCATGTATTCATATATGCAACTGATTTTTGTGAAATAAACTCTTACTTTTTGTCTAGTCATAGACCATAAAAACGTTAGCTACAACATTACTGAACAGAATATGTCTGTCTGTGTCTTAATATACATTTGTCACTGCTTAGGAATTATTTGAATAATTGTAGAGTATTTCTAGACATGCTTGTTTGCTTCACTACATTTTTTGTGATTAAATGTTACTGAAATATCCAAGGGAGTTAATATTTTTTCAAACACGGACTGTATAGTATCCATCTTAAAGAGACCCTATTAAAATAATAAAAGAAACAATAAAACAACACATCTACCTGTTTCTATTAACTTATTTCTGTCTAGTTTAATGAGGTGCTATATTACAAAAGAGTGACATAAAATACTTAAAACAGTTGTTTATTAACTTAAAACAAGCTTCCTTCCCCTTTTATTCTCGGTTCTACATTTTTCTCCTTGCCTAGCCAGCATCCTGTTGGCATTTTTTGCTCTGATTAGTAATGCTTGACTACATGAAGTATTGACACGCGGCTTGAAACAGTGACACCCGGGTCCTTTTCATCTCTACTAGTTGACATGTGTCAACCGACCATTTTACCAGTGGACCAATAAGAGCCTTTTAAGACAGTTGACACTGCAGCTTGTGAGCAATTTCTAGTACCTGTGAGAATCGCTGGCATTTTGATTTCCTTCACTATTTGGTCTCCAGGACTCCATGCAGTCACTGTTTGTGCATTTTTCCCCTCATTTTAAGTATGGATTTTAAATTATTACTATCATAAGGTTATATTAGATTTGTATGAATGTATGAACATCCACAGCTTTGTGCAGAACAGTTCGGGCAGTGATACAGTTTAGTAATGTGGCTTATATATGGTAGCACAATAGATCTAGACTTGTAGCTTTACTTCAGTGAATGTAACAAAAATTATGTGTTAGTATAACATTTATCTTTTATTAAAATGCTAAGTTGGGGTCCACAAAAACATTAAACTTCAGAAAGGCCAATTTCCACCAACTAAGAGAAAACCTTAGTAACATAGATTCGGACAATACACTTAGAAATAAAAGTATTCAAGGTAATTAGGGTATTTTTAAAACTTTCCCAAATATATCTTGTAAACAACATATACCCTATGGGAATAAACGCAAAGAGACCATGTTCCCACTTAGAGAAAATAGAGAATATATTACAAATTATGGGTTTAAGGGGTTAATGGCAGGTGGCAGAGATCACTGCTGACGGTCATTAGCTGTGAGGTATTATACATCTATACCATGAAGCTGCTTCCATCATTTTTGCAGCATTTGACTGAATATGAGTAGAAAGTTTAGCTTTATACACCTCTAAATTCACAATCTCTATAGTCACATCACTGTACACCAGCAACCTAGTTCTGTTGGATGTCATACACACCTCCAGCTTGTGCAACAGATGGTATCTGCCACATAAACAGGTGGTATATTTTGGATTATAAACTTTCTCTTTCCTTCTTCTTACTGTTTTCCTTTCCATCTCTCTGGATTAATTTAATCTTGGTTTCATTTGTCCAAAGAAACTTGTTCCAGAACTGGGTATTTTTTAGATGTTATTCTAGCAAAGGTTTATCTGGTTTTTCTGTGTTTGAGTATTACAAATGGTTTTCATCTTGAGATAAAGCTTCCGTATTTACATTCATGAAGGCATCTCTTGATTGTAGACTTGATAATGTCTACCTCATTGAGTGTCCTTGGCAAGCAGTGCAGGTTTTGTCTTGACCAAGGAATGATTTCTATTATCATTTGCTTTGGTTGTCCTCTGTGCTCTTCCAGGCCTCTTGATTTTGCTGATTGTGCCACAGCTTACCTTTTAAAGAACTCTTTTTAAAGGGGTTATCCAGCGCTACAAAAACATGGCCACTTTCCCCCTACTGTTGTCTCCAGTTTGGGTGGGGTTTTGAAACTTAGTTCCATTGAAGTAAATGGAGCTTAATTGCAAACCACACCTGAACTGGAGACAACAGTAGGGGGAAAAGTGGCCATGTTTTTGTAGCACTGGATAACCCCTTTAAGAACTGCATTGCTGTGCATATGGCGTTTCTTTTTCTGGTGTTTTAATCACCTTTTGTGGTCCAGCAACTATGGCATGTGATGGCAGAGGGGAAAAAAAAAGTTTAGCACAAAAAAACACATAAACTACAAAAAGATCATTCAAACATAAAGTCAAAAATGCCAGAAAAAAATGCTAGAAAAAATGCAAATACATGTGAAAAACGTATTGGCAATTTTTTTTCCCTTTTTTTGGAAGCCTGAAAAATGCCACACAAAAAGGACATGTGAGGGTGCCCTGATAAATGTGTTTTTCACCCTAATGCTGGCCTTCTTTACTTGCCTTAACACCTCTTTGGGTTGCTTATTTAGATTTTTATAAACAGCTACCAAATGCAAACTTAACCCCTTACTTAGTGGCCAGCCAATGTGTGTTTTTACAGCACCCAATCAATGTTCTAGAAGCGGGGCAAGCAGTGATAGCAATAAATCACTCTCTCTGCAGAGGCAGGCACACACAGCAAACTAACCCCCCCCCGGTTAGTGTATATAAGAATATACAGTACACAGGTGGAATGGGACCCTGCCCTGTATAGTGCAAGGGATTGGGAACTGCAGAGTTTGGATAGCCCTGCAGTTTCAGACATAAACATTGGTGGCAGCAGAGAAGGCCACGTTGCCACTTACTGCTGGCAGTAAACAAATGGGATTTCACCTCTTTTCAAATCCATTCCTGGCTTTGGTTTCAAAAATCTGTCTGATAAATCTCTGTGTGTAAAGACACCCTAAGTACCTCTTTTAGTTGTTTTAAATTTGCACAGTTTAGCTTTTTCTTCATAACTAAAGCCCCTATTCCATGGGGGGACTACGAAGAGCAAACAAGCTCGCTGCTGGTGTTATTCCACATGGCATCAGAGAGCGGGTGAGTGTGGGAGCGGCCGCGGGGAGCTACGGGGGGGGGGGCTGCCCAGGTGATCGCTAGATTGTCCAGGCAGCCCATAGAGGATAGAGGCGGTCTGCTGCCGCTGCTCCTAGGCCATGGAGCGATGGCAGCAGATCGCTCCTATATCAGTAGCTTGTTCTTTAACATGTTGAAAAACAAACGACTGCAACAAACGACTGAAAAACAAACGACTGCAATCGTTGCCTTCTATTCCACGGGGCGATTAACAGCTGATATCGGCCGAATACGTCCGATAATCGTTCCGTAGAATAGAGCCTTAAATTAACTGTGTTGAGTGTGAGATTCTGAGAGATGCAGATGCCCAAACTGTTGAATATCACAGGCATGTTTGCTCCCAGTTACGCCGTTCACCATGCGGGAACAGTAATGTTATATTTTAATAGATTGGAAAATTCCACATGTAATATGTTTATTTTTTATTTTTTTATATTTTTATTTTTATAATGGGTAAGGGGGTATTTTAAACTTTTATTGGGAGGGGGTTTATAAGGGACTTTTTTAATACTTTTTAAAACTTTTTTTTTATTACACTTTTTTTCACTGTAAAACATGCAATCATTAGATTGCATATACTGATCTATGCTATGCCATGGCTGCGGGGTCCCGATCACTCAGTGACAGAAGCTTGTTTTGTTACTGAGTGCCTTAAATGCCGAGATCGCTATAGATCGCAGTGTTTAATGGTGCGTTTACACAGACAGATTTATCTGACAGATCTTTGAAGCCAAAACCAGGAACAGACTATAAACAGGGATCAGGTTATGAAGGAAAGACTGGGATCTATCCTCTTTTCAAATCCATTCCTGGCTTTAGCTTCCAAAATCTGTCAGATAAATTTTTCTGTGTAAACGCACCCTAAGGGGTTAATGAGACGCAGCTGCGTCCCCGGCCCCAGACACACTGATGTGTGTGGGACAGCTGTCACTGCAGCGGTCCCGTACACATCAGTAAACCCCTCAGTCAGGAACGTATATGTACATTTTTACTGCACGAGGTATGTGCCCTATGAATGTATATATACATATTACTGACGGGAAGGGGTTAAAGAAAAATAATAAAAAATGATGAATGAAAAAAATGTACATTTTTTGTGGGGAGAGCGGCAGAAGTGGAGGCGCGCAGGCCTCTCATAGACAGGCTATGGCACACTGAGGCTGGCAGGATTCTCTGCTGCGGAATTCCGCCACACTTACTCAGTGTAAACATACCCTAAGGTCTATAAGACCTTTGGTAGACGCTTATCGTAGACACATTGGGGCATAATTGCAGTAGATATAGAGATGACATTGGTGCCAACACATGATTCCCTTATGTGTAATGGTTCTCAGCTCGAGGGTCAGGTCTAATATGCTGCAAATGCCTCCAAATGTATAAAGCATGTGCAACATTTTCTTTGCCATAAAACTGTATAACTGCATATGCTAGGACAGACCAGTCATACAGTGTAGTTATGTGACGAATGCACGTATGTCTTTATGACCTGGCATAATAAACATAAACTCTACAACAAATACACTTCATATAATTGTGCCCTGTTGAGTTGTGTTGCACAATAAACTGCATTAACCTTTAGGAGATCTCGATGGGTTAGATTTCAGAGTTGTCCGCTAGAGCTCCAAGTCTCATTCTCTAAGCATGGCCACCAGATTCTTGTTTTTAATTTGCTGTAATGAGAAGAAGCAGTATACTGAGTCATTGAGTGAAACAAAGGAAAACAGCAGCACAAATGGAGTCTTTTCACTGTGGAGAATTAAGTATTAGATTATAGAGAGACAAATTATCACATTGATTTCTGGGGAAAATGCATCTATTATTAATAATAACACAGACAAATTATGCTCAGATTTTTCAGCAACAACCTGGAAAATGTCTAAAAACCTAAACCCTCTTTCTTCCTTTATGTCTACATATCTATGGTGATCAGCCATAACATTAATACGTGTAAGACTCCTTAATGCTTACAAAACTGATCTGATCTATAGCGGCATGAACATCTTTTAAGACCTCTGAATGTGTCCTGTGGTACCTGCCAAGACATTAGTCCTATGGGTTGTGAGGTCGGTCGTCATGGGTCAGACTTGTTTTTCCAGCACATGCCACATCAGACTGAGATGCTGTGAATTTGGAGTCAAATCATCTCCTTTAATTCTTTGTCATGTATCTCAATTAAATCCTTAACAATTATTGCAGTGGAAAAGGGCGCATTATCCTGCTGAAAGATGCCACTGCCTCTATCATGGCTATGAAGGGGTGTTCTTGGTCTGCAGCAATGTCAGGGCACAAGATTTACCAGCAGAAGGATTCCCAGACCTATCACTGCCTAATTCATCAGATCCAACCACAAATGTGAACAGGGCCAAAATAAAAATATTAAAACAAACAATTTTTTTGTTCAAGGTCACTTACAAAATAATATGGTTTTAGTCACAGTAACAGGAAATTTTCTTAAAATTTTCAAGTGTCAGAGAGATACCAAGGCACATCTTCATTCTAGTAGCCTATGTTGCAATAACATGCTGAAATGGCATAATATTTGCAACAAGAAGCTTGTAGATAGAATATTCTACCACTTATCTGTAAAGGAAACTCAAGATATATATGTATTTAAAAAGTTTTTACGCCCACAACATGTATATTTATGTCAAAACAGCACATATACAATGGTGGTGTGAAAAAGTTGCCATAAATGCAGCCTGACCCTGATAATGCGACAAAACACTCATATATTTAGTCCTGACGATATTATTAAACACTGTGTCCCTGAATGCAGAAGAAAACATGGGTGGTTGCTAAGAAAACCTGTGATGTCATAAAGATGTTACTGTTTACAGAGTCACAGGCATCTGGGTTGTGGTAGTTATCAATGGCCTATATATATTGTAATACAAGTACCAAGACCCTTATTTACCCATACCTAAGCATAGACTAATAACATGTGTAATGAAAATGTAAAATATAATAAAACTGTTTAAAAAAATTAAACAATAAGCACAAAGCCCTTATAAAAATATTTAATGTACCTATAAATGAAACACATTGGCAAGGCTATCTATACCATCAGCACTCATGTTCTAGAATGGCATTAGTTTGTATAAACTGGGCTCTCCTGAATTGCGTAGCACACTCTCTCAGAATAGTCGCCAGAATAGACCGTAGTTCCAATAAGTCACATCCAGTATTTTGTCAACAAAAAGGTTTCCCTTCTTTCAATTTGACACAAAAGGACAATACCAACACTTATTTGTTCATGAACATCTCAGGATGAAAGTTGACTAAAGAACTCAAAAGACTATCAAAAATTTACCACTCTGCCTAGCAAGATCTAAGGCTACCTCTAGGTTTTCACCACACCAAAGCCAGGAATGGATTTGAAAAGAGAAGAAATCTCAGTCTTATCTTCACGACCTTTTCTCTGTTATAGTCCGTTCCTGACTTTGGCTGAAAAAATCTGTCAGATAATCTGTCAGACATCTCTTGGTGTAATAGGGCCCTTAGGGTCCATTTACACAGGAAGATTATCTGACAGATTATCTGACGAAGATTTGAAGCCAAAGCCAGGAATGGATTTGAAAAGGGGAGAAATCTCAGGCTTTCTTTTATGACCTGTTCTCTGTTTATGGTCTGTTCCTGGCTTTGGCTTCAAATCTTTGGCAGATAATCTATTACATAATCTTGTGTAAATGGCCCCCTAGGTGACAGATGGTGTTAGGGTCCTGTTAGACAAAGCGATTTTTAGTGACTAACGATAAACGATTGCAAACGAAATTGTTTATCGTTAACTTGAAATCGTTCACCATATTACACAGAACGATAATGATTAGTTACGATTGTTACTACAATTGTTATTGTGATCGTTACTATGATCAGTTACTCCATCAGATCCCAGCAAAACAAATGTGCAATAATGCTACGTTTACAAGAAGCGATAATTTGCCCAATTCGATCGTTAAAGATTTTGAAGCAACAATTTGGTTTTTATAACGATCAGCGTTTAGACGAATAAATCGTTAGAAAAATCTTAGAAAATTTGTAAGAAAAATCGTTATTGCGAACATTTTCAGGATCGCTTAAGCCCATCTTTTACATAGAGTAAATTCAAAGACTGTTTACACGAAGCGATCTGCGAATTTTCAATGAACAACGATTTGAGAACATGTTGAAATAGTTACAGTACGATTATCGCTCAAATGCGATCGTTATTGCGAAAATTTGAACGATAATTGTTCCATGTGAACAAATGTGGAATTACAGCGAACAACTAGCGAATGATTACCAATGATTTTAGGGTGAGATCTCAATCAACGATCAACAACACAAAACGATTTTTCGATCGTTGCCTGCATTTACACAAGGCGATTATTGTTTAAATTCAAACGATATACCGATTTTCCGCACAAAAATCGGCCCGTGTAATACGGCCCTAAGACTAATGGCTTCAGAACCAAGTAGTCAATTGACCAAGGTCAGAATCAGGAGGGCACAGGTCAACCCAATCAGCAGGCAAAGGGATAAACCAGGATACAGTGCAGTATGAGAGTAGACCCACAGCTACAGACAAGACTATAGATGTGCACCCGCAGCTGTCCGCAGCCTTTCCACAATACACGGACCCCTTCATTCAGCATAGGGGATCTATGCCTCAAATGCGGGCCGTATTATAGCTTACCATTGTTTGCGCAACGGATCACAACCCCAACACAGACCCGTAACACATACGAGAATGTGCATCGGAACATAGAAATGAATGGGTGCGCAGTTCTACCTGTGGACCTGCAGCTATGGACAGAATTAGCAGATGTGTCAGAGGGGTCTTATTCAAAAATAGCAAACAGAAGTTCACAGCAAAGGGGTCTAGAGCCAGGAAGCCCTGGCACTTCATTGGACAGCATGCCATTGCTCTGATTGGCTTAGCTTGAAGAAAGTGCAGCTGCTACAGGAGCACTGACAGATAAGTTCTCGACGTGTTTTTGAGTCTTAGAGTGGCGCTTGGTCATAGATTAAGAACCACTCCCTGATTTGAAACACATAAGCAATGGTTGTCTTTTGTATTTAGACCTGTTTTGAATAAATCCTTTTTAAAGACAAGGTGCTAGATTGAATTTATTACAGGCATCAATCGCTGGGATCAATTAACATATATATGTAAAAATATCTACAAAAGGCATATTTAGAGAGTCTGGCATTTACTGTGCCTTTGTGTTTAGATACAGGGCTCAGAAAACTGAATCCTAGCCCCAAAAGACAGAAATTCTAGCTAGAACCCCGTAAAAATTATAATCATAACAATAATAAAGTATTACATAAAAAACTAAAAATGACTGCAAAATGTTAGGGAATAGTAATCAGGGAGTGGGAGCTGTCCCAGTAGTAATATAAGCAGATGAATGTAGCATAGTTCTTGTCATTTGTTGGTATCATGCACATGTTACATAATCATCCCGACTCCTTTTATCCCCTGGGAACAGCGATTTTCATTTGAAAGCATATTTATTTTTGGAATAAAGGCTGAATTTTCTTACAGAGGTCTATACCACATCCATTCAGAAACCTTCCCAGAACACATAAAAGAACTTGTTTTTTTGCCGTGGTAAATCATGACAGGTTTGTTTTTACTTTTGTTTTTCATTTATTATTACAGCCTCATAGAGCCAAATGCTTTGTGGGCTTTATGACAGTCAGCAGTTCAGAGGCTTATTTTTAAGTTCTCTATGGATAAGTTCATTGCAACACAGTCGTTCTATTGGTATAATGAGAAGTAAATGGAATTGTATACATATGTTTGATGTTTTCTGCTACGGTGTGCTGTATACTTAATTATTCATTAACACATTGGGGAGAATTATCAAACATGGTGTAAAGTGAAACTGGCTCAGTTGCCCCTAGCAACCAATCAGATTCCACCTCTCATACCTCACAGACTCTTTGGAAAATGAAAAGGTGGAATCTGATTGGTTTCTAGGGGCAACTGAGCCAGTTTCACTTTACACCATGTTTGATAAATCTCCCCCATTCTTTTAAAAATGTAAATCACAAAATCTATTTCATATTGATCAATCTCTGATTTTCAATCTCATATCTGTATATATATTTCTTAATCTCCTGTCTATTAATCACAAGCAAGCCTGGGACCAGAAGTGGATTATAATAGGGGCATTTCGGGCGGCAGCCCGGGGCCCTGAGCTTTTGGGGGCCCATGACCACCCAAAAAGACTTATACTTTCAGTGGTGTACTGTCTCCTGGCTACACTTCCGCCATGATTTGCAAAAATCACAGGTTTTTTTATGGCAATTTTGCACAAATCAGGACATCATGACATTATCTGTCCTGTACTATGAACGATGAGTGCTACCATAGTTACAGTGTGGTGGGGGGGCCCAGGCTTGGTGAACAGCCCGGGGCCTATGGTAAAGTTAATCCGCCCCTGCCTGGGACATAGGTTAGGCACCCGCCTAGGGCACCACTACCTACTCCACCTGGAGTTCCGCAGTTGATGACAATGAGTAGGACCAGAAATCCATAACTTGCACTGGATCCTGCGGCTGTCAAGCACTGCTTTCAATTTCAAGGGCTTTCAGAATACTCTTAAGGTTACAAACCCACTTGGCGGGTCTGCAGCGAGTCTCCATGCTGCGTTTTTGCAGCGAGACTCGCTGCAGATCCCGGCCCTATGCTTTTAATGGCAGACAAACACGCAGCCCCGGCCGCCCGATCGCCCCCCCGCAGCACCGATCGCGTGCGATCGGTGCTGCGGGGGGGCGTGCGATCGGTGCGGCGGGGGGGGGGGGGGCGATCCGGCGGCCGGGGCTGCGGGGGGGGGGCGGCCGGGGCGATCGGGCGGCCGGGGCTGCGGGGGGGGCGCTCGGGCGGCCGGGGCTGCGGGGGCGGCTGGCTGGAGCATATACTTCACCTGGTCCCCGCTCCGGCTTGCTGAAGACATTGGGAACCGCCGGAGCCGGGATCGGGTGAAGTATCAGCTCCGGCGGCCGGGGGGTTAATGGGGAGGGCTGCAGACAAATTCGCAGCAGGGATGTACATCCCTGCTGCGTGTTTGTCTGCCATTAAAAGCATAGGGCCGGGATCTGCAGCGAGTCTCGCTGCAAAAACGCAGCATGGAGACTCGCTGCAGACCCGCCAAGTGGGTTTGTAACCTAAAGGAGTATTCTCACCTCAACTAACACAGGTAGGGCTTGTCAAGTGGTCGTCAAGGTAGAGATTTATTAAGGTTTACACATGGAAACAGGCATAAACCAGATAAAAATCTACACCTGCAATGCCTGTGCCAGGTGCTGGGCTGGCTGGCTGTACTAAGAGGACTGCGCCTTTTAATAAATCTGGCTGGGGAAGTCTTGATAAATGTCCCCCATAGTGTATATACTGTAATATATATATATATATATATATATATATATATATATATATATATATATATATATATAGATATATATATGTATAAATATATATACTATATCTGTATACACACACCAGCCAGACCACTGAGCAGAGCAGAGTGGTGGTCTGTAACCTAGACAGTAAGCTGTCAACAATGGGAGGGAGAGAGCAACATATTAGGAAGAGGCAAATTCGCTAATGTATATGCAAAAGTATAACTTGACAAGTCCTACAAATTTAACTAAATTAGTTCAGATGGGAATACCCCTTTACCTCCAGGTAGAAGGGGGGCACCTATCTAAACCATCTAAACTCTGGGAACTCCATTTCCGCCTCACAATTTAAAACATACAGAAAGGTGAATTTGGAATTTAGATTAATGCTGGTTTAGAGATGAGCGAGTAGTGAAATATTCGATTTTAGAGAATTCGAATCAAATAGACACCAACATTCGAGTATTCGATCCCATTATAGTCTATGGAAAAAAAATTTGCGGCACTTGGAGGTCTCCAAGTCCCCCATGAAACCTCTCTAAACAATGCAAACACCTCCGGAATGACACTGGGACATTAGGGGGAGCATGCCTGGGTGCACCCAACACCCCAAAATCACAGTATAATGCCACTCTCTGCAGTTGCGAAGGAAAAATATTTGCGAACGCCTTATGAACCTTTATGGCAATGTACACACATTTTGTTCGTATTTCTTGCTCAGTGTTACATACATGACTCCAATGTGCATCCACAGAGCGTCATGTTATTCGCGCGTATCACGCGTAATGCTGTACGAACGTTACTGGAACAGTATGTATGACGTGCCTTTTTCTGGGCTACTGGAACAATATGTATCATGTGCCTTTTACTGGGCTACTGAAACAGTATATATCAAGTGCCCTTAGTGGGTTACTGGAACAATATGTATAACGTGCCCTTAGTGGTGTTAAACAGGGACACTATAAGTCACTTGTACACACAGGGTACTGGAATGAATACACCTGCTGATGCTGATGTTATATCATCTATTTCTTAGCACTGAGAAGTGCTTTTGATTCAGAGATGACTTTTTCGCTGGATATTAGCCCTGAAAAGGACTTTTGGGTTCTGTAGTAAGCCTGCCTAATCAAAACGCTACTAAAACCTATCTCTCCCTGCTGCAAGATCTTTCCCTGGCTAGGTTGAAAGCTCATCTGCGGTCGAGAGGCGGGAGCCAAGTATTTAAGATTCGAGGTCATGCGCTGCGTGTGTACTCCCAGGGTCCCTCACGGCCTCCCTGCATGGTCATTGGATTAAAAAAGCGCCAACTGCAGTGGGAGAGCTTTCGAATGTTTCCCGCATATTCACCTCACTACTCGATTGAATTTGAATCTTTCGAATACCGCAATATTCGATCGAATACCTACTCGATCGAATTGTATTCACTCATCTCTATGCTGGTTTTACACATGGCATTTTTTTTTTAAACTATCACTGCAGTTCTATTGCGAAAACCAGAAGTGGATCCAACAGGAAAGAGAAGTCCTCCCTTTATATCCCATTTTAATACACTTCTGGCTTTGGCACAAAAATTGCAGTGGTGGTTTTCCAAAAAACTGACATACCTGAAAACAGCATAAGTGTCCTATTGTGGACAGAGAGCAATTTATTTTAGTGTTTACAAGCTTTGTATAGTGCTATGGAATTGGGCAGCACCTATCTAAACTTGCGGGGGGGGCACCTTTGTGTACTGGGGAGCACCCATCTACTTACTGGGGGCACCTATCTGCTAGGGAGCAACTATCTATTGAGAGCACCTATCTATAGTACCTTTTTACTGCTGGACAAAGTAGTACAATCTACTTTAGTATTCCATCCTCCATTTTTTTTACTTTTTTTTTTTTTTACTGACGTGTATTAGCCAGACAGAGGCCAAAAGAACACTCAACCCATGAAACCCTATGCATACGTTTAACAGGAAAACAGGAACATTGATAGCTTTCGTGGCATACATGCTAAAGATAAATATAATATTAACCCCTCTATGGCCACATTTGCAGAATAACCCTTTAACATATTTTGCAGTGTATTGTCACATCTGCAGAGAAATCCATTCTGATCTCTGGAGCAGTAATCAGATTATAGGCCACGGTGACGATTCTTATCATAGTACTAATTCGTTCATTTGATTCTTGGATATTACCTTGATGAGATTTTGTTGGGATTACATCGCATTCAGCGTATAATGAGATTTATGAAATTTGCACTTTTACTGCCTTGGAAGGAATATTACATTCTTTTCTAAGACACCTAAAATCTGACAAATGTAACTGGCCTAATTAAATGTAACCAGTTTTTAATAGAAAAGGGGTGATTGCAGAAAGTCAACACCCTGTATCAGTTTTATGTCACATCTCTGTATGTGAGTGTAGCTTTGCCCTTCACCCACAGAAATGAGGTTTCGAATGGAGACATATGTACTCCATAATGTGTCTGCTTCTAATAACTTGCGTGTCACTTTTTTCATCTATTCCTCACCAACACGAGCAGTTCCGACAGGTGTTAATTTCACTGACTAAAAATGTGTGAAAATAATTCAAACTTTCAAAGCCTCTTCATCCAGGATTACATAATATATCACAACAAGCGAGTATATTATAGGCCTTTAGTGAATGTGTCCCCCACCCGACATACACTTATTAACCTTTGTTTCTCATAATACGTAAAGATGATGGCTTTTTGCAAATGTGATTCCTATTATTTCCAGTGATCTCCCAATAATATGGAACCAAATGAGCAGCGGTGTAATTACTGTGAGCGTCATGTAGACGTTCCACTGATTTCTCCCTCTATGTTTAGCCTTAAGATATTTTATGTGCTCAAAGCTCATATGCTATAATTTACTCTTAGACTAATAGAAAGCTGTAATAATAGGTAGCTCTGTATGATCCTCTCAGTATTCATTCCTATAATCTGTACACTGACTAACCCAGCCACATGGATGGTTTAAAACTCAAGGACAACTATTCTTGAGTATCAATATAAGACTAGATGAGATTCCCGTTAGTTTTTAGCTCTTTGACTCCTATTTCCTAAAAAACCTCGATCAGAAACATAAATCTTAGACTTGACCCGCATTGGTGCATTTTTCCAATTTTTTGGGTGTTTTTTAAAGTCTAGGGAAAAAAGGCATCACAAAACCACATGCAGTTTTGCAATGTTCTTACCATTAGTTTTAATAGGTGAAACTAAATTATTAAATGTCTTACCTATGCTTTGCTTTCAATAACTTAATTGGAAAACTATGGCAATTTGTGGTAAGATGCATGTGTTTTGTTTAACCTCTTAAGGACATAGGACGTACCGGTATGTCCTATGTCCTCACTTGCACTTCAAAGCGGGGCCGCGCGGCGGCCCCGCTTTGAAGTGCCGCGATCCCGGGTGCCGCGTGTAGCCCGGGACCGCCGCTATTAGCGGGCACGGTCTGATCGCCGTGCCCGCTAATTAGCTAATCGGAGGCAGCTGTCAAAGTTGACAGCTGCCTCCGATTACCGGAGGCAACGTTTCCCTGGTGTCTAGTGGGGGAGATCGCTCCTCCGGGACCTTGTCCCGGAGGAGCGATCTCCGTTACTGATGCCGGCCGGGGACGCGTCCAAGATGGCGCCGTCCTCGGCTCGGCACTCGTTTACTTCCGGCTGCAGCAGCCGAAAGCAAACGAGTGCCGATCTCATGGATCTCTGCAGCATATCTATGCTGCAGAGATCTCAATGAGAGATCACAGTGTATATACTAGAAGTCCCCCATGGGGGCTTCTAGTATATGTGTAAAAAAAAAAAAAAAAGTGTTGTTAATAGTAAAAAGCCCCCTCCCCTAATAAAAGTCTGAATCACCCCCCTTTTCCCAGGTTTTAAATAAAAGTAAACAAATAAATAAATAAATAAACATGTTTGCTATCGCCGCGTGCGTAATCGCCCGAACTATTAATTAATCACATTCCTGATCTCGTACGGTAAACGGCGTCAGCGCAAAAAAATCCCAAAGTGCAAAATTGCGCATTTTTGGTCGCATCAAATCCAGAAAAAATGTAATAAAAAGCGATCAAAAAGACGTATATGGGCAATCAAGGTACCGATAGAAAGATCAAATCATGGCGCAAAAAATGACACCTCGCACAGCCCCATAGACCAAAGGATAAAAGCGCTATAAGCCTGGGAATGGAGCGATTTTAAGGAACGTATATTGGTTAACAACGGTTTGAATTTTTTACAGGCCATCAGATACAATATAAGTTATACATGTTATATATCGTTTTAATCGTAACGACTTGAGGAACATGCATAACAAGTCAGTTTTACCCCAGGGTGAATGGCGTAAAAACACATTTCCCCCAAATAAAAGAAATGCGTTTTTTTTTTCAATTTCACCACACTTCGAATTTTTTTCTGGTTTCGCAGTGTACTTTATGCAAAAATTCAGCCTGTAATTGCAAAGTACAATTAGTGACGCAAAAAATAAGGGGTCATGTGGGTTTCTAGGTGGAAAAATGCAAGTGCTATGACCTTTTAAACACAAGGAGGAAAAACCGAAAACGTAAAAACGAAAATGGGCCATGTCCTTAAAGGGTTAAACATTTTCTTCCTGTTTTAATGGGCTATAATCCATGGTCTTGTTTTCTCCTACCTGATTATGCTGTTTTCCTACCACTGTCATCCCTATTGGCTCTCATTGTGCTGCTTTTACTGGCAGCCCCTATCTCTTTCTTTCTGGATTCTCTGTAAATGAATCACAATTAAAGAACCCTCCCAACCCTCTGTTTTTTTTCAGAATCTAGGCCATTATCTGTTGTGGTTAATGGCCACATAATGGTATTGCGACTTCACGGAGTGAGGAAAGTTAAAGAGTACCTGTCATTAAAAATAACATTTGGAATGTCATCAGGCATGTCAAAAGTTATTGATCACAGCGGGTCTCACTGCTGAGACCTCCTGTGATTAGGAGACATAGACAGGGAGAAAGGACAATGGCCATACGAGCCTCTCCCCAGCTGTACCTCAATAGCGCTGAATTCCAACAAAGTAAGCCTATGATACTACATTGTCAGAATTGGCCCCCGGTTGGGGAGTGGATCGTGCTGTTTCGCACTGTTCCCGGCTATGCTTCCTGTTATATTAAGTCCGGCTCTGGACACAGTTTACATTGTCTGCAATTGCTAATTGGAACACGGGCACACCCGAATGTGCCCGCATTCCAACTCAAAAGAAGTTCTGCAGTACCGGACGGTTGAACTTCACAGACAGCGGCCGTTCTGTGACACGGCCATGTCACATAATGAACTTGAACTGTGAACTTAGCCTAAGGCTGTATGCTTATCTGTGTAAAACAGAGTTTAATGTAAACTTCCTTTTACACTTCTGATCTCATTGGTAGCCATTAATCTCAGAATGAAACAAAATATTTCTAGATTATTAAGGCATATCCAATTTTGTTTGTTTCAGGTAGCTTCAGGGCAAAATAGCATTTAAAAGCTAAATAGTTCAGCAAATCTTATTGCTGCACGGAGGTAGTATCTTAAATTAACTCATAGGCGAATGCCACAACATTGGGTCTAAATGATTTTGTCATTACATTACAGAATAGCAGAATACAAACCAAATCAATTTTGTCAGGCCAAGAAATCCCCAAGTCTTTGTGTACAAAATAGCCCGAGGCAATCTGTTAACACTTAAAAGATAATGTGAGAAGGAACTAGAGAAAGCCAGTGTTCTCCTCACATAAGCAGAAAAGAACACGTGAAGAATACCTGGCACTGCTTCTTTTCTCATTTCTGCTTTGTTCATAAATCTGCTCTGCCACATTAAAATCACCCGCTACTCGACTACCCTTCAGATTTCATTGCCATAAGTTAAATTCTCATGATCAGAAATTAGGCCGTGGAGATCATATCTGTAAAATATACATTAAATATTTGCTTCATAACATTCTCTCTTACTTTGGGCCCTTGTGTATGATATTATTTATCATGTAGCTATCTGAAATGGACAGGAATATTTTTGCAGGCTATGTGTGCCCTTGACTGGGGCCTTACTCTAGAATGGTTCAATCTGTTTAGCTAAAAATACGCCGTACAGCGTAAAAAAGAACTGTTTAGAAAGGGAACAAGGTGTGCAATTGTAAAATTGTTCAGACTTTGACCTTGAAAAATAGGATCCTTCTTTATAAAGCTACACAGTTGGCAACAAGGCCAGACGCTGGCATCTCGGTAGCATGCAATGCTTTGTTAAATAGTTGGCAGTGTATCAGCTCTAAGCTCTTGTACCAGGTAGACATAAAAGTTTGGTTTATTTCTGAAAGTCATTCCAAAAAACAACTTTAGTAGAGAACATGCATACAACATACACCAGCATATTGCCAAATAGGTGAAAACACAGGGCTAAATAGTATTGTGAAGGAGTAACATACTCCTCGGTTCTCAAACTGCTCTGAGCTCAAACATTTCAGTTCTTAAACAATATTTTCAAGGAAACTTTGTTTCAGAACTGTTGCTCGGTTCTCAAACACTTTTTGGGCGCCCAGTCTTGAAGTACAATAATACATCAGTGTTTGAATGCTTCTGATTTCAAACTGTTCAGTAGTTAAACGAAAATTAACCCGGAAGTAACATTCTGAATTGAACTTTGCTCGGTATCGAAACATTTTTGTGAGCGTGGATAGTGGGTTGTACCTGGTGAGTTTAGTACTGTTGAGGCTTTACATACAGCACTGTATAAGATTGCTGGAGTGCATATACAGTACATTAGTAGTACAGTCAGTGCACCACCATCTCCCACCCTGTACTGTATAAGATTGCTGTAGTGCATATATAGTAGAGTAGTAGTACAGTCAGTGCACCACCATCTTCCATCCTGTACTGTATAAGATTGCTGGAGTGCATATACAGTACAGTATTAGTACAGTCAGTGCACCACCATCTCCCACCCTGTACTGTATAAGACTGCTGGAGTGCATATACAGTACAGTAGTAGTACAGTCTGTGCACCACCATCTTCCATCCTTTACAATGCAGTAATGGGGGGGGGGACTCTATACAGTAAAGGATGAATGAGGAGTTGGTGACTACTGTACTATAATTGCTGGTTTTGTTGAACAAGAGTAAAACCAAGGATCCATACACCAGGTTCACAAGCACTTAAGTTGCTGTATTACAGTAACAATGTTCAGGATTCAGTGTTCATTTTTCTCCTGTTGATATGCACCCAGTAGGCAGTGTTCTCCTATAGACATGCAAATTGGCAACAATGGCCGGGATTACTAAGGTACTTATGTAGAGTGAACGTAGCCTTATACTGTATAATATAATAATATATTTTATTATTTATAAAATTAGTTTGTGTTCATTTTATGCCATCATTATATTTGCAATATTTGACAATATGATGTGGAAATCATATGATACAGTTATTTGGCACTATATGGTAGCATTTTTAAACAGAGCATGCAGGGCCTTAGCTTGTGCCACCTTAGGCACTTGGACTGAATACACCCCATGAGGGTGACTGCACATTTGATATTCCCCGGAATATGTACTCTTATGGGCACCAACCCCCTCTCTCTGTCCGAATAAACGTTCTCTTATTACCCACTTGGTGGCTGTAGCCAAAATGCTTATCCCACTCTATTGGAGGTCTACTGACCCACCCATCAATATCTCATTGGATTGAAAGGGTGGGGGATACCCAGAGGCTGAAGGAAATTATTAGCTGGCTCACATCATGACTACTTAGGTGTGGAATCCCTATTGAAACGTAACCAATCCTAAGTAGTATGTTTTGTAATATACAATACATATCTGTATATGGATATTTTACTTTTACATAAAAATTTTTGTTCTTGAGTCTTTGATATGGTGGGATGCAAGACTCCCCCCCCCCCCTCACTTCCCTCTTTTCTCCTCTATTTCCTATACAACTTCCCCCTCCCTCTGACCTAAGACCCTCCCTATATTTTATATCTAGAAAAGACTGTTATGACTCTGTAACTTATATCTACATTATGTATTATAGTATGTACAGTTTTTAACTGAATCTATAATGGGGTCCCGACCCCCTTTTCCCCCCCCTCTTTTCTCTCTGTATTCTCTAAAGTATTGTTGTAAAAACTAAAAAACTTCAATAGATAAAGATTGAAAAGAATTTTTACATGGAGATCTGTAATACATATGCAAATTCTTTTACTCATTTAGGGTTTGTTCACACTACGGAATTAGCACGGAATTTCAAGTCCATGTTGTGGACTCTTGATTGATGTTCCGCCTGTCCCATTGATTCAGTAGGATGTCTAACGCGCACTCCGCCATCCGCCCAAACAATCACTGGGACAGGCGGAACTTTAAGTAGACTCTGCTTAAAATTCTGTGCTAATTCCATAGCGTGAATGGACCCTAGCCCTATACACAGAACGTGGTGAAATCAATCACAAATCCACAATATAATGGGTATGCTGCAGCTACAAATCTGACCCATGTAGATTTAACCAAAGTGGGGAAAAAGCTTGTAGAATTTCATTTAACTTTTACTTACATAACTGTTGCCCCCCTCAACGTTGCTTCACTAGACACAGGCTCTCAGATGCCTAGTGGCAAATATGGCACTGACTACATTGAGTTATTATAAAAGGAGTTATCCAGGATTAGAATACCATTTCTTCTTTGTACTTCTTTCTACCTAAAACAGTGCCCACCCTGTCTTAGTGTGTAGTATTACAAGTCAGCTCTATTCACTTCAATGGAACTGAGCTGCAATACCACACACATAATGTACACAGGTGTGGCGCTGACAAAAACAGCCTTTTTTTTTTTTTTTTTTTTTACAATCCTAGATAACCACTTTAAAGAATTAAAAAGGGAAGGGGGGGATGTGATGTGTGTGTGTGTGTGATGTGTGCCCCTGTGGCTTAATCCTCATCTACCGCATTTGCTATCGCTCCCTGGCTCTGTCCTGTGGGGCAAACATGGTGTGAAAATCCTCTCTCACCTGTTCTCTGAGTCACATGAATTTTTATCCTTTGACCAAATGAAATCTGCCTACGTTATACCGCAGACAGCTTTTTTCCCACTATCTTCAACTACGGCATGCGGTGAGATCTCAATTTAACACTCTCATGCTCCCCTTGGCATTTTCTGAACCGGAACTTCTCCTGGGTGCTGCGGACCTGCCCAAGCCACTGACGCAAGCATATCAAATGTTGCAATCAAAGGGTGCTTCCCCCTTTGCCAAAGCGCTTGAGGCGTGGGTGCAAGACATTCCAACCCTGAAAGCGAATCGCTGGAAGGAGGTTGAAGCCACTTTCTATCCCACAGTTGTGAGTTCTAGAGATGTGCTCATACAGTTTCGTTTCCTATTTAGGTTATATTATACCCCTGAGCGTCTATACAAGATAGGTGTTATGACATCAGCTGTCTGCTTTAGATGTCAAGGGGTAGTGGGGACTTTTTTGCATGCGGTCTGGGACTGCCCGAGGGTTATGCCCTTCTGGAGGGAAGTTATGGCCTTTATGGCTGAACACTTTGAATTTCCTCATATCTGCTCTCCTGAAATCTGTTTGCTGGGTCTCATCAACGAGGTGACACACAGCAAATACTATAGGTTGTTCGTTGGTTTCTTTTTGTTTTGTGCCCGCAAAGTCATCATAATGGAATGAAAAAGCCCTGACGTTCCATGATTAACTAGATGGATACGATTAGTCAACACATATGTCCCACTGTACCAAGCTCTGTATGAGAGCAGGAAATGCCCACAAAAATTCAAAAAGATATGGATCCATTGGATATCTCTGGAAGCGACTAATGTAAGGTCCAGCTAAGTTAATGTAGCTGTATCGGGTTCAACCACTGTGGTCGGACGGGGTGGGGGAGGAAGCGCCTTGTGTGAATGGTTCTGTGTGTGTGGGTATGTGTCAAGTTTGTCCGTTCTCTCAGCTGGGAGTTCATTTTCTGAATATTCATACCTCTTTTGGTTTGTCGGTGCAAAGCGCCCTGTTAATATTTTGTGCATACTGCCTGCACTTGCCTTATGATGTATTACGATTTGTGCACCGCTGCCTTGGTTATGCCATTTGTGTTTGCTGTATGTACTAATATTTTGAAAACTGTTAAATAAAGGTTTTAAAAAAGAAATAGTGTTTTAAGTGGACTGTATGATCCACTTATAGTGGTTTTGGAATTAAAATATTCTGAGGTATTAAAAGTCAGTGTAAGAATACACCCTTTAAGTGACAATAATTTATCTCCTTTTCCTTTCCTACTTTTTGCTTAAAAAACAAACAAACTAGAGCACACTATAGTAAAAAGGAAGCAGATCAAGGCATTCTCCGAGATGACAATTTGGCAGTAGCGCAAGCTATATAACCTGACAATCAAAGCAGGAAGAGAATTGAAAGAGCAAGAGAATTGCTAACATAAAAAAAATCTTTAATACCTACTGTACCATGCCAGCTGTATTTACCAGAACAGCTTGTTGATGGCACAACTTCCAGGCTGATCTTCAGCTGTTCTTTTTTTTTTTTTTTTTTTTTCACGTCACTATAGTGCTTATTAAAGACACTGATTCACCAGTCTATAAAATTATCTGCACATGAGCTATATTGTTTTGCTGCATTTACAATTTTGAAGCCTCTACAATGATTATTTATTTATTGAAAGGAATCAGTTAGCTTTGTATCGGGTATAAAGCTGCATATCCTGGCAGATAGATGCTGCTGGGATATAGTTAACGGTGGCTGACATACAGAACTGGAAGCCGAGCCCTGTGCCTTAATCATGAAGGGCAGAGTGGAGGGGGGGGTTGATGCATGTTGATGCAACTAAGCACCACCAGTTTCACTCTTTGGGTATGGTTAAAGGGAATCTGTCAGCTCCTGGGCGCTACCTAAGGTGCTGACAGTGTGCTGTAGCCACACTCTAGCACGCCTCACCACACCTTCCTCCTCCCTCCTCTTCATGAATAATCAATGCTGCCCGGCCTTCTGCTTGCTCAGCTGTCAACCAGTGTCCCTGATTGCAGATCAGTCCTCTGTAGGCAGGTTATGTCTGAAAGAAACACTCATATATATCTAAATCTCTGAACCGAAATGTGTTTGAGCTGCGTTTTAAGGGTAACTCACCTGTCTAGAGACCTGCCATCAGTTCATTCTTTGGTTTAATTCCCCTGATGTAAATAAAATGTAGGTCTTTATTTTATTTATTTTTTTTCATATCATTATTGTATAATTTTTAAGGCTGTGTTCACACTCAGTATTTTTTGCTCAGTATTTTAGTCAGTATTTGCAACCAAAACCATGTTACACACTGTTGAACTTTAGTGGATAACCGTCATTTAATGGCAAATAACAGTCATTTTGCCATTAAATAGATGGCAGCCATCCATTCAATTTCAACAGGGATTTGAACCAAAGAATAAGCTGCTGGCTGGTCTCTAGAGAGGTGAGTTACCCCTAGACCACAGCTTCAATACATTTGGGCTCAGAGATGCAAGAATATCTGAATGTTTCTTTCAGACATAATATGCCTACAGAGGACTGATCTGCAATCATAGACACTGGCTGACAGCTGAGTGAGCAGGAGGCCGGGCAGCATTGATTATTCATGAAGAGGAGGGAAGAGGAAGGAGTGGTGAGGCGTGCCAGAGTGTGACACAAACAACTCCTCCTTGACTCTTCATTACAGTAGTATTGTGCATAATCCACTGCATGAACAAATTACCAAAAGGTACCATGCTCACTAGGAGACTGACAGCTACAGCACACTGTCAGCACCTTAGGTAGGGCCTGGGTGCTGACATATTCCCTATAATGTTATCCGACTATATGCAGCTGTGTACCTGATATGGATCTCACAGAATCCCTAATTTTTTTAAATGCAACGTTTTTTCCTGAAAATTATAACAATGTACTCTTAAAATTGTGAAAAGACTTACAAAAGCCAATAGTAAATATAATGCAGAAGAGTTTACAATGCGTTCAGGAGTCCAAAAGACCATCTCATATTCAGCCATGCAGATAAATGAGCATACAAGTTAAGGAGGGTACAACAAACAATGGGAGTAGGGAAAGTCAATGGGTAGGGAGGGGTGTAGGGATATTCAGCTTTTCCTGAGTGCATCAAGTAGAAATTGTAAAGTTTGCTCTGTACAAGAAGATATTCAGCCAAGATGACCACATTTTACTAAACTTAGCATGTGTATAACTTACAATACTTGTCATTTCCTCTAATCTTACAAACCTGATTTACTTTTTCAACCCAATAAATCACTGTTAGGGCCTCCTGACTCCTTCCTATGTTGGGAAACCCAAGGCCACCAATTCTAGGGTGAGTTTAGTTGTAAACAAACACTCCAAATTTATGTTGCTTTCTATATTCAACCAGAAATCAGCATATGAGTGCATGTCCACCATATATGTAACAACATGCCTTTCTCCATGCTCCACCTTCAGCACCTATCTGAGCCAATCCCATTAGGTAAAGGTATGCTTTTACAAATTACAAAGGGGTTGTTCCATCTCCCCCTTATTTAGGTCAGCCCCTCCGCGTCCTGCTCTCACTTTTGGGTTTGACGGAGGAGTGAGGACAGGATGCATCAGTTCCAAGCTGAATGTGCTTGACACTGCTGTGTCCCCCTCTAACATTACACATGCCTCCAGGGACAGTCCAAGGCATGGAAACATATGGGATGTCAGAGGGAGAAAAAAAATAGTAAAAACATACTTACACGGTCCCGCCACTGCCTGGCCACCGATTTCATAGCTGATGACAGTGGTGGTGATCCTAGGCAACCTCTGTCAGAATGACAGCAAGAGAAGGAGGCGAATTTAAAAAGAAAGGCATTTTGCTAATGCAATCCAGTTCCCAATAAGGGCGCCCCGCCAGCCTGGTCCTTCAGGAGTTGAGTTATATAGCTCGACAATTTGTGCTTGAGGGTGACAAGAAGGCCTTCTAGCCATGTTGGCTCTCCATTTTGTGTGTGTTATGAGGTAAGACGCACATGAGTGTTGCCTAGTGAGTGTATAAAGAAAATGCGGTTGATAAGAGGGTAAATTCCTGTTTGGGCTTCTGGTGGTTTGGAATCCTTCATTAAATAAATAAACCATGCCAAATGTTAGACTGCAGGAAATTACAATCCATGTGTATTATTAGTCAGAATACTGTTCTCAGCATTGCATTTTATGCCTTTCAAGTAGCAATGAAGAGTGCTGCAGAATGCTACAAATTTCTTCTATTTAGTTGACAATAAATTTTAGCAATGTGAAGAGCTACAAGATTTGTAGTAAATCTTAAGTGCCAGCTGCGGTAGTTTTTATCTGAAACTATCTATTTTTCTCTTCTTGAAATAACCAGACAGCTATAAAGTCATACTTTTGTTTTATTGTAGCTCATGAACAACCAATGTTTTGCCTTTTTTATGGTGCACAAATCATGGGATAGTATAATTAAATTTATTTGTGCATCGTGGCGCCATCATTTTTTATAAACACTGAGAATAATGGCATGCTGTGTCTTCAGTACCTGTCATTATATTAGGTTTAAAAGAGCTGTTTTCTCTGTTGTGAGGTAAAAGTAAATGTAATAGAGCAGCAATATTTACCATTATGAAATGTATTTTAGATTGTAATTATAGTAGTATTATTGGTTATGTTTACCTCAATAACAACAAATAGGACTTGGTTTGCTACAGATTCTTAAAAATAGATTTAATAAATGAAATTACAAGACCCAATATCATAAAAAAAATCCATCTTTTTTGCAGTAGTACAGGGAAACAGGTTTTACTTTCAATTTAGCAGAAAGTGCTCCAAATCTGGTGAGATTCTCTTCTTCTCTAGGAAGTTCTAAAGGCCTCATCCACACATCAGTATATCTTCTGGAACCTTTAAAGATCATGTCCTGTGGAAACTTTCCTTATGGCATCAGTGATGCACCCATTTTTGCTGATGTGCAAAAATTGATAAAAGGGTAATGAATGGCCACTGGATGGATCCTGCCTAACCCTAAGGCCAGCCAGGCCATGCTTCAAGAGGCACTGTCATGACATTTTTTTAAAGAAATCCAAAAGGGTTGTGATCGCAAGTAGTTTTGCTGTATACGCATTTATTTTACGTTTCTTGTTACTGATTGACTGCCATTCCTGAGTGCGCACAGAGTGGATCAAGTCTTCACTGCACATCTCTACAGCTGCTGCATATTCACAATTAGTAGCAGAGCCTGGGGGTGTCTGCATTGTATGGTCAACTCTCCTATCACACAGAATCTCTGTAACCACACAGTGACATTACACTGACTGAAATGGTATGAAACAGAAAGCATTGTCTCTAAGTAGCCTAAGTTAATTGCCCTCAGTTGATGTACAACCTGCATGATGAACAGGTGTCTTTACCTGCATGAGCATGCAAAAGACGGCGACTTCCTGTGTTTGGTCTTTTTTTTTCCCTTGAACAGAGAAAATACCAAATATCGGCATGGAGGAAGCATGGACCATGCTTGTTTGTCCACCCGTCTCTTGATGATTGACCACAATGGGATTAAGATCTGGGGAGTTTCCAGGCCATGGACCCAAAATCTGTATGTTTTGTTCCCTGAGCCATTTAGTTATCACCTTTGCTTTATGGCAAGGTGCTCCATCATGCTGGAAAAGGCATTGTTGATCGCCAGACTGCTCATGGCCGGTTGGGAGAAGTTGCTCTCGGAGGACATTCTGGTACCATTCTTTATTCATGGCTGTGTTTTTAGGCAAGACTGTGAGAGAGCCGATTCCCTTGGCTGAGAAGCAACCCCACACATGAATGGTTTCAGGATGCTTTACAGTTGGCATGAGACAAGACTTGTCGTAGCGCTTACCTCGTCTTCTCCGAATAAGCTGTTTTCCAGATGTTCCAAACAATCAGAAAGGGGATTCATCAGAGAAAATGACTTTACCCCAGTCCTCAGCGTTCCACTCCCTGTACCTTTTGCAGAATATCAGTCTGTCCCTGATGTTTTTTCTGGAGAGAAGTGGCTTCTTTGCTGCCCTTCTTGAGACCAGGCCTTGCTCCAAGAGTCTCCGCCTCACAGTGTGTGCAGATGCACTCTCACCTGCCTGCTGCCATTCCTGAGCAAGCTCTACACTGCTGGTAGCCTGATCCCGCAGCTGAAACAATTTTAAGAGACGGTCCTGTTGCTTGCTGGTCTTTCTTGGGCGCCCTGGAGCCTTTTTGGCAACAATGGAACCTCTCTCCTTGATGATGCGATAGATTGTTGACTGAGGTGCAATCTTTCTAGCTGCGATACTCTTCCCTGTTAGGCCATTTTTGTGCAGTGCAATGATGACTGCACGTGTTTCTTTAGAGATAAGCATGGTTAACAGAAGAGAAACAATGATGCCAAGCACCAGCCTCCTATTAAAGTGTCCAGTGGTGTCATTCTTACTTAATCATGACAGATTGATCTCCAGCCCTGTCCTCATCAACACCCACACCTGTGTTAATGGAGCAATCACTGAAACTATGTTAGCTGGTCCTTTTAAGCCAGGGCTGCAATGATGTTGAAATGTGTTTTGGGGGATAAAGTTCATTTTCTAGGCAAATACTGACTTTGCAAGTAATTGCTGTTAAGCTGATCACTCTTTATAACATTCTGGAGTATATACAATTTGCCATTTTAAAAACTAAAGCAGTAGACTTTGTAAAAATTAATATTTGTATCATTCTCAAAACTTCTGGCTATGACTGTATAATGTAGATTTAAACAAAGAAATTTAAAAGTAAAGAGTGTACTGCAGAACTGCTTATGATCTCAAAGCCTGAAAATGGGCTGTGTAAGTGCAGGACACACTTTTTTTGTGGAACGTATCGGTGGCCAAAAACGGATCCATTTTCCAAGCAGATTTGAGTATGACCATATTTACATCAATGGGTCTTTTTTCTGTCTATAAGGCCAGATCCTGATTTACGGACAGAAAAAACGGAGAAATAGAGAATAAATGGCAAAGTAGGGTCCTATTCCACGGGCCGAGCAGGGCCCGAATAACGATGTTTAATGGGCCTATTCCACGGGCCCGATGATCGTTAGCGAGGGCTGCAGGTACATTGTTACCAATGTCCTTGCAGCCCTTGTTTCATACATCACCTGTCCGGGCTGCAGGTCTTCTCCTTCTTCCTCCCGGTCCCGCGCCGCAGCAGCTTCGGAGCGGGGCTGTTTGAACTGACAGACCGCTCAGCCAATCACTGGCCGCGGCGAAGGAAGGAGAAGACCTGCAGCCCGGACAGGTAATGTATGATGCTGCAGAAATCATCGGTCGCCGCCGCGCACTGCTATTCCACTGTAGTAATGCGCTGGTGGCGAACGATGATTTTAGGTCTGAACCTAAATTAAGGTCCGCAGATGATACAATCATTGGCTGATCGTTCTCTCTATTCCACTGATCGATAATCGGCCTAATTGGGCTGATTCGGCTGATTTTCGCTACGATTCGGCCGATTATCGCTCTGTGGAATAGGCCCCTTATGCTCAAATCTGACCACAATTTGGAGCGTGAAAATCAATTTGTTTTGCTGATTCGCAGGTCCATTTTCTCATAAATTCACCGAAAACCTAATCACAAACCTGGTGAATTAATTCACCAGTGGTTCCCAACAGACAGTGGGTCAGCGAAACACAGATCAGACAAACATTTTGCTCACTTCACAACAAGAACCTGAATTGTATTTATCAGCCATGTAATTAGATTTATCTGTGTGTTATGCAGTCCAGCTAAATGAGGAGCTGCTTCCAGTGAAAGTTAAATTAAGCAGAATGGAAGGGGGGAGCGGGAACATAATAAAGAATGTATACTTACCCGTGTCCGTGCCTCCATGATACTCCCAGGTCCTGCTGACAGCCACCAGCTGTAATTTTCGGCTGAAAACAGGGTACATCACGTACCTGGCCTTTCCAGCTGCAACGATTTGGCCCGGCTGAGCAATTGCCCGCTCAGCTAGACAGTGATTGGTGCGGCGTCCTGTCCCAGTCGCTGATTGGCTGAGCAAGAAGTCGATAAGCCGGGTATGTGGTGTTGTAATTGTAAGAGCTGCAGAAGGCCGTCAGCTGGACCCGGGAGTGGTGCTACGGGCCACGAGAATAGGTGAGGTTATTATGTTCCCCCACCCCCTTTCATTCTCCTTCATTTTACTTTGACAGGACTTCTCATTTAATTTGAATCTCATACAATATACATACAGAGCCAGCAGCAACCATTCCACATGAGCAGCAAGCTGTGACAGTGTTTACCTCTGTTGCTGATGCTTCTAGCCTCCTATTTTAAACAGGAATCTATGGGGTGTATTTGGTGTTGCAGTTCAGCTCCATTCAAGAGGTCATGGCTGAACTGCAATTGACCAAGGTAATAGACTAGAGTGGCAAAAATTTTATATTTTTTTGTAATCCTAGGCAAGTCAGCAGCTACTGTATCTGTTGCCGGAAGGCAAGTTACATGACTTTATAATGCACTCAGCCATGAATAGTTGCTTTTTGGTTTCTGTTCTCTACAACACTCAGCCGATTCGCAGCTCTAGTTCTGCCACCTTTCAGAACTATGGAGCAAGCGGATAATACACAGTTCAGTGCGTAACTACCTAGCTCAACATTGAAACTGCGTATTTCCCAAAGTCTACATAGTCCTGACCAACATAATCATCTGCTGATGGTTTTACGCAGCAGCCCTGAAGCAACATGTGAATACACCATTAGGTTTTTTGGGAGTGACCAAAGCGAGGATGGGACGGTCACTCCCATACCCCATCAGGGGTAATCCCCTTTCCCTGTTCATTTAAGCTGGAGACATCTTAAACACCCCTAGGGATGCACACGTAAGTTGCATCTTGTACTTTGTCGAGACAATAACCTGGTGTTGATATGTATGACACTTTTAGAAGAACATACATTAACAAATTTGTCCATCTGTCATAGTCCCAGTATTGTAGCTAGTATAGTTTGGCTGTTTTAGCAAAATTTGTTAACATTCGATTCGTGAATCTTAACGAATTTGACCCAATTTGTGAAGCTTGCGAAGCAAATTTCGGTCTGTTTTGCTAATTTCTAATCTTTATGGATCTTCTTCCCTCTGGATTCGGCTTTTTTACTAAGAAGGTAGCAACACTACCGATTACTGGGCAAGTTAGATTCTTAGATTTTATGGGGTGGAACAACAATGTACAAAGCAACATAATACAACATGACACACAGTGAAAGCATTAATAGACATTTCCTAAAGCCATGTTTTACTCCAAGTAAACTCCTCAAGCACCATCAGAGAACAAGCTCTTGTTTCAGTGCTTAGTGCAAAGGAAAATCTTAAATGATATGTGTTTTGTACATGAGGTTTGGATTCAGCTGCTTACTTCCCTTCTTTATCACAGGAGCTGACACTGGTTTCTCTAGGTTGTCATACTTGATAATAGTTTATAGGTCATAAACCTCTTTATAGCAGCTATAATATAACTTAGTGCTGTCCTTCAAGTTTTTACAATTCTACATATACTTCACTTTATTATATTCCACTGGTTGAATGTCATTCTATTTTGAACCTTTTGTGTCCTTCAGTATTTCTCAGATTCAAGGGACAAGGCTATTCACAAGTCCTGTAAGAATGTGTTAATTACACACGCTACAGTTCCAATCAGAACTATATGGATTATTAGACCTTCATGACACAAGCTCTGCATTACCATGTTAACCCTATAAGGAGGAACATTAGCATTGCTATTTCTTACGAAAACGATGATGTTTTTTATATTACCAATCTTATAGACAATAGGATGAAAAATAAGAAAAGGGTATTTTGTGGTGCATTTTACTCAAAAATAATGTGCTGTATGATATATGAATCATTTGCATCAGATGGCAGTGATGTATGTTGTGACAGCTTTAACATATGGGATAAAAGCAGTCAGAAATTTGCAGAAACATGAGCCAATACTTTGTGGCTGTGGCTAGATGTTAGCCACTAGTTCTTGAGGTTTACAGATAACTGTGGCCAGCACCTAGACTTGCTTAGAGTGGCAAATCCCATTTCCGGTAATGATTACTGAATGCAGCAGCCACAGGCTCTTATGACAGTGTTTAAGGGTGCCTTTACACAGAGAGATTTATCTGACAGATTATTAAAGCCAAAGCCCGGAATGGATTTGAAAAGAAGAGAAATCTCAGTCTTTCCTTTATAACCTGTTCTCAGTTTATAGTCTGTTCCTGGCTTTGGCTTCAATAATCTGTCAGATAACTCTCTCTGTAAACGCACCATAAGATGGCCTAAAACCACTGACAGGTTGGGTGAATAGTATTGTTGTCTTGTCACAATGGCACCTGTCAATGGGGTAGGATATATTAGGCAGGAAGTGATCAGCCAGTTCTTGATGTTGATGGTTAGAAATAGGAAAAATGGGCAAGCAGACAAATTGTAATTGCTTGACGACTGGCTTAGAGCATTTCCAAAATGCCAGGGTCATGTATGCCCAAGGCTTCATAGGAGAAAAAGCTAGGCTAAATTACTGAAAAAGTTAAACATACAGAACTTAAAAGGAGTACTCCAACAAAATAAATCAACTGGTACCAGAAAGTTATACAGATTTGTAAATTACTTCCATTACATATCTCAAGCCTTTAACCCCTTAACGACATCGGGCGTAAGTATACGCCCCCGCAGGGTGGGCTTTAACGCAAACGGGCGTATACTTACGCCCGATATTTCCCTGATCGCTGTGTGTTCACACACAGCGGTCGGGGAAGATGGCCTGCTATAATGTATAGCAGGCGATCTCTGCTCGTCGGCATGGGGGGGCGCTGATCAGTAACTCCTCCTTTCTGGCGTAGGGGCGTTTTTCCCCCTATATCCTACCGCCACTGTCTGCTGATAAGTGCGGCATTTATCAGCAGCTCCTTTCTTGGCGTAGGGATATTTTTTCTTACTGGCAAAAAAACACGTAAAAAACACTACACTACACCACACTACATGGAATAAAGTTTTACACTACACCACTACACATTTACATACCCCATATACTAATCCCCATATAAAGATGGCCCCCAGGGTGTTTTCGGCGTCGGACGCATACGCTATTATTGCCTCCGACACCGAAACAGCCAGTGAGCATGAATGCGTACGCTGCCCCCCAGACACGTCTTTTCCGCCAGTACCGTCTCAATAAAAAATAACGGTATGGCGTGAAATTCTACAAACTCTTTGAGCGTACCTCAGGGTACACTTACAGATTTAGGGTACGTGCACACTGCGGAATGGCAAAGGATAACCCTTTGTGCATTCCGCAGCTGGCACCCGCCGGCGGACTGATGGAGGCGCGCGTCTCCACCCGTGTCATAGACTCCATTCTATGCACGGGCAGATTCCGTCGTCCGTCCAAAGAATGAACACGTTCATTCTTTGGACAGAGGGCGGAATCCGCCCGTGCATATAATGGAGTGTGACACGAGCGGAGACGCGCGCCTCCATCAGTCCGCCGGTGGGTGCCAGCTGCGGAATGCACAAAGGGTTATCCTTCTCCATTCGCAGTGTGCACGTACCCTTAGAGTGTATGAAGGAAGGGACACCCAAATCCAGCCCCCAGATGCTCCCCCCATCCTCCGAGTTAGTGGGGAGATCATTCGGGAACTGATCTTCCCACTGCTGGATAAAGGTTACCACCCGTACGGGGATAACTTTTATACCAGCACCCCCTCTTCCGGTCCCTCGCTGCCCGAGCTACTGTAGCTTGCGGCACGATCCGAAAATATCAGAAGCAGTAACAGAGCCCTAATATTTAGCAGCCATGGAGCGGACCCAGCGCTTCTGGATAGGAAGGACCCTGTATCGCACCAGGACAACATTTTCCAGGTGACGTCCCCCATACTGGAGAAAGGGAGACCCCAGAAGAAATGCAGAGTGTGGCGTAACAGGGGGATCAGGAAGGACGCCATTTACCAGTGTGACACCTGTCCTGAACACCCCGGCCTCTGCATACTGGATCGCTTCAAGGCGTACCACACGTCATTGAGGTTCTACATTATCTAAATTCTGTCCCATTCTGGAAACTACACCCCATAAGGAATCTAACGAGGGGGGCAGTGGGGATATGGCCCCCTGGTGACGGCCACATTTGTATTTTTTATTTTCATGGCACATGTTCCTCTTATGTGCCCGTCACCAGTGGGGTCCATATGCTCACTGTACCCCTTGTTGGATTCCTTATGGGGTGTAGTTTCCATAATGGGGTCACTTGTCGGGGGTTCCTACTGTCCTGGCAGCACAGGAGCTTTTTAATTGCGACATGGCCTCCATCCTCCATTCTAGCCTCTAAATGGCGCTCTGTCCCTTTGGTGGCTTGCCCTCTGGGCATATGGCACAATATTTTCGTACTCAGGGGAAATTACCCTACACGTTTTGTGTTCACTTTCTTTTTTAACCCCTTGTGGAAAAGGAAAAAATCAAGGCTAGACCAACATTTAGTGTAAAAAATGTTTAATTTTTACACTAAATCATTGATCTTGTCTTGATTTTTTCATTTTCACAAGGGGTTAAAAGATAAAAAATAATAATTTCCCCCGAGTACGGAAATACCCCACATGTGGACATAAAGCGCCATGCGGGTGCAGGGTAAGCCTCCAAGGGGAAGGAGCGCCATTTGGCTTTTTGAGGCTGGATTTGGCTGGAATGGATTTCGAGGGGCCATGTTGCATTTAAAAGGCCCCTGTGTTGCCAAGACAGTTGAACCCCCCCACAAGTGACCCCATTATGGAAACTACACCCCTCAGGGAATGTAACAAGGGGTGTAGTGAGCATATGGACCCCACTGGTGACGGACACAAATGTGGAACAATATGGCGTGAAAATGAAATATTACATTTTTTACACTATAATGTTGGTTTAGCCTTAAATTTTTCATTTTCACAAGGGGTTAAAAGAGAAAAAAACACACAAAATGTGTAGAGCAATTCCCCCTGAGTCCGCAAATACCCCACATGTGGACATAAAGCGCCAATATGGGCGCAGGGCAAGCCTCCGAAGGGAAAGAGCGCCATTTGGATTTTGCAGGCTGGATGTGGCCAGAATGGATGATGAACGCCATGTCGCATTTATAGAGCCCTTGTGCTGCCAAAACACTGGAAACCCCCAACAAGTGACCTCATTCTGGAAACTACACCCCTCAAGGAATCTAACAAGGGGTGCAATGAAGATATGGACCCCTTGATGACGGGCACATTTGTGCCGTGAAAGTGAAAAAATTACATTTTTCCCTTTCACGTCACATTGTTCCACATTTGTGCCCGTCACCAGTGGGGTCCATATGCTCACTGCACCCCTTGTTAGATTCCTTGAGGGGTGTAGTTTCCAGAATGGGGTCACTTGTGGGGGGTTTCCAGTGTTTTGGCAGCACGAGGGCTCTGTAAATGCAACATGACCCTTGAAATCCATTCCAGTAAAATTCAGCTTGCAAAGGCCAATTGGCGCTCCTTCCCTTTGGAGGCTCGTCCTGCGCCCGCTTGGCACTTTATGTCCACATGTGGGGTATTTCTGTTCTCGGGAGAAACTGCGCTACATGTTTGGTGTTTTTTTTTTTCTTTTATCCCCTTGTAAAAATGAAAAATGAAGGCTAGAACAACATTTTAGTGTAAAAAATAGAATTTTTCCTTTTTTACACCACATTGTTCTGAAAATCTGTGAAGCACCTGTGGGGTCCAGATGCTCACCGAACCCCTTGTTACATTCCTTGAGGGGTGCAGTTTTCTAAATGGTGTCCCTTTAGGGGTCTTTTTCAGGGGTCTTTGGCACCCCAGAGCCTCTGCCAACCTGAAGTGGTACGGTCAAAAATGACCAAATATAACGGAGGCGTTGAAATTCACTAGACGCTCCCTTATATCTGAGGCTTGTGGTTGCGTCAAATAGCGCAATAGGGCCACATATGGGGTATTTCTATAAACTGCAGAAACGGGGCAATAAATATTGGGGTGCATTTCTCTGGTAATAGGTTTATCATTATGAAAGATATTGGATTACAATAAAATCTCTGCACAGAAAATAAAAATTTTAAAATTTCTTACACACTTGGCTTTTATTTCTGTGACTCCCCTAAAGGGTTAAAAAACTTTCTGGATGTGCTTTTGCAGAGTTTGAGGGGTGCAGTTTTTGAAATGGGGTGCTTTGTGGGTCTTTCTAACATACAGTCCCCTCAAATACACTTTGAACCTGAACAGGTCCCTAAAAATATCTGATTTTGAAATTTTACAGAAAATTTGGAAAATTGCTGCTAATGTTTTAAGCTTCCTATTGTCTAAAAATGAAATATAGTTTAATAAATGCCGCCAACATAAAGTAGACATGTTGCTAATGCTATTTAATATATAATTTATGTGGCATAACCATTTTCTGTATAAGCAGAAAGGTTTCAAAGTTGGAAAAATGCATTTTTTCACAATTTTTCACGTTATTTTGGTGTTTTTCATAAAGATTTGTTATGAGTATCGACTCCATTTTAACAAAAATGTAAAGTACAATATGTCACGAGAAAACAATCTCAGAATCAGCCGGATAGGTAAAGGCATCCCGAAGTTATTAATGAATAAAGTGACACAGGTCATATTCATAAAATTTGTCTCTGTCCTTAAGGCCATTTCAGGCTCTGTCCTTAAGGGGTTAAGTACTTATCAGCTGCTGTATGTCCTGCAAAAAGAGGTGTATTCTCTATGGTCTCACAGGGTACTCCCTTCTGCCACCACTGTCCATGTCAGGAACTGTCCAAAGCAGGAGAGGTTTTCTCTGGGGATTTGCTACTGGTCTAGACTGTTCCTGACATAGACAGAGGTGGCCGTAGAGAACCTTGCGGCTAATACACACACATCCATAGAATTTTGTCCAGATCTGAGTACATGGTTTTATGTTGGTGCATTATTTCTTACTATGAACTGCCGATATCAAGATGTCTGTGATAGGATGTCACAGGGACTGAATAGTTAAAGGGGAACTATCAGCAAGTTAAATGAATGTAAGCTGATATTTCTATTGCACAGGAGACACAGAGGAGAAAGGTATGTGTCTTATCTTCCTCCTCTGCGCTATTCCGATGCAGTTAGTCGTGTGATCTATGGTCCGGTGAGACTGTTAGGAGCACTGGGGCACCCGTTTGGAGCACTGCCTACCCCAAAGCGCTGGTCTGGCCCGCCGTATTCATTATCATTAGAAAGGGACGGGATGGCAGGGGGCAGATCGGCACTATGGGGGCTGGCGACGCTCCTAATGGTCTCACCGGACCATGGGGCACACGCATAACTGCACCGGAATGGCGTAGAGGGGAAAATTAAGACATATACCTTCGGCGTCGGCAATAGTGACATATATATAGGGACATGGTAGTTCCCCTTTAATGCTTTTATTTCCCTGTAAAATAAGATATAATTTTTTTAATAACCAGACCAATTCAACTTTCTTCTTTATGCCTATGTAATATGTAGACATATTCCATGGTAGGTCTATGTGAATTATACACTTAGAAGTATTTGAAATACATTATTTCTCTGGAACTGTGTTGATTGTATACGGTTATGCTTAAAATCTCATCATGGAAAGGAGAAATGTTCAATTAAATGCGTTTGTGGAACCCCGCTTTATATTCTACAAATCCTATATAAAATACTAACAGAAATTACTTGCATCGACCAGACATAAAAGTAATGTACTGATATCATCATAGCACTCTGAGAAAAGTTTCCGTACATTTTCAGGGATTTGTTTTCATACCTACACGCTTCTATTATCCAGGAGAATTGTACGGTAGGCACTGAACTGCCTGTGAATATTCAGAAGCGTACATGAAAAATATACAAATGACTATAAGCGGGCAGTGTGCTCTGACCTGTATGTATCTGATGGGACTTCACACTGAACCTGGGGTTAGAGGATATCAATTATTAATACCCTCTTCACCACTATTATGATTTTTTTTATTGCCCTAGAGCTCCTTGTTACCAAGGACCACACTTCTCCCCAAGAAATGAATTATGCAGACAATGCACATTTTAATAAATTCCCCTTATTCTTAAGTCGTTGCTTTAAGACAAAACATTGGCTGTCTTTCTGGGCTTCAAATACAACTGAATGTAAATTCCCACAGCTGTTAAAAGTATAACTTCATGAATATATGGCTGGAACATTAAGGATAATAAAAAGGGCTCTGTTACAGAGTAGTCTAAGATACTCACTACTACTGTACTCTACTACAAAAATAGATACAGCTTTGTCACATCCATTTTGCCAAAATGTTTACGGAAATTGTCTTTCTGTATAATCATTCTACCTACATAAGTGTCCATAGGGTATATCCCCAGGCTTAGGATTCATGCACACAGAATAACTTATTTCATATGGCGACATGTAGAAATAATGGGGGGGATTTATCAAACATGGTGTTACATAGAATTGGCTTAGTTGCCCCTAGCAACCAATCAGATTTCACCTTTAATTTTTCTAAGAGTCTGTGAGGAATGAAAGGTGGAATCTGATTGGTTGCTAGGGGCAACTTAGCTAATTCTACTTTATACCAATTTGGTAAATCTCCCCCATTATTTGTCAGATTCCACTGAGGTTTTATGCGTACAGCCTTATTACAGATCTTTGCTACATTGATCAACAATAAAGCACCCACAGAAATGTTTAGGGAAGAAAGACATGTACCATTGACGGTCCATGAGGGCTCACTTTTCCTAAAGATTAGGGGGGGGGGGATTTATGAAGAGTGCGCCAGGGAGAAGGTGCAGATTTGCCCCTTCTCCCTTGCGTACACCTCCTGTACGCCCGATGGGTGGGCCAGCAGAGATTGCGGGGACGTGATAAGGCGGAGAGGAGGCGTGGCCTCCTCCCGTGCCTCATTTATCATGATTTACGCCTGCTCGCAGGCCCAAATCATGAGCAAAATCTACACCTGCTGGAAGCAGGTGTATAATTTGTACACTGGGCGCTGATTCAGGCATCCGGACGGACGGGTTTACTCTTAGTGAATCCTGCCAAAGAAAAGGGGACGGGGCCTAATGTAAGACCGACGTACTTGTACGCTGGTCTTCATAAATCCCCCCGTGGTGTATTTATGGTGAACAGTATATTAGAGACTAAAACATCAGTACACATTGATTTTTTATTGGGTCTTTACAGTTTCTGCATTGTTCCTATATGGCAGAAGATCAATTGCTCTTCTAGTTCAATGTAGTACTATGTACAGTAGGATGTCCAATACTAGAGAACCAAAGGGTACCCATGTAGAAAGTATTGCTTCTAGTGCTGAATACTGTACCTCTGTAATGTTGCATCCAGTGGAATTGGCATCAGTTTATTATAATAATAATAATAATGACATTTATTTGTATAGTGCCAACAGATTCCGCAGAGCTTATTCTGCAAAATTTTGCATGAAATATTTAAAAAAGAAAACAAAAAAAACTTCCTATGCTATGAAGGGATTTGGCTTCATATGTATATAATGGAAATATTGACATCAACATTAGAACCTGAACTGTAACAATGCCATCTCATTTACTAGACAGCACACCTGGGATTCACTATAGCAGTCTCTACAGTATTTCTGGGTCCTAACAGTGGCTTCCAGTACTCAGATACCTCTAGGACTTACAATAGGACCGAACAGCATAAACTGCTGGCTTTCTCAAGAAAAACATGCAAAGCATATATCAATAAGTAAGAAGAATAGCAACTCACCAGATGACTTGATCTGGAGATGATGGAATGGGCAATGGCAGAAATGAAAGTGATGACAGGAATGAGCAGAAAATGACACAAATAAGGAATGTACCCTAACTAACTGTCCTTAATCCTTCCCTAAAAACATTCCTTAAACTGTAAGACATCAGACAAACTAAGCTTCAATGAGCCTGCACTGTCCATATAGGATCCCTGGACTAAGGGCATGTTCACACTGAGCAAATAGGGCAGAATTTTACACACTGAGCAAATAGGGCAGAGTTCCACCCCATTTGCTCAGTGTGAACATACCATAAAGGTGCTTACATACCATATACTAAAGTTGACTCAACTCTATAATGTATGATGTAGGTGGGGAGAAGGGTCAGACATGGTGGATTTTCATTGCCTGAATCTTTTGTTCTTGGAGGGATAAGCTGGTGCCAGAGCTGTTTGGCTATGGCCCTCCCCATAGACAACACTTGTCACTACACTACATATGTATAGGAAAGTCAGGAGAGATAGCTATCAGCTAAACCCATATTCGATCAACAGGTATTGAAAGTGTATGGTCAGCTCCATCTACCAAACAACAAGAAGGCTCTAGGACCCAGAGAAACAAAGATGAGCTCATAGAGCATGAACTGTAATCTACATAGAACCACACAATCCAAAGATTTAGGAACCTCCACTCTAAAAAAAAAAGGGGCTTGTATTCAAGATAGCTGATCCAGAGCAATAGATCAGCTATAAGACAGTTGCAGAGCAAATGTAGACAGAGGAAGGCAAAACAACTGGATAATTCTAGTGTTTATAACCACCGCTGCATATATTGCACACTTGCAGAAATAATATAAAGAACAGCAAAATTTTTCTGGGCAGTATATTGCACATCTGTAAAACATGTAAAGAAGCAATTATACAGGAATGTTCAGTGCTATTTCTGCAGTAAAGTTCTCCTTTCTTGGTTGCTATGAAATGCGCCTCTGCTGACCCCAACAATATTGGATTGTTTATGATTTATGCAGAAACCTGGTATCTCCGTGGTCAGCTTTAGTGTACATTATCCCTAAAACATACATAAAAGTATATTAAAAAAAAGGCTGTAATGACTGAATTTGGGCACAAATAGCCTAGTGCATTACTTATGCTATCGAACAAGGAACACAAATGTAATCCAAGAGGTACATGTGCTATGGCATCTAGGTGCAAATTTGCAATCTAACAGCAAGTAAGACTCCTGCTGTCTGTGTATTTAACCCTACACATCACCGATAGGGCTGTGTACTGTTCTACTGCTCATGCCCTTGCAGTAAGAATGTGTATATACGTTTCTGACATGAAGGGATATGTAATATGTGCGGAGCTGCCTTGATGTGAGCAGCACCACCCAAATTAATGTGCCAGGAGCCCGGCATAATGACAGATAGCAGTGATCATACTTCTGCCTTCTATTAACCACCGCACCCGCCCCCCCCCCCCCCCCCCCCCCGGCGGCCAGGAGACCAGGACAGGTGAGACTAAAACTCCCATCATGCCCTGCTGACAGGCCATGATGGGAGTTGTACTTCTGCAGACTGTGGCCATCCAGGTTGCAGAAGTACAACTCCCACCATGTCCTGCTGACAAGTCGTGGTGGGAGTTGTACTTCTGCAGACTGTGGCCATCCAGGTTGCAGAAGTACAACTCCCACCATGTCCTGCTGACAAGTCACGATGGGAGTTGTACTTCTGCAGCCTGTGGCCATCCAGGTTGCAGAAGTACAACTCCCATCATGTCCTGCAACCTGGGTGACCACAGACTGCAGAAGTACAACTTCCATCATGACCTGTCAGCTAAGCATGATGGGAGTTGTAATTCTGCAAGCTGTGACCATCAAGTTTGCAGAAATACATGTCCTATTTTTCTTCTCATCAGGAAATCCTGAAGGTTTTTCCTAATGGTTTCCTGAAGGTAAAAACAGATTACTGTCAGGAAATCCTGATACTTTCCTGATGACATTTAAGGCCTCCTGATCAGGATTTCCTGACAGTAAAAACTGACATGGACGTGTGAATGGGGCCTAATGTAGGCAGGTACATTGTTTAACTTGTTTTCATATCTGGCATTGGAAGATACTTTTTTGATGTGCAACCTGGTTATATGTATGTTACTTTTTTCTGGTCTAGTTTAGTGCATTGTTCACATGCATAGGTTTGCACTCAGGCAGTGGTGCTTGTTTTTTTATTGTTAGAATAAAAACTATACATAATGGCGCAAAAAGTTAGCCCCATTGGTAAAATAAATAAATAAATAAGAGTTATGTCTCTTAGAAGGTGAGAAGTGCACTGCTTTAGTGTGACCTGGATGCAAAGAAATGCCAAAGTATAAAAAGTGAATAAAATATATGCAAGCAAGATACCAATAGAAACTACAGATTATGGCGCAAAAAAGACAAAATACATTATTTTTAAAAAAGCTTAAATTTTTTAAAAGTGGTAAAATAAAATAAAAGTTAAATAAATTGCCTATTGTAATCATTCTTTCTGTTTTTGTAATTTATTTTTTTTACTTTCACAGTATATTTTATGAAAAAATTAAGTGTGTTATTTTAAAGAACAATTATTGCAAAAATTAAGACCCCATATGGGTCTGTAAGTGAAAAAAATTAAAGTGGTATGGTCTTTTAACCCTTAGAGAACCAGGCCAATTTTAATTTTTGCGTTTTCGTTTTTTCTTCCTTGTGCTTAAAAGACCATAGCACTTGGATTTTTTCACCTAGAAACCCACATGAGCCCTTATTTTTTGCGCCACTAGTTGTACTTTACAATGACAGGCTGAATTTTTTCATAAAGTATATGTTCCTCAAGTCGTTACGATTACAACGATATGTAACATGTATAACTTTTATTTTATTTGATGGCTTTTAAAAAATTCAAAGCATTGTTAACAACTATAAAATCGTTCCATTCCCATGCTTATAGCGCTTTTATCCTTTGGTCTATGGGGCTATGTGAGGTGTCATTTTTTGCGCCATGATGTTTACTTTCTATCAGTACTTTGATGGACTTTTTGATCGTTTTTTATTACAATTTTTACGCTGTTTACCGTGTGAGATCAGGAATTAAATAAATTAATATTTTGAGCGATTACGCACGCGGCAATACCAGACATGTTTATTTATTTATTTTTTATAACATGGGAAAAGGGAGGTGATTCAAACTTTTTTTTAGGGGAAAGGGCTTTTTATTAATAACACCTTTTTTTTTTTTTTTACACTTATACTAGAAGCCCCCCTGGGGGACTTCTAGTATAAGTACACTGATCTCTTATTGAGATCTATGCAGTATAGCAATACTGCATAGATCCACGAGATAGGCACTCTATTGCTTTTGGCTGCCGCAGCCGAAAGCAATAGAGTGCCGAACCTGGATCAGCGCCATTACAGCACAGACCCCGGCCCAGGTCAGAAGCACGGATCACCCCTCCGCTATCGCGTCGTGCGGGGGGCGATCCGCCCCACTAGACACCAGGGAACGGCTGCAGTAAGCTTTCAGATGCAACTGTCAACTTTGACAGCTGCATCTGAAAACTTAATTAGCGGGCACTGTGACCGGACTGTGCCCGCTAATAGCCGCGGTCCCGGGTTACAAGCAGCCCCCGAGACCGCGGCGGGAAGTCCCCTGGGTGGCCCAGGACGTACAGTTACGCCCAGGGTCGTCTAGGGGTTAAACACTCTGTTCCCCGCTGGCCCATTACTTTGCACCTTGTCGGACTGTATTTGGTGAATTATTCCATTATATTATTTTTTATATATGTATCACCAAGATGATGTTGCACTCTACAGGTATTCTGCTTAGGCAGCCTTGTTAGTACTCTATAGTATAATTACAGTCTAGGGGCCAGTGTGGTTGATTGGTCCTGGCCGGCACACCGGCAAGACCACTGATGACATTTTGAGTGTTTTTAATGTAGTGTAGTTTTTTGGGGTTGGTCTCCCTTGCTGCTATACTCTTGCTTAATTGTACGTTGGAATATTTTTGTATATTCATGTTATAATAAAATAATTGTTTTGATGTGCTACCTTATTGTGCATATGCTTTTGTTTCTGGAGGTTTTCTGCTATTTATATGCATTGGTTTAGCACTCTGTTTTTTCTATAGTGGTGCCCACTAGTTTTTGTATATACTAATAGTATACTAGAAAAGTCATAACTACAACAATTAATGCAAATATACTAGGTAATATAACCAATGTTAAAAGAATATGAATTAACGGATAACTTTTTTAAAGTGTCACTGTCGTATTTTATTTTTTTTTTATTTTTTTTTTCAGAAATCAATAGTCCAGGCGATTTTAAGAAACTTTGTAATTGGGTTTATTAGGCAAATATGCCATTATCTGCATTCAAAAAGACTTTCCCCAGGTCCCATGCCCCTCCCTCCTCTCTCTCATTCACTGCTCATTATCAGGAAATCTCGACTCTTTTACATCAGCCGAGACCTGTGTAACCTATGGAGAGGGGAGGGGGGAGGAGGGAGATTAGTCGCCAGCAGAGAGCAGAGAACAAAGTTTTACACAACGGGACCTGTGTGAAAGCCGGTATTCACAGGTCAGAGAGGTCAGTGCTGACTTCAGAGGAGATAGCCCAGTGATGTAGCTGTAAATTAACTCTTTGTTGTCCTCTTTTGGTCCCTCATCTCCCTCAACCCCTCCCTTCAAACTGCCTTTTCATGATAAAAATGCATTTTTCGGGTAATAAACCCAGTTAAAGTTTTTTTAAAATCGCCTGTACTATTTTGATTTCTGCAAAAAAAAAAAAAATTAAACAACAGTGACACTTTAATGTTTTTATCATTGGTGGTGATCAGATAAAATAAATATATATTGTTTTGATGTAAATCCATATTTATTTTTTCATGCTTGCAGATAGATGTATTTTTGGTTAAATTTAGATGTGTTCCTGAATAAACTAACCCACTGTAGTTATTGTGTATATGCTCTCATTTTAATGTCCCCACCCAGAAGCAGGGTTGCTATGGCAGCACAGTATGTAGACTGTTCAGGAGATGTAATCAGGATTGTTTTGATCTTTAATTTCGAATGAAAGTGATTGTGTGTGTGGTGTATGTCTATGTGTATTGATGTTTATGTGTGTGGTGTATGCCTTTGTGTGTGGTGTGGTGTGTGTATGTATGTGTGTGGTGTGCGTGTGTGGTGTATGTCTATATATGTATGTTTATGTGTGTGGTGTATGTCTGTATGTATGTATGCATGTATGTGTGTGGTGTATGTATGCCTGTGTGTGTGTTGTGTATGTGTGTGTAGTATATGTGTATGTCTAGTATATGTGTATGTAGTATATCTGTTAGGCTCGGTTCACACTACGTATATTTCAGTCAGTATTGTGGTCCTCATATTGCAACCAAAACCAGGAGTGGATTAAAAACACAGAAAGGCTCTGTTCACACAATGTTGAAATTGAGTGGATGGCCGCCATTTAATGGCAAATATTTGCTGTTATTTTAAAACGGCTGTTATATTGAAATAATGGCCGTTATTTACTGTTATATGGCGGCAATCCACTCAATTTCAACATTGTGTGGACAGAGCCTTTCTGTGTTTTTAATCCACTCCTGGTTTTGGTTGCAATATGAGGACCACAATACTGACTGAAATATACGTAGTGTGAACCCAGCCTAAAACTGCAAGGGAACATATTTATAGAACTTTATAGCCACAGCATCTAAATTTATATGAATGTAGGCAACCTACCTCTGAATCCTGCGCAAGATGCACCATGACCAAGTGTGTAAGACCCGGAAAACTTTTTGTTTTATCTTTTCTCACCTGCATCCATACATACGTTGTTGTTTTTTTGTTAGCGTATTAACATGCTATATGAAGACTTTTTTTTATTTTTTTACTAAATAGCCTCGGCTGTTTCTTGTTTGTGGTTAAAAACCTTGTTGGCTACTGATATGAAGCCAATGTATCCAATACAGTAAACTACAAAATACCGTTTTACTACAAAATAACAACCATTTTATTTTAAGAAATAGTGATTACCCTCAAAGTGTCTATAAGAAAGAAGGGAAGATATTCTCCCTTGTCATTTTCCTCCTAAACAAAAATTATTGAAAGTAAAAAAAAAAAAACATGGTGCCTGGGTAGGGCCACACAAGATGTTTAGGCTCTATTACATGGGATGATTATTGTGTAAAAATTTTTTACATCGCTAGAATTTAAACAATAATCTTCCCATCTGAATGAAGGCAACGATCAAACCCAAACACGCTTGTTTGCAATCATTTATCGTTAATTGCTGAAAACGAAAAATCACTTTGTCTAATAGGACCATAACTCCCTTTTAAGCTCTGAAAATAAAAAAAAAATTGTGAACTGCTTCTTTAAACCCAGACTATCAGCATAGGTGTAATGACTGGAGTAGTAGATCCACTGGACCGTCACCAGCGATGGCGTAAACCGCACCAGGGAGCGGAGTCTAAGGGGCCGCTGGCCTTCACCAGAGCCCACCGCAAGGCAGGATGGACTTGCTGCGGCAGGCGACCCCCAGGTCGCTACCCCTGGATTGGCTTGCCAGTGACGGGGGACGAGGTGTAGCAGGAACAGTGGGGCAACAGGCAGGCAGCGGCACACACGGGCACAGTCACAAGCAGGAACTGCAAGTGCCAGGAACAACAGGCTGGAGCAACAGGTGGCTGGGACAAAACACACTAGGAAGCATGCAGAGGCTCCAACACCTGCGGTGGGGCAGGGCTGCAATTTATAGGAGAGTCTCAGAGCAGAGCAGCAGTCAATTAAAGGCACAGTGACCCTTTAAGTTATAGCAGAGCTGGCGCGCGCGCTCCCTAGGAGACAGGGACGCACCCGTTGGGCTCACAGGGAACTGGAGGAGGAGGAGCCCTGGCACAGAGCAGGAGATGGGGCAGCAGCGGCGCGGTGAGAGGTATGTGCCGCGGCCGCAGATGTGGCAATAGGGCTCACCGTGACAAACAATATGGGACAGCAGACTGTGAGACAAACCCTGCACCTCTAATAATGTCACTGCAGCCTGTGGGGCATACCTTGCACCTCTAATAATGTGACTACAGCCTGTGACAAACCCTGCACCTCTAATAATGTGACTGTAGTCTGTGGGATTGACTGTGCACCTCTAATAGTGTGACTGCAGCCTTTGAACATACAATGCATCTCTAAAAATGTGACTGCAGCCTGTGAGACAGACCTTGCACTTCTAATAATGTGACTGCAGCCTGTGAGACAGGCAAAGAATGGACGAATATATGTATTATTGGGGCTATTAATGTATAAATAAAGAATTCAGGGCTGTTCTTTCAACCAAATATGCCAAAACTGCTGTTGAAGAATCTTGACAACAGTTTGAACGGGGCCTAACAAAAAAGTCCTACTGATTCTGATAGCTGTGTTATGATCATGCATTGTGACGAGCACAAGTCACAAGGTGTGCTTAGAAAAGAAGTCAATAACACCGTCAGGATGTGGCTGGTGTAAAGTATTCCCTCTAAATGCTAAGACAAGATGGCTGCCCCAATAATTATGTACAGAGAATACAATAAAACAAATCTACAGTGAATAAATGAAAACAGATAAGAATATAATTTTTAGCAGGACCTGATTTTAAGTTGTACATGAATTCCCTTTAGGTATGCCACTAGAAGAAAGGAAAGAAGGGGAGAGGAACTGTACCTATCCTATTGTCCCCATATGTGACCCTTCTTTTATCTCCTGTTTATAACGTTGAAGAGGTTATCTGGGGAAAAAATTGGTTTCAAATCAACTGGTGTCAGAAAATTATACAGATTTGTAAATTACTTCTATTTAAAAATCTTAAGCCTTCCAATACTTATCAACTGCTTTATGCCCTGCAGGAAGTGGAGTTTTCTTTCCTGTCTAAGATGGTGCTGTCTGCTGCCACTTTTGACCAGAACTGTCCAGAGCAGGAGAGGTTTTCTGTGGGGATTTACTACTGCTCTAGACAGTTCCTGTCACTGACAGAGGTGGCAACAGAGAGCAATGTGTCATACTGGAAAGAATTCCTGTAGGACATACAGCAGCTGACAAGTACTGGAAGACTTTTAAATAGACACTTTATTGCACCAGTAGCAGACAATGACTAAAAGGACCACTGGAGAGGTGACACTGTAACATTGGAGGATTCTCTAGGTATGCTATCCAGCCTAATCTGACATCAGTAAAGGAGAAATACAGCTGAATGCTGGGTGATACTTTTGCCAAGGCAGTACATGACACCGAGCGGATACTGTGCATGTGTGCCTAGTTTTTAATATTCAGGTTGTGCTTTTACTAACCAGTATTTGCCCCTTAATAATTTATTGTGCAATAGGTGCATAGTTTTTGATGTAGGGCATATTCATTTACAGTGCTTAGGAGAGCAGCAATTGTAAAGCAGCCCTGGCAAGGGTTGTGACATATGGCAGATGCACAGTAATACAAATAGCTACATAATTTATGTCCCCTACACATGCAAAAGTTTGATGAATGGCCCAAACATATTTTTCTTTATTTAAATTAAGTGTGTGCTTACTGTACTGTACTTTGTAACTACAAGTATCTACCAAGGCTGATAGAAATGAAAGGAGCCAGTGCACAATTTTCAGGATAAAGTTTCAGCATGAATTTGCAGTGGTACTGTATATCAGACGTAGCCGTGGAGCCTCAAACGTAACCATTATACCTAAAACTGATAGATTTCTAGATTTTGTAATTATGAATACTTCTAAATGACATCATATAATGAAAGGCTTTCTTGTCAGATATTTGGTAGAGCCACATAGGCAAGCATTATCAAACAATGGGATTACCCACAACAACCAGTTTCTAACCAGCCATTAAATGGAGTTGTTAGGATATTGAGTATGATAGTAAGTGTGGTCAGCTCCCAATGATCATCAAGCTTTTCATAGATCACGTGGAAGATGTAGAGCACGGGGGATGAAACCCCTGGATTTCGGGGTGTCAAAGGCAAGAAAGAAGAAATGGATTCCTCCAGCTCATGTAAAATTCCACTTTATTGTATCAAACGTCTAAAATGATAGCCGACGCGTTTCGAGCCTATTCGGCTCTTAATCATGGCATCTATACAATCAGACAAACAGATTTAGTGTTAATATACAAGATTTACAAAAATGGTTAAAAGACATGTATACATAAGTGCGCAAACATAAATATCGCATACACAGGAACAAAATCGTATATATTATAATCAAAAACACACAAAAACTCCTACACCCTCATATGATGTATTAATTTAGGTATTTGTTGTAATAGCTCGTGTTGCATTATTCCACCTTTATTTCTCTCTTTATGGCATAAGCATCACAATTTCTTTATTGGGGTATATATGAGTCATGCTAATGCATCTAAATCTAATGCATAAGTATAAATAAAAGGGAGAAATAAGGAGGAAAAACATGGTACCTGCATCTGCACAAAATTAGGGGAAAAATTCATCCCAAGAGAAGGTCAACAGGAGACAACTGGACTCTGAAAAGATGTAAGTACAAACACCTAAGAAGGCTATACTAAAACCCAAATTCAAGAAAAGTAATAGGGAGAACATCCAAAGAGTCACATGTCTACAAAATGGGGCAACACTGTCCTTATATTGACTTAGTCAATATATACGATTTTGTTCCTGTGTATGCGATATTTATGTTTGCGCACTTATGTATACATGTCTTTTAACCATTTTTGTAAATCTTGTATATTAACACTAAATCTGTTTGTCTGATTGTATAGATGCCATGATTAAGAGCCGAATAGGCTCGAAACGCATCGGCTATCATTTTAGACGTTTGATACAATAAAGTGGAATTTTACATGAGCTGGAGGAATCCATTTCTTCTTTCTTGCCTATTGAGTATGATACTGAGACTTGCTTTTACTTTCTCATATACTGCAGCTTTAAAGCTATTAAATTTTAGATATGTATAAGTAGTTATAGCATGCCGGGAAGAGAACCACCCATACTGTTCTTAAATACTTGCATCCATGATCACTACTTAACTTATATGCTTCTAGTTTTGGGAATCTACATAGATTTTTGCATAAGTTCACCTGTATGGATGAATATTATCTTCTCTCTTTGGATGAATATTATCTTCTTTAGGGTATGTTCACACATCTTTTAACAGCCGGCCCCTGGGCTGCACTAAAAAAAACGTGATCAAGGGGGTATGCTTCCTTAAAACATGTAGGCCTACGTTTTTATCTTTTGTAACTTTTTATATGCCTTAAAATAAAGACAACACACTTTTTTGGAAGCTGTGGATCTCCTCCTTCTTGTACTAGTATTACCAGGCGCGGCCCGCTTCAACTCCACCTGCTCCTGCCCGAATGTCCACCATCATACAACAAGCCACTCATGGTGAGCTGAGTTTTTCTTTGTTCATGAGACATTATCTAAAGAACGGGCGTAAAAATAACAATGTGTGAACACTGCGGGCGGCATTGCATTGACTTCAATGCAATGCCGACCCTGTAGTAAAGAACGGACGCTAAGGCCATTGCAATCAGTGTCCGTTCTTTACTAATAAAAGACGATGTGTGAACCTAGCCTTTATCTTCTTTCAAAATTTGTTTAAAAGGTACCAATGCTTGAAAAAAAAACAAAAAAAACTCTTGACATGTCATAACAACAAGCCAAAGAAGAGTGCGGAGCTCAGTTCTGGATGTAGTTAGATCTTGAAAACATTATGTAAATGTACACAGTATAGTGCAGTCTATGCTGAACAGCCATTTCTAGTAGGGGCGGCATGTCAGCAGATGTTGTCAGAGCAATGACATTGGTGGTGAGCAAGCAGTCTGGAAATTGGTAGCTGTGGTAGGGCTGGACAGGTAAGTATACTGAACTGTTGTGTCCCCCGCAACCCTAGCAGAATAGAAGAATAGTAGCTCTTTACAGATTAGGAAGAAATAAGCAGTCTTTATGAAACATAGCTTTTATTGCTACATGTTGTAGACACCAATATATTGTTGTTTTGCTTCGGCAGCGCATATACCAATATATAGTTGCTAACCCCTTCCCTATTTGCGCAGTGAAATTGAAAAAAGCAATTTATTTTCATTTTGGGTGGTTTTGTGTTTATGCCGTTCACCCTTTGGTGAAACTGACATTTTATCTGTGTTCCTCAAGTCAGTACAATTACGACTTGTATACCTTATATAACTTATTTTAGTTGATGGCTTAAAATTAAAACCTTTTAAAAAGAACTTAATGTGTTTAAAATCGCCCTATTATACCATTTACTGTGTAAGATCAGGAATGTGGTAATTCAACAGCTCAGACGTTTCTGCACACAATGATACCAAACATTTTTTTTTATTATTCTATAAAATGGGAAAAGGGTGATTTAAATGTTTATTATATGATAGCATTTTTTTTTTTTATGACAACACTTTTCCTTTTTTTGTTACACAAACTAACTAGAAGTCCCCTGGTGGACTTCTGCTATAACTAAACTTATCTCTTATTGAGATCCATGAGATGAGTTCTCTATTGCTTTGGGCTACTGGAGCCCAGAGCAATGAAGTAGCGAGTCGGGATAAGCATTATTGTGGCGCTGAGGCCCGGGCAAAAGAATGGATTGCCCCTCTGCAATCGTATCAGGGGGGAGGGGTTGATCTCTATGCCACCACCGATGGGCTTTGTAAAGCACTTAAATCCAGCTGTAGGTACTGACTGAAATACTGACGAAATACTATGTATAGGGGTTACTTGAAGGTTATGGCAATGTAGAGCATTGTGTATTTTGTGTAGTTTAGGGCTAAAGACTTTGGCAGGGTTCACACAGTAAAAAGAAAGGGAAAAAAATGGAAAATAGATATAACAAGTGGCATTTTTCCCATCTAATAATGCCTTTTCTTTTAATACTGTGTGTGCACTGACAGACGCTTTTCCATAGACTTATAGAACACATTACCAGATATAAAAAATGGTCACTTCTTATTCCTATATTCAGTTTTTTTCTTATAGAGTACCTGTCACCCCCTGTGCTGGGGTGACAGGCTCCCGACCCCAGCTAGATCCCCTTATACTGACCTCATCCCGTCGAGTCCCGCTCCCGGGTCGGAGATATCCTGATCAGAAGCCGTGCTGTCGAGATAGGTCCATAGAGAATGAAAGGAGCCGGACTCATCTCTGCAGCGCGCGCATGGCTCCATTCATTCTCTATGGACGCCGGACCTATCTCCACAGCGCGCGCCAGCTTCTGACCAGGGTATCTCCGTCCCGAGACCGGCTCCGGGAGCAGGACTCAGTGGGATGAGGTCAGTATAATGGGATCTAGCTGGGGGTCTGGAGCCTGTCACCCCGGCACGGGGGGAGGGGGGGGGGGGGGTTGGGTGACTGGTCTCCTTTAAGTTACAGCTTGTAAAGAGACATTTGTTTAAAGAGTGGAGTAAGGTATAAGGAATAAAGAATAGGTAAGAACTTAAACGTAAAAGCTTACCAGTTAATTTAGTCACTTTAATGATACGCTGTCCTTTCATTGGAGGAGTATCCATCCAGCATTTTATCTATAAATGGTTAAGCACTAGAGCCCTATCTGAATTTTGTATCTTTAGAAAAGATTGAACAATGGCTTTTGTAACTGGTAGATTTTCCATTCTGATAGCTTTAAACGACAGTAGGTAAGAAACACAGCTCAGCACTCACCGTATGTACTATTTTATTGACAGGTAAGAGAATAGAGGCAATGAGTGTTTGGCTATTTCAAAGTTTCATCAAGGCCTTGGTCATTGCCTGTCTATGCTGTTATCAATTATGTGATTACAACCTTAGCAGGCATATTGTAGTTGTGTTACCCATGGCTTCATAGAACAATACATGATTGGCACATGTAGAACAATTGAATTTGTGCAAAAATGTGCGTTTTGTTTGCAATTATTTGAAGCATTCTGTGTAACTTTACTCTAATAAACTGATAACATCTGATTTCTGGCTAATACATGAAATATATATTAGTAGAGGTAACACTTGGTCTACCATTCTTGTCATGATCCTCACTAGAATATGATTTTTTTTATAGTACTAAACCCCTTGGTCACCACCAATAAGCCTTTTTTTGGTGGTGACCAAATTCCCCTCATAAAATTATTTTTTAATATAAAAAATTACACATGATTTTTAATAACCAAAATATAAAATAAAATGGTTTTATCAAGACAGAAATAAAAACCGTCTTTGAATGGGGTGACAAAAAAGTTTTTAAGAAAAAGTGTTTTTTTTTTGTAGAAAGTAAGTAAAGTAAGAAGTAAGAAAAACTGTAATCATACTGTCCCAGAGAATAAAGTTATTATGATGGCTTTTTATATGCTTAGTTTAGCCGTTCTAGTTTAATTGTCGACTAATACAAATACAATCAAACAGGTTCACTTAAGACCCCCCCCCCACCACTACCTTGTTAGCACTGCTGATTGACTTACGGAAAAACATGCCAGAAATTAACTTTAAAAAGCTTCCACTTATTATATACTGTACATTGTACATGCTTATTAGGTGTATGTACATTTTTTTTAACTCTATTATATATGAGTTGTCTTACACAAATCTCATATTACATCCTAAACCTCCCTTTTCCACTTCATTACCCCCCTCCCCCTTTCCTTTACAAAAGCATCATAATCTTAGGTTAAAGCGACTCTATACCCCCCTAACCGCTTGTACCATCAGATAGCTGCTTTTAATCCAAGATCTGTCCTGCGGTCCGTTCCGCAGGTGATGCAGTTATTGTCATAAAAAAATTATTTTAAAATTGCAGCCCCGTGCCTTACGGGCGTATCTGTGCCCTAACTTTGCACCACCAGGAATGCCACTGGAACACTTACTTCTGTTTGAACATTGCACAGGTGTCTTAATGATCCAGCCCATGTGCTGTGGTAACACAGGTGGGGAATAGGAAGCAATCTGCCTGGAGTATTCCTAATGATGAGGAGGGCGGGGAGGAGGGACGGAGGGGTGGTGCAAAGTTAGGGCACAGATACACCCGTAGGGCATAGAGCTGCAATTTTAATTTTTTTTTTAATGTTTTTAATGAAATAACTGCATCACCTGCCAAAGGGACCCCAGGAGAGATCTTGGATTAAAAGCAGCTATCCGAAGGTACAAGTGGTTTGGGGAGGTCAGATTGTGGGTACAGAGTCGCTTTAAGGTCAGCAACCCCGTGAGTGTTTATCTATTTTTTCTATTTTAACCCCTTAACGACATCGGGCGTAAATTTACGCCCTGATGCCGGTAAGGGAGTTCAGAGCGGGGCCGCGCGGCGACCCTGCTCTGAACCGCGGCGGTCCCGGATGCCACTTTACGCCCTATTGCCGGTAAGGGGGTTCAGAACAGGGCCGCATGTAGCCCGGGACCGCTGGTATAAGCGGGCACGGTCCGATCGCCGTGCCCGCTAATACAGTAATCAGATGCAGCTGTCAAACATGACAGCTGCATCCGATTACCGGACGCAGCGTCATCCCTGGTGTCTAGTGGGGAGATCGCTCCTCCGGGATGTTATCCCGGAGGAGCGATCTCCGTAACTGAAGCCGGCCGGGGACCGCTCCAAGATGGCGCCGTCCCCGGCTCGGCACTCGTTTGTTTCCGGCTGCAGCAGCCGAAAGCAAACGAGTGCCGATCTCATGGATCTCTGCAGCATATCTATGCTGCAGAGATCTCTATGAGAGATCAAAGCACTTATACTAGAAGTCCCCCAGGGGGGCTTCTAGTATAAGGGTAAAAGTAAAAAAAAAAGTGTCATTATTAGTAAAAAGCCCCCTCCCCTAATAAAAGTCTGAATCACCCCCCTTTTCCCAGGTTATAAATAAAAGTAAATAAATAAATAAATAAACAAACATGTTTGCTATCGCCACATGCGTAATCACCCAAACTATTAATTAATCACATTCCTGATCTCGCATGGTAAACGGCGTCAGCGCCCAAAAATCCCAAAGTGCAAAATTGCGCATTTTTGGTCGCATCAAATCCAGAAAAATTGTAATAAAAAGCGATCAAAAAGTCGTATATGCGCAATCAAGGTACCGATAGAAAGAACACATCATGGCGCAAAAAATGACACCTCACACAGCCCCATAGACCAAAGGATAAAAGCGTTATAAGCCTGGGAATGGAGCGATTTTAAGTGACGTATATTTGTTGACAATGGTTTAAATTTTTTACAGGCCATCAGATACAATATAAGTTATACATGTTATATATCGTTTTAATCGTAACGACTTGAGGAACATATATAACAAGTCAGTTTTACCCCAGGGCGAATGGCGTAAAAACACATTTCCCCCAAATAAACAAAATGCGTTTGTTTTTTTCAATTTCACCACACTTTGAATTTTTTTCTGGTTTCGCAGTGTACTTTATGCAAAAATTCAGCCTGTCATTGCAAAGTACAATTAGTGACGCAAAAAATAAGGGCTCATGTGGGTTTCTAGGTGGAAAAATGCAAGTGCTATGGCCTTTTAAGCACAAGGAGGAAAAACCGAAAACACAAAAATCGAAATTGGCTCTGTCCTTAAGGGGTTAACTCCATCACTATCTTTAGCTTCTTCTCTTCATAGAATCCCCCTTCCCTCCTACCCTTCTCATCCCCCTAGGTCCCATCCATGAATCCAGAGGAATAAATATAACCATAATTGAGGAGGGAAGCACTATAGGAAAAACATTCCCAACAAGAAAAAAGAAAGAAGAGGAAAGAAATGAGAAAAGAGAAAAAAATTCATCTCAGCCGGACAACATTCTCAGGCCCTTTCCTACTTCAAACTATTCCATCTTTATAGTTAGATATGAACATATGAACAAATTTACAGTACAAATGAAGCAAATTGCTTAGTTAGCTCGACAATCTGCTTATCAGATGGCTGCCAGTGTCTGCCGCTAAACCCGGGTGAATGGGAAAGCTGGATCCAGTCCTGGGAGACTGGAGAGTGGAGCAGCTCAGACACACTTATGTACATTATATAATTATATACATTATACACACATTATAATACACTGTATACATTTATGTACGTTATGCATATACAAGATGAACACTTATTATACATTATCATTCAGTTAAAGAGGTACTCAGGCAAAAGAAAAAATCTTTAAAAAAAAAATGGTGTCAGAAAGTTATATAGATATGCAAATTACCACTGTTCAACAATTTAACGACAAAGGGCGTAAATTTACGCCCTATTGCCGGTAAGGGGGTTCAGAACAGGGCCTCATGTAGCCCGAGACCGCGGCTATTAGCGGGCACGGTCCGATCGCCGTGCCCGCTAATAAGGTAATCAGATGCAGCTGTCAAAGTTGACAGCTGCATCTGATTACCGTATGCAGCCGTTCCCTGGTGTCTAGTGGAGGAGATCGCCCCCTGGGGACGTTGTCCCGGAGGAGCGATCTCCATGACTGATGCCGGCCGGGGTCTCCGCCAAGATGGCGCTGATCCCGGCTCGGCACTCGTTTGTTTTTGGCTGCAGCAGCATAGATCTCAATGAGAGATCAGAGTGTATATACTAGAAGTCCCTCAGGGGAGCTTCTAGTTTAAAGGGAACCTGTCACCCCCCGTGCCGGGGTGACAGGCTCCCGACCCCCGTTAGAGACCCCTATACTTACCTCATCCCGCCGGGTCCCGCTTCTGGATTCGGTCGGGTCCCGGAGATCTCAGCCGCTGCAGCCCGGCGCGCGCGCTGAGAGATGAGTCCAACACCCATAGAGAATGACAGGAGAGTCCAGCGCTCCGTCATTCTCTATGAGCGTTGGACTCATCTGTCAGTGCGCGCGCCGGGCTGCAGCGGCTGAGATCTCCGGGACCCGACCGAATCCAGAAGCGGACCCGGCGGGATGAGGTAAGTATAGGGGTCTCTAACGGGGGGTCGGGAGCCTGTCACCCCGGCACGGGGGGTGACAGGTTCCCTTTAAGTGTTAAAAAAAAAAAAAAAAAAAGCCCCCTCCCCTAATAAAAGTCTGAATCACCCCCCTTTTCCCAGGTTATAAATAAAAATAAATAAACATGTTTGCTATCGCCGCGTGCGTAATCGCCTGAACTATTAATTAATCACATTCCTGATCTCGCACGGTGAACGGCGTAAGTGCAAAAAAATCCCAAAGTGCAAAATTGTGCATTTTTGGTCGCATCAAATCCAGAAAAATTGTAATAAAAAGCAATCAAAAAATCGTATATGCGCAATCAAGGTACCCATAGAAAGAACACATCATGGCGCAAAAAATTACACCTGACACAGCCCCATAGACCAAAGGATAAAAGTGCTATAAGCCTGGGAATAGAGCGATTTTAAGGAACATATATTTGTTAACAATGGTTTGAATTTTTTACAGGCCATCACATAAAAGAAAAGTTATACATGTTACATATCGTTGTAATCGTAACGACTTATGGAACATGCATAACAAGTCAGTTTTACCCCAGGGCGAATGGTGTAAAAACAAATACCCCCCCAAATATACAAAATGCGTTTGTTTTTTTAGATCACCACACATTTATTTTTTTTTCTGCTTTTCCTGTGTACTTTATGAAAAAAATCAGCCTGTCCTTGCAAAGACAGGAACTGTCCAGAGAAGTAGATGTTTCTTATGGGGATTTGCTACTGCTCTGGACCGTTCCTGTCACAGACAGAAGTGGCAGCAGAGAACACCGTGTAAGACTGGAAAGAATATACCACTTCCTGGAAGGTTCAAGATTTTAACATAGAAAGTAATATACAAATGTGTATAATTTTCTGACACCAGTTAATTTAAAAGAATTTTTTCCCCGCTGAATTACCCGTTTAAAGGGAAATGAACAGCAGGTTCATACCTGAGTAGGTGATGTGATGCAGATCCCACAGATATCCTTTTCATTTTGATCCATTGGGCCATTTTGTAATTTTAGATAAAAAAAACAAATATGTAGATGAGCTGCCTTGGTGCACTGGGGCCTGCCCGCCAGCCTCTTTGGTGCCACCTACAAGTAGTAACATCTTCTTCCCTGCCCCAGATCCCGCATTTGTGCAGTAACAGTGCCTGAATCTGGGAACGGATCAGAATGAAAAGTATATGTGTGGAATCTACATTACAACACCTACGTGTACATAAAAGCAGATTTGTATGTATGAACCTGCTGTTAGTTTTCTTAAAATTATACAGCAGTAAAATTAAGTGCAAGGTACTTTATTTTGTCCAGATTGAGGATAGTTTTTCATAATTTTCCGCCTCTAACATTTCCCTCAAAATGTAAGCAATACCTTTTAAAATCAAATAATTATCATTTCAATCATGTAAAGGGAGTCTTATAGGAGATTTATGCTACCCTAACAATGAACTCTTAACAAACTCACTGCGGTCACTTGCCCTGCTTACTAGCATCACTGAGCTGTCAGTACTGTTTTTGTTTTTTTTATTAGCAGCTTTTGTTCCCCCTTTTTTAACCCATATCTATGCAGCATAGATCTGTATGAGAGATCAGAGTACTTATACTAGAAGTCCCCCATGGGGGCTTCTAGTATAAGGCTTCGTTCCCACTGAGCGGAATTCCGCGGCGGACAACATGTTCATTCTTCAGCGCGGACAGAGCAGGAGCGCGCGCCTCCCATAGACTCCCATTATGAGAGGGAGGCTAATGGCATTCCGGAATTCCGCTAGTTTTGCTCAGTGGGAATGAAGCCTAATGCCCCTATTCCACAGGTCGTTTAGAGGAGCAAACGAGCGCTCTCAGCTCTCGTTTGCTCCTTGTTCCCGGCTCGCTGCCGCCTCTATTCGTCGCGGCTGCAGCGAGCGGGTGAGTGCGGGAGGGGGCGGCTGGGAGCTGCGGGGGGGCTGCCCGGGGGATCGCTGATCGTCCGGGCAGCCCATAGGATATAGCAGCGTCTGCTGCCGATGCTCCTATTCAACGGAGCGACGGCAGCAGATCGCTGCTATATCAGTCGCTTGTTTTTCAACATGTTGAAAAACAACCGACTGCAACGATCAGCCGACATGAACGATGTCGGCTGATCGTTGCACTCTATTCCACCGGACGATTATCGACCGTAGCGTGGAATAGGGCCTTAAGTGTAAAGGAAAAAAAAAAATGTCAGAATCACCCCCCTTTTCCCATGTTATAAAAATAAATAAATAAATAAACATGTTTGGTATCGCCGCGTGTGTAATCGCCCAAACTATTAATTAATCACATTCCTGATCTCTCACGGTAAACGGCATAAGCGCAAAAAAATCCCAAAGTGCAAAATTGCGCATTTTTGGTCGCATCAAATCCAGAAAAATTGTAATAAAAAGCGATCAAAAAGTCGCATATGCGCAATCAAGGTACCGATAGAAAGAACACATCATGGCGCAAAAAATGACTGCCCCATAGACCAAAGGATAAAAGCGCTATAAGCCTGGGAAGAGAGCGATTTTAAGGAACATATTTGTTAACAATGGTTTGATTTTTTTTACAGGCCATCAGATACAATGATAGTTATACATGTTACATATCGTTGTAATTGTAACGACTTGAGGAACATATATAACAAGTTAGTTTTACCCCAGGGTGAACGGCGTAAAAACGAAAAAAAAAAAATAATAAATAAATAAAAGAAATGCGTTGTTTTTTTTTTCAATTTCACCACACATTGAATTTTTTTCTGGTTTCGCAGTGTACTTTATGAAAAAATTCAGCCTGTCATTGCAAAGTACAATTAGTGGCGCAAAAAATAAGGGCTCATGTGGTTTTCTAGGTGAAATAATGCAAGTGCTATGGCCTTTTAAGCACAAGGAGAGAAAAACGAAAATGCAAGAATTGAAATTGGCCGGGTCCTCTAAGGGTTAAGGAGTCGGACAACCCCCTTTTATGGTGTGAAAATAATAAGACGAGATGACGTTTGCAATACAAAAGCCATATTGAGATCTCAGTCATGTGCACCTTGTTTTTATACACTCTTGACTCTTTAGCTGAGGTTTCACACCAATTTGGTTAAGAGTTCCACAGCAGAGACTGGTGCTGTTCTGTTTTCACAGTCTGAGATTTTCATTAGGGCACTTGTGTAGGATATATGTTGGTAGAGGTTATCTTAAAGAATGCTAATTTTCCCATATTAACTAGGGAGTATTCTTGTTAGCTGTTTCCTAACTTTTTTGGCAGCGCTGCCAAAAATAATATAGTCTGCATGGTTTAAATTTTGGACCTGCATGATTTTTTTCCCGCAGCTCAGCAAGGTCAGCAAGATTCCACTCAAGTTATGCAGGCCAAAGCTTAAAGGAGCAGTTTAGATGGAATAGTACAAGGCTTCTAAAAGAACATGTTGCTCTGTATAAAAATAATGATGAAACTACAAGCAGAAGATAGCCTTTAAATTATATCTTGCATTTTATTCTGACTATTATTTTGAAATAGAAAGTTGTGAAAACTCAACAAGGGGATATTATAACAAGCTAACCATGGATGGCTCACTCTGCATGCCATCTATGGTTTGTAATTGTTATACATAGCATTGAGTTCAATTTTATGGGAAAGTCTCGACAGATCTAAACTAAGCCCAGTATTGGCAAAACCCCCTTTTTTAATGGCATAAGTGGAATACAATAATGTTGACCTATGCTAAAATGGAAATCTTTTACCATGATGGTTCCTACATTCTGTATGTTTGAAGCGACTCTGTACCCACAACCTGACCCCAAACTGCTTGTACCTTCGAATAGCTTCTTTTAATCCAAGATCTGTCCTGGGGTCAGTTCGACAGGTGATGCAGTTATTGTCCTAAAAAACAACTTTTAAACTTGCAGCCCTGTGTCAAATTGGTGTGGCCTAGAGTGTCTGTGCCCGGCTTGCACTGCCTCTCTGTGTCTCCTCCCCACCCTCCTCATGATTAGGAATGCCCTGGGCAGAATTTCTCCTATTCTTCTCCTGTCTGAACACTGCACATGGGCTGGATCGTTAAGGCCCATGTGCAGTGTTCACACAAGTGATGAATAGGAAAAATACTGCCCAGGGCATTCCTAATGATGACTATGGTGGGGAGGAGGGACGGAGAGGCAGTGCAAGATCAGGACAGATCTTGGATTAAAAGCAGCTATTCAAAAGGTACAAGCGGTTTGGTGGTCGTCAGATTGTCGATACAGAGTAGCTTTAAGGGTTAGAGAATTCCTTTATCATATGTGGATTTAATAATAAAAAGAAAAAAAAATACAGCCTGCTTTGTGAAACAGACATTGGGGCAAACTGAGGCACCAGTGCAAGGTGAGTATAGTGCATCGAGAATTCTGTCCTAACAGATTAACGTAGAATTATATGGGAGAAGGCCTAATGAAGTAACAGGGCACTCTTCCTGCTGTATAACATAATACCTGCATTGTATTATTGATAAAACAACGCATTTTTACCACAATGTACTTAAACATGGTAAAAAAAAAACATGGTAAAAAAAAACCACAAAAATCCCTACAATCACAAGAAATGACACAACAAAGTATATTAGAAAGTTGGTAACTTTAATATCCGGTGATTATGTTGTATTTCTATAAAATTGGAAGCGCTCTTTAAAGAGCTGCCTATTTTTGCTAACATTACCTGCATTTAGCTTTTAGATCTCACAATATTACAGCTACAAACATACATTGTTATACAATCTATGAAAATGACAATTTGACAATGTTTAAATGTACTGTAAATACCATTACATGTGAGGGGTTTTTTTTAACTTCGATTTTGAATAATTCTTTCCAACTCCCAAATGAGAAGTGATAATTTCAGACATATTGCACATTGTAAATTTTCAGTCACTCAGATTTTCTGCATTAATCCACTTCACACACCATATTCGCTAGTGGAATACTGGCGGAAACCTCATTCTTATGGAAGTATGGATCTCATGGGACCAATGTGCCTTGTAATTACAATTTTAGAAGAAATATCAAAAGCAGGAAAAAAAATATAAGTTAGGCATTTACATTTCTAGCATTTATTGCAAACCTATAGATATACTAAAGCAAAAGTACTGCAATTCTTCCTGGTAACTTATAAAAATTTGCATGAATACAACAAGTGACCTACATATTGGTGATGTTCCATTTCCAGGGGAACCACACCGTTAGTCATTTTAATAAATATACATACTATATGCAGTGCATGATGAATAGTATGGTGTACAGCTCTACATGATCCAAACAATGTGAAAGCTGTTGTTACGTTTATATACAGTAGATTGTGTAGATGATACAAATATATATATATATATATATATATATATATATATATATATATATATATAGTGCCCCTCCACACATGACATTCTATATTTAGATTGGTCCAATATAATATTGTTAAATGCCTAAAAGGGTCAGCTTGTACAGAATAGAGATGCTAAGGGTATGTTTAAAGGGAGACATTTATCAGACAGATTTTTTAACCCCTTAAGGACAGAGCCTGAAATGGCCTTAATGACAGAGACAAATTTTATGAATATGACCAGTGTCACTTTATTCATTAATAACTTCGGGATGCTTTTACCTATCCAGCTGATTCTGAGATTGTTTTCTCGTGACATATTGTACTTTACATTTCTGGTAAATTGGAGTCGATACTCATAACGAATCTTTATGAAAAAACCCCAAATAATGTGAAAAAATGTGAAAAACTGCATTTTTCCAACTTTGAAACTTTTTTGCGTATACAGAAAGTGGTTATACCACATAAATTATATATTAAATAGCATTAGCAACATGTCTACTTTATGTTGGCGGCATTTATTTAACGATCTTTCATTTTTTTTAGACAATAGGAAGCTTAAAACATTAGCAGCAAATTTCCAAATTTTCAGTAAAATTTCAAAATCAGATATTTTTAGGGACCTGTTCAGGTTTAAAGTGTATTTGAGGGGCCTGTATGTTAGAAAGCCCCACAAAGCACCCCATTTCAGAAACTGCACCCCCCACACTCTGCAAAAGCATATCCAGAAAGTGTTTTAACCCTTTAAGGGAGTCACAGAAATAAAAGCCAAGTGTGTAAGAAATTTGAAAATTTTAATTTTCTGTGCAGAGATTTTATTGTAATCCAATATTTTTCATAATTATAAACCTATTACCAGAGAAATGCACCCCAATAATTATTGCCCCGTTTCTGCAGTTTATAGAAATACCCCATATGTGGCCCTATTGCGCTATTTGACGCAACCACAAGCCTCAGATATAATGGAGCGCCTAGTGAATTTCAACGCCTCCGTTATATTTGGTCATTTCTGACTGTATCACTTCAGGTTGGCAGAGGCTCTGGGGTGCCAAAACCTAAAAAACACCCCTATAGGGACACCATTTAGAAAACTACACCCCTCAAGGAATGTAACAAGGGGTGCGGTGAGCATTTGGACCCCACAGGTGCTTCACAGATTTTCCGAACAATATGGCGTGAAAAAAGAAAAATTTATTTTTTACACTAAAACGTTGTTCTAGCCTTCAATTTTTCATTTTCTTAAAGGGATAAGAGGAAAAAAAAGACACAAAATGTGTAGCGCAGTTTCTCCCGAGTACGGAAATACCCCACATGTGGCGATAAAGCGCCAAGGGGGCGCAGGACGAGCCTCCAAAGGGAAGGAGCGCCAATTGGCTTTTGGAAGCTGAATTTCACTGGAAAGGATTTCAAGGGCCATGTCGCATTTACAGAACCCTCGTGCTGCCAAGACATTCTGGAAACTACACCCCTCAAGGAATCTAACAAGGGGCACAGTGAGCATATGGACCCCACTGGTGACGGGCACAAATGTGGAACAATGTGACGTAAAAGTAAAAAAATTTCATTTTTTCACTTTCATGGCACAAATGTGCCCGTCATCAAGGGGTCCATATCCTCACTGCACCCCTTGTTAGATTCCTTGAGGGGTGCAGTTTCCAGAATGGGGTCACTTGTGGGGGGTTTCCAGTGTTTTGGCAGCACGAGGGCTCTGTAAATGCGACATGGCGTTCATCATCCATTCTAGCCAAATCCAACCTCCAAAATCCAAATGGCGCTCCTTCCCTTTGGAGGCTTGCCCTGCGCCCACATGGCGCTTTATGTCCACATGTGGGGTATTTACGGACTCGGGGGAAATTGCTCTACACATATTGTGTGTTTTTTTCTCTTTTAACCCCTTGTGAAAATGATAAATTCAAGGCTAAACCAACATTATAGTGTAAAAAATGTAATATTTTATTTTCACGCCACATTGTTCCACATTTGTGCCCGTCACCAGTGGGGTTCATATGCTCACTACACCCCTTGTTACATTCCTTGAGGGGTGTAGTTTCCATAATGGGGTCACTTGTGGGGGGTTTCAACTGTCTTGGCAACACAGAGGCCTTTTGAATGCAACATGGCCCCTCGAAATCCATTCCATCCAAATCCAGCCTTCAAAAACCAAATGGCGCTTCTTCCCTTTGGAGGCTTACCCTGCACCCGCATGGCGCTTTATGTCCACATGTGGGGTATTTCCGTACTCAGAGGAAATTGCTCTACACATTTATTGTTTTTTTTTTATCTTTTAGCCCCTTGTGAAAATGAAAAAATCATGACAAGATTAATGATTTAGAGTAAAAATTTTACACAAATTACACTAAATGTTGGTCTAGCCTTGATTTTTTCCATTTCCACAAGGGGTTAAAAAAGAAAATGAACACAAAACGTGTAGGGTAGTTTCCCCTGAGTACGAAAATACCCCACATGTGGGCATAATGTGCCATATGGGCAAAGGGACAGAGCGCCATTTAGAGGCTGGAATGGAGGATGGAGGCCATGTCGCAATTACAAAGCTCCTGTGCTGCCAGGTCAGTAGAAACCCCCGACAAGTGACCCCATTCTGGAAACTACACCCCATAAGGAATCTAACAAGGGGTGCAGTGAGGATATGGACCCCACTGGTGACAGTCACTTACGTAGAACATGTGCCGAGAAAATAAAAAATACAATTTTTTTCATTTTTACGTCCCAAATGTGGCCGTCACCAGGGGGCCATATCCCCGCTGCCCCCCTTGTTAGATTCCTTATGGGGTGTAGTTTCCAGAATGGGGTCACTTGTGGGGGGTTTCTACTGTCCTGGCCGCACAGAGGCTTTGTAATTGCATCATGGCATCCTCTAATGGGAATGGCAGCCATACCTACTTAGCTGGGGAAAAGGGACAATTCTAATTTATTTGGGGGTATTAGACCAATTATTAGTTTATAAGGTTGGAAATGACAGGTGTCCATCAAATTCACCCTGTGTTGATCCAGAGGAAGGCAAAAAACCCTCGTGAGGCAGACGACAGTAGCCTCATCACAGGGGAAAAATTCCTTCCCGACTCCATAATGGCAATCAGACTAATCCCTGGATCAACGTGACCCCTGAAATAGAAATAAGGGACAGAATTTAGATAATGTAGAACTCCAATGACGTGTAGTACGCCTTGAAGCGATCCAGTATGCAGAGGCCGGGGCGATCAGGACAGGTGTCACACTGGAAAATGGTGTCCTTCCTGATCCCCCTGTTACGCCACACTCTGCACTTCTTCTGGGGTCTCCCTTTCTCCAGTGTGGGGGACGTCACCTGGAAAATGTTGTCCTGGTGCGATACGGGGTCCTTCATATCCAGAAGCACTGGGTCCGCTATATGGCTACTAATTATTAGGGCGCTATTACTGCTTCTGATATTTTCGTATTGTGCCGCAAGCTACAGTAGCTCGGGCAGTGACGGACCGGAAGAGGGGGTGCTGGTATAAAAGTTATCCCCGTACAGGTGGTAACCTTTATCCAGCAGTGGGAAGATCAGTTCCCGGACGATCTTCCCACTTGTTCCAAGGATGGGGGGGGGGGGGGCATCTGGGGGCTGCATTCGGGTGTCCCTTCCTACATACACTCTAAGGGTACGTGCACACTGCGGAATCGCGACAGATAATCCTTCGTGCATTCTGCAGTTGGCACCCGCAAGCTGACTGATGCAGGCGCACGTCTCCATCCATGTCATAGACTCCATTCTATGCATGGTCGGATTCCGCTCACCGTCCAACGTATTCATTCTTTGGATGGACGACGGAATCCGCCCGTGCATAGAATGGAGTCTATGACACGGGTAGAGACATGCGCCCGCATCAGTCCGCCGGCGGGTGCCAGCTGCGGAATGCACAAAGGGTTATCCTTCGCCATTCCGCAATGTGCACGTACCCTAAATCTGTAAGTGTACCCTGAGGTACGCTCACAGAGTTTGTAGAATTTCACACCATACCGTGATCTCTTATTGGGACGGTACTGGCGGAAAAGACGTACGCTATGCTACCCCCAGACACGTCACTGGATGATGAGGATGAATGGAGGAAAGAAGGATCCCCCCATTCATCCTCACTGGCTGTTTCGGTGTCGGAGGCAATAATAACGTATGCTTCTGACGCCGAAAACACCCTGGGGGCCATCTTTATATGGGGATTGGTATATAGGGTATGTAGTGGTGTAGTGTCAAACTTTAATGTAGTGTTTTTTACGTGTTTTTTTTTTTACAGTAAGTATAAAAAAAAACCTACGCCAACAAAGGAGTTGCTGATAAATGCCGCACTTATGTGCGGCACTTATCAGCAGACCGTGGCAGTAGAATATAGAAAAAAAACACCCTACGCCAAAAAGGAGGAGTTGCTGATTAGCAGCGCACTTTCGTGCGATGCTGATCAACACTCAGCGGCGATAGGGTGCGGAAAATAGAAAAAAAAAAAATTTTGAAAAAAAAAACAAAACTTTTTCTACATTCTGAACATCCCTGTAGCTGCTGATAAGTGTATTACACATATCAGCCGCTAGTGGGCAGCAGACCGCAAATTCCGGAAAATGACGAGGCTGGAGCCGAAAATAGCCGAAAGAAGACGACGGGGACCGCCGGAAAGACCCGAAGACCGAACGGAATGACGGAGGACGCCGCGAACCCGGAAGACGCCGATCAGGACCCCGGGACAGGTGAGTAATGTACAAATACCTGCTCTGGACCCCTCAGCTACCTAGCTGAGGGGTCCAGGGCAGGTATTTTTTATTTTGTGGGACTCTGATCGCCGTGCCACCGGCCCGTTCACGGCGATCGGGCCGGTGGCACGGTGACCACCATTACTTTTTACAGTAATGGCGGTCGGTGCCGTCCTCGGACAGCACCGACCGCCATTTTTGGCGATCGTAAGCACGGGGGGTGTTAACCACCCCCGTGCCGAGAAGCTATGATGGCCTGCTATGATTTATAGCAGGCCATCTTCCCCGATCGCTGTGTGCGAACACGCAGCGATCGGGGAAACATCGGGCGTAAATTTACGCCCTGATGCGCCAAGTACCAAGGCGCGAGGGCGTAAGTTTACGCCCGATGTCGTTAAGGGGTTAAGCCAATGCCAGGAGCAGACTATAAACAGGGAACAGGTCATAAAGGAAATAATAAAATTTCCCTTTTTTTTTTTATCTATTCCTGGCTTTGGCTTTAATCTGTCAGATAAATCTGCCTGTGTAAACACACATAACGCAGAGTTCAAACATAGTAGTTTGGCCTTTATTATGCTCAGTGTTAGAAAAAAACAAGAATTGGTCCAAAAAAGGTGCAAATCTTTTTTTATTATTATTGTTTCTTTGTGTAATTTCCACACCTGATTTTGGCTAAAAAAGGAAATAAATCTTATGGCATTTTCTCCAGTTAAAGAGTTGTCTGCGGGCATAACTTCTTTTATATATAGTTGTGTGTGGGGTGTGTTAAACATAAAAAAATAAGTCATAAGTCATCTTCCAGTCTCTGCTTGTCACCGCTTCTTCCTGGTTCCAAGATGAGTCATCTGCGTTGTGGCCAGTGATTGCTGGACTGCACCGTAACTGCTGAAAGTGAGGAGCAGAGTGATGAGTTGGGATTAGATGATGTCACAGCAGGAATTGCAGGTAACCCAGGTAGGTGAGTTTGTCTTTTTACTCAAGCAACACATAAGAAAAAAACAATATCTCTGGATAACCCATTTAAGAATAAACCCCTCTTGGCCAATGTATTGAAAAACTCAAAGAAAAAATAAACTGTGGCCATAACAATCAATCGGTATTTATATTTTATGAGAAGTGAACTTCGATTATACTTTGCTGGTTTTTGGTAAATTTTTGAAAGATAATTTTAATATTTGGTTTGCTGTAACCTGAGAAAAAAATTCTGTGAGATTTATAAAATACATGTATGAGAAACAAGAAATGTTGGCTGGAGTATGATAGAGGTGTTTATTGAGGGAAGGTTTTAGTAATGGTCAGAATAACAACAACTCTTTGGGGGCTTTACCGGGTATTTTTAAACACAAAAATAGTAATACCTATGATTATGTTTTACAGGGCCGGCCTTTGGGTAAATGGCGCCCTGTGAGAAACCTTTCTTTCGGTGCCCCCCCCCCCCCCGACACCTTTAAAGTAACATAAAGCTTCCTGCCCTCCAGACAACACCCATCACCTGACCCCCCTGCCATGCACACAACTACCCACGCCAAACACACAACTACCTTACCCCTCAGCCATACACACAACTACTCTGCCCCCCAGCCATAAATGCAACTACCCCTCCGCCATTCACACATCTACCCCCTCCAGCCATATACACAACAACCAACCCCTCCAGCCATACACACAATCACCACCCCCAGCCCCCAAACAACTACCACCCTCAGCTCCCCAAACTACCACCCCAGCCCCCCACACAGCTACCCACAAATACACACAGACACACACAGTACATGCAGACACACACATAAGCCTCCACGCCAAGGGTCTATTCATACAAAGGCAGGTACACTAAGGATTTTCTGCAGGTTTGAGTGCAGAAAATCTGCAGTCTATCAGCAAAGTGGAAATGAAACTTAAAGGGAAACAATCAGCCCAATTGGGCTGATATGGTTCCCAAGAGCTCTGTATAAAGCTCCTGCAGCAGCCGCGGCACGTACCAGCCGCGGCTGCTGCAAAAGCTTTATACCAGAGAAAAACACGTTTTATTCTCTTGGTGCGTGACAGGCAGAGGCAGGGAGGTAGTCATCTAGGTGGCTCACCGTCTGTGTCTAGTCACCACTCTCTGCCTGTCAGCACGCTCGGTGGGATGATTGACAGGAAGAGAAGTATGTTACTGGCCGCTATGGCCTCCGCCCAGATGACTACCTTCCCGCTTCTGCCTGTTGTGCGCCTGGGGAATATAACTCATTTTTCTCCAGTATAAATATATTGCAGCAACTGCGGCCGGTATGTCCTGCGGCTGCTGCAGGAGCTTCATACAGCGCTCCTGGGAACCATATCAGCCCAGTTGGGCTAATTGGTTCTCTTTAAATGTCTTCTATGTACACACAGACACATGACAGAGAAATGTACACACACACACACACACACGACAGAGCTATCTATACACACACATGACAGAGCTATGTACACACACACAGACACATGACAGAGCTATGTACACACACACACACACGCCAGAGCTATGTACACACACAGACACACACACATGACAGAGCTATGTACACACACACACACACATGACAGAGCTATGTACACACACACATACACGCCAGAGCTATATACACACACACACATGACAGAGCTATGTACACACACACACATGACAGAGCTATATACACACAGACACACACGACAGAGCTATGTACACACACACACACGACAGAGCTATGTACACACACACACACAGACACATGACAGAGCTATGTACACACACAGACACATGACAGAACTATGTACACACACACACACACACGCCAGAGCTATGTACACACACACACAGACACATGACAGAGCTATGTATACACACACACAGACACATGACAGAGCTATGTATACACACACACAGACACATGACAGAGCTATGTACACACACACACACGCCAGAGCTATGTACACACACACACAGACACATGACAGAGCTATGTATACACACACACAGACACATGACAGAGCTATGTACACACACACACGCCAGAGCTATGTACACACACACAGACACATGACAGAGCTATGTACACACACAGACACACACAGACAGGCCCATCACACAGACATTCACAGACACTTACTTTTCATGCTGGCCTCCAGGCTCCAGGAGGGCACTTATCTCCATCTTCCTCTCCTCATGACTTTGCAGCCTGCAGGCCTTCCCCCTTACCTTCTGCACCGACTGCAGAGCTGTATAAAGGAGGGGGCAGACATCACTGCAGGGGGAAGGGGACCAGGACAGAGAAGAGGGGGCCACAGCTCTTCACTGGATCTTCTGTGGTATGTCCAGCCTGGGAGCTGCTGAGAGGGAGGGGGGGCATCCACGGAGAGTGCAGGAGGGGGAGGGGGGATGGAGCCGGTCTCTTCCCTATGTCTGGCAGCTGCTGGAGCCTCCTCAATCCAGCAGGGGCCCTCAGCAAGCCCACCAGGCATGAAAGAGGGCAGGCGGCCAGCTGGAAGGGCGCTCCAGCAGACAGGCAGCACATCTAGCGTCCATAGATGTGCAGTGCAGCTCTCTATCTGCCAGAGCGCCCCCTAGCTGGCCGGGAGTGAGGCGCCCTGTGCAAGTGCACAGGTCGCACACCCCAAAGGCCGGCCCTGATGTTTTAAGAATGTAATGCAAGGAAGCATTCATGGACAGTATTAGAATCTTATGTAACAGCTGCTGTGCTCGGCATGGTATTTACATGGTAAATATGCTGACAGTTTGAAGATCTGGCTGGAAATTAACTCTCTGCCTGTTTTCATTTACTAGGACGAAAACCAATACCTTCTCCTAATGTAGATGAATGTATCATCTCACCATGTGTGCAGCAGCCGGTAGTGCTGGTCCTCATTAGTTTTGGAGCAGGTGAAGACAAGGAGTCCGGGCCATTTTCCGGTGGCAATATGCAAAAAGTGGAAGTCCACAGCTCCAAGTAAAATATAAAGTCTTTATTAGAAAATCCTCTTAAAATTCAGTACACAGAATAAAAAACACTCCGACGCGTTTCAGGACATGGTCCCTTAATCATGATTAAGGGACCATGTCCTGAAACGCGTCGGCGTGTTTTTTATTCTGTGTACTGAATTTTAAGAGGATTTTCTAATAAAGACTTTATATTTTACTTGGAGCTGTGGACTTCCACTTTTTGCATACCTTCTCCTAATTCCATATGTACCTGACGTCGCTGTATGCTCTTGCTTTGCTTTTATTTCCTATGTAAAGCAGCATGCTGTGGTCTGTGAAATAAATCCTTCTCCATAGAGGACGGCTGAAGTCAGCAGCCCCCACATGTAAAAGAGAAACTGACAGCAGGGAATTACCTATAAAATCGCTGACAGTTAGCTAGAGAGGATTGCGTGTACATTCTGTAATTACCCTTGTTGGAAGCACTCTTTTGTTTTTATCCTTTGGGGAAGCCGGTGAGACCTACCATGCATGAGCCAACAGTGACAGGCCGGACACTAGAGTGTCTGTCACCCCATAGACACCCCATAGAAAATGAATGGAGTGCTTGGTTCCTCTATTCCTGTAATCATGGGCTGTCCCAGCGGTCAGGCATCTACAGCTTAGCTTGTTACCCTCTATCCCGTGGATAAGGAATACCTTTGGAGTTGGAACACCCCTTTCAACACAAGAGGAGTAGTGCTATTTTTACTGGTATGTGGCATTTTTTACCTGCTTTTCTGCAGGCTTTTATTTTGAATTTTCAAATTTTCAATTATTAGCTAGTGACTAGAGCCTAGCGCCTATGATGGCTCTCATAGGCGCACATACACATATGTACACACAGAAGAGGGGATCCTGTTCCCTTATAGATCTCTATAGCACACACTAAGAAGCAGCACCAACACAAAGGGCATTACAGAACAATGCTGAGCAGTATAAGCTGTGCATCCAGCGCTTAGGGGATGTAATACTTAGAGTTAGCAGTTTATATGCAGTCTCTCTTCTATGTTTTTCTGCCTCTGTTCTGTGCACTAACTCCTCGTCCCTCACTGCTCCATTGATTTGAATGGGCAGCATGTAATCTGGTCTCTTATTGGGCCTGTTAGTGTATCTTGTAAATGCAGAATGGAATTTAGCTGTTTTTTTTTTGTTTTTTTTTTTCAGAACAAATGAAAGTTTTGCATTGGGTAGGTGGGGGTGTCTGGTAAGAGGAGAAAGAAGCATATTTCCCGGTATTGAGTTTCTTATATACAAATATATATGACTAAACACTGCTAAAGGGCAAAGGGTTAGGTTCACACACTGTAAATTAACAGCAAAAAACAACTGTAAAATAAGAAAAAGCATGTTTTTGTAATCTACATTTAAGAGGTTGTCTACACATTATTTCTGTCCCTTCCTTTAATGGTTTTCTCTAACCATTTTTCACCAGTGTCCCCGGGCATCCATCCTCAGTTGCTGCTTTTTGGACTTGTGTTTGTTTACATAAAGAACTTTCAGGTCACAGGGGTCAGCAGTGACATCACAGCTCTGCAACCATATAGCTCCACCCCCTCCTCTCTGACTCTAGCTCCGCCTCCTCTACCCATAGGCAGGACATTTCCGTCTTCCTACAAGTGTCTTTTGAGCAGCATGGTGGCTCAGTATCTGCCAATTACTTATGTTATCAAATAAACTAGATTTTTTTTTCTCTGTTTTAGGACTACACAACCCAGCATATATGTACATGATAGGAGTTGTAGTCCTGGAATACATATATACTACAGGAGCCATCCTACAGGTGGGGGGTTTCAGTGAGCCAGGAGTCTGTTACCTCAGCAAGAAATAGATAGAATGGTGACTGCCATGAGGTGAAGCAGCATCTCTCCTCTCCATATTACACACAGCAGCAGCAGCACTGCATTAACACTGTACAGCCTTATAATACAGTAGAACAATATAGGGGGAGATTTATTCTACATTAGGGGGAGATTCTACATTATGAGCGCGTCTATGTTTTTTAACACAGAGCGAGGAGTGGATGAGCTGCAGAGGGCTTCTCAAGGCTCGTTCTGACAATTGAACGGGTATGAACAGTCAGACCAGGAACAACCAAAACTTTTGACATGTCTTTATGACATGTCATAAGTTTTGCAAAACGACAGTGACAAATTATGCAATGTGATAATAGACGGCAATCTGTAGGTCTGGTGGTGCTCGTAGTAGGACTAATCCCAGGACAGTAGAAAGATGAATCCCGGCACACACCAAGTAGTGAAATGCTTGCTTTATTGGTGCAACACAAGCAGGAGGATGTGTTTCAGCTCAGTAGCCTTCAGGCGTCCTCATGCTTGTGTTGCACCAATAAAATTAGCATTTCACTACTTAGTGTGTGCCAGGATTCATCTTTCATACTTTAAGAAAATTGGACCTGTAATCAGATTAGATGCTAAACAGGCAACTGCTGCTATTTTTCATGTATCTTTGTACATCCTTTTTTGGAAGTGCAAAATGTGAAAAATTATATTAATAGGAACAAATCGCAGCCTAAATTTGCAGCCCAAACCTCAGAAAGCATTATAGTGTATAGTGTACCTGTTACCATGAGACATGGTCAGGGAGAGTGTTCAGACCGTGACTGAGATCATGGGGTGTGGTTACCATGGCATTCGTAACATATTCTAAATACATGTGTGGATACCTAACCTTAGTGTATATTCTAATGTCGCAGCTGCTGCACCTGAATGATACCCCACCTGCATGCAGTGGCAAATTGGTGCACAATGTTGCCAGAATTTACTGCATACTTTTTGGCACTTGCAATCTTAGGACATACCCTTAAAGACTATATTACAGGGCCCAACCCTGATCTCCTAGATCATTGTTTCTTTACAGAACCTGTCATCAGGGCCGTCTTAGCAGCATTATGGGCCCCTGGGCAGAGGTGCAAATTGGGACCGCGCACGGGTGGGGGGGGGGGGGGGTAGGGTGCAGCTGACAGCAGGATTCAGAGCACAGGCACTGCACAGCACCTACAAGGGGGAGCTTGCGCCGTTCAGACCAGGGACAAGGAAGATGTCACGTTGGCCGGGGGGAGGGGGGAGAGGCTGACGGCAGCACAGGCACAATACCTACAAAAGAGCTTGCTTGGGTACCAGGCACAGGGAATATGTCAGAGCGAGCAGGGGCCCCCTATGATGGAAGGGCCCCCGGGCAGCCGCCTACCATGCCCAATGGGTAAGACGGCCCTGCCTGTCATATGGCTCAATAATTATGCAGCCAGGGCCATTCACTAGATTGTTCCTGTGACCCTTTGTATTAATCAGCCATTGGCTGTACATCCCCTCATCTTATAACACAGCCAGAACTGAATGACTTGGTCCAAGACTTTGTCAAAAGCAAATGCAGAGGCATTGGCACCATATTGCTTACTACCTCTTTCTGATGGACTAAGGGGCACTGTTTGCCCTTTAAGAGTGGACAATTTTGGAACAGACTTTGCAGAGTGCTTAATATGCGCTGTTATACAAATTTTTGTGTGTGTTAGACTGAAAAGAAAACATCACTTCCTGTATGGCAAATAGCCCTACAAGTTACAAATCTATATAACTTTCTAAAACCAGTACCCCTTTAAAGAAGCCAAAATGGTTCCAAAAACAATGAAGAATGTTGTGCCACCATAAATAGTGATAACTTAGTAGAGTTGATTGAGCATTGATTAGGAGTTGATCGAGTGCTTGTTACATGAGTCGAGCACTTTTCAATGCTTGAGTGCTCAACTCAAGTAACAAGTGGAGTATACCTGGTTAACCTGAAGTGACAGTCAGACTGTGCTCTGTTTGAAAGGAGGGGTTGTAAAATTATACTCACTGCTCAAGTCTTCACTATCACCGCTCAGCCAGTCAGTAGCTGCAGGGGTGCCCTGCTTCAGCCACTGATTAGTTGGGCAGAGACTCCGCTTGGCCATTTAGCAGCTGCAACGGGACACTACTGCAGCTGCTGATAGTATAATAGTAAACCCCCTCGATGGGTTTAAGGCAGTGAAAATGCATTATGCCACAGCCTTAAAGCTTGTTTAGGGTACAAACCCACACACCGTATACGCAGCAGATACACAACAAATACGCAGCAGATTTAATGGTTTAGATTTGATGCTGTGTTCAGTTATTTAGATCTAATCTGCTGCGTATTTGCTGCGTATCGCAGCAGTAAATACGCTGTGTATACGGTGTGTGGGTTTATAAGCCTTTTAACAAGCTTTTTGTATCCCAAGCACCTGAGCAGCACTAGTTACTCGTCAGAGCTTTGAGCTCGACCAAGCGCCTTGATATTACGTTGAGCACCTTGCACGGTTGAGGATACTTGATTAGCTTTTCTTCGTTTCAGCATGTTGTCATGCTGTCATAATATGACATATCAGTAGATGTAACTGACTGTTTGATCCAACTTGACCCCTGGCTTTGCAAGAGTGTTTTTTTTTTGTTTGTTTGTTTTTTCTTTTTTTTTGGGGGGGGGGGGGGGGTTTCGTTGTTTTCTTGGTAAACATTAATTAAGAAATGTTGAGTATATAGCAATTCTAAATCTATTTCTGTTACCAAAACGGTTCCCTAATACTAGAGTTAGCGTACTGCCTGTCAGCTACTGTTGTTGTCTGATTGCCAGAATAGTGTAGTCTTCTGTTGTCAGAAACCTGAACAAATTATTTATAGTTTAATGAGATCTGTCAGGATCCCGCTATCCATTACAGAATAGATCAGTCTTATTTATAATGGTTTCTGTAATAATGGAAACCATTCTGCCTGTGTGAACAAAGCCTGTATGAATGGGGGAACCTAGGATCAATACATAGATCAATACGATTGTACATTTGAATTACTTTTACCTCCATATATTTCATTTGTATGCAGAATTTTATTCTGCACTCTTATCACCTTAGCCAAGGTGGAAGCTCCCTATCAGAGGAAACATGTTGTTGCTCTCATAAATACTATAATTTACACTTGCTGAATCAAACACAATTTCTCAGGTTTGAGGAAGAATAAGAATTCATGACTCCTAGAATAAAACTGGGTAAAAGCCATTACATTTACAAATTAGCAATTGGGGCTACTTGTAGAACAAATATTTCTGATACACTCCTCTATAAAAACAAGACTATCGTTTAGCAGACAGACATGGCCTGTTTGGCAGGTTGCCCCACTGTCGCTTGTTTATTTCCACATCTTGGATCTCAGTTCACACCAGTTGGGACAGATCATTATCTTATTTACCCAGAAGCTACCGACACTATGAAACATCTTTTGGTTTCCCTAAGACAAAGCGTGTATTAGTAGACATTTTAACCATTGGGTTTCTCATACCTGAACTATCGATTATTTTCTCCATATGGTCCCACTGTTAGGCTATGTTTACACAAAGTTTTTTTTAGCTCTGCTTAAAAAGACGTCCGTCATTTTGAGTCTATACGTCCGTCATTTAGCTTTCTGCCCACCTATCACTGCAATGACTGCTATTGCCCTTTGGATGTGTCTTTAATTGAAAAGTCCATTGAATTTAAAGGGGTTATCCAGCTGAAATCTTTTTTTTTTTTTAAATCAACTGGTCCAGAAAGTTATATAGATTTGGGGTCCATTTACACAGAAAGATTATCTGCCAAAGATTATCTGCCAAAGATTTGAAGCCAAAACCAGAAACAGACTATAAACAGAGATCAGGTCATAAAGGAAATCCTAAGATTTCTTCTCTTTTCAAATCCATTCCTGTCTTTGGCTTCAAATATTTGGCAGATAATCTGTCAGATAATCTTTCTTTGTAAATGGACCCTAATTTACTTCTATTAAAAAATCTCAAATCTTCCCATACTTATTAGCTCCTGTATGTCATGCAGGAAATGTTGTTTTCTTTTCAGTCTGACTCAGTGCTCTCTGCTGACATCTCTGGCTGAGACAGGAACTGTCCAGAGCAGGAGAGGTTTTCTACGGGGATTCAAAGAAAACTGAGACAGAGTTCCTGTCTCAGCCAGAGATGTCAGCAGAGAGCACTTTGTCAGACTGAAAATAAAACAACATTTCCTGCAGGACATACAGTCGCTAATAAGTATGGGAAGACTTGAGATTTTTTAACAGAAGTAAATCACAAATCTATATGACTTTCTGATATCAGTTAATTTGAAAGAAAAAGATTTTTGCTGAACAACCCCTTTAATAGTAAAAATGGTGAAAGGATGATAAAAAAAAGAAAAACTGTGTGTGAACAACAAAAAAAATTATGTCTGGTGTTTGCAATAGACGTCCGAAAATAACTGCATGATCATTTTTTTGGCGTTGTGTGAACATAGCCTTAAGATTAATCCTAAAATGTAAAATATACATTTTGTTCAATTTTAGTGAATGTACAACTCAGTTAAATTATTAAAGACTTATCTTGTACACTGCATGCATGCCTTTTGACAGTGATAAGGTAGTACTATACACGTGTATTACTACGCTGTTATCTGTAAATTCAAATGTATGCAGCAGTGAAAAACTCTGCAGTGAAAATATTTTAAAATGATCTTTTAAAATGTCCCCTCCCCTATTTTATTTACTTCCCATTTGCAGGAAAAAAATACAAGGTTTCTGTATAGAAACTTGCTCTCCTAGTAGGTCCTAGACATTATGCTCTCTTGTGATTCCTGATCTTCCAGAAAAAACACAGCAGATAGCACTCCATAGTGTTCATGTACGTATAATTGTCTATCACAAATCAAGAATAGGAGAATTGTGAAAGGACGAGGCACAACACTGAATAAGACAATGAAAGTTAAAGACCGCAGCTGGTCCTGTATCTTCCACTACAAGGGGTAAATGCAAGCCAACAAACCTCCACAACACTCCAATAGGTATTCTCGGTGCAGGTCATAAAGTGAGTCAGAAGAAATTTCCGAGAAAGAAATAATAATTTATTACTAAAAACACCATGCGTTTTGAGGCCGCACTGGCCTCTTCATCAGGTGCTCGTTACAGGATGAATGAGCACCTGATGAAGAGGCCAGTATGACCTTAAAACGAGTAGTAATTTTAGTAATAAATTTTGAAGTGGATCTTTCACGTTCATTTCTTCTGACTCACTTTATGACCTGCACCGAGAATACCTATTGGAGTGGTATTGGAGAGGTTCATTGGCTCTTCTCTCTTCTGTCTCTCTTCTCTGCAGAAATATTACAGCTGTTGTGCACTACTTTTTTCTGGTCCAAGAAACATATTGTCCGAATCTATTACTGTCAAGAGCTAAATTAAAGAGTTGTATATTTATGACAAAGGTGATGTTCCCACTTCTGGGACTTAATTCTTTTAGGAAATAGAGGACACACCACTCTCCGCATTAGACAAGTTACATCAGATTACTATATAGCACCCGGTGTAAATACATAACAATTCAATTTCTTTAAAGGGAAAACATAATCAGACAATGGTATACTATTTAAGGCATGTGTTGAGGGAAAACATGATTTAAATAAACACGATCAACTCTACAAACAAATATAAGAAGCTTTGTATTATATCTTATCAGACAAAAATACTTTTCTCTCCTACCTTTCTGCAAAAGTATCATGCACTCTCAAAATCAGCTTAGCTTTGGTTAGCTACTGGTTACAAATTAGCTAGATGAGGGGTCAAATTACAAGTCTATGGAAGAGGGAGCAGCGTGATGGGGATACACGTATGCTGTAGAGAGAGAGAGAGAGAAACTAATCCCCTATTATACAGGAATCTATGTAGCCATTTAAAGATTTTTAAACAGGTCAGACTCAAGCATCCAGCTGTTAAACTTTTATTTGCTCGCTGATTGATCAGCTGATTGCTGGTCCTATGGCTGTGTTCACAGATGCCGTTTTTGATGCATTTTTGCTGTGATCTGTTGCTATTTTGTAGCTTAAAATCACTAAAATAGCACTATTTTTATGGAATTGTGGCAAAAAATTGCACTATTTTACCGTGACTGCACAAATCATGGCAAAAGTGCTTCAAAAAAAGAAAAAATAATGGCACAGCCTGTTACACAGGACCTTTTGTTGGCACAGGTAAGTACAAAATATAGGTATTTTCCATGAGGGGAACCAAAATCAGAAGTGGAACTGACAGGGAAAAATTATAATGGAAAGATTTGCACAACTTCTGTGTTTTCAACCCACTTCTGGTTATGGTTGATAAAAAGACTGACAGAAATACTATGTGTGAACATAGCTCCACAGTGTTATAGTTTTGTTGTGAATTTGTCACGTTTTTCAGTGTAGCCAGGATGCAAAGCGTAAAATACGTAATAACGGAGCAATTTTAAGGTGCGTAGCATTAGGGTATCTTTTATTCGCCCGTGCGTATTTACTGGCAATCACTGGCACACAGCGGAGACAGACAAAAAGATTCATAAAAAAATATATAAATTAGCCCTAAAAAGGACTGTTGGGTTCTTAAGTTTTTTTCACCGAGGACACCTGGTCACTACAGGGTTAAGAAATTAATCCTTATAGAACTAAAATGCTGGATTCTGTCACCTTCCCTACACTGACAATTTCACAACAGTCTAAGCCCTAGTCGGTCAGCTCTACCTTCCTACACTGACTACCACTGTGAATATTGCTGCCTAACTAAATTCAGATTCTGTCCCTGCTCCTTTTACTCTCCCTACTGAACGGCACAAGAATCAGGAGAGATTGAGAAAAGTCGCCTCAGCGTCACATTTTTATAGCATGTACCTAATGACGCTAATTGTACAGCCAATTACAGTAATGCCAGTAGTAAACATGGCTACTACATTACCTGATATGCCCTTCCTTCCCCACATGGTCATTGGTGGGGAGGAAACCTACGCCGTTGTGTACATACCGAGAAACATTTGTATGTTCAAATATGTTCGAAAATTATTGTAACCCACACACCGTATACGCAGCTTATTTACTGCTGCGATACGCAGCAAATATGCAGCAAATACGCAACAAATACGCAGCAGATTAGATCTAAATAACTGAACACAGCATCAAATCTGCTGCAGATCTGCTGCGTTTTTGCTGCGTATCTGCTGTGTATACGGTGTGTGGGTTTGTACCCTTAGTTATAACTTATAACCATTCCAATCATCAAACAAATTGTTCATGACCGGTGAACATAACAATTAGCATCACGAACATATGAACATTTACGAACATGTTCGCTCAGCACTAGCCAGGAAGAGATCCATAGCATAATCTGCATTTTATACAGGCAACTTTTGTTGTGAATTTGTTGTGAAATGTGCGGGAGAGACACAAGTTCACCCTTAGTATTTATTTAAAACAATTCTAAAGTTTGGAAGAAAGTGATCTTAAAACACAGATCTCCCAGTCCCTGGTCGCATTTCTTTTAACTGAAAGTCTTATGACATTGAAAAAGCTTCTACTAAAAGGCTGTGCTCATGAACTAGTTAGTATGGCATTCATTTCCACAAATAACAGTGTCTTCTTGTCATCCTGGTATAATGCTGATCACCTTTAGAGATTTCGTCTTACTCTGTGTTCGTCTCTAGTTGAATAATTTATTGTGCCTTGATGCTATCAGATCAGTTGTTTTCATGAAAGGTTTTGCATAGAAGGAACATTTATCAAAGTTTAACTTTCCATTCTTCACCAGAGACAAAACTGCACAATATTTATCAAAGTTAAAAGATGGTAATTTTGTTTGTCCACAAGTAATGTCCTAGAAAACAGGGGAATCTTTAAGTATTTGAACTTGAATTTCTGTATCTTAAAGCGACTCCGTACCCATAATCGGTCCCCCCAAACCACTTGTACCTTCAGATACCTGCTTTTAATCCAAGATCTGTCCTGTGGTCCGCTCGGCAGGGGATGCAGTTTATGTCATAAAAACAACTTTTAATCCGGCAGTGCTGTGTCTAACGGCCGGGGCTTACATTTGTATATGCATTAGACTGGCACCACCTCTATGTCCTTCCTCCCCACTCTCCTCATCATTAGGAATGATCTAGGAACATTTACTGCTGTTTGAGCTTTGCACAGGTGTATTAACGATCCAGCCCAAGTTAAATATACACACAGGTGGGGAATAGGAAGCAATCTGCCAGGAGTATTCCTAATGATGAGGAGGGTGGGGAGGAAGGACAGAGAGGTGGTGCCAGCCTAATGCATATACAAATGTAAGCCCCAGCCGTTAGACACAGCACTGCCGGATTAAAAGTTGTTTTTATCACTACAACTGCATCACCTGCCGAACGGACCCCTGGACAGATCTTGGATTAAAAGCAGCTGTCCGAAGGTACAAGTGGTTTGGGGGGGACAGATCATGGGTACGGAGTCGCTTAAAAAATTCACGTATCTTAAAAATTCTGTGACTTTGCTTCTTTTTCCAGATTTGTACTCATTTTCCACACTGTGATGGTCTTGTATCAGAATGTTGACTTTCTACTCTGCAATCCATTAGACACAGGCTAAACTGGGTTCAAAGTTAATGGTGTGTTTACACAGAGAGATTTATCTGACAAATTTTTGAAGCAAAAGCCAGGAATGGATTTGAAAAGAGGAGACATCTCAGTCTTTCCTTTATGACCTGTTCCCTCTTTATAGTGTGTTCCTGACTTTGGCTTCAAAAATATGTCAGATAAATCTTTCTGTCTAAACACACCATAAGGTTTTATCCCTTTATACCTGGTTTTAACCCTTAACCCCCAATAGGAGGTGTGGACCGCTACTGGGAGATTCTCAGGTCACATTGCACCAATTGGTAACAGGTCAGTGGTGGTAGCGCTGTTGCATCTGTGATGTAAATAGAAAGAGAGCTGGGATTTGTCATCAGGAAAGTCAACAGACAGTGACAAGCTAAGGGATCATGCAGGTGTAACGTCAGGTGATGGTCAGAAGTCAGTACCAGGAGTACTAAATACTGCGTGCATTCGTGTAATCATAAAATAGTGACAAATTATGTAACCAAAGGGATAGGAAGGCAACCTGATGTCTATGTACAGCCAGAGCAGTAAAATATGTCAGATGGAAAGTATTGCAGCAAGAGATTTGGTGTCCTTTTGTCTAAGATCAAGATGCAGCCCTCAGAAGAAACTGTGGTTCTTTTCATTGTATGTTTTTAACGTAATGTTTTGTGGGGGGTTTTGTGCGTGGGTTTTTGGAGTTTTTTATTGTAAAGGATTGCATGTTGTAAAGCTCCATAGGATCTGATCCAACTGCTTTGAGACCAGGGATCTAAATCTCCTCTTAAAATAAAGTGCTGTGTCATGCATGTACGTCACCGCTCGTTGCAGAAATAGTCAAGTACAGGATTTCCATCTATTCTATAGAGAATTAATTGAGTCATAAAAGGGAATTGGTCATGTCCCTGGTGACATGTTCATTAACTGTTGGCTGAATGTTCATTTGGACAACCGTTATCTCTTCTGACCTCTTTGTACCCTAATCCAACACCTCTAGCCCTTCTTGTTGGGAGTTGAAAGGCCATCATGCACCTTCAACAGTAACTTAAAAGGTTTGTCTAGCGGAAATCTTTTTCTTTCAAATCAACTGTTATCAGAAAGTTATGTAGATTAGTAATTTACTTCTATTAAAAAAATCTCAAGTCTTCCCATACTTATTAGCTACTATATGCCATACAGGAAGTGTTGTTTTATTTTCAGTCTGACACAGTGCTGTCTGCTGACATCTCTGGCCGAGACAGGAACTGTCCAGAGCAGGAGAGGTTTTCTATGGGGATTCACAGAAAACCGAGACAGAGTTCCTGTCTCAGCCAGAGTTGTCAGCAGAGAGCAGTGTCAGACTGAAAAGAAAACAACATTTCCTGCAGGACATACAGCAGCTCATTATTATGGGAAGAGATTTTTTTTAATGGAAGTAAAATACAAATCTATATAACTTTCTGAAATCAGTTGATTTGAAAAAAAAAAAAAAAAAGATTTTCGCTGGACAACCCCTTTAAAGGGAACCAATCACCTCAAAAATGCATATAAAGCTAAGTACATGTGCTGTTAGACCACACAGCACACTTCCCACACATGTTTTCATAGCCTCCTTGCCTTCCCTGTGTAAGCCACAAAGTCACTTTATAAAACTGGCGCCCTGTATGCAAATTACCTGAGGTAGTCATCGGGGCTGTGTGCGGATAGCAGGTAGTCACGGTCTGCTGGGCGTCTCCTATCGTCCTGGGCGTTCTTCCGCTTTAATCACGCCTCTGGGCGTGATTCAAATTGCCCAGTAGCTGCGACGTCACTCGGGAGCGTGCCGTGCCCGACGTCGGCGCGCCTACGCTGTGCCGCCGCCGCGCATGCGCAGTACCGCCACTTCCATTCCGGCGGTACTGCGCCTGTGCAGAATAGCCTCGAACTCCGGCTCACACTGAGTTCGAGGCTATTCTGCACAGGCGTAGCACTGTACTGCGCATGCGCGGCGGCGTCACAATGTAGGCGTGCCGACGTTGGGCACTGCGCGCGCTTGAGTGACGTCACAGCTACTGGGCAATTTGAATCACGCCCATAGGGGCGTGATTAAAGTGGAAGAACGCCCAGGACGATAGGAGACGCCCAGCAGACCGTGACTACCTGCTATTCGCACACCGCCCCGATGACTACCTCAGGTAATTTGCATACAGGGTGCCAGTTTTATAAAGTGACTTTGTGGCTTACACAGGGGAGGCAAGGAGGCTATGAAAACATGTGTGGGAAGTGTGCTCTGTGGTCTAACAGCACATGTACTTAGCTTTATATGCATTTTTGAGGTGATTGGTTCCCTTTAAGTCTAAAGGGCCTTTTACACAGGACTGATATTGCGCAAAAAAAAAAAGTTAAATCATTCAAATTTAGGTGATAATCAACTAAATATTTTTTGAGCTGACCTCAAAATCGTTGTTAATCGTTCTCAAGTCTTTCAGTGTAAATGCATATCTTTCACAGTATATAGATACGAATGCAATTACGATCATTCACAGTAGATGTACAAAGGCATTTATGATGGTAATTACAATCGTATTAGAGACTTTTCATAGTGATTTATCTTCTCACCTATATGCCTATTGTTTAAAGAAAAAAAATCATTGCTTGTCATTTGCTAAATGAGTGCTTAAGCAACCTGTGCGTGTAAAAGGACCCTAAGGTTTATGTGCAGCTTTACTTGAAATTTCATAGATCAGGCGGAGTAGTAGCCACAGACATGAGAACAAGGGAGAAGAGATCACAAACCATCTATTCTTATATGGCAAGAATAAAGCATCATATTTGCAGAAATGTCCATCTCATAGATTTCAATGGGTCAATTTCACTTTAATTGTATGAATATGGCATTTAAAGTTTTGTTGATGGGAGATAGTCTCGATAACTAGCTGACTGAAGTCATATGGAGGTTGCTGTACTGACAGTTCTAATGACCATCTTGAAATAATCTTGCCTTTATAATGCATTTTGGTTCTTCTTGCTCCGTCCCATTACATTCCTATGAGACAGGCTCTCTAGTGGTTCTCCTATCTCTGTCTTCCCCATATGTTTTTCTAAACAAGACACAATGCAGCCGAATTATTCAAACACTTCAGTGTTTCTAGTGTCAAATTTCAGCTTTGAGCTCATTAATTAGGCAGCAGAATCATTATGTCTTCTGGAGAGACCAGGGATTCTTCTATGCCTTTGAGAAATCATTGAAAATCTCACAAAATAGAAAAAAAATGGCAGAAACTAATTTTGTGATGAAACAAAATGAATGTTTTTGATTTTCTTTATTTCATTTCCATTTATTATAAGGCTCAGTAAATTAATGATAATATGAGGATAAGGTAGACATACGTAAAGGAAGCTTTGACTTAAAGTAGCCGTTTACAATGACAGAAATATAATAAAAGTCTATTAACCGCTTGTGGACCTGGATTGCTTCTAGCTCTGCAGAGACATTTCTGAACATTGCTCTACGGCTACGTTCACACATCATTCAAATGGCCTGTATTTTATAATTACAGACGTTATTTTAAAATGACGGCTGTTATAGTAAAAATGATGGCTGTCATTATGAATTAACAGCCGTTAATCTCAAATGGAGGAAAAAGATTATCGTGGGAACATGGCCTTTAGCTTCAAAGAAATTGTGCAGGAGGGAGGGACATGCTATGTTACCTCATCTGCCTTTCTAATCATTAAAGCAAATGTAGCATCAGGTACATTCGCTTTAAGAATTGCAGCCGTGGTCCTTTTTTTTAACCGTGGCCCGATTCTCGTGTACGGCGCCGTTCTATTCACGGGTATCAGGCCGGGGGTGAAGCACTAGAATCAATGGATCCGTGTCACAGAGGGGTGGGGGTTTCCTCCCACTGGGGGCGGGCCGGCCCGCCTCAAGCGTTTCACCCCCGGCCCGCCCCCAGTGGAACCGACCTGAAATCATTCACCATAACACACAGCACAATGGTTACTATTGACAAAGTGAATAGCGAAACGTGCGTCGAGGCGCACATGGTAATAGGGGTTTGTGACATGGGTCTGGCGCAGGGCACATGATGTGGGCGGATATGGGTCTTCAAATGGATTGATTATCTGTGTGCCTTTTTTGTTGTTTATTTTACCTGTATATCGTTATCCAAATTATCATCTACCTCATTGCATTGGCACCTTATATATGTTTCAATGAGTGATCATTACCACATGTTCAACTTTCCTACCTCATTGCATTTGCACTTTATTTGTATATAGTAGCTGTGGTGATGTATTGAGATTTGAGGTGGTGATTTTTTTTATATTGTACAGGCTATGTGGCACAGATTAGGAATTTTCTATATTTGCATGCTTTCATAATTTTAATCATTTTCCCATAGACCCTATCCATGTAAATATTACTTATACTATATTTTGACTATATTGATTTTTTTGGCCCCACTTGTCCTGCTTTTTCCGGTACCTAGTTCCCCCTAATTTTTATGGGTGTTTTTAACTTTCTGGATTTTTGTGACAATAAAAATTGATATTTTCTAACTTTTTTCATTATTATTTCTTTATTTGGTTTTGAGGGTGGGAAATATAGGTGTTATAGTTCTCAATAGTGATTTCCACTCATAGGAAAATATTTATTTATTTGGGGTCTATTTTGAAATTTGTAGGTGTATTCATGGTTACTATGATTGTTTACTCCTTCTGATCTCAGCAAAAGAAGGAACAATGAGTACATACACAGAAGATTAGCGAATATAAAGCAAATATTTACCAAATGATTTTATGGTCAGCTTAAAAAATGAGATCAAGAACAATTTTTCAATTGTTGCGATATTTCGTGCAATAATGGTCTTGTGTAATAGAGCCATTAGTCCTTTGATCATTAGTTATAGCCGGTGAAGCACTCAGTCCATCTGATTAGGCTCCTATATATAGTAGTTTCCTGTAATCTACTGAGTGACTAATCAAAAATTTTGACATGTCTGTGTGACGTATCAAAATGCTTTAAAGAGATGTCACATTGAATACAAACGTGACATTTATAGATATTAATATGCATGGGTGTATCATTTAAAACAGTCAAAATCATGGGGACACATCTGTGCATCTTGCCAAATATCCAGATACTAGAAAATGTACCCATCCCTGCCCGGGTATAAAGTGTCAATGTGTTAATTAGATTTGTTCTAATGGGCCCAGGAGGCTAATCTAGGGTATTGTTTCATCTGAGTTAATCAGTGGATACCTGTAGTGCATAGTTGGAGGGGTTCTGTATACCTACAGTGTATCATTTTTAGGGGTCCTGCATATCTGTAGTGCATAGTTGGGGTGGGGGGCTGTATACCTATAGTGTATAGTTGGGGGGTCCTGTATACCTGTAGTGTGTGGTTGGGGCGGCGGCTGTATACCTGTAGTGTATAGTTGAGGGAGGTCCTGTATACCAGTAGTGTATAGTTGGGGGGGGCTGTATACTTGTACTTTTTAGTTTGGGAAGTTGTGTATACCTGCAGTGTATAGTTGGTGAAGGTCCTGTATACCTGTACTGTATGGTTCGGGGGTCTTGAATACCTGTAGTTTATAGTTTGAAGGTCCTGGATACCTCTAGTGTATAGTTGGTGGAGGTCTTGTATACCTGTAGTATATATGTAGTATATAGTTTGGGGGTCCTGTATACCTGTAGTGTATAGTTTAAGGGTCTTGTATACCTGTAGTATATAGTTGGTGGAGGTCCTGTATACCTGTAGTGTAAAGTTTGGGGGTCCTGTATACCTGTGGTATAGAGTTGGTGAAGGTGCTGTATACCTGTAGTGTATAGTTTTGGGGTCCTGTATACCTGTAGTGTATAATTTGGGGTCCTATATACCTGTAGTATATAGTTGGTGGAGTTCCTGTATACCTGTAGCGTATAGTTTTGGGGTCCTATATACCTGTAGTATATAGTTGGTGGAGTTCCTGTATACCTGTAGTGTATAGTTTTGGGGTCCTGTATACCTGTAGTTTAAAGTTTGGGGTCCTGTATACCTGTAGTATATAGTTGGTGGAGGTTCGTGCACCTGTAGTGTATAGTTTTGGGGTCCTGTATACCTGTAGTGTCCTGTATACCTGCAGGGTCGTATTTACCATTAGGCACCCATGGTCTGGTGACTAGGGTAGCACCTTGCAGAGGGGCAGTACCCTCCCGTTGCCAGAAAATTGCCAGAAAATCTGGTGTCTTTTCGAGGGGGTTATGGCGGTATTGGTCAGTTCTGGTATAGCAGTGTTATCCAGTCACAGTATGGCGGTATTGGTCAGGTCTGGTATGGCAGTGTTATCCAGTCACAGTAAGGCGGCATTGGTCAGGTCTGGTGTGACGGTGTTATCCAGTCACAGTAAGGCGGTATTTGTCAGACCTGGTGTGGCGGTGTTAAATGTGACGTGTGGAGCTATTACCTACCAATCCTGATGCTAATTGGTGAGTGAGGTTGGGGCGTCCTCAGGTTTAGTGCTTAGGGCAGCAGCAGCTGTTAATACTGCCCTTTATACATGTACTGTATAGATGGAGTAGGGGGTCCTGTATACCTGTAGTGGCCTGTATATACTTGTACTGTATAGATGGAGTAGGGGGTCCGGTATACATGTACTGTATAGATGGAGTAGGGGGTCTACCAGGGGTCTACCGGTTATTTCTGTGGATCTGTTGTGTGGCAGCTGCCCTAGCAACCATTCACATTCCAGCTTCCTATGAAAATGAAAGTAGTAATCCTATTGGTTCTCCTGGGCAAAGCTGCAGCTAATTATATCACCTGTGTGTGCAGTGTGGAGATTTTCCCATTCATCTCTATGGGGCGCCGCTCTTCTGCATCCCCCTCCTCTCCTGTACATCTGGCAAGGACGGGACCTTCGCTATAACCTTCCCGGGCACCCAATGTATCTGTGTGCCAAATTTAGGGACAAATGGTTCAGGCGTTTGGAAGTCTATAGGGGACAGACAGACAGACTTTCATTTTTATGATATAGATGGTGCTATCCTAGGGCTGGGCGATATGGCCTAAAATTTATATCACGATATAATTTGATGCATGCACGATATAACGATATATCACGATATATAAAAATTTTTTTGTGTGTATACTCACCCCCCCCCTTGCGCCAGTCATCAGCCCCCCTTGCGCCAGTCATCAGCCCCCCTTGCGCCAGTCATCAGCCCCCCTTGCACCAGTCATCAGCCTTCCCCTGTGCCAGTTATCACCCGCCTTGCCAGTCATCAGCCCCCCGTTGCCAGTCATCAGCCCCCCGTTGCCAGTCATCAGCCCCCCCCCCCAGTGCCAGTCATCTCCCCTTTCAGTTTTCCAGCCATTTCATGTGCCAGCCATCATGTCCCCCCAGCCAGAGCCATCATCAGCCCCATGCCAAGCCATCTGCCGCCCCCGACCCCTCTGCTACTTACCTTTCTTGCAGGGCTGGCTGATGGAGTCCACGAGGCGAGACGGGCCGCGTCTTCTTCCCAGCATGCACTGGGAGACCTGACGTCACACGCATCAGCGCGCTAGCGCGCTGACGATGCGTGAACGGAAGGCCCTGCAGCGCGGTACCACGGAGCGGTAAGTGAGAAGCTTATTCACTACCGCTCCGTGGTATATCGCGATATGACGATATGCCAAAAATCTATATCGTCAACCGAATTGATGACGATATTTTGGCATATCGTTTATATCGCCCAGCCCTATGCTATCCCTAATACTGAACAGTTGGCTTCTATACCATCTTTATACGCAAACAGGAGTTGCCAATGGAATCTATCACTTGGGAGAACAGTTATCAAGGAATTTGCGCCTATTTTTAAGGTGAATATACAGTGTTTGCGCCATTTTTCAGACATAGTGGCATTTACCAATGAGTATTCACCAGCTGAATATTTATTCACTGTGATTATTTTAGTATTCGTTATGTTGTAGTATTGGACATAATTTTCACAGTTTCAGGCCAGTGTGCATTATTTATTATCTGTGCAAAAATTGAAAAAAAAAATCACATCTGCTGACGCAAGGCTACCTCTGCTCCAGACCAGGTGAACACATTTCACTTATTTGTTAGATAAAAATGCTGTGCACAAATTTATCAGGCCATGCGAAATTTTTGATAAATTCCCTAAGCAGTAGGAGAAATACAAATGGCTTAAATTAGTTTGATAAAAATCGTAGCTATTAAACGCAACAATAAATGTCCCCCATAGTCTTGATTTAGGTTACACTTCTACATATGTTCCACCAATATCTATGGCATGTCCTGTACATACCAGAAGCAGAAGCTACAGCAGCAGGCAAAAAAATTATTATGATTATTTTGCTTAACTTGAAATACAAGTTCATTTCCTGCAAAAAAAACAAAACAAAACTGCAAATGTTATAAAATAACAAAAGAAACCCTACTACCTTTTTAATTGTGTCGGTCCAGCACAGATACTTTGGCAGTCCTTCAATAGTCCTTGTTTACAATCTGCCAGCGATGGCATGACTGGTCTCAATGCCACATGCCACCCTTACTGGAATCATAGCTCAGCAATGAGCAGGGATGACAGTAGTATGGCACCTGACTACTAAATCCACCATTGCATTGGCCACATGCATCCTGGTCAGGCATGTCATTACTGGCAGATTGTGAACAAAGTCCAACAGGGGGTCGTTGGAGCATCAGTGCTGGATTGAAAGGGAATTAAAGAGACGATTTTATGACATGTATGGCTTTTTGTATGGCTCCAGAAAATCGTTTTAAGGGGACAAACCCACTTTCTGCGTATTTGAAGCGAGACTCGCTGCGGATCCCGGCCCTATTCTTCCAATGGCAGATGTACATCCCTGCTGCGAGTTTGTCCCCAGCCCGCCCCGTTAACCCCCCGGCCGCTGGAGCATATACTTTACCTGATCCCTGCAGGGGGGTGATCGGTCTGCGGGGGAGCGATCGGGCGGCCGGGGCTGCGGGGGTGTGATCAGGCGGCCGGGGATGCGGGCAGGTGGCTGGAGCGAGCATATACTTTACCTGATCCCGGCTCTGGCTTGCTGAAGACACCGGGAACCACCGAAGCAAGCCGGATCCGGGATCAGGTAAAGTATATGCTCCGGCGGCTGGGGGGTTAACGGGGCGGGCTGGGGACAAAAGGACATTGAAAGAATAGGGCCGGGATCTGCAGGACTCGCTGCGGATCCGGAAAGTGGGTTTGTACCCTAAAAGATATTGTCTTTTTTCTGTATTGTTTTTGGGCTACTTCTGTGACAACAGGAAATGCTGCCAGATATTCCTTGTGATTTTGTAATTTGCTTGTTAAATTGTCAACCAACTACTGTTTTATCTGTGTGGTCATTCAGTCAGAAAGTGAGAACCAGACACTTAATCAAAAGGTGACAACCTTTTTTGTCGCTAAAAAAACTAAATAAACACTATATTGGCTGATGATTGTATGGGAAGTTAATTGCTTCATGCAACAACATTGCTTCTGTATGGGGCACTAATAGGCATCACTACTATGAGGGGACCTCTTTACCATTTGGGGAGCCATTAAGGGAACTTCCTTATCAATTTGGAAACCATCATTGTAAGAGGACACTGTTACTATGTGTCACACAAAAAGGACCATTGGAAAATGTGTAGGGCACCTGGGCCACTATTATAATGTGAGGGCACTTTTTATGTGGGGGCACCATTACTTTTGTTACACAAAGGTCTAAACTGGTACTATGTGGGAACATATTTGAGGCAATGTTACTGCATCGGGGGTGGCTATTGTGTAGGAGGCCATGTTGCAGTTTAGGATCATTAATATTGTGACGTGTAGAAAAGCGGGCATTGTTACCATTTGTGAGACAAAGGAAGGCATTATTACAGTATGGTGCACTAAGTGGTCACTATTACAGTATGGTGCACTATATGCTTGCCACTATTATGCTTGGGAGCACTGTCTGCATGACATTTTTGAAGCAGTAGGACACTACTAAAAGGGGCAGAAGGATGGGAAGTATGGGTACAGTGTGAGCAAGGTCCTTGAGAAACGAAGTGCCAAAGACATCTAGGCAGCAAACTATGCTAAGACTAGTTAAAGGGGTATTCCACTCAAACATAACTTTGCATATGTTGCTGCCCATGGTGAGACTAATAATTAATTCCATGCTTGTTATTATCTATTCAGTCTCCTTCCCCCAGTTCTCAGCTGCTGCTTTCTGCTGAAAACACAAATATCAGTGTGTGAGCTTTTCTCTCTGTCTTCCCCTCCTCCCTTCTGAGACGGCTGATGTAAACAAGTCTCTGACTGGCTTTATCTGCAACCTTTTAGCTTCTTTGTAATGCTGGGAGGGATAATCACAGTGAGTTTATCAGCAACTTGACCTCAGAATAACCCTCCCAGCCTTACAAAGAAACTACAATGTTGCAGATAAAGCTAGTAAGGGACTTGTTTACATTAGCTGTCTCAGAAGGGAGGGGGGGAGAAGAGGGAGACGGAGAGAAAGCCCACACACAGATGTTTGTGTTTTCATCAGAAAGCAGCAGCTAAGAACTGTGGGAAGGAGACTCAATAAATAATAACTAATAAGTATGGAATGAATAGTTAGTCTTACCATGGGCAGCAACATATCAAAAGTTATGTTTGAATCTAATATCCCTTTAAGGCTTGGAGTAGTCATGGCAATCTGGGTTACATATAGAAAAAAGGGAAAAGAAAGGACTCCAGCCAGTGAAGCGGTCACCTGTGAGTCTCTGGATTTAATTTCACTGTATTCTTGATGCATGATTATACTCTGCAAAGTGCCATTATACAGTACTGGCATGGGACAACTGTATGGTCATAATATCGAATGTACTGGTCTTTGTGGTAGTAATGTATGTTCATGATGTGTAGATATTTTATACTGGCACTTAACTGGGCAGAATTAGACGAGTGTAGAGAGGGATGGTTTAATATTAAAACATTTGCCACAGTACAGGTACGATTAGTCCTTGTACCCATTCATTGAAAGTTAGGAGGTATGGTTACACTATGCTCCACAGTATTTACCTGATCTTGGACAAGCCCTTTGACTCCCAGAGCTTGGGGCTATCGGTATTCATACTTCTATGCTGAGAAGGTGGATGTTTATATCGTGGTAAACGATTTATAAGCCCTAAGTTGTACTAAAGTAAGCGAAGGGCCTGGTCTTGTGAGCTGTGGTGTTTACTTTGTGCTGTGTTAGTCTTGGCTGTGTTGAACCTCTTCAGTGTTTCCTGTGTGGGCTGGAATGCTCTACAGCTTGTCACACCTGTCTGTGATCATAGAAGCAGCTAGCGTTGCAGGAGCTGGCAGTCTCCCAGCTATGTGAAACCTGGCATTGCCCATAGGGGACCATGCTTGACCCCAATACAGAGCAGTCGCTGCTCTTTATATGCCAGGTAAATTACTTCCCAATATACAGAGATGCAATTTTAACAACATGATAAAAGGAATTACTTGGGTCTTTATTATTGTCATAATTTGTTACCTAGTCCCAGACATGGCAATCACTTGTCCTTTAACCCCTTCCCTCCCTTTTCATTTTTGCCCTTTTGCTTTGTCCTCCTCCATAGCACTTGCATATTTTCACCTACAGACCTACATAAACCCTTTTTTTTTGTGACACCAATTATAATTTGCAATGACCGACTTAATCTTTCCATAAAATATGCAGTGAAACCACAAAAATATTTGAGCAGTGAAATAAAAAAATACAATTTTTTTCCATTTTGGGAGGTTTGTGTATATGCTGGTCACCCTATGGTAAAACTGACATGTTATCTATGTACCTCACATCAGTACGATTTCAACAATAGGCAACTTTTATTTTATCTGATGTCTTTTAAAAAATGAAAACCTTAAAAAACAAACAAAAAAACTAAATGTGTTTAAAATTGCTCTATTACCACCCTTATAACGCTTTTATTTGTTGGTCTCTGGGGCTGTGTCTGTGGTGTCATTTTTTGCACCACAATCTGTACTTTCTATGAGTACCTTGCTTGCATATCAGCAACTTTTTGATCACTTTTTATTAGAAGTTTTCCAGATTTGATGAGACCAAAAATGCACTAAAATTTGCACTTTGGCTTCTTTTGGCACTTACACCATTTTCTGTCATAGATCATATCAAATATGCTTATTTTTTTATTATTTATTAATTCTTTTTTTTATTAATAAAATGTGAAAAGGGGGGTTAATTTAAACTTTTATTTGGGAAGGGGATTTTTTATTAAAGGGAACCTGTCACCCCCCGTGCCAGGGTGACAGGCTCCCGACCCCCCGCTACAGCCCCCTATACTCACTTGATCCCCCCGGGTCCCGCTCCTGGATCTGGTCGGGTCAGGGAGATCTCAGCCGCTGCAGCCAGGCGCACGCACCTAGAGATGAGTCCAACGCTCATAGAAAATGATGGAGCACTGGACTCTCCGTCATTCTCTATGAGCGTTGGACTCATCTCTCAGCGCTCGCGCCGGGCTGCAGCGGCTGATATCTCCGTGACCCGACCGGATCCAGAAGCGGGACCCGGCAGGATCAGGTGAGTATAGGGGGCTGTAGCGGGGGGTCGGGAGCCTGTCACCCCGGCACGGGGGGTGACAGGTTCCCTTTAATGAAAACCCTTTTTTCTCCTAAACTCTAACTTTTAGTCCCCCTGGAGGACTTTTATTATTACTGGATTGATCTCTCTCATCAATTAGATCAGTGCTGGATTACAGTGGGCTGCTGGAGTCCATTGCGATCCATCACCAAGCGGGATTAGCGTCATTCAACTCTGAGACCTGGCCGGGTAAGCTGAAGGGATCTTCCCCACTAGAAACCAGGGATGGCTTCTTACCGCCATTTATATGCCACTGTCAGCTTTGACAGCTGCATCTAAATGGCTGATTAGCTGGGTCCGGCGATAGCAGCTGAGAGCCGAGTGCTGCAGAGCAGGGTCACGGCATGACCCCTCTCTGAACTCCCCCACCTGCCGCAGGACATGCCAGCATGTTTTTATGCAGGAAATGGTTAATAATATAATGTTCATATGGCGTAAAATTTTAACTGTTCTCTATGTTATTTAGTAGCAAGGTTAATTGCTTTCAGCTGTACCCACATCCTCAGTACATAGGTTGGACCGTTACATTGTCTCTCTGTCCCACCACTTACTGTTCCAAGCCACAGGCTGCATTAGGCTCTGCATTGTAGCTCTGAATAGTAAAGTCATCTGTAATTTGAAAGCCTTTTAAAAATATTGGGACAGGGGGTGAGCACTGTTTTTCTATGCAAATAAGTATGTGGGGGGGGGTTTTGAGTCCTATCCCCTGCATGTATTTTCATTACAACTCGTCATTCCTCGTCATGTGACTGAAAATTTGGAAAAATTGAGGAAAAACACTGCAGACATGGCATATTCCCTCTATAGATGTCTATGGATGAAAAAAGACGCCAAACGCTAAGTATGCTGCAAGTTTGCAAAACTGCCAGGAAGCAGAAAAACTGCAACATGGGGCAAACCCAGAAATGCCATGTGGGTAGGACGTTTCATATTTCCCTGGCTAACATCTGGCCACAGCTTTTTACTGATGCAGAAATCTCTTCTGTCTTTGTTACTGAGCTGAAAATACAGCAAGTCAGTTACGATTAAGAAAAATGAAGGCTCTAAATATCCAGGAATTTTTCATCCTGGATAGATTAGAGATGACAACAACAATATGAAGAAGACAGGTAAAGTAGATCAAGATGCAGTAAATTACAAGCCTTCTACAATCAGCCAGCTGAGTGTAATGATTTATATTATGCTAATAAGACGTGCCTCTAGATTTCTTGGAGTAGTCACTTGAAACTACTTCCTGTTGAGGTCTGTCGATTAACCACATTGGAAAAAGATGTTTACATGAGGAAATGCACACGTGTGGAAAAAGAATTTTGAAGCTGACACCTTCCTGACTTCCCAGTGTATAGAATTGTGTTCTGTACATTAGAACCATGCGACTGTGATTTGTGTGCACAGTACTAATGTGCTGCACCAGTAACAGGTCGTTGCAGAGCTAGTCCACATTAACAATGAACTGACTAGTACATGATATTAATCCAGCCCTCAGTTTTCTATTCCAGAATGTTTCTATATGGCACTTGTCTAGCTGATCTGTTTTCCAAAAATGTCCTTCATGTCATGGTACATATAGCCCCAAATCAGGGGTCTAGATATATAACAATCACAAATTCCTGGTCAGGTGCCTGGGGAGTAAAGCCCACTTCATGAAACCTGACTAAAATGTATCTTTTAATTCATAATCTAAAACTTGTTTCCAAAAGTAGACTGATTTTGACAGTGAATAGCAGTTTAAAGCGACTCCATACCCACAATCTTCCCCCCCAAACCACTTGTACCTTTGGATAGCTGCTTTTAATCCAAGATCTGTCCTGGGATCCAGGAACATTCACTGCTGTTTGAGCTTTGCACAGGTGTATTCACGATCCAGCCCATGTTCATTATACACACAGGTGGGGAATAGGGAGCAATCTGCCTGGAGTATTCCTAACGATGAGGAGGGTGGGGAGGAAGGACAGAGAGGTTGTGCCAGCCTAATGTATATACAAATGTAAGCCCCGGCCGTTACACACAGCGCTGCCGGATTAAAATTTGTTTTTATCACTATGTAGGGGGGGACTGCAGGTGACTACTACATTATCTGTACTCGGGGATATCACTGTGTTATCTGTGGTGTTACATAGGACTGCAGATATATCACTGTGTTATCTGTGGTGTTACATAGGACTGCAGGTGACATCTACTACATTATCTATACTCAGATATCACTGTGTTATCTGTGGTGTTACATAGGACTGCAGGGACATCTACTACATTATCTGTACTCAGAGATATCACTGTGTTATCTGTGGTGTTACATAGGACTGCAGGTGACAGCTACTACATTATCTGTACTCAGAGATATCACTTTGTTATCTGTGGTGTTACATGGGACTGCAGGTCTCAGGGAGTTCAGCTCTGCTACATCTGCCACACTTTAGTATATCTCTATCTCCTGATACCGTGGAGCGGCTTGTGCACAGACGTGACCCAGGGCCGTTTCTAGGGCCGGGCTGTTGGGATAGTGTGTCTGGTCGAATGGTGGCCAAGTGGGGTAGTGTGTGTGTGTGTGTGGGGGGGGGGGGGTCGTCAGGTGGGATGGTGTGCGCAGGGGGGTCAGGTGGGATAGTGTGTGCAGGGGGGTCAGGTGGGATAGTGTGTGCAGGGGGGTCAGGTGGGATAGTGTGTGCAGGGGGTCAGGTGGGATAGTGTGTGCAGGGGGGTCAGGTGGGATAGTGTGTGCAGGGGGTCAGGTGGGATAGTGTGTGCAGGGGGGTCAGGTGGGATAGTGTGTGCAGGGGGTCAGGTGGGATAGTGTGTGTAGGGGGGGTCAGGTGGAATAGTGTGTGCAGGGGGGTCAGGTGGGATAGTGTGTGTGGGGGGGGTCGTCAGGTGGGATGGTGTGCGCAGGGGGGTCAGGTGAGATAGTGTGTGCAGGGGGGTCAGGTGGGATAGTGTGTGCAGGGGGTCAGGTGGGATAGTGTGTGTAGGGGGGTCAGGTGGGATAGTGTGTGTAGGGGGGTCAGGTGGGATAGTGTGTGTAGGGGGGGTCAGGTGGGATAGTGTGTGTAGGGGGGGTCAGGTGGGATAGTGTGTAGGGGGGTCAGGTGGGATAGTGTGTGTGTAGGGGGGTCAGGTGGGATAGTGTGTGTGTAGGGGGGTCAGGTGGGATAGTGTGTGTAGGGGGGGTTAGGTGGGATAGTGTGTGTGTAGGGGGGTCAGGTCGGATAGTGTGTGTAGGGGGGTCAGGTGGGATAGTGTGTGTGTAGGGGGGTCAGGTGGGATAGTGTGTGTGTAGGGGGGTCAGGTGGGATAGTGTGTGTGTGTGTGGGGGGGTCAGGTGGGATAGTGTGTGTGTAGGGGGGACAGGTGGGATAGTGTGTGTGTAGGGGGGACAGGTGGGATAGTGTGTGTAGGGGGGTTCAGGTGGGATAGTGTGTGTAGGGGGGGTCAGGTGGAATAGTGTGTGTAGGGGGTTAGGTGGGATAGTGTTTGAAGGGGGGGTCAGGTGGGATAATGTGTATAGGGGGGTTTGGTGGGGGTAGTGTGTGTGGGGGGGGGTTATTGCAGGCAGAGGGGGGAACACACACAGCAGGAGACATTATTACTATATGGAGGGTACAGCAGTAAGCATTGTTACTATATTGTTCCTAGTAGCCCGAGTAACCTCCCCTTCCTTCCCCAGGGCTGACCGAGGGGGGGGGGGCGCTTTTATCAATATTCGCCCTGTTGTCAAAATGACCTAGAAACTGCCCTGGGTGTACAGCAGCAGATGTGACAATAGAACTGATAGAAATCACCTTAATTCTGTGTAAAAATAAAAATACAGCCATTCAGGGTTTAGCACTATATACAGAACTCAAACCGTTTCTAAGGGTTTGGCTAGGAACAGAGTGATGGCTGATAACTGCGTATCCATGCTCCCGCTGCCAGCAAGAAGAACAGCCAGCTGGAGAGCAAAGAAAGATCCTAGCATCAAAGCACCCCAGGTAAGCAAACTGTCCAGAGGGGGAGGACCAAGCAAGAGGGACTCTCTCTTTAATGTAGTAAGCCAGCAATTTGAATATGGCTTGAGGTAAAAGGACTGGACATCTGTGATATAAACAGCAGATATATTCCGCCTATTATCTTAATACCTGCTATCAAACTAGTTACAGGGACAGGGATGAAGGAGAAAGATTATTATAGAAAGAAGCCAGAGTTTTAAGAAGGCAAATGGTCAGAAGTTTAACTTAGACCAAAAACTCTAAAAATGAAAAAGTAATTTCTGTTCAGTAGGCCATGAAATCACTCTTTGAATATTTGTAGATGGAATAGAAAACGATCCATGTACATATAGCTATGGCAAGGGAGACTGCATGCTCTGTCCCATTTATGACAACAGAGTCACAAAAATCTCCATGTCATGTAGACCTTGTTATTTGGTGTCTCCGTCTTGTCATTTACTGACAGATAAAACAAGAATTACAATAGTCTCTTTTATCCCACAAACTAACCAGCAGAGTGGTTGGCTCGACTGTATACTGTATGGAAAACAGTTTGCTTGTTATATAAACAGATAACCAGTGAACTCAATTGTCTACTCGCCTACATTAACTTACAGGTCCATATTTCATGAAGGGTTAAAGAGTCAATATTGATGCACAGATATTCCAGTTTCTACGCAAAACTTTGCCTTCATAATAAATTTATTCACATGTTAATATACGTTCTCTGCAAACTGGCAGCATTGCTTGTCATACCGAAGGCAAACTGATGGAACAAGACAGTACCATATATACAGTACAGACATACATATACAGTATATATATACACATATATTTTATGTTTATTTCAGACATGCCCATACATTTCCTCATGTCTGACCTGCAGTCAATGTTTTACAGGGAAGAAAAGATATTAACCCTTTCACAACCTGGGGTCATTGATTCCTCAATGCCCAGGTCGTTTTAGAACATCAGCTTATGGGATCATAATGATCCCATAAGCTGATGTCCCTATGTCTGCCCCCTCTTATCTTGTAGCAGCGGCAGGGGAGAGAGAGGAGGGGGCAGAGCTCACGGGCGTGCACCGAGCCTTCTCTCCCTCCCCCCGTCGGCCTCCATAGCCAGGAAACCAGAAGCCTGAGGCTTCCGGTTTCCATGGCTACCCTTGGGGCTTTGCGATCTTTTTGCAGAGCCCCGGCGGACAGAGAATTCTCCCTCTGTAGACGGCAAATTCTCTGTCAGCTCGTGCTGACCGCAGTGTCTAAAGGATTAAAAGCGGGTCCACGCCTGTGTCATCCTGGATCCTAAATTAATGTCGCATAGGCATAGGCTGCAGCGACGTTAATTTACAGTGCGGCGGCGGGAGGAGGTTAAAGGGGTTATCCAGGATTAAAAGAAGTACGGCAACTTTCTTGCAAAAAACAGCACCCCTGTCCCCAGGTTTTGTGTGGTATTACAACTCAGCTCCATTTACTGAAGTGGAACTGAGCAGCAAAATCACATCCAAACTCAATGTGAAACAGATGGATCCTAGCAACAGGAGCCATAGTGCCAGTGTGAATAGATTTAGAAGTATAGGCAGTAAGTGTTTCAGCAACCAATCCATTCTCTTACAGCATTACAAGAAGAATAGCTTGTTACTGATTTGTTGGTTTGAAGTTTCAGAAAAGATGTAAGGAATAGTGATGAGCGAGCATGCTCGTCCGAGCTTGGTACTCGATCGAGTATTAGGGTACTCGATGGTACTCGTTACTCGGACAAGCATTTCGCGATACTCGAGAAAATCTCATCATCCATTTCCTGTAAGTTTGGGCGCTATTTCTCAGCCAATAAACATGCAGGAGACTCTTTGGTACATCCTGCGATCACGTGGGACCCATACATGTTGATAGCAGCGATTGGTTGGCCAGATCAGATGACCCTGCCATATAAAACGCGCAGCCGGCAGGGCTCGCTTCAGACGGATGCTGTGAGAGATCAGGGACAGAGCTGCTGCTTCTCAAGGAGAGTGTCAGTGTAGGATTTAGCGTTCCAGTAGGCAGGGAATATACTAGCAATACAAACAAACTGCCCTTTACAGCGCTTAAAAGCGTTTTTTTATAATATTACTACAGACTGCTGGCTGGGACTTGCAGTGCTGCTACCACGATTTCATCAGCACACTGTGGTGATCGGCTGCTGGCAGAAAGGGGACATTAGGTGTTGCATACAGGCCCCTAAGAAGTGCTCAGTGTACTCTTTTTTTGATTTTGGGGCTGGTGGTGCTGCTGTACTACATTGGATTGCTGGGATTTGTAGTACACCTGCATAGAACTTCACTGCTCATTGGACAGGGGTGTCAGAGAGTGTGTATCTAGGTCCAGCCACTACCAGTTTGTACCGTACAGCCCCCGCCCCCCCCCCCCCCCTTAAACTAGTGGGTACTACAATGTATTGCTGGGATTTGTAGTACACCTGCATAAAACTTCACTGCTCATTATATGGGGGTATCACAGTGTGTGTCTAGGTCCAGCCACTACCACATTGTACTGTATAGCCCCCCCTAAACTAGTGGGTACTACACTGTATTGCTGGGATTTGTAGTACACCTGCATAAAACTTCACTGCTCATTGTAATTGGGTATCACAGCGTGTGTATCTAGGTCCAGCCACTACCAGTTTGTACCGTACCGGCCCCCCCCTAAACTAGTGGGTACTAAAATGTATTGCTGGGATTTCTAGTACACCTGCATAAAACTTCACTGCTCATTGTAAGGGGGTATCACAGAGTGTGTATCTAGGTCCAGCCACTACCAGTTTGTACCGTACAGCCCCCCCTAAACTAGAGGGTACTACACTGTATTGCTGGGATTTGTAGTACACCTGCATAAAACTTCACTGCTCATTGTAATTGTGTATCACAGCGTGTGTCTAGGTCAACATGTTGACTACTGTTGTGCCTGACCTTGCCTTCATGTTGGCTACTGCTGGGCCTTTACTGGCATCCACGTTGACTACTGGTGTGCCTGCCCTTGCCTGCATGTTGGCTACTGCTGGGCCTTTACTGGCTTCCATGTTGACTACTGCTGTGCCTGCCCTTGCCTCTATGTTGTCTACTGCTGGGCCTTTACTGGCATCCATGTTGATTACTGCTAGGCCTTCACTGGCATCCATGTTGGCTACTGCTGGGCCTTCACTGGCATCCATGTTGACTAGTGGTGTGCCTGCCCTTGCCTCCATGTTGGCTACTGCTGGGCCTTAACTGGCATCCATGTTGACTACTGCTGACTACTGCTGTGCCTGCCTTTGCCTCCATGTTGGCTACTGCTGGGCCTTAACTGGCATCCATGTTGACTACTGCTGGGCCTTTACTGGCAACCATGTTGACTACTGCTGTGCCTGCCCTTGCCTCCATGTTGGCTACTGCTGGGCCTTAACTGGCATCCATGTTGACTACTGTTGTGCCTGCCCTTGCCTCCATGTTGGCTACTGCTGAGCCTTAACTGGCATCCATGTTGACTACTGCTGTGCCTGCCCTTGCCTCCATGTTGGCTACTGCTGGGCCTTAACTGGCATCCATGTTGACTACTGCTGGGCCTTTACTAGCATCCATGTTGACTACTGCTGTGCCTGCCCTTGCCTCCATGTTGGCTACTGCTGGGCCTTAACTGGCATCCATGTTGACTACTGTTGTGCCTGCCCTTGCCTCCATGTTGGCTACTGCTCGGCCTTAACTGGCATCCATGTTGACTACTGCTGGGCCTTTACTAGCATCCATGTTGACTACTGCTGGGCCTGCCCTTGCCTTCATGTTGGCTACTGCTGGGCCTTAACTGGCATCCATGTTGACTACTGTTGTGCCTGCCCTTGCCTCCATGTTGGCTACTGCTGGGCCTTAACTGGTATCCATGTTGACTACTGCTGAATACCGCTGTGCCTGCCCTTGCCTTTATGTTGGCTACTGCTGTGCTTTAACTGGCATCCATGTTGACTACTGCTGGGTATTTACTGGCATCCATGTTGACTACTGCTGTGCCTGCCCTTGCCTCCATGTTGGCTATTGCTGGGCCTTATTTGGCATCCATGTTCACTACTGCTGTGCTTGCCCTTGCCTCCATGTTGGCTACTGCTGGGCCTTAACTACTGCTGGGCCTTTACTGGCATCCATGTTGACTACTGCTGGGCCTGCCCTTGCCTCCATGTTGACTACTGCTGGGCCTTCACTGGCATCCATGTTGGCTACTGCTGCTCCCGGGAGTTCTCTGTGTGCTCACAGCCATGCAGTGTCTGGCCTAATTTTAGGGAGGCAGACTTGCTTCCTCACTCACTTTTACAGGTTCTCTGTGTGCTCAATGCCATGCTGTGTCTGGCCTTATTTTTGGGAGGCTCACTTGCTTCCTCTCTCACTTTTAATGGTTCTCTGTGTCCTCACTGCCATGCTAGGTCTGGTATAATTTTTGGAAGGCTGACTGGCTACCACTTCTACCTTATTCACTCTGTCCTCACCGCCATGCTGTGTCAGGCTGAAATTTTTGGCTGGTTCATGACTACCTCTGTTTTAATGGTTCCCTGTGTTCTCACTGCCATGCTGTATCAGGCTCAGGCTGAGTTTTTGGGTGGTCCATATGCCTACCTCTGGTTTAATCAGGCTGTTGCTCAGAATTAGGCATAATGGTGCCATTAGGCAGCCTCAGAGGCATGCATACATGCTGCCCCTGCTGTTTCCTGTCCATTTCCGTGGTGTTTCCCTCATTTTCTGAGGTTGACAAGTATTCACACGACCTTCCCCCTACCGAACTTGGGTCCCCTGCAAAAATGCTCGAGTCTCACATTGACTTCAATGGGGTTCGTTACTCGAAACGAGCACTCGAGCATCGGGAGATATTCGTCTCGAGTAACGAGCACCCGAGCATTTTAGTACTCGCTCATCACTGGTAAGGAAGTATTGTTGAAGGGACACATGCATTGCTGCTTTCCTACAGGAGCTGGTAAAGTGAAAAATAGTTGTTTTTTTTTAACACAAACTAGCTATAAAACAGATCTTTTGACAGGTTACCTTTTATTTCATGGACAACGTGTCCTAGCCTTATCTTGGGGAAAGTAAAACTAAAGTTGAGGGTGAAAAAAACTGAAAACAGATGGCCCCCACCTTTGGGGGTGCCGTGCACATTAATAAGTTGGGGCTTAATTTATGTAGCATTCCCTGCTGATACTTCCATCTGCTGTAAAGGTGTTTTAAGATTATTTTAATGTAATTTCATAAAAAATACTATGACTACAATGTACAGAATTATGAGTCTTTTTGCAAAATCTACTTATCCAAACGGTTTCTAGGCAACCATCCCTAAGAATTCCTTTATACAGTAACCTGCATGGTCCATTACATGTAAAGACACTACCAAATGACATCTTTATTTATTTATTTTTTGTTTCATATTTCGATTATAAAACTAATATCTTGATCAGTAGCATAATTAGGTGGGGGCAGAGGGGGCGGCAGGGGGCCCACTGAAGATTTCGCCAGTTAATGTTGTCTGCAATAGCTATTGCTTTTGCAGACAGACTTAACGAATGTCTATTGGCTGTAGGTGGCCCCTGGCTAGTAATCAGTGCTCCTGGGGGGCTCACACCGCTACCGAATATTGTGTCTGACCTTTTAGCTGTATGCACTTGTATGCAGGGAGAACATACAGTTGAATGCAGCAGGAATTGACAAGGTGAGGAGAGCATTGGTTCTCCACCCTGCTAATCACTCTTGTAGCCACAAGAGGCCGTTCCCTCACTTAGAGCTGTGGGACATGAGTGATGTAACTCATGCGCTCAAAGAACAGGGAGAAAGTAGTCATCAGAAGACTACAGTACTGCAACCGCACAGCAGGTAAGTATGGCTTTTTTTCCCTTAGTTATAGAGAAAGAGACCTGTGTGGGTGAGAACTTTGAAGTATATTTTCGGATTTGTTTATATTAGTTTAAAGGGATTATCGAGCGAAAATCTTTTTCTTCCAAATCAACTGGTTTCAGAAAGTTATATAGATAATAAGGATGAGCAAACTTTTTAAAAGTTCGGTTCGGCGAACTTTCGTGAAGTTCGGATTCGGCCAAACCGAACCTAAAACGAACCTTGCAATAACGGCTGAATAATTGCAGCTACATTAGTGGGAGTCTGATAGGGTATAGTTTTATTTAGTTGCAGTTGCTATTACAATGACAAACGTGGAAAAAATCTAAGTGCAAAAAATATTGAAAAAAAATTAGCCACGGTGTAAGTGATTACACGGGACATAGGACACAAAGTTCCTTGGACCCAGTAGGTGGAAAACAGACATTTGACAGTGGAACCAGCAGCAGTAATAGTACTGTATTGGACCCAGTGTGGAGGAGGGGGAGGAGGAGGCAGTAGCACTTGATTGCAAACAGCCCAGTATGGTTAAAAAGAGACATAAGTACATATGGTAGCACTAGCGTGGTGTTCATAGTACAGGATAGATAATGTCATGCTGCTCTGATCAGTGCAAAATCGTGGTAAAAAAAGAATACATTTTTTTGCTAATCATGAAAAAACTGTATCCAGGGACAATACTCCACTGAAAGTATAAGTCTGTTTGGGTGACCATGGGCCCCCCCAGGAGCTCAGGGCCCAGGGCTACCGCCTGAAAAGGACCTATTATAATCCACTACTGATCTCCTCCTCCCGGAGGAGCTCCTGCCCACTGTGGCTTCATTCACCCAGGCTCACAAAAGGACGGGACAGCCTGAGAGCGCCGGGCCTGACATCGTTGGTAAGACACTGGGGCAGGTTGGACTGCAGTCAAAGCGGTGGATGGTTGCAAGTTGGTGGAGGCAGAACTTGTGCAGAACTGGCCCCCTAAAGCATCGGGGAGGTGACAGTGGCAAGAATGAGCTAACTTTCTGGTGGTCTTCTGGGGAAATGTTGACCCAATGGGCAGTAACAGACATGCCTTGCCCATAATTAAAGGACCAGACATCAGCACTGGGGTGCACGGTCTTGGACACCAAGATACCCAATGAGTCGCCAACATTTTTCTACACAACTGTGCGGTGATGGGACAGCTGATGGGACTTTTTTTGGACTTTTTTTTGTTTCTGGGACAGTGATGGGACTTTTTTTGGACTTTTTTTATTAACTTTTTGTTGCAGCTAAACGGGGATATGAACTGATTTTACCTTAATAAATTCGATAAGTTTGAACATTAAAGTTGCTTTCATGTGTCTTGGTTAATACAGACAGCTGTCACATTACATTTTTGATTAGGTAGCACCCAGATATATCTGAGGAGACTAACTTCTAAGGTCTTGTCAGTCAATGCTTCACAACATCCACACAGTCACATGTCCAATATTGGCCAATAGAAGATGTAGAAGATGGAAGGTCCTTAACGATTTTGTCTCACTGACATGAGTAAGGTTGTCATGGTAACCGAGCAATGATCTTTACCATTATAAGTAGCAGAGTTCAGTCAGTAAAGTAGCAGAGCTGAGCCAGCCATGTACCCTAGCCGCTCTTAAAAGTGCATTACATAAGTCACTCTTAAAGGGACGGTACCCAAGCCGCTCTTAAAGGGATGGTACCCAAGTCGCTCTTAAAGGGGCATTACATATGTCGCTCTAAAAGGGACGGTACCCAAGCCTCTCTTAAAGCGACTCTGTACCCACAATCTGACCCCCACAAACCACTTGTACCTTCAGATAGCTGTTTTTAATCCAAGATCTGTCCAGGGGTCTGTTCGGCAGGGAATGCAGTTATTGTCATAAAAACAACTTTTAATCCGGCAGCGCTGTGTCTAACTGCCGGGGCTTACATTTGTGTATGCATTAGGCTGGCACACCCTCTCTGTTCTTCCTCCCCACCCTCCTCATCATTAGGGATGCTCCAGGCAGATTGCTTCCTATTCCCCACCTGTGTGTATAGTGAACATGGGCTGGATCGTTAATACATCTGTGCAAAGCTCAAACAGCAGTAAATGTTCCTGGATCATTCCTAATGATGAGGAGGGTGGGAAGGAAGGATGGAGAGGTGGTGCCAGCCCAATGCATATACAAATATAAGCCCTGGCTATTAGACACAGCGCTGCCGGATTAAAAGTTGTTTCTAGGACAATAACTGCATCCCCTGCCGAACGGACCCCAGGACAGGTCTTGGATTAAAAGCAGCTATCCGAAGGTACAAGTGGTTTGCGGGGGACAGATTGTGGGTACAGAGTCGCTTTAAAGGGACGGTACCCAAGCTGCTCTTAACCCCTAGACAACCCTGGGTGTACAGGTACGTCCAGGGCCGTCTACGGGCATTCAGAGCGGGGCCGCGGGGCGGCCGGGCTCTGAACCGCTGCGGTCCCGGGTGCCGCATGTAGCCCGGGACCGCGGCTATTAGCGGGCACGGTCTGATCGCCGTGCCCTCTAAAGTTGACAGCTGCATCTGATTACCTTATGCTGCCCTTCCCTGGTGTCTAGTGGGGTGGATCGCTCCTCCGGGACGTTGTCCCAGAAGAGCGATCCACACGTCTGGCTCGGGCCAGGGTCTGCGCCATATTGGTGCTGATTCCGGCTCGGCACTCGATTGCTTTCGGCTGCAGCAGACAGTTCAGGAGCCTCAACTGAGGTTTTCCAGCTAGTGAAAAACCCAGTGGATGAATTTATAGCATTGTTTTTCAGAAAACAGGAAGTAAAATAAATGAAACAAACTGCAAATATATTACCTCGCCTGATGTAACATTATTTATTGTTTGAGGCATATCTATGCCAATAAACTATGGACTGATTCCTGCAGCAACCAGCAGAACTGTGAATGCAGCTCCAGGCTACAATACAAGCTTATCCCAAGTCCAGCATTAGATAAGTAAGCTTTATTCACACTACCGACATAGCCTGCGTCAATTGTTCCACTAGATTTTATGGAAAGAAAAAGAAGAGAATGCAGCGTTATTCCTCCCATCAAAATTGCAATCACCACTTAAAAAGGGAAACCATGATATCATTGTGAACATAGCCTTAGGCCTTGTATTTACACTTTTATTAGGCCTTGTATTTACACGTTTCACTATTATGGACATGCATAGCCATCAGCACATATAAAAAGAGTAACAGCGGCATCTGTAGAAACTTAAAACTTTGGTATTAGTTATTAAAATAAATCAATTATTACCATAAAGAAAACCATTTATGGCATATACTGCAATATTTTGTGCACAATATAAATAAAAACACTATTACATAGACAAACCATAGATATAAGTACAAATAATTCTTCTATAAATATAATAGTATATCTATAGTTAGGTGTGGGCATCCCAGGCTAAAATTGCTACTGATGAAACAGCCTATAGGTGGCTGTTGAACGCGATAAGCCATAAAATAGACTTCTTTACTCTTCTTTACGTCTTCTCTACTGTAAGAGCCAATATACTGCTAATAATTCTGCCAAACAACTCTGATATTCCACAAAGGACTACAATTATTGTTTGTTTTTTATTAAATGATGATCTGGTGTTTGAAAGGCAAACATGCAGAAACAAGAACACATTGGATGTTCCTATACATGTACAAGGGGAAGATGAGGGTGAATGATGGCAAATATTCTGCCCGTGATAGTAAATGTCACAGAGCAGCCTCATCCATCACTGTGTTGTGAACTATAATGCTGGGGCGGACAGTAATAATCATATTTACAGATAAATATTATGCACATGGTAATCACTGCTTTCTGCTAAGAGGTCTGACAATATTTTGTAGGAAATATTTTCTGCTGCAAGTTTTTACCTCTTTTCTTGAACACAGTTGAGTTTTGGCAAATATTCCCATGTGAAATATTTTCAATTATTTTCATACCTGTATGTGTGCTGGCAGATCCTCTCCTGCAATGATTGTATTGACCTTTCTTTTACTAAAGACAGATAAATTCCGTGAAGCCTGTCACATGCTGTTACAGTATTCTTTGAGTTGATCTACTTAAAATACCATTTTCATTTTCTGCCCTTTAAAGATATAGTATACCCATCTATGTATATCTAAAGGGCAACAAAAAAACCAAAATTACATTCTCCTTATAATGTACAATGGTAAAATGTGCTTCTTTATACTTTAGTTTGATTTTCTCCTGGAGCTTTTTGAGAAAGTAATGAAATGTATTTTACCTACTCATATATGTGATAGTGGGCAAAATCTACTTTCCAAAACAAGGACAGAATAATATGTAGCTTTATTGAAAAAAGTTTTAGGATAACGATAGAGATTTAATAATCTAAACCTCCTTCTGGCATTATAAATCCAGTGGGTGGCCCTAATCAGTGACTGACAGCCCCCCTGTATTGTTGCATATACAACACATATTGCCAATCACTGTGTAGGATCACCCACTAGACTCCTAAGCCCAGAGACTTACATAAACTATTAGGTATACGTAATCATGTTCTACAAACATGCATATTATTCTCATGCACTATAACGTGGTGTCTGCACACTACCTTTTCAGTGTGACAGGTTCCCTTGAAGCTGGACATGCATCTGAAACACATTGTCATTGGTCAGAAACAGACCAAAGAAACTTGATCTGACTACAGATCAAGACAGAGATACACTGTGATTTATGGCTTTAACTTATGGCATTGTCGGGCAGAAGTTCAATCTTCAAAGACAATACAAGTTATTCAGAAAAAGGCACAGTGACATTTCCAGTATATGGTCAGACATCTGCTGCCAAATATGTGCCAAAATTATGTGGAAGTGAAAAATAAGTAGTGAATTTAATTTAATAGATTTTTTACCACCAGTAGTGGATTATAATAGGCCCGTTTCAGGCGGTAGCCCAGGCCCTGAGCTCCTTGGGGGCCCATGGCTACCCAAACTGATACTTTCTGTGGTGTATTGTCCCTGGCTACAGTTCTGCCATGATTTGCAGACAATCGCTGCCTTTTTGACTCAATTTTGCACAAATCAGGGCATCATGGCCTTATCTATCCTGTACTATGAACACCATGCTAGTGCTACCATAGTTACAGTGGGATGGGGGGCAGGCTTGGTGAACAGCCCAGGGCCTATGGTAAAGTTAATCATGTAAAGTACGGTAAAGTTAAAGGGGTTATCCACCTAGGGGCTAAAAAATGAAATGCTATCTGGTCTTACTCACCAAGTCTCCTTGAGTATTTTAAGCCATCTCTAATCTACATCCTAGATGGTGCCAGCCAGGAAACTACATTCCCCATCATGCATCTCCCTGACTGGTCCTTTTGCATACTAGCCCCCTTAGCTTTCTTTCCTGTCCATTGCTGTCATTACTATTGCACAGTAAACACAAGACTGTTGTCAGAGTGGACACAGAGAAGATGAATTTAGACTTCCAGAGTGGGTAAATATGAAAAAAAAAAAAAAACAGGGAAAGGGTGCAAGATAGGTTATACATGTATATTAGACATAGGGTGATTTTGGGAAGGGGGATTGTTTAGAATTTTGTTTTTGTTACCCGGATAACCCCTTTAAACCCTGGTTACCACATATAAGAAACTCATGAGAACATATTACTGGCTGTATTGTTTGAAAAAAATTATGCCCGTAGCCAACTCATGTTAAATTTATTTATCATAGGTTGTACATTTCTGCGCAGTAGTCAAGTGTCCAGTGTAAAATCACAGAACAATAAATGACGTTACTATCATTATTCATTGGTATAAGTTGATGGTGCATATATAGTTATAATAATTATAGTTTTTATTGTATTGTAATTATTGTATTCTCTATTGAAGCACTTTGCCACTACAACCCAACCGGCATATGTCTAATAACTGCAGCTATGTAAAAGTCCTTATGGCTTATAATGATTTTTCAAACCATGAAGAGGGCATTCACACGATCTCCGCAATCTGTCTGTAGCGCAGATGGCGATCTACAAAGTGATACTCGGAGCTCCTCGCATCATGATTAATTATGATGTCGGGAGCTCCGATACTATTTGAAAGTTTACGCTAGTGTACTGACATAGCGCTGCATGCCCATTAGGTGAGTGGATCGTGCATTGTGGAAAAGGCATAGATTTTTTGGCAAACCAAGCAAAAAAACTTTACTGTGGCATACGCCAGGGGCACAGATGATAGATCTGCACCAATGTGTGCAGTTTTACCAACTATTTTAGCTAATGAAGAATTAGTGATAGTGCAGAAGGTATCTGAGTTTGGAAAGGAGTTTGCTCACAATTCTGAGGGGTAAGGCATATAGCAGTTTGGTTGTATGGCTAGGTTATTCTGTACTGTGCAGTTATGTGAACTCAGACATAAAAATCATAAAATAAAGCAGAGTTGTTTTATGTCTGCATCCTTACAGTTATGTTACTCTTTGAGATGTGTCAGCTATCAATATTGTGCTGCTTCTCTTTTCCTACCTGGTAATTTCCATATCAACTAGCGCTTACTTTTCATTGTGCAGAGAAAATATTATATAGGGTGTCACATGAATAAATATAGCTATGTGACACCAAATACATTTCTTCTATGAATCTCCTTAAATATATCACTGATAGAATCCTTTCCTTATGCTAGTGATAAAACCTGTGTTATGAAAGCTAATGATAATATCTCTTCATTTCCTTTCAGAATAAAGTCTACCACATGGCAATAAGGTAGAATATCTGTCACTATATCCTTGCCGCATGATATTTTTACCACTCAGATGATTAGAGTACAGAAAATGGAATCTTTTAGTGAAATATGTCTTTGGTTAGATGGCATTTTATATCATTTATATGTCACATTTAGGGTACATTGAATCTGTGGCAGTGATCTCCACTGTGCCAAAATGCACAGAAAATTGCAGAGACTTTCCCGGGCGGGGGGAATGAGTGCAGATGAGGGTCAGAGTCATAGGTAAGGGTCCATTTACACAGGAAGATTATCTGGCAGATTATCTGCCAAAGATTTGAAGCCAAAGCCAGGAATGGATTTGAAAAGAGGAGAAATCTCAGTCTTTCCTTTATGACCTGATCCTTGTTTATAGTCTGTTTCTTGCTTTGGCTTCAAATCTTTGGCAGATAATCTGTCACATAATCTTTCTGTGTAAATGGACCCTAATGCTGCGTTTACACGGAACGATTATCGTTCATATTTTCGCTATAACGATCGCATTTGAGCGATAATTGTTCCGTGTAAACACAGCAAACGATCTGGCGATGAGCGAAAAATCGTTAATTTTGATCTTTCAACATGTTCTCAAATCGTCGTTCATCGTTCGCTAAATATTCGCAGATCGCTTCATGTAAACAGTCTTTCAAAGGTTCACCTTATGTGAAAGATGGGCTTAAAAGATCTTAAAAACGATCGCAATAACTATTTTTCTTACAAATCTAACGAATTTTCTCCGTCTAAATTCTGATCGTTATAAAAATAAAATTGTTGCTTTAAAATCATTCGATTGGGCGAATTATCGTTTCCGTGTAAACCCACCATAAGCCGGGATAGGATTGGCCCTTTTACTAATGATGAGTCAGATTTTGCACTTTTGCCTTTTTCTCTTTTTTTTCCTTTAACTTTTTTTTTTTACATTGAGACCTATATGAGGTCTCACATTTTTTGTGCAACACCAGTTGTACTTTGTAATGACAAACTTAATCTTTAATTTTTTTTATAATTTTTTTTTTTTTTTTTACATTTATTGGGAGGGGGGGGGGCTGTCTTCATGTCATTCACTGTGTGGTAAAACTGACATGTTCCTTAAGTCACTACAATTACAATGATAGGCAATATACATTTTATTTTACTACTTGTGTCTTGTATAAAAAACTTGTGTCAAAGCAGATGTCCATTTTAAGAGTTTAAAGATAACAGGATAACTTTCCTGCTCCCCTTCCTATCTACTAGCAATTGGTGGCAATAGTTTAAGGGGTACTCTGCCTCCCATAGCCTCTATTTTGTGGTTAGGCGAATTCCGCCGTCTGCTGAAAGAATTAACTTGTCAATTCTTTTGGCGGACGGTGGAATCTGCCTGAGTATATTGCTATCAGTCTGGGGACTGAGGTTACCATGTCAACCATTTACAATTAAATACATTGGAAACAGTCTTTTTTTGTTTAAAGCTGTACTTACTTTAAACAAGTATAACCACATAACATGCATAGCATGTAGTCATGTACTGGCCTGGGTCCTGTATGTACATTATATTCTCACTTGCTTGACTATGTCTCCGAAATGTATAATAAGATAGAATAAACAGGAAATCCTTAGCAAAGCATTATGTTAAACAACAGTCTCCATAATCCTTAGGGAAAATAATGCAGGTTATAATAGAATAGTAAGCATGAAAGTTATTTAAAAGAAAAGGAATATATAACATGCATGCAATGTGTATTCTCCAGTGAAACAATTGCTCTGATTTCATTGCTATATTTCCTGTACTTACAATAATTTCAGATGTTCTATATCTAGGATTTGAATTAACCGTGCACTCCAGGTTTTTCCCAGCACTTTCATTACAGTATTCCTGCACTTGTAGTGGATCCCTGGTTCTAACGTGCACTGTTGTCATCTCTATTTGCGTCCTTAGTACACACTTGCAGGTAAATTATAACAGGACAAAAAAAAAGGCTGATTCCTTACTCCGTTCCTTGTCTTGTAGGCCACAGGCTGCATTGAGCCTGCAATCTACAGGAGCTACAGGAGGCCTGGAGCAGTGAAGGACCTCTGTGCCCTGCCCTGACTCAGATACACACACCATGACTTCACTTGTGATGCGTGCACATTTTTTTTATTTGCTAAAGGGGGCACAATGGGGGCTCCTGGTGGCTTCTATCTATCTACTGGGAGGTACTTATTTACCTACTGGGGGATATACATACTGGTGGCACCTATATTCCTACTGTGAACCACCTTTCTACCTAGTAGAGGAAGATACTTTAAAGGAGCACCTACCTACCATAAGGGACAGATGATGTTGGGAAAGTGTAGACCCTAAGATGTTTGTCTTACAGATTCTGTGGATAGGAGTTGTGCGAGAAGTTGTCTTTGCAGTCTAGAGCAGATAGAGAAGAAAAAGAAAGAGAATGTTTACACTGAGATAAGACATCTCCTTTTAAGTCACTGGCTGCAACTTTAGGTAATAGAGATGAGTAAGGCCTCATTCACACACCCGTAGTGCAGTCTGCGACCACGGACCTGCGGCCTGCACTACGAATGTGCATCCGTAGTGCTCCGTGAAGCTCCCACTTCATTACCCTAGCAATCCGTGCCGCAAAAAAACGGTCCGCATGACAACATGTCCAGATTTTTCCCGACACGGATCGCGGCCCCGTATACACGTACGGACGTATGAACAGGGCCGTTGGATAACATTGGTTTTATGTTCTGTCCGCAATTGCGGACAGAACAACGGACGTGTGAATTAGGCCTAAACCTTGAGAATGTGCAGCCCTAGGGAGTCTCCTATCCATTTTTTCCAGGCAGCCTTTGAACTGCATCCAACTTCTTCTGCCACCAGTCAAATGCTAAGTGTTTGCTCATCTCAGTCTGCAGAGTCTGTATATCTATGAGTATATGGACAATGTATGTGGTTAATTTTGTTCTATGTATCGGTTATTGTTCTTTTTTTTCTTTGGTAACAGTATGGAGGTACTATATTTAGACATTATATTGTTATGCTATGGGTCATGATATGGTGGTGTTACTTGTCCCTTACATGATAATAATGGTAATGTTGGTCTTCATATACAGGTTTTTGTTTCAAGTAATAGTATGACGGTATTATTCAGTCACTATGTGACGGTCATGGTATTGCCAGATTATGTGCCTCTTGTATTTTGGTATTATTGGCAAGTCTGAGAGCTACAGTAACAGGGTGAAAAGGCGGAATGCGTTGTTTATGAGACAATTAGAATATTGCTACTTTATTACTTGTAACTTGTGCTGTCCAGCACCGAAACAGGTCCTCCGCACCTCATCCTCTGTAAGCTCCGAGGTTGTTACACTATCTTGCTAACTCGAAGTCCTCGTGGCTTGGGATCCTGGACTAATCTATTGGACTGGCTGCTGCGGCCCCTTAGCTATCTCCACTGATAGTGTTTTGAGGTGTTGTACTCTTTGTGGTGAGCGTACCCAATTGTGCTTCTTTTTCTGTTTCTGTTTTTATGGTGTTACCCTTTGGCGCCTCTCAAATCTTTTTAGCTTATTCTGTATATGAAGACTAATGCCATAACAGCCCCACATACTGAGACCACTGAATATGCACTGTATGCACCATGCACTGTACCCCCAAAAAACAGTTCAGTGTTCTCATTATTGTAATACACAATGCCCTGTGAAATAAATTATAATACACACCATGGTACACTGAAATTCATTATAATACACAACATGGCCCCCTGAAATTCATTATAATATACGCCATGATGCTCTGAAATTCATTATAATATACACCACAGCCCCCTAAAATGAATTATAATACACAATGTATCCCTTGAAATTCATTATATGACACAAAATGACCCGCTTAAAATCTGTATAATATAGTCTGTGTCCATTAATATGAACTTGCAGCACAATGGGTAGCCTAACGGCATAGTGCAGGCAGAAGCACAGGAACAAAGGAGGTATTATTTGTACTACTCACCCTTTCCCCAGGCAAAGGACTTAAAGGAGTCCTGGCCGGATAATCCCTTGAATAACTACCCTCTGATATCTGTTCTTAAGACAACCAGAAATTCACTTAACTATCCTGGGCTTAAGTCCAATTATTGTTTATGTGCACTAGATTGACAAATTTAATGTTGCGTTTACACGTAACGATTATCGTGCGAATTTGCGCGATAACGATCGAATTCAAACGATAATCGTACGTGTAAACGCAGCGAACGATCAAACGACGAACGAGAAATCGTTCATTTTGATCTTTCAACATGTTATCAAATCGCCGTTCGCAAAAAATTCGCCGATCGTTCCGTGTAAACAGTCATCGTGCGATAGTCCGGCCGCCCGCAACCCGGCCCCCCGCTCATCCGCAGCCCCCTGCGCCGGCTCGGCACCAGTGGCGATCGGGGCGGCGCAGGGGGCTGCGGTTGACCGTGGGGCCGGGCTGCGGATGAGCGGGGGGCCGGGCTGCGGGTGGGCCGGGCTGCGGGCGCGTGATCGCAAAACGATTTTTCCATATGATATATCGTACCGTCTAAACGCTGATCGTTTTGGGAAAAAAACGTTATTCCGACATCGTTAATCGTACGATCGGGCCAATTATCGTTTCGTGTAAACGCAGCATAATGATCCATTTACACAGAAAGATTATCTGACAGATTATCAGCCAAAGATTTGAAGCCAAAGCCAGGAGTGGATTTGAAAAGAGGAGAAATCTCAGGCTTTCCTTTATAACCTGACCTCTGATTATAGTCTGTTTCTGGCTTTGGCTATAAATCTTCGTCAGATAATCTGTCAGATAATCATTCTATGTAAACGGACCCTTATGGTGCGTTTAAACAGACAGATTTATCTGACAGATTTTTAAAGCCAAAGCCAGGAACAGACTATAAACAGGGAACAGGTCATAAAGGAAAGACTGAAATTTCTCCTCTTTTCAGATCCATTCCTGGTTTTGGCTTCCAAAATCTGTCAGATAAATCTCTCTGTGTAAACACTATTAGGTAATATTATCATGTATGGTAACTGGGCCATTGGCCTCAGAATCATTTTCATTGGTGGGCCCTAGACACTATAGAAATAAGCAAGAAAAAAGCTGGACACTATGATACAGCGCACACCACTAAGTCCAAGAAAAATGCAAAATTTATTTATTGGGACAAACAAAAAACACACCACAACAAATAAGAATAAAATCAATTAAAAAAACCACATAGGTATATAGAAACTAAGCAGGAGGACAATATACTTTCCTACTTTACCAGGGAATCAAGCATGTTACTGGTGCTCCACATGATCAAATATAAACTGTAAAGTGCATACAAGTAAAGTGGCTGGCAGAGTACAAAAAAGAATCTATGTATGAAAAAATAGTACACAATATAAAGAGTCCAAAGTGCTACAGTGCAAACGTGCAAAATAAGTAATTAAGTCATTGTAAACACCAATATGAACCTCTAACATAACAAGAAGTGCCAAACCATATATGCAGCATTAGGTAAGTTACATGGGAGCAGATACCCTGGTGCAGACCCAACGCGTGACGTCACACACAGTGACTTCGTCAGGGGTGGAGCTTAGGATGAAATGGTGTCTTTATATATTTAACCCCTTAACGACATAGGGCGTATATTTACGCCCTGATGCCGTTAGGGACGTTCAGAGCGGGGCCGCGCGGCGACCCCGCTCTGAACCGCGGCGGTCCCGGGTGCCGCTTGTAGCCCGGGACCGCAGGTATTAGCGGGCACGGTCCGATCGCCGTACCCGCTAATACAGTAATCGGATGCAGCTGTCAAAGTTGACAGCTGCATCCGATTACCGGACGCAGCGTCATCCCTGGTGTCTAGTGGGGAGATCGCTCCGCCGGGATGTTATCCCGGAGGAGCGATCTCCGTAACTGAAGCCGGCCGGGGACTGCTCCAAGATGGCGCCGTCCCCGACTCGGCACTCGTTTACTTCCGGCTGCAGCAGCCGGAAGTAAACGAGTGCCTATCTCATGGATCTCTGCAGCATATCTATGCTGCAGAGATCTCTATGAGAGATCAAAGCACTTATACTAGAAGTCTCCTAGGGGGGCTTCTAGTATAAGTGTAAAAGTAAAAAAAAAAGTGTTGTTAATAGTAAAAAGCCCCCTCCCCTAATAAAAGTCTGAATCATCCCCCTTTTCCCAGGCTATTAACCCTTAGGGGACACAGCCAGTTTTCATTTTTGCGTTTTCGTTTTTCCCTCCTCGTGTATATAAGGCCATAGCGCCTGCATTTTTCCACCTAGAGACCCAAGTGAGCCCTTATTTTTTGCGCAACTAATTGTACTTTGCTATGGCAGATGTAATTTTTGCCTAAAATGTGCCGGGAAACCAGAAAAAAATTCAAAGTGTGGTGAAATTGAAAAAAAAAAAACGCATTTCTTTTATTTGGGGGAAATGTGTTTTTACGCCATTCACCCTGGGGTAAAACTGACTTGTTATGCATGTTCCTCAAGTTGTTACGATTAAAACGATATATAACATGTATAACTTATATTGTATCTGATGGCCTGTAAAAAATTTAAACCGTTGTTAACAAATATACGTCACTTAAAATGGCTCCATTCCCAGGCTTATAGCGCTTTTATCCTTTGGTCTATGGGTCTGTGTGAGGTGTCATTTTTTGCGCCATGATGTGATCTTTCTATCGGTACCTTGATTGCGCATATATGACTTTTTGATCGCTTTTTATTACAATTATTCTGGATTTGATGCGACAGAAATTGCGCAATTTTGCACTTTGGGATTTTTTTGCGCTGACGCCGTTTACCGTGTGAGATCAGGAATGTGATTAATTAATAGTTTGGGCGATTACGTACGCGGCGATAGCAAACATGTTTGTTTATTAATTAATTAATTTATTTTTATTTATAAAATGGGGAAAGGGGGGTGATTCAGACTTTTATTAGGGGAGGGGGTTTTGTGTTATTAAAAATACATTTTTCTTTTACTTTACACATATACTAGAAGCCCCCCTGGGGGACTTCTAGTATATGCACTCTGATCTCTCATAGAGATCCATGCAGTATAGTTATACTGCATGAATCCATGAGATCGGTGTTCTATTACTTTTGGCTGCTGCAGCCAAAAGCAATAGAATGCCGAGCCGGGATCAGCGCCATTACGGAGCAGACCCCGGCCCGGGATGGATGCAGGGATCGCCCCCCCGCAATCGCGCCGCAGGGGGGCGATCCCCCCACTAGACCACCAGGTATGAATAAAAGCAAGTATTTAGAAGCAGCTGTCAACTTTGACAGCTGCTTCTAAGTACTTAATTAGTGGGCACGGCGATCGGACCGTGCCCGCTAATAGCCGCGAGCCCGGGCTACACGCGGCACCCGGGATCGCGGCAGTTCAGAGGGTGGTCGCCGCGCGACCCCCCTCTGAACTCCCATAGCGGCACGAGGACGTTCAATAACGTCCTGGTGCAGCTATGGGTTAATAGAAGTAAACAAATAAATAAATAAACATGTTTGCTATCGCTGCGTGCGTAATCGCCTGAACTATTATCTAATCACATTCCTGATCTCGCACGGTAAACGGCGTCAGTGCAAAAAAATCCCAAAGTGCAAAATTGCGCATTTTTGGTCGCATCAAATCCAGAAAAATGGTAATAAAAAGCGATCAAAAAGTTGTATATGCGCAATCAAGGTACCGATAGAAAGATCACATCATGGCGCAAGAAATGACACCTTACACAGCCCCATAGACCAAAGGATAAAAGCGCTATAAGCCTGGGAATGGAGCAATTTTAAGTGACATATATTTGTTGACAATGGTTTGAATTTTTTACAGGCCATCAGATACAATATAAGTTATACATGTTATATATCGTTTTAATCGTAACGACTTGAGGAACATGCATAACAAGTCAGTTTTACCCCAGGGCGAATGGCGTAAAAACACATTTCCCCCAAATAAACAAAATGCGTTTTTTTTTTTCAATTTCACCACACTTTGAATTTTTTTCTGGTTTCGCAGTGTACTTTATTCAAAAATTCAGCCTGTCATTGCAAAGTACAATTAGTGACGCAAAAAATAAGGGCTCATGCGGGTCTCTAGGTGGAAAAATGCAAGTGCTATGGCCTTTTAAGCACAAGGAGGAAAAAACAAAAACGCAAACATCGAAATTGGCTCTGTCCTTAAGGGTTTAAGATAGATTACATTATGCATAACACATGATTATCAACTTTTGCAGTTACCTGTGAGACCCTTAGAGCGTGGGGAGAGCATAACCCAGAAGCACACAAAAGAAGGCACCGGCCGCGTCTAACATATCCTACTGCGCATGCGCCAGTCAATCATGTCATGTGGTCATGTCAGCAAAAGCACACAAAGTATGGCGCCGGCGGCGTCTGTTCTACCTACTGCGAATGCGCCAGTAAAACATCTCCTATGATCCTATCAGCATATCCCGACCGCATGCGTCCCACGCTGCGTGTGATATATCACATGATTAGTATGAGAGCGTCAATTGCAAAGTGTAATAGTTAATTCATAAGAGTTGTATGGCATGATTAGTATGAGAGCATCAATTACAAAAATACATAATGTAGGCGCCTCAGGGTTCATCAGGGTTATGTTCAAACATGCTTAACAATATCGGCGTATACCTCATATGATATCACAATATCGGCGCATCTACTGCATATTGCACTCAATGTATCACATAGTAATATCTGCGCGTTCATTATCTATGGTTTGCTCTATATGCATTATCTATGGTTTGCTCTATATGTCAAACATGTCCTGTGTTCCTATCAACATATCCCATCTTGTGCTGCGCATGCGCAAGTGACTCGTGTCATGTGACCGCATGCGTTCCACACTGCGTGTCATATATCACATGATTAGTATGAGAGCGACAATTACAGGATATAATAGTTAATTCACATGATTAATATGAGAGATTAATATGAGAGCGTCAATCACAAAGAATAATAGTCAATTCATAAGAATTATATTCAAAGATACATAATATAGGCGCACCAGGGTTCCTCAGGGTTATGTTCACAGATGCTTAGCAATATCGGCGTATACCTCATATGATATCACAATATCGGCGCATCTACTGCATATTGCACTGAATGTATCACATAGTAATATCCGCGCGTTTACAATCTATGGTTTGCTCTATATACATTTTCTATGGTTTGCTTTATATGTCAAACATGTCCTGTGATCCTATCAACATATCCAATCTCGTGCTGCGCATGCACAAGTGACTCGTGTCATGTGACCGCATGCGTTCCACGCTGCGTGTCATATATCACATGATTAGTATGAGAGCGACAATTACAGAATATAATAGTTAATTCACATGTCGCTCTCATACTAATCATGTGATATATGACACGCAGCGTGGAACGCATGCGGTCACATGACACGAGCTACTTGCGCATGCGCAGCACGGGACGGGATATGCTGATAGTATCATAGGAGATGTTTTACTGGTGCATGCGCAGTAGGTATAACAGACGCCGCCGGCGCCATACTTTGTGTGCTTTTGCTGACATGACCACATGACATGATTGACTGGCGCATGCGCAGTAGGATATGTTAGACGCGTCCGGCGCCATCTTTTGTGTGCTTCTGGGTTATGCTCTCCCCACGCTCTAAGGGTCTCACAGATAACTGCAAAAGTTGATAATCAGAAGGCAAGGTAGAAGAGGAAAACGGCACTACGGTTGTGATATCAGAGGTACTGGGAACATGGGCTTCTGTGATGCAATGATATGTTTGACATCGGCGGTGCTTAATACCTTGTGTGCAGTAAAGACTAAACTTGTCCAAAGAAGGTATAAAGAGGTATAGCACTCACCAGTAGATGTCTTCATGCAAGAAACACTTTATTTGATCCACATCGGAATACAGACAGGTTACAAACAGTGAGAGGACGCCATCAGCGCTCACAGCGACATCTGTTTCCTGCCCTTCGGCACTTCGTCTTGGCTGCGTGATGACGTTATGCACACGTCTACGTACTAATATAGTCCGTCTTGCTTAATACAAAGGCGTGAGTAGTGTAATTAAAAAACAAACATTTAAAAACATCTACAAAAAGGAATGAAGTTCATTTCTATCATTAAGACCTAGAGGTCCCGTCGCTTCAAAGTGAGCAATTAGATACGCTTCTCGTCTCAGCAATAGATCATGTCTATCTCCGCCCCCTTCTGGTGGGAAGACTCGTTCCAGCCCTGCAAATCTAAGTACATTTTTATCACCTCCGTGAACTGAGTTTACGTGGTCTATTAATCTGGCAGCCCCCTTACCGGAGGAGATTGAATACCAATGTTCGCGTATTCTCTGCTGGAGTTTGCGCTGGAGTTTGTGTTATGCATAATGTAATCTATCTTAGATATATAAAGACACCATTTCATCCTAAGCTCCACCCCTGACGAAGTCACTGTGTGTGACGACACGCGTTGGGTCTGCACCAGGGTATCTGCTCCCATGTAACTTACCTAATGCTGCATATACACTCACCGGCCACTTTATTAGGTACACCTGTCCAGCTGCACGTTACCACTTAATTTCTAATCAGCCAATCACATGGCGGCAACTCAGTGCATTTAGGCATGTAGACATGGTCAAGACAATCTCCTGCAGTTCAAACCGAGCATCAGTATGGGGAAGAAAGGTGATTTGAGTGCCTTTGAACGTGGCATGGTTGTTGGTGCCAGAAGGGCTGGTCTGAGTATTTCAGAAACTGCTGATCTACTGGGATTTTCACGCACAACCATCTCTAGGGTTTACAGAGAATGGTCCGAAAAAGAAAAAACATCCAGTGAGCGGCAGTTCTGTGGGCGGAAATGCCTTGTTGATGCCAGAGGTCAGAGGAGAATGGGCAAACTGGTTCGAGCTGATAGAAAGGCAACAGTGACTCAAATAGCCAACTGTTACAACCAAGGTAGGCAGAAGAGCATCTCTGAATGCACAGTACGTCGAACTTTGAGGCAGATGGGCTACAGCAGCAGAAGACCACACCGGGTGCCACTCCTTTCAGCTAAGAACAGGAAACTGAGGCTACAATTTGCACAAGCTCATCGAAATTGGACAGTAGAAGATTGGAAAAATGTTGCCTGGTCTGATGAGTCTCGATTTCTGCTGCGACATTCGGATGGTAGGGTCAGAATTTAGCGTCAACAACATGAAAGCATGCATCCATCCTGCCTTGTATCAACGGTTCAGGCTGGTGGTGGTAGTGTCATGGTGTGGGGAATATTTTCTTGGCACTCTTTGGGCCCCTTGGTACCAATTGAGCATCGTTGCAACGCCACAGCCTACCTGAGTATTGTTGCTGACCATGTCCATCCCTTTATAACCACAATGTACCCAACATCTGATGGCTACTTTCAGCAGGATAATGCGCCATGTCATAAAGCTAGAATCATCTCAGACTGGTTTCTTGAACATGACAATGAGTTCACTGTACTCAAATGGCCTCCACAGTCACCAGATCTCAATTCAATAGAGCATCTTTGGGATGTGGTGGAACGGGAGATTCGCATCATGGACGTGCAGCCGACAAATCTGCGGCAACTGTGTGATGCCATCATGTTAATATGGACCAAAATCTCTGAGAAATGCTTCCAGCACCTTGTTGTATCTATGCCACAAAGAATTGAGGCAGTTCTGAAGGCAAAAGGGGGTCCAACCCGTTACTAGCATGGTGTACCTAATAAAGTAGCCGGTGAGTGTATGGTTTGGCACTTCTTGTTATGTTAGAGGTTCATATTGGTGTTTACAATGACTTAATTACTTATTTTGCATGTTTGCACTGTAGCACTTTGGACTCTTTATATTGTGTACTATTTTTTCATACATAGATTCTTTTTTGTACTCTGCCAGCCACTTTACTTGTATGCACTTTACAGTTTATATTTGATCATGTGGAGCACCAGTAACATGCTTGATTCCCTGGTAAAGTAGGAAAGTATATTGTCCTCCTGCTTAGTTTCTATATACCTATGTGGTTTTTTAAATTGATTTTATTCTTGTTTGTTGTGGTGTGTTTTTTGTTTGTCCCAATAAATAAATTTTGCATTTTTCTTGGACTTAGTGGTGTGCGCTGTATTATAGTGTCCAGCTTTTTTCTTATTTCTATAAGGTTGTTTCTTTTGGACACTTAGCTGCACCCCTTGTTTCTCAGGTACTATTGGTGAGCTCCCCCATATCTTATATTGGATTGGGCCCTAGGCACTAGGCATTTCAAAATTCTGGTAGTGCACACACAGTATAGAATAATGGGCATAATTGAGCATAACCATGATCATTATTTATGTCCTGCTTTTGCAAAAAAATCATTTTTTAACCTGTTTGTTTTCTGTTATTTTTTTTTTACCAAAACTGTTACTTTTTAATTAGAATGCTGCAATAAACCCCAGCCGTAGATGTTGAAGAGCTTCTCAACAAATGATACTAACTGTGTCAAGGTTGTCTTGCTGTATTGGCACTACAGGATTAGATCTGACCTTGCTAAATCTGCAGGGGTTTATGCTTCTTTGTTGCTCTATTGCTTTTTCGTAGTTTCAGAAAAATTTGCCCTATTTGGTAAAGAGATGTTCTGTAGGATTCCTATACACTGCACATGGGATTTGTTGACACTATATTGTAGACAGTCAAAATACATAAAATATGTAGTATCATAAAGCTTTACCTAATGGCATTAGATGTACTGTATCAAAATATATTGTAAAAGCATTCCTCCATTTTGTAAGAATGTTTTTTTTTAAAACGAATTTCCTATAATACAATTATAAATGCTGCCCATAAGATGATGTAGGCTAACATGTGAATATGCACAGATTACTATGCACAGATGCACAGATATTATTACAAATATTACTTACATTTTTTGTACAATTTTGGTACTTTTTGAACTGCAGGATATCTCAAAAGTAAGGAAACACCCATATAAAGTGAAGCCCGTTTGATGGACGGTGATCCAGCTTCAGACACAAGTTCTGGGGAAAGGAAAACACTTAGGCCTCATCTTAAAGGGGTACTCTTTCCCGGGGTATTTTTTACCAGTGCCGGGTCCCGGATCGCGGCGCCCCGTACCCCGTCCTGCGGCCGCTTCCTGGTGTGATCTGCCGCATGAGATGTGACGTCTCAAGGCAGCTCAGCCATTCAGCGGCCAAGGCGGGACTCCGCTACGGCTACCGAATATACATATACAAAATATGTTGTAAAAAGTGGTTTTAATTTTATTTTTTTTTACAGATAAGTAGTAAATCACAATACCAAATTAATGTTTTTTGCTATAACTGTATTAACCCAGAGAATAGAGATATTGGCCCAGATTTATAAAAGTGTGTAAAATAGAAACTAGTGTAATTTGCACATGGCAACCAATCACACTTTGATAAATCTGGGCCATTATGTTATTGATTGCTTAAAAAAAAACAAAAGCCCAGAATATAGCAGAATTGCTGTTTTTCTTTTCGTTCTGCCAAAACAAAAAGTAAAACCTTACAACACATTATATGCGCCCTAAAATAATGTTTAAAAAACCACGACTTATCCTCCAAGAAAACAAGCCACCATACATCCATAAAAATATAAAACAAAAATCAAAATGCAGAGATGAAAAAACTAGGGGAAAAAAGCTGCATCCACAGAGCCAAAAGAACTTTGTCTTTCAGGGGTTACAAAACAGCAAAAGTAATGTACCAAAGCAATGTAAAAAAGATTAAAACCATGGAATGGTGCAAATCTTTTGTATGCAGATTTGGAGTATTCCTTCATTTTTAATTGTACATCAAGGGCGCCCTATTTGCTTCTGGTACAGGCGTTTAGATCTCAGGATGAAATGTGCTAGGTGGAAGTTATTATTACAAGCAGCTTTGTGTGAAACGCAATCTGTTGCAAGTCTTTTAAGTTGTCCAGGGAATGAGAACTTTAGACTGGAATGCTGATGTGTCTGTGTTCCTTCTTGTTCTGTCGGAACATAAAGGATCACTTACGCCCACCAATTCTTCTCCTCCCTCACCTGCTCACAGTGCAGAACAAGGGCCATGGAGCAGCTGCCATTTACTTTCAACTTCTTTCCTTTCGGACCTCCAGCTGTTGGCCTCTTTCTTTTACTTTCAATAATGCTTCAGTAATGCATTGCTTATAACACAGGGATTCAATTAAACAGCAGCTCTAAAAGAATTTTCTAGAAATACTGTCATCAAACTACCCACTCTTCCAGTGACAGAATAGTCCTCAGTTGGTCATTGATGTGTTAATATTATATTACCCATGCTATCAAGTCCTCTGTCATAACAAATCAAACAAGTCCTAGTAGGAAATACGGTAAATGGATAATCATTTCTCTTGGGGTACTGCAAACGTTAAAAGGATATGGCACATCTTTCAATCAGAGCATATACAGTAAAACCGCTGTGAGCCGATCACCCAATTTTGCACAAAAAATGGTCTTTTATGGGGGTGGTCTTCTCAAAGAACAATGTATAGAAAATGCATAAATAAAGAGGACCTGTCACCCCCCGGTGCCGGGGTGACAGGCTCCCGATCCCCCGCTGGAGCACCCTATACTCACCTGATCCCGCCGGGTCCCGCTTCTTGAACCGGTCGGGTGACTGAGATATCAGCGCCCGAAGCCCGGCGCGCGCGCTCCTCAGATGAGTCCAACTCTCATAGAGAATGACAGGTGAGTCTGACGCGCCGTCATTCTCTATGAGTGCTGGACTCATCTGAGGAGCGTGCGTGTCGGGCTTTAGGTGCTGATAACTCAGTCACCCGACCGGCTCAAGAAGCAGGATCAGCTGAGTATAGGGTGCTCCAGCAGGGGGGCGGGAGCCTGTCACCCCGGCACGGGGGGTGACAGGTTCCCTTTAAGTGTCTTATTGAAGCAGGAACATGTACAGTATACATTTATACATATATACTGGTAAAAGAGCAGACATGTATTTTATCATGTGTCTAATGAGATAGCATTTATGCAGCAAACAGGACTGTATTATGAACTTTTTTTTTCATACATCTCCAAATAAGGAAAGTATTGCCCAGCCCTTAAACTATTCCTGGAACTGGATACAGAATAACATAAGTACAGTATCAGTTGTATATACCATTCTATTACATTACTGGTATTAGGAGATCTAAACACCATTCTATTACATCACTGGGATCAGCTGTATACACACTATACTATTACACCACTGGTATCAGCTGCCAGTGGCAGGGAAGGGAGGGGGAGGCAGAAATTGCAGCAGTGCACTCTGCCAGCCCTCCACTCTCCCTGTCAGCCTCTGTAAGCAGCCAGGACACTTCTCCCCTCTGTCCCCACCCTCCCCTCTCTCTGTGGCCTATGTCCATTGGGACTGTGCAATCATACCACAGAGCCCCGTTGGTGAACAGAGGGAGAATTCTCCGTCTGTTCCAGGAGAATTCTCTCTTTGCAGCCCTATAGATGCTCCAGTCATACATTTATAGAGTTAACGGTCACTTGTGGCAGGCCCCGGCTATCACTGACTGCCGGGACCCAGCTGGGTTGACACTGGCACAGCTTCTCTTTGCCTGTGTCATCCAGAGGATGCTAATTACCAGGGAAAGAAAGGGGGTCAGTCTGTGGGGTCCTGTAGCGGCTCTCCGAACGGCTCCACTGTGGGTGCTGTTCCTGGACGCTGTGGTGCTCGGGAGTTTTTACTGTACTAGATTCATTAGTCCTCCTGTTTGAGGAAGGAGAGGGTTACATCTGATCTGCTGGGGCCACTTTGTTCATTAGATTGGGGATCCCTATGCCCCCTGTTTAAAAGGAGCAGCTGTCTGACATGCATGGTGTCGCCACATTACACTCTATAGGGGGGTGACAAAGTTGGCCAAATGGGCCTAGAATTAGATTTTTCCAAATATGTTCCATTATCCATGTAAACTGCCACTGCTCTGGACACTATGCTGTTGCTTGAGGCTGTTAACACAATAAGGGAAATTTATCAAGGGCTTTGCGCCTATTTTTAGGTGAATAATTGGATTATAAACCAGTATTCGACGGGAAAATATTTTTTAGATGCAACTTTTTTTTTAATCTGCCTGTTTTTAATAATTCACCCAACAGTTTGCATAATCTGGTCAGAACCAGGTGAAAATACTTGAGTTTTTTTTTACTTTTTGTGACTTTTTTACTTTACTTTACATTCACTAAGGCAGAGCTACATTTTAATAAATCAGTCAGAAGATATTGGAACCAAATATCCACCAATCCTCACTAGAAGAGTTACACACACACAAGACTCCTTGTCTAATGTCTTCCAATGTCTTTTTTGGCCGTATTTCAATTTGAAGCATAAAATACAGCCGTATTATGCAAATTACAGCCATAACTTGCATAATGCAGACATAATTTTGCATCAAAATATGACCAAAAAATAAAAGAACAGTAAACATACAGAACTGGCAAACATTTGCACCCTTTGATCCTGTTTTATTACCTACTACAATGTAAAATGGGAAATATATTTAAAATATATATATATATTTATTAAATGTACCGGGAGATCAACTATGCCCTGGCTGTCTAGCTACAAGACTAATATTTACAGCAGAGAACCTCCTCACTTTTTCTGTCTCTAGTAGGAGAAATAGCCTTTAGCCTCACCCATTGACTAAACCACATCCTTGGTCATTTGCCAGCCAAATATGAAATAAATCATGGAGAAAGTAACACCAGGTATTATGGGTTGTTTCAGGTATGTAGTGACCAAGTATCTACCTAGTGGTCCAAGGAAAGACAACTTGCAATTGATAATGGGTTCATGGGTACTCAAGGCTCATCTGTCTGGTCTGATCTCACAGAAGAGCTTCTGTAGCACAATTGCTGTTGACTATGATAAAAGTTGCAATGATTCTCCACCAGGCTTTAATGCTGCCTTCACCAGGCTTCACTGTTGCCTGCAGATGCTCATTATTGAGGCCTTTAGTGAACAAACTGCCTTTATTTTACTTTTTTGTTTTTTTTAAACGATATTTTATTAGTGGCTTATGTAATATTTGAACATACATATTGAAAATTCATTACATATTCAAAAAGAAAGTAGCTCACAGGCAACAAAGGATTGTAGGTTTACAATATCATACAGATACAATGAGCCTTTGTAATAACCTTAAAAGATATATTATCATATATAATACAATGTAGTCTTACCAAAAGCATAAGTAGAAAAACTGTAATTTATAATATCACCTTAAAACATGGTATAGATGTCAGATATTCAAATATGCTACCAATAGAATGGAGAGAATTGTCTTTAACAGAGAAAGGGAAAAGCTTAAGATATTTGGAGTGCTCCCAGAGTTCCCTTTTGGGCGGCCATGCAATACCAATCAGTGTCCTTAAATTGATTAATGACAGAGTCTCTCTCTTCTATGGTAAAATCATGAATTAGAAATCGTGTCCATTTGGACATAAATGTTTTTGTTGATTTTTCTTTGGTGCGCAATACATCCAAAAGTTCCCAATGAAAGATCTCTTTCAGAGCGGAGATTACCTCAGAAATGTCTGGTAGAGTATCCAGTATCCAGTGTCTTAATAAACATTTCAGGGAAACTAATAGAGTTAAATGAATTCCTTTAGAAGTAAGTAATTTAGGAGAGGGAGTAGTAGAGTCTAAACTGCCTTTATTTATAGCCAAATATTACCCTAGTTCCTATGTTTTCATGTCGTTGAGTTACCACCACTTGTTTTGACATGGAAGTTTTGGCTTTTTACCATAATTCTTTCAATAAGACCGCTTTTGGTCACATTTCTCCAAATAGTAGATGGGTATACCTGGGCCCCAGTTGCTTCTGCCAGTTAGAGCTGACAGCACATCTGTTTTAAAAATTTGCCTGGGAGAGACCTTGTGTCTTGTTGCTGTGCTCAGTCTTGGCATAGTGAATGACCTGTTACATTAAAATTTCTCCCAGAACCTCATCTTTGTAGCAGAGTTTGGCTGTTCCTTACCTAGTATTAAATGCGGTTCAGGGAAGAAACAGAGTGCTGCACCTCACACCTATAGCTGATACTAGTGCCGCCAAGCTAAATAAAAAACACATCAGAATTTAGTGTATGAATTGATCAAGCCATACTGCCCCATGTACCTCTTGCCGGTATCTGATACACATGGGTCCCTACACTAAGTCCACACCGTGCCAGTCAGTGGCCACCAACCCCGCAGGCGTGCACAGCCAGGGAACGGGGGCCATGGGACGGCCCTGCGATCCCCATGCCACAGGACCAGACCCAAAAACACCACACCAGAACCCGGCCAGCACCGCCGGCGGAGAAGGTCGCCCCCAAGCAGCACAAGTCTGGATAAGGTATTACTCTCACCATAGCTGCAGCAAACAGAATGGGAAAAAACAGGAGGGATTAAAACCATGTGCACTCAGGTGTCTCCTGCTAATTGCGGTCATGTGGGTCTCACCAGGAGGACTGCAAAACACGGAGAAAAGAGAGAAACAAAATGCGGTTCAGGGAAGAAACAGAGTGCTGCACCTCACACCTATGGCTGATACTAGTGCCGCCAGGCTAAATAAAAAACACATCAGAATTTAGTGTATGAATTGATCAAGCCATACTGCCCCATGTACCTCGTGCCGGTATCTGATACACATGGGTCCCTACACTAAGTCCACACCGTGCCAGTCAGTGGCCACCAACCCCACAGGCGTGCACAGCCAGGGAACGGGGGCCATGGGACGGCCCTGCGACCCCCATGCCACAGGACCAGACCCAAAAACACCACACCAGAACCCGGCCAGCACCGCCGGCGGAGAAGGTCGCCCCCAAGCAGCACAAGTCTGGATAAGGTATTACTCTCACCATAGCTGCAGCAAACAGAATGGGAAAAAACAGTAAGGAATTAAAACCATGTGCACTCAGGTGTCTCCTGCTAATTGCGGTCATGTGGGTCTCACCAGGAGGAGTGCAAAACACGGAGAAAAGAGAGAAACAAAATGCGGTTCAGGGAAGAAACAGAGTGCTGCACCTCACACCTATGGCTGATGCTAGTGTTCCTTACCTAGTATTAAAATCGCAGAGACATGTCAAAAGTTTTGATTGGTCTGGGTCTGAGTGTTGAATCGTACCGTTCGAGAGATAAAGTAGGCATAAGACCACAGCTGCAGGGCATTCGCTTCCCGCTCTGAGTTTAAAAAAAAGAGTTGGGCTCCATAGGAGCCCATTAAGTCCGCCTTTTTTTTAAAATTCAGAGCAGAGAGTGGACACTCTGCAGTGCGTCTTCTCCCCGCTCTATCTCCCGATCGGTACGGGTCTCAGCACTCAGACCCGAACCCATGAAAACTTTTGACATGTCTCTATGACATGTCAAAGGTTATTTTTAGAACAACAGGTACACTTTAAGCATCCTATGCAGCTGTTTCTGTTTTAGCTGATATATGTATTTCAACCTACATCCAAAAGTGATGATTATTATTATGTTTGTTATGACTGGTTAACCATACATCTGACTGTAATCCTACAAAACCCCTGACCTTATGCAAGTGTACCTAGAAGAATTGATGCTGTTTTGAAGGCAAAGGGTGGTTAAAATAAAATATTTGTTTGATTTAGACTCCCCCACTGTTTATTCAATTTGCAGTTTATTAATAAAAAAAAAAACTATAAACATATTTTTTTGTGTTCTAATCTGCCTAAAAACCTTTGCACAGTACTGTACATATGTTGTTTTTTTTATAGCCATTAGTATATTTGCCATTTAATAAGTCAGACAACTGAAAAACACTTCCCTGTCAAGGAATACTCTATATTATGAAAACAAGTATTTGCAATATTACAATTGGAGGGAGTGACTGATTTGCTGCCATTAAGATTAGGTTACTTTGTAGAAACCAATTAGTTTTTGACAGCTGTGAGATTGGATCTTCAACGGCAATCTGCTAACTGAATGTGTCTGCAATAAACCACATAAGATATCAGCAATTTCATCCCTACCTTCAGTAATTAGTCCCAAAATCTCCTCATTATGGATCATCTTTGTTGTTTTATGGAATAGGAGGTAATAGTAACATTAGTATTTGCAGTACCTTTTTTAACCCCTTAGCAGCATGTGACAAATTATAAGCAGCTGATACAGGCAATGACTGATATCAGCAACCATGCTGATGTTGGTCATTTAATCCTTAAATATCGTTCATGGTATTTGTTGGGGGGTGAATAATGTATACGTTTTTTCTTTCTTTCTCTCACTTTCTTTCTCCGCTGGCTAGCAAAACCTCTTTCTTATCACTATTATTTCTAAAGACAGACAAGTGCAACAGTCCCCACCAACACACACATCCACCAGCATACAAACAGTATTAGGCTATTTTCACACAACATATGTGTTTGTAGAAATTATATAGATGTAGATATTATTATAGATGATTTATACAGCACAGACGTTGTATGTGAAAGCAAAGTTCCCACATCTGCCCTGCTCATTCATTCATGCTCCCTGCAGTCTCTGTCAGCCCTTGTATTTTCCATCCTCTCTCTTCCTGCTATAATGTGCCTGCACTTACACTCAGCTTTACACACTGCCAGGGCCGGATTAAAGGGAGGGCACCAGGGGCACGTGCCCCCGGGGCCTCCACCACTTAGGGGCTCCCACCAGCTTGAACCCTAGCAGAACGGTGCTGCTTACCCAGGATATCAGGCAATGTAATAGGGCCCTAACACAGTGGGCAACAGCGTGCAGAAAGTGCTGTGTTCTCACATTGCATTATTAACACAAACACAATGTGGGAATACACTCTGATACTTAGTCCACCCCCCACCCCCCTCTGCTCCTGTCTCTAGGGCCTGGCATCTTCCCCTGTACTGCAGCCTCTAGTGACCACGTGCATAACAGAGGAGGATGCTGACCCATACAGCCAGAAGTGAGGAGGGGCCTGTGCTAATTCACCTACAGTAAGCAGCCATCTGTATAGATCGCGGTATAGTTTTTTTTTTGGGGGGGGGGGGGGATTGTCGCCCGGAGCCTCCACCAACCTTAATCCGGCCCTGCACACTGCTGCTATAATGCGCCTACATTTACACTCTGCTGTATAGAAAAGTTTCTCTCCCAGTCCTCCTGCACAGCTCTATGCACATTCACATTCTCACTTGCTGATTGGTCCATGCTGAAAACACACCCTTTCCCCATTGCTCTTATGTGACCACACAGACCTCCGACAGCAGCCCTGATTCTCTATTCTTGCCTGTTGTACTACGCTACTGCATTATGGTACTCTGCAGCTCCATCCTGTATCTACAAACTGCTGCTGTGGTTTTTCAGGATTATGCACTTACTATACATTATACTTCACATGCTGATTGCTATACTGTACAGTAACTTATAATATCACATATTCAGTTGTTTATAAATGTATGTTGCATTTGTTTTACATCTTATTAAAAAATCATTATTTTAGGGGTGTGGAACCAATCGTGGCACCATTGTACCAGTTTTCCACACAGTTTTGGTCTCAAGATAAAATATTTTTAACATAAAATGATCGTCCTGTAACCAATTAACATTGTAATTTGAGGGACCACTGTATCCCATTTTCAAATAATAAAATGCAAAATAATAATAATAATAATAATAATAATAATAATAAAATAGGCATATTTGACAGCTATGCATGTGAAATTGCCTAAACTATTATAAATATAACATTACCAATCTCAAGTGTTAAATAGCATAAACAGAAAAAAAAATTTGGCCACATCATATTTGATGAAAGGGATCAAAAAATCATCTCTACACCAAAACCATACTAATAAAAACTACAGTTCAAAGAAAAAGCCCTTGCATAGCTTCGTAGATGGAAACATGTTAAAGGTATTTGGGTCATTATAGGGTAATTTTAAAGGGGTAGTTCGGCGGTAAAGAATTATTGACAGAATAACACACATTACAAAGTTATACAACTTTGTAATGTATGTTATGTCTGTGAATGGCCCCCTTCCCCGTGTCCCACCACCCCCACCCGTGTACCTGGAAGTGTGGTGCGCTATACATTACCTGTCACGTGCCGACTCGTCTCCGATCTTCAGTCTGCGATATAGTCTTCGGACGGCCGGGCCGAATCCCTCCGAGTGTCCTGAGTTCTGGCCGCCCTCTTCAGCGTCATCAGATGCTCAGCCGCGATTGGCTGAGCACAGTTATGCTCAGCCAATTGCGGCTGAGCAGCCGATGATGCTGAAGAGGGCGGCCGGCACTCAGTACGCTCGGAGGGATTCGGCCCGGCCGTCCGAAGACTATATCGCAGACTGAAGATCGGAGACGAGTCGGCACGTGACAGGTATGTATAGCGCACCACACTTCCGGGTACACGGGTGGGGGTGACGGGACACGGGGAAGGGGGCCATTCACAGACATAACATACATTACAAAGTTGTATAACTTTGTAATGTGTGTTATTCTGTCAATAATTCTTTAAAAAAAAGTTTTTTAAGTACATAAAAAATACAAAAGCTATGTAAATATAGGTATTGTTGTAATGAAACTGACCTACAGAATAAATATAATGTGTAATTTTTCGGTAATAATAATTTCCCTTTATATTATTATGCTCAATATAAAAGAGAATTCTCTTACTGTGTACATAGGTTTGTAGTGTATCTTGGCATGTGATGGAGCCACAACTAGGATGAATGTCTAAGAGAAGATAAATATATTCCTATGGAACGTCCGTTGTTTAGAATCCACACTCGGAACAGACTTTAAAAAGTGCCAGTGCCACAAGATGACGACTCTAAACTATTTCTTCTTGCAGATCTCTCCTTTTTAAACAGTAAAACTGAGGCAAGCTACGTGCTGCACTGGGGTAGAGAGTGTCTTACAGAAAGTGAATGAGGGTTTAATAGTGCCCTATAATCATTGCAGCTCTAGAATTAGAATTCTCCCTGCAGTTTAAGAAGTTGGATGACAGACGTTTGCATGACTCGAAGCATATGGTTACAGCCAAAGATAGAAACATTTCTCCCACTCTTTTCTGTGAAAAGAACTGTGCTTAGCAGGGTATATTAATATAGACTGAGCAGCAGCCTTCATTGCTTGTTGCATTGGCACCTGCACAGTATGCATAGCCGAAGAACATCTGTACTCCAATCACTGGTGCCCTCTGCTTACTATCAGCTCTGAAGCTTCGTGTTGATATGGTAGCATACGTTCATAAAAGCTTTAACATATGGATGTCCTCTTCTGTGCTTGCACACTTTTAAAGTCAAAGTAAAATTAACTCTGTAACTTAAGTTATATAAATAGCCTTTTCTGAACTAATCAAACTGTATTGTATTCCAGTATAGTTTACCTATGTTATAAAAATCTGTATTTTGTATAACAAATATACAGCCTTGGCAATTGACTATGTATCATTGAAGATCATTCCACTAATCTGTTTTCCTTTAAAGGGAACCAATCAGTCCAATTGGGCTAATGTGGTTCCCTGAACCGCTCTATACAGCTCCTGCAGCAGCTGCGGCACGTACCGGCCACGGCTGCAGCAGGAGCTGTATACCCGAAAAAAGCAGTTCAATCGCCTGAGCATGTGACAGGCAGTGGCAGGGAAGTAGTCATCTGGGCGGCTCCCTGCCCGTATTTAGTCACTGCTCTCTGCCTGTCAGCGCACCTAGAGGGGATGATTGATAGGCAGGCGGGCCAGTAAGGGACAGAGAGCAGTGACTAGATACGGGTGGGGAGCCGTCCAGATGACTAGTTTCCCGCCGCTGCCTGTCACGTGCGTGAGGGATTAAACTGTTGTTTTTTTGGGGTATACAGTTACTGCTGCAGCCGCGGCTGGTACGTGCCGCAGCTGCTGCAGGAGCTGTATATAGAGCTTCAGGGAACAATATCAGCCCGTTTGGGCTGATTGGTTCCCTTTAACCCCTTAATGAAAAGCCAAGTTTGGGTCCCTTTTGTAGAGTTTATTATTTGTAATTTTGGTATACTGGGTTTGGTTAGTAATAGTATGGTTGTAAAATGTATGGCGACATTTGCTTCTTGTATACTGGTGTTATTTGGTAACTATGGCAATTATACAGTTTATACACTATTATGATATTTATGTGTTACATAATTATTTATGTTAACATTATATTATTTTTTACATTTTATTAATGCTGTTGGTAGGGGATAGGGACCCATTTGCCATAGGGCCCAAATGTCTCTTATTACTCCTCTGGATAGGAAAAAAACAGGAATTCCACAATTATATAATTTTTAAATTACGTTTGCAGAATAAATGCACATTTGATTTTTTTATATTGCCAAATCCCAATACCCATAACAATTTTTTTTGTCTAAGGGTCCATTTACACAGAAATATTATCTTACAGATTATCTGCCAAAGATTTGAAGCCAAAGCCAGGAACAGATTTGAAAAGAGAAGAAATTTCAGGCTTTCCTTTATGACCCAATCTCTGTTTATAGCCTGTTCCTGGCTTTGGCTTCAAATCTTTAGCAGATAATCTGTCAGATAATCTTTCTGTGTAAATGGACCCTAACAACTCATTTTAAAGGACAGTTTACATTTTTATTGGTGCCATTTTGGGGGAAATACAACTTTTTGATCACTCCTTTTCTGGCATTTTTGTAGTTATTTTTCTAATGCAGTTTGTCCAGGGAAACAAATGAAAAGACTAGTAACGTCTGTTTGTGTATTTTTCTGTTACCAGCAGCCTGACCATTAAAAGTGGCCACACACTATGACTTATCTGGTGTCTGGTAAACAAATGGGCCACATTTGCGGAGAAAAAAGCAGATTTTAAATTTAAAAATGCAGGTTTTCAAGAATTTCCAGGTAATTTATTTTCAGATATTCCGTTTTTTTCCAGGGAAATGTTGGGTTTCAGATTTGTTAGTGCACAATTTGTCCAAAAAAATGGCCCATATCCCAACAAAAGTACTAGGAAATGTTTTATTTCCCACCAGTGTATGGGATAAATTACATGATAATTTTATACTTTAGGTATGTATTTTTCATTCAAGTATTTTGTATAGAAAATGTTTACTTGGGTTACTTATTGATTTGATCTACATTTTTTGTTTTTATTACATTTCTTTATACAGTGTATTATGACTTGCAGTTTACTATGCTTGTCAGCATAAAACTGGGGAGTATGTTAGGCCCTGCGTCTGGTCCTATGGTCACTTTTCTTGCACCCTCCCTGAATTATGGACTTTTTAATAGACTAGAGGTGTATAATTCTAGTGGTCATCATTCGAAAAAAGCAGAACCTCCTATTAAGCTTGTTTTTACTATATCAAGTTACTGTACAATGCCTATAGCTTTTTATTTACTTATCTATCTATACAATTTATACTATAATCCAGCAGAGCATGCTCTGTGCAGATAACAGACAGCAGAGTCTGCTGACACATTTTAGCTTTCAAGCCAGTGTAATGCACCAATTAACTGCACTTCAGGCTTAAAGTATTTTCAAGATATGCAATTGTTATGGTTCAAAATATCTTTATTAACACAGATTTTCAGGTAGAAAACAAGTACAACGAGTAGTACATTCAAGCCAAACAGCGATGTGTCCATAGAAAATAGGTGTGATAATTTTGTGTTCCAAAAGCATCAACAAATTACAAAATTGTAAATAAAGCGGAGTGAAATACACAAAGTCCTGTTTCATTCTTAGTACGTTCCGCCTTACATAAAGAAAAAGATAGACAACCAAGGTATAACAAGAGAAACATAAGGCCACAGATTCTATCCAAGCCACATCACCGGGCCTAACAGAGATGAATATCATAAACTTATCCAAACAGTAATAACATCGAGACATAGACATACATAAAAGGGGGAACACAAAAAAGGTGGAAAAGAAAGGAAAAGGGGGTAAGGAGGGGAAGGGGGGAAAAACTCTCACCATGCTAGGTCCACCTCAGCCAATATGCCATAGGGAAGCCACAGTCTACCCACTCAGAGCAGGCTACCCAGCCAGCCAGGTGGCCAAATCCGGTGAGGATTTAACGTCCAACCACAGTCTCTGTCTGCTGCTAAATTTGGCTCCCGTATTATGTTCGTCAGACCTCAGCTCCTCCATACGCATGATCAGATTAAAGGCCTCCACCCATTGGCTTCTAGAAGGGGGAGACTGTGACTTCCATAATCTAGGAATGATTTTTCTAGTAACCAGCGGAAAACATCCCAAGAGACCCTCCTTAATTTTGGAGAGGGGGCCAGGTAGCACAGATAAGAGAGCCATTTTGGGAGTAAAGGTCACGGCAACACCTGTGACCTTATTGTAGTCCTGGACCCCTTTCCAAAATTTAGCAACAGGTGGACAGGACCACCATATGTGTTTGATGGAGAAGATATGCAATTTTTAATGTACATTAAAGTAGGGCTGGGCGATTAATCGAATTAATTCGATTAATTCGCCCAGAAGGTTAGAATCGATTTGATTTTTTGTGAAAATCGTAAATTCGATTTTCACAAAAAATCATTGCGGGCAGAGAAGGGCAGAGAAGCGCGGAGAGTCAGTCGGGCGGGCGGACGGGAGGTGCAGGTGCCGGGCAGGAGATGGAGGGCGGGCAGCACTGCGTGGAGGTGCCGGCCGGCCATGAGGTGCAGGTTACGGCCGGCGGGAAGTGAGGGGGCGGCGCTGCGTGGAGGTGCCGGGCGGGCGGGAAGTGCGGCGAGGTGCCGGGCGGGCGGGAAGTGCGGCGAGGTGCAGGTCGGTCGGCAGTCCCCCAGAGCCGCGACCGACCTTCCCCAGCTGTACACATAGCCCTCCTCCCCTCACCCCGGCCACACATGCAGGTCCCGGTCTCTGCAGGGACTGTAGTGGTGATAGCGTCGCTGCCATTACTGGAGCTGTACAGCAGGATCTTCACCCCTGATCCTGCTGTACAGCTCCAGTAATGGCAGCGACGCTATCACCACTACAGTCCCTGCAGCCTCCTGCAGAGACCGGGACCTGCATGTGTGGCCGGGGTGAGGGGAGGAGGGCTATGTGTACTCCTTTCCCAATCATTCCCAGCTGCCCCAGCCCCCCTCCATCTCCCCCAGTCGCCCTCCATCACCCCCAGTCGCCCTCCATCACCCCCAGTCGCCCTCCATCACCCCCAGTCGCCCTCCATCACCCCCAGTCGCCCTCCATCACCCCCACTCCTCCTCCATCACCCCCAGTCGCCCTCCATCACCCCCACTCCTCCTCCATCACCCCCAGTCGCCCTCCGTCACCCCCAGTCGCCCTCCGTCACCCCCAGTCGCCCTCCGTCACCCCCAGTCCCCCTCCATCCCCCCCTAGCTGCCCATCTATACCTGTACTACTACACCCCTCATCTGTACCTGTACTACTACTACACCCCTCATCTGTACCTGTACTACTACTACACCCCTCATCTATACCTGTACTACTACTACTACTACACCCCATCTATACCTGTACTACTACCACACCCCTCATCTATACCTGTACTACTACCACACCCCTCATCTATACCTGTACTACTACTACACCCCTCATGTATACCTGTACTACTACTACACCCCTCATCTATACCTGTACTACTACACCCCTCATCTATACCTGTACTACTACTACACCCCATCTATACCTGTACTACTACTACACCCCTCATCTGTACCTGTACTACTACTACTACACCCCTCATCTATACCTGTACTACCACACCCCTCATCTATACCTGTACTACTACTACACCCCTCATCTATACCTGTACTACTACACCCCTCATCTATACCTGTACTACTACACCCCTCATCTGTACCTGTACTACTACTACTACACTCCTCATCTATACCTGTACTACTACTACACCCCTCATCTATACGTGTACTAGTACTACACCCCTCATCTTTACCTGTACTACTACTACACCCCTCATCTGTACCTGTACTACTACACCCCTCATCTGTACCTGTACTACTACTACTACTACTACACTCCTCATCTATACCTGTACTACTACTACACCCCTCATCTATACGTGTACTACTACTGCACCCCTCATCTATACGTGTACTACTACTGCACCCCTCATCTATACGTGTACTACTACTGCACCCATCTTTACCTGTACTACTACTACACCCCTCATCTGTACCTGTACTACTACACCCCTCATCTGTACCTGTACTACTACACCCCTCATCTGTACCTGTACTACTACACCCCTCATCTGTACCTGTACTACTACTACACCCCTCATCTGTACCTGTACTACTACTACACCCCTCATCTGTACCTGTACTACTACACCCCTCATCTGTACCTGTACTACTACACCCCTCATCTTTACCTGTACTACTACTACTACACCCCTTATCCACTATACCTCCACTACTAAACACACAAAGAAGATCTCCTATACTATATGGGGGCCCAGAATGGCACACAGGGGGCTTGTCTACTACAGGGGAGCACTGTTACAGTGAGAAGCAATACAGTTGTCTCAAATGTCATTAAAATAGTATCTGATGCTGCAAGGACAAAACTATTCTGTTTATTTAGTAAAAAGGAAAAAAAAAATCGAGATTTAAATCGAGAATCGTCCAAAATTTTAAAAAAATCGAGATTTTATTTTTTGGCCATATCGCCCAGCTCTACATTAAAGGTACGAACAAACCTCTCCCCGTGCCCACGCGGCATCGGCCTCGGGACCCCCACCAGGCTCCAGGATCTCCTCTGCTGCCGACGCCACAACCTGGCTTATCAACAACTGATTGGATGAGTGGGCTGTCCATAAGCTTCATCACAACTCGGGGGAAAATTACTTCCGGTGGGGGTTTCAAGGCCAGTCTGCCTGTTCACCGTGGGCGTGGGGAGCTGTCGCACAGCACTATACAAAGCAGGGTTCCATTCCACCCAAGTATTGTATATTCTTATATACAGTTCCCGGGGAGGAACACACCGACATTATCTCGCTGTCTCCTGATCTTCATTTTAATTTTGTAGTTTTGAAAATGACCGCAAGAATTTTACGGTTGTTTTAATATTTATTATTTAATATTTTTTGCAACTACATGTATGTTTATAATAGGCCATATCAGGCTGGAAGCCGTTAGAATGCTTATAATATATTTATACAGGGGAGCTGAACATATCCCTGTAAAAATACTTTTCAAGGAAAAACACCCTGAGAGTTTCAAGCAACAAACCTCCTAAGTGAGATCTTGAACAGGTATTTCTCAGTGGTATTTCTTTGCAGAATACATATCATGAAATTATAACTGGCCTACCTATATACAATGGAATACAGCAAAATTACTACCTGTGTATTCTGAGTGATTTCTCTTTGTATTTTAATAGTGCAGAGAGGTTCTTAAACTTAAGAGGCCTTAGATGATCATAGGCTATGCCTAGCTTCAAAATCGTCAATCTTTTAATCAGCGTTTGCGGTATTTTGGTCTAGACTGCACAGATACAAAATTCTTTTTAAAATAATGAAGAATTAAATACTTGTGTAATGCAAAGCGAAATAAGCAGCAATGTATCAATAAATATTTGAACATGTAGGAATAATTAATGTTTATGGTGTTGCATTCTGGAATGTTCTTGCAAATGTTATTGCAAAAAGTTTTAGCAATCATCCTTGACACAGTTTCTTAAAGAAAATTTCACAGGATGAATTCACCAGAATTGGTAAAATCTGCAGCAAGTTACAGAGGAAATGGGTGAGATTCCAGAAATCCATGTGTTGTGGGTATTTTCTGCATGGTACATTGAACATGCTCTTGATTTTCAGTTGTGTTGAAGATTTCTCTCATATTTTACTATAGCCAGGTTGAAATCTTCAGTGAATTAAGAGCAAACTCTGCATGTTGTGTCTCCTCTCTGCCCTCTGCTTGGAGCCGAGTTGGCTTTGACTTTTCAATAGTATTGGAGCTCCCGAAATCATGGAGCTCCGAGAACCACTCCGCAGATCACAGTCCGCGCTACGGCCAGTTTACGGAGAACGTGTGAACATACCCTAAGGGTCCCTTTACATACACAGATTATCTGGCAGATTTCTGCAGCCAGGAAAAGACTATAAACAGAGAACAGCTCTTAAAGGAAAGACTGAAATTTCTCTTCTTTTCAAATCCATTCCTGGATTTGGCTGCAAAAATCTGCCAGATATCTGTCAGATAATCTCTGTGTGTAAAGGGATCCTTATGGTACTTTTACACGGAACGATTGATCGTTCGTTTTGGCACGATAACGATCGCATTCGAACGATAATCGTACGTGTAAACGCAGCGAACGCTCAAACGACGAGTGAGAAATCGTTCATTTTGATCTTTCAACATGTTCTCAAATTATCGTTGGTCGTTCGCAAAAAATTCGCAGATCGTTCCGTGTAAACATTCTTTCAACGATTTCACCTATGTGTGAGATAGGCTTAAGCATTCGCAAAACGATCACATAACGATTTTTCCGTACGATATATCGTTCCGTCTAAACGCTGATCGATATCGTTCATTCAAAATCGTTAATCGTGCGATCGAGCGAATTATCGCTCTGTGTAAAAGTACCATTAGTTGTATGACAAGGTGAAGTGCAGTGTTTGCTCTTATGCTGTTGGTGTTTGGTATGAGTTAAGGATACATGGTCCAGTTGAGTCTGCTGTAGAGTTTATTGAACCTCTGTATCTAAGTGATAAAGACTCTCCACTTCTTTACCAGCTATTACAAAACTTTTCATGTACCCATAATTAGTCTGTTATGTTTCTGGCTCAATGTTGCAACACACGATAAAAACTGAAGATGACATGTGTATATAGAGTCATTTTAATAGGTCATGTATGTGTGTGCGTGTGTATAGTCAGGACAACCACAATGTTCCACAAGATTTAATGGAATATTTTATTTAAATGCTGTGAGAATTAAGATTACTTTGAAACAAAAATTACAACTGCAGATGAAACTATTTTTGGTCAGAATTTTTGTGTATGGAGTACAAGTGAGTTTTCATGTTGCCCAGTATGTCACTCGATTTTTGCTGTAAGTTTAGCATAGCTAGTATATGCATAGCTAGCTTTTCAAACCATTTGCTACAATGAGTGATATATCTCTTTTATTATTTTCCTTGTGCAGGTCACTTGGGCCCCTCGTTTCAGTGTCAGCCAGTACATCAAGACCACATATGCAACGATGACAGCGAAAAGGTACATGTGCCCTTAAAAGCTCATAAATAACATGACAACCTTTCACACTTTCAAAAGAAACTCAATAATTGCTCATTACTTAAGCAATAACACATGGCGAGAAGTGCATTAAACATTTCAGCGCACAGCCTGGGAGTCTCAGATGCCTTAAGGAGGAAGCTTAACCTTTATTAAAGAATGTTTCTCATGAAATTCAAATCTGTGTCTACATATAACCTAATATATTTATTCATGTGCATTTCAGTGTCTGCGGATAAATGCATTTATAGAAAGGAATTGCAAAAGAGACACAAAATCTGAAATGCAGCAAACAGAGGTGAAGGTGACATGAGTGGATCATTTATAAAAACAAGAGATGTTTTATACGGCACTGGCACAGTGGATGGAGGATTTTTGGGTGCTTGTTGGTTTTGTCTGCTAACTGCATATATAGTATGTGCAAATGATGAACTTGTATGGTGCAGTAGTGAAGCCAGATCATGTGGGATTTGTGATCTTGAAGCTCCTACAGCGTAATAATATTTACGGTCCCCTTAAATAACAATGGCATTATATGACACCATGCATGATGAGATCATCTATCTCATTTGTCTAGTAAGACAGCTCTTTCTAGTAAGATAAGGTTAATGTGTTAACCTGCTTTTACATTTATATTACTGCTGTACTGCAGGGAGTCAAGATAGCCTTTCAAACATAGGGACTTTGTTATGATAGCTCCCTTTGTAACTAAGGGTTGTTATGCACACAGCTTTATTCTATGGAGTGGAAGTTACAACCTGTGCTGCTGTATATTGGCTTTGTATGGCACTTTATTGCTGAGGTACTCTCCCCTACAAGGGAATCTGTCACTTGTTTGGCCACCTGAAACGACATAGCATACATGGCATTAGTGTCCTCATGCATGTTATAATTTTTTATAGGCAGTTTGATCGTTTATTGCAGGGATGCCAGTACTGCCAGTTTTCAATTGCCAATCACGCGAGCAGTGTGTACTTACCATTCGCGATGCTCTGTGATCTGGAGTGTTGCTAAAAACATTCTTTATTCTGGGCTGACAGTGTCACCGGGGCAGGTCTGTGACACTCCTTCCCCGTTCTCCAATCACTGCTGTATCTTCAGGCTGCCACCTACCATCTGGAATTATTGACATCCAGAGAACAGGGCAGCCTAAAGATACAGCAGCAGCCGGAGAACGGGACAGGAACTGATGGTGTCCCAGGCCTGCCCCAGTGACACTCAGCTTAGAATAAAGAATGTTTTTAGGAATATTCCAGATCACAGAGCATCGGATGGTAAGTATGCACTGCTCGCATGATCGGCAACAGGAAACTGGCTATCTGTGCTGTCAGTTTCTCTTTAATGTGACCATTACCAAAGGTTTGCACTGGTAAGGGTTTTCATAGACAAATACTGGAATATAAATGTTCTACAGATTTCTCACATGCAGAGTGTATTTGTGTGTTGATCATTTTTGACTGATGATAGAACACATTTTGTTTTCTGAACTTGATGCCTACTTGAATAGTACCTTCTATAGTGTGGATTCAAAATCATGATGAAAAATTGGTTTAATCTCTTTGCAATCTGTTTACCTCAGTTTTTTTCCAGTCACATCCCCTCCCATCTCTTTCCTTGCCCCTCCTCTCTCCATAGACTTCTATAGGCTTATCTCATCCCTTAGTGAGCAGCTTTGTCGGCATTGTGAACACACAAGGGAATTGAGCTGTTTCATGGAGCAAATTAAAGTTTAGAAGGGAGAGGACAGGAAAAAGAAACAACTTTCTCTGATAATGTGTATTAAACATTTTTATTGATTTATTTATGCAAGCTTTGTTGGAACAATATTGCCTATTATAATATTAGAATTATACTACTACTAATAATATTATGTTATATTATAATAAAAAGAATAGAACATATCTGTAAATGACACTGAGGTAGTTTTCTGTATGACCTCAGCTATCACACATTTGCATCTCAATATTTTTAATCGGCCTCTAACTAAACGTACCGATATAAAGGCACTTCCCTTTACCAATCTGAATTATTGTGTACATGCAGTTTCCCTCAGCTCATAGAATACCAAATAATAGATATTTTGATATGTTGCTGCCCATGGTGAGACTAACAATTCATTTCATACTTATTATCTATTGTCTCCTTCCCCAAGTTCTGAGCTGCTGATTTCTGCTGAAAACACAAACATCTGTGTGTTAGCTTTTCTCTCTGTCTCCTCCTTCTCCTTCCTGCTGAGGTGGATGATACCAGCAAGTCCCTGACTGGCTTTATCTGCAACATTGTAGCTTCTTTGTAATGCTGGAAGCATTAATCACAATAAGTTTATTTGCAACCCACCCAGCATTACAAAGAAGTTACAGTGTAGCAGATAAAGCCTGCCAGGAACTTGTTTACATCAGCTGTCTCAGAAAGGGGGGGGGGGAGACAGAGATAAAAGTTCACACACAGATTTTTGTGTTTTCAGAAGAAAGCAGCAGCTGAGAACTGCTGAGTATTTGAGTAAAATACCCCTTTAAAGCATGTGACTAAAAGATAGGGAAGGAAGAGAAAAGTACAAGAAGTTTACCTTTATTCTCCCCACCCAACTTAGTAATAAGAGGTTCTGTAATTAACAGATATTAAGGCTCTATTACTTGAGCAATTATCTGCCAATTTAGGGCCCTTTTACACAGAAAGATTATCTGCCAGATTATCTGCCAAAGATTTGAAGCCAAAGCCAGGACTGGATTTGAAAAGAGGAGAAATCTCAGGCTTTCTTTTATGACCTGATATCTGTTTATAGTCTGTTTCTGGTTTTGGCTTAAAATCTTTGGCAGATAATCTGTCAGATAATCTTTCTGTGTAAAAGGGCCCTTAGGCAGATATCGCAGCTTGTAATAAAGTAATAAAGACAATGATCAGCCGAGGAGTGAGCAATTGTTTGCTTGTTAGCTGATTGTTGTCTTTTAAGCTGGGTTCACACACAGTATATTTGAGGCTGTATTTGGTCCTCGTGTCAGGTCCTCATAGCAACCAAAACCAGGAGTGGATTGAAAACACAGAAAGGATCTGTTCACATAATGTTGAAATTGAGTGGATGGCCGTCATTTAATGGCAAATATTTGCTGTTATCCTAAAACAACGGCTGTTATATTGAAATAATGGCCGTTATTTACTGTTATATAGCGGCCATCCACTCAATTTCACCACTGTGTGAACAGATCCTTTCTGTGTTTTTAATCCACTCCTTGTTTTGGTTGCTATGAGGACCTGACATGAGGACCAAATACTGCCTGAAATATACTGTGTGTGAACCCAGCCTTAACATGTATAAAAATAATCGGCTACTGGCTGTGTATCAAGTCCCTGATTTTTAGTAGCCCTGATTAGTGTTTAGTGGACTTGTGAAAGGGTTTGCCAATTTATAGTAACTGTACTCACTGCACTTACTGACAGCAGCTCCCTGTGTACCTCATAGAGCTAATATCAGACTCCCCTGCTCCAGGCTGTGCTGCCCTGCTCGGTGGTGAGTCTGGCCATAAGATGACCAACATGGAGGAGCATGTGACCATACCCTACCCACTGTGTACTTCATAGGCATTTACAGTGGTGGACACTGGGGGGCGTGGCATGGCCACATACTCCTTCATGTCAGTCATCTTAAGGAAAGACCTACCTCAGAGCAGGGCAGCCCAGCCTGGAGGAGGGGAGCCTGATTTTAGCTCTATGAGGTACACAGGGAGCTGCTGTCAGTACATACAGTGAGTACACTTACTAATACTGTACACTGAACAATTTTACTATAAAGTGGCCAACCCCTTTAAGGTTTGGCAATGTTCTCCGAGCCCAAACACTCGGCATTTGCTTCCCTGTGGCTGTATCCATGTTTTCCAGGCAGTATGCCCTAGGGAGTTCTAGAAAGGATACAGCTGCTGGGAGTCAAATGCAAGCATTCAGGTATGGAGAACATTGCTGAACCCAAACAGTTCAGCAGGTCCGCTCAACACTAGTCATCATGCATAATAGTTTATGGAGAGTGAACTAGGGGCATCTAGAGACACAATATTTCCTTCATTTTCTTCTGTTAGATAGAATCTATTTAATGTTGCAGTGTAAAAGTAGGTTGATGAAAACATCTCACGTAATTATTGCCTTTTTTCTTAGATGTTTAGACACTTCCAAGGGTGACTCTCACTAACATTTGGAATGTGAATTGTTATGCTCAAGCCATATGTCATCAGTAAGCAGCTATATCCATCATTTTGGAAAAGTGACCTTCTGTTCTGCTGCTGCTAATAGTGCTCTGTTTGCCTTGCTGGCCTACAGTCGTTTAGCTGCTATAACAAACGTTTTAGCTATAAAAAAGTAAAAATAAAAGGGGAGGGGGCAAAACCTGATGACATGCTCACTGGTATTGTATATCAAATAGTCTGCTATAAATGGAACCACAGATATAGATCTACTGTGCAGCTTCCCATCTGCGGCGGTAGCTTTACATCAGTGAAAAAGTAGTTTTAATTGGGCAAAGTCGGGAGAGGGGAGCTGCCCATGACTAGTCACACCTCTTTGCACACAGTGTTGGGATGATTGAAAGACAGAGAGACCACTAACGGGTCCCCCTGCCTGTCAGTCATCCCCGCAGAGTCCCCATCAATGAACATGCCATTGTGGAGTTTCAAGTCCGCTCAGCCAGTCAGTGACGGAGGTGGGATCCTGCCTCCGTCACTGACTGGCTGATCGGACTTGAAACGTCACATCTTAAGCCCGCGTCAGAGACCAGGAAGCAGCTGGACAGAGGGGACCGGAGTGCCGCTGGAACCGGGAAGGTGAGTGAACGTCGCTGCCCTCAGCCACCTCCTCCCCAACCAGATCGAACAAAAGCCCCCCCCTGCCGGAGTACCCCTTTAAGATGATCATTGGGCTCTGTTGTAAGGTGGATTGTTCAAATGTGGCCATGGAGTGTTCACAGGAGGCAGTATGGGTCTCCATGACCAAATTTTTATATGTTGTACCACACTGAATTTTTTTTTAATAAAAGCAGCTTTAGGCTATGTTCACACTGTTTCCAAGAAAAAACACTGAATTTATGTAGCAAAAATTTTTTACATCTTTATTGGGTACATATACTAAAACAATTCATTAAAAAAGAGAAGAACCAAACATTAAAAGAGCAGGGGCTATCCCGGAGGAAGTATTGATATTAATAATCACATATGCTAAAATCCCTGACCAACAACATATATCATTAGGCAGTAAAAAAATGAAAGAGAAAAAAGGGGAGAAAAGAGAAAGAAAAGGAGAAGATAATAAAATAGAAAAGAAAAGAAAAAGAAAGAGTGTGTATTTGTAAATATAAGTACATTAAATAAGCGCAATGAATATAAAGATGATTGTGTAAACATGATTATGTAAAAGTGCCAAGTACAAAAATGAGTAAAAAATCACAAAACAGAATGTGAGCCTATCATAAAACTGTCATAGAACAACTATATATTAAAATCATATAAAAACGCACAAAAAACGCATGTGTGACTTGCCATGTGTAAAAATGTGTATGTGTGATGCCTCCAGTGTGTAGTCTTTTCTAACTTATAGTTGTCTCTTCTAACTTTATTTACTATATAGTCACCCATGTGCTCTGCCAATCCAGTGCTGATTCGTTCTCTTATCATTATTTTGTATTTTAACAGAAAATTTATAAAAAGTGATTTTATAAATATAAATTTGGGTTTCCAGCTGTATAATTGCTTATATATCATTATGCAGGTGGATTGTATAAAAGAACAGTACATAGAAAAGTTATATTGTCTCGTGCAATCTAAAGTGCTAGTGAATATATTGCCATCTATACTTTCGTCACAGTCCTCCGGGACGTCACCACCCCGACGCGCATTTCATTGCCTTCGACCGGGGTTTTTTCTTGGAAATTGTTTGTAAAGCTGTAGTAGTGTAATGTGTATAGTGTACAACTAGTGCATGTGGACAAAATTGTGGATATGTTCACACTGTGTGCATTTTTTTTTTTTTTAATAAGGTTATTACTAAATTATAATTGAAGTCAAAGGAATGATGCCCCCCCCCCAATACACATAGGGGGAGATTTATCAAACGGTGTAAAAAGTTGGTCTCTAAATCAGCGAAGTGTTGGCAATGTGGGGACATTTTTAAGCCTGGTGCATAAAACGCCGGACTTAATAAATGTCCCCTCTAGTGTTGCTAATCAAGCATTGATAGAGGCCAAAGTTATAATCGGGGAACTATCCAAAGATGCAGAGAATTACCCAATATTTTCAGAAAAAAAACTAAAGGAAACACCCCTACTCCTGCCCCTAGGAGAAGGAAAAGGAAAAAGAAAAACTTACCTAGAGGCTGTAGAGGGGAGAAAGACAACAGAAAAGAAAGAGAAAATAGATTCCTAAATAATGCCAATAATTCCACTATTTCTACTCCTTCCGACATTGCACAGATATTTAATTTATCTAGTCATCTACTTAATGACAATGAAAAAAGCTCCTCCAAATGGGCTTGTCATTCTGTCCTGTCTCATTTCCAGATAATTTTAAAATATTTCTGGATGTGAATGAGTTTATTCGGAAACACACTCTTAAGCGACATTTTGCTCTGCAAGAAACTTAGTTCATGCCTTCTGATGATTTTACACATGATAAAGATATTTCTTCACTTGTTGATGTAAAATCTAGATCTAATTTTTATCACCTCAATACCAGAGGACACCATATTGAAACCTTTCAGTCCATGTTACCAAGTGATTTGCGTGACATTCATAAAGAGGTTGTAATTAAGAATTACCCAGATCATTTATCTATTGGGTAATGTGTATTGATTTAGATCTTAATGCAGTGTTGCACTATTTAAAATGTGATTCCTACTTACATACTACTCAGATTAATTTTTTGACAATGGTATGTGTTTTATTTTATAGCACAATGCTTTCTCTTTTGAGGATCTTATCTACAGGCAAAAGAGGGGCTGTGCGATGGGCACTCGATTCGCAAACTTATTTATGGGGTTCTTTGAAGAGACTGTCCTTGCACAGTGCCCTGACTATTTTAATCACGTTTTTACTACCTCAGGTATATTGATGACCTGTTCATTGTATGGACAGGGACAGAAGAACAGGCAGTACGTTTTGTGGAAACATTGAACAATAACATGTGGGGCATCCAGTTTAACCTGAATTTTGGTACTGACAGTATAACATTTTTAGATCTAGAGATTTCCAAATCTAGTAACTCTTCCATTATTACAAAAACGCACTTTAGGGCTATGTTCACACTACGTATTTTTCCGGCCGTAGTGAGAACCGCGAATATACGCACGTAGTTTGAGGTTGATGCGTTCGCTTGAAAGTATACGATATACGCCCGCACAATGCACACTACGTATGAGCTTGAAATGAACAAGACCATTGTTTGAGGACGGAAATGGTCCAACTCACGGCCGTGGATTTCCATGCGGTCCCGTACGGAGTACTTATTTCAGCCAAATTGAATGTGATTTTTAAAACCAAAAAGTTCTGTGTTTTTTATGGGGCTGGGCGAAGATTTCCAAGTAAATGACCTGTTTCAGATTGCTTCGAAACAAGCTAGGGAAGCATAACTGTACTACGGGCGTATGTTCGCGGTTCGGCCGCATGTTTATTTTTCCCACGGTCGTATTTTTAGCCACACATGTACGGCTGCATACGAACTACGGCCGGAAAGATACGTAGTGTGAACATAGCCTAAAAGTAACCACAGAGGTGAGTATAACAGCTGCCACTCACCTCTGTGGTTAAAAAATTTGCCCTTTAGGCAGTATCAACGCATAAGAAAAAATAGCAGTTTAGAACATGATTTTATAGAGCAGTCAAAAATACTAGACAATCCCTAGATTTTCCCTAAACAACCTATTAAAGGGGCATACAATAAAAGTAAAAAAGATCTCCCAAACTGAAATACTAACTAAAATGAATGAAAAAAGCATTAATAAAAAAAAGACCTATAAAGAAGGTAGAGATAAATATAATATATGTTTCATTACCGAATATAATTGAGGAGCAAAGGACATCCGAAAACACCTAGAACGGAGCTGGCCAATCCTTCTGAATGACCCAATATTAAAACCTATTATTCCGAAACATCCAAATATTATATTTTGTAAAACTAAACGCTTACATAACCATCTGGCCCCTAGTAGACTACGGAATAAAAATACAATTGGTTGCAGCAACCACCAGGCATTTGGGAATATAAAATGCTGTGGTAATAGATGTCTGTGCTGCAGCTTGATCCCCGAAGATCCTTGCAATTTATTCAATTCACATTGCACTGGAGAAACCTTTCAGGTACAGGGCACATACAGTTGCTTCACCCGGTTTGCAGTGTACTTGTTATAGTGTTCTATGAGACCATAGAAAACCCTAGGTAATTCTAGTTTAAATTGCATCTACAGTGTATGGGTGTTCTTGGTACCCTTTTTTATAGGAATGTCTATTAAAGAGGACCTGTCACCACCTGTAATGGGGTGACAGGCTCCCGACCCCCCGTTAGAGCCCCCTATACTCACCTGATCCCGCCTGGTCCCGCTTCTGGAGATGGTCGGGTCACGGAGAGAATGACAGGCGAGTCCGACGCTCCGTCATTCTGTATGAGCGTTGGACTCATTTGAGGAGCGCGCGCGCCAGGCTTCGGGCGCCGATATCTCCGTAACCCGACCATCTCCAGAAGCGGGACCAGGTGGGATCAGGTGAGTATTGGGGGCTCTAACGGGGTCAGGAGCCTGTCACCCCGGCACGGGGGGGTGACAGGTTCCCTTTAAGCATATTACCATTTGTTATATATAATTTTTTGTTTTTTGAAAAAAAAAATTGTGCATTTTTATTCCTAATTTTTTTCTATTTTTTTCTCTATTCGTAAATTTTTTTGCCTTTCTCATTGCAGTTTTATACAGTTTAAACAGTTTGATAGCTCATACTGGTTGTTTTTAGGTTATACCTTAGAGGGTTAACATTCCTGATACCCCACCCAGCCGATCTGTTGTCAGCACTCCCCTCCTGCATTTTAGAGTTGTATTATAAGTGTAATGCTGCGTTTACACGTAACGATTATCGTGCGAATTTGCGCGATAACGGTCGAATTGGAACGATAATCGTACGTGTAAACGCAGCGAACGATCGAACGACGCACGATAAATCTTACATCGTGATCTTTCATCAGGTCAGCAAATCGTCGTTCATCGTACGCGAAAAATTCGCAAATCGTTCCGGGTGAACAGTGGTTCGCCGATTTAACCAATGTGTGAGATAGGCTTAAACGATCGCAGTGCGAATTTTCGTACGATATATCGTACCGTCTAAACGCTGATCGTTATAAAAAAAAACGTAAATCCGACATCGCTAATCGTACGATCGAGCCAATAATCGTTACGTGTAAACGCAGCATAAGAGTCTTAAGGCGCTATTTGACCAACAGATCTGACGACAGATTATCTGCCATAGATTTGAAGCCAAACCCAGGAACAGACTATAAACAGAGAACAGGTCATAAAGGAAAGACTGGATTTCTCCTCTTTATAAAATCCACTCCTGGGTTTGGCTTCAAATCTTTGGCAGATAATCTGTCGTCAGACCTGTTGGTCGAATAGGGCCTTTATTCCAAGGGCTGACTGGGCCCGGACATTAAAGTAAACGAACGCCGATCTGCTAGATGGTCGCTTGTTTACTGGGCCTATTACACGGCCCGATAATCGTTTAGCGAAGGCTGCAGGGACATTGTTACAGCAAAGCTGCTGCTGCTGCGTGCGGGACCGAGAGAAAGAAGGAGCGCAGGAGAAGCCCTGCAACATGTTTAGGTAAAGTATGGTGCTTGTGGAATCATCGTTCGCCCACCAAGCATCGCTATTACACACAATGGTCGGTGCACAATGATTTTAGGTTTGAACCTAAATAAATGACTAGCCGATGACACGATCATCGGCTGATCGTTGTCTCTATTCCACGGAGCGATTATTGCTCTAATAGGGCCCTAACTGTTGTTTTATCATGATAATGCTATTGACACTTGAGAAAGAGACCATACCGGTCTCGAAATGCGTTGTGTATTGTACCATATGTTTTAATAAATTATTTTAATGTTCGCCATCTATTCCTGACTATCTGGAACTGTGCCTGGAATCCTGTTGTTGGAGTGGTGTTGGTCCAAAATGAGAAATATGACTGAGACATATATGAGAACAAAAAATTGACAGCAAAAAAATCATAGCCTTAGAAATATGTCTTCAAAAAAATTGCAGCCACTGCTTGTTTACATTATACAGTATGCCTTCATACTGCTGTTATAACTAGATAAGTGGAACTGACCACTATTTGTTACTAAGAAATTAATTGGAAAGATACAAAGAATGTCCAAGGAAAATAAAAACTTTATACTTTAGCTGCTGTAACTGTACAGTTCTTAAATAGCCAAAAGGTGCCAGGCTATGCCAGCTTTACCATACACCACTGTCTTAAAACTGGCTTTACACGTTAGATGCAAGTTAGCTGAAACTATCATTATAGTTATCTTCTATCAGCTTATGCATGTACCTGAAATTCCTCCATTAACAAATGGATACAGTAAAGAGAAGGGTACCTTTAGGCTGACTCTCGATCAGTTCTTTTACTAAGGGCCCTATTACACAAAATTATTATCGGCCATCTATTGAATTGTCCGGGGAGCCCATAGGAGATAGCTGAGTTCTGCTGCCTCCGCTCCTTAGCGGAGTGATGGCAGCAGATCGTTTTTATCCTTGTCGTTATAAGACAACGATCAGCCATCATAGTGCATGTCGGCTGATCGTTGCCTTTTATTACACAAAGCGATTATCATCTATAATGGCCGATAATTGGCCAAATATGGCCGATAATCACTTTGTGTAATAGGACCTATAGTCTGCATGGGGAAAAAAACTCAATGTGTAAAAAAAATCCTATTCTATAGCAGAGTGCTGCCCCAATATTCATTATTCATGTCATCAGGTTAGATGCTTGTAACCTGCTGACGGTTTCCCTTTAAAAACAGTTCAGGCAAAATGTTTGCTATCATAAAAAGGTGAAAAAAGTACAATAGATAAAATGTATCAGTATCTGTTTTAATTAGGAACAAAAATGTGCTGCATTTCCCTATATGGTACCTTTTTTGGCAAAGTAATAACAAGGCACACAGAAAAACTTTTGTTTCTGAAGTTTTGTTTATGTTAAAGGGGTTGTCCGGCGATAAAAAATTATTCACAGAATAACACACATTACAAAGTTATACAACTTTGTAATGTATGTTATGTCTGTGAATGGCCCCCTTCCCCGTGTTTCCCCCCACCCACGCTAGACCCGGAAGTGTGGTGCATTATACTCACCGCATCTCGTGTCGTCCACGGTCTCCGATCCTCAGCAGTGACGTCTTCTTCGGGAGACCGGCGGATCTTTCCGAGCAGGGCCGGCTCCAGCTTTTTGTGGGCCCTTGGGCGACAGAGCCTCGGCGGGCCCCTTTGAGGAGCAAATCATGGAGAGACAGGCGAGGAAAGATTTGCAGCAGAAGAAACATGCGGCTGCTGCATATCTTTCTCCTCCTGTATCTCCTGATCTCTGCAGTAGTCAGGACTCTGGAGGAGTCAGACCCAGTCACAGGATTATATATATATATCATGCTGGTGCTGCTAGTTCTCTAGTATACAGCTCCTTCTGTGTGTGTGTGTGTGTGTGTGTATATACATACACACAGAGCAGGAGCTGTATACTAGAGAACTAGCAGCACCAGCATTATATATATATATATATATATATATATATTTATTTATAATATGAACATGGTGAGACCTCTAGTTCTCCTATATTCAGGCCCTGCAGTGATATACAGTGTGTGTGTGTGTATATATATATATATATATATACACACACACACACACTGTATATCACTGCAGGGCCTGAATATAGGAGAACTAGAGGTCTCACCATGTTCATATGATAGATAGGAGATAGGGAAATAGATAGATAGATAGATAGATAGATAGATAGATAGATAGATAGGAGATAGATAGATAGATAGATAGATAGATAGATAGGAGATAGATAGATAGAAGATAGATAGGAGATAGATAGGAGATAGATAGATAGATAGATAGGAAATAGATAGATAGATAGATAGATAGATAGATAGATAGATAGGATATAGATAGATAGATAGATAGATAGATAGATAGATAGATAGATAGATAGGAGATAGATAGATAGATAGGAAATAGATAGATAGATAGATAGATAGGAGATAGATAGATAGATAGATAGATAGATAGGAGATAGATAGATAGATAGATAGATAGATAGATAGGAGATAGATAGATAGATAGATAGGAGATAGATAGATAGATAGATAGATAGATAGGAGATAGATAGATAGATAGATAGGAGATAGATAGATAGATAGATAGATAGATAGATAGATAGATAGAGGAGATAGATAGATAGGAGATAGATAGATAGATAGATAGATAGGAGATAGATAGATAGATAGATAGATAGATAGGAGATAGATAGATAGATAGATAGGAGATAACTAGATATCTGTATCTATCTATCTATCTATCTATCTATCTATCTATCTATCTATCTGTTTTGTGTATAGAGGTCCTGCTGTAATATATATATATATATATATATATATATATATATATACTGCTGTAATAGATATATATATATTACAGCAGGACCTCTATACACAAAACAAGTAGAAGAACCAGCACATACAGGACACTTAGTTTGCAGAGCCTACCTGCTGCCCTCAGGTCATGTGTCCGATCACATGACCCGTGACATCATCAAAGGTCCTTCAGACTCACAGGTCCTCTTTCCTACTCGGCTGTAGGGAAGATTTGTGATGGAAGACAGGTGCTCAGGGGCCCCAGTATGGATCGGCGGGCCCCTAACTGTCACATGCGGCCTCTAGGGGCCCAGTCCCCTTTGTTACTACACTTTTTTTTCTTTTTTACTAACAAAAAAAATGTAGTAACAAACGGGAGTGGGCCCCTAGAGGAGCTGGGGGCCCCGGCATTTGCCCTACTTAGCCGGGTGCTGACGCCGGCCCTGTTTCCGAGTGCCGGCCGCCCTCTGCAGTGTCATCCGAAGCTCAGCCGCGTCAGCAGCTAATGACGCGGCCACGTCATCAGCCGCTCAGCCGCGATTGGCTGAGCACAGTTATGCTCAGCCAATCGCGGCTGAGCTTCGGATGACGCTGCAGAGGGCGGCCGGCACTCGGGAAGATCCGCCGGCCTCCCGAAGAAGACGTCACTGCTGAGGATCGGAGACCGTGGTCGGCACGTGACAGGTAATATATAGCGCACCACACTTCCGGGTACACAGGTGGGGGTGGTGGGACACGGGGAAGGGGGCCATTCACAGACATAACATACATTACAAAGTTGTATAACTTTGTAATGTGTGTTATTCTGTGAATAATTTTTTATCGCCGGACAACCCCTTTAAAGCCATGAATAAAATATATCTAAGAAAGAAGTTTTCACTTCCTCCTTAGAGTGTTTAGGGTTAAGCACCTTTGCCTTAACACTGTAAGCAGCATTCTACACAGTAAAATCCTAGTCTCTTTTATTCTGGGTAGAACTACAGAAATAAATATCAGTGAAATAGGCTGTGTAAGGAGAGAGCACATGGGATTAGCTTTTGCTTAAATTCACCAGTGTAATGAATTAATGTTGTGTACGATCAGTAGGAAATGAGAGACCTTTCTTGTGTGGCCTGACTGCAATAAAATATGACTCACTGTCTAGATTGATTAGCTTACCATACCAGTGGATTCAGTGAATTAGAATCTCTTAACAATAGAGTTCCTATCAGGGCTGTGGAGTTGAAGTCGGACTCATGGAGTCCAGAGTCGGAAAAAGTAAACTCCAAATCCAGCTTTAAGAAAAAAAAATTTTTTTTAAATTTATAATTAAGTTTTGATATAAATTTTATAAATGTTCCTCATCAATACATTTTATGTTCTATTAATCTAAGGAGCTTATTAATAAAAACGAAAAACCCTGTCTCCCATAGATTTTGTTTCCGCCATATATCAGTAATAAAGCACTGGCCCTAGTAGTGTAGCAGTAACCTCTGTCCTCAATGTGCTGTTTTCTCTCTGGAAGAGACCTAGATATAGACCTAAAGGGACATTTATTAAGTTGCGGAGTGGCCATTTTCTGGCGTAGAGGGGCCAGATGCAAATATATTCGCACACGCTAGGGCTGGGCGATATCGGCCTAAATCAATATCATGGTTAATCGTACATGTAGCTGCAGTAACGATAATTGAACGATAATTATGACACGCATTTTTGCAAGCCACACCCACTTGGCAGTGTCAAACTGGTGATATTTCTTTTCAATAACGTAAAAAAAAAAACCTCACATATAGGTGAGTATATACAGTTATATACAGTGTAAGGGATCAGGTAGCGGTTTCGTCGTCTCCTGGGTAGACGGGCGCACTTTAACAGGCACACACGGAACAACTGGAGTTTGTACAACTGACCTCAGCCAGTTTTATTTAAAGAATGTGGTACAGAAATAAAGCAACACAAACAAAATCCTACGCCTGTCCGGCACTAACTAGACATCAGGATACCTCTCTAACAGGGTGCCGGCCTAATACCGGTCACCACACATAACAGAAAAGGTACGTACCACTTGTATGGCTCTCACAGGTTCTTAGCAGAGGACCTGTTCCCAGGCTGAGAGCCCAGGTGTGTCTGCACTCCTGGCCTTTTATAAGACTTGCACACCTGAGGACTGATTGATTAATCAGACAGCCCAAGGCCCGGACTGTCTGGATGGAGTGGGGCCCACCCTCACTTCCCACTCCAGCAACACAGGCCCTGATAACTGGTTTTGTCCAAACCTGATCTGCAAAAGCCACAGATCTGGCCACTCTACTTTCCTGGTTGCTTTTTTTTTTTATAAAACAGACATGATATATCTTGGACAAATATACACCCCATCTACCACTTCTCCAGACACTCTGTCACAACAGTTATAAAGCCACTAATGTAATGCAAGCTAATGTAAACGTCCTGCAGTGTGTACATGGCTGTATACCTATATGTAAACGTCCTGCAGTGTGTACATGGCTGTATACCTATATGTAAACGTCCTGCAGTGTGTACATGGCTGTATACCTATACCTACCTGCAGTCCTCAGGATCTGACTGAGAAAAATATTCCTCCTCAGATGTGTCATCTGTTTTTATACTGGAAAGTCCCAGGCTGGTGTATCTCACAAGGTGCGCCATATTGTAGTGTATGCACTGCATTACAATTCTTTATAATAAGGTACGGCTATAAGACAAAGCATTACCATATACACACACACTGAGGCTATGTTCACATTGGTGTCACATTCCATTATCACAGAAATAAAATGTGGAAGCCTACAGCCCCCATGTCTGTCATTGGGGTTCACTAGCTGCAGGTGGTGTCCATGTGTGGCTGGATCCTGCACTGGAAACAGGTGTGAACAGAGCCTCAGTGAGTCAGTTCATCACAAGAGTATAATAAAGTGACCAGATCACAAGGGCTTCTGTTCAGATCCCATGTAAATAAAGCTCCAGATCCTGCTAGGTGTCAGTGCTATCCCCAGTATGCCATGTGATAGCTGCCTATCCCCCTGGCCCAGCCTCTGGCATTCCCGCAGCGGCACTCAGGGCCCTGTCCCTTTAAATCCAGATAACTATGCGCAGCCCCGTCCCCAGCCTCAGCACAGCACCTGTTGATGTCAGTGATCGGTTCGGCGCCGGTCGCTGCATCATGCTGAGGAGCCGGGGATCTTGGACACAGTGCAGTGTCCAGAGGCTGCCTGCGGACAGCGCTCCATGATGTCACCCCGCTAGCCGTGCTCTGACTTCATGGGCAGCGGGGTTCTGGCTGGGTAATGCAGCGAGATCCTGGAGATGCGGGGGGGAACAAAGCTTCCCCCCTGTGAGAGGATGAAGACAAGGGACCACGGCCGCATGCTGTCTCATAAAAGATTCCGGGAGAGCGAGGAGCTCCGTGTGCGAGCACTAAAATCCATAAGTGCCTTTCTTAAGCCTTGAGAAAGGCACTTATGAATTTTAGTGCCGAAACGCGCTACTACGTTTGATAAATTTACTTTTTGTTTTCTGCCAATTATTCTGTTGGGCAGTTTTATATTTTTGGCAATCGCAAATGCTTTTTTTTATCAGCGACCACCCTTGTTTGAAACTGCGCCATGCACTTTAGTAGATCACACTTGGCTCCTTAAAGGGAACCAATCACTTAAAAAATGCATGTAAAGCTATGGGAATGTGCTGTAGCAGCACCCAGCACACTTCCCAAACATGCTTTTATACCCCCCGTCCCTGCAATGTACAAGCCAAAAACGTACTTTATAAACTCGGCGCTCTGTATGTAAATTACCCCCAAGTAGTCCTCTGGGCGGGGAGCTGCGGGCAAGTAGTCACTGTCCCTGGGCGTTCTGCAGTGCTAATCACGCCCCTCTGGGCGTGATTAGCCTGCATAATTGTGGTGGCGTCATCGGAGGCGCGCTGTCTCTAACGTTAGCACGCCTACGTTCTTGCTGTGCCGCTCATGCGCAGTACAGCGGGTCCGGTCTTCGCCGTACTGCGCAGGTGCAAAATAGCCTCGAACTCATTGCCGGATCTCCAGCAATGAGTTTGAGGCTTTCTGCACGTGCGCAGTACGGGGCGTGATTAGCACTGCGGAACGCCCAGGGACCGTGACTACTTGCCCGCAGCTCCCCGCCCAGAGGACTACTTGGGGGTAATTTACATACAGGGCGCCGAGTTTATAAAGTACGTTTTTGGCTTGTACATTGCAGAGACGGGGGGGTATAAAAGCATGTTTGGGAAGTGTGCTGGGTGCTGCTACAGCACATTCCCATAGCTTTACAGGCGTTTTTTAAGTGATTGGTTCCCTTTAAGTCCTTTAACCCCTTCGTGCTGCAGCTAGTTTGGGCCTTAATGACCGGGCTCATTTTTCTAAATCTGACCTGTCTCACTTTAAGCGCTTACAGCTCAGTGATGCTTTAACGTATGCTAGCGATTCTGAGATAGTTTTTTTCGTCACATATGGCACTTTATGTTAGTGGCAAAATTAGGTCACTACTTTGTGTGTTTTTTGTGAAAAATATCATGAACAATTTAAGAAAATGCATTTTATGAACTTTGAAATTCTCTGCTTCTAAAAAAAAAAAAAAAAAAAGTTGTAGCACATAAATTAGTTACTAAGTCACCTTACCAATATGTCCTCTTCTGGCATAATATGGTAAACATATTTTACTTTTTTAGGGTGTTATGGGGCTTAGAAATTTATCAGCAAATTATCACATTTTCAGGAAAGTTTCCAAAACTGATTTTTTTTAGGGACCAGTTCTTTTTTTAAATGGATTTAGAAGTCTGGTATCCTGAAACCCCCCATAAGTGACCCCTTTTTGGAAACTAGACACCTTTAAGAATTCATCTTGGGGTATAATAAGCATTTTAACCCTACAGGGGCTGGAGGAAAGTATTCAACATTAGGCTGTAAAAAAATGGAAAATTAAAATTTTCCAATAATATAAAGGTTTAGTTTCTCATTTTCAAAAGGAACATGAGAGAAAATTTACCCCAGAATCTGTAACGCAGGTTCTCCTGAGTAGAAAGGTACCCCATATGTGGGCATAAACCACTGTATGGGCACACAGCCGGGCTCAGAAGGGAAGGAGCGCCAATTAGCTTTTCCAATGCAGATTTTGCTGAAGAAGTTTCCAATAACATGTTCCAATAACATGTTCGTTTAGTTTGAAATTTCTCAATTTCACGAGGAACAAGAGAAAAAAGTACCCCAAAATTTGTAACGCAGGTTCTTCTGAGTAAAAAGGTACCTCATATGTGGGCATAAACCACTGTATGGGCACACAGGAGGGCTCAAAAGGAAAGTAGGACCAATTAGCTTTTTCAATGCAGATTTTGCTGAAGAAGTTTCCGAGCGCCAGGTGCGTTTGTAGTGCCCCTGTAGTGCCAGCAGAGTAAAATCTCGCCATAAGTTACTCCATTTTGGAAATTGCACCCCTCAAAGAATTCATTTTGGGGTGTGGTGAGCATTTTGACCCCACAGGTATTAGAGGAAAGTATTCAAAACTAGATCGTAAAAATGAAAAACTCAAATTTTTCCAATAATATGTTTGTTTAGTTCTAATTTCTCAATTTCACGAGGAACAAGAGAGAAAATTTACCCCAGAATCTTTAACGCAGGTTCTCCTGAGTAGAAAGGTACCCCATATGTGGGCATAAACCACTGTATGGGCACACAGCCGGGCTCAGAAGGGAAGGAGCGCCAATTAGCATTTTCAGTGCAGATTTTGCTGAAGAAGTTTCTGAGTGCCAGGTGCGTTTGTAGTGCCCCTGTAGTGCCAGTGGAGTGAACCCCCCCATAAGTCACCCCATTTTAGAAAGTACACCCCTCAAAGAATTCATCTTGGGGTGTGGTGAACATTTTGACCCCACAGGAAAGTATTCAAAATTGGCCAGTAAAAATGAAAAACTCAAATTTTTCCAAAAATATGTTGATTTAGTTTGAAATTTCTAAATTTCACAAGGAACAGGAGAAAAAATGTACCCCAAAATCTGTAACGCAGGTTCTCCTGAGTAGAACGGTACCCCATATGTGGGCATAAACCACTGTATGGGCACACAGCGGGGCTCAGAAGGAAGGGAGCGCCAATTTGCTGTAGCAAAACTGCAGCTTGTAATAGTTATTAGAATAGCGCAGTTACTAAAATAAAATTAAAAAAATGAGATTACAGGTAATGTGGGGTGGTTACGGGCAACCTGGGGTGGTTACGTGTAATCTAGAGGTGGTTACGGGCAACCTGGGGTGGTTACAGGTAATCTGGAGGTGGTTACGGGCAACCTGGGGTGGTTACAGTCAACATGGGGTGGTCATGGGCAACCTGCTGTGGTTACGGCAACGTGGGATGGTTACAGGCAACGTGGGGTGGATACGGACAACCTGCTGTGATTACAGACAATCTGGGGCGGTTACAGGCAACCTGCTGTGGTTACGGGAAACGTGGGGTGGTTATGGGCAACTTGGGGTGGTTACGGGCAACCATGGGTGGATACGGACAACCTTCTGTGGTTACAGACAATCTAGGGTGGTTACAGGCAACCTGCTGTGGTTACGGGAAACGTGGGGTGGTTACAGGCTATGTGGGGTGGTTACGGGCAACGTGGGGTGGTTACGGGCAACATGGGGTGGTTACGGACAATCTGTGGTGGTTATGGCCAATCTGCGGTGGTTACGGACAATCTGGGGTGGTTACGGATAAACTGAAGTGCTTATAGGTAATCTGGGGTGTGTACCTGTAATCTGGCGTGGTTACGGCAATCTGGAGGGGGTCATTGGCAATTTGGGGTGGTCAGAGGCAACGTGCGGTGGTCAGTATCGACGTGCGGTGGTCAGAGGCGACGTGCGGTGGTTGCATGCAATCTGGGGGGTTGCATGTAATCTGGGGTGATTACGGGCAACCTGAGGGGGTTACTGGCAATTTAGGGTCGTTACATTCAATGTCTGGTGGTTATGTGTAATCTGGCGTGATTACGGGCAACCTGGGGCGGTTACGGGCAACCTGGGGTGGTTACGGATAAACTGAAGTGCTTATAGGTAATCTGGGGTGGGTACCTGTAATCTGGCGTGGTTCTGGCAATCTGGAGGGGGTCATTGGCAATTTGGGGTTGTCAGAGGCAACGTGCGGTGGTCAGTATCGACGTGCGGTGGTCAGTGGCGACGTGCGGTGGTCAGAGGAGACGTGCGGTGGTCAGAGGAGACGTGCGGTGGTCAGAGGCAGCGTGCAGTGGTCAGAGGCAACGTGTGGTGGTCAGAGGCAACGTGCGGTGGTCAGAGGCGACGTGCGGTGGTTGCATGCAATCTGGGGGGTTGCATGTAATCTGGGGTGATTACGGGCAACCTGAGGGGGTTACTGGTTACGGTCAATGTCTGGTGGTTACGTGTAATCTGGCGTGATTACGGGCAACCTGGGGCGGTTACGGCAACCTGGGGTGGTTAGGGGTAACCTGCGGTGGTTACGGGTAATCTGGGGTGGTTACGGGCAACCTGGGGTGGTAAAACTGACTTGTTATGAGTTACAACAATTACGATTACAACAATATGTAACTTGCATAACTTTTATTTTATTTGATGGCTTTTAAAAAATTAAAACCTTTTTTAAAAAAATGAATGTTTCTTTAAAATCGCTCTATTACCATGCTTATAGCACTTTTATCCTTTGGTCTATGGGGCTAATTGAGGTGTCATCTGTACTTTCTATCATATGCGACTTTTTGATCGGTTTTTATAAATTTTTTTCTGGATTTGATGCGATGCGCTGCAATGGATTTGAAGCAATAGAGTGCCGAGCTGGGATCAGCGCCATTACAGCGCAGACCTCAGCCGGGACCAGATGCGCGCGGGGGGGGGTGTGTGATTTGATGCGACCAAAAATGCGAGATCGGGAATATAATTTAATAGTTCAGGTGATACCAATGTTTGTTTATTTATTTATTTTTATTTATAAAATGGGGAAAGGGGGGTGATTCAAACTATTATTAGGGGAGGGGATTATTTATTAATACAAAAAAAATTATTTACTGTTTTACACACATACTAGAAGTCCCCCTGGCAGCTTTGACAGCTGCATTTAAAAGGCTAATTAGCTTCACGGTCCGATCGCCGTGCCCGCTAATTAGCCTTTTAAATGCAGCTGTCAAAGTGGCAGATAGCACTCGGGATCACAGCGGCTCAGAGCGGGGGTCACCGCGTGGCCCCCCTCTGAACTCCCCCACCCGCAGGAGGATGTACAGTTACGCCCTCATGCGGGAAGGGGTTAATCTTGCCTCATAACTAAGATGCTCCATGTCCCTTATTAGTTTAGTTGCCCACCTATGTACCGTTTTCAGTTTCAGGCCATCCTTTCTACATTTTTTCTTTCAGTGGGACAAAAAAAAAACACTTTTTAGTGTCCACATGAAAGCTCCCATGTGTCTACATGGAAGTGTCCACATGGAAGCTTCCATTAAAGGGACCCTAAAAAAACAAACAAAAAAAAAAAACGACATAAAATATAAAAAAAAAAATCATTACCAAAATCTGCACAGTTGTTTCTGTGCTGTGTCCCCCAACAACATAGGAATAATGCCTTCTGCTGTGCACCCCCACGTAGTAATAATGCCCCTGATTTGCTGCACCCTGGACCACCCATAGTAATAATGATCCACTCTTGGGAACAGACCCCCACTTACCCATAGTAATAATGCCCCTGCTATGCACCACCCACCCATAGTAATATTGCCCCCTGCCGTATACAGCCCCCTACCCATAGGAAAGATGACCCCCCCTGTTGTGCTCCAGCATAAAATAAAATTACACTCACCTATTGCAGAAAAGCCGCACCTCTTCTCCATCTTATGGCTCCATTCTGTAATCCTTCTAGGGTTGCTGAAAGGAGGACGCTGGCCGGGCAGCGGTGAGGGGTTGCAACGTGTCCATCTAATGTGTGATTTAAAAAAACACTTGAGAAGCCTCAAGGGACCCACCCACCCAAGATGCTTGGTATTTTCTAGCTGTAAAGCTGGCCATATTAGAAATGTGTGTGCCAAGCCAAGAGTGTAGATGCATGGGAGGACTAGGAGAGATAGCTGTTGGCCCAACAACTGTGTGGTCAAATTTGGTGTTTCCCTGTACTTTTACATACATTATATCCTTATTTGCCATTTCTGTGAATTTGTGTTGTATCTGGTGTGGCATTCACATGGGAAAAGTGTGGGCCAATTATCGTTATATTAATATCATATACATAACTCATATACATAATACATAACATAGTTTGTCTCTATAAGAGACTCTTATTCTTGCAGTGGAAAATGCTGGGCACAGTAAACACATAAACTCCCAGTGCTCCCCTCCTCCACACAGCCAGAATTATTCATATTATGTCAGCAGAAATTAACTCGGCTGCTTTGCTAAATGTAATTAAGGGTTTCTGCAGAATAACCTGACATTTAATGGGAAGAAGATATTTTACTTTTAAATTACAAACATCAGTAAGGCATCCCATAGAAAATGTGAAGGTGCTTACTGAGTGAGAGTGTGTTCACACTAAGAGACCTAAGCGGAGAACATCCCGCGGATTCCGCTGATCACCCCTGCTCGCTCCAGCTTGACTGTCTGCTTGTGCCATAGACTCTATTCTAGGCTCCAGCGGATTCCCCCATCCTCCCAAAGAATTGTTTATTTGCTATTACGACCTTCCATATACTTTAGTATACTAAATATGGTAATTACGATCGTTTATATACTACAGTAATTACTATAGGAATTACGATTGTAAAAATGACTATCGTTCTGTGTATTATGGAGAATGATTTGCAATTGTTTATTGTTAATCAGAGAAAACAAAATATAGCTTTGTCTAATAGGGCCCTAACTGTTTGTGCACCATCAGAAAGTAGTACTTGGATGCCCAGATGTCTAAGGGTCTACTAGTTGAGGTCCCTAGGCCCTGCATAAGCGAGGTGGCCAGTAGGTAAAGTTAGAGAACATCTGTTATGCATCCTTTAGGTAGTTCTGCTTTATGTTATGTAGCTTCAATTAAAACGACTCTGTACCCACAATCTGTCCCCCCCAAGCCACTTGTACCTTGGGATAGCTGCTTTAAATCCAAGATCTGTCCTTGGGTCCGTTCGGCAGGGGATGCAGTTATTGTCATAAAAACAACTTTTAATCCTGCAGCACTGTGTCTAACGGCCAGGGCTTACATTTGTATATGCATTAGGCTGGCACACCCTCTCCGTCCTTCCTCCCCACCCTCCTCATCATTAGGAATGCTCAAGGAACATTTACTGCTGTTTGAGCTTTGCACAGGTGTATTAACGATCCAACCCATGTTCATTATACACACAGGCGGGGAATAGGAAGCAATCTGCCTGGAGCATTCCTAATGATGAGGAGGGTGGGAAGGAAGGACAGAGAGGGTGTGCCAGCCTAATGAATATATAAATTTAAGCCCCGGTCGTTAGACACAGCGCTGTTTTTATGACAATAACTGTTTCCCCTGCCGAACGGACCCCAGGACGGATCTTGGATTAAAAGCAGCTATCTGAAGGTACAAGTGGTTTGAGGTGTCAGATTGTGGGTACAGAGTCGCTTTAAGGGCCCTACTACGTAGAGCAATAATCTGCCCGATCAGGCCAATTTGGCAGATAATCACTCTGTGTAATAAAGACAACAATGAGTCGATAAAACAGTCATCAACTAATCGTTATTGTTTAAACCTGCTTTAAAATCATCGGCCATCGTCTGCACATCCCTACGTAAGCGAATGGCGATTTGGTGTCTTGAAATGTTTCTGCAAGTCCTGACCTACTTGCTAATGTTTTTTCTCTGTTGTTAGCCATTATCACAGCCTGTCCTCTATAGGCATCCAACACGTAGACAAGTAAATACATCTTGTGTCCGAGGCATTTTTTCTAAAAGTTTCAACCTTGCCAGACAAGCACTGTTGTTCTCTGTTATCAGCTATAATCACAATCTGTCCTCATAGGCATCTAAACATCTGAACCATTTAACCACATAATTATAATAATATATGCAATACAAAATGTGTAAAAAATAAAAAAAAGTATTAAAAAATATGAAAAAAACTACAGTAATAAAAATGCCCCAATAAATATTTATATTACCCCCTTTCCCATTATACAAATAAAAATATAAATAAACATAAAAAACAAACATATTACATATCGTAACATGAGGAATTGTCCTACCTATTAAAATATAACAATATTGTTACCGCACAGTGAACAGCATAACAGCGTATATGAAAAGTGGAAAAAAAACCACCATTATTACTGATTTTTTTAAATTATATATTAGAAAAAAATTAAAAACAATCAAAATGTATTTCTTAAACCAATATAATATCAATAAAAACTAGAGATCATGGCGCAAAAAAATTACACCCCAACCAGCTCGGTAGGTGGAAAAATAAAAGCGCAATGCTCTAAGAAGGCGAAGAGGAACATTGCCCTCAGCTCTTGTCATGTTGGGAAATGCCTTCTGGGCATTACAGCCTCATTTACATAGTAACAAACAGGCTGCTGATAGGTCCGCTTGAAGCATTGGAGTTGATTTTCTCTTATAATTGAATTTCATAGGGGGGAAAAAATGCAGAAAAAAATGGACTTTAAATAGAAACTTGAGGAAGACAAGCAGTGTTGTCCATAGCTTGAAAGGCAATAACTATGATGATAATGTTTTCATGTTCAGCCACACTTTCTGTTACTATGCTATCACTAAATCCCCTATTACACGGAGCGACTGTGAGGAACAAACAAACGATGTCAGCGCTTGTTTGCTCCTCGTTCCCCGCTTGCTGCCGCCGTCATCACACATGGCGGCAGTGAGCCGGTGAGAGCGGGGGAGGGGGGGGGGGCGTAGGGAGGTGTGGGCGGCTGGCTGGGTGATCGCTTGATCTTCCCAGAAGTCCATAGCATATAGCAGCGGTCTGCTGATGCCACTCCTATTCCGCGGAGCAACGGCAGCAGATCATTGCATATAGAGTCATTTGTCTTTTAACATGTTGAAAGACAGACAACTACAATGATCAGCCGACCGTACATTTCGGCTGATAGTTGTGTTCTATTACACAGGAGGATTATCGGCCATAATAGGGCCTTAAACCTTGGCTGACTGTTAAATAGAACTTCTTATCTAAGACATCAATAACTAACCCAAAAAACAGTGTAAGTGTAGGAATTTGTAGACAGCAATAACATAAATATTCTGCTAACATGACTAGTACAATTGAATTCCAGCCTCCATTTACTTCATATGGGAGAACCTATATCTAAATCCGTAATCCATGCTGAGGGATAAAGTGTAAAGAAGCTGAGAGAGCATAGTAAACTTTACATCTTCCTTGTATGTAGTCAGTTGCTGCCTACAAATCTGGAGCCTTCTACTTCCTAGCATTCTGACCTCATGAGCTGTGGTAATCCCTGTATGAATATAGATGACTCAGAACGACTACTTGCATTTCATATGCTCATGTCATTGCTCTGTAACCATACATTGAAATTTTTTTATGTTGTAGACCTTAAACCCAGGCTGAGAGTGAATCATAGCAGGATCACATTTCATTCATCCTTTTATTATCTCATGTGTCTGCGAGGACTAGACAATTGCAAGAAATTCTATTTTTTACATGCATTTTAACTGATTAATAAATAAAAACTATTAAAATTAAAAAATAAAAAATTATCAAAAATAAATCCATATATTCATTAGAAGAAGTGTGATAAATTGACTCAGCTATCCACCCCATAAGTATTTATTGTTAGAAAGAAGGATCTATGGTATTTTTTATTTTATCTAAACTAAACTTAATAACACACATTGTAAGGAATCATTTTAGTCTGTGTTCACACATTCCATTGCAGTAATTGATCATTTTATTAGTCTATGTTCACACATAGCATTTAATGGGCGTTTAATTAGCGCTGTTTTGCCGCAAATGGCACAATTTGCAATAAAATATCAATATTTTTCCTGCAATTCCATGAAATTTGTTGCAAAAATATCAGTATTTTACAGCGAAATTGTACGTTTGTGGCAAAATAGCACTAAATAATGGCAATTAAATGTGCATTAAATGCTGTGTGTGAACATAGCCTTGCTGCACCACTTCATTCATCGTTTAAGTGCCGCCAAGCCATTCTTTATTGCGCTAATGAAATGAAACTCCAACATGTGTGAACATTTTCTTAAAGTGACTGTACCACCAGGCCCAGGCTGAAGCACTGGAGGGTGCCGACCCACCCTTAGTGGGAGGAAACCCTAGGCCCTCTACGATAGGGATCCATTGATTCTAATGGAGTCATGTCATGGAGGGGCTGGAGTTTCTTCCCACTAAGGGTGGGTCAGCCCGCCTCCAGTGCTTCAGCCTGGGCCTGGTTCAGTCACTTTAAGCTATGTTCACACATAGCATTTAATTTGTGTGAATTATGAATTTGTGACGATGTTTTACCACAAATCGCGCAAATGTGGTAAGATAGCTTTATTTTGGCCATGCTATTTTACTGTGATTGCGCAATTCACTGCAAAATAGCGGAAAAATTGTGGTAAAAATTCTGAATTAACACTAGTTAAATGCCATGTGTGAACCCAATCAATTAAAACTCATTGAAAAATCTTTTCCCAACTACAGTCAACATTTAACAAATATGTAATTCAATATGCCTATTTATAGTGTAACAAGACGTTTTTGGTTTCCCATTGTCACTTTCTAAAAGCCATATTTTTATTTTTTTTAACATATGAGGGCTTTGATTTTTTGCAGGATAAGTTGTAGCTTTCATTGATCCCAAATATTATATTTTTTCAGATTAACTTCATTAATTAGGTTTTAACCCCTTCACGTCAGCAATACGTTTATAAACATCTCTGTATATCTACGTTCCTGACTTCAGGGGCTTGAGATGTGAGCAGTCCCTCACAAATCAGTGTGTCCGAAGCCGGAAATAATGACAGAAAGCTGCCTGTCATTAACCCCTTAAACGCTGCAATCTATAGCAATCGCCACGTTTAAGGAAGTTAGTGACATCTTAAGCACCTGTCACCGACTGATTGGGACCCCCTTGCTGCGGGGGTCCCGATCGCTTGTACTGATGGGCGGGAGTAAGCCACTTACCTTCGTCCTGTCGGATCGGCGATCTGTGCATAGTGTTTGCTCTCAGGCAGGCTCTGTGCACAGATTGCTGATAACACTGATCCCCCCCCCCAATAAAAGTTTAGAATACCTCTTTATAAAAATATGAAAAAAATTTAAAATAAACATATTACCTTTTGTAGCATACGGAATTGTACGACCTATTAAAATATAACATTATTGTTTCCGCATGGTAAACGGCATAAACGGGAAAAAAAACAGGATTGCTGATTGTTTTAACCCTTAGGGGTTCCCTCCTCGTGTATATAAGGCCATAGCGCCTGCATTTTTCCACCTAGAGACCCAAATGAGCCCTTATTTTTTGCGCAACTAATTGTACTTTGCTATGGCAGATGTAATTTTTGCCTAAAATGTGTCGGGAAACCAGAAAAAAATTATATGTGTGGTGAAATTGAAAAAAAAAAATGTTTTTTTTTTTATTTGGGGGGGGGGGGGGGGGTTGTTTTTACTCCGTTCGCCCTGGGGTAAAACTGACTCGTTATATATGTTCCTTAAGTTGTTACGATTACAACGATATGTAACATGTATAACTTTTATTTGATTTGATGGCTTGTAAAAAATTAAAACCTTTTAGAGAAAATATATGTTCCTTAAAATCGCTCCATTCCCAGGCTTATAGCGCTTTTATCCTTTGGTCTATGGGTCTGTGTGAGGTGTTATTTTTTGCGCCATGATGTGATCTTTCTATCGGTACCTTGATTGCGCATATATGACTTTTTGATCGCTTTTTATTACAATTATTCTGGATTTGATGCGACCAAAAATGCGCAATTTTGCACTTTGGGATTTTTTTGCGCTGACGCCGTTTACCGTGTGAGATCAGGAATGTGATTAATTAATAGTTCGGGCGATTACGCATGCGGCGATAGCAAACATGTTTGTTTATTAATTAATTAATTTATTTTTATTTATAAAATGGGGAAAGGGGGGTGATTCAGACTTTTATTAGGGGAGGGGATTTTGTGTTATTAAAAATACATTTTTCTTTTACTTTACACATATACTAGAAGCCCCCCTGGGGGACTTCTAGTATATGCACTCTGATCTCTCATAGAGATCCATGCAGTATAGTTATACTGCATGAATCCATGAGATCGGTGTTCTATTGCTTTTGGCTGCTGCAGCCAAAAGCAATAGAATGCCGAGCCGGGATCAGCGCCATTACGGCGCAGACCCCGGCCCGGGATGGATGCGGGGATCGCCCCCCCGCAATCGCGCCGCAGGGGGGCGATCCCCCCACTAGCCCACCAGGGATGGATATGAGCAAGTATTTAGAAGCAGCTGTCAACTTTGACAGCTGCTTCTAAGTACTTAATTAGCGGGCACGGCGATCGGACAGTGCCCACTAAACGTTCAGTAACGTCCTGGTGCAGCTATGGGTTAAAATTATATATAACATTTTTTTTTTATAGTGTCAAACATATCAAGTTTATTAGGAAGCAAGAGAAGCAAGTACAGCAATCAGTGGCCTACTTGGCCAACTTTTAGAAAACATGAAAAGTTACAAAAGCTACAAAACATAACAGAAATTCTAGGTACAGCGTCGTGCATGCATATAAAACAATAATAATAGATGTCATATGGAAAGGAGGAAGGGTGATCGGGGATCATATGGAAATATAATAGGAGACATCTGTAACATATGAGGAAGTAAACCAAGGGGACCAGGTCTTCTCGTAAAGGGCCACCACGTCTCCACGTATTGCCGCAATTTTTTCCGAAAGCATAATGTCGTTAACTCTAGCTATAACTTTATCCAGAGACAAATGCATTTGTTTCCAACTAGCGGCCACATGGATACGTGCTGCCAAAAGGATAAACTGCGATAATTTAAACATTTGGTTCGACATTTTGGATGGCCTAATGCCAAAGAGACACGCTTGTGGAGTCACTGGGTAACTGTGTCCAATGATATCTGAAATCAACCTAGTTACAGATATCCAGAATGTATGGGCTATTGGGCATGACCACCAGATATGATGCATGGTGCCATCAGCTATGCACCCCCTAAAGCACAGTGGGGAGACATCTGGGTAAATAACGTGGAGCCTAGCAGGAACATAGTACGCTCTATGCAAGATCTTAAGCGCAGTCTCCGTCAGGGAGACCTGCATGCTACCCCTACTAAGAGTTTCACTACTTGTTTTCCACTGGATAGGGGATAGAGATATATGGAGATCAGCTTCCCACAGTGCCATATAGGGCAGCTTGACCTCTGGTGGCAGGTGATTAAGCATAGAATAGAGAAGGGATAGCATACCCGTCCTAGAAGGGGTATAAAGCGCATGCCGTTCAAAATCTGTCATCAGGATCTCTGTAGAACTAGGCAAAATATCACTAAAATACGAGAAGACCTGGTTAGCCCTAAACAGTTCAGAAGAAGGCATGTGGGAGTGAGCCACAAATGCCTCCCTCGTGTACAAACGTTTTCTTGCCAGAAAGTCGTGGAGCCTAGAGAACTTATTTTTTATCCACCACTGGAACATAAGGGGAGACAGACCAGGGGGAAAGGAAGGGTTCCCAAACAGGGGTAATAAGGGCGAGACTGGGGACTGCAGATTTTTCTTGAACCGGACCCTGCGCCATAGTGCCAATGAATGTAAGACAATTTGGGCCGAGGCGTGAAGCTGAGGGAGAGTTGGCAGAGGGGACCACATGAGGGCTGGCAATGAGTAGGGGGCTATTAGATCAGTTTCCAGTTGGGCCCATTGAGGCCGACCCTCATTTGCATTAATGAGCATTAATTGTGCTAACCTTGCTGCCAAATAATAGTTGTAGAGATGAGGAACCGACAGACCTCCAGACCTCTTATGTACATGCATGACCTTAGCAGCAATGCGAGGCTTACGGCCATTCCAAATAAAGCGAAAGATATCTTTTTGAAGGCCCGTCCGGTCCAGGCGGACCAGGGGGATCGGTAGACACCTGAAATAATATAATACCCTGGGCAGAATGACCATCCTCACCGCATTCACCCTGCCAAGCCATGAAAGATGAGTCCGGTTCCATTTGTGGAGGTCTGTCCTTACAGCAGAGAAAAGAGAGGGATAGTTAGCAGCATATAGGTTAGATAAAGAGTTGGTAAGTTTTATTCCTAGGTAGGGAAGTGACCGAGAGGAGGGTTGAAAGCCAAAGTTCAAAGAAATAAGTTTTTGTTGGGACAGGGGAACGTTGCAATAGAGAGTTCCAGATTTGGCTTGATTGATACGAAGCCCTGAAACCCTTTCAAAATCAGCCAGAGTACTGAACAGGTTTGGGAGGGAGATTAAGGGTTGGGTCAGAGTGAGTAGAGAGTCATCTGCAAATAAATGCAACTTATAGGTATGGGAGGCAATATCAACCCCTCTAATGTCTGGGTTAATGCGGATGGCACTCGCCAGTGCCCCTCCCAATGGAAATAGGGGTAGCAGAAGAGGAGGGGAGTTTAAGAAACGCTGAAGGCGTGGAGTACAGTAAACGTAAAATATGAACAAACGACCCTCCAAACCCCATGCGACTCAACACCCCGAAGAGGAAGGCCCAGGACAAGCTATCAAACGCCTTTTCTATATCAAGCGCCAATAACATTAATGGTGTTGTGGAGGCGTTGGACCAGTTAATAATATCTAGAACTTTACGAATGTTGTCCGGGGCCTGCCTCCCGGGATGAACCCCACCTGATCACTACAGTTTAATTGGTGAAGGAGAGGTTTAAGGCAGGAAGAAAGGATAGAAGTAAGTATTTTAGCATTAGGATTTATTAGGGAGATGGGTCTATAGTTAGTGGATAGTGTGGGGTCCTTGGGTTTGGGAATGAGGGTAATCATAGCATCCAAAAATTCAGAGGGAACAGACTGGCGATCAGGGAGAGAGTTGTAGAATAAAGTTAGGGGGCGAACAACATGGAGAAGGAATTTTTTATAGTACATTGCTGAGAACCCGTCAGGGCCAGGTGCTTTGCCTAATTTGAGGCGACGGATCACCTCTGTTACTTCCTCCTCCGTGATAGGACGATTAAGAAGGGATTGTTCTTCGGAGGATATTGAGGGAAGGGGGAGGGAGTCAAGAAATTGCATAATTTTGGGGTCAGAAGAAGAGATGGGGTTAGCATAGAGAGAAGAATAGAAAGAATGGAAAGTACGGTAAATGCGGTCAGGATGAGACGTACAGAGCCCCGGGCGTACCTGAAGTTTATGCACACAGTTTATCTTCTGTTTCTGGGTTAACATTCTAGCCAAGAGTCTATCCGGTTTATTAGCCCATTTATAGTACGTAGCTTGCGTCCAGCGTACCGCCTTTTCCGTCCTGTGGGTGAGAACTGCATCAAGCTGTAGCTTAACATCAGTCATAGCTTTAGCTAAATAAATATTAGGGTTGCGTTGGTGTGCAATAGATAGTCTCAAAAGCTTATTTTCTAATGCGGCCTGGGCCCTGTTGCGGTCCCTCTTTACCCCAGTAGCTAGGGAAATCAGTCTACCCCTCATATATGCTTTATGGGCCAGCCAAACCCAACAAGGGTCAGACGATGACACAGCATTGGCTTGGAAATATGACATAAGATCGCCCTGAAGCTGTTGGCGTGACCGAGGGTTCGTCAGAAAGGATTCATTGAGCCTCCATTTAAAGGGCGTAGATAATTTGCCTACAAAGTCAAATTCAGCCAACACTATGTCATGATCCGACCAAACAGAAAGAAAGAACATGTCTAGCATATAGGAGCGCAGGGAGTGTGGATGTGGAAGTTAAGACCCAGTCAATCCTGGTATAATGATGATGGGTAGGTGAAAAATAAGTGTAACCTCTAGCAGTACCATTATGTTCCCTCCACACATCCGCCACCCCTAAATTAGAGAAGGATGAGGCCAAAAGACGCTGCTGGGCACCAGTACGGCGCAGAGGAGCGTCGTTGGACCTGTCCAATTTACCGTTGTAAACCATATTAAAGTCACCAGCCCAGATCAGGAAATCATACTGTAAATCAGAAATAAGTGTACACATGCTCGTAAAGAAGGTTAGCGGATCATGGGTAGGGGCATACGAGTTAACCAAATAGAGTTGCTTTCCATATACCTCACCCATCAGTACCAGAAATCGACCCTCAGGGTCTATGATTTCTTTTTGCAAGGTAAAGGGAAAAGAATTACGGAGAAGGAACATGACTCCCCTGGTCTTAGTAAGATACGGGGCTATGTGGATCTTAGAGTACTGAGGGTGGAAGTACTTAGGAAAGGAGTGAGGTGTAAAATGGCATTCCTGGAGAGCTATGACATCAGGGGCATGCTTGAGGTAGTCCCGGAATGCCTTTTTACGCTTAACCGGGGAATTAAATCCCCTCACATTGTGGGAGAGTACTCTACACATGCAATGGGTTGAGGAAAGTGCAAAAAGGTAGTGCTAGTCGACTGACGCAGCCGGCTCTTCGGCTTATAGTTGCAGGATTCCAGTTCATCCGCGGACACTGAACAGATATAAGACACGACACTGTACAAACAAAGGCAAACATAACATAAGAAAACAGACGAAGAACAGAACTAAGAAAGAAACTTGTAAACAAAAAACCAAGATATACCAGAAGGGCTGGGAATCCGGAGATTGACCAACCGAATCCAGACATACCCAAGGGTATGGTAGGCAACATGGTTAACCGACTGTGACCGGCTAATGCACCGATCACCACCAAAACTGGGTTAGGCAAATAGAATGTACAGTAGGAACCTCATAACCGTAACATATTGAGGAAGGCTCAGGTAGATGCAGCGTCCTCGCCCACTTGGGCAGTTAGTCTTCTGGAAGGCGCCTTCACTGTGGACCAGGAACGCATGGGTCGTTGTTGTCTCTGTGGTAATGGAGGCGGGTCCGAGTCGTCACACAGTATGTCCTCCTTCGTCAGCGCTTCGCGCGCGTCATGCAGTGTTCGCACCATATAATTGTGATTGTTAATTGTAAAATTCTGAGAAAAAGGAAAGCCCCAGCGATATTTCACATTATTTTTAATCAGCGCCATGGTGATAGGGCGTAATTGGCGTCTTCTTTCCAGAGTGGAGGGGGCCAGGTCTGTGTAAAGTCGCACCGTGGCAGGGAGGCCTGGTAAAGGGTCAAGATTCCTGGCTGCTGCCATGATAGGGTCCCTTTGCTCCGGGTAGTGCAGCTTTAGGATTACATCCCGTGGGACATCAGCATTGCGTGGTTTATTGAGAGGCCTGTGGATCCTATCTAGCCTCAGCAATTCAGGCAGGGAGGAGGGGAGCAGCGACTGGAACAAAGCAGTTACAGTACCTTTAAGATCGGTGTACGTTTCGGGCAAACCCCGTATACGGATGTTCGCCCGGCGGGACCGGTTTTCAAGGTCCTCCAATTTTAGTTCCATAAGGCTCAGGCGCTCATTGTATTCATTAAAGTCCAGGTGGTCTGCCTCTAGGGTGTCAGCAATTTCATCTATCTTATGTTCTGCATCGGAGACCCTCTGGCCCAATTCCTGGACCTGTGTGGTAAACTCAGCGAGGACTTTCCGCAGTTCTTGCCTGAAAAGCTGTTTGATGGACCGGAACAGCGTCGGTGCATCCAGAGGGTCTGAAGAGTTCTCCTCGCCGTCCCCCTCCTCCGAGGCCCACAGCGTGTCCAAGATGGCGCTCGCTCCCTCCTGTGAGGCCTGCATGGTCCTGAAGATGTTGGGAATTGACTGTGATAATCGTTGCGGTAAGGGTTCCTTTGTCTTCTTGCTCTTTCTAGACATGTTCCCCAGTCGGTGGGAACGGGTGTGAAGCTTAGGAGCCGTGAAGCGGCGCTGAAGATAACCGGGTTAGTCACAGACGGAGCGGAGCTCACATGAGGTGCGTCCTCACCGTCGAGCTTTGCGCATGCGCCCCTAACATTTTTTTTTTTTAAGACATCAAAATTTTTCTTTTACACCAATATGATAGTAATAAAAACTAGAGATCATGGCGCAATAAAATGACACCCCAACCAGCCCTGTAGGGGGAAAAAATAAAAGCACTATGGCTCTTAGAAGGCGGGGAGGAACATTGCATTGATTTGACCCGGACATTCGGGCACCAATGACCTCAGTCATGAAGGGGTTACATTTAGATTGGCAAAAGAATAGCAATATGGATTTCTTAAGCAGAGCAAAATAATAATAGATAGGGTCATTATAAATGCAGTTATACCAGTTATAATATTTTTCCTCATAAAAAGTGGTAACGGAAAAACATCGATTTTTTTTTTTGTTGGATTTTTTGTACAATTTTTTTGTTATGATTTCCACAAGGACTTAGACATGTAAATGTTTGACTGTTTACTTAATTCAGCACACTACCTATATAGTGCAGTATATTATGCCTGTTGGCTATCCCACTAGGCCCTGAAAAAAAGAGTTCAAACATGGCAGATCTGGGAACCTTCATTGGTTCCTCTGGTGCCAACTAGAAACTCATTAACAGTCTGAAACCACATCAGACCCTACACATGAAACCACGTAGATGCCCTATTGCTATTTACCACAGTTTCTAAGAATTAAACAGTTTCCCTGACTTGGCTTTTAGAGCAAGAGCCAGGCTACTGCTAAGTCACCAAGCTCCCATTAAACACAGTATGGGACTCTCATGCCTTGCTTTACCTGCCTCACCATAAAAACATGTATCAATAAAGCCCTTTAGTGACTGCCACATTAATGCATAATAAGAGGCCACTAAATCCATTGCTATGAATGTCAGTGATGATTGTAGCACCCTCAATCAGTTCCTACTTATCTTCCATTAATAGAAGATGGGAAATCTCTGGGATTTAAAGGGTTTTTTTTTTTACCTCACAAAAATGTAAGAGTGCCTACCCATCTGTTTAAACATATGCTAGTATAAAACGTGGCTTTGATTTGCCATAAATTTATGATTGGGGTGGATAGACGGAGCTGTGTTGTGATGCCACATTGGTTTTTACTATGTACAAATAAAGTTAGATGGGAGAGCCGTGGGTTTATTTTCCAGTTAGTGAAATCATTTGTACGGCATTGGGATTGATAGCTGTTCTTAGTGTTTATGTACCAGAACATTTGCAAGTACAGTTGGGTTAAATTAATTTCTTATATGCCAGTGGCAGGGGAGGCTTACATTATATCACTATTGGGGCTCTGAGCTGAATGTTTTCTGAACATATGCATTCCCATAGCATTGATTGCATTATAAATATCCTCCTGTTATATGCTGACTTCTTATTGTTAGATCATCATGACTTTTTATGTCTTTGGGCGACATGTAACAACACAAAAAGGCGTACTTTTTTGCGGAAAGTGGCAATTTGCGAATATTTTATTCGCAAATGGCCGTTTTGTGAATAAAATATTCGCAAATTGCCACTTTCTGCCAGGTGCGCCGGGGGGGGGGGGGGGGGGGGGGGGGGGGGGGGGGGCGGTTAGGGGTTGTGTAGGGGGCGGAACGGGGGGCGCGGACCATGTGTTATGTGCTGACCTCTAAGAGGTGCTGTTTCTCCCTGTCCTATCCTCTCTGGTCTTTTCTCTTGCACACACTTATCCCCACCACTCACAGGAGGATACACAAAGTCCCCTGTAGGAGGAGTTACATGGTGGAAGAAGTGCAGTTTAGTCTTACTTAGTTTTTCAGTGAGAGAGGACACAAAAACAAGACAGTCTCTGCTGAAGTTAAGCCAGGGCCTGGCTTTTGCCAGGACCCTGTCAGGGACACCAAGTGCGTTCACACTAGGTATCCAGTGTGGAGAGTGCAGGAGAGTCCTTTCAGACCTTTTCCATTATGCAGTGCTAAGCTACAAGTAGGGGAGAGCGGCCACTAAGGAAAACCCTAATCCACGCCAGGATCGTGTCTAAACAGTGCAGGACTGACTCCTGAAGAAAGCGGAGTTGACCCCAGTAGGACAAAGCTACCGTCAAGAAAAGGTCTACGTATCCCACTGCGCAGTGCAGGTAACTGGGAAATTTCGGACACCTAGCTACACCCAGATAACCACAGCTGGGGCTCATGCCATTCACCTAGGACGGGTTCTACAACACTAGGGGGCAGAAGGGCAGTCAGACATTGTCTAAACGTGGGTATGAGTATTACTTCACTACAGATATCTACTATAGTTCCGGTAGAGTACAAAGGCTACATTAGGCATAGGGCTCCTTTGTCAGCAGAGAGTCCTGTGTCAGACTGAAAAGAAACCATCATTTCCTGCAGGACATACAGCAGCTGATAAGTATGGGAAGACATGAGATTTTTAAATAGAAGAAAATTACAAATCTATATAATTTTCTGAAACCAGTTGATTTGAAAGAAAAAGATTTTCGCTAGATAACCCCTTTAAGAATTTGGCTGGTTATCTATCCTTTGAAGGAATTAATATCCCACACTAACGACCGCAAATAATACACATGCTCATTATTTTAATTGTCCTAGGAATTACCACCGATTTTTCATAGACTTTACATAACACATTTTTAAATAAAATTAAAACAAACCTGTTGGTTTTTATATCTATTACAATTATTCTTTTTTATAACTCCAGGTTTTATTAGTGTGTGCACATAGCCTTAATGTGGAGCTTTTTTCTATAAGGTTTTTGGTAGATAAGTATCAGGCTTGCCACATTCCAAAACATTTATCTGTAAATTGTACCTACTTACATTGTCACTGATAGAAGCAGGGATATATGACAGATAAGGTATAGGTTCACTCCACTGTTTCTGTATTTCCCACCAGAGTATGTGGCATTCCCCTTCAGGGCTACACTAAAAAAAAGGAGGAAGGGGAAAGGGTTTTTTTTCTAAGTAAAACACTAAAACCAAGCTTAAAGACTATTATAAGCCCAAAGAATCATTCCCTGCTGTACCATATTACAGACCTAAGATATGCTCCTGCAAATGAAACAGTTTTTTCACAATATATAGTATTCAACAGAACATATATACAAGGAACAAAGCTGTATTTATGAATCATCCATTGCTACTAAAACTTTAAACCAGTCTAAGGCCGGGTTCACACACAGTATATTTGAGGCAGTATTTGGTCCTCATATCAGGTCCTCATAGCAACCGGACCAGGTGTGGATTAAAAACACAGAAAGGCTCTGTCCACATAATGTTGAAATTGAGTGGATGGCCGCCATATAACGGTAAATAACTGCCATTATTTCAATACCACAGCCGTTGTTTTAAAATAACAGCAAATATTTGCCATTAAATGATGGCCATCCACTCAATTACAACAATATGTGGATAAATGGCGGCCATCCACTCAATTACAACAATATGTGGACAGAGCCTTTCTGTGTTTTCAATCCACTCCTGGTTTTGGTTGCCCTGAGGACCTGACATGAGGACCAAATACTGCCTGAAATATTTCAGTCAGTATTGTGGTCCTCATATTGCAACCAAAACCAGGAGTGGATTAAAAACATAGAAAGGCTCTGTCCACATAATGTTGAAATTGAGTGGATGGCCGCCATATAAAGGTAAAAAACTGCTATTATTTCAATACAACGGCCGTTGTTTTAAAATAACAGCAAATATTTGCCATTAAATGGCGGCCATCCACTCAATTTCAACATTGTGTGAACAGATCCTTTCTGTGTTTTCAATCCACTCCTGGTTTTGGTTGCTATGAGGATCAAAATACTGACTGAAATATACTGTGTGTGAACCCAGCTAATGGTGCGTTCACACAGACAGATTATCTGACAGATTCTTGAAGCCAAAGCCAAGAATGGATTTAAAAAGAGGAGAAATCTCAGTCTTTCCTTTATGACCTGTTCTCTGTTTACAGTCTGTTCCTGGCCTTGGCCTTAAAAATTTGTCAAATAAATTTGTCAGTGTAAACGCATCGTCAGACTAAAGCCCCTATTACTTGGGGCAACGGAGAGGAGCAAACGAGCGCTGTCAGCTATTACACTCGTCGGCAGTCAGCGGGTGAGTAAAGGGGGGGGGCACAGGGAGCTGCGGGGGGGCTGCCTGGGTGATCGCTAGATCGTCCAGGCAGCCCATAGCAGGTAGCAGCGGTCTACTGCCGCCGATCCTATTCCATGGGGTGACAGCAGCAGATCGTTGCTACATTATGCTGCGTTTACACAGACAGGTTTATCTGACAGATCTTTGAAGCCAAAGCCAGGAACAGACTGTAAACAGAGAATGGGTCATATTGGAAATCCTGAGATTTCTCCTCTTTTCAAATCAATTCCTGGCTTTAGCTTCCAAAATCTGTCAGATAAATCTCTCTCATGTCATGTCATCTGACCGTTGTCTGCTATTACACAAGACGATGATCGGCCGTAACAGCCGATAAACGTTTTGTGTAATAGGGCCTTAAGGGTGCCTTTACATAGAGAGATTTATCTGACAGATCATTGGAGCCAATAAATAGAGAACAGGTCATAAAGAAAAGACTGAGATTCTCATCTTTTCAAATCCATTACTGGCTTTGGCTTCAACAATCTGCCAGATACAGGGCCGGCCTTAGGGGTGTGCGAGCAGTGCGGCTGCACAGGGCGCTTTGCACTCCCAGCAGGAAGGGGGCACTACCTGTTTCCCCCTGAGGCCATATAACGCAGGCACAGCAGTGTTGCTGAGTGTCAGCAAGGAGAAGCCTCCTCTCCCCCAGACATGTGACTGCAGCCTGGCCCCCTCCCCCGCCCCCCACAGCGTCTCCCGACTCATAGATGCCCCGCCCCCTCTCCCTCCGGACGGAGACATCAGCATTGTGATCCTCCGCTCTACCTCCTCCACCTCCTCCTCATGGGCAGAGACATCCTCCACTGATCCTTCTGTGTGAGTATATGTATGTGTCTGTGTGTATGTCTGTGTGTTAGTGGAGTGTGTGTTAGTGCTGTGTGGTGTGTGTGTGTGGAATACAACAACTCCCAGCATGCTCCTGTGTGGTGTGTGTGGAATACAACTCCCAGCATGCTCCTGTGTGGTGTGTGTGGAATACAACAACTCCCAGCATGCTCCTGTGTGGTGTGTGTGGAATACAACAACTCCCAGCATGCTCATATGTGGCTGTGTGTGGAATACAACAACAACAACTCCCAGCATGCTCTTGTGTGGTGTGTGTGTGGAATACAACAACAACTCCCAGCATGCTCCTGTGGGGTGTGTGTGGAATACAACAACTCCCAGCATGCTCCTGTGTGGTGTGTGTGGAATACAACAACTCCCAGCATGCTCCTGTGTTGGTGTGTGTGGAATACAACAACTCCCAGCATGCTCCTGTGTGGTGTGTGTGTGTGTGTGTGGAATACAACAACTCCCAGCATGCTCCTGTGTGGTGTGTGTGTGGAATACAACAACTCCCAGCATGCTCCTGTGTGGTGTGTGTGTGTGGAATACAACTACTCCCAGCATGCTGCTGTGTGGTGTGTGTGGAATACAACAACTCCCAGCATGCTCATATGTGGCTGTGTGTGGAATACAACAACAACTCCCAGCATGCTCCTGTGTGGTGTGTGTGGAATACAACAACTCCCAGCATGCTCCTGTGGGGTGTGTGTGGAATACAACAACAACTCCCAGCATGCTCCTGTGTGGTGTGTGTGGAATACAACTACTCCCAGCATGCTCATGTGTTGGTGTGTGTGGAATACAACAACTCCCAGCATGCTCATATGTGGCTGTGTGTGGAATACAACAACTCCCAGCATGCTCCTGTGTGGTGTGTGTGGAATACAACAACTCCCAGCATGCTCCTGTGTGGCTGTGTGTGTCTGTGTAAGCAGTACAAGTGTGTCTGTATGTGAATATGTGACTGTATCTGTGTGTAAGCAGTACAAGTGTGTCTGTATGTGAATATGTGACTGTATCTGTTTGTGTAAGCAGTATATACAGTGTTTGTCTCCAAGAGATAGGCTTGGGATGGGCTACAATCAGCCGGGAGGGGGGCGCCAAAAGAATATTCTGCACAGGGCGCCATCTAACCTAAGGCCGACCCTGGCCAGATAAATCTGTGTGTAAAGGCACCCTTAAAAGGCTGGGGTCTCCTGCATTATTTTCTGCATTTCTTTGCATTTCCAGAAACAAATCCAGTAGAAAGCAGGTATACAAGTCCTTTTTGTACATTCCCATTTCTTTTGACTCCTCTTTTGTTTCGGGCTCAAAAAATTTAATGAAACTGCCCCAAATAAAGCAGCAATCTTCCAAAAAACACTGTGACACCTGCATAAGAGTGAATTGTCTTTTTATTAACTATTACCAACTTCTGCACTATTAAAAGGAAGATGAAAGCACCGTGGGGTCTGGTGAACCCAACCCTTGTTGGCTGGTAACTAGTAAACTTTGTCCTACTTGAGAGAACTGGCAATAGCTAGTGTTCTGTCAGGAGTTGCATGCATTCCATACATCCCGAGCAGCAGTCAGAATCCCCTGCCCATGTTCACTGCCAGATTCCTCCTAGTCTGGCTGACATTACTGGCAATGTGCAACTGCAATTTCTAAATAGCAGAGCTTGTCCAAAGCAGCAGGCATGAAATACTACCAGACAAATACAAGCCTATCTGGGGGACAAGAAATGTTTATATCAGCATTGGCACAAACATTATATATTTTAATTGAGGTTAAATATTCTATGTAACATAGAAAAGTTGCATGTAAGGCTGGGTTCACACTGCGTTTTTGCAGTACCTATAATGGATCCGTTTTTAAGCGGTTACTTTTAACATACACAAAAATGTGCTCAACCACATTTTTTCTGTATGCTAAAAAATAAAAACAGATCCAATGGAAAATCAGATCCAAACAAATGCACACAATTTAATCCATTTTTGCATCTGTTCCCCCCCCCCCCCCCATAAAACAGATATGTTAAACAGACTCCAGAAACACTGTGTGGCCCTACCCTAACAGGGACAGTCGTACTCTTTAGTGCAGCAGTGGGGAACCTTTGGCCCGCGGGCCGAATCCGGCCCTTTAGACCTCCCGATGCGGCCCGCAGCTCCCCTGTGATGTGCGCGTCGCTCTGTTGGGGCAGGAGAGGACACTTCCTTCCTTCTCCTACAGGCTGCAATATGACGTCCTTTCAATGCGCGCCGTCTGCAGGAGAAGACAGGCACAGGCTAGAGGGGAGAGAACAAGACCTGGGCAGCGTGGAAGCGGAGGAAAGGTGAGTGGGATGTTTATTTTTTTTTATTTGGGACAGGCACTGGGGGTTAAATTGGCTACCAGGGACATGACTGGGGGGTTAACAAGGCTACCAGAGACATGACTGGGGGGCTTAACTAGGCTACCAGGGACATGACTGGGGGGTTAACAAGGCTACCAGGGACATGACTGGGGGGCTTAACTAGGCTACCAGGGACATGACTGGGGGGTTAACAAGGCTACCAGGGACATGACTGGGGGGCTTAACTAGGCTACCAGGGACATGACTGGGGGGTTAACAAGGCTACCAGGGACATGACTGGGGGGCTTAACTAGGCTACCAGGGACATGACTGGGGGGTTAACAAGGCTACCAGGGACATGACTGGGGGGCTTAACTAGGCTACCAGGGACATGACTGGGGGGTTAACAAGGCTACCAGGGACATGACTGGGGGGCTTAACTAGGCTACCAGGGACATGACTGGGGGGTTAACAAGGCTACCAGGGACATGACTGGGGGGCTTAACTAGGCTACCAGGGACATGACTGGGGGATTAACAAGGCTACCAGGGACATGATTGGGGGGCTTAACTAGGCTACCAGGGACATGACTGGGGGGTTAACAAGGCTACCAGGGACATGACTGGGGGGCTTAACTAGGCTACCAGGGACATGACTGGGGGGTTAACAAGGCTACCAGGGACATCACTGGCCCTTGACATGGAAAAGGTTCCCCACCCCTGCTTTAGTGGAACTGTACATGGTACTTTCAGGGCAATTACCATTGCCAGGGTGCCTTCACACGTTCCGACTCGCAGCTTATTTTCCGCAGAAAATCCACATGGTACAAATAAACGCACATAATACGCTGCTGTGTAAATACATTGCCGTTGAGTTACATAGTAATCATTATCGCAGCGGATTTCATTGCAATAAACTCGCAGCATGAAATCTGCTGCGAGTCGGTACGTGTGAAGGCACCCTTAAGCGGACATGTCTCCAGCTTTTTAAATGCCTAAACTAAAGGCAGCATACAATAAGACTTCCTACCCCAAATCTATAGATGACACTCTTATTAAAATCCAGGGCTTTAGTGCTGAACTGTGTTGAGCTTTTTCAGGCCAGGGAAACACCACGTGGGTTTTATTCCCTAATTTGCATATTATTTCAAATGCTTCTATCTCAGCATTGGAGCACCAGATTGCATGAGTGGCATGTATGGATTCAAGGTAAGAAGCCTTATTAGATAGCACCTTTAAGGTAGTTTAGGCAATAAAAAGCTTAAAGGGAATGTGCCATCAGAAAATGACATACTGTTTAATATTTTTATGTTAAACATTTAAAAAAAAAGAATTTGGTGCAATTTTTTTTTTTTTTCAATTTTTTCTATCTATATTATAAAATAATCCTGATATCTTGCAGTTTTCATTCTAACCACTGGGACTAAAACTAAAATGAGACTTCCCGCTGTGTCCGTGGTGATAACAGGAGTCTGCTGTAAAGTGATCTGTACAGCATTACAGCGACATGTGACACCAGTAGATGGAGAAGACAATAACAGCTCCCTGTGGAATGACCTCTTCAAAGGTCATAGAACGCACTCAGTAATGTTTCACATTCACCTCAAGGGGACAGAGTCTGTCTATTGTGGTCTGTGTGTCCATGAGTCTTGCTGTAAAGCATGTCACTAAATGCTGTTAAGAATGGGCCAGGCAAGATGGCAGCCCCAAAACAATGAATAAGTAAAAAAAAAAAAATTGTACCGTCAGAGTCGCAGTTTGTGTCTCTCATGTAACAGTGCCTTTGTCAGGGCTCAGCAGCTCCCCGCACTAAAAGAGGGGCCGGCCCTCTGGTAATACCGACGGCATCCCTAGCTACCAGGCGGCCGTGACGGCTATGTTTGAATGTTGCTGCAGCTGGCGCTTCAATGCTCCTAGCCGAGCTGCTTAGGTTACATTTGAATGATGCTTACTGGCGGTTGACGCCATCAGTTTGCTTCTGTACATGCTGGAGTCTCAGTCCCTAATAATGTCCTGGGACTCCAGCCTCTATAAAACCACTCCCCTCACTAATTCCTTTGCCTGCAATAGAGTCTAGTTTACTAGTGTTTCTTGACCTAGCATTTCCCTGCATTGTGTTCTGACTTTCTGGCTTTTGACTTCTCTTTAGATCACAATTTTGTGCTGCTAGCTTGTTTCTGTCTCAAACCCCGACCCTGATTTATTGTGTTGTGTCTGTCTTGTCTGTGTTCACACTTATAAAGGATTAGGGACCGTCACCAGTTGTCCGCTGCCACCTAGGGTTGTTGAGGCAAATAAGTAAGGACAGCGGGTCAGGTGCCAGCGTCAGGGCTACTCCTGCCCTTTGTTGTTCTGTTCCGTATCCTAACAGCTTTATTCAAGCAACCTGCATTACAAAGCCATCCTTGCTCTGAAATACCATTTTTAGAAATATAGCAATTATGGACACGCATTACAGGCATACATTGTAAATACAGTAGAAATTTTTGTTGCCACATTTTTTTCTGTTTTGGTCAGCAGTTTTATGTTCAGATTTTTGGCTGCCCTATGGGCAAGAAATTTTATTCCTGCTAGGCAACCTTTACATGTCCTATTGAGAGGAAGTTTTCTTGTATCATCCCAATAATTTGTTCTACCGCCATATTGCTTGGTATGGGAGGTACATAAACGACCTCCTCCTAATCTGAAATGGTACTTCGGAGGAGGCTTTTAATTCTGTACAGCTTATTAATACCAACAATATGAACCTAAATTTCACATATCATTTTGACACCCCCAAAAATGTATTTTCTTAATATTTTGCTTAGTTTCAAGGATGGCAAGATTTATACATCACTGTATAGGAAGCCAAGTGCAGGAAATGGCCTTTTACATGCCACTTACGAAGAATGTTATTAGTAATTTACCTATTGGAGAGTTTATTAGGATTAGTCGTAGCTGCTCGACTCTAATCTAATATAATGCTATAGGTTTGGCTCTTGAGAACCGACTCAAAGCAAGAGGTTATTCTGTGGATGTCATTACCAGAGCTAGAGTGGTTGCTGGAAACCTTACTAGACAATACCATCTTCTGGGTAGGAATATGGGCGGTTCCCGATCTTCCCATATGAATAGAGGTGGACAACTGTTTTCTTCACACCATATAGTTCACAATTCAGGGATATACACAACATCATTATGAAGTACAGGGCTGTATTTACCACTAGGCACCCGTGGTCCGGTGCCTAGGGCAGCACCTTGCAGGGGGGCAAGGGGAAAGAAATAACTTTTTTTTGTTGTTGTTATTTTTTTAGTCTCCCACCTCCTGTTCAGACTTGCCAGTAAAACTGGTTCCTTTTTGAGTGGTGAGGGGGTGGGGGGGTTATGGTGGAATTGTTCAGGTCTGGAGCTATTACTTACCAAATCTAACAATCCTGAGGTGAGAAATCCATCAGACAACTGCATACAGCTCTATGTGTAGGGAAATGCATGTGGCCAAAACCACCATCCCCCATGCTCCCAATGATGGGGTGTCTTCAGGTTTAGTGCCTAGGGCAGCAGCAGCTGTTAATACGGCCTTAATGAAGTATATACCATTATCATAGCATGAAGAGACTTGTGAAACCAATTTGTCTAAGGCTATGTTTCCACACAGTATTTTTGCTCAGTATTTTGCAACCAAAACCAGGAGTGGATTGAAAACACAGAAAGGCTATGTGCACACACTGTTGAAATTGAGTGGATAGTGGTCATATAATGTTAGATAACTGCATTTTTCTTAAAACAACGTCAGTTTTGTTTTGAAATAATGGCAGTTATTTGCCATTAAATGGCGGCCATCCACTTAATTTAAACAGTATGTGAACATAGCCTTTCTGTGTTTTCAATCCACTCCTGCGTTTGGTTGCAGAATACTGAGCAAAAATACTTTGTGGGAACATAGCCTAAGGGCCCTATTCCACCGGACGATTATCGTTCAGATTATCTTTAAATCGTTCGAATCTAAACGATAATTGTTCAGTTGAAATGCAGTTAACGATTAACAACCGAACGAGAAATCGTTGATCGCTTTATAAGACCTGGACCTATTTTTATCGTTGCTCGTTCGCAAAACGTTCGCATTGAATAAGACATTGTTTGGTCGTTCACAATAGATACAAACGCAATAGCAAATAAAAACTATCGCAATTACGATCATAAGTAACGATTATCGTTCCATGGAAATGAGTGAACGTTTTCAGGTCTTTCGCAATAGCGGTTGTTTGAGATCGTTAACGATTATGCAAACGATAATCGTCCGATGGAATAGGGCCCTAAGGCTAAATATAGAGTGGATTGAAAACACAGAAACGCTATGTTCACAAACTGTGCACCGTTTTAAACAGGAGGAATACTAAACAAAAGAGAGGCAAGGGTAGTGGTGCCTCATGTATTACCACGCGAGAAACAAAGTGAAATAAGCAGAATGCTCATCTTGAAGCCCCTTGGGCTTGATACATATCACCCCCCTGGATAGGCAGGGTCCTTAAAAGTAGTAAGCGTCACCCACTGGCTAGAGAGATAAGGTCAAAGGACAAAGGCCTGCCAAAGCCGACAGTACCGTGACTGGGATACTCCCAGGAAGGGGCCAGTGACGTGCAAGAAAAAAAAAAAAAAGGACACTGTACTTTCAATTGTTAGCGCTGCTTCAAATATCCAGAGGACCACACGTAAATTGGCATAAATAAAAATATATTCTATAGTCTACATTTGTGCTTTTAGAATACATTTTTATTTATGCCAATTTACATGTGGTCTTCTGGATGTCGGGCAGTGCTGACAATTGGAAGTACTGTTTCTTATGTTACTGACTCGGACCCCTGACCCATTGTGCTCCATTGTGTGCTATGAGTTCACCCGTGCGCGCCCGCATCACAACTCAGCAGCGCTAAAGATCATCTGGCCGCTACTGCAGTACCAACCGGCATGAGCTTTTCTGGGACCGGCCGTTCCGTTCCATAGCCTATGGCTGTAGTTGTGCTTCTCCTGGCCCCCCATCTGTATAGCAGCTGGGAGCTGTGGGGTACATGGTCTGCTACACAATGTATCACTAGGAGACAAAGATGTGTCAGATAACAGCAGCCAATCACAGGGCAGCTTTTATTTCTCACAATATTCTGCTGTGACTGGTTAATATCTGTCGGACACACAACTGTGTCCGATTTTTGTGTGGACAGATGAATGAATCTAGGCCAGTGCTCCAGATCGCTGGCGCCACACACGTCAGGCTCTGCCCACAGCCAACATGGCGGCGGCATCCTGTTACGTCTCCACAGCACAGCTACAAAGCCTGCTCTCTCCCACCCAGTCCGCCGCCGCCTGACTCAGCTGTGTGATTCATACACGTCTATGAGTAAGGGATCGCTCACAGGGCATTGTCAGATTTCCAGTCAACACAAACCCTACTTGGGCCGGCGTAAATAAGCCGCGTGCTCTACGGCTCGGGCCCCCGGGCTTTAGAGCCCATCAGCTTCCCATGATAACCGACTAATCCCACCACAGAGCCAAAGCCGAGACGTACTGCGTGGCCGAGCCGTCGCCGGCATATTTAGTCCTGGCAGCGCTGACCATAACGCGTACTATCTCGCCCAAACCCTTCGAGTGGGGGTCTCCGCCCTATTCCCAAACCATTGCTCGCCCCCCTCGTCTTGCTCCCAGGCCCTGTCTCCGTCTCGTCCCCTCTAGCAGCCGTTAGCGTGCCCCAGGCGCCCACATCAAAGATGCTCGCGCTTCCTGGTGGGCGGGGCGCGTCGCCGTGATGTCAGCGGAGCCCAGGCCAAGGATTGGGGGCGGCTTGTAGTTGTCGCCCAGGCCCAGAGTCTACAGTGAGGAGGAGGAGGAGGAGAAGAAGGAGGAAGAAGCAGCAGCAGCACAACCAGCAGCAGCAGAGCGAGAAATAAATAAAGAGAATGGAGAGGGGCGGGCGGGGGACTACTGAGAAGCCACGGAGCCGGCGTGTGTGAGGACCACTGCCTGCCTGCCTGCCGCGTCCATTGTCACCCAAAGCGTCCCCGGTGGAGGCGAGTTGTGTATAACGTTATGTACTCCGTATGTATATCTCTCTCCGTGCCTACATCTAGCATGGCGGGGTGGGGGGATGTGTGTGCTGCTCCATAGGGGGAGGGGGTTGTTGTGCTTCCTGCCTGTGGGGATGGATTCTATAGACGTGGATGCATCTAGAGCCGCACAATGTGATCTGCGCTCTACAATCTCTTTGTTTATCCAGCCAACAATGCCATGAATATGGATAGTGCTATGTGTATGTCCCAGCTCCCCCACACACTGCACGGACCCCTCTATTGTCTATGGTGGGCAGCCTATTGTCAGGGCCAACTTGTCTGGGACTTGGGAGCTCTTCATCAGAAGGCTGATGGGCAGCCAATGGGCAGTGGTGCTGTGCCAGGCCTGCCACCTCCATCCTCCCCTGAGCCCACACAGGGGGGGCACATACAGGCCTGCCACTGCCTTTGTCTTCCTCCCTCAGCACACAGATCATGTATTAGAGCAGCTTTGTCGTCACAGTGTGTCACCGGATACATGGGAGCTGTACACAGATGGAGAGCCCCTGCATGTCCTCTTATCTTCTATATGATACAGTGAGTGGCATACTGCCTATATAATATGCTTCTCCTTCTGGTTATTAGATCCCTATGACCTGTACATAGATCACTCACAGTAAGTGTAGTGTAATACTCTCTCCATGGCTTGTGAAGGTGCATGAGGTGATCATCTGGGGTCACTTGCCTCTATATTAGTAGCATTAGGACCCATTCACCCCCTATATTTGCTCTGAGTTTTGTGTATGTGTTTGTTTACCCAAAAACGTGATGCAGACATGAGCCGGCCATATCTATAGACCTCCATAAAACGGATGGACAATGTATATTTGCATGTGTTCATTGTATAGATTGTACAGAACAGAGCCACAAGCATGGCTGCCTATAGCTTTCACTATATGTGTACACTGGCTACAACTCTATTGCCATAATAATAAACATACACACCTATAGCAGGAAGAAAAGCAAACCCACTCATAAAGAAAGCCTGTGTATATATACAGCCAACAGATACAAAAGTGTAATGTGACCGAATCCTCATCCAATCGAAATGCTGGGATCTTATTTTATATCCGATAAGTGTTTTTTTTTTTTTTTATTGTAGCATTTTTATATTTCTTTATTCTGGGTGAAAACAGTAGAACGAGGCATTCTAGTGGTGGGCTGTATTGACTGAATGGATCGACCCCTTAGCTCTGTATGCTTGCGAGTATGTGGAGGGTAAATCCCAGCAATCCCTAGCATTCCCTGATGTGCCTATTATCAGAATTGATCCCTTTTACATGCAGGAAGATTGCCATAATAAGCGTGGAGGGCCATTGGGAATTCATATAATCCCTGATGTCCTAGGGCAGTGTTCCCTCTTCTGTGGCTCTCCAGCTGTTGGGAAACTACAGCTCCCATCATCAGTAGTGGATTATAATAGGGGCGTTTCGGGCGGCAGCCCGGGGCCCTGAGCTCCAGGGGGGCCCATGACCACCAAAAAAGACTTATACTTTCAGTGGTGTACTGTCTCCTGGCTACACTTCCGCCATGATTTGCAAAAATCACAGGTTTTTTATGGCAATTTTGCACAAATCAGGACATCATGACATTATCTGTCCTGTACTATGAACGCCAGGCTAGTGCTGCCATAGTTACAGTGTGGTGGGGGGGCCCAGGCTCGGTGAACAGCCCGGGGCCTATGGTAAAGTTAATCCGCCCCTGCCCATCATGTCCTGGTGTGTTTCTCACCAGCTGGAGAGCAACAGGTTGGGGAGCACCGCCCTAGGGGGTCCATGTGAATTCAGGCTGTTGTATATCCTATATTCTGTAGAGCTGTTCTGTGTCTGTGGCTGACATGGGGAGGTTACATGGTCTCTGCTAGGTGTACATGACTCCTGTTCTGAACTATTGGGGTATTGTTCTTCATGCAGTTCCCAAGTACCAGTGTTCAGTTGTACCATATGGCACAGGTTTTATTTACAGCAAAACACTTATGGGAACATGCACAGATTCCCACTCCCCCATGACCGGGTAGGGGTCTTAGTGGGATGAAAGACTACTAGTCTCTTAAGATGGGTATTTGTGACTAAAGCTTGGAAAATAATTGAAGTTGTCACCCAAGTTCTCCCTGCTAGGCTTAATATGTGATTCATATAGTGAGGTGTGGCTTGTCATTTGCATCTGCTGGCTTGTGTGCACGGCTTCATGTAGGTATGATAGTGTTTGTCAATGAGGAAAACTGAATGAGCATATGTGAGTTCTTAAATTTGCATGTTCTATATGCATCATTGCTGTACACACTGACTGTCAGCACATGGGGAGGAGGGAGGAAGCCTTCATGTTCTGTAGTAGCCAGTAAGGTGCCTGCCTATTGTTCAGTAGGTGAGCTTTACATTCTTTATAAGCGCTTCTGGGTCAAGCGTTTAATGCATTAGTCCTGTCGGTCTGCTGTCTCGCTATAGCTTGTAAATGTAGGCTAACCGTACATTATTCAGTAGAGGATAATATAGTCCTAATCCTCTGAAAAGCTTTCACCTGTCCACTGATGTGATTATAGAGCTAGGTTAGAAGGCACAGGATATCCTAACATGTAGGCCATTATTACGTGTTACTATGTGGTCATATTCCCAGTACATGTGGCCTACCTGCCATAGTGACAGTGCTTACAGCAGCTAAGCCTCTTCAGTGGAAAAATGTCTTTATATGGAACACCAGTTGTAGGCTGAAAAATGCTAGATTTCATTGAAAGGTGTGTTTTGTTTTTTTTTTTTGTTTTTTTTTCCTTTTAAGTTGTACTTACAAATGTAGCATCCACTTGTTAATCCCACACACACCTCTGTGCAAAGAGAAATCTGTGTGATCAGAAAGCTTTCATTCTCAGAGATTTGTCCCAGAATCGTGTTGCTCTGGGTAACATCGCTGTTCTTCCAGTTCTTGTTCGTGACCTTTTTAATGTCTTTGGAAGCAGCAGATGTGTCTTTATAGAACATAGTAAGCCATGAACAGATTGCAGTTACATGCAAGTCTCTGTGTCTTTCAGTAGCGCTGTCATGGTCTACAATTTTACAGGGTGTGCTCACTGTTACTAATGGGTGCGAAGTTTCCCTCCATAATTGATTGAAGATCAATCAAGAAAGTAAATATATTACAGTTTTGCAATTGTTATTGGCCGTGTGGCTTTTGCATGTGAAACAGATCAATTTAACTTGTTTCACGTGTAAAAACATCTTCATTCACTGCATTGCAAGACCATGGTAAAATGTGATTTTGGTGTCCATAGATTGGCCACATGGCACTGCCACATGCGAACCTAGCCCTATATGTGGTATTATTCACTATTGTTCCAGGTAAACTAGGCCTTATGGTGGGATAGTATCATTAGAATCCATGGGAAAAATGATTTGCTAAAAAAAAAAACTGCCAAATGCGATAAGAAAAAGTTTAAACAACCAAAGTAATTGAATTACAATTCATTAATAAAACCCACATTTGCAACAGCACAGCAAGAAACACATTGAGCCCCGCCAACATGTGGCACTTCTGTGTCCCTGCCATTAAAGAGAGGCTAAATATCTTCTCTATGGGGGCCTTTTTACAGGCAGACTTATCCAGCCAGGAACAGACTATTAAAGGGGTAGTGCGGCGTAAAGAATTGACAGAATAACACACATTACAAAGTTATACAACTTTGTAATGTATGTTATGTCTGTGAATGGCCCCCTTCCCCGTGTCCCACCACCCCCACCCGTGTTCCCGGAAGTGTGGTGCGCTATACATACCTGTCACGTGCCGACTCGTCTCCGATCTTCACTCTGCGATGTAGTCTTCGGCCGAATCCCTCCGGGCTTCCTGAGTGCCGGCCGCCCTCTGCCGTGTCATCGGCTGCTCAGCCGCGATTGGCTGAGCATAACTGTGCTCAGTCAATCTCGGCTGAGCACCTGATGACGCTGAAGAGGGCGGCCGGCACTCAGGAAGCCCGGAGGGATTCGGCCCGGCCGTCCGAAGACGACATCGCAGACTGAAGATCGGAGACGAGTCGGCACGTGACAGGTATGTATAGCGCACCACACTTCCGGGTACACGGGTGGGGGTGGTGAGACACGGGGAAGGGGGCCATTCACAGACATAACATACATTACAAAGTTGTATAACTTTGTAATGTGTGTTGTTCTGTCAATAATTCTTTACCGCCGCACTACCCCTTTAATAGAGAACAAGGAAAGACTGAAATTTCTGGTCTTTTCAAATCCATTCCTGGCTTTGGCTTCAATAATCTGTCAAATAAATCTGTGTGTGTAAAAGGACCCTATGTCTAGACTTTATGCAGTCATGTGATTTAGGGCCCTATTACACCAGCAGATGTTTGACAGAGTTTTTCAGCCAACGCCAGGAATAGATTTGAAAAGAGGAGAAATCTCAGTCTTTTATGACCTGTTCTCTGTTTATAGTCTGTTCCTGGGTTTGGCTGAAAAAAATCTGTCAGATAATCTGTTAGTGTAATAGGGCCCTAAATCATAACATGACTGCGTGTCCTGCTTGTGTGAACGCACCCTTAAATTGAATGTTTAAATTTCAAATTCAGAACACCATAATAGGCACATATGGGAATGTGGAACAGAAAGTTGTAAACTTACTTGAGTTGAGTTATTTTAAATAATTTTTTGTGATACATGAGGGCTGTGTTTATATATTAGTATTTTTTGTGTCTCCTCTTTTCCTTATGGTTGTTTTAATGTAGGGAATATTGCAATAATTTTATTTTTATTGTTAATTCCATTGCTAACTGATGCTCATGTGTTAGCCCCGGTTGCAGGTGAAACACAGCCTCCTTATACTCATTGCAGGGCTTATCTAGGTCTGCTAAGACCCAGCATCTCAGCTACCCCTATGATCACAGGGCTCTGTGCATACATAGATTGGGATTGCAGGGACAGTAATGGTCCTTTTACACAGATCAATTATTATCCACTGAGTTGAGCCGATTATCGCTCCTTGTAATAGAGAACGATCAGCCAATGAAATGATCACCGTCACTTCTCTAGGCCCTTACCTAAAATCCTTGTGCGTGCATCGCTACGTGTAATAGAGATGCGTGGCTGACTATGGAACAAATCGTTAGTACACTACCTGTTCACGCTCCCGATCTTCTCTTGCCCTCTGAATGTGTCCCGATGCCGTGCAACTTCAGAGCTGGTCAGCCAATCTCTTAGAGACTGCGCTGAAGCTGCAGTCGTGGGACCGGGAAGCAAGCAGAGCGCAGGAGAAGACCGGTAAAGTAATAACTGTTTGGGCAAGGGCTGCACAGACATCACTAACTATGCAGCACTTGCTATGTGATTAATAAGCTCAGTAAATGAGCACTGGCGCTGGTTTACAATGTTAGTTGGGCCTCCATCGCCCAGTGTAATAGTACCCTTACTCCATGATACCAAAACAGCTGCAGACTTTGGAAGAAAATTCAGGAACATCCTTGCTGAGTCACTTGTGGACAATCTGCATGTTTTAAGAAGTTTGGGGGGTGGTGATCCCTACCTATTGGGAGGTATTTATAGAAGTTTTTATTTTGTGCCAATTGGCAGAATACCTGTATTTCCCCAATAGTAAAACTTAACTTTTATTGCAATTAATTAAAGATAATTTCACCAGTGTTGACGTGTATTTACAGTGCTCGCTTTAAAATAGGTGTGCAGCTTGTGGTTTACCTTGAAGGTATTTGTATAGTCTATATGACTGTGCTATATACTTGCAAGATTCTACACCGGTGTATTAATAATTATGCGGTGAATCCCGCTATAGTAATTACCAGGTTAATACACCTCTATAAACACCGGGAGGTACCGATAACTCTCCGGTATTTTAATAAAGCAAGTGGTGAGCAGTCACCTGTTGAGTATGTACTATCTTGCGGTATGTACAGACAGTGTGTACAACTTTGCAATGTATACCGCAGGGTTGAGACACGTAACGCTCCCGTATGTGTCTCTATGGATGCACAGCGAGCTAGAATCAGTGTATGTCGGCACTTAGAATACGGGCGCGATCTTGAGTTACTGCACGTAGTATCGGGTAGCTATCCCGGTTACTCGGCTTGATCGCCCCAAATGAGCCCGGACACGATCTTTAGCTAAGCGCTGCCATCTATGTAGGTGCCCACTAGTTGTACAAATACAAGGTAAATGCTGCAATCACCTAATCTAAAATTCCATGCCTTTCCTCCTAACTAGTTTCATCAGCTCCCTGACGTTATCAAAGTACAATTGGCAATGGCGGGCGGCCGGATAGTAGGTCCTATTTAAACCTTCCCTTTCTGGCGTCACCCGTGGTCAAATGACGGACAGCCTATGGGCTAGTGTGAACAGGTCTCGTTACTTGATTGATGTGATGGTCAATGTTATGATTGGTTGGTGTGGATGCAGTTTGAATATGACAGTGGCGGGGATCTTCCTTAGGTACCGCCTTTGGTCCGTTTGGGTTACTGCGCATGTGTTAGGACTTAGTTTTTGGAGTGGATGTTTTTTCTGCGCATGATTTCGCTCTTAGATTTTGAGCGCGTGATGTCTGAGTCTATTGCGCATGTATGGGGACTTAACGTATTTCTGGTCCGATTGAGTGTATTGCGCATGTATGGGGACTTAACATATTTTGGTCCGGTTGAGTGTATTGCGCATGCGTTTGGACTTAGCTTATTTTTATATCAACCCGTTCGTCAAGAATTGGGGATAAGTGTGTACGTTAGCTCTCCCTTTTTTTTGCCTTTTTTGCTGTCCTCTGCGCATATTTCTTGACCTCAAGGGTTCGAGCAGATCTTGACTTTGTATATTTAAAACAAGTCATCTGTGATGGTAAGTATGTGTCGAAGTTCCCTATGTTATTTTAAAATGTATCTTTGTTCATCACATCCATTAATGTGTACTATAAGTTCATCGTTGCAGTGTTCACATCTCATATCTTGAACAAGTGTCATAATTTAGTTTTTTTGTGTCATCTGCCGTATGGTGGGAGATGACTTGGGTAGTCCGTACTTGACCTAAAAGAGCCTGTTTAATTACTGTCTGATGTTCATTGAGGGTTCACATTTCAATTTTTACAGGAAGGGGGTGAAGGTGAAGCCTTCATTCAGCCCTTGCGGAGACAGTGTTCTCAGTCTATGGATCCATCGAGTCTCAGCTTGTAATAATTTGATGTCCAAATCGCCTTTGCGTTGTCCTAACTTGATTTGCTGGATGCCCCAGAAGGTAAGTCCCTTGGGGTCGCCATTGTGTTGTGTATTAATATGTCTTGCAATGCTGGTATCAGTTTTGGTCCTGATGTTACTGAGATGAGATCCTATACGGTACCGAAACTGCTGTATGGTTTTGCCTACATATATTAGACCGCATGGGCATCTTGCTGCATATAAAGGAATCGTATATGCAGCAAGATGCCCATGCGGTCTAATATATGTAGGCAAAACCATACAGCAGTTTCGGTACCGTATAGGATCTCATCTCAGTAACATCAGGACCAAAACTGATACCAGCATTGCAAGACATATTAATACACAACACAATGGCGACCCCAAGGGACTTACCTTCTGGGGCATCCAGCAAATCAAGTTAGGACAACGCAAAGGCGATTTGGACATCAAATTATTACAAGCTGAGACTCGATGGATCCATAGACTGAGAACACTGTCTCCGCAAGGGCTGAATGAAGGCTTCACCTTCACCCCCTTCCTGTAAAAATTGAAATGTGAACCCTCAATGAACATCAGACAGTAATTAAACAGGCTCTTTTAGGTCAAGTACGGACTACCCAAGTCATCTCCCACCATACGGCAGATGACACAAAAAAACTAAATTATGACACTTGTTCAAGATATGAGATGTGAACACTGCAACGATGAACTTATAGTACACATTAATGGATGTGATGAACAAAGATACATTTTAAAATAACATAGGGAACTTCGACACATACTTACCATCACAGATGACTTGTTTTAAATATACAAAGTCAAGATCTGCTCGAACCCTTGAGGTCAAGAAATATGCGCAGAGGACAGCAAAAAAGGCAAAAAAAAGGGAGAGCTAACGTACACACTTATCCCCAATTCTTGACGAACGGGTTGATATAAAAATAAGCTAAGTCCAAACGCATGCGCAATACACTCAACCGGACCAAAATATGTTAAGTCCCCATACATGCGCAATACACTCAATCGGACCAGAAATACGTTAAGTCCCCATACATGCGCAATAGACTCAGACATCACGCGCTCAAAATCTAAGAGCGAAATCATGCGCAGAAAAAACATCCACTCCAAAAACTAAGTCCTAACACATGCGCAGTAACCCAAACGGACCAAAGGCGGTACCTAAGGAAGATCCCCGCCACTGTCATATTCAAACTGCATCCACACCAACCAATCACAACATTGACCATCACATCAATCAAGTAACGAGACCTGTTCACACTAGCCCATAGGCTGTCCGTCATTTGACCACGGGTGACGCCAGAAAGGGAAGGTTTAAATAGGACCTACTATCCGGCCGCCCGCCATTGCCAATTGTACTTTGATAACGTCAGGGAGCTGATGAAACTAGTTAGGAGGAAAGGCATGGAATTTTAGATTAGGTGATTGCAGCATTTGCCTTGTATTTGTACAACTTGTGGGCACCTACATAGATGGCAGCGCTTAGCTAAAGATCGTGTCCGGGCTCAATTGGGGCGATCAAGCCGAGTAACCGGGATAGCTACCCGATACTACGTGCAGTAACTCAAGATCGCGCCCGTATTCTAAGTGCCGACATACACTGATCCTAGCTCGCTGTGCATCCATAGAGACACATACGGGAGCGTTACGTGTCTCAACCCTGCGGTATACATTGCAAAGTTGTACACACTGTCTGTACATACCGCAAGATAGTACATACTCAACAGGTGACTGCTCACCACTTGCTTTATTAAAATACCGGAGAGTTATCGGTACCTCCCGGTGTTTATAGAGGTGTATTAACCTGGTAATTACTATAGCGGGATTCACCGCATAATTATTAATACACCGGTGTAGAATCTTGCAAGTATATAGCACAGTCATATAGACTATACAAATACCTTCAAGGTAAACCACAAGCTGCACACCTATTTTAAAGCGAGCACTGTAAATACACGTCAACACTGGTGAAATTATCTTTAATTAATTGCAATAAAAGTTAAGTTTTACTATTGGGGAAATACAGGTATTCTGCCAATTGGCACAAAATAAAAAAATGTTTTAAGAAGTTTGGCAGCCCACAGATGGTTAACAAATTATTGATCTGATTTTTCACCAGTTATGAATTGTATTTGACATCCTTAAAATCTTGGTCTGGCAATCATTTCTTATGTACTACGGCTTACACTGTGCCAACATATTTCACAGCACTGTAGATATTGCAATGCCACCAGTCCTTGCACCCAAAGGGCTCAGTCTATTTCTCTATCTCGGACCGAAATCAGAAAGGCTTTATCTTTTGAGACGAGAGAAATTGTGCAAAATGTGTTGGTTCCCTCGCCCCCTTCACACGTCCGTGTCAGTTTTTACTGTCAGGAAATCCTGATCAGGAGGTCTTAAATGTCATCAGGAAAGTATCAGGATTTCCTGACAGTAATCCGTTTTTACCATCAGGAAACCATCAGGAAAAACCTTCAGGATTTCCTGATCAGAAGAAAAAAAGGGAGATGTAGTTCTGCAAACTGGATGGTCACAGCTTGCAGAACTACAACTCCCATAATGCCCGGCTGACAGGTCATGTTGGGAGTTGTACTTCTGCAGCCTGTGGCCATCCAGGTTGCAGAAGTACAACTCCCATCATGACCTGTCAGCAGGACATGGTGGGAGTTGTACTTCTGGGGGGGGGGGGAAGGCGATCTCACCTGTCCTGGTTCCTGGCCTTCTGATCTGGAACCGGGTGAGGATACAGCGGTGCCGCGGCGGTCCGGGGCGTGTGGGGTGTCGGGCTGCTAGACGTGGAGTCCGGACGCGGGACGCTACTGAGAGAGGTCCGGGGGGGGGGGGGGAGGCGGAGGTGCCGCTACTCTGATACTCCGAGCGCCGGAGGGGGGGGGGGGCCGGAGGGGTTTGCTACTCTGAGCTCCGGGAGGGGTTTGCTGGGTGAGCGGTCGGGGGTGGAGTGGGCGGAGGGGGTGCCGCTGGGTGCCGGGCTGCTACTCTGAGGTCCGGGGGGGTGCCGCTGGGTGAGGACTCCAGGCGCGGCACCAGGAAGCAGGAGGCCGGGGACGGCAGCAGCAGATGAACACCAGGGAGGCTGGTGAGTCATGCGGGTGGTGGTGGGTGCGTCGGTAACCCGGAATCGCGAAATCGTGATTCCGGCGCCCCCGTAGGCTTCTATGGGGGCGTCAGGGCCGGAATTCCGGATAAAAATAGGACATGTCCTATTTTTTCCGGAGCTATTTTCCGGAACGGACACCCTTCCGGAAAAATCCGGAAGGGTGTCCGTAACCAATTAAAGTCTATGGGTCCGGAAATCCGTCCGGATTTCCTGATAGGAAATCCGGATGGTTTTTCCGGACGTGTGAAGGGGGCCTTAGCAAAGTACCAGTGTGTTTAGGAAGCCCAAGTCGAACCAAGCATCTGTGTATTGCTACTCCTGCTATTACTCTCCAGCCCACGCCCCATCTACTGCCCTTAAAGTCCAGTCCTTACTGAGTTATAAATAGAAACATGCAATATAGTTTTACCTCCATTAAAGGGGTAGTCCAGCAAAAAAAAAAAAATCTTTCAAATAAACTGGTGCCAGGACTGTATGTCCTGCAGGGAGTGGCATAGTGTCTCTTACCTTCCTCCTCTGTGCAGTTAGTCGTGTGTTCCATGCTCCGGTAGCTACTGCAAGAAGTATACTGTAAGTAAAGTGTTATATAGACGTGCCTCAATATTATCTCACTGCTATTTGACTCAAAAATACATGTCTTTAGAGTTCTACAGATCCATCTGGAGCACTCATGGACCTATTTCTGATACGTCCCAGTGCAGTATTACAACATACAGTTAAGTACACCTTTTTGAGTCCATTAGCAGTGAGATAATACTGTGGCAGGTATATATAACTCTTTACTTACAGTATATTTCTTGCAGTAGCTACTTAGTGTGTCTTCCCATATACTGCTACCTTTTGCACTATTACACTCTCACCCCCTGCATATTTTAGGAGGAGGAAGGTAAGAAACACCTTCCTCCTCAGCGTCTCCTGTGCAGTAGGGACATATCAGTAGGTTACATTTGTTTTACCTGCTGATAGTCCCACTTTAAAAAGCTCCACTGATTTTTCTTCAGCTTTATTGTAACCATAAACCCTGTCTGCAGGTTTGTGTCTTTACTATGTTTGGGAAATATATTTAACCATTGCTTGGACTTTAAAGATTGCAATAGAAGTATAGTAATTTCTTCCCCCTCTGACCTGTAGGTATACAGCTGGATCTGTATTAGAAATATACTAGCAATGACCATTTCAACGAATCCTACTGCTTATAATGCTTTTATATGTATAGCGCAGACTTATTCCGCAGCACTTTAGGGCTTACAATCTAAATTCACCTTAGGGCTTACAATCTAAATTCACCTATCTGTATGTATTGGGAGGAAAACAGAGTATCTGGAGGAAACCGACGCAAACATGGAGAGAACATACAAACTCTTTGCAGAAGTTGCCCTTAGTGGGATTTGAACCCAGGACCCCAACGCTAACTTCCAAAGCACAACTAATATGTGGGAGTTTTATACACTGGAGAGCATATGTCATTGTGTAGCATGTAAAGCTGACTGTACTTAAGGCCCCTATATGCTAGAAAGAAAAGTCAGCTGGACCAGCCTTGTTTAGTGTTGGATATCAGTTGCTTTTTGAGAGCCAAACCGCTGTCAAATGAGTCTGGCAGTCGGTTACCCCTTTCTCCATTCAGAACACATAAATGATTGACTGAGCCAAGCATTCATGTGTTTGGTTGGCCTCTTTTGCATGTGGATTGGTGCATTTATTTGACTACCTGGCTCACAGCCAAGAAGTGGTAAGACTGGTTCCACATAATTCCCCCAAAGCCTGGTATTCCTAGAGGTACATACAGATTTTTCAACCTGTTGGTAATTCTTGTGCAGAAAGAGTTTGATTCAGAAATATATGTTCTTCTATCATACATGGCCATAAGAGTTAATTTTAAAGCGACTCTGTACCTACAATTTGACCCCCCAAACCACTTGTACCTTCGGATAGCTGCTTTTAATCCAAGATCTGTCCTGGGGTCCTTTCGGCAGGTGATGCAGTTATTGTCCTAAAAACAACTTTAAAACTTGCAGCCCCGTGCCCAACGGCCGGGGCTTAGAATATCTGTGCCCTAACTTTGCACCACCCCTCCGTCCCTCCTCCCCACCCTCTTCATAATTAGGAATGCCACTGGAACATTTTCTCCTGTCTGAACATTGCACAGGTGCCTTAACTATCTAGCCCATGTTCAGTATTCACACAGCTGATGAATAGGAGACAATCTTCCTGGAGCATTCCTAATGATTGCAGGGAGGAGGGACAGAGAGGTTGTGCCAGCCTTATGCATACACAATCTAAGCTTCGCCCGTAGGGCATGGGGTTGCCAGTTTAAACATAGTTTTTTAGGACAATAACTGCATCACCTGCCGAACGGACCCCAGGACAGATCTTGGATTAAAAGCAGCTATCCGAAGGTACAAGTGGTTTGGGGTGGGGTGGGGGGTCAGATTGTGGGTACAAACTCGCTTTGAGGGTACAAACCCACTTGACGTATTTGTTGCGTGAATCAGTCTTAAAAATAAGCAGGCAAAACGCAGGTTGGCTTTATATGATTGTTCTGCATTAAAATACGCAATTGCGTATTTTTGAAGCGTGAAGCTTGTTGTTAGCAAAGCAACAGTTGTTAACAACCTGTGCGAAAAACGCATGTAGCTTCACGCTTCAAAAATACGCAATTGCGTATTTTAGTGCAGAACAATCGTAAAAAATAAGCAGGCAAAACGCAGGTTGGCTTTATACGATTGTTCTGCACTAAAATACGCAATTGCGTATTTTTGAAGCGTGAAGCTACATGCGTTTTTCGCACAGGTTGTTAACAACTGTTGCTTTGCTAACAACAAGCTTCACGCTTCAAAAATACGCAATTGCGTATTTTAATGCAGAACAATCATATAAAGCCAACCTGCGTTTTGCCTGCTTATTTTTAAGACTGATTCACGCAGCAAATACGTCAAGTGGGTTTGTACCCTAAGGATGTTTAAACCTTATCCTTGAAATAATCATTAGAAATTAGTATTTTTGTGCTGATGTCATTAGTTTTGAGAATCATATTTATTTGCAAGAACCAATTTAACTTCTTAACCTGTTATGCTACTCTATAGAATGTAGGAATGACTGTTGTCTGGCTGGGCACCGCCTGCTTTGGTGTGTAGATTTGATGACCCTTTAGTACATCCTGCTGTAGGGACAGACCACTGGAAACATTTTGCCTGTGATATACTGCCCCAGTAAGGCTGGGTTCACACTACATTTTTGCAATCCGTTTTTTGCGAAAAACGAATGCAACTGTGTGCATCCGTTTTGATCCGTTTTTCCATTGACTTCCATTAAAAAAAAAAAAAAAGGTTTAAACGGATGTTTTTTTTTTTTTGAAGGACACACAAATTAGGCCATCCGTGTTTGTGTCCGTAAAAAAAAAAAAAAAAAACACAGATCCAATTTGATCTTTTCTTTTTTTTTTTATAATGGAAGTCAACGAAAAACGGATCAAAACTGATGCACACAGTTGAATCCATTTTTCAACAGTTTTTCATCCGTTTTTGTGCAAAAAAACTGATTGCAAAAAGGTAGTGTGGACCCAGCCTAAGGGCCCTATTCCACCGGACGATTATCGTTCAGATTATGGTTAAATCATTTGAATCTAAAGGATAATCATTCGATTGAAATGCAGTTAACGATTAACGACCGAACGAGAAATCGTTGATTGCTTTATAAGACCTGGACCTATTTTTATCGTTGCTCATTCACAAAACGTTTGCAAATCATTCGCATTGAATAAGACGTCGTTCGGTCGTTCTTAGTAGATACGAACGCAATAGCGAAGAAAAAACGATCGCAAATACGATCATAAGTAACGATTATCGTTCCATGGAAATGAGTGAACGTTTTCAGGTCTTTCGCAATAGCGGTCGTTTGAGATCGCTAATAGTTAACGATTATGCAAACGATAATCGTCCGGTGGAATAGGGCCCTAAGGGTAGCATAGCTTAAAGGGGTTATCCAGCGCTACAAAAACATGGCCATTTTCTTCCAGAGACAGCCCCACTCTTGTCTCCATTTTATGGTGCGTTTACACAGGAAGATGTATCTGACAGATTTTGGAAGCCAAAACCCAGAATGGATTTGAAAAAGGGAAAAATCTCAATCTTTATGACCCGTTCCATGTTTATGGTCTGTTCCTGACTTTGGCTTAAAAAATCTGACAGATAAATCTGCCTGTGTAAACGCACCATTAGGGTGCCTTCACACCTACCGTATCGCAGTAGAAAATCCGCTGCGGATCCGCAGTAGATTTAACTAAATGAATGAACACAGCATTAAATACGCACTGTCAAATCCGCTGCGGATCAGCAGCAGATTTGTAAGTGCGGATTTAGTGCTGTCTTCATTCATTTAGTTAAATCCGCAGCGGATTTTCTACTGCGATACGGTAGGTGTGAAGGCACCCTAAGGCGGCGTTTTGCTGCTCAGTTCCATTGAAGTGAATGGGGCTTAATTGCAAACCGCACCTGAACTGGAGACAAGATTTGTGTTGTCTCTGAAAGAAAGTGCCCTGTCATGATCCATATAGAGTGCTTTTAATTTATCTTTCTAGGTCTTTCTTCCCTTTCATTAGCTATCTGTGCCATTAGTGTCAGTACACAATGTGCTAATAGGACCCAGATAGCCAAGGGGGCAGTCACCACTGCTCTTCAGTGTGAGAATTGAGCAGTGGTAACCACTTATTTGGCTATCTGGGATCTCAGTAGAAAATGAATAAATAAAAAGTGGGTAATGCAACGTCTCAACATACTTTTTTTTTTTTTTACTTTTTTCTTTATCCCTATAAAAGATTACTATTTACTAACTTTATTATATACTTTTAATGTATAAGCATACTGCTGTATACTGTGCCTTGGCAGCAGGCAGAAAAGACAGCCCTGGGGTCCTTTCTAGGTCCCAGTGCTGCCTGTGGAGAATTTCCTTGTGTCTGATTGCGTCACTGGGGACACACAGTGGATAATCCTGTTTGATAGTACCACAATCACGGAGTGCGGCGCTCAAAGGGTAAAATGGGCAGGATTGGCCATTCCTCCAACTCTGCTCGTGCTCCGGAGGATACCAAAGAACTGGAGCTGTATGTGACAGCTCTGGTTCTTGGTGCAAGTGCAGCTTTTAGAGCAGAGTGGTGGTTGGTAACCTATATGGTGAGCTATCAACAATGGGAGGGAAGTAGCAGCATACCAGGAGAAGGAGGCGAGTTTGCTAAATTAATGTATTTGCAAAAATATTTAAACGACAAGACTTACGAGTGTTTTAGCTGAGCTGGGAATATCCCTTTTAGGGCGGGTTCACACTACGGAATTCTCGCGGACAATGTCCGCGGAATTCCATCAGCTGTCCGCCCGCACATCTGGGCACCTTTCCGCCGGCCCCATAGACACCATTCTATGGGCCGGCGCATTCCGCTATACGCTGAAAGAAGTGTCATGGCACTTCTTTTAGCGGATCGCGGAATACGCCGGCCCATAGAATGGTGTCTATGGAGCCGGCGGAAAAGCGCGTGCCCGTGTGGGCGGACAGCTGACGGAATTCCGCGGACATTGTCCGCGAGAATTCCGTAGTGTGAACCCGCCCTAACATTGTATACTGTTCCTAAATATAAATTTTCTTTTCTCTAAACTTCAGTGTCTTCCCTTCATTCAGACCTATGTGCTTTATAAGTGTTCTGAGGAACGTAGTTACTTCAGCTTATTATTTATGCATGATGATTGAATGTCCTGGATGGATTACAAGCCGGCAGTGTATAATGGGATCATATTATGCTTCCCTTTTGCACAGCTCACTTACAAACCATAACTTTAACTATATTTTCGGAGAGAGTCTGACCTTTTTATATTGTATCTTGAAGAAATTTTCAGATCACAATATAGAGTCGGACCATTGAAGCCTTTGTTCACACTAAGTATTTTTCAAACTTTGGAAAACTGCATGTAATAAGTGTGCTTTTGGATTTCAGTGCTGGTATGTTGTAGTTCACACTTTAAATTTTGGTCCACATTTCTTTTCCTGAAAGTGACATGTCCCTTACACAAATTCCAGGTAGCCAAGATGTGCATTAGTACTGAGTTTGAGTGGTTTGCTAAGAAAATTGCCAAGCTTCTTTAGCATTGGCATTTATTTGTATATGCTCTTGTAATGTTCTTTTTTCCTATAAAAGTGTATGACAATGACATACACATTAACCCCTTAGCGACCCATGACATATCTGATATGTCATGGTGCCGCGCAGGGTGTTCAGAGAGGGGTCCTGCCGGGACCCCGCTCTGAACGGCGCTGATCCCGGCTGACATGTGCAGCCGGACAGTGCCTCTATTAGCCGGCGCGAGTCCCTGACAGCTGCACTTACAGGCTTTCCTCCGTGTATCCCTGGTGTCTAGTGGGACGGATCTCCTCACCCCAACTGCCCCCCCCCCCCCGCGATGCGATCACGGGGGAGATCCGTTCTTCTGCCTGTGCCGGGCCTCAGCGTCGGAATGACGCTGATCCCGGCTCGGCAATAGATTGCTATGGCCTGCAGCAGGCCATAGCAATCTATGACCGATCTAATCGATCTTTGCTGTGTATATACACAGCATTGATCTCTATGAGAGACCAGTGCTGTCTATATACAAGTCCCCCAGGGGGGCTTCTAGTTACAGTAAAAATAAAAGTAAAAATGTTTTTTTATTAATAAAAAATCCCCTCCCCTATTAAAAGTCCAAATCACCCCCCCTTTTCCCATTTTATAAATATAAATAAATAAACAAATAAATAAACATGTTTAGCATCGCCGCGCGCGTAAACGCCCGAACTATTGGTTAATCACATTCCTGATCTCGCACGGTAAACGGCGTAAGCTCAAAAAAGTTCCAAAGTGCAAAATTGCGCATTTTTGGTCGCATCAAATCCAGAAAAATGTAATAAAAAGCGATCAAAAAGTCGTATATGCGCAATCAAGGTACCGATAGAAAGAACACATCATGGCACAAAAAATGACACCTCACACAGCCCCATAGACCAAAGGATAAAAGCGCTATAAGCCTGGGAATGGAGCGGTTATAAGGAACATATATTTGTTAACAATGGTTTGAATTTTTTACAAGCCATCAGATACAATATAAGTTATACATGTTATATATCGTTTTAATCGTAACGACTTGAGGAACATGCATAACAAGTCAGTTTTACCATATGGCGAACGGCGTAATTCCAAAACTCCCCGAAATCAAAACAAATTCCTTTTTTTTTTTGTAAGTTCAGCTTTGTTTTACAGCATGATAACAACAACAATAAAAGGATTGTATATTGCAAACTTGCTTTATATTACATCTACTGTTGATTTAAATTTTGAAAGTTATAACGACAGCGACACTTAAAGCTTATATTGCTCTATGTTAAAGACAAGTGTCCATTATCATTTTGTGCTCTTTTTGTCCATCAAACTTTTTTGGGATTATCCAGACATATCAGTTTTCTTCCGGAAACAGCCCCACATCTATTGTCCGGATGCATATGGTATTAGAACTATGCTGCACTCACATAGAACCGAGCTGCAATACGACACACAAACTGAGGACAAGCGTGGTGCTGTTTCTGAAAGGAAGCCCGGATAACCTATTTATATAAAACGTCATTATCTCAAGGGGGTTGTCTCAGTAACAGAATAGGTCTTGCCTGTTCCCCTCTCTGGCTATCATTTGTACCTTTTGTACATCTCAGAAGTATACTTCCAAGACAAGTGGCAATGAGCACCAGGGAAGCAGAACAGGTAACAGCCCCATTTAACCCCTTAAGGACGGGGCCCATTTTCGTTTTTGCGTTTTCGGTTTTTCCTCCTTGTGTTTAAAAGGCCATAGCACTTGCATTTTTCCACCTAGAAACCCATATGAGCCCTTATTTTTTGCGTCACTAATTGTACTTTGCATTGACAGGCTGAATTTTTGGTACACTACGAAACCAGAAAAAAATTAAAAATTTTTTCTGGATTTGATGCGACCAAAAATGCACAATTTTGCACTTTGGGATTTTTTTGGCGCTGACGCCGTTTATCGTGCGAGATCAGGAATGTGATAAATTAATAGTTCGGGCGATTACGCACGCGGCGATACCAAACATGTTTGTTTATTTATTTATTTGATTACTTTTATTTAAAACCTGGGAAAAGGGGGGTGATTCTGACTTTTATTAGGGGAGGGGGCTTTTTACTATAAACAACACTTTTTTTTTTTTTTTTTTTTTTTACACATATACTAGAAGCCCCCCTAGGGGACTTCTAGTATATATACTTTGATCTCTCATTGAGATCTTTGCTGTATAGATATACAGCAAAGATCAATGAGATCGGCACTCGTTTGCTTTCGGCTGCTGCAGCCGGAAACAAACGAGTGCTGAGCCGGGGACGGCGCCATCTTGGACGAGTCCCCGGCCGGCATCAGACAGGGAGATCGCTCCTCCGGGACGTTGTCCCGGAGGAGCGATCTCCCCCACTAGACACCAGGGAACGGTTGCCTCCGGTAATCAGAGGCAGCTGTCAACACGCGGCACCCGGGACCGCGGCGCTTCAAAGCGGGGTCGCCGCGCGGCCCAGCTTCGAAGTGCTAATGAGGACCTATGACGTACGGGTACGTCTTATGTCCTTAAGAGGTTAAAGTGTCACTGTTGTTGTAACTTTCAAAATCTAAATAAACTGGGTGTAATATAAAGCAAGTGTGCAATTTACAATTTTTTTCCCAGTTATTATAGGAAACAGTAAGGTCCAGTGCACACGGCGTAAAACTGGCGGAACTCTCCGCGGCGGAATCTTGCCAGCCTCCGTGTCATACTGGCAGTCTATGGGAGGCTCATGCTCCTCCTCTCTACGCGCTTCACTGCTCGAAAGAATTGACATGTCAATTCTTCCGTGCAGAGAGAAGAGCTGCGTGAGCCTCCCATAGACTGCCAGTATGACACGGAGGCTGGCGGGATCCATGTGAACTGGCCCTTACTGTGTTTAGGCTCTTAGGGGAATAAAGAGACGAAACACAGGAAGTCCCGGTAATCTGAGCGCTCACAGAGGCAGTCATTTGATTTATGGTCACATGGAGCCATGACGCTCTGTACTGGCCAGGACTTCTTGCGTATAGTCTTTTTTTTTTGACCAGCACAAGACTAAAAAGCTTCAGGAGACTGGATCTGGATACAAGTAAGTATAGCTTTGTTATAAAGCATAACGACTGAAAAAAAAAATAATAATGAATGTAAACTTGCTTTTTTACATCTAATGGTGTGTTTACACAGATTAATCTGAAAGATTTTTGAAGCCAAAGCCAGGAATGGATTTAAATAGAAGAGAAATCTCAGTCTTTCCTTTATGACCTGTTCCCTGTTTATAGTCAGATAAATCTGTCTGTGTAAACACACCATTAAAAATGTTCATTCAAGAAAATTAAGTCCGCAATGTCTAATCTCTCCTGATCAAATATTTGCCAAAGTTTATCAATCTAAGGCCCCTTTTACACGGGGTGATGCAGAAAAGCAAGGGAGCACCGACCTGTCAGGTCAGTGCTCGCTTGCTCCTCTTTTCTCACTTGCTTCCGGCGCTATTACACGCGTTGGTAGCGAGTAGGTAAGAGTCCGGGCAGCCCATAGAAGATAGTGGCGGTCTGCTGCTGCCTGTCCTATTTTAAGGAACGACTGCAGCATATTGCTGCTATCCTGGTCGTTGAACTTTCAACATGTTGAAAGAGAATGATTGTTGTCTTCTATTATATGAAGCAATTATCAGCCGAATACGGCCGATAATCGTTTTGTGTAATAGGGCCTTCAGGTGTCATTCGCACATCCGTAAGTCTGTCCACTCCCTTAGTTATGTAAAGCACTATAGATGTGCATCCCTAATCATCCTCAGTGCACTAACCCATTCATAGTGAATGGTGATCCGTATTCGGACCCGTCTGTTTTTTTTTCGTGGCACAAACGGATATGTAAACGGGCAATTCAAATGAATGGGTCCCTGGGTTGTGGATGCATACATAATGGCAATGTTTTGGCCCCTGTAGATCTGGGCCTGTTTTGGCTTATGTAAGGTCTGGTTTTGAAGGACTAAAGCATTGCCATTTTTGCATGCGGAAGATTTGGCATGGATGAACTAAATGCATTGCATCCATCGTAGTCCCTGTTTAACCTATCCGTTGGTAGCTTTTCACATGAGTCTGGCCATTCGCTTATATTTGCTTCCAAATAAGTCATTACATACCGTATGTTTGTGTCTGGAAAGGACTACCTACTCCTACACATTTAGCGTCTTCTTATTGGTGTGTGAGGCAGATGTGTTGTAAGCCAGGCAGCTCCTGAATCCCCATTTGTATGCATGCTTCTGAACCTGCAGCCTTTTGGCTAAGTTGTGGGAGGTTACTTTCAAATTGAAAATTTCTCTTGATGATGATGATGCAGCAGCATTATAATAGACACATTTAACCACCATTGTTTCAGCAGGAGCTGGATAGAAATTGGTTTAATGCATTTTCTTTCAGGGGAAAAGAAAGGGGAAATGCAAACAGGTTTTTTTTTTGGATTTCAAAGGCCTTGAATTGGTGTTTGCATAACGCAATTTGTATTTAAAAGGAGTTCATGTAGTGTTCTGGCTTTGACATGCAAATGGTGTTGAAAATTCAATTTGAGTAACTTTGATGAGATTGCTGTGCTTGGTGTATTTCCACAGTAGTTATGTCAGCTGAGATGCTTCCATTGCATCGGGACTTTTCTATCTCATATACAACGTTCATTTTGCTTATGGAAAGGAAAACAAAGCATGAGCTTACAGAATGAGATTTTACACGGAATGACTATTTTGCAGAAGCGGCTTTTCATTTTTGTTTTTATCCACTGTGAAGTTATTAACAGAGTTGTTAGTGGTAGAAGTAGCCATACCAATGGGCAGACAAGTTTGCAGTTGGGTGGTATTTGGGAACTATGCCTAAGGGTGCGTTCACACGTACAGGATCTGCAGCAGATTTGATGGCGCAGATTTGAATCTGCAGCAGATCCGCAGTAGATTTGATGGCCCAGAATTGATTTGCTTTGAATCTGTAGCTTCAAATCTGCGCCATCAAATCTGCTGCAGATCCTGTACGTGTGAACACACCCTTAAAGAAGCAGTACACAATTTTTTTTTATTGCAGTATTTGCAGGGAAAAAAGCACTTTATAAGCATTTCCATTAATAAGTGTATATTGGGGATTTGTATAATGTTTGGGGGGCAATACCCTCCTGATCCCGCCGGGTCCCACTTCCTGATCCGGTCCGGTCACGGACATATGAGCGCCCGAAGCCCGGCGCGCGCGCTCACAGGAGTGTCCGACGCTCATAGAGAATGAATGGGGAGTCCGATGCTCCATCATTCTCTATGGGCATCGGACTCTACTGTGAGCGCGCGCGCCGGGCTTCAGGCGCTCATATCTCCGTGACCCGACTGGATCAGGAAGCAGGACCCGGCGGGATCAGGTGAGTATAGGGGGCTGTAACGGGGGGTCGGGAGCCTGTCACCCCGGCACGGGGGGGGGGGACAGGTCCTCTTTAATAAAAATTTTCGCCGGACTTCTCCTTTAAGGATTGAGGGTAGTTTTGCTAGAATTTCTTCTTCATATCTGACATTTGATCATTCATCTTGTTACCATGCATAGCCATAAAACTCTTATTTGTAAAGCAGTAGAGGCCTCTGTAAATTGTATACAATAGAGGTGCCCTTATTTTACAGTGTTGGAGGTGCCAGCACATAAGGATGACATTGTTTCAGCAACAAGCTGTCAGTTCAGCAAAAGACTGTGTGCATTTCATCCCCGCATACATGCACAGTCTCCATTTCTTATAGACTAAACACATTAAATCTTTTGCTGTGCAGGGTGTGCATACATACTTTGTGAGAATCCCTATGCACGATAATGTCTGCAGTTATCCATAATTCTTTCCTGTCTGTAGCACTTTAATAGAGAAATTATTGTATGCTTTTGTTCTTTAAACATTAATCAGATAGGAAGCTACCGCTTTATCCTCCGTATGCTAAATTGAGGTTACAGGGTGGCACAATGCCTAGCTGCAGCAGTTAGAAATGGACAAAATAGGCCATGCTGCCCAAATTCTGCACAATAACTAATCACATGGGGGCTAAATAACCTTATTTCTATTTGTCATGCATATTTTTATAGTTATGCAGTATTATAGAGGTTTGTCCTGCATCCTTTTTGATTTAGTACGTTTTCATGTGTTTCAGAACGAAGACAGTCCCAGTCCAAAAAGACAGAGACTATCAAATTCAGTCTTTGATTACACAGCGCCATCACCTGCACCATCACCGCCAATGCGACCATGGGAGATGTCATCAAATAGGCGGCCTCCTTCGGCCCGACCCAATCAGCACCATTTCTCAGGGGAAAGATGCAACACTCCTGCACGCAACAGAAGAAGGTATTAGTAGTTGGGAGCCTCAAATAACCTGTTTATACCAACAGTCTGTAGCCATAAATGAAATCTTATAGTTTTCCCTTTACAGTGGAGGAATTGCTTCTAAGCATTGGCAAATGAAGTTGCTGTCACAAAATTCCTGGTGGTTCTCTGGAGCAATTCCCCAGTTGCTGTTGTTGAAAGAGTTGCATCACTTTATTTCCTTGTAGCTTAGAAGATGATGTTGTGTAGTGTGGTTAGATTGTTTACATGTTGTGTTAGTTTTAATGTAAGTTAAAATATTTCTACTACAGATATTTGTAAATACAACTTATGCCACAGTTTTTTTTAAAATAATGCTGAGGCTGGTAAGCAAGAAAAAAAATAGTAAGGCCCCCTTCACACGTCCGCAAAATCCACCCGGATTTCTTATCTGGAAATCCGGACGGATTTCCGGACCCATAAGATTACATTAGACACGGACACCCTTCCGGATTTTTCCGGAAGGGTGTCCGTTCCGGAAAATAGGTCAGGATTTTTTAGATCCTGTCCTATTTTAATCCGGAAACCCGGAACGGACGCCCCCATAGAAGTCTATGGGAGCGCCGGAGCTCCGGACGCTTTCCTGATGCTCATCAGGAACGCGTCCGTACCTCCGGATAGCCTGAGAGAGCGCCCCCCGCCGTACCCGTGAAGCAGGTGCCCACCGGGACTCTGCACCCCACGCCATGCCCCCACCCCCCTCCCGTGAAGCAGGTGCCCGCCGGGACTCTGCACCCCGTGCAACCACTGCTTCCCTAAACAGGGACAGGCCATAATGGGAATTGTAGCTTTGCAACCTGTTGTTCTCCCTGTTACTGACAGGCCATAATGGGAATTGTAGCTTTGCAACCTGTTGTTCTCCCTGTTACAGAACTACAACCCCTATCATGCCCTATTGGCAGTTCATAATGGGAGATGTAGTACTGCAACAGATTAGAGGATGACACAGTATAGGAGGGGGGAGGCAGGGGCACAGTAGAACTACATCTCCCATCATTGTGTGGTAATATGCATCACAGCACATAATGGGAGTTGTAGTTCTGCAACAGATAAGAGGATGACGTGGCATGAGGGGGAGAGGCAGTGGCAGGGTAGACGAGGGGGAGACAGTGGCAGGGTAGACGAGGCGGACGCAGTGGCAGGTTACACGAGGGGGGCGCAGTGGCAGGTTACACGATGGGGGCGCAGTGGCAGGTTACACGAGGGGGGCACAGTGGCAGGGTACACGAGGGGGGCGCAGTGGCAGGGTACACGAGGGGGGCGCAGTGGCAGGGTACACGAGGGGGGCGCAGTGGCAGGGTACACATGGGGCGATGTGGGTACTTGATGTATGTTGGCATACTAGATCATATTGAAATCACTTTTTTTTTTCTCCATCAGGAAATCCCGAAGGCTTTTCCTGATGGTTTACTGATGGTTTACTGAAGGTAAAAACGGATTACTGTCAGGAAATCCTGATACTTTCCTGATGCCTTTTGAGGCCTCCTGATCAGGATTTCCTGACAATAAAAACTGACACGGACGTGTGAAGGAGGCCTTAGATTTCCTTACCGCTGTCATGCATTAGTTTCCTTTGTCTGCTTTTAAATAATGTGTAGAAGCAGGACCTTCCCGCTCAGCCATTAACTCTTCTTTTTCTCAGGAGCCCCAGAATTTAAATTTAAAATGTGGCACAATGGAGTATCCCTTTAAATATCTTCAAAATACATGATTCAATGATGCTCTTACATTTTGCACACTCAACATACTGATGATGAACCCAGCAATCCCTTAACCCCTTCCCCCAGGGATATCATGAAAAGCAGTGCCTTTCTGCCTCATGACGTTCCTGGCCTCATTCTGTCCCTGCCTCCCCCCTCTGTCCCTAGCTGGGATTGGGCGTCGAGAAGAGGCTGCCGCACATTGCCTCCTCCCGCCACCACATTGCCTCCTCCCGCCACAGCTCCCCCCCCCCCCCCCCCCATTCACCCCGGCAGTTAACCCCATAGACCCACTGTGGCAGGGTTCTGATTGTAAGTACTGTATGAGCTGTCAGAGTGTAACACTGAGCAATTGTAGGTGTGTGTGTGTGTGTGTGTGTATATATATATATATTTATTATATATATATTTATTATATATATATAAGTAAAAAGCCGCATGCAATAAATAAAATAAACTAATTAATAAATACATGAATATAAATATATACATTCTCCATTTTAAATGATCCTCCATTAACCTCTTAAGGACATATGCCGTACGGGTACGGCATACGTCCGCAAGAGGAGTTAAGAGAGGGCCGTGCCGTGAGCCTGCTCTGAGCTGCCGTGATCCCGACTGCTATCTGCAGCACGGGACCGTGGCTATTAGCGGGAATGGGCGATTGCCGCTCCCACTAATTAAGACCGTTAGATGCAGATCTCAAACATGACAGCTGCATCTAACTGCCTTCTATGCGGCATTCTCTGGGGTCTAGTGGCGGGATTCCCCCCCCCCCCCCCCCCCCCCCCCCCCGATGCGATTGCGGAGGGGGGATCCCTTCATCTTACCAGGCCTCAGCATCGAAATGACGCTGATCCCAGCTTGGTAATCTATTGCAATGGTTTGCAGCAGGCCAAAGCAATAGAGCACCGATCTCATGGATCATCTCATGTAATACAAGTACGCTGATGTACTTTATGGGAGATCAGTGTAGTTGTATTAGAAGTCCCCAGGGGCACTTCTAATCACTGTGGAAGTGTAGAAAAAATTGCACATTTTTGGTCGCATCAAATCACGAAAAAGTGTAATGAAAAGCGATCAAAAAGTCGCATATACGCAATCAGCTCCATAGACCAAAGCATAAAAGTGTTATAAGCATGGGAATAAAGCAATTTTAAGGAACATTTTTTTTCTGTAGAAGGTTTTATTTTATTTTTATTTTTTTAAAGCCATCAAATAATATAAAAGTTATGCAAGTTGCATATCGTTTCAATCGTACTGACTTGATTGATGGATTGCTAATTGGCAGGGTCCCTGGAGTCAGACCCCATTAGAGATTTATGGCCCGACCTGAGGATAGGCAATCAATTAAGTCTTGGATGATCCCTTTTAAAGCATTGCTGTCATTTGAAAAAAGGGGAGAAACGTTTTGGCGTGTCAAACAGATATCGAAAGTTTGGTCAGGAACTCTTACCTAAAAAAAAAATATGCCCCAAACTGCTACAAGTTTATTGCCAGTATTGTGGAAGCATAGGCAGAGCACATCTGTGCCCTGGCCGCGCATCTATAACACTTTAGAGCAAAGAGCAGAGAAAAATGCCGTGTGAACCTAGCCTAAAATAAATGGATACCAATAAAAATCCTCAGATCATGGCATAAAATATGTCCCATAGAGGGGTTATAATTAAATAAAAACAAAATTATATGGAACAGAATAAAGCAAATGTAAACATATTCACTTTTAAAAGTAGCAAAATGAAATCAAAATTATATCAATTGGGTATTGTCATAATCATACCGACCCACAGGATACAGATAACATGCTACTAACTGAAACATGTTTTTTTTTTTCCCCCTAATGTGTTTCTGTGTTCTGATTTATTTATTTATTTTTCCCTCCATTTGGCTGCTGGAGAGGATGATGGCAGGGGGATGCTCAGTTTTCCTCCAGTGCCCTGTGCCCCTCAGTGTCCCTCTGCCATCATCCTCTCCAGCAGCCACAGCCCGCACAGCTTTGGGAGTTGGGTCGTGACATCACCATTTTATCTAGGAGGTGAAGCCTTGATGCAGTAATTTCTCATAAGTGTATATTGGTGATTTGTATAACTTGGGGGGGCAATACAATACTTATATAAAAATTTTCTCCAGACTCCTCCTTTAAACTTGGTTTAAAGAATAGACCATTTTCTGTTGATGCATTGCCTTGAGAAAGAGACTTTTGTTCATTTTAAAACAATTCATTTATCTACTTCATAGCCCTCCGGTCAGACGACAAAGAGGAAGAAGGGATAGACTTTCTCGTCACAATTCCATTAGCCAAGACGAAAATTATCATCACCTTTCCTATGGTCAGCAGCCGACAGTAGAAGAACCCAGGGCTTTCCACCCACCGAATGTATCCCCACGTATGCTCCACCCTGCTGCACATCCACAGCAGAATGCTGTGATGGTTGACATTCATGAACAAGTAAGACCTCTTTCCAGTAATGGTTAGATACACCATTGGCTTACTTCTGTTGGCGCTATACAAATAAATATATTATTATTAATAATTAATAATAATATTAATAATAATAATAATATTAGATGCTGTTGACATTTTTTTAGATTTAGTTACTAGAGATGAGCGAACCTCAAGCATGTCCATCCGAACCCGAACTTTCGGCACATGATTAGCGGTGGCTGCTGAAGTTGGATAAAGCCCTAAGGCTATGTGGAAAACATGGATATAGTCATTGGCTGTATCCATGTTTTCCAGACAACCTTAGAGCTTTATCCAACTTCAGCAGCCACCGCTAATCAAATGCCGATCGTTCGGGTTCGGATGGACTCGAACCCGAACCCGGTTCGCTCATCTCTATTAGTTACATTAAAGGGAATCTGTCAGCAATTTTGAGCAACTAAAACTACTGACACCCAGGGACAGATAGTTGCAGGGGAGTGAAACAATACCTTAGGTCTTCACCAGTTGTCAGCTGGCTCTTTGATGCAAGTAGCTGACTGTATTCCTACCTTCTTGGCTCTGTTGTTCATGTGTGATGTAAAGCTCTCACTGTAGGGAGCGCCATGCATAAAAAGCTTGCCTCTTTGACACTTGCATTGGTGTAGAACAATGTTTATCTTAATCATTACTGAGACTTGAGGTATGATTTCACTAACCTCTCTGACAATATTATTGGGCTTAAAAAAAGAAAAAATTGGCAGCACATCTATGTTTATCGTGTGTACATTGGGGGGATTATATACGGAAAAAGCTTGCCCCTGTGGTTTGCTGTTGCACTTTCTGTTTTTTGTCAACATTGTTGGGCTGTCAGCACTAGAGATGAGTGAATTTACAGTACAAACGAAGCGACTCTCTTAGTTAGCTCTGCAATCTGCTTATCAGCAAGCTAACTTTAAAGTCCATGTTGGCCCTGCCTGGGTGCCTGAAAAAGAAGTTTCCCAGGACTGGATGCAGTTTTTTCAGGCATCTGAGATGGAGCGGCATGGACTTCAAAAGCAGCAGGCTGATAAGCAGATTGCCGAGCTAACTAAGCAAGTTGCTTCGTTTTTACTGTAAATTCACTCAGAATGGTAGCTCAGAACTGCTGACAGACTCTGCTTAACCCCTTCGCGTCCCTTGACATACCTGGTACGTCATGGCGCGAGGAAGTTTCAGAGAGGGGTACTGCTAATTAAGCATTTAAATGCAGCCATCAAACCTGACAGGTGCATTTAAATGCACTGCTCCTGGTGTCTAGTGGGATGGATCCCTTCCCTCTGCAATGCAACTGTGGGAGGGAGATCTGTTCTTCGGCCCGGGCCGCAATGATGCTGATCCTGACTGCAATACATTGCTCCAGGCTGCAGCAGCCCGGAGCAATGTATCACTGATCTAATGGATCAGTGCTGTGTATATACAAGTCTTCTAGTTAATGTTATTAACAAAAAAACTTTTTTTTTTTTTTTTTTTTTTTTTTTTTAACCCCTTGCCGCAAAATGACGTTTGGGAAACGTCATGTAAAGCAGGTAGTTCCCGCAACATGACGTTTCCCAAACGTCATGTGTTCCCTGCCTCCCCCCGCTGTCCCGAGGCGAGATCGGGCATCGGGAGGAGGCTATGTCACATAGCCTCCTCCCGCTGCCTCTGCTCGGAGGGGAGCCGCGCTCCCCCCGGGCAGTTAACCCCATAGACGCCGCGGTCAATGCGACCGCAGCGTCTATGGGGATATGTTTGCATTGGGAGGCGATCGGGCGGCGGGAGGGGGCTGTTGCATGTTGCCTCCTCCCGCCGCCACTACAGATCCTCCCCCGGCAGTTCCCTTTCCCCCTCCGGTACTGGCGGATCGCCGCTATTACCGTTATAGCGGCGGTCCGCCAGTACCGGCGCCGCCGCTGCATTTCATCTCCCCCCACCGTGAATCCACGGTGGGGGGAGATGAAATAAGTATTAATCAGACCTCAGATCAGCCCCCTTGTGGCCGATCACTACCCCCCCCCCTCCCCGGGCGGCCATCAAATCCAAGATGGCCGCCCCCATCGCTGCGAATAAACGATGTTTGTTCGCAGCGATGGAAATAAAAAATGAATGAAAACCCCATGCTCTCCGCCACCGGAGGTAGCGGAGAGCATGGGGCAGTGATCGGGGACCCCCCCTGTGGGGTCCCGGAACAGGCGATCGGCGGTATATACTATATACCGCCGATCGCCTGTTCCCAGTGCTGCCCGGCACTTTTTATCCCCTGTCACCATAAATCATTGGTGACAGGGGATAAAAAGTGTCACCGTCCCCCCCCCCAAGTCGCCCCCCAGTCACCCCCGTCCCCCAGTCACCCCCCCCTTCCCCACATACGTTACCGGATCCTGGAGCTCCGTCCTCCTCGACGTCCTGACTGCTTCTGATGTGCGCATGCGCGTCAGAAGCAGTTAGCTCTGAAAATTTAAAGTGACAGAGACCAATTTGGTCTCTGTCACTAAACTATGATTACTGTGATAGAAAATATCACAGTAATCATAGTAATACAGTGAAAATGAAAGTGAAAAAAGTACAAGTGAAAAAGTGTAAATGTGAAAAAGTGAAAAACATACAAACAAAATAAAACACACTTTTTATTATAGTAATAATTGCGTTTTACTCCCAGATTACCCGTAACCACCGCAGGTTGCCCATATCCGCCCCAGTTTGCCCGTAACCACCGCAGGTTGCCCGTATCCGCCCCAGTTTGCCCGTAACCGCCGCAGGTTGCCCGTAAACACGCCAGATTACATGTAACCACCGCACGTTGCCCATAACCACCACATCTTGACCGTAACCACCCCAAATTGCCAGTGACCCCCTCCAGATTGCCCGTAACTACCGCACGCTGCCGCTGACCACCGCACGTTGCCTCTGACCACAGCACGTTGCCCCTGACCACCGCACGCTGCCATTGACCACCGCACGCTGCCTCTGACCACCGCACGTTGCCTCTAACCACCGCACGTTGCCTCTAACCACCGCACGTTGCCTCTAACCACCGCACGTTGCCTCTGACCACCGCACGTTGCCTCTAACCACCGCACGTTGCCTCTAATCACCGCACGTTGCCCCTGACCACCGCAGGTTGCCCCTGACCACCGCAGGTTGCCCCTGACCACCGCAGGTTGCCCCTGACCACCGCACGTTGCCTATAACCACCGCACGTTGCCTCTAACCACCCCAAATTGCCAGTGACCCTCTCCAGATTGCCCGTAACCACGCCAGATTACAGGTATCCATCCCAGATTACCTATAAGCACTTCAGTTTATCCGTAACCACCCCACGTTGCCCGTTACCACCCCACGTTGCCCGTAACCACCCCGCGTTGCCCGTAACCACCCCATGTTGCCTGTAACCACCCCAGGTTGCCCGTGACCACCCCAGGTTGCCCGTGACCACCCCAGGTTGCCTGTGACCACCCCAGGTTGCCCGTAACCACCCCACATTACCTGTAATCTAATTTTTTATTGTATTTTAGTAACTGCGCTATTCTAATAACTATTACTAGCTGCGGTTTTGCTCCAGCAAATTGGCGCTCCCTTCCTTCTGAGCCCGGCTGTGTGCCCATACTGTGGTTTATGCCCACATATGGGGTACCGTTTTACTCAGAAGAAGCTGCGTTACAGATTTTGGGGTACGTTTTCTCTCCTGTTCCTCGTGAAATTAAGAAATTTTAAACTAAACGAACATATTATTGGAAAAATTCGAGTTTTTCATTTTTACTGTCTTATTTTGAATACTTTCCTCTAATACCTGTGGGGTCAAACCGCTCACTGCACCCCAAGATGAATTCTTTCAGGGGTGTACTTTCCTAAATGGGGTGACTTTTGGGGGGGTTCTCTTCTGCTGACACTACAGGGGCTCTGCAAACGCACCTGGCGCTCAGAAACTTCTTCGGAAAAATCTGCACTGAAAATGCTAATTGGCGCTCCTTCCCTTCTGAGCCCGGCTGTGTGCCCATACAGTGGTTTATGCCCACATATGGGGTATCGTTCTACTCAGGAGAACCTGCGTTACAGATTTGGGCATGCAGCCTCTCCCCTGTTCCTAGTGAAATTGAGAAATTTCAAACTAAACGAACATATTATTGGAAAAATTCTAGTTTTTCAATTTTACTGTCTTATTTTGAATACTTTCCTCTAATACCTTTGGGGTCAAAATGGTCACCACACCCCAAGATGAATTCTTTGAGGGGTGTACTTTCCAAAATGGGGGGACTTTTGGGGGGGTTCTCTTCTGCGGACACTACAGGGGCGCTGCAAACGCACCTGGCGCTCAGAAATTTCTTCAGCAAAATCTGAACTGAAAATGCTAATTGGCGCTCCCTTCTTTCTGAGCCCTCCTGTGTGGCCATGCAGTGGTTTATGCCCACATATGGGGTACCGTTGTATTCAGGAGAACCTTCTTTACAAATTTGGGGGTACTTTTTTTCTCTTGTTCCTCGTGAAATTGAGAAATTTCAAACTAAACAAACATATTATAGGAAAAATTCAAGTTTTTCATTTTTACTATCTAATTTTAAATACTTTCCTCTAATACCTGTGGGGTCAAAATGGTCACCACACCCCAAGATGAATTCTTTGAGGGGTGTACTTTCCAAAATGGGGTGACTTTTGGGGGGTTTCTCTTCTGCGGACACTACAGGGGCGCTGCAAATGCACCTGGCGCTCAGAAACTTCTTCAGCAAAATCTGCATTGAAAAAGCTAATTGGCGCTCCTTTTCTTCTGAGCCCGGCTGTGTGCCCATAGAGTGGTTTACACCCACATATGGGGTACCGTTGTATTCAGGAGAACCTTCTTTACAAATTTTGGGGTACTTTTTTTCTCTTGTTCCTCGTGAAATTGAGAAATTTCAAACTAAACAAACATATTATTGGAAAAATTCGTGTTTTTCATTTTTACTGTCTAATTTTGAATATTTTCCTCTAATACCTGTGGGGTCAAAATGCTCATCCTACCCCAAGATGATTTCTTTGAGGGGTGTACTTTCGAAAATGGGGTGACTTTTGGGGGGATTCTATTCTGCGGACACTACAGGGGCTCTGCAAATGCACCTGGCGCTCAGAAACTTCTTCAGCAAAATCTGCATTAAAAAAGCTAATTGGCGCTCCTTTACTTCTGTGCCCGGCTGTGTGCCCATACAGTGGTTTACGCCCACATCTGGGGTACCGTTGTATTCAGGAGAACCTGCGTTACAAATTTTGGCATGCTTTTTTTCTCATGTTCCTTTTGAAAATGAGAAACTTTAATCTAAACGTATATATTATTTGAAAATTTAAATTTTCGATTTTTTTACGGCCTAATTGTAAATACTTTCCTCCAGCCCCTGTAGGGTTAAAATGCTCATTATACCCCTAGATTAATTCTTTAAGGTGTCTAGTTTCCAAAATGGGGTCACTTATGGGGGTTTTCAGTATACAAGCCTTCTAAATCCATTTAAAAAAAGAACTGGTCCCTAAAAAAAATCAGTTTTGGAAATTTTCACAAAATGTGATAATTTGCTCATAAATTTCTAAGCCCCGTAACACCCTAAAAAAGTAAAATATGTTTCCCAAATTATGCCAGAATAAAGAGGACATATTGGTAATGTGATTTAGTAACTAATTTATGTGCTATGACTTCCTTTTTTAGAAGCAGAGAATTTCAGAAGTTCATAAAATGCTAAATTTTCAAATTTTTCTTGATATTTTGATGTTTTTCACAAAAAATACACAAAGTAGTGACCAAATTTTGCTACTAATATAAAGTGCCATATGTGACGAAAAAACAATCTCAGAATCGCTAGCATACGTTAAAGCATCACTGAGCTATAAGCGCATAAAGTGAGACAGGTCAGATTTTGAAAAATGAGCCTGGTCATTAAGGCCAAAACAGGCTTTAGAGGCAAGGGGTTAAATCCCCTCCCCTAATAAAAGTCCAAATCATTCCCCTTTTCCCATTTTATAAATACATACGAATAATCAACAAACATATTTGGTATCGTTGTGTGCGTAATCGCCTGAGCTATTAAATTATCCCATTCCTGATCATGCTTGGTAAACTGCATAAGCGCCCAAAAAAATCAAGTGGTCACATCAAATTCAGAGAAATTGTAATAAAAATTTATCAAATTGATATATGCAAACAAGGTCCGATAAAAAGAATAGATCATGGTGCAAAAAATCACACACAAAAGCATTATAAGGATAAGAATTGAGCAATTTTAAACACATTTGTTTTTGTTTGTTTTTTTAATAAAGGTTTTATTTTTTTTAAAAGCCATCAAATAAAATAAAAGTTATATAAATTACATATTGTTGTAATTGTACTGACTTGAGAAATGTAGATAACATGTCAGTTTTATCATAGGGCAGACGGCATAAGCACGAAACTCCCTGAAATTAAAACAAAGTCCTTTTTAAAAAAAATTTGACAGCAAATGATTTTTTTCCCAGTTTGCAGCATATTTTATGGGTAAATTAAGTCTGTTATTGGAAAGTACAATTGGTGCCGCAAAAAATAAGGGCTCATGTGGGTCTGTAGGTGACAAAATGCAAGCACTATGGCCTTATAAACATAAGGAAGAAAAAACAAAGTGCAAAAATGAAAATTGGCATTGACCTTAACCTCTTAAGGACTGAGCCAATTTTCGTTTTTGTGTTTTAGTTTTTTCCTCCTTGTGTCTAAAAGGAATTTTTTCCACCTAGAAACCCATATGAGCTCTTTTTTTTTGCAAAAAATTATATGCGTGGTCAAATGGAAAAAAAAAGGCTGTTCTTTTTCTTTAGGCGGTTTTGTTTTTCGCCGTTCATCCTATGGAAAAACTGACATGTCATATAAGATATAAGTACCTCTAGTCAGTATGATATAAAAGTTGTGTAAGTTGCATATCGTTTCAATTATTTGATGGCTTTTAAAAGAATAAAACCTTTTACAGAAAAAAAAAAAAAACGTTTCTTACAATTGCTCTATTACCATGCATAACGCTTTTATCCTTTGGTCTATGGGGCTGATTGAGGTGTCATTTTTTGTGCCATGATGTGTTCTTTCTATCGGTACCTTGATTGCCTATATGCAACTTTTTGATCGCTTTTTATTACAATTTTTGGGGATTTGATGAGACCAAAAATGCACAATTTTTGCAATTTGGCGGGTCTTTGTGCTTACATTGTTTACCGTGCGAGATCAGGAATGGGATAAATTAATAGTTTACGCGATTACACACGCAGCGATACCAAACTTAGTTAGTTTGTTTATGTATTTTTATTTATAAAATGGGAAAAGGGGGTTGATTCATACTTTTATAATGTGAGGAGGGGGTTTTGTATTTATAGATACTTTTTTTTTTTTTTTTTAAACTTCCACAGTAATTAGAAGTCCTCCAGGGGGACTTCTAATACAACTACACTGATCTCCCATAGAGATCAGTGTAGCTGTAGTACACACAGCTATGGCTTTGGCCTGCTGCAGACCAATTCAGTAGAATACCGAGCTGGGATCAGCGTAATTCCGACACTGAGGCCCAGTCCGGTGAGATGAAGGGATCCCCCTCCGCAATCTCCTTGGGGGGGGGGGGACCCCGTCACTAGACCCCAGGGAAGGCTTTAGACAAGACTAAGTTTCTTACAAAAAGAGGGCTTCAACACTTTTATAAGTCAAAATGCATTCTTTTATTAAGTAATCGAAAAAATATGAATTAAAATTGAAAACAGAACAAAGTAAAAAAAAATTCCTCACACAGGATTCAACATCACAGCCACATGATTGTGTTTACAGGAGGATATATGTACAAGGCAGGCATCAAATTACATACCGCAGTGGAAAAAGTCTAAAAGACTACTTGGCCGCTCCCGCTAATGGCCACGGTCCCGTGCTGCAGATAGCAGTCGGGATCGCAGCAGTTCACAGCTGGGTCGCGGTGCGGCCCCCCCCTCTGCACTCCTTCTGTGGACTTATGCCGTACCGGTACGTCATATGTCCTGTGACATACTGATATCTGATACGTCATGGTGCTGCGGGGGTAGTTCAGAGAGGGGTCTCTGAACGGCGCCGCTCCCGTCTGATCTCTGCAGCCAGGGAGCCTCTCTATTAGCCGACACAGGTCCTGTTGCCGCGCCAGCTAATTAAGTCTCTAAATCCACCTGTCAAACATGACAGCTGCATTTAGAGGCTTCGCTACGCACGTCCCTGGTGTCTAGTGGGTCGGATCTCCCCCCACCCCCCGGAATGCGATTGCGCGCGGGGGGGGGGGGATTGGGGGAGGGAGAGGAAGAACCGTCCTTCTGCCAGTGGCAGGCCTTAGTGTCGCAATGACGTTGATCCCGACTCGGCAATACATCGCACTGGCCTGCAGCAGGCCAAAGCAATGTATGACCGATCTAATGGATCTTTGCTGTGTATATACACAGCATTGATCTCTATGAGAGATAAGTGCTGTGTATATACAAGTCCCCCAGGGGGACTTCTAGTTAATGTAAAAAAAAAAAAAAGTAAAGTTTTTTTTTATTAATAAAAAATCTCCTCCCCTAATAAAAGTCCAAATCACCCCCCTTTTCCCATTTTATAAAGAAATAAACATATCTGTATCTCCCCGTGCCCAAACTATTAAACAGCGTCAGTGCAAAAAAATTGTAAAGTGCAAAATTGCACATTTTTGGTCACATCAAATCCAGAAAAAATGTAATAAGCGATCAAAAAATCACATATACGCAATCAAGGTACCGATAGAAAGAACACATCATGGAGCAAAAAATGACACCTCATACAGCCCCATAGACCAAAGGATAAAAGCGCTGTAAGCATGAGAATAGAGCGATTTTAAGGAACATATATTTGTTAACAATGGTTTGAATTTTTTACAGGCCATCAGATAAAATAAAAGATATACATGTTACATATCGTTGTAATCGTAACTACTTGAGGAACATGCATAACAAATCAATTTTACACCAGGGTGAACGGCATAAACATGAAACTTCCTGAAATGAAAAAAAATTCCTTTTTTTTTTTTTTCAATTTGACAGCACAAATGATTTTTTTCCCGATTTCGCAGCATATTTTATGGGAAAATAAAGTCTGTCATTGCAAAGTACAATTGGTGTCGCAAAAAATAAGGGCTCATGTGGGTGTCTAGGTGAAAAAATGAAAGTGCTATGGCCTTTTAAACATAAAGTGGAAAAAGCAAAAGCATAAAAATGAAAAATGGCTTTGACCTTAACCCCTTCGGGACCAGGCTAATTTTCGTTTTTGCGTTTTCGTTTTTTCCTCCTTGTGCTTAAAAGGCCATAGCACTTGCATTTTTCCACCTAGAGACCCACAAGAGCCCTTATTTTTTGCGTCACTAATTGTACTTTGCAAGGACAGGCTGATTTTTTGCATAAAGTATACTACGAAACCAGAAAAAAATTCAAAGTGTGGTGAAATTGAAAAAAAAAAACAACGCATTTCTTTTATTTGGGGGGAATGTGTTTTTACGCCATTCGCCCTGGGGTAAAACTGACTTGTTATATATGTTCCTCAAGTCGTTACGATTAAAACGATATATAACATGTATAACTTATATTTTATCTAATGGCCTGTAAAAAATTCAAACCATTGTTAACAAATATACGTTCCTTAAAATCGCTCTATTCCCATACTTATAACGCTTTTATCCTTTGGTCTATGGGGCTGTATGAGGTGTCATTTTTTGCGCCATGATGTTTACTTTCTATCAATACCTTGATTGCGCATATACGACTTTTTGATCGCTTTTTATAAAAAAAAATTCTGGATTTGATGCGACCAAAAATGCGCAATTTTGCACTTTGGGATTTATTTGCGCCGACGCCGTTTACCGTGCGAGATCAGAAATGTGATTAATTAATAGTTCGGGCGATTACGCACGCAGCGATAGCAAACATGTTTATTTATTTACTTTTATTTAAAACCTGGGAAAAGGGGGGTGAATCAGACTTTTATTAGGGGAGGGGGCTTTTTACTAATGACAACACTTTTTTTTTAATTTTTTTTCCAATATACTAGAAGCCCCCCTGGGGGACTTCTAGTATATACACTTTGATCTCTCATTGAGATCTTTGCTGTATAGATATACAGCAAAGATCAATGAAATCGGCACTCGTTTGCTTTCGGCTGCTGCAGCTGGAAACAAACGAGTGCCGAGCCGGGGACGGCGCCATCTTGGTGCGGTCCCTGGCCAGCTTCAGTAACGGAGATCGCTCCTCCGGGACAACGACCCGGAGGAGCGATCTCCGCCTCTAGACACCAGGGAAATGCTGTATCCGGTAATCGGATGCAGCTGTCATGTTTGACAGCTGCATCTGATTACTGTATTAGCGGGCACGGCGATCGGACCGTGCCCGCTAATACCGACGGTCCCGGGCTACAAGTGGCACCCGGGACTGCCGCGGTTCAGAGCGGGGTTGCCGCGCGAGGACGTACAGTTATGTCCTCGTGCGGGGAAGGGTTAAAGGAGACCTGTCACCCCCCAGTGCTGGGGTGACAGGCTCCCGGTCCCCAGTTAGATCCCCTTATACGTTCCTCATCCCGCCGTGTCCCGATGCCAGAGCCGGTCCCGGGACGGAGATATCCCGGTCAGAAGCCGGCGCACGCGCTTTGGAGAGAGGTCCGACGTCCATAGAGAATTAATGGAGCCGCGCGCACGCAGCAGAGATGAGTCTGAACCAATATAGTGGGCTCTCTAAAAGTGGGTGATATGTTGCTAAAATGGTATTATGTTACTAAGATGGTAATTGTACACCTGAATAGCTTAATCACAACATTTAGTGCTCAAATTCATATACAGTAACGATCTAAATGCATAGAAAAAGTAATAAAATACATATCTAATAAAAAGAGTCAGCATGAAAAATAGAATAAAAAACACAAAATAAAAGAGTATGTATAAAAAGAGCCTGGTGATGTAAACCGCGCCGGGCCCAGCGCAGACACCTCACTTTAGTAGTTTTGGCAGTGATCCCGAATCTCGATGTTAAACATGGGCTCGTATCGCTGCTGAGCCGTAATGCTTATGCTTTAGAAGGATAGTCTCTCCTTTTAGATTTGTACTCATAGGAGGAAAAATAGAATAGAAGTCAAGTAAATGGTGGTGGAATGTCCACCTCTCACCCTGGTGGTGGTAACTCCCACGGTCAGATGCGGTGTTGTGGCGGTAGTCCGTGCCTCGGTCTATACGGCCAACGTGAGAGCTGAGCAGTCGCGGTCTAGTGCAGCATAGTATGCTATCTTGCGCTGCTGTGGCGTCCACGTGTATGAGAGTGCGCGCTCTTTCAAACTGCCGCTGAGTTAGATGCCAGGGAGATACGGCTCCGGTTCGGGATCTGCACTCAAAACATTGATTTATTTGAAAAGGCTCTGTTATCCTTGATTCTTGAACGCGTTTCAGGAGATCTACTTGCTCCTTTCCTCAGCAAAGAATTCTGGATAACTCTAGTACAACCATATCCGTTCGGATTTTATATCTGTTCTGAACTTTTTCACAAGACCTGTACTGGATCGTTCTGGATAGTTTTCCACGTTTTCAGATAACTTAGTGCTATGTAGTTGCCTATATCCCATATGGAATTGTATAGGTCGGCTCCATTCATTCTCTATGGACGCCGGTCCTATCTCCAGAGCGCGCACGCTGGCTTCTGACCAGGATATCTCCGTCCCGGAACCGACAGAGGGACTCGGCGGGATTGAGGTATGTATAAGGGGATCTAACTGGGGGTCGGGAGCCTGTCACCCCGGCACGGGGGGTGACAGGTCCTCTTTAACCCCTAGACGACCCAGGGTGTATAGTTACGCCATGGAAGTCTGTCCCCAGACGATCTAGGGCGTAACTGTACGCCCTGGGTGTTTCTCCCGCTATGAAGCACGCTCCGGAGCGGAGCGCGCTTCATAGCAGGTGGGGGCCGGCTGTGAGTGAGCAGTGAGCAGCCGGGACCTCACCGGTAATGACACGCTGCAGCGATCGTGCTGCCGCGTGTCATTAACTCCTTAAACGCCGCGATCCGCGGCCGCGGCGTTTAAGTGTGACAGGGGGAGTCCCCTGTCACTTACCGATCGGGACCCCCGCAGTGTGACTGCGGGGGTCCCGATCGGTAAAACGGCCCACCGGAGGTCTCTCACCTGCCTCCGTGCGGTCCGATTGGCGATCTGCTACACTAAGCCTGCACAGGCAGGCTCAATGAGCAGATCGCCGATAACACTGATCAATGCTATGCCTATGGCATAGCATTCATCAGAGTAGAAATCAAACTAATCTATGTACAAGTCCCCCAAAGGGACTTCAGATGTGTAAAAAAAAAAAAGTTAAAAACACTAAACACACTACCCCAAAACCCCTCCCCCAATAAAAGTCTAAATCACCCCCCTTTCCCATTATATAAATAAAACATATAAAAATAAATAAACAAATAAACATATAATATACCGTAGCGCGCGTAATTGTCCGATCTATTAAAATATAACGAGTGTCATTGCGAACGGTAAACGGCGTACACGAAAAGAGGGAAAAAAGTGCGCGGATTACCGATTTTATGTTACATTATATATAAAAAAAAATTGATAAAAAGTGATCAAAACGTCCGATCTTCACAAATATGGTATTAATAAAAACTAGAGATCATGGCGGAAAAAATGACACCCCATACAGCCCCGTAGGTGAAAAAATAAAACTGTTATAAGCGTCACAATAGTCCCATTTTATTTATATTTAATTGCCAAAAAAAAGGATTTCATTTAAAAAAAATATATAACATTAGAGAATCTGTGTAACCTGCATATGGTTGTGTTCGGACTGACCTATAGAGTAAATAGTATCATGTCGCTTTTACCATATAGTGCATTATGTAGACACAGGAACCCCCCAAACATTACCATATTGCATTCTTTTTTGCGATTTCACCAATTTATATCTTCATAAATAATATATTTGGAATTCCATCATACATGTTATGGTAAAATGAAAGACGCCATTACAAAGTACAACTATTCCTAAAACAAATAAGCCATTACATGGCCTTGTAGATAAAAAACTGAAAGTGCTAGAGCTCTTAAAAGGGGAGGAGGGAAAAACGGAAACACTAAGATCAAAATTTGCGCGGTCCACTGGGTCAGTTTGGGCCTGGTCCTCAAAGGGTTAAGGGGTTTAAGAATTAGGTTGTTAATCAGAATGGCAACTCTCCCTTTAAGTCTTTCCCAATGTATATTTAGTTAAAATATTACGCAAATAAATGGTTGATTTGTGGACATCTTTCTTCCAGATTCACCAGGGCACAGTGCCAGTTTCATACACTGTCACAACGGTAGCACCACATGGAATCCCTCTTTGTACTGGACAGCACATCCCTGCTTGCAGCGCACAACAGGTTCCAGGCTGTTCTGTGGTCTTCAGTGGACAGCACTTACCAGTCTGTAGCGTGCCTCCTCCGGTAAGTGACCCATGACCATATTTTTTACTTAAGCAGGTCTTAGTAGGGCCATCTTTAAAACTTCTCAAAATGGCTTGAGGCTGACCGAGGGAGAACATACTCTAATAAGGAATAAACTATAAAACCAATCAGGTTTTTAGTAAATATTATTCTGTTCAAATTGTGTGTGTGTGTGTATGTATATATATTTACTTACAGGCATGTGGTGTACAGTTTAACCTTAACCCCCATTGATGAATTGTATACTGAAGGCAGAGTTTATGAAGATTTGTAAAGGTATAAATGTGGCAAATGACATTGCATATGTTGTATTTTACTACAAGCAAAAAAAACAAACATGTTTTTCTTTTATTAAAATCCTTACCTTCTATTTAGATGGATTGCTCTCCTTGTGTTTCAATAAATAGGATTCATTTTCAAGTTTTGTGAGTTATAATTTTCAGTGTGTAGCACTGGAACATCCTTTTTTAATGCAAGTGTATTTTTACAGTTTACATTGAATACTATTGGCATTTATTTATTTATTTGTTTTCTATTTACAGATGCTTCAAGCTTGCTCAGTTCAACATTTACCTGTTCCCTATGCTGCTTTCCCTCCATTAATTTCCAGTGACCCATTCCTGTTACATCCACCGCACCTTTCCCCCCATCACCATGCACACCTGCCCCCTCCTGGCCAATTTGTGCCCTTCCAGACACAACAGTCTCGCTCGGTAAGCAAAGTTCTGTCAATGCCTAATGCCTCTGTACTACCCAAGTGGGAAAAATAATCCCATTTAGTGTATTTTAAAAACTGTGATAAAATAACTGTAATATATCTTAATCAGCAGTGAAGTTGAGGTTAATCTATGTGAACTGTCCTATTCATTTTGTGCGATAAATAGCTAGTTTTTTTTTTTGGGGGGGGGGGTTGTTTTTTTGTAAAATAATCCTTAAATGGTACAAAATAGTGTGTTGCAAATACATAGCATAGCTCCTCTCTTCTGTACTTTTTGTCAATTAATATACTTTTTTTTTTTTTATGTAATTGAGAACTATGGGTATTTTATGTTTCTTTTTTGTTTGACAGCCTTTGCAGAGGATAGAGAATGAAGTAGAGCTGTTGGGTGAACATCTACCTGTAGGAGGCTTTACATATCCTCCGCCTGCTCATGCACCCACGTTACAACCCTCAGCACCGTTACAGTTCATAACCCATGATCCTTTGCACCAGGAGGTTTCATTTGGAGTTGTAAGTAAATCTATGTAATCACTTTAATTCTACAAAGTTTTCACTCATACAGGTATTAAGTGTGTTTCCCCCACAATAGCTGCTTAGTAGAATCGATACAATAAAGCGTATTCCTTAGAACTGCAGATTTCTATAGTTTAAAGGGAAACTAACAGCAGGTTAGAACACTGTAACCTGCTGTTGTGTTCCTATAGTGCACTTCTCTTACAATAACTATCTTCAGATTAATATGTAAATTAGATGGGTTGGGAGCACCATCTTCAGCGCACCACTCCACCCTGCTTACTTGCCCCTAATGCTTACCCTCCACTCCACCCTGCTTACTAGTCCTAATTAATATTCCTAAGGGGTGGAGTATATATATATATATATATATATATATATATATATATATATATATATATAATTTTTTTTTTTTTTTAAGCTTAATGTACCCTTTAAAAAATAAAATTGTGAATGTAAGATGCAACATTTGTGATCATATTTTTTTAAGAAGTGCTATTATGTACACATAGAATAAGTGCATGGAATATGCTGCAGAGTGATCCTTAAATATATTGTGGTTTACTGATATGTTTCATAGCTGTATATAATAACTTCCTAAATGTGAAATTGGAATTTATTTTCTTTCATTGCCTTTAGCCGTATCCCCCATTTATGCCTCGAAGACTCACTGGTCGTAGCAGATATCGATCGCAGCAACCAATACCACCACCACCTTACCATCCAAGCCTTTTACCTTATGTTCTGTAAGTAATGTACAAAATGTACCTTTGTTGACTTAGGGTACAAACACACACAGCAGATACGCAGCAGATTTGATACTGTGTTCAGTTATTTAGATCTAATCTGCGTATCGCAGCAGTAAATACGCAGCATATATGCCGTGTGTGTTTGTACCCTCAAAAGGCGTATATTCCTTATACAGACTTCCTTGGGGAGTATGTGTTAGCTCTCTGACCTTACTCATATGAAATTTGTCAATACATCTTTTTTTATGTAAGTTTGTATTCGTATGATGCAGCATACATTCGCTTGGGCAATAACATGATTACAGTGACCTTCTTGTCTTTTTAGTATAAAAGGGTGATATTCTTCAAAGTACTTTTTTTTTCCTTCCAACAATTGTCCAAAAAAAAAAAAAAAACTGTAGTTTTTGGTTCTATCACAGCTCTCCAGGTCTCTGTGGTGATAGACAACAATGTGTAGTCAAATTTTCCAGTCATACTCACTTCTGTCTGTCCGCAATTTCTTGCTAATCGTTCAAATGTATAATAGTAAGATGTATGGTCAGTCACTTTTGTATGAAAAGCTATTTACATGATAAATGTCAGTGGGACAAAAAAAAAAAAAGAAAATTACTCATGCCCTAAAGGCCCCAACTATTAAACTGTATGACATTCTTTTAGGCACACTGCCAATCCACAAAAATACCCAGTTCTTTTCTTTTAATATCAATAGATCAATCTGTGGAGTTAATATAGAAAAATTGCTTGTGTAGAACTGCATTAAGGGGATGAGTTGGTTTAATCTTCTGCTTTTTCTTTAAGATCAATGCTTCCAGTGCCTCCTGCTGTGGGACCAGCCTTTAGCTTTGAGTTGGATGTAGAAGACGGAGAGGTGGAAAACTATGAGGTTGGTGTATGTATTCAAACATATTTATTTTGCTATCAAAAAATACCTTTTAGAAATTATCAGATCTCCTTCCCTGTAAAATAAAGGTAGTTAAACCAATTGATGTTCCCTTTAGCTTGCAGCTTGTTACTTTGTTTTTCATAATGTGTGTTTCCCCTTCTACCCCTAACTAAAAAGTGTTTTAATTATTTATTTACCTTTTTTTTCCCTTCCGTTGCAGGCATTGTTAAATCTCGCTGAACGATTGGGAGAAGCTAAACCACGTGGACTAACAAAAGCTGATATAGAGCAGCTTCCATCGTACAGATTTAACCCAAACAACCACCAATCAGAGCAGACGTTGTAAGTTTTATTAGTAAATGATCAAGCCATAGCAGTTGCTTGTCTGACAGGTCTGTTAAGCTATTTATGGTATGGAGCAGTGGCTTCTTTTACTTACACTTGTCAAATCCAGGCCACAGAAGGTGAATGTTAGCCGAACTGGCACTAATCTGTCCATCATGGGGAGAGAACCCTCTCTTATTAAGCTGTTGCCATCTACATCACTGCCAGACATCTGATTTTTCCTGGAATAAGAAATGCAGTTTGTTTTATTTGCCCTTTTCTATGGTTCATAAAGAAGAGCGGGGGACCTCCCAGACATCAGCATTGGGTTTCTAAATCCTTCCTAGGGTAGCTTCACACGTACTGGATTTGTACCGGATTTCACACTGCGAGTACGCAGCGAAATCTGCTGCGAATCCTCATACTGCGAACCCCATCTGCAATGGGGTTACATACCCGCAGCGTAATTTTACCGACGGGAGCCCCAGATGCAGCCGCGGCGTGGAGCAGGTATCATATGCTGTGGGCGGTGGGGAGTTAAAGGGGCTGGCGTTACATACTTGCAGCAGGACGAAAATTACGCTGCGGGTATGTAACACCATTGAAGATTACAGTACAAGGATTCGCAGCGGCTTTCGCTGAAAACTCACAGCGTGAAAACCGCTGTGAGAATCTGCAAATCTGGTACCTCTGAAGCTACTCTTAGGCTGCATTCACACGTTCCGTGTTCCGCATGGAACACGGACGTAGAATGCCTGTAACGGACTCTCCCCCCGCCCGGTCAGCATATGTAATTAGATGCTGGGAGCGGGGGAACTGTACAGATATGTGCAGATATGTACAGATATTACAGCGCTGCTGCTTCATTACAGCACAGTGCATATCTGTACAGTGCTGCCCGGAGAAATCTGTTACAGGCATTCCACGTCCATCTTCCGTGCGGAACACTGAACGTGTGAATGTAGCCTTAAGGTTTTTATTATTTTAAATGGGTTTTTCAATTAAGAAACCTATTTTCTGCTAGTAATATATGTTCTAATAAATTAACATATATTGGTAAATAAAACTATTTTACCACCTTCCTGTGATTTTTCATGCTTTATTTTGGCTTTATTTATGTACTTCCTATTCACTACATTGTACATAGTGGTACACTGCTGGAATACAGAAATTAAGCTAATTCTATCTGCACCCTCTCTTTGTGGGAGCCCCCTGTGGCTTTAGTGGGTGAGGTTATAGTCAAGACAATATAATGGAAAGGAGGAGGCTGAATTCCCTAATGAAGGCTAGTGAGGACAACAGAGCTGACAGTTTGCCTTAGAAGAAGAAAAGCGTGACTGCCCAGAGAGAAATAGGAAAATGTAATTTATTGATTATTTTCTGTACAATAGAAAATAGATTTAATTTAGCAAAAAAAAACAAAAAAACGTAATGTTGGTTGTAGTACGCAGAATGGCTTTTGTTTTACAATTTAAACTGAATCGATAGAGAACTTTGGCGAATTTGCATTCCGCCATTCACTATGTAGATTTTACCTAGTGGGAGAGCAAATGCAAATTTCTTGGGTTTTCAAATGTTAGACTGCTTAGGCTTTTTTTGTTAATTTCTACTTACTGTACTGTATTCATATATGTTACAGGGGTATTTTCTGTTGGCAATGTATCTGTGGTTGAGTGTGAAATAAACTTTTTTTTCTCTCCCCCCTTTTACCCTTTTAAGGTGTGTAGTATGCATGTGTGATTTTGAGTCAAGGCAACTTCTAAGAGTCTTACCGTGCAACCATGAATTCCATGCCAAGTGTGTCGACAAGTGGCTTAAGGTGAGATTTTATCAAAAAGTTGTACACTTTCATGTATTGACTTATATCTCTGCTTAAACAAGTGTCATATTGTATGTTTCTTTTTATACCACACATTTTATTTATTTTTCCCATTCTTCTTTTTGTTAGGCAAATCGTACCTGCCCTATATGTCGAGCTGATGCTTCAGAAGTGCATCGTGATTCAGAATGACCAGTCTGAGAGCACAAGTCCAGCTCGGGTGTTCCTAGTCACATGTGTATTTTCAGATACACATGCACAACAACCATCCATTGAACTGAACCCGTGTGGCTTCCAGCCTATTCTTTACACAAAAGGGTCGATGGACCTCTTTTTGCACTGTGTGATTTAATCAATTATAAAGCTTCTAATTAGTCTTCACAATTATGGGATTGTTATACTAACCGTGTGATTGGGACTCCAAAGATTATTATTTTTTATATTCCTTAGCTTATTTTGTGTGTGCACTAACATTCCCTGGTTTTCGTGTGATCATTCCGAGTGTTTTTGCTGCAAGATTACGTGGATGTGATCTTTTAGCATGTGCTTTTATATTTAAACGGGAAAAAACTAAAAACAGAATACAGTGGTAGCTCCAAACAATTTAGCAATCTACCTTATTATAGAGCCTTCAGATACTGTGAGAGCGGACGGATGGAATGTAAGACTGTGTGGTAGTGGCCATGTTGCTTTTGTATGTTTGCTTGTGTCAAGCACAAGAGCATATGTATGGTTGGGAACATATATACCAGCATGTTCTGAGAAAGTATGTGTGTAGTATTACTTATGCTGCAATGTATAATCTTGTGTGTTATTTAAACAGTACTAGTACTGTACACTGGTTTATTTTCTTGTGTTTGCAGTTGCACACTGAATGCTAAGGGTGTAGCAATCTATAGGCATTTCATACCCCTTCCTTAAATTTTCACATGACTTTCATTCATACAACTTTTACCACTTATACTGCTTTTTGCTTATTTGTGCCACTGCAGGGAAAAAAAGAATTATTGTTTTTAACTAAAATACTGCATCAATAATGTGTACACATTAATTTTCCAATAGAAATAGGCTATCAATTTTTCACTATGTATTAAATTTGATGTCCGTTCTAGTGGTCACATCAATTGTGGACATAAAGCAACAAAAGCTAAAAATGTATTTACCACCAAAGATTAACTTGCATGTATCCCTTGGTGTCCTTCTAGCTGGCTAACGCTGTCAATAAACCTGTACACGTTTGCAGGGTCCATGTTAGTTAAACTTTGAAGGTGAACCTTTTACATCTGCAAGAAGTTTTTAGTTACCTATAACATCGCTTTAGGGGTAAGACGACTCTTAATTCCTTATTATGATGTTTTCTGGGGTATCATGTTTTCCTGGAAAAGTATATATTAGGTGGGTTTTTACTAGTATACTAGTTTACTAGTATACATTGATACAGTATGTTCTATCACGGCCACCACCTAACCACCTCTGGCTGCTACTCTATTATACTGTTCCATGTTTTCAGTTGGTTAGGTAAAAGCAATCACCTAAAAAAACTAAATGTATTGTATACCTGTATGTATCTCAGATGGTTAGAAACCAAACTGATGACAACCATGGGTCATAACCTACTGATATATATTGAAAGGTGCTGCAAAGAGTGCATGTTCGCAATAATTGTTTCCTCTAGTCTCATTGCCAGTTACTTTTCATTTTAGAAACATTTTCTTATGGCACAACTTTAATTCATTCAGATTGTACAAATAACTTATTAAAATATGAAAGCAAATAAGCATTGTAGATTATAAGGAAGAAAGTCCATGTATAAAGTAGTATGTAACCAAAAGACAGTTCTGTTTTTGTGTAACATTTTTTGGCTGGTTACATCACTGTAAATTAGTAAAGAAATCAGTCGTTATAAATCCATTTAAAGAAGAAGTCCGGCGATTTATAAAATGAGGCAGAGGGTAATTGATTACAGGTACAGACCTTCGTCTCCCCGTGCCCGCGGTGAACGGTGGGACTGGCCTTGGGAGCTCCGGAGCTGGGATCTCTGGCGCTGACACTTCATGGCCCAGCTGATGGACTGGCCGCTCATCAGCAAGTAAGTGGCTGGGGCAGGACGCTGCTCCAGTCACTGATTGGCTGAGCGGCCAGTCCATCCACTGGGACAGGCCTTCCCCTGAGTCGTTACGGCATCACAACTCGGGCGGGGGTCCTGCCGGTCAACGCGGGCACTGGGACAGGTAAGTCGATACTTATAATCAATTTCCCCTCTGCCGGCTGCCAGATTTTTTTTTAGATTGCTGGACTTCTACTTTAATAGCTCCTGCACATGAGCAGTAATATAGTACATGTATTTTTTTTTTTTTTATCAGTTTCTATACAAATCATGGAATGCTCTTTCAGAGACGCCATATAACAGAGTAATAATCCCTAGCAACATTGCTTTTGTGGTTGTAGCCATTTGCTTGTTTAATACCCTTTTTGCATACACAAAATGAATAGTCAAAAAAATCCAAGATTCTTTGGCTCAGTTTTTTTTTCCCCCCCATAAATACATCTTGTAGATTCTACTGTTTTTGTTCTTTCTTTTTTTTTCCTGCAATGCTATTTAAATGGTTGTTTTTCCTTTGGTTGCAATAGCACAAGCAGCACAAATATTAATATTGCTGTATTTTGCTGCCCGTCCCAGCTTTAAGTTGTGTGTGCGTGTGTGTCATATCTTGTGATGCATGTCTGACCCTCGTACTCGTCACAGTTTTGTGTCTCAAGACAGTGTTATTTCATGCTGCTTGTCCTTTTATCTGAGCTTGTGTTTCAGTGGACTAAGACAAAAGCACAATTTGCCTGTGGTTTTTACACAGTGTTGCCACCATTTAAAAAAAGACAACAAATAAACCACTCCACGTTATTAAACCAAATGGAGAAAAGTTGCTTTTACTATCATCTTTTAATTAACCAGCCACTGGACGTCATGTCATGTTTTTATTAAATTTATAAAACCATGTTATTGCAAAAGTTGTACACCACACTCCTCTTATAGTGCTACAAATACTTTTTTATATACTGAGAAGAAAGAAAAAAACTTTTTACCTGTATAGACTTAATAACACTACTACACTCAATATTCACTTTATTAAAGCATGCAAGCATCGCACTTTTTCTAGATTAGACTGAGATCAATGCAAAAGAAGGAAAAAGTCTAGGGTACACATTTAATATGTAATATTCTGTTCACTTTCTGGCACAATGCAATTTACAGAACCTCTTTATTTGACCACAAATTGTTTAGCAGGGTCACTATTCATTATTTGTTGTTTTTTTTTTGTTTGTTTTTTTTTATTGCACTCTGGAGGCTGGTACTTCTGGAATGTTTTTGAAATTAAATTTTTATGTTTTATTTTACTTTTTTTGCATGGGTCTCTTGCAGACATGTGCTAATTTACTTCCTGTGGTTAATGTATTAAATAGACCTATATCTCTATAAAAAGCACACATGCATGTGTTCTGAACCAGCTCGGACTGACTACAACTTTTTTTTCCCTTTAATTTTCACTAAAGACCAACATGTCCTGGAGCCAGAGGACGTTTCTCAGCTGTTACTGCCATATGTTCTATATCTGATGCCTCTAGCCCTAGCCTGCAGTAGTGCCTGACCTGCACAAGAATTAATACATATGTTGGTTGTTGCCTCCCCACCCCCATCCCTAAACTTTTTATCAACTGTTAGCTTCAGCATCTGGTATTTTTGTTTTGCATTTTCCTTTTGTTGTGCATGAAATCTTTTACTTTTTCATGTTTTATGGTTTTTGTCTAAGAGTGGTTATCAAGGCCTATAGATGTTCAGGGGTTTATTTGACATTCATTTTGTTTCTCTATGGTTGGTTTTTTAACTTACTTTGCCACTGTTACAGTATTTTTATTACCCCCTTCCCCATGAAATGTTTTAAACTGAATTATCTTTAGGCCTTACAGGAAGGAGCCTTTTTGCCTGTTCTCCCCTCTTGGTACATTGACAGTTACCTCATTTTGCTATTTATGTGTTTTTCAGATTTGCCAATGAAAGCTTATGAATTTTATTGGATTCATATTTTTCTTTAAATCGTTCTCTATCGTATCATTTAATATGACATGTAGTTTTAAATGTATTATAAATATCTGTAACCAAATCATTTGAAGGCTTGATAAATTTTTAACAAAATTTGTACATTTTTTATGAGAGTTACTAGTAATGCTTTACTAAGTAGTGCAATGATTTTATTTTATTTTTTTTATTTTATTTTTTACCCCGTGTCCAATTTTGGAGTTGAGAGAGGGTTGTTCAGTAATAAATGTATGATGTACACTTAGCCTGCTTTTGTCTCTTTTTTTGTGTTTTCTGTATTTAAGCTGATTATGTATTATCCTGTATTCCCCATTATAATAAGGACCTTTAATTTCCCCCTATCATATAAGCATATGGGAAGTAGTAATATGCAGGTCCTGCATATGCAGGACCTGCAGGTCATTGTTGGAGCATCCACCTTTTTATCTTTTCCTATTTGGGACTCATCAGGAAAAACAGAGAGCGTCCAAATTATGGTTTCAGCAGTCCTAGGTAAATAAGTTGAAACTGTGGGGGGTGTTCTGGAGATTCACACTTTTCTGTAATATGTAAATTTAAGAGCTAAATGGCTTTAAAAAAAATATCTGATATGTAAAAATTAAAGTAGTTGCCTATTATACCTTTCATTTGTCAGAGGCCTTTTGGAAATTTAAGTGTTGCAATGGACATGTACCCTGGGCAATTCCCTTTTGCATTAGTGTTGATAGATCTGCCTCATTGTGTTGTCTATAACAATGCTTTAAACTATGAGGGTCCTGACATCAACACTAGAGATGAGTGAACCTCGAGCATGCTCGAGTCCATCCGAACCCGAACTTTCGGCATTTGGTTAGCGGTGGCTGCTGAAGTTAGATAAAGCCCTAAGGCTATGTGGAAAATTTGGATATAGTCATTGGCTGTATCCATGTTTTCCAGACAACCTTAGAGCTTTATCCAAGTTCAGCAGCCGCCACTAATCAAATGCCGAACGTTTGGATGGACCCGAACTGGGTTCGCTCATCTCTAATCAACACGCAACAGGAGTTTCAAAGCAGAAGCTACACTGATTATGCCAACCCTGCATTATCGGGGTGTTTAGAATTGGCAAAGGTTTGCCTCTTCCATCATCTCATGTGAGGATTCACTCCACTGAGGGCTTCTCTACAGTACATTTGGATCTGGAAATGAGAAGATGGTAGCTGACACTGAAAGAGGTGCTGGGGGGGGGCAGTGCTGCAATTGGATAAGGTGCAAAGGGGGTCAATGCTGCTATTGGAAGCAATATACTGACTTGGGAGGGACATCGCTGCAGTCACTAATGGGCTATGCAGGCAATCCATTAGCAGAGTTGTGACGTAGCTGGAGAAGGAGATCCAGGAGTCCCAAAGCGGTAAAGCAGCTGCTGGAAAAGTTGAATTTTCACCTGACTTCTCCTTTAACACCCCATAGTGAAAATGGTATACAGAACGTTAGAAATCAATTTATTGAATAGGAAAAAAGTAAAATACAGTGGTACCTTGGTTTAAGAGTAACTTGGTTTAAGAGCATTTTGATAGAAGAGCTCACAGTTTTTCAAAATTATGACTTGGTTTAAGAGCATTGCTTTGGTTTAAGAGCTCCCTGTACTGTGGGAGCGCACATGGAGGAGGGGCATGGTCTGCATAGCGGGGTCTACAGCCTCTGACCCAGAAGGTCTTCCTCACCTTCCAAATCATACCAGATCCACTTCAGGCTGGGGCTTGCATCAGGGGACAGGACTGTGGAGGTAATCTCTCCATAGCTGTAACCCCTCTCTCCCCGGACAGAGAGCGCTGCATGTATGTGCCCACACATCTGCCCTGTTCATTCCTTCATACTCCCTGCAGTCTCTGTCAGCCCTTGTGTTTGCCATCCTCTCAATTACTGTACAGTAACCTATAATATCACATATTCTGCTGTTTCTGAATGTTTGTTTAATTAATTTTACATGTTATTCAGAATAATAAATCATTATTTTTGGAGTGTGGAACCAATTGTCTGCATTTCTGTGCATTACCAATTTGCTTTGGTTTAAGAGTGGATTTGGATTATAAGCACGGTCCCGGAACGAATTATGCTCGTAATCCAAGGCACCACTGTATTGCATTGCTATAAGTACCGTATTTCCCAGCATATAAGACTACTTTTTAACTTTTGAAAATCCGTAAAATCGCTGGACCTCTTATACATACGGTGGTTGGAGCTCAAGAATGGCTGCAGCCGCATCCCCTCCGTATGACAACAGTGCACGGCTCCCAGCTGACAGCTGCATTTAAATGGCTATAAACAAGCCTTCCCTGGTGTCTAGGTGCTGATCCCAGTTCGGTGATAGATTGCTCCACAGTCCACAGAAATCCAGAACATTGATAATTGAAGTTTATGTATACTTCAGTGATCTATATGAGAAATCATTAAAGTGTGTGTTGGCGCCCCTAGTAGAGCTATAAGTTAATACAATTTAAAAAAAAAGTTTTTGATTTAAAAAACCCATATTAGAAGTGTAAATCACTGCCCTTTTCCCTTTCTATAAATAAAATTAAAAATATATTTGATATTAAATTATGGCATTTCGGATCTTGCACAGTAAATGGTGTAGGCGCAAAAAAATTGCCAAAGTGCAAAATTACACACTTTTGGTAACATCAAATCGGGAAAATTTGTACTAAAAAAAGTGATCAAAAAGTTCCATATACTCAAGTAAGCTACCGATGGAGAGTGTGGAAGAGGGGTAGTCTTATACGGCATTCAGGCTGTTTACTTGGAACATATTTGGGAGCAATTACTGTCTCCTTGGGTATGATGCCACATGGTATGCACAAGTGGAATTGGGGATTTTATGCTATGTTTTTCAGATCCTTTCAAACTCTGTCAGGTAGAATGGGGACCAGCCATTTTTAGTTCACTTCAGAGATATTTGATTGGGTTCAAGTAAGGGCTCTGGCTGGACTACTTATGCCCCCGAACGTTCTGTAAGTTTTATCCATGTTGTGCATTTTCACGTACCCCTTGTCTGCCTCTTTTGTGTTCTGGTATCCTAAGGGCCCTATTACACCAACAGATATCTGACAGATTTTGAGCTGAAGCCAGGAAGCCTGCATTTTTTCACCTACAGACCCATATGAGCCCTTATTTTTTGCGCCACTAATTGTACTTTGCAATGACAGGCTGAATTTTTTCATAAAGTACACTGCAAAACCAGAAAAAAATTCAAAGTGTGGTGAAATTGAAAAAAAACCCGCATTTCTTTTATTTGGGGGGTTTTCGTTTTTACGCCGTTCGCCCTGGGGAAAAACTGACTTGTTATATATGTTCCTCAAGTCGTTACGATTACGGCGATATGTAACATGTATGCAATTTTGCACTTTGGGAATTTTTTGCGCTTACGCCATTTACCGTGCGAGATAATGAATGTGATTAATAGTTCAGGCGATTACACACGTGGCGATAGCAAACATGTTTATTTATTTGTTTATTGTTATTTATAACATGGGAAAAGGGGGGTGATTCTGCCGTTTATTAGGGGAGGGGGCTTTTTACTAATAACCACACTTTTATTTTAACTTTTAGGCTACAAACCCACTTGGCGGGTCTGCAGCGAGTCTCCTTGCTGCGTTTTTGCAGCGAGACTCACTGCAGATCCCAGCCCTATACTTTCATTAGCAGAGAAACTCGCAGCAGGGATGTACATCCCTGCTGCGATTTTGTCTGCAGCCCGCCCCATTAACCCCCTAGCTGCCGGACATTATACATTACCGGGTCCCCGTTCCTGCTTGCTTCGGGGCTCCCGGTGTCTTCACGGCCCGCCCGGCCAATCAGTGCGCTGCGGCGGGGCAGCGCACTGATTGGCCGGGCGGAACGTGCCGGGAGTCGCCGAAGCAAGCAAGAGCGGGCACCTGGTAATGTATATCCTGCCCGCCCCCCCTGCAGCCCCGATCGCCCCCGGCCGTACGATCGCCCCCCGCACCCCCGGCCGTACGATCGCCCCCCGCAGCCCCCGGCCGCACGATCGCCCCCCGCAGCCCCCGGCCGCACGATCGCCCCGAAGCAAGCAGGAACAGGGACCCGGTAATGTATAATGTCCGGCGGCTAGGGGGTTAATGGGGAGGGCTGCAGACAAAATCGCAGCAGGGATGTACATCCCTGCTGCGAGTTTCTCTGCTAATGAAAGTATAGGGCTGGGATCTGCAGCGAGTCTCGCTGCAAAAACGCAGCAAGGAGACTCGCTGCAGATCCGGCAAGTGGGTTTGTACCCTTACACTTATACTAGAAGCCCCCCTAGGGAAGGGGTAAGATGTGGGGATCGCTCCTCCGGGACAACGATTTGTCAATTTTGACAGCTGCATTTAAATGTCTAGTTAGCAGGCACAGCGATCTACCCGCGGCCACTATTGGCTGCAGTCCTCGGCTCCACATAGCAATTGGGAGCGGCCGGGTCTTAGCGCGACCCCTCTCTGAATCCAGGGAGCAGACTTATGCTGTACAGGTATGGCATGTGCCCTTAAAGGGAACCTAACACACACACACACACCCCTAGCCGGGGTGAAGGCTGCTAGAGCCCCGGATACTTACCCCATCTCACCAAGTCCCGCTCCTGGAGCTGGTCCCGGGATGATAGTTCCCCTTTAAACACATTTACATTATTTCCTATGGGAAAACACTGCTTGATTATCAAACTGCCTTCCAGAACCATTTAAAGAGACAAGTGTTTTAGTTTTTATTTTTATCATCATATGACCTGCTATGTGCCTGTATACTGCCTTCATATGACCTGCTATGTGCCCCTATACTGCCATCATATGACCTGCTATGTGCCGTATACTGCCTTCATATGACCTGCTATGTGCCGTATACTGCCTTCATATGACCTGCTATGTGCCGTAAACTGCCTTCATATGACCTGCTATGTGCCAGTACACTGCCTTCATATGACCTTCTATGTGCCGGTATACTGCCTTCATATAACCTGTTATGTGCCCTGTATACTGCCATCATATGACCTGTTATGTGCCCCTATACTGCCATCATATGACCTGCTGTGTGCCCGTGTATTGCCATCATATGACCTGCTATGTGCCGTATACTGCCTTCATATGACCTGCTATGTGCCGTAAACTGCCTTCATATGACCTGCTATGTGCCAGTACACTGCCTTCATATGACCTTCTATGTGCCGGTATACTGCCTTCATATAACCTGTTATGTGCCCTGTATACTGCCATCATATGACCTGTTATGTGCCCCTATACTGCCATCATATGACCTGCTGTGTGCCCGTGTATTGCCATCATATGACCTGCTATGTGCCGTATACTGCCTTCATATGACCTGCTATGTGCTGTATACTGCCTTCATATGACCTGCTATGTGCCGTATACTGCCTTCATATGAACAGCTACAGAGAGGGGAGGTATACAGTACTGAAAACATGGAAACTTTGAAACCTCTTCTGTGTTGTCCTCACCCAGGATGATAGGTAGTGCCTAAAAATGGCAAATTATGGTGAAGCAGGATTGTGTGGGAATTTATTATAAGCTACAGGTTTTCAGTTAACATGCCTTACTTATGGTTTTCAATCAGCGTGGGGGGAGGGGGTGGGGCTCCATTTCAGGTTTCGCCTCAGGCAGCAGAATGCCTAGAATCGGCCCTGGTAACAAGTTGTAGCAACAAAGGTTTCATAAACAAACAAACCTAATGTCTGCCCAGCCCTGCAAGCCTACTCTGTGGCTTACACTGTCTGTATTATGTATAGTAGCAATGTCTCTTGATTTGAAAGAAAATTTTTTTGTTGAACTACTCCGTTAAAGTAGGCCCCATCTCCATTCATCCCACCAGATGTATTAAGAGAAGCATGCACACCAAAGCAGGTGTAGATTTCCGCCATGATAAATTAGGCGTGGGAGGAGGCCACGTCGGGTGGTTTGCGCAAAAATGTGCACCCTTTCCATGGCACACACCAGAGCTGCATTTAATAAATGATGTGCCTCATGTTTTTAGTGACTACAGTCACAGACTGTATCCATGTTTTCATAGACTTCCTAGGGCTGCATTCAACTTCTTCAGCCATCTCCGTATTTAAAGGGGTTATCCAGCGCTACAAAAAAATGGCTACTTTTCCCCCTCTCTTGTCTCCAGTTTGGGTGGGGTTTTGAAACTCCGTTCCATTGAAGTAAATGGAGCTTAATTGCAAACCACACCTGAACTAGAGACATGGCCGGATTAAAGGGAGGACACCAGGGGCACGTGCCCAGGGGCCTCCACCACTAGGGGGCCTCCACAAGCCAGAAACCGGAAGTGGTGTCTGGGAGCTAGTCCTGTGCTAAAAGCATGAGGAAACAGTACCTGGACACAACACTGCATGCTGTACAGGGAGGGAGGGGAGGTATAGGGTTAATCCTCTGCAAACAAGCTTCCAGGTGCCTGTCTCCTGCCGATGACCTCACTCCCCCCCTCCCCTTCACTGAGGAGTGGACAGCCGGGGACCTCAGCAGCGGAACCTGATCTCTCCAGCAGGGATGTGACATCATGCTGCTGGCTGGAGAATCTGTCACAGCGGATGACAGGCTGAAGGAAGAGAGAAGACCCGTCCTCTTCCCAGATCAGGTGAGTATGAGGTTTTGTTTTGTGTTTGGGCACATGAGAGTAGGGGCATGTACAATGGGGGCACATTACAGCAGGAGGTATATACTATAGGGAACATTACAGCAGGGGGCATACTATGGGGGCACATTAGAGCAGGTGCTATATACTATTGGGGCACATCAGAACAGGAGTATATACTATGGGGGCACATTACAGCAGGGGGGTGTATACTACGGGGGCACATTAGAGCAGGGGGTGTATACTATTTGGGCAAATCAGAGCAGGGGTATATAATATGGGGGCACATTACAGCAGGGGTATATACTATGGGGGCACATTACAGCAAGTTACTCTTAAACCAAGGTACCACTGTAATTAGATTTGGAGATTAGATCACTATTATATATTAGATATAATGGATGTTGGGGGTTGTAATTGATTTGTCATGTGAGCCTGAATGTGTGAACAGGCCAACTCCCCTGCTCTGCTGTCCCAGTATAACTTGTCACTAGTGTAGGTACACTATAAATAAATAAAACTGCACTGTGGGAACATAGCTTTAGGCTTTAAACACAAAGTTGTGTCCACTATATGATACATAGCCCAAAATATAGACTCTGTGCAGCCTATGATATATAGCCTGTGTGCAGTGTATAGTATATAGCCTGTGTGCAGTGTATGATATATATAGCCTGTGTGCAGTGTATGGTATATATAGCCTGTGTGCAGCCTACGATATATAGCCTGTGTATGTCATATGCTGCACACAGGCTATATATGCCATAATCCTTAGGGTACATTCACATGTACCATATCTGCTATAGATTAAACACAGCCTCAGCCTTTAAGTACTTTCTGGTTGCTCTTTACTGCTTCAGTAAGTGTGCATGGTTTGGAAGTGAAGATGGGACCTAGACTTGCAAATCCAGCTTCCACCTGCGATTCACTACTACATATGCTAGCTGTGGTCGCAGAAACAGTGGGTAAGAGCGCACAGAAAGTGCTGTGTTCTCGCATTGCATTATTAACATAAACACAAAGTGGGAATACACCCCAATACTCACCCCTCCCTCATCCTGTCTTTATGGCCTGGCATCTTCCTCTGGACTGCAGCCTCTAGTGACCATCACATGCAGAACATTTGAGGATGCTGAGCCATACAGCCAGGAGTGAGGAAGGGTAGGTACTAAGCCCCCTACAGTAATCAGCCCCCTGTATAGATCGCAGTATGGCTTTCTTTTTTTTTTGGGGGGGGGCAACAAAATTGTTGCCCAGGGCCTCCATCAACCTTAATCCGGCCCTGACTAGAGACAAGAGTAGGGGGAAAAGTGGCCATGTTGTTGTAGTGCTGGATAACCCCTTTTAAATGCCAAACATTTGGACTTAAAGGGGTTATCCAGCGCTACAAAAACATGGCCACTTTCCCCCTACTGCTGTCTCCAGTTTGGGTGGGGTTTTGAAACTCAGTTCCATTTAAGTAAATGGAGCTTAATTTCAAACCACACCTGAACTGGAGACAACAGTAGGGGGAAAAGTGGCCATGTTTTTGTAGCGCTGGATAACCCCTTTTAAGTATGCTCAAGTGGTTCTCATCTCTAGTCAATACAAAATTTATATCATTTTATAGTGTGTTTTGCTACTTAAAATGTGTTAACTTTTTGTTTACTATATTTTAATTTGTATAACTTTTTTTCCCTTCTACCTAAGGAGTGACGGGAGGGCTCCTTGTAGCACAAACTGTAGCTTTTATTGGTAACCTTTTGGGGTAGATGACTTTTTTGATTTCTTTATGTGTTGCCATGTGTGCCATGTGTGAACATAGCCTATAGAAGTTTTTACGATTTTAAACTCCTGCTCCCAGAGGCCCCTGATATTCATTATAGAATACACTTCACCCACTGAAATGTATCATAATTGAGAGAAATCACTAGTATTCATATTCTGCCACTGCTTTTGTCCCCCTGTTTGACCATCAATCAGCAGCATGTGGGTGCCAGGTTTAGCAGCAGCTAATGAATACTAGGGACTTTTCTGTTGCAGCACTGGGTGTGCACTACATACCTCAAAATGTAAGTCTGTATAATGCCCCCTTCACATGTTCAGAAAATCTGTCCGGATTTCCGGACCCATAGGGATACATTAGTCACGGACACCGTTCAGGATTTTTCCTAAAGGGTGTCCGTTCCGGAAAATAGATCAGGATTTTTTAGATCCTGTCCTATTTTATGCCAAAAGTCCACCCCCCACCCCCCAATTGCACCCCCCGAAACCAGAGCACCCGACACCCCATTCCCCCCCAGCCGCCCTGCCAGAAGTCCAACCACCCCCGCCCCCTCCATCTCACCTTGGGGACCATCACCTTCAAGACCTCAAGAAGGAAGGAAGGAGAGAAAGAGAAGAGGACTAGGGAGGCCAGGCAGGATCCAGGACCGGTGGGATTATTCCCTAAAACTACTACTTCTATCATGTCCTGCTGACAGTCCATGATGGGAGTTTTAGTTTTGCAACATGTGGCCATTCAGGTTGCAGAACTACAACTCCCATCATGTCCTGAAATTTTTTATGAAGACAGTTCTAGTTTTGCAACCTGTTGCTCTCCCTGTTGCAGAACTACAACCCCCATCATGCCCTATTAGCAGGCAATAATGGGAGTTGTAGTTCTGCAACAGACTAGAGGAATACACAGTATAAGAGGGGGGAGCAGTGGCAGATTATAATATGGGCGTTTTGGGGGGGCCCATGCCACGCCGACCACATTATAATCCACCACTGCCTGAGAGCCACAGCTGATGCGCGGCTGCTGGGGATGTCCCGTCCTGTCCCCGGCAGCGCGCGCATCAGAGAGCTCCCCGTGCGCCTGTGGCTGTGACTTCCGGCCCACAGGGAGCTCTCTGATGCGCGCGCTGCCGGGGACAGGACGGGACACCCCTGGCAGCTGCACATCACCCGGAGGCTGCAGAAGGAGAGAGGCTCGATGGGGGAACGGACGGCAGGTGAGTTGTGTTTTTTTATTTTTTTTTTATTATCTGCACGGGGGGGGGAGGAAGGTGGACCAGCTATAAGGGGAGGAAAAGGGGGACCAGCTATAAGGGGAGGGAAAGGGGGACCAGCTATAGGGGAGGGGGGAAAGGGGGACCAGCTATAAGGGGGGAAGGGGGGAAGGGGGGACCATCTATAAGGGGAGGGAAAGGGGGACCAGCTATAAGGGGAGGAAGGGGGACCAGCTATAAGGGGGGGGAAGGGGGACCAGCTATAAGGGGGGGAAGAGGGAAGAGGGGCACCATCTATAAGGAGGGAAGAGGGTGACCATCTATAAGGGGGGACCATCTATAAGAGGGGGACCATCTATAAGGGGGGAGGAGGGGGACCATCTCCTATAGCATTGTAAAAAGTAAGAAAGAGAAAGCTGGACACTATAATACAGCGCACACCATCAAATCCAACAATATGCAAAGTTTATTAGGACAAACAGGAAAAACACCACAAAAACAGCAATAAAATCAATTAAAAACCACAAAGGTATATGAAAAACTAGGCAGGAGGACAATAAACTCTCCTACTTTACCAGGGAACCAAACATATTAGTAATGCTCCACATGATCAGATGTAAAACTCATAAAGTGCATAAGAGTAAAATGGCCGGCAGAGTGAAAGAAGAAAATCTATAAATACAAAGCAATATACCATATGACGGATCCAAAGTGCTGTAGTGCAAATGTGCAAATAAATCATATAATCATTGTCAACACCAATATGAACCTCTAACATAACAAAAAATGCCCAACCATATATGCCACATGAAGTAAATTACATGGGAGCAGATACCCTGGTACAGACCCAACGCGTGTCGTCACACACAGTGACTTCGTCATCTCCTATAGCATTAGCACCCTCCTCTCCTGACATCCTCTGTGCTGCTGTGACCTCCCCTGTAAGATCAGCACCCTCCTCTCTTGACATCCTCTGTGCTGCTGTGACCTCCCCTATAGGATCAGCCCCCTCCTCTCCTGACATCCTCTGTGCTGCTGGGACGCTGGGACCTCCCCTATAAGATCAGCACCCTCCTTTCCTGACACCCTCTGTGCTGCTGTGACCCTGCAACCTCCCCTATAAGATCAGCACCCTTCTCTCCTGACATCCTCTGTGCTGCTGTGACCTCTCCTATAGGATTAGCACCCTCCTCTCCTGACATCCTCTGTGCTGCTGTGACCTCCCCTTTAAGATCATTACCCTCCTCTCCTGACATCCTCTGTGCTGCTGTGACCTCCCCTATAAGATCAGCACCCTCCTCTCCTGACATCCTCTGTGCTGCTGTGACCTCCCCTATAAGATCAGCACCCTCCTCTCCTGACATCCTCTGTGCTGCTGTGACCTCCCCTATAGATCAGCAATCTCCTCTCCTGACATCCGCTGTGCTGCTGTGACCTCCCCTATAAGATCAGCACCATCCTCTCCTGACATCCTGTGCTGCTGTGACCTCCCCTATAAGATCAGCACCCTCCTCTCCTGACATCCTCTGTGCTGCTGTGACCTCCCCTATAAATCAGCAACCTCCTCTCCTGACATCCTCTGTGCTGCTGTGACCTCCCCAATAAGATCAGCACCCTCCTCTCCTGACATCCTCTGTGCTGCTGTGACCTCCCCTCTAAGATCAGCACCCTCCTCTCCTGACATCCTCTGTGCTGCTGTGACCTCCCCTATAAGATCAGCACCATCCTCTCCTGACATCCTGTGCTGCTGTGACCTCCCCTATAAGATCAGCACCCTCCTCTCCTGACTTCCTCTGTGCTGCTGTGACCTCCCCTATAAAATTAGCACCCTCCTCTCCTGACATCCTCTGTGCAGCAAGGGACCAAACATTATGTTTATTGGGGCCAGCAGGGAGGGAAGGCAGGCAGTGTTTATTGGGGACAGCATTGGGGGGGGGGCGGCAGTAGTGGATTATAATGTGGGTGGATTGACTGGGGGGAGGTCAGGTTAAGTGGACAGCCCGGGGCCCAGGGTACATTTAATCCGCCACTGGGGGGGAGGCAGGGGCACAGTAGAACTACATCTCCCATCATGGTGTGTGTGGTAATATGCAGAAATACATTACATAATGGGAGTTGTAGTTCTGCAACAGATTAGAGGATGACACATAGCAAGAGGGGGAGACAGTGACACATTACATGAGGGAGGAAGGGGTACTGTACACAAGGGGGAGCGGTGGGTACTTGTGGTGTGTGTTGGCATACTACACCATACTGAGAACACTTCTTTTTTTTTCTCGTCAGGAAATCCTGAAAGCGTTTCCTGATGGTTTCCTGAAGGTAAAAATGGATTACTGTCGGGAAATCCTGATATTTTTCTGATGCCATTTGAGGCCTCCTGATCAGGATTTACTGACAGTAAAAACTGACATGGACGTGTGAATGGGGCCTAAAGCAGCGCTTCTCAATTCCAGTCCTCATGGCCCATCAACAGGTCATGTTTTCAAGATTTTCTCAAAAACACAGGTGTTCTTTTATGGCATAACCTCAAAACATGACCTCTTGGTTGGCCAAGAGGACTGGAATTGAGAAGCACTGGTGTAATGTATATGTAGATATCAGCATATTTACAGATCCCTGAAAACAGGGAGTTTATCTCTATATCATGCTGCCCTCGGTAAGGATTCCGAATTGCATGCCACATAATGTTCTCTGACAAAGGTTATATTTACAGAACATGTGTGTTATTGATTTTCGTGTGCTTGGGTGTGTCTAAAGCAATGAGCTATCTACAGCCACTAGAAAATATCTAAATGAAACCATTGGTTGTTCATTGCTGATCCTTTCAATCAAATTTATAGGGCCCAGATTGATAGCTCTAGTATAAAATTACAGGTTTGTTCTTTGGATAACCCCTGTCCATATAGACAGTGCAGAGAAGGGTCCGTTGCATTTTACAGTGACTGCTGTGGTTTTCCCCAGTGATCTACTATTGAACAACAATAGTATTTTGTGACCCACACAGTTAGGAGGTATATAGTGGGTGGAGCATGAAAATCAAGGAAGCATTGCTGACCCCCAGCAAGCCTGTCTCCACCCCTTCCCTGCCCTGCAGGATTGCTGTACATTGAACTGGGTCATGTATGTCAATTACTAAAAGAAGAGAGGGTTGGGGGGAAAGGAGCTCTGGTATGCTGTATCAATGGTCATAGACCTTGCCTGTAAAAAGCCTGTCTTATAATGCTGTTAGGGAGGGAAGGCAGTAAAAAAAAAAAGGTTACAGTAGGATGATATGTCAAAGTTATTGAAAATTATATCAAAATATATATATATTTTCTATTCAAATACTAATTATTTTTTTCTTTTTTTTCAAAAAAATATCCATAAAAAGAAAAGCAATGAAGAAATACTTTCCATCCATAATAAATAAATTCCAATACAAATACACTGGCAGTGGATAAAAAAAGCCTTAGGATTATGGTTACAACACATGTAAGTCTTCCTTACATTATAAGTATTATCCAGTAGGGTTAATCCCCCGATTGCCACCTGCCATTATTATAATGAGGAGTTATAAATAAATAAATAATATAAAATAATAATAATAAATATTATAAAACTCAGGGAACTTTTAAGAGCACTGCACAGGGCTATATTACATTGCGACTTCACAGTGAGGGGAGATATACTACATGGGGCTGCTGCACAGGGGGAGGATGGCTACACTACACTACAGAGGGAGCCTATACTATATAGGTTCTGTTGCACAGTGGGAACCTATAGGAAAGGGAAATTGCTGCACTGCAGGGGACTATCCTATATGGGGACGGCTACACAAAAGAAGTCTATACTTTATGGAGGTACTAGGGGCCTATAGTATATGGAGGCACAGAGGTGGCCTATATTATATGGGGGCACATAGAAAGCATATGGGGCACAAAGGGGGGGGGGTAAAGTGTTATATTATGCACAGAGGGATCTGCCTAGTATAGAGGAGCATAAAAGAGTGGCTTAATTATGTATGGAGGCAGAGCACACAGGAGCTCTATTACTATATGGAAGCACAGTACTATATAGGGAACAAAGGGGACCTAATAAAAGATGAGGACATAGAGGGGCCTGGCTACTATTTGGAGACTAAAACTAGGCCTAACTATGTATATGGAGCACAGAGGAGCACTGTTACTTTGTGAAGCAATACACATGAGGACTTTGTATAGAAAATAGCATGGTGCTGGAATGAGAAGCCTAAAATGTTTGTCTGGTAGATTCTATGGAGATGACTGGAGAAGTCTTTGTGATAGCCGAGCCAGATAGAGAAGAAAAGGAATAACGAAAGAATGCAGAGAAGACACCCCCTGTGAGTCACTGGATATAGCTGCACTATAATCACTTATAACGTCTGCAGAACCTGTGTGGGCTGGATCTACCTTTATATGGTCACTGCTTAGGGAGAATATCTGTCTTTTTATAGTGGATTTTATTCAGTAACAGTACGGTAGTATCATCCAGTTACTGTGTTGTGAAGATGGTAATGGTCATGTCGTATTATTTGCCCTGAGTATACTGGTATCATTAGCAATATTTGTGTTTATATAGTGGATTTTATTCAGTATCAGTATAGTAGTATTAGTCATTATGTACTTGGTATTGGTAGTGGTCATGGTGTGGTTGTGGTTATGTTACGTGTATACTGGTATTATTGGTAATATCCGTCTCGGTATACTGGTATGATTGGTAATATCTGTCTTGGTATCCTGCTACTGCTATACTGTTTGGTCAGTAACAGGGTGGTGGTAATGTGTTTGGAGATAATATTTACTTTTTGTATGCCGGTGGTATTTGTTAATATGTGTTTGTTTTTTTATATATTCTAGAGTTTTCCCTGGAGCCCTATTTATGCCTCTAAACACTGCTGTAGCCTGTGGCTGGCAGATGTGCCCCATACCATGTGATTATTTGAGGCAGGTCTATAGTGTAGGGTCCATCCTGGTGAGGTCACCTTATCATGGTGAGATGGTACACACTATTAAATCACTTGGTATGCTAAGAACTTTATTATTTTATATAGCAGTATTGCAGTTCAAAAATATCAATATAATACATATATGTTACAGATAGGAGATAGATGATACACAGATAGATTATTAAGTTGATATATGGTAGGTAAATAGACCCAGTATTAGTTATTTTATAGCCTGCTAACACAACCAGCTGCTACCTATTAATGATGAAAAGCTTATTACCTATATGGCCTTTATATGTAGGCAGAGATAGTCAGGTTATAGGAATTAGCCAGGATTTTTTTTTTTATATAATTTTTTTCCCCAAAAAAACAGCACCATACCTTCCATTAAGTTGTGGGTTGTATTACAATTAAGCTTTGTTCACTTCAATGGAACTGAGGTGCAAAACTCTCACACAGAAGAGTAGCGCAGTTTTTAGAAAAAGCTGCCATATTTTTTGAATCCTGGGTAACCCTTTTAAAGGAAATTTGTCAATCACAGCTGCCGATCCTGGCAGACAGGTGTTAGGGAGATATAAGTGACAGGACCTTTAGTCGCCATTTGTAAAAAAAATTAAATTTCCCTTTTCATAACCAGCTGAAGTGTCACAGCAATGACAGCGGCAGCACCGCCCTGTATGACAATCAGGCAGAGCAGAAGCAGGATAGGGAGATGATGCTGCTTGGCTCCACCTCTATGACACTTCAGCTGGTAATGGATGATATTAAATCTTTAAAGTTAGTGATCAGCAGCACTAAATATCCAGTCACTTCTATCACCCCAGCACCTGTCTCTGGGATCTGCCGCTCTGTATGGACATCACAGATTAGCTAGGCTAGAGGTTAGCTAGGCTTTCTTCCAGAAACAGCATCACTTCTGTTTCAGTGTGGGTGTAGGTTTTACAGCTCAGTTCCAGTGACATGAATAAAGCCTAATTGTAATACCACACACAACCTGAGGACAGGGGTGGCGTTGTTTTCCCAAGAAAATAGCTGTGATTTTTTTGTAATCTTTGATAACCCCTTTAGGAATCTGTTCACACTACATAGAGTCCTGGAGCTAAAGGAAGGAGATGTGGTCAGCACTCTGTTCCGTATCTGGTGCATGTGGAACAGGTTCAATGTAGTGAAAAACTTGGCACACAGGATTTTTTTGCTTGACTCTCACTTTTATTCACACACAGCGTAGGCACATTGTTGACAACCATTTGTGTTGAGAAAGGCTCAGGTGAAACCACAACGCATTCAAAGCGTGCCTACACAGTGTGTGAATAAAAGCGTGAGTCAAGCAAGAAAATCCTGAGTGCCACGTTCTCCTTCACTACATTACCATAACGTGCAACACTTTTTTGGTGGCAAATTTGGCACAGCTAATACCACCAAAAAGGAGGTGTAAAGAAAACACGAGGACACACTCAAACTCAGGATTTGCAGCCAAACGTTCCACAATATTAAATAACACCGGAATGAGGGCAAAACAAGCTTTCCACAAACAAGCAAATATTAGTAAATCTAGGCCTGTGTATCAGAAGAATAAAATGGAACCGCCCCTACTGGGTATCCAAAGGATCAGCTCATTAGTAGTGTTAAGCAAAACTGTCAATATGTTTGGGTTCAGCAATGTTATCCAAACCTGCATGTTAGCGTTTAATTCGCAGTTGAAGAAGTTGGATGCCGCCCAAGGGAGTGCTGGAAAACATGAATACAGCCTACCTGTGAAATGCCTACACTGATGGGTCAGATCTTTCTGCCATTCACACTTCTTGACAGATCCTGATTGCCTGTAGCATTTTATGTTAAGTATACTTGTGGGTTACAATGCTGTAGATAACAAAAACATTGTTCTTAAAAATATTGTCATTGTCCATCATTGTGATTTGATGGACCACTGTACAGTTCACAAAAAAAAAAAGATCAATCTAAAAAACAATATACAAGGGCCAAGCACCATTTCAAGTAGAATAACTAGGACCTTTAATACAGTTCAGATAGTCCATGCAACATTTGATTATATAAATAAAAAGGGACACAGAAAGAAAACTAAATGTAAAAAAAAAAAAAATAAATACCATAAATAGCAATGCAAAAAAACTTGTCTCACCTGTTGAACTGCAATATAGCAAACGTTTAAGAGAGCCTAGACGTTAAAGGGTTAATGAGTGCTTGCTTTGTCACGTGTGAAGAAGAATCTAGTTTCATTTCCTGGTGAGAGAAATCAGTCGTTCCTTCATTTGAACAGCACAAGGCAAAGCCATAGTTTTCAACACACAGATAAAGTTATACAAGACCACAAAGGAGCTGGCAGAAACCGGTATGAGGAATTGGGTAGACCATTATAATACAATCGACCGGTTGCACGTGTAGACCCAGGTGAGTGATCAGAACATCAAGCAGGAGGAGCAGTAATGGACAAGGAAGAAAAGGGGGATATTTTGCAGAAGAGAAGGATCTGCAAGACAAATTCACAGATGATGGCCGCATCTACCTCTGACTTGTGCCAACCAGTTGATCAGTGTGATATATGTGGTTCTAGATGCCCCTTGCCCATGTTGATGTCTTGTGGGCACCGCTTTTGTCTTGGCTGTTTGGAGGGTTTCTGGCAGAATCTTCCGAGTTGTGAAAGGCCATGCCCTACTTGCAAATTGCCAATGGAAGGGCAAACAAGAGAACACCAACAGCCCTTACAGTGTGACTTGTGCCCACCTCATAGTCCATGCATTGCCCAGTGGAGCTGTCTAACGTGTGGGGAGTCATATTGTACTGAGCACTTTCAGCCACACATCCTAGACGAGAATAGGGCTAACCACCAAGTGCAAAGCTCAGAAAGAGAGGAAGCCAAAAACATGAGGGAAATGAGGAGACGAACACACTGGTGTGTGGAGCACAGAGAAAGGCAAGTGGAGCTCTTCTGCGGGGCATGCAGAGTATGTGTGTGTACACTATGTCCCCTACTTGGAGAACACAAAGGCCACCCAGTGACGCTCATACAACAAGAAGTCATACACAAGAAGGTACCCAGTTCTATTAACATCATTGTTTACATTGGTTAATATAAATGATATGTAATATTTTATCTAATGCTTGCTGAAGATGTAACAATTTTGAAACAATATTGGAAGATACATGTTACAATTGACTTTAAAAAGCTATGCGTTTTATAATATGAAGTACCTTATCGACATTCTAGCTAATGTAGTCTATGTTTTATCTACATGGCTTATCTACAAGTCAAAGTCCATTGTGTAGCAATAAATATTATGAGGTGTTCACTTCACAAGTTATTGACAAGTCTTAAGTCTAAAAAGGTTGTGTTCACACAGTCAGGTTTTAATAGCAATAAATGAATACAAAGCCATGGATACAATGGGTTTGAAAAGAGGAGTAAAAAGAGGAAGAGCCCGATGTGTTGGGGAAGCGGGCGCTGACCAGTCAGCTCAGCTCAGCGCTTGCTCTTGATAAGTGTCCCCACCATAGAGTACAAAAGCAATCAAGATACAGTAACTATTATTGTTTATAGAAATGTATTGTGCATCAGTAAAAATGTAAGTATCCCTTCTTTAACACTGCTCCTTTAAATAATTGCTACTTTTAAGCAAGTTTTTACTGCAGAAAAGTCCCTAGGTGATTATTTTGGACCTCAGTGGACTAGAGCTTGGTGCATACAACATAGGAATTCAGAGAGGGAAATTTTATACCCAGATATGCTCTCAAAACTGCCATAAAGAATTATTTGAGTGCACACTTTTCTTTGTCTCATATTGTAGGACATTTGCATAAAATATGTAACATTTGGCAAATATAAGAGAAGGGCTAGTTCTCTTCCTTGTCTTGTTCTTACTAGATAAACAGTTCTCAACATAGGAGTTCCCTTTGGTTTGAAAAAAATCTAGATATTTTTTTTTCTTAATCTGATTCTAATTTACTGCCTGAGCTGTAAATGGCATTTAGAGATATGCTTTATAGTAAGCCCCATAGACATGGCGACAATACATAGGACTTGTTATATTGAGATGTACAGTATGTCATACATTATTGAGTGTACTCTGTGACCTTTGAAGAGGTAATTCCACGGGATCTGCTGTTGTCTTAAGGCCCTATTCCATGGAACGATTATCGTCCGTATTCGTCCGATATCAGCCGTTACGGCCGATAATCATCCCGTGGAATAGGAGGCAAAAATCAGCCGACATGTCGACTGATCGCTAAAATAGTTTGTCTTTCAACATCTTGAAAAAGCAAACAACTTATATAGCAACAATCTGCTGCTGTCGCTCTGCAGAATAGGAGCAGCAGCAGCAGACCGCCGCTATATCCTATGGGCTGCCCGGACGATCAATGATCACCCTGGCAGCCCCCCCTGCATCTCCCTGCGGCCCTCTCCAGACTGCTCGCTGCTGCCACGTGGAATAGAGCTGGAATTGCTCCTCACTGTCGGCCCGTGGAATAGGGGCTTTAGACTGATGCCATCTATCTGTGTCACATGTTGCTGCAATGCTGTACAGATCACTTTACAGCAGCCTTTTCTTATCACTACAGACAAAACAGGAAGTCTCAGTTTAGTTTTAAACGTAGTGGTGGATATGAAAACGGAATGATTTCAAGATTATTTTATAACCTAGATGGGAAAACTGAAAACTAAAAAAATTCTTTAAAAACATACATAGGTGATTTTCTGTTGATACATTTCCTTTAACCTGATAATGACTGATGGAACATATATCCACCTTTTAGCAGCTGCTGGTTCCTGCACCATAAAATCCTTCAGAATGATTGCAGGGTCATGGACAACACTGGAGTGCACTGGTGCTGGCAGATTAACATTTTCAGGATTGACAAGGAGAAGTCCATTGTTGACCCAACAGGCACCCAGAAGCCAGATAATGGCCTCTGGCCTGCCACCTATGGAAGCCTGTGAGGTGTAAACAAAACAAACAAAAAAATAATGTGAGAAAAAGTGTCCCTCTCCCAAAAAAAACAATGGCTGTTGTATTGACTGTGAAACGGCTGTTGTTGCATTGAAAATTGCATTGAAATCTTTGTAATGCTGTTCTTTTGCCTCTACCGCTACAAAATTTACTGTTTTATCATCTGTTATAATTGACAAAAATGAATACAATTTGTCTTAAAAATAATTGCATTGAAATCAATGCACAACAGCCGGTAATAATTCACATGTCAATTATTACAATGGCCGTTGTTTGCATTGACTTCAATGCAACATATTTTTTAATGACAAGAATGGCCATTCTTTTCATAAAAAATACATTGTGTGAACATAGCCTAAAGGGGTACTTGGAGACTCGAATAGAAAAACTTTTTTTTTTTTTGTTAAGACATTGCTTTAATAAAGTTACATTACCTCCGTTGAGTGTCAGCAGTGAGAGGTGACAAAGGCTCCTCTGCTGCCACTGTTTGTGTTGGGAACTTTAGGGCGTATCTAAGAGTCCTTATAGACGGAGCCTTTTTTGGCCATCTATGGTGGCAAACAAGTGCCAATCTCGTGCCTTTATACGGCACAAGTAATCGAGGGGCCAGGCCACATGAACAATCCTTGTATCATTCGTGCAGCCATTGAAATACATTGCCATTGGCTGTGCGGTTTATATATGATGATTTTTAGGGCTGCATAAATGATGTGCTTAGCTGACAAGCGATTTCTCACACTTTGGCTGAATGTTAGCACTTTTACATGGGCCAATTATAGGCTGAATGAGCGTTTCTAGCAAAACTCATTGTAGATATTTAGCCCGTGTAAAAGGCCTCTAAGCCCTGAAATTGCCTATCCCCTTCTCTGATCAAGCACATATATATATATATATGTGTGTTCTTATAAACAGTACCCAGGGGGAAGCTGCCAGACATGATTGTTGTGTGCGATACCCTCTACACAGCCAGCTTTTACGGCTTGCTTAGTTGGAACTACTATATTGTAAGGTATTCTAAATTTATTTAAGCAATATTTTAGGCTGGGTTTACACTGCATTTTTTGCAGTCCAATTAATGTATAGATTTTATGGGGGGAAAACACAGATGCAAAAACAGACCAAAGGACCAAAACAGATGCGTGATTGACCAAGTTTTTGTGTACGTTAAAAGTAACCATTTAAACATGGATACGTTAAACGGACTGCAAAAAAGCAGTGAACCCGGCCTTAACAAAAAAAAAAAAAAAAAAAAAACATTTCTAGAAGTATCACTGCATTTATTATAAAAGTATAATGTTATTTAGCCCGTACAGTGATAATTCCAAAACAACTATGGAATAATTTCCGGTTTTGGTCATTTTTCCAACAAAAAAGCAGAATAAAAATCATCAAAAGACTGCATATACTGACACAACTCCATCCAGTATATTTTTTTTTTATTGATTTCATTGTGCAAAACATAAACTAAACTATACAAATCGGGTATCACCATAATCATGTAGATCCTTATGGTGACAAACAAAAAATAGTTCAGAGAACTTTGCTTTATCAAATAATAAAAAAAAAAATCTTATTCTCATAGCTAAACTGCAGGAATAACCAGCCGTGGAATAGGCCCAGTAAATGAGCGCCGATCTAGCAGATCAGCGATTGTTTACATCGTTGATCGGGCCCTACTCGGCCCGTGGAATAGGACCCTTAGCATTATTTTTAACTTTTTAATAGACTTCCACCACAGATGGCGAGGCCTAGCCTTTCCTTTGGTCTGTCTGCTGAGGCCCAGGCATTGCTTCAGTCTGATAGGTGAGGCTCCACTAGAAAAAGTTTGAAAAGCACTGTTATAAACAATCATCTTGGCTATACATAAAATTGACTTGTAACTATTTAGTATATGCTTAGTTAGGCAGATTCTTGTCATGTAAAGGCATTGTTACTGGTTTGCTCCTAAAAATCTAAGAGTGGTATGCATCATTAGCCCATTTTTTCCCCTAATGCACTTATCATGGGCTACACAAACTATAAAAAAAATATACTCTGTGCTCAAAAACAGCCTTTTCTCTAAAATAATAAATTTTTAATAAAAATGTAAAATTTTAATTTGTATTCTTTTGTTAATCCACCTTTGTTTTTTTTAACCACTGCCTAAATGCTTCAGGGCATGCTCTTAATCAGATTCAAGCATGTCTCAACTGAAATCTGATCCCAGGTCTCTTCTACATGTTCCCAGTGTTCGTGCAAGTCAGGCTATGAATATAGCTTTTCCTTCAACTGTTCCCACAAGTGTCTCGCACCCCCTCCTAATAGTCTGTAAGCTCATGCATGCGAGCAGTGTTCGATTGGGTTGAGATCTGGGGACTGAGTTTGGCCAATCCAGTAACTTTACTTCATTGTCATTGATATATTTCTTCACCAATCTCAACAATTTCTTTGGGTCGTTGTCTTCCTGGAACACTATGTTGTGCATTTCATACCAGAAGTTCTTGAGTGTGAGTGTATGTATAAGTAATTCATCTTGTAGGATACAAACATATAGATCAGCATTGAGACCACTATCGAACCTGGCCAAATATTCAATGCCTTTGGCTGTGAGACAACCCCATATTATTAGGCTTCCTCCACCACACTCAACAGTGCATTAAATTTCTCGATCTGTTAACTCCCTTTTTCCTTGATTCTTCCAAATCAATTTGCACCATGACAGCCCAATCTATTAAATTTTGTCTTATTGCTCCAAATCATCTCTTTCCAATATTCTACTATCCACTTTTCATACTTTTTGCAAACCCCAGCTGAAGCTTCTTATAATAATCCTTTGCATATAGAAAAAAGAAGTTGCACTCACCCGAGAAGTCTTCATAAACTCTTGTCTTTATTTATAGCAAGCGGACATAGTGCGGACAAAAATAAAGAGCAGACGCCCTGTGAATGGAGTGAACCACTCCATTCACAGGGCGTCTGCTCTTTATTTTTGTCCGCACTATGTCCGCTTGCTATAAATAAAGACAAGAGTTTATGAAGACTTCTCGGGTGAGTGCAACTTCTTTTTTCTATATGCAAAGGATTTATGATGGACTTTTATCTCAGTTAGCACCCCCGTGTCTTGGCTAATGGGAGCCGATTCCCACTGAGTGATTCTGCACGTGTATTCTCTACCTGTAGTGCCGCCCGAATCTCTCTGTTGTATCATGCTTCTTATAATAATATTGAAGTCAAGGCTTTTTCACCTTTTTTTGGGCCACCATTCCAGACTTTTGCAATGCATGTTGCACTGTGCTTGCAGTAATCTCGCTATTACAAAGCATATGAGCCACCTCCACTGCCCTGTTTGTTGCATCAGAACTGTGATGAGCTGACTTGTTAACAATATTTTGTCTGGGCGTCCACCTCTTGGCTTTTGAATAGATGGACAGACTTAAAGTGGTACTCCGGCGCTGATATATATTAAAAAAATCAATCAATCATAAAGATAGTTTTTACACTTACCATCTCTCCTGAGTCTGTCTCCATTTGAATTTCCCGCTGTTTGTAGGTCCCTGAAGCTCCAGTTAGTTCTTCACTTTTTCTTTGCTTCCTGGTTTGAGGTTTCCCATCAAGCACTTTGCCTCCTGTGATGTCTAACTGACTCTGTAAAACTGTTAGATGGCTTACATCTTGTTCAGACAATCAGAGCTGAGCAACCTGAGTCATCTGACAAAGGGAGGCTGGCTTAACAGGGCTTAGACCGCCTCCCTCTTGATGATGTCATTGTCACAAAATGGCTGTCACAGAACAGCCTGGGGTCAACAGTCATTAGGTAAGAATAAGTTTACTTCACTTCCTGGTGCGGGATTGAGGGGGAAAAAATGGGGAAGGGGGGCAGATAGGTGATTGAAGCATATTACAGAGTTATATAACTTTGTAATGTGTTTCAATTACTGGGAAAAAGCTTTTCACTGGAGTACCCCTTTAATTTTGTATTTTCTAACTGTCATGCTGCCATGGCACTCACATGGTGCAGTTTGGCAATTTTCTTGTGCGAGAGACCGCTATCGATAAGCTATATGATGCTGTTTCTCTTAACTTGAGAAATCGTCTTCACAGCTGCTCTTTAATTCCCACTGACTTTTCACTTGGGAATGACGCTAATAATACACTGCGTTATTAAAGAACGTGAGAACAAGTTGCAATCTGTAGCATACAAGAAGAAAAAGATTGTTCCACCACCAGGAGCAAACAGTGACAATGCAGTTACAGGACAATAATCTGCATAACTAAGCATATGCTAAGTAGTTGCAAGTCAATTTAATGTATGAGATAACCACTATGATTGTCTATAAAATGATGGTAGTCTCATGTTCAAAGCTGTAGTGAATGGTGAGATATGGAGCCTGAAAGTCAAATGTTAAAAACACTGAGTAGAGAGAAGGTGTGGGCAGCGACACAAGACACATACTATCTAACCAAAAAATCAGTATTATTACAATTCTATGGGGAGAAAAAAAAGACAAGACAGCACATCCATAAATGTATGACTGACCATCTGCTTCTCAGCACTATACACTACTAACATTAGCAGTTAGTTACAATTTGATAAAAGTGCATAAGCTGACACACAGCTTCATAGTTCCTGATTTGTGGGGGCTTTCCACCACTGCAACAACAGCGCCACAGGAGGGAGCGGCCCAACTGTCTAGGAACCCCATTACTGCCAGACATGGCTCCCCTGGGTTCTGGGCCACACTACCTGCAGACACAGTGCCGCTACAGCAATGGTCGCCAATAGAATAACACCACACAAGGAAAAGCAGAAAGAAAAAAGACACCTTACCCTGTGCTATCAGTCACAAGACTGAGGGAAGCCAGGCTCTGACCCGATGTACACTTACTAATTAACACCACCAAAGCAAAAGGAGAGGGGACAGAATATACAAAACAATTCTATGGGGAGCCACCTGGGTGGAATGTATTATTAGAATGGCAAAGATAAAGCATTTTTTAGAAAATAAAATTATATGACAATTTGCAGGATGCCAAACCACTTTTAAAGAAACAGGTCCTGAGATGAGCACAACCACATATAATCCAAAATACTTTGTAATAGTATGAGATTGCGCGCCTCTGCTCTTTGCGACCCTCCACTCAAAGAATTGACATGTCACGCACGCCCTCCCATAGATGAACTGTCTTACACTGAGGGAGGCAGGATCCCACGGCAGGAGAGCTCCACTGCGGAATTCCGCTGAATTTGCTCAGTGTAAACTGGCCCTCATTTTATGAAAATTCCATCCCACCTGTTAATACTTTGACTTTGCATTAGCTTTGGCTCTCCAGGCATGATATGAATTGTACTTTTTTTAAAAGCTGGAGGGTTACAGGTTCCCTTTTCCTTTCCAATCGTTCATTCACTCCTGTGAGCAGTAGTATTTCTTGACAATATTGCATTATTCAAATATACTGTAACTGTAAGGAGACAACAAGGTAAAAAAGACAGTTTACCATCATTATAGATAATATATTGTTTGGTATAGCTATACTTTTATAACATTTGGAATGTGAAACACAGACCAAATACATTCACTCACCCTATTGACATAATGCTCGTGAGCTGTACCTCAACACTGCATGTAGACAGGGGCGTTTGGGTTGTCAACCATGGTTTCCAGATGTGATAGAAACGTGCAAGGCTACCTCAAGCAGAATAAGTGACATTATACTTTTCCAGATCCACTATCTTTATCCAGTAAGACAAAGGGGGATCCTTAGGGTGTATCCAATTGAGTCATATGGCTTTGCAGGCATAGTATTAAAGCAGCCTGTATAGCATACAACTATACTCAGTGCGGAACAAGTCATCAGCCAAACCTAGTAAACTATTTTTGGGAGCACACACTCCAGGGAGCTTTAACTCAGTGTTTAGAAGGGGATGTACCATAGACCAGTAGTCTTGAATAATTGGGCACGACCAGATCATATGTATCCATACCCCATTCTCTTCCACAGGAGAGTATGCCCATCTTACCCAACTTATCTGGTGTAAGGTACATTCTGTGAAGTCATATGGCTTGGATCAATTGGTCTCTGGCACAAAGTACTGTTGTTGTTTTTTTTCACCCAGTGGTTTGTCAATTCTTTGACTTTCTGGTGATTTTCAAGAGCGGGAATATCAGCTTGCCACTTGGCAACTGATCTGTTAATCAGGGGATCTTGCATATCATCATGGCTTTGATAGAAGCCTTCAGCCCATCTGCATTGTTGGGTTTGGTGTCTCTCATCTTCCTCTTGACAATACCCCATAAATTCTCTATGGGGTTAAGGTCAGGCAAGTTTGCTGGCCAATCAAGCACAGTGATACTGTGGTTATTAATCCAGGTATTGGTACTTTTGGCAGTGTGGACAGGTGACAAGTCCTGCTGGAAAAAGTATAATTCCATCTCCAAAAAGCTTGTGGACGAAGGGAAGCATGAAATTCTCTAATATTTTCGAGTAGACAGCTGGACATCTTTTAAGTCAGCAGTCTTCCCCAGGATTGTCACCTCCTGAACTAGTGAAAGGGCCTTTTTAAATGCTTAGGAAGCCTTTGCAGTTGTTTTGGGATAATTATTCGAATTTTCTGAGATAAATAATTGTGGGCTTTCCTTGGCTGTAAGCCATACTCATCAACTTTTACAGAAATAAACACTAGAAAAAGTTTCCTCTGTTTGTAATGACTCTATATAATATATTTTTGATGATATTCTAATTTATTGAGATGAACTTGTAACCTATACATATGGAAAAAGGTAACCCCATGTTCTCAGTTAATCTGGACCAAACAGAGAACAGGATGCCGACATAAGCTATGTTCACACAATGTTTTTTCAGCTCCTGTCTAAAATGACGGACATTATTTAGTGGTCTGGCCGCCCTTCAGTGCTATGACAGCTATTGGTACATTTTTCTAGGCAAAAAACATAACTTTTATTTATATGTAAATGAGGCCATTCATTGCACCGGGGATGGTACTTTGCTCCTTGGTGCACCGATCCACCTACCCGCTGTCTTCTACTGATGAATATTCATCTGGCTTCCTGCAGTGACATCAATATCAGCCAGAGCGTTGGATGACTATTCATCAGTAGGAGCCAGCGGGCGGGTGGGCTACAGGACTGCTCCCACTATATCAAACACTTTCATTTATATATTAATAAAAGTTACAATTTAACCATAATGGTAAAGTACATGGATAAAACAAAGGTACTCTTGGCTTTCTGTTCACTGCCTTCGTAAAATCTGTCAACAGGTTAGGATCATCTTTAATTCTTTAATTCCCTTTAAATTAGCAGAAACCCTAGAGACTCCATTCTAGCCATTGAAATAAATGACACCCACTACTGTATAGCACAATAAATGTCGGAATCCCGTTCTCAGGAGGATGCCACCAGATGTGACAAACAACATAACCTGGTGTGATACCACCTTCCAGTAGCTATTGATTCTTCTTGCATTGTACTGTAGCTGTATCTCCATAGTTAACATCAAGTACTGCTGAGAAAAAGCTGTAGGTTAGGGCCTCTATTTTTCAGGAGGAAAGCAAAGGAACGTTATTATGCAAAGTTAAGATAAAGATGCTCTACAATTGTGGTAAGGGTATGTGCACACTGATGTAGGGGGCCTGTGCACACTGAGTAAAAGAGGCGGAATTTATGGGTGGGCTCCACGGGACATGTTCATTCTTTGAGTGGAGAGTGGAGAGGCGCACAAGAAATTCCATTAAAGCAATAGGACAGGCAGAAGTTCAAGCGGAATCCACCATGCGTACTCCGCTCATAAATTCCACCTCTGTTGCTGATTGTGCAAGGGCCCAAATAGGTTAGCAAATTAAAGCAGAATCCGCGCTTTCTGCGGATTCCGCTTGAAATTCCACCCATAAAATATGAACAGAGCAATGTTTTATTGTGTTCAATAGGATGGGTTGTTCACACTGCTAAATTTTTGAGCAGAATTTTCTTCTGTGGATCTGTTCTCCGCAGTGGATTCCGCTAGAGAAATCCTATGGAAGGCAATGGGACTTTAATTCTGCCTGTTTTCTGCTTGAATTCTGCTTTAATTCCACTTTAATTCTGCTCAAATTCTTTTCTCTTTAAGGTTACGTGCACACTATGGAATGCTGACGGAAAATCCGTCGAGGATTCCGCAGCTCGCACTCGCTCGTGAACTCTGGGAGCCGCCCGCCTCTGCAGAGGGGCTGCCAAGGTGATCGCTAGATTATCTGGGCAGCCCATAGAGGATAGCAGTGTCTTTCAACATGTTGAAAGACAAACTACAGCAACGATCAGCCTACATTGTTCATGTCGGCTAATTGTTGCCTTCTATTACACAAGACGATTATCGTCCGTAACGGCGGATATGAGCCAAATACGGACGATAGTTGTTTCGTGTAATAGGGCCTTTAGATAGACTCTGTTAGCAGATCAATAATCTCACTGATCTATACAAAGCTATAGCAATACTATATAATTGCATAGATCAGAATTAGCAGTTTATTGATCAACCCGGGAGCAAAGTGTAAAAAAAAAATTATAAAGAGTTTTTAAATGTGAAAAAAATTCTAATCACCCCCCTTTTCCCATTTTTTAAAAAACAAAAATATATTAAGTATCATCGCATTTGGAATTATTGCATTCCCGATCTCACCAATATACATTTATTACGGGAAATTCACATAAAGTGCTTTTTCCCTGCACTTACTACTGCATCAAGGCTTTACTTCCTGGATAAAATGGTGATGTCACCACCCGACTCCCAGAGCTGTGCGGGCTGTGGCAGCTGGATAGGATGATGGCAGAGGGATGCTCAGTGTCTCTCCAGTGCCCTGTGTCCCTCAGTGTCCCTCTGCCATCATCCTCTCCAGCAGCCAAAGCCCGCACAGCTCTGGGAGTCGGGTCGTGACATCACCATTTTATCTGGGAAGTGAAGCCTTGATGCAGTAGTAAGTGCAGGGAAAAGGCACTTTATAAGCATTTCGCGTAATAAGTGTAATTCGGTGAGATTGCGAATGCAATAATTCCAAACGCGATGATACTCAATATGTTTTTTTTTTTTCTTTATGAAAAATGGCAAAAGGGGGGAGATTAGAACTTTTATTATGGGAGGTGTTTTTTTTTTTTTTTTACTTTTAAGAACTGACTGACAGGGTTTTCTGCGGCCACTATTCAATGAATAGTGGCCGCAGAAAACTGACATTTCAGTTTCTTGCGGCGCTGCTAGGGATCCCGGTCGGAGTGTATACTGTCGGGGAGATTTATCAAACATGGTGTAAAGTGAAACTGGCTCAGTTGCCCCTAGCATCCAATCAGATTCCACCTTTCATTTTCCAAAGAGTCTGTGAGGAATGAAAGGTGGAATCTGACTGGTTGCTAGGGGCAACTGATCCAGTTTCACTTTACACCATGTTTGATAAATCTACCCCTTTGTGTATACACTCCGGACAGGATTCCCTCAGCCTTTAGCACAACGTAAGTTCTGTACTAATTAAGACCGTTGCAACAACGGCCTTGATTAATGCAGAACTTGTGTTGTGTGAACATGGCCTTATTCTGTAAACAGGGTGGTCTGATATGAGGTCAAACAACTGGTCTGGTTCCTGTATTTCTTTAGGGAGTTTGGCTTTATTTAGCAACTCTCGAGTCTGAAATTTATGTTGATCTGGTTTGGATAGATATTATTTACTCACTGACTGGTACTGTTCTGCTCCTAATCTACCTAGTATATAGTATTTTATTCATGGCTATCCAGGAAATCTACAGTTTTGTATAATATTGCATAACTATATATGTTTGTGTATAAGTAGAGAATATAAGCAGTTTCCTAATTTACCCACTGATTTAATCCGATTACGTAAGTGTTATATACCAAGCTACTAGAATTGTTGGCAAGGCTGAACATAATGTTAGGTCCAGTGCATTCTGTGGAATAGTTTAAGAATGCTTGTGTAATGAGAATGATGTTTTCAAGGTCTCAGTAGACATGCTACTATGCAAAGCTCTGGCTGTCTACTGACATCTGCTGGATCTTTTGAAATATGAAAAAAAAACAAAAACTGAAAAACCTGGAACCTAAACTGAGAAAAGTATTGGCAATTTGCCACAGTCTCCTGTAACTATTTAATTTTGTAATTAGTGACAGCCACATGCTAAAAAAGAGTAACCTGCTCAAAACTGCTGACAAGTGGGCAGCGGAATAGCACAGCTCCTCCTGGTAATTAGCATGCTTCCCCGACTTCCAGGGCAAATATCTTTGTTAAAACAGATTATCGTATAATAAGAAAAATGCACATACAGCAATCATTTTTACTAAGAAACTATTTTAATGTATCTCCTCTTATCAAAGAATACAAATGGCTTTTTTTATAGCTGAAGTTTACTTTTGGCTTTGATAAGAAAAGACAGCATAACACATTTTTTGGAGTACATGTATGAAAAAAATATATATAAATCCCCTTATCAAAATGCGCATATGTCACATGATTCAACTTGAGATACATGGATATGTTTTAAATGTGGAGTCTGCATAAAAAGGTAAAATCGTGCTCTACATGCCACAACTCAGTGTTAGAAAAAAAAAAATTAAAATTTTTTGCAGGACGGAGAACAGGGCCAGACTGGCCACCAAGTACAGTGATACCTCAAAAATAAGACAGTGCCTTATATTAGGGATGGTCCGAACCTGCCAAGGTTTGGGTTCGTACGAACCCGGACACTCGGCAATGATTCCCACTGTCTTCCCCCTCTGTGAAGAGGGTGGATAAAGCGGGAAGACCGCCTGGAAAACTGGGACACAGCCTATGGCTGTGGCTGTATCCCGGTTTTCCAGGCGGTCCTCCCGCTGTATCCACCCTCTGCACGAATGTTTAAGACAGCGGGAATCATTGCTGAGAGTCCGGGTTCGTACGAACCCGAACCTCGGCAGGTTCGGACCATACCTACCTTATATTTTTTTCCCCTCAAAAACAGGCACTATGTCTTTTTTTTAGGGGATGTCTTATTTCCCAAGGGGATACCTTGGAAAATAAAAAGATGTTAAGGCCCTATCTACTTGACAGCAAAAATTTGCCTGAATATTATCTGCTAATACGGATATTGTATGACTTTTTTTGTTCTATCTGCCAATGCACATACTTGCACAGTCCATGCATTTACTCGAAGCCCAGACCTTAAACAAAATAGCATATATTACACAGTTCTTATTATGGCTCCTATACTTTCTATTGTGTGCATGGTCAAAGTCTGTGGCCAGCATGTGGATGACATTAGTTGGGCTATTCATACCCATGGATCAATAGTTTTGCTAGCTGCAAAAACTATGCAATTGTGTGAAAGAAACGTATTCACTCCTCTACTCACTTGTGGTCAAATGCTGCTGCCGCACTGGACTGCCTGTAATATGTGGTGACATTACTGTACACTTTGCACAGGCCACTGCAGCAATTCAAAGCACTAAGCTGTCCTGTGTAAGAGGTTGTGATGGCTGATTACACCAGAGAAATTTCCAATTAGACAAACTGGACACGACAGAGACAGACTATGGCAGCAGAAAATGAGCAATATCAATACAACCAGCATGAGACAGAAAAGATAATGCATAAATAACCCATGATAGACATTCAAACCAAACAAAATCAGTCAAAAACAACATAAACAAACTGAGGTAGACTGGACAAGACAGAGACCCCAAAACTCATAGCAGCAAATACTTAACCCTTAGAGGACCAAGCCAATTTAAATTTTTGCGTTTTCGTTTTTCCCTCCTTGTGCTTAAAAGGCCATAGCACTCACATTTTTTCACCTAGAAACTCAAATGAGCCCTTATTTTTTGCGTCACTAATTGTACTTTGCAATGACAGGCTGAATTTTTTCATAAAGTACACTGCGAAACCAGAAAAAAATTCAATGTGTGGTGAAATAAAAAAAAAAACAACAACGCATTTCTTTTATTTGGAGGGTATTTTTTTACGACATTTGCCCTGGGATAAAACTGACTTGGTATATATGTTCCTCAAGTCGTTACGATTACAACGATATGTAACATGTTAAACTTTTATTTTATGTTATGGCGTTTAAAAAATGTAAACCATTGTTAACAAATATATGTTCCTTAAAATCGCTCCATTACCATGCATAACACTTTTATCCTTTAGTCTATGGGGCTGTGTCAGGTGTCATTTCTTGTGCCATGATGTGTTCTTTCTATCGGCGCCTTGATTGCACATATGCGACTTTTTGATTGCTTTTTATTACAATTTTTCTGGATTTGATGCGACCAAAAATGCGCAATTTGGCACTTTGGAATTTTTTTGCGCTTGCGCCGTTTACCGTGCAAGATCAGGAATGTGATTAATTAATAGTTCAGGCGATTACGCACGTGGCGATACCAAACATGTTTGTTTATTTATTTTTATTTATAACATGGGGAAAGGGGGGTGATTCACACTTTTATTAGGGGAGGGGGCTTTTTATTATTAATGCCACTTTTTGTTTTACTTTTACACATATACTAGAAGCCACCCTGGGGGACTTCTAGTATAAGTACTCTGATCTCTCATTACGATCTATGCTGCATAGTAATACAGCATAGATCGATGAGATAGGCACTCGATCGCTTCCGGCTACAACTGAATGCCGAGCCGGGATCAGCGCCACTACGACGCAGACCCCGGCCAGGTGAAGACACAGAGATCGATCTCCGCCACTAGACACCAGGGAACGGCTGCATCCGATTACCTTATTAGCGGGCACGGTACGACCGTATAGCCGTGGTCCCGGGCTACATGCGGCACCCGGGACCGCAGCGGTTCAGAGCACGGCCGCTGAACGGCCCTGCTCTGAACACCTGTGTGCGGCCCTGGACGTACAGGTATGTCCAGGGTCGCCTGAGGGTTAAATAGTCACTCTCCAGCCGATTTTAAGAAACTTTGTATGTGGGTTTTTTAGGCAAATATGCCATTATCTGCATTTAAAAAGCCTTTTCCCAGGTCTCCCCTCCTCTCCTTTGTCATCCAATGCTCAGAATCAGGAAATCTCGATCCTGTCTGTGCTATGGAGGGAGATTAGTCGGCAGCAGAGAGCAGAGAACAAAGGATTTGACACCACAGGGAGCCACTGAAAACCCCTATTCAGAGGTCAGAGAGGTCAGTGCTGATGTCAGAGGAGAAAGCCTGGTGATGTAGCTGTAAATTAACAATTTGTTGTCCTGTTTTGGTGCCTCATCTCGCCCCTCTCCAAAGAGAACAATGAAGACCGGGGGGGAGAGAGCTTCAAACTCTCAAAAGTTTCTTAAAATCGCCTGTACTATTGATTTCTGCAAAATAAAATTTTATGACAGTGACACTTTAAGGAAGCAATATTTTCAGCCCTTAAAAAACCAACAAACTGATCTAGTATACAGACTGAGAAATCATCACACTCAGGCACAACAAAAACTCAGCAGTGGGGGCGTGGCTTGCCTATGGCAGAGTGAGCAGCACGGCTGAAGAGCTCCTGGGCCCACATAGTTCCCTACCCGCCCAAACCCCGTCATAGAGGCACTAATCTTTCCTGAAGGTATGGGAAAGAGCAGAGGAAAGAATCTGGCTCCTTCTGACCCTGAAACGCCCGGCATACAGCACTTTTTCCCCGCTTCGCAGCGCCCGAGAACTGCTAACATGGGATCCAAGATGGCGACGCGGACCTCGCGGGCGGCCTCACCACACGCCTCAGACAGCCAGCGGTCAGTCTCTCCAGGGCAGCGCCGAGATCCCTCTCCTGACTCGGACGATAAGAAGTGGAGCCTGAGGGACTTGAGAAGATACATTAAATCTCTCCCCACAAAGCAAGATTTTGAGCAATGTGTTAACCGTATAGAAGCCACATACAAAAAGGAACTGCGTACTTTAAAGCATGATATTGGGGCACGTTTTGACGATGTGGACAAGGTACAGGAAGACCTTAGATCCCAATTGACTGCCCACCGCACCGTTATTCAATACCAGTCGGTTAAAATAGAGGAAATTTTAGTGAAGCAAGAAGATGCGGAAAACCGCAACCGCAGAAACAACGTACGGATACGTGTTTTGCCCGAGTCAGTGACTGATTTTAATGCTGCTGCACAATCTATATTCGCCATGCTGCTGGCCACAGATGGGTCTGATATGATAGAGCTAGACAGAATCCACCGGGCTCTAGGGCCGAAACCACCTCCCAATGGGCGACCGCGGGATGTTATATGCCAGGTTCACTTTTACAAAATCAAAGACGCCATTATGTTGGCTGCAAGGGAGAAAGGCGCCATAGAGCATGATGGCATACCTATAACATCATTGCCAGACTTGTCTGCCCGCACACTGCAATTGAGGAGAGCGCTGCGACCCCTGGTGGACGTGCTAAGATCTAACGGCATTGCTTACAGATGGGGCTTCCCCTTTAACCTACGGGCCCAAAAAGATGGCGTATCTGGAACTTTCCGACAACTTGGTGATCTTCCCACGTTCCTGAGTACTTTCGGCTTACCAGTGGTCCAACTTCCTGATTGGCCTACCCCACCGTTGTTGCTAGGAGAGCCAGGCGCGACATCCTCGGATTGGACACCAGTCAAGAGGAGAAGACGCCGTGGTAGCCATGATGGTTCTGCACCGGAGGAATCAGGACTGGGTTAAAAGCTGTGGCCGTAACATTTTCACTATACCCACGCCTCATTATGTGGCGCTTTAACCTTTTATTTTGGCCTTAATCCGTGCTGATTGTGGGAAACTATTTTCTTTCCACTCTACTGTTTTTTGATATGTGCTAGTCTAAACATTTCATTTTTCCTCTATATCTTCCTAGAGAAATACCTTCTTTATTTAGTTTATCTCTCTTTGTGCCTTGATATGTTTGCATACTCTTAGAGTGTTCTTGTGTTTTCAGTGGGGGTTGGGAGGGTGGGGGGGTGGGTGGGAGGGAGTTGCCGTGGGGTTTATCTGTTTGGGTTTCCACGCCTCTGAAGGCTATTCTCACCTTCTGGTGAGTGTATTGTGACTGCACTGTTACCATTGATGGTGCATCTAGCCATACTTGTCCTTGCTGCTCTACTAAGAGTAGTTTGGCTTATTCTGTTCATCTTGTCCCCGGTCCTTCAACATCATATGTATTTGCTTTTTCCTTTATCTTTCCTCGTCCTCTTTTCTATCCTTCTTGTCCTGTCCCCCATGTGGCTCCTTGTTCGTGGTCCCTACATGTTTGTCTGTCTGTGTTCTGCCTGCGATTGCCCGACGCATTTCTTTGACCTATGATGGGTGTATTCAGTTTTTGTTCCTTCAATGTGAAGGGACTGAATATCCCCGAGAGACGTAGGCAGATTTCTTACTCTCTTCATAAAAAGAGAGTTATGGTTGTGTTCTTGCAGGAAACCCACTTTAAAGTGGACCAAATTCCTGAGTGTGAATCGTATTATTATCCAACCTGGTATCATGCCCCAAACCCGGAGGGCAAATCTAAAGGGGTTTCTGTTGCTTTCCACAGATCATTTACTCCTGATGTCCTTACTTCTCTTGTAGATCCCGCTGGCAGATTTCTCTTCCTCAGGGTGTCCTGGCAGGACCGCCATTATGTACTGGCAAGTGTCTACTTTCCTAATCAGGGACAGGTGACTTTTGCCAGACGTTGTCTGACCTGCTTGGCACAGTTTGCGGAATCTCTTCCTATAATAATGGGCGGAGATTTTAACTTAGTGCTCGATCCCAAAATGGATTCTTCGTCTGGTAAGTCCGCTCTCTCCCACCTGGCAACACGTAAGATTCAGACCCTCCTTCATAAACTGCGGTTAGTAGATATGTGGCGCGCCTTACATCCAAAAGATAAAGATTATAGTTTCTATTCCCCGGTGCACTCCACGTATAGTAGGATTGACTTACTTTTTCTTTCTCAATCCCTTCTAGATTATTCCCCCACAGCCACCATAGAGGGAATATTGTGGTCAGATCATTCCCATGTGGGATAAGGAGATCATTCACTTGGAGACTTAATGAAATCCTCCTGTCAGATGTCCTGTGTCTGGCTGACCTAAAAAAAGCTATTTCAGACTTTAAGGACACTCATGCCACAGATGACACCCCAGCCCCGGTAAAATGGGAGGCCCTCAAGGCGGTGTTGCGGGGGATTATTATCTCACATGGATAGCGCCTTAAGAAGGAATGGGGGGAAGGTATCCGTAAGCTCCTAGAGAAGATAGCAGACTTGGAGTTAAGACATAAACGCTCTTTGTCTCCACGAACATATACAGACCTGGCCGTGCAGAGAGCCAAACTGCTCCAAATTTTAGATAAAAAATCAGCATGCTTTAGATCTAAACTTCAGGCCCGTTACTATATGTTCGGAGACAAAAGTGGTCGATTACTCTCAAGGGCTCTTCACCCTAGGCTGTGTATTCCCCACGTTCCTTTTTTGCGCGATCGACAGGGTAATAAGAAGCATGCCATGAAAGATATCCTGGGCATGTTTCGGGATTATTATGCCACCCTATATTCCATACAAAGCAAGTTTGCCACGTTATCTAAATCAGCCCTGCAGGCCAAGATCCAAACATACCTGGAATGACACCCGATACCTACACTCCCCCCTGACATTAGGGAAACAATGGAGAAAGATATCTCAGCTGTGGAGCTTGCTGAAGTTATCAAAGCCTCTAAATATGGGAAAAGCCCGGGCCCGGATGGGTATTCGGCTGGGTTCTATAAGATCCTTGGGGATTTGTTTTCTCCCGTGCTTCTCTCTGCCTTTAATGATGTGCTAAATGGAGGTGAATTTCCCCCTTCAGCCCTTTTGGCACATATAACAGTCCTCCCTAAACCTGGGAAACCTCCAGATGTGTGTAGCAATTTCAGGCCCATTTCCTTGATTAACCTTGACGTTAAAATATATTCAAAAATTTTGGCCCAAAGACTAAGCCCTTTTATGCATTTACTTATCTCTAATGACCAGGTAGGATTTGTGAGGCAGAGGGAGGCACGGGACAATACGATCCGTGCACTTACTATAGTGGAGAGGGCTAGACATGCTGGTATTCCCCTGTGCATCCTGTCCCTCGATGCTGAGAAAGCTTTTGACAGGGTGCACTGGGGATTCCTAGAGTCTGCCTTGAGGTTTGTGGGCTTGGGCCCTGTTATGCAGAAGGGGGTCATGGCCCTATACTCCAGGCCATTCGCCCAAGTTAAGGTAAATGGGTCCCTTTCCTCTCCTTTCCCGATACTAAATGGGACACGGCAGGGATGCCCCCTATCCCCTCTCCTCTATATCCTGGCAATGGAATTTTTTGCAGTCGCCATTCGAGACAATGATAACATACGAGGACCAATGGTGGGAGGGAGGGAGCATAAACTGGCCATGTTTGCGGACGATGTCTTATTGTTTGTCTCACAACCGTTAGTTAGTATCCCTAACATTCTAGCTGAAATAGGATCATATGGCGCTGTTAGTAATTTTAAAATAAACACAACTAAATCTGAATTTCTTAATATATCTCTTCCTGACTCTGCCGTGTCCCATTTACGTACTGCTTTCTCCTTTAAGTGGCAACTGAGCTCCTTAAAATATCTAGGTATTCATATAACCCAAGACCCGACCTCCCTTTTTTCCACTAATTTTCTACCCTTACTCCGTGATATAGAACGGGACCTGGGTAAATGGCGCCAAGTGAACCTCTCGTGGTTTGGAAGAATTGCAGCTGTAAAGATGGATATACTTCCACGGGTGCTGTACTTTTTCCAAACTCTACCCATGGTTCCGATAGGCTCCTTTCTGAAGAGACTTAGGACCATTGCTTTGAGGTTTATCTGGGGACACAAAAAAGCCAGGCTGCCCTATAGGCTACTTGCAAGGCCTAAATTGAAGGGGGGGACAGGCGCCCCTGACTTCAAAATATACCACCAGGCAGTATTGGGCACATGCCTATTAGATTTATTCCACAATACAACCTCTAAGCAATGGGTCTCATTACTGAATAATCTTTCCATAGGCCCGCCCCTAACCTTATTGTGGTGTGCACAGGGACATAGACCTTCACTGGGTAACTCTCCAGCTCTAGTCAAAACCCTGGTAGGGTTTAGTGATAGATTTGCACTAATACATAAGCTTTTCCTTAGACCGGGCCCTCTAACCCCCGTCGTAGGCACAGGGATTCTGACTCCTGAGTTAACTACTAGATTTCTGCGCCTGGCAGTGAATGCTAATAATCTCCACTTGAGGCATGTATGCATGACTGAGGGCATTCGCCTGTTTGCAGAATTTATAGAAACGGGCATTCTGCAACCCTCTGAATGGTTACTATATGAACAACTACGCAGTCTTTTTCTTACCCTTAAAGACAGCTGGGGCTTGATTCATACCCTAACTGATTTTGAACAGCTATGCATAGCTACTGAAGTCCCTGAACACACCATCTCTTTACTGTATAACATGTTTCTGAGTCTTAAGGACCACACATATACACTCCCATATGTTGCCAGGTGGGAGACAGCCTTAGGAAGAGTTTTGCGGGAAGAAGACTGGACTTCTGTCTTCCAACTCGTCCATAAATCATCCTTATCCAGCTACGCCCAAGAGAAGAATTATAAAATTTTTTCCCATTGGTATTATTATCCGGAGAGATTACACAAAATGTTCCCCGCAGTCGACCCTTGTTGTTGGCGGTGTGCAGGTGAAAGGGGTAATATGGAACATATATGGTGGTCCTGCCAGGCAATAAGGCCCTTCTGGCAACTAGTCTTTGCCTTATATGATAAAATCTGCTCGGTTTCTACCTGACCCTCCATGGAGTTAGCTCTTCTGTCTCTACGAGAGGGTTCCCTGCAAAAATTCAAAATAGGTTTACTGCGACATTTTCTGCATGCCGCTCGGCAGGCCATTCCTCGCAAATGGAAATCCACAGTGCCTCCCTCTCTTGGGGATTTTCTAGATTGCCTACTTTCTATTAGGCGCATGGAAGAGTTGTCGGCGTCTGATGACCGAGATAGGTCATTGTTTACCAAAATTTGGTTCTCCTGGGACTCCTTTAGTGATTCTGGAGACTTGGCTTTATGGATCTCTCATCATATTAGTCAGAGAAAACTAATTACTATTTTTTTTTCACTCTTTTATTATATCTTTTCCTTTTTGCTGTGGTGTATTGCAGGTAGAACACAGTTCACCCCTTGTCTTGTTCCCTCTCCCCATTCATGTGCCCTTATGTAGTCTCGTCTCTTTCTGTTACCCCTCCCCACCCTGGGTTTTCCCCACCCAGATTCACACTTGTCCTGTCTTCTCTTTCTCTCACTTTTTCCTTTTTTTTCGCATCTTTTTTATATTATCTTATTTTATACCTCTTTTGTGTCCTAATCCTCCATGGATCTTTACGGGACCATTTCTTTACCAAACATAGAAAAAGTTTTATCATTTTACCTACATGGCTCTTAAACATTTTCTTATGAGGTTTTGACTTATCGTTTTATGCCAACACATGTATATGTGACTTTCCCTTTTTTATTACGATACGACTGTTCAATATTGACGTGGATGTTTACTCGTTGATGTGACGACCTTGGTGGTCTGATGGAGTTTTGTGTCTTTATTCTCAATAAAAACCTATATTTACCAAAAAAAAAAAACAACTCAGCAGTGACCATTACTAAACTAAACTAAAACTGTTGCCAGCAAGAATAGAAATAAAAGCAGAAGAATTTCAGTCATGCAGATCATACCTATGGTTTCTGGAACATTTTAATTATATTGTAGTGTATGTGCTTTAATAATAAATGCTATGCTATCTATGGAATTCAGACTTGTCACAGTTCACAGGTCACAGTTGACTTTTATGGGAGAAGCTCAGTTTGTTTTCTGGTGGAATGTAATATATTTTTAGATAACCTGCAGAAAACAAAAATGTCATTCAAAATGATGACAGTGTATAGCCCTATAGACTACCATATGCCTTTTCCATATGGAATAATATGGATTTTCTGCTTGTGTGGATAAGCTATGCAGTTTTGTGAAAACATAATCTGGTGAATAAATTGCCTGGTTTGCCGTGTACATTTGAAATAGGTGGTTGAGGGTTAAAAAATACAGTATTAGGAAAAATAAATAAATGAATAAAAAGATTATACTTCACATTACAAGGTACAGTATGCCTAATAGTTTTAATACACTCTAGGGGAGACATTTATGAAAGAGTGTAAATATACACCTGGTGTAAACTGCCCACAGCAACCAATCACAGCTCAGCTTTCAGCTCTGGTAAAATATAAGAGGAGCTGTGATTGGTTGCTGTGGTGCATATTTACACTCTTGCATAAATCTCCCCCTAGGTGTCTATTAGGAGGTTGTTGGTTACCCTTAGTGCTGCAGAACACTTGCATTTTCTAGATCACAACCTTAGATAGGTACTGTAAATGGTAGCTCTACAAACACGTCAGGTTACTTTTACTTTTACAAAGTTGTCACTGTTAAAACTTTAGACCAAGCTATAGCCTTGCCCAAAGTTGCAGTTCCTCACAAACCAAACTCCCTTGGCTCCCCTAGGGCTGATATCTCACCCAGACCACCAAAAGCTGCTCTTTCCCTGAAGGTATTGTCAGCCCAGTACATCAAAACCCGCTAGGATTCTCTCTCTCATTGCCTATGCTAGATGAAAAGTAAGGAACACTGATTTGCAAAACAGTTTGCTATGCTAATAAACTTCTTATCGTTTTTTTTTTTTTTTTGCAGAATCTGACAAGCAGATGCCTGGAGCAGCTTGATCAAAAGAAAAGCTATGTACTTGGCAACATACATCATATTGAGCAAGCTGCCATGGATCTCAAGGTAAATGGCATATCTAAAAAGCAAGAAACACTGCAGATTTATGTTCAATACACAAATGTTGCAAGCTCTGTATTTGCTTAGTGCTAAATTGGTAGATCCGTATTCCAGGGCTCTCAAATATAATCGCTAAAATCCATTGACTGCTCATGACACAATTTCTAATTTGTTGTAATGAATGGTAGCGTCACAGACCTCAGCCCCTTAAGTCAATGAGTTCTTCCCAGACATCTGACAGGATCTGCCTTGAATACAACCACTGCCAACAAATATTAAAATGCAATACTTATGCATGTTTATAGTTTTCTAGTGACAACCAAAATTGTACAAAGACGCGTAGTAAATGATGGCAGCAAATTGTGATAAATAAGAAAAGATGAGGGAGAATAGAAGTGGACAGTATTCAGCAGCATTACAGTATTGAACCTGTTAAGGACAATAAAACATACATGGATATTGGCCTTGCTTTACTATTGACAACTGACAACTACAGGGATTGAGCCAAAATAATGGAGCACTGCAACCACCATAATTTGTGCCAGAGTTGCACCAGAGTGATACATCATTTGAAAAAAGCAATACCAAGCAGGGAGAGCAGCTGTGGGGAAGAAAAACGACACTTAGGCCTTATGCACACGTCCGTAGCCCCACAGCTGCCTACAGGACTACAGTTGTGTGTCCATAGCGGTCCACAACTATCCGCATTCACACAAACCCCTTTATTGAAAATAGTTGATTTGTGCCACAACTACAGGAGGCACAATGGTTTTCCCATTTTTTGCAGCATGGATTAAGGCCACAATACAGATCCGTAACACACACATGTGTGCGTATAGGGCAGTAGAAATGAATGGGTCCGCCAATGCAGACAGAATAAACAGGTGTGTGAAAGGGGCCTAAAAGTAAATCTGGGCCATTGTGTATTCCTCGAGTGTAAAATCTGCACCATGCGAAATGCACAGAACAGATTGGTTGTGTGGCTGAATTTCAGTTGTTCAGCACCAAGGACAGACGACCTTTTTTTTACCACACTGTTCTCTGGTTTTACATATGCAGCATCAGTATAGAGCAGAAAAAGGTGTCAGTGATTGGGATTATTGGGATGTTGGGGATGAGAGTCATAACTTTATAAAGTAACAAATGTCTTTTCTGACCTCATGAACGACATACAGTAGTGCTTGAAAGTTCATGAATCCTTCTGAGTCTTCTATATTTCTGCATAAATTTGAGCTAAAACTACATGAGATAAAAAAAAAAGTCCTAAAAGACCAAATTAAACCCATCGGTCAAAAATATTACACTTGATTATTTATTTATTGAGGAAAATGGAAGGATCTATTACTGTGTATCTGTAAGTGGCAGAAGTATGTGAACCTTTGTTATGACCCCTTTTGCAATAATAAGTGTATCTAAACATTTCTGGTAATTGTTCTTGCACATTAGCTTGCACAAACTTTAGCCCATTCCTCCTTATAAAACAACTTTAGGGGTATTCCAGACAAAGGTAAAAAAAAAACAGGAATGCAGGAAGTGGTGGGAATATAATAATGAAGTGATACTTGTCCTAGTGCCCCCGCAACCATAGCGCCACTGCTCAATGATGTCCAGTATCTCCCGGATTCCTGTGTCATCACAACACCACAGGAACTACCTGCTTAGCCAGTCTGACTGCAGAAGTATTCAGTCACTGACTCGCTGAGGGGAAATTTCTCAGAGTTGCTGTGACATCACAGAACCCGAAAATACAGGAGCATGTGAGAGTGAGTGGTGGCTCTGTGGCTGCAGGGGCACCGAGACAGGTAAGTGTCACTTCAATAATCGCCATTAATAGGCATTATTACCAGCTACATGTCTTCTGCTTATACAGAGAGATGTATGGCCAATAACAATATTTTCCTATCGCTCATAAAATTGAATCAGCTGATGAACGGGGCATTTGCTGACACTTTTATAAAGTCTAATTATTGAGCAAACAAATGTTTCTAGTAGCGCTTGTTTCCGATAATCAGTCCGTGTGAAAGGGCCTTTAGTCAACAGCACATCTTCCTGTGTAAGCGGAGGATGTGTGGCCTACTATGATGTAAGTGAAGAACTACACAAATGATCCAGCAATTGTTCACATGGCCCTGCACTGACAATAATTGAGCTGTGTGAAGGCTCCCTAAACCTAATGCTCGTGTACTAGATTGTATGGCGCTTGTATCAGGCAGCAGTTTGCCCATGTGAAAGGAGCTTTAGACTTTCTATTGTATAGTAATCACTGACAACAGTATTGTAATGTAGTGGCACATGGAACAATGCAACTACAATGTAAGTAGCAATCATGTATAAGTTGGCAGTGGTAAATTTGGTTTGAGGAAAAACCAGTGTGTTGGAGAAATTGCTGTAAAACATATAAAGTATAGCCTTAGAAAATGTGTCTACTCTTTTTCATTGTGTTCATTCTAGTAAATTACTGCAAAAATGTAACAGTAATTATCCAGATGATCTATGAAGAGAAGTTGTTCAGTGCCATATAAAGCAGCATGTGGGTGCCTAACAGCCAATTAAATGCCACCCTGTGTGTCACTGAATACGCTCTCACGTCTCTATGAAGCATTCCTGTCTTAACCTTCGGAATTTTAATTAGCTTATATGTTACACCACAATCTATGGAAGTATAGATGACCGCTTATGAAAGAATTGACTACTCTTTATATGTAAAGGTTCTTTTAAATGCACGTAGGCTCCCGATGAATGGTAGTTGTATATTTCTTAAAGAAGTCTGGCGAAAATTTATGTTAAAAAATTATATTGCCCCCCAAAGAAGTTATACAAATTACCAATATACACTTATAACGAGAAATGCTTCTAAAGTGCTTTTTCCCTGCACTTACTACTGCATCAAGGCTTCACTTCCTGGATAAAATGGTGATGTCACGACCCGACTCCCAGAGCTGTGTAGGCTGTGGCTGCTGGAGAGGATGATGGCGGGGGGACACTAAGGGAAACAGGGCACTGGAGGGACACTGAGCATCCCCCTGCCATCATCCTCTCCAGCAGCCACAGCCCGCACAGCTCTGGGAGTCAGGTTGTGACATCACCATGTTATCCAAGAAGTGAAGCCTTGATATGTACAGGGAAAAAAAGCACTTTATAAGCATTTCCTGTAATAAGTGTATATTGGTAATTAGTATAACTTTTGGGGGGCAATACAATACTTTAATAAAGATTTTCGCCTGACTTCTCCTTTAATAATATTGTAGTTAGTCCTTCTTGTTTGACAGACACCAGCTCTGTTTGGATCACTTATTTAGCACTAACTCATATTAGCGCCAATTTAGTAATGAGTCTGGTACTCAAAAAAGGACCCTTTTACATGGCTCAGTTGCATCGTTGTTGGCAGCACAGGTTCTTAGACACACACGATCCCAGCAATCAGCTGACTGTCTGTTTTTTTTACATGGGGCAATAATCTAGACAGAAACAAAAGGACAGTGCTCCATGGGGAGAATCAGGTAACTCTCACCTGTGCGAGTTGTGCATACAACAGAGGCACAACTCTTGTGTAGGCAGTAACAGACCCCAGCCACTCCTGATATCCACAGGGGATAGAAACAATAGAAAGAAACACTCCCAACACCTCCATATGGGTATAACCTGGCGCAGGTCCAAGGAAGGAAATAGATCGATGAGATAGGAACGTGTTTATCGTGACCCAACGCGTTTCCAAACCTTACTAGATTCTTTTTCAAGAGTCATATAACAATACTGAAGCAAACACTAACATATACTAGAGACAATGTGTGATGTCACCATGTAGGGTGGAGACCACAAGGGTAAGGGTTAATGTTTTTGTGGTTTCCACCCTACATGGTGACCTCACACATTGTCTGTAGTATATGTTAGAGTTTGCTTCAGTGTTATATGACTCTAGAAAAAAACAAAAAAAACTGTACGGTTTGGAAACTTAGACCTGCGCCTGGTTATACCTGTTTGGAGGTGTCGGAAGTGTTTTTTTTTTCCATGAGGCAATAATTGGCCTGGTCGTCCAATAACCGTCCAATGTAAAATGACCTTTAGCCTGTGCACCAGAGCGCTCTGGTTTTTACCTCATGTGCTCTTTGCATAGGAGACTATGTGTAACCCATGTGGGAGCTATGGCGTCCTTGAAGAGTGGCTGGCTGTAATTGGATTCATTCCAACTGTTCTGGCAGGTAAAACTTAGCACCATTATAGTGAGCCTGGTTTTATTGTGAGGAATTATTATGTTTCAAATTTAGACTGATTAGATTAGAAATTTTGTGAAAAGAACATTTTTCCAAACTCTTAGTATGAGAACAATATAATTACATAAAAAAGAAAGAACTGAAATAGTCTAGTTAGCTGTTTCTCCCATACGGAACCTTGCTGTCACTGCCAGACATGACATTGTTGACTTGTCTGTTGCACTCCACAGACAGTGAAAGATATATTTTTTGCCATATCCTTATCAGAACAAGTCAGCTGTAAAGCTTAACAAAGCTCTAACCTCTGCTGTGAATGAAACATGATATGCTTCTCTTTGATTCCTGACACTTTCCTAATACTCCCATCTGTGTTTCTAGGCCCACACATTGGCAAGCAAAGATACGCTGACAGTAACATTTACAGAGCTAAGACTGCTCCTGGATGAAGAGGAAAAAATAGCAAAGAAATTTATTGAAGATAAGGCAAAGTTGGCACTGTGGGCCTATGATGGCCAGATAGAATCCTGCCATGACCAGATATGTGCCATTGACAAATTTAAAGCCCATGTCAGAAAAATACATCAACAACCTGATGCTGTAGAACTTATTCAGGTAATATGATTTTACATGTGCATCTCAGTGAAGCAAAAGTTGACCTTTTTCTGCGAGTACAGTTCAACGACAGGCGTAGTGTATACTGTGTGTATACACTACGGCCGTTGTTGCATTAAAATCAATGCAAACGTATTGATTTAATTAACAATAGACATTCTTTTCACTGAAAAAAACGGCCATTGTTCATGAAATTAATACATGGCCAAAGGGGAAATCCAATCAAGATAATCTAATGGATCACAGATGCATATAGCTTTAGTAAACTTTGTGAAGCTCAACAACCATTGGTTTCCAGTATATCTTATTATTTCAGTTCAGTTATTCTGACACATATTAAAGTGAATGTACCATCAGGTACATTTGCTTTAACATGACCCATGTACAGTATACAACGGCATCGGTGTGTGCAGGGTCCATTTTTTAAACCGCGGCCCAGTTTTCATGTACGGTGCCATTCTATCCATGGGTACCAGGGCTGAAGCACTGGAGGCGGTCAGGCCTGCCCCCAGTGGGAGGAAATCCCTCGCCCCTCTATGGCGCAGCTTCATTGATTCTAATGGAGAATTGGCGCTATTATTGGGACATATTAAAACAAATAATAATACCTGATGGTACTAGTGATGAGCGAATACTGTTCGATCGAATAGATATACGATCGAATAGTAAGGTATTCGATAGTATTGAATATAATCGAATAGTACGCCGAATATTTGATAAATATTCAATGAGCATTCAAATCCCCCTTCCCTATTTTCTTTAGTCAATCAACATGTGGGGAGTCTGCCACAGACCCTTGGTGTACGTAGCGTCGCAAGAAACAAGAATAACAATGATTGGATGGCATAGTCGCATGATCCATTAACATATATACACAGCCCCTGCTGTTATGCCCTCAGATGCGATTTGGTAGTAAGGGAGAGAACTTGTAGAGATAGTAATTAGCTTTTGGTTAGGCAGGAGTTAATTAACCCGCAACCCCTTTTCAGGGCTCATCAAACGGGTCAGTTCAGCAGGCTGCTGAGGGCTAAAGGATTAATATTAAAGAGTAGTGCAGGCAGGCTGCTGTGCTACTGTAAGGCACTCTGTACACCAAGTACTTTGTGCTCCTGATACTTGCTAGAGTGCTAGATCTAAACAAAAGAGTAGTACGTGTGTTCATCCAGTGCTACGTGCTCCTACGTCATACATAAATATAAAGGGTAGTGCAAGCACTCTGCTCACCAAGTGCTTTGTGCTGCTGATACGTGCTAGACTGCTAGATCTAAAAAAAAATAGTAGTATGTGTGTTCATCCAGTGCTACGTGCTGCTACGTCATACATAAATACGAAAGCAGACTGCTGTGCTACTATAAGGCACTCTGCTCACCAAGTGCTTTGTGCTGCTGATACGTGCTAGACTGCTAGATCTAAAAAAAAAGAGTAGTATGTGTGTTCCTCCAGTGCTACGTGCTGCTACGTCATACATAAATACACAGGGTGGTACAAGCAGGCTGCTGTGCTACTATAAGGCACTCTGTTTAGCAAGTGCTACGTCCTACATAATACAGCCGACCAGCTGTACCTATAAAATATTCATACACCCTTTAATAACCAGGTAATTCACCTGTATGTACCTACATGCAATTTTTTAGAGGGCTCACTGGGATTTTGGGGTGTTATATGCTTTCCCTGCTGTCCCAGTTGCATTCCAGTGGTGTTGGTATCATTTCCTGAGGTGTCATTGTGGACTTGGTGAACTTCCAAGTGGTCAAATAGATGTTTTTCAATAATCAAATACTTGTTCCCATAGACTTTAATTAAATATCTTATTTGCAGAGTAAGGGAAATTAATAAGAATAACATCCAATCATGGTTGGTTAAAGGTTGGTATCGATCGATTCCCCGCTAATCAGTTTGTTATTGTTTATTCAATCAAGTTATCTTCAATTATGATGTCTCTGTAGCTCCCTATCTGTGCTCTGTAAACCAGAACACAGATAAGTGTCCTGAAGTTGGGTCAGAGTGACCCAACCTGATGAGCAACATCAGCATTTTGTAAATCATGTGTTATTGAGAATCATATTAACACTATCCTCTCTGTGTCCTAAAATTATACTAAAGCCCCTCATCCCTGACAGGATCAAATATTCGATCGAATAGTCGAATATTTAAATATATTATATTATATATTTGAATATTCGAATATTTCACTATTCGCTCATCACTAGATGGTACATTCGCTTTAAAGGGTGTCAGCTATAATTCACATTCCAAACTGCTGACACTGTTAGATAGCTGCTAGGATAAGGAGACACATTGGGGGACATTTATCAAACAAATTGCGCCTGTTTTTAGTCTAATATATCTAGTTTGCGCTCAAAATAAATCTTATATGAATTTATGAAGCTTTTTTAGACAAGACTATCCAAATTAGATGCGACTTTTTGAATTAGATTTTTTGTTGTTAATTAGATCGAAAGTGCGCCAGAATTCTTTTGACACCTGTTTGGTGTCAATCAACAGGGAGGGGGGAGAGAGAAGGCATTCCAGCTTACAGCAAATCAGAAGCTTGGGAAAGCCTCTTTGACACTTCATTCAATAGAATAAAAGTATTTCTCTACATTCTGGGAGCACAAGCAGATAAACTTGCCTACATGTATGTATTCAGTTTACTGTACAGGAGCTGACTTTCTTGGTGGGTGCCTTGCAAATGATAGCCAGCTGCAAGGGATTATTTCACCTGGGCTTTTGATGTAATGTAATGTACGACAATGTCCAGACCGGGTTTTTACAAACCGTTTGGCAAAGTTTGTAACAAATCTTGGTTGGGTAAGTTCGTTTTGGTATGATCTCCAATCATAACTGTACAGTTTTTTGTTTCACCACTTTTACGCACCGACTGCAATACAATGTATTAAAGTCAGTGGAATGATGGACTTACAATGCACACAGTGCATAAAATGACGGACGTTATTTGCATGGATGTCAAAATAATGATCATGTCAATTATTTTCGGATGTCTTTTGGGCGTTATTTTTTAGTTGTTCACACACAGTTTTTCCTTTTTTCATTGTTCTTTCTCCGTTTTTACAATTAAATGCAATGGGCTTTTCAATTAAAGACACATCTTAAGGGCAATTAGTCCACCTGACCTAGACTAATGTACCAGCAGCTGTTATTGCATTGACTGGCGGCCAATCCTCAAAATAGACTTAATTTTTACCTCAAAAATTACATAAGGAATGCGGAATAGAGCTTTGTGTGTTTAAAGCAGAGCTATAGCTACCCTTTCCTGCACCCAGGGCAAAAGTTCAGTTTGGCATCCCCCCCCCCCACCTCCCCTACACACACACCTCAGCGTTGACAGACATAACTGCACACTGTAAGGCCACTATACGATACCTGCTGAGTATCCTGTCAGTGGACACTCAGCATCAACACTACCCTCTGCCCCACTATGTATCTCTCACAGCAACTCAAGGAAGAAAATAAAACAGACTTCTAGGCTATGTTCAGACAACATTTTTTGAGGTGAAAATACGTAGGTGTTTGAAAATTACAGCAGTAAATAATATACACGCTCATTATTTATTGACTGCTTTTGCAAAATACGGACTATTTTCTATCTGTTCACACATCTGTTTTATTTTTACTCAAAAGTACTGAGGTATATAGCTTTTAATTTGAACCTAGCCTTAGAGTAAGGGACAAATGTATGCTACCACTAAGCAAGCACCAATATAATCAATACTGCCACAGTGTGACTATAGTGCAGATACTTGGTTATCACTGGCTCTGCAGAGTATTACCACACTGCAGACTATATGGGAGAGTCCAGTATGTGTACTGTTCCCCTGGAATGTAACAGGACCATGTATACTGTACCCCTTAAACAGGACCATGTATATTGTACCCCCTGAATGTAACAGGCCCATGTACACTGTACCCCCTGAATATAGCAGGACCCTGTATACTGTACCCCCTGAGTGTAACAGGACCATGTACACTGTACCCCCTGAATGTAACAGGACCATGTACACTGTACCCCCTGAATGTAACAGGACCATGTACACTGTACCCCCTGAATATAGCAGGACCCTGTATACTGTACCCCCTGAATGTAACAGGACCATGTACACTGTACCCACTCTGTAGTCTGAGTGGAAGGTCCTCAGTAGGTCAGCTTCAGCACCTAGTCTGCCCCATCCACTGTCCTGCTGAGCTCACACACTGCTATTGTGACGGGCAGTTACTGTACAGCCAGGCTGGCAGCTCTCTGCACAGAGAGGAGTCAGTAACAGGTTAGTGGAATTGTGTATGGGGAAGAGTGGCGCCCCCCTCAGCCCTGCACCCAGGGCAGCTGTCCCCCCTGCCCCCCCCCCCACCTCGCTTCACCCCTGGTTTAAAGCTCTACTGCATCCACCAACCCATCCCCCAATCCGCTGGTACTGTCCGTTTTATAAAAGTATGTCCTTCCTGGCCATGTCTTTTAAAATGTGCTCAATGGTTTGGTTAGGGTAAAAAGTGATCTTTCAATTTGCAGTGGCCAAGTCAATGAGGCGTGGTCTAGAGTGTCCATGCCCTGGGCCTGTGATCTCTTTAAAGCAACGTTACGTTCCTATACGAAATTCTGAAATATCCCCGCACCTTTTTTGTTTTGCAACTAAACTCATCTTACAAAATATCTTGATCTCTATTTTATTAAATAAATCACTTTTACCTGCAATAATTTTAGGTGAAGAACAAAATCCTTTAAAAAAAAACAAAAACAAAAACTTTATTTCGTGTTTACACTGTGTCCTTCACCTTCTTACTGTTATCCATTCTATAAACGGCCTGTGCTTTCATTTAGGATTATATTTCAGTTGAAAAAGAAATGAAGAATCAGTCAACTCCGGCTGAGCAGTTGCATCCGGTCCCTGTCAGATTTGAACATGTAGAGAAATACTATAATGCCTTCACAGAAAACCTAAAAACTTCACTTAAGGAGCCAATTCCAATCCGCCTTCAAAAAGGTAAGTGTGACTTCTTTATAAGACCATACCAGGAGACCACCCCTGATCTAGACCTAATTAGGGCAGTATTCAGTTTCCTTATATCCAATGTAAACTGTTCTTTTATATGTGATATTGTGTGATATTTGCAGGAAACATTATGCCAGCACTCACATATAGTATATAGTGCTTTGGCTTGGTCTTCTCCTTGCACTTAAGCCAGCCCCTTGATCACATAAGCAAAACCTTAGTATAAGTCCATGGTGCCTCACACATGCACAATGTCACATTTGAACATGTAGAGATGTTGTACTTGCTGTCATAGAAAACTTAAATTGTTACATGAAGAAGTCATTTGTATTCCTTCTTCAAAAACACTGAATAACTGTCTCCTTTAGAAGGCCGCCCCTGATCTAGACTAGATGACTGTTAATGTGAAAAATGTATTGGTCGTCTTCTATGAGCTATGTCATGGTCCCTGAATGGCATGAAGCTGCCAGCTGTAAGCAGATAGACAGGGCATATGTGCAAAAATGGTGCATATTGCCTGGAATTAGAAGAGTCTTCCTAAATATAAAGTAAATTGCAATTTCTATTTCCACCTCCAAAAACGTTATTTTTACCAGAAATCCTATAATCGGTAGGCCTTCAGTTATCACTTTTGTGGTTTGAACATTCATTTCAAGGGGATTGTTTTCTTGTTTTTTTTTTTGGAGGATGCAGAGGCAACTCCATCTGGGTCCTGTTGTTTGGTTGGTTCACCAGCCCCTCCACGACATAAGAAGACCAAATTATTATTTCTGACTATAGATAAGCGAATCTCGAGCACACTCTGGTTCATTCAGACCCAAGCATCAAAAATGTACACCTTTTTTTTGGAGTGGAAAAGTCGCAAAATTTTGAGCAACCGCATAGCTGCGCAAAATTTTGTGACTTTTCCCCAAAATAGACTGATCATGCCTACTTCAGCTTACTGCTGAAAGTAGGCATGATTTATCATGTGCGACTATCTAAAATAGTCGCACATGTGTCGCAAACTCACTCCACACTAGATGTGGTCTATTTCACCACCTATAATGTGGAGCCAGTTTGCTCCGCGGGTCGGGTGCACTGCACCCGGTCCACGGAGTGTACGGGGTTAAGTAGTGATGCAGGAGCATCACTACTAACCCCCTGTGGCTGTACAGTAAGGAGGGGTGCTTAGCGCACCCCTCCTTGCAGTACAGAAGCAGGGAATCCCCTTAATTAAGCTGGGACTCCCTGCCCTATGCCCGCACCAATTTCGGGGCGGGGCTTATCGCCACGGGGGCGGTGCTTACTGGGACATTCGGGGACTGCTGCCAACTGCTGAAGAAGACTCAGCAGGTAACCCCCAGCCCCTAGCATCAACCCCCCCTTCCCCATGGAGATCGCACTGCATCTGCCCCAGCAAGGAATGGGGCACTTAACCCCCTTCCTTGCTGGTGCAGGTGCAGTGCCAGAACAGTCTGGTCCCCAGGGGGTTAAGTCCCTGGGAGCCAGACTGTAATTCCCATGCCCATGCTGGAGGTCACCCAGCTTTCCCAGGATCCTGTAAGGGTTAACCTTACAGGATGCTGGGAAAGCTGAGTGACCTCCAGCATAGGCATGGGAGTTACAGTCTGGTTCCCTGGGACTTAACCCCTTACTTGCTATTTGTTTTTGCTTGTGTCTTTTCTTTTTCAGATGCCGGCATGCAGAGGATTACCGCGGATTCATTTGGACTACATCGATGACCGGCGGACTTTACTGTTCAATAAAATGGTCAACAAGGGGTGTGGGGGTGTTTTTATTTGGATAAATACATTTTCTCTAACACTAATCCCCCCATTATTACCCCAGTACCCAATGCCACCAGGGGTACTGGGAAGAGCCGGGTGCCAGTGGTCCTGGAGCCTTAAAATTGGCGCTCCTGGACTGGGGCGGCAGCAGGCTGGTAATATTTAGGCTGGGGAGGGCCTAAACCAATGAAAATAGGGGGAACCTTATGCGTTTTTTTTCGAATTTTTTTTATTTAAAAAAAAAACGCATAGGGTTCCCCCTATTATCATAACCAGCCGGGTTAAAAACCAAGCAGCAGCAGCCTGGTAACACCAGGGTGGGAAAAGCCATTGGTTTAGGCCCTCCCCAGCCTAAATATTACCAGCCTGCTGCCGCCCGGTCCAGGAGCGCCAATTTTGACGCTGCGGGACCACTGGCACCCGACTCTTCCCAGTACCCCTGGTGGCATTGGATACTGAGGTAATAATGGGGGGGTTAGTGTTAGCCATTTTATACCGGCTAACACTACGCCCTGACTTAGTAATGGATTCCGTCTATCAGACAGCTTCCACTACTAAGCCTGTAAAGTAATGAAAGAAAACACAACCCACCTAGAAAATGTTTTTATTCAAATACCCACACAACACCCCCACGGCCCTTTATTGACTATTTTATTGAACAGTAAAGTCCGCCGGTCATCGAAAAAGTCCAAACGAATCCGACGTAATCCTCTGCATGCTGGTATCTGAGAAAGAAAGGGAGAAGAAAATGCTCATTACCCAGGAGGCGAACCAGAGCCAATGAGACGATTTAGAGACAATTCTGAGACTATTTAGAGACAATTCTGAGCCAAACAAATCTGCACCACAGAAAATAGACCAGGCTTATCCCTGATAGTAAATTGCACTCTAAATAGACCTGTCTATTCTTGGCAAAGCAGAAATAGACCACACCTAGAAAAATCCCCTGTTGATAAATCTCCCCACATCTCTATATTTTACACTGGGGACAACAAGCTTGCAAGTTATGTCTCTGCATCCTTAGGGGCCTATTTCACAGAGCGATAATCGGCCGAATCGGAGCGATTCATTTAGGTTTATTTAGGTTTAGACTTAAAATCATCATTCGCCACCAGCGCATCGCTATAGTGGAATAGCGGTACGTGGCGGCGACCGATGATTTCAGCAGCATCATACATTACCTGTCCGGGCTGCAGGTCTTCTCCTTCTTCCTCCTGGTCCCGCGCCACAGCAGCTTCGGAGCGGGGCTGTCTGAACTGACAGGCCGCTCAGCCAATGACTGGCCGGAACCACCGCGGCCAGTGATTGGCTGAGCGGTCTGTCAGTTCAAACAGCCCCGCTCTGAAGCTGCTGTGGCGCAGGACCGGGAGGAAGAAGGAGAAGACCTGCAGCCCGGACAGGTAATGTATGAAACAAGGGCTGCAAGGACATTGGTAACGATGTCCCTGCAGCCCTCGCTTAACGATCATCGGGGCCGTGGAATAGGCCCAGTAAACATCATTTACATCGTTAATCGGGCCCTGCTCGACCCGTGGAATAGGACCCTTACTCTTTGGTTTAAACATTCTTCTTACACTTGATATCTTAGTATCTTTATGTAAACAAGAGGCCGGTGTTTGGTCAAAAGTGCTAGTGAGTACGGCGTTCTTGAGCCACTGTATAGCATTCTAATAATTTTATGGGAAAATACTCTATTCTATTCTACATACTGTGATCATTTCCATTCACCTAATAAAGTATTGAAAACTGAAGGCAGGTGGTCCCCTCCAAATTCATTAAGTCCTGAATAGCCTCCAAGTCGTGCACCAGATATATGGAGGGAGCACTATATAAGTGTGTTGTCCTTTGAATCAGGTCAGAATCTCTCTGGGAAAATCTACAGCTAGGGCCCCATCATTCAGGGTAATTATAGTGGAAAAATCATTATATTGTTTAAATTTAAACGATTATCGGTTTGCAGATTATCGATGTGTTTGCAGACAACGATCGAAAAATCCTTTGTGTGTTACTGATCACACCTGTTAAGCTGACCATAAAATCATGGTGGGACATTTATTAAGGAGTCTAATATGTGCAGCTATTCTGGTGTGTATTTTGTTCCAATATCTTGTGACTGATTTATTAACATGTAGCACTGCCATAGTAATGTATCTAAGTAAAAAGTCACAAAAAAGTTGCACTAAAAGTTGCAAATATTGCGCAGTTATATTCACCTGGTACTGACCAGACGTAAGCCTGCGCCTGTTTGTGCGACTTTTTAAAAAGTCGCAAATGATAAATTGAGCGCTAATCCCAGATTATACAAACTTTTGGGTGAATACTCAAAACAGGCCGATAAAAAAAAAAGTCACGTCTAAAAAATATTCGCTGTCGAATACTGGTTCATAAATAGAACAAAAAATGGGTGAAAAATGCAATTATTCACCAAAAAATGGGGGCAAAACCCTTGATAAATTTCCCCCATTGTTTGCTTAATGTTCACTAAATACTTGCTAATCTTCCGTGTATATACACATCGTCCGTTCTTTTGCTTGGATTGGACAATCAATGTAACAATTGTAACTAACAACTATTGTTCTTATGGTTATTGTGTTATGGTGAACGATTTCGGTCGTTCCCAAAAGCGCTAGTTTGTGATCGTTTATTGTTAACCGATGCGAAACCGACTCCAGCTTTGTAGCCAACTCTTCCCTTTTTCTTTGAGTTTAACTAAAGAAAGAACAAACCAATATTACACCTTTTTACCATGTATTATATGGTTCTTTACTGAGTATAATATGCCGATCAGTCATAACATTAAGGCTATGTTCACACACAGTAAATAATACCAAAATACTGACGTATTTTTGAGGTAATTTTGAGCGTACATACACTGTATAGAATAACGGCCATAATTGATTACAATTGTCAAAATAATAAACATGCTCAATATTTTTGGCCTGGTTTTGCTTCTATAAAGTGGTATTATTGGTAATGTTGGACTTAGTATAGTGGGATTTTTTTCAACAGTATGATTGCTGTATATATGGTGATAAAAAAAATATTATTTGGTAACTGTACATCTGTATTATTTAGAGGTATACTATAATACATACATTATAGCTTTTGAAGAACCAAACTTAGTGTTCTGATGCTTGTATGTTAAAGGGGTTGTCCAGTAAAACATTTTTCTTTCAAATCAACTGGTGTTATATAGATTTGTAATTTACTTTAATAATTAAAAAATCTGCTGTTTCTTGCTATTCCTAAACCTTGTACAGGTAAGGGCACACTTGGTCTATTAGACAACCTATTAGACAAAAGATCCAATCTATACATCGGCTATATGCTCTAGCTAATACAGTAATAGTAAGTGAATACTTACTATTACAAAAAAAAATAAAAAAATAATGTTTCTATCTTTTCAGATGCTGTTGATGGTCCAAACTCAAGATCAACCCAAAATCCTGGGAAACTAATTAAAACATCGCCCTATGGAAATAGGTTGTCGCTGTTAAAATGTAAGTGCTACGGTCACTTTGTATGTGATTTCATATAACCGGGGTCTGCATCTTTGAACATAGTCATTACTGAAATATATTTCATGTATTTAGACTCTAGATGTCAGTATTGTACAATAAAGAACACAATTGCAGTGAGCTGTGATTATTTCTTAATTATAAACTTTTGAGTAATGGATGGTTTAGGGTCATTACATAAGGAATTTTGTCTACTATTACACGGAACGATAATCGGCCGAATAGGCCTCATCCGGCCGATTATCATTCCGTGTAATAAAGACAACGATCAGCCAATGATCGTTATCACCGGCTGATCATTGATATAGGTTCTGACGTATAATTGTCGGGCGTCAACAGCGTACCGCTACGTGTAATAGCGGTGCACGGACGACGCTGACGATATGAAAAGAGGAATACATTACCTATCCAGGCTGCAGGGCTCCTCTTCCTCTGTGCTCCTCCCCGGGTTCCGTGCGCTCCAGATTCGTAGCAGCTTGTTTCAGCTGACAGGCAGCCTGTCAGCTGAGACAAGCCGCTGTGAATCTGGAGCACGCTGGACTTGGGGAGAAGCACAGAGGAAAGGAGCCCTCCAGCCTGGATAGGTATGTATACAGTTTAAACAAGGGCTGCAAGGACATCGGTAACGATGTCCCTGCAGCCCTTGTTGAACGATTATCGGGCTGTGTAATAGGCCCAGTAAACGAGCGCCGATCTAGCAGGTATTATCGGGTCCCCATCGGCCCATGTAATACCACCCTTAGTCAGGTACTTTCCTTACTCCAGGAGATTCATAGCACAGATACAGAGGCGGGATCTGAGCGGACTTGAAACGGATCCTGCCTCTGTCACTGACTGGCTGAGCGGACTTGAGACATCACGTCTCGAGCCCGCGTCAGACACCAGGAAGCGGACGGGAACCGGAGCGCCGCGATACGGGACCCGCCGCTGGATCCGGGGAGGTGAGTGGACGTCTTTTCTCTCAGCCACCTCCTCCCCGGCCAGATCCCAATATACCCCCCCCCCGCTGGAGTACCCCTTTAAGCTATATAGCTATATAGAGGTACTCTTTAGGAAAACATATAAAGAAAAGAGACTAACAAAAAACAATTTTCCAGACTAACCAGTCTGATAAATAGCCAAAACCAACTTTAATTCCATTCACACTGATAACTAATGTTACCAGAGTCTCATATGAAAAACATTTTTCAGGGGCAATAATTCTTGGTAGTCCAGGAAAGACATGCACAGTCTCTTATTACTCTTTTTCTCTAGCAGTGCAGACACCCTGTGGTGTAATCACTATACAGGATGGGCATGCCCATTGAAAAACACAGCGTTATCTTAAAACAATATGTGGTGGTGGGCTTTAGCTGTAGTGGGTTCCTTGTTCTCTTTAAGGCACTGATAACTTGCGTGTCAGCTAATGTCAAGCAGGCAGTGTACATTCTCCATGTGAACCACCAATAACATAATCTCATCCAAATAATAAATTAGTATGGTAATACCTCTGTTCTTAAACACAATTTGTTCTGGAAGGCTGTTCATGAGCCATGCGGTTCGAGAACCGAGCTGTGTGTCCCCATAGGGAACAATGTAAATGTCTTTAATTGGTTTTTATGCTCCATGCATCAGGTGCAGAGGACACGGCCCACAGAGTGTAAAGACAAGCAGTAAGTAGTGATGCATCTTGCACCACTACTTACTGTAAAGGAGTGGGGCATTCCGTCATAACCACGCGCCCTTGCATTTTCCCAGCTGCAGGCGACTGCTCTACTGGCCTGGAGCAGCTCCCGGCACCCTTCTCCAGGCCGCTGATGCTTGACCTCTAGATCTCCATCTGCTGCAGCGGGAATTCCCGACGGGAATTGTCAGTCTTTTGAACTTCCCACACCAGAGGACAATTCAGGAGTCTGGAGAGGGGTGACAGGAGGTGGGGCGGGCAGTCGAGGTTCATCCTTGCAGCATGGAGAGTTGGCAGTTGCGGCTGGGGGGGGCCAGCAGTGACGGCCGGGGAAAGAGGGAGACGGAATCTGCCAGGTGAGCGGTGTGGGGGGCCGGCGGCCTGGAGAAGGGTGCTGTGAGCTGGGGCAGGCTGGAGGGGCTTTTCCCCGCAGCTGAGAGAAACAAAGGCAGCTCAAAAAGTTCAAAGAGCCGCCGGCTCCTGCCTCTCTCTCTGCTGCAGAGAACACCTGTTTGGAACATAATGACAGGAATCTCTGCTCCTGTAATCTTGGTGTTCCCAAACACCTCAATAACAGTTTGCTGACAGCTATCTCCCCTGATTTTGTTTGGATACCGAGGTGTTCAGAAACCGAGGTATTACTGTAATTTAAAAATTTAACCAGAAAGATAACATTTGTTATCTTTACAGCGGATGTATTGGAATGCCCTGCTGCCCCCCTGCAGCGGCAGAGCGGGGGATCAGCTGTTACACTGACTGCCCTATAACTACCCGGAGCGGAGGATCCTCTGTTCCGGGTAGTTTAACCAGTTAAATGCCGCTGTCATGCTAATGGTTTTTGGTCGGCCCCTGCGCTTACCATGGATATGCCTCTGCTCAGCCATAGCAGAGGTATGGCTGAGCAGGTTGCCTGTCAGCATGTAGCTGACATATACAATACACTGCCCTACCTACAGTAGTAGTGCAGGGTAATGTATCAGTAAACAATGATCACTGTTTAGTATTACACTTTTGTACAGTAATGTACACTAGTGTAAAAGTAAAAAAAAAAAGTGCACCTAAACAACACACCCCCCCCCCCCCCCCAATAAAAATGCATTACATTTCCTATACACAATAAAACTTTACATAAAACAGATCAAAAAAATGTTTGGTATTGCCACGTCTGTACAACCCAATCTATAAATCTATATCATTAATTATATCACATGACACAAGCTGTAAAAAAAAAAAAAAAAAAAAAAAAAAAAAAAAAACAGAATTGCTGTATTTTATCAATCTGTTTTAGAAAATATGTCGTAAAAGAGATAAAAAAGTCATATATATGTAAAACTTGGTATCAATAGAAACTACACCACCTACATCTTCCCGCAAAAAATAAGCCCGAAACCAGCTCTGTTGCGCAAAAGATAAGAACGCTATGGATCTTGCAATGTGGCAACAGTTTTTGTGGATTTTTGCTAGGAAGATAGTTTCTATTGTGGTAATAGTTAAAAAAAAAACTACACAAATTTGGTATCGCCGTAACTGTAGTGACCCAGAGAATACATGTATTATGTTATAAGTGACCGCCGATACGGATTTTTACGGTAGTCACTAATGGGCTCTATTCTGCTGCCATCAGCTCTTTATGGCGATGGCACAGAATAGTGCAGTGGCGCCAATAAGGCCCGCAGCCCCCACCTTTGGGACAGAGTGTGTAGTCCGTCCTGGCCGGTCTCCGCACCTGCGGTCGCCATTAATAACAGTAGTCGATGGTAATGAGCATTGCCGACGCAGCTGAGCCCTTTCATCCCTTCTCACCGTGAGAGGAGATGAAAACATGTCACCCCCCCCCCATCCCCTGGTTTAACCCAAGTGACCCAGTCACTGACCCTCCCCTCCCCGGGCGGCCATCTGATCCAAGATGGCCGCCACCATCACTGTGAACAGACTCTGCTCACAGTGATGGATTACTAAAAATGATCAAAGCTCCATTCTATCCACCATCGGTAACAGGTAATCCAGGGCACTTGATTTTGGTGCCGGGATAAAAGGTGCCGGCACCATTTGGAACAAGCGATCAGCGGTATATGGTATATACCGCTGATTGCTGTACCGGGACCACAGTGGTTGGTCCCGCTACAAGCAATCAGCAGTATATACTATATACCGGTGATCGCTTGTTCCAAATGGTGCCGGTATTATTTATCCTGTCACCAAAATCAATTGCCCGGATTACCTGTTACCATCCCAAATTACTCATAACCACTGCAGTTTACCTGTAACCACTCAGATAACCCATAACCATCTCAGATTGGCTGTCACCACCCCAGATAGCCAGTAAACACCCCAGATTGTATGTAATCACCCCAGATTGCCCATAACCACCACAGATTGCCACAGACTGCCTGTAACCACCACAGATAGCCAGTAAACACCCACAGATTGCCCGTAACACAAGACAATGACCAATTTTTTTCCACTAACATAAAGTACCATATATTATATCTCAGAATCGCTAGCATACGTTAAAGCATCACTGAGCTCAAAGCACATAAAGTGAGACAGGTCAGATTTTGAAAAATTAGCCTGGTCATTAAGGCCCAAATAGGCTTGGGTTTAAAGCATATCTGTCACTAACAAAATAACTTTTGACATGTCTGATGACATGTCAAACGTTATTGATCATAGCAGGTCTCACTTGCTCTAATCATGAAAAAGAAAAAAGAAGAAACAGGGGCGCCTCCTGGTGTAAAAGAGTAGGGTAAGGGAGCTCACCAATAGTAAAAAAGGAAGAGGCTCACCTGATTGAGTTGTGCTATATTTTAGGCACAACTCTATACAGCGTGTTTTTAGGGAGTAAAGACCGCGGCTCCGGCCGGAGAACCCCAAACCAGGGGTAGTACAGAAAGCACAATGTGAGCCAATGGAGGATCACTGGACCTATCGGACTCCGGTGGGCCAATGTGAGCCGGAGTCCGATAGGTCCAGTGATCCTCTCTGATGGGTCTAGTGATGGTCTAATCATAAGATATAGCTGTGGAGAGAGTGGCACCGTGAAACACTCTCTGCCCGGCTGCTCATTGCGTCAATATTACTGAATAAGAAAATATTAATAGAATGAGCAGCCGACTTGGGAGTGGATCGTGCTGCTGCGATCTCTCCATGGCTATATCTCCTGATCAGAGCGGATGTCAGCAGTGAGACCTGCTATGATCAATAACGTTTGACATGTCTGAAGACATGTTAGAAGCTATTTGTAGTGACGGTGCCCATTTAAATCCTGTGTACTCTGCTCATGTTGCCACTGCAGTAGGAGCTGTAGGTCAGTGGCAAAGTACTGTGCAGGGCGGCTACAAGAGCCACAATAAGCTTCTGGGAACTGTGGTTTTCAAGAGAGAAAATGTTCAAAAGCAGTCACTGCTTTGGGTTATCCAGCGCTACAAAAACATGGCCACTCTTTCCCCTCTCTTGTCTCCAGCTTGGGTGGGGTTTCAAACTCAGTTCCATTGAAGTAAATGGAGCCTACTTGCAAACACCTGACCTGGAGACAAGAGCGAGGGAAAAGTGGCCATGTTTATGTAGCGCTGGATAACCCCTTTAAGGGGGTTATCCAACGTTAGACAAAACATGGCATCTTTCTTCCAGAGACAGCAGCACTCTAGTCTTCAGTTGGGTGTAGGTTTTGCAACTCATTTCCATTGAAGTGAATGGAGCATAATTGCAAACAACTGAACTGGAGACAAGAGTTATGCTTTAAGGACTGGCATATATTCTGTATAAATGTGGATGTCCATTTTTTTTATCTAGCTGACTGATTCGTGAGAAAATATTATTTATATTTAAAGTGCCCTTGATTTTAGGACAAGCAAAGGGTTTACAAACAGGATTACAAAATCAAAAACATGTGACATGAATAAGGTGAATGGCAGATTGATACATAGGGATAGAGGACACTGCCTGTGGGGGCTTACAGTCTACAAGGTGAGGGGAGGGAGATAATACGTAAGGGGACAGCTAGTCACAGTGTGGTGCTTACCCTTTCTTACCTTTCTTTGTTGTGATCCTATTGATGTTTCTTTCATTTTTGCTCACATAGCACCTTTCAAACCCAGTGTATTAGTAACCCTTCTCCCTCCACATGTCATCTAGTACCATGTAAATCATCAGCTCAGCACAGTGCAAGCCTGTTTAGTCCATTCCTACAACACTATGTCATGGTATGGCAAAGAGTATGTGCTGTGCTGTGATTGGACAAAGAAGTAAAGGAGGTCTAGTTATGTGTACTACTGGCAAACAGCTCAACTCTTGTCCCGACCCCTACAATGGAGAGAATGAGAAATAGCTGCACTTGTTACTACTCTGAAGGGTAATATCTAACCCTCTGTTTTTGCATAGTCCAGACTTATTTTGGTTCCGAAGTTGACAAAAAAAAAGGTCAGCTTAAAGAAGAACAATATTTACCCCCATTTCATTTTATGTTTAATGCATCATAGTTTGTCTACTTTTAACTTTTACTTTAACTCTGTACCTTTATTTATTTTCTCCACAGATGCCAGAACCCCTACTTTAGATGCGGACACAATGCACCCTAAACTGAGGCTCTCTGAAGACTTACTCACAGTATATTGTGCTTGGTTAGGGAAATTTAACTCTAGCCACCCACCACGGTTCGATAAACTCACGCAAATCCTAAGCAGAGACTCCTACTGCTCTGGTAGTCACTATTGGGAAGTAGATGTCCTCCAGGCAGGACAGGGGTGGTGGATTGGAATCACGTACTCATCCATACAAAGGAAAGGGGATACAGAATTGAGTCGTCTTGGTTGGACCAGTGGATCATGGTGCTTAAAAAGATATGATTACGAGTTCTGGGCCTTCCACAAAGGAGAGAGAAAAGCAATTCATCTGACCAATCCTCCAGAAAAAGTTGGCGTATTTCTAAACTATGAATCTGGAGTTCTATCATTTTTTGATGTCTCTTCTGGAATGAAACATTTGCATACCTTTCGCTGTAGATTTACTGAACCTTTGCATCCAGCTCTGCGATTATGGGATGGGTCAGTCACAATGTGTCGCCTGACATAATAATTTAACCTGATTGGTCGAAAAATATTGTATTTTTCTACCAGGTTTACACACTGCTAATTTTTTATCTATCCAAAGAACTGGGAATTTAAAGGATTCAACCTGTCTGGAAAAAGAAACTTTTTTATCTATATTTTTACATTCTGTTCTATTTTATATTTCAATTGCGAAAATACTTTGCATTTGACAAGGTTTACTGATAAACATTGGCTTGGGAATAATGTCCTCTTATGGTGCATTTACACAGACAGATTTATCTGACAGATTCTTGAAGCCAAAACCAGGAATGGATCTAAAAAGAGCAGAAATCTCAGTCTTTCCTTTATGACCTGTTCTCTGTTTATAGTCTGTTCCTGGCTTTAGCTTCAGAAATCTGTCAGATAAATCTGGCTGTGTAAACGCACCATTACATGGACTAATATCTGGCTGAGTGCTGACCAGCAAAATAAGTGTTTGCTTGTGGTGCCTTTACAAGGCATGATTAGAGATGAGCGAACCTGCATCTGATTCGCGGTCTGCCGGCTCTGTGCAGCGGGTGGATACAGTGTAAGGAACGCCTAGAAAACTGGGATACAGCCTATGGCACAGGCTGTATCCCAGTTTTCCAAGCGTTCCTTAGAAAACGCGGGAGTCAGATGCCGAGATTTCTGGTTCGTACGAACCAGAAATCTGGCAGGTTCGCTCAGCTCTAGGCTTGATCAATCACATGGCCAAGCCATGCAAATGATCGCTGTATTGCTTGTGTGGCCATTTAAACACAATATCGGCGCACATCTGTTTACACAGACTCATAGTAAATTTATTCAGTGCAGCTACTTACATTCACATTGTTTACATCTATTTAGAAGGTGAAGCTGTTGTCCATGTGAGAACATGTAATCTCATATATTGTGCACTACATAAGGGTTATTTTCTTTACATAACTAATGGCTTCCCCTATAAGATGGTTTGTCAAGTCACAGATTCACTGCTGGGCAACAAAGAACATGATTGGTCAAAGCTTTTACTGGGGCTCCACCCTTCAGAGGCAGGCAAATCCCTTAAAGGGTTTATCCACCCCAAGAGCAAAAAAATGAAATGCTAGCTGGTCTTACTCACCAAGTCCCCCGAAGTATTTCGAGACATCTCCTGTCTTTCTAGCTGCTGCCATTCCTGAGTTACAAGCCAATCTATAACCAAGATAGGAAACTACATTTCCCATCATGCATTTCCCTGATTGGTCCGTTTGTGTACTCGCCCCCTTAGCTTTCTTTCCTGCCCACTGCTGCCATTACTATTGCACAGTAAACACAGGACTGTTTTTTTCACAGATTTTATCACATCACCCAAGTATGTATTCCATGATCTACCAGAGCTGACGCGCACATGGTGTAGCTATGTGCTGCATAATGGCCATCTGTTTACCAAGGGGTGGGAGGTGTAGCGTAGGTTTAGATCTCTGATTCCTGACTGTGAATGAAAGCATTCTAAATCCATCCAGATTCTAAGAACATCCATAACACTTAGGGTAGGTTCCGGCTGATTCCATGGCTCGAACATGTCTATTATTTCGGCAGAAAACGGAATCAGCTGTGTCTATGGAGACGGAGGATATGCACGCTGCCGTGAACGGGTACGAACCACGGAATCCGGTGGAATTTATCTATGCGGATTTCGCAGTGTGAACCTACCCTTACGATATACAGCGCTGTGACACAAACACAGGCACATATGCCTGCATTTACTGACAGCAAGCAGAGATATGACAAGAATTTCATATTACAGAAGTCTATGGAAGCAGCACAGGTGCTAAAGATGATGCAGATAATGTTTTCTAGGGGTCGGGTTACCAAGTCAATAGACTGCTAACCCGGCCTCCAGAGGGGAGATCGCATATCCTTAGAGTAGAGTATTTTAGACAGCAAGAGTCGATAAGAACAAGGAAAAAAACAGGGAAAGGGTGGAAGATAGGTAATACGTGTATATTAGACATAGGGTGGTTTTGGGAAGGGGGATTGTTTAGATTATTGTTTTTGTTACCCGGATAATCCTTTTAAGCTATGTTCAATCATAGCATTTAATTAGCACTATTTTGCATTGAACTGAGCAATTCGCAGCACACAGACACAATGGACTGATGTAGAGGCACACACCTCTACATCAATTTGAGTAAATCTGAGCTGCTCATGCACTCCTACTGAAGCCTTTTTTTTTTTATTTTATTTTAAAACATATATATTTTATTTTGCAGAAATAATATTAAAAAACAAGGACAATAAAGTACAATATTATAGTTGAAATGGTCTCAATATTTCTCAAAAAGCTGCTTTTTCAAGTTTTAACAATTAAAACAATCAAAATATTATATATCGTGCTGTATATCTTGTTTTTTTCTGTATAATGTTCTAATATAGCAAGAGAGAAAATAATTACTCACTTAATACTTTAATACATTGTAAAGTATATTTTTTAATCTAAAATGATATATTCTATGGTATAAAACCTCAGTGTGGTCAGCCACTCCTTTCTCAACTACTCTTTGTATGTGAGATTACCCAGTGTATCTGCAAGGTCCTCCTCACAGTACCATTTTGTGAATCTAAATAGACCCATAAGAGAATTCCGTTCCTCTGGATTCAATTCACTGGAAATAAATAGACGCCATTTATAGATTTTTTTCGTTCCTGTGTCTTTTTGATTTGTCGTTTATCTTGTCAACAGGCAAAAGTTCCAAGAAAGTAGAAATGTTTCAGGATGCGTTTTACGACTACCAATAAAGTAAGATGTAAACCAGGAGAATTTGCAAGGCCACTGGTAGGATCTGGCATGTTTGAAGGCCCTATTACACAAAACGATTATTGGCCGTTACTACGGATAGCGTTGTGTAATAGAAGGTGACCATCAGCCGACATGAACGATGTTAGCTGATTCTTGCAGTCGTTTGTCCTTCAACATGTTGAAAGACAAACGACTAATATAGCAGCGAGCCGCAGAATAGGAGCAGCGGCAGCAGACCGCTGCTATATGCTTTAAGCTGCCCGGACGATCTAGCGATCACCCGGGCAGCCTCCCCTGCTCGCTGCCGACGTGTGCAATAGCGGCTGCAGTGAGCGGGGAACGAGGAGCAAGAGAGCGCTGACCGCTCGTTTGCTCTTCTCAGTCGCCCTGTGTAATAGGGATGTAATGTAAAATGCTTCCTGGAGAATCTTTCGCCACTTCAATATCCCAGGCTTTTTTTTTGTAAAAGATAAGGTTTCTTGCTACAATTGTTGCAAACATGGGCATTCCCATGAAGCATGGATTAAGTTTGCTTTAGATAAAAGACATTTCCGGCAATGACGTAGATAATGGGCGGGGTTGTGAGGAAAAATTAAAAGGCATATGTTGCCCTATGTAGAATCTTGAAGTGCATTTTACGCCATGTTTCATTACTCATAGTTTTCCTTACTAGTCCAAGTCCTTTTAATAATTTACTTGTTAGGCCTGAAATATTTAGCTGGGATTCCCATCCATCAAATAGTTTCAGGGAAGTTCCTCCTAAGTAGTATTCTTTTAACAGGTAGTATAATTCAGATAACCGTTTATGTGCGGCATTCGTACCCATGAAGTGGTCAAATTTACCTACTAAGTTTTTATAAACTGGTGCTGCAACCTGTGACTTGCAGAAGCTTTTAATCTGTTTGTATTGAACTTTGACTTTTGCTCCTTTCTCTTTCCATTTTTGAACAGGCTGTTTGTGCAACCCATTTCAAAAGATGGAGAATGCCACAGCGACCAGAATTTGAAAAGACAAAATGGCAATTTGTACATTTTTCTTAGACCTCCATATGGCAATAGTGTCTTTCAATAAATATTTTTATTCATACGAGGCAGATCTCTCTGCTTGGTAGGTAATAAGGTGCTCAGACTCTAAGGATATGCCAACTCTTTGGGCCCTATTCCACTAGACGATTATCGTTCAGATTATCGTTAAATCGTTTGAATCTAAACGATAATCGTTCAGTTGAAATGCAGTTAACGATTAACGACCGAACGAGAAATCGTTGATCGCTTTATAAGACCTGGACCTATTTTTATCGTTGCTCGTTCGCAAATCGTTCGCATTGAATAAGACATCGTTCAGTCGTTTGTAGTAGATACGAGCGGAATAGCGAAAAAATAGCGAAGAAAAAGCGATCGCAAATACGATCATAAGTAACGATTATAGTTCCATGGAAATGAGTGAACGTTTTCAGGTCTTTTGCAATAGCAGTCGTTTGAGATCGTTAACGATTATGCGAACGATAATCGTCCGGTGGAATAGGGCCCTTAGTCTAATATCAGATATGTAAAGTGGGAAGAATCATAGATTCAATCTCGAATATGTCTTTTGAGTGATGACAGGAAGCATAATCTAATGTTAGGTAACTAGATACCACCTTCATTTTTAGACGAAGATTGTTATATGAGCCCTTTTACCTTTCCATAGAAAGTGAGTGTATACCATGTGGAGTTTCATGACATCTGTATGAGGGACCAAGAGTGGGAACTGGAAACCAATCAGCATGATTGTGCCGATATGGTCCCAGCAGCACAATATAGATCTACTATGCAGCTCGGAGCATACCAGCCACGTCTGGTATGAAAGGTGAAAGTCGTTTTATTATGCCTTGTGAGGCAGGGAGAGGGGTAGCAACTAGTCATCTGGGCAGGGAGCCAATCTTGAGTAGTCACGGGTCTATGTCTGTCAGCGCGCAATGCAGGGATGACTGACAGACAGAGAGACCCACCCTGATGACAAGCTGCCGCCCCTCTCCAGGCATAATAAAACTTTCCCTCTTCGCCCTATGACAGCACCCCTGGAGAGCGTCCTTCCCTCTTCTTACAAGACAGGAAACAGCCGCCAGGCAATTAATTAATCAAGCTTTAAATAGGCAGGACCACATCCTTACACCAGTTCTGTTTCCTGTCTTCTGAGAAGAGGAATGGGAGGATGCAGCTCCTCTGCATCCTCCATACGTCGCCAGGATCAAGCAGGAGCTGTGGGCGCCCGGTCCCGGTCATAGGGGTTTTTACCTGGGTCACCCAGCCGGCGTAAGTCTCTTCCTGTAGAGCCGCCTGGCAGTCTGGAGAATCCTGGTTCCTCTCCCTGGGCTTACTTTTCCTTCTCCCTCCGGCCAGGGGTAGGTGTCCTGCTGCGGCCGGGGATGGGAGCGCATCGCGAAATGCTGTGGCTACTTCCGGGTGGCGCCGCGCGTACGCCGGCGGGATGACGTCACGGCGTGATCACGCGGTGCGGCCTGTTTCCAGTGGGCGCATTCGGCTGACGCCTTCCGCTCCACGTGACTTCCGGGGATGACGTGGATGGGGAGGCGTCGGGGCCTAGGCGGGACTCTGCTAACCTGATGGCTAATCCGTGGCCGTCGGGGGTTGGAGGCGCGGTCAGCTGTCGGCCGTGTTCAGCGGCGAGTCACCAATGGGTGAGAAGGAGATGAATGAATGAATTTAAGCGGGAGATGGTTTTTTCTGAAGTGTGTGCCTAAGGAACAGGATACCAGCCAGTTTCCAGCACCAGCATACTAACAGCAGGTGAAGTTGCTTTCCACTACTGCTGCTGCAGCTTCTTGAATCTTCAGTGATGGAGGAAGAAGCTGAACACACTGAAACACAGGAATCCCAGCCAGAGGTTCGCAGGGTGGTGAGAGGGGTTGTACCCCACATATCATTTTTGTGTATCTTTTTTCTTGATTGGAGTTTCTTTTTGTCCAATTTTAGGAGACCTCTAAGAAAGGAAAGGGTAGAAAAGAATGTCTTATGTGTAGAAAGAAACTGCATTCTACTTACTCAAAGTCCCTATGCAATACGTGTCTCAGTAAAGTGATGGAAGAAGAATCTCCTTCTTTCATGAAGAGTATTAAGTGAGACTTGTATGTTTTTTTGAAGATTTTATATTTCTTATGCTGGTCTGAAGGTTCCCTAAGGTTATCTCACTTGTCCTTGCAGGGGTTTGATTAGAGACGAGATTTCTAAAGCTATTCCCAAGGAGAAATCGGGTTCATCCGCTTCTTCCTCCACCTCAGCCTCTAAAGGGGAGTGTACACAGGAGGCCTCTGTATCTCGCCCTCCCACCCCTACTATTACACTGGAATCTGATCCAGAGGAGGAAGAAGGGGAATGTGCAGTCTCTTCCGACAATTCGTCTGAGGAGTTATCGGGCAGACCTTTGTTTCCGGTAGAGAAAGTTGATTCTTTGGTCAAAGCAGTTAGAGGCACTATGAAGTTGGAAGAAACCAAAGAGACTTTATCTATACAAGATAAAATGTTTGAGAGTCTAGCTCCTAGAAAAAAGAAGGTTTTTCCAATCCATCAGACCATGAAAGACCTGATAGATAGAGTGGAAAAAACCTGATAGAAAATTCTTTGTCCCTAGGGCTATGAAGCGCAAGTATCCCTTTGATGAGGTAGAGACAGAGAAATGGGATAGAGCCCCTATGATTGATCCTCCAGTTGCAAAGATTACCAGAAATCAGGGTGCTTTGCCTTTAGAGGATACAGGCACTCTAAAAGACCCCATGGATAAGAGGGCAGATAGTTTTCTAAAGAAAAATTGGGAGTCTGCTGCGGCCATTTTTAAACCTGCAGTGGCCAACACCTCTGTAGCTAGATCCCTAAAGCTGTGGTTGGAGGAATTAGAGGCCAATATTAGAGATGGTACTCCTAGGGAGGATTTGCTGAAAGCCTTCCCTACTATTTTTGGGGCAGTAGATTTTATGACTGACTAGAAAATGTACCCGGCGCTGCCCGGGTATAAAGTGTCAGTGTGTTAATTAGATTTGTTCTAAGGTGCCCAGGAGGCCAAGCTAAAGGTATTGTTTCATCTGAGTTAATCAGTGAAATTAGTGTATACCTGTAGTGCATAGTTGGAGGGGTTCTGTATATCCACAATGTATAGTTTTTAGTGGTCTCGCATATCTGTAGTGCATAGTTGGGGGGGGCTGTATACCTATAGTGTATAGTTGGGGGAGGGGTCCTGTATACCTGTAGTGTGTAGTTAGGGGGGTTGTATACCTGTAGTGTATAGTTGAGGGAGGTCCTGTATACCTGCAGTGTACAGTTGGTGAAGGTCCTGTATACCTGTACTGTATAGTTCGGGGGTCCTGTATACCTGTAGTATATAGTTGGTGCTGTATACCTGTAATGTATAGTTGGTGGAGGTCTTGTATACCTGTAGTTTATAGTTTGAGGGTCCTGGATAACTGTAGTGTATAATTGGTGGAGGTCTTGTATACCTGTAGTATATAGTTCGGGGGTCCTGTATACCTGTAGTGCATAGTTTGAAGGTCTTGTATAACTGTAGTATAGAGTTGGTGGAGATCCTGTATACCTGTATTGTATAGTTTGGGGCCTATATACCTGTAGTATATAGTTGGTGGAGTTCCTGTATACCTGTAGTATATACCTTTGGGGTCCTGTATACCTGTAGTATAGAGTTGGTGAAGGTGCTGTATACCTGTAGTATATAGTTGGTAGAGTTCCTGTATACCTGTAGGGTATAGTTTTGGGGTCCTGTATACCTGTAGTGTATAGTTTGGGGTCCTGTATACCTGTAGTATATAGTTGGTGTAGGTCCTATATACCTGAAGTATGGCGGTATTGGGCAGGTCTAATATGATGGTGTTATCCAGTCACAGTTTGGCGGTATTGGTCAGGTCTGGTATGGCAGTGTTACCCAGTCACAGTTTGGTATACCTGTAGTGCCCTGTATATACATGTACTGTATAGATGGAGTAAGGGGCCCTGTATTTACATGTACTGTATAGATGGAGTAAGGGGCCCTGTATTTACATGTACTGTATAGATGGAGTAGGGGGCCCTGTATACATGTACTGTATAGATGGAGTTGGGGGCCCTCTATATATATGTACTGTATAGATGGAGTAGGGGGTCCTGTATATATATGTCCTGTATAGATGGAGTAGGGGGTCCTGTATATACATGTACTGTATAGATGGAGTAGGGGGTCTACCAGTTATTTCTGTGGATGTTGTGAGGCAGCTGCCCTAGCAACCACAACTCCCTGTGAAAATGAAAGCAGTAATCCTATTGGTTGCTAAGGCTCCAACTGCCGTGTCTGCTGCAGCTAATTATATCACCTGTGTGTGCAGTGAGGAGATTTTCCCATTCATCTCTATGGTGCGCTCTTTCCCATCCCCCTCCCCTCCTGTACATCTGGCGGGGACGGGACCTTCGCTAAAACCTTCCCGGGCACCCAATGTATCTGTGTGCCAAATTTGGGGTCAAACGGTTCAGGCGTTTGGAAGTCTATTTGGGACAGACAGACAAGACTTTGATTTTTATTATTATAGATGCTTCAGCGGATACTCTTAGGCTAGCTGCTAGAGCCTCGGCCGTCTCTAACTCAGCTCGTAGAGCCATCTGGGTTCAGGATTGAAAGGGAGACGCCACATCAAAATCCAAATTATGTGCCCTTCTATGTCAAGGAGAGTATTTATTTGGTCCAGCATTAGATTCTATCCTAGAAAAAGCTTCGGATCGTAAGAGAAAGTTTCCCTCTGTCCCTCCTATTCCCAAGAAGCCCTTTCAGAGCAAGGGTAGGGGAGGGGGCGGCCAGACATCATATTCGAAGCAGAGAAATTGGAAAGGCCCTGCTAAAGGGAAGGGTTATCTCTTCTCCAAAATTAACTCCTCCAAGAAAGAGGATAAGAAATGACGCCAGGGGGCCTGTCCCCCCCACAGGCCCCCTGGCGTCATTTCTTATCCTCTTTCTTGGAGGAGTTAATTTTGGCGTCCCCCCACGCCTGATGCACTTCTCCCAGGAGTGGGAGAAAATAACTTCAAGCAATTGGGTGAAGGAGACAAAGTATGGTTTGAAACTAAAAATTCTATCTCCCCAGGTGGTCGGTTTGTCATTACGAATTTGAGCATAACGTAGACAGTTCTAGAGTCAGAAGTTCTCTCTCTTCTCCACAAAGAGGTGTTGGTTCGGGTCCCTTGTGCGGAACAGGGGTTGGGGTTCTACTCGACCCTGTTTTTAGTAAGGAAGCCGAATGGTTCATTTCACACAATTATCAATCTAAGGGACCTAAATCAACATCTCTGCTACGAAAGGTTCAGGATGGAGACGATTCAATCAACCATTCTGAACCTTTCAAAGAATTGCTACATGTGAACCCTGGACCTCAGGGATGCATATTATCATCTCCCCATTTTTCCAGGTCACCAGAACCTTTTAAGGGTGGCAGTTCGCACGAGGGAGGGGGTCCAACATTACCAATACAGGGCTCTCCCTTTCGGCCTTTGTCAAGCTCCCAGAGTATTCACAAAGATAATCGCAGAGGTGATGGCCCATGTCAGAGAGCAGGACATAATTATAGTCCCATATTTAGACAATTTTCTGATTGTGGGCCCGTCAAAGGAGATAGTGACCCTGCATTGCCAGTCAGTCCAGAGAATTTTCCAGAAATTAGGTCTAGAAGTGAATTCAGAAAAGTCTTGCCTGTGCCCAAACCAGATTTGCTCCTTTTTGGGGATAAATCTAGATTCTTTGCTTCAACGTTCTTTTCTCCCCCCGCAGAAGGTAGATCTGATTATATCAAGGGTAAGAGATCTTTTGGACAGGGGTTCTTGTTCCCTAAGACAAGCCATGTCGGTTCTAGGACTGATGACGTCATCCATTCCAGCAGTTCCATGGGCACAGTATCACTCCAAAACACTACAGACACAGATTCTAGAGACATGGGACAGACAAATGGAGTCACTAGACAAGATTTTTATCCTATCTCCCCCGGTGTTAAGATCCCTACAGTGGTGGGTGACACGGAAGAACCTGACAGTGGGCGTTCCTTGGGAGTTAGAGAACATTTTTCAGATCACGACAGATGACAGTCCCACAGGGTGGGGGGCTCATGCAGAATCCTTACTCCTACAGGGGAAGTGGAACAGCAGGGAATGTTTAGACTCCCAGAATCTCCGAGAATTAAGAGCAGTCTTTTTTGCCCTGCCACGTTGTCTACACACTATCAAGAACAGGCATGTCCGTATACTGACAGACAACTCCACAGTAGTAGCATACCTGAACCATCAGGGGGGGGACCAGATCAGCACAGTTGATGCGAGTGTCCCATTTCATTTTTCGACTAATAGAGAAACATGTGACATCCATCTCAGCCCTTCATCTCAAAGGGACAGACAACGTGACAGCAGACTTTCTGAGCAGAGTCTCCCTGAACGAGGGGGAGTGGGTTCTCAGCCCAGTAATTTTTCGGCAGATCACGGAGATGTGGGGAGTCCCTTTTATAGACCTATTTGCTACCAGAGTCAACAGGAGAGTAGAGAGATTTTTCTCCCTCAATCCCAGGGACCTTCCGTCGGGAGTGGATGCTTTTGTTCAGGATTGGAGCAAGGGTCTCCTTTATGCTTTTCCTCCCATTCGGATGATTCCGAGGATGCTGAGAAAGATCCGCCAAGAAAAAGCTCTGGTCATAGTAGTGGCACCCTTCTGGCCAAGGAGGGTTTGGTTTTCCTGGCTCAGGAAACTCTCAGTAGCCAGGCCGTGGGTCCTTCCGGAGATCCCGGATCTCCTGTCGCAGGGACCAGTTCTGCACCCATCTTCTCTAAATCTTCATCTGACGGCCTGGCTATTGAGAGGCAACTGATGCTGGATAGGGGTATAGCTGAGTCAGTGGCTGATACACTTATTGCTAGCCGAAAGAAGGTTACATCTCAAATATATTTGAGGACCTGGAAAGTTTTTTGCAGATTTTTGTCTGAGCCTGTGAATGTGTTATCTCCCCCAGACATTCCCAAGGTTTTAGAGTTTCTTCAGAAGGGTCTAGACTTAGGTTTAAAACCTAGCACATTGAAAGTTCAGATCTCTGCCCTTAGCGCTGTTTGATTATAAAATTGCGGATCATCCTTGGATCAAGCACTTTGTAAGAGCAGCAGGTAGACTCAGACCCACAATCAAATCCAGAACTCCTCTGTGGGATTTGAATATTGTTTTGTCAGCGCTGTCAGTTTCCCCATTTGAACCATTAGAAGAAGTATCAGATAAAATCATGACAATCAAATTAGCCTTCTTATTAGCTATCACAACTGCTAGACGAGTGGGGGAGATATCAGCCTTGTCCATCAACAAGCCCTATATGACTATTCTTCCAGATAGAATTATCCTGTCCCCAGATCCAGCTTTTTTACCAAAAGTAGTGACAGATTTTCATCGCTCTCAGGAGGTGATCTTACCATCTTTTTGTCCAGACCCTAAAAACGAGGGAGAAAAGAAGTTCCATGCACTAGATGTCAGAAGGTGCCTGATTATGTACTTAAAAAAGACAGAGGAATGGAGAAAATCTCAGCAGTTATTCATCCTTTTTCAGGGCAAGAATAGAGGTCAGTCAGCCTCCTCTAAATACATAGCTAGATGGATCAAGGATACCATTTCCTTATCTTATTCTTCTTCCAAATTAACTCCACCTACAGGGTTTGGCGCTCATTCTACCAGAGCAGTTTCTACATCTTGGGCTGAGAGAGCGGCTGCATCTATCCCTCAGATTTGCAGAGCTGCTACCTGGAGCTCGCCACATACTTATTTTTAGGCACTATAGATTACAGTTACCAGGAAGCGAAGACCTCTCCTTTGGGAGAAAGGTTTTGCAGGCTGTAGTCCCTCCCTAATTAAGCCTAGTCTAGTCTCCAGGGGTGCTGTCATAGGGCGAAGAGGGAAAACGAAAATTACTTACGGTAATTGTTTTTCTTTGAGCCCATGACAGCACCCCTCTAAATACCCTCCCATGTAAATATATAGAATAGTTGTTTTCAGTTTTTCACTGGGTGAATTATAAAAGATTAAAGATATACATTTTTTCTAGACTCCATTCAAGTTGCAGTAGAGTTTAGTCTTTATTTCTGCCTGCTTGGGTAGATTATGAACTCTCCGTTGAGGGGAGATATTTTTCTCTGCTGGAGAGCAGAATTGTGCTTTCTTCTAGAATCCAGGATACTTGTGGAACGAACTGGTGTAAGGAGGTGGTCCTGCCTATTTAAAGCTTGATTAATTAATTGCCTGGCGGCAATTTCCTGTCTTGTGAGAAGGGGGATGGACGCTCTCCAGGAGTGCTGTCATGGGCTCAAAGAAAAACAATTACCGTAAGTAATTTTCGTTTTTTCAACTTTTTAAAGCTACTGCTGCAGACACTGCTGACATGCTCCACGAGCTAATCAGTAGCTCCATACTGTGCTGTAAGGACCATATCAGCACAATTATGCAGATTGGTATCCTTTAAGTTATTCTGGTGCACTGGGGGCAGGACTACCACCCCAGTGCACTAATCGGTACCTGGCCGGTTGATATTCATTAGGAGAGGCAGGCTGGCTAAGTACAGTAGTCCCAACCACCAGTGCACCAAAATGACAGCACAGGGATGAAACTTCTAATATCACAGAAATGGCGCCAAGGAAGAAAAGAAACTTACCTTCATCCTCAGCACACAGAACACTATAGGGAGATATCAGCAGATTAGATTAGAGCAGGTTAGATTTAGGGACAGGTGTTCCTCCACTAAGGCTTGTGCCAATATGTCATTGGCTCCGGACGAAAAGAGTTACTTGCCTAAACTTTAAGGAATGAAAACAAATTGTAAGCATTAAGAAGGTCAGTGCTATATTGTAATAGCTTCACAAAATATCATCACGTGATCCTTTTGCCATCTTCGCCACTCATGCCAGACTGGCAGGGAGAGGTAGGGACAGAAGCAACACAGAGAGGACTTGGCCTCTGAGTGCGCCATATTTAGGACAGTTTAGCCTCTGAGTGCGCCATATTTAGGACAATTTATGATGGCACACAAGTCTACATAAATCTTGCATGCCTGTGCGCTAGAGGGGTACTTTCTGCACTCCTCATCAGTGTATACAAGGATGATCCAACAACAGGCAACCCCTTAATCAAGCTAGCCATAAAAACAGCAATAATCTCTATAAACTCCTTTTTGTAAAGGACTGTTTATTCAGAAAGTGTATCCTGTTAACAAAGTGCAAGAGTTTAATAAATTGAAAATGAGTAGTTTGAACAATTACACACCATTCAACAAACTCTTAAAGTATTTTTGAAACATTCATAGAAACTGTATTTCCCAGGATGGTAACTCATGCATTATGGATTCCGTTCTAATAAAAGCCAGATTCATAAATCAAGGGTTGTGGGTGGACATTGTGATACACTGAATGCAAACATGCCAGGAAGAAAATATATTGCAAAAAAAACAAACAAACAAAAAAAAAAACAACCAATATTCCAGTAAGCATGCTGTAAAAAGTTTATGGTTCAATTCAAATGCATGATACTCAGCTTTGAAGTTCATTGGGGGATCTTTGTCTAACTCGTGCTCTATGTGCAATTAATGGATGCAATCATTACATAAAGGAAGAATAATGATACAACACAGGGGGTGGTGTGAAATAATTTCCTAGGAAGCTCCATAGTAGATCCACAGCTTTTTTTTTTTCATAGATTTTTTTTAAATATATATCAAACTAATAAAATCATTCACAAAATGCTGTGATTTGCAATTTTTAAAATCTGCTTACAAAACATAGTGATTGCCATGCGTTGTCACAGCCTTACAAGCAACAGCACTTTCACCCATTTAGACTTGACAAATCTAGTACAGCAATTCGATCGGACATGCCACTTGAATAATTTGTTACAAAATGGATCCAAAACCCTGTGCAACTGACTTCTACATAGAACATGTATTGTAAGGTAAAAGGTGATTGGAGAAAAAACATTGGATAATGGTCAGGCTTAAAATCTATTAACATTTCGTTCTTGTGTTGTAATTCTCTATTGCTTCTTCTGTGACAGATTCGTCCTCCTCGATGTCTCTCTTAACTGTCTTGCCTTCAAGGTCAAAGATCTCCTCAGGAGGGAAGCCACGTGGCTCGGCCACCTTCACTGTCAACATGTTGAGAGTTATCACAGTGCCTGCAGGGATTTTAGTTTTAGCCACTACGGATTTACCAAGCTGAGGAGAGATAAAGGACACATTATTTAAACAGGTCGCATATAGTCTATTCCTGGTTTAAAATAAAACCCCTTTTAAATGGCGATTTAATTTGACTAAACTTGTTTTTAAAGGAGAAGTCCGGCCAAAATTAATTTTTGATATGTTGTTACTTATGAAAAGTTATACAAATTTCTAATGTACATTAATTATGGGAAATGCACATATACTGCTATTTCCCTTAATTTAGTAGATCAGGAAGTGTTAGAAATATCTCTGAAGAAGTGACGTCACGACCCAGGGTGTAATTCCTATGGAGTGTCCAGCAGGGGGCGCTCTCTATATAGAAGTCTATGGAACTTTATTGTTTCTATGGGTTTCTATGTAATGTAATGTAGTGTACAGTGCTTTATTGAATGAATACATCTATGGAATACTTTGGGGAGCAAGTGTCCTTGCTCCCCAAAGTATTGCATAAATGTATTCATTCAATACATTCAATACACAGTAAGCCCGCCGATCCGCTGCATTCCCGCCGATCCGCTGCATTCCCGCCGATCCGGCCCATATACATTGAACTACAGCTCCCATCATCTGCTTATAGTATGAACAGGTGATGGGAGCTGTAGTTGGGTAATGGATATGACATGCCGCCGGGCGCAGGGGGGAGCCGCTCAGTACACAGGAGCGCTCCCTCCTCCTCCTCCTCCTTCCGGGATAACTTCCGCCTATAGCACTGCTGAGTCCCTGCCTGGCCGCCGCTCTCCGCTCTCATATACCGGCTCCCGGCATCAGCGCGGACACCAGGATGCATCGGGAGCCGGTATGTATGGGGGGGAGAGCGGAGAGCGGCGGCCAGGCAGGGACTCAGCATTGGTATAGGCGGAAGTTATCACGGAAGGAGGAGGAGGAGGGGGGAGCGCTCCTGTGTACTGAGCGGCTCCCCCCTGCGCCCGGCGGCATGTCATATCCATTACCCAGCTACAGCTCCCATCACCTGTTCATACTAGAAGCAGATGATGGGAGCTGTAGTTCAATGTATATGGTCCGGATCGGCGGGAATGCGGCGGATCAGCGTGTGGCGGATCGGCGGGAATGCGGCGGATCGGCGGGCTTACTGTGTATTGAATGTATTGAATGAATACATTTATGCAATACTTTGGGGAGCAGGGACACTTGCTCCCCAAAGTATTCCATAGATGTATTCATTCAATAAAGCACTGTACACTACATTACATTACATAGAAACCCATAGAAACAATAAAGTCCCATAGACTTCTATATAGAGAGCGCCCCCTGCTGGACACTCCATGGGAATTACACCCTGGGTCGTGACGTCACTTCTTCAGAGATATTTCTAACACTTCCTGATCTACTAAATTAAGGGAAATAGCAGTATATGTGCATTTCCCATAATTAATGTACATTAGAAATTTGTATAACTTTTCATAAGTAACAACATATCAAAAATTAATTTTGGCTGGACTTCTCCTTTAATGTGACCTATTTAACAATGTCTATGGCTGTGGTTTAGACAGACTTAATTTAGGTGACTATGCTGCTGCATCAAGCTGTATTCCTAGCCATTTTGGCTTAAAGGGGTTTTCCAGCGTGGGGGCACTTTTTGGGGGGAACCGGGGAGGAGGTGGCTGAAATAAAAGACGTCCACTCACCTCCCCGGTTCCAGCGGCGGGTCACTCATCGCGGCACTCCGGATCGCGGCACTCCGGTCCCCGGCCGCTTCCTGGTGTCTGACGCCGCCCGAGACGCTACGTCTCAGGGCCACTCAGCCACTCAGTGAAGGAGGCGGGATCCGAGTGGACTTCAAACGGACCCGCTGCTGGAACCGGAGAGGTGAGTGGACGTCTTTTATTTCAGCCACCTCCTCCCCGGTCCCCCCCCCAAAAAAAGTGCCCCCACGCTGGATAACCCCTTTAAGATGCAGGAAACTTAAGTAAGGAGCACAGCTACACAGTGCTGCAACTCTCCAATAAGCTCCCCCTGTTGTAAAGGGGTGAATGGAGTGGGCTCCTGAGAGGAGCCCACTACATAAACAGGAGGGGGCCGACAGAAACATGTGGCAGACTCCCCGCAGCTAATTGCCATCTCGCTGTTGGCAGTCTTTTAACCCTTTCAATGCTACAATATAAAGGGGATCATGCCATTAAAATGGCTAATGACAGGTGCCACACCTGTCAGGTGTCTAATTGGGGGGATGCTGATGGCTTAATGAAAAAACTAGTAGTACTGAAGAAAAAAAAGAAAAAACCAAAACACTAAAAAATTTTTTTAATGAAGTTATATTAAAAAGTATTAAAGCAATGTATTATTTAAAAAAAACACCACCACCAGTTCAAGGTACCCCTTTAACCAACTGAGGGCTGGTAAAAAAAAAAAAAATAGTCACCAGAAAATACGTGTGCAAACAAATTAGAATTTATTCTAATATAGGATGATGAAAATGACTAAGGGAGTGAAGAAATGTGTTTAAAGCTAAACGTGAGGACGATATAACTTAATAGGGATCACAATTCCCTATTACTAAATGAAAAAAATACAAATAAATATTTTTGAGTATTGCCCCAGCGAACAAATGACAGGAGGAAAAAGCAATGCCTTACAACTTACACCTAGTCTCACTCCTTCAGTTAGTCACTTTGTAAGCTACTTGCGATGACTTCATGCAACTCACAAGCAACCCCCCCCCCCCCACACCGGATACTGAAATATTCTCCAGCATAACATGGGTGGCCATTAATTTCAACAGTGGACATGTTACGCTACATTGTATCTGCAGCGCCTGCTGCAAGGACTTTGTATAGGATGGAGAAAAATGTTAGAGGGGCTGTTTAACCCTTTAAAGACAGGACCAATTCTCATTTTTGCACTTTTGTTTTTCCTTCTCTTGTTTAAAACGCCATAGCGCTTGCATTTTTGCCCTAGAGACGCACATGAGCCACTACTTTTTGCGTCACTAATTGTACTTTGCAATGACAGGCTTAAATTTTGCATAAAATATGCTGTGAAACCAGAAAAAAAAAAAAAAATTGTGTTGTAAAATGGAAAATAAAAACGCAATTTTTTTTTTTGTGTGGGGGTTTTGTGTTTACGCCGTTTGCCCTTGGGTAAAACTGGCATGTTATACATGTTCCTCATGTCGGTACGATTACGACGATATGTAACTCTTATAACTTTCATTTTATTGTATGGCTTTTAAAAAACATTTAAAAAAAATAAAATGTTCCTTAAAATTGCTCTATGACCATGCTTCTAACGCTTTTATTTTTTGGTCTATGGGGCTGTCATTTTTTGTGCCATGGTTTGTATTTTCTATCGGTACCTTGTTTGTGTATATGCAACTTTTTTGTACACAATCTTACTAGATTGTATGCGCAATTTTGCACTTAGGAAATTGCGCTCAAGCAGTTTACTGTGCGAGATCAGGAATACGATAATTTAAGAGATTGGTTGATTACACACGCAGCGATATTAAATATCATTATTTTTATTTAGAAAATGGGGGGGTTGTCGATTCAGATTTTTAAAAGCATTTTATTTTCAATTTCCCCAAGCAAATAATCTTTTTTTCCGGTTTCGCAGTATTTTATGAAAAAATTATCTGTCATTGCAAAGTACAATTAGTGATGCAAAAAAATAAGGGCTCATGTGTGTCTGTAGGTACAGGTGCCATAATGTACAGGTACGTCATGGGTTCTCAAGGCGTTAAAAGGGTACTTTGGATAATTTTTTATTTTTTCAACTGGATTTTAAAATGTAATTTACTAATCTGTATGTCTTCTTGTACTTATCAGCTGCTGTATGTTGTGCAGAAAGAAACCACTGCTTCCTGCAGGACATACAGCAGCTGCTAAGTACTGTAAAACACAAGATTTTTAAATAGGCATAATTTACAAATCTGAAACCATTTGATTGAAAAACTTTTTCCCCTCCTTATTCCTTTAAATGGTCCGTAGCTATTTACTACATTCGGGTCATTTTCCATGTTTACTTGTAAACACTTGGAAAGTGATCCTTGCCTGTCCGAGCACAGACACATCAGAATCCTATTTAAAGATTTTTCCCAACGAATCTTCTTGGATGGCAAAATAGTGATCTGATTAAGAAGTTGCTCAATTTATTATACCTGGGATTTATTCCCGCCATTGCTTTGTTAAAGGACGCTGGTTGACCTCAGGGAGATCAACCAAAACACCACAGAGACACAATCACGTGTCTCAACGTCAGTGTATTCTACAACATTGCCCCCTGGGAAATCAAATATGCAAAAGAAGGGTACAAACCCACTTGATGTATTTGCTGCGTGAATCAGTCTTAAAAATAAGCAGGCAAAACGCAGGTTGGCTTTATACAATTGTTCTGTGTTAAAATACGCCATCACATGTCTCGACGTCAGTGAACTAGCCAGACCTTCCTCCGGGAAGGAACAACCAAGCCAAAGGCGTTCTCCAGTCAAGGAAACTCCCTCAGCAAGGTATCCATCCACAGACAGCTGTTTCGGGGTTTTTGCCCCTCATCAGTGTGGAGTAGGTTTCTGGCCTAAGGTCAACCAGTGTCCTTTTGGTTACTAGTCATTGCTCCCACTAGCCAGAAACCTACTCCAAACTGATGAGGGGCAAAAATCCAGAAACAGCTGTCTGTGGATGGATACCTCGCTGAGGTGGTTTCCTTGACTGGAGAACGCCTTTGGCTCGGTTGTTCCTTCCTGGAGGGAAGGTCTGGCTAGTTCACTGACGTCGAGACATGTGATGGTATCTCTGCAGTGTTCTTTTGCATAATTGCTTTGTTAAATGACAATAAAAATTATGAAAAAAGTATTAGAGATGTAGATGTTACCTTGTTGAAGCAAGACATTTCACATGGCAGGAGACGTTTTACTGGAGTTCCCATTGCCTTTTCTACAAGCCTTATTGAATTGACTAGCTCAGCCAGTTCTTTTGGTTCAAGGGAAGCCTGATGGTCACTTCCTTTCCAGGTCTTATCTAGGGTTACATGGCGCTCCACAACCTTGGCTCCCATGGCTACAGCTGCAACAGTAATAGCAATGCCAGTTTCATGGCCTGAGTAACCAATTGGGATGTCTGGAAAGGCAGACTTAAACTCCTAAAAGGGAAAATAACAGATCAAAACCATAAAACGTGAATTAAAAAAAAAAACACATGCATTCAGTTTACCTGACTAGACTAGTCCACTAACACTCCACTGCCAAAATACGTGTGCAACTGCAAATACACTGCTCAAAAAATAAAGGGAACACAATATGATTCCAAGTAAATCAAACTTTGGTGAATCAAACTGTCCACTTAAAAAAGCAACACTGACAATCAATTTCACATGCTAGTGTGCAAATAGAATAGACAACAGGTGGAAATTATTGGCAATTAGCAAGACACTCAATAAAGGAGTAGTTCTGCAGGTGAGGACCAAAGACCACTTCTCAGTACCTATGCTTTTTGGCTGATGTTTTGGTCACTTTTGAATCTTGGTGGTGCTTTCACACTCATGGTAATAAGAGATGGACTCTACAACCCACACCAGTGGCTCAGGTAGTGCAGCTCATCCAGGATGGTACATCAACATGAGCTGTGGCAAGAAGGTTTGCTGTGCCTGTCAGCCTAGTGTCCAGAGACTGGAGAAGCTACCAGGAGACAGGCCAGTAGACCAGGATATGTGGATGAGGACATAGGAGGGCAACAAACCATCAGCAGGACCGATACCTCCGCCTTTGTGCAAGGAGAAACAGGAGGAGCACTGCCAGCGCCCTGCAAAATGAGCTCCAGCAGGCTACAAATGTGCATGTGTCTGCACAAACGGTTAGAAACCGACTCCATGAGGATGGTATGAGATCACAGATGGGGGTCGTGCTCACAGATCTGCTGCCTGCAACATCCTTCAGCATAACCGGTATTGCAGTGGGTCAGTAATGGTGTGGGGTGGCCTCTCTTTGGAGGACCGCACAGCTCTCTATGTGCTCGCCAGAGGTAGCCTGACTGCTATTAGGTAATAAGAGGACATCCTCAGACCCCTTGTAACACCATATGCTGGTGCAGTTGGCCCGGGGTTCCTCCTAATGCAGGACAATGCTAGACCTCATAAGGCTGGAGTGTGTCAGCAGTTCCTGCAAGATGAAGGCACTGAAGCTATGGACTGGCCCACCCGTTCCCCAGACCTAAATCCGATTCAGCACACCTGGGGCATCATGTCTCGCTCAATCCACCAATGTCATGTTGGACCAAAGACTTCCAGGAGTTGGAGACTTTAGTCTAGGTCTGGGAGGAGATCCCTCAGGAGACCATCCGCCACCTCATCAGGCGCATGCCCAGGCGTTGTATGGAGGTCATACAGGTGCGTGGAGGTCACACACAATACTGAGCCTCATTTTGACTTGTTTTAAAGTTGGATCAGCCTGAAGTGTGTTTTTGCACTTAATTTTTTTTTTTTTTTACTCCAAATCTAAGCCCTCCAAGGGGTTGTCCAGCGAAAATCTTTTTCTTTCAAATACACTGGCGTCAGAAAGTTATACAGATTTGTAATCTACTTCCATTAAAAAAAATCTTCCCATACTTATCAGCTGCTGTTCGTTCTGCAGGAAATGTTTTATTTTCAGTCTGACAGTGCTCTCTGCTGACATCTCTGGCTGAGACAGGAACAGTCCAGAGCAGGAGAGGTTTTCTATGGGGATTCATAGAAAACCGACACAAAGTGTCTCAGTCCGAGATGTCAGCAGAGAGCACCGTGTCAGATTAAAAATAAAACATTTCCAGCAGAACATACAGCAGCTAATAAGTAGAGATGAGCGAACCTGCCGAGGTTTGGGTTTGTATGAACCTGAACTCTCGGCTTCTGACTGCCCGCTCTGTGGAGAGGGAGGATACAGCCGGAGGACCGCCTGGAAAACTGGGATACAGAAGCCGAACCTCGGCATGTTCGCTTATCTCTACTAATAAGTATGGAAAGACTGGCGATTTTTTTTTATTGGAAGTAAATTACAAATCAGTTGATCTGAAGGAAAGATATTTTCTCTGGATGACCCCTTTAATAAATTTCATTTCCATTGATGATTTCTGTGTGATTTTGTTGCAGCACATTCAACTTTGTACAGAACAAAAGTATTCAAAGAGAAAATTTCATTCATTCAGATCTAGGATGTGTTGAGTGTTCCCTTTATTTTTTGAGCAGTGTATAGAAGAAATAAATTAAATGAATATTAAACCATATTACTAAGCATTACCAACGTCTGCAGGGACACATTTACTACTAGACAGTGGGGGGTCCAAAGCTTAGGATTGTACCTTTAAAAAGGGGAATGGTGTCAGGTTTCCTTAATACCCTCCCCTGCCTCCAACTATCTCGCTAATAAAAAAAGAGTAGGGAACATGGCAGCCAGAGAAGGGGATGGACATGGGCAATGCTGATTTGCAATACAACGTGCAGTCTGCCATCTGCTGGTGAATGGTGGAGCAGCATTTAGCAGTAACTTAATTTCACTACTCTAACAATGACAGCTGTTACCCCGATCTAAAGACAGACCTGTATAAACAATAAAGTACACATAACTATGTGTTCTGATGCTAGCCTGTCAAATCCCAAGAGGGCAGGTGAGTCACAAGCCACACTGTACACCAGCAGTGTCAAATTCAAATACACAGTGGGCCAAAATAAAAAAATTGGACAAAGTCGCGGGCCAAACTTGATAATTATTGAAGCGCGAATTCGGCGGTCCTGGCACTGTCAGAGTAGCGTGTGGTGTTCCTGACACTGTCAGTGGTAGGAGTCTCCCAGCGCTGTGCACTATGATAAATTACATGATAAATTGCTATATGATATGAATAAACCCAAACCCATGTAATAGCCAACCCCTCCAATACTGCCCCATGTTGTAGCCAACCCAACCAAAATTGCCCCACATATTAGCCAGCCCTCCCAATAGTGCCCAAATAGTAGCCAGCCCTCCCCCATAGTATCATATAGTAGCCATCCCCCATATTCTCTTATAAAGTAGTGAGCCCTCCCCCATAGTCCCATATAGTATCCAGCCCTCCCCAAGTCTCCTTTATAGTAGCAAGCCCACCCTGTAGTCTCATATAGTAGCCAGCCCTCCCAATAGTGCCCAAATAGTAGCCAGCTCCCCAAGTGTTCCATATAGTAGCCAGCCCTCGCCAATAGTCTCTTTTATAGTAGCCAGCCCTCCCCCCATAATCTCTTATATAGTAGGCAGCCCTTCCCTGTAGTCTCATATAGTAGCCAGACTTCCCCATAGTCTCATATAGTAGCCAGCCCTCCCCCATAGTCTTATACAGTAGCAGCCCTCCCCCATAGTCTCATACAGTAGCCAGCCCTCCCCCATAGTCTCTTATATAGTAGCCATGGCCGGCCACATGTAATTCAAATTCTGAATTGCCTGGCGGGCCAAAAAAAATGGCACCATGGGCCAGAGCTTGACATGACTGCTGTACACTATCCTGGGAAGAGTGTTTACAGCCATTAAGGTCCAGCTATGATAAAGGACATCTGTGACCAAAGGCATACATACACAACATGTGGAGCGGTGTTAAAGGGTTAAAATGTCCCCATGATGCCCTTGTGTCTCCCCTAGCTCTTTTTAAAGACTATCATTTTCTAGCTGTTTAAAACCATCGTCTAATCTGCTGAAGAAAAGTGTGGGAGATACTCCCTTTTACCAGCAGAGGGCAGACTGCATTACATACAGATAGAAGGCCTTATTCACATATGTATATTTTTGGGGATAATATTTTGAGACCATATTTTCTGTCCGCAATCTGCAAAAGTTAGTCTGTAGTATCATCCAAATGATGCTGAATGCTAGAATTGTGGAGGTAGCGCTCACAATATTTGCAGAAATATAAATCCCATAAAAAACTGTTTTTTGTTTTTTTTTTTTTTTTAGACGGCACGTCTGTGTCGAGGGTGGTGCTCGTAGTAAGAAAAAAATCCTCATAACATTTCAAAAGTCCATTCTCGGCACTCACCATATCATGCTTCAAAAATATTTTATTATAGAAAAGTCATCAGAATACATATGACCGGACATTTCGGCATTAAGCCTTCCTCAACTGGACAGAATGGAGAATGGACTTTCCGTCCGTTCCACAATTACGGTCCGCACTAGGACACGTCCTTTTTTTTGCGTCATAGGATGACGGAACCGCAAAATTTACAGATGTGTGAATAGGAACATAGAAACCAATTAGATATAAATTTGTCAAGAATTTAGATCCAGATTTTGAAGACATGTGAATGAGGCAATAGAGAAACTTACAGCACCGCCATCTCCAAAGGACAGCAGGCTAGAGCATCCTGTGCTAGGGTGGGTTCATACTGAGGAATTCTCGCAGATAATGTCAACTACCATAACAGCTTATTGTATTTTGAGGATGACAGCTGTACACAGACCGTGCCCCCAGATACCAAACATGTACGCTGCCAAATTCCAAGCATGTGTGCACCATATTCTTAGAAGCATGGCCCGTATTTTGCTCTGCACAGTTTCTACAGTGCATCCACACCTGTAATTTGTGACAGCAATTTTTAGCGGATTGTATCTAAACCTACAATATCTGAAGCTACTGGGCCAGTGCATCCAAGTATATAATATGTAATAAAGTTCTTCAGTGCCTTTGCATCTAATCTCAAGATAGTCGGCACAGTGCTGCTGAGCCTAGGTATCTAATCAAATGGTAATTCATAGGTCTGTCATGTGTGATGCTCTCTGCTTAGTAGGAGTATATAGTATATGCCCACCAACAAAAAAGGTTAACCTCCTGATGGCCAGTAAACCCCCACTTTCTAACTTTTTTTCCCTTTTTTTGTTTTTCAGATCCTAGTATCCTGAAGACTACACTCTACATTTGGTGGACTACATCAATGGCCACTGGATTTTTTTTCTGTAATAAAATTGTCAATGAGGGGTGTGAGGGTGTTTTTATTTCAATAAAAAAAAAATTCACTGATTTGTTTTTTTCTCCTCACTTTACGGGCTTAGCACTGGAGGCTGATAGACAGCATCTATTACTAATCTAGGTCTCAGTGTTGGGTATTTAACAGGCCTACACTAACCGAACACTAACAGAATTACCCCAGTATCCACCATGATAGGGGTACTGGAAACAGTCCCCAGCATAAAAAAAATGGCACTCTTGCTCTAGGAGGTAGCAGGCTAGTGCTACCACCTAGTCCCAGAGCGCCATTTTTTTGATGCTCCAGGACTGCTGGTAGCAGGTTCTTTCCAGTATCCCTGTGACAGTGAGTACTAGGGTAGTTTAGTAATGGATGCTGTTTATCAAACAGCTGCCAGCACTAAGCCTGTACAGTGAGGGGGGGGGGGACAAAACAATTTTTTAAAATTTAAATAAACACCCCCCCACACCTCTTTTTTTAAATTGGTGGTCGTCAACATAGTCCACAGAATTAAATGTAGTCTTCAGGATACTGGTATCTGAAAAACAAAAAATAAAAAGATATTGGTAAACGGAGGACACTTGCAGCTGCCGCATGTGGTTGCAAGCTGTGGATGGGACGTGGAATTGCAAGTCCAGATCCTGCCTGCAGTACGCAAGCGCATACACTAGTGGCAATGGCTAGTACAGTGTGAAAGAGCACTTACAAAGTGCTGAAAGGTTGTTTTCCCACAATGTGGTAACAAACACAATGTGAAAACAGAACCTTACACTTGCCCCTCCCCACGCCTGTTTGTACTGCATTTTTCCCTGCACTGCAGCCTCCAGTGATCATGTGACAGTCACTAGAGGCTGCGATGCAGCTAAAGAAACAGCCAGGAGCAGGGAGGGGTAAGTGCAGAGTTTCTATACAGTATGCAGCGCAGTGCAGGATGCAGACACAGGGGAGAGAAAGCAGCTCACCTGTTTTCACCACATTTTCAGTGTACAGCCCAGGTTGTAAATGAATCTGTTGAAATAAGTTGTGCACATGCTGCGCTGGTTCCGGCGGTGCCGTTCTTTAAGAGATCAGTCACCCGGTTCCTGAGATATGATCTTCCTTCCTCTATATGTTAATGATCAGGTCTGGGGCACAGAAGGCGGGCTCAAAGAATCAAATCTCCTCCCATTACTAGGCCCACCTCCAATGCACCAGGCCTACTCAGTATACACAGAAAGGAAGGCCATACTTCAGGAACGGAGCAAAGGATCTCTAAAAAAAACACTGCACCACTGATCAGTAAGTATGTACAATTTATTTCAACTGATTCATTTACAGCATGGCAGGGAAGAATTAACCACCTCCTCAAGCAGGGCTGCACACCGATTATGTAGGCAGAGAGATGTTGCCTTCTTTACCTGGTGCCTGTATCCTGCATAGGGAGGAAGGGTTAACTAACTTAACCCCTTCCTCCCTGTGTCGGGACCAGTGCAGGATGCAGGGACTGGGGACAGAAGGCAGCTCCCCTGTGCTTGCATCTTTAGCTCTGAACCTGTTTGCAGCAGTTGGCCCTTTCTTTTACAGGAGACCAGAAGGAGCTCCCCTGTGTTGCCAGCATCTTCAGGGTCCCAAATATAATGACAGAACCCGATCTTTATTGACAGCTTTGGTCTGCTGAGGAGGGAAAACCAAATGTAATTACTGTTACTGTGGCATAAGGTATAGGCTGCAGGGAGATTAATTAACAGTGACAAAGAGCATTTTTACAGGTTTGCTCTGCATCTCAAGAATGCAAACTCCAGCAAGACTGTCAAGTAACAACTCTTTGGATAAGGGCAGACGTGTAACAGCTATAGCCCTAAACATAGGTTATAAAAATAATAAAATATTTAGTTATGCAGCAGCACTTAAATAAGTTGCATTATTGTAAGAAGCCTAATAATTCAGACCCAGGTGATAGAAACCTTAAAGGGGTAGTGCGGCGCTCAGAAATTATTCACAGAATAACACACATTACAAAGTTATACAACCTTGTAATGTATGTTATGTCTGTGAATCGCCCCGTTCCCCGTGTCCCCGCACCCCCACCTGTGTACCCGGAAGTGTGGTGCATTATACATTACCTGATCCGTGTCAAGGGCCGTCCGCCATCTTGTGCCAAACGTCATCTTCGGACGGACGGCTGAGTCGCTGCCGCCCGTCCCCCCTCCGCCGCGTCACAACCGTGCTCAGCCGCGATTGGCTGAGCACAGTTATGCTCAGCCAATCGCGGCTGAGCATCGGATGACGCTGCAGAGGGCGGACGGCATTCGGAACAGTCGGAGCTGTTCGCCGTCCGCCCGAAGAAGACGTCGCTGAATGAAGATAGAAGACTGGTGTCGGCACGTGACAGGTATGTATAGCGCACCACACTTCCGGGTACACGGGTGGGGGTGGTGGGACACGGGGAAGAGGGCCATTCACAGACATAACATACATTACAAAGTTGTATAACTTTGTAATGTGTGTTATTCTGTGAATAATTTCTGAGCGCCGCACTACCCCTTTAATGAAAACCTATTACATTAAGTAAATATCAGTCAAACTGTGAAATATTAGGAGAAAAAAATAAATAAAAATAAAGACGGGCATCTAATGTGAGATCCTCTCATGAAGGAATCCCAAGCTGCGATGAATCTGGTGTCAGCCTACTGCAAATGTATTTGGAGTGGGGTGCCACAGAAGACAGCTATTTGAAGTGTATAGCCTAAAGGTGGTATTACACGGAACGATCATCATTTGAAAAATTGTTAAATCGTTCGGATTTGAACGTTAATCGTTTAGTGTAATAGCAGACAACCATTAAACAACCAGCGAGAAATCGTTGGCCGTTTAATAGAATTTGGACCTTTTTTATCATTGATCGTTTGCAAATCATTTGTATGTAGTAAGATGTTGTTCGAACATTTGCAGTAGCGGCGAACGCAATAACAATTATAAGTAACGATCATCGTTCCGTGTAATTGGGTGAACAATTTCAGGTCATTCGCCATAGCAGTCGTTTGGGCTTGTTTATCGTCGAAAAATTGCTTTGTGTAATAGTACAGCTTATAAATCGGTGGGCACCACTCAAACAAACAAATACTCATGAGTATTTAGGTGTAGCATAGAAAATACAATAGACAAAATAAAGAAGGACAGCTATGTGTTATTTTTACTGCATAAAAAAGCAGGGTGATCAGACAATACAATTCAAAACATAGAAACAAAGGGCCAGATACAAAAAATAAGACAACAGTTTAAGCGTTTTTATTCTTTATATTTGGCTCTTTGTTTCTATGTTTTGTATTGTATTGTCTGATCACCCTGCTTTTTCATGCAATAAAAATTTTTTTTTAATTGATATTCATTGTGGAGTGCAGCCTTTCTGACACATAGCTTTCCTTCTTTGTATTGTGTAACTCATTAATAGGGTGCGTTTCTGTTTAGGGAAGCATGGGCTCTATATACGGCATCCTAATCTTTGACCCACTAATACATGAAAAAACTCTTAATTACACCATTCTGCAACCCACATGTCCTAAAAGAATATACAAAATAAAAAGAAGAGCCTGTGGAGCCTCATTTAAGAGTCTCAAAACACAGGACTAGCCAGATATCCCTCCAGGAAGGACCCAGCCAAGGGGTGGCTCCTGTAGGGAAACCACCAAAACCACTATATTTAAGTGGCCCTATTTTCGGGTGTATAAAACAAATTTAACTCCAAAAAAATCTTCTTAGAAATCGGGTCTCGTCTTCTACGCCGGGTATGGTCACACCATACGGTGGGGGAGCTCAAAATTGCTGAATCCCCACTGTATGGGGCGACCATTATTAAAAAAAAAAGTTAACTCAACTGGGGCCCGTTCTGGCAGCCACGCATTTCCTGTCCCGTTCCCAACACAGGCAGTGTGAAGTACCCGAAGCCTCTATGCTTCTCCCGAAGCTCTGCCGGCAGTAGAGCGTCTACAATGAGACGTTCAGCTGCTCGGGAGAGCTTCGGCGATCCCCAGCGCAGGCAGTGTACATCAGGCAACGGCCAGGAAACGCGCGGATGCTGGGAACGGGCCCCAGGTGAGTTAACTTTTTTTTTTTTTTTTAGCTGCAGTTAACATTTTCCGGCGTATAAGACAAACCCCTGAAAATCTTCTTAAGGGTACAAACCCACACTCCGTATACGCAGCAGATACGCAACAAATACGCAGCAGATTTGATGGTGCAGATTTGATGCTGTGTTCAGTTATTTAGATCTAATCTGCTGCGTATTGCAGCAGTAAATACGCTGCATATACAGTGTGTGGGTTTATACCCTTGAGGTCAGGGGTTATCTTATATGCCGGAAAATACGGTAATGACAAGGGAAGAACCAAGGCCAGGTATCCACAGACAGCCGTTTCGGGGTGTTGTAACTCATCAGTGTGGAGCAAACAGATCGCTGATTTCTGGGAGACCAGCCAAAGATATCACAGCCAGCTGCTGGTTAAAGCGCTCAATGCAGTAAAATCGTAGGTGCATTGGTCCTTGGGAAACATGAATATGCAAAAAAAAAAAAAAAAAAGCCTGTGGAGCCTCATTTAAGAGTCTTGAAACAAAGGACTAGCCAGCTATCCCTCCGGGAAGGACCCAGCCTAGATGTGGCTCCTGTAGGGAAACCACCATATAAAGCAGCCCTATAAGTCAATGTAATGACAAGGGAAAAACCAAGGCCAGATATCAATCCAGGACAGGAGCCACTCCATGGCTGGGTCCTTCCCGGAGGGAGATCTTGCCAATCCTATGTTTCGAGACTTAAACGAGGCTCCACGGGCTCTATTTTTGCATATTCATGTTTCCGAGGAAGCAATGCACCTAGGATTTCACTGCATTGAGTGCTTTAACCAGAAGCTGGCAGTGTTAACTTTGGCTGGTCTGTTTCTCTTAATGTTCTAAAAGAGGTTGTCCAACAAATTTTTCTTATTGGAAAAGAGAATAGTTTGTAATCCGTCCGTTATTTTTTTCTAACCTTTTCTATCCTCTGTTGCTGCTTTTTGCATTTGCGTTTGTTTACATAAAGAACTTCCACGTCACAGGGGTCAGCAGTAACATCACAGCTTTGAAAGCCTATGGGTCCTATTCCAGGGGCAGAGGAGGGCCCAATCAACGATGTAAACGAGCGGGGATCTGCTAGATCGCTCCGTCAGCTGACCGGCCATTCTGAAGATAGAGCGCGCGGGACCCAGGGATGAAGACGGCGCGGAGAAGACCTGACAGGCAATGTATGATGCTGCTGCCTGTCAAATAGTCGGTCGCCCGCCGCACACCGCTATTCAACCATAGCGATGCGCAATGGGGGAACGATGATTTTAGGTCTGGCCCTAAATGAACGATCGGCTGATCATTCTCTCTATTTCACCGAACGATAATCAGCCGAATCGGGCCAAATGGGGCCGATCCGGCCGATTATCGTTACTGTGGAATAGGGCCCTATGGCTCTACCTCCCCTCCTCTCTGAATCTAGCTCCACCCACTCTACCCATAGGCAGGGAAATGTCTGTATTACTACAAGTGTCTTTTGAGCAGCATGGTGGCTCAGTGTCTGCCAATCACTTATATTATCAAATCATCTAGTTTAAAAAAAAAAAAAATTATATTATAATAATCCTTTATTTATATTGCGCCAATCTATTCTGCAGTGCTGTAGATTTTAGACACTAATTTGTCCCTGTCCCCAATGGGGCTCACAATGTTTTGGTGTGTGTGATGTAATCCATGAAGACATTGGGGGACATACACGCAGCTGTTATCATGGTGGCATTTCATAGCTAATCTCTGTGTCCCCCACAAAACAGCTATTAGCTCCTGCTCTCCAGGTCATGCTGCCTCTCCTCTAGGTCATGCTCTGATGTTGGCTCCTCCTACAGGGGTGGGGCTAAATCAATGTAAATGCATAACCCCACCCACCTGATGACTCCCTGTTCCCTCACTGGCAGAAAAAGGAAACAGAACGTGATATCACAGGAAGTAAAGAAAAACACAGGCAGAGTGGTCATGTAACTGTGCCTGAGAAGACAAATTGCTCTAAATAAAACAAAAATAGGAGTGTATGTAGAACATATAGCACCCACAGAGGTCAATGCAATGCTAGTTTATTGAAAAATCCCAGACAACCCCTTTAAGTAGCCACAAAATAATAAAATCTTGATATAATGAATAAAGCACCCACTTGTATTATACTTAGATTGACATCTTCTGGAAGAAGGGGATATGCACTAGTACACTGGAGAAAACAGAAGTTTGGATTAAGTGGTTTTACAATCTCATACACGCGACGCATAGTATCCATTGACTGCATGCCACTCGATATCACCATTGGTCGACCTGTAGAAAAACCAAAGATTTCCACTGAAAATAATACTGTAAAAAGTATACTGTAAACAACATTTAATAATTTTTGAAAACGCATAATGCATTAACTCATTCTTTTCCCTTCTCAGAGACTCCTCGGGGTGGGAGGGGGTGGATATGAATATAATAATATACACACACACACACACACATCATTTGAAGCATATGTTGTTCAGCAGGTTTTCTGTCTACATTAAAGAGAAAAGACATTTTAATATATTTTAATCTGCAGCACAATCCTTATCTTTTCTTAAACCAGAGTTACAGCCTGTATTAAAGTGCATTCACATGATTCAACTGTAACATATAAAATAAACACTTAAAGGGAACCTGTCACCCCCCGTGCCGGGGCAGAGCCCGGCCAACCCCCCGCTAGAGACCCTTATACTTACCCCTGGAGAACGAAGTCACGCTCCTGGAGCCGCTCCCACTGCCGAGATATCAATGTCGGAAGCCCAGCGCGCGCGTAACAGAGAGATGGGTCCTGATGCCCATAGAGAATAACGGCTCCATTCATTCTCTATGGACATCGGACTCATCTCTGATGCGTGCTGGCGCTGGCCTTCAGACGGTGATATCTCGGCAGCGGGAGCCGCTCCAGGAGTGGGACTTTGTTCTCCAGGGCAAGTATAAGGGTCTCTAGCGGGAGTCGGCCGGGCTCTGCCCCGGAACGGGAGAGGACAGGTCCCCCCCCGTGGAGCCCTGGATACTTACTCTTTCCTGGAAGTCCCGATCCTGGGACGGAGATATCGCCTTCGGAAGCCACGCGCGGCTCACCAGAGATGAGTCCGACGCCCATAGAAAACTACGGCGCCGGTCATTTTCTATGGACGTTGGACTCATCTCTGGTAATTAGCATACAGCACGCGCTCAGCTTCCGATGGTGATATCGCCGTCCCAGGACTGGGTCCAGGAGCGGGACTTCCAGGAAAGAGTAAGTATCCAGGGCTTCGCGGGGGTGGGGGGGCTCTGCCCCGGCACACCGCATGACAGGTTCCCTTTAAAGCAAGCCATGGCCACTACAAAAATGGTCTATAAAAACACAGTAAAGGTTGCAACTAATGCTCAGACAATTGATAGGATGGATACCAAGCATTTATATGGATAATCTGCACATACAAAATTACAGAGACAAAACAATGCTTTGCACTGACGGAAATGTGTTTAGCCGGATGGAGGGTTTGTCAGGTAAGCGACTGTTGTAGCATGTACGTCTTTATATTCTCATTTATTGCAAGCAACATTAAGGGTGCCTTCACACATAAAGGATCGGCAGCGGATTTCACGCTGCGGGATTTCAGCGAAATCCGCTGCGGATCCATGTAGCGTGAAGGTTTACGGGGGTTACATATCCGCAGTGAAATTTTCATTCCGCTGTGGACAAGTAACCCGGCCCCTTTAACCCCCGCCACCCACAGCCCCGTCCCGGAGCAATCATCACCTGCTTCAGGCTTTTGCTTGCTTCGGGGCCTCCCAGCATCTCCTGGTGGTCAGCCAATCAGTGCGCTGCCCGCCACAGCGGACTGATTGGCTTACCACCGGAAGATCCCGGGAGGCTCCGAAGCAAGCAGGAGCCTGGAGCAGGTGATTCATGCTCAAGGGCTGCCCCCGGCCCGAAGCATACATTACCTGCTCGGTGCCGCGGCTGTGTGAAGCTCCCGCCTCCCCTCTCTCCTCATCAGCCAATCAGTGCACGGCAGGACTGATTTGCTGATAAGGTGCGAGGGGAGCTGGGAGAGTCACACAGCCGCGGCGCCAAGCAGGTAATGTATGCTTCGGGACAGGGCTGCGGGCAGCCGGGTGTTTAAGGGGCCAGGTCCCATATCTGCAGTGGAATGAAAATTCTGCTGCAGGTAAAAGAGGACAGAGGACCTTGGCCGTGGGGGCTTACAACTTACAAGGTAAGGAGGGGGAGAAGGAAAATAAAGGGCAGCCAGTAAAAGTGTGATGCAGAATAATTTTGGGTTGTGGCCTAGTATTAAGAGATGGGTTTCCTCCAAATCTTGGACACAATTGTGTAAGGTACGAACAAGAGGCAAGGAGAAAGGGAGGTCATTGGAAGATTGGAGGTTGTGTGAGGGACGGTGGTGGGATATCAGGTCAGAGATGTATGTACGGGACAGGCTGCATCACCAGTCAAGCCCCTGTCAGCCTCCTTAAACTCTTGCATGTTCTACCGGTCACTGACTGCAGCAGTCAATGATTGGCTGAGCGGGTTGTGACAGAGAAAATGAGGTCTGGTGGCTGTCAGTGACCTGTGTTGCTGTGGGGGGCACTGGAGAGTATACATTCTTTATTAGGTTTCCACATCCACAGGACAACAGAATCAATAAAAAATGTTAACAAAATTACAACAAAATTCCTTATATTATTTTCACTTACACATACTAACTGGCTTTAATAGTGAATAAAAAAATACTGCTCCTATTTTCCAGATTATTATAAATCTGTAGAATTATATCCAGTTGCTGCACATGTGGTGTCAGTACTGTTAGACCTACAAGTTGCAGAGATCTTTGTAGTTGATTCTACAAGAGCCTCAGGGCGATAACAAGCATGAAGGGACATTTAACAGTATTACAAATTATTAACAATACATAAGGTTGAATTCTTGTTTTTCTGCCTGATTGTAGTAAAGTAATAGACCTACTGTACTAGTATAGGAAAATCTAATACTTTTAATCCTAGATCCCCAATCCTTTCCATCTAGTGGTAGTGTGGGAGTCCAAAGACTAGAAGAACCAATTATTCTTTAAGAATGACAGCTGCTAAGTGGGAGGTCATCAACAGCGCACATTTCTTAACTGGGTTTTCCCATAAGAATTACTTATCACACATCCATATTATTTGGCTATTCCCCCATCTACCATAGGATATATGACAAGTTGCCATTATTCTAAGTGACAGCTGCAAACAATGCTATAATATATTACAATCCTCCACTTTAGCAGCAGAGGCACTCTTATAAATCCTTCCCCAAGTAAAATAAGATGTATAAGTTTATTCAAGCTGATTGGAAGATTAAGGAAGCGTTGGGATCCAATGGATTCACTGCCATATTTGGATATGGCTAGATATGGATATCTGCCATTATTTTTGTCAGGTTTTAGCTGCAGTTTGCTTTTACCATTCCTCCTATAGAACTATCAGCACGTTTGACAAATTTAACCTGATAGCTCCTACTGCACAGGAGGCACCAAGGATGAACGTATGCATCTTACCTTTATCCTCAGCGCTGTTCTCGTGCACGTAGGCATTCACTCCTAGGTCCGGTAAGACCGCTAGGAGTGCTGCCTGCCCCCATAGCAATGATGGATCCAGCCAGCCTGCTCCATTGACAATCATTAGAGGGGGCAGGCCAGCCAAGGACGGAACAGTGCTATGAGGGTGGGTCAGTACTCCTAAAGGTGCCCCAGTGCTCCTAACTGTCTTACTGGACCGTGGAGTGAACAACTAAGTGAACAGAAATGGTGGTGAGGATGAAGAGACGTGCCTTTCTCCTCGGAGCCTCCTGCACAATAGGGACATATCAGCAGGTTAGATTTGTATAAGCTTCTGATAATTTCCCTTTAAGGAGAAAGTGACAGTTCAGAATCCCCAATAAAACCACACAAGCACAAAAATAGTATCTTTGTTTTTGTGGTTTGTTTCTGTACTACTTGTAAAAACAAATTTTGTTTATTTACATTGTCATAGAGGAGTGTCTGATGCTGCCAACCTGCTACCTCTCTAACCCCCAGAACCTTCACTATGCCCCCACCTTACAAAGAGACTGACAAGCGGAGCTCTAACCTGTGGCATCACCTCCTTTCAACATGCAGTCTGCCAGCAGGCCTTTCAATCACACTATGCTGTGAGGTGGTGTAGGGGGCCTTCATTTTAGTGTCAATACAATTTTAGTCTTCCTTCTAAATTAGTTTATAATATGCCATTCACCTACTATTCACAAGGAATTCACCAACCTTTCTGGGCAGTCTTTTTTATATAGGGGAGGTTATTGGTGTCTCCTGACCCCACTTTAAAGAATGGAACGCCAAGTTCATGTAGAAACTCTACTGCCATCTACAACAGAATATAAAAGAGAAAAAGTTGGTCAAATACCATAATCAGGTGGTAACAAAAAAGTAACATATATAACACATAAGAATACCTTAAAGTGTAACTGTCATTTTTTTATTGCAGAAATCAGTAGTATAAGCGATTTTAAGAAACTCTGTAATAGGTTTTATCAGCCAAAAAAGCCTCCTTCTGTACTCAAGAAGCAATTTCCCAGCCTCCCCCCCTGACTTCTTATCTGTGCATTATCAGGCAAACACGTCTTCATTACAGAGAAGCCAGTGAAGACAGGCTCTGCTCTCTCCATTGTAAGCCTATGAAGGGGGGAGGGGCTGAGGGAGATGAGGGAGCAGGAAGAGGTGACATGAAGGTCAGCTGTTTGGAGACTGTCTGGGCACCTAAACAGCAGGGTTTTGGGGTCAGAAAGGTCAGTGCTTCTCTATGAACTTACTGAGAGAAGATTTCAGGGTGTTGTGCTTTGCAAGACTGCTCCATGCTCAGTCACTCCTAACAGCCCCTCCCCTCTCCATAGCCACATAATGGACACAAAAATCCTGGTTCTTCTGCAGTGAGGGGGGAGGCTGGGAGATTGGTTTTTCAGTCCAGAAGGAAACTCTTTTAGTACGTAAAACCTATTACTGAGTTTCTTAAAATCGCTTGTACTATAGATATTTAATGTTTTTAGAAAAATGACCCTGAAATGACAGTTGCGCTTTAACCCCTTAGGGACCAAGCCTGTTTGGGCCTTAATGACCAGGCTCATTTTTCAAAATCTGACCTGTCTCACTTTATGCGCTTATAGCTCAGTGATGCTTTAACGTATGCTAGCGATTCTGAGATTGTTTTTTCGTAACATATGGTACTTTATGTTAGTGGCAAAATTTGGTCACTGTCTTGTGTGTTTTTTGTGAAAAACATCAAAATATAATGAAAAATTTTAAAATTTTGCACTTTACGAACTTTGAAATTCTTTGCTTCTAAAAAAAAAAGGCACATGACAAAAATTAGTTAGTAAGTCACATTATCAATATGTCCTCTTTATTCTGGCTTCATTTCGTAAACATATTTCACTTTTTTAAGGTGTTACGGGGCTTAGAAATGTATCAGCAAATTATCAAATTTTCATGAAATTTCCAAAACTGATTTTTTTAGGGACCAGTTCTTTTTTTAAGTTGATTTAGGAGGCTTGTATACTGGAAACCCCCGTAAGTGACCCCATTTTGGAAACTAGACACCTTAAAGAATTAATCTAGGGGTATAATGAGCATTTTAACCCTACAGGGGCTGGAGGAAAGTATTCACAATTAGGCCGGAAAAAAATGGAAAATAGAAATTTTCCAATAATATATTTGTTAAGATTAAAATATCTCATTTTCATAATAAACATGAGAGAAAATGCACCCCAAATTTTGTAATGCAGGTTCTCCTGAGTAGAACGGTACCCCATATGTGGGCGTAAACCACTGTATGGGCACACAGCAGGCCTCAGAAGGAAGGGAGCACCTATTAGCATTTCCAGTTCAGATTTTGCTGAAGAAATTTCTGAGCGCCAGGTGCGTTTGCAGAGCCCCTGTAGTGTCAGCAGAATAGAACCCCCCCAAAAGTCACCCCATTTTGGAAAGTACACCCATCAAAGAATACATCTTGGGGTGTGGTGACCATTTTGACCCCACAGGTATTAGAGGAAAGTATTCAAAAGAAGACAGTAAAAATGAAAAAATAGAATTTTTCCAATAATATGTTTGTTTAGTTTGAAATTTCTCAATTTCACGAGGAACAGGGGAGAAAACTCACCCCAATATATGTAACGCAGGTACTCCTGAGTAGAACGATACCCCATATGTGGGCATAAACCACTGTGTGGGCACACAGCGGGGCTCAGAAGGAAGGGAGCGCCAATTAGCATTTCCAGTTCAGATTTTGCTGAAGAAATTTCTGAGCGCCAGGTGCGTTTGCAGTGCCCCTGTAGTGTCAGCAGAATAGAACCCCCCCAAAAGTCACCCCATTTTGGAAAGTGCACCTCTCAAAGAATTCATCTTGGGGTTTAGTGACCATTTTGACCCCACAGGTATTCGAGGAAGGTATTCAAAAGAAGACAGTAAAAATGAAAAAATAGAATTTTTCCAATAACATGTTTGTTTAGTTTGAAATTTCTCAATTTCACGAGAAACAGGGGAGAAAACTCACCCCAATATATGTAACGCAGGTACTCCTGAGTAGAACGGTACCCCATATGTGGGCATACACCACTGTGTGGGCACACAGCGGGCCACAGAAGGAAGGGAGCGCCAAACATTTTCAGTGCATGATTTTCCTGAAGAAGTTTCTGAGCGCCAGGTGCGTTTGCAGTGCCCCTGTAATGTCTACAGAATAGAACCCTCCCCCCCAAAATCACCCCATTTTGGAAAGTACACCCCTCAAGGAATTTATCTTGGGGTGTGGCAGGGTGGATTTGTTTTAAATCAAACTGATTTAAATCACGATTTAAATCACTAGTCAGGAAGGCTTGATTTAAATCAGTGATTTAAATCAAAGTTTCTACCTAAACTAGTTCTTGCTACTTTAACATGCAAGTAGATGAAGATTTTTAGAATCACTTTTTATATTACTTTTTTCTCCCCAGTTTAATGGGTTAATCATTCATATTTGGACACCACTGTTCTGTTGTACTTAGGAAGGAGAAAAATAATCCTGAACTTAATAACAATTTAAATGGATTTATTCAACTGAAACAATAACAACATTACAGCATACGTTATTTGCTTAAACAAACATCCATGTTAACTAATTTGGCTAAACAAAAAAAAAAAGTCCAAACAATCAGAAACATATTGTCTAACTTCTTGGACTTGGTACTGAAGGGGATGATTCTGTATTCATAGGTTTGTAGAACAATAGGATTAAGGTCTTTTTCTCAACTCTGTTCATGTTGTAACATTTGAGAACATATACAGCCTTTATTCTACTGAGTTAAACAACTCCGCTTTATCTCATGATGGAAGAACCTTTGGATGGTAAAATATTTTCCTCAAAAAGCAGTTTATTGAAAAAAATCCGATTTAAATCAAAAAAATCCGATTTAAATCAAAAAAATCCGATTTTTTTGATTTTTTTAAAAAAATCATTGATTTTTATCCACCCTGGGGTGTGGTGAGCATTTTGACCCCACAGGTATTGGAGGAAAGTATTCAAAACTAGACCGTAAAAATGAAAAAAAAATGAATTTTTTCAATAACATGTTTTGTTTAGTGTTGAAATTTCCTCAATTGTCACTAGGAACAAGGGAGTGAAAGCACCCTCTAAAACCTTGTACGGAGGTTCTCCTCGGAGTAACAATGGTACCCCATATGTGGGTGTTTATTGCAAGCCCGGGGCGGTGACGGGCGTAGTCCCGTGCCTAGCCCGGGGGCGGGGTGACGGGGCAGTCCGTGCACAGCCGGGGCGGGTCGAAGCAGGCAGTCGTTGCCAGCCACGGGGCGGTGTACGGCAGTCCCGTGCCAGCCCGGGGCGGTGACGGGCCAGTCCGTGCCAGCCCGGGTCGGGTGACAGGGCAGTCCGTGCCAGCCCGGGGCAGGTGACGGGGCAGTCCGTGCCAGCCCGGGGCGGTGACGGGCAGTCCGTGCCAGCCCGGGGCTGGGTGTACGGGCATGTCCGTGCCAGGCCCGGGGCGGTGACGGGCAGTCCGTGCCAGCGCCCGGGGCGGGGGGGGGGCGACGGGCAGTCCGTGCCAGCCCGGGGGCTGGTGACGGGCCAGTCCGTGCCAGCCCGGGGCGGTGCACGGGTCCAGTCGTGCCAGCCGGGGCCTACATGCCACATGGGCGGTGACGGGCAGTCCGTGGCCAGCCCGGGGCGGGGTGACGGGCAGTCCGTGCCAGCCCGGGGCGGGTGACGGGCAGTCCGTGCCAGCCCGGGGCGGTGACGGGCAGTCCGTGCCAGCCCGGGGCGGTGACGGGCAGTCCGTGCCAGCCCGGGGCGGTGACGGGCAGTCCGTGCCAGCCCGGGGCGGTGACGGGCAGTCCGTGCCAGCCCGGGGCGGTGACGGGCAGTCCGTGCCAGCCCGGGGCGGTGACGGGCAGTCCGTGCCAGCCCGGGGCGGTGACGGGCAGTCCGTGCCAGCCCGGGGCGGTGACGGGCAGTCCGTGCCAGCCCGGGGCGGTGACGGGCAGTCCGTGCCAGCCCGGGGCGGTGACGGGCAGTCCGTGCCAGCCCGGGGCGGTGACGGGCAGTCCGTGCCAGCCCGGGGCGGTGACGGGCAGTCCGTGCCAGCCCGGGGCGGTGACGGGCAGTCCGTGCCAGCCCGGGGCGGTGACGGGCAGTCCGTGCCAGCCCGGGGCGGTGACGGGCAGTCCGTGCCAGCCCGGGGCGGTGACGGGCAGTCCGTGCCAGCCCGGGGCGGTGACGGGCAGTCCGTGCCAGCCCGGGGCGGTGACGGGCAGTCCGTGCCAGCCCGGGGCGGTGACGGGCAGTCCGTGCCAGCCCGGGGCGGTGACGGGCAGTCCGTGCCAGCCCGGGGCGGTGACGGGCAGTCCGTGCCAGCCCGGGGCGGTGACGGGCAGTCCGTGCCAGCCCGGGGCGGTGACGGGCAGTCCGTGCCAGCCCGGGGCGGTGACGGGCAGTCCGTGCCAGCCCGGGGCGGTGACGGGCAGTCCGTGCCAGCCCGGGGCGGTGACGGGCAGTCCGTGCCAGCCCGGGGCGGTGACGGGCAGTCCGTGCCAGCCCGGGGCGGTGACGGGCAGTCCGTGCCAGCCCGGGGCGGTGACGGGCAGTCCGTGCCAGCCCGGGGCGGTGACGGGCAGTCCGTGCCAGCCGGGGCGGTGACGGGCAGTCCGTGCCAGCCCGGGGCGGTGACGGGCAGTCCGTGCCAGCCCGGGGCGGTGACGGGCAGTCCGTGCCAGCCCGGGGCGGTGACGGGCAGTCCGTGCCAGCCCGGGGCGGTGACGGGCAGTCCGTGCCAGCCCGGGGCGGTGACGGGCAGTCCGTGCCAGCCCGGGGCGGTGACGGGCAGTCCGTGCCAGCCCGGGGCGGTGACGGGCAGTCCGTGCCAGCCCGGGGCGGTGACGGGCAGTCCGTGCCAGCCCGGGCGGTGACGGGCAGTCCGTGCCAGCCCGGGGCGGTGACGGGCAGTCCGTGCCAGCCCGGGGCGGTGACGGGCAGTCCGTGCCAGCCCGGGGCGGTGACGGGCAGTCCGTGCCAGCCCGGGGCGGTGACGGGCAGTCCGTGCCAGCCCGGGGCGGTGACGGGCAGTCCGTGCCAGCCCGGGGCGGTGACGGGCAGTCCGTGCCAGCCCGGGGCGGTGACGGGCAGTCCGTGCCAGCCCGGGCGGTGACGGGCAGTCCGTGCCAGCCCGGGGCGGTGACGGGCAGTCCGTGCCAGCCCGGGGCGGTGACGGGCAGTCCGTGCCAGCCCGGGGCGGTGACGGGCAGTCCGTGCCAGCCCGGGGCGGTGACGGGCAGTCCGTGCCAGCCCGGGGGGGGTGACGGGCAGTCCGTGCCAGCCCGGGGCGGGTGACGGGCAGTCCGTGCCAGACCGGGGGCGGTGACGGGCAGTCCGTGCCAGCCCGGGGGGGTGACGGGCAGTCCGTGCCAGCCCGGGGGGGTGACGGGCAGTCCGTGCCAGCCCGGGGGGGTGACGGGCAGTCCGTGCCAGCCCGGGGGGGTGACGGGCAGTCCGTGCCAGCCCGGGGGGGTGACGGGCAGTCCGTGCCAGCCCGGGGGGGTGACGGGCAGTCCGTGCCAGCCCGGGGGGGTGACGGGCAGTCCGTGCCAGCCCGGGGGGGTGACGGGCAGTCCGTGCCAGCCCGGGGGGGGTGACGGGCAGTCCGTGCCAGCCCGGGGGGGTGACGGGCAGTCCGTGCCAGCCCGGGGGGGGTGACGGGCAGTCCGTGCCAGCCCGGGGGGGGTGACGGGCAGTCCGTGCCAGCCCGGGGGGGGTGACGGGCAGTCCGTGCCAGCCCGGGGGGGTGACGGGCAGTCCGTGCCAGCCCGGGGGGGTGACGGGCAGTCCGTGCCAGCCCGGGGGGGTGACGGGCAGTCCGTGCCAGCCCGGGGGGGTGACGGGCAGTCCGTGCCAGCCCGGGGGGGTGACGGGCAGTCCGTGCCAGCCCGGGGGGGTGACGGGCAGTCCGTGCCAGCCCGGGGGGGTGACGGGCAGTCCGTGCCAGCCCGGGGGGGTGACGGGCAGTCCGTGCCAGCCCGGGGGGGTGACGGGCAGTCCGTGCCAGCCCGGGGGGGTGACGGGCAGTCCGTGCCAGCCCGGGGGGGTGACGGGCAGTCCGTGCCAGCCCGGGGGGGTGACGGGCAGTCCGTGCCAGCCCGGGGGGGTGACGGGCAGTCCGTGCCAGCCCGGGGGGGTGACGGGCAGTCCGTGCCAGCCCGGGGGGGTGACGGGCAGTCCGTGCCAGCCCGGGGGGGTGACGGGCAGTCCGTGCCAGCCCGGGGGGGTGACGGGCAGTCCGTGCCAGCCCGGGGGGGTGACGGGCAGTCCGTGCCAGCCCGGGGGGGTGACGGGCAGTCCGTGCCAGCCCGGGGGGGTGACGGGCAGTCCGTGCCAGCCCGGGGCGGTGACGGGCAGTCCGTGCCAGCCCGGGGCGGTGACGGGCAGTCCGTGCCAGCCCGGGGGGGTGACGGGCAGTCCGTGCCAGCCAGGGGGGGTGACGGGCAGTCCGTGCCAGCCCGGGGGGGTGACGGGCAGTCCGTGCCAGCCCGGGGGGGTGACGGGCAGTCCGTGCCAGCCCGGGGCGGTGACGGGCAGTCCGTGCCAGCCCGGGGGGGTGACGGGCAGTCCGTGCCAGCCCGGGGCGGTGACGGGCAGTCCGTGCCAGCCCGGGGCGGTGACGGGCAGTCCGTGCCAGCCCGGGGCGGTGACGGGCAGTCCGTGCCAGCCCGGGGCGGTGACGGGCAGTCCGTGCCAGCCCGGGGCGGTGACGGGCAGTCCGTGCCAGCCCGGGGCGGTGACGGGCAGTCCGTGCCAGCCCGGGGCGGTGACGGGCAGTCCGTGCCTGCCCGGGGCGGTGACGGGCAGTCCGTGCCTGCCCGGGGCGGTGACGGGCAGTCCGTGCCTGCCCGGGGCGGTGACGGGCAGTCCGTGCCAGCCTGGGGCGGTGACGGGCTGCCTGGGGCGGTGACGGGCTGCCTGGGGCGGTGACGGGCTGCCTGGGGCGGTGACGGGCTGCCTGGGGCGGTTACGGGTAATCTGGGGTGGCTACGGGTAATCTGGGGTGGCTACGGGTAATCTGGGGTGGCTACGGGTAATCCGGGGTGGTTACAAGTAATCCGGGGTGGTTACAAGTAATCCAGGGTGGTTACGGGTAATCCAGGGCACTTGACTTTGGTGACAGGCGTAAAAAAGTGCCGGCACCATTTGGAACAAGCGATCAGTGGTATATAGTATATACCGCTGATCACTTGTACTAGGACCACACCGGGTGGTCACCGATCGTTGCCCCATGCTCTCCGCCACCTCAGGTGGTGGAGAGAATGAAGCTTGGATCATTTTTAGGAATCCATCACTGTGAACAGAGTCTGTTCACAGTGATGACGGCGGCCATCTTGGATCAGATGGCCGCCCAGGGAGGGGAGGGTCAGTGGCCAGGTCACTAGGGTTAATTCTGGGGATGGGGGGGGACATGTTTTCATCTCCTCTCACTGTGGATTCACGGTGAGAAGAGATGAAAGCGTTCAGCTGCGCTGGCAATGCCCGTTACCGGTAGCCGCCTTTATACTGATAATAACGGCGATCACCGGTGAGGGGACTGGCCGGGACTGACCCCACACTCTCCCCCAACCCCTCAGCTACCTCCGATAGCTGAGAGGAGGGGGCTGCGGGCATTACCGGCGCCGCTGCACTATTCTGCACCATCGCCATAAACAGCTGATGGCAGCAGAATAGAGCCCATTAGTGATCGCCGTAAAAATCCGTATCGGCGGTCACTAATAACATAATACATGTATTCTCTGGGTCGCTACGGTTACGGCGATACCACATTTGTATAGTTTTTATTAACTATTACCGCTTTGGCGCAATAGAAACTATCTTCCTAGCCAAAACCCACAAAAACTGTCCCTGCATTGCAAGATCCATAGCGTTCTCATCTTTTGCGCGACAGAGCTGGTTTTGGGCTTATTTTTTGCGGGAAGATCTGTAGTTTCTATTGATACCAAGTTTTATATGTATATGACTTTTTGATCTCTTTTATGACGTATTTTCTAAAGTGGATTGATAAAATACAGCTATTCTAGTACGGTTTTTATAAAAAAAAATTCACAGCTTGTGTCGTGCGATATAATTATTGATATAGTTTTATAGATTGGGTTGTTACGGACGTAACGATACCATATATGTATAGGATTTGTGTTTTTGATCACTTTTATGTAATGTTTTATAGTGTATGGGGAATGTAATGCATCTTTATTATTGGGGGGGGCTGGGGGGGGGGCTGTGTTGTGTTTGGTGCACACTTTTTTCACTTTTTTTTACTTTTACACTAGTGTACATTACTGTACACTAGTGTAAAATACTTTGATCACTGATACAATACATTGCAGTACCTAATGTACTGCAATGTATAGTATCATGCCTCATGCTGACAGGCAATAGCCGCGGCCACCCCTGTCAGCATCAGGCATCTCCATGGTGACCCCGGGGACCTTCATTAGGACCCCGGAATCACCATGGAGACATCGGGACCCCGGACGGCGCCGCCGGACATCGCGATCATGTAAGTGACCCACGGCGCCGTCCGGGATCCACCGGGACCCGTTAGATGCCGCTGTCATGGTTTGACAGCGGCATTTAACGGATTAAACTGCCCGGAGCGGAGAATATTTCGCTCCGGGCAGTTACAGGAGGGTGTCAGCGGTCACACTGACCGCTGATCACCCGTCCTGCTGCCGCCGCCGGGCGGTAATTTATTCCGATGGGCCCGCCGTTAAAAGGCGTACGCATCGGAATAAAGCCCATTAGTGGCCGCCGTGAAAAGGCAGCATGGCGGTCACTAAGGGGTTAAAATTATATGTAATAAATGAGCATTGCAGCACTGTGTAAATTAAGCCCATATGAAGTCTTTGGTTAGATTTGTAGACATTTATGTAGTAAATTCGTTAATTTGACTTCTGAACCACAAAAAGTTGATAGCACAAGCTATTATTGTCAGTGTTCTAAAGCAAAATATCCCCATTTAACTAAATGATATCAAAGTACCCCAAAGGCAGAGTATTAAAAGCACAACAGGAGTATCCTACAAAAGAGTGAGGAGGATTTATTCAAACTGTCCAAAGAAAATCATTTTGCTTTCCATAGCGACCAATCACATTGCAGCTTTCATTTCATATTCTGCTTAACCCCTTAACGACAAAGGGCGTATATTTACGCCCTTTGCCGGTAAGGGGCTTCAGAACGGGGCCGCGCGGCGACCCCGCTCTGAACCGCCGCGACCCCGGGTGCCACATGTAGCCCGGGACTGCGGCTATTAGCGAACACGGTCCGATCGCCGTGCCCGCTAATCAGGTAATCGGAGGCAGCTGTCAAAGTTGACAGCTGCCTCCGATTACCGGCTGCAGCACTTCCCTGGTGTCTAGTGGCTGAGATCGTTGTCCCGGAGGAGCGATCTCTGTACCTGATGCCGGCCGGGGACCTCTCCGAGATGGTACCATCCCCCGGCTCGCCACTCGTCTGTTTTCGGCTGCGGCAGCCGAAAGCAAACGAGTGCCGATCTCATTGATCTTTGCTGTTTATCTATACAGCAAAGATCTCAATGAGAGATCAGAGTGTTTATACTAGAAGTCCCTCAGGGTGGCTTCTAGTATATGTGTAAAAATAAATAAATAAAAGTATTAGTAAAAAGCCCCTCCCCTAATAAAAGTCTAAATCGCCCCCCTTTTCCCAGGTTATAAATAAAAATTAAAAAAATAAACAAAACATGTTTGGTATCGCCACGTGCCTAATCGCCCGAACTATTAATTAATCACATTCCTGATCTCGCACGGTAAACGGAGTCAGTGCAAAAAAATCCCAAAGTGCAAAATTGCGCATTTTTGGTCGCATCAAATCCAGAAAAACTGTAATAAAAAGCAATCAAAAAGTCGTTTATGCGCAATCAAGGTACTGATAGAAAGTAAACATCATGGCACAAAAAAAAAATGACACCTCACACAGCCCCATGGACCAAAGGATAAAAGCGCTATAAGCCTGGGAATGGAGCAATTTTATGTGACATATTTGTTAACAATGGTTTGAATTTTTTACAGGCCATCCGATAAAAGAAAAGTTATACATGTTGAATATCGTTTTAATCGTAACGGCTTGAGGAACATATATAACAACATGTCAGTTTTACCCCAGTGCGAATGGCGTAAAAACAAATACCCCCCAAATAAACAAAATGCGTTTTTTTTTTTCAATTTCACCACACATTTATTTTTTTTTCTGGTTTCGCAGTGTACTTTATTAAAAAATACAGCCTGTCATTGCAAAGTACAATTAGTGGCGCAAAAAATAAGGGCTCATGTGGGTTTCTAGGTGGAAAAATGTAACTGCTATGGCCTTTTAAGCACAAGGAGGAAAAAATGAAAACTCAAAAATCGAAATGGCTGTCTTTAAGGGGTTAAAGAGGTACTCCTGCGCTGGGGCGTGCACCATGCTGTTCCGGTCCCCTGGTCTCTGTCCGCTCACATCTCAGAGGGAACTTGAGACGTGACACTTGCAGGACCACTCAGCCATTCAGCAGCAGAGGCGGGACACTACAGCCCCTAAATGGCTGAGCAGGCCTGCCAATGTCACGTCTCAAGTTCTCTCAGAGACCGAGGGACTGGAGCACTGTAATTCGGCCCTAGCGCTTGAGCTGGGGAGGTAAGTGGAGGTCATTATCTTCATTCACCCCCTTCCCGGTGATACTAAAAAAAAAAAAAAAAAAAAAAAAGGCCTGGAGTACCCCTTTAAAGTTGAGCTGCTATGGGCAACCACATTTTTACTTTAGACAGCTTTAATGAATCCATTATTAGTGCATATTTACCATGGTAACTGTGGAAATATTCTATGGTAGTTTTTACATAACTTACACCACATTTCTTATGACTTTTCAGACACTTTCACAAGGGTCAAAGAAAACAGACATGGCCTCTAAAAAAATGCAACAAAATGCACTAGAATTTTGGCACAGTTTGTGCTAACTATTAGATAATATAGAGACTAGAAAGACAGTCTAAGAAAGCAACCAATTTATCAAACATGACTCACTTTGAGAAATATGGTACATTTTTAGACCGTCTAGCCTTTACACTGTACTGTCTGTACCCTATGCTGAACACTGTACAATAACCATGTCCACACACAGTAGATACAGCTCAATAGTGCAACACATGAAGTGCACAGAGCTGCAAGAACTCCAGGGTGACCAGAAGATAAACCTAATGCCCACTCTTTTTGAGCACCTTTTTTGCTCTGTGTGCACAGGCCCTTAGTCATAGTCACATAAGCATCAGGTATGTCTTTTGTACCAGTTTGCTTTAACCACACCTGTTAAATAAAGACCGGTTGTATCTTCTGGAGTTCTTCGTTTGCACTGTACAGTAATTTAATTTCTCTGTATGTCATAATGCAGCTGTTACCATAACTTCTATGGGTATTATGAGGCAGCAGTGTTCACATAGTAATAACCAGTGCTTATTACGCACTTACCTCATCCATTCCAGAGGCTGTGAAGAAAATGCCTATTTCCTTTGCATACTTTTGCAACTCCCGATAATGATCATGACTGAATTCCAAATGGCGCTTGTGTTCTCCATATGTCTTTCCCCAAGAATGTGGTGAGGTATATGGTCGTTCTAAGGCTTTTTTATTGAATTTGTATTCTAGCTCACTCTTCTGGAACTTGGCACAGTCAGCACCACAGTCCTGCAAGAAGAAAAAAGCATGCAGTATGTCAAACCAATATATCCCCAACAACACACCTCTGCACCTAGCAGAGCAAAGATCTATAGATTAGTTGGATCAATATATGGGAAAACTCAGGAGATGTGGTACAAAATTGTGCAGAATTCCAGATGGGAAAAACACGACTGCGTATACCCATACTCTATAGGCAATGCTTACCTGTCATTCCTTTTATTAAGTGTTGGCTGCTCTTTAGGTCTGCTCCATAAGTTAGCATACTATACAATTTGGTGGTCTAAACAGGGCCATGCAAATGCACTCGTCGGAAAGGGTAAGTATCCAGGGGGTTGCACCAGGGGGTCGGGCAGGCTCTGTGCCAGCGTCCCCGGTGACAGGTTCCCTTTAAATTATGCTGCCAGTTTTTAATTTGAATGCTGTTAAAAAGCCATCTGTGGCGGTCTAGTGTACTCAGCCTCCCTGAACAATCGGGAAATGCTGATTACTTGTACCTGCTGGCCCGTGCTTCAGAGGCGCTATGATGCTCATCCCGCCTCGGCGCCTGATTACTATGAGCTTCAGCAGCACTTCGTACTCGAGCACCAGATGCGTGGATCAATGTAGTAGATACACACTACATACACACTTGACCCCTATGAGCAGTCAGTGCATGGCTCATAGACACCCCTAGGGGGCTAAAAGTTAATGTAGGAAAGAAAGGAAAAAAAAAAAAAAACCCAATAACCCTTCCCATATTAAAAGTTTAAATCAAAGTTGCCATTTTATAAATAAAAGAAAATATATTTGCTATTGCCACGTGCGAAAAAGAACCAAGCTCATAAATTATCGCTTTACTGAGCTCACATGGTAAATGGCGTAGGTGCAAAGAAAAAAAAAATACAGCCAAAGCGCAAAATTGTTGAATTTTGGTCACATCAAATACGGAAAAATTGGAATAAAAATGTATCAAAAAATTGCATATACGCAGGCACGCTACCGATAGAAAGTGCAGATCATGACGCAAAAATATGAGGCCTCAGACAAAAAAATAAAAGCGCTAGGGTATGTTCACATGACGTTTTTGGCCGCACGTCGGGCTACACGGCACAAATCAGTGATAAAAGGATGCTGCCGTGCAGCCCGAAGTGCGGCCGGCGGCCACATTGATTTAAATGAGCAGGACGAAGTCATTATGTGACAATAAAAGGACGCTGATTGACCTCAGGGAGATCAACCAAAACACCGCAGAGACACCATCACGTGTCTCAACGCCAGTGTATTCTAGAACATTGCCCCCTGGGAAATCAAATATGCAAAAGAACACTGCAGAGACACCATCACATGTCTCGACGTCGGTGAACTAGCCAGACCTTCCCTCCGGGAAGGAACAACCAAGCCAAAGTGTTCTCCAGTCAAGGAAACCACCTCAGCAAGGTATCCATCCACAGACAGCTGTTTCGGGGTTTTTGCCCCTCATCAGTGTGGAGTAGGTTTCTGGCTAGTGGGAGCAATGACTAGTAAGTGCATGCAAAAGGACGCTGATTGACCTCAGGGAGATCAACCAAAACACCGCTCCCACTAGCCAGAAACCTACTCCACACTGATGAGGGGCAAAAACCCCGAAACAGCTGTCTGTGGATGGATACCTTGCTGAGGTGGTTTCCTTGACTGGAGAACACTTTGGCTTGGTTGTTCCTTCCCAGAGGGAAGGTCTGGCTAGTTCACTGACGTCGAGACATGTGATGGTGTCTCTGCAGTGTTCTTTTGCACATTATGTGACAACGTTCTGCTTATTTGCGGGACGTACACGGCTTTTGTGCAGGACTCATGTACGTGTACGTCCCGCAAATGAGCAGAACGTTGTCACATAATGACTCCGTCCTGCTCATTTAAGTTAATGTGGCCGCCGGCCGCACTTCGGGCTGCACGGCAGCATCCTTTTATCACTGATTTGTGCCGTGTAGCCCGACGTGCAGCCAAAAATGTCATGTGAACATACCCTTACAAGGATGGTAAAAAAGGAGTTTTAATCACACTTAGTATTTTTAAAAGCAGTCAAATAAAAGTAATACAAGTAACCTATCATTGTAATCATACTGACTTGAGAAACATACCGTATTTTCCGGCGTATAAGGCGACTGGGCGTATAAGACAACTCCTGACTTTTAAGAAGATTGTCAGGGGTTCTCATTATACAACCGAAAAATGTTAACTGCAGCTAAATTAAAAAAAAAACAAAAAAACACACACACACACACACACACACACACACACACACACACTTAACTCACCTAGGGCCTGTTCCCGGCCTCCGTGCGCCTCTCGTACCGTTCCCGGAGCAGGCAGTGTGACGTACACTACCTGCGCCAGAGACCGCCGAACCTCTCCAGGGCAGCAGAGCGTCTCACCGGAGAGGCTCGGAGACACTCTGCTGCCGGGAGAGTTTCGGGAGAATGAAAGAAGCGCCGGAACTTCCCAAAACCCTCTCCTTCTCCCAAAGCTCTCCCAGCAGCCGAGGGTCTCTACCCGGGAGAAGTTCGGTGATCTCAGTCTCCGGCACAGGTAGCGTACGTCACACTGCCTGCGCTGGGAACTGGCCCTAGGTGAGTTAAAAAGTTAGAAAGTGAGTTAGAAAGTAATCATCATTGAAAAAAATATGTAAAAATACAAATATAATAATATATATATATATATTTTTTTTAAATAAGGGAACAGGGATTATTAGAACCTTTATTATGATTTTTTTTTTTTTATTTAACCTTTTTTTTTAACACTTTTTAATTCCCTTCTATCCCGCAGCATACCTCCCTGTGCACAACAACTCCCAGTATACCTTCTTATGCACTACAACTCCCAGCATACCTTCTTGTGGTGATTTGTAGTGCACAAGCAGGTATGCTGGGAGTTGTGGTGCATAAGAAGGTATGCTGGGAGTTGTAGTACACAAGTAGGTATGCTGGGAGTTGTAGTACACAAAGGTATGCTGGGATGTTGTGTCGGGAGGCTGCTGCTGCACAACTGCAACTCCCAGCATACCTCCTTGTGCACTACAACCCTCAGCATACCTCCTTGTGCACTACATATCCCCAGCATTCCTCCTTGTGTGCAACTCCCCACAAGGTGGTGTTCTGGGAGTTGTAGTGCACAAGGAGGTATGCTGGGGGTTGCAGTTGTGCAGCAGCAACCTCCTGACACAACTTCCAGCAGCACAACTTCTTGTGCACTACAACCCCCAGCATACCTCATTGTGCACAAAGAGGTATGCTAAGGGTTGTAGTGCACAATGAGGTATGCTGGGGGTTGTAGTGCACAAGGAGGTATGCTGCTGGGAGTTGTAGTGCTTTAACAGCCTCCTAACACAACTCCTCCCAGCATACCTGCTTGTGCACTGCAACTCCCCACAAGAAGGTATGCTGGAAGTTGTTGTGTCAGGAAGCTGCTAATGCACCACAACTCCCAGCAGCATACCTCCTTGTGCACTACAACCCCCAGCATACCTTTGTGCCCAAGGATGTATGCTGAGAGTTGTAGTGCACAAGAAGGTGTGCTGCTGGGAGTTGTACTGCATTAGCAGCCTCCTGACACAACAACTCCCAGCATACCTCCTTGTGCACAACAACTCCCCACAAGAAGGTATGCTGGGAGTTGCTGTGCCACTGTACAGGAGGGCCCCAAGGAAAGGGGGGGGGGGGGCAGGATTGTGGACACCGGAGGGTGCGAGGGACTGCATTGCACCGGCAGGTCCTGGTGGTGGTGCGGCGCGGGGGACTCGGCTGCAAGGTCGGGAACAGGCGGGCACGGGGAACCCGGCTGCAGCAGCGGGAACTGGTGGGTAAGGGGGACCCGGCTGCAGCAGTGGGTCCTGAGTGGGGGGGGGGGGGGGGGGGGGGAAGTGAAATGGCTGCAGTCATTAGCAGTGGGGGCCGCTCCATATGCAGCAGACGCCTGCTGCATATGGAGCGGCTCAGGAGGGGTTAAATGCCGCTGTCAGGTGTGACAGCGGCATCTACCCTATAAAATAGCCGGGAGCGGAGAGCACAAGGGCGGAGGAGGGGCCACCAGGGTGCAGGGGCGCGGTACACAGAGAACATGTCCGGCGCTCAGCCACTGGCCGTGTTCTCTGCACGATACTTTATATTAAGCTGCGTTATTAGGCAGTTTAACATAAAGTATCGATACAAGGAAATCCTGGTACCGAACCTTTTTCTGCCCAAAATATCGATAGTAGTATGGATATTTCGGTGCATCACTAATTGCGAGTCAATTTGGCTCACAGAAGAGGAGATCAGAGAGCCCATACATACAGGACACTCTGCTAATAAATCTCACTCAAAACAAAACCAGGGCAGAGAAGGAAACTGGAAGACTGGGGGGGAGGGGGGGGGGGGTCCCCCAGGTTCTAAAAAGAGGTGTATTTTGACTATATACAGTCAGGAGGTAATCTAAGAGCTATTATGGTTACTGGGACTAAGGTATTCATCATCACAACTCGGAGAAAAATGACTTCCGATGTGGGTCCCAAGGCCTGTCCTCAGGCACGGGTTAGTTCCTACTTGTAAATAATTTCCCTCCAGCCCCTGCTGGCTGCTGCATTTTAGAAAATGCCAGACTTCTATAAAAATGACTATAGTGCAGCCATGTGAACGATGAGCAGGGGCAACAGCGGCTCTGTTTAAGTATTTCCAGGCCAAAATAATAATGCATGTAGTTTAGAAAAATGTCCATCACGGTGCTGAATAACAGTAATTTTTTATAAAACTTTGTAAAGTTGTCAGCTGCAGACAGTGGCTTGCTACTCGCCAGGTATGACATGGGCTTAGCATATGACACTGCTCCATACACTTGGACCCAACATTTGATGTACATGTCAAATGTCAAGAAAGGGTTAATTACTAGGTTGTGTTCACAAAGGGGAACATTTATTATTTTTGGCATTGGCCGTTTGCTGGTCCAGAAGGCACAGTTGCAAATAAATTTATGTGCACATGCTTGTTGTGTGGATACATTTTTGCATAAGGCCTCTCTTCGCTAGTCATGTTGGAGGGGCAGATATGGAGGGCAAATTTAGCAATTTTCCGACAAATAAAGAAACCTATGCCCGCTCTAAGTAGTGCGCACAGGATTTATGTAAAGGCACTGCGCCTCAACAAAAATCCGGGGAGCCTTGGCGCTGCATGCACAAATTTTTTAGCCTTGTACTAAAATCTCCCAAGATAAGAAAAAGTTCCCCATAGTGTTTATGTGGTTTCCAATGTGCATTCTGCAATGAAATCTGTAAAAATTCACCTAATGACCTCACCGGAATATCGGTGTTGTTGTCACAATGGAAACTCGTGTCACGGAGGGAAAAAAAAAAGAAAACTAACAGAAGTGCTATGCTTTTCATCGAAGAAATTCCACATGTGAATTAGCCCCACTGAATTAGAAAATGCTGCAAATTCTTCTGCATAAGAAATTTTTCCACCTGAATAATCTGTTGCGCAATCGTGGCCTTAATTTGAATATACGGGGCATGTTTTATTAACCTCTAGGACACATTTAGAAGAGTAAATGTATAAGGTGACGGATTCACAACAAAAATAAGCAAATCCCATTTTTGCCCTCATAGAGCCGCCTTCTCCACAGCCACTTCATTAGATCCTGAATTTGCATGCTGACTGTGCTACACCCACTCAGTAAGCAGCATTTTAAGCGTCTGCATAAAATTAATTACAGATGGTTTCATAACACAACAGGACATTCTTACTTTGTAAGGCTACAGGCCAAGAAGAAAAAAAAAAAAAAAAAAAAAAAAGTAAAATAAAAAAAATATATAGAAAAATTGGCAAAATAATACAACTACTTATTCAGAGTGTTCCCATTCTGCTGAGCAGCAGTGATACAACACAGCCCACTGGTAGCAGGGTACAGTTTGGTTATTATCCATCTGTATAAATGAGGCAATTAACTTGTTTTTATGGTTTTTATTTCTTGTCAAAATTATTTACGCTGTACATTATGTAATTCTGTATTATTTAGACTATAAGACGCACCCAGGGTTTAGACAACACAAAAGAAAATAAATGCATAAAAGGTACGTTCACACGTACAGGATATCTGCCCCATCAAATCTGCTGCGGATCCTGTATGTATGAACACACCTATAACATTTTTTTTCACAAAAACCTTCAACACCGCATACTTTTCCCCCTGAACACTATAGAGATCCTCACTGTTCCATCTGGTATCTAAATGGAAACTGCAATGAAAAAAACCTATCACCTGATTGGAAGATTTCCTAAAATAAGAAATGTATTCCACAAAACTGCCTGACCATACCTTTTGCCAGACAAAAGCATAGGCAAGCTAGGAGAGAGTGACACAGAACCCCAACTCTATAGACATCAGAGCCATTACAGAGGATGCACAGCTCAATATTGTCTGCTGTCCCACTAATAGATAAATCTCTGTGTAAACGCACCATAAGGCCTTATGCCTACGTTACGTGTTTCACGGACATGGAAGGCCTGTAGTATTAGTACATGAATTACTGTATGAATATGCTCAAGGGAAGCAGACAAGCATGGTCTCTTTACTACTTTTACTGACCCAGTATTGAAGTAGTAAAGTACCTGTCACTAGGTAATGAAAAAAAATGTTCCTATCTAAAATATATATGTGTGCAGTCTTGTAGTAATGTCTGCTTCCTTGCTGGTGGCTTATATTCAAATTCCCAATAATAGACACCTTTCCCTGGCAGTTCTCAAAAAATTTGTAAATTTTTAGTGGCAATGCCTCTTTAAAGTGAATGGACCAGCAGCTACATCGCTTTAAGACTTTTACATTAATAAAATAGTGCCAGCGCAGGGTTGCCGATGCAGCGGTTCTTTTTTTTTTTTTTTTTTGAACCACAGCCCGGATCCTGCGCATGTCGCCGTCCTATTCCCACTCACCGACCGTGTCACAGAGGAGAGCAGTTTCATCACACTGGGGGCGGGCTGGCCCACCTCCAGTGCTTCAGGCCAGGCCGGTGATCGGGAATAGACCGGCGCTGTGTGCAGAAACCGGGCCACAGTTTAAAAAAAAAAAAAAAAAAAAAAAAAAAAAAAAAAAGGACTGACACTGGCATCCCCATGGCGGTCTAAAATCTTAAAGCAATGTACCTGCTGGTACATTTGTTTTAAAGTATCACTGTCGTTATAACTTTAAAAAATCTAAATCAACGGTAGATGTTATATAAAGCAAGTTTACAACATACTATTATTATTATTTTAGTTATCATGGAAAACACGACACTTCCTGTTTTCTGTTTTTTTAAGAAAACAGGAAGTCCTGTGTATCCCAAGTCATCTGAGCGCTCTAGGAGAGAAGGCAGTCATGTGATTGCTGGACACATTGAGCCGCGACTCTCTGTACTGGCCGGAATTCCTGTGTTTAGTCTGTTTTTTTCAACCAGCACAAGTCATAAAATCTGCCTTCAGGAGACTGGACCTGGATTTCTGGTAAGTTCAGCTTTGTTTTACAGCGTGATAAAAATAATGAATGTATATTGCAAACTTGCTTTATTTCACATCTACTGTTGATTTAGATTTTGAAAGTAATAATGACAGGGACACTTTAAAGAAAGTTGCCATTACGTTCTAGCGGTGGATTTAAAATCCACTGCAAGGGCAATAGACTAGACATTTCCATCTCTGTTTGTGGTACCCTTAGACAGCACGCTTGTCATCTTGGGGTAATTATTGACTCTGATCCATCTTTCATTTCCTACATTCCATCCCTTTCACAGTCTAATCACTTACATCTAAAAAAAAAAAACAACCCATCTCTAAAATCCATCCTTTCCTCACTGTTGAATAAGAGAAAACTCTCATTGTTGCTCTGATTCATTCATTCCCATCTTCACTATTGCAATTCCTTAGTAATCAACTTTTCCCTCCCCAACCCATCCCTAATAAAGCAGCCAGGTTCATCTCCCTGTCCAGCCGCTATACCAATCCCCATCCCCCCACACCCACACCCACACACACCACCACCACCCACTGCTAGTCACTTCACTGGCTGCACCTTAATCTGGTCACCCTAATATCACTTCTCATTCCCCTACACTTAGGGCCCTATTACACCAGCAGATTATCTGACAGATTTTTCTGATCCAAAGCCAGGAAAGACTGAGATTCCTCCTCTTTTAGGTTACAAACCCACTTGCCGGATCTGCAGCGAGTCTCCTTGCTGCGTTTTTGCAGGGAGACTCGCTGCAGATCCCAGCCCTATACTTTCAATAGCAGAGAAACTCGCAGCAGGGATGTACATCCCTGCTGCGATTTTGTCTGCAGCCCGCCCCGTTAACCCCCCGGCCGCCGGACATTATACATTACCCGGTTCCCGTTCCTGCTTGCTTCGGGGCTCCCGGTGTCTTCACGGCCCGCCCGGCCAATAAGTGCGCTGCGGCGGGGCAGCTGCAGCGCACTGATTGGCCGGGCGAGTTTCTCTGCTATTGAAAGTATAGGGCCGGGATCTGCAGCGAGTCTCCCTGCAAAAACGCAGCAAGGAGACTCGCTGCAGATCCGGCAAGTGGGTTTGTAACCTTAAAATCCATTCCTGGCTTTGGCTTAAAAAAAAAAAAAAAAAAAAAAAATCTGTCAGATAATCTGTTGGTGTTATAGGGCTCTTAGTCCGGCACTCACAAACACTGGTTGGTGACAGATTCTTACACCTTCACTTGCACTACCCTATTTATAAGAGAAGGTGGGACCATTGTGGAAATTAAGCAGTTTAGCCCATACATGTGTATCTCTTATGTCTGATTTTGTCTATGTATGTAACCCTAACATTGTAAAGCGCTATGGAATATGTTGGTGCCATATAAAATATTTATTCATAATATTACTTTTGCTCTCTAAAACATGCATTTTCTAATCCAAAAATATGATATATGAATATGTCCAGATTATCTGTAGCAGGAATATCTGTGGCTTGCATAACTGTAGAAAAAAAGAAGGATAAGGCTTTGCTCATACAGAAGCTGAGACAAGTATGACGGATCCAACTTTGAATGGATTCTGTCAAAACCTGACAGATGTCTCTTGACTTGTTGGGTCTGAAAGGGTACTTTTGAGGGCAAGGCTTTTTACGGCTGTCAAAAATACTAGAATCTGAGTCACCATATATAACACCAGTGTGAAATCAACATTAAATACTATCCTTTCCTGACTACAATCTATATATTTAAAATGTTACAGTCACAGTTTGGGATTACTGATTACTAGCTAATGCCAGTAAATGCACTCAGCCAAGCACCTTCTCGCCCTGCTGTTTCTATGTTGCAGGAGGTAGATTCTATAGCAGGCTTGTGGAGTTCATCTCCTGCTGAAAGAAGACAGCAGTGAGAACAAGGGCTCAGCTTCTTTTGGCTCGCTCTAGCAATTAGTGGCATCTAAGCGTGCCGTTAAACAGAGATTTATCTGATATTTTTTAAGCCAAAGCAGGAATCAATTTGAGAAGAGGAGAAATCTCAGTACAGTGGTACCTTGGTTTAAGAGTAACTTGGATTAAGAGCGTTTTGGTTTAAGAGCGGTAAACGGTAATCCTGGCACTTTTTTCCCCTCTTTTCGTCTACGCCATTCATGATGGAGCTTGCTATATTTTAATAGATGGGACAATTACGCACGCATTTATTTTTATATGTTTTATTTATATAATGGGAAAGGGTGGTGATTTAAACTTTTATTGGGGGAGGGGCTCTGGGGTAGTGTAATAATGATTTTTAGGGTATAAACCCACACACCGTATACGCAGCTTATTTACTGCTGCGATACGCAGCAAATACGCAACAAAACACGCAACAAATACGCAGCAGATTAGATCTAAATAACTGGACACAGCATCAAATCTGCACCATCAAATCTGCTTCAAATCTGCTGCGTTTTTGCTGCGTATCTGCTGTGAATACGGTGTGTGGGTTTGTACCCTAACTTTTTTTTATTTACACATTTTAAGTCCCTTTGGGGGACTTTTACATTCATGTATTACATTATACACACTGATCACTGCTATGCCATAGGAAAAGACATATCGGTACGCCCAGGGTCGTCTGGGCACAGACTTTCAGGGCGTACCCGTACGTCCTTGGTCGTCTAGGGGTTAATAGAGAAGTGCAGTATAGATTCTAGGAGTATTTATTTCTTTCCAAAAGGGAGCAATCTGACCGCACTCCCACCAAATGTGCATTAAAGGGGAACTCCACATAAGGAAAATTTGTTTTCTTAAAAGAACATTAAAAGTTATATAGATGTGTTATCATATCTGTACGGTTCTGCCACACTGGTAGCTGATAGAAATGCAGGAAGTGAAGAAAAATGGCCTCTGTGACAATTCACATTGTCTCCTGCTCCCTCTGCTATCCCACCTTAGAAGACAAATCTTCCATGCTTCTGTCTCACATTGTGTGTGTTTGCTGAGTGCAGGCTGATGATGCAGACAGGGGGCAGGGCGTGATGTCACAGGAGGGGGGGCTGTGATTCACCATCTCTGACCGGCCATAAGCAGGTGCTGCACTGATTTCACTGATTGTGCTGTGCGGTGTTACAGGTAGAGAATACGGCGTGCTGTGTGGTGTTACAGGTAGAGAATACAGCGTGCTGTGTGGTGTTACAGGTAGAGAATACAGCGTGCTGTGTGGTGTTACAGGTAGAGAATACAGCGTGCTGTGTGGTGTTACAGGTAGAGAATACAGCGTGCTGTGTGGTGTTACAGGTAGAGAATACAGCGTGCTGTGTGGTGTTACAGGTAGAGAATACAGCGTGCTGTGTGGGTGGGACCACAATGAAATGATAAAGTACTGCAAATAATTCAGTAACACAATGAAACTGCAATGTGTGAACACAGCCTAGATATTCTGCAACAGATTTGGGTGGGGAATAGGAAAGGTGGAGGACTGTGATGAACAGCTGAGGGAAAGCATTGCATTCTGGAACCAGTACTGCATTCTGGGAACTGCTCAACCAGGAAGTACAGAAACACAATACAGAACAACCCCCGTCCCCCAAAAAAAAAAACAAATGGGTTTTTGGTAGTTTCAAAACTGAGATAGATAGGTAAAAAATGCGTTATGCTTCTGCAGAAGTTTCATTTTTTTAACCTCTACCTGGAGTTCCCCTTTAAGCTAACAACTGCTCCTAACATCCCAACACACAGGAGAAGATCCAGAATAGACAGGGGAAAATTTTAGACACGAGTTCATGTACCAACAGTATACAAGCTTTCGGGATGATTCCAAGTCACCAACAAAGTGGGATATTTTAGTAACAACCTGGAACATGGATGACCTCTGATCTGGAGAAAATGTTTTGCCTACATCAAGTTCTGACTTGGAGATAAAGTGTAACACTGGTGGGGTCAGCTAGCAGTGCAGCATATGCTTTGGAGATTCAATCATGATGCTGTAAGAAAGCCTGTATTGCAGCTGCTTGACTGAATGACAATCCAGTTATTGGCATTTAAATAAAACTCTTGAGATGCCAAGCCTGATGAATTTGTGTAAATCAAAGTTAAACTGACAATTTGGTGACAATTACATCTGTTGATATTTTTTTACCCACAGTAACCCCATTTTTTGATTAATAGTCTGAATACAGTTAATATTTTTGAAATCTGACCCCTGGCACTTCCTGTTTGGGAGTTCGGACACTCAGATCATTGACTTGTAAACATAAAATCAGACAACTATAAGGTGAAGCCAAACATGAAACGCACAAAAACTGGAAATGAATGTATGTTTTCTAGAGATGTCAGAAAGATTAAGGAGTGAGAAATATAAGTGATGGGCTGCAATCTATTCATTTCAGGGTATTAATGTCCCCAGTTCTCGAGGTCAGTGGGGGTCCCAGTGGTCAGATCCGCACCTATCAACTTTTTATCACCTATCTTATGGATAGGTGATACCTTTGGGCGTAGCACTTTAAAATTAAAGCAGCTTTATGGTATTTTGGCTGTCCAGGCACGATGGGAATTGGAGTTGTGCAATAGCTTGGGGGTCACTGGTTACACGACTTTCTAAACTTTAGTGCTCACTGTCTGACTCCCTGTTAGTGGGCAAAATGTTTGAAGGGGTTGTTCACCAAATTGTTTCTCTTTCCAAATCAACTGGTGGCAGAAAGTGCCAGAGATTTTTAATTTACTTTAATATTAAACTATCTCCAGTCTTCCAGTACTTATCAACTGCTGTATGTCCTGCAGGAAGCGGTGTATTCTTCCCAATCAGACACAGTGCTCTCTGCTGGCACTTCTGTCCATGAGAAAAACTGTTTCGAGCAGGAGCAAATCCCCCATGGAAAACCTCTCCTGCTCTCCAGACTGAAAAGAATACACCACTTCCAGCAGGACATACAGCAGTGATGAGTACTGGAAGGTTTTACATTTTTTTAATATGTATAAGTATATTACAAAAAATTGATGAATTGGTAACTTGAAGTAGTTATGTAGGTCAATGTGTGTTCTTGGGCGTTTGATAATGGAATGAGCACATATGACTAAGATGATGCATATATGTTAATGTAATTGAGCTCTGCAGATGTCATGTAATATGGGTGTAGGTAGGTCTCTTTGGGTAATGGGTGGGATGCATTAGTCACAGAACTTGATTGGTTATTTATGCATGATACCTACCTGTTACTTGAATGCTCTGTACATATCCTGCATTTTAGTTTTGAGGAGAAATAAAGATCTTTTTGGCACTTTTTATGGGCCGATTAATATAAATACTGCATAGACATATGCCAGTCTTCTACATTGGTACTTATTTATTGAGCCTATTACAAAGCTAGACCAGCATGAACAATCGCGGGATCATTGAGGCAGCTCTCCGCTTTTATCATGTTAGCCATACAATCCCTAATACACAGGGAGATACAAGTCTGGTGAAAGATAATCTTTAAAGTAATAACGTCACCCTCCCTTCATTTGCTTCTTTAGTGGACAGTGTCACCTAGGCAAGGCTTCTCTGCACTTGGGCCCCATCTCTCGCTTGGTGACAGTATCACTTTAACCCCTTAATTATCAATGACAAGTATACGTATTATGCCACTGTTAAGAGGGTACAGAGAGCGCTCAAAATATGAGCCCTCTCTGTATGGGGGTACTCCTGGCTGCTTTCAGTAGCAGGGGACCGTAGATATTAGCAGCGCAAACTTATTGTTCTTGTGGGCTGATTAACCATTTGAATTCAGCCGTCAAAAGTGGCAGCATCATTTAAATGCCAGTAAAACGCATTATAGGTGGTCCGCTGTGGCGATCAGGAGAGGCTGATCACTTGTACCTCCTGGGCCGGGCCTCAGCAACACTGACACTGATCCCAGCTTGGCCCTCAATTAACCCCTTAACGGGTATACCCGTCATGCAGCAGTTAAGGGCAAACAGAGAGGGCTCCCGTCGTGAGCACTCTCTGCAACCCGCGGTCCTCGGTTGCTGTGTGTAGCCAGAGACCGCAGGTCTTAGCCGCCATGGCCGGCTAATTAACTATTCAAATGCAGCTGTCAAAGCTAACAGCTGCATTTGAAGAGTATATGTGCCCCCTGTCCTGGGTGTCTAGTGGGTGATCTCCCCCCCGCGATGCGATCACGGAGGGGAGGTCCGTTCTAGTGAGCCGGCCGGGGCTCAGAGTCGGAGTGATGCTGATCCCGGCTCGGCAATCTATTTAGATGGTCTGCAGCAGACCATTATAATAGAGCAATGATCTGATGGATCATTGCTCTATTATATACACAGCATTGATCTCAATGGGAGATCAGTGCTGTGTATATAGAAGTCCCCCAGGGGGCTCCTTATGACTGTTAGTAAAAATAAAATGTTTTTAATAATAAAAAATGCCCTCCCCTAATAAAAGTTTGATTCACCCCCCCTTTTCCCATTTTATAAATAAAAATAAATAAATGTTTGGTATCGCCGCGTGCGTAATCGCCCGATCTATTAATTTGTCCCATTTCTGATCTTGCACGGTAAATGGCGTAAGCGCCAAAAAATCCCAACGTGCATAATTGCACATTTTTGGTCGCATCAAATCCAGAGAAATTGTAATAAAAAGTGATCAAAAAGTCGTATATGCGCAATCCAGGTACTGATAGAAAGAACACATCATGGTGCAAAAAATGACACCTCAAACAGCCCCATAGACCAAAGGATAAAAGCGCTATAAGCCTGGGAATAGAGTGATTTTAAGGAACATATATTTGTTAACAATGGTTTGAATTTTTTTACAAGCCATCAAATAAAAATAAAAGGTATACATGTTACATATCGTTGTAATCCCTATGACTTGAGGAACATATATAACATGTCAGTTTTTCCATTGAACACACGGCGTAAAAACGAAGCCCCCCCCCAAAGAAAAAGAATAGCATTTTTTTTATTTTTTTTTCTGGTTTCGCAGCATATTATATGGAAAAAGTCAGCCTGTCATTGCAAAGTACAATTAGTAATGAGGCTAGGTAAGCACATATAGGCAGTAATGAGGCTAGGTGAAACCTGGAGCATGCTCGAGTCGATCCGAACCCGAACTTTCGGCATTTGATTAGCGGTGGCTGCTGAAGTTGGATAAAGCCCTAAGGCTATGTGGAAAACATGGATATAGTCATTGGCTGTATCAACTTTTTCCAGACAACCTTAGAGCTTTATCCAAGTTCTGCAGCCCCAGCTAATCTAATACCGAACTTTCGGATCGACTCGAACACGGTTCGCTCATCTCTAAGAGAGCGCACGCGGGCAGGAGAGCGCACGCGGGCAGGAGAGCGCACGCGGGCAGGAGAGCGCACGCGGGCAGGAGAGCGCACGCGGGCAGCGCTAGCAGAGCACACATAGGCAGTAATGAGGCTAGGTAAGCACACATAGGCAGTAATGAGGCTAGGTGAGCACACACAGGCAGTAATGAGGCTAGGTAAGCACACATAGGCAGTAATGAGGCTAGGTAAGCACACACAGGCAGCAATGAGGCTAGGTAAGCACACACATCCAGTCTTCTAGAGAGGCCTCTTCTCCAGGAGCCGCTAGGGAGAAGCCGCCTGATGCATCACCCCCTACACTTTGGCAGAAATCTTGCAGCAATCCTCCCCACTCCCTCCTCTCCTCACACCCACACGGGAGAGAACACAGCTTATCTGCTACCTAGAAGCCGAGGGCGAGATGCTGGCTCCTCACAGCGCGGATAGGAAGGAGGGGACCCCGCCAGTCACACCCGGCTGTACGGGGGCACATACTGCAGAGGGAGTGCCAACACGTGTCCTGGCACAGCACATCCCCAGGGAGGAAGACACAGCCGCTACTTTACTCTGCGCCGTGTCACAGCACCACAAAGTGCCGAGTGCCATTCTATTACCTTAGCCATGCGAATCATCTTCTTGGCGATCTCTAGGTCTCCCTGGTGATTCTGCCCGATCTCAGCAATGATGAAGCATGGCTGCTCGCCACCCACCATCCGGCCGGGGCACAGCTCAAACTGGAGAGGCATGCTGCTTTCTGGCTGCGGTGGGAGCCGTGTGAGAAACGAATGCGGACTCCGTGCTACTGCTCGTCTCCTGCAGCCTGCTCTGCCTGTCAGCGACGCGTCCACACCAGGGCCGCACCCTCAGCCAATCACAGCCCGGCAAAGAAGGAAGCGTGGTCACCTGATCCAGCTAGGGAGAAGGGTCGGTCTGGAGTCGCCCTGAACACGCCCTGTTTCATTATTCATGGTGTCAGTACGGGGAGCCGCCGGCAGGATGCAGTGCTGTCTCTCCCTGACAGGAGAGCGAGGGTCGCGTCTGGGGAGAAGATGCTCTGGGAAAGATGACGCCATAGTCACGTGCTTTCAGCCGACCACCTGACTTCTGCCACAGTTCCTTCCCTTGGTGCGCTCTCATTTCTGCACTCTGAGGGGCTGTGCTGGTCCTGGCGTTTCTATTGTCCGTGTGTGCCGGTCCTGGCGTTTCTATTGTCCGTGTGTGCACAGTCCTCCCTGCCTCTTGGTAGAAAGTCTGGAAATCCAGACATTCTGATGTCCTGTGTGGCCTGCTACCTCAGTGGTCCCGCTGCCTTTGAGGATCAGTTACGTCACAGAATCCATTTGAAATTACTATTTTTTTTAGGGTCACATGTACAGGATACGCAGCAGATTTGATGCTATGTTCAGTTATTTAGGGTAGCTTCACACGTACCAACTAGTCGGCTAGGTCCTGGCAGATCACTTTCACTACATACACACAGCGGTCTGAACGACCGCTCCGTGTATGTAATTCTGCCGGCCGCTTAACCCCTTCAGCAGCCGCCTGGCTCCCGCTCTGCACCCGCTCTGTATACATTACCTGTCCTCGCTGCACGGGGTCCCGGCGTACTGCTCTCCCGCCCGGCCAATCAGTGGCTGCGGCTGGGCAACACACTGATTGGCCGGGCGGGAGAGCAGTACGCCGGGACCCGTGCAGCGAGGACAGGTAATGTATACAGGGCAGGAGCCTGGCGGCAGCTGAAGGGTTTATGCGGCCGGCAGAATTACATACACGCAGAATCGTTCAGACCACTGCGTGTATGTAGTGAAAGTGATCTGCCAGGACCTAGCCGACTCTCAGCGTTATTAACGCTGCGAGTCGGTACGTGTGAAGCTACCCTTAGTTACATTCAGGGGCGTTGCTAGGGTCCAGTGCCGTTGTAAGCGGTTAGCGAAGGAGCCCAGCGCAGAGGCTAGTAACCCCAATGACCGCTCTATTAGCCCAGCTCTATATCTGCCACTCAGAATAACTGCGGCTAAGCAGACACAGGCAGCCACCCGTCCTTGGCTCCCGTCAGTGTCACTGTCATCGGTAATGGTGCACACCACTGCCCAGGCAGCTTCTTCACAGCTCCCCCTGTACACACAGCGTCTGGGAGGTCTGCTCTAACTCCTAGCCTCTAAACCAGTGTTTGACACCTGTTTCTACCTCGGGAACTTCTAGCAGATAACGTTCTACAAAATGCAAAAACCTCATTCAGTTACTCACAGGTGACGTCTTCTTTGATCTGAGTTGTTCTCTTTCCCTTTACTCCATTTGGCCCTGACCACCATGATTTCTTCCAGCTGCTATTCATCTCCTCAGAACCTGCCAGACAAACATCTTATGGTGCGTTTACACAGAGAGATTTATCTGACAGATTTTTTTAGCCAAAACCAGGAACAGACTTAAAACAGGGATCAGGTCATAAAGGAAAGACTGGGATCTATCCTCTTTTCAAATCCATTCCTGGCTTTGGCTTCCAAAATCTGTCAGATAAATCTGTCAGTGTAAACGCAGCATTAGGCTCCTTAATTTTCCTTCAACTTCCTTCCCTTTTACCACCTATAGGCTCCTATACAGTAGTAATTCCACTGCTTGGTGTCAGTGCGTAGGTAGGTATGTGTGTTGACCCCTGTATGTAGGATTCTCTGCTGTGCCTCCATACAGTAATAATGTCCATTGTTGTGCCCCATAGTAATGATGCCTCCTGCTTTGCCCTCCATATAGTAATAATGCCCCCTGCTGTGCCCCTATATAGTAATAATTGTGCCTCCATATAGTAATAATGCCCCCTGCTGTGCCCCTATATAGTAATAATGTCTCCTGCTGTGCCCTCCATAGTAATTAAGTTCCCCTCCTAGTATATGGTAAAAGTACAGTGCAGCTCACCCAAATCTCAGTAACTGAGGTAACCAGACAAGGACACAATACCTGATGCGTCCAACAAACAAACCAAAGTAATTAAAACCAAAGTCTGCCTTCCAGGTCACAGAAGCAGTAGGTAAGAATTAATTAATACTTCATAAACACTATTGTAATTACTGAAAACGTATTAATGTATTAAAATCAAAACAATACAGAAATTAAAAACAATATTTATGAAAGTGCAGAATGAATCAGCAAGAGAGCAAAGATCACCCTTTAGCAGCATTGGAGTACAACTCCTATCATGGAAGTTGCTGTCAGCAAATGATGGGGAAGTAGTCCAGAATCAGCTATTTCAGGCAGGGGCGTAACTAGGATTCATGGGGCCCCATAGCAAAAAACTTTATGGGCCCCCCCCCCCCAAATCTCAGCATACTCTTGGAAGGAACTCCGTGTTGTGAGCCCTACATGTACACATGCACCCACATGGCCGCTAGTGTACTGTACCACCATCTCCCCCTCGTGTACCCTGTCATCGTCTTATCTTTTGCAGAACTACAACTCCTATTATGTGATGTAGTCCTGCATATTACCCAACATGCTGGGAGATGTAGTTCTACAGCCTACCCTATACACCATGGTGGGAGATGTAGTCCTGTATATTACCACACATCATGCTGGGAGATGTAGTCCTGCATATTACCACACAAAAACACAGAAAAGTGCAACAGCTCACCGCAATGGCAAGATGTAGACCCACTACAGACATAAAAATAGTTAAAAGCAGCCCTCCCCCCCCCCAACTGCCAAAAAAAATTCCCACAAAAATAATGAGTCTCTTGGTTACCATTTGCAAACAGTGTAAACCACCCCACCACGATAAGGTGGACTCATATCGAGGCAGACCCTACACTGTACTATGACGTCTCCATGGCGTATATTACGCCTATTCTCTGGGCATGCAAGATCCGTCTTATGCCTGCAAAAATAATTGCACCACCTGGATGGGATGGGTGGAGTGCATACCACACACCATGCTGGGAGATGTAGTCCTGCATATTACCACACAGCATGCTGAGAGTTGTAGTCCTGTATATTACCACACACCATGCGGGGAGATGTAGTCCTGTATATTACCACACAGCATGCTGAGAGTTGTAGTCCTGTATATTACCACACAGCATGCTGGGAGGTGTAGTCCTGCATATTACCACACAGCATGCTGAGAGTTGTAGTCCTGCATATTACCACACATCATGCTGGGAAATGTAGTTCTACTGTGCCACTGCCTCCCCCCTACTACACTATGTGAACCTCTAATCCATTGCAGAACTTCAACCCCCACTATGAACTGTCAATAGGGCATGATGGGAGTTGCAGTTCAGCAACTTGAATGTCCACAGGCTGCTAAACTACAACTCTCATCATGAACAGTTAGGAGGACATAGTGGGTGTTGTAGTTCTCTGGGGTTAATATCACCTGTCCTGGTTCCTGCTCCGTCCTCTGGTCCTGTGTGGCTTTTGTGCCTGCCTTCCTCTTCTCTCTGGTCTGTGGGGGGCAGTGATGGTGATGGTAGGGGACAGGGACCCCGCAGGTCGTGAGGTTGGGTGGGAAGGCTGCACAGGGGCCTCTGGGACATCGGGGTGGTGGTGGCCCTGGCACACTGAGGGGATGGGGGGATTGGCCCTGGGAAGCTGGGAGGGACACTATATGGGGGGGGGGAGCTGCTGGGGACTCTATATGGGGGGGCTGATGGGGACACTATATGGGGAGGAGGGGCTGCTGGTGACACTATATGGGGGGGCTGATGGGGACACTATATGGGGGGGGGCTGCTGGTGACACTATATGGGGAGGGGGGCTGATGGGGACACTATGGGGAGGGGGGCTGATGGGGACACTATATGGGGAGGGGGCTGCTGGTGACACTATGGGGAGGGGGGCTGATGGGGACACTATTTTTGGGAGGAGGACTGATGGGGACACTATATGGGGACGGGGGCTGCTGGTGACACTATATGGGGAGGGGGGGCTGATGGGGACACTATATGGGGAGGGGGGGCTCTAGGGCCGGCCTTAGGGTGGCTGGCGCCCTGTGCAAAACCATTTTCTGGCGCCCCCCCCCCCCCTATATATTATATATATAGAGAGAGAGAGAGAGAGACATACAGGGAGGAGCTGCTGCTGTCTTCTGCATCAAAGTAGTTGTTCTTTTCCAATTTAAGACAACGATATTAAAAGAGTACTCCTGGATTCAAAAAAACATGGCTACTATCTTTTATATACAGCAATATCCCAGTCCTCAGGTTGTGTGTGGTATTACAACCCAGTTCCATTGATGTGAATAGAGACAAACTGTAATACCACATACTACTAAAAAACTAATAATACATTAACATAAGACAATACTCAACACTAGACTCACAGGGGGCGTCTTCTCTGCATAAATTGTCGGTGATGTGTTTACAGGCACTTTTTCTTGTCTTCTGGTTTAAACATTATGAAGACTTCTCCTGGTGACGCCTCATCTTCGCAGAATCTGCCAGAGAAACATATTAGGCTTCTCTATGCTGCAGCACCATCCTCATTTCTATACAAATCCTCATCTGTGTCACTTCACACAGTAACAGAGACCCCTCTGTGCCCCCATATAAGCAGTATGCCCAACACATGCCTCCAAATAGTAGTCGGGACCCCTCTGTGCCCCCATATAAGCAGTATGCCCAACAACACATGCCTCCAAATAGTAGTCAGCCCCCCTCTGTGCCCCCATATAAGCAGTGTGCCCAACACATGCCTCCAAATAGTAGTCAGCCCCTCTCTGTGCCCCCATATAAGCAGTATGCCCAACAACACATGCTTTCAAATAGTAGTCAGGCCCCCTCTGTGCCCCCATATAAGCAGTATGCCCAACACATGCCTCCAAATAGTAGTCAGCCCCCCTCTGTGTCCCCATATAAGCAGTATGCCCAACAACACATGCCTCCAAATAGTAGTCAGCCCCCCCTCTGTGCCCCCATATAAGCAGTATGCCCAACAACACATGCTTTCAAATAGTAGTCAGGCCCCCTCTGTGCCCCCATATAAGCAGTATGCCCAACACATGCCTCCAAATAGTAGTCAGCCCCCCTCTGTGCCCCCATATAAGCAGTATGCCCAACAACACATGCCTTTAAATAGTAGTCAGCCCCCCTCTGTGCCCCCATATAAGCAGTATGCCCAACAACACATGCTTTCAAATAGTAGTCAGGCCCCCTCTGTGCCCCCATATAAGCAGTATGCCCAACACATGCCTCCAAATAGTAGTCAGCCCCCCTCTGTGCCCCCATATAAGCAGTATGCCCAACAACACATGCCTCCAAATAGTAGTCAGCCCCCCTCTGTGCCCCCATATAAGCAGTATGCCCAACAACACATGCCTCCAAATAGTAGTCAGCCCCCCTCTGTGCCCCCATATAAGCAGTATGCCCAACAACACATGCCTCCAAATAGTAGTCAGGCCCCCTCTGTGCCCCCATATAAGCAGTATGCCCAACACATGCCTCCAAATAGTAGTCAGCCCCCCTCTGTACCCCCATATAAGCAGTATGCCCAACAACACATGCCTTTAAATAGTAGTCAGCCCCCCTCTGTGCCCCCATATAAGCAGTATGCCCAACAACACATGCTTTCAAATAGTAGTCAGGCCCCCTCTGTGCCCCCATATAAGCAGTATGCCCAACATATGCCTCCAAATAGTAGTCAGCCCCCCTCTGTGCCCCCATATAAGCAGTATGCCCAACAACACATGCTTTCAAATAGTAGTCAGGCCCCCTCTGTGCCCCCATATAAGCAATGTGCCCAATACATGCCTCCAAATAGTAGTCAGGCCCCCTTTGTGCCCCCATATAAGCAGTGTGCCCAACACATGCCCCCAAATAGTAGTCAGGCAGCTCTGTACCCCCATATTGTATATTAGATAAGGCCACTTACAGTATATGTCACCAGAATGTTGTAGCGAGAGCGACCCCTTGAGATAGATCATAGAGAGGGAATTGGCGGTATTGGAAACAAGGATAAGGAGAGGAGGGCAGGGAGAAGATGGAAACAAGGGAAAACTGGGGTAGAGATGTGAAATGGGGGTTAGCCATTAAAATCAATAGGAGAGAGATAAGAGGAGGGGGATACAACTAAGAGGCAATGGGTGGGCAGAGAGCTGTACAGAGAGTAGAGAGTGGATGGGGGGTAGATTAATTGGTAAAGCCGAGTGCAAGTCCCTGTGCCTGGTAATAAAGACACCACACCCCCTCCAATCAGCAGGTAGGTAGCTGCAGGTAGGTGTAAGTAGGTAGCGGTAGGTAGGTGTTGGTAGCTAGTTGTTGATAGATAGTTGTAGGTAGGTATTTGTCCCTTCCCCTCTCACCCCCCTCTCCCCATGTAGGTAGCTGTAGGTAGGTAGTTATAAGTAGTCGCTGTAGGTAGATGTAGATAGTTGTAGGTAGGTAGTTACCCCCTCCCCATGTAGGTAGGTAGGTAGCTGCAGGTAGGTAGATGTAGATAGTTGTAGGTAGTTATTTGCCCCCTCCCCTCTCCCCATGTAGGTAGTTGTAGGTAGGTAATTGCTCCCTCCCCATGTAGTGGGTAGTTCCCTTCCCCCCATGTAGGTAGTTGTAGGTAGGTAGGTAATTGCTCCCTCCCCATGTAGTGGGTAGTTCCCTTCCCCCCATGTAGGTAGTTGTAGGTAGGTAGATAGGTAATTGCTCCCTCCCCATGTAGTGGGTAGTTCCCTTCCCCCCATGTAGGTAGTTGTAGGTAGGTAGGTAATTGCTCCCTCCCCATGTAGTGGGTAGTTCCCTTCCCCCCATGTAGGTAGTTGCCCCTTCCCTTCTCCCTCCTCTACGCAGCTATTTAGGTGTAGTAAGGTAGATGTAGGTCAGTAGTTGTCTCCCTTATGCCCTCTCCCCTCCTCTTCCCTTATCTCATGCTGGTAGTTGCCCCACGCCCCTCTCCTATCCCCATCCCATGTAGACACACACAAACAGAAAGTAAGTCACCTGGCTCCAGGCGGCGCATCTCCTCTCCCCAGCCCAGCGGACGGCGCGCTTCTGTGACGTCACTCGGCTGTCAGGACGTCGGAGATAGTGGCCTCCTGTGGCCGCAGGCAGCACAAGAGTGACTGACAGAGTGGAAGCCAATGGCTCCCGCTCAGTCAGTGAGGGGGCGCCGCGTCATTTAACTGTGAATGCTCATTATGAGCCTCACAGTTAAAGGGCCAGAGCAGGTCTTGGGGCGCCAGGGACTGGCCCTCTGTAGTGGCTAAATGAATAGTGGGGCATCCGTCCTCGTTGTTCACTTAGCTACTGCAGAAGGCTGGGCGCCCCCTGACTTGCCAGGAGTGATGCGCCCTGTGCAACCGCACAGCTCACACACAAAGGGCAGCCCTGGGGGCTGATGGGGACACTATATGGGGAGGGGTGGCTGATGGAGACACTGCAGAGGACACTATTGGGGGCCACAGGGAGACACAGGTAAGGGGCCGCATGGGGACACAGGATGGGGCGGAAGCTGCAGGGGACGCAGAGAACGGGGGGCACAGGACAGAGACGCAAGGTGCGGGGGCCGCAGGGGGACACATGACTGGGGCCACAGAGGGACATAGGTGAGGGGCCGCTGAGAACGGGGAAGGGGACACAGAGAACGGGGGCGGGGGCCGCAGGACAGAGGCGCAGGGGGCGGGAGCCGCAGCGGACGCCGGGGACAGGGGCCGCACAGCACACCGCAGCTTGGCATTTGAAGCACCCGGGAGGCGGCCAGGTGCTGCAAGTGTCTTCTCAGGGGGCCAGGTCCATTACAGGATCAGGCACCGGGCCCCCTGATACGGCGGGCCCCGTAGCAGTGACTACGGCTGCTACGGCGGTAGTTCCACCACTGATTTCAGGATGGGCAGCGCACAGTAGTATCAGCGCACAGAATAAAAACAGTCTGATGTGCTGTTTGGTGAAGTTTATAACAAACAGCACATCAGACTGTTTTTATTCTGTGCGCTGATACTACTATACAGTATATGCTCAGCCAATCGCGGCTGAGCAGCTGATGACGTGGCAGAGGGGGCATAAGGGACAGCTGGAGCGGTTCAGCCGGCCTCCCGAAGATGTCGTCATTGTCCCAAGATGGTGGCCAGGGGTCGACAGTAATGCGTATAATGAGTATAATGCACCACACTTCCAGGATGGGGGTGGGGGGAACACGGGAAGGGGGCCATTCACTTACATAACACACATTACAAAATTGTATAACTTTGTAATGTGTGCTATTTTGTGAATAAATGTTTAGCGCCGCACTACCCCTTTAATAGTATGGGGGGTAATTCGTCACTGTGTGGTAGTAATGGTGGTGGTAAGGATGTGGCAATAGTGTATGTTTCTTATATACTGGTATTATTGGTATTGGTATACTGGATGTTATTTAGTAATGATATGCTGGTAACAATGGTGGTGATAATATATGTTTTTTAAATACTGGTATTATTGGTCTTGGTATACGGGATTTTAGTAATGGTATGGTGGTACTAGTCACTATGTGGTCACAGTATAGCGATAATATAGTATAGCGATACAACAAGCTGCTAGTGTCACATTGAGCTCTGCACAATCATTTTATGTGCTATGTTATATACAAATGTCTTTAATGTTTTATCTTAGTGATAGTTTTCCAGAATAATTCCCAGCTCTGGCTATGACATTTAAAAAAAAAAAATAAGATCACAATACCTGGTGGAGCATATAGAAGTACAGTACAGGCACCAACATGGCTGCAGCTTACAGCTCTGTATCCTGAGGAGCCTCTTAGGTGATGGAGATACATGGGAAAGTATAGAATAGTACAGTACAGCATACCTCCCAACTTTTGCAAAGAGCAAAGAGGGACATGTGCACCGCGGTCCCCATAGCCATGCCCTTATAGCGACCCTCCATAGCCACGCCCTTATAGCGACCCTCCATAGCCACGCCCCCATAGCAACCCTCCATAGCCACGCCCCCATAGCAACCCTCCATAGCCACTCCTCTACAGTCACCACATGGTGCTGACTGAAGAGTGCCCTATATAGTATCCAATCCCCCCCAAAATGCCCTATATAGTATCCAGTCCCCCATTATAGTGCCCCACATAGTATCCAATCCCCCACATAGTGCCCCACATAGTATCCAATCCCCCACATAGTGCCCCACATAGTATCCAATGCCCCCATATAGTGCCCCACATAGTAGCCAATGCCCCATATAGTGCCTCACATAGTAGCCAATGCCCCCATATAGTGCCCCACATAGTAGCCTATGCCCCCCATATAGTGCTCCACATAGTAGCCAATGCCCCCATATAGTGCCCCACATAGTAGCCAATCCCCATATAGTGCCCCACACAGTAGCCAATCCCCCCATATAGTGCCCCACATAGTAGCCAATCCCCATATAGTACCCCACATAGTAGCCAATCCCCCATATAGTGCCCCACATAGTAGCCAATCCCCATATAGTGCCCCACATAGTAGCCAATCCCCATATAGTGCCCCACATAGTAGCCAATGCCCCCATATAGAGCCCCACATAGTAGCCTATGCCCCCATATAGTGCCCCACATAGTAGCCAATGCCCCCATATAGTGCCCCACATAGTAGCCAATCCCCATATAGTGCCCCACATAGTAACCAATGCCCCATATAGTGCCCCCACATAGTAGCCAATGCCCCCATATAGTGCCCCACATAGTAGCCAATCCCCATATAGTACCCCACATAGTAGCCAATCCCCCATATAGTGCCCCACATAGTAGACAATCCCCATATAGTGCCTCACATAGTAGCCAATCCCCATATAGTGCCCCACATAGTAGCCAATGCCCCCATATAGTGCCCCACATAGTAGCCTATGCCCCCATATAGTGCCCCACATAGTAGCCAATGCCCCCATATAGTGCCCCACATAGTAGCCAATCCCCATATAGTGCCCCACATAGTAGCCAATCCCTCCATATAGTGCCCACATAGTAGCCAATCCCTCCATATAGTGTCCCACATAGTAACCAATGCCCCATATAGTGCCCCCACATAGTAGCCAATGCCCCCATATAGTGCCCCACATAGTAGCCAATCCCCCATAGAGTGCCCCACATAGTAGCCAATCCCCCATAGAGTGCCCCACATAGTAGCCAATCCCCCATAGAGTGCCCCACATAGGCTTGGGAGCCTCATAGGTGATGGAGCATCATGTGACCTGTGAACTACTGAGCTACATGAGATTGAATCAGGAGAATCAGTTCACTAAGTTATAAACGATATGAGCCACAATATCAGGTGATCAAGAGGGTCAGTCACATGAATAAGACAGAGCTCAGCAGTGACACCTGTGGTAGTTACAGGTACTGACCAGTGACCTATAGTGAATGTATGAGGTAGCTGATCAGTGACCTACTGAACTATATGCCAGGAGATTAAATCAGAGAAGTCTAGCTCAATCAGTGAACTACTGAGCTTTATAAGCCAGAATCAGGAGTCTAGTTGATCACATGTATATGACTGAGCTCAGCAGTGACACCTGTGGTTTTTAAAGGTACTGACTATGGTGAATGTGTGAGGGAGCAGAAAAGGGGGGTTAACACTACGGAATTTGCGCTAATTCCGTCGCTCGTACCCGCTCACAACGGCACGCATCTCCGCCCATGCCATAGACACCATTCTATGCTCGAGCAGACTCCGCGTCCACCGAAAGAATTGACATGTCATTTCTTTTGGAGGCCAGCGGAATCTGCCTGGCCATAGAATGGTGTCTATGGCATGGGCGGAGATGCATGCCGTCGTGAGCGGATACGAGCAATGGAATTCACCAGGACTTCCAGAAGCAGTACAGTGTATTGTATAATGTGATCTAAGTCTTACACTAGTGTACAGTAATGTACACTAGTGTAAAAAAGTAAAAAAAAGTGCACCAAACACAATCCCCCCAGCCCCCCCTCCCACTTAATAAAAATGCATTACATTCCCCATATACAATAAACCATTACATAAAAGTGATCAAAAACACAAATCATATATATAATAGGTATCGCTACATCCGTAACGACCCAATCTATAAAACGATATCAATAATTATATCGCACGACACACGCTGTAAAAAAATTAATAAAAAAACAGTACCAGAATAGCTGTATTTTATCAATCTGCTTTGGAAAATACGTCATAAAAGAGATCAAAAAGTCATATACATATAAAACTTGGTATCAATACCCAAAACCAGCTATGTCGCACAAAAGATAAGAACGCTATGGATCTTGCAATGTGACGACAGTTTTTGTGGGTTTTTGCTAGGAAGATAGTTTCTATTGCGCCAAAGTGATAATAGTAAAAAAAAACTACACAAATGTGGTATCGCCGTAACCGTAGTGACCCAGAGAATACATGTATTATGTTATTAGTGACCGCCAATACGGATTTTTACGGCGATCACTAATGGTGCAGCAGCGCCGGTAAGGCCCGCAGCCCCCTCCTCTCCGCTACCGGAGGTAGCTGAGGGGTTGGGGCAGAGTGTGGGGTCAGTCCCGGCCAGTCCCCGCACCGACGATCACCGTTATTACCAGTATAACGGCGGCCACCGGTAACGGGCACTGCATGCTTTCATGTCCTCTCACCGTTAATCCACAGTGAGAGGAGATGAATGTCCCCCCCCCCCTGTCCCCCCTGGAATAACCTTAGTGTTCACAGTGATTAATTCCCTAGGGGACAAACACACTTGCCGCATCGGCAGCGAGTTTCTTGCTGCGTATTCGCTGCAAGACTTGCTGAGAATCCCGGCCCTGTGTACTCAATGGCAGACAAACTCGCAGCAGGGATGTACATCCCTGCTGCGAGTTTGTCCAAAGGCCGACCCGTTAACCCCTTGGCCACCAGAGACTATACATCACCTGGTCCCGACTATACGTCACCTGGTCCTTCGCTGATTCCCGCAGCACTCATTGGCTGAACGGGCCGTGAAGACGTCGGGAGCCCCATAGCCGGGATCAGGTGACGTATAGTCTCCGGCGGCCGGAGAGTTAATGGGGCGAGGTGCAGACAAACTCGCAGCAGGGATGTACATCCCTGCTGCGAGTTTGTCTGCCATTGAGTACACATAGCCGGGATCCTCAGCGAGTCTCGCTGCGAATACGCAGCCAGAAACTGGCTGCGGATACAGCAAGTGTGTTTGTACCCTTTAAAAAAAGATGGGGCAATGGGGCAATGATCAGGGACTAGCCGATGTGGTCCTGGTACAAGTGATCAGCGGTATATACTATATACCACTGATCACTTGTTCCAAATGCTGCCGGCACTTTTTGTCCCCTGTCACCAAAAATCATTGGTGACGGGATAAAAAGTCAAGTGCCTCGCATTACCTGTAACCACCCCAGATTACCTGTAACCACCCCAGATTACCTGTAACCACTCCGCATTACCTGTAACCACCCCAATTACCTGTAACCACTCCGCATTACCTGTAACCACCCCAGATTATTCATAACCACTTCAGTTTACCTGTAACCGCTCAGATTACCCGTAACCACCCCAGATAGCCAGTAAACACCCCCAGATTGCCTGTAACCACCCCAGATTGCCACAAACTACCCATAACCACTACAGATTACCCCTAACCACCCCAGATTGCCCATACCCACCCCAGATTGCCCATACGCACCCCAGATTGCCTGTCACTCCTCCCCCAGATTGACCATCACCACCCCAGTTTGCCTGTGACCCCCCCCAAGATTACCCGTCACCACCCCAGATAGCCAGTAAACGCCCCCAGATTGTCCGTTACCACCCCATATAAGCAGTAAACACCCCTAGTCGGTAAACACCCCCAGATTGTCCGTTACCACCCCATATAAGCAGTAAACACCCCTAGCCAGTAAACACCCCCAGATAGCCAGTAAACACCCCTAGATAGCCAGTAAACACCCCCCGATTGCCCGTAACCAACCCAGATAGCCAGTAAACACCCCCAGATAGCCAGTAAACACCCCTAGATAGCCAGTAAACACCCCCCGATTGCCCGTAACCAACCCAGATAGCCAGTAAACACCCCCAGATTGCCCATAAACACCCCAGATTGCCACAGACTGCTTGTACCACCCCAGATTGCCCGTCACCACCCCAGATAGCAAGTAAACACTCCCAGGTTGCCCGTCACCACCCCAGATTACCTGTAATCTCATTTTAAAAATTTTTTTTTAAGCAACTGCGCTATTCTAATAACCGATACTAGCTGCGGTTTTGCACCAGCAAAATGATGCTCCTTTCCTTCTGAGCCCTGCTGTGTGCCCATACAGTAGTTTATGCCCACATATGAGGTACCGTTGTACTCAGGAGAACCTGCTTTACAAATTTTGTGGTGCACTTTCTTTCCTGTTTCTCGTGAAATTGAGAAATTTCAAACTAAACAAACATATTATTGAAAAAATTTATTTTTTTTCATTTTCACTTTCTAATTTTGAATCCTTTCCTCTAATACCTATGGGGTCAAAATGCTCACTGCACCCCAAGATGACTTCTTTGAGGGTTGCCCTTTCCAAAATGGGGTGACTTTTGGGGGACTTCTCTTCTGCGGACATTACAGGGGCTCTGCAAACGCGGCACTCGGAAACTTCTTCAGAAAAATCTGCACTGCAAATGCTAATTGGCGCTCCTTCCGTTCTGAGTCCGGCTGTGTGCCCATACAGTGGTTTATGCCCACATATGGGGTGCCAATGTACTCAGGAGAACCTGCGTTACAGATTTTTGGGTGCGCTTTCTCTCTTTTTCCTTGTGAAGTTGAGAAATTTCCAACTAAACAAACATCTTATTGGAAAAATTCTAGTTTTTCATTTTTACTGTCTAATTTTGCATACTTTCCTCTAATACCTGTGGGGTCAAAATGCTCACCGCACACCAAGATGTATTCTTTGAGGGGTGCACTTTCCAAAATGGGGTGACTTATGGGGTTTTTTCTCTCTGCTGACACTACAGGGGCGCTGCAAACGCACCTGGCGCTCAGAAACTTCTACAGCAAAATCTGCACTGAAAATGCTAATTGGCGCTCCCTTCCTTCTGAGGCTTGCTGTGTGCCCATACAGTGGTTTATGCCCACATATGGGGTACCTTTCTACTCGGAAGAACCTGCGTTACAGATTTTGGGGTGCCTTTTCTCTCCTGTTCCATGTGAAATTGAGAAATTTCAAACTAAACATACATATCATTGGAAAAATTCTAGTTTTTCATTTTTACTGTCTAATTTTGAATACTTTCCTCTAATACCTGTGGGGTCAAAATGCTCACCACACACCAAGACGTATTCTTTGAGGGGTTAACTTTCCAAAATGGGGTCATTTATGGGGGTTTCAAGTATACAAGCCTCCTAAACACACTTAAAAAAAAGAACTGGTCCCTAAAAAAATTAGTTTAGGAAATTTCATGAAAAATTGGTAATTTGCTGATACATTTCTATGCCCCGTAACACCCAAGAAAAGTAAAATATGTTTACGAAATTATGCCAGAATAAAAATGACATATTGGTAATGTGACCTAGTAACTAATTTATGTGATATGACTTTCTTTTTTTAGAAGCAGAGAATTTCAAAGTTTGTAAAGTGCAAATTTTTCATGATATTTTTATGTTTTTCACAAAAAAACACAAAAGATAGTGACCAAATTCTGCCACTAATATAAGTACCATATGTTACAAAAAAACAATCTCTGAATTGCTAGCATATGTTAAAGCATCACTGAGCTATAAGCGCATAAAGTGAGACAGGTCAGATTTTGAAAAATGAGCCTGGTCATTAAGGCTCAAATAGGCTTGGTCCCTAAGGGGTTAACAAAGGAGTCCTAAAAGACCCCAACAGCAGAAAAACTGACTTTGCCCAATTTATTTGGAGTCCAGAGAACCTCTCAAACTTCTGCAAGATTTCCTCTACATGGGGAAGGATAACTCCGGCTGAGCCAAGTACAACAGGATGTCATCCGCATAAAGAGAGATGACATCCCCTGCCCTCCTGGCACCAAAACCCTCAATCAAGGCATGCGATCTAATAGTGTTAGCTAATAGTTCCACCACCAAACAAAAGGGGGGACAGGGGACATCCCTGACGCGTCCCTCTTTCAAGCTCAAACCCTGCCGTGCTCTCCCCGTTGACCAGAACCAATGCTCTAGCTCCCTGGTAAAGGAGCTTAACCATCCATATGAAACCTGCCCCTATCCCAAACCTATCTAGTACCGCCCACAAATATTCCCACTCCACCCTGTCAAAGGCCTTAACAGTGACAGGATGGAGTGGGACCCCCCCCCTCAGACCCAATCTGGATATTACCAAAAAGCCTGTGAATATTATATTTGGCCAGTCTACCTGGAATAAATCCATTCTGATCTGAGTGTACTATATTGGTAATAACCTTCTTTAATCTATTTGCGAGGATCCTGGCGTATAGCTTAATATCAGTTGTTAATAAGGAAATGGGCCTATAAGACTCCACCAGGACCGGGTCTTTCCCTTTCTTGGGAATTAACACTATCAACGCCTCTTTCATGGACTCAGGAAGCTGACCCCTTTCGATTGCAGACTGCAGGGTCCTGAACAAGGGGGAGAGCACGGCATCCCCAAACCTCCTATACAGCTTGAAAGGAAATCCATCCTTGCCTGGAGCCGAGCCACCCCTACAGGACCTAAGGGCTTCTTTCAGTTCAAGAAACTCCAATAAAGGGCATCCAAAACTCCCTCTGCTCCTCTGAAATTCAGGGAAACTCAACCCGGTCCAAAAAGGACCCCAGCTCTGCCTGGGAATAATGGGCCTCTGAAGTGTATAGATTAGCATAAAATGCATAAAATTCCTGGTCAATAATATTTAGACAACTACTCAACCCACCATCCCTAGTTCTGATAACCGAGATAACACCACTCCCCTTCTGGCTATTAATAGTAGACATTAGAAACCTGTTAAGTTGTGCCTCCCTCCCTGTATTTTTTATGATCCAAAAAAGAGAGTCTACTCCTTGCCTTAGCCATTATATACCCCTCATTCGGGGCCTCAATATAGTGTTTCTCTGTCTGTTTAACCTGCTTACACAACCAACCTTCTTCCCTCCTAAACTCCTTCTTAATCCCATTAATATGGTGCATTAAAGTGCCCCTCAAAAAAGCCTTCGCTGAATCCCATACAATTAAATCCGAGCTGTACCCCAATCAAAATCAAATAATTCCTTACACCCCCTATCAGTTGCTCAAAAGACTTTATTAACTCAAACCAATGTGCATTAATATGCCCTTCTGTGCTTCTTATCCCTACCTGACCCTTAAACGTGACTAACACCAGAGAGTGAGCCGATAAACTATGTGCTAAATACTTAATAGAAACAACCCTGTGCATCATCCTATCACAACCCAAAACCAAATCAATCCTAGATAAAGAATTATAAGACCTATTCAGACAGTAGTAAACTCTCTTTTCAGGGTTCCTATTTCTCCATATATCAAACCACCCAAGTTCCTTACAAAATTTGGCTAGCTGGGTAGGGCTCTTTATCCCTGATCTGCAATCAGCCCTAAGCCTATCAAGCGATTCATCAAATACCAGATTAAAGTACCCGATGATCAAAACTGGGCAGACCCCCCATTTCTTACAAAAATCGCACAAAATCTCAAGTACTTGAGTCGAAAAAGGGGGGGGGGGATTATATATAACTGCCAGGACACACTCACTCCCCTCTAAAGACCCATAAAGGAAAAAAAAATGGGCCCTCCGGGTCAGTCTTCACTTCCTTCTCAACCCATTTAATCTTAGCATTAATCAAGACTGAAACACCCCTTGAGTAAGTCGAGTGACATGAATGGTACTGGTGACTCCACCACGAACGGTGTAAACAACCAACCCTCTGATCCAACAAATGAGTCTCCAACAGGCAAATTATACCAGCAGAGCATTTTTTCACCAAGCCACTCTTTTGGCACGGTTCCCCAAACCCCTTAAGTTCCAGACCATAAGCTTAGTATCCATTAACTCCTGCTATCACAAAAATCAAATAAACCCAAGGGGACAAAAACCTGAATACCAAACAGAAGGGAAAAGAAAAGGCCGGAGAAACCCCCAAAACCCACTCCCCCCCCCCCCAAAAAAAAAAACAAAAACAAAAAGCACCCCCAACCATCCCCCCAACCCCTCTATGACCCACAAACAAATGTGAGTCCCTTCACTTGGCGTCACCCACCCACCTGGCACCCAATCAATACCACCACCAACTCCACTTATATCATCATGCTTTAAGACCCTGCAGAATTATCCATTCTACTTCCTCCTCTGACCCTGTAAAAAAATGAGATTTATCCTGATAAATGACACAAAGCTGGAAACAAAAGGGAGTATCTAATCCCGTTAATCTGCAACTGCTTTTTAACCCCCAAAAAACCAACCAACCACTCTCCCTTCCCCCCTCTCTGGCAGCCCTCAAAATGGTCTCCCTATCCCCTAAGCATAATAACTCCAAAATTATTGCCCGTGGTCTACCCACAGGAGGAGGTGCTCTCATTGGGACCAGATGCGCTTGCTCCACACAAAAAAAGTCAAACAACTTCTCCTTTCCAACTTCCTTTTCCAACCATTTCTGGATAAACCCTCCGGTATCTGCACCCTCCACTCCCTCAGAGAAACCAATCAGTCGCAGGTTAGACCTTCTGGCCCTATCTTCCAGATCTGTCATTTTATCATTAGGATTTTGGTTATCAGAAGTCAACTCTTCCAGCTCTTTTCGCATCTTGCCAATCTCATCCTCTGTAGAGGAAATCCTCTCTTCAGCCGCAGTACACCTTTCCCTTACCTTCCCCAGGTCATCCCTTATCAATGTTACATCTGTCCCTATCCCTTTTACCTTACCGGCCAACACTTCCACAGAGGAGGTACATTTGTTTATTGTCTCCAGAATAGTTACAAGAGAAGGACCCATCTCCTCTTCTGCTCTTTGAGCCCCTTCACCCTCCTCTTCTCTCTCAGCTTGCTGGGCCATAACCGGCTTATTAGACCCTCCACTTTTTTTCCCACCTCCTGATAGGGTAAGAAATTTATTCATTTTACCAGGCCCTTTAAGACTTTCTTTAGGGCTAACCACCTCCTTTGTGGCAGGTCCCATACTGCAAACCCGAAACCACCGAGCCCAGCGGAAGAGAAAGAAAACACTTATAAAGAGCTTCTTCCAAATAACCTAATATAGAGGTTCTGTCTACCGCAGAACAAAATATGCTCCCACGAAATCCTCTAGACCCTCTAACAGACAGTGACTACAGTACATACATTTAACCCAAGTCCAGCTGTTGTAATGTCTTTGTTAGTTCAGCAGCAAAGTTATTTCAGAGGTCAGAGAACTGCAACACAAAGTTAGTAGTAGACTTGTCTGGAATGTGCAGTAGCCTGGTGTGAACTGGGCCTGGTTTGTTGTGACACCCCTGATTGCTTTTCATCCAGCAATGCAGGCAGGGCTGGATTAAAGGGAGGGCACCAGGGGCACGTGCCCAGGGGCCTCCACCAGCCTCAACCCAGAAGTGGTGTCTGGAAGCCAGTCCCACACGCAAAAAGCATGTGGAAACCCTACCTGGACACAGCACTGGCCACACTGCATGCTGTCCAGGGAGGGAGGTGTAGGGTTAATCTTGTGTAAGCATCTCCCTTTCCAACAGGCTCAGACTCCCCCCTGGTGGGTCTTTGAATGGATTCTTCCTGTCAAGCTTCCGGGTGCTGGGACCTCAGCAAGGAACATGATCTCTCCAGCAGGGATGTGACATCATGGAGCCTGCTGGAGGATCTGTCACAGCGGCTGACAGGCTGAGGAAGAGAGAAGAGCCAGAAGAGAGAAGACCTGTCATCTGCCCAGATAAGGTGAGTATGAGGTTTTGTTTTGTGTTGGCACATCAGAGCAGGGGTATATACTATCGGGGCATATATCAGAGCAGGGGGTATATACTATAGGGGCATATATCAGAGCAGGGGCCTATATATGATATACAGCCTGTGTGCAGGGTATGTTATATAGCCTGTGTGCAGCTTATGATATATAGCCTGTGTGCGGCATATGACATATAGCCTTTGTGCAGTGAATGATATACAGCCTGTGTGCAGTGTATGGTATATATAGCCTGTATGCAGTGTATGATATATAGCCTGTGTGCAGCCTATGATATATAGCCTGTGTGCGGCATATGACATATAGCCTGTGTGTAATGTATGATATACAGCCTGTGTGCAGTGTATGGTATATAGCCTGTGTGCAGCATATGACATATAGCCTGTGTGTAGCATGACATACAGCCTGTGTTCAGTGTATGGTATATAGCCTGTGTGCAGTGTATAATATACAGCTTGTGTGCAGTGTATGGTGTGCGGCATATGACATATAGCATGTGTGCAGTATATGATATATAGCCTGAGTGCAGTGTATGATATATAGCCTGTGTGCAGTGTATGGTATATAGCCTGTGTGCAGTGTATGGTATATAGCCTGTGTGCAGTGTATGGTATATAGCCTGAGTGCAGTGTATGATATATAGCCTGTGTGCAGTGTATGGTATATAGCCTGTGTGCAGTGTATGGTATATAGCCTGTGTGCAGTGTATGGTATATAGCCTGTGTGCAGTGTATAATATACAGCTTGTGTGCAGTGTATGGTTCATAGACTGTGTGCAGCATATGGTATATAGCCTGTGTGCGGCATATGACATATAGCATGTGTGCAGTATATGATATATAGCCTGAGTGCAGTGTATGATATATAGCCTGAGTGCAGTGTATGGTATATAGCCTGTGTGCAGTGTATGGTATATAGCCTGTGTGCAGTGTATGGTATATAGCCTGAGTGCAGTGTATGATATATAGCCTGTGTGCAGTGTATGGTATATAGCCTGTGTGCAGTGTATGGTATATAGCCTGAGTGCAGTGTATGATATATAGCCTGTGTGCAGTGTATGGTATATAGCCTGTGTGCAGTGTATGATATATAGCCTGTGTGCAGTGTATGATATATATAGCCTGTGTGCAGCATATGACATGTAGCCTGTGTGCAGTGTATGATATACAGCCTGTATGCAGTGTATGGTATATAGCCTGTGTGCAGCATATGACATATAGCTTGTGTGCAGTATATGACATATAGCCTGTGTGCAGTGTATGATATATAGCCTGTGTGCGGCATATGACATACAGACTGTGTGCGGCATATGACATACAGCCTGTGTGCAGTGTATGGTATATAGCCTGTATGCAGTGTATGATATATAGCCTATGTGCAGCATTTGACATATAGCCTGTGTGCAGCATATGATATATAGCCTGTGTGCAGTGTATGGAATATAGCCTGTGTGCAGCATATGACATATAGCCTGTGTGCAGTGTATGATATATAGCCTGTGTGCAGTGTATGATATATAGCCTGTGTGCAGTGTATGGTATATAGCTGTTTGCAGTGTATGATATACAGCCTGGGTGCAGTGTATGATATACAGCCTATGTACAGTGTATGGTGTATATATAGCCTGTGTGCAGCATATGACATGTAGCCTTTGTGCAGCTATATATGCCATGATGCTTAGGGTATATTCACATGTACTATATCCGCTATAGATTATACACAGCCTTTAAGTACTTTCTGGGTGCTCTTTACCGCTTCAGGTAGTTTATATGGTTGGGAACTGCAGATGGGACTTAGACTTGCAAGTCCAGGTTCTGCCTGTGATTGACAAGTGCATATGCTAGCTGTGATGGCTAACACATTGGGCAGGAGAGCACAAAAAGTGCTAAAGTGCTCTGTTCTCGCATTGAATAAAGTGGGAACACACCGCGATGCTCACCCCTCCCCCATCCTGTCTCTAGGGCCTGACATCTTCCTCTGGACTGCAGCCTCTAGGGACCATCATATGCAGAACAGAGGAGGATGCTGAGCCATTCAGCCAGGAGTGAGGATGGGTAGGTGCTAAGTCCCCTACAGTAATCAGCCACCTGAAGAAAATGGGGAGGCCCCCAACAAAATTGTTGCCCAGGGCCTCCACCAACCTTAATCCGGCCCTGAATGCAGGAGTTAACCTGAGCTCTGCTGGATTTTAATTCGTCAGCTGAACCTGGTGCTGGGATCAGGGTTGGTCCAATCAGCTGCTGGACCTAGCCCCTGATCCTGGATAAATAACAGCTAGCTGTTCACTTCTATGCTGGCTATTTCAGTTCATACCTGGATCCCAGCTTCCCTGTGTCTACTCCTGTTATTCCCTTCCTAATTCCCTCTGACTGCTCGACTTGTTTTCCGACCTACCGACTGACCTTTGACTATCCGATTGTATTGCTCATTTTGTACTGCGTTGTCCGTGTGGTTTTGACTTGGCTCGTTTACCCTTCTCTATTGTGTTTGTCTGTCCCGTTTTGTGTGTCACTTATACAGCATAGGGAATGCCTTTGTGGTTGTCCGTGGCCGCCTAGGGCCAACTGAGGGACAGTGGGTGGGTTCAGATTCAGGGCCCGCTGTCGTGTTGTGTCCGTACCGTCTTGCCCTGACAGAATAGCCAGCCTAACTGTAGTTTTGTTCATGGACAACAGAACTGCCATGGCCAATATAGAACCAAATGCAGAGGCTCAATACTATGGTTCAGGAACTAGCAGTAAGGGTCCAGGATCAGGAGACTTCCCCCCAGCACCTCCTGAGCCGCCCGTCTAGCGACCAGACAAATTCACGGGGGACAGGAGAAAATTTTGTGCCTTCTGGGAGGGATGCAGGTAATTTTTTAGGTTAGGTCCCCGCTCCTCTGGAGATGAGACCCAGAAGGTAGGCATAGTCATGTCCCTTCTTCAAGGGCCACCGCAGGAATGGGCCTTCTCCTTACCACCTGACACTCCCGAGTTACTCACAGTGGACCAGTTCTTTTTGGCATTGGGGTTGCTTTACAATGACCCTGACAGCGCAGCCAATGCTGAGCCTCAGCTGACTGGGTTGAGACAGGGCAGATGTCCAGTGGAGGAGTACTGTTCAGAGTTTAGGCAGTGGAGTTGCCTCTCCACTTTGAATGACTCTGCCAACCACTTTCAGTTCCGTGCGGGACTTAGTGATCGGTTAAAGGACATTTTGGTGGCTTATCCCACCCCTGACTCTCTTGAAGAGAGTATAACACTAGCCATCTGAGTTGACCGACATTTGAGGGACAGACAGCGGGAGAGGGGTACCCCAGACCATCCCAGAACCTCACAGTCTCCAGCCTCCTACCCTAAACCTTCCTCTTCTGCCATACCCACACCAGAGGAGCCTATGCAGGTAGACTCCACCGATGCCATGGTCAGACGAGCACACCGCCTGCAGAACAACCTGTGTTTGTATTGTGTGAAAGCAGGGAAGCAAGTTCGGCAATGTCCTTCCAAGCCGGCACCACCGCCGGATAAACTTCAGCACCTGAGAGACTATCGAGAGGGTCTCTCAGGCGCACAGGTAACCTTCACCCAGAAGAATAAATTACTGTTGCCAATCTCTCTTGTGTTGGCGGAGAAAACTGTTTCAGGGTATGCCCAGATTGATTCTGGGTCCTCAGCTTATTTTGTTAATTCTAAGTTCTTTTCAGGTTTAGAAGTATGTCCCTTGCTGCTCAAGTGTCCAGTCAATGTCACTGGAGCAGATTCTGCCCCCTTTGCCCAAGGGGATGTACGGTACATAACTCCCTGCCTGGAAGTTAAGGTGAGGTCCGTCCATATTGAAAATTTATTCATCTCCTTTGGTGGATGTAACAGAGGGAAAAAGGCGTCTAAACCCACCTTATCTAGATGGATATCAGAATGTATAAATCTATGCTACACTCTCAGTGGTCTGGAGCCGCCAAAATTTACAAAAGCCCATTCAGCCTGTTCAGTGTCGACATCTTGGGCTGAAAGAGCGTTGATTCCGTTGGATTAAATATGCCTCTCTGCTTCTTGGTCCACTCCAAGAACTTTCTTTTATCACTACAGAATTGATAGCCTCTCTTCTACAGTCTTTTCTAGGTCTGTAGTATCCACAGCGGTGCACGATGCCCTCCCATAGGGGGTTATACGTGCCATATCCCCGTTATTGTGCCACAAGAGAACATAACATTATGCATGTTAATATGTTTTCCCTTAGTCCCATCAGCGGGACAACTTTCCCTCTCTTATCTTATACTCTAGGGGGTGGAGTTATGTTAAATCTTTATTTTTTGATATGCTATTAAATATTCCTTTTTTGTCCTGCCCAGCTCGCAGGGGCAATCATACCCCCGTTATTGTGCCGCTGATGGGACTAAGGGAAAATATATTAACATGCATAATGTTATGTTCCAGACTCCCTAGGGCTGCATCCAACTTTTTTTGCCACCGGTAATCAAATGGTGAACGATAGGGTTCGAGCATGCTCAAGTTGCGTTTATCTCTATTATTTACCTGTCCCACTCCCACTGCCCCCCTGTGGGCCGCCCACTCTGCGCTATGCTAAGCGGCCGTTTCTGGTGGAAGCAACACATCATCAGATGTCTTAAAAAAACTAATAGCAGCGCAGTGTGGGCGGGCCAAAGAACCTGTGGCGAGGAAGCGGGACAGGTAAGTATACATTACTGACATGACCCCCACAGCCCCAGCAGGATGGCTAAATATGAATGTTTCTCAGGCAACCCCTTTCCTGCCACATCCCATATGTCCTGGGGCAGGTAGGGTGGTTCAGGGAGGGGTTGTGCCGTGACCCCACTCTGAACCTTGTAGCTTCCGGCAGCTATAAGCCACGAGGGAACACTGTTAATAGCCAATGCAGGCCAATTGCTGCACCTGACTAATTATTGTTTAAATGCAGCTGTTAAAACTAACAGCAGCATTTCAATGTCTATAAAATGCCATCACCTGGTGGTCTAGTGGCGGATCGACCAACGGGGGGGTTCCCTTGCGATGCGATTGCAGATGGGCGATTCGTGTTTGTAGTTGAGCAGTCATTTACTATGGGCTTGAGCAGCTCCTCATACGCATGTCGCGTCATCAGCTGCTCAGGTGTGATTGGCTGAGCATAACTGTGCTCAGCCAATCGCGGCTGAGCAGCTGATGACGCGGCAGAGGGCGGCCGGCACTAGGGACGGTCGGAGCGGTTCGGCCGTCCGTTCAAAGATGACATCATTGGCACAAGATGGCGGACGGGGGTCGGCAAGAGGCAGGTATGTATAGAGCACTACACTTCCAGGTCTGGCGTGGGTGGGGGGAAACACGGGGAAGGGGGCGATTCACTAACATAACATACATTACAAAGTTGTATAACTTTGTAATGTGTGTTATTTAGCGAATAATTGTTTAGCGCCGCACTACCCCTTTAATGCAGTACAGTGATCCCTCAACTTACAATGGCCTCAGGATACAATATTTTCAACATACAATGTTCCTTTTTGGACCATCGTAACTTGAGACAAGACTCAACATACAATGCTATAGACAGTCAGGATCTGCGGCACATGTGAATAGGTACATGATTGATCAATAAAGGTGACCATGTTACTGATGAAACCCCAGTATTAGTTAAGTGCATGCAGTGATTGGCTGTCTGGTATCTCCTCTTTACAGTACAGTGTGATACTACATGTTCAGCACTGCTGTGTGTCTAGTATCTCCTCCCTACAGTATAGTGTGATACTACATGTCCTGTACTGCTGTGTGTGTCTTAAAGGCCGGATTAAAGGGAGGGCACCCGGGGCAAGTGACCGGGGCCTCCACCACTGGGGGGCCCCCACCAGCCTAAACCCGGAAGCAGGGTTCCGGGTTAAGTCTGGTGAATCTACAGCAACCCCCAGTGGACCCCAACAGGTGAGGGGTGCGTGGGGGCCATGGGGCTGGTGGTCAGATGGTGGGATTAGTGATGCTCCGGCACCCCGCATCCAGGTCCCTGGCGGAACAGCGTTGGAACGTAGGACAGGTGAGAGGGAGGTTTGTTATTTTCTACTTTGCACAGACCAGGGGCATTTATTTGGGGGTCTCCTATGGGCATCCTGGGGGGAGGGGGGTGTAACTACAATACAATGGGCATCCTTGAGGGGGGGATTTAAAAACTACAGTACTGGGAGCATCCTGGGGGGGGGTTAATAACTACAGTACTAGGGGCATCCTGTAGGGGAGGTTAATAACTACAGTACTAGGGGCATCCTGGGGGAGGGGTTAATAACTACAGTACTAGGGGCATCCTGGGGGAGGGGTTGATAACTACAGTACTAGGGGCAGCCTGGAGGGGGGTTAATAACTACAGTACTAGGGGCATCCTAGGGGGGGTGTTAATAACTACAGTACTAGGGGCATCCTGGAGGGGGGGATTAATAACTACAGTACTAGGGGCATCCTGGAGGGGTGTTAATAACAACAGTACTAGGGGCATCCTGGAGGGGAGGTTAACTACAGTACTAGGGGGAATCCTGGCAGGAGAGGGGTTAACTACTGTACTAGGGACATCCTGACAGTGTGGTGGGATACCCCCCTCGGATGCCCCTAGTATTGTAGTTAACTCCTACAGGGACATCCTGGCAGTGGAGGGGTTAGGTACAATACTAGGGGGCATTCTGGCAGTGGAGGGGTAAACTACAATAGTTATTATTACTACACGAAGGGCACATCAGGAGGCATTATTACTATATGGGGCACAGCCGGAGACATTATTACTATATGGGGTTACAGCCAGGCCTGTATTTAAAGTTCATGCTGCCCTAGGCACTTTGCATGCTGGGGGTGGCAGGGGGAACAGCTGGGGTGACAGGGGGAGGGGGAGAAGCTGGGAAGCAGCTGTGGGGAGGGGGGAGGGAGAAGCTGGGGAGGGGGAAGCTGGGGAACAAGGGGAGCAGCTGGGGTGACAGGGGGAGGGGGAGCAGCTGGGGTGACAGCGGGAGCAGCTGGGGTGACAGGGGGAGGGGGAGAAGCTGGGGAACAGGGGGAGCAGCTGGGGCGACGGGGAGAAGCTGGGGCGATGGAGAATCTGGGAAACAGAGGGAGCAGCTGGGGTGACGGGGCGAAGATGGGGAACAGGGGGAGCAGCTGGGGTGACTGGGAGAAGCTGGGCAACAGGGGGAGCAGCTGGGGTACAGGGGGAGCAGCTGGGGCGACAGGGGGAGGGGGAGCAGCTAGGGGTGGCTGGGGGAGAAGATGGGGCAGCTGGGATGGCAGGGGGAGATCATCGGGGGCAGGGGGAAAAGATGGGAGGGCATCTGGGGTGGCAGGGGGAGAAGATTGGAGGCAGCTGGAATGGCAGGGGAGAAGATGGGGGACAGGGGGGTTAGCTGGGATGGCAGGGGAGAAGATGGGGCAGCTGGGGGAGATGGGGGGCAGCTGAGATGGCAGGGGAGAAGATGGGGGGCAGCTGGGATGGCAGGGGAGATTGGGGGGGCAGGGGGAGAAGTTGGGGGGCAGCTGTGATGGCAGGGGGAGAAGAAGTGGGAAGATGGGGGGCAGCTGGGATGGCAGGGAGGGAAGATAGGGGCAGCTGAGGTGGCAGGGGGAGAAGATGAGGGGGCAGCTGGGGGGGCAGGAGGGGGGAAGATGGGAGGGTGGCAGGGGGAGAATATGGGGGGGCAGGAGGGAGAAGATGAGGGGGGCAGCTGGGGGGGAAGATGGGAGAGTGGCAGGGGGAGAATATGGGGGGGCAGGAGGGAGAAGATGTGGGGGGCAGCTGAGGTGGGGGTAGGGGGATCAGCCGGGGGGTAGGAGGATCAGCCGGGCGACAGGGACGGAGGCAGGCTTGGAAGTTCCCTCCTAATGCAGGGCCGGTGTGAGCTTCCGGCACAGGCAGCCTCTGTATCACACACGCCGGAAGCTCACAGTTGCAGCCCAGCGGCGCCCGAACTCCCCTGCTCGGCAGCGTACATGATGTGATGTCATCGCGCTGCTGCCGAGCAGGAGTTTGGGCAGCGCGGGGCCGCAGCTTTGAGCTTCCGGCGTGTGTGATACAGAGGCTGCCTGTGCCGGAAGCTCACCCCGGCGCTGCATTAGGGGGGAACGTCCAAGCCTGCCTCCGTCCCTGTCACCCGGCTGCCTCCCTGGCCGACCCATCAATCCCCCTGGAAAAGTGCGGAGCCTAAGATGTTTGTCTGGCAGGTTCTGAAGAGATGAATTATATTTGCAAGAAATCATCATGGTGGGCCAGGACAGCTGGAGAGGAAAAGGAAAGTGACACCTCAGATCAAAGAAGACGTCACCTGTGAGTCACTGAATGAAGTTTTTCTTTGTATTTATTCAAACTATGCGGTAGGGGTGCCTAAGGTTGGGCAATACTGCTCTAAGCCATAATACCCACCCAGGTTGCTCTTAAAGGGACATATTTCGCTCTTAAAGGTACCCAAATCGGTCTTAAAGGAACCCAGGTCGCTCTTAAAGGGACATATTTCGCTCTTAAAGGGACCCATTACGCTCTTAAAGGGACATATTTCGCTATTAAAGAGACCCAGGTCGCTCTTAAAGGGACCAAGGTTGCTCTTAAAGGGACCGATTTTTCTCTTAAAGGGACCCAGGTCGCTCTTAAAGGGACCCATTTTGATCTTAAAGGGACCCATTTTGCTCTTAAAGGGACATATTTTTAGCTCTTAAAGGGACCCATTTTGCTCTTAAAGGGACCCAGGTCGCTTTTAAAGGGACCCAGGTGGCTCTTAAAGGGACCCGTACCTTTAAGAGCGGCTTGGATACTGTCCCTTTAAGAGCGGCTTGGGTACCGTCCCTTTAAGAGCGGCTTGGGTACCGTCCCTTTAAGAGCGGCTTGGGTACCGTCTCTTTAAGAGCGGCTTGTGTACCGTCCCTTTAAGAGCGGCTTGTGTACCGTCCCTTTAAGAGCGGCTTGTGTACTGTGCCTTTAAGAGCGGCTTGGGTACCGTCCTTTTAAGAGCAGCTTGGGTACTGTCCTTTTAAGAGCGGCTTGGGTACCGTCCCTTTGAGAGCAGCTTGGGTACCGTCCCTTTAAGAGCGGCTTGGATACCGTCCCTTTAAGAGCTTCTTGGGTACCGTCCCTTTAAGAGCGGCTTGGGTACCGTCCCTTTAAGAGCGGCTTGGGTACCGTCCCTGCTACATGGCTGCCTTAGCTCTGCTATTTTACTGATTGACCTCTGCTACTTATAATGGTAAAGATCATTGCTCGGTTAGTGGACATGTGACTGTGGATGTTGTGATACATTGCCTGACAGGACCTTAGAGTTCCTATTGGCTGCTATATTTCAGCTATTTGCATATGTGCTGTGATTGGCTGTTAGCGGTTAGAGTGTGGCCATTATTTCCAATAGGCCATTATTTTCTATGGGAAATTACGGGTCTTTAAACGTAAATTTCTTAAAAACGACAAATCCGATAGAAACTAAAAATAGCACACCTCACACCGCCGAGGGCTTCGAAACACAGTTTGAATGGAGTCTGTGCGCAAAGCGGTTCGGGCTGTATTTAGCGCAAAAAAAACGTCTGGAAGAAGAAGAAACTGAAGAAGACGGATGACAATATAGTGCTTTTCAATCAGATCAGCGATCATTTACTTAGCCTATTACATGGCTCAATGTTCGTGAAGCAAGGGCTGCACAGATGGATTTTACACTGTGTTTAAGTACTTTTTGGGTGCTCTTTACTGCTTCAGCTAGTGTATATGATTGGGAACTGCAAATGGGACCTAGACTACCAAGTCTGGATTCCGCTTGCGATTCACAACTCGATATGCTAACTGTAGTGGATAAGAGCAGATATCCCTGTAGTGAATAACAGCAGATTCTCACATTGCGTTATTAACACAACTAATGTGAGAAAGCACCCTGATACTCACCCCTCCCCACTCCTGTCTCTAGGCCTGGCATCTTCCTCAAGTGACCATCACATGCACCACAGAGGAGGATGCTGAGCCTTACAGCCAGGAGCGAGGAGAGGTACATGCTAAGTCCCCAACAGTAAGCAGACATCTGTATAGATTGCTGAAGTTTTTTTTTTATTTATTTTTTTGTCGCCCGGGCCTCCACCAACCTTAATCCGGCCCTGCCTACAGTATAGTGTGATACTCAGTGGCGTAGCTATAGGGGTCGCCGGGGTCGCAATGGCGACCGGGCCCCTACGCTAGGGGGGCCCGCACGGCCCCCCTTGCCACTTGTGACAGTGTCACTTTAAGCATCCCGAGAAGCTGCGGCCGCGCAGCTTCTCGGGATGCACTGATCGCTTTGATGTTCCGCCCGCACATTGAGCGGGCGGAACATTAAAGCGATCAGAATACAGGAGAAGGACCTGTCAGCGTCCTCCTCCTGTATTCTCTCCCATAGGCTGCCGGCACTTCATGCCAGCAGCCTATGGGAGGCCGGGCCGTGACCTCTCCGGCAGGCGTGAGGATGTGACGTCATCACGTCTGCCGGAAGTCCCGTCCCTGCGGCTCGCAAGATGGAGCCCGAAGAGGAGGAGGAGAGCATCTGCCTGCACAGCGCGGATTAGGTGAGTAGGATGTTTGTTTTTTTAGGGGCACCTCTGGGGGCATTATTAGTGTATGGGGGCACCTCTGGGGGCATTATTAGTATATGGGGGCACCTCTGAGGGCATTATTAGTTCTTGGGGGCACCTCTGGGGGCATTATTAGTATATGGGGGCACCTCTGAGGGCATTATTAGTTCTTGGGGGCACCTCTGGGGGCATTATTAGTATATGGGGGCACCTCTGGGGGCATTATTAGTATATGGGGGCACCTCTGGGGGCATTATTAGTTCTTGGGGGCACCTCTGGGGGCATTATTATTGTATGGGGGCACCTCTGGGGGCATTATTAGTTCTTGGGGGCACCTCTGGGGGCATTATTAGTGTATGGGGGCACCTCTGGGGGCATTATTAGTTCTTGGGGGCACCTCTGGGGGCACTATTAGCTCATGGGGGCACCTCTGGGGGCATCATTATTGTATGGGGGCACCTCTGGGGGCATTATTAGTATATGGGGGCACCTCTGGGGGCATTATTAGTTCATGGGGGCAACTCTGTGGGCGTTATTAGTTCATGGGGGCACCTCTGGGGGCATTATTAGTATATGGGGGGCACCTCTGGGGGCATTATTAGTATATGGGGGCACCTCTGGGGGCATTATTAGCTCATGGGGGCACCTCTGGGGGCATTATTAGCTCATGGGGCCACCTCTGGGGGCATTATTAGTTCATGGGGTACCTCTGGAGGCATTATTAGTTCATGGGGGCACCTCTGGAGGCATTATTAGTTCATGGGGGCACCTCTGGGGGCATTATTAGTTCATGGGGGCACCTCTGGGGGCATTTTTAGCTCATGGGGGCCACCTCTGGGGGCATTATTAGCTCATGGGGGCACCTCTGGGGGCATTATTAGCTCATGGGGGCACCTCTGGGGGCATTATTAGTTGATGGGGGCACCTCATGGGGGCACCTCTGGGGGCATTATTAGTTGATGGGGGCACCTCTGGGGGCATTATTAGTTCATGGGGGCACCTCTGGGGGCATTATTAGCTCATGAGGGCACCTCTGGGGGCATTATTATTGTATGGGGGCACCTCTGGGGGCATTATTAGCTCATGGGGGCACCTCTGGGGGCATTATTAGCTCATGGTGGCACCTCTGGGGGCATTATTAGCTCATGGGGGCACAGCAGGGAATCCTACATACAGGGGGCATCCCACATTCCTACTCACTTTACTGCACATTACACCAAACAGCGCAGTTACTATGGGAGCCTACAGGAGGGAGGAAGGGAAGGAAGTTGCTAGAAATGTGCGGAGCCTAAATTGTTTGTCTCGCAGGTTCTAAGGGGATGAAACGTATCTGGAAGGAATCATCTTGGAGGACTGGGCCGGATGGAGAGGAAAAGGGAAAGTGACGCCTCAGATCAAAGAAGACATCACTGGTGAGTCACTGTATGACGGTTTTCTTATTTTGTAGAACATCATTTAGTAGGGGTGCCCCGAGGTGGAAAAGGTTGGGAAGCACTGTGCTAATCTGTTCCGCTGCGCCCGCTGGCACATGCTGTCATCTGATTGGGCCTCTTACCTAATCAGATGACAGCAAGTACCAGCGCCCCCTTCTCCAGACATCTGCCTTGGCGGCCCAAGCTGTGTCCTATGGCCGTATCTTTACCGCGTTGAGCTCCAGCTTGTGCTGCATCTACATTATCTGTACTCAGAGATATCACTGTGTTATCTGTGGTGTTACATAGGACTGCAGGGGACATCTACTACATGATCTGTACTCAGAGATATCACTGTGTTATCTGTGGTGTTACATAGGACTGCAGGTGACATCTACTACATTATCTGTACTCAGAGATATCACTGCGTTATCTGTGGTGTTACATAGGACTGCAGATGACTACTACATTATCTGTACTCAGAGGGATATCACTGTTAACTGTGGTGTTACATAGGACTGCAGGTGATATCAGGTGACTTCTCCAGGTTGCAGAAGTTCAAACTTCATCATGCCCTGCTGACAGTTTATAATGGGAGTTGTAGTTTTGCAGCATGTGGCTCTTCAGGTTGCAGCACTACAACCCCCATCGTTTCCAACTGGCAGTTCATGATGAGAGTTGTAGTTTTTCAGCTGTAGAGTCAAAGACTGGAATACAATGATTAGACAATGACACAGTACAGTCCATTAATTATAGGGGGCAGTAGTGCAGTACATGAGGTGGAGGCAGTGACAGGGCATTAGAACATGGTGGCACATTAGAGTAATTGGATATAACGTTAGATAGGACTTTGCCTGATCGGGGGGAGATGGGGGGGCCCCAAGCTAAAATTTTGCACCAGGGCCCATCAGCCTTTAGCTACGCCCCTGGTGATACTACATGTCCTGTAGTGCTGTGTATGTGTAGTATCTCCTCTCTACAGTACAGTGTGATACTACATGTCCTGTACTGCTGTGTGTGCCTAGTATCTCCTCTCTATAGTACAGTGTGATACTACATGTCCTGTACTGCTGTGTGTCGTAGTATCACACTGTACTATAAAGAGGAGATACTAGACACACAGCAGTACAGGGCATGTAGTATCACACTGTACTATAAAGAGGAGATACTAGACACACAGCAGTACAGGGCATGTAGTATCACACTGTACTATAAAGAGGAGATACTAATGTCCTGTACTGCTGTGTGTCTAGTATCTCCTCTTTATAGTACAGTGTGATACTACATGCCCTGTACTGCTGTGTGTCTAGTATCGCCTCTTTATAGTACAGTGTGATACTACATGTCCTGTACTGCTGTGTGTGCCTAGTATCTCCTCTTTATAGTACAGTGTGATACTACATGTCCTGTACTGCTGTGTGTATCTAGTATCTCCTCTTTATAGTACAGTGTGATACTACATGTCCTGTACTGCTGTGTGTGTCTAGTATCTCCTCTCCATAGTACAGTGTGATACTACATGTCCTGTACTGCTCTTTACCTGTGCCAGGATGAGTTGCTCCTTTCGGCACCAATTAAGGGCGACTTCATTTTATTTTTCTGGGACCCCGTGTGATCTGTACAGGACCCTGAAAACGCTCCCATCTTCTACATAGGAAGTAATTTACAGCTTCCAGAAGTTCTTTCTGACTGTTGTATGTAAGGACTTGCTTTATCTATCTATTAGGCCTTATGCACACGTTCAGTATTTTTTTCTGGTCCTGAAACAACCCGTGAGAAGTTGCGGATTGGACATCCGTTTTCCATCCGTATTTCCGTAATTCCATTTTTTTTTACTACTCATTGCTTTTCAATGCACTTCATCCGGATTTTTTTGCGGAAATACGGATGCCAACATGTTACAATCCGTAAACAATCCGTAACCAATTGATTTCAATGAGAGGATCCGCAAAAAAAAAAATGGGTCCGCACCCGGTCATGTCCTTTTTTTTTACGGATTGATTTTCATCCATTTCTGCTACTGATCATGTGAATAGCCCAATAGACTTCAATGTTGTCATGGCCGCGGCGGCGTCCCGTGCTCCGGGCCGCCGCCGCGACCGCCATCCTGCCCAGGCAGCTGCCGGGGTCCTGGTGCAGGGACCCGGCGCTGCGGTCTGTTCGGCCCCGGGGGGCGCCTCACCTCGTCCCGCTCCGCCTTCCATCTGTGCCGGCCGGCGCGCGCGTCCCCGCCTCCTAGGGCGCGCGCGCGCCGGCTGTCTCAGATTTAAAGGGCCAGTCCGCCCTTAATTGGTTAGTTGCACCAATCACTCCCTATAAATCCCAGCATGCCCTGTCCCCTGTGTTGGAGCCTCTACATGCTTCCCATAGCGTTTGGCCCAGCTCCCTGTTGTTCCTGATACCTGTCCGCTACTTGGTCCCTAGTCCTTGTTCCTGATACCTGTCCGCTACCTGGTCCCTAGTCCTTGTTCCTGATTCCTGTCCGCTACCCAGTCCCTACTCCTAGTCCCTGGTTCCTGCTTCCCGTCTCTCTGCTGTTCCTGTGTTCAGCCTGTCACCTGCGGTACGCTTACACGCCATTGTCAGTACCTGCTCCTGTCACGCCTCGCCTGCCGTCACCAGCAACCAAGCCAGGGGTAGCGACCTGGGGGTCGCCTGCCGCAGCAAGTCCATCCCGCCTTGCGGCGGGCTCTGGTGAAAACCAGCGGCCCCTTAGACTCCGCTCCCTGGTGAGGTTTGTGCCATCGCTGGTGCCGGTCCAGTGGATCCACTACTCCGGGCGTTACAGTAGGCTCCAACCATGGATCCCGGCGAGGTGCCTGATCTCCGTGACGTCGCCAGAGTGGTCGCTCAACAGGCTCAACAGATCCAGCAGCAGTCGCAGCAAATCCAGCAATTGACTGCCGCCCTACAGCAGCATACTACAGGCCAGCGCCCACCACCACCTGCAGCCACCTCGGGACTTCGATTGGCCCTCCCGAATAAATATGGAGGCGATCCCAAGCTGTGCAGGGGGTTCCTGACTCAATGCACAATGCATATTGAACTGTTAAGTAGTCAGTTTCCCACCGAGCGCTCTAAAGTGGCCTTTATCATCAGCCTATTGGAGGGTAGAGCTCTGGCCTGGGCCACGCCACTGTGGGACCGTGATGATCCTGTTGCTGCCAATCTCCGGGCCTTCCTGGCCGAGTTTCGCTCCGTCTTTGAGGAACCTGCCCGTGCCACCTCTGCTGAGACTGCTCTTCTCAACCTCTCTCAGGGGAGCTCCTCTGTCGGTGACTACGCCATCCAGTTCCGCACCCTGGCAGCTGAATTGGACTGGAACGAGGCCGCCCTTGTAGCCACCTTCAAGAAGGGCCTATCCAGCCGAGTGAAAGACGTACTCTCCGCCCGCGACCTCCCTTCTTCTCTAAACAATCTTATCTTACTGGCTACCAGAGTCGACAACCGGTTTTCCGAGAGAGAGGAGGAGGTCCGGCAGGAACGACGACTGAGCCTGCCCCGTCGCCATCCTCGGCTGGCACCGGTGTTCCAGAGTCCCGTTGCTCCTATACCCCAGTCGTCTCCAGAGGTCCCAATGCAGGTGGAACGAGCTCGTCTGACGACTGATGAGAGAGCCCGTCGGATGGAGCTGAATCTCTGTCTCTATTGCGGTGGTGCAGATCACTACCGGCAGAGATGTCCCCAGCGTCCTCAGCGTCCGGGAAACGCTCGCACCTAGGTCCGGTGGGAGAGGCCTCCCTAGGTGTGAATGCCACCTCTCCAAGGTTGACTATACCCGTCTCCATCCAGACGCCTTCAGGGCAAGTTTTCCAGACTACTGCCCTCATCGACTCTGGCTCTGCTGGCAGTTTCATCTCTGCTTCTTTGGTCCAAAGATGGCGGCTACCCGTGATCCAGCTAGCCCAACCCCGGTCTATCTCTTCGGTTACGGGGGAGATTCTTACCGAAACTGTGCACTGCCAGACGGCACCCCTAGCCCTCCAGGTGGGCGCCTTACATCAGGAGAGGATCTCCTTCTATGTCTTGTGCCATTCCTCTTCCAACATCCTGCTGGGCCTTCCTTGGCTGCAATTTCATACCCCTAAGCTGGACTGGAGAACTGGGGAGGTTCTCAGCTGGGGCCAGGACTGTCATAACCGGTGTCTGAGATCTCCTCAACCCAAGTGCTCTACGAGGTCACCTGCTGATGTCAAGCCTCTAGCCGGTCTACCGGAGGACTATCAAGATTTCGGTGATGTTTTCTCGGCCAAGGAGGCGGACTCTCTACCACCTCATCGGGCCTATGATTGCCCTATTGACCTTCTTCCCGGGGCATCTCCTCCACGTGGTCGGGTATACCCTCTCTCTGTGCCCGAGACTGAAGCCATGTCCTCCTACATCCGGGAGAACTTACAAAAGGGCTTCATCTGTAAATCCACGTCTCCCGCTGGCGCAGGATTCTTCTTTGTCCAGAAGAAGGACGGTTCCCTTCGCCCATGCATAGACTACCGGGGCTTGAATAAGGTGACTGTTAAAAATCGCTATCCTCTGCCACTTATTCCTGAACTATTCGACCGTCTTCGTGGAGCTAGGATCTTCTCCAAACTGGATCTCAGGGGAGTGTATAACTTGATCCGTATTCGCAAAGGAGACGAATGGAAGACCGCTTTCAACACCAGAGATGGGCACTACGAATACCTGGTCATGCCATTCGGCCTATGCAATGCCCCAGCGGTCTTCCAGGAATTCGTGAACGACATCTTCCGAGACCTCCTCTATGTCTGCGTCATTGTCTATTTGGATGACATTTTGGTCTTCTCCCCAGATCAGCAGACTCATGTGGCACAAGTGCGTCAGGTCCTCCGAAGACTACGGGCCAATCATTTATACGCCAAGCTTGAGAAGTGTGTTTTCCATCAGCGCAGTCTTCCATTTCTTGGCTATATCGTCTCCGACCAGGGTCTACAAATGGATCCGGCCAAGCTCTCAGCTGTCCTCCAATGGCCACGCCCTGTGGGACTTAGAGCTATCCAGCGCTTCCTTGGATTCGCCAACTATTATCGGCAATTCATCCCTCACTTCTCCACCCTGGTCGCACCCATCGTGGCTCTCACTAAAAAGAAGGCGGACCCCAGACGTTGGCCTCCAGAGGCCGAACAAGCCTTCAATAGCCTCAAGTCTGCCTTTGCCTCTGCTCCTGCCCTAGTCCGCCCGGATGTCTCCAGGCCGTTTTCTCTCGAGGTCGATGCTTCTTCTGTGGGCGCAGGAGCCGTTCTCTCGCAAAGGGACTCATCAGGCAAGACCAGAACCTGCGGGTTCTTTTCTAAGACTTTCTCCCCTGCCGAGAGGAACTATACTATTGGGGACCGTGAACTCCTGGCCATTAAGTTGGCACTGGAGGAGTGGCGTCATCTACTAGAGGGGGCTAAACACCCCGTTAACATCTATACGGACCACAAGAACCTCCTCTACCTCCAGTCGGCTCAACGCCTCAATCCCCGGCAGGCCAGGTGGTCTCTCTTCTTCTCTCGGTTCAACTTTACCATCCATTTCCGTCCAGCCGAGAGGAATCTAAAGGCCGATGCATTATCCCGAGCATCCGATGTCATGGGGCAAGAGGAATCTCCTCGTCACATTATACCTCCCGACCGCCTAGTACCAGTAGCTACGTCTGCTCTGCAGAGACTGCCCCCCGGGAAGACTTATGTGCGCCCCGCGCTCCGTAAACGCATCTTGAAGTGGGGGCATTCCTCTTTGGTGGCCGGGCATCCAGGAACTAAAAAAACTGGGCAATTGATCTCCCGTCACTACTGGTGGCCCAATCTCCTCCAGGATGTCAAGGATTTTGTGGCCTCCTGTGCAGTCTGTGCCAGGAATAAGTCTCCTCGTCAAAGACCTGCCGGCCTACTTTTGCCCTTGCCAGTCCCGGACCATCCCTGGCACCACATTGGGATGGATTTCATCACAGACCTACTTCCATCTGCGGGCAATACAGTTATTTGGGTGGTGACGGACCGCTTCTCTAAAATGGCTCACTTCGTGGCTCTTCCTGGCCTACCCTCTGCTCCTCATCTGGCTCAGTTGTTCTTCCGACACATCTTCCGCCTGCATGGACTTCCTCTTCACATTGTGTCCGACCGAGGCTCTCAATTTGTCTCTAAGTTTTGGCGTTCCCTCTGCTCGCAGCTCCAAGTAAAGCTGGACTTCTCATCAGCCTACCATCCCCAGTCTAACGGGCAGGTGGAGAGAGTCAATCAGATCCTGGGTAACTACCTACGGCATTTTGTGTCCAGCCGCCAAGACAACTGGTCCGATCTCCTTCCATGGGCGGAATTCTCCTATAACCATCTGGACTCGAGTTCCACAGGCAAGTCTCCTTTCTATGTGGTCTACGGGCATCATCCTCGTCCTCCTCTGCCTCTCTCTCCATCCTCTGGGGTCCCAGCCGTGGAGGAGCTGTTATCTGACCTACAGTCGATCTGGGAACAAACTCGACAGTCCTTACTCAAAGCCTCTGAACGCATGAAGGACCAGGCGGATAAGAAGAGGAGACCTGCCACGAATTTTCGTCCAGGTGACAAGGTCTGGCTCTCGGCCAAATATGTTCGACTCAAGATTCCCAGCTACAAGTTGGGTCCTCGATTCCTTGGTCCTTTTTCGGTGCTAAAACGCATCAACCCTGTCACCTACAAACTCCGCCTGCCTCCTACTATGCGGATTCCGAACGCCTTCCATGTCTCCCTCTTGAAACCTGTGGTCCTCAACCGGTTCTCCGATCAGTCTCCGTTCTCTGTACCACAAGCCGTCTCAGACGACGTCTACGTTGTTAAAGATATTCTGGCCATGAAAATTGTCAGAGGGAGACGTTTCTTCCTGGTGGACTGGAGAGGATTTGGTCCTGAGGAGAGGTCCTGGGAACCCGAGGCTAACATCCTGGATAAGGATCTCATCAAGGGGTTCCTGCAGGCAAGAAAGAGGGGGAGGCCAAAGGGGGGGGGTACTGTCATGGCCGCGGCGGCGTCCCGTGCTCCGGGCCGCCGCCGCGACCGCCATCCTGCCCAGGCAGCTGCCGGGGTCCTGGTGCAGGGACCCGGCGCTGCGGTCTGTTCGGCCCCGGGGGGCGCCTCACCTCGTCCCGCTCCGCCTTCCATCTGTGCCGGCCGGCGCGCGCGTCCCCGCCTCCTAGGGCGCGCGCGCGCCGGCTGTCTCAGATTTAAAGGGCCAGTCCGCCCTTAATTGGTTAGTTGCACCAATCACTCCCTATAAATCCCAGCATGCCCTGTCCCCTGTGTTGGAGCCTCTACATGCTTCCCATAGCGTTTGGCCCAGCTCCCTGTTGTTCCTGATACCTGTCCGCTACCTGGTCCCTAGTCCTTGTTCCTGATACCTGTCCGCTACCTGGTCCCTAGTCCTTGTTCCTGATTCCTGTCCGCTACCCAGTCCCTACTCCTAGTCCCTGGTTCCTGCTTCCCGTCTCTCTGCTGTTCCTGTGTTCAGCCTGTCACCTGCGGTACGCTTACACGCCATTGTCAGTACCTGCTCCTGTCACGCCTCGCCTGCCGTCACCAGCAACCAAGCCAGGGGTAGCGACCTGGGGGTCGCCTGCCGCAGCAAGTCCATCCCGCCTTGCGGCGGGCTCTGGTGAAAACCAGCGGCCCCTTAGACTCCGCTCCCTGGTGAGGTTTGTGCCATCGCTGGTGCCGGTCCAGTGGATCCACTACTCCGGGCGTTACAAATGTGCACTAACTCGGATCCGTCAATACGGATCCGTAAATTACGGAACGTGTGAATAAAGCCTTAGGGTGAAATTTTGTGGCTTCAGAATCAATTGCCAGTTTTCCATAGAGTTTTGGCCTCAACATACAATACATTAAAGGACAAGTGCCATGAAAAACTTTTTCCCAGTAATTGAAGCACATTACAAAGTTATATAACTGTGTAATGTGCTTCAATCACCTATCTGCCTCCCTTCCCTGTCTTTTCCCCCCTCCACCCCCTACCAGGAAGTGTCCTGACTCACACAGACCTAATTACTGTCGTCACCGTCACCAGGCAGCTCCTTCTTATGAGGATGAGTCATCAGCAGGAGGGCTGCTCTAGGTCCTGTTACAGCAGCCCCCCCTCCCCAGTCCAAGTGATGGCTTGCAGTTGTTCAGCCAATGGGAGCTGAGCAAGCTGAGTCACCTCACAAGGCAGGGGGGGGGGGGGGCTGCTGTAACAGGAGAAGGAGCTGAGAGAAGAGCTTGGTGAAGGTGACGACAGTAATTAGGTCTGTGTGAGTTAGGACACTTCCACAGAGTTATATAACTTTGTAATGTGCTTCAATTACTGGGAAAAAGTTTTTCATGGCACTTGTCCTTTAATATCGTATGTGGAGGGACCACTGTTCATATGTATTGCATTGATCTCTATGACAGATCAGTGCAGTTTCCATAGAAGTCCAAGGGGACTAGAAATTACAGGAAAAAAAAGTTTAAAAAAACATCCCATCCCATAATAAAAGTTTAAATCACCCCACTTTTCCCATTTTATAAATAATTGAGAAAACACATTTGCTATTGCTGCGAGAGGAATCGCATGAACTCTTAAACTATCACATTTCTGATCTCGCATTGTAAGTGCAAAAACCCACCACAATGGAAAAGCGATGATTTTTGGTCACATTAAATTCATAAAAAATGAAAAAGGTTGCATATATGCAAGGAAGCTAACAATAGAAAGTACAGCTCATGGTGCAAAAACTACACCTCACACAGCCCCATAGGCCAAAGGATAAAAGCTTTATTAGGCTAGATTCACACATGTGGTGGTGAAGGAATGCAAGCGATGGGGTTTTTACTATGAGGTAAAGCCCAAGCTGCCCCCCGGCACACACACTGCAATAGCTTCCAGCAGCCAATGTCCCTACAGCCAGTGAGACGCCTGTAATATGTAGGGACTGATAGGGATCACAGGTTACATCACCACAGGACTGACAGCTACTGCAGCGCTGCCCACAGGTCACACCTCATTCATCACTCAGGGTCAGCTGACGCGGACCACGTGACGTCCCTTCCTGCCACACTTGACGTTACGTCTATTGCCGCCTCTCCCGGTGTGCGTCACTTCCGTGACTATCCTCTGGCGATCGCCGGTGGCAGGAGTGTGATCGGGAAGGATCTGCAGGACGAAACATCGCACATATCAGCCCGGGTCACCTGATCACACGTCGCCTCCTGCTCTAGTCGCCCCTTTTCTGCAATCATCATGTCGGAGTTTGACGCTTTCGGCTCTGTCGGTAACGGAGTGTCCGCCGAGGAGGACCCGGCCGCCGCCTTCCTGGCACAGCAGGAGAGTGAGATCGCCGGCATCGAGAATGATGAAGGCTTCAGTATCCTGGACGGCGGGGAAGTGCCCAGCGCTCTGCACGACGGGACGGCAGGTGAGCGGAGGGGGCCCGGCTGCTTACCGGGGGCCTCACACCTAGGGCACGGGGCCCGGTCTGTGTCCTCTGTCCCGGCAGGACACGGGGTGGGAGGGGGGGCTCGTCCTCTGATCGCCATTATGTGCTGGGACGTCAGAGCACTTGGAGGATGCTCAGCCAGTATGGCGGCTCCCTGACTGCGGGGGATGTCCTGGAGGGGCCGGGAGACCTGCACGGCTGTGCCATATACGGGCGGAATCCCGGGGTCACCCTCAGTGGGCATACATCTATAATGTCATTCATTCAGGGAGCCCCATAGTAATGTATGGGAGGATATACCTCCTGGCCGGGCTGTATGGGAGGATATACCTCCTGGCCGGGCTGTATGGGAGGATATCCCTCCCGGCCGGGCTGTATGGGAGGATATCCCTCCCGGCCGGGCTGTATGGGAGGATATCCCTCCCGGCCGGGCTGTATGGGAGGATATCCCTCCCGGCCGGGCTGTATGGGAGGATATCCCTCCCGGCTGGGCTCTGTAAGGGAGGATATACCTCCTGGCCGGGCTGTATGGGAGGATATCCCTCCCGGCTGGGCTCTGTATGGGAGGATATCCCTCCCGGCTGGGCTCTGTATGGGAGGATATCCCTCCCGGCTGGGCTCTGTATGGGAGGATATCCCTCCCGGCTGGGCTCTGTATGGGAGGATATCCCTCCCGGCTGGGCTCTGTATGGGAGGATATCCCTCCCGGCTGGGCTCTGTATGGGAGGATATCCCTCCCGGCTGGGCTCTGTATGGGAGGATATCCCTCCCGGCTGGGCTCTGTATGGGAGGATATCCCTCCCGGCTGGGCTCTGTATGGGAGGATATCCCTCCCGGCTGGGCTCTGTATGGGAGGATATCCCTCCCGGCTGGGCTCTGTATGGGAGGATATCCCTCCCGGCTGGGCTCTGTATGGGAGGATATCCCTCCCGGCTGGGCTCTGTATGGGAGGATATCCCTCCCGGCTGGGCTCTGTATGGGAGGATATCCCTCCCGGCTGGGCTCTGTATGGGAGGATATCCCTCCCGGCTGGGCTCTGTATGGGAGGATATCCCTCCCGGCTGGGCTCTGTATGGGAGGATATCCCTCCCGGCTGGGCTCTGTATGGGAGGATATCCCTCCCGGCTGGGCTCTGTATGGGAGGATATCCCTCCCGGCTGGGCTCTGTATGGGAGGATATCCCTCCCGGCTGGGCTCTGTATGGGAGGATATCCCTCCCGGCTGGGCTCTGTATGGGAGGATATCCCTCCCGGCTGGGCTCTGTATGGGAGGATATCCCTCCCGGCTGGGCTCTGTATGGGAGGATATCCCTCCCGGCTGGGCTCTGTATGGGAGGATATCCCTCCCGGCTGGGCTCTGTATGGGAGGATATCCCTCCCGGCTGGGCTCTGTATGGGAGGATATCCCTCCCGGCTGGGCTCTGTATGGGAGGATATCCCTCCCGGCTGGGCTCTGTATGGGAGGATATCCCTCCCGGCTGGGCTCTGTATGGGAGGATATCCCTCCCGGCTGGGCTCTGTATGGGAGGATATCCCTCCCGGCTGGGCTCTGTATGGGAGGATATTGTTACCTCCCGGCTGGGCTCTGTATGGGAGGATATTATTACCTCCCGGCTGGGCTCTGTATGGGAGGATATTATTACCTCCCGGCTGGGCTCTGTATGGGAGGATATTGTTACCTCCCGGCTGGGCTCTGTATGGGAGGATATTGTTACCTCCCGGCTGGGCTCTGTATGGCAGTATATTGTTACCTCCTGGCTGTGGTGTATGGCAGTATATTGTTACCTCCTGGCTGTGGTGTATGGTGATCTCTTAGTAGACACTGTTAATAATTCAGTGCTCCTCTAGTTTGTGGATTAGCCTGTAAATAACTGTATAGCTGACACCAGCAGATTACTGGCTGTTACTCCGGGTGACATGGTAAGAGGATTTTATGTAGACATTACTGTCGCCATGTGATGACGCTGGTGCGTAGTTTTCCTTGTAGGTTCACATCACTATTTGCCTGTATATCACATAATCATGCAGAGAGGCATCCATAGACTTCAGTGGTTCGGACACAGCTGGTGACTGCATTCAGGCCATTTGCTGAATGTCTACATGTTTAGATTCTGACCGTAAAGAACAGCAAACCAGGTTAAAAATGATATACTCTCTGAAAATGACCTAAAAGTAGTCACTAGCTGATAATGTTCAGACCATTAAAGTCTATGGGGCCCACACCTCTCTGTGTATTGATGTATGCACCTCCCATTATGACAGAATGTCAACATATCCATGCAATAGAGGGCCAACTTATGATGTAACTGTACTCTTACATTTGCTCGATGGAAACTTGTCTGTGTGCAATGACAATACTGTTTAAAGTGACTCTGTATCCACAATGTGACCCCCCCAAACCGCTTGTACCTTCAAGTGACTGTACCACCAGGCCCAGGCTGAAGCACTGGAGGCGGGCCGACCCACCCTTAGTGGGAAGAAACTCCAGCCCCTCCATGACGTGACTCCATTACAATCAATGGAACCCTATCATAGAGGGGCTAGGGTTTCCTCCCACTAAGGGTGGGTCGGCCCGCCTCCAATGCTTCAGCCTGGGCCTGGTGGTACAGTCACTTTCAGATAGCTGCTTTTAATCCAAGATCTGTCCCGGGTCCGTTTGTCAAGTAATGCAGTTATTGTCCCAAAAAGCAACTTTAAACTGTCAGCCCTGTGCCTAATTATGTATGCCTTAGGCTGGCACAACCTCTCTGTCCCTCATCCCCATCCTCCTTATCATTAGGAATGCTCCAGGCAGTTTGTCTCCTATTCCTCACCTGTGTGAATACTGAACATGGGCTGGATCGTTAAGGCACCTGTACAATGTTCAGACAGGAGAAAATGTTCCGGGTGGGGAGGAGGGACGGAGGGGTGGTGCAAAGTTAGGGCACAGATACTATGGGCTGCAAGTTTAAAAGTTGTTTTTTAGGACAATAACTGCATCACCTGCCGAACGGACCCCAGGACAGATCTTGGATTAAAAGCCGCTATCCGAAGGTACAAGTAGTTTGGGGGGAGCAGATTGTGGGTACAGAGTCACTTTAAGGCACCTGATGGTTTGGACACACACCATATTAACAAAGGGCCTTATGGTGAAGGTACAAGAGGAAATTGTGTTAACAATGTTAGTGTGAGATACAACAATAGAGGAAATGTATTAAAACTCAACTGCCCATAAAACATTGGGTAAGTACTTTTATTTTCTAATCCGATGGTTGTGAGATCCTTATGTTAAACCAAAGTGTGAAATGTTCCAGGAGGTTATAGAAAGAGCGCTGTATTCCTATTAAATTCTTTGCACGGTCAGCACTTAATAGTAGAAAGCTGTATAGTATCCAGAGTGTTCATTGAGGCAAGAAGGCATGGCTCACTACTCACTTTCCTGGCTTTCCTGTTTGGTTTTATATTGGAAAGGAAGTGAGCTGGAAAAGTGCTGATGTAAGCGCTCCACATCTCCCCGCTGCTCTCCAACTATTCACTGCCATGATAACCCGCGTAGCTTATCAGGGATAGAGCTGTCCATAGTTTAGGCATTTTTGGACAGCTGATCAGTGAATTACTAGCCATACATTAGTGAACTGGTTATTGTCATAATGAATGACAACTCCACACAGGACAAACAGATTCCCGCAGTCAGTCCCTGATATGGTAGCATGTATGAGTATTCATAAGATAACCGCAGTGGGGTGACCAGTAATGTCGGCTTCCTTTGGACGTTGGTTAAGCCAATGATTGGCCATCTACAGTTCATCCATCACTTTGTGACAGTGAATCTGCTCTTTACTATAATGCTTTTGGTCATATTAATGTTCACGTAAATGATCCAGCGTAAATTTCATCAGCTGTGTAGTGGCCACTCCTGATCCTATGTGCATAGTCAACTTGTAAGTTGTCTATAGAAGTTCTTGATGGCCAGTTCAACTATCAGCCTCCTGGACTTGTGTGTCTGACCTGTCCATTCTGTAGTAAAGATGTCCGTCTGTGAATTACAGGAGACCACATCCAATGTGGAATGCCAGGACATTGAGTTGAAAGGTCACTTCTTAGTGGAATAACCATATCTCCTTTGCATAATAGTTCTTTTCCCTGAATGTCTGTCTTATAAACTATACAAATGGCCACACAATAGTAGAAAATGTGGCTAAGGGCCAACATAAGGGGGGAGATTTATCAAACATGGTGTAAATGAAACTGGCTCAGTTGCCCCTAGCAACCAATCAGATTCCACCTTTCGTTCCTCACAGACTCTTTGGAAAATGAAAGGTGGAATCTGATTGGTTGCTAGGGGCAACTGAGCCAGCTTCACTTTACACCATGTTTGATAAATCTCCCCCTATGTGTGGCATACCCATTATTCAGCCATAGACTAGTAGTTTGGTCTGTATATGTTTTGTTTTCTTGGCACACAAGCTAATTATATTAACCAAACATAGTTATTGTGATTGTTGGCTACTTTGGGTCTATTAAAGCCTATGGCAGTGCTGTGTTGTGCATTGGCGATACTGGTGATGGAGCCCCTAAACATGAAGTAAATAGGGCCTAGGAACATGTTAGTTAAAGGGGTTAACCAGTGCTACAAAAACATGGCCACTTTCTTTCAGAGACATAACGACTCTTGTCTCCAGGTGCGGTTTGCAATTAAGCTCCATTCACTTCAATGGAACTGAGCAGCAAAACCCCGCCCAAGCTGGAGACAAGAGTGGGACTGTCTCTGGAAGAAAGTGGCCATGTTTTTGTAGCGCTGGATAACCCCTTTAAGACGCTATAAATAGTGAAGGACTCCAGTTCTTCCAAAGTTACCAGTTAAGCAGGTTTATTTTTCTCATTTTTTTTTTTTTTTTTTTCTTCACAATAAACCAACAAGAAGGGAAAGCATTCAGAGACCTACATGCAGCGAATGATCACTGTGTCAGCCAGGAAGCCCAGTTCTGAAATGGTGCTGCTTTACAGGAACTGTGTTTTGCTGTGCGGGTTGAAAAGGAGGAAATTCCTGAGGATAAAACAGTTCAAATGGTCATTGTAAAAAGCAGATACAGCAAATAGAACAACTCATGGGATATCAAAGATACAGCACTCAATACCGATGCACAGAGAAAATGTCATTAATGTGAGGTATAAGAACATTGTACAGGGTCACATAATATATTCTAACTTTTATAATTAAAAATTTCTAATTCCAAAAATTAGCACACCAAGGTAAGTTGGGTCATTAAGGATAAAGAGAAATTAGGACCCTATCCCCACCAGCCGGTGGGTAATCTGGTCCCCGATATTATTTCAAAATATACTCTACTGTCTCTGCGCGTTTTACCCGGACTGATGGAATAAATTTGCGCTCCACCATTACACATCAGGGAGGTGTTATGCGTTCCATCATGCGGCTGGGAGCGATACGTCACTTTGGGCGTCACGCTTCATCTTGGGTGGAAAGCACCTGTGCTCCAGTAGTTACATTCAGTATCAGGAACTCCCCAGAAGCATGAAAACAGCGTCCTCTTTAGGAAGTAGAACACACTCTGACCTGTCCGGGGCCAATAGCGGGAATACTAGAACTCAGGATAACCAATTCCAATGCTTGGGCCAGGTTAGTCAACCGGTAAAGAACATCACTAGTCCCACTTTCTCTCCATTTAAAATAAGCAGATTCACCACGACCAGAGTCGCCATCACTGGCACACGAGGGAGGTTGTGAGTCATTCCGTGAGGGATATTTTCTTTTCCCATCTGCATTTCTGCCTATCATACTTATAAGTGTACTCAAAGGGAACCTGTCACCCCGGGCGGAGAGGAGTCAAATGGCCATAGGACTCATCTCCGCTCATTTACCTATTGAGCGCGTAGATGAGCCACAGCTGGACCAGCAGCGGGACATGCAGGAACAGGTATGTATGCAGGGTGGGTTCGGGGGGACAGGTTCCCTTTAAGTGGCTTGTATATACCTTGTAAGTCCAAGACATGTTTATTGATTGATGCAATATTCTGACAAATGCAACAGTGGATGGGAATGCCAGAGCATTGCTGATGACTGTGGTTCCTCATGATGGATATGATTGGCTGCATTTTTATCTATATGTAGACCTACACTGATGCCTTATTGATTTTGAGGATTGTGGTGTTCCATCCTGGCCACTGCTGGCAGTATTTCTATCTATTGACTTTTATCACAGGGATATATCTTTGATACAAGAAACATAGAAATATGAATATTTACCTGGGATCATATGTGTATATCTTTTTATAGCTTGGTACACTGTGGGTATATACCTGTGCGCCCTATGCTCAAAGTGTATATTGGAGATCTGGTATTATGGAATACGTGCTTAAGTGAAGGAGGCACATTGTGACAACCCCCCCCCCCCCGTTTTACTTTATCTGATCATTGTACCTCCAGTCTCTTGACAATCCCGACTAACAGTCCAGGTGCAACGCGTAAAGACAGTCGAATATATTTTGATATAATATCTGGGCCTAGATTACCCACCGGCTGGTGGGGAATAGGGTTCTTATTTCTCTTTATCCTTATTGACCCGAGTATACTTACCCTGGTGTGCCAACTTTTGGAATTAAAAGTTTTTAATACAACTTATAGAATCCCATGGCTTGTCCTAAGCAAACGATCCTTTATACTGGCTGGTTTTCTTACTCATTACTATCTTTTTACCAAATCTGACATATTTGATGTAATATTTCAGCATACGGAGAGGAGGATGAAGGTTAGTACCGACAATGTGTCTATGCTTTGGTTAGGTATTACTTGGCTGGAGAACTCCCAGGAGCCAAGTAGAGAATGCTCATAGACATGACCTGCCTAATTCTAATGTTCTGTTATTACAGGGGGTTTCCAACCTATTTTTAACTGTCTCATAAATAAATATTTGATAGTAAATACAGTTATTTTAAGTCAGCCAACTCCCTCTCCTCTCTGCTACACTCTATTGACTATAACTCCACCCACTATGTTCACATAATGGGGGAGGAAGATAGTTGGCTGAATTCCCTGCTAGAGTATACGTCAGGAACAGGATATTCCTTTACAGGACATACACTAGACCAATATATTTATTAGACAGTTGAGAAAGGGCTTTGTCAGAAAACTCCTTTTAAAGGAGTAGTGCGGCGTTTCAAAAGTATTCACTAAATAACATACATTACAAAGTTATACAACTTTGTAATGTATGATATGTTAGTGAATGGCCCCCTTCCCCGTGTCTCTTCCCCCCCCCCCCCCCCCCACACACACACACACACTAGACCCGGAAGTGTGATAAATTATACTTGCCTGATTTGTGTCGACCCCCGTCCGCCATTTTGGGACAATGATGTAATCTTCGGGAGGCCGGCCGAACCGCTCCATCCGTCCCTCATGCCGGCCCCCCTCTGCCGCGTCATCAGCTGCTCAGCCGAGATTGGCTGAGCACAGTTGAGTTACAGTCATCATTGTCCCAAAATGGCGGACGGGGGTCGACACAAATCAGGCGAGTATAATGTATCACACTTCCTGGTCTAGCGTGGGGGGGGGGGGAGGACACGGGGAAGGGGGCCATTCACTAACCTAACATACATTACAAAGTTGTATAACTTTGTAATGTGTGTTATTTAGTGAATAATTTTGAAACGCTGCGCTACCCCTTTAATGTCTATGTTAATTAGAATTCTCAAAGGCTGGTTTCTCCATTGGTCTAAATGGCTTCACTAACCCTCCCAACCGTGTACTATAGATCTCTAGACTTGGGGTCCTTTTACACAGAAAGATTATCTGACAGATTATCTGCCAAAGATTTGAAGCCAAAGCCAGGAATGGACAATAAACAGAGAACAGGTCATAAAGGAAAGCCTGAGATTTCTCCTCTTTTCAAATCCATTCCTGGCTTTGGCTTCAAATCTTTGGCAGATAATCTGCCAGATAATCTTTCTGTGTAAATGGACCCTTACTTGGCTCTGTAGTGTACCTTTAGGTCCTAGTTATAGTGCTCCTTGTTGAGTGGAAGTTATGTAGTTCTAGAGCACAATGTCCAGTTATTTAGTAATATTTACCACCGGGTTATCCAGCATTAGAGAAAGCACAGCTACTTGCAAAAACAGCATCACCCTTGTCCTCAGGTTGTGTGTGGTATTACAGTTGTGCTCAACTGAGCTACAATAACACACCCAATCTGAGGACAGGAAAGGTGCTGTTTCTAGAAGAGGATGTCTTTTATCTTTTTCTAAGCCTGTATAAACCCCATTAAAAGTGTGTTTAAATAGAGTCCCGTCATTTGGCATACAGTAACATTTAGTAGTATTCCACACAATTTGGTATGGATGTCCTGCCGACAAACCTTGTGTGAAGGTAGCATGAGTTATATGTGTAACATTGATGTCATGTAGAACTGTTTTAGCTAGTATCTATTTTATTCAGATGTGTTTATTTTTTTTTTCTTTTTGTTATACAGATGGTGTTCTGAATGGCGACTTCTACCAGGTAATAGGAAGGATGATTTGATGCCAGCTTACAGCATTCATTTCACATGCCGTATTGATGGATACTGTCATGTCATGCTGCGTGTTTATATACCTGTAATGTAAGCTTGGCACTATTATGCCATAGATGCCTTGGTTAAAGCGACTCTGTACCCACAATCTGACCCCCCCAGATTGTGGCTTAGATTGTGTATGCATTAGGCCGGCACAACCTCTCTGTCCCTCCTCCCCGCCCTCCTCATCATTAGGAATGTTTCAGGCAGATTGTCTTCTATTTGTCAGCTGTGTGAATACTGGACATGGGCTGGATCTTTACGGCACCTGTTCAATGTTCATACAGGAGAAAATGTTCCAGTAGCATTCCTAATGATGAATTTGGGTGGGGAGGAGGGACAGAGGGGTGGTGCAAAGTTAGGGCACAGATACTCTTAAGTACCGTCCGCTGGGCACGGGGCTGCAAGTTTAAAAGTTGTTTTGAAGAGGGGGGGGGGGGTGTCAGATTGTGCTTACAGAGTTGCTTTAAAAGATATCTGTCTGAGTATATACATGTTTATGGTTTATGTGATGCGCTTGCTGGTAGGATTTTCAGGACTTCTCTCTATCTATATTTATTTATTATTGATGAGCTGTTGACCCAACTGCTTGCATTTGTGTATTCTTTGTTCTTGTCATTAATAACACTTCTCTGCCTCGCCAATATTTTTGCACTTAGCAAATGCCTATATATAGTTAGTGTTTCTCACTCATGCCCCTGCATTATTCAGTATTGCTGCTTTCACAGATTCAGGAAAATTCTCTTACTTGTTGCAGTACATGGCATCTTGGTAATACAGAACTTGACTTGTAATAGCCTTTGAGTCGTTTTAAATTTTACCTCTCTATTATCTTCATCCTTAAAGTGTACCTGTCGTTATAACGTACAAAATCTAAATCAACAGTAGATGTGTTATAAAGCTAGTTTGCAATATACGTTCATTTTTGTTTATCATGCTGTAAAACAAAGCTATACTTACCAGAAATCCAGGTCCAGTCTCCTGAAGGCAGATTTTCTGACTTGTGCTGGTTGAAAAAAACAGACTAAACACAGGAATTCCGGCCAGTACAGAGAGTCCCAGCTCAATGTGTCTGTCAGTCACATGACTACCTTCTCTCTTTGAGCGCTCAGATGACCAGGGAAACATAGGACTTCTTGTTTTCTGACTCTTTGAGGAAAAAAAAAAGTCAGAAAACAGGGAGTACTATGTTTTCCATGATAAAAAAAATAATAATTTGAATGTTAATTGCAAACTAGCTTTATATCAAAACTACTTTTGGTTTACATTTTGAAAGTTATAATGACAGTGACACTTTAAAGAGAACCTATGATGACTTTCATGTTGCTTGAATCGCATGTTATTGGGGCAGTCCCTGGTAGGATCCCCCACCACAGCGGCTTTGATTGCTAGGGCTCTGGGCTCTTCCTCCCTCTCTCTGAGTCAAGGCTGTTGGAGTGGGAAGGAGCTGCCCTGATGATGTGTGGTTTGGGCAGCGTGTCAGGGCATATGGATATCCTAGAGGGTGCTGCCCTAGGAGACATCCCTCTTCTATGTTCCAGAATGCAAAGCATGCTTTACATGGATATCCTACTTACTGTTTGCTTAGGAATCTAATGGACCAACAGATAGTTATGCAGCAATTTCCCAAGCCGATCGACTACAAGCAGAGCCAGAGAGCATCCGCAAATGGAGGGAAGAGCAAAGGAGTCGTTTAGAAATGCTTGGTAAGAATTTCTTTTTAGTTTTTTTCCCTCAAGTATCTACAGGAGGATTCAGTGACAGAGGTGCAGGACAGAGCCACTGATGCAGATGCGACTGTAACCTGAGAGCTACAGTTTACACTGTCTCAATAGGAAAGGGCTCTTTGCTGCTAAATTATTTAACGCCAGGACTTGGTTTGGCTTTTAAGCCGTTGGATGCAAACAAGAATGTATTTTTACTGATGACAAATAGAACAAGAAGAAGGCAAGGAATGATAGCATAAAGATTTCATCATCTTTGTCATTATATAGTGATTACTGTTATGTTCCCACAAATGCACAGGATGCGAAGGATAAAGGTCATTTTCTAACCTTACCTTGGTCCTTAGTGGCGTTTTTGGGAAATCTTTACTTTATTCTATATGCAGGTGGTGGTTTGGTGCACTGGCGGTGGGAAAACTGCTCTCATTGCACACATCCTTCCTTATGAATATGGGGGGGGGGTCCTCTGCAGTGATGTGTGATGTGCTCTGGTGCTCATCACTGCAGAGCACCAGATAATTATCATTAGGAGGGGCTGATCGCTGCACTGAGGGCAGGTTTACCGCCCCCGGTGCGCCAAACCACCTTATTTGCATATGAAATAAAGTCAAGATTTCCTAAAACACTGAAGATGAAGGCAGAAAAATAACCTTCATCCTCAGCACCCTGTGCGCTATGGGAACAGAACAGCAGGCTAGAGAAATCTAAGCTTTATTTGCTTAAAACGTTTAATAATTCCCTCCTCCACCCCAGTAAGCCATATCTTACAGATAGTAACATAGTACATAAGGTTAAAAGAAGACCAGAGTCCATCAGGTTCAACCTAGGGAAACCCTACTGTGTCGATCCAGGGAAGGCAAAAAACCCTACGAGGCAGACGACAACCGCCCCACCACAGGGAGAAAACTCCCCCAACGGCAACCAGAATAATCCCTGGACCAACGCCTCACTGGAAATCTAATGCCCATAACTTGTAATATTATATTGTTCAAGTAAAGCATCCAGGCCTCCCTTGAACTTATTTAAATGATGCTACTGAAATCAATACCAACCTCCCTTCCTCCCTTTTATCGTCTTCGAACCATATCGTCTTCGAAGAATGCCCTATCCTGCTGAAGGATACCACTGCTATTAGGGAATATTGTCATAAAGGGGGGCACCTGTTCTGCAGCGACAGAATGAACCTGTCATGATGCATGCTGACCTGATCTTTAAAGGGGTAGTGCGGCGGTAAAGAATTGACAGAATAACACACATTACAAAGTCTTCAGCGTCATCGGCTGCTCAGCCGCGATTGGCTGAGCATAACTGTGCTCAGCCAATCGCGGCTAAGCATCTGATGACGCTGAAGAGGGCGGCCGGCACTCAGGACGCTCGGAGGGATTCGGCCCGGCCGTCCGAAGACGACTTCGCAGACTGAAGATCGGAGACGAGTCGGCACGTGACAGGAATGTATAGCGCACCACACTTCCGGGTACACGGGTGGGGGGGGTGGAACACGGGGAAGGGGGCCATTCACAGACATAACATACATTACAAAGTTGTATAACTTTGTAATGTGTGTTATTCTGTCAATAATTCTTTACCGCTGCACTACCCCTTTAAATTCATTCTGTGGCTTGAAGTTTGGGTATCACTGATACGACCATGCCAGGTTGGTACTTTGCACAAACCCAATTGGTCTTCTAAGTCCCAGAGCCCACGCTTAAGGGCTTGCTTTAAAATTGTCAGCTTTTTCCTTACATACATTGGGCAATGTATATATTCTTTTTATCAAGCAATTTGTTCTGTATATTCAGTATTTTATGCCTTTTACACAGATGCAAATTCTAAAAAACAAGAATCTGAATGGAAAGAGAAAGCTTCGAAAGAACTAGAAGAGTGGTATGCCAGACAAGATGAACTGTTACAGAAAACAAAGGCAAATAATCGGTAATGTTGGCCTTTTTCATCCCTAATCCGAATGTGTAGGTTTATGGATTATGCATACAGTTAATGATTTGTTGAAATACTCTATATAAGTTTATTTTGTTGAGCATGTGAATGCTAAGAAAGTGCTGTAATATTTAGCCTAGAAAGTTTGCAAAAAGTCAGCATAAAATAAGGCTTCTAAATAGTAAGAGTTGTGCACTGAAAATAACCTGAGCACATAGTGTCCTGCCCCTATGGTAACAAGTAATCCACTGCAACCTGCAGGGGCCCCTTACTGATTCACTTCTGCAGCCCCAATACAGAAGACACAAAGCATTACGTAGTTTACATCGACAACAACTGGCATAATACAAGCATTAGTTGGGTCCCCAAGGACTACTGACAACCTCTAGCCAAATTTTTCCAAATTAAACCTTTTTAATTTTTTTTACATTCTGTAAGCACAGATGAATATATAAAAGATATCAGTTGCCTCCTTGTCCCAACAATGTCAGCAGTTTGGAATGTGAATTGCAGCTGACTGAGGGGTTATCCATTGTTAGAAAAAAACATGGCCACTTTCTTCCACAGGCAGCACCACTCTTGTCTACAGTTCAGGTGTGGTTTGCAATTAAGCTATGTTTACTTCAATGGAACAAAGTTGCAAAATCTGCACCCAAACTGGAGACAAGAGCGGCACTGTCTCTGGAAGAAAGTGGCCATGTTTTTATAGTGCTGGATAACCCCTTTAAAGGGGTATCCAGGCTCAGGAAAACATGGCCGCTTTTTCCCAGAAACAGCACCGCTCTTGCCTTGAAGGCCATAGGCTTTTCTGTAAATCTCCACCAAGAAAAAACACATACACAAAAGGTTACAGAACAAAAATGCTATGTAAAATGTTGAAAAGTGTATGTACAGTCATGGCCAAAAGTTTTGAGAATAATACAAATATTAATTTTTACAAAGTCTACTGCTTCAGTTTTTAAAATGGCAAATTGCATATACTCCAGAATGTTATAAAGAGTGATCAGCTTTACAGCAATTACTTGCAAAGTCAATATTTGCCTAGAAAATGAACTTTATCTCCCCAAAACACATTTCAACATCATTGCAGCCCTGCCTTAAAAGGACCAGCTAATGCTGCGTTTACACGAAACGATAATTGGGCCGTTCGTACGATTAACTATGTCGGGGGTGACTATTTTTTTTTCCATAACAATCAGCGTTTAGTTGGTACGATACATCGTACGGAAAATCCGTTTTGCGATCATTTTGCGATCGCTTAAGCCTATCTCACCCATTGTTTTTTTGGGGGGTTTTTGTGAACGACTATTTGAGAACATGTTGTAAGATCAAAATGAACGATTTCTCGTTCGTCGTTTAAACTTTTGCTGCGTTTTCACGTATGATTACCGTTCAAATTCGATCGTTATGGCGCAAATTCGCATGATAATCGTTACGTGTAAATGCAACATTACATTTTTTCAGTGATTGCTCCAATAATACAGGTGTGGGTGTTGATGAGGACAGGGCTGGAGATCAATCTGTCATGATTAAGTAAGAATGACACCACTGGACACTTTAAAAGGAGGCTGGTGCTTGGCATCATTGTTTCTCTTCTGTTAACCATGGTTATCTCTAAAGAAACACGTTTAGTCATCATTGCACTGCACAAAATGGCCTAACATGGAAGAGTATCACAGCTAGAAAGATTGCACCTCAGTCAACAATCTTATCGCATCATCAAGAACTTAAGGGAGAGAGGTTCCATTGTTGCCAAAAAGGCTCCAGGGCGCCCAAGAAAAACCAGCAAGCGCTAGGACCATCTCTTAAAAGTGTTTCAGCTGCGGGATCGGGCTACCAGCAGTGCAGAGCTTGCTCAGGAATGGCAGCAGGCAGGAGTGAGTGCATCTGCACGCACTGTGAGGCGGAGACTCGTGGAGCATGGCTTGGTCTCACGGGCGCAGCAAAGAAGCCACTTTTCTCCAGAAAAAACATCAGGTACAGACTGATATTCTGCAAAAGTTACAGGGAGTGGACTGCTGAGGACTGGGGTAAAGTCATTTTCCCTGATGAATCCCCTTTCCGATTGTTTGGGACATCTGGAAAAGAGCTTATTCGGAGAAGACGAGGTGAGAGCTACCACCAGTCTTGTCTCATGCCAACTGTAAAGCATCCTGAAACCATTCATGTGTGGGGTTGCTTCTCAGCCAATTGAATCGGCTCCCTCACAGTCTTGCCTAAAAACACAGCCATGAACAAAGAATGGTACCAGAATGTCCTCCAAGAGCAACTTCTCCCAACCGTCCAAGAGCAGTTTGGCGATCAACAATGCCTTTTCCAGCATGATGGAGCACCTTGCCATAAAGCAAAGGTGATAACTAAATGGCTCAGGGAACAAAACAGAGATTTTGGGTCCATGGCCTGGAAACTCCCCAGATCTTAATCCCATTGAGAACTTGTGGTCAATTATCACGGGTGGACAAACAATTCTGACAAAATGCAAGCATTGATTGTGCAAGAATGGACTGCTATCAGTCAGGATTTGGTCCAGAAGTTGATTGAGAGCATGCCAGGGAGAATCGCAGAGGTCCTGAAGAAGAAGGGTCAACACTGCAAATATTGACTTGCTGCATGAACTCATTTAACTGTCAATATAAGCTTTTGTTACTCATAACATGATTGCAATTATATTTCTGTATGTGATAAAAACATCTGACAAACACACATAAAAACCAAAGGGCAGCAGATCATGTGAAAGTATATTTGTGTCGTTCTCAAAACTTTTGACCATCACTGTATGTATGTATGTATGCATGCAAAATCCCTTTATATACAGTGTAGGTATACTCCTCTCATGTTCTGTAGACTTTACTGCTAGTTTATTACTTTATTATATACAGTAATATATACAGTAATATACATCTTTTTTTCTAATTGTCAGCTTCATGAGATGTACAGCATAGAAGTGCTCCAGCTTAGTGTTTAGCCGTATGTTTTTAAGGTTACACTCCCAACACCATTCTGTGAGTCATAGCACTGAACTGCTGCCTGTATACTCCCACTGCTATTTGCAGCACCACTGTGGCCAGAATAGAGCTTTTAGTTGACTTGGTAAAATGTATAAAACAGACCCTTTTATGTATGGATAAGACCAGAGGAAAACCTTGCCCTGTTTCCTGTAGTAACCCATTAGAGTTCAGTTTTAACACTATGCTCTATAAATATAATAGTTGCTCTCGAGAGGTTATCAAGACTTAGAAAAACATGTCCGCTTTCTCTGTAAACTGCACCAACCCTATCTTAAGTTTAGGTGTGGTTTTGTAGCTCCGTTCCATAGAAGTGAATGTAGCTGAATTTTAATACCACACACAACCTTAGGACAGGGGTGGTGCTGGGCTTTCTCTAACCCTGGATAACCCCTCTAATCCTGGATAATATCTGCAACCAAGTTGTTCTATCTCATGGCATTTTGGCCACTTTCGTAGTGTGAGTGTAAAATTAAAAATACATAAGTGTTTGCCGTAATAGATGCCATTTCTTTCTCTTTCTATTAATGGTTGCATTGCTTTTTTCCTATTTATCATTGTTAAATTGACTGTCAAAGCTATTTTGTGCTATGGTGTGTTCATGCATGTTTTTCTTAATTCTCGTTTTATTCTTCGTGCCTATTTAACCCTTTTGCTAAGGTTCTCCTCTTTTCAATGCTCTCTCCCTCTTTTCTTCTTTACCTGCTTGCCTTCTTTTGGGACTACTTGCTGTCTGTAGGGTGGCAGATGAAGCTTTCTACAAACAACCCTTCGCTGACGTGATTGGTTATGTGTATGTTGCAAAATTACTAATTCTACTGTTCATGGCTGTTCTTTTTTGTGTTACTGTGTTTGCGCTTTTGTGGAAGGTGAGACAGATAAGTAGTAGGTAATAAGAAAAGGCGTTGAGTATGTGGATAACCGTGAAGTACTGGTGGGCAAATAAGTGATGCTTTTACCGCAAGAAGCAGACTGGAGAAGTGTGGACAATATGAAGAACCTTCAAGGCCACCTAGCTTCTATGTAGATTATACAAAAATCTGGTGAGCAGCCAGAATGTACTGGCCATCCTATAGATCAAAGACTGGGCAAAATCCATGTATCACAGTGACTGAAAATCAGCAGGATTCAGGGAGGTCCTCCTTATCCTGTTGAAACAAATTACTTTTGCGGTTATGGGAAGAAGAGAGGATGGCACATTAAAGTGTAACCTGGCATTTCTCATCTTCCTGGTGCTTTAGGATCGAGTGGTTTGGGGAGTGTCATAAAAAAGGTGCCAATTTATCCTTTCTATAGAGTGCATGTGCCTACTTAAAATATTAGATATCAACACAGTGTCCTCAAGCAGGTTAAGACAACCTCTTCCACCTGTTTCCCCATTGGGAAATCAGTAGTCTGACATTATGGTGACACCCATCTCAGTTTGCCGGTTGGGTGATTTCCACAGAAATAAAATGTTTAGGCAGAATACAGCTGTTGAGCTATGGACATTTCCCGATACTGACCAGGCAGCAAGAGCAGATGTAGCATCATTATGGCTTACACTACTGGTGTGTGTGCACCATTCTTTTCCAACCCATTTTGTGTACCATTTATGTGTAAATGATTGTGGTTTGTCTATACATTTACTTTAAGGTCTGTATGGTGTGTTAGGTTTTCTCACATTACCCTGTAGTGTATGCTATTTAAAAACTAGTGGATACATAGTTTGACAGCCCTTTTTTATGTCATTTAACAGCCAAATATAATAATAGAATGGTATTTTAAAACAATATCCATTATTTGTGGAATAATGGCCATTGTTTTGAAATAAAAGCAGTTAGTGTTCATATAGTCAAAAAAAAAGTTGTGTGGTCATAGCCAAAGGCTGCTCAATGCTCATTGGAACAAAGGGACCGAGGCACTCTGCTGAACACTTTGGGCCACATATAATAAAATTGCGCCTCTGGCGTACTGCCCAGACAGCACAGATTCTTACCTTTTCTGTGGCGTCCACCAGCCGTAAGCACTGCTTGCCTGATCGGCAGGCATGGCAGGGCTGTGTCTGATTTATCATGAGTTACGCCTGCAAATGGGCGTAAACCATGCATAAATCTACCCCTCAGTCTCATACAGATGGACTGTTATGTGCCCATACCTCTGGGTAAAGACGAGCAGTAAGTTGTTTGACAGTTAAAGGGGTTGGTCACTTTATAGTAAAATAGGTCAGTGTACAGTATAAGGCTGGGTTCACACACTGTATACTTCAGGCAGTATTTGGTCCTCAAGTCAGGTCCTCATAGCAACCAAAACCAGGAGTGGATTGAAAACACAGAAAGGCTCTGTTCACACAATGTTGAAATTGAGTGGATGGCCGTCATATAACGGTAAATAACTGCCATTATTTCAATATAACAGCCGTTGTTTTAAAATAACAGCAAAAATTTGCCATTAAATGACGGCCATCCACTCAATTACAACATTATGTGAACATAGCCTTTCTGTTTTTTCAATCCACTCCTGGTTTTGGTTGCTATACAGCCTCACAAATACAGCCTCAAATATACATAGTGTGAACCCAGCCTTAGTAAGTATATTCACTGCACTTACTGACAGCAGCTCCCTGTGTACCTCATAGAGCTAATATCAGGCTCCCCTCCTCCAGGCTGGGCTGCCCTGCTCTGTGGCGCGTCTGTCCACAAGATGGACGAGCATGTGACCATGTGCTGCCCCCAGTGTCCTTCATAGGCATATACAGGCTCAGTGGTGAACACTGGGGGGCGGGGCCGCCTTATGGACAGACTCACCACAGGACAGCACAGCCTGGAGGAGAGGAGTCCAATTTTAGCTCTGAGGTACACAGTAAGTGCAGTTAGTACATTTACTAATACTGTATACTGAACGCTTTTAGTATAAAGTGGCCAACCCCTTTAAGATACAGTTAAAAGCACACCCATCATTTCATGGCAGGATGCGCTGTAAAAATCCTGCCAGTACAATGTCAGCGGCGCTGTCGAAATAATTTGGTCTCCGGCATGCGACTGAACAGACATTGCACTGGCAGGATTTTTATACCTCATCCTGTCACTAGCATGTAATGATGAATAAGCTTCAAAGGGTTTTTTCCAGGGTAAACCCATTGGACAGCTTTTTGACGGCCAATCCTGTGGATATGTGATCAGCAGAGTCATGAAACTTATGAACTTATTGTATCTCTCATGTACATTGTGTAGTGGCTGTGCTGTTTTGTTGCTTCTAGACAGAACAGCTGGTGTTGGCGCATGCGTCTTAACTTTTTCCTAGACGTGGAGAGAGCAGGCACATATCCTGATTATTGCATGCAGGTGAAGCCATTCCTGCATGTGATGTCAAATAGCTGTACTATGTGCCATCCACGTCTTGTTAGTCAATGCCCCTTTAACTACCTGCTAGGGAAGATAAAAACTGTGAATTTACTTTTATTTTATTTTTTTATTATTTTTTCACTTAAAGGGGTAGTGCGGTGCTAAAAAATTATTCACAGAACAACTTTGTAATGTATGTTATGTCTGTGAATCACCCCCTTCCCCGTGTCCCACCACCCCCGCCCGTGTACCCGGAAGTGTGTGGTGCATTATACATTACCTGATCGGTGTCGAGGCCGTCCGCCATCTTGTGCCAAACGTCATCTTCGGACGGACGGCCGAATCCCTGCCGCGCGCCCCCCCCCCCCCTCCGCTGCGTCATCAGCCGCTCAGCCGCGATTGGCTGAGCATAACTGTGCTCAGCCAATCGTGGCTGAGCACAGTTGTGACGCGGCGGAGGAGGGACGGCGGCAGGGATTCGGCCTTCCGTCCGAAGATGACGTTTGGCACAAGATGGCGAACGGCCTCGACACTGATCAGGTAATATATAATGCACCACACTTCCGGGTACACGGGCGGGGGTGGTGGGACACAGGGAAGGGGGCGATTCACAGACATAACATACATTACAAAGTTGTATAACTTTGTAATGTGTGTTATTCTGTGAATAATTTTTTTGCGCCGCACTACCCCTTTAAATGATTTTTAGTGAAGTTGAGCTAAAAGCATGTACGTTCTATGTTTCACCACATTGTGTCAGCTGCTTAGTAAACATTTGCTGGAAGTCTGTTCCTGTGTTGTCTGATATAATAGATATATAAAAGCGACTCTGTACCCACACTCTGACCCCAACCCGTTTGCACCATCAGATAGCTGCTTTTAATCCAAGATCTGTCTTGTTGTCTGTTCGGCAGGGGATGCATTTATTGTCCTAAAAAACAACTCTGAAACTAGCAGGGCTGTGTCAAACTGGGGTGGCCAGGAGCACAGGTGCTGCCTCTCTGTTCCTCCTTCCCATCATTCGGAACGCCCCTGGGCGGGATTTCTCTTCCTTATCTGTTCTGCGGCTTGCTAAAGCACATGTGAAAACTCTAAAGAGGAGGAATCCTGCCCAGGGGCGTTTATAATGATGAGCAGGATGGGGGAGGAGGAGGAACAGAGGCGGTGCAGGCCTAGGGCATAGACACTCTAGGCCACGCCAAGTTGACACGGAGCCGCTAGTTTAAAAATTGTTTTTTAGGACAATAACTGCATCACCTGCCAAACGGAACCCAGGACAGATCGGGGATTAAAAGCAGCTATCCGAAGGTACAAGTAGTTTGGGGGGCAGATTGTAGGTACAGTGTCGCTTTAAATTCAGACTTGTGTACATGTAAAGCAGCTTTTTTTTTTTTTTTTTTTTTTTTTTTTTTATCACAAACCATTGCAATGTAATTGCCTTACTGTCACTGACCACTCCCACCCCCCAACTTGCTCCTGCTTCTTCTCTGTATGCAACCAGACAGCTCATTGGTCAATGCATGGCTGCTGTAGAGAAACGGGTTATGATGCATATCTCTGTATCTTCTCTATGGTAGTACAGTGAGCTCAGGAGAAATGGCAGAGGCACAGTGATGTGCATCATTATATGCTCCACCATAGGCAGCCATGAATGGACAGATGAGCTGTCCGGCTGCCTAGAGAGGCAGGAGGTTAGCGGGGGCTGAGCAACTTGATTAGAGAGAGAATGGGACTGCAGGGAAAACTTCTTGTTACAGTAAGGATCATTGCAATGCTTTATAAAGTAACATGGTACATGTGGGCAATCCCTTTAAGATATATAGTGAAGAATCAGATGATGGCTTATTTAGGGTAGCTTTACACACACCGTGTTGCAGCGGATTTTCTGCTGCTGATCCGCAGCAGGTCTGCAGCTGATTTGATCTAAATAACTGAACACAGCATCAAATCTGCTGCGGATCTGCTGCAGATCCGGTGTGTGTGAAGGCACCCTTAATCTACAGTGTGCATGTAGGGGACAGAGCCCATATATGATATTTGTTCCCTGTATGGGCAGTTTTTGGAAAATATTTCATTCTAACCTGGATTTTTACCAAGGTCTGCATAGAGCATTATTTAATAATCTGAACCCATGACCCTCTGCTGGATCTGTTGTACGACAGATCTCTAACACCCAACGTACCCCATTCAATGAGATTTTCTTGCTATGACAGTTACCCTTTAATTGAGCCATGCTTCTACCAGTTAACTTAGCAGTGTTTTTGTTTTCTTAATATGGATTCAGTAGAATGTATGTTTTATAATTCTTCCTGTAAGTAGGATTGCTATGTGTTTCTAGGTATGCAAGCAATGCCTATTGTCATCCAGTCCCTAGACTCTGCTGCTTTACAGTAATAGAGGCACTCCCTGGCATTGTATGCGAGAGCAATACTGTGCATATAGTATAGCCATTTCCAGGTTTTAGGTGGCTTGTGGATCTTCGCAGTTCGCATGGCCAGAACTGAGTCCGTATAGCCATTTCCAGGTTTTAGGTAGGTTGTGGATCTTCGCAGTTCGCAGTATTTTTTTAGTTTCTTAGTTTTGCTTTGTAAAGACAGTTCTCCCTGTCATGGTTTGTGTATATGCCCCTGCCTTGTCACTGCTCTGCTGTATCTAGTGCACACAGGATATTTTCAGCAACCTACACAATCTCCTTTCAGATAGTTGTGAGCTGTGATCCTGGCTGCACACAATAGAGAAGTCTCCCATGTATTCTTCTGTTCTGTGTGGGTGTTCAGCCGCATCATACACTTTAATTATTGTGCTCTGCAGCAGAAACCTGCACTCTCATGAATAGAATTGAAGACTCTAATTCTCCCATAGTTTCTCCCGCCTGTACACTTTCCTTTCGCCCCTGACTTTGAATACATTAGCATTGCAGCCTTTGTGCATTTTCTAATTGTTGCTGAAGATCAAGTAAATCTGCCGGCATGCCAGCTTGTCTCATAATGCATGCCCTGCTTGTCATCAACATTACGTTCATTTTCATCTTCTATATCTGACTTAAACTTTTTCTTGTTTTTATTTCTTCTCTTCACCTATAAGCACAAACATAAACCATCCTTGCTACAGCCTAGAACAGTTAAGTAAAATCTTCTCACTGCCCCCTTAACCTGTCCGTCCCATGGTTAGTGCTAGTGTCGTAGTGATCTGTCTGCAGTGGTGTATACCCACCGTACGTCCTAATGTGATCACACCTTCCAGTGGAAGCTCATCCTTATTGTAGTTTTTTTTCCCCCCTCTGCTTTTTTACATGTTGCATTTGTTTTATCCTCCCTTACGGTTTGGCTGCTTCTTGAGTAATGTAGATTATGGATGGAGACACTAGCAACCATCAGGCATTTAGATTACTTAGGACATTTATGTAATTCTTTGCCAAGGCTTTCAATATCCTCTTCCCCTTAACTTTGTAACATTACGTTAGACTTATGTCTAGACTGGGCAGCGAATGGTCATCTGCTGAAAGGAGTATAGCTTTTTAGCTTGACGTGTGTGTATATATGCAGAAGGTATAGGTGTAGTAGCTGTATACAATGGCTTAGTGCCACTTACTAGATTTCCAGGCTTTGTATGTTCAGCAGCTGCTTCAGTTGTCTCATTTTGATACGAATGTGCTTATGTGCTTGTGAAATAATGCTTTAACATGGTACTGAGTGACACAGTAACAGCTGGTCCTGACACCAGGGGCAAACATCCATGCAGTTTATAGTGTAGCTGTATTTCTTTAATCTGAACTGGGCCTAATCATCATGATAAAGTATATTGTTCCCTTACCTGGTTTCTACATTTATATACTTGGTGATAAATGTAAACCTCGGACACTCTTATGTTAACATCATGTCTACTTATGTCCTGAAACCATGTTGAATGCATTTTGGTTGATGCCGTTTTGAAGGAATAGGAAACTGTGTGATTGAATTCCCGTAACCCGAGGGGGCATAAATAATTTGTCTCTGATCTCTCTCTAATTTGTGTGTTTGCTGCTTTTCAGGGCTGCAGAGGAAGCGTTTGTAAGTGATGTTGAAGAAACATCCCCAGGAACTGAGTGGGAAAGAGTGGCTCGTCTTTGTGACTTTAACCCCAAGTCTAGCAAGCAAGCAAAAGATGTTTCGCGTATGCGCTCTGTCCTGATATCACTCAAGCAGGCTCCATTGGTTCACTGAGAAGAAAGAATGACAAAACAATATGACACTTCCAATATTTTAATCTCAGAGAAGCTATGTTTGCAAAATTAAAAATTTTACATTTTCCTCCTTTTCTGGACCAAACCTCCTCATGTATTTGATATTTGATCATTGTATGTAATTGCTCCTGTTTCTCCCTTGTACTGAGAAATTGTGTTTGGGAGGAAACTCCACACCTGATCATAGTCTCAGTGTAATGCAGATTGTCATTGGATTTGTGCAGAAATGTATTAGTGATATTAAAGGTCTATATATGGTCAAATAACTATGATTATTTCAGTCTGTGTGCATTATCCATCCACCACTCTCTAGTGTCACAATAAGCATATTTTTCTTATAAAGTCATCAACACTGCAACATCATAAATGAAGTATGTAGTCACATGTGGCAGGCTGTACCAGTAGTGATCTGCATGAGCGACTGATTTTATTATTATTATTATATTTTTTTTTTAAAGGGAAACAAAAAACATATTTGGTATTGCTGCATGCGTGCGAACTATAAAATGATTACATTTCCTACTCAGTAAATCAGTGATTTTCAACCTTTTTTGAGCCGCGGCACACTTTTTATACTTTAAAAATCCCGGGGCACACCACCAACCAAAATGGCACAATGACACTAAAACAGTAGATATTATACATATAGTTAATAATATAGATTCTAAATGTATTTATACTCACTCAGTGTGAAACCTGGGCCTGTTTTCTTCTCCCCCCCCCCCCCCTGTGCTTCTCTCCACCATACTTCTCCCCCCTGTGCTTCTCTCCACCATACTTCTCCCCCCTGCTTCTCTCCACCATACTTCTCCCCCCTACTTCTCTCCTGTGCTTCTCTCCACCATACTTCTCCCCCCTGCTTTTTTCCTGTGCTTCTCTCCCCCATGCTTCTCTCCTGTGCTTCTCTCCACCATATTTCTCTCCTGTGCTTCTCTCCACCATACTTCTCTCCACCCTGCTTCTCCCTGCTGTTTCTCTCCCCCATCCCCAGGTTTCTCTCCCCCATCCCCAGGTTTCTCTCCCCCATTGTTTTCTCCTGTTTCACAGGGGCACCATAGTTTGGTGAACTTTCCCCGCGGCACACCCGACCATGTGTCGCGGCACACTGGTTGAAAATCACTGCAGTAAATGGCATAGGTGCAAAAAATGCTAAATTTCTAAACTGGCGTAACACTTGGTCATATCATATGCCCTAAAAAGTTAGGAATAAAAAGTGATTTAACAAACTGCACATATACATAGAATTGGTACAAAAAAAAAAAACTACTGATTACGGCAGTCACACAGCCTCGCAAACTTAAAAAATTAAAAAATGGAGCCATTATAGGGCTAATTCAAACATTTATGATTTTTTTTTTTAAGTAATAAATAAAAGCTACATAAATGTTTGTGAGTATTGTTGTAATTGTACTAACTTGAACAATATAGATTACCACATAATAAACAATATAAAAAAGCTAAGGTTACATTATTTATTTTTTTTAATTTAAAGAGAATATACCATCAGGTACATCTGACCCAGGGATAGAACAGCGCCGTCACGGGGAAGCCGGAGCTGCGGTCTGTTTTTTGACCGCGTCGGGCCTCCCCTCTATGACCTGGCTTCATTTGAATCAATGGAGCCGCGTCATAGAGGGCCGGGGGATTCCGCCCACCGGGGGCGGGCCTGCCTGCCTCCTGTGCTTCAACCCTGGCCCAGCAACCTTTACACTGCTTTCTGTATTCATTAACAATGCCTTCCATTTACTTTATAACAATGCCCTCCAAATTTACTTTATAATGTAAAGTAAAGAAATACATAAATTTTGCTAATTTGGGGGGATTTTACTTTAACATCATTCATGTTAATAAAATGAACACATGATCTGTATTTTACAGGTTGGCACAATTACAATGATGCCCAATATGTATATATTCCATCATGTTTTACTACTTTTAAATTAAAACACTTCTTGAAAATATTTTTGCCATATTCTGACCCCTATTGGTTTCCATTTGTTGCACCATAATCTGTAGTCTCTAATAATATCATACGGGAACAGGCCAGCCAAAAATAACAGTCGGCTACTAGTTAAAGTGCTCAATGCAGTAAAATCCTAGGTGCATTGCTCCCTGAGAAATATGAATATGCAAAAAAAGAGCCTTTAGAGCCTCATTTAAGAGTCTTGAGCACAGGACTAGCCAGATATCTTTCCGGGAAGGACCCAGCCAAGGGGTGGCTCCTACAGGGAAATCAGTGATCTGTTTCCTGTATGGCTCTACTAGGCAACACCTAGCCAGAATTCTGCTGCACACTAATAAGAGACACCACAAAACAGCTGTCTGGATGGATACCTGGCCTTGGTTTTTTCCTTGTCATTACATTGACTAAGGGTCCTTTTACACAGAAAGATTATCTGACATATTATCTGCCGAAGATTTGAAGCCAAAGCCAGGAATGGACTATAAATAGAGATCAGGTCATAAAGGAAAGCCTGAGATTTCTCTTTCAAATCCATTCCTGGCTTTGGCTTCAAATCTTTGGCAGATAATCTGTCAGATAACCTTTCTGTGTAAATGGACCCTTATTGGGCCACTAATGGTGGTTTTGTTGGTTTTACGGGAGCCACCCCTTGGCTGGGCCCTCCCCCAAGGGATATCTGGCTAGTCCTGTGTTTTGAGACTCTTAAATGAGGCTCCATGGCTTTTTTTTTTTTTTTGCATGTTCATGTTTGCATAGATAGGATCTTTTGATCACTTTTCATCCCATTTTTTGTTAAATATGATGGGACCAAAAATCAGGCTTTCTTAATTTATTTTTTTAATGCCATTCACCACATGCTTTTAATAAATGTAATAGAATGGGCATTTTGGCATATGATTATACAAAATGTTTATTTTACAAGGGGGTGATATATTTATTTAAAAAAAATATATATAGATAGCTTTATTTTTTTTTGAGCAATATAAATATAACACTTAAACACAATATAACTCAAAGTCAATTGTACCTTTATGAAATCACATGTTCAGTTATGAAACAACACTGATGGTGAATTAATTTCTCCTGCTTTTGTGTGAATGGAACAATTAACAGGTAGAAATAATAGGCAAATAGCAGGACAAATCCTATAAAGGAGAGATTTTGCAGGTGGTGACCTCAGACCATTTCTCTGTTCTAATCCTTTCTGGCAGTTTTTTTTTTTTTTTTTACGGTCACTTTGCATTTTGTTTCTGCTCTCACCTCTAGAGGTATCATGAAGCGGTGTTTACAACCCACACAAGTGGCTCAGGTAGTGCAGCTCATCCAGGATGGCACATCAATGCAAGCTATGGCAAGAAGGTTTGCTGTGTCTCAGCATAGTGTCCAGAGCATGGAGCAGATACCAGGAGACATGGAGGGGGCTTTAGGAAGGCAAAAACCCAGCAGCGGGACCGCTACCTCCTCCTTTGTGCAAGGAGGAACAGGAGGAGCACTGCCAGAGCCTTGCAAAATTACCCCCAGCAGGTCACTAATATCTATGTGTCTGCTCAAACTGTCAGAAACTGACTCCATGAGGATAGTATGAGGGCCCAACTTCCACAAGCTGGTGTTGTGTTCACAGCCCAACACTTTACAGGGCGATTGGCAGATTAGATATTGGCACGCTGTGCTTTTACAGATGAAAGCAGGTGCACACTGAGACATGTGACAGAGTCTTGAGACACTGTAGAGAGCAATGTGCTGCCTTCAACATCCTTCAGCTTACCGGTTTGGCAGTGGGTCAGTAATGGTGTGGGGTGGCATTTCTTTAAGGGGTCACATAGCACTCCAAGTGCTCCACAGAGGTAGCCTGACTGCTATTAGGTACCGAGAGAAGATCCTCATGTGGCTGGAGTGTGTCAGCAGTTCCTGCAAGATAAAGGTATTGAAGCTATAGAGCACATTTGGGACATCATGTCTCGTTCCATCCACCAACGTCACGTTGCACCACAGACGGTCCAGAGGTTGGCGATCCGTCACCTCATCAGGCGTTGTAGGGAGGTCATACACAAAACTGAGCTTCATTCTGACTTGTTTTAAGTACATTACAGTAGTGTAGTGAGTTTTTCCACTTTAATTTTGTGTGTGACTCTGAATCCGGGCCTCCACTGGTTAATAAATTTGATTTCCATTGATGATTTTGTTGTCAGCACATTCAAGTTTTTACAGAACAAAAGTATTCAATGAGAATATTTCCTTCATTCAGACATAGGATGTGTTATTTGAGCGTTCCCTTTATTAATTACAAACCACATATGAACTGGAGACAAGAGTCACGTTGTCTCTGGGACAAAAGTGGCCATGTTTTTGTAGCGCTGGAAAATCCTGCTGCTCTGCCCTCTGCTTCCAAAGCGAGTGTGCCAGTTGGAAGCTCCATGAAATGCATTGTAACACACTTACTAGGTACTTATTGCACCAATCTAGTGCAAGAACTAGAATATGGCTGAGAAAGAGCTGGGTTGGTAAAAAGCTATTTTTACCATAGGTTTTGTCAAACAGTACAATATGGTTGGGCAAGTGGGTTTTTAAGAGGATAGAAGGTATACTAAGACATTTAATCTGTGGAGGGAGAAAAGGCTGAATTAAATTGTGAATTTTATATAAGAAAATAGGAAACGGTGGATTGGGATCACCTAGTATGAAACTTTGGGCAGCACAACTCCAGTACTTAATCAAATGGGAAGATTCTAGTTTTTCCAGATGGGTGGTAAAGAATAATAGATATGGATTTTCCAATATATGGGAACAGCTGGAGTCAGGACAATTGATCAATGAGAAGGGAACATTATAGTCAGTTTGGGAGGCAGTAAAATAAATGTTAGATGTAATAAAGTGTACTTCACCGTTTAATAATTATCTGGAGGTAATAAAGGAATGGAAGTTCTGGCAGAGAGGTACCTTACATAATGGAAAAAGGAAGGTTTGTTAGGGGTAGGGATGAGCAAATTTGCACTACTAGCGAAGCGCAGTGCTTCTTTAGGCTCGGCTGTCTGCTTGTAAGCTGGTTGCCGCCATGCTGCTCCGCTCCTGGTGCCTAGAAAAGCTGGATACAGTCCAGGATCCAGTTTTTCCAGGCAGAGCACATAGTTTAAAGGGGAACTCCAGGTAGAGGTTAACAAAAAAAATACACGCAGAAGCGTATAGCATTACTTACCTGTCTATCCCACTTTTGAAACTACCAAAAATCCTTTTGTTTAGGAGGTTTAGTTTTTTGTTCTGTATTGTGTTTCTATACTTCCTGGTTGAGCAGTTCCCAGAATGCAATGCTTTCCCTCAGCTGATCATCACAGTCCCCCATCACAATCAGTAAAATTAGTGATGCACCTGCTTCTGGCCATTCAGAGATGGTGGATCACTCAGGGGATTGGGGGATCCAGCCAAGCCTCCTGTGAGATCACGCCCTGCCCCCTGTCTGCATCATCAGCAAACACACACAATGTGAGACAGAGGCATGGAAGATTTCTCTTCTAAAAGGTGGGAGAGCAGAAGGAGCAGGAGACAATGTGAATTTGCACAGAGGCCAGTTTTCGTCACTTCCTGGATTTCTATCAGTTACCAGTGTGGCAGAACCGCACAGATATGGTAATACATTGAATAGACACATCTATATAACTTTTAATAGAAAACAAGTTTTTCTTATCCGGAGTTCCCCTTTAAAGGCTGCCAGCTGACAAGCCGGTGGCCAAGCCTAGCGAAGCACTGCGCTTCACTAGTAGTGTAAATTTGCTTATCCCTAGTCCCTAATTGAGGAACAACAAAAAACCTGCTGTAATAGCAGGAGAGGGGAAATAGGGAAACAAAAGGAAAATAAGTAGATTTTTCGGAAAAGTATACAAGCTGTGTCTAAGATATACTTTATAAAGAATTGTTAGCATACAAGGTTAAAAATGTTTCAATAGAGAAAAAAAATGTAGGGAATTTGATGTAACGATTAAATACAAATAAGACGGAAAAAATAAATCTTGGTAATTGGGGGGGGGGGGGGTCACATTAAATAAAGCACAGCATATTACGCAAGTTTACATCTGGTATCAACTATATTATACTCCCGGAAAACTGAGTAAATTTGGTGGAGAGGAAAATAATTGATGCTGAGAAGTGGAGGCGAGATTTAGTGATATGTATTATCAGTGCAGTAGAACACAGATCTTGGACAGGATTAAAAAACAGATTGCAAATGGATAATATAGCTGAACCCAGGGGGTGGCTTTTGGGGGACCCAGAAAAAATACAGTATCAAAATGAAAGAAATCTACTATATAAGGCCCCATTCACACATCCGTGTCAGTTTTTACTGTCAGGAAATCCTAATCAGGAGGCCTCAAATGTCATCAGGAAAGTATCAGGATTTCCTGACAGTAATCTGTTTTTACCTTCAGGAAACCATCAGGAAAAACTTCAGGATTTCCTGATGAGGGGGAAAAAAAAAAAAAAAAAAAAAAAAAGTGTTCTCAATATGGTCTAGTATGCCAACACACATCACACGTACCCACACAGTCCCTAGTGTACCTGGATGGCCACAAAAGCTAACTTCACAATGTAAAAACTTATTCAACGTATGCATGAATACTATACATGTGTTTACAATGCTCAGCACTGATAGAGCCCTATTCACCTTTTAAGGCCTAATGTGGCGATATACGTAGCTGCAATGTCTGACATGAAACACTAAAAAAAAAAAAAAAAAAAAAAGTGTTCTCAATATGGTCTAGTATGCCAACACACATCACACGTACCCACACAGTCCCTAGTGTACCTGGATGGCCACAAAAGCTAACTTCACAATGTAAAAACTTATTCAACGTATGCATGAATACTATACATGTGTTTACAATGCTCAGCACTGATAGAGCCCTATTCACCTTTTAAGGCCTAATGTGGCGATATACGTAGCTGCAATGTCTGACATGAAACACTAAAAAAAAAAAAAAAAAAAAAAAAAAAAAACACAAAAAAGTGGCTCATTTTTAAAACTACACTCCTCACGGCATTTATAACAAATTAATAACGTTTACAGAAATGAATGCGCAGCAGATGATATAAAAGTAGAAGCTTCTATTTTCTACAGAACTGACATATTAGTGCCAATATGCTGTGCCCCCAGAGACACACTTAATAAAATGTTAAGCGGGTTCTGATGGGTATAGCATTGCCCTATATGTGGATGCGTACAGCTGTCGTTGCAGAGAGACCAAACACAGGAAGTCTAAGTCCTTTGTGTGCTTACACAAGGAAAGAAACCTGTTCATCATGCAGGTTGTATATCAACTGAGGGCAATTACCTTAGGCTAAATTATATTATCAACTATGTATGCTTACCAGGAGACAATGCTCTTTGTTATGCCAAAATTCAGCCAGTATAATGTCACTGTGTGGTTACAGAGGATTTGGTGCTGTGTGACAGAGCTGACCATACAATGCCCGCACCTCAAAGATTCTTTGATACTGAATGTGGAAGAGTAGCAGCTGTTCACATGCACAGTGAAAATATGCTCTGTGCGTGCTCAGGAACAGCCGTCAATCAATACGAAGCCATGTCTGTGAGTGCTCAAAGGATTGGGACTTCCTGTGTTTGGTCTCATTTCTTTTGAACAAGGAAAAGACCAAAAATCTGCACAGAGGGAGCATAGACCACAGCTTGACAGGGAGACACCTAGTGGCCATATGAATAAAGTTGATTTAAAAAAAAGTATATTGCACAACTGCTTTGAGGGGGTTTGATGTGTGCAGGACCGCTGCAGTGAGAGCAGCCCCGTACACATCAGTGTCCCTGGAGCTGAGGATAATGAGAGATCCGACAGCTGCCTCTCATTAACTCCTTAAATGCTGTGATGCACAGCGATAGCAGCGTTTAAGGTACTCAGTGACACGACAATTGCTTGTAATCGCAGTCCCAAACGTTTGTACTGCAAGCGGGAGTAATCCACTTACCTCTGTCCTGTCAGATCTGCCATCAATGCATAGTCTGCTCTCAGGCAGGCTCTATGCATTGATCGCCGATAACACTAATGCTATGGCATAGCTTAGATCAATATATGCTATCTAATGGTTGCATGTTAAACTGTAAAATACGAGTGTAAAAAAAAAAAAACCCTTATAAACCCACCCCCCCCTAATAAGTGTTAAATATACTTCCTTGGCCATTATAAAAATAAAAATATATAAAAAAAAAAAACATATTACATATCGTAGCATGCAGAATTGTCCGATGTATTAAAATGTAACATTACGTATTCCACTGTGCGGGAACAATAAATGGAAAAAAAACCCACAAGGTTTGATTTTTTCAAATTCTATATCAGAAAAAAATTAAAAGGTGATCAAAACTTTTCTTTTATACCAATAAGATATTAATAAAAACTAGAGATCATGGCGCAAAAAATGACACCACATGACCCAGACATTCAGGCATCAATAGGCTCAGTCTTGAAGGGGTTAAAGATCAAACAATTAAATGGAGAATATAACATCAGCTGGTCACAACAATTCAAACCAAGCAAACAAACTCTTGTGTTTTCTTTATTGTTATTTTGTACTATTAAATGAATATGGTTTATACAATAACATAATAAATATCAAATAATTATCATCTGCGAGTACTGCACAGTATCACAAGAGAAGGTATGTACAGGAATGTACAGGAGATAAAATTTCACAAAACAATCAAAACCCTCAGTCGTACCATCCCAGTCACTATTGTCATGTCTTGGTGGAATGTGCTACATTTGACAATAAATCATGAATTCATTGACAAATATGTAATGACATTTAGATAAAAATCTAGAAAGCAGCTGGAATGTTGGGAAATTAAAAACATTATGGTAAAATTTGGGAATTAAAAACCACAATGCATATTGTACTTATAAAATGGAAACAAAGCAATAGACCCCCCCATACACTTAATACGCCTGGCCCTGGAGATCAGGGTCGGGCTTGATGGAGAAATCACTACATGACCCCTTTTGTTCACGGAGAAAAAGGATGCCAACAGGGCTGTCTGGCTGCTGCTGCCTCTTCCATAGAACACTTGATCCATGCTGAATGTCCCTGTGAATGGGGAGGAAGGGAGAGAACTGTTGGCTGAACAATGGTTTGGCCAAAAGTTAGTGAAGGTGTATGGCCACCTTTAGCAATGTAATGCAGACTATTTTTATGCAACTTTAAAGTGACACTGTCCCCTCCTTTTTGCATTCGGACATCTCTACACAGGTGTAAAGGGTAAATTTAGCAGTTTTCATACCTTATTTTATATCGTACGTCATGGTGCTTGTTCAAGTAAAAAGTCATCTTTTATCAACTGCAGATTGTGTTAAGTGGGCGGGGCCTCGCGGCATTAGTGCCACTTAGCCCCGCCCACAATGTCAGTTGGCCCCACCCTATCGACGGCCATTTGAACAGGCTGGCCGAAAGGTCTAGACTCCACCCCCTTTACGTCGGCCAACCAATGGGTGCCAAGGGGGCGGGATCGACGGTGATGTTGTGAGCGGAGCTAAGTGGTGCTAATGCCGTGAGGCCACGCCCACTTAATACAATCTGCAGTTGATAAAAGGACACTTTTTACTTGAACAAGCACCATGACATATCATATGAAATAAGGTATGAAAAACGCTAAATTTACCCTTTACACCTGTGTAGAGAAGTCAGAATGCTTAAACGGGGTGACAGTGTCACTAAGTCTTGATGAAAATCCTTCTGTGTTGTGTGTACAGACATAAGGGTCCATGTATCACTGCATCCTGAAAAATGGCTGCAAGACCAGATTTGTGTTCTGCTACCAGTTATACTGCCTTCTATCCCCTGCCAAATACAAGTACTTGTCAATATTAAAAACTTTTGACACAGATCAGTAGAACAAGTGGAAAGACTACCACACATTTCTAAACTTCAGTTTGTGAATATTTTCGTTTTTCCATTTGAGATAAAAATTGGTTAACTTCAGTTCCATTTCTTCCAATGAAACACCACAACTCAATTATTTTCATTAGATCTTATGCAACTTTAAACCATTTGCAGCCACTTACAAAATGAGGACCTACTTTAATATTGGTGTCTGGTTTCCTGTGATTAAATGTCTTGGAAGTAAGCCTTCCAAAATATGGAGGGAGTGGGTGTATATCCCGATCACTGCAAGTGAGCATTGGCATCGGGGAGTAAAAGGCTTCAGCTGCCTAAGGTTTACATCAGATTTACAGAAGGCTTGAAAATATAATATACATTTATATATATATATATATATATATATATATATATATATATATCTTTCCCACAATGATACCAATATGGGATATGATCATTTGCAGTCATGTTTCACTCTGTACTTGTGCATGACTATACAACATTCAAGTGTTCAAGCACCTTTCTTATGTGCAATATAGGTTTGGCTTGTAACATTATGATGCTGTAACATTCTATTTCAGTTGTTGGTTTTGACTACTGCACATATTCTAGTAAACTTTGAGATGAAACTTGTAAAAATGTTATCTTATATAAACATACTTGTATATCACAAGAAAATCAGAAACAATGGTCTGCTTTTCTCCCTCCAGAAACAGTACCGCTGTTGTTCTCAGGCTGTGCCTGTTCTGTTAGGTAACTAGGGTGAGATGCAATACCTGATGCAGTCATGGATGAGAGGGTTGCTGAGAAAAAAAGAAAATGATTTTGCCAACACCATACAACCCCTTTAACATGTATATCTGGCAGTTTTAGATTAAAGCAAAACTTCCCAAAGTGCTTTGTGGACTGGAACACAAGCTTTTGTTCAGGCAAAGTTATCTGGTCATCTTTGAATTCTTCTACGTCTAAAGGTTCCTTTCAATGTTCACCGTAATGTGAAGCCAGTGATTGTAATACTTTGTTTTCTTCTTAAAAAGCTTTGGTGGTATACATATAGTATAAGACAATAGGCAAAATAACTACAGAAGAAAGGAGTCTACATAAAAAAGACAATCCAGCTTTGTTTAGGCACAGTATCAGTCCTAACCGTGGCAATGTAATTGTTCCACACAGTCAATTTCCAGTCTAGAAGGTCCTACGTGTGGTGTAGTCCAGCACCATACTTGCTGCTCCCAGGAGTGCAGGGTCAGATAAGTTTGACACAACCACATTGACATCCTGGACTGAAGCCAAGCCTCTCTGGCGTATCACTTCTTTCACTGCATTTACATACTGGTTTGCCAGAACACCAGAGAGTATCACCAACGATGGGTTGATGGTGTGCAAGATGTTCACAATCCCAAGGCCAAGAGCTGTTCCAGCTGTTGAAAAGAAATGTACCAGAGTAGCGTCATAATATAGACATGTACATTCAAAAAGTGTTTGCCTGATAAACACTGCTGTTTCATACAGAGGCTTGCCCAGCCATCAGCTGATCAGGAGTAAACTAGCTATCATGCTTTAAAAACTTCAAATCCAGGTCCAGTCTCCTGAGGGTGCGTTCACACCTACAGGATTCGCAGCAAATCTGCAGCAGATTTGATGGTGCAGATTTGATGCTGTGTTCAGTTATTTAAATCAAATCTGCTGTGGATCTGCTGCGGATCCGCAACAGAAAATCAGCTGCGGATCCGGTAAGTGTGAACGTACTCTGAAGGCAGCTTTTTAGTCTTGTGCTGGTTGAAAACAAGAGACTAAACGCTGCCTTCAGCTGCAGCACATCCTGACTCACACCCAGAAGCTGCAGAAAATCCTCACTTCCTGGTCCACTCTCTCTTGGCTTCTCTGTGTGACTTTGGTCTTCAGAAAGGAGGGGGAGGATAATCTCTGTCTCTTCTGTTGCCAGGCAAGCTGTAACACCTCATCTGTATCCCCACCCACCACTGACATCACATCAATCAGTGAGCACCTGGCCAAGGAGGCATCAGAACAGTGACAGCCTCCTGAGCAGTATAAGGGAAAGGAAACACTTTTTTCCTCTCTCTCTTTCTAATCTATGTAGATGGATGGATGGAGCTAGATATTTTGTTCACAGTGTGAGGCCACGTTCACACAACATATCTGTTAGTAAAACAAGGACCGTTGTTGCAGCTTGCAACAATGGCAGGTTTTAACTAACAATACTCGATGGCATTGAAGTAGGTAGAACACCGGCCGTGGTGTATACACACTGTATACATTACGGCCAGTGCTCTGTGGCTGCACAAAATAACTGACAGGTCTATTTTGTGTGGCCGCAATTCATTGAACAGCGGCCGTACAGAACACAGCTAACGGCCGTACTTTACATTGTGCTCTATGGCTAATTGGAGTGCGGCACACCAGAATGTGCCTGCATTCCAATAAAAAAGTGATGTTTACCCGGCTCATACTGCAGCATCGGCTCGGTGAACAGCTGAGACATTGGCCATTGTTTGACACATCAAATACCAGCCGTGTCAAACCACGGACGATGTTCATACAGCATGTAAACATCGCCTACAGCAAAGCAGATTAAGCCAGCGATGGGCAGATACTACAAGATCAGGTGGATACTTGGCAGATGGCACTGAGGTGCAATGCATGCTGGGAAATGTAGTTTCCCGGCCTGTGCCATCCTGGATATAGCCGGCTTTGAGAAAAATTTGTAACTCAGGAAAGACGGCAGTTAGAAAAAAAGAAGGCAGCTCAAAATAATCAGGGGGACTCTGGGGTAAGGCCAGCTAGGTTTGGAAGCATTTGATTTTTTTAGCTCTTGGGTGGAATACCCCTTTAAGTTAGTACTTATCTGTGTATATATAGCTTAGATTATTTTTTTTGGTGTCTGATGAGGCTGTATGAGGGCTTGTTTTTTGGGGTACATATAATGGGCTCACCATTTTGGGGTACATATAAAACTTATTTCTATCCTTTTAGTGCAGTGAAAGATACAAGCATTTGTATAATAGTCAATACCTGTCTTCAAAATATTGCTGGCTTTGGAGTTTCCGAGTTTTGCTGCTTGGATAAGATGAATAGCTGTAACACACTCATCATTCTTCAATGTCATATTTTCTACTAACAGCTGATCCTCTGGATAAGAGAAAATATCAGTTAAAAACATAATAACCTGTTTATTCTTAATCGAACATTAATCATGGCAAATCAAGAGGCAAATTTATCCTGCAACAATACAAGCTGACTAAACCGCTATTAGTATAGCAGCTAATGGAGGCTAGATGCATTGTAGCAAATAACTATGGTAGAAAGTCAGGTCTCACTGCCACCTAGTGAAAAAACATGCAATCTGCAGGAAGTCAGTCACAGTAACTCACCGTCATGCAATTTCTTTGCTTCTCTTTGCAAGGCGATTCCTGATGCATATGCCTCTATGCAACCATGGCTCCCACACATGCACTCTGGTCCATCAAAAGACACCATGATATGTCCCAGTTCACCAGCACAGAAAGAGCTGCCATGTACAAGTTCACTGTGATGGATCACTCCTCCTCCAATACCTAAAACATTGTAAATACGCTGACATTAGTCATGAGTGTAGACCATTAGCCAACCCTGCTACAGGCACCGGAGTACAAAGCCAAGCATAAAAGAAAGCTAACAAGTATACCTACCTCTAGGAGGGTATTACTTCTGATCATAATATTTAGCCTACTCTACCCCAAACTTCTTGCAGAATAGATATACAAATTATTAAATGGGATGAAGTGATTTTTGTACAAAATCCTGATATCTCTTTAAAGACTTGTTATGTTCCGCCACCCCCTGCTCAATACAAGCTGCAGGGGAGGTAAGGAGCAGTAAAAAGATGCACAGTAAGGTACATTCAATATGTGGGGATAGAGGGTATGTGGGCAAACTACAGAGGGGGAGGAAGCTATAAAGAATGGGTGACCAAACTACAGGGGAACTTACAGTATAGGAACAGTGGGACATTCAGTATGGCAGCTAACTACCGTATAGAGTGTGGTTACAGTGTAAGGCATGTTTCTCTGAAAATAAGACCTACCCTGAAAATAAGCCCTAGCCCTTTATAAGCCTCAGTTTTAGCTTTGGAGTAACAAGGAAGAAGTAGCCATCTGAATGGCGACCACTTGGAACTAGTCAAGTGCCCTGGGCTGTAATCACTCCTACTCAAGTGTGATTGACAGCTCAGGTGCCCAGGCTGGCAATTACTCCTCAGTAGGCTTGATAAAAGTGTGAATGTGTATAATTACAGTCCAGTCTGTGACTAGTCCCACATGCTCCTCACTGGAATTGCCACCTGCAGCCTATTTACATGCAGCACAGAAGTTGTCTTGTTCCCCACATTTATACATAGGACATCCACAAATAGTAGCAAATGTTATATACAGTGGTGCCTTGGATTATGAGCATAATTCGTTCCGGGACCGCACTTGTAATCCAAATCACTCTTAAACCAAAGCAAATTCTCCCATAAGAAATCATAGAAATGCAGACAATTTGTTCCACACCCCAAAAATAATAATTTATTATTCTCAACAACATGTAAAACTAATGAAACAAACATTCAGAAACTGCAGAATATGTGAAATTATAGGTTACTGTTTAGTAATGGGGAGGATGGGAGACACAAGGACTGACAGAGACTGCAGGGAGCATGAAGGAACGGGCAGGGTAGATGTGGGCACATACATGCAGCGCTCTCTGTCCGGGGAGAGAGGGGTTACAGCTACAGTCCTGTCCCCTGATGCGAGCCTCAGCCTGAAGTGGATCTGCTATGATTTGGAAGGTGAGGGAAACTTCCTGGGTCAGAGTACAGGGTTGTAGACCACTCTGTGCAGACCATGCCCCTCCTCCACTCGTGCTCCCACTCAGTACATACATACACATTATAATAAATATATACACACACACACACACATACATATACACACACACGTGATATACATTGGTGGAGCAACTGATTTACTTCCTGCTCTTCAAATAGTTGTCACAATGTGCTTATTCCAAAGTCCACATTGTTATCTTTATATTTGCATACAGGATATAAAAAGTGGTTAACAGCAGGTCATTGTAATATGCTATGTTACATACTATTCTGCTGCTATATGCTAAGAACAGCACGACTGCTAAACAAAATAGTTAAATAGCATGTTGAAACCTCAGAAAGACTACAAGCGGAAGACAAGTTAACTACAAGTTACATCACAGGACTATTCCGTTATATTTCTCAGTCCCTATCATGCGTACCTGTCCCAGTAATAACCGTGACAAAGTTCTCTACTCCTTTGCCTTGGCCAAACTTTCTCTCAGCTAGCGCAGCACAATTTCCATCATTATCAACCCATACTGGTAGATGAAGTGTATCTGACAGAGGAGTTCGTAGGTCAACTGAGCTCCACTCCTGAATCAACTTTGTAGAATGGAGCACTAAGCCTTCATGTGGGTTTACTCGTCCACCGGTGGAGATACCTAGATTTTATGAAGTGGTAGTTAATACAGTATAAAGTATATAATATTTGTATAAGCGGTTATTTAATTATTATGCAGGTTATTCATTTTATAATATACACAAGATAAATATGATACTTTTTGGTATGGTACTTTTTTATTTTACCATGAAATATTAACATTAGTTCAACACCCAATTTTACAGTTATCTTCCCCAAGGGACTGACCCGAGGGGCCCCCACATTCAAACAAAAACCTATTCCTCCTTTTTCCCTAAACATTCTCCAGACTAAGCTATATTAGTCCATGACACAATTCATTTCTACTCTAATCGATATTAACCTCTTCTCCACCCGAAATAACATACTAGAATCTAATGCCACCATGCAGTTAGAAATAAGAGGGGAGCGATTGTAACACCTGGGATTCTGTAGTGTGATACAGGGCATTTACATAATTACTCTCACCGTTATTCTTCATCTTGAGTAACACCATTCAAAATGGGGTTGGTTCATGCCCCCTTAGTCCCCCCCCCTATCAAAGGAAGGTCCCTCATGGCTGAGCCTCTCCTTTCCTCTTATTCTATCAAGGAATCACTATACCTCATATCATTCAGGTCATTGGGGCTCCCCTAGGGATCCCCCTTTGAGGCACAGAGACCAATTATAGTAATCTCATCTGCTCCAACGGGTTTCGACCTTTATTTCTTAATACCCCGAGAAAACTTTGTAGTACACCTTGTTTTCTTTCCAGGATTATTTTCTTTAACCTCTGTCTCACACTCCCCCTCTCTTAATTGTGCATACTGGGTTTTCCCAATTCCTTGCTCCTCTTTAATAGGGCCATGGAATTGGATTCCAAAAGAACCACTTTATTTCAATGCATTAATTATTGCGTTCACTTGAATTACCCCCCCATATTACAAATTTCATAACTCCAAAAACCTTTCATAGTTAGTGTCTCTATGCACTATCCTATTCCAACCATTTAACTTCATATTCAGTTACTCTATATTTTGCCCTTTTTCTAGCCAGTATCTAATCAGTCTGGGACACTTCCACGTTTAATGAATTAATTCCTCCTTGACCCCTATTACACTCATCTGTATTATGTACCCTTATCTTAAAAAAGGATCTGTCAGCACCCAGGCCCTACTGGAGGTGCTGACAGTGCGGGGTAGTAACTTTTGGTAACTTGTCAATGGAGTGGATTATGCACATAATGAAACGTCAATGAGGATGTCAGCATTGTGCAGTAACCTGGTCTGAATTGGGTCTGTTTTGCTTTTGTGTGACACACCCGATGGCTTCTCAGCTTCCTGGCTATGCAGGAGTTAAGCTGAGAAGCTGTGGGACTTGATTACACAGCTGGGTTGTCTGTCTGATTGATGGGTTTCTCTGCCTATCTGCAGCCTGGAGGATCAGAGCGCCGGTCCAATGAGGATCCGGACCGGGCTTTTGCTCAGCATAAAACAAAGCTGAGGTAGAGTTCCAGCGCTGGCGATTTAGGTTAACTCCTGGCTCCAGCTTCCCTGTCTATTCCTGCGAACCCCTTTCCTTTGACTCGACTTGTTATCTGACCTTCCGCCTGACTTTTTGACGATCCCTTTGCCTGCTGATTTTGTACTGCGTTGCCTGTGTGGATTTGACCCGGCTTGTTTACCATTCTTTTATGTTTGTTCATCCGTCTCGTTCTGTGTGCACTTCATCAGCGTAGGGAACATCCACGTGGTTGTCCACGGTCGCCTAGGGCTGATCGAGGCAAGCAGGCAGGGACAGTCAGACCTAGGGCCCACTGTCTTGTTGTGTCTGTATCACCCGATCCTGACAGAGGAGTTGTGGCTCAGCGTTTATGCCGCACTCTGCCACTCTCTCGTACTGCCTCTTCTTTGTGAATAATCAATGCTGTCCGGCCTCCTGCTCACTCACTCAGTCTGTAGCAGAAGACTTCTAGCCTGTGTTGGAGCTATGGCCTAAGAGTATATCACCTGTCTAAAGACCAGCAAAAGTTTTTTTTCTTTGATTTAATTCCACTAATGAAAATGAAATAGTTGTTTTTTTTTGTCAACATTGTATTAAACTAAACTAAGGCTGAGTTCACACAGCATTTTTGTAATCCTTTTAATCGTCCATTTTATGCAAAAACCACAGTTTAGTGAACGCTAAAAACACGGATGTATTTTTTCTATAATTGAAGTCAATTGAAAAAAAAGGATCAAAACAGATGTACACAAATGAATCCTTTTTTCATAAAAACAGATTGCAAAAACAGTGTGAACGCAGCCTAATTTGAACCTGATTGGGAATTCTTTGCACTTTTTAAAAGGATACAATAATGAGAATAAAAAAAAAACTATTTAACCTCTTAAGGACCCATGACGTACCGGCACGTCATGGATCACTGTCACTTAAGGACCCATGACGTGCCGGTACGTCATCCCTTTAAACGGGCGCCGCGGCCGGCCGGGTCCCGATCGGGGGAGATAGCCTGCTATAATACATAGCAGGCCATCTCTCCCTGTCGGCATGGAGGGTTGTTAACCCCCCCCATGCCGACGATCGCCGCTATTGGCTGATAAGCCCATAGCGGCGATCGGAACCTTTCCGGGCCATCGGTGGCCCGATGACCCGGAAAAAAATGGCGGTCGGTGCTGTCCGAGGACGGCACCGACCGCCATTACTGTAAAAAGTAATGGTGGTCACGGTACCACCGTCCCGATCGCCGTGAACGGCCGGCCAGCCGGCCGGCCGTTCACGGCGATCAAAGTCCCCACAAGTAATAAATACCTGCTCCGGACCCCTCAGCTAGGTAGCTGAGGGGTCCGGAGCAGGTATTTGTACATTACTCACCTGTCCCGGGGTCCTGATCGGCGTCTTCCGGGTTCCCGGCGTCCACTTCCTCTTGTCGGGACTTCGGCTTCTTCCGTGAGTCCCGATCGTCTCTTTCCGGCTCCAGCGTCGTCTATTTTCGTATTTTTCCGGCTCCAGCGTCGTCTATTTTCGGATCTTGCGCTCTGCTGCCCCCTAGCGGCTGATAAGTGTAATACACGTATCAGCCACTACAGGGATGTTCAGAATGTAGTAAAAAAAAAATTTTTTTTCCCAATTTTTTTTTTTTCTATTTTTCGCACCCTATCGCCGCTGAGTGTTGATCAGCATCGCACGAAAGTGCGCTGCTAATCAGCAACTCCTCCTTTTTGGCGTAGGGTGTTTTTTTTTTTATATCCTACTGCCACGGTCTGCTGATAAGTGCCGAACATAAGTGCGGCATTCATCAGCAACACCATTTTTGGCGTAGGTTTTTTTTGTATACTTACTGTAAAAAACACGTAAAAAAACACTACATTACACCACACTACATTGAATAAAGTTTTACACTACACCACTACATACCCCATATACCAATCCCTATATAAAAGTGGCCCCCAGGGTGTTTTCGGTATCGGACGCATACATTATTATTGCCTCCGACACCGAAACAGCCAGTGAGGATGAATGGGGGGATCCTTCTTTCCTCCATTCATCCTCATCCTCCTCATCATCCAGTGACGTGTCTGGGAGTAGCGTAGCGTACGCTGCCCCCCAGACACGTCTTTTCCGCCAGTACCGTCCCAATAAGAGATGACGGTATGGTGTGAAATTCTACAAACTCTGTGAGCGTACCTCAGGGTACACTTACAGATTTAGGGTACGTGCACACTGCGGAATGGCGAAGGATAACCCTTTGTGCATTCCGCAGCTGGCACCCGCCGGCGGACTGATGCAGGGGCGCGTCTCCGCCTGTGTCATAGACTCTATCCTATGCATGGGCGGATTCCATTATCCGTCATTCCATCAACACGTTGGACGCAGAGCGGAATCCGCCCGTGCATAGAATGGAGTCTACGACACGGACGGAGACGTGCGCCTGCATCAGTCCGCCGGCGGGTGCCAACTGCGGAATGCACAAAGGGTTATCCTTCGCGATTCCGCAGTGTGCACGTACCCTTAGAGTGTATGAAGGAAGGGACACTCGAATCCAGCCCCCAGATGCCCCCTCCCCCCCCATCCTCGGAGTTAGTGGGGACATCGTCCGGGAACTGATCATCCCACTGCTGGATAAAGGTCACCACCTGTACGGGGATAACCTTTATACCAGCACCCCCTCTTCCGGTCCCTCGCTGCCCGAGCTACTGTAGCTTGCGGCACGATCCGAACATATCAGAAGTAGTAATAGAGCCCTAATATTTAGCAGCCATGGAGCGGACCCAGCGCTTCTGGATATGAAGGACCCCGTATCGCACCAGGACAACATTTTCCAGGTGACGTCCCCCACACTGGAGAACAGGAGACCCCAGAAGAAGTGCAGAGTGTGGCGTAACAGGGGGATCAGGAAGGACACCATTTACCAGTGTGACACCTGTCCTGATCCCCCCGGCCTCTGCATACTGGATCGCTCCAAGGCGCACCACACGTCACTGGGGTTCTACATTATCTAAATTCCGTCCCTTATTCCTATTTCAGGGGTCACGTTGATCCAGGGATTATTCTGATCGCCAATATGGAGTCGGGAAGGAATTTTTCCCCTGTGATGAGGCTACTGTCGTCTGCCTCACGAGGGGTTTTTGCCTTCCTCTGGATCAACACAGGTTGAATTTGATGGACACCTGTCATTTTCCAACCTTATAAACTAATAATTGGCCTAATACCCCCAAATAAATTAGAATTGTCCCTTTTCCCCAGCTAAATAGGTATGGCCGCCATTCCCATTAGAGGATGCCATGATGCAATTACAAAGCCTCTGTGCGGCCAGGACAGTAGAAACCCCCCACAAGTGACCCCATTCTGGAAACTACACCCCATAAGGAATCTAACAAGTGGGGCAGCGGGTATATGGCCCCCTGGTGACGGCCACATTTGGGACGTGAAAATGAAAAAAATGGTATTTTTTATTTTCACGGCACATGTCCTACACATGTGCCCATCACTAGTGGGGTCCATATGCTCACTGCACCCCTTGTTAGATTCCTTATGGGGTGTAGTTTCCAGAATTGGGTCACTTGTCGGGGGTTTCTACTGTTCTGGCAGCACAGGAGCTTTGTAATTGCGACATGGCCTCCATCCCCCATTCCAGCCTCTAAATGGCGCTCTGTCCTTTTGGTGACTTGCCCTGTGCCCATATGGCAAATTATGTCCACATGTGGGGTATTTTCGTACTCAGGGGAAACTACCCTACACGTTTTGTGTTCATTTTCTTTTTTAACCCCTTGTGGAAATGGAAAAAAATCAAGGCTAGACCAACATTTAGTGTAATTTTTTTAAAATTTTTACTCTAAATCATTGATCTTGTCTTGATTTTTTCATTTTCACAAGGGGTTAAAAGATAAAAAAAAACACAATGTGTAGAGCAATTTCCCCTGAGTACGGAAATACCCCACATGTGGACATAAAGCGCCATGCGGGTGCAGGGTAAGCCTCCAAAGGGAAGGTGCGCCATTTGGTTTTTGAAGGCTGGATTTGGATGGAATGGATTTCGAGGGGCCATGTTGCATTCAAAAGGCCCCTGTGTTGCCAAGACAGTTAAACCCCCCACAAGTGACCCTATTATGGAAACTACACCCCTCAAGGAATGTAACAAGGGGTGTAGTCAGCATATGGACCCCACTGGTGACGGGCACAAATGTGGAACAATGTGGCGTGAAAATGAAATATTAAATTTTTTACACTATAATGTTGGTCTAGCCTTGAATTTATCATTTTCACAAGGGGTTAAAAGAGAAAAAAACACACAAAATGTGTAGAGCAATTTCCCCCGAGTCCGTAAATACCCCACATGTGGACATAAAGCGCCATGTGGGTGCAGGGCAAGCCTCCGAAGGGAAGGAGCGCCATTTGGATTTTAGAGGTTGGATTTGGCTAGAATGGATGATGAACGCCATGTCGCATTTACAGAGCCCTTGTGCTGCCAAAACACTGTAAACCCCCCACAAGTGACCCCATTCTGGAAACTACACCCCTCAAGGAATCTAACAAGGGGTGCAGTGAGGATATGGACCCCTGGATGACGGGCACATTTGTGCCATGAAAGTGAAAAAATGAAAATTTTCACTTTCACGTCACATTTTTCCACATTTGTGCCCGTCACCAGTGGGGTCCATATGCTCACTGCACCCCTGGTTAGATTCCTTGAGGGGTGTAGTTTCCAGAATGGGGTCACTTGTGGGGGGTTTCCAGTGTCTTGGCAGCACGAGGGCTCTGTAAATGCGACATGGCCCTTGAAATCCATTCCAGTGAAATCCAGCTTCCAAAAGCCAATTGGCGCTCCTTCCCTTTGGAGGCTCGTCCTGCGCCCGCTTGGCACTTTATGTCCACATGTGGGGTATTTCCGTACTCGGGAGAAACTGCGCTACATGTTTTGTGTTTTTTTTTTCCTTTTATCCCTTTGTGAAAATGAAAAATTGAAGGCTAGAACAACATTTTAGTGTAAAAAATACTTTAGTCTTTTTTCAAGCCATATTGTTTGGAAAATCTGTGAAGCACCTGTGGGGTCCAGATGCTCACCGCACCCCTTGTTACATTCCTTGAGGGGTGTAGTTTTCTAAATGGTGTCCCTTTAGGGGTGTTTTTTAGGTTTTGGCACCCCAGAGCCTCTGCCAACCTGAAGTGGTACAGTCAAAAATGACCAAAAATAACGGAGCCATTGAAATTCACTAGGCGCTCCCTTATATCTGAGGCTTGTGGTTGCGTCAAATAGCGCAATAGGGCCACATATGGGGTATTTCTATAAACTGCAGAAATGGGGCAATCAATATTGGGGTGCATTTCTCTGGTAATAGGTTTATAATTATGAAAAATATTGGATTACAATAAAATCTCTGCACAGAAAATTAAAATTTTCAAATTTCTTACACACTTAGCTTTTATTTCTGTGACTCCCCTAAAGGGTTAAAAAACTTTCTGGATGTGCTTTTGCAGAGTTTAGGGGGTGCAGTTTCTGAAATGGGGTGCTTCGTGAGGCTTTCTAACACACAGTCCCCTCAAATACACTTTAAACCTGAACAGTTCCCTAAAAATATCTGATTTTGAAATTTTACTGAAAATTTGGAAATTTGCTGCTAATGTTTTAAGCTTCCTATTGTCTAAAAAAAATGAAATATAGTTTAATAAATGCCGCCAACATAAAGTAGACATGTTGCTAATGCTATTTAATATATAATTTATGTGGTATAACCATTTTCTGTATAAGCAGAAAAGTTTTAAAGTTGGAAAAATGCATTTTTTCACAATTTTTCACGCTATTTTGGGTTTTTTCATAAAGATTCGTTATAAGTATCGACTCCAATTTACAAGAAATGTGAAGTACAATATGTCACGAGAAAACAATCTCAGAATCAGCCGGATAGGTAAAAGCATCCCGAAGTTATTAATGAATAAAGTGACACTGGTCAAATTCATAAAATTTGCTCCGGTCCTTAAGGCCATTTCAGGCTCTGTCCTTAAGGGGTTAATGTCCATCATGGGAATCAAGCCAAGGGGAAAAAAATGTTGCTGGCCTTTAGATTGGTGATATACCTATAGACAACAGCTCCAACACAGACTAGGAAATTCAACTACAGTATATCCAATTGCAGATCACTCCTCTGTTGGCAGACACTGGCTGACAGCTGAGTGAGCAGGAGGCCAGGCAATATTGAATATTCACGAAGAGGAGGAAGGAGAGGTGAGATGTGCCACACAGTGAGACACAAATAGTGAGCCCTGACTTTTTATTTCAGTAGAAAACATGAGATTGTGCATAATTCACTCCACTGTCAAATTACCAAAAGAAACCATTCACTGGTGTATAATCTAATCTATGTATGGTGAAAAATTGTGAGATTATGTGATTCATCTCTTGACTACACGCTTTCATTCCATTATTTATTACTGCCCAATCAATTTTGTCTACTCCCAAATCCTGGGACACTTATTTTTTTTTACACCTTTCCCGTAACCGTAAATTGACATTCTGTTTTAACAATTTTTATATTCTCACTTTTCCTTTTTTAATCCCCCTAAACTTATTTAAAAACAGTGGGTATAAACATTTATACCAATGGTACTTACCCACACCAAGTATTCTACAGTTCAGTGTCACTGCTTCTGATGCTGCTTCAACACACATCTTTAGAATCAATTCAATTCTATCCTCATATGTTTTAGGATTGGGTTGAACATATTTCTTAATGATTTCACCCTAAAAAAAAATATGTTTGTACAGGAATCAAAGGTCTGAACAGGATAATGAGGCAGTCTTATGCTATAGTCTGAAGCCAGCCTTAAAAGGGGCATTCTGCTCAAACATTACTTTTGATATGTTGCTGCATGGTGAGACTAAAAATTCATTCCATACTTGTTATCTATTCAGTCTCCTTCCCCCAGTTCTTGCTGCTTTGTGCTGAAGCGGTGTCTAAGATGTTCTCTCAGTCTTCCCCCTCAGTTCTATGATGGCTCATGTAAACAAGTGACAGGCTGTATCTGCACTTTGTAATTTCGGGGGGTTAATCACAGAGTTCATTAGCAACTCGACCTCAGAGCATAACAAAGTTGCAGATACAGCCTGCCAGAGACTTGTTTACATGAGCCAGGAAGGAGACTGAATAAACAAGTATGGAATGATGGGCAGCAACATATGAAAAGTTATGATTTAGTGGAATACCTCTTTAATCCATAATGTACACCCATGAGGTACTTCCTGGTTCCTATAAATATAAACCAATGCATCCTGAAGCACAGAAGCAGCATTGTTTTCCAATGGCACCACAGAGTGTCTATGAGTCCATATTACAGACCAATAGTGCAGTACACAAACCCAGATTAACCATATGTATAAGCCCTTACCCCATGTCCCATAAAAATGAAGAGTAAAAAGGCTACACAGTTTGAATCAATACATACATCAATACTTTTATAAATAATCTGCAGAAAGACATGAGTTGTCATAATAGAATTACCTTCATGCTGACAATTGCTATTCTAAGATTTGTTCCTCCTAGATCAATCGCCAAAGCACTCAGTGTTTCCAATATGTGATCAATATCTTGAGAAATATTTTCTTTTACTGGGGGAAAGCAAAATTTCTTTTGAAGAGGTTCTGATAAACTGATTGATTTGAGAAACTTTACAATTCTTGGAACAGAATTGCCATCTCCGTAAATTTTTGAGCTGTGAATGAGAAAAAAAAAATTGGGCTCAGTGCCAAAGATTAAATAAAACAAAGTACATTTAAAAGGTTGGGTGGGATCACACTTACCAAGGATATCGCTTTCCAAACTGGAGATGAAGAGCGTGTATTATTTTATTCTCTGTGTCTGCATCACGGACATGAAGCACATTTTCTCCTGCAAAAACAGAGGTTATATAATTCGCACAAACTAAAAAAATAGTATCAAATAAGCTGCTAGCACAGCAGACGGGTTATACTTAAAAGGGAACCAATTAGCACATTTGCGCCGACTGGGCTCCTAGAGTGGCTGCATAAAACTTGCAGCTGGGTCCTATGGTTTCAGGGGTTCCGGGCTCCATAGGCTTCATGTAAGGTAAAATGTGCTAACGGGCCTCCTTGCCTGTCAATCACCCAGCAGCTGGCGCTGACAGAACAGAGAGCAGTGACTAGTCACAGCCCAGATTATTAGTTCACGGCTCTCCCGCGCAAGAGCATTTTACCCGACATGATGCCTATGAAGCCCTGAACCCCTCGACACCATAGGAGACCCAGCTGCAAGGTCTGTGCAGCCTTTCTGGGAGCCCAATGGGAGCCCAAACACTACTACTAACATTATTTTGGGTCTTTAAATCTGCAATTGGTCTGGGTCCTGCGTCTGTATTACGTATGTTTTAATGTGGCCCAAGTGAAATTACACTCAGACTTTTAACTATATTAATATCTATACTCACACACACACAGTTAGGTCCATAAGTTTTTGGACAGAGACAGCATTTTTCTATTTGTTCTGTACATTGTATTATATTTGTTCTGTACATTACCACAATAAATTTTGAACAAAGCAATTCAGATGAAGTAAAAATTCAGAATTTCGGCTTTAATTTGGTGGGCTGAAAAAAATGACTGCATAAAAATGTGAGGAACGGAAGCATTTCCTATCCACAATCCGTTCATTTCAGGGGCTCAAAAGTAACTGGACAAACAAAATCATTGTAAATAAAGTGTTAATTTCTACTACTTGCAAACCCTTTGTTGGCAATGACTGCCTGAAGTCTTGAGCTCATGGACATCACCAGACGCTGTGTTTCCTCCTTGTTAATGCTCGGCCAGGCCTTTACTGCAGCGGTTTTTAGTTGCTGGTTGTTTGTGGCCTTTCTGTCTGAAGGATAGTCTACATTCTACAACAAAGGTCTCCAAACTGTGGCCCTCCAGCTGTTGCAAAACTACATTTCTTATCATGCCTGGACAGCAAAATACAAAGCTTTAGCTGTCCAGACATTATGCCCAACTGGGTTGACATCAGGTGACTGACTTGGCCACTCAAGAATATTCCACTTCTTTGGGTTAATAAACTCTTGGGTTGCTTTGGCTTTATGATTTGGGTCATTGCCCATCTGTATTATGAAACACTGACCAGTTTGGCTGCATTTAGCTGCATTTAAGCACACAGTATGTCTGTGAATACCTCAGAATTCATCCGGCTGCCTCTGCCCAGTGTCACATCAATAATCACTAGTGACCCAGTGCCACAGGCAGCCGTGCCCAAGCATCACACTGCCTCCGCCGTGTCTTACAGATGATGTGGTATGCTTTGGATCACGAGCTGTAACACGCCTTCATCATACCTTTTTTATCATTATGGTAGAGGTTGATCTTGGTTTCATCTGTCATAAGAATGTTCTTCCAGAACTTTGCTAGCTTTTTTAAGATTTTTTTTTTTTTAGCAAGGTCCAATCTAGCCTCCTTATTCTTAAGGCTTAAGTGCAGTGAACCCTCTGAGTTTACTTTTTTTTGCAGTCTTATCTTTATGGTATTTGCATATAGATAGGCCTACATCCTGGAATGCTGGTCACTTGGTTGGCTTCACCATGGAAGTCAGTCTCTCTCTTTCTCAGGATGTGCCAAACTGCAGATTTTGCTACTCCTAATATTGTATCTATTTCTCAGATGGGTTTTCTCTTCTCTCAGCTTAAGGCCGGGTTCACACTACGTAAGACACCAGCCATGTCACACAACAGCCGGTGTCTGTGAAGATCATTCTGGCTGATACTGCAGTACCGGCCAGATGAACTTCAATTCTATTGAATCGGGATGCGGGTGCATTTGTGTGCAATCGCATCCCAATTTACCATTGCACACAATAGAGAGTGCGGCTGGAGGCGCATTTTCCATTGTGTGAACAGTCGTTTTTTACTGCGGCCGTTAGAGATCCTGTCCGGAGTATACACTTCGGACTGGATTTCCTCTGATTGAAGTGCAACATGAAATTTCTATTAAACACAGCGATTACAACAAATCTCCAAGTACAAACAGCACTCAAATCAAATCCAGGCCTTTTATCTGCTTACTTAAGAACAACATATAAGCGAATTGCCCAGAACTGCCCATGAAACAACCCAAGAGTCAATTGTCCAATTACTTCTGGTCCCTTTAAAAGCAGGGGGCACATGTTAAGGAGCTGAAACTCTTAAAAGGAAACCACTCAGCCTGTCAGCACGCTTGGAGGGGGTGGCTGACAGGCAGAGAGTTCCATTACTGGTCTCTCTGCCTGTCAATCATCCTGTGGAGCGCACTGACAGGCAGAGTGCGGTGACTAGATACAGACGGGGAGCCGCCCAGATGACTACTTCCCCGCCCTTGTCTGTCGCGCCCGAAGAATAAAACTCTTTTCTCCAGTATAAAGCCCCTGATGCAGCCACAGCCGGTACGTGCCGTGGCTGCTGCAGGAGCTTTATACAGCACTCCTGGGAATCATTTCAGCCCAATTGGGCTGATTGGTTTTCTTTCTTCCAATCTTAATGTGGATAACCTCAAATGAAAGCTGATAGTCCAGACTTTATGTACATATAACTATATCAAATACCATTCAGTAAACAGGTAAAAAAAAAAAAGATTTGTGTCAGTGTCCAAATATATGTGTTACATGGACCGACCTTCCTGTGTATGTATAAATGTGGAGTGTGTGCATGTAGTAGCCTGCATTTTAAGTTGGGAGGATGGTGTCGAGTTCATTCTTTTTGAAGTTCACATATGCTTACCTGTTTCTCTTCCTGTCTGCCGCGTTCCCAAATTGATAACTGGGGTTCCAAAAGCTCCTGCTTCACGCACGCCACAGCTACTATTCCCAATCATACATCCTGCATGTGCAACTAACTGAATAAACTGTTCAAATGGGACATGTTTTACTGCTCTGAAGTTGGGATGGTGCTCCACACCTTTTTTTCTCATTACTCGCACCATCTCTTTACTTCCTGTAAACAGAGGAACATTTCTGTCATACTAAACCCCAATTACAGAATTTAGATCTAGAAGTGTACAATTCACAACGCAGCAACTCACCTGCATCAATGTTCGGGAACAGAACCAATGTTTTCTTGTTGAATAAAATGAGCGCATTTAAAGTGAACTCAAACATTTTGACAGAATGTTTAATGTCTGTAGTAACTGGGTGCTGCAGAGCTACAATATACTCCCCAGGTTTCACATCATCACCTGTGAACAATAAATCGGTATTAAAAATGAAAAAAAAAAAATAATAGAAAACTGAAAAGTTGTAAAGGAAAAATGTACAAATGACATGCAATGATGTTTTACTTTTATCTGTGGCATGTCATTAGGGTTAACGTACAGTAGTGTTATAAGCCGTGTGTTTGAAGAGTAAGGAAATGCCCATATAAAGTGAAAATTGTTTGGCAGAGGGAGATCCAATTTCAGAAACAAGCTGTGAGGGAAGGGGAAAACCTGTTAAAGGGGTACTCTGGGCTGGGGTGCTTTTTACTCTATGGCTGGAGAGGGGTTAGATATAGACGCCGCCACCCACTTACCTCCCCAGTTCCAGCGCTGGGTCCCGGATCGCGTCGCCCCGTTCTCCCATCCCGCTGCCACTTCCTGGTCTAAGCTGTGTCTCAAGGCAGCTCAGCCACTCAGCGGTTGTAGCGGGGTCCTGCCTCAGCCACTGAATGGCTGAGCTGCCTTGAGACGTCACATCTCAAGCCACAGCTCAGACCAGGAAGCAACAGCGCAATACGGGACCTGGCCAGGGAGGTATGTGGAAAGGGGAGTGTTTTTAGTAAAAAACTGAGCTCAAGAACAAGAGGACACAGTGAGAGGTTATCTGGGGAAAAGATCAGAAGCAATGTGAGAAAATATTATTTTACTGAAAGAGTAGATACCTGGGACAAACTTCCAGCAGAGGTGGTTGGTAAATCTACAATAACAGAATTTAAACACGCATGGGATAAACATATATCTATCCTAAGATAATAAGAAAGAAAATACTAAAAGGGCAGACTAGATGGACCCAGTGGTCTTTTTTGAAGACAATCCTCTATGTTTCTATGTAAGTGGACGGTGGTGTCTATATCCAACCCTTCCCCAGCCATACAGTTAAATGCAACCCACCCGGAGTACCCCTTTAAGTCGTGTCAGCAACATGGCAGCCATCTTGAAATCATTTCCCATATGGGTTTTACCATTTTTATGAAACACCCTTGTACTTCCCAGTAATGGGACTAATACATGGATCAATATATACATATTTCTACAAATGGTATTCTTGGTGTAAAATCACCTTAGAAACTACACTTGAGACAAGATGTAGCTGCAAAACATTGTTAAAGAGGACACATTAAAATGATGAGACCTACGCATTGGTGTTACACATACCGAGCCATGCTTTGATGACGCCCATGTAATCTTTGTTTTTTAAATTAAGCAGCTTGTCATAGGAGGGACATCCAGCCAAAAGAATGCGGTCATGGTCCTCACACATGGCAATGAGGTGTTGTTCTGCACTCCGAGTGCAGCATACATGGTAATGAGACAGTTTAGTGATGGCATGTCTGATTGAGTCATCAATCGTTCCACTGACTTCACCTCCTTCTATGTGAAGGATTCTTATGTTCATAAGTGCAGCACTTGTAGCCAATGCTAATGCATCAAATCTGTCGCCATGGACAATAATAATGTCTGGTTTTAACCGATTTAAAACATCAGGCAATTTTACTAGAGCAAGTCCCACTGACTCCACCATAGCTGCTTCATCCTCTCCTCTCACAATTGTATGTAACCTTGCTTGGATGTCAAAATCATCTTGTTCAATCATACGATAAGTATTGCTAAATAAAGAAGACAGGAAAAAAAGCTTGTAAAAATTATAAAAATACTTACATGCAGCATCAATTTCACAAACATACAACATGCATTGATTGTTTCAATATTTTTTTTTTTTATTAAACATATATATTACTTTATAGTACAACATATAAGCATTTTATAAGGTTGTACAAACAATAAAAATACATTGTTAAAAGGAATGGTTAAGCAAAAAAAAAAAAAAAAAAGTTCTTTCAAATCAACTGGTGCTGGAAAGTGCCAGAGATTTCTAATTTCCAGTACGTATCAGCTGCCCTATATCCTGAAGGAAGTGGTGCATTCTCTCCCTACAGCAGCTGATAAAAATCTCGAGTCTTCCAGTACTTAATAGAAATAAATTACAAATCTCTTTTTGCTGAACTATCCCTTTAATTAAGTACTTAAGGTGTGTTTACACAAACAGATTTATCTGACAGATTTTTGATGTCAAAGCCAGAAATGGATTTGAAATGAGGAGTAATCTCAGTCTTTTTTATGACCTGTTCTTTGTTTATAGTCTGCTCCTGGCTTTGGATTCAATCATCTGTCAGACAAATCTTTGTGTAAACACACCATTACAAACAAATGGTTATATCAGATAGGAACCAAGATAGAAAACCATTTTAATTAGCTCAAATCATCACCCCCCTACCAGACCAATTTTCATTTTACCAATTTTTCTAATTATTATTTTCTATGGACAATGCCTCTCTTTTAGAAGACCACCCCCAATCCAACCAAAGACTGCTTTTTGTGCAGATTTTATAGCTTTATGACCCCCATAAAAAGACCAGAAGCCAGACTTACATGTTCAAATTGCTACCCGACAGCGCTGACAGGGCCATAATGAAGGTAGGAGGGAGACAGAGAGAGCACAAGAAGGATGAGAGAGGGTGGAGGACGGAAGATGTGGCGGAGCTGGGAGGAGGAAGAGAGCACCACTGCGTCCAGGAACAGCACTCACAGGGGCCTTGTGGCGCCATGCAGGGGCAGCTCCAGCAGCCACAGGGACCGCCCAGACTGACCCTTCCTCCATGTAATTACATGCTCTGGATGACACAGGCACAGAATCACCATCTATCTAGCACACATCATGAGGGACACGAGTGAGTTCTAACTTGGGACTTATATATATATCTTACTTACCTTATTGCTAGATGTTTGATTATCTGAGCAATGTAGATGCAAGTATTTGCAGATTAAGACTTGGTTCTCTGACATAGCTGCCCATATTACATATATTCGTGTCTATTGATCTATGTATTTATCTGCTTATTGTTTGGGTCTATTTGTCTAATTACACACTTGTTAGGGTACTTTATCTAAACCAAAAAAGTGTGGGGGCTGCATTCCACAGCCCATTGCATGAATGTCCAGATGGTTTCTCACATACCATAGTTTAAGAGCTCTGATTTATGGCATGAAGACATCTAGCTATCAGACATGGCAATTTGGTTTATGTAATTACAACTTTATCATATATGGAGCCATATGGATACTGCGCAGAGCTCTACAAGTGCGTATCGTTGGCCAGGCAAAGTTTGAAATGCTGCACCCATGTTGAATGAATGGTTTGGTCCCTTCATTCTATACTCTCCATAATCCTCTGTTAGGGTGGGTACACGATATGGAATTCTCTCGGATAATATCCGCGGAATACCGTCGGCTGTCCACGGCCACGCGCCTTTCCGCCGGCTCCATAGACACCATTCTATGGGCCGGCGTATTCCGCCGAAAGTAGTGACATGTCACTTCTTTCGGCGGATAGCGGAATGCGCCGGCCCAGAGAATGGTGTCTATGGAGCCAGCGGAAAGGCGCGTGGACAGCCGACAGAATTCCACGGATATTATACACGAGAATTCCGTAGTGTGAACCCACCCCTACAGTCTGAAACGCGTAGAGACTGAGACAAATGCCTACGATAGAATATTCAAAACACTAAACTAGACACCACTGTATTTTAGAGATATTGTGAAGGCAGCATTGTTTTATTCTCCACCTCCTGCATCCGTTTATTTAAAGTGACTCTGTACCCACAATCTGACCCCACCCCCCAAACTACTTGTACCTTCGGATAGCTGCTTTTAATCCAAGATCTGTCCTGGGGTCCCTTTCGGCAGGTGATGCAGTTATTGTCCTAAAAACAACTTTTAAACTTGCAGCCCTGCGCCCAACGGCCAGGGCATAGATTGGTGATGCATTAGGCTGGCACACCCTCTCTGTCCCTCCTCCCCGTCCTCCTTATCATTAGGAATGCTCCAGGCAAATTGTCTCCTATTCATCACCTGTGTGAGCACGGCACATGGGCTGGATCGTTAAGGCATCTGTGCAGTGTTCACTGTAGAGGAATAGGAAGGAGGGGTGAGAGAAGGGACTGAGGGGTGGTGCAGTTAGGGCACAGATACTCCAAGCCACGGCCGTTGGGCACAGGGCTGCAAGTTTAAAAGTTGTTTTTAAGGACAATAACTGCATCCCCTGCCAAACGGACCCCAGGACAGATTTTGGATTAAAAGCAACTATTCGAAGGTACAAGTGGTTTGGGGGGGGACAGATTGTGGGTACAGAGTCGCTTTAAGATAGAGACTAAGGCAGTAATGGATTTGAAAAGAGGAGAGATCTCAGTCTTTCCTTTATTATCTGTTCTGTTTATTCCATTCCTGGCTTTGGCTCAAAAAAATCTGTCAGATAATCTGCTGGTGTAATAGGGCCCTAAGACGGACTGTGTAATTTATCCCTATCAGTCTCCATTTATATCCACCTGGTGAGTGACGGCTGTCTATTCACATATCAGGTATTGGTTGGTGCTGTTGTATATACACTACATAAGTGTTTGTTTTAATATATCTATTAAAAGTTACATTTTAACGTGATTCTGTGCACTTCTAGATAATTTTTTTTTCAGGTACATGATTTTTTTGTTTTGCTTTGGGCACATCTGTACATGCCTGTGCTTCTGTGAAATTGTTGTATTTTAATGTTAACATGATGTGACAAAACTAGCATCCACCTCCTTCTTTACTGGGGGTCATTCTGTATGTGGCGAGATGCCCTATCACAGCCAGATGGATGCCCCATAACAAGACTTATTTTACTATAACTATAGTGCAAATAAAAAAAAACTCATAAATGACCCTATATTGGCCCAGACTCTCTAAGTATACTAAACATAATCAGGAGTAAACTGCCCACAGCAACAAGCCTGACTTGTCCACTGCCTCAACTAGTACAATCCTATGTTCTTGTATTAGACTCAGTAGCTTTGCGTTTAGTGTATATACACATCACAAAGCTCCTGGCCTGGAATATACATAACATTTCCATAGGGCTCCCGTTCCCCGACTAGGGCCAATAAAGGTGTAATTTGTTATTAAATTATGCTGAAGATATGAGTAGCAATTTTGCATTTACCAAGTAAAGGTTCAGTGGGTAAAGCAGTTGACACTAAAGCCAGAAAAAAAAAATTAAATCAAGTCTTACCCATAGTCATCAATTAAATGCGATCCAATAACCACTACACTAAGTTCAAGGTAATCGGATTCTGCTTTGATTCCAAACATAATAGGGGCCAGCTTAGAGTAATCTGCTCTGTTGCATGTCGCCACACATACTCTGAGTTTTCTTTGGTTTGTGTTCTTCTCCATGTCAACTTTCCTCCTTGTTAAGTTTTCAAAGTATAATGCCTACAAAATACAGCACAGAAAAGAATTTATTGATATTGTGCACGATAGATTTCCAACTAGGTTGAATAAAAAAAGCAGAACTGAACAAAGCAACAAAGACTAGAAACATGTATATAAATCTTATTTATATGATACTCTTTTCATTGATAAACTAAAAAGGACACACTAGCACTTCCACAGACTGTATACATTTTCCAGCTCGCAATGGAACAGTGACTCATTGGATTAAAACCAGTATCAGCCGAGAATAAAGTATTTGCACTTGAGAATCCACACCCAAGATTAAATGTTTATATAAGGCTTTGCCTTGGCACCATGACATTCATAAAGTTGATGTTGCTAAATATTTGACATTATAATGATGCAATTTGCTAGCATCACGTACAGCACAAATGTGCTGAATTTAGTGATGAATGAGGAGACGGGCACAGTAATATGAAGGAAACTGAGGGGTTTCCTATTCCTTTCCACAACAGAATAGTGCAGCCAGTTGTGATTTTCCATGAGACACAGACAGTTTATCCATCTCCAAGCCACAGAGTTGGTTTATGTTCTTTTCTAGACAGGAAGAGATGACATTAGAGTGGAAAATAGTTTAGCAGCAGTCATGTCTGAAGTCCCCCACACACCTTCAATAACCAACACCTGAACAATCGCCCAGCCGTCGGTTATGTCTTCCGCCAGACGCACACCACAAAGGAATGTTCAGCATGGCTGAGTGTTCCTGTGTTCTCTATGGAGAAATTATAAAACATTGTAATGTTCGTTATTTATGTGAATGGCCCACTTCCCCATGTTTCCACCCCCCGATGCATGACCTGGAAGTGTAAAACTGAACACTCACATAATCACTGTCTACCCCTTCAGTCCCGGACGCCATTTTGGGACGATTACATCACTCTTCAGGAGGCCGACCTGACTGCTCCAGCACGTCAGCTGCTCAGCCGCGATTGGCTGAGCATAACAGAAGACATCTGGGACTACAGCCAATGAAAAAGGCTGCTGGTGCACATGCATTTTGATTGGCTGTAGCCCCAGATGTCTTCGGTTATGCTCAGCCAATCGCGGCTGAGCAGCTGATGAGGTGCTGGAGAGGGGCCGGCATGAGGGAGGGCTGGAGCAGTCAGGCCGGCCTCCTGAAGAGTGACGTAATCATCCCAAAAAGGCACCCGGGACTGAAGGGGTAGACAGTGATTATGTGAGTGTTCAGTTTTTTTAGTTTTACACAGGAACATGGGGAAGGGGGCCATTCACATAAATAACACACATTACAATGTTGTATAACTTTATAATGTGTGTTATTTAGTGAAAAACACTTTTCACCGGAGTATTCCTTTAAGAGAGTGTAATTGTGCTCAGCTTTGTGTAGAAATACTGTAAATGGCAGCACCCACACATTCAGTTTGTCTCATCTTATGCTCTGCAACCACCAAATACCACCATGGATTACGAAACATGGATCAAGAGATGCCCACAACAGGAGATGAGCCATAAATGTTTTTTGTCAGAAATAGGTGACAGTGGAAGCGGATCGTACTGTGAAAATAAATTACTGAAGAATTTACCCCTTTGCTTAAGTAATCATGTGGAAGTCGTCATTCCGCATTCAATAATGACTGGATGCTCTCCACAAAGCTTGACTGGCAGGGAGCTCTCTCTTCAGGCTTTACTGCTCCTAATACCTACATCTTCCTACTTTTGGCAGTGCCTGTGCCTGCTCCAGCACCCCTGCAGATTTGGTCTCAGGTCCTAACTGATGCAATTTGAGAAATTACACATATGAGTTTATCAAACATACACACATTTCTAAAAAAATGTATTGTTTGAGAAATATATACTTTACCAATCCCCTATGTGTCACCTCTGTTTTTGAAAACCTGTTGCCTTTGGATAGGTTTATCTTATGGAGTATCCATCCAGTATGACTGTTCATAATGTAGTACGTTTACTGATCACGAGCAGTAGAAGTACATACACTTTTAGTGAATGTGAATGGATAAGCCTGACCACATTGGTGATAGTGTGCATTCACCAGTTCAAGTTCAGGTCACCCACATTCACTCTGACATACATACGTACAGCTAAAATTGATCTAAATGCGAAGGACCATGTTTAACAAAAACTTTCCAGCCAAATATTTAATGTTTAACAAATATACAAATGAACCATTCACTTCCACATCAAAGGTTGAGCTAGCTGATCAAACAAGCAGAGCTACTGCTAAAGCAAACAGCAAATATTAACAAAGATAAGTAACATGGAAAATGCATCGATAATGCTTTATAATATAAAAACAGCCAGAAAGATATACAAAACGTTCCCACACTCCAAAAAAGACTCACGAGTAACTGGCTTAATATGAACTTCTTCCTCATAATTTGGCATGTCTGAGATAAGGAAATTGGATTTAAAAGCATTGCTATAGGCATAAGACTGATGGCAAAATGTAGAGGTATAAAATATTGCAGTGCTGTATAGCCAACCATACATTCATTTGGAATATATATTGCAGAGCTCCAGACTAAAAATAAAGACATTTTAAAAAATGATCTAGAAAACACTAGCTCCTAACCTAAAGAACTATTGGGTGCAGAACCCTGCATCTCATTGCTCCCTAGTCAGTCATCTTTTTTTTTTGCTTTTTAAGGGTATGTTCACACAAAAAAAAAAAAAAAAAAAAAAAAAAAAAAAAAAAAAAAAAAAAAATCGGCGGAATAGTATCACATAGTATCTCTATGAGAGGGCTCACATGGCTCCGCTCCTGCCGCTCTCTGTGCAAAGTATTGACTTGTCATTCTTTGAGTGGAGAGCGACGCACGTGAAAGTGTGCAAGCCTTTCCATAGAGATACCGTGGGTCATTGAGGCAGGCGGGATTCTGCAGCGGAGAGCTCTACCACGGAATTCCACCAATTTTACTCAGTGTGAACATACCCTAAAGTGAATCTGTATGGGCCGCCACCAACCCCCAAACCGCTAGTACTGATAGCAAGAAGTCTAGACATGTCTGGTCCCAGGGTCTGCCTTTCTCCTGGGACCGGTATTCAGACTAAAAACAAGTTTTAGGGCTCAGCCACACTAGCGTTTTTCTTGGTTTCTAACGGATCTGTCCATATTACTTAAAGAAGCAGTTCACTTTTTTTTTTTTTTGCCCCCCCGGGTAGCCGCTGTCATGTATACTTACATAAGATGATCGGTGTCCCGTTCCCGCCGGTCAGTTCCGTCCCGCGGTGCCGTTCACATCGGGCGCGCGCTCACTTCCGCCGGCGCTGTGACTCCTTTTCTCTCCCTTGTCATTTGAACGCCGGAAGTCACGCGCTTCCATAGAGAATGCATGGAAGCGAGTGACTTCTGGCGTATAATCACTGGGCAGAGAAGAGGACTTGCAGCAGCCGGCGGAAGTGAGCGCGCGCCTGATGTGAACGGCACCGCGGGACGGAACTGACCGACGGGAACGGGACACCGATCATCTTATGTAAGTATACATGACAGCGGCTACCTGGGGGGGAGAGAAAAAAAAAAAGTGAACTGCTTCTTTAAACGGATGAGCATAAACTGATGAGCAGACTGATGCAAACTGATTGCAAAATGTTCATCTTTTTTTAATGGTCCATTTGTATTTTGGCTTTGTACATCCGTTTGCATCAGTCAGCATCCGTTTATTTTTCTTCTTTGGTTTCTTGCGGCTTCTGCGCATGCTCAGAGCAAAAACAGATGAAAAAAAAAAACGGATGTGAACGGAAATACCTCCCGTTGACTACAATGTAATAAATAAAACGGAACTGCACTTTCCGTTTGTGATCAGTTTTTTTTTAAGCGGAAAGAAAAATACTGCAAACACTATTTTTTCTTCTGTTAAAAAAAACGGATCTTGAACGGATTGCATGCAAACGGAGCACAATTAGGGCAAACGGAGCACACTAAAATATCATGGGAACCTATGGGGATTTTAACGGATCCGACAGTTTCCATTTTGCTTACTCCAAAACAGAAAAGGTAGACAGAATGGTGCCGGATGGTCAAACGCTGATGTGAACGTAGCCTTATTCTGGCAGTGTGGCAATGAGGTGGGGGATTAGAGCACCTGTAGAACCTCTTCCTGCTGCAGGACTAGGGCATGGATGCTCTAGGCCCTGCTTTAGTGACATCCCACCTTGCTGCACCAACAGAATAAGACTTGTTTTTAGCCAGAATACCAGCCCTAGGAGAAAGGCAGACCCTGGAACCAGACATGGCGTGATGAAGTCTAGACAACACTACTGGTGGTTTGGGTGGGTGATGACCAGTACACATTCACTTTAAAAATGAAAAATTTTATCCTTGAACTTTAAAACTCCCAATTTACAAAACTATAACTGCTACTATACTGGTTTTCTATTGTATTAACTACCACTCCAGGTCAGCGTGCACTTACTACCACTCCAAGCTATAAATTACCCCTGCACTATCAGTTACCCCAACAGATTAAGCAAACTAATGTGCTGTTTCATAAACATGGCTTTCAGGTTGGAGGACAGGGTACTAAGAGGATGCCAGGGCAAAACAGCGCAGCTTCTAAAAAAGAATTAGAGAGCTGGCTATTGGCCAAAGACCTATGTCACAGATTGAGCTTCGCACTACCCAGAGATGTCTCTCCAAACATAGCTACCTGCACAGCTTTCTGTCCACAAAGAATCTCATATCTAAGGACACCATTATCAAAACTTCTTTTCATACAAAGTCTATAAAGTTTTAAGTAATAATGACAGAAAACCTGTGGCTGTAAAACAGAAGTGACAGGCTTCTGTTAACTTGAGAAAGTGAGCAAACATTGACTTGTAAAAGAATACTTTAACACTGACCCCTCTGTGGAAACATCCAGCTATCATCAGGCCTTTAGTCACAGTTACATGGAACTGTGTAAGATTACATCGGGTCAAGGAAAATAAGAGGGATGTCACTGTCTACGCACACCTGACAGGACAAAAAAAAAAAAAAAAAAAGGGTCTTAAAAGGGGTAGTTCACTGAAAAAAGTTTTTTTTTTTTTCAAATGAACTGATGCCAGAAAGTGCTAAAGATTTGTAATTTACTTCTATTAAAAAAAACTCTAGTGTTCCAGTACTTATCAGCTATGAAATATGTCCTGCAGGAAATGATGTATTCTTTCCAGCCTGGAGAGGAGAGCTTTTTTTTTTTTTTTTTAACGTCTCAATGTTCTTTTATTGAAATTTTTCAAATAGGTTTAACACATCATATAGCAATAATATGACCCTTACATAGGGGCACCAAGAAGGGAAATAATGCAAACAGAGTGCAGAATTATGCAGAAGAAAATGGTGCAGGGAGTGATGTCAACAAAGCAAACAACAAAATAATATGCATACAATGTAAAATGCAGGAAACTATTTAAGTATGGAATGCAGAACGGTGCAGGAGATAGTCGTGCAGGTGTTGCTGTCGACCAAACAGTTAACAATAATAATATATGTATGAAATAGTGCAGGGAACTATATAAACTAGGCAGATATATGCCACAGGTATGGAGTACACTTAAAGTGACACTGTCACCCCCTATTTGCATTTTGACTGCTCTCCACAGGTGTAAAGGGTAAATGTTACAGCTTTCATTACTTATTTTATATCACACCTCATGGTGCTTGTTCTGGTAAAAAGTTGTTTTTATCACCTGTGGATCGGTATATTGGGGCAGGGCCGCGCACCCTATGTGCCACTTAGCCCCATCCTATCCGTGACATCATTATCGCATAGGCCCCGCCCCCTCAGTGGCCATTGGTGTGGGACAATCTAGGGGGGTGGGGCCTAGAGTTTTAGGCTGGCCCTTCCAATGGCTGCTGAGGGGGTGGGGGCCTAGGCGGCAATGATGTCACAGATGGGGCGGGGCTAAGTGGCGCTAGGGGCAGAGCGATGTGGCACATAGGGCGCAAAGCCCCGTCCACAGGTGATAAAAACGACTTTTTACCAGAACAAGCACCATGAGTTATAATATAAAATAAGTAACGAAAGCTGTAACATTTACCCTTTACACCTGTGGAGAGCAGTCAAAATGCAAATAGGGGTTGACAGTGTAACTTTAAACTAAAAGCACTACATAGAGTAGCAAATTATAGATAAAATATAAGGCTAAATGCAGGAGAAAAACGCTATAGATATTGGGTTCATGTGTAAGAATAAGCTACGAGGAGGGGATTTGTTGCTGCTCTGGACAGTTCCTGACATGGACAGAGGTGGCAGCAGAGAGCACCATGTCATACTAGAAAGAACGCACCACTTCCTGCTGGACATACAGCAGCTGATAAGTACTTTTAATATAAGTAAATTACAAATCTCTGGCACCAGCCGATTGGAATATGCTTTGCTATTATTGCTTGCCTTGTTGGCATACACTTGTTGACTTTTGTAGATGTACTGCTTTGATATTCCTGACTTTATTGTCAATAAAAAGAGTTAAAAAAGTAGCCATATATCAGTGAATGTGATGCTATAGTTAGAAATCTAGTTCTGGACAATGATGTATTCATTAGATGCAGTGCTGTATGATCCTATTCATGGACTAGTGACTCATGGTGTTGGTCTTATCTAGAAGGGATCTTCCCAGAAGTCTAGGAGATTAGCAGTAAGGGTGGGTCAGGGTAATCAAGCAGTCAATCATTTTGGGTGTTGCCCCATTTTAAACAAAATGTTGGAAATTACAACTGTACAAGCGGCAACAAATGTAATTTACATAAGCCCCTATTACACAAGGCGACTGTGCTCGTTTGCCCCTTGTTCCCCCGCTCGCTGCCGACGCTATTACACGCGGCAGCAGCAAGCGGGTGAGAGCCGGGGGGCCGCCCCAGTAATCACTAGATCGTCCGGGCAGCCCATAGCATATGGCAGCAGTCTGCTGCTGCCGCCGCTCCGGTTCCGCAGGATGACGGCAGCAGATTGTTGCTTTATGAGTAAATTTGTCTTTCAAAATGTTGAAAGACATACGACTACAACAATCAGCCGACAGTCATGTTCTATTACAAAGGACGATTATCGGTCGAATACAGCCAATAATCATTCCGTGTAATAGGGCCTTTACAGGCAATCATCAGTTCATAAAGATTTTATCTAGTTTAAATTGTCAGATTGTATGGATATATGCTCTACATAGGTCTGACTGTGTTTAGCTGTGCTGGGAAGAACATCTCTATACATATTTGTGACATAGTCTGACTATGTCTTCCCGTGGGTCAGCTATTGTATTGTGCATACTGCTCCTTTTGTACTGTAGCTATGCCCAGGAAGTAATCCATTAGGGAAAGCTATAGAATTTGTCAGGTCTATATCAGGTACAAAGCTGTACACACAGGTGACAGGGAGATAAAACAAATGATGCCTTTGTCTTTGCTGACTCTGTAAATGGCCATCAGCAAAGACAAAGGCATCAATTGTTTTATCTCCCTATCACCTATCTGCCAGTGTCTACAGCTCTGTACTTGGTACACACCTTACACATTCCCTTTACGTTTCACAGACTGCCAGTACAGTATTGCAAAGATTAGAACAGTTGCAGTGCTCCCAGCATCAATGATACAAAATGGCAGGAGGTCCGTGAATCCAGTCTGTAGCACATCATCTGTGCATAAACTCTATTCAGGGAACATGTGAATGCCCCCTTATGGTCTCAAGATACCAAAAGTAACAGTTTCAACATAGTCGACACAATTGGTTAAAGGGGTCATGTGGACTAAATATATTTATTTATATTTTGCTGAGGTTGCAGAAATACTCACTTTACACACTCCCCCGGGGGCCCTCCTGTGACATCTTCAGGTGCCCTGATGAATGCTCTGGTCACTACTTCCGAGACAGACCTCTCAACAGCATCAGCCTGCTTAGCCAATTATTGGCCGTGGCACCATCCCACTTCAGTCAGTGAGTGGGATGTCACTGCTTCCTTAAATTAAACTGAGCTGGCCTAACTGCAGATTGAGAAACTGCACACATGACAGGAACCAGGCTGTGGTTTGAAAAATGGCCCACGCCGACAACGACCAGGTGATATAAAATATGCCAAGTGGTACATTCGCTTTAATACTTTAACTAGAAGGACCACAGTATAATATAATTAAAACTGGATGGCAAGTCACTCCTTGAAAAATTCATTAAAGAGAAAACATACCATAGACTTCTAGTACATACAAAGAAAACACCTTGCTGTGTATGTGATGTTTGAGGAATCTCATTCAAACTTTTTTTATCTTGCTCAAGAATGTGAAATCTTGTTAGATTGTCAATCTCACAGATACCAACTTGGTCACCTTTTATATTAAAACGATACTGCGGACGTGTCCCCAGCATTTTGCAGGTTAAAGGCTAGAGTGAAGAAGTAACAAGTATTATGTTGGTGCTTTGTATTTTTTATTACACTGTTTCAGATGCCGATGTGGTTTGGTACTGACAACTGGTGAAATAAATCAGTCCCTGCAGCAATGCAACCCCTGCTATTCCCTATGCTCATTTTACACCTTTAAACTAGATGAAAAAAAGAAATACCTCAAAATGTAGCCTTAGGCTAGACTTCTGGTCCGCCACCTGCAAGTTCTGGGCTGACCGCAGGTCTGATGACCCAAAATTACAGCTGTTAGTCTGGGACATTAGACCTAAAGTCGGTCTCAGACTTACAGAAATAATATGGAATACATAGGTAACTGGTGAGAAACCTACCTTACTGAGACGAAAAGAAACAGTCAGTGATGCTATATGAACATTAAAGGGCTTTTTTTCTTCTTTCAATTCAACTGGTGACAGAGATTTGTAATTTAAAAAATCTCAAGTCTTCCAGTACTTATCAGCTGCTGCATTTCCTACAGGATGTTGTGTATTCTTTCAAGTCACCAGACAAAATGCTCTCTGCTAACACCTTTGTCTGTAACAGGAACTGCCCAGAGCAGCAGCAAATCACCATAGGAAAACCTCTCTTGCTCTCCAGACTTGAAGAATACCACTTACTGCAGGACATACAGCAGCTAAGTAATACTGGAAGACTTGAGAAACTGAAATCTTGAGAAATCTTTGGCACTTTTGGAACCAGTTGATATGATATATTTTTTTTTTTTTTTTTTGGTTGAACTACCCCTTTAATCCTGGTAAAAAAAAAACATTTATTAAGCGTTAAAAGACAAAAATAAACAAACATTTTTTTCTAGGGACCATATCCCTTTTAAGCAGCACCTAGAGATTCCCTTTAATTGTGATAATATGTGGCCCAGCTGCAATGCACACTGCAGCATGGGCCATTGTGTTTAATGGACCAACAGTAGTGACTACATTCAACCCATTTCCATTCTGCTGTGGAAAACTGTCTGTGCACAGACTGTATACGGCAGGCTGGACCTTGGAACTCCTGGCATTATAATTCATTATGATGCTGGGAGCTTTGAAACCGTTTAAATATTTGCTCTACCATACCGACACGCTTTGCGAGGACCACATATTGCAGACATGTGAAGAGCATACTTTTGGAAAATGGAATGTACGTAGTTACTAGTAGTAATACATTTTGTCCATTAACTCCTTTTTGTCCTTAAGGTGATGTTTACTTACGACATCTTGCTAATATACAATGTGAACCTGACATTGGGCTATCTTCCTAAGACGTTTTGCTGTACACTTGCAGTATGTGTCAGTTGCTGAAGTATAATGCTGCATACTCCTGCTGGGTCCATTTGATGGACTGGCAAAGTCAACTATTGACTACATACGGTCCACTTTCTGAACATATACGTAGTGTGAACCCAGCCTCAAAGTGTATTTCAGTCAGTATTGTGGTCCTCATATTGCAACCAAAACCAGGAGTGGATTAAAAACACAGAAAGGCTCTGTTCACGCAATGTTGAAATTGAGTGGATGGCCGCCATATAACGGTAAATAACTGCCATTATTTCAATATAACAGACGTTGTTCTAAAATAACAGCAAATATTTGCCATTAAATGGCGGCCATCCACTCAATTACAACATTGTGTGAACAGATCCTTTCTGTGTTTATAATCCACTCCTGGTTTTGGTTGCAATATGAGGACCACAATACTGACTGAAATATACGTATACTGACTGAAATATACATAGTGTGAACCCAGCCTAATATTGCAGGTTCAGCACACACTGCACATGTTCAGCATTATACATCAACTGGCGCACGTACCAGTCGCATTCAGCACCATACATCTATTGGCGCACACACACACACTGGGCGTATTTAGCACCATACATCTATTGGCGCACACACACACACACTGGTAATCTTCAGCACCATACATCTCCTGGCACACACTACTATAAAGCATGCCTTCTGTGTACCTGATCACATATGTGCCCTTATGTCTCCTTGCCACCCTGTGCAGCTGTCCCCTCAGGGCCCAGGAGGAAGAAAGCACAGCGCACCCCGGGAGGTTACATGTAGGACAGCCCACCCCATTACACACACACACTTCTATATTACTTTGGGTATTAAACGTTCCAAGGTTATTACAACCCAACACGTGACCCCTAATATATAGTTACCAGAGGGCTAGGAGCTCTGTGACTACAACTATGCAGACAATTTACACCACCTAAATATGTGCAACATATGCGGGGGGGGATACTGAGTGGGAGGATGGCTACGCATTCACCAACAGCAGACTCCCCCTCCCCCAAGTGGTTCTGGCTCACGTACGCATGATAGCTGACTGCCGGGTGTCTCTACTATTATTTACCTGGGGGTGTTTAGCGCCGGTCAGCAGACACCGCACACCTACCGCGCGCCCACAGACAACTCAAGCCGCAGCAATGCAAACGGGAGCGAGAGTCCGCTGGACGCCGCGCAAAGTGGGCGTGGTTGACTGACTTCAGCTACGCAAAGGGCGTGGCTATGAGCTCGTCATGAGCGGCGTAGAGCTTGTGGGCGTGGTTACAGCGTGTCAGCAATGACTGAATACGTGCTCTACGCTGTTGTGCTATAGGGCTGCATCCTCCAGAGCAATGAACGCTGCAGATAGGGGGATGAGCACACAACATGGTCACAGTCTTTTTCCAAATCCATTTTAGTAGAAAGAGCAAATGTTCTCAGTAGTGAGGGGATGCTAGTAGCAGGCGGCTGGAGCGTCACGTGACTGGAGGTCTCCACACACCAGAATGTTCTGTCCATAAATCAGGCTCCGCATTACAGACACATAGGGGGAGATTTATCAAAGGGTGTAAAATTTAGACTGGTGCAAACTACCCACAGCAACCAATCACAGCTCAGCTTTAGGCAGTGCTGAAAGGAAAGCTGAGCTGTGATTGGTTGCTGTTGGCAGTTTGCACCAGTCTAAATTTTACACCCTTTGATAAATCTCCCCCATAGTGACCCATGGATTTGTATGGGTCCAAGCAGCTTTTTGTATAACGGATCGCTGTTATTCCAAACAAATAGGAGCCGTGCCTGTCCGGTCTGGTATTACGAAGGCTCCCATAGAAGTCAATGGGTCTTTAAAAAACAGACAAGATACAGACGTACCCTCCATATATACTGCTGCATTGCCTGTAGACCCCTAGACAGGCTCCTCCCGGTGGCTATTTTGTGCAGAATTCAAATGTTCTACATAAAGATGGTCCACAATAAGCAGGTAAAAACTAATGCAAACTACGCCTGAAAGCGGCCTTACCACCAACCGGCTACAGCAAGATGCACCTTCCCAAGTCACAACCAATGGTGCAGCCCATTCAATGCATCATGGTTAGCCACATCAGCCGCTCACACAGGACAATGTGCGGCTGACACATGTACATTAAATGGCCTGCACAAAGGGTCCAATCAGCCAAGTTTTCTTGGTGGTCAGCTGATCCCTGGCCCTTTTACCTGGGCCAATTGTCGGCAGCAAGCGTTCCCAGTAACACCCATGATCAGCCCATGTAAAGGGGTCCTTAGGCTGGTGTCCACATTTGCTCACAACCATTACTTTACCATCACCAGACACTTTACCTGTTCTGAGATGTATTACTTACACTTAGCCTCCAGTGTGGTTGAACACGTTTTCCTTGAAGAAGAGAACAAGAGGCTTAAAGGGGTTATCCAGCGCTACAAAAACATGGCCACTTTCTTCCAGAGACAGCCCCACTTTTGTCTCCAACTTGGGCGGGTTTTTGCTGCTCAGTTCCATTGGAGTGAATGGAGCTTAAAGGGGTTATCCAGCGCTACAAAAACATGGCCACTTTCCCCCTACTGTTGTCTCCAGTTTGGGTGGGGTTTTGAAACTTAGTTCCATTAAAGTAAATGGAGCTTAATTGCAAACTGCACCTGAACAGGAGACAACAGTAGGGGAAAACGTGGCCATGTTTTTGTAGCTCTGGATAACCCCTTTAATTGCAAACCGCACCTGAACTGGAGACAGCAGTAGGGGGAAAAGTGGCCATGTTTTTGTAGCGCTGGATAACCCCTTTAATTGTAAACCACACCTGAACAGGAGACAAGAGTCGTGTTGTCTCTGAAAGAAAGTGGCCATGTTTTTGTAGCGCTGGATAACCCCCTTTAAAAGGGGTTATCCAGCGCTACAAAAACATGGCCACTTTTCCCCCTACTGTTGTCTCCAGTTCAGGTGTGGTTTGCAATTAAGCTCCATTTACTTCAATGGAACTGAGTTTCAAAACCCCACCCAAACTGGAGACAACAGTAGGGGGAAGTGGCCATGTTTTTGTAGCGCTAGATAACCCCTTTAGGGTGCCTTCACACATACCGACTCGCAGCAAAAAACTCGCTGCGAGTTTCTGCTACGAGCCGAGGTCCTGGAAGGCCCCTATCACTACATGCAAGCAGCCGTCCCCTTAACCCCTTCGGCTCCCGCACCGGTCCCGCACCGGTGTCTCCATACATTACCTGGCTCTGGCTGCACGGCGTCCTGCTCTGCCGCCCAGCCAATCAGTAATTGGCTGGGCGGTAGAGCAAGACGCCGGGACCCCGTGCAGCCAGAGCCAGGTAATGTATGGAGACAGCGGTGCGGGACGGGTGCGGGAGCAGAAGGGGTTAAGGGGGCGGCTGCATTACATACACGCAGCGGTCTTTCAGACCACTGCTTGTATGTAGTGATAGGGGCCTTCCAGGACCTCAGCTCGTAGCAGAAACTCGCAGCAAGTTTTTTTGCTGCGAGTCAGTATGTGTGAAGGCACCCTTAAAGTGAATGTACCATCAGGCCTGGGCTGAAGCCCTGGAGGTGCTGGCCTATGATATGGCTCTATTAGAATGAATGGAGCCATATCATAGAGGGGTGGGGGGTTCCTCCCACTGGGGTGAGTCGGCTGGTCTCCAGTGCTTTAGCCCGGGCCTGATGGTACATTCACTTTAACCCAGTCATGTATTCCAAGAAAGCAACTCTCTTTGCAGTGAATCCTAGCTACTTGAGATCACGTCCAGATCACTTCAGCTCTTTTGCCTCAGGAAGAGTACTAATTCAAGGATTGTGACACGATGTTTGCTTCAAACTCATGGGGCCTTGTGTATCAAAGTATTCCATTAAGAAATCTCTTGTCAAAACAGATTTGTTCAGTGTTCTTCTCTCAAAGGAAGGCTGGTAAGAAACAGTATGATCTGGTATGATCTTTTAGCGGAATGCGTAATCCGCCCGTGCATAGAATAGTGTGCGCGCCGCTGCGTACGGGTATGAGCGACGGAATACGCCGCGGGTTATACGCGGCAATTCCATAGTGTGCACGGACCCTTAAAGGGAACCAATCAGCCGCTGCAGCCGTGGCCTGTATGTGTCGGGAGCTGCACAGGAGCGTTATACTGTGCTCTAGGGAGGACATGCCCTTTTTAACTTTCATGTTTTTTTTTGCTGCTAAAAAAAGGAACAAGTTAGGGGTAAGGAAAAAATATTTATTGGAAATAGAAGTTATCATTTTAGTGAGGTTTTCTGAGATTTCCATGTGGGGATATTAACCTGTGTGAAGCTGGGTCTTTTTGCTAGTAATGTGGTAAGAGACTTCAGGACAAGTGCTGTCTCCACAGAAGGTGACACATCATTGGCCTTACTACTTACCAGAGCTCAGGTCATGGAAACATCTCCAACAGGAGACTACTCCAAATGTTGGGCCCCTGCAGCCTCTTTCTGCCTTCCTATAGCCATTTCCTATCTGCTGCTTGCATCCAGCACAGGATTCATTGACTGTCAAGGGAAGCGCCTGGGAGATTTGGTTGCTCTTCTGAGAGTACAGGAGATGTCCCCATTTTATGGTATTCTCCTGGACCTTCTGGGTAAGTTGGAAAGTATGCATTAAGTTTGCATTATTTAATCATTATTTATTCTACCTATAAATACCCAAGAAGGAACACATACCTGGATTTCACTGGACATCTGAAATCAGTATTGACTGAAAGCATTTTATACGGCAGTGGGAAATTCCACTGTATGAGTGTGCAGTGTAGAATTTGCTAACAAGACCCTCACCCTGGACCCCGAAGCCCTAAATAAGCAAAGGTAAAAAGGAATAAACGTCAAGTTACGTTTTAACGTGCATACAAGTAGAAGAAGCCAGCACTGTAATAAGAATATGGCTGACAGAAAGTCTTTACTGCTCAGATCTGCAAATAAGAGTAATTTTACACTGGGAAATTAGACATTTGGATAACACCAATGAGAGGTAATGGTATATGACAGAGATACACCATTACTACCTAGAGAGGTAAAGTTAGTAAAATCCCAGCATTTCTGTAACGCTTCGTGAGTTTCACAACTAGTAATGCTTAATAGGTCACCTTTACCAGTAAAAAACTAAAGAACAAAAAACTGCACTCAAATACAGCCCTGACTACCAGCTGAAAGCACGCAAAAGTCGCAAATCTTCATTAACTGTTGCTAGTTCTAAATCATCCAAGCCTAGTTGGGTTCACATTGCTGAGCTGCATCGCTACTGTAGGCAGGGATCAACAGAATTAAAGATTTGTGAGTGGAAATGGAGATGGATCAGAAACACCCTGTCAAAGGCCATGGACAAGATGTAAACATAGGCGCTTGACGGGAGTCTGCAAGGACAACTGCGAGGAGGAAGTGGGCAAAGGAGCCTGCACTAAGAAATAAGTGCTGTTCATGTGAACCTGACCCAAAGAAAGGCGAAAGCCAAGAACGGATTTCACAGTGACACTGTGATACCTTGGTGTTCGAACAAAAATGTACCTGGAAGTAACGCTCAGAATTCAAACTTTGCTCGGTATCTGAACATTTTTGTGAGCATGGATGGTGGGTTGTACCTGGTGAGTTTAGCACTGTTGAGGCTTTACATACAGTTAAGTGCTGTATAAGACTGCTGGAGTGCATATACAGTACAGTAGTAGTACAGTGCTGGGATGGGGGGGATTCTATACAGTAAAGGATGAGTGAGGAGTCGGTAACTACTGTAATATAATTGCTGGTTTTGTTGAATGTTTCTTGTGTATAATTTCCTGTACAGTTTAGTGCTGTTCTGTTCTGTACTGTATTGATTAAACTGGGCACCTTTCAATGTAATAAATGATACTGTAGTAGTTGCGGGGCGGAGCGAGCAGTCGATGGAGATGGACGCGTGAGAGGTGAGCTCCGCTCCATACAGGCATTATAGAGGGCCCACCACCTCAGCACCCCCTACTTCCTATGAAGAAACATTTGGGGACGCCCCCCACAGGCACCCCAACACCCACACCTCCTGAACTGAAGACTGCGACACTCGAGCGGTACCCCCTCCGGGACCCAGCGCACACTCCTCTCTTCTCAGGCCTTCCGTAACGCCAGCAGCCAAGGAGATCGAGTAGAGCAGGTCCTCGGTCATCCTCCCGCTGTTCAGCTGCCGCAACACGCCGCCCGGTGCTCTCAGGTCCCCGCATGACAGTCGGCAGACAGAGGGGTGAGTGGCTGGAGTCTCCACCAACAGGAGAGCGGGCGCCATCTTGCCGTGTGGTGCAGCACCAAATACTTCAGGGACGCACTCAGCCAGAACCTCACAGGAGAAGGAGCGCAACACCCCATAAGTTCCCCTTCGAGTGTCCCTACTGCCCTGGGTGAAGATAGAGGTTACCCTAAAGGAAGAGATCATCCCAGGGAAGGCTGCTAGGTATCTTCTTTGCTGGATCCCCATACAGCTGCTTCCCCACTACCTCAGCACACTGCAAGGGATAATATAGCCTCCACATCAGGCGCCCATAGAGTCAAGGCTAGACAACATCCCCAGTGCCCTGACGCAGTTCTTTAGGATTCTCAGGATCTTTTCATTTCTAATACTACTGTGCAAAGAGCAAAGGCACAGTGTGACATAGGGGCTCCCATAGGTGATATAGACCCTGATGCAATACTACAAGGGGACTGTCCACAAAGCATAATGCATAAATTGCTTTGACAATTACCAACTAAGCGTGACTTTTGCTATTTAATCTCTAAAGTAAAAGAGACTTGCAGGGCTGAGATAGCGGCTGACCAGCATGACATTCATCAGATAACAGCAAGAATGGAATCACTGGAAGACGATGATGATGAAACTAGAGCTTATATAGCTAATCTCCAACACACAGTCTCCACTGAATCTTCAGCCCTGGGGGATCTACAACGCCATGTAGAAGATCTGGACAATCGTGGTCGTCGTAACAATATTCGAGTGCGGAGCCTACCTGAAGCCACACATGATGAGAACTTGGCTGAGACTCTGGAAGCTATATTCAACACTATACTGGGGGCCCCTTTGAAGAATTTTGAGTTTGATGGAGCCCCTATTCAACTTTTCCTGTATCTATCTTGGATAACCCTGCAAAAAAAACTAATTTGCATCCCTTGCTGGCCGTCCTGAGAGATCACCAAGTCCTGTAACGGTGGAGCTTCCCCTTGCCCTAACTGTCCGTAAAGATGACCGTTCTGCAGTCCTTCAGGACCCATCTGATCTATCTCGCTTTTGTGACATCCTGGACGTTCCACCCCTCAAAATTTCTGAATGGACTGTGGCCTCTTCTCCGGTACGGCTTCCCAAAGTGTGGCAACTTGCTGCTCAGAAGCGCCGTTGTCAGAAGTCTCATGGATCCCCGGGATCGCAGCGGTCCCCTCCTAGTTAAGATACCTGAGGAGCCTCCCTACCATGCCTTTTTGTAGAGCTTTATGACTTGTCCCCTGAAATTATTTGGGCCCTCTGCATATGTTTGTCTTTTCTGCTGTCCGTGTCTTTCCCCTTCTTCCCCTTCCTGTTCTTCCCCTTCTTGCTCACCGATCATATTTTGTAATCTATATGCCCCCAATAAATCCCAGATTCCCTTCCTTCGCAGGGTTCTTAAAAAACTTGCCACGTACCCACCTGCACCCAGGATCTTGGGGGGAGATTTTAACCTTCCCTTCTCATCCACACTAGACAGGCACTCTGTGGAGGGGCGTCCACCTTCTTCAGACCTCCTTAGACTCTCTACCCAATTTTGTAAACTTATTCGAGAATATCATCTCTATGATTTGTGGCGTATTGACCACCCTACAGAACACACCTTCTCCTTCTTTTCCCATCCCTGTAAAACCCACACTAGAATGCACTAGAATCTTTTTGGCAATATCCCTGCAGTACGCATGCTTAAGGGGGCAGACATAGGTCCCATTTCCTGGTCTGATCATGGCCCTGTCACCGCCTCCTTGGCTCCCTCAGTTTCGGCCATCAGACAATGCCATTGGCGTTTCAATGAATCTTTGCTGAAACACCAACTTTCAAGAGACTCTATTAAAGGGCGCATAACCTCATACTTCAATGAAAATGAGGGCACAGTGGATTCTCAGGCCACGTTATGGGAGGCCCACAAGGCGGTGGTTCGGGGTCATTGCATTGCCTTGAATTGCATTGGCTAAAGAAAGACTCCATGCAGAGGATCTGTAACACTAAAACCAAGTTTGCTGCCTTGGAGCGTCAGCTATTATCCCACTCCTCAGTAGTGGTATTGCGTAAACTTGTAGCTGAGACCTGCTAATGCACAAGGTGGAGCGCTCCCTGATGTATTTGAGGCAGCGTTTTTATGAAAAGGTCAATAAGGCTCATACTCTTTTGGCCCGAATGCTCCGGGATCGCACAGCCACTTTGTCCCCACAAGCTTTGAGGGACTGCACTGGTGCTCTCAAGTATCACCCTAAAGATATTGCTGATATATTTGTTTCCTATTTTTCACAATTATATTCCCTTCCTTCGTCCCTCCCTCTAGACCCGGAGACTCGCAGTAGGCGGATTGCAGGGTTCCTAAAGGACTGCAAGCTCCTGACACTGTCAACTGAAACGGTGGAATCTCTGAACGCCTCACTGACTGCTGAGGAATTAGCAGAGGTGCTCAAATCTTTGCCTGCTGGGAAATCTCCGGGCCCGGATGGGTTCACCTATCTGTACTATAAAACTTTTACCCAGGAACTTTCCTCTAGACTTCTTTCCCTTTTCAATTCATTCCTTCAAGAAGATGCTATTCCTACTACTATGTTATACTCTAACATAACACTTACACATACCCAAACCAGGTAGGGACCCCCTAGATTGCTCTAACTACCGCCCCATAACCTTATTGAATTCTGATTTAAAATTGTTCACTAAACTTCTTGCCAATAGGCTGGGGTATTGGCTCTCTTCAGTGATAGACCAAGACCAGGTGGTGTTCGTTATGGGCCGCCAGGGTGCTAACAACAGGAGGGCAGTCGATATAACAATAATAAACAAAATGACCAGGCCCTCCCTTTGAGCCTGGATGCTGAAAAGGCCTTTGATCGCCTTGGCTGGCCCTTTTTGTTTGAAACACTGAAAGCGTTGGCATCTCAGGTCCCTTCCTCTCAGCTATATACGGTCTCTATTACCCCATCATCTCTCCACTCGGTTTCCTCTTCGGAATGGTACACGTCAGGGTTGTCGTTTATCGCCTTTGCTTTTTGTTATGTGCATTGAACCCCTGGCATGTGCCATTCGGAATGACCCAAACATAAGGGGGGTGAAGGTTAGGGGGAGGGAGTTTAAGATCGTGCTCTTTGTGGACGATGTGCTTCTCACTTTGTCTGAGCCTCTAACTACCTTGCCAGTCTTGCATAGCCTCCTGCAATCTTTTGGAGTGCTATCAGGCTATAAGATCAATACTGCTAAAATGGAGGCTATGACTCTTAATGTGCCTGATGGTCGGGAGGCTCAGTTCCATGAGAATTTCAAGTATCGCTGGACCTCTACTAGTATTAAATACCTAGGTATTCGCCTCACCCCATCTTATTCCTCATTGTATTCTGCCAACTATCCTCCCTTGTTTTGGAGCTACGTACCCTTCTTTTTACAAATGGACTTCACAGTTTATCTCCCTCCTGGGTCGAGTAGCTTCTGTTAAAATTACGATACTACCGAAGTTATTATATTACTTTGAAACCCTTCATGTGCGGGTCCCCCTAAATAACTGAGATCCCTTCAATCAGCAGCTTTCCAGTTTATCTGGATGTTTAAGCAACATCGAATACCAAAGTCAGTGATGATGAGTAGCAAACACAGGGGGGGCCTGGTGACCCCAAAATTTATTCATTACTATTGAGCGTCCCATTTACGCCACATACCTTGCTGGGCCACATACCATGCTTATAAAAAGTGGACTTATATTGAAGAACTCTGGCTGGCGCTCCACCAACCTAATTTCTCCCTGTGGAGTGCCTCGCCCCCTAACTGGCCACCGACTCCTCTCTTGGGGCCTATTCAGTTCACCAAACAAATATGGTCAGCCTGTGCCAATAAATTTGGGCTCTTTTCTAAGAACTCCTTGCTGCTGTCTTTTCTTCTTCACCCCTCTTTTTCAGCAGGCATGAAATCCTCAGTTGTGCAGACATGGGGTGGTAAAGGCCTTTTCCAATTTGCGGATGTAGTAGATCCTCTCTCTCGTACCTAGCTAACCTTTGATAGACTTCTGAATCAATCCTGCCTCCCCATGTCTGTACAATGTACTTATACCAGACTGCATCACTACATGACCTCAACTCTGGGAAGTACTACTGTCTTGAAGCCCATAGGATTTGAAATGCTATATCAAGCTGGTACATCCACCAAGGGCCTCATTTCGGATATATACCTAATATTGGGATCAGGGGGTACTTACTCCCCAGTTAGACATGGATATATGAATAAATGGGAGGCGAACCTGTCTAGATCAATATCCCCAGAGGCGTGGCAGATAATTTGGGAAAGAGCGGCCACCTCCTCAATTAAATTACAAGCTCTTAATGCATTGGTATTATACACCTGAATTAACTGAAACTGAATAATTTACTCTCTCCAAGCTGTTGGAGGTGTCTAAGAGCTGTGGGCTCCCTCTATCATATATTTTGGACATGTCAGGATATTCGGGGACATTGGAGACAAGATGTATTAGATACTCAGATAGCCCTAGACCCCTTGGTGTATCTGCTTAACTTAACCCCTAAGACGCTTAAGAAAAAGCCCACAAAATTATTACTCTAGATTTTGAGGGCAGCTAAAACTCTGATAGCACGTAGCTGGAACCCCCCAAATACCTGGAACTAGTCTCTCGAGTTAAGGAAATGAGGTCCTTAGAATATCTCATAGCCACACTTGACTTGACTTGACTTGTGTGGGCCCCTTGGGACACCTACTGTTCTAGAACCGGATTAACCTGTTAGATCCCTGTTCAGTGGACGACTTATCCGGCATGTTCTTCCCCTCACCTACCCTTTATCTTTCCTAGTGTTTTCCTCCTTTGTCGTTGTCATCTATGTTTGTCTTTATTGTCAAGTTGTTTTTTGTTCCTCTACTAAATTTGGTTGATCTCAACTTCCATTTTACATATGTTGCCCAGAATGGGCCTTGGTAATGCTTGTGTATCACATGCCTAGAAATGGTTTAATCGGCCAGATAGGCCTTTCTTTGCTTATTGCTTTAATTTACATTCCCTGCGAGGGTTGTACGACTGTAAGCAGCCTGTTTGTTTTATTTTGTCTTGTTATACCCTAAAAACAAATAAAAATTCACAATAAAAAAAATGATACTGTAGTTAATTATTGGGGGGAGCTGGAACCAATTAAACATAGTTACATTATTTCCTATGGGAAAACACTGCTCGGTTCTCAAACTGCTCAGTTCTCAAACTGCCTTGCCGAACCAATTAAGTTCGAGTTACCACTGTACTTATAAGCTATTCTTTATTCTTAATAAAACTGTGTGTTCCTTCCTACCAGATTTGGCAACAAACAAGATATATTAGATAAATACAATTACAATACTTAATGCCATAATTATACTTAACCACTAAAGGACACAGTGAATTTTGGCCTTAAGGACCAGGACCAATTTTAATTTTTGCATTTTTTCCTCCTCGCCTTCTAAGAGCCATAGAGCTATTATTTTTCCACAACATGACTGTTAGGGGGCTAATTTTTTGCACCATGATATGAGGCAGACTTTATGAGAGGATCCCTGATCGCACTACATGGAGGTAAGTTTTATACCTCCTGCAGTCAGGGAAACCAATCGGGGGTCCCCATCGGACAGAGACAGGAGCCATTCCTGTCACTGGCACCTAAACGCAGCGATCAGCAGCATTTAAGGGTTTAATGGCGGGCAGCAGTGCAATCGCTGTTTCCTGTCATTAGCCGTAAGGATTTGGCTGCTGATATGAGGCAAGCTTAACTCGCTTCATAGAGCCGCTGGGCTTAATGGTGTATTAGTACATCATTGGTCCTTAAAGGGTGAATTAAACTAGGTCACTGATAATTACCTTTTAATTGATCCATCTATACAGGTTACTGTAGGGAATGTTACAGCTGATTCATAAGGAAGGGCATAATGATAGATCACATTGCATGGCTTGAGATAACACAACTTTCTATACTTATACATTACTTAACTATCAATTGTCATTATTTCAAATTACCCACTTTGTGGTGTATATATAGTATGGTAAACTCCCAGGGACTTTATGTGAAGAGATGTCTAATCCCAACAGCTAAATTACTAGCAGTGCTGCTATTGCTCTCCTCTAAGTACTTGTAAAAGCCCATTATCCACCACTTATGTCTTCTTTGTAACGCTGGGGCTGTAACCAATGCAGACACACCATAATGCTTAATCTCCACTTTTTCTTACAATACAAATCTGTGCCAAAACGCTACATAAAATAAGAGGGGAGTTAGCAGGCTGAATTTTGCAGGTTATAGCCCCTGTGGATTTGCTATGAAGAACAAAAATGGGTGATTATCTTGTTATGTTGGTTCCTTAATTTTTGATGATTGTTGTATAACTTCCATTGATCCTAATAAAAAATCACTATGCATTACAGTGTATTTGTCATTAAAACAAACTTATGACATGTCAAAAATTCTGATCACCAGACAGGAAAACCAATGGGAAGCACTACATGTCTGGAGATAACCTGTCATGTATTGTCGTGAGCCAGTGTGCAAAATGCACTACCACCTGCTGCTCCCGCCTTGTTCTCCTGATTGGTAGGGGTCTCAGCAGTCGTGCACTTCTGACGTGTCCCTATTTTTTTAATGACAGTGCCCACGTAACTTCCTTTCCTCCCCCCAGTGCCTCCTGGCAGACAAAATTACTTATATAGCGGCACAGGGATTTTTGAGGGGATTTCTGGGACTAAGAAAATAAATCAGTGTTTGATTGATGAGTACAAAGGGGCTACGGCATCTCTACAGTTCCATATTCTTTTGATTGTTTTTAAATGTCTGTTAGGATATGTGCACACTGAGGAATATGTGAGGAATTTGAAGCAGAATCTGCTTGAAATTCCTTCCGAAAAGTATGAACAGAGTAATGTTCCATTGTGTTCAAAGGGATTTCCGCTCTGTTGATCACACAGCAGAATTTTCTGCCGCGGAACCACTTTCCACCCAAAGAATTGACATGTCCATTCTTTGGGCGGAATCCGCTAAAGAAACCCTATTGGACTTGAATTCCACTCAAAGTGCCCTTGCACACTAAGGAAGTCACGCGGATAACTTGCCGAGGATTCCATCACTCGCACTCCCGTCTGAGGTTCTGCCGATCCCATAGGCTCCATTCTATGGTCTGTTGGATTCCGTTGTCTGCCCAAAGAAGTGTCAATTCTTTGGGTGGACGGCGAAATGCGCCCGACCATACAATGGAGTCTATGGGATGGGCGGATAGTCAAACAGGAGTGCGCACGGAATCTGCGGCAAGTTATCCATGTGATTTCCTCAGTGTGCAAGGGCCCTAATTTTACTGAATAGGCGAGGAAAACTATCCTTTTTAATTCCTCACCTCAGTGTGCACATACCCTTAGATGCGGGTCTTACCTCTAGGATCCCAACTATCTTGAGATCGAGGGTTAACCAGCCCTGTCCGGCATGCTTGCAGTGGTCAGAGGTGGTCGGGAAATCTTAAACAGCCAAGTGACCAAACATAGCTAATTTCTGTAAAAAAAAAACAACACCACACCTGTCCCCAGGTTGTGTATCCTATTACTATACAATTCACATCAGTGGAACTGAGCTGCAGCAACACACACACCAAGGGCAAGAGAGGCCCTGCTTGTCAATTGCATTTATGGAAGTTTCATGATGTACAATCTATTATTAAAACAGCTTCCTTTTTAGAAGAATTAATTTAGTGGAATGCAACTGTTCTTGCCCTCTCTGTGACACCAGCTGGATACAGGCCCTCTTTTTGTTGCTTGTATTCTGTGAATTGGTGCAGGTATGAGTGTAATAAAAGACTCTTTTCCTCTCCCCATTCATACTAGCTGTGCTGACAGTGCTTGTAGTACATCTGAATTCCAGTCATATGGCAGTATAATAAATTATGCCAGGGTTAGGCTATGTTCACACTGTAATACAACGGCCGTTGTATTACAGCGCAGCACCATCTGCATTTTTATATGTTCCTGCAGCTGATACTTAGAACAGGCTGTGAACAACGGCCATTGTTTACAGTCTGCCTGATGGAAATAATTGACATGTCAATTGTTTCCATGGCCGTAGGGGAACAGCGGCCGTTGGGCAATACATCGTGTGCACAGCGGCAGCTGTTTCCTACAGGATTCAACACAGTGTATTCTTTTTTTACAAAAACGGATGTTGTTATAATCGGCAACAACGGTCATTCTAGTCAAAAAAGAGTACTGTGTGTGAACACAGCCATATAGGATAGAAGGCTTGTAGCATGTTGAGGGGGGGGGGGGGGCAATGAACTCATATATAAACATCTTTTCATGGTAATAGAAAAAAACTGCACTCAACTCACAGTAGCTCCTTTAAACCTGTTCACACATGTTGGGTGTGACACAGATTTTGAAAAAGATATACATAATTTTCTTATGGAAAGTTTCTGCACAGATCTCCATCCACACTGGGAAAAAAATTGGCTCTGGAAATAAGTTGCATTTAGATTCCATATGGAAAAGCCAAGAATTAGCCCCAATTAATGACAGTGGGGTTATTCCTCATGTGTATCTACAGTAACGTGTATCACCCTCATGTGTATCTACAGCCCACATCTTGGAAATCTGCAACAGAAATGTTTAATGCCAACATGTGAACATAGCAACAAAGGAACAGTCAGGAGTGTGAGGTAAGGACTAGAGATGCGCGAACCTCGAGTCGATCCGAACCCGATCTTTCGGCATTTGATTAGCGGTTGCTGCTGAAGTTGGATAAAGCCCTAAGGCTATGTGGAAAACATGGATATAGTCATTGGCTATATCCATGTTTTCAGACAACCTTAGAGCTTTATCCAAGTTCAGCAGCCCCAGCTAATCAAATACCGAACGTTCGGGTTCGGATTGACTCGAACCCGAACCCGGTTCGCTCATCTCTAGTAAGGACTCCTTCACACTGAGTAAAACAGGCGGAATTCTGCAGCGGACTCCACTCAGACTCCCCTCTTTCTCAGTGTGTCAATGGAATGCCTCTGGTGTCGCCGCTCTTCACTCAAAGAACTGACATGTCAATCCTTTGGGCAGAGGCACGCAAGGCATCCCACTGACATACTGAGGCAGGCTGGATTCCACCTGATTACTCAAGTCAGTGTGAACATACTCTAAGGCCACATTCACACGTTCTGTGTTCCGCGTGTAACACAGACATAAAATGCCTGTAACCGAGTCCTCCTCCCGCCCGGGCAGCATCTGTGATAAGATGCTGGGAACAGGGGAACTGCATTAATATGCACAATGCACAATACTGATATAAAACAGCATTTGGATATTTTCACACATAGTATTTCCATCAGTCTTTTGGTCAATCTTTTTTCAACCAAAACCATAAGTAGATTAAAAACAGAAACTTCAAATCTTTCCGTAATAATTTTGCCCTGCCAGTTCCACTAATGATTTTGGTTGAAAAAACACTGACCAAATAACTGATGGAAATACTGTACTGATTTGTTACCCAACAGCCAGCTGAGGCATGACATGCTAAAAATCTGATGAAAACCCAGTTTATAGCATCGTCACATGACAGTCACAATCGGGATAACCCCAAACACTGATGGATTGTCCCATCTCTTTTGAGCCATCTAGTTCATTCAGCAACCATCATTAAAAAGTAGGTCAACCTATGCAACAGACTCCTGGCTACTTAAAGTAACACTTTCCTTTTTAACATGTTCTCAAAAATGATCATTTTATGTTTTTGTATTTCCTCTTTTAACCACAGAGAGCAGAAGTAAAAATAATTGGTTAGTAAAAATTATTTTTATTGAGGCAACACACCAAAGAAGAAGTCTACTTCAATTAAGGATCTTTTACACAGGCCCATTATAGGCAGCAAGCACCCCTAGAAACGCTCATTCAGTGTAAGAGTGCCAGCAAACAGCAGACGGCCAGGAAAATGCCAGCTCGTCAGCTTATTGGATCAGGAGTCTGCTAACAATAAATGTTAATGGCCGTACAAACGATACAGAGATCGCACGTGCGGCCTAGTCATGCAATTAATTGTGCAATCTAGCTGATGTGGCCACGGGTGGCTAAAGAGCGCTGCATGTCAAAGGACCCTTAAGCCCCTAATCCACGGGGCAACTATGAGGAGCAAACGAGCGCTATTAGCGGGGGAGCTGCATGGGTGTTTGCTAGATCGTCCGGGCAGCCCATAGAGGATAGTGGCGGTCTGCTGCCGCTGCTCCTATTCCACGGAGCGATGGCAGCAGATTGCTGCTATGTCAGTCGCTTGTTTTTCAACAAACAACTGCAAAGATCAGCCGATATGAACGATGTCGGCTAATCGTTGCCTTCTATTCCACGGAACGATTATCGTCCGTAACGGCCGGTATCGGCTGATTACGGCCGATAATCTTTCCGTGGAATAGGGCCTTTAGAATTTGCTAGTGAAATGACACCAATAAATACATGGTTTAGTATGAAATTAGTATCAATATCCATATTAATACCCATGGATTTCGAACGTGATGAGCTATAAGCTTCACGAGTCATAGGTGTCCACATATCTTTGGAAATTTCCAAGCACACTGTTCTGCAGAAATAAATAAGGGTTGTATGATGCTACATAATGTAAATCTGGTTTATCCAGCACTTACACAATTTAGTATTGATTTATTCATACTGACCTATTGTTACATGTCAGTTTTTCCATACAGTGAATGAAGAAAAAATGGTCCAGGTAAGGAAGAGGTTGGCATGCTATGCTATATATGTCAGCATATCTTTCTGCTAGTATCTCGAGATATATTACAGACATACTCCACTTCCCTGATGTACGCATATGCTGCACTGCCCAAGGCTACAGGAAATAGTGTGGCTTATTTGCCAACCGTATACATAGTACATCCTGTTATTCTAAAGTTCACTTCCTAGACTGGCATATAAACCAGATGTTTATGTGATGTGTCAGAGTCAGGATTACTTCTTGGTGACACTGATTCTGTGAGACTGTATTCCGCATTACCGCCTTCTGCAAGGCAGTATGGCTTTTATCCCTATGAGCTTTTACTATAACTACTAAGGTCCTATTATGTGTAGTAATGGCTTAATCTGTTTTGAAATAGGAAACCATGGCTAATAACACGTATACATTGTACAATATCAATATAAAAAGGTCCGATCTACACAAATATGACGCTACTAAAAACTAGAGCTCATGGTGCAAAAAATGACGCCCCAGACAGCCCCATAGGTGAAAAAATGACACTGCTATAGGAGTTACAATAGGGCAATTTTAACCATAATTATTTGCAAAAATGTATGTAAACAAAATAGTAAAACATTAGAAAAGCTATGAAAACATGCATATCGTGTTTGGACTTACGTATAGAATAAATATAACATGTCAGTTTTACTGTAAAGTGCATTATGTAGACACCAGAACCCATTAAAAGCTACAAAATTGCATTTTTTTCCAATTTCAACCCATAAATAATATTTTGGGGGTTCTGTCGTATTTTTTATGGTAGATTGAAAGGCTCCATTACAGAGTAGCACTGTCCCACACAGATCACTGCACTTGGCTCACTCTAAGGCGGCCATAAACATGATATAGCTGTCATACACCTACACTGGTTCCCATAAACCATTTATAAACCACATATCTGAATGGAGTTTCCTGTGAACAGTCCCACTGAGTGACTATGTTCTCACTACGGCATTGTATCAAGGAAAGGCTGCAGTCTATTGATAATGACGCCCGCACATAATGATTATGATCAATCGTCCTTATCAATAGATTACCGCTAAATGGCGGCATGTTACCATAGTGGGAAAATAGCCAACGTGAGATTTGGAAATGGCTGAAAACAGGGAAGGATACGTGTCAGGCCAATAATGGTATCGTTTGTGGTGGGTATATGAGCGTAGCCAATAGGAAACACACACACAGTCACTTCCCTTCTCATAAACCAGGGAACATCTGGACCCCCTTACAGGAGACTCTCACAATGGCAGATGTCTCTCAGAATGGGAGATGTCTCTCACAATGGCAGATGTCTCTCAGAATGGGAGATGTCTCTCACAATGGCAGATGTCTCTCTGAACCCTCATGTCACAAAGACAGATCACTGCTTACAGTCACTGACCAAAAAATCCTGGGTGCAAAGAGAATACTGAAAAAATGTTACAGATCACTCACTGTACAGATAATATTAAGCTGGCGCTCAGGTGGCAACCTGTGGCACACATCGGCTGCCCCACATAATAGGCTCTTCTAATCTATTGTGTCTATATTTGTATAGAATTCACAATTATACTACATATATATATATATATATATATATATATATATATATATATATATATATATATATTATAATGTAGTGTACAGTATACAGAGATCTCCCTGTATCAGTAGGGTTGTATACCAGCTTGGGGTGCCCCCATTCCCCTGCAGCAGCCCCACAGCTAGTGGGCTTGTAGACAACAGAGAGCAGCATGTTTATTCCCCCCAGCAGGGATGCGGCGTGATCACTATACACAGCTCGGTCACTGACATGTCCACTCCACACACACAGACAGACACACACACACATACATACACACACACGTCGCCCCCAGGCCTATGCAGCAGGGGGTCCGGCGACAATAGAGGGCAGGATATGGCACTTACGTGAGGACCCCGCAGACGAGGAGAATGCCCGTTGTTCTCCATCCCGATGAGGTACGCTGCGCTGTACGGATTGCCGGTCGCTGTGTGTGAATCCTGCCGGCTGCCTTACTGGATGGGCATGTAGTATTCCATTGATTGGCATCCGTACTCCATTCTTAGCGGAGGAGGAAGCCACGCCCATTATGTAAATGAGCCCCCAGTCCTCTCGCCCGGCAGTCGTGCGGGTTCCGCTCCGGCTCCTCACATGATGCGTGATCTCCCCGCCTGACTGTGTGGGGAGGGCTCGCGCTCGCCGTGCAGATGGTGGCCACATTCCTGCTCACTGCTCTCTGATGACTTGTACCTTCCTACAGCCAAAGGCCTCTGTTACCTTCTGCTGGATCAGTCTCTAGTAGTTATAACGTAGCTCTGCAAGCAGTTACCTTAGTCTCCTGTTAGTCAGTGCTCTATTGGGGGCATGGCAGAGAGCAATGGCACAGGATGAAATGAAGGGAGGAGAAGGAAGCAGATCTGTCATTATGCTTTGAGTATTTTCCATATATATATATATATATATATATATATATATATATATATATATATATATATATATATATTTATATATATATAATGTTCTTACCCCACCAGGGTCCCCCTGTCTCGTGTTCCCAGTACCCTAATGCACGATACCACCACCACTTTGGATGTGGACTTAGCAGTGACAGCCTGTCAGCCAATCACTGACTGAGATGGGACAGCGCTGTGGCCACTGATTGGCAGAGCAGGAGCAGCATTTTGCACTCCTGACCATGGTTCATTCTAAATGGGACCACAGTCTAAAGATTACCGTTAGTAAGACACTACGCTATCATGGATTACAATCCGGTAAGGCATATAAGATTCCCCTGCTTCTGCCTGCACCATGTCCAGACCCTTTTGAAGTTGGTTAGTGACCATCTGCATGATCCAGAGGAGGCATGGGGAAAATGTCATATGAGATCAAAATAGAAGGTTCTGGTATCAACTCCACTTGATTTGTTTGGAGGAAGAAGGATGAGTACAACCCCAAAAACACAGTCCTAACCCTGAAGCATGGGGGTGGAAATATCATACTTTGAGGGTGCTCTTCTGCAAAGGGGACAGAACAACTACGCTGTATTAACTCCTAAACGACCCATGACGTAACTGTACATCATGGTGCCGCTAGGGGAGTTCAGAGGGGGCCGCGTATTGACCCCGCTCTCAACCGCTGCAATCCCAGCTGCTATTAGCGGGCACGGTCTGATTGCTGTGCCCGCTAGTTAGGGATTTAGATGCAGCTGTCAAAGTCGACAGCTGCATTTAAATGCCTGTTGTCCCCTATCCATGGTGGTCTAGTGGACGCGATCGCGGAGGAGCGGTTCTTGCATTTGAGCCATCTGGGTCAGTGTGTAAAAAAAAATATTTTTTTTTATTAATAAAAAGTCCCCTCTGTTAAAGTGACTCTGTACCCACAATCTGACCCCCCCAAACTGCTTGTACCTTCAGATAGCTTCTTTTAATCCAAGATCTGTCCTGGGGTCCGTTCAGCAGGTGATGCAGTTATTGTCATAAAAAACAACTTTTAAACTGGCAGCCCGTGCCCTTTGGCCGTGGCTTAGGGCCCTATTCCACCGGACGATTATCGTTCGCATAATCGCTAACGATTAACAATCTCAAACGACCACTATTGTGAAAGACCTGAAAACGTAACTCATTTCCATGGAACGATAATCGTTACTTATGATCGTATTTGCGATAGTTTTTTCTTTGCTATTTCTTCGCTATTGCGTTCTTATCTACTGCGAACGACCAAGCGATGTCTTATTCAATGCCAACGATTTGCGAACGAGCAACGATAAAAATAGGTCCAGGTCTTATAAAGCGATCAACGATTTCTCGTTCAATCGTATGTGTATCGCCGCATGCGTAATTGCCTGAACAATTTAATTATCTTGTGCGGTAAACGGTGTTTTCAAAGGGCAAAATTGCGCATTTTTGGTTGCATCAAATGCAAGCCTGGTCAAAAACTACAGGAAACCTCTGACCTCTGTAATTGCAAACAAAGGTTTGTGTACCAAATATTAAGTTTTGTTTCTCTATTGTATCAAATACGTATTTCATGCAATAAACAATTATTCAAAAATCAAATAATGTGATTTTCTGAAATCTTTTTTTATAGATTGTGTCTCGCACAGTTAGGGTGCGTTCACACCTACAGGATCCGCAGCAGATCTGCAGCAGATCCGCAGCAGATTTAATGGTGCAGATTTGATGCTGTGTTCAGTTATTTAAAGGAAATCTGCTGCGGATCTGCTGCGGATCCGCAGCAGAAAATAAGCTGCGGATCCGGTAAGTGTGAACGTACCCTTAAAGTGTACCTTTGATAATAATTACAAGTCTCTCCATCTTTTGAAGGTGGGAAAACTTGCAAAATTGGCAGGTATCAAATAAGTATTTTCCTGACTGTATAATCCTGCTGTCATTTAGGGTAGGAGCTGATGGCTCCTGTGCTGCTCTTCTTATTTCCCGCTGTTGTGTTGTTTGGTGCTTAACATTTTGATCGTAGTTCAGCATGTAAATTAGCTTGTTTGGTGCAATGGGGGCATTCCACTGCACCTCAATGCACAATCCCAATTGCCATCTTGCACATCCCCTCCTACTTATGTGTATTCATATAAGCATAAGTAGTGACGTCTCCCTCCTCGGCCCAAATCTCGCACTTGCGCAGTAACAGCAGCCCTATACTGTACGAGCACTGTTACTGGATTTGGCCAACATATTGGATTAGGATCAAAATGCTCCAAAACTGTGCAGCAGAGGGAAATAAGAGCAGCACTGGAATTAGCAGTTTCTATCCTACAAATAAATATCGACAGTATGTACGATCCTGCTGATAGTTTCTCTTTAAAGGGGTAGTTCGGCATTTCTCTTTTTCCGTTCCCCACCTTTCCACCCCCCCACCCCCCTGGAAGTTAAAGTATACATACCAAATCACTGTCCACCCACTCCTCTTCTCTTGGGTCTCTTTCCTCTTTGCTGTCTTCTATAGCAGTGAATGGGAGAGGAAAAGGCTGGTGGTGCACATGCGCACCAGCAGCCTTTTCATTGGCTGGAGCGCATTACATGGCTTCCAGCTTGCTCAGCCCTGATTGGCTGAGCTTGCTGGAAGCCATGTGATGCTCTCCAGCCAATGAAAAGGCTGCCGATGCGCATGCACACCAGCAGTCATTTCTCTTCGATTCACTGGACCCGGGCCCAGAAGTGGGGACAGCAGCTGAAAGCTGGGGACGTGGCCGTCTGGCCATTCGAACGGCGATGGTAAGTATTTATTCTATGTGTGTCTGTGTTTTTTTTTTCTTGGGCACTACCCCTTAAAGTTAAAGAAAATTGAGGTTTTACTTTAATGCCGAAATCACCTAGCCCTAGCTGAGGGCACTTTTAGAGGCTCAATAACAGCAGTGACAGTACCCAAACCACCCTGTCGCGACGCTGAAGGGTTTTTCTAACAAAACCAGACAGGTTTTTACAAATTTTTCAACATAGGTAAAGGCAAACTAAGGGTATGTTCACACTACGAAATAATAATGTGAAGCCCCCCAGCAGTATATGAGCTGGTAGGGAAAGATTGTCCATGGATCCTATTGTAACTAATCTCCAGCATTACTCTAGCTCCTGTGTCCATTGGGTGGTCCCATGGTCTTTCGGTGGTCCCTTGGTCTTGGTCTCCTATTGGTCCCTTGGTCTTCCGATGGTCTTGGTCTCCCGGTGATCCCTTGGTCTTCTGGTGGGCCGCTCTCATCCACCTAAGGACAGGTATTTATTGGTTTTGTATGCAGTGGATCTTCTCGAGGAGTTCTTATTCTTGTGGCTTGTCCACCCCGCAACGTATAGTATAATAAGATAACAGCTTTGGATCATGAATTCTTGGATTCCGGTATATATGGCTGATCTATAGATCATCAGGCTTCTAGGGTGATAGGTTCACTCTCCTCTCCGCCTTCCTGCACCGGGGAGCGGCACTCACAACTTTCTTCTTCTTTGCTTGATTCTCTGAAAAACCTGCTTGATTCTTGTTGTCAGTTCTAGGCAACATAAGACGCAGATCACTATGAGCACCAGGATGACCATGGCAGAGACTACAAAAAAGATAATCTGCAAATGGCTTCCGGCAGGTGACGGCCCCACCAGCAATCTGACCTGCGTTGTGGTGATGCCCCCGGTGACTGTGTAACCTTTGTATTATATTCACCACAGACGACATCTGATGTCTGGCTTCCATTAGTGATGATTATTCCTCCAAGGGCCGAACAATCTTTTCATGCTTTACACGTGTTCTGCTCCAGTGTTGAATGTACCCGCAGGGCATTTCATACAGTTTTGTCCCACCAAACTTCCCCCCGGCAGAGCAGCGGTCATTTTTACACTGTGAGCACTTATCATCCGTATATCTCATCCCCAGCATACAGGTGAACACAGCGTTCCTTGTGTGCGTGCATCTCTCTACATAATGGAATATTCCTTCGCAGCACTGACAGTGCTGACAGAACGGCTTATCATTTGGCTTATCTGTGTAGCCTGTGACACAACATAATGCATCCACCACATTTTTAGAAAGCAAATAGCCAGGGTTACACAGCACACAGCAGCCCTTCCGGAACTTCCTGCTGAGTACAGGCTGTATGCAGAGGATTTGAAGGAGGCTGGATTTTAGGTGAGGAGTCTGAGAACCAAAAGACACGATCAGCGGATGATCGCTTTCATCATCTGATCATTGTCTCTATTACACGGATCGATAATCAGTCTGATTCGGCCTATTATCACTGTGTGTAATAGAGCCCTTCGTCTGGAGTAGTTGGAGTGTAGATGACATTTCTGCGGCTGTGTTCTTGTTTCTGTATTCCTGACTGCAAAGATATGCAGTGTTAAGCTCACCAGGGGTGCGACTACGACAGAGGAGAATCTGATGTCCACACTGAGGGGGGCATCGTTCACAAAGTCAAGTTGCTCTTTTAGCCAATTTGCCCTCTGCTTTTGCTGAGCCCTCTTGGCTAAGGGTTGAAGATTAGATCTTCCTAGTGACACACTACAGCCAGATATTACTGGGTGTCCCAATCTGCGTATTTATCTCAGCTTGACGAATCCACTACTCTGAGTACTGGCTATTTCTCTCTATAAAGTCTCAGGTTATCAAGTACCATACTGTATAGACAGTCCCCTTCATACTAGTCTGCCCTGTCACTTCTGTTAAAACCTTCTCACAAGTAACCCCAAGTCAGAGACATCTCAAGTTTCCTAAAGACTTGCTTCCAAGCTATTGTTACTTGTAAACAAAGTATTGTATCTTCAAAAGACTCCTATTGTATGCTGTACCTGCACCCTCAAGAGACTACCAAGTAATGTTTAATGTTCCCAAGTTACTTTCCAATTCCTTGTGTTTTAGTTTAGCACCATCAGGCTGGGTTCACACTACGTATATTTCAGGCAGTATTTGGTCCTCATATTGCAACCTCAACCAGGAGTAGATTGAAAACACAGAAAGGCTCTGTTCACACAATGTTGAAATTGAGTGGATGGCTGCCATTTAATGGCAAATATTTGCTGTTATTTTAAAACAACGGCTGTTGTATAGAAATAATGGCAATTATTTACCGTTATATGGCGGCCATCCACTCAATTTCAACATTGTGTGGACAGAGCCTTTCTGTGTTTTCAATTCACTCCTGGTTGAGGTTGCAATATGAGGACCACAATACTGACTGAAATATACGTAGTGTGAACCCGCCTCACACCATAAAAATGGGTAATATGCAGGGCCATATTACAAGCTGCTGCTGCCCTGGTCACTAAACCTGAAGACGCCCCATCTTCACTCACCAATTAGCATCAGGATTTTCTAGTTTCTAAACATCATATTAATATCTGATCGGTCTTAGGCCGCATTCCCACATTTACTGTACATCACCACATGCAGCCAAAACCAGATATATATGGTACCCAATAGGCGTATGGCCAATAATCCTGGTAACAGTACATGACTACTGGGGAAGAGATGGGAGCGTGGTTTTGGCCACATGCATTTCACTAAATGTAGACTCATTGTCAGAAACTCGTTTTCCATGGTTTTTAACTGCTTAAAAAATGAACAATTTTTCGCATTGATCAATAATTAGAGCCGTCAGCATATTGTCTGACGGAATTCTCACCACAGGATTGGTAGATTGGTAGGTAGTATCTCCAGGCGTCACGTTTAACACCGCCACACCAGACCTGACCAATACCGCCATAATATTACTGAATAACACTGCCATCCCAGACCTGACCATTACCGCCATACTGGGCAATTTTGCATAATTTGCCTCTTTCGCACATTCGTAACAAAAAGGCTTCTATCTCGCCAATGGAGAGGGCTTTGCACAATTTGCTCACCTGTACCTGAGCAACATTAGGGTTTCCCATACCATTGGTGTTTTTAACCCCTTCACATCCACAGTACTTATAAAACACCAGGATTGCTGATTTTTTTTTTAAATTATATATTAAAAAAAATAATAATAAAAAGAAATCGAAATTTTCTTTTACACCAATATGATACACCAATAAAAACTAGAGATCATAGCGCAAAAAATGACACTCCAAACGGCCCTGTAGGTGGAAAAGTAAAAGTGTTATGGCTCTTAGAAGGTGGGGAGGAACATTGTTTCAATACGACCTGGACATCCGTGCATCAATCACTTTTGGCATGAAGGGGTTAAAAGCTGTCAGATTCAGATTCCTGTATTTGACCAATGCCTGTTCTCTCGACTCTGCTTCTACCAAACCCCTGTGTTTCAACTCTCCTGTGCCTGACCCAGGTTGCTGACCTTTCTTGACTTTCTTGCCTGTATCTGACTGCACTCCATTCCATCTGCCCACAACCCACACCTTGACCTTAACCAGACTAAGGGCCCTATTACACCAACAGATTATCTGACAAAATTCTTAAGCCAAAGTCCGGAATAGTTTTGAAAAGAGGAGAAATCTCAGTCTCTCCTTTATGACCTGGTCTCTGTTCATAATCCATTTCTGGCTTTGGCTCAAAAAAAAAATAGATAATCTGTTGGTGTAATATGGCCCATAGGGTGGGTTCACACTATGGATAATATCCACGGAATTCCGTCGGCTGTCCGTGCACACGGCCGCGTGCCTTTCCGCCTGCTCCATAGACACCATTCTATGGGCCAGCGCATTTTGCTATCCACCCAAAGAAGTGACATGAATTCCTCAGTATGAACCCACCCTATGAAAGCAAAGGCACTGCACTACCAAGTCTATGATGCTTATGAAAGAATTTTATTTACACAAGAATGGTTTGTCACAATCCAACCAGATCAGGAATCAGGATACAAAGTAATAATGCAGGTGAGTAATGCTATAGGCAACGTTTCGGTCGTGCTTCCGACCTTCCTCAGGCCAATATAGCCATACTATAAATAAAGAACACAACAAGTAGATCAGCAACAAAGTATGAACAAGACTGTACAATAAAGATTGGTGAAAAGATATCCAAGATAGTCGTGTGTACATGTTCTATAACATCAGTTCTCTAATGGGTATGGGTTGTGATATAACCACAAATATGGATAGATGTTAAAAATCATACATGAGTGAAAAAACCAAGGATTGATATACTAAATAATGGAAAAACTAAAAATAAACAACTCAGACACATGTCATTAGATTCTAGCAGTAACGACTGTGTGCACTTATATAAACGCCATAGTACAGTTATAAAATATAATGATGGAGGGTAGGACTGTTAGCAGGACATGCAGACTTAAACATAAATATAAAGTAAACACAAGGAACATAAGGCAACTCGGTCCGGAGCAATAAGAGATAGGGTTAAGAAGAAAATACTGTGAATAAGATGTAGCATATTACCTGTAGGCAAGGAGAGATGAAGATAGATCTGGTGGTGTAGCATGCCCGCGTCTACCCTGTTTAAATAGGTCCCATGTGCGTCTAGCCGCGGCGACGCAGCGGTGGCGCCGGCGCGCCGCGTCACGCGATCACGCGACAGCGACGCGTCAGCGTCCCCGCGACGCCGGCGCGCCGCGCCGCGTCACGTCATGACGGAGATCTCTAATGAATGTGCCAGACAGAGGGAGGGGCGTGGGTGTAGAGGGGCCGGCTGCTACAGATGATGCCGTGACGTCAGTGTCACATGATCGGCTGCATGTCAGGTGACCATATCAGCGTCCTGGTATCCAGAGTTACCAGGAGGAAGGAAAGGGTAATTGTGCTGACAGCAAAGATTAGATGTGTATAAGTAATGCACATAGATGCATGCTAATGTATAGATAGAGAGATGAAGCAATGAAATAAAGTAAAAGAGCAGATAGGAGCCGGGCCATAGTTACCACATGTGCTTAGTCCTTGCTGCATGCCAAGACCTAAAATGTAGAAAAAAGAGAAATACTATGTTACAGGGGAATATATTCACAAGCTAAAACTTCTATCGTACTCTCGATTCAAACCTTTGGGTTCAATCGTCTGGAGTACATGTATCCAGTACGACTCACGTTTTTTCAATAGGGCAATGCGATTACCACCCCTTCTAGGAGGGGGAATGTGTTCAATGATCTGAAATCTTAGTTGAGCTATGGAATGTCCTCGATCAGAAAAATGCCTGGGGATAGGGAGTAGGAGATTACCACATCTAATAGTAGATTTGTGCTTAGAAATGCGGTCCCGGATACGCTGTGTGGTTTCTCCAACGTATCCGAGACCGCATGGGCACTTGATAAGGTACACCACAAAATTTGTGTCACAGGTAAAAAAACCACGGATGGGAAATTGTTTGCCCGTATGAGGATGGGTGAAAGTTTTACCTTTAGTTACAGAGGAACACTGGGAGCAATGAAGACATGGAAAGGTGCCTTCCTGGGGTGGGCCCAAGAAACGTTGTGTCGGTCTACGTTGTAATGTCCCTATATCTGCCCTTACTAGATGGTCCCGTAAGTTCTTTTCTCTCTTGTAACATAAGAGTGGTGGATTCTCAAACTCCTCAACTTGAGGTAAGGCCTGATGTAGGATTGGCCAGTGTTTTTTAATCACACTAGTGATTTTGTTACTGTAAGGATGAAATTTATGGATGAATGGTATCCGATTACCACTTTGGGGCCTTTTAGGTCTCGCTGTAGGTTCCCTAAATTTTTCCAGGATCTTAGGTGGGTAACCTCGTTGGGAAAATTTTTGTGTCATCTCACTGAGTCTCGTCTCTAGTTTCTCAGGGTCTGATACTATTCTTTTTACCCGACTAAATTGGGAACCAGGCAGAGATTCCTTTACCTTAGGTGGATGATTGCTACTGTAATGGAGTAAGCTATTTCTGTCGGTCGGCTTGGTGTACAAGTCGACCGACAGTTCCCCATTGGCATTTTTAAGAATGAGGGTGTCCAGGAAATTCATTTCGTAAGAATCGTAATGTAAAGTGAACTGCAACTCCGAGTAGATGGAGTTAAGGTAGGTATGGAACTCTTGTAAGGAATCCAGAGAGCCCCTCCATATGCAAAAAATATCGTCAATATAACGATGCCAGGTGTGAGCGAAATCCAAAAATAGCTGATGGGTATACACAAAGTGGTTCTCAAAGTAATCCATATATATATTTGCATATGGAGGGGCTACATTGGATCCCATAGCTGTTCCCTGTATCTGCAAGTACATTTTGTCACCAAAAAGAAAAAAGTTGTTAGTCAAGATCAATTCCAATAATTCCAGACAAAATCGTTTCTGTGGGACTGTAAAGGTGTGACTCTCTAGGAAAGTGTCTACCGCTTTAAGGCCCTTGGAGTGCTGTATAGAGGTATATAAACTGCAAACATCCCAAGTAACTAGTAGGGCCTCCGATGGTATGGGTGAAATCTGGTGTATCACTTCTAGAAACTGAGTTGTATCTAGTAAAAATGATCTCGTAGTTTTAACTAAGGGAGTGAAGATTTTTTCCAACAAGATTGCAAGGGGTGCCAGGACTGAATCGGTAGAGGCTACTATGGGTCTCCCTGGGGGGTGTTCTAAGCCCTTATGAATTTTAGGGAGAATGTAAAATGTTGGCATAATGGGGTGACAGTTAGTTAGAAAGGTTTGTGTTGGTTCATCTATAATACCTTCCATCACATAATTGTCCAATAAATTCTTAATCCTACTGGATAGTTGAGGAGTCGGGTCTCGTGGAAGGGGTGCATAGGTGGTGGTGTCAGATAGTTGTCTTATAATCTCCGCGATATAGTCCCTTTTGTCCATCACCACCAATGCACCCCCTTTGTCTGCCGGCTTAATAATTAAGTCCTTGGATTGCTGCAGGTCTTGTAAGGCTCGTCTTTCTTCAGGCGTGATGTTAGTATGATTACGGAGTTGGCCCTGTGAGATATTTTTAAGTAATGTAGAAATATCTCGTTCCACCAAAGAAATGTAAGTTTCAACGGCATGATTGTCCTTCGGAGGAAGATAATGACTCTTATTTCTTAGACCAAGATTCGAAATAGAAAAGATTGGTATGGTGCTCCTGTCTGTTCTCATGGTGGGAACAGGAGAAATCGCAAAATGAGCCTTAAGTCTAATAGATCTATAGAATCTAAACAAGTCTTCCTCTAAGGTAAATGTGTCTAATGGTTTGGTGGGGCAGAAAGAAAGTCCCTTATTTAAAATCGCCATTTCTGGTGGGGAGAGAGTATGTGATGAAATATTAACAACTAGGTTACACTGACCTGGTTGCGTGTTTGTACTCCTCCCCGTCCTCGTCCGACTCCTGAACTTGCCGCCTCGTCGCGTCTTGTGTCTTGGTTTCGTGTTCCTTCCGATGGAGGTTGAGGGTTGCGTTTGCCTAAAAAACGTTGTCCCTTTGGTCTAGATTGACGGTCTTCGCTTGAACTAGTGGAGGAGTCACGTGGTGTTGAGCGTCGCGTATAGGTTTGGTATTGGTCTTGCCACTTGTAGACTCTATCCAGTGTATAGTCCTCAGTGTCACGTAGGAATTTATTCCTTTTAACCGCTTCAGTGGATGTGCGAAAGTCACCAATAGTTTTGTCCAATTTCTCTTTCAGGGTGCGCCACTCCTCGGTCTGTAGATTAGTAGATAGTTGTGCTTCAATGGTATTGATCTTATCTGTCGATTCTTGCAATTTCCGATTGAGTGTCTCAATAGTGAGAAGCATAATATCAAATGAGCATTTGTTGAGAATACTTTCAAATCTATGGCAGAAATCTTTATCCTCTTTGAAGATGGTAGGTCGTAAGCGGCTACGTAAACCGCGTGGTATACGTTCCACTTCGTAGTATTCGGAAAGGGTGGCAACGTGTAGTTCATATGCCGTACGTTTTCTTAATTCCCGTTCGTAGTCTCGAGAACGAAGTTCCGTAGTTGGAATTTGAAGGAATTGTCGTGGTGCAGTCACAGCTGCTAGAATCTGTGAAGCCTCTTCTGTATTGTAAGAAAAAATCTGTGACGTCATTTAGATGAAGGTTCGGGGTGCTGGCTGGAGTAGGTAATAATCAATCCAATGACAGCAACAAAACCGCACTCCCGTGGAAATATTGGGTGCTAGTGCAAAAGGATTCCTCAATCCCAAGATATGTATGAAAGCAAAGGCACTGCACTACCAAGTCTATGATGCTTATGAAAGAATTTTATTTACACAAGAATGGTTTGTCACAATCCAACCAGATCAGGAATCAGGATACAAAGTAATAATGCAGGTGAGTAATGCTATAGGCAACGTTTCGGTCGTGCTTCCGACCTTCCTCAGGCCAATATAGCCATACTATAAATAAAGAACACAACAAGTAGATCAGCAACAAAGTATGAACAAGACTGTACAATAAAGATCGGAAGCACGACCGAAACGTTGCCTATAGCATTACTCACCTGCATTATTACTTTGTATCCTGATTCCTGATCTGGTTGGATTGTGACAAACCATTCTTGTGTAAATAAAATTCTTTCATAAGCATCATAGACTTGGTAGTGCAGTGCCTTTGCTTTCATACATATCTTGGGATTGAGGAATCCTTTTGCACTAGCACCCAATATTTCCACGGGAGTGCGGTTTTGTTGCTGTCATTGGATTGATTATTACCTACTCCAGCCAGCACCCCGAACCTTCATCTAAATGACGTCACAGATTTTTTCTTACAATACAGAAGAGGCTTCACAGATTCTAGCAGCTGTGACTGCACCACGACAATTCCTTCAAATTCCAACTACGGAACTTCGTTCTCGAGACTACGAACGGGAATTAAGAAAACGTACGGCATATGAACTACACGTTGCCACCCTTTCCGAATACTACGAAGTGGAACGTATACCACGCGGTTTACGTAGCCGCTTACGACCTACCATCTTCAAAGAGGATAAAGATTTCTGCCATAGATTTGAAAGTATTCTCAACAAATGCTCATTTGATATTATGCTTCTCACTATTGAGACACTCAATCGGAAATTGCAAGAATCGACAGATAAGATCAATACCATTGAAGCACAACTATCTACTAATCTACAGACCGAGGAGTGGCGCACCCTGAAAGAGAAATTGGACAAAACTATTGGTGACTTTCGCACATCCACTGAAGCGGTTAAAAGGAATAAATTCCTACGTGACACTGAGGACTATACACTGGATAGAGTCTACAAGTGGCAAGACCAATACCAAACCTATACGCGACGCTCAACACCACGTGACTCCTCCACTAGTTCAAGCGAAGACCGTCAATCTAGACCAAAGGGACAACGTTTTTTAGGCAAACACAACCCTCAACCTCCATCGGGAGGAACACGAAACCAAGACACAAGACGCGACGAGGCGGCAAGTTCAGGAGTCGGACGAGGACGGGGAGGAGTACAAACACGCAACCAGGTCAGTGTAACCTAGTTGTTAATATTTCATCACATACTCTCTCCCCACCAGAAATGGCGATTTTAAATAAGGGACTTTCTTTCTGCCCCACCAAACCATTAGACACATTTACCTTAGAGGAAGACTTGTTTAGATTCTATAGATCTATTAGACTTAAGGCTCATTTTGCGATTTCTCCTGTTCCCACCATGAGAACAGACAGGAGCACCATACCAATCTTTTCTATTTCGAATCTTGGTCTAAGAAATAAGAGTCATTATCTTCCTCCGAAGGACAATCATGCCGTTGAAACTTACATTTCTTTGGTGGAACGAGATATTTCTACATTACTTAAAAATATCTCACAGGGCCAACTCCGTAATCATACTAACATCACGCCTGAAGAAAGACGAGCCTTACAAGACCTGCAGCAATCCAAGGACTTAATTATTAAGCCGGCAGACAAAGGGGGTGCATTGGTGGTGATGGACAAAAGGGACTATATCGCGGAGATTATAAGACAACTATCTGACACCACCACCTATGCACCCCTTCCACGAGACCCGACTCCTCAACTATCCAGTAGGATTAAGAATTTATTGGACAATTATGTGATGGAAGGTATTATAGATGAACCAACACAAACCTTTCTAACTAACTGTCACCCCATTATGCCAACATTTTACATTCTCCCTAAAATTCATAAGGGCTTAGAACACCCCCCAGGGAGACCCATAGTAGCCTCTACCGATTCAGTCCTGGCACCCCTTGCAATCTTGTTGGAAAAAATCTTCACTCCCTTAGTTAAAACTACGAGATCATTTTTACTAGATACAACTCAGTTTCTAGAAGTGATACACCAGATTTCACCCATACCATCGGAGGCCCTACTAGTTACTTGGGATGTTTGCAGTTTATATACCTCTATACAGCACTCCAAGGGCCTTAAAGCGGTAGACACTTTCCTAGAGAGTCACACCTTTACAGTCCCACAGAAACGATTTTGTCTGGAATTATTGGAATTGATCTTGACTAACAACTTTTTTCTTTTTGGTGACAAAATGTACTTGCAGATACAGGGAACAGCTATGGGATCCAATGTAGCCCCTCCATATGCAAATATATATATGGATTACTTTGAGAACCACTTTGTGTATACCCATCAGCTATTTTTGGATTTCGCTCACACCTGGCATCGTTATATTGACGATATTTTTTGCATATGGAGGGGCTCTCTGGATTCCTTACAAGAGTTCCATACCTACCTTAACTCCATCTACTCGGAGTTGCAGTTCACTTTACATTACGATTCTTGCGAAATGAATTTCCTGGACACCCTCATTCTTAAAAATGCCAATGGGGAACTGTCGGTCGACTTGTACACCAAGCCGACCGACAGAAATAGCTTACTCCATTACAGTAGCAATCATCCACCTAAGGTAAAGGAATCTCTGCCTGGTTCCCAATTTAGTCGGGTAAAAAGAATAGTATCAGACCCTGAGAAACTAGAGACGAGACTCAGTGAGATGACACAAAAATTTTCCCAACGAGGTTACCCACCTAAGATCCTGGAAAAATTTAGGGAACCTACAGCGAGACCTAAAAGGCCCCAAAGTGGTAATCGGATACCATTCATCCATAAATTTCATCCTTACAGTAACAAAATCACTAGTGTGATTAAAAAACACTGGCCAATCCTACATCAGGCCTTACCTCAAGTTGAGGAGTTTGAGAATCCACCACTCTTATGTTACAAGAGAGAAAAGAACTTACGGGACCATCTAGTAAGGGCAGATATAGGGACATTACAACGTAGACCGACACAACGTTTCTTGGGCCCACCCCAGGAAGGCACCTTTCCATGTCTTCATTGCTCCCAGTGTTCCTCTGTAACTAAAGGTAAAACTTTCACCCATCCTCATACGGGCAAACAATTTCCCATCCGTGGTTTTTTTACCTGTGACACAAATTTTGTGGTGTACCTTATCAAGTGCCCATGCGGTCTCGGATACGTTGGAGAAACCACACAGCGTATCCGGGACCGCATTTCTAAGCACAAATCTACTATTAGATGTGGTAATCTCCTACTCCCTATCCCCAGGCATTTTTCTGATCGAGGACATTCCATAGCTCAACTAAGATTTCAGATCATTGAACACATTCCCCCTCCTAGAAGGGGTGGTAATCGCATTGCCCTATTGAAAAAACGTGAGTCGTACTGGATACATGTACTCCAGACGATTGAACCCAAAGGTTTGAATCGAGAGTACGATAGAAGTTTTAGCTTGTGAATATATTCCCCTGTAACATAGTATTTCTCTTTTTTCTACATTTTAGGTCTTGGCATGCAGCAACCAGATCTATCATCTACATTTTTTGGTCTTGGCATGCAGCCACCAGATCTATCTTCATCTCTCCTTGCCTACAGGTAATATGCTACATCTTATTCACAGTATTTTCTTCTTAACCCTATCTCTTATTGCTCCGGACCGAGTTGCCTTATGTTCCTTGTGTTTACTTTATATTTATGTTTAAGTCTGCATGTCCTGCTAACAGTCCTACCCTCCATCATTATATTTTATAACTGTACTATGGCGTTTATATAAGTGCACACAGTCGTTACTGCTAGAATCTAATGACATGTGTCTGAGTTGTTTATTTTTAGTTTTTCCATTATTTAGTATATCAATCCTTGGTTTTTTCACTCATGTATGATTTTTAACATCTATCCATATTTGTGGTTATATCACAACCCATACCCATTAGAGAACTGATGTTATAGAACATGTACACACGACTATCTTGGATATCTTTTCACCAATCTTTATTGTACAGTCTTGTTCATACTTTGTTGCTGATCTACTTGTTGTGTTCTTTATTTATAGTATGGCTATATTGGCCTGAGGAAGGTCGGAAGCACGACCGAAACGTTGCCTATAGCATTACTCACCTGCATTATTACTTTGTATCCTGATTCCTGATCTGGTTGGATTGTGACAAACCATTCTTGTGTAAATAAAATTCTTTCATAAGCATCATAGACTTGGTAGTGCAGTGCCTTTGCTTTCATACATATCTTGGGATTGAGGAATCCTTTTGCACTAGCACCCAATATTTCCACGGGAGTGCGGTTTTGTTGCTGTCATTGGATTGAACCCACCCTATGGCTGGGGCTACATGGCATTCCCAATTGCCATAACAGGAATCAACTTTACAACTTTTCACTAATTTATACCCCAGATTATCTCCCCCCCCTCCTACAATAGTAGAGGTGAGGTACTAAACTCTTTTATTGTAGGATGGTATTTTTGTATGATTTACCAATGTTTGTTGATTATTTTACCTATAACAGGAGAGATATGATTGTAAGTAGATACAAATGGTATACATTGTGTATAATTTTTTTCATTCTATCTTTCAATAGGTCATCTCTGTTTTCCTTCAATACATTTGTGCAGTAGTCTAGAGGGATAACCCTTTTCTCTAAATTGCATAGTCATTTTATACAGTGCTTTATCTAGATCTAGATCTTATATAGATCTAGATCTACATTTGTTCTCTTGATCAACTAAATATCTGGATACTGTTCTTATGAGTCTCTATACAACTTATGTTGCTTCTGCCCCTGCAACTATTTTCACTATTTCTCCAAGAATGCTTTTCATTGGTAAACCTTTGGTATTTCTCCGGTGTCAGCAGATCCTTATAAGCTTGTTCAGCATGAATTAATAATTAGTTTGATTTCTGTTTCCTTAAGATGTCATTACATGCATTCTATATGTAAGGGAATTATATTATTAACTGTGTTATACCATATAAATGGTATAGAGACGCACAAAAACGGCAAGGTGTACCTATGGACTTTCTTTGGTTAACAAGGACAAAGCCAGAGGAGAAATAAACAGAAGAAATGTGGGAAAGGCAACAAAATGAAGTACAAACCACACAGGAGGAAGTTTTTTTTTTTTTTTTTAGAGCAGCAGCACCAAACAGAGGAGAGAGACCTGGAGAGGGGGCAGGAGGAGATATAGAACAAGAAAGAGGTAGGAAGGAAGAGGAAGAAAGTAAGAGCAATGTTGTAAATAAATCTTCAGTTTCTTTATCTGTACGATTAGGACTGCTGTCTAAGGGACAAAATGTTATCCCCTAGTCAGGGAATTAATTGGTTTGACTTAGATTTAGACGTCACCCAGTTTATTAGAAGACTGAACTTGAGGGTATGGTTTAGTAATTCAGTGAATGTGATGCAAACCTATAATGAGAGAAATTCTGAACTTAATAAACTGGGACTGAGAAGTCATAGGGCCACATGTATCATCCGGCGGACGGATGATTTTTGGCGGAAAGTGCCGATTTGCGTATTATTTTATACGCAAATGGCCGATTTGCGAATAAAATAATCGCAAATCGGCACTTTCCGCCGAGTACGCCAGGGGGCGGAAAGGGGGCGGAAAGTAGGCGGGAAGTGGGCGGAACGGAGGGCACGGACTCAGAGTCCGCGCGATTTATCATCCGTTCCGCCCAAATGTACGCCGAAAACCTACTCCAGTCCTCAGCTGGCGTAGGTTTTCGGCGGTGCGCACCGGCGCGCACAGGATTTATGTACAGGCAGTCCGCCTCTACATAAATCCCCGTACCGCCGGAGCTGCGGGGGCATTTTTAAGTCCGGCGTAAAAAACGCCGGACTTAATAAATGCCTCCCATAGTGATTTTTCACCATCAAGAGTGTCAAGAGCTATCGACACATACTGCAATTTTGTAAAAAAAATGACATTAAAGGGGAATCCCCCGAAAATTATTTTTGCATTAATACATTGCCAACCCATAGCTTTCCATCTTTCCAATATGAAGTTATTATGGATTCTGCACAGTTGTGCTGTTATCTAAGCGCATTCACCCCCACCAAACGCATAGGATTATCAAATCTCAGTCCAACCAGTCTCCACTCCCTGCTCCTGGCCCCCACCCTCCGACCCGGCATCACATGTCTCCTGCCCCCCCATCACAGACAGCCACCAGCAGCACCTACGGCACCCCCTTTCCCGCATCACAGACGGCTGCCAGCGGCACCCGCAGCCCCCCCCCCGCATCACAGACGGCTGCCAGCGCCAGTGGCACCAGCTCTGCTACAACATTATCGGCTCTGCTGCATCATCATCGGCTCTGCTACAACATCATCAGCTCTACTACACAGTTATCGGCTCTGCTACAACATCATCGGCTCTGCTACAACATTATCGGCTCTGCTGCATCATTGGCTCTGCTACAACATCATCGGCTCTGCTACAACATTATCGGCTCTGCTGCATCATCATCGTCTCTGCTACAACATCATCGGCTCTGCTACAACTTTATCGGCTCTGCTGCATCATCATCGTCTCTGCTACAACATTATCGGCTCTGCTACAACATCATTGGCTCTGCTACAACATTATCGGCTCTGCTGCATCATCGGCTCTGCTACAACATCATCAGCTCTGCTACAACATCATGGGCTCTGCTGCTGCATCATCATCATCATCATCTGGGAGAAGCAATGCATGATGGAAAATGTAGTTTCCCTGTCAGCGCCTTTAGAAAAACTTGTAACTCAGGAATGGCAGCAGCTAGAAAGACAGGGGAAGGCTTAAAATACTCAGGGGGACTTGGAGAGTGAGACCAGCTAGGTTTATGGGGATTTTATTTTTTGGCTCTTGGGGGGAATACCTCTTTAATGCTTTAAAACATCAACACAAAGAAGGTGATGTTGTATTTCCTAATATGTCTGCCAGAGATATTAAGTCATATCTCTGTCTTTTTGGATAAAGTGTTGAGACCTTTAGTAGTTAATGCTATATCATATCTGAAGTTATTAGAGCTGGTATTATGTCACAATTACTTTATGTTAAATGGCAAACTGTATTTACAGAGAAGGGGCATGGCCAATGTGGCACCCACTTACACCAATATAGTAATAACATATTTGAAGGAGACGTCACTCTATGTAGCCCACCAGATCCAACAGGCTTTGGTCTGGTGGTGCTACATAGATGACGTCTTTCTAATTTGGCAAGGGGTGTGGCTTCATTAACATGATTTGTAGAATTTTAAAATACAATTGACAACATGATTAAATATACAATGACATACGACCCTTCTCTGAACTGCTGCGATCCCGGGTGCTATCTGCAGCCCGGTACTGCGGCAATTAATGGACAGGGTCCGATCGCCATGTCCGCTAATTACCAATTTAAATGCAGCTGTCAAAGTTGACAGCTGCATTTAAATTGCTGTTTTCCCCCATCTGTGGTGGTCTAGTGAGGGATGCCCCACCCCCACGACGCAATCATGGCGGAGTCATCCCTGCATCTGTAACGGCGCTGATCATGGCTCGGTAATCTATTGCCGAGAGCAATAGAACATAGATCTCATTAATCTATGCAGTATATCTATAGTGCATATACTAAAAGTGATCAAAAAGTTGCATATACGCAAACAAGGTACCGATAGAAAGAAGAAATAATGGCGCAAAAATTACACCACATAAAGCCCCATAGACCAAGGGATAAAAGCATTATAAGCCTGGGAATAGAGCAACTTTAAGAAACATTTATTTTTTAAAAAAGGTTTTAATTTTATAAAAGCCACCAAATAAAATAAAAGTTATAAAACACAAGTTACATATCGTTGTAACCGTACTAACTTGAGAAGGATGTATAACAAGTCAGTTTTACCCTAGGGCGAACAACGTAAACACAAAAACCCCCAAAATAAAAATAAAAATGTGTTTTATTTTCAATTTGACCACACATTTTTTTCTGGTTTCACAGTGTACTTTATGCAAAAATTCAGCCTGTCATTGCAAAGTACAATTAGTGGCGCAAAAAATAAGGGCTCATGTGGGTCTCTAGGTGAAAAAAAAATCAAAATTGGCTCCGTCCTTAAGAGGTTAGGCCTAGTTACCTGTTCATCTAACCAATGAGAAGTCAACTATTTCCTAGCTTGATACTGAATGAGTTACTCCACAATTTTCACGTGGTTCTCCTCCAGGGAGTTCACCACCCAGCCCTGAAAAAACATTAGTGGTGAAAAACTGAATGCAAAATACATTACCAATATACTGTAGTCACCAAAGATGTTCCAATACTGTTTGAGAACAGAACATGTCCAATATCTGCAGACTTTATTCAGCATCTAGAGCACTTCGCATCAGATTGCATCTGCTAATTGCCAATACATTGGAGTATTGGACTCCAAAAGCTGAGGTATTATATGTGCCTTCTTTGAAAATGATTGCAAAATCACCACATACCGCGTTTCCCTGAAAATAAGATCGTGTCTTATATAAATTTTTGCTCCCAAAGATGCGCTAGGTCTTATTTTCTTGTGCTGTCTTTTTTTTTTTTGAGAAAGAATAATTCACATGTCAAATACACAGCAGGGACAGAGTGTACGGTATGGTGGCTTCTGGCCACCAGTTGAAGGTCACCACAGCATACTCGTACAGCACAGCAGGGACAGTGTACGGTATGGTGTCAGGCGACAGGATAGCGTCAGACTGTGTGCAGCTTTACATCTCGTGTAAGGAGACAGTGGGGATGGCGGAAGGCGACTGGCCTCTTGATACCTTTCCTGCACATTCACAAGTGATGGCCGCAGAAGGGTACATCAGGGTTGGTGGCAGGTACGGTCTTTATGTCTTGCATTCAGCTGCTCTGCAACGTACAGTTAAGGTAGGGGTCAGCGGCAGCAAGCTAAAAAGAATCACAGCTGCATGCCCTCGTGTTCTGTTCGGAGGGCATGCTTCCAAACAAAAACTTTGCTAGGTTTTACTTTCGGGGGAGGTCTTATATTTAACAATTTAGCAAAACCTCTACCAGGTCTTATTTTTAGGGGATGTCCTAATTTCGGGGAAACAGGGTATGCCCTCATATGTTATATAGCCCATATCCCTTTCTACTAATCCTTGCTGGAGACAGGAAATTTACTGAAATAATTTGATAGCAAATATTTATAAATAAGGGAAACTGTCCTTCCTATATGTAGACTATATGAATTGAAGTGGAAATTCTTCTTGCTATGTACACTTGTGCGTGTATCACTCTTCAGTGGGATTTAGCCCCAGTTCAACTGTTGACGCCACAAGTTTGTGTTGTGACTCGGCAAACTTGTGATGAACAGATGACCGATGAGCTCTACTGTTGATATTACAGGTGTGTGTCGTGAGTCGGCAAATTTGTGATGAACTGATGACTACAATATTTTCCTTTACTTTGTGTTCTAGTAGCGGCCTCTTTTTAGGTATCGATGTAGTATTTCTTATTTAGTCTTTGGTCTCACCAATACATTCTCTTTTTATATTGAAGCTGTCATAAAAATTGAGTGTCGGCTTCGGTATTAATTGATAAGGCACAATTTTCCACACTGTATTGCTGAAGGAAATGGTTGGATTCCAATAAAAGATACCCACTCAATATTATAAAAATATATAACTATATAATTATAGTTAATTTTAAAAAAAGGAAATAAAAACAAGCAATGGTTTGTTACCAAGGAGAGCTAGCGGTAGCTCTTGAGACATATTTGCATTTTCTTTCACCTAAAGCAGTTTTTCTAGTTCAAAAAGGATATAATATCACATGCTAAACTCCTGGAACAAACCTGACAAAGAAAAAGTGTATGAACTTGTTTGTACAAATGAGCAAGTAAAAGGTAGTTTAAGCGAATGTACCATAAGATTAACTAAATAAAGCTGTCCAAACCATCTGATTGGTGCTGCAGATTCTGCAAATTCTAGCCGTCCCATCTGTCCTGCTACACCTCCAGCGGTCCGGCGGTCACACTGCAGAGGTCCTGTCACTTAGGGTACTATTACACGGAACGATAATCAGCCGAATCGTCCCTATCCGGCCAATTATCGCTCTGTGTAATAAACACAACGATCAGCATACCCTGTTTCAACATGTTGAAAGACAAACGACTAATATAGCAATGCTCTGCTGCTGTTGCTCCGTGGAACAGCAGCGGCAGCAGACCACTGCTACCTGACCCCCCCCCCCCCCCCGCGCATCTCCCCGCGGCCCCCTCTGCACTCACCCGCTCGTTGCTGCTGCATGTAATAGCAGCGGCAGCGAGACGCTGACTGCACTCGTTTCTCCTCTCAGTCGGCCGTGTAATAGGGGCTTTATGCTTCTCTTTTAGCGCATATTACCAATATCTGCCGAAAAAAAGAAACAGGTATAGGCACATCTCATCTTTTAAGAACTTCTAAGTTCTTAAGAGATGTTGCTCAATTATTTGCAATAGGAATACTTCAGTGTATACACTTATTTGTAATCTTATAATAAAATTACTTTGGAAACTTTCCCTATCATTTGCTGATAGCCAAGTATATATTTTCAGTCTGATTACACTGTTCTGATAAGTAGATTCTACTGTTTAATCTATTCATAAACGATTAACACAGAGGTGCATATGTTTTCATTGTTTTATTTAAGTATCAACTGGCCCAGTGGAGGACAGTAGGGGGAGGGGAGGTCAGGGTATGAGGTTCTTCTACTATTGGGACTGTACAGAATGTGGGACCCCTTTATAGTGTGCTGCACCATACGTGTTACCGGCCAAACCAAGTATACCAAGACTGATATAACCAATAATAACAATATACAAGTAACAAAAAAACACCATGACTTCTACCATCATCAAAACATAATGACCAATACCACAGTGATGTCAAACTCATGGCTCTACAGCTGTTGCAAAAATTCCCAACGGGCGAGTGGGGAATACGGCAGGCTACTCCAGGGAGAAGGGGCTAATCTGCGCCTTCTTCCTGGCATACGCCCAGGCCGTACTTTTCATATATGTCCCCCAAATAGTTTCCAAAAGCAGTGAAAACATAGAGGTACATCAAGCTGTATATGGTTCTGCAGACCTTATAAGTGATTATAGTCCAGTTACCTCTCTTCTCTGCATGAATTGTTGGTGATGTTTTGCTTATCAAAGTTGTTTTCTTTTCCTTTTTTCTTCATGTGGATCAGCCCATCATGAAAACTTCTGTTAATGCTTCATCTCTGCCAGACAAACGTTTTAGGCTCCTCGCTACAACACCACCCTCACCTTTAAACAAATTCCCCACCTGTATTGCTTCCTTTTGTAACAGTATTCACTTTATGCCCCTATGTAGTATTTAGACCCAATTTGGGCTATCAAATAGTACATAGGATCCCTCTATGCCCTCAAATAGTACAAAGGTCACAATTAGTACCCTACATAAATATTAGCCCCTTTGCGCCTCCCCCTCTCTCTGTGCCCTTCTATATGGTAGTCAAGGCCCTCTGTGCCCCAATATAGTAGTTGTGTTTTTCTGTGCATACATACAGTAGTTAAGACCCCTCTGTGTATCCATATTTATAGCTAAGCCTTCTGTGCCCCAATATAGTAGTTATGTCCTTCTGTCTCGATATAGTAGTAGTACCCCCATATGAAAGTTAGACCCCCCCCCTTGTGTGTTTATATATTATTTAGCTCTCTGGGCAGGCAGTCCCACCCCATGTAGTTACTGCCCCCTCCAGTAGGTAGTACACTCCATGTAGGCATCACCCTCCAGCACGATCCCTCATGTAGGTAATTTCTATGTACTATTCCCTGTGTAGCCATCCCCCTAGTACAACCCCCATGTTGGTGATTTCCTTGGTATGTACTATTCCCATTATAGGCATCCTTCCAGTATGTATTCCCCACATAGACACCCCTTTTTGTAATCCTTCTGACAGTTGCAGCAACCTCCCTCCCCAGTAGGCATCCCCATTGTAATCCTATGCAAATAAAAAAGCAGTCTCAGTGTTAATACTACCCATGGAGACTATGCAATCTCAAAGAAAAGTAAATTTGTTTATTTAAAAGTAGCATGTATGACGTGTTTTGGGAATAAATTCTCTTCATGAGACTGGTGTCATGAAGAGTAGGCATCCCCCTGGTAATGCTTCTGGCACTTTCAGCTAGTCCCCCTCCCCAGCAGGCATCCTCTCCAATTAGGCACCCTCCTGGTAATCCTCCTTGCAGTTATTGGCAGGCCCCCCCAGTACGTATCCCTTGGTAACCCTCTGGGCAGTTGCGGCACCTCCTCCAAGTAGTCATCCCCCCACTCCCCTCAACCTAATTTTGCTACTGATGGGGAACTTAAAGCGACTCTGTACCCACAATCTGCCCCCCCCCCCCCAAAAAAAAAAAACCATCATTAGGAATGCCACTGGAACATTTTCTCCATGCTAAACACTGCCCAGGTGCTTAACGATCCAGCCCATGTTCAGTATTCACACAGCTCACAGCTGAGGAATAGGAGACAATCTGCCCGGAGCATTCCTAATGATGAGGAGGGCAGGGAGGAGGAACAGAAAGGTTGTTCCAGCCTAATGCATACAGAATCTAGGCCACGGGCGTTGAGCACGGGGCTGCCAGTTTAAAGGTTGTTTTTTAGGACAATAACTGCATCAACTGCTGAACGGACCCCAGAACAGATCTTGGATAAAAGCAGCTCTCTGGCGGTACAAGCGGTTTGGGGGGGGGGGGGGGCAGATTGTGGGTACAGAGTCGCTTCAAGTAGGTATGTGAGATAGAGAGTGGTTAACACACTGCAAACAAAAGTAGACAGTGATTAAGTTTATAATTCCGATTTGCAGTGACTCAGCATTAAATCAGGTTTGTATCGATTTGCGAGTTCGCCAGATTTGCTTCGCTAATTCGCTAAACGCAGAGGCCACAATGGCGGCCGCACATGATAGCTTAAAGAACTGTCTTTTGGCGAGAGCAAGGGATTATCAATAATCCCTGGCACCCGTCCAATCAGCTGCTAATCCCTCTGTGATGTCAGCGACCCCCCCCTCACCCTTTATATAAGGTGATTGGCTTTCTGGAGGCGGCCAGTCGGCTGTGTATAGCAGAGAGTAGGTTGCAGCAGGCAGTTAGCGTAGGGAAAGAAATACAGAAAGATAGGGACAGAAAGGAGAGGATAGTAGGGTGGATTGTGGATGTTTTTTTTATGGGAGCAGTGAAGCCTTTGTCAAGTATACCAAGTAACTGGGTTACTGTGTTCATTATACCAAGTCACTGGGTGCTTGGTGCATTATAGGAAGTCACAGTGAACACAGTGTCCATCGAAATAACTCACTGGGTCCTCATTTACCAATATCTACTGCTGACCTAGGAGAAAATTGATATTACGCCGCTGATCCACCCACATCCACTACTGCCCATGCCGGAAATTGAATGATTGACAAGCTGATTGACATTTTCTTAAAAATGTACATTTTCCAATTTTGACAGTGTCACAGCAACAGCTGTTGAAAAAAATTGCTACTCTGTAATAGTCCCACTATTGTAGCTACTATAGTTGCCTGTTTTAATAAAAATTCATTTGTATGCGATTTGCTAATATTTACGAATTTGCACAAGTATTTGCAAACTTTGCGAAACAATTTCCAAGTAATTTGCTCATCTCTTATTAAATACAATTGGCTTTTCTCTAAACTCCTAGGATTTAAGGTCCCTAGAACTTAAAGGGGTAGTGCAGTGAAAACCTTTTTTTCACTAAATAACACACATTTCAAAGTTATACAACATTGTAATGTGTGTTATTTATGTGAATGGCCCTCTTTCCTATGTTTCCATGCCCCCACCCCTCCCCGATGCTTGACCCGGAAGTGTAATTATAAAGGGTAAGTAGTAGAGCAGTACTGGGAGTAGTAGTAGTATCAGGAGTGGGGGTGGTAGTAGCAATAGTAGTGGGAGCAGTATTGGCAGTAGTAGTATTAGCAGTGGGTGTAGTAATAGCAATAGTATTGGGAGCAGTAGTATTATTTAAATTGTAGTTGTGGTGGGGGGAGGGGAGGGGCGCCACACCTAGTCCTCACCCACTCTCCAGTAATCTCTCTCTGGGTCTCTCTTGCTCCAGGGGCTGCTCATTGTCCGGCTGCTGCTGCTCCTGGTGCTGTTCTTGTGAGTGTGGGCCGGCATCTCATGGGTGTCGGTAAATAGGGGCGGGTGGCGGTGAACTCCTCAGTGTGGACGGATAGCGATCTAATTTTGAGGCAGGCGGCAGTTGTGATCTCCTTGGTGCGGGCGGAGGGCCCTCTGACCTACAGGAGGAACAACTTGCCCAGAATGCCACTGCTCCTTCTGCAGGTCAGAGCACATCTTTCTTTTTTTAAAAAAATCTTATTTACGCTTTTCAAAGAAATTGAAATTGATTTTCAAAATCTAGGTGAATTAATCAAATTAATTCAATTAATTGTCCAACCCATATAACTTTTTATCTTACTTTCTACGAGGTATGAGGTATCATTTTGTGGTGCCATAATCTTGGTAACATTTTAGGATAGATGGGACCCATGGGCCAAATCTGTCCCACAGTGCCATTATTTTTGGCTCGCCCAGAAAATCAGTTGATTTCCTAGAACTGGCCCACCAATGTCACAGCAGAATATAATATGAGTGGTCCGGATGGCCGTTTGGAACACCCATATTATAATCCTCTAGAACAAGTTACAAGCTTTTGGCCTAAAAGTGAGTGAGTTGCATCCCAGTGCAGGCAGCATGGTGACATCATCACATACATCGTGCACCGGGTACCTCCTGCAGCTGAGGGAGTTGCAGCGTGGGAGCCAGGAAAGGTAAGACAATCATTGGAAGGGCACTTATGGGAGGGCCACACACCACTCTGACAGTGCCAGGAATACGACATGCATGCTTCAATTAATATTAATGTGGAATCTTATTTTATTTTAAAGATTTTTACTAAAGAACAAAGTATACATAAAAATATAGAGTTGTTTCCGGATATAGCAAACAGAGCCAAATTCCGCAATCATACAAAAATACACAGAACAGGATGAGGTTGGCATGGAAACTCAGGTTAACCAGTTGCTAGCTTAGGAACATCATCAAGCAAAATCCCATTTAGGCAAAGGGGGGGGGGGCAAAAGAAGGAAAATCTGTTCAGTGACCACGCAACAGCAAGCGTGGGCACGCTACAACAAAGAAGAAATAGACAAGAGAAAAAAAGAATTAGAAACAGAAACAGAAATCCCTAACTTTCTGAGGCTATCAAACTATATTTCACAAGGATTCTGATTCAATAAATATTAAGATTGGCCAATGACTTTATCCAATTTTTTAATTTTGGCCCACTGTGTATTTGAATACACTGGTCTAAACCATTTACTGTGCAGGATCTGTAATGTTATATTTTAATGGTGTTGTGAGTGTTGTCTGTAAAATACAGATTGAATTGTTCCATAAATTGGAATGGCTGGGTGAGAGAGATGGCACCAGGATGTATTGTGGGAAAATGGTAAGCTGCCATAGGCAAAGTGAAACTAAGACAGTATTAGGGGGCTCAACCTCAATGTATACTAAAATGTGAAAGGGGTACCACTCAATGTCTATGGTAAACAGCCAATAAATACAAAAAAGAGAAAAGTGTCACGGCCGCGGCGGCGTCCCGTGTTCCGGGCCGCCGCCGCGACCTCCTCCTGCCCCATGCAGCCGCCGGGGTCCTTGTGCAGGGACCCGGCGCTGCTGCTAGTTCAGCCCCTGGGGGCGCCTCACCTCTCCTCCGCTCCTGTCTCTCACTGTGCCGGCCGGCGCGCGCGTCCCCGCCTCCTAGGCTGTCTCAGATTTAAAGGGGCAGTGCGCTCCTAATTGGTCCACATGTCAATCACTCCCCTATAAGTTCCAGCTCTGCCCCCTTCCAGGTGTTGGAGCCTCTACATGCTTCCCATAGCGTTTGGCCCAGCTCCCTGTTGTTTCTGACCTTAGTCCTTGTCCCTTGTTCCTGTCTTCAGTCCTTGTCCCTAGTCCTTGCCCGCTGCCTTCCCATTGTTCCTGAGTCCTGTCCGCCACCTGGGATCACGTCTACAGTCCTCTGCCTGCACTACTGATCCTGCCACGCCTCGCCTGCCGTCACTAGCAACCAAGCGAGGGGTAGCGACCTGCGGGTCGCCTGCCGCAGCAAGTCCATCCCGCCTTGCGGCGGGCTCTGGTGAAAACCAGCGGCCCCTTAGACTCCGCTCCCTGGTGAGGTTAGTGCTATCACTAGTGACGGTCCAGTGGATCCACTACTCCAGGCGTTACAAAAAGACAAGACACAAAGTAGAGAGTGCACTCCACAAATTATAATTCAATCACAAAAACATAATTTTATTATACCAAAAAAGCTGACGACACTGAAAAACATGATTAAAAATACTTAAAAATTCCCATAAGGTTGAGTTCAAAGTATATTAAATTGATGCATGACATTTGCACGTACAGATTTTGTACCAGTACTGAGTAGGGATGGTCCGAACCTGGTTCGGTTTGGGTTCGTACGAACCCAAACTCTCGGCAATGATTCCAGCTGTCTGCCCGCCCGCTCAGTGGAGAGGGTGGATACAGCGGGAGGACCGCCTGGAAAACTGGGATACAGCTATAGCCATAGGCTGTATCCCAGTTATCCAGGCGGTCCTCCCGCTGTATCCACCCGCTGCACGGAGCCGGCAGACAGCGGGAATCTGATGCCGAGCGTTCGGCAGGTTCGGACCATCCCTAGTACTGAGCTATTTAGCTAGCATTGCATCAACATAATGGTTTTATGATCATGCAGTTATAACAGCATTTTATTTTTGGACATTTTGTCTTATCCCTCTATATGGCTTATTGGATTATTATATTATTTTTGGAGTTTGGATTCTTAAGCAAGGTCGTATACAACTTAGGTACATACCGCCAGATTCCGCTATTGTATGTTTGTATGTCCGTTATTGCATTTTATGTATGTATTAAATATTATGGGTTACAGACACAGTGGGTTTGAAACCAGGTTTCCTTTCACTCCCAGTCTTTCTTGGTACATCTCACTAAATTTTTCCGCATGCGCAGGGACAGTGGGGCTTAGATCGTATTTTCCCTCGTGTGATCTGACTTACGTAACCTGACGCATCACATTATCGGGTTGATGCGGACCATGCGCAGTGGGATTGGGCTCGCTATACTGAACCGGCCTGTGAGATGCGTGACTGACGTAATTGTACATGCGCAGTGCGCATCAACACACACTGACGTCTGCCATTACTAATTAACTTGGAAGGTCTGGCTCCATCAGGTACTCATCATATGTATTTTTCAATACACAGCTGTTATGCATCTATGTTTATGTTATTTGTAAGTTTTTAAGGCAGCACTGGTAAGCGTCCTATACTCACCGGAGGGTGACGAAACGCGTGGAGTTTGTTCTATGGTGGCTGCTCCATGATTGTCTGAGGTTCATGCGGTATTGGCAGTAGGCTAGTGCACTTTGGTGCATAAGGACTTTTTTGACCTTGTACTATTTTGATTTCTATATGTGATTTATATTTTTCACTCTAGGTCGGTATTGGTGTTTATTGTGTTTACAGGTGCTCCCATTTGGGAGCTAGTGGGATTTATTGCACTAGTTGCACTTTATTCCAGCACATATTTTGGTTATGAATTTTTTAGTTCACTGATTTATATTGTATTATTATCTATCCTACTTGCGTAATTGCATTTATATTTTTTTTGCCAATACCTGCAGATATAAAAATATTGTTGCTGTACATTTTTTATTATCTTTACCCGCATCATGGTTGCAATATTATTTGTTAGCAGCCCCCTGTAGGTTATACACCCAGTTATTTTCCTTGGGTTAACCATAGATTTTGTCCCTGATGGGAATTTTTAATGCTGCGTTTACACGAAATGATAATTGCCCCGATCGTACGATTAACGATGTCGGAGTAACAATTTTTTTTCATAACGATTAGCGTTTAGACGGTACAATATATCGTATGGAAATTCGTTTTGCGATCGTTTTGGGATCGCTTAAGCCTATCTCACACATTGATTAAATCGGCGAACGACTGTTTACACAGAACGATCTGCGATTTGTTTGCGAACGACGATTTTAGAACATGTTGTAAGATCAAAATGAACGATTTCTCGTTCCTCGTTTGATCGTTCTTAGCGTTTACACGTACGATTATTGTTCGAATTTGATAGTTATCGTGCAAATTCGCACAATAATCGTTCCGTGTAAACGCAGCATAAGTGTTTTTAATCATGTTTTTCAGTGTTGTCAGCTTTTTTGGTATAATAAAATTATGTTTTTGTGATTAAATTATAATTTGTGGAGTGCACTCTCTACTTTGTGTTTTGTCTTTTCTCTTTTTTTGTATTTATTTATTGTATTTGTATTTATTGGCATAGGCAAAGTGATGATCTGGGCAACATTTTGCTAAGAAACCTTGGACACTTGCATTTACTGTATGTGGGCTGCACAACCTACAGGAATTAAAGGATCTCCTGCTCATGTCTTGGTTTCATATACTACCAGCAGCCTTTAGAGGTATTTAAGTATTGTTTTACAATATTGTTATATTGTTATAGCTGTTTTGGTGACCGAGGGGGGCCTACACAATATTAACATTTTAATAACTCATCATTAAGTGGCTAATCAGTATATATTACACTTTTATGATTAACTCAAAGTAAGTTACAAAGAATATGATCTGTTGTTCTTCAGTTCTCTTAGCAAGTATTGTTAATGATAAACTAGTTACTTCATGCTGGATAGTTAACTCACATAAAGATAAGAACTGACATCTGTTATAGTGATAATATTGCATGTCCATAAAGAACATGTGCATCATAAATGACCAATACCTTCAGGGTAAAACAGCATTCTTACAGATAGTGAATATGACAAAGGCTAAAGTCTTCATGAAAAGCACCCTAAACGTAATGTAACTGATATCAGAGACTGAAGGGCATTACATTACACAGTTTCTCTTTTGTATCATGCATTGGTCCACAGACCATGCACTTGGCTTTAGGGTATAAACCCACACACCGTATACGCAGCAGATATGCAACAAATACGCAGCAGATTTGTTGGTACAGATTTGATGCTGTGTTCAGTTATTTAGATCTAATCTGCTGCAAGTTTGCTGCGAGTTTGCTGCGAGTTTGCTGCGTATCACAGCAGTAAATACGCTGCATATACGGTGTGTGGGTTTATACCCTTAGGGTAGCTTCACACGTACTGGAATTGTAGTGGATTTCACACTGCGAGTTCTGCAGTGAAATCTGCTACCATTCCTGGTACTGTCAGATTGTATGGTTTGCATACTTTACTCGTAACAGATTTTTCTGTGAGTATGTAAACCCTGCCCCCCTTAACCAACCACTGCCCAATGAACACTTTACCTGTCCGTGTATCTGCTTGCTTCTGTGGCTCCCATTTTTCTGACGTCCCCCTCAGCCAATCAGTGGATGCGATGGCAAGTATGATGCCCAAAAAGTTGGCCTCTGAAATTGTGAAGTGTATAAGGTAGTATACTCTTCATGTGGGCGTACTGCGTGCTGTCTCAGTGTCTCTGAATATCAAGTTCATCTGACCAGACAGCAATAACAGCTGAGAGCTGACCCTATCTCCTTATTTCCCAATCATGATCATAAATAACGGGCATTGTTTTGCCATTGTTTTGTTATTTGCCCTTATTTTTTTATTTAGCCTTACATATTTTCAGCAGTAGCTGTAGGCCTCTACATTTATAGTTCATTGCTAAAGCTACCTTACTATTCCCACAAAGAGGCAACTGATTAATAAATGGTATAGAGTTGAAACATAAGGAACATGACAAAGAGTTCATGGTCTTGACTAGAGATGAGCGAACCTTGAGCATGCTGGAGTCCATTCGATCCCGATCGTTCGGCATTTGTTTATCGGTGGCTGCTGAAGTTAGATAAAGCCCTAAGGCTATGAGGAAAAATTGGATATAGTCATTGGCTGTATCCATGTTTTCCGGACAACCTTAAAGCTTTATCCAACTTCAGCAGCCACCGCTAATTAAATCCCGAATGCTCGGGTTTGAATGAACTCGAGCATGCTCGAGGTTTGCTCATCTCTAGTCTTGACCTGAGCTCCCAATTCACCAGATCTTAATCAGACAAGTCCAATCCATGGAAGTGCCTCAAAACTTGTAGGATTTAAAGGATCTCTGTCACGTCTGTAGTGGTACAGTGGACCCTAAATGGAACTCGACCCATTGTCCCTGTCTACTTGGATAACCTGACCTAAGTGGCAGTCCCCAATTCGGCGGCATTCCCTATGCTAAGTGCAGGGCTATCAGGGAAGGAATTGTACACAGTCCGGGTTAGAATAACTTTGTCAGAATATGGTGACACAAAAAAGTTTTTTTTTTTTTTTAAGTGATTATATTATGTAAAGGAAAAAAACATAAAAAACTCTACAAATTTGGAATCACTATCATTGTACTGACCCACAGAATAAAATAATTTATACTATTGTACCAAACAGTGAATGCAGGATTAGGCCATGTTCACACAACATATGTTTTGCATAAATCACAGCTGTTGCAATTTGCAACTATGTCATGATTTATACAAAACATACGTTGTATCGGAATGAATGGAATCCGGGCCAGATCGTATACACATAGTATTCCATCCGGCCGCACAAAAACCTGACAAGTCAGTTTTCTGCGGCCGCTATTCATTGAATAGCGACCGCACAGAACATGTCAGTTCAGGTACCCAGACACTGCACAAGTACAGCCTTCTAGGTAACATTATTCCCTAATAGCAGCCACCTCTTTTGCAGTATATTATACCCGGCACAATACAAAAAATAATTAGGAATGGGAACATTACAGAGTTTAAGGTACTGCTTCCAATTCTTGAAATCTCAATCCGATCAAGCGTCTGTGGGATTTACTGGAAATGCAAGTCTTATCCATTGAAGCCCCACCTTGCAATTTAAATGAATTTAAAGTTATCTAACATCTTTGTACCAGATAGCACAGGAAACTTTTACTGGTGTTTTGAAGTCATGCCTCAATAGCTCAGAGCTATGGCTATGTTCACATATAGTATTTCCGTCAGTCTTTTGGTCAGTCTTATTTCAACCAAAATCAGGAGAGGAACTGACAGAGGAAAATTATAATGGAAAGATTTGTCCAGAGTCATGTTTTCAACCCACTCCTCGTTTTGGTTGAAAAAAGACTGACCAAAATACTGATGGAAATACTATGTGTGAACATAGCCTTTCAGTTACATGATTAAAGAGGATGTACTACCAGGTACATCCTCTTAAATCTGACACAGGGATAGAACAGCGCCGTCACGGGCATACCGGTACTGCGGTCCATTTTTCGATCCACGACCCAGTTCCCGTGTACGGCGCCATTGTATACACGGGCATCGGGCCAGCCTGCCCCCAGTGGGAGGGAATTCCCTCCCCTGTATGACGCGGCTCTGTTAGAATCAATGGAGCTGCGTCATAGAGGGAAAGAAATTCCTTCCCACTGGGGGCTTGAGCACCGGCCTGGGACCCATGGATACAACGGCACCGTACACAAGAACCGGGCCGCGGATCGAAAAATGGACCGCGGCACCGGCTTGCCCGTGACAGCGCCGTTCTACCCTGTGTCAGATTAAAGAGGATGGACCTGGTGGTACATCCTCTTTAAGAAGCACACAATATTAGGCAGGAGGTTTTAATGTTATGAGTGACTGAAGTATGTGTCATTTATAAAAAGGTAGTATAGAATAATATAAGACTGAAGAGGTATTGTTTGTTTTGTGATGTAATGAGAACAAAAGCCACATGAACTTCAGGGATTGCTGACCCATAGATTTACGCCAATAAACATATGTTGGGTTTTTTCAGTCTTTCATCATGGGACAACTCATATTGTTTCTTTCATGACAGACAGCTGTCTGTGAATGTGTTTTGATGTATAGATATAATAAAAAGAAAAAGTGGTAAGCTCAACCTTGAGGTAGGTGGATCACTTGGGATATGTATATGTATATAAAAAACTTTGAGTGCACTACCTAGTTCTGCACCTAATAGAACCAGTCAATAATGGGATTGTAGTAATAATAATGCTAGGCTCTCCAGAAGTTATATATTTTATTTATAATATATATATATATATATATATATATATATATATATATATACAAGAAACTATAGAACACAGTATCAATTATGTGAACAGTATAAAGAATATAAAAAATACATATAAAATATTAAAAACATAAAAGACATAAGACTATCTGTATCATATTTACAGCAATGCAGGGCCCTTACATGCTGTGTATACAGTTTCCTGATTTCAGATGTTAATTGAAATTGGCGCTCTTAGTATATATGTGCTTATATCCGTTAAGAATAAAGCAGATGGTGTCTCTATTATTTGGATCAAGTCCTATTAGTAAGTGATATTACAGTTGGCACATATATTCATAGTACAGTGTGGTTATCATAAGGTGAATGACCACCGCTCACCGCTCCTGTAGTCCTCCCAGGGTATGGGTAGTTGTGGACTCTGTAATTAATGCTAGAGTCGGCCTTGTCTCTGCGTCCGCAGGTGCTGGCTGTGTATGTGCAGCAGGATCATGCACTGTCAGGTAGCGTTCACCTCGCTAGCGTGCAGCGTCCATGTAGGCTGATCAGCACTTTACAGGACTCTCCCCCTTTCACTGTCTGGTAAGGTTTCAGCGTGAGGCCTGGATCCGGCACGAGCGCTGTGATGTTGCATAAAAGATCAACTGTTTCTGGATAGCGGCATATATATCAGGATTAGAGATGAGCGAACCTCGAGCATGCTGGAGTCCATCGGAACCCGAACGTTCAGCATTTGAGGCTGCTGAAGTTGGATAAAGACCTAAGGCTATGTGGAAATCATGGATATAGTCATTGGCTGTATCCATGTTTTCCAGACAACCTTAGAGCTTTATCCAAGTTCAGCAGCCCCAGCTAATCAAATGCCGATTGTTCGGGTTCGGATGGGCTCGAACCCGAAACTGGTTCGCTCATTTCTAATCAGGATACAAATAGCTTATGTCTTAACACTGCAACTTCTTTAGATGTATTTCAGGATAGCACTATATATCCTTTCCTCAGTAAAAACTGTTGCAATGCTCTTGGTCTCAGGCAGGGTTTAAATGTCCATTTTGGTTTGTGGTAATTTCTGAAGTGGATTTTCCAAGCTGTTGCTCAGCTCAGTACTGAGTGCTTATAAATCTGGTACATTATAAAATAAAGCAAATCTTAGGCAATATTAACATTATAAAAAGTGGAGCAAGATAAAACCAATCATGAGTTAGAAGTGTAAATTGTATACTAATGAAAGGGGGAGAGCCCTGTAAAGTGCTGATCAGCTGCACGCTAGCGAGGTGAGCGCTACCTGACAGCATGTGATCCTGCTGCACATACACAGCCAGCACATGCGGACGCAGAAATAAGGCCAGCTTTATTACAGAGTCCACAACTACCCATACCCTGGGAGGACTACAGGAGCGGTGAGTGGTGGTCCTCCTCCATATGATAACCGCACTGTACTATGAAGATATGTACCAACTGTAATATCACTTACTAATAGGACTTGGTCCAAATAATAGAGACACCACCTGCTTTATTCTTAACAGATATAAGTACATATATACTAAGAGCGCCAATTTCAATTAACATCTGAAATCGGGAACTCAGAAACTGTATACACAGCATGCAAGGGCCCTGCATTGCTGTAAATAAGATACAGATAGTCTTATGTCTTTTATGATTTTAATATTTTATATATGTATTTTTTTTATATTCTTTATACTGTTTACATAATTCATACTGTGTTCTATATTTTCTTGTATTTTTAATATTATATAAACAAAATATATAACTTCTGGAGAGCCTACCATTATTATTAATATAGATTTAATACTTTAATAATATGTCGTTTCTAAAATAACAAGTACCTTTAGATATCTGTTTTGGTGGTTTTGTTAAAAAGTAGCAGTACACAACTTTTTAGGCTATCTTCACACAACTTTTTTTGGGCTGTATTTTTTTACGCCCATCATTTTGAGGTGAAAATAAGTCTGTATTTTGATAAATATGTAAATAATGATCATGCTCTTAATTTATCGACGCAAGTATCAAAATTACAGCTGTAGAAAATACAGCCAAATATACCCCCAGGAGCAGTTGTTTCATAGAAAACAAGTGTCTCAGACAAAATCATCTCATTTGCCCATAGCAACCAATCACAGCTCACCTCCATTCCTCAGATTATGATTGCTTTCTGTGTACAAAGCTATACTGTCTAGTCCAAATTTGCACTGTCTACTCTAAGCTTACCTATTGTTTAATAAAAGTTTTTATTTTTAAACATTTTTTTTTTAAATTTGGCGATTTTTCCCTAATTTTCCATTTTACTATATTATAAGGTAATTCTGATACCTGGCAGGTATTATTTAACCCGACACTTTCTGTTTTGTCTGTTGTGATAAGAGAAGGCTGCTGTAAAGTGATCTGTTCAGCATTACAGCGACTTGTGACACAGCTGATAGATAGCACCAGTCTAAAGCCCCTATTACACGGGGCGATGTGAAGAGCAAGTGAGCGCTAACCTGTCAGGTCAGCGCTCGCTTGCTCCTCATTCCCCCACTCGCTGCTATTACATGTGTCGACAGTGAGAGCTGCTCCACTGTCTGATTGTCCGGGCAGCCCATATGAGACAGCAGTTTAGTATTTAAGTTTAAACTGTGATTTTTTGGCCATCATTGCGGGCAGCCCATATGAGACAGCGGTTTAGTATTTAAGTTCAAACTGTGTGATTTTTTGGCCATCATTGCGGACGACCGTAAAAAAAACATCTGTTATGTGCTGTTATAGGCTTCATTGGCAAATATTGGACGTCTTTCTGAAGGTTGTAAAATCCCGTAGTGTGAACCGTTGTCATATTTTAAAAATAACTTCACATTTCTTTTTACACTTTTTAGGTCCCCCTAGGGGACATGGCATAAATTTCCATCATAAATAGGAAGGGTTTATGTTAGCTATTTAATATCAGAACTGTGGCCCAGATTTATCAAAGTGTGTAAAACAGAAAGTGGTGTAAACTGCCCTCAGCAACCAATCACAGCTAAGCTTTATATATTTTTTTTTTTACCAAAGCTAAAAGATGAGCTGTGATTGGCTGTTATGGGCAGTTTACACCAGTTTCTATTTTGAACACTTGGATAACTATGGGCCACTGTGTGCCAAAAGTTTGGTGCATTTTTTTGGTGAGTGGCACTCCATTGCACTAATGCCAGATGAAGTATAAAAGTGTCCATAAGTGTCTAAAACATATAATAAATGTGGTGCAAGACATGTGAGGTAGTTTTGGGTAAATCTTGGGTGAATATTTGGCTGGGTTCACACTATGTGAGACACAGGCCATTCTGTGTCCTACCCATGTCACAGAATGGCTGGTGTCAGTGAAGTTCATCCGGCATACGGCAGTACCAGCTGGATGAACTTCATTTGTGCTGAATTGGGATGGAGGGGCATCCGTGTGCGCCCCATCCCAATTCACCATAGCACACAATGTAACTGTAATAGTCCCACTATTGTAGCTGCTATAGTTTGCCTGTATTAATAACAATCCGTTTGTATGCGATTCACAAATATCCGTCAATTCAAGCAAATATTTGCTAATCTCTAATTATAATGTTATACACATACATATGCCAAGTCCCAGTGTGTACTGTGAGACTGGTAAACTGGTAGTTGGACACATCATCACGTAGCAATTGCAATAGCAATCTTCGTACCCCATATACCACACCATACCATCAGCTTTTGTGTTCCAACACATTTGGAGGGATCTGTCCAGTGTTACTGTCGGACCAGTAGCAGTGGTTTTGTTTGTTAACTTCACCGTTCAAATAAAAGTTTGCCTCATCACTGAACAGAACATTCTGTGTAAACTGTCGGTCCTGTTCCAGTTGTTGTGTCGCCCACTCTCCAAATTCAACGCACTGGTCCGGATCATCCTCGATGAAATGTTGTAGCAGCTGGATCTTGTAAGGGTGCCATTGTGTGTAGCCAGTATCTGTCGAATGGTAAATGGGCTCTTAGTAAATGCTGCCAGGACAGCCACTAATGTTTGGGCATTGGTGACAATTTTCATATATCCAGATTTTAGCTTATCTAACACCGAACCAGTAGCACGAAATTTGACAAGCAGTTTGGTAACTGTGGCATGGGAGATGGGTGGCCTCATAGGGTTTCTTTAATTGAAGTCTTAAGTATAATTCACATATTAGGAGCTGAGACATATACAGATCTCCAAAGAATGTGGGTGGAAGTAAATTACGTTACATAATAAGACCACATAAGTAAAAAAGTAATTTACATTTACAGGTACTGGGCACTGGGCATATAAAGGCTAAGGCCCCGTGCACATGGAGCAGAAGTGGTGGAATTCTGTGGCGAAAGAGACCCTGAGAGACAGTGGAAAAAGATCACATGAATCACAGAACTAACTCATATTACCCATATAACGTGTCCTTAGAACAATTGCCACCGCACCACTCACCTGACGCGTGTCATGTTGTTCACCCTTTTCCCCCTGGAGATAATCTAGACAGAATGAAGCTATTATTTAATGTTTCAGTGTTGTTGAACAATTATAAATGTGATCATAAAACATTAAACAATAACTATGACTATACAAATAAATGGCAAATTTTGCTATGCAAGCAAGCAGTGTGTGATGGACAAAACAAATAGACTTTTTCTTCACAATGCTTTGTAAGCTTTAGGCTGGGTTCACACTATGGGGGGCATTTATTAAGTCCGGCGTTTTTTTTTGCCGGACTTATAAATGCCCCCGCAGCTCCGGCGCTACAGGGATTTATGTAGAGGCGGACTGCCTCTACATAAATCCCGTGCGCGCCGGTGCGCACCGCTGAAAACCTACGCCAGCTGAGGACTGGAGTAAGTTTTTGGCGTACATTTGGGCGGAACGGATGGTTCCGCCCACTACACGCCCCCTTTCCGCCCCCCTGGCGTACTCGTCGGAAAGTGCCGATTTGCGAATATTTTATTCGCAGATTGGCCATTTGCGTATAAAAAAATACGCAAATCGGCACTTTCCGCCGAAAATCATCCGTTCGCCGGATGATACATGTGGCCCTATGTATATTTGAGGCTGTATTTGGTCCTCATGTCAGGTCCTCATAGCAACCAAAACCAGGAGTGGATTGAAAACACAGAAAGGCTCTGTTCACATAATGTAGTAATTGTGTGGATGGCCGTCATATAACGGTAAACAACTTCCATTATTTCAATACAAAAGCCGTTGTTTTAAAATAACAGCACATATTTGCCATTAAATGGCGGCCATCCACTCAATTACAACATTATGTGAACAGAGCCTTTCTGTGTTTTCAATCCACTCCTTGTTTTGGTTGCTATACAGCCTCAAATATACGTAGTGTGAACATAGCCTTAACCTGGAAGAATGATATGAACATGATAACACAATGATTTATACATATGTTTTGCAAATCAGAACCATACGAGTGATAGAAAGGTAAAAAAAAAAATCCTGCAATTCTGGCACTTGGTGTTTTTTGTCTACTACAATCACCATGCAGAATAAATACTACTACATTTTAATAGTTCAGGCATAAAAAAAATTAGAAAAAGAAGGTTTTTTATTTATGCTAGGAAAGTCTAATATACACACTTAAATGTGTCCATTGCTTTTCATTGCCAGATGAGGTATATGTTTCAATATTTCACATTAATATACTGCAAAAATGGGATAGAGGTATGACGTAGTGTACAGGCAGAATATTAGGGGTCTTGCCATCTCCTATACCTTGTTGCATCTAAAACTGGCTATACCTAATTGGACAGAGAACCAGTACAACCTTGTACAGACAAAGAGAGCATGGCACCATTCTCCTAGTAATAAAACAGGCAGCCTTGCTGATGATGAAAGGGGGATCTATTTGTGCTGGGCTGGGGGTTTGGGTGCACCCCCGCTCCTTCTCATTGCTTACATTCATGGGACTGGCTGCGATGTAAATTGTCAGAGAGCCAATGAATATTGAGAGAGATAGACGGGAACCAGCTATAAAGGGAGAGAGGGTGTTATGGATCTATTCCACTGTAAGCTCAGAGGTATATTTTTGGAATCCCTGCCCCCATACCCTTAAAGGGATTATGTCATCAGAAAATGATCTATTTTACATCAATACAGTGGCGTTAGTGTGAGGAAGCTGGTACTGCGGTCCTTTTTTTAAGACGCAGCCCAGTTCCTGCGCACATCGTTGGTTTATTCCGGGGCACCGTCCCAGTCCGAAGCACTGGAAGCAGGCCCGTCCACCCCTAGTGTGATGCGGCTCCTTTGATTCTAATTGAGCCGCATCACAGTGGGGAGTTTTGTCACAATGGGGGTGGGCAGGCCCACCTTTAGTGCTTCAGACCGGGCCGGTGCCCGGGAATAGATGGGCGCTGTGCACAGAAACCAGGCCGCAGCTCCAAAAAAGAACCCCAGCGTTTTACGTTTTTTACATGAATTGATTGGTGCTGGGATGCCGGTGCTGTGGTCCTATGTTTGAACCGGTGCTCGATCTATTCCCGGGCACCAGCCTGACATGAAGCACTGGAGGCAGACCCGTTGGCCCCCAGTGTGACAAATTCCCTTCTGTGATGCGGCTCTATTAAGGGGAGGGGCTTTTAAAAAGAGGACTGCGGCACTGGCATCTTCGTACCGGATGGTACATTTGGTTAAATCTGATTTTTATGTTAAACATATTTTAAGAATGTTTATTAATTTTACTATTATGAAATAATTAATAAAATGTATATAAAATACTATAATTATTGTGAATAGGGTCTTCCACAAGCTTTACAATAAAACATATGTCTAAAAGCTGTTAACCCCTTTGCGATTTTTGCACTTGCTTTTTTCCTCCTTGTGCTTAAAAGGCCATAGCACTTGCATTTTTTCACCTAGAGACCCACATGAGCCCCTTTTTTTTTGCACCACTAATTGTTCTTTGCAATGACAGGCTGAATTTTTTCATAAAGTACACTGTAAAATCAGGAAAAAATTAAATGTGTGGTGAAACAAAAAAAAAGAAATCCCATTTATTTGGGGGGTATTCCATTTATTTGGGGGGTATTTGTTTCTACGCCGTTCGCCCTGGGATAAAACTGACTTGTTATATATGTTTCTCAAGTTGTTTCAATTACAACGATATGTAACATGTATAACTTTTCTTTTATGTGATGGCTTGTAAAAAATATATGTTCCTTAAAAAACTCCATTCCCATGCTTATAGCGCTTTTATCCTTTGGTCTATGGGGCTTTGTGAGATGTCATTTTTTGCGACATGATGTGTTCTTCCTATCTGTACCATTGTTTGTGCATATGCGACTTTTTGATCACTTTTTATTACAATTTTTCGAGATTTGATGCGACCAAAAATGCACAATGTTGCACTGCAGGATTTTTTTGCGCTTGCGCCATTTGCATTGCGAGATCAGGAATGTGATAAAGTAATAATTGTGGCAATTACGCACACGGTGATACCAAACATGTTTTTTTATTTATTTATTTATTTTTATTTATAACATGAGAAAAGGGGGGTGATTCAAACTTTTATTAGGGGAGGGGGCTTTTTATTAATAACAACACTTTATTTATTTATTTTACACTTATACTAGAAGCCCCCCAATGAGATGGGCACTGGATTGCTTCCGGCTGCTGTAGCCGGAAGCAATCGAGTGCCGAGCCGGGATCAGCGCCATTGTGTCCCGGAGGAGCGATCCACCCCACTAAACACCAGGGAATCGGCTGCATAAAGGATTCAGATGCATCTGTCAACTTTGACAGCTGCATCTGAATCCTTAATAAGCGGGCACAGCAATCGGACCGTGCCCACTAATTGCCGAGGTCACGGGCTACATGTGGCACCCGGGACCGCGGCGGTTCAGAGGGGGGTCGTTGAGTGGCCCCGATCTGAACTCCCTGAGGCGGCCACAGGGCGTAAATATATGCCCGCGGTCGTTAAGGGGTTAAGCAAGATGGCTGCCCTCATAATGTTCAAAAAATTAAATAAAAAAATTACCAATAAGAAAAAAGGCAGGGAAATTGAACATGTTCCATTATCTTGCTCTTATCAGTAAAAACAAGCAAACAAAAAACTAAAAACCCTTTTCTTAGACATTAGACAAACATAACTTTCCATTGAAAAAAATCTATCAATATGTTCAAATAATATTTCAAAATCCCAGTTGCCCTAGTTATTATTAGGATTCAATAAAACTAACTCCAATATTATAAAAACGTGTACCTGTTAACAGGGAACCGTAGTCAAAGACTGAAATTAAACATTAAGTTAAAGCATTTTAGAAGAGACAGAAGAGTACATTCATTGACCTTCAGGAAGAAAGATGACAAGACAGGAGGGCATTAATATACTGTATTATCTCTGTGTGCCAGGAAGCATAATTGAATTCAAGGTGTGTTCACCAATTTCCTGCTAGGCCTGTTCTGTTGGTAGCGACATTACTAATCACAGCTGAAAACTTTATGTATTTAAACTGGGTGAACTTACTTAACCCTATGGGCATCAGTATATTCAATAAAACATTCTTGTCACTGCTAGTGGGATGCCTTCATGTTAGTGCTGCGAAACTGTTTCAGCTAAGTGCTGCATATGCCTCCTGGTAGCTTGATAGCTATGACTAGCGTTAACATGTTATTGCGCATTTACCATGATGAGCCATTGGAGTTCTTCATTTATAATACAACTGGTTAATTGCTATAGTATTTCCTGTGCTATGAAATAGGCTTATCAGGGGAGATTTATCAAACATGGTGTCAATGGAGTCGCGTCATAGAGGGGAGGGAATTCCCTCCCACTGGGGGCAGGCCGGCCAACCTCCAGTGCTTGAGCACCGGCCGATACCACTGGATATGTATGCTGCTCTGCTTGAATCGTCGGTCGCCCCCGCGCACCGCTATTCCACCGTAGCGATGCGCGGGTGGCGAACGATGATTTAAGTTTTAAATCTAAATGAACGATCAACTGATGACACGATCATCGGCTGATCGTTCTCTCTATTCCACCGAGTGATAATCGGCCAAATCGGGCGAAATGGGGCAGATTCGGCCGATTATCGCTCCCGTGGAATAGGCCCCTTACAGTGCTGTTACTTATCCATAATCCCTTTAGGGTCCATTTACACAGAAAGATTATCTGACAGATTATCTGCCAAAGATTTGAAGCCAAAGCAAGGAATGGATTTGAAAAGAGGAGAAATCTCAGCCTTTCCTTTATGTCCTGATCTCTGTTTATAGTCTGTTTCTGGCTTTGGCTTCAAACCTTTGGCAGATAATCTGTCAGATAATCTTTCTGTGTAAATGGACCCTTTGGCCATCCAAAAACCTGCCAGCACAACTGTGATCTCAGCAACTCCCCTTTTCCCTCTATATAAGGTGAGCTACTTTCTGGAGGTGGGCAGTCGGCTGTGTGTGCAGAGGAGAGAAGGAAAGCAGCCTCGTCCTCCTGGGTTTCCCTAAGGTTTCTGACGCACTAAATACCCTCTCAGATGGACAGGGCAGCTGGGTCAAAGAGTCGCGTCATAGAGGGGAGGGAATTCCCTCCCACTGGGGGCAGGCCGGCCAACCTCCAGATCTCTGTTTATAGTCTGTTTCTGGCTTTGGCTTCAAACCTTTGGCAGATAATCTGTCAGATAATCTTTCTGTGTAAATGGACCCTTTGGCCATCCAAAAACCTGCCAGCACAACTGTGATCTCAGCTCCTCCCCTTTTCCCTCTATATAAGGTGAGCTACTTTCTGGAGGTGGGCAGTCGGCTGTGTGTGCAGAGGAGAGAAGGAAAGCAGCCTCGTCCTCCTGGGTTTCCCTAAGGTTTCTGACGCACTAAATACCCTCTCAGATGGACAGGGCAGCTGGGTCAAAGAGAACTCTGCCAGACGTGGCCAGATATAAACTTTTATGCCCAGAACTGCACAGGGTCAAAAATATTTAGGGCAAGGGTGACTCCAAGTATGACTCGACCGCTAATTTCAGCTACTGCTGCAGGAAGACTTAAATATGAGGCTGACTGGTTTGTTCCTATACATTTTGTCTCTTCTGACCCTGGCTTTTGTACCCAGACTATCCTTGTTATCTGGCTCCCTGACCTTTTGGCTGTCGTAACTGGACTTTTCTGTGGATCGTGATTTGGTTTCTCTGCTGGATTTTTAGTGTGACCTTGGCCAGAGATGCCCATCCGTTGGTGTTTGGAACCCTCTGCCCATATAACTCCTCCACCACCATCTCGGTTGTGAACAAGCCATCAGATCTTCGACTCTTAACTGTTAACTGTTATTTTTATATTTAAAAATTTAATAAAAGAAATACAGGGCAATCAACTTAGCTAGCTATCTATTTATTATCATTACCATAGCGTGATTGTTGGAGTAGTACTCTCTCCTGGTGATGACTTTGGACAGCTACTGTTGTCTCAGCAATAGCGGTGTTTTCCCCTGGTCCAGATCTAAGAGGCAGAGGTAGATGTGAGGGACCTACTGCTTCTAACAGAGGCTGCATAATCCTGACTTGCAGAGATGGGGCTGCACAATGGTAGCTAGAAAAAGTGGCGTGGGGGTCTTGGCTCTTTCAGGTAATGGGGTGGTGATGTTCCATGTGCTGATGTAGTGTGCTGATGTAGTATCTGGATTTGACTAGATTCGACCATTTTATGGTCACAGACGCTACAGATGCATCATGGTCTTTGCCTCCACCGACATGGAAAAATTGTCACACTACTAATCACAGTGGACATGTCTGAATGAATACAGGAATTAATACATCTTCATCCCCTGTAGATCGAGATTTCATGTAGGGTCTGCTACATCATTATTAGTGATGAGCGAATACTGTTAGATTGAATAGATATTCAATCGAACAGTAAGGTATTCGATCTATCGAATATTATCGAATAGTTCGCCCAATATTTGATAAATATTCAATAAGCATTCAAATCCCCCAGCTTCTGGTTTTTACCACCAAGTGGTTGAAAAGATGTTTTTCAATAATTGAATACTTGTTCCCATTGACTTTAATGGGATTGAATATTCGAATATTTGGGAGATGTTCGTACGAATATCGAATATTCAAATATTTCACTATTCGCTCATCACTAATCAGTATGGGAATCTGGGACAAAGTTATCCTCTCCTAAGCTCTCTTCTTAAATTGTCATGCAGTACAATCCCGTACTTTTGTCATAGGCTGCCCCTCCCTTGCTCTCCTGACGATTTGTGGCCTGGAAACCCCTGGAGTCTCAATGCTGCCTTCCAAACGCTGACTTTCCTGACATTCCTCCAAAATAAAGTACAGCGGCTGAGACTCCAAGGGAGTGCTAGGCTTCACAGGAGCTCTCTTGCTGATGGTCCTTCAAAGCTGTCTTGTGGCCGAGGCACTTTAGGAGATTGGGCAGAGGAATTGTCTTGCCCTTGGCATGGATTGGTGTTGGAACTGCTTTGTGAGGCACCTTCTGGTGATTGCTGGCTCTGGTATTGACTACTGACTGCTGTGGAGCTTAAACTTTGAAGTATCTTTTCCACAATACCAGCCTGGCTAGTATTCACCTGACCACTGGGTCTTACTGGGAGCTGAAACCTTTGTTTAAGCCTGTTAGGATGGCCACTACCATGAACCTGTGTTCCGTTTTCTTCCCATGTGAGTGGTAAAACCCTGCAACCCAATGTTGTGCAAACTCCCCAGCCCTGGAAACTTGATTGGTAAGTGAGCCGAGTCATTTTTGAAGGCCGATAAAGATCATAGCCCGACAGTTGAACTGTTATCAGACTGCAGCTCACGCCGGGTCACTCTATGCTTAAGACTACGTTCACACGTAGCAAAACTAGCGGAATTCCGCGGTGGACAATGCCGTTAGCCTCCCTGTCATAATGGGAGTCTATAGGAGGCGCGCGCTGCTGCTCTCCCCTCGCTGAAGAATGAACATGTTCATTCTTCAGCGTGGAGAGACGCTGTGAGAACAGCAGCGTGTGCCTTATGACAGGGAGGCTAACGGCATTCCGCTAGTTTTGCTACGTGTGAACGACCCCTTAATCCTAATTAGGGAGGCAGCGTGAGCTTACGGATGTGCTTCCTGGCTGCCTGCTTCTTCCAATGGCCTTGAGCTAAGCACTCAGTTATAGAAGTCTGGCCTAATATCACATGTAACCAGATTGATTTCTTCTCATATCAGTGGCAAATCTCTGCAAAATAACTGAGGACACTGAGGACCCTTCAATTGATTGCTGGCTCTGGGATTGACTGCTGCGGAGCTGGAAATTTAAAGCATCCATTCCATAGTACCAGCCTGGATAGTATTCACCTGACCACTGGGTCCTACTGGGAGCTTCAACCTTCATCCAAGCCTGTTAGGATTGCCACTTTCACCTCCTTAACTGCTACCTCTCCTGCTGCCACTAGCCAAAACCTGAAATGGGCCAGACTTATTTAAACCCTTTGCAGAGGACAATTTAATTCAATTAAAATTAACTTAGTAAAAATTTAAATTAAATAAATTAGAATTGAAATTACATTGACACTTATATTGGTGCCTCTTAAAGTGTCACTGTCGTTATACCTTTCAAAATCTTAATCAACAGTAGATGTGAAATAAAGCAAGTTTGCAATATACATTCATTTTTTTTGTTGTTGTTATCATGCCGTAAAACAAAGCTGAACTTACCAGAAATCCAGGTCTAGTCTCCTGAAGGCAGATTTTCTGACTTGTGTTGGTTAAAAAAAAAAGACTAAATACAGAAATACTGGCCATTACAGAGAGTCACGGCTCAATGTGTCCATTAATCACATGACTGCCTTCTCCCTGTGAGCGCTCAAATATCCTGGGAAACACAGTACTTCCTGTTTTCTGACTGTTTCCTGTTTTTTGAGAAAAAAAGTCAGAAAACAGGAAGTGCCATGTTTTCTATGATAACAAAAAAATAAAATAATGTAAATTGCAAACTTGGTTTATATCACATCTACTGTTTATTTCGATTTTTAAAGGGAACCTGTCACCCCCCGTGCCGGGGTGACAGGCTCCCGACCCCCCGTTAGAGCCCCCTATACTCACCTCATCCTGCCGGGTCCTGCTTCTGGAGGTGGTCGGGTGATGAAGATCTCAGCCGCTGCAGCCCAGCGCGCACTGAGAGATGAGTCCAACGCTCATAGAGAATGACGGAGCGCTGGACTCTCCTGTCATTTTCTATGGGTGTTGGACTCATCTCTCAGCAGCGGCTGAGATCTTCATCACCCGACCACCTCCAGAAGCGGGACCCGGCGGGATGAGGTGAGTATAGGGGGCTCTAACGGGGGGTCGGGAGCCTGTCACCCCGGCACGGGGGGTGACAGGTTCCCTTTAAAGCTTTAATGACAGTGATACTTTAAACTAATAGGGGATACAAAGGGTGCCACACTAGGGGAGGTGAAAGGGTACTTGAGGAGGTTTGGAATTTGTTAAATGGTTAATTAGAAAATGTATTTATTTTATGCCGCTGATTCACATAAGTGTCATTGACTTGGAGTTATATTGTGTTCCCTTTATTTTTTTATATCTATCTATCTATCTATCTATCTATCTATCTATATAGATATTTATTTATTTATTTAGAGAGAGAGTAGATTATATATAGAGAGGGTTAGATATAGAAATCAAAAGCAGCCACCTCATGAAATATTTAACCAACAAAATTACTAAATAAACTATGACAAAACTTTATAATGTGCAATACATCAAAATGAAAATATGACATAGGTGTTACTCATTTAAACAGATAAGGAGGGTGGCTCTTTCAACTCTTTAAACTGTTTCACTCCCTTAGGTTTCTAACTAACTTGTTTACAACGCCTTTATGTCTAAATATACTTAGGTCTAGGTGACCAAATGTTGATGTCAAAAGTAATTAAGTTTAAGTTTGATATTGATATATTAAAAAACCTGAACAAAAGATGCGATCAGCTGAGGATGAGGCATCCTCTCCTCTACTGTTCGCAGTCACTTTAACATGGGCCGATTATCGGCCAAAGGAGCGTTTCTAGCAATGCTCCTGGCCAGTCAACCCATGTAAAAGGCCCATTAGAAAATGCACACTGTCTCTCGCTTTTTTTTAAATGCCAATGATGATCTTAATCCCCTTCCAATATGCTACTACCTTATTGTTTTTAAGGTTATTTCCTCCTGTACACCTTGCCTGAGCAATAAGATACTGTAAGCCGCTAAGATGAAACTTTGATAGTGTTCCCACAGTCTACTTTTGCTAATGTCTTATTTGTCTTTTACCTGCTCCAACAGCTCTGACCTTTTGCCTGTTAGCCAGGTTGACCAAATTCTGGCAGCCCTGACCTCCCAACTGTTACTTGTGTTGACTACCTGCACAGGCCTATGCCGGATCAACTATATTTTATGTTTGTTCCTAAGGCACAGCACTTGGACACATCAACTGTTTCTGTAATCCAGCAGGTTTAATGCTACTGCCATTTATTTCTATAAAGTAAAAGTAACGTACACTAGTATAAAAAAAAAAATCCCCCAATAATAAAAATGCATTGTATTCCCCACATATAATAAACTGGTATGTAAAACACTTAACGAAACATAAAACCTATACATCTTTATTATTGCCACGTCCGTAACAACCTAATCTAAAAACTTTATTATTCATAATATCGTACGACACATGCTGTAAACATAAAAAAAAAAAAAAAAAAAACAGCACCAGAATTGCTGTATTTATCAATCCTTTTTAGAACATACGCCATAAAAGAGATCCAAAAGTCATATTTATGTAAAACTTGATATCAATAAAAACTACACATTGAGTCCAAAACCAGCTCTGTCACATATAAGATAAGAATGCTATGGATCTTTAAATGTGGCGTTAGTTGTTGATATTTTTTTCAGGAAGATAGTTTCTATTATGCCGAAGTGGTAATAGTAAAAAAAACCTACACAAATTTGGTATCGCTGTAACCGTAGAGACCCAGAGAATACATTTATTATGTTATTTTTACAGAACACTGAATAATGTAAATTATATATATATATATATATATATATATATGTATTATATATATATATATATATATATATATATACTACCGTTCAAAAGTTTGGGGTCACATTGAAATGTCCTTATTTTTGAAGGAAAAGCACTGTACTTTTCAATGAAGATAACTTTAAACTAGTCCTAACTTTAAAGAAACACACTCTATACATTGCTAATGTGGTAAATGACTATTCTAGCTGCAAATGTCTGTTTTTTGGTGCAATATCTACATAGGTGTGCACTCACTGGTTCGGTATGTCTTCAGGTTGGTTTATTGAGAGGTTCGCTTCAATACATGCAGGGAGAGGGGTCTTCCGTAGACCGGAAGAAGCGCGTCATCGCGAGAAACAATTGTAGTCTACCTGTGAAGTCGTGTCTGCTCCTCACCCCCCCTCCCTGCATGTATTGAAGCGAACCTCTCAATAAACCAACCTGAAGACATACCAAACCGGTGAGTGCACGCTTCTATTTCTCACCGTACTTGCATTACGTTCTCTGTTCAGCGGAGCACCACTGTGAATTGTCTCGGCGGTTTAAGCTGCCTACACTCGGTCCTAGCTCCAGGTGTTGGAGATCGCTTGGGTGGTGCCGTCCACCTCTCACTCCATAGTATCTACATAGGTGTATAGAGGCCCATTTCCAGCAACTATCACTTCAGTGTTCTAATGGTACAATGTGTTTGCTCATTGGCTCAGAAGGCTAATTGATGATTAGAAATTATGTTAACAATCATGTTCACACATCTGAAAACAGTCTAGCTCGTTACAGAAACTACAAAACTGACCTTCCTTTGAGCAGATTGTGTTTCTGGAGCATCACATTTGTGAGGTCAATTAAACGCTCAAAATGGTCAGAAAAAGAGAACTTTCATCTAAAACTCGACAGTCTATTCTTGTTCTTAGAAATGAAGGCTATTCCATGCGAGAAATTGCTAAGAAATTGAAGATTTCCTACAACGGTGTGTACCACTCCCTTCAGAGGACAGCACAAACAAGCTCTAACCAGAGTAGAAAAAGAAGTGGGACGCCGTGTTGTACAACTAAGCAAGAAGATAAGCACATTAGAGTCTCACAGGTGGCATCTTCATTAAATAGTACCCGCAAAACACCAGTGTCAACATCTACAGTGAAGAGGCGGCTGCGGGATTTTGGGCTTCAGGGCAGAGTGGCAAAGAAAAAGCCATATCTGAGACGCAGAACAAATGAAAAGATGCTGGAAGAATGCCTGACGCCATCTGTTAAGTATGGTGGAGGTAATGTGATGGTCTGGGGTTGCTTTGGTGCTGGTAAGGTGGGAGATTTGTACAGGGTAAAAGGGATTCTGAATAAGGAAGGCTATCACTCAATTTTGCAACGCCATGCCATACCCAGTGGACAGTGCTTGATTTTCTACAGTATTATCTCTCCAAGGGTTTACAAAAATTAATCAGTAGGTTTTAAGAATCTGAAAAAAAGTTTTCCTGCAAAAAACAAGACCTCACCTCATAAAACAAAAGTGCGACTCTTGGAAGGTGGCAATGAAAAAAAGTTTAAAAATGGCTTGATCATTAACCCCTTCACATCAGCAATCTGTATATATATACGTTCCTATTGCACATGCCCCGTGCAGTAGGAATGTACATATACGTTCCTGACTGACAGGGGCTTTGTGATGAGAGTGGGATCGCTGCAGGGACAGCGATCCCGCTCTCATCTGAGTACAGCACCGGAGATAATGAGGATCAGCTGCGATCCCGCAGCTGACCCCCATTAACCCCTTAGTGACCGACAAAACAGCGGTCACTAATGGGCCGGTGCCGCCGCTGTATTTCATCTCCCCCCACCGTGAATCCACGGTGGGGGGAGATGAACTAAGTAAAATCAGACCCCAGACCAGCCCCCCTAGTGCCCCAGTCACTAACCCCCCCTTCCGCGGCGGCCATCGGATCCAAGACTATCACATTAGTCTGTTCACAGTGATCAAAAAAGAAAAATGAATGAAAACCCCACGCTCTCCGCCACCGGAGGTAGCGGAGAGCATGGGGCAGTCATCGGGACCCCCCCTGTGGGGTCCCGGTACAAGCGATCAGCGGTATATACTATATACCGCTGATCGCTTGTGCCATGTGCTCCAGGCACTTTTTATCCCCTGTCACCATGAATGATTGGTGACAGGGGATAAAAAGTGATGTCCCCCCACCCCCCAAGTCGCCCTCCACCCCCCCCTGTCACCCCCAGTCACCCCCCCTACCCCTTATACATTACCTGATCCTGGAGCTCCTTCCTCTTCGGTGTCCTGGCTGGTTATGAAGTGCGCATGCGCTCCACAACCAGCCAGCTCTGAAAATTTTAAGTGACAGAGACCAATTTGGTCTCTGTCACTGAACTATGATTACTGTGATAGAAAATATCACAGTAATCATAGTAATACAGTGAAAATGAATGTATAATGTACAAAAAGTGACAAACATACATAAAAATAAAAAACACACTTTTTATTATAGTAATAATTGCAGTTTACTCCCAAATTACCCCTAATCACCCCAGATTACCCGTAACCACCCCAGGTTGTCCGTAATCACGTCAGATTGCACGTAACCCCCCAGATTACCGCACGTTGCCAGTGACCCCCTCCATATTGTCTGTAATCACCCCAGATTGCCTGTAACCACCCCAAATTACATGTACCCACCCCAGATTACCTATAAGCACTTCAGTCTATCCGTAACAATTCTAGATTGTCTGTAACCCCTCCAGGTTGCCCGTAACCACCGCAGGTTGCGCATAACCACCCCAGGTTGCCCGTAATCATGCCAGATTACATGTAACCCCCCAGATTGCACGCAACCACCGCAGGTTGCCTTTGACCACCGCACCTTGCCTCTGACCACCGCACGTCGCCTCTGACCACCGCACGCCGCCTCTGACCACCGCACCTTGCCTCTGACCACCGCACCTTGCCTATGACCACCGCACGTCGCCTATGACCACCGCACGTCGCCTATGACTACCGCACGTCGCCTATGACCACTGCACCTTGCCTCTGACCACTGCACCTTGCCTCTGACCACCGCACGTCGCCTCTGACCACCGCACGTCGCCTCTGACCACCGCACGTCGCCTCTGACCACCGCACGTCGCCTCTGACCACCGCACCTTGCCTCTGACCACCGCACCTTGCCTCTGACCACCGCACCTTGCCTCTTACCACCCCAAATTGCCAGTGACCCCCTCCAGATTGCCCGTAACCACGCCAGATTACAGGTACCCACCTCAGATTACCTATTAGCACTTCAGTTTATCCGTAACCACAGCAGGTTGCCTGTAACCACCCCAGATTGTCTGTAACCACCCCAGATTGTCCGTAACCACCCCAGATTGTCCGTAACCACCCCAGATTGTCCGTATTCACCCCATGTTGCCCGTAACCACCCCAGGTTGCCTGTAACCACCCCAGGTTGCCTGTAACCACCCCAGATTGTCCGTAACCACCCCAGATTGTCCGTAACCACCCCAGATTGTCCGTAACCACCCCAGATTGTAACCACCCCAGATTTTGCGTAACCACCCAAGATTGTCCGTAACCACCCCGCGTTGCCTCTAACCACAGCAGGTTGCCTGTAACCATACCAGATTATCTGTAACCACAGCAGGTTGTCCGTATTCACCCCATGTTGCCCGTAACCACCCCAGGTTGCCTCTAATCACCCCAGGTTGCCTGTAACCACCCCAGGTTGCCCTAACCACAGCAGGTTGCCTGTGACCACCCCATGTTGACCGTATCCACCCCAGATTACCCGTAACCTCCCCAGATTACCCGTAACCACCTCAGACTGCCCGTAACCACCTCTAGATTACCCGGAACCACCCCAGACTGTCCGTAACCACCCCAGACTGTCAGTAACCACCCCAGATTACCTGTAATCTAATTTTTTATTTTATTTTAGTAACTGCGCTATTCTAATAACTATTACTAGCTGCGGTTTTGCTCCAGCAAATTGGCGCTCCTTCCCTTCTGAGCCCTGCTGTGTGCCCATACAGTGGTTTATACCCACATATGGGGTACCGTTGTACTCAGGAGAACCTGCGTTACAGATTTTGGGGTACATTTTTTCTCCTGTTCCTTGTGAAATTTAGAAATTTCAAACTAAACCAGCATATTATTGGAAAAATTCAAGTTTTTCATTTTTACTGGCCAATTTTGAATACTTTCCTCTAATATCTGTGGGGCTAAAATGCTCATTTTACCCAAGATGAATTTTTTGAGGGGTGTACTTTTCGAAATGGGGTGACTTTTGGGGGGGTTCTATTCTGTAGACATTACAGGGGCTCTGCAAATGCACCTGGTGCTCAGAAACTTCGTCAGAAAAATCTGCGCAGAAAATGCTAATTGGCAATGCTAATTGGCGCTCCTTCCCTTCTGAGCCCGGCTGTGTGCCCATACAGTGGTTTATGCCCACATATGGGGTACCATTCTACTCAGGAGAAGCTGCGTTACAGATTTTGGGGTGAATTTTCTCTCCTGTTTATCGTGAAATTGAGAAATTTCAAACTAAAGGAACATATTATTGGAAAAATTCGAGTTTTTCATTTTTACTGTCTACTTTTGAATACTTTCCTCTAATACCTGTGGGATCAAAATGCTCACCACACCACAAAATGAATTCTTTGAGGGGTGCACTTTCCATAATGGGGTGACTTATGGCGAGATTTTACTCCGCTGGCACTACAGGGGCTCTGCAAACACACCTGGCACTCAGAAACTTCTTCAGCAAAATCTGCATTGAAAAAGCTAATTGGCGCTCCTTCCCTTCTGAGCCCGGCTGTGTGCCCATGCAGAGGTTTATGCCCACATATGAGGTACCTTTTTACTCAGGAGAACCTGCGTTACAAATTTTGGGGTACTTTTTTTCTCTTGTTCCTCGTGAAATTGAGAAATTTCAAACTAAACGAACATATTATTGGAAAAAATTCGAGTTTTTCATTTTTACTGTCTTATTTTGAATACTTTCCTCTAACACCTGTGGGGTCAAAATGCTCATCCTACCCCAAGATGAATTCTTTGAGGGGTATACTTTTCAAAATGGGGTGACTTATGGGGGTTTTCTCTCTGCTGACACTACAGGGGCTCTGCAAATGCACCTGGCGCTCGGAAACTTCTTCAGCAAAATCTGCAATGGAAAAGCTAATTGGCGCTCCCTTCCTTCTGAGCCCCACTGTGTGCCCATACAGTGGTTTACGCCCACATATGGGGTACCGTAGTACTCAAGAAAACCTGCGTTACACATTTTAGGGTGCTTTTTCTCTCATGTTCCTTTTGAAAATGAGAAACTTTAATCTAAACGTATATATTATTGGAAAATTTTATTTTTTCATTTTTTTACGGCCTAATGGCGAATACTTTCCTCCAGCCCCTGTAGGGTTAAAATGCTCATTATACCCCTAGATTAATTCTTTAAGGTGTCTAGTTTCCAAAATGGGGTCACTTATGGGGGTTTCCAGTATACAAACCTCCTAAATCAACTTAAAATAAGAACTGGTCCCTAAAAAAAATCAGTTTTGGAAACTTTAACGAAAATGTGGTAATTTGCTGATAAATTTCTAAGCCCGTAACACCCTAAAAAAGTAAAATATGTTTATGAAATGAAGCCAGAATAAAGAGGACATATCGGTAATGTGACTTAGTAACTAATTTATGTGATACGACTTTCTTTTTTTAGAAGCAGAGAATTTCAAAGTTCATAAAATGCTAATTTTTTCAATTTTTCATGATATTTTGATGTTTTTCACAAAAAACACACAAAGTAGTGACCAAATTTTGCCACTAATAAAAAAGTGCCATATGTGACGAAAAAACAATTTTAGAATCGCTGGCATACGTTAAAGCATCACTGAGCTATAAGCGCATAAAGTGAGACAGGTCCGATTTTGAAAAATGAGCCTGGTCTTTTAGGTGCAAATAGGCTTGGTCTTGAAGGGGTTAAGACCCAAAATAGGCCAGTCACTAAAGGGGTTAAAGGACCTGCTATCAACATTTTGATGTGAGCTACCCAGGACACCTTCATAGGTCTCATGGAGTCCAGGCTTCCACAGATCAGAGCTGTTTTGGTGGCACGAAGGGGACAAGCACAATAGAAGACAGCAGGCATTAATAATTTGGGTGATAGCTGTATATTTTTAATTTATACCAGCTGATATTTATGGACATTTTCTACTATAAGGAGGATAAGAACGCTGAAAAGCATATGTATTTAGTTTGCTGGGCTAATGGAATTAGACAATCTTAATATAGAATCTTGTTGAACATTCTTGTAGTATTTTTTTAAATAATTGACCTACTCTCTTCCATCAATCACATATTTCAGCTATCTGTCATAGTAAGTAATCCAAACAGCAGTTAATATTTAGACTAACTAATAAATTATACATGCAGAGTGGCAGCAGATAGGTCAGAGCTGCTATGGTGGAAATACACACTTTTCAAGGTATAAGAGATAATAATTTATCCTTATCATTTATTCATTATCATATACCTCTAGACATGGCTGTATCCACGTTTTCCAGGCAGTCCTTCGGCTGCATCCACCTTCTCCAGACAGCCGGATTCAAATGCTGATCGCTTGAGTTTGTGCAAACCTTAACTTTTTGACAAGTTCGCTCATCTCTAGTCAAAATACATAGGTACTAATATGTGACACTACTTTGGTGTCAGTACTATGACATGCCAGTAAAAAGATTGTACCATGTGTACAATAAAATGGACTATATTTATGTACTAACATGTGCACAATTGTCAAGATTCAGAACAGTAAATTATGAGAACAGTGTGGTCTCTGTAGCAATATTGTATGTTTGGGGATATAGCAGTACTGTTGAATAAATTTTGGCAAACCATAGGCAGGAAATTTTTAAAATTGGTATGGGAGGGAAGCAGGTGGAGATAGTGAGGGAATTCAAGTTTTGGGGGACCAGCATTCAATTAAATCGCTGTTTTGCAGTACACAGCCTGTGTTGTTGACAAACCTGACAGTTGTATGCAAAAGAAGAGCCCGCGGAGCCTCATCAAAGAGTCTCGAAACATAGGACTAGCCAGATATCCCTCCGGGAAGGACCCAGCCGGGGGTGGCTCCTGTAAGGAAACCACCAAAACCACCATATTAAGTGGCCCTTGTAATGACAAGGGAAAAACCAAGGCCAGGTAACCATCCACATACAGCTGTTTCAGGGTGTTGCCCTCCATCAGTGTGGAGCAGGATTCTGGCTAGGCGGGAGCAATGCCTAGTAGAGCCATAAGAGAAACAGATCACTGATCTCAGGGAGACCAGCCAGCAGCCGAAAGCAAAGGAGTGTCGATCTCATTGATCTTTGCTGTATAACTATACAGCAAAGATCTCAATGAGAGATCAAAGTGTATATACTAGAAGTCCCCCAGGGGGGCTTCTAGTATATGTGTAAAAAAAAAAAAAAAAAAAAAAGTATTGTTATTAGTAAAAAGCCCCCTCCCCTAATAAAAGTCTGAATCACCCCCCTTTTCCCAGGTTTTAAATAAAAGTAAATAAATAAACATGTTTGCTATCGCCACGTGCATAATCGCCCGAACTATTAACTAATCACATTACTGATCTCGCACGGTAAACGGTGTAAGTGCAAAAAAATCCCAAAGTGCAAAATAAAAGTGCAAGAAAATTTTTTAAAAAAAGTGATCAAAAAGTCGTATATGCGCAATCAAGGTACCGATAGAAATTAAACATCATGGCGCAAAAAGTGACACCTCATACAGCCCCATAGACCAAAGGATAAAAGTGTTATAAGCCTGGGAATAGAGCGATTTTAAGGAACGTATATTTGTTAACAATGGTTTGAATTTTTTACAAGCCATCAGATAATATAAAAGTTATACATGTTATATATCATTTTAATTGTAACGACTTGAGGAACATGCATAACAAGTCAGTTGTACCCCAGGGCGAATGGCGTAAAAACACAGTCCCCCCAAATAAAAGAAATGATTTTTTTTGTTCAATTTCACCACACTTTGAATTTTTTTCTGGTTTCGCAGTGTACTTTATGCAAAAATTCATGTGGGCTTCTAGGTGGAAAAATGCAAGTGCTATGGCCTTTTAAGTACAAGGAGGAAAAATTGAAAACGCAAAAACGAAAATTGGTCCCGTCCTTAAAGGGTTAAGTGGCCCTATAAGTCATGACAAGTGAAAAACCAAGGCCAGGCATCCATCCACATACAGCTGTTTCGGGGCGTTGCCCCTTATCAGTGTGGAGCAGGATTCTGGCTAGGTGGGAGCAATGCCTAGTAGAGCCATAAGAGAAACAGATCACTGATCTCAGGGAGAACAGCCAAATGACAACACTGACGGCTGCTAGTGAAAGCGCTCAATGCAGTGAAGTCCTAGGTGCATTGCCCCCTGGGAAACATGAATATGCAAAAGAAGAGCCCATGGAGCTTTATCAAAGAGTCTCAAAACACAGGACTAGCCAGATATCCCTCCGGGAGGGACCCAGCCGAGGGGTGGCTCCTGTAAGGAAACCACCATAACCAGTATGAAGAGGGAGATTGTGATCCCGCTGTATAGAGCTTTATTGAGACCACATCTGGAATACTGTGCCCAGTTCTGGAGACTTCACCTAAAAAAGGATATTGATAAAATAGAATAGGTCTAAAGGCGGGTTACAAAAATGGTGGGGAGCATCAGGCAAAAAACATATCAGGAAAGACTTAAGGGTTAGGGTTAGGGTTGAATCTGTATAGTCTGGAAAAAAAAGGGAAATCTTTAGGTATGTTAAAGGACTAAATAAGGTTCAGGAGGGAAGTGTTTTAGTAAAAAACTGAACTCAAGAACAAGAGGACACAGTGAGAGATTAGCTGGGGGAAAGATCAAAAGCAACGTGAGAAAATATTACTTTACTGAAAGAGTAGTAAATGCTTGGAACGAACTTCCAGCAGATGTAGTTGGTAAATCTACAATAAGAGAAATTAAACTTGTCTGGGATAAACACATATATCTATCCTAAGATAGTAAGAAGGGAGATACTAACAGGGCAGACTAGATGGACCCAGTGGTCTTTTTCTGCCAACAATCTCCTATGTTTCTAACGTAACAAAATGTGCAAAAGTTAAGTCTGAATACTTTTTAAATGCATTGTATGTAACATAGGTACCTATGTATTTATATTTACACTCTGTAAAAAAAATCTCTTCCTGAATCATCTGACCTATAGGTTTAGTTAGTGATCATTTAGGCATTGTTTGCTGCTGTTATGGTTGGCACAGTTTGCCCTGTTTGTCCTCTAGCTGATTTGTATAATTGTTGCTCAGGCATGAGGTTAGGCATGTAACACTAAAGATTCCGAGTGCTAAAGAAAGGTAAGCTAAATGTATTAACTTATTAATTTATTTATTAAATACAACTCTAATAGGAGAACGAAGACACTGTAAACAGGCAAGAACTGCTAACAGTAGTAATGGTTTAAGTTTCTCTTTATTGGGACACATGTATGTATAGTGTGATGCAATATAAGGTCACTTTTAATTAATGTAGTATTGTATTATAGTGAAACTGACACATGCAATTAGGAAATAAAAAAATGCTGCCAGATTATGTAGTCAATGTATTTATACATCATTCAGCTCAACAAATGCTATACATGTCTTTCACAATATTTCTGCTGGACGTCAGAGAGGTGTGGTGATTTGATCTCTTGTTTAATTATTGCAAACATTATTTCACCTCATGACACATTTACAGAGAACCTTTGACTATGACAGACCTTAAAGTGGATGTCTTCCCCTACATATATAAACGTTCAAATGATAGAATTATGTCTGCTTAGAGTCAACACTCGGTGGAGCTTAGAAAGCTACTGTATTCTGTTTACACTTTGAAGTAAATAATAACTGTATAAAAGAAATGTTATACTCTCCCCTTGTGTAGGTAGTTGTCGCTACTGCGCATGTTTTCACATTTAGGGTCTGTTCACACTGAGTAAAACAGGTGTAATTCCACGCAGAGCCGTCAGGCAGTACTCGCTTCAGACGTGTGCTGGAAGAGATCAGGTACAGAGCTGCTGCTGGTCAGGGAAAGAGTCAGTGTAGGATTTAGCGTTCCAGTAGGCAGGGAATACTAGCAATACAAACAAACAGACCTTTTCAGAGCTTCAAATCGTTTTTTAATAGTATTACTACAGACTGCTGGCTGGGACTTGCAGTGCTGCTACCACGATTTAACCAGCACACTGTGGTGATCGGCTGCTGGCAGAAAGGGGACATTAGGTGTTGCATACAGGCCCCTAAGAAGTGCTCAGTGTACTCTTTTTTTTATTTTGGTGGTGCTGCTGTACTACATTGGATTGCTGGGATTTGTAGTACACCTGCATAGAACTTCACTGCTCATTGGACGGGGGTATCATAGCGTGTGTCTAGGTCCAGCCACTACCAGATTGTACCGTACAACCCCCCTAAACTAGTGGGTACTACACTGTACTGCTGGGATTTGTAGTACACCTGCATAAAACTTCACTGCTCATTGTAAGGGGGTATCACAGCATGTGCCTAGGTCCAGCCACTACCAAATTGTACCGTACAGCCCCCCCTAAGCCCCCCCTAAACTAGTGGGTACTACACTGTATTGCTGGGTTTTGTAGTACACAGGGGTGATTCTAGTCTCTCTGCTGCCCGAGGCGAACTATAGGATGACGCCCCCCCCGTCAATCCGCCCACATTATAATCCACTACTGCCCCCCCCCCACACACTGCTGTCCCCAATAAACATAATGTTTGGTCCCTTGCTGCACAGAGGATGTCAGGAGAGGAGGGGGCTGATCTTATAGGGGAGGTCACAGCAGCACAGAGGAGGTCAGGAGAGGAGGGTGCTAATCCTATAGTAGAGGTCCCAACAGCACAGAGGATGTCAGGAGAGGAGGGTGCTAATCCTATAGGAGATGGTCCCCCTCTTCCCCCCTTATAGATGGTCCCCCTCTCCCCCCCCCTTATAGATGGTCCCCCTCTCCCCCCTCCCTTATAGATGGTCCCCCTCTCCCCCTCCCTTATAGATGGTCCCCCTCTCCCCCTCCCTTATAGATGGTCCCCCTCTTTCCCTTCCCTTATAGATGGTCCCCATCTTCCCCCCTTATAGATGGTCCCCCTCTTTCCCCCCTCCCTTATAGATGGTCCCCCTCTTTCCCCCCCCCCTTATAGATGGTCCCCCTCTTCCCCCCCCCCTTATAGATGGTCCCCCTCTTCCCTCCCTTATAGATGGTCCCCTCTCCCTTAAAGATTGTTCCCCTCTCCCCCCCCCCCTTATAGATGGTCCCCCTCTCCCCCCTCCTTTATAGATGGTCCCCCTCTCCCCCCTCCCTTATAGATGGTCCCCCTCTCCCCCTCCCTTATAGATGGTCCCCCTCTCCCCCCCTCCCTTATAGATGGTCCCCCTCTTTCCCCCTTATAGATGGTCCCCCTCTTTCCCCCTTATAGATGGTCCCCCTCTTTCCCCCCTCCCTTATAGATGGTCCCCCTCGTCCCCCCCTTATAGATGGTCCCCCTCTTCCCTCCCCCCTTATAGATGGTCCCCCTCTTCCCCCCATTATAGATGGTCCCCTCTCCCTTATAGATGGTCCCCCTCTCCCCCCTCCCTTATAGATGCCCCCCTTTCCCCCCTCCCTTATAGATGGTCCCCCTCTTCCCCCCCTTATATATGGTCCCCCTTCCCCCCCTTATAGATGGTCCCCCTCTTCCCTCTCCCCCCTCCCTTATATATGCCCCCCCCTGCACAGCAGATAAAACAAAAACAAAAAACAGCACATAACTCACCTACCATCCGTTCCCCCGTTGAGCCTTTCTGGTCTGGTCCCGGCTGAAGTGCGGCTGCCCGGGGTGTCCCGTCCTGTCCCCGGCAGCGCGCGCATCAGGGAGCTCCCCGTGCGCCTGTGGCTGTGACTTCTGGCGCACAGGGAGCTCTCTGATGCGCGCGCTGCCGGGGACAGGAGGGGACACCCCGGGGAGCCGCACATCAGCCGGGGGACTAAGGCTGCATTCCCACGTTCTGTGATCCTGACGGATCACGGACGTGGAATGCATGTACCGTAGACCCCCGCGCCCGGACAGCATCTGTAATTAGATGCTGGGAGCGGGGGAGACTGTATTCATAAGCGCCGCGCTGTAATGAATCAGCCGCGCGGTGCTGTTACTACAGCGCGGTGCTTATGAATACAGTCTCCCCCGCTCCCAGCATCTAATTACAGATGCTGTCCGGGCGCGGGGGTCTCCGGTACATGGTACAATTAGTGGCAGATTATAATGTGGGCGGCCGCCCGAACCGCCCTTATTATAATCTGCCACTGAATGCCGCCCCCATGATGACAGCTGGATGACTCAGGTCGCCTCATCATTGCGGCGCCACTGGTAGTACACATGCTTAAAACTTCACTGCTCATTGTAAGTGGGTATCACAGCGTGTGTATCTAGGTCCAGCCACTACCAGTTTGTACCGTACAGCCCCCCCCTAAACTAGTGGGTACTACACTGTATTGCTGGGATTTGTAGTACACTACCCCTCAAGTGATGATCCCTTTGCATGAGACAATTGCCAGATCCTCAAGGATCAAAGTCAAATTCAAAATCAAAACAGCGGTGGGGGTAGAGGTGGTGAGTCACATTATGAAGGGAATGTTACCCCAACTGCTGCAGTCAAATATAAAATCGAAAGAGTGCTGGGGGTAGAAGACTACTTGTTGGCTACTGCTGGGCCTTAACTGGCATCCATGTTGACTACTGGTGTGCCTGCTCTTGCCTCCTTGTTGCTGGACCTTAACTGGCATCCATGTTAATTACTGGTGTGCCTGCCCTTGCCTCCTTGTTGCTGGGCCTTAACTGGCCTCCATGTTGACTACTGGTGTGCCTGCCCTTGCCTCCTTGTTGCTGGGCCTTAACTGGCATCCATGTTGACTACTGGTGTGCCTGCCCTTGCCTCCTTGTTGCTGGGCCTTAACTGGCATCCATGTTGACTACTGGTGTGTCTGCCCTTGCCTCCTTGTTGTTGGGCCTTAACTGGCATCCATGTTGACTACTGGTGTGCCTGCCCTTGCCTCCTTGTTGCTGGGCCTTAACTGGCATCCATGTTGACTACTGGTGTGCCTGCCCTTGCCTCCTTGTTGCTGGGCCTTAACTGGCATCCATGTTGACTACTGGTGTGCCTGCCCTTGCCTCCTTGTTGTTGGGCCTTCACTGGCATCCATGTTGACTACTGGTGTGCCTGTCCGTGCCTGCCCTTGCCTCCTTGTTGCTGGGCCTTAACTGGCATCCATGTTGACTACTGGTGTGCCTACCCGTGTCTGCCCTTGCCTCCTTGTTGCTGGGCCTTAACTGGCATCCATGTTGACTACTGGTGTGCCTGCCCTTGCCTCCTTGTTGCTGGGCCTTAACTGGCATCCATGTTGACTACTGGTGTGCCTATTGTACTACTGTGCATATTTTTAGACTTTGAACTATTGTGGTGATCGCCTTGTATCTAGTATGCATGTATTCATGCTTAGGTGTATTCTCATGTGTGCGTACGCCTGTGTGTGTTTTAAGGCTTGGGGGCTATTTTTTAGTTTTCTATAGGAACAGTGTGCTTTTGTGCCTTGCAATAGTGCAGTGTGCTTTTGTGCCTTAGAATGGTGACTAACCGTTACCAATGCTCCTTAGGTACGGTGAAATCTCCAATTATTGAACATTGTTGTATTTTAAAACCTATTGGTAAGTGTTGGGTTCTTGGGTGTGGGTAATATTTCATTATAATTTATGTATTTATCACTTCTCTGCAGGTATCAGAATTCAAGTAACTCTCAATGGCTGGACAGGTGGGTTTCAGCTATGAGGGTTATCAGTACAGTTGTATATGTGCCTGATGATAACCCCTAAATGTGGCTGCATCTCTTTTTTCTTTTTTTTTTTTTTTTTGGGAGGGGGGGGGGGTCTCCATAGTATTGGAACCGCTAGGGGTTGATCTCGTTTTCGTGGATATCTGTAGTTTTTGCTAACAGTTCACTGAATTTTATTATTAATTATAGATGATTATCTTTCCCGTGGTTCGGTAATTGATGAATTCTCTTATTGCATATTCATTGTTTTCAACAGGGTTTATGGTATCCGGTTCTTTGATTGCTGCTGTTGTATTCTTCAGGACCTGAATAGTCAGATTCAGAAAATTTGGATTGTGTGTTTCTGCCTGTAATATTGGTAATGCAGTAAATCTCTCCTGACTCAAAGTCTTTTTTTCTTTTATCTCTAATATATTTCCTGTGTTTGCGTTCTTTTTTTTTTGATTGAAAAATCTTGATCTGTCTCTGCAGACATGTCTCAAAGTTTGTATATTCTGGTTGAAAATTGTATTTGTTGAAGTTAGGATTCAAGCTGTGTGTTCTGTTTAGCAAAGACAGATTTATCATGTGCCAATAGGTATTCCAGCATACGGATGGAATTTTCTGTTAGTAATTGTTGCCAGCCTCATATGAAGTCTGAATCTTCTTGATCTAATGTAGGTTTTTTAGGTTTTGTAGGTTTTCTGCAGTTCTTTGAATGCAGTTCTGATGTCTACTGAGTTCAGGGGTAGATCAGCAGTTGAAAACACTTGTGATGCCGCACTTTGCTATAACTCAATATTTGGTTTGTTTGCAAGAAAATTTGCCATTGTACAGATTCAGTGTTCTTGTTCGGTATCTGGTAAATCTTTTCCCAATGTATTGCATTGAGAATGTGGATCAGAAAGTGAGAAGGATTACTCTCCTTATGGATTGCTGCAATCGATCCTAGCCTGTAACTGGGCAGTATTGTTTATGGGAACAACTCCCTAACTTAAATACCTACTTCCCCAGTGACTGTTAAGAATTAACTTTTATTGTTCTGCTTTAAAATATTAACATTAACCTAGCTCAGCTAGGCAGGCAAGTAGTATCCTTACAATAGTGTACTGAACATGCTGGCCTGGAAAGTGTATGTCACTATAGGACATGTAAATCTCGTAAATGGAATCATCTAGTCGCAAGCCAATGTAAGCGTGTAAGCCAATTTTATCCCGACAGCGTCATCTGCACTTCTGACAAACAATACAGCACAGAAGGCATCCTCGCTGTGAGTCCATTAACAAACAAGTAACCCCGACTGTGGCACTCGACCCATTGCTTTGTCTCAATCGGTGGGCACCAGTATAACATCATAGATACTGATGTAATTAGGAAACTTGACAAAGTGCCACTAATATTATATACACTGCAGTGACATTTAAACTAGCACTAATTCACTCATTTGGTTTATGTTAATATTTTAAAGCACAACAATAAAAGTTAATTCTTTACAGCCACTTGGAAAGTGGGTATTTAAATTAGATTTATTGAGTTTATTTTAATGAAAAACTGAACACAAGAACAAGGGGCCACAATCTGAACTTAGTTGGGGGAAGGGTCAGAAACAACACAAGAAAATATAACTTTACTGAAAGTAAACAAACTTCTAGCAGATGTGGTAAATCTACATTAACTGAATTTAAAGTGTCACTGTCACCATAGAAAACATTTTCAAGGACAAAGTAAAGCAAAGTACTAAAACTGAATAAGCCTGTTAATAATACATAAGAGAGATATAAAGATGCTAAGCATGCTTAACCCCTAGACGACCTAGGACGTACCGGTACGTCCTGGAAGTCTGTGCCCGAACGACCCTGGACGTACCCGTACGTCCTGAGCTATGAAGCGCGCTCCGGAGCGGAGCGCGCTTCATAGCAGGTGGGGGCCGGCTGCAATCAGCAGCCAGCACCTCACCGTTAATGACACTCTGCAGCGATCGCGCTGCAGTGCGACATTAACTCCTTAAACGCCGCGTTTAAGTTTAAAAGTAAGCTTAAGTTTAAGTGTAAGTGACAGGGGGAGTCCCCTGTCACTTACCGATCGGGACCCCCGCAGTGTGACTGCGGGGGTCCCTATCGTTAAAACGGACCGCCGGAGGTCTCTCACCTGCCTCCGTGCAGTCCGATCGGCGATCTGTTCACTGAACCTGCACAGGCAGGCTCAATGAGCAGAGCGCCGATAACACTGATCAATGCTATGCCTATGGCATAGCAATGATCAGTGTATAAAATCTAATGTATGCACAAGTCCCCCAAAGGGACTTAAAATGTATAAAAAAAAGTTCACTAACACACTACCTCAAAACCCCTCCCCCAATAAAAGTTTAAATCACCCCCCTTTCCCATTATATAAATAAAACATATAAAAATAAATAAACATATAATATACAGTAGCGTGCGTAATTGTCCTAACTATTAAAATATAACAAGCGTCATTGCGAACAGTGAAAGGTGTAGACAAAAATAGGGAAAAAAGTGCGCATATTACTGATTTTATGTTACATTATATATAAAAAAATTAATAAAAAGTGATCAAAACGTCCGATCTTCACAAATATGGTATAAATAAAAACTAGAGATCATGGCGGAAAAATTGACACCCCATACAGCCCCGTAGGGGAAAAAATAAAACCGTTATAAGCATCACAATAGGCCCCTTTTATTAATAATTAATTGCAAAAAAAATATTTCATTAAAAAAATATATATAACATTAGAGAATCTGTGTAACCTGCATATGGTTGTGTTCGGACTGACCTATAGAGTAATAGTATCATGTCGCTTTTACCATATAGAGCATTACGTAGACACAGGAACCACCCAAACGTTACCATATTGCATTCTTTTTTTTATGATTTCAACAATTTATATCTTCATAAATAATATACAGTATTTGGGATTCCGTCATACATGTTATGGTAAAATGAAAGACGCCATTACAAAGTACAACTATTCCTGTAACAAATAAGCCATTACATGGCCTTGTAGATAGAAAACTGAAAGTGCTAGAGCTCTTAGAAGGGGAGGAGGGAAAAACGAAAAAGCAAAGATCAAAATTCGCGTGGTCCACTGGGTCATTTTGGGCCTGATCCTCAAAGGGTTAAAACCAAGTCTAGTAGCCATCATGGAGTACAGGGCTGTGAGGCATCTTATAGGAGGCCCTGAATCCAGTCCAGGACATGATTGGACCACACACACACATACACACAAACAGATACATCACAGGGTGAATGGAAAGACCAGATGTCAATCACCAAAGCAAAAGAGAGATTAACTTTTAAGTGGCCGGAGGGAACTAGCAGGGAAGAGGGGTGTGGTAATAATTCGATCAGCATTGCAGAAGGAGTAGAGCTGTGTTCAGGCAGTGTTCAGAGACACACAAATAAAATATACAATAGAAATACAAAATCATGACTAAGAGCGCAGTCTCAGGGGTATACCATGAGTAAAGATTGGTCTGAGGTCTGAACAGGCATGGGCGTAACAGAAATATGAAAAGGGCAGACTAGATTGACTAGGTGGTCTTTTTCTGCTAACTTGTATCTTTCTAGTAAAGATCCTGCAGGACAGCTAAGAAGAAAAAAATATCTGTGAATTTCAGTGGTGCAGCTCCCCTTGGACCAGACCTTCCTCAAGTTAGGAAGGAGGAAATCACCAGGCACAGGATTCAATAAATGAATTCAAGCAATCTTTAATGATGTGACTGGTTTTAAAGTTGGATCTCCTTCATCAGACCTGAAAATGTACATGAAAATGTAAGCCTCAGTCAAGGGTGCACACCCTTCAGGGCCCAGTCCTAGGGCCAAACAATAGTTGTAGAAAAATTTCAAGGAAATGCTTTCACAGTGAAATCCCTTTTACGCAAACGTGAATAGAAAAGATTTCACTAATGCAGTATAGCCTTTGACTTTTTGTACAACCACCTTCCTACATGTTCTCAGGCTTTATTTTATCTAAAATACAGTATTTGAGGGCATTGGGAAATTTTGAATATTTAGGAATGGGTTCACAATGTATAGCGGCAGGCATGTTCTTATTGGTAGCAGCATTATTAAAGGATTGGGATTGTGTTGCTACAGAAAATGGTGATGGCTGCAGGAGTGCACAGCCAAAGATGTCTGGACAGCAAACTCTGTGGTTTTAATGTAGCTCAGCTAATTTCTCTGCCTATATGTGATCCTGCACTTAAAGGTTAGTTTCCCATGTTGCAGAGGGTAATATACAGGATATAAGTCCTGGTAACTATAAGAGTATATTTGATTTTTGGGAGTAAGTCAATATAGTCTTCTGACAAGCACTTATTCTTAAGACGTGAATGCTGCTACGTGTTTCCTATAAACTAGAGCTTGTTTGATATTCTCTTTTGTTGAAATAAACAACTATGTTACTATGAGATCTGATCAGGCTAACAGTAATGTGTGTTACACACATATCTACTTTGTTATATCTGCTTTTCCTGCTCTGTGAACAGCAAATCAATTCATCATACTAATAGAATTACAACTTTAAAGAATTACACTGTTTTTTCATTTAGTCAGATATTGACTCCTATGACTCCTACCCCTTTAACTATACACTTTCGCTTTAAGGCACTTTGGTAGAAATATATCTTGGTTTCTATGGGTTACTGACCTACTTAAAGAAAACTTCAGTTCATTAGACTAGTCTCTGCTTATAAAGGATATTCACAGTTTGCAACAGGGAATTTTTAGTTCCTCTAGACTACAACAGCCCTCTCCTTCAAGTATGATAATTTAGAAATAATTTAAAAATAATTTTAATGTTGAGAAATAATTCCAAATGTCTCCAATATCATACAATAAGAATAATGGTTCAACTCTGTGTAAATAACACCGGGTCCCGGACAAATTATAGACTCATAAACTCATTTACATCCTTAAAAAATGCAGTCTGTGACAATTCAATCTATAGTAATTCAATCTAAAACTATTTAATAATAAAATCTGTTAGAAAAAATAGCGCTATAAAAAATGAAATATCAGTTCATATTGGACTTGTAGTCCTACTGGAATGTTCACCATGAGTTAATCCAGTCTTTGCCTGCAGGATAGATCTGTATTTCATAAATTACATAGAGGTTCCGATAGTTCATAAAATGAGTGAGTAATATAGTCTTTATAGTTGTTTGTAAACAAATAAGTTACTTATATCGATCGGCGTGTACAACGCCTCTCACCCGTCTTCCAGCGGCCGCTGATTCTCAGGATGTCTCCCGCGTTCCTCCTGCGCTAGGACGGGTCTGTGTTCTCTACAGCCAAGCTAACGGGGTTCAGCAGCGCGTCCTCGTGTTTCAAAGTATGTGCACACCATCACAGCCTCGCTTCCATCTCAGGCTCTCTCTCATCTCCAGTGTCTCCGTTTGGAGTGAGATTATGGTGGTAGTAGTGGATGAAACTGCAGGTTTCGAATAGCGGGGAGATCAGTGACTAATTGTCCGGGGGGCCCCCAATGCTATTCAGCATAAATAAAGAGATGTACTAATACGGTCAAAAATGTGAATATAATCACAAAAATTAGGACTTTAGTGTAACTTCAGGATAGCTAGTCCTGTATATCACTTGTCCATACATTATTTTAATGCCATACGCGTTTCAAGGTTCTCAGAATTAACCCCTTCGTCAGTGGCGATAGTATTAGTCATTTCAGTCCCATATCTGGGGGACTTTTATAAGCAATGTCGGACTAATCATGCGGTGTCCAAGGTCTGGACTGGATTCCAGTGTTCCAGGCCGTCTTTTGGGCTCTGAATAGGATCCTATTTCACTTACATTTGTGAGCACGTAACCTGCACAAGCATAGTTAGAGAACATATTTTTAACTCATATTGTTTTACAATCCATGAATTTGTTATGCTGCAGACACTGAATCAACTATATAATAAATAATAAAATAGTGAAATAGTGTAGTCGCTCTTTTGTCAATGGGTCCACCTGCGTTCCAAATCCAGGAGTGAGTGATAAGCTAAAGTATGCTTAGATGAGTAGGCTCCATGTTGTATGCTATATATGCCTAAGTAAGTGCAATTGTACATAAAGTATGGTAGTGATGTTAGGGTCCCTAACCCCCCCTATCTGGATTAAGGATAAAGGGAGTGAGTTAGCATGTAGGGAATGATAAATAAGGCATTGGGGTCTGTGATTCCCTGATGTGCCCTACTCTACGATCCCTATAGCCTAGGTGGGGTGGCCGCCCTAAAAAGGGCGGTCCCACTCTGGAACCTAAGCTGGTGCCCCCTGAAATACCCTAATAGACTAATAAGGAAACCAGCTCCACTGTCTTGTAGAGGGTCCACTGGGCCCTTCCCTCACTACCTACGTTCAGCTGGTAGTACCTGGATGGGGGGGGGGGGGGCTGTATGTCTAGGGTATGCACGAGAAAGGGGACAGTCGGGGAGCAGGGAGGGGGGAAAGGACGGTAGGTGTTGTAGAGTAGGAGAAGGAAGGCGGGGAGAAGACAAGGGGGGGGGGGATGATTGTTATATAAAGCAAGCAAAGTTTAACAGCTCGTTAAGCCCTTTCGGTGCTAAGGTCTGGAGTGTATATGTCCATCTTGTTTCACGTTGTAACAGTAGTCTGTCCATGTCCCCCCCTCTAGGAGATGGTTTAAGGCTGTCAATTGCTATAAAGCTAATGCACGTAGGATCCCCTCCATGACATTTAACTACATGTGTGGCTATTGGAGTGTCCCTTTTGTTCCTTATGTCACCAATGTGCTCTAAAATTCTTCTACGCCATGGTCTTAATGTCTTTCCTACATATTGCATAGAACAAGTGCAAATGGCCAGGTAAATAACCATCATTGTGCTACAATTCATGAAGCTTTTAATTTGATAGGTCTCCCCTGTCGTGGAGCTAGAGAAGGTCCTTGTTTTCATCACAAAGGAGCAGGCCTTACAGTGTCCACATCTATGACAACCAATGGGTAGTGGTATGGTGTCCAACCATGTGTGTGGTGTCATAGGGGCTGTCAGGTGACTCATCATGACAGTGTCCCCTATACTCCGTCCTTTCCTGTATGTAATTTTAGGGTGGTCACCTATGACCTCCTTAATTTCCGGGTCAAGAGTAAGCACTCCCCAATGTTTGTGTATAATGTCCCCAGCTTGGCGCGCTCCCAAAAGTCCCGATGACGTCAGATGCGCCGTGACCGCGCGGCCTCTTAACCAGATTATACGGCCGCGAGCGCTCCCGTCTGCAACACTATTAACTGTATGAGGGTATTTACCACTATACAACACTTTTCCTCTGCGGGCAGAAATTCCTAGGAACACGGGGCACTCACTCAGAAACATAAGCATAGAGGGACAACCGTGAGTATAATTACTCTTCTTTTATTACTTGGTGGTATCGACATATCCATATTGATAGCCACATATGTATTCTCTACAGGGTCTATTGTAGCCACTGCTACCGAGGACCATCCCTCCCACTGCTTCTAACTACGGTATAGTGAGTAGCCACATCGCTGTGCTTGATATTACCTACAGTCCTCTAACTATATGTGTACTATGTATTATACCTAACTGTATTACATTGTCACAATCTAGTAATAGCCTCTGCGCCCCTGATGAGGTCACATTTACTGGTGACTGAAACGCGTTGGGCGAGGCACAACTAATTGACTATTTGGATTAACACTACATGACAGTGATTGGTGTGATTGACTGCCATACTCATATCGAAACGGGATAGAGTTATTGTCTTGGCGTGACCATCACGGTGTAGATTTGTTTGTTTAAAACCGTTTGCTTGCTAATTTTGGTTATAATTAATGGACTATCACAAGCACCGGACTGTACTAGACATATCCCGACATAGGGAAAGAACGGCACGACAGTGTGCGTAATTTTTGATTAATTATCTTATCTGTAAATATTTGTATATATTGGTGAAGGTGTCACCTGAATAAATACTCTCTAATTAAGCATATCCTACTCTTGTTATTGTTGTCTGTTGGCAATAGCCTTACTTTTAGGCTGGGTTCACACTATGTATATTTGAGGCTGTATTTGTGAGGCTGTATAGCAACCAAAACCAGGAGTGGATTGAAAACACAGAAAGGCTATGTTCACATAATGTTGTAATTGAGTGGATGGCCGTCATTTAATGGCAAATTTTTGCTGTTATTTTAAAACAACGGCTGTTATATTGAAATAATGGCAGTTATTTACCGTTATATGACGGCCATCCACTCAATTTCAACATTGTGTGAACAGAGCCTTTCTGTGTTTTCAATCCACTCCTGGTTTTGGTTGCTATGAGGACCTGACTTGAGGACCAAATACTGCCTGAAGTATACAGTGTGTGAACCCAACTGCATATGCAGTAATACTGTAAGACTGCAGGGAAATACAATCTGCATTAACAATTGTCTGTGTCTGTCAGTGTGCATTTTGCAGAACAGTTTTTCTATGGTGGTGTAGCAGAGGTGTGTGTGTGTGTGTGTGTGTCTATGTGTATTGATACAACATTGTGTGTGCCTGTGGATGTTTGTACAGCCAAGCTGAGTGTGTATGATGTGGCTGGATGTATATGACATAGCAGAGCTGAGTGTGCATTTGGTAGCAGAGCTGAGTTTGTGTGATGTAGCTGGGTGTATATGACATAGCAGAGCTGAGTGTGCATTGTGTAGCAGAGCTGAGTGTGTATGATGTAGCTGGGTTTATATGATGTAGCAGAGCTGAGTGTGTGTGATGTAGCTGAGTTTATATGACATAGCAGAGCTGAGTGTGTATGGTGTAGCAGGGCTGAGTGTGTGTTGTGCATGCAGCAGCTGTGTATGTGTAGGTATAAGGCACTATCATTTAAATAAACTTTGACCCCTTCCCTGCCTTATCCCCTTCATGACCTTAGGCCACCAGGGAAGTTTAATTAGCATAAAATATTTTTTTCCAGTTTTCAGTGGTCTAAATCAGGGGGGCGTCTTATAGACGTGTGCATCTTATAAAGCGAAAAATATGGTACTTTAATTCTCAGTGTCCCATTGTAACATAACTACAGGTTAGAGGCTTCTAACCTGCTGTTTGTTTCCTTGGGGGCTGGGTTCACACTATGTATATTTGAGGCTGTATTTGTGAGGCTGTATAGCAACCAAAACCAGGAGTGGATTGAAAACACAGAAAGGCTCTGTTCACATAATGTTGTAATTGAGTGGATGGCCATCATTTAGGGTATAAACCCACACACCGTATATGCAGCGTATTTACTGCTGCGATACGCAGCAAACTCGCAGCAAACTCGCAGCAAAATCGCAGCAGATTAGATCTAAATAACTGAACACAGCATCAAATCTGTACCAACAAATCTGCTGCGTATTTGTTGCATATCTGCTGCATATACGGTGTGTGGGTTTATACCCTTAATGGCAAATATTTGCTGTTATTTTAAAACAACGGCTGTGGTATTGAAATAATGGCCGTTATTTACTGTTATATGGCGGCCATCCACTCAATTTCAACATTGTGTGAACAGATCCTTTCTGTGTGAAATATACATAGTGTGAACCCAGCCTTAAGATGAATAAAGCTGGGTTCACACTTCACACTTTCTTTTTGCAGGCCGTTTAACGTCAACCATGTTTTTGTGTATGCTAAAAAAAATATATATTTTTTTTGTAATGGAAGTCAATAGAAAAATGGATCCAAACAGATTGCACACAATTGCATCAGTTTATTTTCATAAAATAGACATGTTAAATGGACTTCAAAAACGCAGTGTGAACCCAGCATAAGTAGTAAACTCAAATCTTAAATAACTGGTTAATTATAACCTAGAAGGTGAAGAACAAATAGCCACAGGAAGGATACAAGCAAGATGTTTAACACGTATAACTCATAAAAGCTAAATTACACAGAACCATGTTTTGCACACACGTAAAAGACTTGCATATACGTACTTTATTTTATGACTGTAATAGAGCACCATCTGTATGTCATGAGTAGCACTGCTGTTGTGACAATACAGACAGCACTGCACTGATCATTAGAAGGGGGTAAGCACTACAGAGGAAACTCCTCCAGTATGGGGGCATTACAGCTATTACATCTGTAAGATTAGTTTTGTCCACACAAAGGCAATAATTAAAGAGTATATTTGTATAAGGGTGCCTTCACACCTACCGACTCGCAGCGTAAATCTCGATGCGAGTCTGGCAGGTCCTGGCAGTTCCCTGTCACTACATACTCTCAGCTGTCTGAAAGACCACTACGAGTATGTAATTCTGCCGCCCCCTTAACCCCTTCGGCTCCCGCTCTGCTGTGTCTGTATACATTACCTGTCTCCTTGCTGCACGGGGTCCCGGCATCCTGCTCTTCCACCCAGCCAATCAGTGGCTGCGGCTGGGCAACACACTAATTGGCTGGGCGGGAGAGCAGTACGCAGGGACCCTGTGCAGGAGACAGGTAATGTATATACAGACACAGCAGAGTGGGAGCCGAAGGGGTTAAGGGGGCGGCAGAATTACATACTCTAGTGGTCTTTCAGACAGCTGAGAGTATGTAGTGACAGGGAACTGCCAGGACCTGCCAGACTCTGGACAGTTCCCGTCTTGGCCAGAGATGTCAGCAGCAACCACTGTGTCAGACTGAAACTAAAACAAAATTTCCTTCATGACCTATAGTAACTAATAAGTATGGGAAGACTTGAGATTTTTTAATAGAAGTAAATTACAAATCTAAATAACTTTCTGACACCAGTTGATTTGAAAGAAAAATATTTTCGTTGGACAACCCCTTCAAATCATAGGCAACTGTGTCTCGTCATCATCACAGATTTCAGACGAAAGTTACCAACCTACAGCACCAACATTACCAGGAGATGGTGGAATGCTCCAGTGTTTGGGTATCAGTACACACAAAATCCTCTGATACTTGAGAGGACTCAATGGCAAGAAATGGACCTGAGAATAACTCCTAGGGAAATGGTGAAAGATGACTCTTTTAGTAAGATTGGGCAGGTTGGGAGGACGGAGGGTCAGAGTGAGGTTGCTGCTGTCCTGACTCTGTCATTGACGAGAGTGGACTGTGAGGATGACTGGGTGGTAGACAGACGACTGGAAGCATTGCCTGTTACCTAATGAACAACCTGCTCCGGCTTTAAAAGCCACTCCTACTTAACTGGCCAATGAAGCCAGGGAGGCTGAATGAGCGCAATCCTGGCTGCCCCCTGGCTGGCTGAGTCCTTTGTTCTCTTTTTTTACTCTGCACAGACCGCTATGTACTGCACTGTGACAATTTTTAGCTTAGAGCAGCTAAACAAGCAGTGGCGTATTCAGTATAGGTAGAAAAATGGATGTATAACGGATCCAGACACGTCACTTTGTTCTCTTTTTTTTCTTTTTTATCTACGCAGAGCACTATGTATTGCACTGTTGACAATTTTTAGCTAACAGTAGCTAAGCAAATACTGGCATATACAGTATGGTTAGAAAAATGGATGTGTGGCACCAGCAAATACATAGCCTTTTTCTGTCTTTTTTAAATATGTGCAGAGCGCAATGAACTGCACTCTGACAATTTGAATGTTACTTGTAATAGGACAACACAGGTGTATACAGGAAAATTATACACTGCCTGCCTGTCTAATGGTCCTTTTAGACGGAACGATTATTGTTCGAATTTGCACGATAACGATCGCATTTGAGCGATAATCGTTCCGTGTAAACACAGCGAACAATCAAGCGACGAGCGAGAAATCGTTCATTTTGATCTTTTAACGTGTTCTAAAATCATCGTTGATCTTCGCAAAAAATTCGCAGATTGTTCAGTGTAAACAGTCTTTCAATAATTTCATGTGTGAGATAGGTTTAAGCGATCGCAAAACGAACGCAAAACGATTTTTCCGTACGATGTATCGTTCCGTCTAAATGCTGATCATTATAAAAAACACATTGTTCATTCAAAATTGTTAATCCTGCGATCGGGCGAATTATCGCTCCATCTAAAAGTACCATAAGTAGTTGATGTCTGGTAGTCTGTGCACTGTATGAATATTAGTACAGTATATGCTGTATCCCTAACAAAGGGCTTGCCTGTCTTAAATGTCTGACAATCCTTACTGTCCCAATAAGTCATTGCAACAGTTAGACTGTAGGGGCAACTAAACCCAGTGCAGCACGTTGAGAAAACACACCAGCTGCCTGTCTGTCTGAATAAAGGTAGTGTACAGGTAGTCGGCTGATTCTCTTTATATATGAATGAAATATACTGTGCTGTGTCTTCTAGTAGCCCTAACAAGGGCTTTTGTGGTCTTTCCTGCCTATAATCACCTAAAACCTCTCCCTCCCTGCAGGGTCTAGTTTCAACATGGCATCTAACGACGAGCAGGAAATCCCAAGTTTTTATACTCTGGAGGTCACATGAGTAAGCCAACCAATGAATGTAGACGTGGTTCTCGCGATGCCAGCGTGCTCCTAGGGCCTCCCAACCCCCCTTGCATAGTTATTGGTCCAAAAAAGTGACAGGGAAAGCTTTAGGAGGATCGAAAACGAGTATTCGAGTATATCTTCTATCTATCTATATCCTATCTATCTATCTATCTATCTATCTATCTATCTATCTATCTATCTATCTATCTATCTATCTATCTAGTCACAGTACTTGTACTACTCTTTAGTGTCCTATAGTACCTGCAATCAAAAAATAATGTTAGATTATGTATTCATAATCCTTGGAAAGTTGGGTTAGGGTACGTTCACACTGAGTAAAAGAGAAAATTCCGAGTGGAACCCCCGACGCGGACTCAGCTTGGAATCCCGCCTGCCTTAATGTCTTAATGTATGTGTTGCACACCTCTGCTCTCCGCTGTGTCGTAGCTACCAAAGAGGCAGGCAAGGCAGCTGCTATGCCGCAGGGGGCCCGGGGATGCACAGGGAAGGTAAGAGCTGTCCTGTGTCCTTCTGTTAACCCCTTATGTACTGCAGTGAGTAAGTAACCAAATGCTAACTTACTGCAGCATAAAAAAGAGTTAAAAAGCAGAAGACAAGGAGATCTCTGCTTCACTGCTCTGATGACCCCTGACCTCTGTTCTCCAGCTGCAATCTTCGAGGTCAGGGGTTATCAGTGCACTGTCACTTACACTTAAACGCTGCGGTTATCCAGTGCTACAAAAACATGGCTACTTTTGCACTGTTGGGTGGGGTTTGAAACTCAGTTCCTTTGAAGTAAATGGAGCTTAACTGCAAACCACACCTGAGCTGGAGACAAGAGTAGGACAAAAGTCATCATGTTCGTGTAGTGCTGGATAACCCCTTTAAGGGGTCAATGGCAGGCGTCCACGCAATGGCGGCTGGCCGCCATAGACGGTGAGGGCCTGGCTGCAGATAGCCTGGTATGGAGTTCCTGAGGCCGCTCCATAGCCCACGACCCTGGCAGGGTGTACATTTACTTCCTCCTGCACCAAGGCCCAGGCTTCGGGGGCATAAATGTACACCCATAGTTGTTAAGGGGTTAATGCTAAATATGTATCTACATTTAAAGCCAGATTCAATAGAGACGTGTACATGGAATATGGGGGATTTACACTACATTAGTGTAATGTGATGAACAAGCAGAATAAACAAATAGACCCGGAATGACCTTGGTGCCTGATATCACAATGATGCTCCAAAATACCCTGTGGTATAAGCCACATCTTCTGTATTTCAGTACATTTATTTCAGTAATGTGATGTAGATGGACATTTGTATTGTCCTTTTTGCCATTATTTGTAGGTATTTGCTGTACATAGTTAAGTAAACAGAATTCAGTGCAACAGTGACATCGTGTGGCAAAACAGGTTTAGAAAAATGTCAAGCTACGTATGAATTCAGCTGAAAGAAACAATAAAACAATGTTGTATACAATATTATTTAGTAGCAGTTAATGTATATCTAATTGAATATTTGTAAGTCTATACAAAAAATATAAATTAGGCACATAAGCCTTAGTCACTTGAGTAGTTGTCCATACATGGAATCTCCCTTAGGGATACAACCTATTGGAAATGCAGTTTAAATGCAGACTATTATCCACCATACATATGATATTTCTTGATTAAATGGTCACTGTCATTTCAAACAACTTCTCTACATATTTCAAACATATTTGTAAATCACTTAATTTACAGAAAACAAACTCTAAAGTATTGGTCGCTAGGTATCTAGCGTCTTTACAATTAGCTCCCCTGTAGGTAGCATCACCAGTAGCCAGGCCTCTCTGTAGGTAGTATCCCCAGTAGTGGAACCTGTAGTAAGTATTTCCAGTTGCTAGGTCCCCTCCCCTAGTATCCCTAATAGCCAGGTTCCACCATGTAGGAAGTATGCCCAGTAGTTGGGTCCCCCAAGTAGGTAGGTCGCTCTCCCCATACTCTCTTAAAGTGTCACTGTCATTAAATTTTTTTTGGCAGAAATCAATAGTCCATTTTAAGAAACTTTGTAATTGGGTTTATTAGCCAAATATGAGATTATCTGCATGTAAAAAGCCTTTTCCCAGGTCCCCCCCTCCTCTCCTTTCTGTCATCCACTCCTCAGAATCAGGAAATCTCGACTGTTTTTTCATCTCTTTCATCAGTCGGATCCTGTCTGGTCTATGAAGAGGGGAGGGGGAAGGAGGGAGATTAGCAGGCAGCAGAGAGCCAAGAACAGAGGATTGCTCAGCGGGGGAGCTATTTAGAGCCCTAATTAGAGGTCAGATAGCTCAGTGTTGATGTCAGAGGAGAGAGACCGGGATGTGAGTGCAAATTAACTCTTTGTTGTCCTGTTTTGCTGCTTTTACTTTCTCCCTCCATAGGAAAACCATGAAGACAGGGGGAGAGCTTCAAACTGCTTTTTCATGATAAAAATTCATTTTTTGGCTAATAAACCCAATTACAAAGTTTCTTAAAATCGCCTGGACTATTGATTTATGCAATAAAAATTGTAACGACAGTGACACTTTAACCTCATGGTGCCTGTTAAGGACTGTGCACTTTGCTGTATTCTCTTCCATCCTCAATATGGCAAGAGGGCGCATTGGTGACATCCCTATGTGCATCTCTGCTAGAATAAGGAAGGAAGACAGAGATATTCCCATTTAACTGCAAGGGCATTCTATTGACACTCTTACAGTTAAATAAGGGACTCGGGCAGAAGAAATGTAAAAATTCCTTGTTTCCCTTTCTAGCAGGGGTGCCTCTCTCAATTAGCTTCATAGCAAAAATGGCAGCAGTAATATATGGAGGAAGCTGCCTCTAAACAGTGATTGGTGATTACACATTTATGCACCAAAAACAGGTGTCTTTTTTTTAAAAATGAGATGCAGAATACACATAAATGCAGAAAATGAAGCTATTGACAAGTCAGGTGTAATGTGGCACAAAAAACATGCTCCACATCTAGCATTGAATTTGGTGCATTTTACATCATTAATAGTGATGAGCGAGTACTAAAATGCTCGGGTGTTCGTTACTCGAGACGAATATCTCTCGATACTCGAGTGCTCGTTTCAAGTAACGAAACCCATTGAAGTCAATCATAGACTCGAGCATTTTTGCAGTGGACCCAAGTTCGGTAGGGGGAAGTTCGTGTGAAAACCTGTCAACCTCAGGAAATGATGGAAACACCACGGAAATGGATAGAAAACAGCAGGGGCAGCATGTATGCATGCCTCTGAGACTGCCTAATGGCACCATTATGCCTAATTCTGTGCAACAGCCTAGTTAAAACAGAGGTAGGCATAGGGACCACCCAAAAACTCAGCCTGACACAGCATGGCAGTGAGAACACAGGGAACCATTAAAACAGAGGTAGCATATCATAAACCAGCCAAAAATTCAGCCTGACAAAGCATGGCGGTGAGGACAGAGTGAACAAGGTAGAAGCGGTAGCCAGTCAGCCTTCCAAAAATTATACCAGACCTAGCATGGCAGTGAGGTCACAGAGAACCATTAAAAGTGAGTGAGGAAGCAAGTGAGCCTCCCCAAAATTAGGCCAGACACTGCATGGCATTGAGCACACAGAGAACTCCTGGGAGCAGCAGTAGCCAACATGGCCAGGCAGGAGCAACAGTAACCAACATGGATGCCAGGCAGGAGAAACAGTAGTCAACATGGAGGCCAGGCAGGAGCAACAGTAGTCAACATGGAGGCCAGGCAGGGTCAGCAGTAGCAAACATAGAGGCAAGGGCAGGCACAGCAGTAGTCAACATGGATGCCAGTGAAGGCCCAGCAGTAGTCAACATGGATGCCTGTTAAGGCCCAGCAGTAGCCAACATGGAGGCAAGGGCAGGCACAGCAGTAGTCAACATGGATGCCAGTTAAGGCCCAGCAGTAGTCAACATGGATGCCAGTTAAGGCCCAGCAGAAAACAAAAAGTAGCCTTCTACCCCCAGCACCCTTTCGATTTTCAATTTGACTGTAGCAGTTGGGTTAACATTCTATTGAATTTCTATGCAGGTGTACTACAAATCCCAGCAATACAGTGTAGTACCCACTAGTTTAGGGGGGGCTGTATGGTACAATGTGGTAGTGGCTGGACCTAGATACACACTCTGTGATACCCATTTACAATGAGCAGTGAAGTTTTATGCAGGTGTACTACAAATCCCAACAATACAGTGTAGTACCCACTAGTTTAGGGGGGGCTGTACAGTACAATCTGGTAGTGGCCGGAACTAGACACACACTCTCTGACACCCCCTTACAATGAGCAGTGAAGTTCTATGCAGGTGTACTGCAAATCCCAGCAATCCAATGTAGTACAGCAGCACCACCAGCCCCAAAATAAAAAAAGAGTACACTGAGCACTTCTTAAGGGCCTGTATGCAACACCTAATGTCCCCTTTCTACCAGCAGCCGATCACCACAGTGTGCTGGTTAAATTGTGGTAGCAGCACTGCAAGTCCCAGCCAGCGATCTGTAGTAATACTATTAAAAAACGATTTGAAGCCCTGAAAAGGTCTGTTTGTTGGTATTGCTAGTATATACCCTGCCTACTGGAACGCTAAATCCTACACTGACACTCTCCCTGAGAAGCAGCAGCTCTGTCCCTAATCTCTCACAGCATGCGTCTGAAGCGAGCACTGCTGGCTGCGAGTTTTATATGGCAGGGTCATCTGATCTGGCCAACCAATCGCTGCTATAGGCATGTATGGGTCCCACGTCATCGCAGGATGTACCAAAGAGTCTCCTGCATGTTTATTGCCTGAGAAATAGCGCCCAAACTTACAGGAAACGGATGATATTTCCTTGAGTATCGCGAGATGCTCGTCCGAGTAACGAGTACCATCGAGTACCCTAATACTCGATCGAGTACCAAGCTCGGACGAGCATGCTCGCTCATCACTAATCATAAACAATGTGAAAATACATTTGATTATCTCCCCCACTGTATATAAAGTACTTATTATGTTTACTCACTTTTCATTCTTTCTCTTCTCTTGACCCTTCTCCTAAAAGCAATGGGACATGCACGCATTTATTCATGCATATCACATTCTCCAAAATATGCACAAAAACCCTGTGGGAACATGGACTAAGGAGTTAATTAAATGCTGGTACAATAGCAAGCCATAAAGCATGTTCTTTCAACTGGAGAGCGTCAAGGGACATTGATATCCACCAGACATGTTCTTTCAATTGCTAGCCTAAATTGAGGATACAGTTTATCCTTTATAGGAACAATGTATAGCAACTGTATCTTTTTATTGGAAACTATAGTGATCCTCTGCAACAATGCCATTTTCTGTTATTAGTTCAACACATGTTGTCACATTCGTGTTCTAACCTCACTTGTCTCTGTTTACTTGTGCATTTCAGGACTACTCAAGAGACTATTCCACCTTCTTCAATTTAAATTACATCAATAGCACAATCCCAGGAAGACATTTCCACCATACAGAGGAGAGAGCTTAGTTAATAATGTACATTAGATATTTACATTTGATATCACTATTTAGCTTTTACTCTATGTGTACTGCAGCATTGATGAATAAAATAAAATCATTTTCTCATACACAAGGATTTTCAAAGCTGACTGCATATAATAGTTTCAGGGTGATGCCTTTCAATCTGACAGGTTGAAATTGAGAACAGTCTCTAGAAATAGCAGAAGATGGATTTAACAGAACAAATGTTTTCTTTTTCTACTTCAATTTACTGACATAAAGCTGGGATGAATATGTAGTATGGTCTTTACTGCTATTTTAGAGAAAATGTATCTCTGTGTTTGCTAGATCTCTGTCATAAACTCTGTTGGGTGCTTCCATCATGCCATATCCTAAAATTAATTAGCCTAAGGCTGGGTGCACACACTGTAAAAAACAAAAAACACTGTAAAAAACATGGTGACAGGTGGGGTTCAGGCTGCATTTATTGTGCCACTACCTATGTATGCCTATGTATTAAAATACTAACCCCATTGGAGTATGTAGAAAAAGTGGCATTTTACTTATTGTAGGATCCCTCTCAGGAAACCCTAATCCATGAAGATCAATTAGGATTTATCCAGGAGAGGGGAGTTCATCTAAATATATGCTGGGCATTTGACAATATTCAGGAGGGTAATGAGATGCCACTGGGTAAAGCCATGATAACTCTAGATGTGGTCAAGGCCTGTGGCTGTATCGAATGGCCATATCTCTGGCAAGTACGTATAAGTATGGAATTTGGGCAATATTTTATTTGTTGGGTCCAAATTCTATATAAGGAAACCAAGGGCTAGAGTTTATATAAACTCCCTAAAAGCCCTCCCTAAGAGACATGTCAATTCTTTGAGCTGAGAGGTGAAGAGAGCGGAAGCACAGCATGAGCCCTCCCTTTCAAAGACATAGCGGGAGGGATTCGGCATGGAGTCCGTGGACAGAGGTTCCCAGCGGAATCTCTGCGCCGAATCCGTCGTGTGAACGGGCCCTAAAATCTGACCACCTCTTACTTTCAAAAGGAACTAAACAGGAGTGTCCTTTGTGCCAAATGTTGTTTAAGTTCAATAAGAGTAATGGGCGCTTGGCACTGTCTCCATTCACACTGTGTTCAGGGTTGCTGGCGTGCAATCTCAGCATGTATGACGTGCGATGCACTGTTCGGGTGGTGCTCAGCATAAAGACAATCACATATGGCGTAATAAGGACAAATGTAGAAAGCGGCAACTCACCAAGCAAGTGCAATTTATTTAAGACGTTCACCGATCATCGGTACACAGGCAAGGCAATCGCAGAGTGTGTCCCACTGAGGCAAATGTTGTTTAATATTGCCATTGAACCCTTAGCGACTATAATAAGGAGGGATAATGCGATAAAGGAATTAAATTACCAGAATAAAGTTGAAAAACTGGCAGATGCAGATAATATCATGTTTTATTTTTATATATATATATCTATATCATAAAAATCAAAGTCTGTCTGTCTGTCTGTCTGTCCTTCTGTCTGTCTGTCTGTCTGTCCTCTATAGACTTCCAAACGCCTGAACCGTTTGACCCCAAATTTGGCACACAGATACATTGGGTGCCCGGGAAGGTTATTGCGAAGGTCCCGTCCCCGCCAGATGTACAGGAGGGGAGGGGGAGGGGAAAGAGAGGCGCCCCATAGAGATGAATGGGAAAATCTCCTCACTGCAAACACAGGTGATATAATTAGCTGCAGCAGACACGGCAGTTGGAGCCTTAGCAACCAATAGGATTACTGCTTTCATTTTCACAGGGAGCAATGGTTGCTAGGGAAGCTGCCTCACAACATCCACAGTAATAACTGGTAGACCCCCTACTCCATCTATACAGTACATGTATATACAGGGCACAACAGGTATACCAAACTGTGACTGGGTAACACTGCTACACCAGACCTGACCAATACCACCATACTGTGCTGGATAACACTGTCATACCAGACCTGACCAATACCACCATACTGTGACTGGATAACACTGCCAGACCTGACCAATACCGCCATACTGTGACTGGATAACACCTCCATACCAGACCTAACCAATACCGCCATACTGTGACTGGATAACACTGCCACACCAGACCTGACCAATACCGCCATACTGTGACTGGATAACACTGTCATACAAGACCTGACCAATACCGCCATACTGTGACTGGATAACACTGTCATATAAGACCTGACCAATACCGCCATACTGTGAATGGATAACACCGCCACACCAGACCTGACCAATACCGCTATACTGTGCTGGATAACACTGTCATACCAGACCTGACCAATACCGCCATACTGTGACTGGATAACACTGCCATACCAGACCTGACCAATACCGCCATACTGTGCTGGATAACACTGTCATACCAGACCTGACCAATACCGCCATACTGTGACTGGATAACACTGCCATACCAGACCTGACCAATACCGGCAAACTGTGACTGGGTAACACCGCCACACCAGTCCTGACCAATACCACCATACTGTGACTGGATAACACCATCATATCAGACCTGACCAATACTGCCATACTGTGACTGGATAACACCGCTATACCAGACCTGACCAATACCACCATACCGTGACTGGATTACACCGCCACACCAGACCTGACCAATACCGCCATACTGTGACTGGATAACACCCCCATACCAGACATGACCAATACCGACACACTGTGACTGAATAACACTGCCATACGGGTAAATACAACCCTGTAGGTATACAGGACACTACAGGTATACAGGACCCCAAAACTATACACTACAAGTGCACGGGACCTCCACAAAACTATATACTACAGGTATACGGGACCCCAAACTTTACACTACAGGTATACAGGACCCCAAAACTATATACTACAGGTATACAGGACCTCCACCAACTATATACTTCAGGTATACAGGACCTCCACCAACTATATACTACAGGTATACAGGACCCCTAACTATACACTACAGGTATACAGGACCCCAAAACTATACACTACAGGTATACAGGAACTCCACCAACTATATACTACATGTATATAGGACCCCAAACTATACACTACAGGTATACAGGACCTCAAAACCATACACTACAGGTATACAGGACCTACACCAACTCTATAATACAGGTATACAGCACCTTCACCAACTCTATACTACAAGTATACAGGACCCCAAATATACTACAGGTATACAGGAACTCCACCAGCTATATACTACAGGTATATAGGACCCCAAACTATACACTACAGGTATACAGGACCTCCACCAACTCTATACTATAGTTATACAGGACCCTCCAACTATTTACTACAGGTATACAGGACCCCCGAACTATATACTACAGGTATACAAGACCTCCACCAATTATACACTACAGGCATCCAGGACCCTCAAACTATAAACTACAGGTATACAAGATCTCCCCCAACTATACATTACAGGTATACAGCACCAACTATATACTACAGGTATACAGGACCCCCAAACTATACAGTACAGGTATATAGGACCTTCACCAACTGTACACTGCAGGTATACAGGACCTCCCTCAACTATACACTTTAGGTATACAGCCCCCCCAACTATGCACTACAGATATGCAAGACCCCTAAAAACTATACATTGTGGGTATACAGAACCCCTCCAACTATGCACTAAAGGTATACACTAATTCCACTGATTAACTCACATGAAACAATAACTTTAGCTTGGCCTCCTGGGCACCTTAGAACAAATCTAATTAACACACTGACACTTTATACCCGGGCAGCGCCGGGTACATTTTTCTAGTATATATATATATATATATATATATATATATATATATATATATTTATATATAAATTCTTCCCTCGATAGTGATATACAAACAATTGATAGTTTTGGGAACTATACAGGGTTTGCTATTAATTGGAATAAATCTTTGATACTACTTTTACATAAATAGTGAATGTCGAAATATGGGCAACTGAAGGTTTGTAGTCCTGGGGAAACTGTTAAACAGATCTTAACCAATATGTCAAATTAAAGGGGTTGGCCACTTTATAGTAAAATAGCTCAGTGTACAGTATTAGTAAGTGTACTCACTGTATATACTCCCTGTGTACCTCATAGAGCTACAATCAGACTGCCCTCAACCAGGCTGGGCTGCCTAGCTCTGTGGTGTTTTTGTCCATAAGCTGGCTGACATGGAGGAGCATGTGATCATGCCGCGCCCCCAAATGTCCAACACTGAGCCTGTATATGCCTATGGTGGAAACTGGAGGGCGGGGCATGGTCACATGCTTTTCCATGTTGACCATCTTATGGACAGAAACACCACAGAGCAGGACAGCTTAGCCTGGAGGAGAAGAGTCTGACACAGGGAGCTGCTGTCAGTGTTCTGAATACAGTTACTAATACTGTACACTGACCTATTTTACTATAAAGTGGTCAACCCCTTTAAATGAGAAGGAACAACAAGACATGGACCAGATTATGGTTAGGGAGGGCAGCTAGAACAAGTATAATTAAGATGATTGTTCTCCCCCAAGTATACATACTGGCAAATAGCCTGGTTTGGATAAGTAAAAAAAATATTTCGTCAGATAATCAGGGTCTGTAAGGACTTCATTTGGGGGAATAAAAATATAAGGATTAAATACGGAACATTAACCCTGGAAAAGAATAAAGGAATTTTGAATTTTATTATCTAGCAGCGCAAATCAAAGTTTTGAGAATGATACAAATATTAATTTTTACAAAGTCTACTGCTTCAGTTTTTAAAATGGCAATTTGCATATACTCCAGAATGTTCTAACAGCAATTACTTGCAAAGTCAATATTTGCCTAGGAAATGAGCTTTATCCCCCAAAACTCATTTCAACATCATTGCAGCCCTGCCTTAAAAGGACCAGCTAACATTGTTTCAGTGATTGCTCCATTAACACAGGTGTGGGTGTTGATGAGGACAGGGCTGGAGATCAATCTGTCATGATTAAGTAAGAATGACTCTTTCTCTTCTGTTAACCATGGTTATCTCTAAAGAAACCTCTGCAGTCATCATTGCACTACACAAAAATGGCCTAACAGGGAAGAGTATCGCAGCTAGAAAGATTGCACCTTAGTCAACAATCTATCGCATCATCAGGAACTTCAAGGAGAAAGGTTCCATTGTTGCCAAAAAGGCTCCAGGGCGCCCAAGACCAGCAAGCGCCAGGACCGTCTCTTAAAAGTGTTTCAGCTGGGGGATCGGGCTACCAGCAGTGCAGAGCTTGCTCAGGAATGGCAGCAGGCAGGTGTGAATACATCTGCATGCCCTGTGAGGTGGAGACTCTTGGAGCAAGGCCTGGTCTCAAGGAGGGCAGCAAAGACTGATATTCTGCAAAAGGTACAGGGAGTGCACTGCTGAGGACTGGGGTAAAGTCATTTTCCCTGATGAATCCCCTTTCCGATTGTTTGGGACATCTGGAAAACAGCTAATTCGGAGAAGACAAGGTGAGCGCTACCACCAGTCTTGTCTCATGCCAACTGTAAAGCATCCGGAAACCATTCATGTGTGGGGTTGCTTCTCAGCCAAGGGAATCGTCTCTCTCACAGTCTTGCCTAAAAACACAGCCATGAATAAAGAATGGTACCAGAATGTCCTCCAAGAGCAACTTCTCCCAGCCGTCCAAGAGCAGTTTGGCGATCAACAATGCCTTTTCCAGCATGATGGAGCACCTTGCCATAGAGCAAAGGTGATAACTAAATGGCTCAGGAAACAAAACATACAGATTTTGGGTCCATGGCCTGGAAACTCCCCAGATCTTAATCCCATTGAGAACTTGTGGTCAATCATCAAGAGACGGGTGGACAAACAAAAACCAACAAATTCTGACAGAATGCAAGCATTGATTGGTTTTGGGGAGTGGGTTAGTAGATACAGTATCGCTTTAAATAAGTGGACGTCATTATTGAGTGATTTTAAAAAAAGAGGTGCACATCATAGATTAATAATAATCTTGTTGCTAAAAAAAGATGATATATTACAATTCCAGAAAATTTGGGCTGTCTAGCCAACATGGCATGAAATATGAAATATTTAGGTAGAGGAGTAGGATAAGGGTCAGGGTGGTATGATGGAGATATAAAGGAAAAAGCCAGGAAAAAAAAGAAGTGCCATTGATACCAAGAAAGATTTCATTACACATGGTTAGATTCTTTTAAACAGCTATTATCTATTTGATTAATCCAACAAAGGCCAGTAGTACACTTTCTCCTGGAATCTCACTCTGGTTCATGCACTGGTTACGTGATGTTCTGAAGATGTCCATCATTAGAAAAAGTGTACAATGCATGGACAACATTCTAACCCGGATCTGGTGTACAGCAAAGAAGAGCCAGAGAGCAAAGGGAACTAAGGTGTTCTAAGATGGGGTGTTCTAGATGTAATAAATTTTTCTATAAAAAATATCTAACAACACTCTGTGTAACTAACCTGCACCTTGCTGCTTCATGTATGGCCTTTCAAAGTAAAGGTCTGGGATCTCAGTTTCTGCTCTAGGGTCTAAACTATTTTAGGGACAGGGTTTACATTTATTCAGGGGTCGGGTCTGAGACCAGGTTCTAGTTTTGGTCAGAATTTATTTAAGGGGCTGGCCTGGGGTCTGAATAAATAGTGGGGTCTGGTCTGGAATATAAATTTATTTGTGCTGCAGTAGAAGCTGGGAATGGCTACAGCATCAAATGATCAAGGATTTCTCGGTAACAAACTGTCAGATGTCATCAGGGAAGTCTGGCCCAAGGGAGAAAAAAAATATTATTATGTCTTAGGCTTATTCATACAATGCTAAAAATAGGGAAAAGACTATTTAAAAAAACATCAGTTTTTGCTCCGATTTAACTGACTGCAATGGCAATGCATTGAAATAAATGGGAAGATGGACGTCCAATGCACACAATGTATTGAATAACGGACATTTTTACCGCGGATGTCAAAATAATGAACATTATTTTGGACGTCTTTTGCAGTTTTTCATTTTTCACCATTCTTTCTCCATTTTTATTATTATATTCAATGGACTTTTCAATTAAGCCACACCCAAAGCCCAGTTAGTAATCAAACTAGAATAATGTACAGGGAAGGGAAGGCCAGGCTGCTGAATGACATCCGTTATTTTAGCCTCAAAATGATGGACGTTATTTTAAACAGAGCTGAAAAAAGTTGTGTGAACATAGCCTTAAGGTGTGTTTACACAGACAGATTTATCTAACAGATTTTTGAAGCCAAAGACAGGAATGGATTTAAAAAGAGGAAAAATCTCAGTCTTTCCTTTATGACCTGTTATTTGTTCATAGTCTGCTCCTGGCTTTGGCTTCAATAATCTGTCAGCTATCAGATAAATCTGTCTTTGTAAACACACTCTTACAGACTATTATCTCTGCGCCCCTTTGCAGGTCAATGGTGAACCAAGACATTCTGTTGCCTAAGGGGAACTGTGAAATGGTATCTTCCTACTCCACACTAAAATAAAACATGATCATGTGTGACACTGGTTCATTAAGGATTATAAAGAGAAAAGGGAATACCGTCCATTAACTGGTTCCCGCAGATGGACATAACTCAATGGGGACAGAAGAAGTCTCCAATGACAACCCGCCCGGCCAGGTGATTTCAGCAGCCCATTATCCTTATGTAATTATGGTAAAATAATTCCATTTTTGACACAAGTTGCATCAAAAAAACCCACACACAAAAAAGCCACGTGTGAACACAGCCTTAGCAAAACAACATCACATGGAAATTTACCTTCTTCCAGGGACTTGAACTTAAAGAGGTAGTGCGGCGCAAAAAAATTATTCACAGAATAACACACATTTCAAAGTTATACAACTTTGTAATGTATGTTATGTCTGTGAAACGCCCCCTTCCTGTGTCCCACCACCCCCGCCCGTGTACCCGGAAGTGTGTGGTGCATTATACATTAACTGATCCGTGTCGAGGGCCGTCCACCATTTTGTGCCAAACGTCATCTTCGGACAGACGGCCGAATCCCTGCCGCCGTCCCCCCTCCGCCGCGTCACAACTGTGCTCAGCCGCGATTGGCTGAGCACAGTTATGCTCAGCCAATCGCGGCTGAGCGGCTGATGTATGCTTCTATGCAGCTGAATCCGTGTCTTCTCCCTCCCTGTGCTCTAATGTACCCCCTCCCTCCGTCCCATCACACTGCCTGTCTGTCTCTCTCCCCGCCCCTATTATACCTTCTGCCCGGTTACAAGCAGCGGGGTGAGCGCTACTTATCTAAAACTCACCCCGCTGTGGAGCCCCCCCTGCCCGGTCCCAGCTGGATCAGCAGTCCCCTAAACAGTCCTGCACCTCCCTATGCCTGGTCCCCTGCAGGAGCGCTCACCCGCCGCTTGCTCCTGGCGGGGTGAGCGCTCCTGCCCCTCCTCATCTGGTCGCCCGGTGAGCGCTCCTGCATCTTCTCCTGCCCGGGAGCTGATCACTGAGGCGAGGTGAGTACAGCCTCCGTGCCCCACTGCGCCTCACTGAGGACTGGTGCACATAAAGAAGGTGCAGGAGCGCTCACCGGGTGAGAGCTCCTGCAAGGGACCGGGCGACCAGATGAGGAGGGGCAGGAGCGCTCACCCCGCCAGGAGCAAGCGGCGGGTGAGCGCTCCTGCAAGGGACCGGGCATAGGGAGGTGCAGGAGCGCTCAGCCCGCCGGGAAGGAGCGGGGAGGGTGAGCTCTCCTCCACAGGACTGTTTAGGGGACTGCTGATCCAGCTGGGACCAGGTTGGGGGGGGGGCTCCGCAGCGTGGTGAGTTTTAGATAAGTAGTGCTCACCCCGCTGCTTGGAACCGGGCAGAAGGTATAATAGGGGCGAGGAGAGAGACAGACAGGCAGTGTGATGGGACGGAGGGAGGGGGTACATTAGAGCACAGGGAGGGAGAAGACACGGATTCAGCTGCAATTGTGGCTGAGCAGCCGATGACGCGGCAGAGGGGGGCCAGCATGAGGGACGGCTGCAGCGATTTGGCCGTCCGTCCAAAGATGACGTCCTTAGCAGAAGATCGGAGACAGGGGTCGGCACGTGACAGGGATGTATAATACACCACACTTCCGGGTACACGGGTGGGGGTGGTGGGACACGGGGAAGGAGGCGATTCACAGACATAACATACATTACAAAGTTGTATAACTTTGTAATGTGTGTTATTTTGTGAATAATTTCTTAGCGCCGCACTACCCCTTTAATTTCATACAGTATACTGTTATTTATTAGCTGAGATCTCTCAGTTTATTGTGCAGCACAGCTTAACCCCTTAGGGACCAAGCCTATTTGAGCCTTAATGACCAGGCTCATTTTTCAAAATCTGACCTGTCTCAATTTATGCGCTTATAGCTCAGTGATGCTTTAACATATGCTAGCAATTCTGAAATAGTTTTTTTGTAACATATGGTACTTTATATTAGTGACAAAATTTGGTCACTATCTTATGTGTTTTTTGTGAAAAACATAAAAATATCATAAAAAATTAGAAAAATTTGCACTTTACAAACTTTGAAATTCTCTGCTTCTAAAAAAAGAAAGTCGTATCACATAAATTAGTTACTAGGTCACATTACCAATATGTCCTCTTTATTCTGGCATAATTTCGTAAACATATTTTACTTTTCTTGGGTGTTACGGGGCTTAGAAATGTATAAGCAAATTATCAATTTTTCGTGAAATTTCCGAAACTAATTTTTTTAGGGACCAGTTCTTTTTTTAAGTGTGTTTAGGAGGCTTTTATACTTGAAACACCCATAAATGACCCCATTTTGGAAACTACACACCCTAAGGAATTAATCTAGGGGTATAATGAGCATTTTAACCCTACAGGGGCTGGAGGAAAGTATTCACAATTAGACCGTAAAAAAATGGAAAATAGAAAATAATAATACAAATAATATGTTTGTTCAGATTAAAGTATCTCATTTTCACAAGCAACAGGACAGAAAAAGCACCCCAAAATTTGTAACGCAGGTCCTCCTGAGTACAATGGTCCCCCATATGGGGGCGTAAACCACTGTATGGGCACACAGCGGGGCTCAGAAGGGAAGGAGCGCCAATTAGCATTTTCAGTGCAGATTTTGCTGTACAAGTTTTCAGGCGCCAGGTGCTTTTGCAGAGCCCCTGTAGTGTCAGCAGAGTGAAACCCCCCATAAGTCACCCCATTTTGGAAAGTTAACCCCTCAAACAGGTATTAGAGGAAAGTATTCAAAATTAGACAGTAAAAATGAAAAACTAGAATTTTTCCAATAATATGTATGTTTAGTTTGAAATTTCTCAATTTCACAAGGAACAGGAGAGAAAAGGCACCCCAAAATCTGTAACGCAGGTTCTTCCGCGTAGAAAGGTACCCCATATGTGGGCATAAACCACTGTATGGGCACACAGCAGGCCTCAGAAGGAAGGGAGCGCCAATTACCATTTTCAGTGCAGATTTTGCTGTAGAAGTTTCTGAGCGCTACGTGCGTTTGCAGAGCCCCTGTAGTGTCAGCAGCGTGAAACCCCCCCATAAGTCACCCCATTTTAGAAAGTGCACCCCTCAAAGAATACATCTTGGTGTGCGGTGAGCATTTTGACCCCACAGGTATTAGAGGAAAGTATTCAAAATTAGACAGTAAAAATGAAAAACTTGAATTTCCCTTACGTCCCATTGGCATCACAACATATGGGGTAAATTCGCCCCTGCGAGCCCCTGGGACGAAGGAATATTTAATGAAAAAATAACAATTAAATTTTAATCCCCTCCTCCATGAGGTATAAATAGGCTCCACCTCCCCCTAGACCTCAGTCTTTTTTTACTTCGTTGCTGTTAGCCCTAGGGGACTTTGTCCCTCCTCCGTTTTTATGCTTTGTTAACCTGTTGCATTCAGGTTTTCTCTCCAGGTAATGATTGCTGGGATGCCGCTGGAGCCGGTGTCCAGGTAGTATCCTGATATTTGCTTCTGCAGGTCTTAGCTTTTAAGTTTTTCTTACCTAGTGCTTCTTGGAACGCACTCTGCGTGTCACCCGAGCCGCTGGCTTTTCTTCCAGTCGCGTTCGACTGTGGAACGCATTGGCGCTGCGTGCGTCTCAGCACTGCGGCGTCGGCGTCATGTCACTTCCGGGGGCCGGCAGCGGCGCACTCTCTGCATGCCGGATTAGCTGTGTGTCCAAGGCAGAAGGTAAGCTGTTGCTACCTCTAGGTCTGGCTGTCTTCCTCTGGAAGGATTTTCTGTGGCTCATTTGGATCTAATAGAAAACATCTGAGTGCAAAGTGCTGTGATCTCTCTTCTATATACTTAAAAGTAAGTGTTGCTGCCACCTAGTGTCTCTTTCCGATATCACTCTAGCCAGGCTAGTGGTTTATATGTATTGTAATACATTGATTATTTGCAGATGTCTGAAATGGAGACCAGTCCTGCTGCTGGCAAAAGACCTTCTAAGGAAGCACTTCATGTACCGAGTGTGAGACTCCACTACCTGACGGCTATGGATACCGTAGGAGGATCATTTTTTCCAGATAAGATTCATCCTTTCTTTCATAAAAATATTTATGAATGCCTAAAAATATTTATAATGCCTAAGTACGCTGTCCTTCATGCAGACCTAAACCTATGAGGAGCCTGATGTTCAGGATGTAGTTGTATGGGTCAAGGACTATGTGCAAAAGACTTTAGCGGCTAATGAGAATCGCCGCCTGTGTCCTAAGTTAAAGACCAAATGGAGTATTTCTCTCTCTACTCCCAGCCTTTGAGTATATTACTTTATGGCTGTAGGATTATGGTCATTTTCAGTTTTACTGTGATTGATGAAGTTAACTCATCATCTTCTTCTAAACCTCTTCTACTTCTGAAGATGAGAAAGAATTATTCAGGGGGTATTTCACAGCTGATAGAATTCACAAGCTCTGCTAAGCTGTGCAGGCTGAAATACACCCTGATGAAATAGAAGAGGATAGGATTGGTCCTCCTCAAAAAAGCCTGGGGCTTTTTCTGTGGGAAAGACTTCATTGTCTATGTTACAGGCGGAATGGAAGGAACCGGAAAAGGCTCCGGGTTTGAGCAAGAGGTTTAAGACCTTATATGTTCTCAAGGAAGAACAATGTAAGGACTTGATTGAGCCTCCAAAGGTGGACCCGGCCATAGCCAAACTGTCAAAATGTACTGTGCTGCCTGCGGAGGACGGATCCAATCTTAAGGATCCGATGGATAGAAGGGTGGAGGTAGCCCTCAAGAGATCATATACGGCAGCGGCAGCCCAAGGGGCAGTCTCCATTTCTTCTTTTGAGGTTTCTAGAAGCCTAAGAATATGGCTGACCAAGGTCCAGGAAAATTGGAAGGTAGAGCTAGAAGGGACAAGGTCCTTCGCTCCTTAAAAAAGGTCATTATGGCCATTGACTTCCTCTGCGATGATGCATCTCAGGGAACCAGGTTAGCGTAAAAAAACTAGTACGCTCTCAACCGCTGCCGAAGGGCGCTATGGTTAAAACCCTGGGTTGGAGATGCTAACTCCAAAATTCAGCTCTGTAATATGGAGTTCCAGCCAGGTAGGCTGTTTGGCTCTGAGCTGGATAAATTAATGGAGGAATTGTCTGACAAGGAGGGGAAGTCCCTACCATTGTCCTATAAGAGCGGTGATTCCTTTCGCAGAGCAAAATCTCCTCAGCAAGGCAAAGGGAGATACCAGTACAGAGGTCGAGGAAGAAACTATTCCAGAAGAGGTTCCGGGAAGCAGCAGAATAAGGACACCAACAAGAAACCAGACTTCTGACGCAGAAGCTGTCCAGTGGGAACACGTCTGAGTTTGTTTCTCCCTGCCTGGGAAGAATTAAGAAAAGATCACTGGGTGTTAAATATTATTCAAAATGGTTATGTCCTTCATTTATCATCTCTTCCTCCTCCAAGATTTCTTCTGTCAAGAAATCTTAAGCCAGAAAGACACTTAGTCCTAGAGACAGAAATTCTTCGCCTCCTTTCCATTGAGGCTCTAGAGGATGTTCCTCTATCAGAGATCGGTCAGGGAGTTTACTCCCCAGTGTTACTAGTGCTGAAGCCATCCGGAAATTGGAGGCTTATTATAGATTTGCGATATCTCAACAGGTGCATCGTAAAGAAGACTTTCCACATGGAGAACATAAGATCGGTAAAATCTATCCTCCAGGAGGGAGATTTTATGGTCACCATAGATCTACCGGATGCATATCTTCATGTACCGATTCTGAAGGCTCACAGGAGAGCCTTCACCATCCAAATCCAGGGGAAGGTAAGACACTTACAATTCAAAGTCCTTCCACCCGGAATACCTCCGCACCCTTTGTTTTCACAAAGGTAGTGTCACCATGATGGTTCGCTTCCATTTACAGGGGATAAAGTTATCCCTTACCTGGATGATTGGTTGATTATGACTCAGACTCAGGATCTTCTGAGAGTTCAGTTGAACTATGTCCAGGACATACTTCAACAATTAGGTTGGCTTATCAACATAGAGAAATCAGACTTAATTCCTAATTCCTCCTCGTCAGGTATCCATAAGAACATAAATGCGCTTTTTAGGGCTCCTTGCCTCAGCTGCGGACGCGGTGCCATGGGCGTTATGGCACATGAGATTTCTTCAGAGAGAAGCACTAACAGTATGGAACCGAGGACTGAAGGACTTGGATGCGATGCATGTTCTATCGACTCAAACAAGACATTCTCTAATGTGGTGGAGACAAGTCAAACATGGAGTTTATTTTCAGAACCACACTGGATAACCATCACGACGGATGCTTCAGGAACAGGTTGGGGAGCTCATCTGACAGTCATCACGACTGCAGGATCTTGGAGTCAACAGGAATCCGCTCTGCCCTCCAACGTGAGGGAGCTTAGAGCGATTTACCTAGCTCTTCTTCATTTTTTTCCTCCTATTTCACAGAGAGCAGTCAGAATCCGGATGAACGACATGACCTGTGTGGCGTACCTAAACAGGGAGGTACCAGATCCCCTTCTCTCCTCAGGGAAGTAGAGAAGATTTTTCTGTTGGGCAGAAACCAGAATAACCAGACTCTCTGCGATTCATATCAGGGGTGTCGACAATATATTGGCGGATTGACTAAGTCGAGGCCTGACATTACCGGGGGAATGGTCTCTCTCAAGGAGAGTGTTCATTCAGTTAACCCAGAGGTGGGGGCTTCCTCAGAGAGACCTCATGGCATCAGCAAGCAATGCCAAACTGAGGAATTTCTGTTCCCTTTACAGGGCAGACAATCCCACGGTAGTGGACTCAATGACAATACCATGGACATACCAGCTGGCGTATATCTTTCCTCCCATAGCCATGATTCCCAGAGTTTGATGAAGATCAGTTGTCAGTGATAATAATAACTTCCTTCTGGCCGAAGAGGGCATGGTTCACCCTGCCCATGAATATGAGCAGAGGGGAATTTTGGAGATTACCTCTGCATCCGGATCTAATATTCCAGGGTCAACATCTGTGCAGGAATCTTTCCAGCCTCAGCTTGACAGCTCGGAGACTGAGAGGACCGTATTGGACTCTAGTTTTTCTGAGAAGGTATAGTATACCCTTTCTCACGCTCGTAGTTGCACTACAAATAAATCTTATGCACGGATTTGGAAGATTTTCAAGATTGGTGTGTAAGCAGGAGTATTGATGGACTTAAACCTTCTACTCCACAGTCATTGGAGTTTTTACAGGAAGGCTTCTATAAAGGATTAAAACCTAGTTCCATCAAGGTGCAGATAGCAGCCCTCTCTGCACACCTAAACTCACGTTTCTTTCAGATCTTGGAGGTAAAGAATTTTGTTAAGGCTAGACTAGGCCTAACCTGGTAAAGCAGGTAGACCCATGGGACTTATCCTTTGTGTTGAGACGCCTGTGTCTTCCTCCCTTTAAGCCTTGGGAGGAAGTAGACTTCAAGTTAACATTGAAAGTTTCTCTTTTACTAGCCATTACCTCTGCTAAGAGAGTTGGAGAACTTCAAGCCCTTGGCTCCGCACCTCCATACGTGACTTTTTCCCAAGACAAAGTTATCCTTAGGTTCCTTCCAGGATTCCTGCCTATGGTGGCTTCATTTGCCAACATCAACCAGCCAATAGTATTGCCTGTATTTTCTCCTACTGGATCATCTAAAGAAGACTTGGATCTTTCTTTATTGGACGTATCCAGAGCTATCAAGATCTATCTACATAGAGTAGGTGATTTTCGTAAAGACGAGAATTTCTTTATCCCTTTCGCAGGAAAGAACAAGGGGAGAAAGGCTTCAAAACCTTCAATATCCAGATGGATCTGTGACTCCATTGCCTTATGTTACTCTTCTGCTGATCTGGATCCACCAGAATTTACCAGGGCTCACTCTACTAGAGCTGTGGCCTCCACTTGGGCAGAGCGTGCCGCTGTGCCACTTGAGGACATATGCCAGGCAGCTACCTGGTCGTCTTTGACAACCTTTGTGAGATATTTCAGGCTGGATACTTCTTTCTTGTCAAGAACAACCTTTGCAAGATCTGTTCTTAATGCGGACGTAATAAATAACCCGCCCATTGGGGATAATGCTTGCTAATTCCCCATATGTTGTGATGCCAATGGGACGTAAGGGAAGCTAAAATTATTATGTTAATTTGTTTTCCCTAAGACCCATTGGCATCACAAGACTCCCTCCCTGTGTTTTATGTTTCTTTATAATTAGACTGAGGTCTAGGGGGAGGTGGAGCCTATTTATACCTCATGGAGGAGGGGATTAAAATTTAATTGTTATTTTTTCATTAAATATTCCTTCGTCCCAGGGGCTCGCAGGGGCGAATTTACCCCATATGTTGTGATGCCAATGGGTCTTAGGGAAAACAAATTAACATAATAATTTTAGCTTTTCCAATAATATGTTTGTTTAGTTTGAAATTTCTCAACTTCACAAGGAAAGGGAGAGAAAACGCACCCCAAAATCTGTAAAGCAGGTTCTCCTGAGTACAACGGTACCACATATGTGAGCATAAACCACTTTAGGGGCACACAGCGGGGCTCAGAAGGGAATGAGCGCCAATTAGCATTTTCAGTGCAGATTTTGCTGAACAAGTTTCTGAGCGCCAGGTGCGTTTGCAGAGCCCCTGTAGTGTCCGCAGAAGAGAAACCCCCCAAAAGTCATCCCATTTTGGAAAGGACACCCCTCAAAGAAGTCATCTTGGGGTGCAGTGAGCATTTTGACCCCACAGGTATTAGAGGAAAGGATTCAAAATTAGAAAGTAAAAATGAAAAGAAAAAAAAAGATTTTTTTCAATAATATGTTTGTTTAGTTTGAAATTTCTCAATTTCACAAGAAACAGGAGAGAAAATGCACCACAAAATGTGTAAAGCAGGTTCTCCTGAGTACAAAGGTTCCTCATATGTGGGCATAAACCACTGTATGGGCACGCAGTAGGGCTCAGAAGGGAAGGAGCGTCATTTTGCTGGTGCAAAACCGCAGCTAGTATCGGTTATTAGAATAGTGCAGTTGCTAAATTTTTTTTTTTAAATGAGATTACAGGTAATCTGGGGTGGTGACGGGCAACCTGGGAGTGTTTACTTGCTATCTGGGGTGGTGACGGGCAATCTGGGGTGGTACGAGCAGTCTGTGGCAATCTGGGGTGTTTATGGGCAATCTGGGGGTGTTTACTGGCTATCTAGGGGTGTTTACTGGCTATCTGGGGGTGTTTACTGGCTATCTGGGGGTGTTTACTGGCTATCTAGGGTGGTATTGGACAATCTGGGGGTGTTTACCGACTATCTAGGGGTGTTTACTGGCTATATGGGGTGGTAACAGACAATCTGGGGGTGTGTACTGCCTATATGGGGTGGTAACGGGCAATCCGGCGGTGGGGGTCACAGGCAAACTGGGGTGGTGATGGTCAATCTGGGGGAGGAGTGACAGGCAATTTGGGGTGGGTATGGGCAATCTGGGGTGGTTACGGGCAATCTGGGGTGGTTAAGGGCAATCTGTAGTGGTTATGGGTAGCCTGTGGCAATCTGGGGTGGTTACAGGCAATCTGGGGGTGTTTACTGGCTATCTGGGGTGGTTACTGGTAATCTGAGCGGTTACAGATAAACTGGAGTGGTTATGAATAATCTGGGGTGGTTACAGGTAATCTGGGGTGCTTACAGGTAATGCGAAGTGGTTACAGGTAATGCAGAGTGGTTACAGGTAATGTGGGGTGGTTACAGGTAATCTGGGAGTGTTTACTTGCTATCTGGGGTGGTGACGGGCAATCTGGGGTGGTACGAGCAGTCTGTGGCAATCTGGGGTGTTTATGGGCAATCTTGGGGTTGTTTACTGGCTATCTAGGGGTGTTTACTGGCTATCTTGGGGTGTTTACTGGCTATCAGGGGGTGTTTACTGGCTATCTAGGGTGGTATTGGACAATCTGGGGGTGTTTACCGACTATCTAGGGGTGTTTACTGGCTATATGGGGTGGTAACAGACAACCTGGGGGTGTGTACTGCCTATATGGGGTGGTAACGGGCAATCTGGGGGGGGGGGTCACAGGCAAACTGGGGTGGTGATGGTCAATCTGGGGGAGGAGTGACAGGCAATTTGGGGTGGGTATGGGCAATCTGGGGTGGTTACGGGCAATCTGGGGTGGTTAAGGGCAATCTGTAGTGGTTATGGGTAGCCTGTGGCAATCTGGGGTGGTTACAGGCAATCTGGGGGTGTTTACTGGCTATCTGGGGTGGTTACTGGTAATCTGAGCGGTTACAGGTAAACTGGAGTGGTTATGAATAATCTGGGGTGGTTACAGGTAATCTGGGGTGCTTCCAGGTAATGCGAAGTGGTTACAGGTGGTTACAGGTAATGTGGAGTGGTTACAGGTAATGTGGGGTGGTTACAGGTAATCTGGTGTGGTTACAGGTAATGCGGAGTGGTTACAGGTAATCTGGGGTGGTTACAGGTAATGCGGGGTGGTTACATTTAATGTGGAGTGGTTACAGGTAATGTGGGGTGGTTACAGGTAATGCGGAGTGGTTACAGGTAATGCAGAGTGGTTACAGGTAATGTGGAGTGGTTACAGGTAATCTGGGGTGGTTACAGGTAATGCGGAGTGGTTACAGGTAATCTGGGGTGGTTTCAGGTAATGCGGGGTTGTTACAGGTAATGTGGGGTGGTTACAGGTAATGCGGAGTGGTTACAGGTAATCTGGGGTGGTTACAGGTAATGCAGGGTGGTTACAGGTAATGCGGAGTGGTTACAGGTAATGTGGGGTGGTTACAGGTAATGCGAGGTGGTTACAGGTAATGTGGGGTGGTTACAGGTAATCCGGGGTGGTTACAGGTAATGCGTGGTGGTTACAGGTAATCCGGGGTGGTTACAGGTAATCCGGGGCACTGGATTTTTTATCCCGTCACCAATGATTTTTGGTGACAGGGGACAAAAGTGCCGGAAGCATTTGGAACAAGTGATCAGTGGTATATAGTATATACCGCTGATCACTTGTACCAGGACCACATCGGCTAGTCCCTGATCATTGCCCCATGCTCTCCGCCACCTCTGGTAGTGGTGAGACTGAGAGTTTAATCTTTTTTTAAGGGTACAAACACACTTACTGTATCTGCAGCCAGTTTCTGGCTGCGTATTCGCAGCGAGACTCGCTGAGGATCCCGGCCCTGTGTACTCAATGGCAGACAAACTCGCAGCAGGGATGTACATCCCTGCTGCGAGTTTGTCCGCAGCTCGCCCAGTTAACTCCCCGGCCACCGGAGACTATACGTCACCTGATCCCGACGTCTTCACGGCCCGTTCAGCCAATCAGTGCTGCGGTGGGGCAGCACACTGATTGGCCGAGCGGGACATGTCGGGAATCAGCAAAGGACCAGATGATGTATAGTCGGGACCAGGTGATGTATAGTCTCCGGCGGGGGGTTAACGGGTCGGCCTTTGGATAAACTCGCAGCAGGGATGTACATCCCTGCTGCGAGTTTGTCTGCCATTGAGTACACAGGGCCGGGATCCTCAGCGAGTCTCGCTGCGTATTCGCCTATGCAGCAAGTGTGTTTGTACCCTAAGGAATTAATCACTGTGAACACTAAGGTTATTCCGGGGGGGACAGGGGGGGACATGTATTCATTGTCTCTCATTGTGGATTAACGGTGAGAGGAGATGAAAGCATGCAATGCCCGTTACCGGTGGTCGCCGTTATACTGGTAATAACGGCGATCGTCAGTGCGGGGACTGGCCGGGACTGAGCCCACACTCTGCCCCAACTTCTCAGCGACCTCCAGTAGCTGAGAGGAGGGGGCTGCGGGCATTACCGGTGCCGCTGCACTATTCTATGCCATCGCCATAAAGAGCTGATGGCAGCAGAATAGAGCCCATTAGTGATCGCCATAAAAATTTATATCAGCGGTCACTAATAACATATCTTTTGCACCACAGAGCTGGTTTTGGGCTTATTTCATGCAGGAAGATCTGTAATTTCTATTAATACCAAGTTTTATACTGTATGTATATGACTTTTTGATCTCTTTTATGACGTATTTTCTAAAGCAGATTGATAAAATACAGCTATTCTGGTACTGTTTTTTTATATTTTTTTTCACAGCGTGTGTCGTGCGATATAATTATTGATATTGTTTTATAGATTGGGTGTAGCGATACCAAATATGTATATGATTAGTGTTTTTGATCACTTTCATGTAATGTTTTATAGTGTATGGGGAATGTAATGCATTTTTATTATGGGGGAGGGGGGGGCTGGGGGGATTGTGTTTGGTGCACTTTTTTTTAACTTTTTTACACTGGTGTACATTACTGTACACTAGTGTAACACTTTTCTCACATTATACAATACACTGTACTGCTTCTGCAGTACAGTGTATTGTATCATGTGACCATCCTGCTGACAGGCAGTAGCATAGCCACCCCTGTCAGCAGGATGGCTTATCCATGGTAAGCCCGGGGGCCTTCATTAGGCCCCCGGAGTTACCATGGAGACGTCGGGGGACCGGACGGCGCCGCGGGACCTCTGATCATGTAAGTGGACCTGCGGCGCCGTCCGGTACACACCGGAACCCGTTAGATGCCGCTGTCATGCTTTGACAGCGGCATTTAACGGTTTAAACTGTCCGGAGCGGAGAAACCTCCACTCCGGGCAGTTACAGGAGGGGGTCAGCTGTCACACTGACAGCTGTTCACCCGCACTGCCGCCGCCAGGCAGCAATTCATTCCGATCCGTACGCCGTTAAAAGGCGTATGCATCGAAATAAAGCCCATTAGTGGCTGCCGTGACCAGGCAGCACAGCGGTCACTAAGGGGTTAAGGAGTAGGATACAGCGTCTTTGAAAGGGTTATCCTGATACAGAAGGGCACAGCTTCTTGTAAAGGATTAAACTGCTAGATTAAATCAGGGAAAATCTAGGCGATACATTCCCTTTTAACTGTTGGCATGATGTCAGACATGTCAAAAATTAAGCTAAAGTACCACAGAAGTGATGCTGAGCCACAGCATGCATGCCTCTTTGCTCTCACACCCTCCCTGCCTTGACTGAGTGACGTACAGGACTGGAGGCTAAGCTCTCGACATCAAAAGAGACATGCGTGCTATATCTCAGCATCACTTCTGTGGCACTTCTGCTTTGAAAGAAAAATGTAATTTTATAACCCTGCAAACGGCCATCACCAATGACAAAGGCATTGTTTGTTTTATCTTCTTATCACCTATCTGCCTGTGTCTGCAGCTCTGTACAAAGTAGGGACCTAACAGTCACATTAAAGATCACATTGGTTCTCACTCCTTAGTCCCACTGTAATCCTGAGGCATAGCTGGGTGAAGAGTGGCAGTGCTGGCTAGAGGATCTGACTTATTACTTCCACATAGATTTGTTTGACAGTCAGAGAGTGAAGCATGCTGCTATGCAATTTACCCTGTTGTATCTTGAATCTCACTTAATCTCAGGAGTAAGACCTGGTGACATCTTAGGAAATGTCAAAACTTAATTTATTAGACACTAATGCTTTCTCATAGAGAAAACACCTTATTGTTGAGCACAGTGATCTTGTGATACTGTATATTTACTGCAATCCTGGAAAAGGTTTTCTCAGTGTTAGGAGTAAGAATAAAACATGAACAATGAGGCCAGTGGTTGTCTGCAGCTGTCACGTGCCAGTGCAGGATGTCTTTGCTTATGAACAAAGTCTGCAGGTGACCTCTGGGGCATCAGGGCTGGATTGCCAGGAAAATTTAGATGTGCACTTTTTTCTTATTAATTAATTTTTAATTTCCTTTACTTTGTGTGGTGCTGCATTTCCTTAACTTTGAGACAAAAAACATCAAACATTAAATATTTCCTCCAAACATTTATAAAATATCCTATGTCATACTGCCACTAGGTGGCATCTTATGTTCTTGTTTTAAAATTCAGACATATTTTCTGGTCTGCTTGAATATCCTACTTTATAAAACATATGGAAATAAAATATCTACAAAGGACTCTTTTTTTATTCCAGCAGCCTAAACTAAAATTTTAGTAAACTTTGGTAAAATCAACATTTCTTTTCCCACTATTATTTTGTCATTCATTTACTTAAAAAATAAGTGAGATTAAAAAAAAACTATTAATAGATTTATAAAAAGTGTCCTGTAAAGTACAACCTCTGTACCCTCTGCCCCCAGTAACATTGCTTTGAATGCAGCTGCTGGTATGGCACCTAACCTGTGGCTCAATTCATCCTCTATGGGCCCTATTCCACCGGACGATTATCATTCAGATTATCGTTAAATCGTTCGAATCTAAACGATAATCGTTCGGTTGAAATGCAGTTAACGATTAACGACCGAACAAGAAATCTGTGATCGCTTTATAAGACCTGGACCTATTTTTATCGTTGCTCCTTCGCAAATTGTTCACATTGAATTAGACGTCATTCGGTCATTCGCAGTAGATACGAACGCAATAGCGAAGAAAAAACTATCGCACATACCATCATTAGTAACGATTAGCGTTCCATGGAAATGCGTGAACGTTTTCAGGTCTTTTGCAATAGCGGTCGTTTGAGATCGTTAATCGTTAACGATTATGCGAACGATAATCGTCCGGTGGAATAGGGCCCTATGGAACTGTCGGAAAGAGACGAATGCTGACCCTCTCCCCAGAAGTGAAGTAAATCCATACTTACCAGATCCCTGTTGACCACAGAATCTTTAGCTGTTGCCATCTTGTGTCAATGTTGTCACCTGTAGAGGGAGGCTGGCCTAACTAACGTCCCTTAGACCAGACTCTCTACTACGGTGTCAGATGACTCAGCTTGCTCATCTCTGATTGGCTGTGCAAGCTGTCTGCTATCTGACAGTCTCCAGAGTGCAAACCCAGAAGGAAAGAAAAAGACAGCAAATTAAAACAAAGATTGACTGGAGGAATGGTAATAAGAGATAAGCGAAGCAGCTGAAAATTGGTTTGGTGAGGTTTGCGAATTTTGAGTAGGATTTACAAATATTTGTGAATCACATGCAAACAACTCTCATTAAAACAGCCAAACTATAGTAGCTACAATAGTGGGATTATTACAAAGTAACTTTTTTTTAACAAATGTTCTTGTAACAGTGTCAAAAATTGGAAAATGACAATTGAAAAAAAAAAAAGAAAAACAGGAGGAGGTTCCAACAGCACCAGATAGACCCGAATCTTATGCATAGGGGATGCACGCTGGTACGGCTAAAATCCCAGTAGTAGCCTGTAAAAAGAGTTCAGAGAAGGCAGAGTCCAGCAGCATCCACACAGGTTCAGTAACCTTTTAAAATTAATTGAAGCATCCAGATACTAGTATCTTGCCTGGATGCTTCAATAAATTTGTGAAGATTACTGAACCTGTGTGGATGCTGCTAGACTCTGCCTTCTCTGAACTCAATTTAAAAAAAAATGTCAATCATCCAGTCAACCAGACACCAGGAGGCAGCAGAGGCAGCACTCTGATTCTCTTCAACCCAGAGGGGCCTAGCACAGACACCAGCAGGTGGAAGCAGCAACACTCGGATGCTCTCCAACCCAGAGGGGCCTGGCACAGACACTGGGAAGTGGCAGCGGCAGCACTTGGACACTCTTCCACCTTGAGGGGACTAGCACAGACAGTTGAGATTGGTAACCTCAACTTTCCTTTTTTCTTAAAAATATACAAGAAAAGAAATAAAGCCCCCAATGAATAGACACACACAGAACCTTTTTTTTTTTTTTTTTTTTTTAAACATGTCACATATAATTACTGTAATTTGAAGGTTGAGCTGAATGGGCTATCCAACTCAACACAAGTCTTCGATTCGGCGTCAAAATTTATTATTGCCTGTTCCTGCACACTTTCACAAGCACAATCATCAGATTTCACAATTACGGTATCAGGTCATAGAACAGGTTAAACAACCAAAAAGAGGAGGTGATAGCAAACAGTTACTGAGAAAGAGGGAGGCATATTGGATCCATTGCCTTTGCACACTAGAACCTTGCGGTTTAAATAGGGATTATGAGATCAGCAATTTACACTAGATACTTTGAAAAAAAATTTCACATTTGTTATATTTTCCTTACAGAATCGTGAAGGGACAATAGGATAAAGGCTAGATGCAGCTCCACTTACCCCACTCATCGAGCTCCATGTCATTACGTTCATTACATGCGCCCCATTCATGTTTTTTTCACAACCATGTAATTGTTTTTGTTTTGTTCAGTGTTGTCACTATGGAGATGTGTAATAGTGACGTCACATTTTGCGCAAATCTTTCTGTTTAAATTGTACCGTTAATGAGTGATCTGTATGCTGTTGATAAAGACCAGTACGGTCAGAACGCGTGCAGCTCTAACGCAAATAAAGACTTACTACTTATGACACTGCAGTTGCGAGTGCCAGGATTTCTTCACTATTATCTCTTCAACCCAGAGGGGCCTAGCACAGACACCAGCAGGTGAAAGCAGCAACACTCGGATGCTCTTCAACCCAGAGGGGCCTTGCACAGACACTGGGAAGTGGCAGCGGCAGCACTTGGACACTCTTCCACCTTGAGGGGCCTAGCACAGACCGTTGAGATTGGTAACCTCAACTTTCCCTTTTTCTTGAAAATATACAAGAAAAGAAATAAAGCCCCCAATGAATAGACACACACAGAACCTATATTTTTTTTTTAAACATGTCAAATATAATTACTGTAATTTGAAGGTTGAGCTGAATGGGCTATCCAACTACCAAAATTTTTTAATGAAAACCTTGTCAATTGGGATACACCCAACCCAAGCCACAAAAGCATACACCATGTGATAGAGAATGGAATAGAGAAAAGCCCAGATTCAAGAAGGATTTACACTGGTTGTATTAAATAAAAGAGTAGCAAATTTTCCAACAACCTTAACTTGGAGAACATTTTCCCACTATACTGTATTTTCTTTAAAAAAAAATAAAAAAAATAAAATGGCAGAGATAATGGGGGAGATTTATCAAAGGGTGTAAAATTTACCCACAGCAACCAATCACAGCTCAGCTTTAGGCAGTGCTGAAAGGAAAACTGAGCTGTGATTGGTTGCTGTGGGCAGTTTGCACCAGTCTAAATTTTACACCCTTTCATAATTCTCCCCCAATGTGTTCAAAAACCTTGCTGAATCTAGGCCCCTGGCTTTTTTGACAAACATGCATACAAATCAACACCGGATTATTATTTTGACAAAGTGCAAGACAAAACCCATGCATGCATCTCTTGGCGTGTTTAAACTGTCTCCAGCTTAAATGAACAGGGAAGGGGGATACCCCTGATGGGGTATGGGAGTGACCTTCCTAACCCTCGCTTTGGTCACTCCCAAAGAACCTCTCTCTAATGTTGCATTCACATGTCGTTCCAGGGCTGCTGCGTAAAACCACCAGCGGATCTTTATGGTGGTAAGTACTATGTAGACTTTGGGAAACGTGCAGTTTCAATGTTGGACTAGGTTATACACTGACCTGTATTATTCGCTCGCCCCATAATACTGAAAGGTGGCTGAAAAACAGCCGTGAATCTGCTGAGAGTTTTAGGAAGCAGAGACCAAAAAGCAACCATTCATGGCTGGTAGTAGCTTCAAATTTCTTATATCACGTTTAGAGGACATCATACTCTGTGATATATACCCCATCAAGAACCCTTCCTGGAGCTTTAAACCACTCAAGAAAAAAACATCAAAATAGCTCACAAGTACGATCAGAAACCATTGTTCGAGCTCTAAGTACCCTTGAGATATCTTAAAAACTTAGAGAACAGTTATTGCTGTAAAAATGGGACATAAATGGTAAAATTTCTTGACATAAGTGCCAGGTTTGAAACCCCACGGCTATGGTTAATAAGAAGGGTAATGTCCTCTTTATGAACCATAGTTATGGGGAGGTGTAAAGTAAAACTGGTTCAGTTGCCCCTAACCACCAGATTATACTTTTCATTCTTCCTTGGAAAATAAAAGGTGGAATCTGATTAGTTGCTAGAGGCAACTGAGCCAATTCTACTTCACTTAAGTTTGTTAAATCTTTTTTAAATATGATTTGATGGCGCCCTGGGGGTCCTGGTTCTTCCAGACAGTGGGGTCGTGGCGGTCCAAATGCTGACGCACAGAAGTGGTGCCTGGGTTTGAACTTAAAACCTCACCCATTTTATGGTAACAGATGTTGCATATGGCAAAATGGACTTTCCCGTCCCCAAGACGGAAGAACTACCAGACTGTTGATCTCAGTGGGTGGTTCTTCTTTCGAGCAGGCAGTCTCGTAGCCTCTTCTGGACTGCTGCTGTTTTATGGTACGTGTTTAGTGCCAGGGCCTTCCAGACGACTTTTGGCTGATGTTGTTATCTACTCTTTTTCCCCCTAACGCAGAAACTTTGTATGGGGCCTGACGCTTGGTTGGTGACACAGCTTTATCTTCTGTTGATGATGAAATTGTAATTTGTGGACGTGAATTCCATGCGGGTTCTGCAACATCATCATTATCATCATCGTAATCTGGGACAGACTTTTTTTCCCATGCTTTCTTCTACCATAACCATGCATTATGATCCTGTAGTTTGGCCAGAAGTTTCCCCTTCCTGGCTCTCCTCACTGCTCAGGGGCGTGTCAACTTCGGGAATCTCCATGCTTCTTCCAAATTCCTGCTTCTCAGGAGATTCGTCAAATAGATCTGCCACATCCAGCTCCTCAGGGTCTAGGCAATCTGCTAGGCTCGCCAGGAGCTCCGTTGCTGATGTCACCCAATCACCACTCCCACAAGTCTGTCTTTGACAGACTTGCTTGGACATCTTTTGTTTATCTTTAAATAGACCCAAATAAATGTTTTTATTGTAATTCAAATTGTTTTAACAGTACCCAGTGACTTGGCACGACTACCTATAACAATATGTCTTTTCCCTGTTTCCCTGAATCTGATTTTAAGATCCTCCTTTATGGTTATTAGGTTTGCCAGCTTCAATGTTAAAGCGACTCTGTACCCACAATCTGACCCCCCAAACCACTTGTACCTTCAGATAGCTGCTTTTAATCCAAGATCTGTCCTGGGGTCCGTTCGGCAGGTGATGCAGTTATTGTTTTAAAAACCACTTTTAATCCGGCAGCGCTGTGTCTAACAGCCGGGGATTACATTTGTATATGCATCAGGCTGGCACCACCTCTCTGTCCTTCCTCCTTACCCTCCTCATGATTAGGAATACTCCAGGCAGATTGCATCCTATTCCCCTTCTGTGTGCATAATGAACATGGGCTGGATCGTTAAGACACCTGTGCAAAGCTCAAACAGCAGTTAATGTTCCTGGATCATTCCTGATGCTGAGGAGGGTTTGGGAGGAAGGAAGGAGAGGCTGTGCCAGCCTAATGCATATACTAATGTAAGCCCCGGCCGTTAGACACAGCGCTGTAGGATTAAAAGCTGTTTTTAGGACAATAACTGCATCACCTGCCGAACGGATCCCAGGACAGATCTTGGATTAAAAGCAGCTATCTGAAGGTACAAGCGGTTTGGGGGGTGCCAGATTGTGGGTACGGAGTCGCTTTAAAGGCCTAAATAGCCCACATTAATGTGTATTTCTTTGGTCAGAAGCCAAATCCCTATCATGCGGTGTCCAATGCGCACAAGAAATACACCTCCTTGCCTCAGATGCCCATAGGCTCCATCAACATAATTACCTTCATATATTTCATTCCCATAATGAGAAGAAATTTAGAGGTGTCTTAATTGCTATCAAAAGTATGGCTCTCAGGCTAAGAAACTATGTGAAGCAAAAGTTATTAAGCTATTAAAGGACATACCTGACTGAGGTTTCCAATAAAGCTCACCCAACCCCTACCTTAGCGTCCCAGATTAAAGTCTTGAGAGCAGAGCTTAGGAATAGCCTGCTGCTGTTCTACGGTAAGCTATTATTACTGTGAGGACAATAAGGCAGGGAAACTTCTCGCTGCCCAAATTACAGGAAAGCAGGACAGAGCTAGAATACCTCACATCAACCACCCATACTAAGGTATCCGTCACTATGCCCCTGCCAAGATTACCAACTGTTTAAGGTATTATTACTGCACATTGTACAATCTGAAGGATGATAATTCTGTCCTATCTCAGAATCACGTATTCAAACTTTTCTATCCAACCTACAACTACTGACAGTATCTCCTGCTCAAATAGACACCCATTTCTAACACAGAAGTCTTAGACACAATACGCTCTCTGTTGCTAGACAGGGCCCTGGGACCGGACGACTTTTGCCCCAACCCTAGCCCCTCAGCATATTTCTTCCAACAAACTATGTAATCAGGAGTCTTCCCGGAAGAAAACCTCCAAACTCCAACTCTCGTCGAATGATTAATATAATTTCCCATATTGAACACACTCTGACACCAACTTTAGCGGTCTAACTTGACACAAAGAAGGAGTTCGACCGAGTGAATTGGCAGTACGCCTTCTCGGTTCTCAACAATTTTGGATTTAGTGGACATATTTCTATAGCGATCAATGCGCTGTGTTCTCCCAAGTATATACTAATAGCTTCTTATCTGAAAAATGTAACATAACAAATGGAACCTGCAAGGGCTGCCCTCTCTCCCCTTTAATATTTATTCTGACCTTAGAACCCCTGGCCCAAGCCCTAACACAGGATTCACTTATCTCTGCTGTCACTGTTGGTAATTATTCCCACGTTGTTTCCCTTTATGCAGATTACGTTATCTCACTAACCCTACCCAATTCCTTCCTAGAGTGATGAATATAATTTCCCAATTCAGTGCAATTTCCTACTATCACCTAAACACAGAAAAATCACTCCCTATGAACATACCTGACTCCACAGCTGTATCATTTAAGTCTTCATACGTTCTAAATTGGCAACTTAAGGATATCACTTATCTAGGGATCACCCTCACACCTTTCTATACCTCTCACTATAAGTAAAATTATGAGACATTGTTATGCCAAATAACCTCTGAAGCGCAATCTCTCTCAATGCATAAAATCTCATAAAATGTTTACTGTGACAAAAAACAATGGTCACAGTGCTTTTATTACTGGTGTTAAGGGGACCCTGTGATATCAGTAATGACATCACAGAGATTCTGTGAGCAGAGCAGACTTAGAAGTATACTAAGAAGATATGCTTTGCATCTTCTCTACTTTTCTGTCTAGACAGATTACTAGTAACAGTGATCTAATGAGGTGTTACTATTAGAACACTGTTATCTCTATTTGGGGACTGCAAGAAACAGAAAGAAAAGATATTCTTTGCCAAGCAGATATGAGTGAACTGAACTTCCCAAACTGAAATTTGTTATGAATTTTCGAAAAAGTTTGTACGAACCCAGTCCAAAATGGCAGGTACACATTGTACATTATATTATCAAAAGTGGGTGCAAGGAGCTATCCATAATCCATTGAAGTCAAGCAATGGGCTGCAAAGACCCCACCCCCCTTTGACGTCACACTTTCTTCTTCACTATATATATATATATATATATATATATATATATATATATATATATAAGTAAGTCAGCTCCTGTACAATGAGCACATACATTTACATTAGCTAGAGAGAGATAGGTAGAGGCAGGGTTAGTGAGGGTTGTAGAAGGTTAATTAGGTATTAATTAGGTATTATAGAAGGTTAATTAGGTATTAAGGACAGATAGAGGATAGTGTGAGAGTAGTAGTAAGGGCAAGACTGGGAAAAAATCAGCTCAGGCACACAAACTACCCCACATAACAACATTAGAATGTTGACACAAAATGTTATGCCAGCATTCTAATAATAATAATAATAATAATAATAATAATAATAATTTTTATTTATATAGCGCCAACAGATTCCGCAGCACTTTACAATTCTGCGGTACATACATAGACAAAAAATAGACATTACAGAGATACATATAATTATCCATACATGAGGAATGAGATCCCTGCTCGCATGCATGAGCTTACATACTATCAGGAGGGGGTGCAAGACAAAATGGCAGAGGGGCAAAGTGCATCGTTGTTCTTATGGTCCGACCATCTCTATAAATAAGGCAGTGCAGGTAAGGGGGGGGGGGGGTGAACCTGTCACCAGCCATTGCCTGCATGCACAGGTCTAAGTGCTTAAATGCTGTGTGTGTGTGTGTGTGTGTGTGTGTGTGTGTCTGTGTGTGCGTGGTGGAGGTGTGTGTGTCTGTGTGTGTGTGTGTGTGTGGGGGGGTTTGAGGGTTGAGTAAAAAAACTAAGCCTACATTCTGACTAAGAATGTTGTTATAGAATGTAGGCTTAAAATGTTAAAGTGTCACTGTCGTTCTTTGGGGGTGGCACGTCATGACGTTGGACGTGCAGCTTCCGCCTCCCCCCTCCCTTTCCCTAGGGGACCTTCTACCTCCTGCTCTGCCCTACGATATAAGCTGAAGGAAGCCCAGCCGGGCCGGAAGGATCCGCCTGGAGGCATCTGCGGCGAGAGGATCTCCCAGCCATAACCTGTATATAAATTCATGGAGATCTCCTGGGTGCTGTGCTGGACCGGCCTTCGGTGGAGAAAGTCAGTGATGCTGTTGGTGAGGTGTTGGGTCGTTTTGCTGGAGGATGAGAACAGGCACAGTGTAGACGCCTCTGCGGGACCATGTGACTCTGCCCGCCTATAAGGTAGCGTGTGATCACCTGAAGTGTGTTTGCATTACGCCTAAAGACTGTGGCCAGTCTCAGGAGATGCCAACTAAGACTGTACAGAAGAAAGGAGCGGCCGTGGCGTCACCTAAAGATAAGACCACTAAAGTGGATAAAATTCATAAATACTTAAAATCTCCAAGTTGCAATTTAAAATCTGTTTCTTCCCGCTCACCCTCTTCAAGCCTCATAGAGCGCAGGATCTCAGGCACTAGCTCCGCAGCATTACAGAAGGAGGGGGGGGGGAGGTTGAGGGGGAGGAGGATGGACATTATTTTGGCAGAGGTGCGCTGCTGTAGTAAATCCTTGGCTGACCTCACTTTGAATATAAACACCATGTCGGCGGATATGACATTTATCAAGGACGATTTAAATAAAATTCGGGGAAAAGTAGGCTCCTTGGAAAAATCTGTACCTGTGTTAGAGTCTGAAGTATCTGATATGAAAAAAAAGATGAAAGACTTTGGGAAACAACTAAAGACTACAGTGGAGAAGGTTACAGATCTAGAGGACAGGTCCAGGAGGTCCAATGTGAGAATTTTGGGTCTGCCTGAGGAGGTGGAATCTGGAAACGCAGTGGGATTTGTTAACCGACATAAGGAGGAGGTCTCATTGTGCGCATAGCTAATGTGTCTGGGAGGCCAGGTTGTGGGGTGGGGGAGGGGGGGAGGTGGCATGGGACGGGCTGGATGGGAGGGGTGGAACAGAGAGGGGGATGTTTTTTTTTTTCTTCTTTTCTTTTTCTTTTTTTCTCTCTCTTTTTAAGATTATATAAGTAACGGGTAGTTCCCAGTGTTTTTCTGGAATGTGAGGGGATAGGGGGGAAACAGTGAAGAGGCGAGTAGTGTTTGACTTGATTGGGAAACACCTTCCGGCTATTGTATGTTTAGCCGAAACCCACTGTTCAGAGGACAATTTATATAAAATCAAAAGGAGATGGGCATCCCATCAGTTTCATACTACTTTTTCAAATTTTTATGCTGGGATCACAGTTTATATCCATATTAAAATCAGATTCTGTCTTATCTCTAGTAAAATAGATCCAAGAGGTAGATTTATATTTCTTTATTGTACAATTTGTAATGTCCAAATGGTACTTGCCTTGTATATGTGCCTCCCCCATTCTCCTCACAAGTTTTGATTAAGTTAATGCAATTTGTGTATGAAAAGTGAGATGTCCCTCTGATTGTCTGTGGGGACTTTAACTATGCTCTAGACAATTTCAGGGACAGAAGAGGGAAACTACGAAAGATGGATAGATCTCCCTTCCCAATCGCTAAATTTTTGGGAGAGACAGGTTGGATGGATGTGTGGAGGGCCATTTATGGGGATTGTGTAGCTTTCTCTTGTGTTAGTTCCTCTTATAACTCTATATCCCGTATTGATTTAGTTCTGTGTAATTCGTCTGCTATTGGGTGGATTGGGTCAATGATCTATGAGCCAAGGTCAGTCTCGGACCATTCCCCAGTGGTGTTGAGACTTAGACTCCCTGGTTCACATAATGGTGTTAAGAGGGGTTTTCGCCTAATTCCACATTGGCTATCCATTATTGAAAATAAGGCTAGAATCACAGAGGAAATTGTCTTTTTTTGGGACACCAATATAGGGTCGGCCCCCACACAGGTGGTGTGGGATGCCCTGAAGGCATTTTTGAGAGTAATCCTTTTTAAGGAAATTAAGAGAAAGAAAAAGGAATTCTCCTTGCGGGAATACCAACTAAGGTAGGAAGTTCAGGTCGTAGAGGCTGCCTTTGAGATAGACCCCTCAGAAGCGAATGCAAAGCAATTGAGACGTACACAAGGGGAATATGCTGAGTCTATGTTTATAAGGGCTCAGCATAAAGCCTTTTTTCAGGGGTCTACTCGGTTTTCGGAGGGAGGTAAACCAGGGAAATACCTAGCTAGTGTTATTAAATCCCAAGATATTAAAAATTGCATTTTTTTCCTTGTACAATGAGAAGGGGGAGCTGATTCATGACCAGGAGGAGATGCGCAGAATTGCATATAATTGCTATGAGGAGATTCAGGACTCTGAGGCAGCTTCTATGCTAGAAGGCCTGAATGTTCCACAAATTAATCCTGAGTACGAATAGGCCCTAGGCATTAGGTGACTTAGTGGCCTCGTTGAGGAGCTTTCGGGGGCAGTCCGCTCCGGGTACAGACGGACTCCATTTCTACAAGGAATTCCAGGAGGTTTTATTGCCGAGGCTTTTTGAGACCTTTAGGAGCTCATGTGTAGATGGCATTCTTCCATGTTCTATGAGAGAGGCAGGTATTGTCCTAATTGGTAAGAAAAATAAAGACCCTGAGAGAATAGAATCATATCATCCAATATCACTACTAAATACCGATTGTAAGATACTCACCAAAGCTCTGGCCCTTCGGTTGGCGGAGATAGTTCCATCTGTGGTGGGGGAAGAACAAACTGGGTTTGTTCAGGGGAGGCATATCCAGATTAATATTGCCAGGGTCTTTGCTAATATTCAGTTGGAACCTGGGGTTCCCCGCTCCATCCTGTCACTGGACGCTACTAAGGCGTTTGACACAGTGGAGTGGGTTTTCTTATGGAGGGTTTTGGCAGCTTTTGGCCTTGGTGGGGACTTTGTCTCTTGGGTAAAACTGTTTTATGCCTCTCCGCTGGCAAAGGTAGTAATGAATGGTTAGGCCACGGACTGGTTCTTCCCATCCTGGGGGACCAGGCAGGGGTGTCCTCTATCTCCGCTATTGTTTGTTTTTTATATAGAACCACTAGCCATTATGTTGAGATCGTCCCCGGAGGTTTTAGGTTTTGGGTTAAGGGGGGAAAAAGAAAAATTGTTATTATAAGCGGACGACATTTTGCTTTTTGTCAGGGCTTGGGAATCTGCCATCCACACTATTATGAGCTTTTTGCAAAGGTTTGGAGTAGGGATGGTCTGAACCGAGTTCGGTTCGGGTTTGTACGAACTCGAACCCTCGGTAATGATTCCCGCTGTCTGCCTGCTCCGGACCGCCTGGAAAACTGGGATACAGCCATAGCCATAGGCTGTATCCCAGTTTTCTGGGCGTTACTCCCGCTGGATCCGCCCGCTCTACGGAGCGGGCAGACAGCGGGAATCTGCTGCTGAGCGTTCGGGTTCATACGAACCCGAACCTCGGCAGGTTCGGACCATCCCTAGTTTGGAGCTATGTCAGGCCTGGAAATTAATTGGGGAAAGTCCTCCCTTTTTCCCTTGGGGGAAAGACCATGGGACTCTAACCTTCCGACTAAGATTGTTGAGCCGGGAGGGAAGATTGAGTACCTTGGTATTTGGATATTTGCTGATGTTCAAAGATTCTGGGATCTTAATCTTGCCCCCCTAGTAAAGAAGATTAAATGTAAGCTGGACCTCTGGGGGAATCTACTGTTGGCAATGGCAGACAGAATGGCTACTGTGAAGATGGTGGTTCTCCCACAGGTCTTATACGTGCTATATGCTGTTCCTTCATGGATCCCTAAAAGATAGTTTGATAAACTCATTGCTACCATTAATGTGTTTTTATGGGGTGGGAAGAAACCCAGAGTTAGATATCAGGTCTGGACGCAGTCAGTTAATGAAGGTGGAATGGCTCTCCCGGATTTTTTAATGTATTTTTTAGCAAGCGTTGCACAAGAAATTAAGAATTGGAGGTTATCCCCGACACTCAACTTTATTTTGAGTCAGGTAGACTGGAAATTCACAGATGCACTGGAGGGTGTAGAGGCGAGGTTCGGTAATTATAATAAGATTGTACTAAATTTATTAAGGTTTGGGAAAATATTAGAAAGATTTGCGGGTGTAAGGGGATTCTTGAATTTACTACTTTATGGGGTAACTCGTCACTTGAAGAATTTTTTAGAATAGAGGACTCTCAGTTTTGGAGAAACAAAGGTGTGATGTATGTCAATCAGATAGTTTCACAGGATGGATTGATGAGTTTTGAGGAAGTTAAGGGTAGGTTCGGGTTGCAAAGTTCACAATTTTTATGGTATGCACAAATTAGAGATGCTTACTGTAAATCTCAAAGTAAGGAATGGCACCAAGATTTACATTTTTTGTTTGATTATCTGAGGGAACCTCCTGTGGGGAAAAAGATGCTTGCTGTTATATATAGATGTTTGGCTAAGGAAAGGAAGAATGTTTTCACTTCAGGGAAGAGGGAAAAATGGGCCCTTAGGATTGGAGATATTTCAGCCGCTGAGTGGGAGGTTGGTTTGAATAATGTAAGATCTGCAGTACTTAGTCCTGCCCACCGTTTAATTCAACTTAACCTTATGTATAATTTATATGCATCACCAATGAAACTTGCATAATTAGGAAGGAGGGACAACTCCAAATGCCCGAAGTGTCAGCATTCGGACGCAGACTTTTTTTCATCTATTGGGGGAATGCCCGGCTATAAAATCTTTATGCACAAATCCCTGGTGTCTAGTGGGAAGGATCTCCCCCCCGCAATGCGATCGCGGGGGGGAGATCCGTTCTTCTGTCCGACCCGGGCCTCAGTGTCGCAATGACGCTGATCCCGGCTCGGCAATAGATTGCTGTGGCCTGCAGCAGGCCATAGCAATCTATCACCGATATGATGGATCATTGCTGTGTATATACACAGCATTGATCTCTATGAGAGATCAATGCTTTGTATATACAAGTCCCCCAGGGGGGCTTCTAGTTTATGTAAAAAAGAAAAAGTAAAAAAGTGTTTTTATTAATAAAAAATCCCATCCCCTAATAAAAGTCCAAATCACCCCCCTTTTCCTATTTTATAAATATAAATTATTAAATAGACAAATAAATAAACATATTTGGTATCTCCGCGCACGTAATCGCCCGAACTATTAATCACATTCCTGATCTCGCACGGTAAACGGCGTCAGCGCAAAAAAAAAAAATCCAAAGTGCAAAATTGCGCATTTTCGGTTGCATCAAATCCAGGAAAAATGTAATAAAAAGTGATCAAAAAGTCGTATATGCGCAATCAAGCTACTGATAAAAAGAAAAAACATCATGGCGCAAAAAATGACACCTGACACAGCCCCATAGACCAAAGGATAAAAGCGCTATAAGCCTGGGAATGGAGCGATTTTAACCCTTAGACGACCCTGGACGTAGGGTTACGTCATGGAAGTCTGTCCCCAGACGACCCATGACGTAACCTTACGTCCTGGGTGTTTTTCCCGCTATGAAGCGCGCTCCGGAGCGGAGCTCGCTTCATAGCAGGTGGGGGCCGGCTGCAATCAGCAGCCGGGACCTCACCGGTAATGACACGCTGCAGCGATCGCGCTGCCGCGTGTCATTAACCCCTTAAACGCCGCGATCGCGGCGCGACCGCGGCGTTTAAGTGTAAGTGACAGGGGGAGTCCCCTGTCACTTACCGATCGGGACCCCCGCAGTGTGACTGCGGGGGTCCCGATCGTTGAAACGGACTGCCGGAGGTCTCTCACCTGCCTCCGTGCGGTCCGATCGGCGATCTGCTACACTGAGCCTGCACAGGCAGGCTCAATGAGCAGATCGCCGATAACACTGATCAATGCTGTGCCTATGGCATAGCATTCATCAGTGTAGAAATCAAAGTAATGTATGTACAAGTCCCCCAAAGGGACTTCAAATGTGTAAAAAAAAAAAAGTTCAAAACACTATTACACTACCCCAAAACCCCTCCCCCAATAAAAGTCTAAATCACCCCCCTTTCCCATTATATAAATAAAACATATAAAAATGAATAAATAGATAAACATATAATATACCGTAGCGTGCGTAATTGTCCGATCTATTAAAATATAACAAGCGTCATTGCGACCGGTAAACGGCGTACACGAAAAGAGGGGAAAAAGTGCGCAGATTACCGATTTTATGTTACATTATATATTAAAAAAATCAATAAAAAGTGATCAAAACGTCCGATCTTCACAAATATGGTATTAATAAAAACTAGAGATCATGGCGGAAAAAATGACACCCCATACAGCCCCATAGGTGAAAAAATAAAACTGTTATAAGCGTCACAATAGGCCCATTTTATTAATATTTAATTGCCAAAAAAAAGGATTTCATAAAAAAATACAAATATAACATTAGAGAATCTGTGTAACCTGCATATGGTTGTGTTCGGACTGACCTATAGAATAATAGTGTCATGTCGCTGTTACCATATAGTGCATTACGTAGACACAGGAACCCCCCAAACGATACCATATTGCATTCTTATTTACGATTTCACCTATTTATATCTTCATAAATAATATATTTGGAATTCCATCATACATGTTATGGTAAAATGAAAGACGCCATTACACAGTACAACTATTCCTGTAAAAAACAAGCACTTACATGGCTTGTAGATAGAAAACTGAGAGTGCTAGAGCTCTTAGAAGGGGAGGAGGGAAAAACGAAAGCACTAAGATCAAAATTTGCGCGGTCCACTGGGTCATTTTGGGCCTGGTCCTCAAAGGGTTAAGGAACATATATTTGTAAACAATGGTTTGAATTTTTTAAAAGCCATCAGATAATATAAAAGTTATACATGTTACATATCATTGTAATCGTAACAACTTGAGGAACATGAATAACAAGTCAGTTTTACCATAGGGCGAACAGCGTAAATGCAAAACTCCCTGAAATCAAAACAAATTTGTTTTTTTTTTTCAATTTAACAGCGCAAATGATTTTTTCCGGTTTCGCAGCATATTTTATGGAAAAATAATGCCTGTCACTGCAAAGTATAATTTGTTTCACAAACAAATAAGCGCTAAAATAAGTCTCTAGGTGAAAAAATGCAAGCGCTATGGACTTTTAAACATAAAATGGAAAAAGCAAAAGCGCAAAAACGAAAATTGGCTTTGACCTTCAGGGGTTAAAGTGAAGGTGGATGATGCTGTAAATAAAAACCTACTGGGTACTTATGCAAACGATGGAAAGGAGGGCTCCTTGGTTAATAAGCTTTGGGCGATAGCCAAGGTACTGATTGCGCGGAGATGGATGGGTCCGGACCCCCCGGTGTTGGAAGAATGGATAGCATTAGTAGGATAGGTCTGTAGGTATGAAGAGATTCTAGCCAAGAGAAACTCAGGCAGAGCATTGCTGAGATATAATCGATTATGGGATAAATGACATAGTAGGTTAATTGACTCAGTTTCTCCCTTAAATATATATATTTTTTAATTATTTTTTCCTTTCTCTTTCTCTTTCTTGTGTTTTTGCTAGTCACGTTTCCACCTGAGGGGAGGAAGGGGGGGGGGGGGGGGGTACTAGGGGGGTTGGGATTGAGGAGGGACTGTGTTGTGAAGTGTGCTTATTTATTGAGGAAAATAATAAAGATTATTTATCATTTTTTTAAAGAGTGTCACTGTCGTTATAGCTTTCAAAATTTAAATCAACAGTAGATGTGATATAAAGTTAGCAAGTTAGCAATTTACATTTATTTTTTTATCATGGAAAATACGACACTTTCTGTTTTCTGACTCTTTTTATTTTCCTCAAGAAACAGGAAACAGTCAGAAAACAGGAAGTCCTGTGTATCCCAGGCCATCTAAGTGCTCACAGAAAGAAAGCAGTTATGTGACTGATGGACACATTGAGCCGTGACTCTCTATACTGGCCAGAATTCCTGCGTTTAGTCAGTTTTTTTCAATCAGCTTTATTTTACAGCATGATAACAACTAAAAAAATAATGAAAGTATATTGCAAGCTTGCTTTATATTACATCTATTGTTGATTTAGATTTTGAAAGTTATAACGACAGTGACGCTTTAACTTAGAATGTTGTAAACCTACCTTCTATGTCACCAATCTATGACATTATATGTTAACATTCTGCCATAGCATGTTGACATAGAATGTAGGTTTTGAACATTATGTTAAGCCTCTATAACAACATTCTAAACCAACATTCTAAATTTAACTTCTATGTCAACATTCTGACAAGAATGCTGTCATAGAAGTTTGACTTAGAATGTTGACATAGAATGTAGGCTTAAAATGTTGACATATAATGTAGGTTTAGAATTTTGGCATAGACTACTGTATGTGGATCTCTTTTTTAGACCCCTGTTCAGCACTCCCAACTTGTCTCTGTGACCCTCTCTGCCTTTAGCAAAGCTTCCTTACAGACTCCTTGTTACCCCATTCTATTTCTCATGTAAAGGTCCTTAAACCTTTCATTGCTGATTGGCTTTGCTGAACTCTAGCAGGTGCTCATGATTTTTTAATGACATCATCACAGCTTCTAGCTGCTTATAAGTCATGTATAGTTTTTGTCATGATTTACGCATTATAGAAGTACAGTACAGTATTTACTGGTTGGGAAGAGAAGAGTGGCCCACAGAGGGCACAGGCCCATCTGGCATTTTCCTGAACTGCCAGATGGCAAGTCCGGCCCTGGTAGTAGTGTAAGATGTAGATGTAGATGAAAATGTGGAATGGCTCCTGTCCTGTCACTTTGTGTGTCAGTACATGTTGAGTCACCTGTCAGGTTACATCAGCTGGTCTGTACTAAAACTATATCTGTCAGGAGAAATAAATAGAAAGAGAAAAAGGGGAAAGGGAGGGGGAAGGGCTCTTCCTTGTGTAGTATAGTTGATAATGATAGACAGAGAGTGCTCTACCACGAAACGCACTCACCTGGTGGAGTTGTGCAATGTGAATAGACACAACTCTATTAAGCGCATGTCTGTATCACCACAGCCAGCCAAGGAACAATCACCGAGCAACAGTGATGTGATATGAAAAGCAAAAATCCTCACCGGGCCGGAGGGTAGTAGGATCCTCAAAAAGGGGGCGCAGGTGAATATAAAATTTAAAATACAAAACACACCGCTTAAATATACAAAGAACTCAGGACTCATGGGAGGGGGTTTCCGGTTACCACGCCGGCCGATCCTTAGTATTTAACAAATAACACATATTGTCAGTTGTATACATCTCCACTAGAGATGAGGGAACCTCGAGCATGCTCAAGTCCATCCGAACCCGAACTTTCGTCATTTGATTAGCGGTTGCTGCTGAAGTTGGATAAAGCCCTAAGGCTATGTGGAAAACATGGATATAGTCATTGGCTGTATCCATGTTTTCAAGACAACCTTAGAGCTTTATCCAAGTTCAGCAGCCCCAGCTAATCAAATGCCAAAAGTTCGGATCAACCTGAACCCGAACCCGGTTCGCTCATCTCTAATCTCCACATAATACAGTGTTCCCGGCTTGTGCGGTGTCAGACAAACATGGGTATGTGCAATATGTTTTGAACGCTATAGTGGCCACTTGGTTTTTCTTTGTTCACATACGTAATGATACTGAGGTGATACTAGAATAATATATAACTTAATGCACCCTATATCTATATTCCCACATTAGGTAATTGTTGTGGGTATAATACCGTATTGCTGACACCGATTTTATATGTGTTTTTACTGGGGTAATATATCTTTTTAGTACTTCATTTTATATTAGTAAAAATTGTCTGTGTATTGGTACCTATTATATACAATAAAAATTCTTTATAATTTTTATGAATTAAGCCCATTGTGTTTTTCTATTTGTATACAATTTTTCTGTGTTGGTGCAACTCTTGCAAAAAAAAAATTAAAATGTTGCTGCAACCGCAAAAAAAATTATTTTCTTACCGCGAATTTTACCCCAATCTTCCAGGGAAGAAGATACTATTTTCAGCCACTTAGCACCTCAGCTGCTAGATAGGAGTACTGAATGGATGATGATCCCCCCCTATATTAATTCCGAATACACTAATAAGGAATCTGAAAATGGGTTTGGAGACATATTACTTTCGCTATTTACTTTGTAATACAAAAATAATACCTTACCAATGATATAGTAAGTGGCAACATACTATGCATTATAACTATACATATCCTATAATCATTTTCTTCTCCTATCTTGACTGCCAAATCAAATGTTTTTCTTTTCAGTGCATTTTAGAGCTGTCATAATCCCCAACAAGAACAATTTATATTTTTCCATTTCACACCTCCATTAAAATTTACCAAATGATCTATATTGTTTTACTATGTATTGCATCTCCCCATCACACGCTGTGTTTCCCTGCATGATTCCCATTATCTTCAACTGCTATAAGAAAATATTCTGAATTGCTTTTTTTCCTAACTATATTTCTTGCTTCATAACTGAACACTACCCATAGTGTGTAACATATTTAGTATCACATATTGTTATATGTGCAACGAATCTGTCTTCTGCCCAATCAGTAGTGTCTAGCTGACATATACAATACAGTAAAAAGGTGCATAGATATTGTCCATATAGATATTGGTGATATTCCCAAATTCCTGGTCTTTAATCAAAATCCAATACAGTTTTTACATTTTCCGATCCCTAATTACTATGCTCATCTAGTAGAATGTACCCCATAAATCACCACCAGTCTTGCTAAGTTTTTCATGAAGCTATAGATCCACACAGGGCTGCCATCAGGACAGTATTGGTGAAACAGCTGTCAAGGGTTTAGGCCTTAACTAGAATAAGGGGGGCCCGGTTCACCCCCTTCTCCCTGCAGAGCCCTAACAGCTGTACTGCACTCAATGCACCTTACTTCCTGGTCACTGTCTCTATACAGTATGCTGGGTAAGCACTATCCTACTATATAGAGACAGGGATTAAGGTAAAAGGCAGGAGGGTATAAACAGAGACAGGTTCCCCTCCTCCCTACCACTGGTCCCTCCACGCCTCCTCACTACCTTCTCTGTCTGCTTCCTGCTTTTCTCTGATGTCTGAACAGAAGAAGAGGGAAAGGGCACAGAGCTCAGCTGATAGGGTATGTTTCTACTACAGAATACGTGCAAAGACTTCAGGCAGATTCCGCTGGGCGGTCTTTGTTTGAAGTTCCACCCATCCCATAGACTCAATGATATTTGCCGACAAATTCCGCCATCCGCCATTGGTCAGACCACAGAATTTGCCGTTGAATATCATTGAGTCTATGGGATGGGTGGAACTTCAAGTGGAGGTTGCATGTTTGAATCTGCTTAAAGTCTCTGAGCGTATTCCATAGTGGAAACATACTCTTAGGAGGAAAAAATCTGAAGCTGAGAAAGGACTGCAGGACATGGACCCCCCTGGTGCTTCGTTTTAAACAAAGTACGTGTTCTGGTGTCTGTTTGTGTCCATGTAATGTGTGTGTGAGTAAGTATGTCAGTAGTAAAAAATATAAATATGTAATGTGCAGTAGTAGTATAAGCGGGGGTCCCAATTGGACAGTGATATTTAGATGCCGCCATTGCGGCATTGAAAGGGTTAATGGGGGCGGCCGCTGGATCGAGGTGGCCCATCATTAATAGCGAGGACCCAGCTGCTCATAGCAGCTGGTCCTCACTCTCTTTGGAGCGAGCTCAGCTCCTGAGCTTGCTTCAAAGTGGCCCTGGACAACATGACGTAAATGTATGCTGTGTCTCATCTGGGCCATGACTTTCATGGCATACATTTACGTCAATTGTCGTTAAGGGGTTAAAACAACCATATCTCTTACTGCTACAATGGCTGTAAACTGCTAACCTAGGGAGTAGGTGGAGCTTCTTTTTCTTTCCTTCTTTTTCTAGGAGTCACAGTTTTCTACAGGTTAAAGGGGTTATCCGGGTAACAAAAACAATATTTTAACCCTTGGACCGGGCCAATTTCAATTTTTGCATTTTCATTTTTTCCTCCTTGTGCTTGAAAGGCCATAGCAGTTGCATTTTTTCACCTAGAAACCCACATGAGCCCGAATCGCTTTTCATTACAATTTTTCTGGATTTGATGCGACCAAAAATGGGCAATTTTGCACTTTGGGATTTTTGTACGCTTACGCCATTTACCATGCAGGATCAGGAATGTAATAAATTAATAGTTCGGGCGATTACGCATGCGATGATGACATGTTTATTTATTTATTTATTATTATTTATAACATGGGAAAAGGGGGGTGATTCAAACTTTTTTTAGGGGAGGGGGCTTTTTTTTTTACTTTTACACTTATACTAGATGCCCCCCTGGGGGACTTTTAGTATAAGTACTCTGATCTCTCATACAGATCTATGCTGCATAAATATACAGCATAGATCAATGAGCTGAGCCCGGATGGAAGAGGATGTGTGGATCGCTCCTCTGGGACAACATCCCAGAGGAGCGATCCACCCCACTAGACACCAGGGATTGCTGCATTTAAGTAATCGGATGCAGCTGTCAACTTTAACAGCTGCATCCGATTACTTTATTAGCGATCGGTCCGTGCTCGCTAATAGCCGCGGTCCCAGGGTACATGAGACACCCGGGACCGCGGCGGTTCAGAGCGCGGCCGCCACGTGGCCCCGCTCTAAACACACGTAGGTAGCCCTGGACGTACAGGTACGTCCAGGGTCGCCTAAGGGTTAAACAATCCCCCTTCCCAATACTGCCCTATGTCTCATATAAATGTATAACCTATCTTGCACCCTTTCCCTGTTTTTTTTCTCATTCTTATTGACTCTTGATGTATAAAGTCCTCTACTCTGGGTCCACTCTGACCACGGTCAGCTCCCTATTTCCCTCTCCCTTTGTAGTCACAGGATATGTGATCTCCTCTCTGGGGGTTGGGTTAGCTGTCTATTGACTTGGTAACCCGAAACTGCATCATTTCCATGAACCTGTGCTGCTTCCATAGACTTACATGTGCCCCTGGTTTCTGTAATATGAAACATTATAGCTATATCTCTGCTTGCTGTCAGACAATGTTTTAATTCACAGTCAGCAAGCAGAGATCTAAACCTACACTACACCCACAGATAAACAGATGCCGGTTATCCAGCACATAGCTACACCATGCGCACGTCAGCTCTGCTTCATCATTAGCTAGTATGGAATACATACTGGGGTCATGTGAAGCAAAATCAGTGAAAAAAACAGTCATGTGTTTACTGTGCACTAGTAATAACAGCAGTGGACAGGACAGAAAGCTAAGGGGGCGAGTACACAAATGGACCAATGAGGGAAATGCGTGATTGGAAATGTAGTTTCCTATCTTGGTTATAGATCGGCTTTTAGAAAAACTTGTAACTCAGGAATGGCAGCAGCTGAAAAGACAGGCTCAACAATTTTCAGGGGGACTTGGGGAGTAAGACAATGGAAAACCCCTTTAAGCTCTGTAATCTGATGCTGGGGGGAGCAAAAATTGTAATGCATTACAAGGCCACCAATTCTGATTGTACCCTATTCTTTTCTAATAAGCTGGCCCCTCCAGACAGAGCTCCCACCCTAAAAAGGGCGACTCCGCCTCCTAACCCTCTTCCCAAATATACCTTATATTACACAGTGGCTGCCAAAACGCAAAGTAACCCTCAATGCATTTTGATTCCAGCGGGGAACTCCTCAGGAGATTCAAAGTGCCACAGTGCTGTAAACAAAACGGTGGCTATGCAAAAATAGCAGCGTCAGGGATTAGTGCATGTACAGTATAGTGCGGAGTCATAGTGGTGCTGCAAGTGCTTACTGTACCTACTTCCCCCGGTGTACACACAATAAAAACCTGCTCTATAGATATTAATAAATGAAGATCCTCATTTTTTAATACCTATAGAGCAGGTTTTTATTGTGTGTTTGCCGGGGAAGTATGTACGGTAAGCACTTGCACCCTTAGGTGGCTGTTACGCTTTTGAGGTTTTTTTTGTCTGTACTCAGGCCACATGCAGCGTGCAACCTGAACTGTAGGTTTTATTTGCAGCATTGGGATGAGAATTGTGAAAATATCATCCATTACGCTGCTACTGTAGTTTACAGAAAAAAAGCAAAAAATGGCAGCACCCGACGCTGCCAATTTTTGCTTTTTTCTGTAAACTACAGTAGCAGCGTAATGGATGATATTTTCACAATTCTCATCCCAATGCTGCAAATAAAACCTACAGTTCAAGGTTCTTTAAAATGCACTGCATTGATTTATACCCTAGCATGACATTTTTCCCCACTGCCGTTTGACTGAAAAGGAAATCACTAAGGCTCTGTTGATCAATGGCCCGTATAAGTCTGGAGTTAGCCCTAGCTGGCATATGTTCTATGGGTGCAGGTTTCATAATACAGTAATATCCAGATGAGAGGGTGAACCTATGCCTGTGTTTTACAGGTTTTTTTTTGTACCAATGCCATCCTAAGAAAAAATATATATAGTGGCTTGCAGAAATATTCACCCACTGCGGATTGCAAAATGTCTTAGTAGGGACCATAAGTCCTCTATTTAAACATCTTGTTGTTCTCTATAAAATTGACTCCTGGTCATGTCACCTAATGTAGGTGCTCTTTTTGCTATAAGGAGAGGTTAAGATGGTATGACAGGAGCAATTCTTTGTCAGTATATTGTGTATGTCTGTCCATTGATTGTTGTAAGTTTAGATGAACCTCAGTTTTTCATCCCTTCCTCTCAGATTAGCTTTTTTAAAAGCTTTGGAAATCTCTTTACGAGGATACCCCCTGTCTTTAAATTTTTGCATCAAGACAGTAGCGTAATATGATGGGGGCAGAGGGGGCGGCTGCTCCCGGGCCCACACAGACAGGGGGCCAACTGAAAATTTCTCTAGTTAAAACTATCTGCAAAAGCTATTGTTTTTCAGACAACCTTAACAAATGTCTATTTGCTTTAATGGGCCCCTGCCTAGCACCCAGTAAGTGCAGGCCCCCTGTACCTGGGGGCCCACCTGGATGCTGGGTGCTGTGCCCCACTATTTAACTGTATGCTCTCCTGAGGAGCCCATACAATTAAGGGCGGCAGGCTAATTGACAAAGCAACAAGAGCATTGACTCTCCCTGCTGCCAATCACTGGGAGGGCCACTTCCTCCCTTAGGGCTGCTGCACACAAGTGACATCCCTCGTTAGCTGGCAGAGCAGGGAAAGAGGTGACTCCAGAAGACTACAGTGTTGCAGCCACGCAGGTTCAATGCCCCCCTTCGGGGGCATCACTGCTAGGAGAGGAGGGTGTCTGCCAGGGGGGATTCCTGCATGGGGAATACATACCGGGGGTATTACCTACATGATGCTGGAGGGGGATACCTAAATGGAGGATACTACCTTCTGGGGGTGGGGGAATTGTCTGCACAGACAGGTCTAAATACTATATAGATGCACAGAGCCACTAACTTCTATATGGGGGATAGCTAGATAGATAGATAGGAGATAGATAGCTAAATATAGATATAGATAGATAGATAGATAGATAGATAGATAGATAGATAGATAGGAGATAGATAGATGATAGATAGATAAGAGATAGATGGATAGATAGATATACAGATGGATAGATAGATAGATGATAGATAGATAAGAGATAGATGGATGGATAGATAGATGATAGATAGATAAGATATAGATGGATAGATAGATAGATAGGCGATTCTCCTCACATTCATCCTTATTCCTACTAAGAAAACACAAGTCAATATGTGTACACAATGTACTCAAGAAGAAATATTGAGATTAATGGGTGCACACCCCCAGAAATGGATAGCCACAAAACTGGTCTCCTAAGTTCAACTACAACAAAGAAAGATGGGGGGCTCAACCTATCAATAGTCTAAAGATGGGGGTGCCACTCAGTGTCTAGAATTATTGACCAAAGCAATAACCAAGAAAAAGAAAGGCACTGAGAGCACCCCAGACATAAATGCAATTAATAAAAAAAAATCTTTATTAACGCAATACAATTATGCCAACATGATTAAATGCATTTAAAAGACCCAAACGGGTACCAATATGAGTTCCAAAGTGGCCATTCATTGGCTGAGCGGGCTGTCACCCGTGTCTCAGTCTGGAAGTGAAGGTGGCTGGGATCAGTGGGGGACACTGGGGTAGTGCGGATTGGTAGATATGATTAACAAACTTGCTAAACCGCACTCAAAAAAACAAAGACTCTAACCTGCTATGTTCCAATAGAGCCAGGACACTGAGAATGAAAATAATTTTATTACCTTCATCCTCAACACCATTTTTTGGTTAACCTCCACTTTATTCAATATGCAAATTAGGCAATTTGGTGCACTTGTGATCAGTGTACTTATCTGCACCGTCAGCCATCCCCTTCTCTTGAATATTCATTTGATGCTCAGTGATAAGCTTAGAGTTGAACACACTGCAGAGCACAGCCTCAATATTCCTGAAGAGGCATGGGCCTAATTGGTGCATTGAGGGTGGTATTGTCTCCTCCTCCTGCTCCTCCGCCTGTTTTAGATGTGAAGGATGCCTTTTCGAGACTGCATGTAGAGGCTCCTTTCACAGATGTTCAAAAAGGATTAAGATCAACAACGGCCGTGATTACTGCAGAACTTATTTTGTGTGAACATGTCCAAAAGAAGCAAAGGGGCTCAAGCCTGAACTAACAAAGACAGGGGGTTCAACCTAGTGTCCTAAAAAGACACAGCAAATTTACAAGAAAGAGGAGACACAAAAATCTGGTGCATTCACCACAATGATATGAAAGATATGTATCCTTTATGATTGAACAAGGAAAGAACACACCAATAAACATTTTGATCACTAAATGATTTCCAATATAAATATATAATAAAAAAAACAAACATATAAACTAGAGATAAACAAAGTTTTCAAAAGTTCGGTTCGGCAGGTTCACAAATTTTTGGTGTAAAAGTCTAATTTAACTCGCATGAAAAAGATAAACAATTGCAGGTGTTTAGTACTTTTGATGCGGTTCAGCTGTTTGCTCAAATCTACTTACCTTTCCGCGCACCCCCGGTGTGCTCGGACTCCGGTCTCCAATGAACCTGGTCAAAGCCTGATATTAACTGTCTGTGTATAACCTGCTACCACAAGGGACTTTGGAACATGTTCATTCTTCAGCGCCAAGAGAGATGCAGGGTGCGAGCCTCCCATAGAGTGTCATTATGACACAGAGGCTGGCGGCATTCTGCGGTGGACAATTGCGCCGTTCTTGCTCTGTGTGAATGGGGCCTAACTTGTAATATTATATATATTTTTTTCATGAAAAGCATCCAGGCCTCATGGGAACGTATTTAATGAATTAGCCATGACAACATCATGTGGCAGAGAGTTCCACAGGCTCACTGCTTGTACAGTAAAGAATCCACATCTGCACTGATGGTGAAACCTTCCTTACTCTAATCGTAGAGGATGCCCTCTTGTCATGGTTACAGACCTAGGAGTAAAAAGGTCACTAGAAAGATCCCTGTAGTGTCCATTCATATATTTGTACATTGTGATCAGATTTCTAAACAAAAAAGCCCCAATCTTGACAACCTGTCTTGGTACTGTAACCCACCTATCCCCTTAATGACCTTGGTCACCCTCCTCTGCACCCGCTCCAGTTCAGCCATGTCCTTTTATACTGTATACTGGTGCCCAAAACTGTACCAAGTTTTATTGTTTAGCACACACTTGTACTTATTATTTTTACTGCCCAAGTGCATAACCTTACATTTATCCACATTAAACTTCATTTGCTATTTCTCCACCCAAGCCTCCAGCTTCTCCAAATCCCTCTGTAATATTATCCTCTTCTGTAGTGATTACTTTACCCAGTTGAGTGTCATCTGCAAAAATAAAGATTATACTCTGTAGCCCCTCTACAAGGTCATTAATTAATATATTAAAAATAAGTTGACCCAATACTGACCCCTGCGGTACCCCACTAGTAACTAAGACTCAATCTGAGTATGTCCAATTAAAGGGGTTATCCAGCATTAGAACAAATAGGCCGATTTCTTCCAGAGACAACATGACTCCTGTCTCCAGTTCAGGTTTGGTTTGCAATTAAGCTTTATTCACTTCAATGGAACAGTGTTGCAAAACTCCACCCAAACTGGAGACAAGAGTCATGTTGTCTCTGGAGGAAAGTGGGCATGTCTTTCTAACACTGGATAACCCCTTTAATGACCACCCACTGTTTTCTGTCACTCAGCCAGTTACCCATTTACATATATTTTCCCCTAGTCCCAGCATCCTCATATTATGGACCAATCTTACATGCGGCACATTATCAAATGCCTTGATGTCCACAGCCTTCCCAAGTCCAGGGAGAGAATCATTGGGGCATTTTAAAGAGTTATTTTTATAGTTTTTCTCCAATGAAAACCCTTTTAATGCTGTCTGAGAGCTTCGTATCAGCAAAAAAGGAACTCTGACCCTTAAATATTAGATATTAATCAGCCCTAAATTTTGTCTGTAAAATGTAGTCAAATGTAAGCCTGAGACATGGGCTGATAGGTAAACATATAAATGCATTTATATTTCCAATTTCTGTGACTCTGTTTTTTTGTAATATTTATAGAAATGTACACCCTGGATAACTATTTGTCATTTAAGAAAAAAATCTTGTTTTTCAGATGTAATTTTGTATATTTTGGGAAATAATTCATCTCTGGTATGAATTACAGGAAACAAAGACATCATTCAAAAGCAAGAAGAGATCCTGACAGCTCTGCCAGGAACACAGCCTACAGATTGGCCGTACTATATGGCAGAGGATTACAAGCTGTGTTCTGTCAAACCCTTTGTTTTGCTGATTTTGATTTGATTATTGTTCCCATTTCAGTAAACTTTGAATATTATCAATCTTGATTTTAAAGAAACACTATCTGATAATTAGAAAGTGAATATACTACAAAGCCTAGGAATTTGTAACTTCGAAATATATATATATATATATATATATATATATATATATATATATATATATTGAAAGTAACACTCAGAAGTCAGAAATAATGAAACAGGACAATGCAAAGACATGAAAATAAAAGGCAATCCAAACCCTGTTTCTTTCAGAGAATTTAGAAAACTGAAATAACATTATGTCCTCCACACAAGCTGTGAGCATTTCACATTGCCAGGTTTTTTTTGTAACTGCTTTTCTAGACAGAAGCTAAATAAAGGCAATTCAGCACCTTAAAGACTTTGCCTAAGGAACTTTTAAACTCTCTCCACTGCCTACCCATGGCATAAATGTAGAGAAAGATACCCAGAACTCACCAATGTGTTCTGTTAATTTATTCAGTGCAAAAACGCATCAATACTTACAGTAGTGAAGTAGCAGCCCTGCTCAGCCAGTCAGCGGCTGTAGCGGGGTCCTGCCTTGGCCGCTGACTGGCTTAGCAGGGCTGACACATCATGACCCAGGTCCCTGCTCAGACCAGGAACGGAAGGGGCCAACAGTGGACCCCAGCACAGGAGCCAGGATGGGAGGTGCATTTAGTTATGTTCAGTCATTTCCCCAGCTCTTTTGAAAAAAATGTTGGGTGCTGGAAGTCTTTCCTGATATGTTTTGTGCCTGACCCTCCCCACCATTTTTTGTAGCCTGTCTTAGGACCCGTCCTATTTTATCAATATCCTGTTTGGGTGAGGTCTCTAAAACTGGACGCAGTACCCCTAAAATCCTTTTCTTCTGAAGTCTTTTCCAACACAGAACTGCCAATATGATACTCGGATAGAGGATTCCGCCTACCTAAGTGCATTAGTTTACATTTGGAAACATTGACCTACAGTTCCCATTCTTTGGACCACTTATCTAGCAAAGCCAAATCATTTTCCATATTACTGACACCTCCAGGAATATCAACCCTATTGCAGACTTTAGTGTCATCAGCAAACAGACAAACCTTACCTACCAAACCTTTTCCTATGTCACTTACAAACATATTAAGGCTATGTTCACACTACGTATATTTGAGGCTGTATAGCAACCAAAACAAGGAGTGGATTGAAAACACAGAAAGGATCTGTTCACATAATGTTGTAATTGAGTGGATGGCCGCCATTTAATGGCAAATATGTGCTGTTAATTTAAAACAAAGGCTGTTGTATTGAAATAATGGAAGTTATTTACCGTTATATGGCGGCCATCCACTCAATTTCAACATTGTGTGGACAGAGCCTTTCTGTGTTTTCAATCCACTCCTGGTTTTGGTTGCTATGAGGACCTGACATGAGGACCAAATACAGCCTGAAATATACGTAGTGTGAACCCAGCCTTAAAAGAATAGGACCCAGAACAGACCTTTGTGGCACACCACTTGTAACCAGTCTCTGCTCGGAATATACACCATTAACAACCCTCTGATATTTATCCTTCAGCCAACCAAAAATTGGATTAAATCCAATTTTCTCCAACTTCTCTATCAGCTCTTTATGGGGAGCTGTATTATAAACTTTGCTGGTCATATAGGCGATATCCACAACGCCACCTTCATCCAGCACTTTTGTGACATAATCAAAGAAATCAATGAGATTAATCTGACATGATCGGCCTGCAGAAAAGCCATTCTGGGTTGGATCACTAAAATTGCGATTACCACTGCAGTGTTTTATTCCTGTCAGTGAGACTGATCAGACTCTTCCTTTAGGGCAGAACCTGATCGGCTTCTGTAGCCAAGGCATTAGAGGCTTCAGTGAGGTCTCCAGTGTCCATGTTTATTATCGGAACTCTAAGGTCTCTTTGCAGAGTCCCGATGTGAACAAAGGGAGATTTCTTCCTGTCCAGTCATCAATGTGCCAGCAACTAAAAGCAGAGTGAGCGGTGACAGCAATCACTGCTCACTGTGCAGGGGCTGCCGGGCACAGCAATTGTGTCCCCTCCCCTATGTATTTTATATAAGAATTTACAGTACGCGGGAAGTGTGTTTGTGTGTGTGTGGGAGGGGGGGGGGGGGCTGATCAGTATAGCACTGTGCAGTAGTTCTAGAACAGAGCAGGGAATCGAGAACCGCAGGGCTTAAAGCCCTGTAGTTCCCAACACAAATGTTGGTGGCAGCAGTGAGGCCTTGTCACCCCTTATTGCTACAAGTAAACTGAAGTGAGTATGTACAAACTAAAAATTATTTTAAATAAAGTTATATTGAAAAGTGATAATTTTATTAAGGCAATGTATTTGAAGTGAATTATTTGTCTCCAAGTACCCATTTAAACTGATTGTTAGAAATAGAAAAATAGGCAAGCTTTAGGGCCTTTGTGAGTTTGAGAAGGGACGCATTTAAATTAGAGCAAAGGCTAGTCATCTGGTCCAATCCAACCTAATCCAAGAGCTACTGTAATACAAATTGCTATTAAAAATATTTATTTGTTATGATAGAAATGTGTGGGAACATATTGCTACATGGATATTGGGTTGCACACCTGCTGACAGGTCAGAGTGCTCTTGCTGAGAACGGTTCACTGGGGAAAGATTCCATAGTAGACAAATGAGTATGATAACCAGACCACAAAGTTGTCAGGACCCTGGCGCTCCTACGTCCAGGATCTGCGGCCGAGAAGGGGCTGAGTTTTATGTTTCTGTGCAGTTTCCAGAACCCTGTCTGAACACAGGTGTATATTAGGTTTGTTCAGCCCCACCCATCTTGCTTGCTATGCCTTGGCAGCTTCAGGGTTAACCTGTTGCTGTGCAGGTGAGCTGTGTCGAGGATCAGGGGCCAGACCAATCAGCTGCTGGACTAAGTCCCTGATCCTCCATAAATAGTAGTGAGCTCCAGAAATCCTTGCTGGTTATTGTAGTTCTACAACTCTTGCTTTTGCTTTGTATTGATTTTTGTTCTGTGTTTGACCCTCGGCTTTCTCTGTTTTGACTATCCTTGTTTGCTGCCTGCCCTGAACCTCGTGTCTGTATCTGGACCTTCCCCTCGCCTGTCGCTTTGTACTTCACTGCCCGCTGTTGTCAACCCCGATTGTAGACTTTGATTACATTGTGTTTGTCTGTCCTGTTACGTGTTATTCACCTATTTCAGTGCAGGGACCGCCACCCGCAGTTGCCTAGGGCTGTCTTGTGGCAAGTAGGCAGGGACAGTGGGCGGGTTCAGCTTAGGGCTCACTGTTCTTGTCTTGTCTGCCTATCTTGCCAATGCCCCAGTGCAAACAAAAGTAATAGATGATGGTGGTTGGTCTGATGAATCATGGTATCTTTAATACCATGTGGATCGCTCGTTGTGTAAACATTGCTTGCCTTGGAATGAGATGGCACCGAGATGCGCTATCAAAAGCAAACCTCGGAAAGTACAATGTTCTCGGCAATATTCTGCTGGAAACCTTGGATCCTGGCACATATGTGGTTATCTTACACCTACATAAGAACATCAAACCTTTACCAAATACTACAATTTGAGATTTTTACAATTAAATATAGCCCCTACATCAAAAAATCCCCCAAAAATTATATTGTCAACAACCATAAATTGGAAAATTCATAAATTTTATTTCAACAAGAAACCAGTCCCCCCATTAAAACACATACACAAAAGACATTTACCATATCAATCGGGAGTCAGGAACATCAAATCAAACAATGAACTAGATTTCACACACAATAAATAAAGTCCATTTGTGGGCAAAGGAAATTGATAGATCCTAATGTGAGTTAAAAATCAAGTCCAAATCTATGGTATATTGTTAGCAGAGGACTATCTTAACACCATGAAATAAGGGAACAAAACAGTCAGATTGCACATAGCCTGTGTATTAATTATATTGCACATAGATCAGTACATTACCTATATTGCACAAGCCCTTATCGACCAACAAATCACATGTGCAATATTGCACTTGTCCCCCAATAAATAAATTGCATGGAGTCCCGGTATCTGTGCTTCAGACCCAACCATGCCCAAACACCTTCCAACTCATCCCACTTCTCACCCTATACCGACCCAAGTGGCCATGCGTCCTGACTCCACTCCTCCACACTCCAACGCGTTTCGCTGCCGCTTTGTCCAGGAGCGATGATTTATGGTTGTGGACAATATAATTTTGGGGGGATTTTTTGATGTAGGGGCTACATATGTGGTTATCTGTCTTTTACACTGAGGCTTTGTTCACACTACATTTTTCCTATCCGTTTTTTTCTTCCATTTTAAAAAACAAAATGCATTTCTGTGCATCTGTTTTTGCATTGACTTCCAATATTAAAAAAACGGATCAAAATTATAATTATAAATCTGAAAAACCCTTTAATTATGGCTTAGAATTTTGTTGGTATTAACCCCTTAACGACATCGGGCGTAAACTTACGCCCTGGCGCCATGGTACTTAGCGCATCAGGGCGTAAATTTACGCCCGATGTTTCCCCGATCGCTGCGTGTTCACACACAGCGGTCGGGGAAGATGGCCTGCTATAAATCATAGCAGGCCATCATAGCTTCTCGGCACGGGGGTGGTTAACACCCCCCGTGCTTACGATCGCTGCTATAGGCTGATCAATTCAGATCAGCCAATAGCGGCGATCGGAACCTTTCCGGGTCATCGGTGACCCGATGACCCGGAAAAAAATGGCGGTCGGTGCCGTCCTCGGACAGCACCGACCGCCATTACTGTAAAAAGTAATGTTGATCGCCGTGCCACCGGCCCGATCGCCGTGAATGGCCGGCCTGGCGTTCACGGCGATCGGGCCGGTGGCACGGCGATCAGAGTCCCACAAAATAGTAAATACCTGCCCTGGACCCCTCAGCTAGGTAGCCGAGGGGTCCAGAGCAGGTATTTGTACATTACTCACCTGTCCCGGGCTCCTGATCGGCGTCTTCCGGGTTCGCGGCGTCCTCCGTCATTCCGTTCGGTCTTCGGGTCTTTCCGGCGGTCCTCGTCGTCTTCTTTCGGCTATTTTCGGCTCCAGCCTCGTCATTTTCCGGATTTTGCGCTCTGCTGCCCCCTAGCGGCTGATATGTGTAATACACTTATCAGCAGCTACAGGGATATTCAGAATATAAAAAAAAATTATTTTTTTTTCCCAAATTTTTTTTTTTCTATTTTCCGCACCCTATCGCCGCTGAGTGTTGATCAGCATCGCACGAAAGTGCGCTGCTAATCAGCAACTCCTCCTTTTTGGCGTAGGGTGTTTTTTTTCTATATTCTACTGCCACGGTCTGCTTATAAGTGCCGCACATTGCGGCATTTATCAGCAACTCCTTTGTTGGCGTAGGTTTTTTTTTTATACTTACTGTAAAAAAACACGTAAAAAACACTACATTACACCACACTACATTGAATAAAGTTTGACACTACACCACTACATACCCCATATACTAGTCCCCGTATAAAGATGGCCCCCAGGGTGTTTTCGGCGTCAGAGGGATACGTTATTATTGCCTCCGACACCAAAACAGCCAGTGAGGATGAATGGGGGGATCCTTCTTTCCTCCATTCATCCTCATCATCCAGTGACGTGTCTGGGAGTAGCGTAGCGTACGCTGCCCCCCAGACACGTCTTTTCCGCCAGTACCGTCCCAATAAGAGATGACGGCATGGTGTGAAATTCTACACACTCTGTGACAGTACCTCAGGGTACACTTACAGATTTCGGGTACGTGCAAACTGCGGAATGGCGAAGGATAACCCTTTGTGCATTCCGCAGCTGGCACCCACCGGCGGACTGATGCGGGCGCATGTCTCCACCCGTGTCATAGACTCCATTCTATGCACGGGCGGAATCCGTCGTCCATCCAAAGAATGAACACGTTGGACGGAGAGCGGAATCCGCCCGTGCATAGAATGGAGTCTATGACACGTGTGGAGACGTGCGCCTGCATCAGTCCGCCGGTGGGTGCCAGCTGTGGAATGCACGAAGGGTTATCTGTCGCGATTCCGCAGTGTGCACGTACCCTTAGAGTGTATGTAGGAAGGGACACCCGAATCCAGCCCCCAGATGCCCCCTTCCCCCCCATCCTTGGAGTTAGTGGGGAGATCGTCCGGGAACTGATCTTCCCACTGCTGGATAAAGGTTACCACCTGTACGGGGATAACTTTTATACCAGCACCCCCCTCTTCCAGTCCCTCGCTGCCCTGTAGCTTGCGGCACGATCCGAAAATATCAGAAGTAGTAATAGCGCCCTAATATTTAGCAGCCATGGAGCGGACCCAGCGCTTCTGGATATGAAGGACCCCGTATCGCACCAGGACAACATTTTCCAGGTGACGTCCCCCACACTGGAGAAAGGGAGACCCCAGAAGAAGTGCAGAGTGTGGCGTAACAGGGGGATCAGGAAGGACACCATTTTCCAGTGTGACACCTGTCCTGATCCCCCCGGCCTCTGCGTACTGGATCGCTCCAAGGCGTACCACACGTCACTGGGGTTCTACATTATCTAAATTCTGTCCCTTATTCCTATTTCAGGGGTCACGTTGGTCCGGGGATTATTCTGATCGCCATTATGGAGTCAGGAAGGAATTTTTCCCCTGTGATGAGGCTACTGTCGTCTGCCTCACGAGGGGTTTTGCCTTCCTCTGGATCAACACAGGTTGAGTTTGATGGACACCTGTCATTTCCAACCTTATAAACTAATAATTGGCCTAATACCCCCAAATAAATTAGAATTGTCCCTTTTCCCCAGCTAAGTAGGTATGGCCGCCATTCCCATTAGAGGATGCCATGATGCAATTACAAAGCCGCTGTGCGGCCAGGACAGTAGAAACCCCCCACAAGTGACCCCATTCTGGAAACTACACCCCATAAGGAATCTAAGAAGGGGGGCAGCGGGGATATGGCCCCCTGGTGACGGCCACATTTGGGACGTGAAAATGAAAAAAATTGTATTTTTTATTTTCTCGGCACATGTTCTACGTAAGTGCCCGTCACCAGTGGGGTCCATATGCTCACTGCACCCCTTGTTAGATTCCTTATGGGGTGTAGTTTCCAGAATAGGGTCAATTGTCGGGGGTTTCTACTGTCCTGGCAGCACAGGAGCTTTGTAATTGCGACATGGCCTCCATCCTCCATTCCAGCCTCTAAATGGCGCTCTGTCCCTTTGGTGACTTGCCCTGTGCCCATATGGCACATTATGCCCACATGTGGGGTATTTTCGTACTCAGGGGACACTACCCTACACGTTTTGTGTTCATTTTCTTTTTTAACCCCTTGTGGAAATGGAAAAAAATCAAGGCTAGACCAACATTTAGTGTAATTTTTGTAAAATTTTTACTCTAAATTATTAATCTTGTCATGTTTTTTCATTTTCACAAGGGGTTAAAAGATAAAAAAAAACATTTAATGTGTAGAGCAATTTCCCCTGAGTACGGAAATACCCCACATGTGGACATAAAGCGCCATGCGGGTGCAGGGTAAGCCTCCGAAGGGAAGAAGCGCCATTTGGTTTTTGAAGGCTGGATTTGGATGGAATGGATTTCGAGGGGCCATGTTGCATTCAAAAGGCCCCTGTGTTGCCAAGACAGTTGAAACCCCCCACAAGTGACCCCATTATGGAAACTGCACCCCTCAAGGAATGTAACAAGGGGTGTAGTGAGCATATGGACCCCACTGGTGACGGACACAAATGTGGAACAATGTGGCGTGAAAATGAAATATTACATTTTTTACACTATAATGTTGGTTTAGCCTTGAATATATCATTTTCACAAGGGGTTAAAAGAGGAGAAAAAAGCCACAAAATGTGTAGAGCAATTTCCCCCGAGTCCGTAAATACCCCACATGTGGACATAAAGCGCCATGTGGGCGCAGGGCAAGCCTCCGAAGGGAAGGAGCGCCATTTCGTTTTTGAAGGCTGGATTTGGATGGAATGGATTTTGAGGGGCCATGTTGCATTCAAAAGGCCTCTGTGTTGCCAAGACAGTTGAAACCCCCCACAATTGACCCCATTATGGAAACTACACCCCTCAAGGAATGTAACAAGGGGTGTAGTGAGCATATGGACCCCACTGGTGACGGGCACAAATGTGGAACAATGTGGCGTGAAAATGAAATATTACATTTTTTACACTATAATGTTGGTTTAGCCTTGAATTTATCATTTTCACAAGGGGTTAAAAGAGAAAAAAACACACAATATATGTAGAGCAATTTCCCCCGAGTCCGTAAATACCCCACATGTAGACATAAAGCGTCATGTGGGCGCAGGGCAAGCCTCCGAAGGGAAGGAGCGCCATTTGGATTTTGGAGGTTGGATTTGGCTAGAATGGATGATGAACGCCATGTCGCATTTACAGAGCCCTCGTGCTGCCAGGACAGTGGAAACCCCCCACAAGTGACCCCATTCTGGAAACTGCACCCCTCAAGGAATCTAACAAGGGGTGCAGTGAGGATATGAACCCCTTGATGACGGGCACATTTGTGCCATGAAAGTGAAAAAATGAAAATTTTCCCTTTCACGTCACATTGTTCCACATTTGTGCCCGTCACCAGTGGGGTCCATATGCTCACTGCACCCCTTGTTAGATTCCTTGAGGGGTGTAGTTTCCAGAATGGAATCACTTGTGGGGGGTTTCCAGTGTCTTGGCAGCACGAGGGCTCTGTAAATGCGACATGGCCCTTGAAATCCTTTTCAGTGAAATTCAGCTTCCAAAAGCCAATTGGCGCTCCTTCCCTTTGGAGGCTCGTCCTGCGCCCCCTTGGCACTTTATCGCCACATGTGGGGTATTTCTGTACTCGGGAGAAACTGCGCTACACATTTTTTGTCTTTTTTTGCCTCTTATCCCTTTAAGAAAATGAAAAATTGAAGGCTAAAACAACGTTTTAGTGTAAAAAATAAATTTTTCTTTTTTCACGCCATATTGTTCGGAAAATCTGTGAAGCACCTGTGGGGTCCAGATGCTCACCGCACCCCTTGTTACATTCCTTGAGGGGTGTAGTTTTCTAAATGGTGTCCCTTTAGGGGTGTTTTTTAGGTTTTGACACCCCAGAGCCTCTGCCAACCTGAAGTGGTACAGTCAAAAATGACCAAATATAACGGAGGCGTTGAAATTCACTAGGCGCTCCCTTATATCTGAGGCTTGTGGTTGCGTCAAATAGCGCAATAGGGTCACATATGGGGTATTTCTATAAACTGCAGAAACGGGGCAATAATTATTGGGGTGCATTTCTCTGGTAATAGGTTTATAATTATGAAAAATATTGGATTACAATAAAATCTCTGCACAGAAAATTAAAATTTTCAAATTCCTTACACACTTCGCTTTTATTTCTGTGACTCCCCTAAAGGGTTAAAACACTTTCTGGATGTGCTTTTGCAGAGTTTGGGGGGTGCAGTTTCTGAAATGGGGTGCTTTGTGGGGCTTTCTAACATACAGGCCCCTCAAATACACTTTAAACCTGAACAGGTCCCTAAAAATATCTGATTTTGAAATTTTACTAAAAATTTGGAAATTTGCTGCTAATGTTTTAAGCTTCCTATCGTCTAAAAAAAATGAAAGATAGTTTAATAAATGCCGCCAACATAAAGTAGACATGTTGCTAATGCTATTTAATATATAATTTATGTGGTATAACCACTTTCTGTATACGCAAAAAAGTTTCAAAGTTGGAAAAATGCATTTTTTCACATTTTTTCACATTATTTGGTTTTTTTTCATAAAGATTTGTTATGAGTATCGACTCCAATTTACCAGAAATGTAAAGTACAATATGTCACGAAAAAACAGTCTCAGAATCAGCCGGATAGGTAAAAGCATCCCGAAGGTATTAATGACTAAAGTGACACTGGTCATATTCATAAAATTTGTCTCTGTCATTAAGGCCATTTCAGGCTCTGTCCTTAAGGGGTTAATCTTGCTGATGTGTGTTTATGTTTATATATTGTGCATATAAATATAAATCTGTTTATGTTTTATTGGATAATTGACTGGACTGATTGTATAAACAATGACCCTCAAGGAAACAAGCATTCACAGCCCAGATGAACTGCATACACGCTACTAGTTAAAATGGTGGTTTTCAGATTGGATGATAGGAAAATAATTGAGTGAAAAGGACAGAACACAAAACAATGGTCCTTCCTTTATTTTGAAAACTCTATTGGAAAGACTCACCTAAACAGAAAATACAGTTCATTTTGTTACCAGGACTCAAAACCAACTTGACAATAACTAAAAACAATTAGAAAATTTTATGGGACATAAGTGTTGGCTGGCAGAAAGGGAGGAAGAGTGACGGTTGTGACAATTTGGTCCTGAAACTGAATTGACACATGGCTGCTGAACATCTACAATACAAGCCGATTGTTTGTACAAGTATAAAACACTTATTTTTCTACCAGATGTCTTCAGAGAACAAATTAGAATAACTTGCAAATGTTTCTTTTATAAATCAACAAATGTATTTAATATAAAAAAATCTATTTTTACACACACACACACACACACACACACACACACATTAAAAACACTTCACTAGTATTTCCCAACTAGAGAAAGTTCTTGGTTAACACAAACTTCACGTAGAAATGTTACATTCACATTTGATGATTCCTCCACATATCTTTGTATGATGTCCTCAAACGCCCTCTGTTTTCTAGTTATGCAGTGCTCATAATGTTTTGGGATTCTACAGAAATACATTTAGAGAACAGCCAACTACATTACACTGAACCTTACTGTGTGGGAAAGCATTAGTAGAAAGACCATGGGGGAGATTTATCAAACATGGTGTAAAGTGAAACTGGCTCAGTTGCCCCTAGCAACCAATTAGATTCCACTCTTCATTGTCCAAAGAGTCTGTGAGGAATGAAAGGTGGAATCTGATTGGTTGCTAGGGGCAACTGAGCCAGTTTCACTTTACACCATGTTTGCTAAATCTCCCCCCTTGTTTCTAGTTAATATCTTTGGGGATATTTACATGACATTCTCATGACACAATGTTGAAATTGAGTGGATGGCCGCCATTTAATGGCAAATATTTGCTGTTATTTTAAAACAACGGCTGTTATATTGAAATAATGGCAGTTATTTACTGTTAAATGGCGGCCATCCACTCAATTTCACCACTGTGTGAACAGAGCCTTTCTGTGTTTTTAATCCACTCCTGGTTCTGGTTACAATATGACAACCACAAAACTGACTGAAATATACGTAGTGTGAACCCAGCCTTTAAGCGTAACTGTAATTTAATTAGCCAAAAAAATTAAATTACTTATATAAAAAGCCCATGTGTTACCCTTTAAAAAGAGCCATATTTTGTGTGGATATGCTTGTGTGCTTGCTGAGATATCCCCAGTTGTTTGGCTCAGAAAAATAAATGATTTTTTTCTTCTGTCTGTCTGAAAGTGGGGGTGGCCTCCTCTCTCCTCTCCCTTGCTGAGTCCCTTCATCCACGGACTGCTGACCAGTGCCATAGCAGATGATATCACATACAGTGGGATAAGATACTGTGCCTCCTGCAGATGGTATCACATACACAGTGGGATTAGATACTGTGCCCCCTGCAGATGGTTTCATACACAGTGGGATTAGATACTGTGCCCCCTGCAGATGGTTTCATACGCAGTGGGATTAGATACTGTTTCCCCTGCAGATGGTATCACATACACAGTGGGATTAGATACTGTGCCCCCTGCAGATGGTATCACATACACAGTGGGATTAGATACTGTGCCCCCTGCAGATGGTTTCATACACAGTGGGATTAGATACTGTGCCCCCTGCAGATGGTTTCATACGCAGTGGGATTAGATACTGTTTCCCCTGCAGATGGTTTCATACACAGTGGGATTAGATTCAATGCACTTGAAGATGGTTTCATACACAGTGGGATTAAATACAGTGCCTCAGTATACAATATCACATACAGTGGGATTAGATAGAGTTCCAGCAGATGTTATGGTAATCTGCTCTCACAACACTGCAGGATGCTGTCAGCCATGGAGGGGTGGTGGTGGTGGTGGTGGTGGGGGTTCTTACTGCAGTACTATGTGCACAGTGATTGTGTGATGCTGGGAGTTGTAATCCTCCTCTGAGGTGACATACATGCAGTGACAGTCACCTGCCCTCACCTGCAGAGCAATCAAGAATTGACAAATAACTTATAATTTATTTTTTTTAATCATGGTCTAAAATAACTATAACTAAATTGACAAAGTATAGTTATGCTTTAACCCCTTAAAGACAGAGCAATTTCGATTTTTAAATTTTCATTTTTTTCCTCCTTGTGCATCAAAGGCCATAGCACTTGCATTTTTCCACCTAGAGACCCACATGAGCCCTTATTTTTTGCGTCACCAATTGTACTTTGCAATGACAGGCAGAATTTTTTTCATAAAGTACACTGCGAAACCAGAAAAAAATTAAATGTGTGGTGAAATTGAAAAACAAAACAAAACGTATTTTGTTTATTTGGGGGGTATTTGTTTTTATGCAATTCTACCTGGGGTAAAACTGACTTGTTATATATGTTCCTCAAGTTGTTACGATTCAAACGATATATAACATTTATTGTATCTGATGGCCTGTAAAAAATTCAAACCATTGTTAACAAATATATGTTCCTTAAAACCGCTCCATTCCCAGGCTTATAGCGCTTTTATCTTTTGGTCTATGGGGCTGTGTGAGGTGTCATTTTTTGCGCCATGATATGTTCTTTCTATCGGTACCTTGATTGCGCATATGCGACTTATTGATCGCTTTTTATTACAATTTTTCTGGATTTGTTGCGACCAAAAATGCGCAATTTTGCACTTATGGATTTTTTTGCGCTGGCGCCGTTTACCGTACGAGATCAGGAATGTGATTAATTAATATTTCGGGTGATTATACACCCAGCGATAGCTAACATGTTTATTTTTTTATTTTTAATTTTTATTTATAACCTGGGAAAAGGGGGGTGATTCAGACTTTTATTAGGGGAGGGGGCTTTTTATTGACAACAACACTTTATTTTTTTTTTCTTACACATATACTAGAAGCCCCCCTGGGGGACTTCTAGTATATACACTTTGATCTCTCATTGAGATCTTTGCTGTATAGATATACAGCAAAGATCAATGAGATCGGCACTCGTTTGCTTTCGGCTGCTGCAGCCGAAAACAAACGAATGCCGAGCCGGGAAGGCGCCATCTTGGAGCAGTCCCCGGCCGGCATCAGGTACAGCGATCTCACCCACTAGACACCAGGGAAGTGCTGCAGCCGGTAATCGGAGGCAGCTGTCAACTTTAACAGTTGCCTCCGATTACCTGATTATCGGGCACGGCGATCGGACCGTGCCCGCTAACAGCCGCGGTCCCGGGCTACATGTGGCACCTGGGATCGCGGCGGTTCAGAGCAGGGTCACCGCGCGGCCCCGTTCTGAAGCCCCTTACCGGCAAAGGGCGTAAATATACGCCCTTTGTCGCTAAGGGGTTAAGTTTCTACTCTGACAGAAATGCCATGAGGGATGTTATTGTAAAGTGCAAAAGATGCAAACTCAGCTGATTCCTTCAGAATCAACATTATTATGAAATCTGTTTATTGGGAGCAATGACAAAGGGTTTAAAATAAGAACAGTGTATGAACTGCCAGTCCTGATAAATTCCTGACATTGTCCTTGGAAAAAAGGTGTAAGAGGATGGAAGATAAAATTAAAGGTCAAAATGCCTTGAAGTATTGTTGTAGCAAGTAGCTGGACAAAAGAATAAAAATCTTCTTAGAAAGAAACTAAGCCCACAGGTGAGTCATTCATTTTCACTTTCTTATCCATTCAGCCCAGGCTTTGGAGTTTGCTGCCTAGATGTCCTTAGATCCTTACTATCATCTACTCTTTTTACACAATGCCACATGGCATTGCACACACACGCACACACACACGAAAGATTGAGGCTGCAGGACACATCCGACGCAAGCAGTATCTCTGTACCAAGCTGCCTGCGCTGGAAGATGACAGAGGTGACACGCACTGCCAGGAGAGGAAAATGAATATGCAAAAGAAGAGCCCGTGGAGCCTCGTTAAAGAGTCTCAAAACACAGGACTAGCCAGATATCCCTCCGGGAGGGACCCAGCAGAGGGGGGGGCTCCTGTAGGAAACCCACCAAAACCATTATATTAAGTGGCCCTATAAGTCAGTGTAATTACAAGGGAAAAACCAAGGCCAGGTATCCATCGACATACAGCTGTTTTGGGGTGTTGCCCCTCATCAGTGTGGAGCAGGATTCTGGCTAGCAATCTGTTTCTCTTATAGGAGAGGAAGATGACAGAGGAGACACGCCCTTCCGGTAGAGAAAGATGACAGAGGAGAATGCTGCTGAGAAGTGGATGACATGTGAGTTGCTGTTTATTGTTTTTCTGGTGGGGGCACAGCACAGAGGGGACCTATAAAACTACATAGGATAGGAACTCTATCTTGCAGCATGGTTGTCAGCAGGAAATCCTCAGCATTCCGCTCATCCCAGGTAACAAGGTTTGGAGCCTTGTGTCACCCTCTAGGACGGTTCAGCCAACACTGGTGGGCATTAGGTGGTGCGAAGACCCCAAGGTCAAAACACGGGCACAAGTATTCTCTTCTTCTTCTAAGTATTCTTCTATCTTATCCTCCTAAATCCCGGCAGAGTACATTACTACTTGTGTTGAAACTCTTACAACATCCTCCTCTCTGCTCCTCTGATTCTTTGTATCTCTCAGCACGCAACTCAGACAGCACGATGTCACGGCCGCGGCGGCGTCCCGTGTTCCGGGCCGCCGCCGCGACCTCCTCCTGCCCCATGCAGCCGCCGGGGTCCTTGTGCAGGGACCCGGCGCTGCTGCTAGTTCGGCCCCTGGGGGCGCCTCACCTCTCCTCCGCTCCTGTCTCCGTCTGTGTCGGCCGGCGCGCGCGTCCCCGCCTCCTAGGGCGCGCGCGCCGGCTGTCTCGGGTTTAAAGGGCCAGTCCGTCCTTAATTGGTAGTTGCACCCAATCACTCCCTATAAATCCCAGCGTGCCCTGTCCCTCGTGTTGGAGCCTCTACATGCTTCCCATAGCATTTGGCCCAGCCCCCTGTTGTTCCTGACCTTAGTCCCTGTTCCTTGTTCTTGTCTCCAGTCCTTGTCCCTAGTCCTTGCCTGCTGCCTTCCCGTTGTTCCTGATTCCTATCCGCTACCTGGTCCCTAGTCCTTGTTCCTGGTTCCTGCTCCCCTGTTACACCACTGCTCCTGTGTTCACGCCTACAGACCTCTGCCAGCACCATCTCCCGCCTACTGCTCCTGCCACGCCTCGCCTGCCGTCACTAGCAACCAAGCCAGGGGTAGCGACCTGGGGGTCGCCTGCCGCAGCAAGTCCATCCCGCCTTGCGGCGGGCTCTGGTGAAAACCAGCGGCCCCTTAGACTCCGCTCCCTGGTGAGGTTAGTGCCATCGCTGGTGACGGTCCAGTGGATCCACTACTCCAGGCGTTACACACGACTGTACTCTTCACTGTATGCCTATCACAGATCTGGTTGCCGTATTGTCAAATGTTCTATTAAGTCTGTTATCAAGTGTATTATCAAATGCTTTCTTAAGAGAAACATATCCTGTCAACGCAAAGTTGTATTACCTGCTGTAAAAAAGTACTTTTTAAGTAAAAATTTGATTATTTATGGTAAAGAGACCCTGTGGTTCTTCGCCCCACACCAACACAGTGTATACCAAATCCTTGGGACATTTCCACTTTCTGTGGGGGGCAGTTCCAGTAGTCCGGGAGGGTCACTACACCACTACGGCCCACCATAATATCATCCCAAAGGACCCCGTAGCAGCCCTGCAGGACACTGTCCACAGGGAAACAAGGTGTAACCGGCCCTTTTAAATAAAAGCAGGTGTGCTACCATACCTGTGTGCCCAACCGGCACTGGCGTCACAACACAACATCTCAGGGTCCGGCTACATCTTGGCCAACCACCACAGAAGTGGCATCACACCTCACCACCTAGCAAGTGACTGGCCGTTCCTCCGATATAACACCTCGTGGGCTCGACACACCAGCTCCTGTTTTGACTTGCCAGTAAATCTGGTGTCTTTTCGAAGGGGGGGGATGATGAAATTGATCAGGTCTAGTTTGGAGGTGTTATTCAGTCACAGTATGTTTATGTTTTAAGCAGTTAAAAACCATGAAAAACACGTTTCAGAAAATGTTTCTACATACAGAGAAATGCATGTGGCCAAAACCACGCTTTCCGAGATGGGGCGTTTTCAGGTTTACTGTCTAGGGCAGCAGCAGCTGTTAATACGGCCCTGTGTGAGGGCACAGAGGAGGACATTATGACCAATATGGGGGCACAAACGAGGACATATATAATTTAAATGGAACACAGAGGTGGGCATTATCATCTATATGGGACACAGAAGAGGACATTATAATCTGTATGGGAAACAGAGTAGGACATTATTATCTATGTGGGTCACAAAAAAAGGACATTATCATCTCTATGAGGCAAAGAGGAGGACATTATCAGCTATATAGGGGACAGAGGAGGACATTATCATCTCTATGAGGCACAGAGGAGGACATTATCAGGTAGATGGAACACAAAGAAGGACATTATTATCTCAGCTGCTCAGTCGTGGCGGAGCATTGGATGCAGAGGGCGGCATTCGGAACAGTCGGACCTGTTCGCCGGCCGGCCGAAGAAGACGTCACTGACTGAAGATAGGAGACGGGGGGTCGGCACGTGACAGGTAATGTATAGCGCACCACACTTCCGGGTCCACGGGTGTGGGTGGTGGGACACGGGGAAGGGGGCCATTCACAGACATAACATACATTACAAAGTTGTATAACTTTGTAATGTGTGTTATTCTGTGAATAATTCTTTACTGCCGCACTACCACTTTAAAAAGACTTTTCCGAGGTCCCCCCCTCCTCTCCTTTCTGTCATCCACTCAGGAAATCTCAATCAGATGGATCCTGTCTGTGCTATGGAGAGGAGAGGGGGGAGGAGAGACGGAGGAGAAATGTTGGCAGCAAAGAGCAGAGAACAAAGGATTACACAACTAGGAGCCCACTGAAAGCTCTATTTAGAGGTCAGAGAGGTCAGTGGTGACATCAGAGGAGAGAGCCCGGTGACGTAGCTTTAAATTAACTCTTTGTTGAACTGTTTTGGTGTCTCATTTCCCTCTCTCCATAGGACAGACAGGGGGAGAGCTTCAAACTGCTTTTTCATGATAAAAATTCATTTTTCGGCTAATAAACCCAATTACAAAGTTTCTTAAAATCACCTCTACTATTGATTTCTGCCAAAAAAAATTTAATGACAGCGACACTTTAACCTCTTTCGTTTTTGCGTTTTTGCTTTTTCCTCCTTGTGTTTAAAAGACCATGGCAGTTGCATTTTTTCACCTAGAAACCCACATGAGCCCCTATTTTTTGTGTCACTAATTTTACTTTGCAATGACAGACTTAATTTTTGCATAAAATAGGCTGCGAAAGCAGAAAAAAATTATGTGTGCGGTGAAATTGAAAAATAAACGCAATTCTTTTTTTTTTGGGGTGTTTTCGTTTTTACGCTGTCGCTCCTATAGAAAAACTGACATGTTATACATGTTCTTCAAGTCAGTATGATTAAAACGATATGCAACTTGCATAACTTTTATATTATTTGATGGCTTTTAAAAAAATAAAACCTACAGCGAAAAAGCATTCCCTAAAATTGCTCTATTCCCATGCTTATAACGCTTTTATCCTTTGGTCTATGGGGATGATTGAGGTGTCATTTTTTGCCGCATGATGTGTTGCTTCTATCAGTACCTTGATTAGGTAAATGTGACTTTTTGATCGCTTTTCATTACAATGTTTCTGGATTTGATGTGACCAAAAATGCACAATTTTTGCACTTTGGCGGGTCTTTGCGCCGTATACCGTGCAAGATCAGGAATGTGATAAATTAATAGTTTGCACGATTACACACACGACGATAAATACGTTTATTTATTTATTTTTATTGATAAAATGGGAAAAGGGGGGTGATTCAAACTTTTATTACCGGAGGGGGCTTAATGGAAACTAGTGATGAGCGAACGTGCTCGTCCGAGCTTGGTACTCGATCAAGTGTTAGGGTACTCGATGGTACTTGTTACTCAGATAAGCATCTCGCGATACTCGAGGAAATCTTATCATCCGTTTCCTGTAAGTTTGCGCGCTTTTTCGCAGCCAATAAACATGCAGGAGACTCTTTGGTACATCCTGCGATGACGTGGGACCCATACATGTCGATAGCAGCGATTGGTTGGCCAGATCAGATGACCCTGCCATATAAAACTCGGCGCCGGCAGTACTCGCTTCAGACGCATGCTGTGAGAGATCAGGGACAGAGCTGCTGCTGGTCAGGGAGAGTGTCAGTGTAGGATTTAGCGTTCCAGTAGGCAGGGTATATATTAGCAATACAAACAAACAGCCCTTTTCAGGGCTTAAAAGCTTTTATTAATACTATTACTACAGACTGCTGGCTGGGACTTGCAGTGCTGCTACCACGATTTAACCAGCACACAATGGTGATCGGCTGTTGGCAGAAAGGGGGCATTAGGTGTTGCATACAGACCCCTAAGAAGTGCTCAGTGTACTCCTTTTCGATTTTGGGGCTGGTGGTCCTGGTGTACTGCACTGTATAGCTGGGAGTTGTAGTGCATCCTGCATAGAACTTCACTACTCATTGTGTTGGGGTGACAGAAAGTGTGTACAGTTGGTGCCCATACCAGATAGCAGCCCCTAAACTAGTGTGTACTACACTGTATTGCTGGGATTTGTAGTGCATCCTGCATAGAACTTCACTACTCATTGTGTTGGGGTGACAGAAAGTGTGTACAGTTGGCACCCATACCAGAAAGCACCGTCAAGCACCCCCTAAACTAGTGTGTACTACACTGTATTGCTGGGACTTGTAGTGCATCCCGCATAGAACTTCACTGCTCATTGTATTGGGGTGACAGAAAGTGTGTACAGTTGGTGCCCATACCAGATAGCAGCCCCTAAACTAGTGTGTACTACACTGTATTGCTGGGATTTGTAGTGCATCCCGCATAGAACTTCACTGCTCATTGTATTGGGGTGACAGAAAGTGTGTACAGTTGGTGCCCATACCAGATAGCAGCCCCTAAACTAGTGTGTACTACACTGTATTGCTGGGATTTGTAGTGCATCCCACATAGAACTTCACTGCTCATTGTATTGGGGTGACTGGAAGGGTGTGCATTTGGTGCCCATACCAGATAGCACCCCCTAAACTAGTGTGTACTATACTGTATTGCTGGGATTTGTAGTGCATCCTGCATAGAACTTCACTGCTCATTGTATTGGGGTGACAGAAAGTGTGTACAGTTGGTGCCTATACCAGATAGCACCGTCAAGCACCCCCTAAACAAGTGTGTACTACACTGTATTGCTTGGATTTGTAGTGCATCCTGCATAGAACGTCACTGCTCATTGTATTGGGGTGACAGAAAGTGTATACAGTTGGTGCCCATACCAGATAGCACCTCCGAAACTAATGTGTACTACACTGCATTGCTGGGATTTGTAGTGCATCCTGCATAGAACTTCACTGCTCATTGTATTGGGGTGACAGAAAGTGTGTACAGTTGGTGCCCATACCAGATAGCACCCCCTAAACTAGTGTGTACTACACTGTATTGCTGGGATTTGTAGTGCATCCTGCATCGAACTTTACTGCTCATTTTATTGGGGTGACAGAAAGTGTGTACAGTTGATGCCCATACCAGATAGCACCCCCTAAACTAGTGTGTACTACACTATATTGCTGGGATTTTTAGTGCATGCTGCATAGAACTTCACTGCTCATTGTATTGGGGTGATAGAAAGTGTGTACAGTTGGTGCCTATACCAGATAGCACCGTCAAGCACCCCCTAAACTAGTGTGTACTACACTGTATTGCTGGGATTTGTAGTGCATCCTGCATAGAACTTCACTGCTCATTGTATTGGGGTGACAGAAAGTGTGTACAGTTGGTGCCTATACCAGATAGCACCGTCAAGCACCCCCTAAACTAGTGTGTACTACATTGTATTGCTGGGATTTGTAGTGCATCCTGCATAGAACTTCACTGCTCATTGTATTGGGGTGACAGAAAGTGTGTACAGTTGGTGCCCATACCAGAAAGCAGCCTCTAAACTAGTGTGTACTACACTGTATTGCTTGGATTTGTAGTGCATCCTGCATCGAACTTTACTGCTCATTGTATTGGAGTGACAGAAAGTGTGTACAGTTGGCGCCCATACCAGATAGCACCCCCTAAACTAGTGTGTACTGCACTGCATTGCTGGGATTTGTAGTGCATCCTGCATAGAACTTCACTGCTCATTGTATTGGGGTGACAGAAAGTGTGTACAGTTGGTGCCTATACCAGATAGCACTGTCAAGCACCCCCTAAACTAGTGTGTACTACACTGTATTGCTGGGAGTTGTAGTGCATCCTGCATAGAACTTCACTGCTCATTGTATTGGGGTGACAGAAAGTGTGTACAGTTGGTGCCCATACCAGATAGCACCCCCTAAACTAGTGTGTACTGCACTGCATTGCTGGGATTTGTAGTGCATCCTGCATAGAACTTCACTGCTCATTGTATTGGGGTGACAGAAAGTGTGTACAGTTGGTGTCCATACCAGATAGCACCCCCTAAACTAGTGTGTACTACACTGTATTGCTGGGAATTGTAGTGCATCCTGCATAGAACTTCACTGCTCATTGTATTGGGGTGACAGAAAGTGTGTACAGTTGGCGCCCATACCAGATAGCACCCCCTAAACTAGTTTGTACTACACTGTATTGCTGGTATTTTTAGTGCATGCTGCATAGAACTTCACTGCTCATTGTATTGGGGTGACAGAAAGTGTGTACAGTTGGTGCCCATACCAGATTGCACCGTACAGCCCCACCAAACCAGTGGGTACTACAACTATTTTTCCAGATATCTGTATTTCATTTCAAGGCCTATCTCATTTCCATACTGTGCAGTGTCCATAAAATGGTGAACCCCAGGGGTAAGGGTCGAGGGCGTGGGAGTGGGGTTCCAAGTGATGTGGTTGCTGGAGGCCATGTTTCAGGGCAGGGTGACACAGCAGACCCTGTTGAGGAGGTAGCTGTGGCACACCGCAGACGTCCACTCCCTAGCTTCTTTGACCAACTTACTGGGTCTCAAGGTAGACTGATAATGAAACTGCAGCAGTGTGAACAGGTGATCACGTGGATAGCGGATAATGTGTCCAGTAACTTATCCACCACCCAGTCTTCAACTCAGTCCGCCCACGCCACCCAAGGGAGTGGAACCCTTGCTCCATTAGCGCAGCCTCCTTCCGCACAGCCTGGCCCCTCCCGGACCCTTTCTGGACCCTTCCCTGAGTTAGAGCAACCGGAGCAGTCGATCTGTCCTGATGCCCAAACTATGCAGTGCACGCAGTCAGTGGGTGATGAGAGTGGGGACTTGCAAGCGGGGTTGGAAGAGGTGTCTGATGATGACGATGAGACCTGTTTGTCAGACAGTGAGGTTGTTGTCATGGATGTAACTCAAAGTGAGGAGGAGAGTGAGGAGCTGGTGGATGAGGACGAGGTGACTGACCCGAGCTGGGTAGATAAGCCTAGTGAAGACCGTGCTTCTGAGGGGGAGGCAAGTTCACTTGCAGGACTGGTTGGAAGAGGAATAGGGGTGGGCAGAGGGAGAGGCAGGGGCAGAGCGAGTTGATTAGCAACTGTTTCACAGAGTCAAACTCTCGTGGACTGGGCTAGATGTTCCGAAGTCTAGAGTTTTTTTTTTAAAGAAACTGCAGATGCCAGGATCAGCAGGGGAGCCACCACTACCAGCCTAACCATTATCAGCATGCGCAGGCATATGAGTGCTAAACACCCCACTCAGTGGAACCAAGGCCGTTCAGTGACTGCAAGTCGCACCCCTGCTCCTTCCCCTGTGTCACGTGCTGGCTCTGTCAGTACCCCCGCCCAGGCCCCAGGCACAAGCACCTCCGACCCTACATGCACCCCTTCACCTTCACTATGGTCCACACCCTCTAGCAAGGTGTCCAAGCGCAGCGTTCAACTGTCCCTGCAGCAACTGTCCCTTGCCTCCATGTTGGCTACTGCTGGGCCTTTACTGGCATCCATGTTGACTACTGGTGTGCCTGCCCTTGCCTCGTTGTTGCAGGGCCTTAACTGGCATCCATGTAGACTACTGGTGTGCCTACCCTTGCCTCGTTGTTGCTGGGCCTTAACTGGAATCCATGTAGACTACTGGTGTGCCTGCCCTTGCCTCGTTGTTGCTGGGCCTTAACTGGCATCCATGTAGACTACTGGTGTGCCTGCCCCTGCCTCCTTGTTGGCTACTGCTGGGCCTTAACTGGCATCCCGGGTTTGTGTGTAATTAGCAGTGAGCTTAGTTGCGTGTGACAAGGGGCGGAACCTGGTGGCGGCTCTGCAACTTGGCAGCCTCACACATTACCATGCCTGGCCCACGTCTTCAACTTAGTGTTGCTGCGGTTCCTTAAAACTTACCCCAATATGGCTGACTTTCTCACCAAGGTGCACCGCATCTGTGCGCATTTCTGCAAGTCAACCAGTTAAACTAACCCCAACTGCTACAGTCAAATTCAAAGTCAAATTCAAACTCAAAACAATGGTGGGGGGAGAAGTGGGGAGTCACATGATGCAGGGAATGTTACCCCAACTGCTAGAGTCAAATTCATAGTCAAATTCAATTTACCTTCATTGTCTTGTCCATTTCAAACCATATTATCTGTGGATGCCATCTTATCTTAGGGGTGTCCTCTGCCATCCTTTTACCAGTAGCTTCTATCCTTCCTTGGATGTTGTAGCCTTTTTAAAAGCAGGATTGACCAGGTCTTTTTAATAGACACTTGCCCTCTCTTAGAGACTCTTTAAAGGATTGAAAGTGTATTCATTCATTCAAATCAAATTCCGGGGCCTCTTAAGAAGACTGTATTGTTATTCTTCGTCCCTACCTCCAAAGATATGCCTCTCATGCACAACAGCATGTGGGTGTGAGGCTAAATCTAGCCATAATTGTATTGTCCATCTTGGTCTGGGTCTGTGGTGTCAGGCTAAGTTTTTGGGTGGTCCATATGCTACCAGTGTTTGAATGATTCCATGTGTTCTCACCGCCATGCTGTGTCAGGCCTAATTTTTTGGAGGCTCACTTGCTACCTCACTTTTAATGGTTCTGTGTCCTTACTGCCATGCTCTGACGTCACACTACGTCTGCGGAGGAGCGGCACTGGTTGCCGAGGGCCTGCCCATCGCGCCCTCGCCAACCAGCCATTTTATTTTTTAATTTTTACTCTTACTCTACTGTGTCAGGCCTAATTTTTGTGAGGTTCCACGCCTGCCTAATCTAAAGGCTGGTAATGGCCACTTTATGTTTTTTTTATTTTCTAACCTTGAATTTAAATTTTAAAATTAAATTGACTTCAATTCAAGTGCAATTTTGTAGGGCTGTCTGGTCATCTATTGTATCTCCAAGATACAAGCCACTGTTCAAAGGAACAGACAGTGATAATGGTGGATCCTAATTTAGCATCCTTGTGTTGTCCATTTCGAACCATATAATCTGTGGATGTCAACTTGCGGGTGTTCTCTGCCGTCCTTTCATTTTTTAGCTCGGGGCCTCTTAAAAAGACTGTTGTCACGTCCGTAGGGGAACAGTGAGCCCTAACTGAACCCAACCCACTGTCTCTACCTACTTGGACGTACTGCCCTAGGTGGCAGACCCCAACTGGACGGCAGTCCCTACGCTACTAAGTGCAGGGCCAGACAAGGAGAAAAGTCAGCAGTCCGAGTCAAACCAGCCAGGTACGTATAAACCACAAATCAGAACCAAAATCACAGTCAGAAAACAAGCCAGAGGTCAAATCCAAGATAGCAAAACATTACAAAATCACAATACAAAGGGAATACCGTATAAACAGGCCAAGGTCAGAAACACGGTCAGGAGCGAGGTACAAAATCAGATAACAAGCCAAAGTCAGGTAACAAATGCAGAGGTCAGGAATGCAGGGAGTCAGAACACAGAGTAATGCTGGTGTAGTAAAGCAAGGCAAAACTATCACTGGCAGCTATTGAACCTCAGCTGCTTGTTTAAATACACCGCCCCTGATTTGCATGAAGCGCCTGGCAGCTCGCGATTGGCTCTGTGCTCCTGCACAGCTTTGCTCTTGCCCCCTACCTCTGATAGGCTGCTTATCTGCAGCATCAGCCGGCTGGGCGTGTATAGGAATGTCAGCCTGCCTCTGCCTCTGCAGCACTGCAGAGCAACCAGGTAAATACATGACAACTGTATTGTTATTCTTCATCCCTACCTCCAAAGAGATGCCTATCATGCACAACTGCATGAGGGTGTGAGGCTAAATCTAGCCATAATCTGGCTATTTTAGTTTTAGGCGCAGCAGCACTGCCGTGGGTAAGCACCAACAGGCGGTGCTCAAACTGCTGAACAGCACCTTCTACCTTCCTTGGATGTTTTAGCCGTTTTGAAGGCAGGATTGACCAGGCCTTTTACCAGTAGCTTCTTTCCTTTCTTGGATGTTGTAGTAACCTTTTTGAAGGCAGGATTGACCAGGTCTTTTTAATACACAGGCTACCGCACTTGCCGTCTCTTAGAGACTCTTTAAAGGATTGAAAGTGTATTCGATCAAATTCCGTGGCCTCTTAAGCAGACTGTATTGTTCTCTGTGTCCTCACTGCCATGCTCTAACGTCACACTACATCTGCGGAGGAGCGGGACTGGTTGCCGGGGGCCCGCCGATCGCGCCCGCGCCGACCAGCCAGCTGTTTTATTTTAGTTTTTTGGTCTAGCCGTGGTCGGGGCCTCACCACCCCCGGTTGAGAGGCATCAGGTGTACCCTTGATGGTGACTGACAGCTGGCCTAGCCAGTTAGCTGTCAGCACCCGGGTTCATGTCCACTAAATATCCCAGCGCCTGGACTCACTCCAATTTTTGGGTGGGCTCACTTGCTTCCTCACTCACTTTTAATGGTTCTCTGTGTGCTCAATGCCATGCAGTGTCTGGCCTAATTTTTGGGAGGCTCACTTGCTTCCTCACTTACTTTTAATAGTTCTCCTCACTGCCATGCTCTGACGTCACACTACGTCCACTACCATGCCTGGCCCACGTCTTCAACCTAATGTTGCTGCGGTTCCTTAAAACTTACCTCAATGTGGCCGACTTGCTCAACAAGGTGCACCGCATCTGTGCTAATTTCCGCAAGTCAACTGGCATCCATGTTGACAACTGCTGACTACTGGTGTGCCTGCCCTTGCCTCCATGTTGGCCACTGCTTGGCCTTAATTGGCATCCATGTTGACTACTGGCGTGCCTGCCCTTGCCTCTATGTTGGCTACTGCTGGGCCTTAACTGGCATCCATGTTGACTACTGCTGGGCCTGCCCTTGCATCCTTGTTGCTTGGCCTTAACTGGCATCCATGTTGACCACTGCTGGGCCTTAACTGACATACATGTTGGCTACTGCTGGGCCTTAACTGGCATCCATGTTGACTACTGCTGGGCCTTAACTGACATCCATGTTGACTACTGCTGGGCTTTAACTGGCATCCACGTTGACTACTGGTGTGCCTGCTCTTGCATCCTTGTTGCTGGGCTTTAACTGGCATCTATGTTTACTACTGCTGGGCTTTAACTGGCATCCATGTTGACTACTGCTGGGCCTTAACTGACATCCATGTTGACTACTGCTGGGCCTTAACTGGCATCCATGTTGACTACTGCTGGGCCTTAACTGGCATCCTTGTTGCTTGGCCTTAACTGGCATCCATGTTGACTACTGCTGGGCCTTAACTGGCATCCATGTTGACTACTGGTGTGCCTGCCCTTGCATCCTTGTTGCTGGGCCTTAACTGGCATCCATGTTGGCTACTGCTGGGCCTTAACTGGCATCCATGTTGACTACTGCTGGGCCTTAACTGGAATCCATGTTGACTACTGCTGGGCCTGCCCTTGCATCCTTGTTGCTGGGACTTAACTGGCATCCATGTTGACTACTGCTGGGCCTTAACTGACATCCATGTTGGCTACTGCTGGGCGTTAACTGGCATCCATGTTGACTACTGCTGGGCCTTAACTGGCGTCCATGTTGACTACTGGTGTGCCTGCCCTTGCATCCTTGTTGCTGGGCTTTAACTGGCATCCATGTTGACTACTGCTGGGCCTAAACTGACATCCATGTTGACTACTGCTGGGCCTTAACTGGCATCCATGTTGACTACTGCTGGGCCTTAACTGGCATCCATGTTGACTACTGCTGGGCCTTAACTGGCATCCATGTTGACAACTGGTGTGCCTGCCCTTGCATCCTTGTTGCTTGGCCTTAACTGGCATCCATGTTGACTACTGCTGGGCCTTAACTGGCATCCATGTTGACAACTGGTGTGCCTGCCCTTGCATCCTTGTTGCTTGGCCTTAACTGGCATCCATGTTGACTACTGCTGGGCCTTAACTGGCATCCATGTTGACAACTGGTGTGCCTGCCCTTGCATCCTTGTTGCTGGGCCTTAACTGGCATCCATGTTGACTACTGCTGGGCCTTAACTGGCATCCATGTTGACTACTGCTGGGCCTTAACTGGCATTCATGTTGACTACTGGTTTTGGACAACACAGATTACTGGGTGTTCACTCTCCTGGACCCTTGGTAGAAACTGAACTTTTCCACTGTCATTCCTGCCGAGGAACACAGTATGAGAGTGAATAAATATCAACAGGCCCTGGTGCAGAAGCTGAAAATGTAATTCCCATCTGACACCACTAGCGCCAGAGGACGTAGTTCTGTGAGCCAAAGAGGGAGAGAAGTGGTGGAGCAGGCAGCTTGTCAAGGGGCAGGGGAACACTCTCCAAGGCCTTTGACAGTTTCATGGCACCCTAGAAAGACTATGTCAACCGTCCCCAGTCTAGACAGAGTAGGGGGGAAGCCTTCAGAAAGATGGTGAGGGAGTACCTTGCTGACCATACCACCGTCCTTCCCGATCACTCTGCTACCTACAACTACTGGGTTTCAAAGCTGGATACGTGGCCCCAACTGGCTCTTTACGCCTTGGAGGTGCTGGCCCGCCCTGCCGCTAGCGTGTTGTCAGAGCGGGTCTTCAGTGCAGCTGGTGCCTTCATTACTGATAAGCGCACCCGCCTGTCCGCTGACAGGCTGACGTTTATAGAAATGAACAAAGCCTGGATTTCACCTGAATTTAACTTTTCACCCGGGGAAAGCTGCTGAACATGAAGATTCTTGGTATCTTCTCTCCTCCTCCTCCTCTTCCTCCTCTTCCTACAATTATCAGCCAACTGCCAAGTCTTCTTCTGCCATGCAGGGTCTGGCCTAATTATTGGGAGGCTCAATTGCTTGCTCACTGACTTCTAATGGTTCTCTGTGTCCACACTACCATGCTCTGACCTCACACTACGTCTGTGGAGGAAGGGGACTGGTTGCCGGGGGCCCGCCGATCGTGCCCCCGCCAACTGGCCAGCTGTTTTTTTGTTTGTTTTTTTTGTCTAGCCGTGGCCGGGGCCTCACCACCCCCGGTCGAGAAGCATCAAGTGTACTCTTGATGGTGAGTGGTGACTGACAGCAGGCCTAGCCAGTTAGCTGTCAGCACCCAGGTTCATGTCCACTACACATCCCAGCCCCTGGACTCACTCCAATTTTTGGGTGGGCTCACTTGATTCCTCACTCCCTTGTAATGGTTCTCTGTGTCCTCACTGCCATGCTGTGTCTGGCCTAGTTTTGGGGAGCCTCACTAGCTTCCTCACTCACTTGTAATGGTTCTCTGTGTGTTCAGGGCCCTGCAGTGTCTGGCCCAGTTTTGGGGAGCCTCACTTGCTTCCTCACTCACTTGTAATGGTTCTCTGTGTGTTCAAGGCCCTGCACTGTCTGGCCTAGTTTTGGGAAGCCTCACTAGCTTCCTCACTCACTTGTAATGGTTCTCTGTGTGTTCAAGGCCCTGCAGTGTCTGGCCTAGTTTTGGGGAACCTCACTAGCTTCCTCACTTACTTGTAATGGTTCTCTGTGTGTTCAAGGCCCTGCACTGTCTGGCCTAGTTTTGGGAAGCCTCACTAGCTTCCTCACTTACTTGTAATGGTTCTCTGTGTGTTCAAGTCCCTGCAGTGTCTGGCCTAGTTTTGGGGAGCCTCACTAGCTTCCTCACTTACTTGTAATGGTTCTCTGTGTGTTCAAGGCCCTGCACTGTCTGGCCTAGTTTTGGGGAGCCTCACTAGCTTCCTCACTCACTTGTAATGGCTTTCTGTGTGTTCAAGGCCCTGCTGTGTCTGGCCTAATTTTTCGGAGGCTCACTTGCTTCCTCACTGACTTGTAATGGTTCTCTGTGTGCTCAATGCCATGCTGGTTCTGGCCTAATTTTTGGGAGGCTCACTTGCTTCCTCACTGACTTGTAATGGTTCTCTGGGTGCTCAATGCCATGCTGCTTCTGGCCTAATTTTTGGGAGGCTCACTTGCTTCCTCACTGACTTGTAATGGTTATCTGTGTGTTCAAGGCCCTGCTGTGTCTGGCCTAATTTTTGGGAGGCTCATTTGCTTCCTCACTCACTTGTAATGGTTCTCTATGTGCTCAATGCCATGCTGTGTCTGGCCTAATTTTTGGGAGGCTCACTTGCTTCCTCACTTACTTGTAATGGTTCTCTGGGTGCTTAATGCCATGCTGCCTTTGCCCTAATTTTTGGGAGGCTCACATGCTTCCTCACTCACTTTTAATGATTCTCTGTGTGCTCAATGCCATGCTAGGTCTGATATAATTTTTGAAAGGCTAACTGGCTACCGCTTCTACCTTGTTCGCTCTGTTCTCACAGCCATGCTGTGTCAGGCTGAATTTTTGGGTGGTTCATGATATGCTACCTCTGTTTTAATTGTTCCCTGTGTTCTCACTGCCATGCTGTGTCAGGCTGAGTTTTTGGGTGGTCCATATGCCTCCCTCTGTTTTAACCAGGCTGTTGCACAGAATTAGGCATAATGGTGCCATTTGGCAGCCTCATAGGCATGCATACATGCTGCCACTGCTGTTTCCTGTCCATTTCCGTTGTTTTTCCCTCAATTTCTTAGGTTGACAGATTTTCACACGACCTTCCCTCTACCGAACCAGAGTCCCCTCAAAAAATGCTTGAGTCTCCCATTGACTTCAATGGGGTTCGTTACTCGAAACGAGCACTCGAGTATCGGGAGATATTCGTTTCGAGTAACGAGCACCCAAGCATTTTAGTACTCGCTCATCACTAATGGAAACTCTTTTTTTCTTTCAATTTCACTTTAATTTGAAGTCCTCCTGGGGGACTTCTAATACAGCTACACTGATCTCTCATAGAGACCAGTGTAGCTGTATAACACAGCACCGATCCATGAGATAGGTGCTCTATTGCTTTGGCCCGCTGCGGGCCAATACAATAAGATACCGAGCCGGGATCAGCGTCATTATGTCGCTGATGCCAGGCCCAGTAAGATGAAGGGATCCCCCCTCCGTAATCGCATCGCGTGGGGGGGATCCGCCACTAGACACCAGGGATGGGCTGCATTTAACACTGTTAGATGCAGCTGTCATGTTGGATAGCTGCATCCAAAGGTGTTAATTAGCGGGAGCGGGTCCCGTGCGGCAAATAGAAGTCGGGATCGCGGCAGTTCAGAGCGGGGTCGCGGCGCGGCCCCCCTCTGAACACCTATTGGGGACATATGACGTACGGGTATGGCATATGTCCCTAAGAGGTTAACTTTGCCACTGACCCCTTACTGAACTGTGCCACTGCCGTTAATGTGTCATAGTGTCTTAATGGTGCCACTGTCCTCTAATGTACTGTGCCACCATGCCAAAATTATCGGTACCAATGACCCCTAGTGACGTGCCACCATGCCCAAATGAACTGTAAATAATAATAAGAATCTTCAGTGGCACTCACCACTGTTCGCCAGCAGGAACAAAAAGAGGATGCTCTCTCCTGGAGGCCTGGATGCACTGGATGGCAACCTGGATGGCCACAGGCTACAAAACTACAACTCCTATCAAAAACCATTAGCAGGTATGTTAAGGAGGGGGGGATGTTTTTGTTGCATGTAAATTAGAGGGCTGCTTGGCAGTCCTTGGGTTTGTCTATATTCAGCCACCCTTTTCTGTAGATCTGTTTACAGTTTGGGACTATGTTCACACTGTGTACGAAGGTCTTAGGCTGCTGTACATGTGCGGCTGAAACTACGGGCGTGCGAAAAATCCACATGTGGCCGGATGCGTATGCACCGCGAACATACACCCGTAGTACAGTTCTGCTTCCCTAGCTTGTTTTGAAGCGATCTGAGGCAGGTCATTTACTTGGAAATCTTCCCCCAGTCCCGTAAACCACACAGAACCTTTTGGATCAAAAAATCAAGTTCAATTTGGCTGAAATAAGTACTTTGTACGGGACCGCATGGAAATCCACGGCCGTGAGTTTCAACATTTCCGTCCTCAAACAATGGTCTTGTTCATGTTTCACAGCGCCATATACGAGCTCATATGTAGTGTGCACTGTGCGGGCGTATATCGTATACTTTTAAGCGAACGCATCAACCTCAAAACTACGTGCGTATATTTGCAGTTCGCACTACGGACGGATTCAAACGCAGTGTGAAACTTAGCCTTATAAGTTTTCGTCAATGTATGCTGATGCTAAGGTGTTAATCATGGGAGATTTTAATTGTGTGCTTAATGAACACGTAGATTGGAAAAGGGAAAATGACCGACATGGATCAAGTGTTAGATCTCCCTTGTTAAAGTTAATGAACAAATTTGGCTGGGTAGATGCATAAAGGCATCTGAATCCAGATGCGTCTGAATTTACATGTTACAATGCATCATACAGGTTTTTTTCAAGACTAGATATGGTTTTAATAAATGATAAAGCTATTATGAATATTAAACAGGTTAAGCATGGAAAAAAGAAGTTTGTCGGACCATGTACCGGTCATAATTGAAATAGAAGTAACATGTAAAAAGAATGGTAGTAGGGCAAAAGGATTCAGATGCAACCCATATTGGCTAAATCTGATTGAGATACACTCAGATATCACAGGGGAAATAGAAAACCTTTTTGTAGATAACAGGGCAAAGGCATATCTTAGGGGGTTGTTCATAAGAAAGGTGGGAAGAAGGAGGAAAAAATTTGGTGAGCAGGAAAGTATTATAAAAACAGAGGAAGAACATGTTAGGAGTAGTTCAACTGAATCAAAACTACAGTGGCAGAAGAAGGTAAAAGAAATAAATAGCTTCCTACAGGAAAAGGCCCTTAACCAAATGAGATTCAAAGGTGCTCTTTATTATTTCCAGGGGGTAAGCCAGGTAGGTTATTGGCCAACTTAGTGAAAGGAAAGGAGAAGTCAAGGTTAATTACTGCTATTAGAACAATAGATAAGAACACAGTGAGAGAAAGTAGGGAAATCATGGAAGTATTTGTTAATTTTTATAAAGAACTATATAGATCAGGGGTGATTGGTATGGAGGATGAAATAGAGAAATACTTGACATCTCTGACATTGCCTAAGGTAACAGTGGATCAAAAGCAATGGATGGATAGACCAATTGAGTAAAATCAGGCCTAAAAGAATATGCAAAATGAAAAAAAGCCAGGTCCAGATGGGCTAGCGGCAGAGGTGTATAAAATTTACGAACAATGTTTAATTGGACAACTGTACGACGTTTTACAGGATTCATATAAACAAGGTCGGTTGCCGGAATCATTTTATCATTTTTAAGCAGATATCACATTGATTTCGAAAATAGATAAAGATGAACAAGATCTTGAGTCATATACTGTAGGCCTATCTCCTTAATAAACCTAGACATGAAGCATTTGACTAGGGTATGGGTGAATAGGCTGATGAAACTAATCCATCTGTTGGTAGGTAAAGAACAGTGCGGGTTTATACCCGGTAGGTCAATCCATGATAATATTATGAGAGTGTATGCAAATGTTCAGCTTGGGGTGGGGTGGGGGTCACTCCATACTGTCAAGTGGCCCTTCCTGTGGAGATAGTTGAGAACCTTTGGTTTTGGTGAAGTGTTCCTGGGGTGGATGGGGATAATATATCATAATCTGAAGGCAAGAATTTTAGTAAATGGAGAGACGTCAAAGTATTTTGAACTTAGAAGAGGACCGAGACAGGGGTGTGCTTTTTGCCCTGGCGATCGAGCCCTTGGCAAAAAGTATAAAAAATAATGTGGAGATTATGGTATGATGCTTAATGTTAAATATCCAAGGAACACAGTAAATAAGTTGCTAGTGAATGTGTGGTTGCATGTGAGGAAAAGTGAAGAATTTAGGGGAGCATTGGGTTTCACACCTATGGTTGGTAATTAGCAATACCCAGCTCTGAAGGAGCTACCAGATCATTGGACAACAAAGGGGTTGCACTATGTTAAATTTTTTTAGAGGTGGGATTATGAGATCTTATGAGTAATTGTGTGAAAGTGGAAATACCACAATATTTAGGTTAAGGTATTATCAGCTGAGAAGTATGATTAGGTTGATTAATGAAACAATGAATTTGGATATGGTTAACTCAAGGGTTATTTTGTACATAACTGGGATGGATGGGAGCACAAAAGGGAAAATAACAAAACATATAAATTATTAGGGGAAGCAAGAGGCAATAATGTCACTATGATTTCACAGAAAAAAATGGGAAAAAATTATAGACAAAATGAATTTTGGGAAGAAATATATGTTAATGCATGTGATAATATCACAAATAAAAAGCATAAAATTACACAATTGGTCTATACACATTGGGGGAGATTTATCAACAGGTTATTTTTCTAGGTGTGGTCTATTTCTGCTTTGGCATGAATAGACTGGTCTATTTAAAGTGCAATTTACTGTCAGGGATAAGCCTGGTCTATTTTCTGTGGTGCTGATTTTGCTCAGAATTGTCTCTAAATAGTTTTATTGGCCCTGGTTTGCCTCCTAGGTAATGAGCATTTTCTTCTTTTTTTTTTTTATACCGGCATGCAGAGGATTACGTTGGATTCGTTTGGACTACGTTGATGACCAGCGGACTTTAATGTGCAATAAAATGGTCAACGAGGGGGGTGGGGGTGTTTTTATTTCAATAAAAAAAATGTTTGTAGGTGTTTTGTGTTTTCTTTCATTACTTTACAGGCTTAGTAGTGGAATCCAATACTAAGTCGGGGCATAGTGTTAGCCGGCATAAAATGGCTAACACTAACCCCCCCATTATTACCCCAGTACCCAATGCCACCAGGGGTACTGGGAAGAGCCGGGTGCCAGTAGTCCCGGAGCGTCAAAAATTGGTGCTCTTGGACTGGGCGGCAGCATGCGCCCGCATCAGAACACTGCGGCCGGAAAGATCATCTTGGCAGAGACCAGCTGTTCTGTGACCCGGCCGATTATTGTTCGAATTCGATCGGATAATCGTTCAGTGTAAACGCAGCATAAGTTAAAGCAATAATGAGGTCTTGTCACAGGCTTGTTCCTATAACTCTTTCTCCTGAGGATATCTGCCACAGAAGTTAAAGCTGCACCTAGGTACTAGAACATTAATGTAGCCTTTAAAATGTAGATTTCTATTGGTGCTTAAAAGGCTTTTCTTGTGCTGGTTGGGATGCGTTTTTCTGGGAGGGGGGGGGGGTTATGATGCAAGAGTGCATGCAGAAATGCTAAAAACAGCTGCTTCACCCATTGAAAGAAAAAAAAACCCACCCATTTAGTATGCAGTTTTTGCTGCAAAAGAGCCCTATTAGTCCCACTATTGTAGCTGCAATTGATTACCTATTTGAGTACGGCTCATTTAAGATTTGGTTCGAACCTAACCTTTACCCCAAGGTTTGGTAAACCTGCCAAACTGAACCTTAAAAAGTTTGCTGATCTCTAGTTATTATCCATACTTCTTGCTTTATCCTCTTTGCAAATGTTAAAAGCAAAATTGTGAATTCATAATAATCCCAGACAATAGCTGCATTTGATTACCCACAGACAGTGTGTCCTAAATATTTTACTGTCTGAAATACAATGCATGTGACAGACAGTAAGAGCATTTGCAATATATAAATGTAAATTTTTACATTAAATTGCTATTATTAGCAGTGGACTGTTATTATTTGTATTACCCATATTGAGAAATGACACACAATCGTAAATTGTTTTTTATTTAAGATGATGGCCTTTTAGAAAGCTCCTTTTGCATGAATGCCCAGGTTTAATAAGCTGTTGAGCACTAAAAAAATGTCTGCAGCTTACTGACAAAACACCCTTTAACCCCTTGCCTCCAAAGCCTCTTTTGGCCTTAATGCCCAGGGCCTAATTTTTAAATCTGACCTGTCTCCCTTTATGTTGTTATAACTCTGTTGTTCTGGGAATATTTTTTCGTGACATATTTCTCTTTATGTTATGATACACTGAGTAGTTGTTTTTTTTAATCAATATTTGCGCAAAAAAATAGAAACATTTACATTACTTTTTATTCAAAATATTCTTTTAATAAGAAAGATAGTCATGCCACATAAACAAATTATTACTGCAACATCTACAACATGTCTGCTTTATGGTGACATCATTTGGTGAACGTACTTTGTTGGGCCTGTATGTTAGTTACTCCCATACATTGCTCCATTGTAAAAATTAAAGCCATTAAAGTATTCAAGGTAGCATTTCATAAGTTCATTTACTCTTTAGGTGTTTCACAGAAATTTTATATTTTTGCAGGACAAGTTGATGTTTTCATCAGTACCATTAGACACCCTTTAATTTTTTATGAGGTGGTAGGAATAAAAAACACAATTTAACATTCATTTAGCATTATTCATTTTTTTTTTCACACTGTTTACTATACGTTACATATGACATGTTATCATTTTTCGTTGGGTCGGTATGATTGCAGTGATATCCATTTAATATAGTGTTTGATAAAGCTTATAACATTTATACTGTAAAAACTGTTTGTGTCTCACTATATTGTAAGAGCTGCAAGTTTTTATTTTTTCGCCAATGAAGTTATATGAGGGATTTTATTTTGCAGCATAAGCTGACATTTGAAGTGGTACACTTCTTGGGTACATGTGACATTTTGTTTGCTTTAAATAATATTTTTTAGGGGTGGGATTGCAACAAAAATTGTCATTTATAAGAGATTAATTATAATGGGGGAATGGGGAATGTGTAATTTTTTTAATTTATTTATATTTATTCATTTATTTCTTTAATTATTATTATAGTGCTTGAAAAAGCACTATATTGTGATACGTATACCCCTTCTTCTTCCACTTCTTCTTCCAGCCATTCTTCTGTGATTAACAGAGCCCGAACCGCTTTGTGCACAGACTCCATTTCAAAGCCCTCAGCAGGGACAGTCTCTTTTAAAGGCACAGTACCCAAGTAGCTCTTTAAGGGACGGTACCCAAGTCGCTCTTAAAGGGACGGTACCCAAGTCGCTCTTAAAGGGACAGTACCCAAGTTGCTCTTAAAGGGACAGTACCCAAGTTGCTCTTAAAGGGACGGTACCTAAGTCACTCTTAAAAGGACTGTACCAAAGTTGCTCTTAAAGGGAGGATAATAAGGGTTAAAGTTTCTTTTAAAGGGAAGTCACTGTTAAAGTGGCCCTTTTTTTAAGCACTATGTATTTCCCTGGAAATGCAAATCTAGTTTTTTTTATTTTGTTTGTTTATTATTATTGCGTATTGTGTGTGTTTTTTTAAACTTTTATTTTTTGTCCCCATTCATATAATACATAACAGCACATGATCTGTGCTGTAATGCATTACTTACTGGCCTGATCTGAGTATATGGGCTGTCAGTGTCTGACAGCTCATATACTCACATCAGACCAGTAACTAAGCCAGCAACCCAGAAGTACTGTGGGTGGGCATGGCTACCTCTGAGCTGTGAGTGCGATTGCTCGCATGGCTCTGAGGTGTGACTGAGGGAGAAGATCTCCCTCCTATTATTCATAGACAGCTGCGTTCACGCTGACCATGGTATCTGTGGGCTGGCATGGGTTGGCATGGGTACCTATTGGTTGGCATGGGTACATCGGTGCCGTGTGATTGCTTGCATGGCTCAGAGGTGTGACTGAGGGAGATGATCTCTTTCCTATTCTCCATAGACAGCTGTGGTTGCGCCGACCACAGCGTCTATGGGGTTAACTGTTGCAAGTGGAGTGCAGCTCCTTTCTGGGCAGCGGCGGCCGGAGTAGGCAATGTGCAGCAGCTTCCTCCAACCACCCAATCACTGATAGAGACAGCGGGGGGAGGCAGGAAAAAGCATATATTCCGGGGACAGGAATGCAGGTATTTCCTGCTTTCCATGATGTCCCCAGACGTCAAATAGGGAAAAGAGGTTAACAAAACAAATCTACCCATGCTCCATGTATGTGAATGGCATTACCTACTTCTACAATAGCTTACAGGGCCACTACCTAGCAATGGACCCTTTTAAAGAGCCCAATGTGTGGCTGTACGTGGCTGCAAATGAACGCTAATAAGTGAGGTTGGGGCTCATTTGCAGTACCTTTACACAGCACAATTATTGTGCAGCCGGGGCGCATGAACTATCTCTGTAGTGTTTGAGCAGCCATTTGAGATGTGCAACCGATAACAATGATTTTAATGGGCACACAAAAGATCAAATCACGATTGGCTGGCCTTTTTACATGAGCCCATTATTGGCTGAATGAGTGGTCCTAGGAATGCTCAATAATGATAATCAGCCTGTGTAAAAGGATCTTAATACAGAAAGGTAACTTCCAGCTCTCCACATGTTCAATGGATCTGAATAGCATTCTCTTCTTTATATCAATATTTTTTATTCATATATACTCTTAATGACTTGTGGCTCAACTGGTTTTAATATTCGATCGAATTTTCGAGCGTCACAGTTTATTTGAATCAAATTTCGAGCTTTTCGACCAGGAAAGCCAGCGAATATTTTACTACCAGCTCATCTCTACTACTGTTCTCATCCTGCATTATTCCCTTTTGACCACACCACTTAACTGGAACCACCCTTAACAAAGTCCCCAAAAAACTGTTAAGTGCCAATGCCTTACAACACTACTTTGGTCTCCTTCTTCTAGACCTGCCCTCTGCCTTCAACACAGTCAACCACTCGATCCTAGTACAAACTGTCTCATACTTTAGGAAAATGGCAAGAACAAAAAAATCAGCTCACCCAAGTCCTTAGGCCTCTCTATTGGAGAGGAGTCTGGAGGCCGCAGAGACGTCCGAGATGTGTTCAGCGAGGCGTTTTTTCAACTTTCTGGAAGTGCAACCGACATATTGGAGTAAACATTTCGTACATTCTGCAAGGTAAATAACATATTTAGTATCACAGTTGATAAAGGACTTCACAATTTCTTACTGTTAGGCAGTGGATCCTGACCTATTGGGGGGTACGCTTATAAGTGAACACTGTCCTGAGCAGTTGCCCAGGCAAATACCCGGTTTTACCCTTAGGTTAAAAATTTACTTTTAATGATCTGCATTAAAACATAGATGTAGCTTGTGCAAACATAAAATATTGCTACCTCTCCAATTGTACACTCGGTTTTGGTGTCAGCCGACACTCTGTATGTTATTGGATTGGCTTCTCAGTATCCCCGATGTGTATCCTCGATACTGAGAAGCAATCCAATAACATACAGAGTGTCAGCTGACACCAAAACCGAGTGTACAATTGGAGAGGTAGCAATATTTTATGTTTGCACAAGCTACATCTATGTTTTAATGCAGAACATTAAAAGTAAATTTTGAACCTAAGGGTAAAACTGGGTATTTGCCTGGGCAACCGCTCAGGACAGTGTTCACAAATTTCTTATCTAGATCTAAATGTTCTTGTTTTCGGAATGAATCTACATACAGAACATCTACTAGATGCACACAGAAAACAACCCTTAATAGATAGCCATGTACTCTGATGTGTGTCCGAAAGAACACTAGTAGACAATACATTAGCTAATGACTTCCCACGTTTAGCCACACATTTAATACCTCCAGACAGGATAGACGCACAATCCAGATCCCCCATGAGAACCGGTAAGTGTTTGTGTATGATATTACGAATATTAGGAAACTGGACACTAAAAGGGGTAGAAAATACAAGAGGTGCTGTAGATTCCTGATGATGACCTCGTGTAGGCATGTCCTGTAAGTGGTAATCTCGATTGTGGGAATCCGCAATAGCACGAGCCCTATGTAAAACACCATTCTTATAGCCACGATTAGTAAGTCTCAACTGTAGGTTGTTACTAACAGCCTGGTATGCAGTGTCAGTGGAACACGCACGGCGAGCTCGAATGAACTCACCTATGGGTAAATTGCATGTAACGTGCCAAGGGTGGCCACTCGATACATGAAGTATTCCATTACCTGAGGTTGGTTTACGAAACAAAGAAGTGGAAATGCCCATTGTATCTGCTGTAAATAATACATCCAAAAAAGAAATACACGATGAGTCGTATTAAATGGTGAACTGTAAATTAAAACAGTTTTCATTAAGAAAACTGAAAATCCTGGACATTAGCCACACACCCCTGCCACACCAGGAGGAGGTCGTCTATATACCTGCCATACCAAAGGACAGGCCCGCTTCTGCCATGAGGCGGAATGAGTATTCCGCCTCAGGCGGCAGATTTTGCGGTCCTGCAGGGGGCGGCATAATCATGCCCAGACTGATAATCTGACGGTCCAGGCAAATACTCGCTGGGCCGCCCAGATTCTCAGTTGAAGGGCCGCTTACCACTCTGCCAACCTGGGCCCCTCCGGAACATACACTCGCGCCCCCACCTCCCTTTAACACCCAGGGGCCACGGCCGCTGGAGCTCTTCAAGGCCGCTCTGCCCCTTTAAAAGCAAGGGGCTACGCTATCATTAGCTGTTCTAACCAGACCACTGAGCTTCCGGGACAAGTCACCTGATGTGGTGCGCGGGGCTGGAGCTTCCGGGGCCAGCGTGCATCAGGTGACCAGTCCCGGAAGCTCAGTGGACTGGTTAGAACAGCTAGTGGTAGCGGAGCCCCCTGCTTTTAAAGGGGCAGAGCAGCCTTGAAGAGCTCCGGTGGCCGCGACCCCTGGGTGTTTCAGGGAGGTGGGGGCGCGAGTGGGGCTGGTAATGTATGATGATTGTCGGGCTTGCCGTGCGCGCGCGGGGGGGGGGTGGTGGTTCGGGTGCCAGTGAGGGGGGCGGCGGCCTGAGATTTGCCTCAGGCGGCACGGACCCCAGAATCGGCCCTGCCAAAGGATACAATCCAAAAAAGGGTTATGGCAGGCATATAGACAAGTCTCCTCCCAGTGGGCCATGTACAAGTTGGCAATGGATGGTGAACACTTAGACCCCATAGGACAGCCTTCGATCTAAAAGTAGTAGCATGATTTGAATAGAAAAAAATTATGTGTCAACAAAAATTCTGTTACTACTAACATGTATTGTTTTAGTGGATCTGCATAATTACTGTATTTATTCAAATGAAAAGAAAGTGATTGTAAAGCCAGATGGTGCGGAATACAGGTGTATAAAGCAGACACATCACATGACATCCACATACACGATTCATGCCAAGGAATGCGGTTAGCAATAGCCAAAAGAGACTTGCTATCCCTAATATATCCAGGTATACGTGTGACCAGTGGTTGAAGAAAAGTATCTAACCATGAGCATAGTCGTTCACACAGACTACTGTGAAACTACTTACAGATCTCAAGACTGAGATTATACAGACGGAAGAACAGGTGAGCACCACATTCAACCATTTGAGGATTCCTAATAACAACTTTTATCCAGTACAATCTCGTTGTGATGGTATGGATTTATTTCAACAGAGAGTGGAAGGTGATTTACGTGACTTACAAACACAAGCCAGGATAGATGCAGATAACCTCACCCCCAGTGAACGGAAAGGGTTACACACTCTTAGTCGCAATCCACACATTGTGATTTGTGACTCTGATAAAGGGGGATCAGTGGTTGTGCTGGATCGTATGTTATATGAACGAGAGATTCTACACATGTTATCTGATACACGTACTTATAGACCTGTGTCGTATAACTCTACCAATATAGTTAGAGATAAGCTCAAAGGTATACTGAAAATGGGTCTGGATATGCAGGTAATCAACCAGAAACAACATGATTATTTTCTTGTAGAACATCCACTTACTCCTGTGTTTCACGTATTACCTAAAGTCCATAAGGGTATCTTTCCACCTCCTTTATGTCCAATTATTTCTGGGGTTGATTCTTTGTGTGAACGACTATGCTCATGGTTAGATAGTCTTCTTCAACCACTGGTCACACGTATACCTGGATATATTAGGGATAACAAGTCTCTTTTGGCTATTGCTAACCGCATTCCTTGGCATGAATCGTGTATATGGATGTCATGTGATGTGTCTGCTTTATACACCTGTATTCCGCACCATCTGGCTTTACAATCACTTTCTTTTCATTTGAATAAATACAGTAATTATGCAGATCCACTAAAACAATACATGTTAGTAGTAACAGAATTTTTGTTGACACATAATTTTTTTCTATTCAAATCATGCTACTACTTTCAGATCGAAGGCTGTCCTATGGGGTCTAAGTGTTCACCATCCATTGCCAACTTGTACATGGCCCACTGGGAGGAGACTTGTCTATATGCCTGCCATAACCCTTTTTTGGATTGTATCCTTTGGTATGGCAGGTATATATACGACCTCCTCCTGGTGTGGCAGGGGTGTGTGGCTAATGTCCAGGATTTTCACAGTTTTCTTAATGAAAACTGTTTTAATTTACAGTTCACCATTCAATACGACTCATCATGTATTTCTTTTTTGGATGTATTATTTACAGCAGATACAATGGGCATTTCCACTTCTTTGTTTCGTAAACCCACCTCAGGTAATAGAATACTTCATGCATCGAGTGGCCACCCTTTGCACGTCACACGCAATTTACCCATAGGTGAGTTCATAACGAGTTCGCCGTGCGTGTTCCACTGACACAGCATACCAGGCTGTTAGTAACAACCTACAGTTGAGACTTACTTATCGTGGCTATAAGAATGGTGTTATACATAGGGCTTGTGCTATTGCGGAATCCCACAATCGAGATTACCACCTACAGGACAGGCCTACACGAGGTCATCATCAGGAATCTACAGCACCTCTTGTATTTTCTACCCCTTTTAGTGTCCAGTTTCCTAATATTCGTAATATCATACACAAACACTTACCGGTTCTCATGGGGGATCTGGATTGTGCGTCTATCCTGTCTGGAGGTATTAAATGTGTGGCTAAACGTGGGAAGTCATTAGCTAATGTATTGTCTCCTAGTGTTCTTTTGGACACACATCAGAGTACATGGCTATCTATTAAGGGTTGTTTTCTGTGTGCATCTAGTAGATGTTCTGTATGTAGATTCATTCCGAAAACAAGAACATTTAGATCCACTGCTAACTGTAAGAAATTTGGCATAAAGTCCTTTATCAACTGTTATACTAAATATGTTATTTACCTTGCAGAATGTACGAAATGTTTACTCCAATATGTCGGTTGCAGTTCCAGAAAGTTGAAAAAACGCCTTGCTGAATACATCTCGGATGTCTCTGCGGCCTCCCGACTCCTCTCCAATAGATCTTTTTCCGGTCTTACTAAACATTTTGTGAACTGTCACTCAGGAGATATGTCTTTCCTTACGGTATGTGGCATAGAAAAAGTTCAAGCCCCCACAAGAGGTGGAGACTGGATCAGGCAGCTTCATCTGAGAGAGGCGTTTTGGATACTGGAACTGGATACCCGCAATCCAAACGGCTTGAATATGAAAAATGATCTGGCTTATATTTATTAATTTACTATATACTATACCCTGTTACCATTGTTTGTTTATTTTTTGCATTTTTTAAGATTTATGCTCATTGTTATTGTCTTTTTCCATGTTATACAAAGACTGTTTTTGTAATGAGGTTTTGGTTACAACCCCTGAGTGGGCAGTACCAAACCCCAGGTGCTCTTATTACTAATGGTTATAAATAGTGACATGTAGTCTGTGGAAGTTAGCCATGACTAAGGAGCTTAGGCTCTGAAACGCGTCGTTTTTTTCCATGTGTGGACGTTCATGTATTTTTAATCTATGTATTTTTCACTCTTTTTATTAAATATGGATTTTTATCGCACTGTTTGGAGCTGGATTCACATTGCTTCTTTTGCACAATTGTATCTGTCTCATACTTTAACATAATCAATTTGTCCCTTACTTGAATGGCTATATACTTTGCACACCAAACATTTAGGGGGACATTTATCATTTGTGTAATCTTGCACAAACTTGCACATAGTTCGCACTTTTCACATGCTGCACAAAAATCTCCAAATTTATGATAAGGCGGTCCTTTTGGTATATTTTTAGCTATAGTATATAGACACATAAAAGATTGTTACAGAAAAAAATTACTTGATCCAACTAATCTGCTGTCAGGAATCTGCAGTAGCCTGGTCTGAACTGGGCCTGGTGTTTTGCTTTTGTGTGCCACACCCAATTGCTTCTCAGCTTCTGGCTTTGCAGGAGTTAAGCTGAGAAGCTTCTGGACTTGATTTGACACCTTTCTGGTCTCTGTGATTGACTGGTTTCTCAGCCTGTCTGCAGCCTGCAGGATCAGAGCGCCGGTCCAATGAGGATCCGGACTGGGCTCTTACTCAGTATAAAGCAAAGCTAAGACAGAGTTCCAGCGCTGGTTAATTAGATTCACTCCTGGTCCCAGCTCCCCTTGTCCTTCTCCTGCGAACCCCGTCCTATTCCTTTTCTGCCTGACTTTTGACTATCCCGTTGTGTTGCTGATTTTGTACTTCGTTGCCTGTGTGGTTTGACCTGGCTTGTTCCATTACTCTCTATTGTGTTTGTCTGTCTGTACTGTTCTGTGTGTTCACTTACGTAGCGTAGGGAACGTCTTTGTGGTTGTCCGCAACCGCCTAGGGTCGACTGAGGCAAGTAGGCAGGTGACAGTGGGTGGGTTCAGATCTAGGGCCCACTGTCTCTTGTCTTGTCTACACCTGCCCGTCCTGACATCTGCCCTTTTAATATTTTCTTTCTTATTATCTAAAGCAGTGATTTTCAACCTTTTTTGAGCCGCGGCACACTTTTTATACTTAAAAAATCCCGGGGCACACCATCAACTAAAATGGCACAAAATGACACTAAAACAGTACATATTATACATATAGTTAATAATATAGATTCTAAATGTATTTATACTCACGCCTGTTTTCTTCTCCCCCCCTGTGCTTCTCTCCACCATACTTCTCCCCTGTGCTTCTCTCCACCAAACTTCTCCCCCCTGCTTCTCTCCTGTGCTTCTCTCCACCATACTTCTCCCCTGTGCTTCTCTCCACCATACTTCTCCCCCCTGCTTCTCTCCTGTGCTTCTCTCCACCATACTTCTCCCCCCTGCTTCTTTTCTGTGCTTCTCTCCCCTCTGCTTCTCTCCGCTGTTTCTCTCCCCCATCCCCATGTTTCTCTCCCCCATGGTTTTCTCCTGTTTCAAAGGGGCATCATAGTTTGGGGAACTTTCCCCGCGGCACACCTGACCATGTGTCGCGGCACACTAGTGTGCCACGGCACACTGGTTGAAAATCACTGATCTAAGGATATATGTTTATCGCAGGCATGTTAATATTCAGTTATTGTACCCATTATGACCAATTACAGTTAAAGTGGTAAGTGCAGCAGTTTAGTCTGCCCCCAGGGGGACCGGCACATGCCTGGGTTTGCCGCTGGGTGCTTACACTGAACCCGCCAATGACACCCATACCACTGTCGTCCCCTTAAAGGGGTTATCCAACAAAAATCTTTTTCATGGATTCAGAAAGTTACATAGATTTGTAATATACTTCTATTTAGAAAAATCTTAAATCGTCCCATACATATCAGCTGCTGTATGTCCTGCAGGAAATGTTTTCTTCTCAGTCTAACACAGTGCTCTCTACTGACATCTCTGTACAAGACAGGAACTCTCCAGAGCAGGAGAGGCTTTCTATGGGGATTTGCTACTGCTCTGGACAGTTGGAAGAAAAAGATTTTCGCTGGATAACCCCTTTAAGCATTCTGTTGGCAGGTGCCCTGTGCAAAGTCTAAACACAGCACAAAAACTAATGATGGAACCAGAACTCAGTGGTCTGCATTAATCTCTATTATAAACAAAGTAAAATAAATTGAATAGACAGTTAAATAGCCCCTGAGCAAATTTTTCCGACATTCTCTTCCAAATACAAGGTCTCTTACAATCAATAGTGTTTGTCTCAGGATGTGCTCTGTGCATCAAATGGCATTGTTACCCACCCAGAATTTTTCTCAACTTTTGAGGCTTTTGAAAATGTTTATATGTGTATTAAAAATTAGTTCATAGATTATTAAATAAAGAATATAATATGCAAAAGGAGGAAGATCCAGAAGCATAAAAACAATCATCTTTATTTGTTCATTTAAAATAGGTATACAGCTTTTAGAGCCTCATCAAAGAGTCTCAAAACACAGGACTAGCCAGATATCCCTCCGGGAAGGGTGTCTCCTGTAAGGAAACCACCGAAACCACCATATTAGGTGGCCCTATAAGTCAATGTAATGACAACGTAATGTGAAAAACCAAGGCCAAGTAACCATCCACATACAGCTGTTTTGGGGTGTTGCCCCTCATCAGTGTGGAGCAGGATTCTGGCTAGGTATATTGGAGGGATATCTGGCTAGTCCTGTGTTTTGAGACTCTTTGATGAGGCCCCATGGGCTTTTCTTTTGCATATTCATGTTTCCCAGGGGGCAATGCGCCTAGGACTTCACTGCTTTGAGCCGGCAGTGTTGTCGTTTTGCTGGTCTCACTGAGATCAGCGATCTGTTTCTCTTATGGCTCTACTAGGCATTGCTCCCACCTAGCCAGAATCCTGCTCCACACTGATGAGGGGCAACACCCCGAAACAGCTGTATGTGGATGGTTACCTGGCCTTGGTTTTTCCCTTGTCATTACATTGACTTATAGGACCACTTAATATGGTGGTTTTGGTGGTTTCCTTACAGGGGCCACCCCTTGGCTGGGTCCTTCCCGGAGGGATATCTGGCTAGTCCTGTGTTTCGAGACTCTTTGATGAGGCTCCAATGGGCTCTTCTTTTGCATATTCATGTTTCCCAGGGGGCAATGCACCTAGGACTTCACTGCTTTGAGCGCTTTCACTAGCAGTCGGCAGTGTTGTCGTTTGGCTGGTCTCCCTGAGATCAGCGATCTGTTTCTCTTATGGCTCTACTAGGCATTGCTCCCACCTAGCCAGAATCCTGCTCCACACTGATGAGGGGCAACACCCCGAAACAGCTGTATGTGGATGGTTACCTGGCCTTGGTTTTTCCCTTGTCATTACATTGACTTATAGGGCCACTTAATATGGTGGTTTTGGTGGTTTTCCTACAGGAGCCACCCCTTGGCTGGGCCCTTCCTGGAGGGATATCTGGCTAGTCCTGTGTTTCGAGACTTTTTGATGAGACTCCAATGGGCTCTTCTTTTGCAAGCCCATACAAATGGTCATCGAGGGGGGTGGGGCCTATGTGCCGATGATGTCACAGAGGTGCTGGGCCTATAGTGGCGCTGTGAGTGGGGCTAAGTGGCGCTACTACCATGAAGCCCTGTCCACTTACCACAATGCGCAGATGATAAAAAAATAAACTTTTTTCTGGAACAAGCACCATGACATATGATATAAAATAATGTGTGAGAACTGCTAAATTAACTCTTTACACCTGTGTAAAGAAATCATAATGCAAAAACGGGGTGACCGTGTCACTTTAACCCCTTGCCTCTTCAGCCTGTTTTGGCCGTAATGCCCAGGGCCTATTTTTCAAATCTGACCAGTCTCTCTTTATGTAGTAATAACTCTGCAATGCTTTTAACTATCGCAGTTATTCTTAGGTTCTTTTTTCGTGACATATTCCTCTTTATTTTTGTGGTATACTTTGGTTGATACACTCAGTAGTTTCTTGTTAAAAACACAACACAAATTTGAAAAATGTACAATCCTTTATATTCAAAATTCTCTTTTTCTGAGAAAAATAGTTATGTCACATGAACTAATTATTACTGCAACATCTACAACATGTCTACTTTATGTTGACGTCATTTGGTGAACGTCCTTTTACTTTTTAGGATGTTAGAGGGCTTCGAAATTTTGCAGCAATTTTTCAAATTTTCAGAAAGTTTTAAATTCTGATTTTACTGGGGACCAGTTCAGTTCTGAAGTGGATTTGTGGGACCTGTATGTTAGTTACCCCCATAAATCCCTCCATTGTAAAAAACTACACCCCTCAAAGTATTCAAAGTAGCATTCCATAAGTTTATTAACCCTTTAGGGTTTTTACAGAAATTTAAGCAAGTTGGAGGGGAAATTTAAAATTTTCATTTTTTTTTGGCAGATATTCCATTTTAATCCATTTTTCCTCTTACACATCAAATACTAACTGAGAAATGGAACTCAATATTTATTTCCCATGTTTCTAGAAATCCATCATATGTGGCCGCAGTGCGTCACCTGACCACAGGCCGCAGACCTGACAGAAGCTTTGTGTATTTTTGGGGTCTTTTCTTATTTCAGGTTTTTAATAGCAATTATACCATGTCACAGAGGACTCGCGGTGCCAAAATATTTGTGTAAGACAAGTTGACGTTTCCATCGGTACCATCTGAGGGACATGTGACACCCTGATCATTATTTATTTAATTTTTTATGAGGTGGTACCAATAAAAGAACACAATTTAGCAGCTGTTTTTCCATCATTTTTTGTACGCCATTTACTCTACATCACATATGACATGTTATCGTTATTCATCAGGTCGGTACGATTACAGTGATATCCATTATATATAGCTTTTGTTATAGTTTATGGCGTTGATACTATAAAAACTGTTTGTGTTTTGCATATTGTAAGACCTGTACTATTTGAATTTTTTCACCAATGGAGTTATGTGAAGGATTTTATTTGGTGCATAAGCTGACATTTTTAGTGGTATACCTTTTGGGCACATGTGACGTTTTGATAGCTTTTTTTCTATACTTTTTAGGGGGCGGGATTAACCAAAAATTGTCATTTTTACACACATTCTTACACACTGACTGCTCATTCAAATGATCAGACCCCTGCCTCAGTGCATGGGCCTAATCATTGTATGGGAAAAAGGAAAGATAGGATATGCACAGCTCACAAAAATTATGAGTTGGGTGCACAGTACCAGTATATGAAAAGACTAAGCATGAAGAAAACAGTAGGCGTGTACTATAATGGTAACACCGGCACACCAAAATATTAAATATATAAAGGTACTTTATTTAGTCAGGTACAAAAATACAAATAAAAGGTCCCCATTAAAACCATTTAAAAATCCCCCAAAACTCCAGGGAAAGCATAGGATCTGATGCTATCCAAAGGTAGCAACCCCATATACAATACATTCAGTATCCCTGTCACATACACAAATACAGCAAATAAGATGTAAATATATCTATAAGAAGGACCACCACAGCACAACAATACATATAGAGTATACAAAAAAATGTGTGTATATAGCTATAAAAGAAAATGACCAAGGCTGTATATCACCATATTAGGGGGACAGGGATAGACTGCAGTGCCAACCACAGAGCCCCACGCGTTCCGTCCGTACCCTCGGACTTCCTCAGGGGTAATCATTGTATATCTCAGTAACCCAGACGCATCGGGAAGCCCCCGAAGTCGCTATCGCCAGCGCGGCTCCAGGGGGGAGCATGGATCGTGGGGGGGGAAGAGAAGCATGGGGGGAGTGGAGCATGGCGGGGGGGGGGGGTGCTGATCCCGGGGGCGGGGGGGGGGGGGTCCTGCAAAGCGATCCGGGGAGAGGAGAGGGAGGACACACATCCCGGGGGGTGGCCGCACTTCCGGGAGGGGGAACCGGCCGGCGGCTGAAACTAAAGGGTAAGAGGGGCAAGGGGGAGGATCAGACAGTGGTGGCGGGAGGAGGCAACGTGCCGCAGCCTCCTCCTGCCTCCCGATAGCCCCCCAAGCCACCAATCTCCCCATAGACTCTGCGGTCGCATCGACCTCGGCGTCTATGGGGTTATCTGCCCGGGGGGAGCGTGGCTCCCCTTCGGGTAGTGGCAGCAGGAGGAGGCTGTGTGACACAGCCTCCTCCTGCTGCCCGATCGTCATTAGGGACAGCGGGGGGAAGGAAGGGAAAGCATGACGTTTGGGAAACGTCATGTTGCGGGAACTACCTGCTTTACATGACGTTTCCCAAACGTAATTTTGCGGCAAGGGATTAAAGCTGTCTCCAGAATCTGCCAGAGAAACATTTTAGGCTCCAACACATACAGTACTTAGTTACCCCCCTCTGTGCCCCTATATAGCAGTTACACCCCTCTGTGCTCCCACTTAATAATTAGGTATGCTCTGTGCCCCAATATAGTAGTAAGGTCCCTATATAATATAGGCACCTCTGTGCAGCCCCAATGTAGTATAGACCCATGTGCTGCCCCCAATAGTATACACCCCCTGTGTGCTGCCCCCAGTAGTATAGATAGCTGTGTGCTGACCCAAGTAGTATAGACCCCCTGTGTGCTGTCCCCAGTAGTATAGATAGCTGTGTGCTGCCCCTAGTAGTATATAGACCCCTGTGTTCTGCCCCCAGTACTATGGTCCACTAGATGCATGCCCTCAGTAGTATAAAGACCCCTTGTGCGGTGCCCCCAGTAGTATATAGACACAATTGTGCTGCACCCAGTGGTATATACCCCTTGTGTGCTCCCCCAGTACTATATCCAACTATGTGCTGCCCCCAGTGATATATAGACCCCTTGTGCCCTGCCCCCAGTAGTATATAGTGCCCTCTGTGCTCCCTCAGTTATATATACGCTCCCCAGTAGTATATATGTAATGGCCCAGCCCGGTATATATTGTCAGGTGTCTGGAGGTATATTGTTGCCATTGGCAACCCCAGACTGTCTGTATTGGGGCCTATGTGTTTGTGTCTTTTCCTGGCCTCTCTTGGGGCATATATCAGAGTAAGGATATATACTATGGGGCCATATATCAGAGCAGGGGTATATACTATGGGGGCATATATCACAGCAGGGGTGTATACTATAGGGGCATATATCAAAGCAGGGGTATATACTATGGGGATATATTTTAGAGCAGGGGTATATACTATGGGAGCATATATAAGAGCAGGGGTATATACTCCGGGGGCATATATCAGAGCAGGGGTATATATTATGGGGGCATATATCAGAACAGGGGTATATACCATGGGGGCATATATCAGAGCAGGGGTATATAATATAGAGGCTGTGTAATAGGCCCAGTAAACGAGCGACGATCTAGCAGATCGCTGCTTGTTTACAGGTATTATCGGGCCCCCATTGGCCCGTGTAACACCACCCTAACACTGCCGCCCTGCTCTCAACCCCTGCTCCTACCAACCATGAATTGCATCGTTTCCATTCTCACCGCCACTTTCGCCAATCCCATTACTCTCCCACCAGTTTCCTCAGGTCAGCTGCACCACACGGACACTCCAGCCGCCAGTCACAGGACGCCAGGAGACAAGAAATGTTTGGTTCTCCAGTGTGCTCTGGCTTCGGTCCAACTCCTTCAGGCAGGATGAACCAGGTTTGTTGGTGGTTAAAAAAAAAAAAAAGTTGACAGGCCAGCCCCCCTATATTTTGCATGGGACTGCACAAGTAAAAGCTACTTCACAGAAGGGACATTGATGTTAGGGGACATTGCAGGCACATTACAGGGAAAAACATAATTTTACCTCAAGGAAATTCACTTCTGCTACAGCTGTACTGAAAATCAGCTCTGCTACTGCATATGTGTGTTGAATTTCGGCTCTGCAACATCACTGTGCTTAAGGGCGCCTTTACACAGAGAGAGTTATCTGACAGATTTTTGAAGCCAAAGCCAGAAATTGATTTAAAAGAGGAGAAATCTCAGTCTTTCCTTTAGGACTTGTTCTCTGTTTATAGTCTGTTCCTGGCTTTGGCTTCAATGACCTGTCAGATAAATCTCTCTGTATAAAGGCCCCCTTAGCCAGCCAAATTTAGCTCTTTATAACAAATTAATTCGATTTGGAGATTAGATTACTACCCCCACCATGCATTAAAATATAATGGATGTTGGGGGTTGTAATTGATTTGTCATGTGAGCATACATGTGTGACCAGGCCAACTCCCCTGCTCTGGTGGGCCAGTATAACTTGTGACTAGTGTAGGTACAATATACATAAATAAAACTGCACCAACCTTAATCTGGCCCTGATCCTATCTATCTACCAAGTCCACATTATAGTAACCAAGGTAACCCCCCCGAAGCTAAAGACTCTGATCAAGCCAACGTATATTCACCATCAGATGCCCCTGTATTGGATTGTACATAGTTATTCTTCAAGTAAAGTTTCCATATACTTGCACCTCTAGGCTAGGTTCACACTACGTAAGTTTACGGCCGTAGCGCGCTCCGTGAATAAGCGGCCGGAGATTTACGTAGTTTGTGTACAATGGAAAGTATATGATGTATGGCTGCACAGTTCACACTACGTAAGAACTTACGTCCGGATCGTATGCGGCGCCGTAAAAAATGAACCAGACCATTGTTTCGGGACGGAAATGCTGTAACTTACGCCCGTAGTGTAACATGCGGCCCCGTACGGAGTGGTGATTTCTTCTTTTTTTACACTTTGATTTGCCGATCCAAAAGGTTCTGTGGGGTGTCCGGGGCTAGCCAAAGATATCCAAGTAAAATACCGCTGTCAGATCGCTACATACGCCGCTCGGGAAGCGTACGTAGCTTACGGGCGTAAGTTCGCGGACCGTACGTAGCCGGCCGCAACTTGCGTAAATCCCGGCCGGAGTTTTACACGTATATGTCCGGCCGCGAAAAATATGCGGCTGGACATATACGTAGTGTGAACATAGCCCTACTATGTAAAGACTTTTATTAAAGATATTCCCCTGTGTATATGCTGAGAGGAGAAGGGCCCTGGCACCCTTGGACCCCACTGTGACAGGAAGGTTACAAAAGGTGAGCCCTAAGGTTGCACTAAACCACCCAGCAACAACCCCTCAGTATTTTACAGTACACCGCATATAGCCCCCCTGTGCGCTCCGCCAGTTATATATAGACCCCCCTGTGCACCCCCCCAAACATATATAGACCCCTGCTGTGTGCTGACCTCAGTTATATAGTCCCCCTTTGTGCTCCCCCTCCCATATAGCAAGTAGTATATAGACCCTGTGTGCTGCCCCCAGTAGTATATATCCCCGTGCGTCCCCCAGTAGTATATAGCCCACCTGTACGCTCCCCCAGTTATATATCCCCCCTGTGCACCCCCCAGTAGTATATATATCCCCTGTGCACCCCCCACAAGTATATAACCCCCTGCATGCTGCCCCAGTTATATATACCCCCGTTCCCTCCCCCAGTTACATATATACCCCCCTGTGCACCCCCCCAAACATATATAGACCCCTGCTGTGTGCTGACCTCAGTTATATAGTCCCCCTTTGTGCTCCCCCTCCCATATAGCATATAACAAAAAACCAAACACTTATACTCACCTGGGTCCACGCGTCTCCTCTTCACTTTACTCTTGTAGCCGCAGACAGTGCTTTCTGAAGTCACAAGAGGCCGCTCTCTCCCCTTGCGGCGTCGGTGCTCAGTGACGTCACTCGTGTGCCGACATCACAACGGGAGTGCGCCCTGCGGACAAGAGTGGCCCTGTCAGTGCTGCTGCTGGTGGGGGGTGGCCCTGCAGGGGGCACCATGGATGGGTAAGTAGATTAACTGCTTACCCATCCCGTTGGCGCCGCCTGACAGGCTGTCAGCCGGAGCCCTGTGCGACCACACTGGTCGCACAGAGCAAAGGCCGGCCCTGCTCTGGGTGGGCCCCTTTAAAAAGTGGGCCCGGTGCACGTGCACCATTTGCCCTATGGTTAGGCGTGCCTTGTGCCTCTGAGCTTTTGACTTGATGTCTCGTACAACATACTACCTTTTTGTATATATGCTATCTTAAACAAACAGTATACTGTATGGCTATGTTGACACAACGTTTTTTCAGCTCTGTTTAAAATGATGTCCATTATTTTGAGTCTAAAATAACGGAAGTCATTTAGCAGTCTGGTCTCCCCTTAGTGCAATGACGGCTGTTGGTACATTATTCTAGTTTGGGGTTACTAATTGGACTTTGCGTGTGGCTTAATTAAAAAGTCCATTGAATTTAATAGTAAAAATGGAGAAAGAATGGTGACAAAAGAAAAACTGTTGACTACAATGCATTGCAGTCAGTTAAATCGTGCAAAAACAGACGTTTTTTTAAATAGCAAAGTCGGCTGCTTTTTATCTGTTTTTGATGTTGTGTGAACATAGCCTATATTTGTAATGTAGCTTTCCTTTCCCCATTTTATTTAGACAATTTTATATATTGAAAAACACCTATAAATCTAGGACCCAAACAATCATGTAAAGGACCATAACTAATGTCCCCACATGTCACCTAGACCAAACTACACCAATTATACACATGGGGAACCCAAAATAAGAATTAATAAAATCCAAAGTCTATTATTAGCCAAATTGTAAGTTTATTAAATCAATCACAGAAAACAACATTAAAAACAAGACCTGGGGAGGCGGGAGACCAAGCACCCGGGACAAATAAATATAAAGTGCCAATGCATCCAGAAAATGTGTGTACAATTTATAATTCATCCAGCATAACGTGCATAATAAAGTGACAGTGCCAGTTGCTACAGTACGCTGATAAGAATCACATGTAAACAAGCAAGTCCGTATGGATGACAGGTAATTACCAGTTTGTATACCAAGTCCCAGTGCAGTGGTCCCCACCTCACACTCCAACGCCGTTTCGCTCTCTAAGCTTCGTCAGGGAGTAATGAGGTGGGGGTCCAGAGTTCCTATATACCCATCCAGTGACAGGGATTGGCCGTATGAGATAAGCAACACCTGGGTCGCATATTACCTGGCGATCCCCTTAACGCCGTGCACACCCTGCCACGGACCCGCCGGGCGGAAGCGGAAGTGACGTCAGGCGTGATGACGCCGTTCGGCAGACACGTTCCCACCCGACGTCCCGAGGCACACTGCGCATGCGCACGGGATCGCACACGACCCGGCGGCCATCTTTGAAATGGGAAACATTGTGGGCAATAGGTAACACATGTAAGTATGAAGATCTTCATACTTACATGTGTTACCTATTGCCCACAATGTTTCCCATTTCAAAGATGGCCGGCGGGTCGTGTGCGATCCCGTGCGCATGCGCAGTGTGCCTCGGGACGTCGGGTGGGAACGTGTCTGCCGAACGGCGTCATCACGCCTGACGTCACTTCCGCTTCCGCCCGGCGGGTCCGTGGCAGGGTGTGCACGGCGTTAAGGGGATCGCCAGGTAATATGCGACCCAGGTGTTGCTTATCTCATACGGCCAATCCCTGTCACTGGATGGGTATATAGGAACTCTGGACCCCCACCTCATTACTCCCTGACGAAGCTTAGAGAGCGAAACGGCGTTGGAGTGTGAGGTGGGGACCACTGCACTGGGACTTGGTATACAAACTGGTAATTACCTGTCATCCATACGGACTTGCTTGTTTACATGTGATTCTTATCAGCGTACTGTAGCAACTGGCACTGTCACTTTATTATGCACGTTATGCTGGATGAATTATAAATTGTACACACATTTTCTGGATGCATTGGCACTTTATATTTATTTGTCCCGGGTGCTTGGTCTCCCGCCTCCCCAGGTCTTGTTTTTAATGTTGTTTTCTGTGATTGATTTAATAAACTTACAATTTGGCTAATAATAGACTTTGGATTTTATTAATTCTTATTTTGGGTTCCCCATGTGTATAATTGGTGTAATTTTATATATTGCTTACCCTTGTACAAACTCTGTACAGTATAACAGTAAGCGAAGTGATGATTCATTTATCAGAGAAATTCTATTTTGGTACTAATTATCAAGAGCAGTTCTGTGGTTGTTACAGCTTAAAACATATTTATATAATTATGTGATTATAATTCTACATTGTAGTTATCTATGTACAATATACATATAATTGTTTTCTCCAAAGCTACAGATGCGCCCTGTTTATCTATAGGCTTCTATGATAGGCTTCTCACCAACAAGGGATTGTTTTATGGTGCGTTCACACCTACAAAATCTGCAGCTGATTTTCTGCAGCAGATTTCAGTTAAATAACTGAACACAGCCTGAAATCTGCTACAAATCTGCTGCAGATCCTGTAGGTGTGAACGCACCCTTAATCTGTTTGATGAAACATTATCTGATTTGTTTTAATTTAATCAATTTTAAATCAAGAGATTTTCAGATGTTAAAACGGTTTCCAAAATCTCACAGTAACAGGGAGGTTTATATGTAACTGTATCAATCTTCTCTTTTATATATACACATTGTTAGAGTTGTTCCTCCATATTGCTACACAGTAGCCATCTTGTACTGATTTATATAATGGTATATAGACAGTATGATATTCTATTTTCTGTGGAGCTGAGAGGCCCCTCTTCCAGGTACCTGCTGGTACTAGAATGTTCATGTATAAGCTAGTCTTATCTCTTGTCTTATCTACACCTGCGGATAGCAGCTTTTAATCCAAGATCTGTCCTGGGGTCCGTTCGACAGGTGATGCAGTTATTGTCCTAAAAAAATACTTTTAGACTTGAAGCCCTGTGCCAAATGGGAGTATCTGTGCCCTAACTTTGCACAACCTCTCTGTCCCTCCTCCCCATCCTCTTCATCATTAGGAATGCTCCAGGCAGATTGCCTCCTATTCCCCACCTGTGACAGCCTGGCACATGGGCTGGATCGTTAAGGACCTATGCAATGTTCAGCATGGAGAAAACGTTTCAGTGCCAATCCTAATGATGAAGAAGGTGGGGAGGAGGGACGGAGGGGTGGTGCAAAGTTAGGGCACAAATACTCCTTATTGGCACGGGCTTCAAATTTAAAAGAATTTTTTTGGACAATAACTGCATCACCTGCCGAACGGACCACAGGACAGACTTTGGATTAAAAGCAGCTATCCGAAGGTACAAGTGTTTTTTCTTTCTTTTGAAGGGGGGGGGGGGGGTCAGATTGTGGGTACAAAGTTGCTTTAATTAGTAATAGAACTTTCCAGAAGACAGGTGGAGCTATGCTAATAGGCTCCAGATGAAAAACCCAGCTGTGACGGGAAGTAGTTGAGTATGAGTCGAGCAGCAGAGGGAAAAACAGCTGGAGAGGAGGGAGAGATTTTCCACAACTGGGAAAGGTTTAGCACTCCTACTGATGGTCAGAATGTTCCTTCCAGGAACCTGAGCAAATAGGCTTGAGTATATTTGCCAGAAATAAAATTAACTTTGCCTCTGTACTGCCTCTTTCTGAGTTCAAGGGTTAAGTTGTACAAGGACCTCTGGACATCACTAGGAACAGTGTTGGCTTCCAGTCTGGCCTAGATACCTATTTAGAATATTCCAAGCTAAAAGGAGGGGAAGACTAAAGCTCCAATTAATCATATAAATTTGCGTATCTTGTGAGTGTTCTACCAACCTGAGAATGGGTTTATATAGATAATAGTAGATAATTAAATAAAAAGCAATTGCTTAAATGTTGATTGTTTAAAAGGAGATACGACCACAGCTGCAAGGTCCTTGCAAACATTGGTCATCATGCTTATAGAGATCTTCTATTTAAGTACAGTCTGTCCCAATGTATATATAAGTTGGATAGTACAGAAACTGTAGATTATTGTTTATAAATTGTTTTGTATATAGATGCATTTATTGTACATGGATGGATTTAGCACCTGTACATAGCCTGTTAGTTGTTAGTTGTGGATGGTCATAGTAGCCATTTAGACTTTTGGTACAAATTTGTCCAGCCTTACCTTTGTCTTAGATATGGACACCAAAATGTCTTCCTCTCCAAAAAATACACAGGATACATGAAGAGGAGATAAGGTGAAAGGGGGAAAAACTTCATAAAATGAAAGAAATGTGTATTTATCCTAAAAAACAAACAAAAAAAAAAAACACATGTTAAACACACAATGTGTTTCAAAACCACTTTGGTTTCTTTCACAAGTGTTTGATAACAATTGAGAACTTACAGTGGAGCACATTTTGGTATCTTAAAACCACCTGGATGGATTACACAAAAAGAGCTGTGACCCCATGGGATTTGGTTGGATCACATATGCTTTAGAATGTTGTGCCTCTTCATTGCACAACCTGCTCAGTTTCACCATCCAACCTTCTTTTTGCATTGTGAGTTATCTGCCCTATGGAGCGCTTTCTCTGCTTATTGTTTTAGATAAGGAAAAGAATCTTTCATGACAGCCTTCCACCATAATTTCTCAACATGTTATCACAGAACTTAAATGGCCTCAGTTAGATGGAAAACACATTTTCCTCCTTTCTAGGAATGCCAATTCAGCCGATAATCCACTCATTTAAAATACCCCCCCCTCCCCCCGCGTCTAGTGGCGGCCGGGATCTAGAATGCTGATCCCAGCTCAGCATTCTATTGCTTTTGGCTGTAGCAGCCAAAAGTAATAGAACACTGATCTTATCAATCTATGCTGTATAACTATACAGCATAGATCCCAATGAGAGATCAGTGTGCATATACTAGAAGTCCCCCAGGGGGCCTTCTAGTATATGTGTAAAAAAAAAATAAAAAAAAGTTGTATAATAAATAAATAATCCCCTCCCCTATGAAAAGTTTGAATCATCACCCTTTTCCCATTTTATAAAAATAAATAAATAAATAAACATGTTTGGTTTCGCTGCGTGGGTAATCTCCCGAACTATTAAATTATCACATTCTTTATCTTGCACGGTAAACGGCGTAAGCGCAAAAAAATCCCAGTGCAAAATTGCGCATTTTTGGTCGCATCAAATTCAGATAAATTGTAATAAAAAGCGATCAAAAAGTCGCATATACGCAATCAAGGTACTGATAGAAAGTACACATCATTGCGCCAAAAATGACACAGCCCCATAGACCAAAAGATAAAAGCGCTATAAGCCTGGGAATGGAGCGATTTTAAGGAACATATATTTGTTAACAATGGTTTGAATTTTTCTCAAGCCATCAAATAAAATAAAAGTTATGCAAGTTGCATATCATTTTATTCGTACCGACTTGAGGAACATACACAACAAGTAAATTTTTCCATAGGACACACGGCGTAAAAACAAACTCCCGCCAAATAAAATTTTTTTTTTTTCAATTTCACTGCACATATAATTTTTTTCTGGTTTTGCAGCATATTTTATGCAGAAATTTAGCCTGTCATTGCAAAGAACAATTAGTGATGCAAAAAATAAGGGCTCATGTGGGTCTGTAGGTATAAAAATGCAACTGCTATGGCCTTTTAAGCACAAGGAGGAAAAAACAAAAATTAGCCCGATCCAGAAGGGGTTAAATATATCCAATTTTAACCCTTTGAGGACCAAGCCCAAGATGACCCAGTGGACTGCGACAATTAAAATTTTTGCACGTTCGTTTTTTCCTCCTCCCCTTCTTACAGCTCTAGCACTCTCATTCTACCGTAAAATGTATGACAGAACCCCCAAAATATTATTTATGAAAATATAAATTGGTGAAATTATAAAAAAGAATGCAATATGGTAACTTTCCCTATCAGCCTATGGCATAGCAATGATCAGGCGCTAAGCTCATTGAGCCTGCCTGTGGCAGAGCGCAGACTGCATGGGAGGAAGGTAAGAGACATCTGGCACAGCGATCGGGACATCCGACACAGCGATAGGGACCCTCGCAGTTACACTGCAGGGGTCCCGATCGGTAAGTGACAGGAGCTGCTCCTGTCACTTACACTTAAACACAGAGATCGCGCAGCGATCGCAGCATTTAAGGGGTTCATGACAGGTTTTAGCGTGATCGCTGCAGCCTTTCATTAATGATGTTGGCCCGACTACTGATTGCAGCTGGCTCCCACCTACTTTGAAGCGTGCTCTGCTCCTGAGCGTGCTTCATAACCCAGGATGTACCTGTACGCCCAGGGTCGTCTGGTCGTCTGAAAGGTAGCCAGGGCGTACAGATACATCCTTGCTTTTCTAGGGGTTAAAATAGAATAAGAAAGGAAACATCTGTAGATACCTACCAGTGCATACATATGGACTGCAACTGCTGTTTTGCAGTTGCTGTAGTCTAGACATCCAAATGTGGCCCTTGTCAAAGTAGCTCAGATTTCTATTCCTTCCCATTATCCTGCTTTAAACACATCAACGTCATGAACTGACTTCACATTTCTAATATATTATACACCCTGACAGGTCCCATTGCCATGATAATGCATATTAATTACTTCACCTGTCAGTGGCCTGAATGAGTGGTGCCCAGTATGTTTAGTTAATATGTTAAGTAATCCAGTATTTTTGTAATATACACTCACCGGCCACTTTATTAGGTACACTTGTCCAACTGCACGTTACCACTTAATTTCTAATCAGCCAATCACATGGCGGCAACTCAGTGCATTTAGGCATGTAGACATGGTCAAGACAATCTCCTGCAGTTCAAACCGAGCATCAGTATCGGGAAGAAAGGTGATTTGAGTGCCTCTGAACATGGCATGGTTGTTGGTGCCAGAAGGGCTGGTCTGAGTATTTCAGAAACTGCTGATCTACTGGGATTTTCACGCACAACCATCTCTAGGGTTTACAGAGAATGGTCCGAAAAAGAAAAAACATCCAGTGAGCGGCAGTTCTGTGGGCGGAAATGCCTTGTTGATGCCAGAGGTCAGAGGAGAATGGGCAGACTGGTTTGAGCTGATAGAAAGGCAACAGTGACTCAAATAGCCAACCGTTACAACCAAGGTAGGCAGAAGAGCATCTCTGAACGCACAGTACGTCGAACTTTGAGGCAGATGGGCTACAGCCGCAGAAGACCACACCGGGTGCCACTCCTTTCAGCTAAGAACAGGAAACTGAGGCTACAATTTGCACAAGTTCATTGAAATTGGACAGTAGAAGATTGGAAAAACGTTGCCTGGTCTGATGAGTTTCGATTTCTGCTGCGACATTCGGATGGTAGGGTCAGAATTTGGCGTCAACAACATGAAAGCATGGATCCATCCTGCCTTGTATCAACGGTTCAGGCTGGTGGTGGTGGTGTCATGGTGTGGGGAATATTTTCTTGGCACTCTTTGGGCCCCTTGGTACCAATTGAGCATCGTTGCAACGCCACAGCCTACCTGAGTATTGTTGCTGACCATGTCCATCCCTTTATGACCACAATGTACCCAACATCTGATGGCTACTTTCAGCAGGATAATGCGCCATGTCATAAAGCTAGAATCATCTCAGACTGGTTTCTTGAACATGACAATGAGTTCACTGTACTCAAATGGCCTCCACAGTCATCAGATCTCAATCCAATAGAGCATCTTTGGGATGTGGTGGAACGGGAGATTCGCATCATGGATGTGCAGCCGACAAATCTGCGGCAACTGTGTGATGCCATCATGTCAATATGGACCAAAATCTCTGAGGAATGCTTCCAGCACCTTGTTGTATCTATGCCACGAAGAATTGAGGCAGTTCTGAAGGCAAAAGGGGGTCCAAACCGTTACTAGCATGGTGTACCTAATAAAGTGGCCGGTGAGTGTATATTTATGACCATTTTCTGTAATTTTTTCTCTGTAGAAAGTATAATTGTTGTTAATTAATCTTATTGTGACTTGTATTCTATTCTTAATAGCTTGTGTCTCTATTTTGTACTTTACTTGCCCAAGAGAACATGATTGGAAAGATGTGATTAGCTTATTAACAAATTAATATCTCGTTCATTTACCCATTGTATTGTATCCACTGGATTTTCACCTTATAGTTATGTTTAGGGATGGGCCGAACCCGAACGCTCGGCAGCAGATTCCCGCTGTATGCCCGCTCAGTGGAGCGGGCGGATACAGCGGGACGAATGCCTGGAAAACTGGGATACAGCCTATGGCTATGGCTGTATCCCAGTTTTCCAGGCGGTCCTCCTGCTGGATCTGCCCGCTCCACAGAGCGAACAGACAGCGGGAATCATTACCGAAGGTTCGGGTTCGTACAAACCCGAACCGAACTCGGTTCGGACCATCCCTAGTTATGTTTACACACCATTTTGTTTTTGGCTGTTTGACGCCAAATAATGACCATTATTTCATAATGGCGATGGTTAGTTGCACAATAGCAGCCAAAAATAGACTTTGTCTATTTTCTTTTGCTGATGAGTTTTGTGTATCCTGTTCTGAGTATGTAGAGTTAAAAAAGAATATGTTTAATCATTTCCACTTAAGATTATTCTGAGTAATTTGCATTATGGCATTATGCTTAACTGTGGAAAATGCATGTTGTCAATGCATGAACATATACTGTAAAAAGAAAGGCATCTTCTCATGTCAGAGATTCTAATTACCTTTTATTATAGTGTTAAGGCAACATTTGTGTGCTCGCATAAGCATATGTTATCGAAAACATGCATTAGGTATATAATTAATGCAGACAAGTAAAGAACATGTGAACATGGAAAATTCTAATTCATTGAGCATAAAGTAGCATTAAATGCATCAAAGAGCATGTAGGAAGATGCTGGCAATACACATAAAATTATCTGGTACCTTAGACCAAATAAGTCATATCAGAGAAGGGACCAATTTTCTAACATACGAGCAGATTGTTAAAGAATTACATTAGTAACTGGAAATGACTGTCTAGAAAATGATTGCACTCTTATAGAAAGCATTATGTACTAGGATTGCTTCCTCTTTTGATCTTTTTATACCACTTCATACTGAAAACAAAAACAAAAAGTGCTAGTGGTTTTACTTGAAAATGATGTTTTTTTGTGAAACAATGTAATTTAGTAAAGCTAAATCTCAGACCTCACTTATGTTAATTGGGTAAAATGTTTTTCTACATATTTTTTGAGCCTTATTTTTAGCAGTTTTTCTGGTCACACACAGTTTTTCAGATGTTTTTGGTTTTGTAGTTTTGTATCAGCCATTTATGGTTCAAAGTGAGGCTGATAAAAACTTAGAGGGAAATTTATTAAGGGCTATTTTTAGGTGAGTAATTGGATTTCCCCCCCATTTTTGCTCTAAGTTCTATTTATAACCACGAGCAAATTTTTTTTAGATGCTTTTAATCTCCCTGTTTTAAGTATTCACCCAAAAGTTTGCATAATCCGGGATTAGAGCTCAATTTATCATTTGCGACTTTTTAAACACAAACAGAGGCAGGCATACGTCTGGTCAGTAGCAGGCGAATATGCTTTTATTCAAATAAAAACACCCCCACACCCCTCATTGACCATTTTATTTTAAAAAATCCAAACAACCGCTGGTCATCGTCGTAGTCCACCGAATCCGACGTAATCCACAGGATACCGATATCTGAAAAACAAAAAGGGAGAAACACACAAAAACCACACAAACAGGAGCACAACACCCATCATTGTGAGCGGTGTTGTGCTCCTTACAGTATGCAGCATCTTTACAGATCGCTGCATACAGTTTGGCACCCAAGGGGTTAAGGGAGGATGCATTTCATCCCCCTTAACCCTTTGGGTGCCATAGTGAACAATCTGGCCCCCAGGGGGTTAAGTAAGGGTCCCCACTTAACCCCTTGGGGGCCAGACTGTTGTCAGACTGCACAGTATGTCAGGCTGCCAGTATGTAATTCCCGGCCCCATTAACCCCCCCGGGATAATACATTACCGGCAGCGCGATCCGGCCGCATCTGAGGCTCCCGGCTCCCGCGCAGCCAATCAGTGCACAGCCCCGCTGCAGTCACCGATTGGCTGCGCGGGAGCCAGGAGCCTCAGATGCGGCCAGATCGTGCTGCTGGTAATGTATTATCCCGGGGGGGGGGGGTTAATGGGGCCGGGAATAACATACTGGCAGCGGGATGATAATCCCGCTGCCAGTATGTAGTTACATTGGAATTCGCAGGGGCGGTATCCGCTGCGGATCCGCCCGTGTGAATTTACCCGAGCCGGAGCCGACACACTGAGCTCAGTGTGCCGGCTCCAGCGAAGAAGAAAGAAGATAGAAGAAAGAAGAGAGAAGATAGAAGATAGAAGACCTGGGAGCGTGAGTAACCCCCCTCCCCTGCACTGCACCCCTCCCAGCAAGGAAGGGGGGTCACTTAACCACTTCCTTGCTAGTATGGGTGCAGTCTGACAACAGTCTGGCCCCCAAGGGATTAAGTGGGGACCCTTACTTAACCCCCTGGGGGCCAGATATTTCAGTATGGCACCCAAAGGGTTAAGAGGGATGCAATGCATCCTCCCTTAACCCCTTGGGTGCCACACTGTAAGCAGCGATCTGTAAAGATGTTGCATACTGTAAGGTGCACAACACCGCTCACAATGATGGGTGTTGTGCTCCTGTTTGTGTGTTTTTTGTGTGTTTTTCCCTTTTTGTTTTTCAGATATCGGTATCCAGTGGATTACGTCGGATTCGGTGGACTACGACGATGATCAGCGGTTGTTTGGATTTTTTTTTAAATAAAATGGTCAATGAGGGGTGTGGGGTGTTTTTATTTGAATAAAACAATTTTTCACTTGTGTCTTGTCTTTATTTCTTTACTTTATAGACTTAGTAGTGGAAGCCGTCTAATAGACGGAATCCATTACTAAGTCGGGGCCTAGTGTTAGCTGGTATAAAATGGCTAACACTAACCCCCCCATTATTACCCCAGTACCCAATGCCACCAGGGGTACTGGGAAGAGCCGGGTGCCAGTGGTCCCGGAGAGTCAAAATTGGCGCTCCTGGACTGGGGCGGCAGCAGGCTGGTAATATTTAGGCTGGGGAGGGCCTAAACCAATGGCTCTTCCCACCCTGGTGTTACCAGGCTGCTGTTGCTTGGTTTTTAACCCGGCTGGTTATGAAAATAGGAGGGACCCTATGCGTTTTTTTTTTTTATTTAAAAAGAAAAAAAACGAGTAGGGTTTCCCCTATTTTACTATGTCACTGTGCTGCGGACCCGCTAATTATATGTGCGCTCAGCTGATCAGCTGAGCGCACATATGATTCAAAATGTTTCTTCTAATAATGCTATTGTGATAGCATAATTAGAAGAAACATTTGATGTTTTAATTAAAGTAAAGTATTAATTTTTACAGTGAGCTCTTTTTACCGGGAATATAAATTAACGGCTTTAAAAGATCTTCCTGTAATAATTAATATTTAAATAATAGAACACATTTTTGTTGTAATAAAAATGTTTTCGTTGTTCAATAATTTAATTTAAACGAATCCATTCTTGTGCAATTAAATATACTGTAAAAAAAAAAAAAAAAAAAAAATATATATATATATGTAAATATACATTTATTTATATATATATTAACAATATATTTAATTGCACAATGATGGAATCGTTTTAATTAAATTATTGAACAACGAAAGTGACTTTATTACAACGAAAATATGTTCTATTAATTAAATATATTAACCATTAGAGGCATCAGCATTATTGCAGAGGATCGCTAACCCCGTAGGTGTTTGCATCACTTTTTAAAGATGTCTTTGATTTTATTTGTTATTGTTATTTTAACCAGATTCGTTACAAACTTTCTCAAAGTTCCGTTCGGTGACGAACAAATCTGGTTCGTAACAAATCTGGTTCGTTACGGTTCGGTTCGCTCATCCCTAATTATAATGGATCCTGACAGACCCAACAAATGGATCACAATCATGGTAGCTCATAGTAGATTGACAAAATCTATTACAGATCCTGCAAAAGGAAACTATAATGATATGGGAACACAGCGAAATAATAATTATTTAAAAAATTATACTTATTATTTTAATCATAAAACCAAGGACATTAGAGATTTTTCCCACTGAGGAGATGACTGTATATCACCAGTGATTGTATGCTTATAGTATCTTAGCTTGTTTAGGAGAATATAGAGGGAGAATTATTACAGTAAGAGATGAGCAAAGCAAATCCAGCAGAAAGAAATTCCACACTATTTGTTAACAAATTGAGGCTGCTGACCTGCAGAGATGGGGCTGCGTGATGGTAGCTGAAGCTGTTGGTGGTTACAGGCAAGAAGTAGCGTGGGGGTCCTGGTTCTTTCAGGCAATGAGAGGGGGAGTTTTCTCGGCCCTGTCTCCTGTCGTGTCTTGGCTGCAAGTCATGTTTGGTAGACCATCAGCCAGAAATCTTCAGACAAACCTAGCACAGTGAGGACCCTTCAGATGATTTCTGGCTCCATGATTGACTACTGACTGCCGTGGAGCTGGAACTTTAAAAGATCCATTCCACAATACCAGCCCGGCTAGTATTCGCCTGACCACTGGATCTTTGACTTTTACTGCTACCTCTCCCACTGTCACTTGCCAAACCCTGAAAAGGGCCAGACTTCTTTAGATGCTCCTCTGTCCTCTGCAACATCCTTGCAGAGAATAATTTATTTGAATTAAAGTTAAATAAATCGAAATTAAACTGACACCTATTTTGGTGCCTCTTAAACTAACAGGCAATACAAAAGGTGCAACACAAGGGGAGGTGAAAGAGTACTTGAAGAGGGATTGGAACATGTTAAATGGTGTATGGTGCGTTTACACAGGCAAATTTATCTGACAGATGACTGAAGCCAAAGCCAGGAACAGACTATAAACAGGGAACAGGTCATAAAGGAAAGACTGAGATTTATCCTCTTTTTAAATTTATTCCTGGCTTTGGCTTAAAAAATCTGTCAGATAAATCTGTCTGTGTAAACGCACCATTAGGGTACAAACCCACACACCGTATACGCAGCTTATTTACTGCTGCGATACGCAGCAAATACGCAACAAACACGCAACAAACACGCAGCAGATTAGATCTAAATAACTGGACACAGCATCAAATCTGCACCACCAAATCTGCTTCAAATCTGCTGCGTTTTTACTGCGTATCTGCTGTGTATACGGTGTGTGGGTTTGTACCCTAAGAGTATGTTACATCATTATAACAGGAAGAGGTACATGATGAGCTGCCCCAAATTAACCTTGGAGGCCAGAGTGGTGTGACCACGATTTGACGTTGCTGCTGCTACTCCTTTACTGGATCAATGCTTAACCCCTTGCCTCCACAGCCTGTTTTGTCCTTAATGACCAGGCTCATTTTTCAAAATCTGACCTGTCTCATTTTATGCACTTATAGCTCAGTGATGCTTTAATGTATGCTAGGGATTCTGAGATAGTTTTTTCGTCACATATGGCACTTTATATTAGTGGCAAAATTTGGTCACTACTTTGTGTTTTTTTGTGAAAAACATCAAAATATCATGAAAAATTTGGAAATTTTGCATTTTATGAACTTCTGAAATTCTCTGCTTCTAAAAAAGGAAGTCATAGCACATAAATTAGTTACTAAATCACATTACCAATATGTCCTCTTTATTATGGCATAATTTGGAAAAAAAATATATTTTACTTTTTTAGGGTGTTATGGGGCTTAGAAATTTATTTGCAAATTATCACACTTTGTGAAAGTTTCCAGAACTGATTTTTTTTAGGGACCAGTTCTTTTTTTAAATGGATTTAGAAGTCTGGTATCCTGAAAACCCCCATAAGTGACCCCATTTAGGAAAATAGACACCTTAAAGAATTAATCTAGGGGTATAATGAGCATTTTAACCCTACAGGGGCTGGAGGAAAGTATTCACAATTAGGCCGTAAAAAAATCGAAAATGAAAATTTTCAAATAATATATACGTTTAGATTAAAGTTTCTCATTTTCAAAAGGAACATGAGAAAAAAAGCATGCCAAAATCTGTAACGCAGGTTCTCCTGAATACAATGGTACCCCATATGTGGGTGTAAACCACTGTATGGGCACAGAGCCGGACTCAGTAGGGAAGGAGCGCCAATTAGCTTTTTTAATGCAGATTTTGCTAAAGAAATTTCTGAAATGAACTCATTTCATTGTAATTGGGTAGTGAACCAAAGATACCATAAAAGATATTGATTGCTTGGAGGATTTCCCAGCCACAGTATGTGAACTGAAGCCAAATAATAAAGGTTCACAGATAAACTGAGGCGATTTTTCCGAATCACATGTATTAGGATCGATCAACACTAGAGATGAGCGAATACGATTCGATCGAGTAGGTATTTGATCGAATATTGCGGTATTCGAAAGATTCGAGTTCAATCGAGTAGTGAGGCGAATACGCGGGAAACATTTGAAAGCCCTCCCATCAAAGTTGGCGCTTTTTTTAATCCAATGACCATGCAGGGAGGCCGTGAGGGACCCTGGGAGTACGCACGCAGCGTGAAAATGGCGTCTACCCTCATTGGATAGCTGAACCACATGACCTCGAATCTTAAATACTTGGCTCCCGCCTCTCGACCGCAGATGAGCTTTCAACCTAGCCAGGGAAAGATCTTGCAGCAGGGAGAGAGAGGTTTTAGTAGCGTTTTGGTCAGGCAGGATTACTACAGAACCCAAAAGTCCTTTTCAGGGCTAAGATACAGCGAAAAAGTCATCTCTGAATCAAAAGCACTTCTCAGTGCTAAGAAATAGATGATATAACATCAGCATCAGCAGGTGTATTCATTCCAGTACCCTGTGTGTACAAGTGACTTATAGTGTCCCTATTTAACACCACTAAGGGCCCGTTATACATATTGTTCCAGTAGCCCACTAAGGGCACCTGATATATACCGTTTCAGTAGCCCAGTAAAAGGCACGTGATACATATTGTTCCAATAGCCCAGAAAAAGGCACGTCATACATACTGTTCCAGTAACGTTCGTACAGCATTACGCGTGATACGCGCGAATAACATGACGCTCTGCGGACGCACATTGGAATTATGTATGTAACACTGCGCAAGAAATACGAACAAAATGTGTGAACATTGCCATAAATATTCGTAAAGCGTTCGCAAATATTTTTCCTTCGCAGCTGCGGAGAGTGGCATTATACTGCGATTTTGGGGTGTTGGGTGCACCCAGGCATGCCCCACCCTAATGTCCTAGTGTCATTCCGGAGGTGTTTGCATAATTTAGGGAGGTTTCATGGGGGACTTGGTGATCTCCAAGTGGTCGAGTTTTGATATCCAAGTGCCGCAAATTTTTTTCCCATAGACTATAATAGAATCGAATACTCATTCGAATAGTCGAATATCGGTGCCTCTGCACCTATGCACTAGTACAGAATAGTGCACACGATAGACATGCTGTTTTCACTACTGCTGGAATACCTTCCAAAAGGATTGATATGTATCGCAATATATAAACTGCATTTAGAGGAGTTTACATGTATTACAATATAATGTACATTTTACAGGTATTAGAGGAAAGTATTCAAAATAAGACAGTAAAAATGAAAAAACTAAAATTTTTCCAATAATATGTTCGTTTAGTTTAAAATTTCTCAATTTCACGAGGAATGGGAGAAAAAACGTACCCCAAAATCTGTAACGCAGCTTCTTCTGAGTAAAACGGTACCCCATACGTGGGCATAAACCAATGTATGGGCACACAGCAGGGCTCAGAAGGAAGGGAGCGCCAATTTGCTGGAGCAAAACCGCAGCTAGTAATAGTTATTAGAATAGCGCAGTTACTAGACTACAATAAAAAAAAATAGATTACAGGTAATATGGGGTTGTCACGGGCAACCTGGGGTGGTCACGGGCAACCTGGGGTGGTTACGGACACTGTATCACTTTTTATCCCCTGTCACCATTGATTTATGGTGACAGAGGATAAAAAGTGCTTTTTTGCACTGGGAACAGTCGATCGGCGGTATATAGTATATACCGCTGATCGCCTGCTCCGGGACCACACGGGGAGGTCCCCGATCACTGCCCCATGGTCTCCGCTACCTCCGGTGGCGGAGAGCATGTGTCTTTGATCATTTGTTCATTTCCATCCCTGCGAACAAACATCGTTTGTTCGCAGGGATGGGGGCGGCCATCTTGGATGTGATGGCCGCCCGGGGAGGGGAGGGATAGTGATCGCCCACTAGGGGGGCTGATCTGGGGTCTGGGGGATACATTTTCATCTCCCCCCACCGTGGATTCACGGTGGGGGGAGATGTAAGGCGGCGCCGGTAATGCTCGGTACCGGTGGATCGCCGCTATAATGGTAATAGCAGCGATCCACCGGTATCAGCGGACGAGGGGAGGGGGCCGGGGGACGCACTGTTAGTGGCGTGGGGGGAGGCAACGTTCTGCAGCCTTCCCCCGCCGCCCGATCGGCGGGAGGACACGGAATCTCCCCATAGACGCTGCGGTCGCATTGACCGCGGCGTTTATGGGGTTAACTGCCCGGGGGGAGCGCGGCTCCCTTCCGGGCAGAGGCAGCAGGAGGAGGCTGTTTCACACAGCCTCTTCTTGCTGCTCGATCTTAGATAGGGTCAGCGGGGGGAGGCAGGGAAGCCATGACGTCCAGGGACGTCATGATGCGTTCTGCCACTGCTTTTCATGATGTCCCTGGACGTCATATTGGGGGAAGGGGTTAATCAATGAGCCGCGGATACTTATAACAGTATTCTTTTTAATTGAAATTAAATAAATGATTAGTTATTAAATAAACGTCCGTTATTCAATACGCTGTGTGCATTGGACATCAGTCTTCCCATAGACTTTAATGCATTTTATTGCAGTCAGTTAAATCTCTGCAAAAACTGAAGTTATTTTAAATATGAAAATCGGACGCTTTTTTTTCTATTTTTGACGTTGTGTAAACATAGCCTAACAGTCCCACTATTGTAGCTTCAGTAGTTTGGCAGTTTTATTGAGATTCGTTTGCATGAGATTTTTATGAGTTTGCGAATCTTGCAAAACAAATTTTCGACTTATTCGCTCATCTCTAAATACAGTGTCTTCCCAGTATCTAGAGATGGTATGGGCTCAAACTGCTAATGCATCATTGATAGCAAAGCACAGAGGGAAAGGACGCAGGATAAAATCTGAAAGTCAAGATGATGGCTGATCAGTAGCAAAGAGGAGTTTGGGCTACAAGGAAGTGAGTGAAATATATGTAGAAATCTAGAAGATCATTGACAATTATGTGGGGGTGCATGATTTGATATGAAATTTTATTAATTTGTATATTTTCTTTATTGCATAAGATTTGTTTTTAGAAAAAAAGAAAAGTCTGTGTAGTAAATACAGAAATGTTTAATATAATTCTCTCAGGCCCCCTTCACGCGTCCGGAAAAACAATCCTGATTTCCTATCAGGAAATCCGGACGGATTTCCGGACCCATAGACTAAAATTAGTCACGGACACCCTTCCGGATTTTTCTGTAACTCCGGACCGGACGCACCCATATAAGTTTATGGGAGCGCCGGAATCACGGGTACTTTCCTAATGTACATCAGGAAAATGCCCGGGATTCCGGATCGGTTGAGAGCCGCACCCGGACCTCAACACTGCGTTCTGCCTGCCCGACATCCCAAGCAAGCCCGTGTCGCTGGCTGCCTGTTCGCCACCGCGCCTCCACCCCCTGGCAGCACTTCCCATATGCCGCCCGACACCCCGAGCCCCCCTGGATCCTGGCAGAGCTGCTGGCTCGACACCTCTGAGTGCCCGCCCCCCACCCCCTGGCCCTGACAGCGCCGCACCTCCAAGATGGCCCCGGTCCCTTGCAGCGCCGTCCACCTCCCGACACCACCAAGCCCTCGCCCGCACCGCCAACAACCCCCCCTCTCCCCCCCCCGTGATCCCAGGACCGCTCGCCCGCACACCTCCCCCTCCCGCAACCGCTGCAGGTTCCCCTGTTCCACCCGCAAGCCCCCCCCCCGGGACTAACTGCTTACTGCTGCTGCCGCCACCGCTACACCGACACCTCCGGACTGGACCAGCACCGGACACCGGGACAGGTGAGATGACACCTCCCAGCCCCTGCCCAAGAGCTAAAACTCCCACCATGTCCTGTTAACAGGTCATGATGGGAGTACTCGTTCTGCTACCTGTGGCCATCCAGGTCACAGAACTAATACTCCCATCGTTCCCTGCTGTCAGTCCATGGTGGGAGTTGTAGTTTTGCCACCTGCGGCCATCCAGGTCACAGAACTACTACTACCATTGTGCCCTGCTGTCAGTCCATGGTGGGAGTTGTAGTTTTGCCACCTGCGGCCATCCAGGTCACAGAACCAGGGCCGCCATCAGGGCAGTATTGGCGGTACAGCTGTTAGGGGCCCGGCCTCAATCTAGGATCCAGAGGGGCCCGGCCGTCCAGCCTCCCTTCATACAGGCTTCTTACAGCTGTACCGCACAGGAAGGTAGAGACACAGGACCCCCTCCCTCTCTCTCACATGCTACAAGGTCGGAACATGAGAGGAAGGGGGAGGAGCCGGAGCCGCTGTGTGAGGAGCAGAAGACGGGCCTGGAGCTTCCCTGTATAGAGTAAGTGTGTGTGTGAGAGAGAGAGTGAGTGTGCATGTGTGAGAGAGAGAGAGAGAGAGAGAGAGAGAGAGACTGTGTGTGTGTGTGTGTGTCCATCCTGGAATAGTATATAAATCTGCTTCTGCTGAACGAGTTCCTACCACACTGACAACTCAGCTCTGCTGTGCCTGCCTATAGCCCAATGTAACACAGCTCATTGTCCAGGTCATTATTACAGTGTATGGGGGGCTGAGGGGGCTCTGCTATAGTATATGAGGATATAGGGGGGATTATTACAGTGTATGAGGGGCTGAGGGGGCTCTGCTATGGTATATAAGGACATAGGGGGATTATTACAGTGTATGAGGGGCTGAAGGGGCTCTGCTATGATATATGAGGACATAGGAGGGATTATTACAGTGTATGGGGGGGGTCTGCTATGGTATATGAGGAAATAGGAGAGATTATTACAGTGTATGAGGGGGCTCTGCTATAGTATATGAGGATATAGGAGGGATTATTACAGTGTATATGGGTGTGAGGGGGCCCTGCTATGGTATATGAGGATATAGGAGGGATTATTACAGTGTATGAGGGGGGTCTGCTATAGTATATGAGGATATAGGAGGGATTATTACAGTGTATGGGGGCTGAGGGGGCTCTGCTATGGTATATGAGGATATAGGAGGGATTATTACAGTGTATGGGGGGCTGAGGGGGCTCTGCTATGGTATATAAGGACATAGGGGGATTATTACAGTGTATCAGGGGGCTCTGCTATAGTATATGAGGATATAGGAGGGATTATTACAGTGTATATGGGTGTGAGGGGGCTCTGCTATGGTATATGAGGACATGGGGGGATTATTACAGTGTATGAGGGGGGGTCTGCTATGGTATATGAGGACATAGGTGGGATTATTACAGTGTATGAGGGGGCTCTGCTATAGTATATGAGGATATAAGAGGGATTATTACAGTGTATGAGGGGCTGAGGGGGCTCTGCTATGGTATATGAGGATATAGGAGGGATTATTACAGTGTATGAGGGGGCTCTGCTATGGTATATGAGGACATAGGAGGGATTATTACAGTGTATGAGGGGCTGAGGGGGCTCTGCTATGATATATGAGGATATAGGAGGGATTATTACAGTGTATGAGGGGCTGATGGGGGCTCTGCTATGGTATATGAGGATATAGGGGGCGTTATTACAGTGTATGAGGGGCTGAGGGGGCTCTGCTATGGTATATGAGGATATAGGAGGGATTACTACAGTGTATAAGGGGCTGAGGGGGCTCTGCTATGGTATATGAGCATATAGGAGGGATTATTACAGTGTATGAGGGGGCTCTGCTATGGTATATGAGGATATAGGAGGGATTATTACAGTGTATATGGGTGTGAGGGGGCCCTGCTATGGTATATGAGGATATAGGAGGGATTATTACAGTGTATGAGGGGCTGAGGGGGCTTTGCTATGGTATATGATATAGGAGGGATTATTACAGTGTATGAGGGGCTGAGGGGGCTCTGCTATGGTATATGAGGATATAGGAGGGATTATTACAGTGTATGAGGGGCTGAGGGGGCTCTGCTATGGTATATGAGGATATAGGAGGGATTATTACAGTGTATGAGGGGGGTCTGCTATGGTATATGAGGATATAGGAGGGATTATTACAGTGTATGAGGGGCTGAGGGGGCTCTGCTATGGTATATGAGGATATAGGAGGGATTATTACAGTGTATGAGGGGCTGAGGGGGCTCTGCTATGGTGTATGAGGATATAGGAGGGATTATTACAGTGTATGGGAAGCCGATGGGGCTCTGCTATGGTATATGATATAGGAGGGATTATTACAGTGTATGAGGGGCTGAGGGGGCTCTGCTATGGTATATGAGGATATAGGAGGGATTCAGGGCCGTTTCTAGGTAATTTTAACTACAGGGCGAGTCTTGTTAAAAGAGCCCCCCCCCCCCGACCCCCCCACCCAAGCGATGTCGGGGGCGGGGGGCGTTTGTTACTAGGGAGAAGCAGTGTATGTATTATGGCATAGAGCACAGTTATTCATATCCCCTGTTAGATTCCCCCCCACCCCCACCCCTATGTAGGCATATCCCCTGTTAGATTCCCGCCCCCCCCCCCCTATGTAGGCATATCCCCTGTTAGATCCCCCCCCCCAATGTAGGCATCTCCCCTGTTAGATCCCCCCCCCTATATATATATATATATATATATATAGGCATCTCCCCTGTTAGATCAGCTCCCCATGTAGGCATCTCCCCTGTTAGATCCCATATATATATATATATATATATATATATATATATATATATATATAGGCATCCCCCTGTTAGATCCCCCCCCTCTATATATATATATATATATATATATATATATATAGGCATCCCCCCTTTTAAATTCCCCCCCTATATATATATATATATATATAGGCATCCCCCCTGTTAGATCCCCCCCATGTAGGCATCTCCCCTGTTAGATCCCCCCATATATATATATATATATATATATAGGCAGCCCCCCTGTTAGATCCCCCCCCCCCCCATGTAGGCATATCCTCTGTTAGTTCCCTATATATATATATATATATATATATATATATATATATAGGCATCCCCCCTGTTAGATTTCCCCCCCCCCATGTAGGCATATCCTCTGTTAGTTCCCTATATATATATATATATATAGGCATCCCCCCTGTTAGATCCCCCCCTATATATATAGGCATCCCCCTGTTAGATCCCTCTCTCTCTCTCTCTCTCTCTCTCTCTCTGTCTCTCTCTCTCTCTCTCTCTCTCTCTCTCTATATATATATATATATATATAGGCATCCCCCCCTCCCTCCCTATCTCCCTATGTAGGCATTTCCCCAGGCTTTCTGTATAAAACAACAAACAGCTATACTCACCTTAATGCAGCCCAGCAGGTCCTGCGTCCTGCGTCTTCTCTCCCGGCTCTGAGCTCAAGCACAGGAGTGACGTCACTCCTGTGCTGGAGCTCTGGGGGGAGACAGCGGCCTCTTGTGGCCGGAGGCAGAATGCAGCCTTCGGCCTCAAGCTGAGCAGAGTTGCGGGCGGGCGGCGCCACAGCAGGTGATGAGGTAGGCGAAGGGGCGGCCAGAGGGGCAGATGAGGGGGTGGACGGGCGGGTGTTCGGCCGCGGGTGACACCAGCGCCCGCTAGCTGTCGGCGCCCTGTGCGGTCGCCCGGCCCGCCCGCCTATAGAAACGGCCCTGGAGGGATTATTACAGTGTATGAGGGGCTGAAGGTGCTCTGCTATGGTATATGAGGACATAGGAGGGATTACAGTGTATGAGGGGGGTCTGCTATAGTATATGAGGATATAGGAGGGATTATTACAGTGTATGAGGGGCTGAGGGGGCTCTGCTATGGTATATGAGGATATAGGAGGGATTATTACAGTGTATGAGGGGCTGAGGGGGCTCTGCTATGGTATATGAGGATATAGGAGGGATTATTACAGTGTATGAGGGGCTGAGGGGGCTCTGCTATGGTATATGAGGATATAGGAGGGATTATTACAGTGTATGAGGGGGCTCTGCTATGGTATATGAGGACATAGGAGGGATTATTACAGTGTATGAGGGGCTGAGGGGGCTCTGCTATGGTATATGAGGGCATAGGAGGGATTATTACAGTGTATGAGGGGGCTCTGCTATGGTATATGAGGATATAGGAGGGATTATTACAGTGTATGAGGGGCTGAGGGGGCTCTGCTATGGTATATGAGGACATAGGAGGGATTACAGTGTATGAGGGGGGTCTGCTATGGTATATGAGGATATAGGAGGGATTATTACAGTGTATGAGGGGCTGAGGGGGCTCTGCTATGGTATATGAGGACATAGGAGGGATTATTACAGTGTATGAGGGGCTGAGGGGGCTCTGCTATGGTATATAAGGACCAAGGAGGAACCATTAGTGTGTGGGGGACTAATGTGGGTGCCATTACTTTGTGAAGCACTATGAGGGCAATTAAAGTGGTAGTGCGGTGTATAACATTTTTTCACTAAATAACACACATTACAAAGTTGTACAACATTTTAATGTGTGTTATTTAAGTGAATGGCCCCCTTCCCCTTGTTTCCACCCTCCGATGCTTAAGGAGACTGTACCACCAGGCCCAGGCTGAAGCACTGGAGGCGGGTTGATCCACCCCCAGTGGGAAGAAAGCCCAGCCCCTCCATGATGTGACTCCATTAGAATCAATGGATCCCTATCATTAGAGGGGCTAGGGTTTCCTCCCATTAAGGGTGGGTCAGCCCGCCTCCAGTGCTTCAGCCTGGGCCTGGTGGTACAGTCACTTAAACCCGGAAGTGTATACTCACGGAATCACTGTCAAGTCATCTTCAGGAGGCCGGCTGGACCGCTCCAGCCCTCCCTCATGCCGGCCCCCCTTCAGCGCGTCATCAGCTGCTCAGCCGCCATTGGCTGAGCATAACAGAAGACGTCTGTGACTTCCCTGCATAGAGTAAGTGTGTGTGTGTGTGTGTGTGTGTGTGTGAGAGAGAGTGTGTGTGTACGTGGATTTGTGCTGATTTCTGTAGACATGGAGTCTGGAGGGGTAAGGCTGTATGGCTATCTGTATACAATATCCAGGTTGTATGATATCTGTATACTATATCCGGGCTGTATGGTATCTGTATACAATATCCAGGCTGTATTGTATCTGTATACTATATATATCAGCAGTGGCTGACGCTGTTTGTACGCCAGAGCACCCACGCCCCAGGAGGGGGGAGGCAGTGGCACAGTAGAACTACATCTCCCAGCATGGTGTGTGTGTGGTAATATGCAGGACTACATCACATAATGGGAGTTGTAGCTCTGCAACTGATTATAAGATGACACATGGCAAGAGGGGGAGACAGTGATACAGTACATGAGAGAGGGAAGGGGTAGGGTACACGAGGGGTGACGGTGGTAGGGTACACAAGGGGTGACGGTGGTAGGATACACGAGGTGTGATGGTGGTAGGGTACACGAGGGGTGACGGTGGTAGGGTACACGAGGGGGGCGCAGTGGCAGGGTACACAAGGGGCAATGTGGGTGCTTGTGATGTGTGTTGGCATACTAGACCATATTGAAATCACTTTTTTTTTTCTCATCAGGAAATCCTGAAGGCTTTTCCTGATGGTTTCCTGAAGGTAAAAACGGATTACTGTCAGGAAATCCTGATTCTTTCCTGATGCTTTCATGATGTCTTTTGAGGCCTCCTGATCAAGATTTCCTGACAGTAAAAACTGTGAATGGGGCCTCAGAAAGTATCTATTTCTAGATCCATTTTTAAGATCCAACTATAACAATGCTACTAATTAGGTTTGACACTAATCAATAAAACGTTTTATTAGACTTTTGGAAATGATCTGGGTTTATGTACTGTATGTGAATTGAAGCTAGTTCATATGGGAGAAAACCCTCAGGTTGTTTGGATAAACCATTATTTGCATCATTTATTTTGCATTTCTTGCCTTCATTCCTTCTCTTATTTATGTCTCATTAAGTCTCATCAGTCGACTGTTTTTGAAAAATGCATGAATAATACCCATCTTCATATTAATGGAAGATAGAATATTTGTGTGCTAATGATGAAATAGGAGTAATAACATTCATGAAACCATAGGAAAGGAAAGCACATAACTTTAACAAATGAGAAGTTATATACATAAATCTAGTTCAATGAATATCATCTCATGTAATTAAATTGGAATAATGTATGCTGATACATACAATTCTGAATGACATTTTACTCCTAATAAGTTCACTCTCTACATTGCACAGAGAACTAGGTTTATGGAGTTCTCTAATATAAAAGTCGCTTTCTCTTCATGTTATTGATTAGATTTGTCACACAGACAAGACATGCATCAATCTTACAGATTATACAAGATTAATTATAAACTTTAATAAACTTCAGGTGCTTATGCCTGATAAATGTACAGGAGAGAATATAGATGACTTCAGTGTTAACTTCTGCTCTGAAACACATACAGTCATTTGTTTCTTTTGACAAATTGTTTTTACCATTATTATTATTATTATTATTATTATTTTTTCCCTGATAAAGGCTAAAGATTGTGGAGGCTTAATCGAGCCAAAATGGAGTGGTGGAGCAAACCCCCAAGATTCAAGTCTGAATAGATATATCTGTGTATATAAAAATGTTTGCTCTCAAGGTGTCCCCTTTAAATTTACACAACTGAACCTAGATAAGTGTTAGTATAAAGGTACCTTTTATTAGAGAGAAAATGCACACATGTATGTAAATGGTTGAATGTATTCCAGACACTAAAACCTAAACTGAAATAAAAAATAAATAAATAAATATATATTATACTTTTATTTCTTATATACTGCCAATACATACTACAGTGTGTACAGAAATGGACACCAGTCCACTATTACTCACAATTGAATTACCTTAACATCGTCACGTCATCAAAACAGCGCCATGTCAGAATCGGAAGTTCCCAAGCCAAAAGGGGGAGGGTTAGACCAACAAACAACAAACGTTTCTCTGCTGTGTGGCAGTTCAAGTGGACAGAGAAGAAAATGTAGCTATGTGCACCCTCTGCAAGGGTTGTGGGAAGGGTGAAAACCTAGGCACCACTTCCATATGAAAGCACATGGAATGCCACCAACAGGTTGCTTGGCAGATCCGGGACCCCATTGCTGCTTTGTGGCAGGATCCACCAACGGCTGCAATTACCAATGTGCAGTACATCATCTGTGCCAGTCAGGTTTCACCAGACTCTGTTGGAAGCTACAGTTGTCAGTCAGTTCCATCCACTTTTCTCTGCTCCTTCGGTCCATGCAGTTTTTCTTCACAGTTACATGCAGAAGAAGGTTTATGCAGTCCTTGGGTCTCTCCCTCTCCAATCAGGTGCATTTTAGTGCTGGTGTATGGAGCTCCACTATGGCCCAGGATAGAACATGTTGGGCACAGCCATCTAGATCATGGGTGTCAAACTCAAATAGACAGTGGGCCGAAATTAAAAACTTGGACAAACTCCTGGGCCAACCTTGATATTCATTGAAACGCACAAGCAGTATATCTGGAACTTTCAGAGTGGCCTGCAGTGTTCCTGGCACTGTCAGTGCATCACTAAGCACTTTGCACTATGATAGGCTCCCATACAGTAATAATTCCGCTGTTTGGTGTCATGCGCTGTAAAGTGAGTAGGTTTGTGGGTTGTGCCCGTATTTAGGATCCCTCATTTAAAAATAATATCCCCTTTTATGACCCCCCGTATAGTAATAATGCCCCTTGCCACCTGCCCCCATAGTAATGCCCACCATTCTACTCCCTCCCCCTCCTGCCCCAACACACACACAAAAATCATACTCACCTAATCCGGAAATGGAGCGGGTCTTCCTCTTTTCTCCAGCCTCTGAGCCACAAGGAGATCAAGGGAAAAGTAAGGTCTGAATGGGAAAATAAGGAAAGAGGGGGATAGAGGAGGTAAAGGGGATGAGAGGAGATGATGGGGGATGAGAGGAGATGATGGGGGCAGAGAGGAGATGATGGGGGATAAGAGGAGGCGATGGGGGATGAGAGGAGATGATGGGGGATGAGAGGAGGTGGTGGGGGCAGAGAGGAGATGATGGGAATGAGAGGAGATGATTGTAACGCCTGGAGTAGTGGATCCACTGGACCGTCACCAGCGATAGCACTGACCTCACCAGGGAGCGGAGTCTAAGGGGCCGCTGGTTTTCACCAGAGCCCGCCGCAAGGCGGGATGGACTTGCTGCGGCAGGCGACCCCCAGGTCGCTACCCCTGGCTTGGTTGCTAGTGACGGCAGGCGAGGCGTGACAGGAGCAGTAGGCAGGCGATAGTGCAGGCGGAGGATAGTATAAGTGCTTGCAGGTGGCGGACAGGACTCAGGAACAATGGGAAGGCAGCGGGCAAGGACAAGGGACTAGGACTGAGGACAGGAACAAGGGACAAGGACTAAGGTCAGGAACAACAGGGAGCTGGGCCAAACGCTATGGGAAGCATATAGAGGCTCCAACACGAGAGACAGGGCATGCTGGGATTTATAGGGAGTGATTGGGTGCAACTACCAATTAGGGACGGACTGGCCCTTTAAATCTGAGACAGCCGTCGCGCGCACGCCCTAGGAGGCGGGGTCGCGCGCGTCGGCCGGCACAGACGGAGACCGGAGTGGGACGAGGTGAGGCGCCCCCCGGGGCCGAACTAGCAGCAGCGCCGGGTCCCTGCACAAGGACCCCGGCGGCTGCATGGGGCAGGAGGAGGTCGCGGCGGTGGCCCGGAACACGGGACGCCGCCGCGGCCGTGACAATGATGAGGGATGAGAGGAGATGATGGAGCAGAGAGGAGATGATGGGGGATGAGAAGAGGTGGTGGGGGCAGAGAGGAGATGATGGGGGATGAGAGGAGATGATGGAGGTGAGAGGAGATTATGGGGGATGAGAGGAGATGATGGGGGCAGAGAGGAGATGATGGGGGCAGAGAGGAGATAATGGGGGATGAGAGGAGGCGATGGGGGATGAGAGGAGATGATGAGGGTGAGAGGAGATGATGGGGGATGAGAGGAGGTGGTGGGGGCAGAGAGGAGATGATGGGGATGAGAGGAGATGATGGGTAGAGAGGAGATGATGGGGGATGAGAAGAGGTGGTGGGGGCAGAGAGGAGATGATGGGGGATGAGAGGAGATGATGGAGGTGAGAGGAGATGATGGGGGATGAGAGGAGGTGGTGGGGGCAGAAAGGAGATGATGGTGATTAGAGGAGATGATGAGGGATGAGAGGAGATGATGGGGATGAGAGGAGATGATGAGGGATGAGAGGAGATGATGAGGGATGGGAGGAGGTGGTGGGGGCAGAGAGGAGATGATGGGGGATGAGAGGAGGTGGTGGGGGCAGAGAGGAGATGATGGGGGATGAGAGGAGGTGGTGGGGGCAGAGAGGAGATGATGGGGGATGAGAGGAGATGATGGGGGATGAGAGGAGGCGATGGGGGCAGAGAAGAGATGATGGGGGATGAGAGGAGATGTTGGGGGATGAGAGGAGGTGGTGGGGGCAGAGAGGAGGTGGTGGGGCAGAGAGGAGTTGATGGGGGATGAGAGGAGATGATGGGGGATGAGAGGAGGCGGAGGGTGACAGAAGGCGATTGCACCCGCCAGTGGGTGATGCTGCAGGGGAGGGAGAGAAGTCACGGCCGTTCCTTTCAGACGGTGACCACAGGAGGCGCCAGCACTGACATCCCGCTCAGCTTACCATAGTACCCCGACTCCCCTTCCCTCCCGGACTGCACTCTGCAGATAGCGGCAGCCCACCCTCCCCCTGGCTCAGCATCGGGCGATGGGTCCCTGGAAGGAGAGTGCAGGTGCTTTGCGGCGATTGCACCCTTGACACCAAGGGCACATAGCATCCGCACTTTCCATCCCGAGACCCATCGCCCGATGATGAGCCAGGGGGAGGGCGGGCTGCCGCTATCTGCAGAGTGCGGTTTGGGAGGGAAGGGGAGTCAGGGGACTATGGTAAGCTGAGCGGGGTCCGGGGGATTTCAGTGCCTCCCGTGGTCTCCAGCTGATAGGAATGACCGTGACTTCTCTCCCTCCCCCAGCAGCATCACCCACACAGAATGCATCGCGGGTGAGCTGCTGCTGCTGCTGGAGGGGGGAGGGAGATCAGAGCCGCCGTGGGCATGGTGCCGGGACACTGCTGAGTGATAGCAGTGTGCCGGCACTAAAAGCAAGTGTTTAGTTCCCCCCCCCCCCGCTTTCCCGCGTACCCCCTCAGCCTGCGGCGCCCATATTATAATCTGTTGCAGAGTCCTATCGGCGGGCCAGCTCTAGGGAATCATCGGATTTCCCGGGCGGGCCAAAAATAGTGGCACTGCGGGCCAGATTTGGCCCACGGGCCAGAGTTTGACATGTCTGATCTAGATCAATGTCCTTCTGGGAGAGGCACAGCAGCAAAAGAGAATTGCCCAGGACACGACACTCTTGCCTCCACTATGCGTTTGTGGGCTTTATGCAGACACTTCATCCTCTGCCTCCACCACCTTAACCTCCTCCTTGGATTCGTCCAGAGTACACCCTGTACCACCAATCTCCACCTGTCTGGCCCCTTGCCAACTGTAAGTCAGAATCTTAGTCACTGATAATAAAAGGAACATTGTTCTGGTACTGCAGCAGGGAGGGTTGACTCACGCACCACGTTTGGCACACGTTATCAATCTAATTGTACAAAGATTTCTCCACACCTTTACTGGACTTTGCAAACACTTCAGCCATTCATATGTTGTACAGAAAACCTTGTCAAGATTCAGAGAAAGAGTGTATTTTGGCTGCATCCCATGCTCCGAGCCGCTGCCACACCGCACCTGCTCCCTGAGCTTGGAACCCACGTGCAGGGGCCCCGCGTCGCCATCTCTTCAGCCCCTTGAGCGCCTTACTCGTCCTGGGTCCAGTCTCCTGCTCCCTAGACCAGCGCACGTTCCCCGCTTCCTAGGTTCTCCTCTGGATTTAAAGGGACAGCACATCCCTAATTTGTTGTGCATCTAATCACCTCCCCTATAAAGCTTAATAAGCTTATTAAGCTCCAAAATTATTGAAGGTAGTGATGAAGTAATAACAATACATTTTTTGTAAGAGGTCCTGGATTTCGAATGAACTCCTTTTTAATCCGTTTAAGAGCGTCTAGCAGAGGGCAAATGCGGTAAAAACAAATACATCTAGTCTGCCCTTTTAGTATTTTTCTTCTTATTATGGCTATGTTCACACAATGTTTTTTCAGCTCCGTTTAAAATTACGTCCCTTATTATGAGTCTAAAAAAAACGGAAGTCATTTAGCTGTCTGGCCTCCCCGGCTGTTGGTAAGTTATTCTTGTTTGGGATTACTAATTGGCCTTTGAGTATGGCTTTATTGAAAAGTCTATTGAATTTAATAGTAAAAACAGAGAAAGAACGGTGACAAAAGAAAAACTGTGTAAACTACTAATAAAAAATGTCCGCTGTTTGCAAAAGACATCCGAAAATAATGATCATGTTCATTATTTTGACGACCGGGGCAAAAACGTCCTTTATTCAATACAATGTGTGCATTGGACGTCCGTCTTCCCATTGACTTTAATGCAATTCCATTGCAGTCAGTTAAATCGTGGCAAAAACTGTTGTTTTTTAAAATATGAAAATCGGCCGCCTTTTTAATATTTTTGACGTTGTGTGAACATAGCCTATCTTTATATACGTTTATCACAGGCATGTTTAAATTCTGTTATTGTAGATTTACCAACCACATCTGCTGGAAGTTTGTTCCAAGCATCTACTACTCTTTCAGTAATCTTTCCCCAACTAAACTCTCACTGTTGTTCTTGAGTTCTGTTTTTTTTTTTTTTTTTTAACTAAAATCCCTTCCCTTCTGAACCTTATTTAGTCCTTTCCCTTCTTTCCTCCAGACTATACAGATTAAAATCCCTAAGTCTTTCCTGATATGTTTTATGCCTCACACCCGCCACCATTTTTGTAGCCCGTCTTTGGACCTGTTCTATTTTTTCAATATCCCTTTTTAGATGAGGTCTCCAGAACTGGACACAGTATTCCAGATGTGGTCTCACTAGAGCTCTATACAGCAGGATCACAATCTCCCTCTTCCTACTGGTTAGACCTCTAGCTATACAGTCCAGCATACGATTTGCTTTCCCCACTGCCTGGTTGCACTGTTGACTCATTTTAAGGCTGTCAGAAATCACTACCCCTAAATCCTGCTCTTCTGAATTCTTTGCGGACACAGCACTGCCGATGTGATACTCGAATAGAGGATTCCTCCTCCCAAATTGCATTTTTTTGCATTTGGAAACATTGAACATCAATTTCCACTGTTTGGACCACTTATCTAGCAAAGCTAAATTATTCTTCATATTAATGACAACTCCAGGAATATCAACCCTATTGCACCCTTTTTTTGTCATCAGCAAACACACAAACCTTACCTACCAAACCTTCTCCTATGTCATTTACAAACATATTAAAAAGAATAGCACCCAGAACAGACCCTTGTGGCCACCACTAGTAACCAGCCTCTGCTTAGAACATACACCATTAACAAAAACCCTTTGATATCTATTCTCCAGCCAACCACAAATCCACTCAACTATCCAGGCATTAAGTCCAATACTTTCAAACTTCCCTATGAGCTCTTTATGGGAAACTGTATCAAAGGCTTTGCTGAAGTCCAGATAGGCTATATCCATGGCACAACCTTAATCCAGAATTTTTGTGACATAATTAAAGAAATTAATAAGATTAGTTTGACATGATCTCCCCGCAGTAAAGCCATGCTGGTTTGGATCCATTGAATTGTTGATTCTTAAGTGATCCATTATCTTCTTTTTTAGAAGTGTTTCCGTCATTCTTAAACCAGGATGAGTTTAAGAAAAAGCTGAACCACCAAGTTTAAAAAGGTCCCAGGCATGACACCTGTTTAAGTTGGAAATGGAGGAGGGGTCAGTGCTGCAGAACAGGGAGACAGCAGTCCAATGTATACCCATTTTGAAGTGCTTTTAATTAACAAAAAAAAAAAATTAAATTTAAATTTTAAAAGAATTTGATTAAATTTAAAATCAAAGATTAGTCAGCTTACATATAGTGGCATAAACATTAGAGAAAACCTAAAATCAGTCACATATACAGTTAACCCTTAACAAACCTTCCTTCAGCTGTACCATACAGTGCATAAAGCACCCATAGGTGCATGGCTGTGATTGCTGGGGTCAACACAACAGCAGTAAAGTTTGCTGATTGGCTGTTAGGATGTAAGCTCAGTAGCCTTTCAAAAAACTTTATTGTCTAAATTATGAATCCTTTCACGTGATCCATAATTGGGATCATGACACCAAACACATGGATTCAGGTATGGACTTGAACTTGGCGATCTATTTTCACTCATTACAAATCTCATCCCTAATAGTTGTAGTTAACCAAATTATTTTACTTCAGTTTCTACTGTTTAATCTCATTTGGTACGTGTTGTTCATCTATCTATCTATCTATCTATCTATCTATCTTATGGTATGTGTTGTTTACAAGATGTATCTAAGATGCTCTTAAATCAGGGTAGTTGAAGTCCCCCATAATAATGACTTTGTCTCATCTATTTGTGTTTTCCAAATTATTCCATTAGACTTACAACAAACCCCTATCAGAATTTTACTATTCTTGCTCCCTCCCTTTCATACTTAAATACATACTAAGTTACAAACTTTAATGAAATTACATAATACCAAGAATCTGTGGTATAGTACATTTTATGTGGTTGTTTGCACATGGGTACTATTTCATTGTACGGCAGTAAGGCCCATTCTTGTCAAGTTTTTCTGCATAGCTATGAGATTAATTCAGAAACAATAAAGTAAGTGCCTAAAGCATCGAGACAGATAAACACATCCATGGAAACAAAAACAGTGCATTACTGAACAGCACATCTCAGCCTCTTTAATCAACATAAAAGTGAGGTTACTGTATAATTTAAATAGCAGCAAATCAATTTCTCTTTCATCTCTTCCAATTAGTGGCTTCCTGATATTGGAAAACAGTTTTTCTTCAGATACCATGCTAACATCTTTGTCGCATCATGTAACCTTTTACTAATATCCATTCGTGACTCTTCTTCAAGGACATTTGCCCTGCATATACAATTATATATACTCTCTAAAATGTTCTTGGCAGTAGTCAGTATTGGTTTCATGTATTTTTAGTGTTTTGTATAGTAGTTATTGCCTCATAATTCAACAAAAATATGTTAAGACTTAAATTATTTCTTATATTATTGTACTTTCTAAGATAACAAATTCCTATTTGTACAGATTAGCAATTTTACACAACACATAGGCCAAGGGTTATAAATAAAAACACTCTTACTCCTACTACTCGCCTTTTAGAATTTTATTTTTTTGTAAACTATACCTTTCAAGGAGAGTGGTGTACTGAATATTTAACCCCACTGGTTTATATATATATATATATATATATATATAAAATTCTTAAGTAATCACTTAAGATGTATCACGTATGGTGTGTTACCACAGAGAGATTTATCTGACAGATTTTTTAAGCCAAAGCTGGGAACAGACTATAAACAGGGAACAGGTCATAAAGAAAAGATTGAGATTTCTCCTCTTTTCAAATCCATTCTTGGCTTTGGCCTCAAACAGAGATTATAATTGAAAAAAAGAAAAAAAGAATCTTCCCATTTTTTTTCTCATAGCTATTGAAATCAATGCAAACATATTAATTTCATTACCAACACTTTTCCACCAAAAAGAACTTCCATTATTAATGAAATTAATAGGTTGTGTAAACATAACTTTAATATGGATTAAATGAAAACTATTTTTAGGCTATAGTTTTTGCTATAAATGCAGCTAATGCAGCAAATATGGCCAAAATATAACATGTTTGCATGTAGTGTGGGTGCAAACAACCCAGAATTGGCCTATAGCTATTGCTGCAGCCTAAACATGGCTACAACTTGGCTGGAAAAAACCCTTTTAGGTTATGTTCACACAACGTAAAACTACGGCCCTAGTTCTCGCCGCAGAACTATGGCTGTAGTTTTGCAGCATGTATCATAGCCTAATTTGTAATGGGATCCCGGCCAGAGCGTACACACATTGTATGCGCTCCGGCCGGGATCCTATGCGGCGCCGGAAAAAACTGACAACTCAGTTTTCTGCGTCCGGAATTCAGTAAATTCCGGCCGCAGAAAGACCTGTCAGTTCACACAGTGAAGCAAGCGGCTCCGGCTCTTCGATGCTGGCGCACGCTGATGTAGCTCTGATTCGGGCGCACGCTGATGTACTTAAGTACCGGCCGCAATGATCCTGCCAGAGACCGGCCGTTCCGTGACCCGGCCAGGCTCACGGAACGGCTGGTCTCATACCAAGTGTGCACATAGCCTTATTTATTAAATTTTCCACATATTTCCCTGGTGTATTCCCTGCTTGCCTGATGGGTGGGCAGGGGGGAGGGGAGTATGGCAAGGCAGGTAGGAAGTGTGGCCACCTCCCGACCCCTTTATCATGATTTACACCTGCTCACAGTAGTAAGTCATGATTTAAATCTACACCCGATGGAAGCAGGTGTAGATTTGTTTTGCCAGGCGCAGGTTTGGGTGCACAGCCAGTTGGAATTCCTAAAGAGGCATGTACAAGTACGCTGGTCTTGATAAATCCTGCCCAGTGTATGAAGTGTAAATATAAGGGGAACAGAAAGACATTTACTTTCTTGTAATTTTATTTTTTTAATCATATTTTGATAGGATATGTATAGTCAGTTATGTAATAGGAAGCAGTTAGAAGGCACCCCAGGCCAGTTTGTATATCAATTTTGTATCTATTGGTAGCCTGGGCAGTAACTTTCTTTCAAAAGGAAACATCGGCTCCAGATTTACACATTTGTCTATATGTGGGCAATGGGGAATGTAGAAACAAAATATAAACCAATTTATAACAAGTTTACCAGGTTACCAGTAGATTCAAATTGATATACAACTTTGTTTTTCCCAAACTGGCCAGAAGTCACTTTTAATTGCCTGCTGTTGCAACACTTACTATGCACATCCTATCAAAGTATAGTTTTGTTTTTGTTTTTTAACAAGTAAGCCCTTCACGGTATGTTTGCACTTTATACACTGGGTATTGGTCCTTATTTAAAAGAAATAAAACACAGCCATTAATTCTCCTGAGGCTGAAAAAGCCCTAGTATTTTGCAACAATTTCAATCATATTATGCTACAGCAAAATGTAAAGCCAAACTTATGCCTCCTTTAATTAGGACATGTTTGAACTGGCTATGGACAAAAATATTTACAAAAATACAGATGAAGGGAACAAATTCTTTCTGCAAGATTACAAAATTGTAATCTGGGCACCAGAGGCTACAAACTAATCAAAATAACTTACGGAAATATTCACCCCCTTGGGATTTTTCATGTTTTGCTATGTCATAACCTGGAAATAAAATGAATTTTTTGAAGCAGAGGGCCCATGCACATCGAGTAAAAGAGGTGGAATTTATGAGCGGAGTTCACGCGGATTCCACTGGTCATTCTGCCTGTCTTGTTGCTTTAATTGAATTTCTTGTGCGCCCCTGCTCTCCTCTCAAAGAATGAACATGTTGGTAATGGATCTGGAGGATCATTAGAGACTTGGAATTGTTTCTTTTCTTACCCAGCCCCTTCATGGTGTTGTTTGGTTAGTGGTGCCACATGCTTAATGGTGTTGCAGTCTCTTGGGCCCTTCAGAAAAGATGTGTATATACTGACAGACCATATGACACTTAGATTGCACAGGTGGACTTCATTTCACTAAACATGTGACTTCTGAAGAAAATTGGTTGCAACAGAATTTTTTAGGGGCTTCAAAGGAAGGAAGGAAGGATGACGTGTTTTGGACAAATATCTTTGTTATATTCCAATAATGGCTTTTATCTCCGTACTATGAGGTGGTAGGGACTCCACATGAAACCACTGATGTTTTTCCTTCACAGTCTTCTCCTAGCCACTTTTGTATACATTTTACATTACTGATGTTTAATTGTGTAACATACAAAAAAACCCCAAAGAGAATTGTCTACTTTGGGGCTACTGTAATGCTGCTGGGGGGCAATAGTAAGGCAGACGAACAACATATATGGACAAAGAGGGGCGCTAATATAGTGAAGCATGGACAATATCAGTGGGACAATTACTTGAAAATGTACCAAACTGACCTGGTGGTGTGAAAACCTTAGGCACAACACTAGTAGGTGTTTTTGTTAAATCAGTCCGCTGCCTGGCCTCTGGTTCTCTTCTCCCGGCACTTGTCTAATGCCAAAGAATGAAAATGCAATTTGGAATTGACCATTGGACCATACATACAGCCACAGCGCAGGACTCCCAAAGTAACTCCAAGGACCTCACGAGTGTCTTTCTTGAGGGTTTATTCACACTAGGCCTAAAAATTAGCGACGCGTTTCGGTGTCAGACTGACACCTTTATTTACCTTTTATTGACCCTTTATTAAGGTCAGAGCCAACTTGCATTTTTGCACTCCCGTTTTTTTCCTCCTTGTGCTTAAAGGGGTACTTCAGCGGGGGGGGGGGGGGGGATATTTTGGGATCTGACCAGGGAGGAGGTGGCTGAGAGAAAAGACGTCCACTCACCTTCCCCGGATCCAGCGGCGGGTCCCGTATCGCAGCGCTCCGGTCCCCGGTTCTTGGCTGCTTCCTGGTGTCTGACGTGGGCTCGAGACGTGACGTCTCAAGTCCGCTCAGCCAGTCAGTGACGGAGGCGGGATCTGAGCGGACTTGAAACGGACAACGTCCTGGGGGGGGATCTTTGCCACTAGACCACCACAGATCGGGCTGCATAAATAATCAGATGCAGCTGTCAACTTTGCATCTGATTACTTTATTAGTGGGCATGGCGATCGGACCGTGCCCGCTAATAGCTGCTCCTATATACAATAACATAAATTTCTTAATAATACACAGATAGTTCCACTCAAGGGCAGACAAAAATTCTCTATATAACTAAGAAATTACATAAAATGAGTATTGATCTGATCTGTGTATTATTAATTAATTTATGTTATTGTAAATAGGAGCTTGATAAAGGTGTCAGTCTGACACCGAAATGCGTTGCTAATTTTTAAGCCTAATGTGAATAAACCCCCAAGAAAGACACTCGTGAGGTCCTTGGAGTTATTTTGGGAGTCCTGTGCCATGGCTGTATGTATGGTCCTATGGTCAATTCCAAACTGGAGGCAATAGTGTAATGGCAGCTTTCCAGAGGTACTGATCAGTGTACCGTTCTGAACAGTAGATCTGGTTTCAAGGGGCCACACAATAGGAACAGGATGCCTGGTGGTGGATAACTGGCTTTTATTCAGCTTGGAATGGACATGAAAAGGGAAAGTCTTCTCAATCGGGAGAAACATCATTATATTTTGCATAACAGTATTGCTGACAAACTTTTACACTCTTTAGACACTAGCACAGTCTGCTGTACACTAGAAAAGTAAAAAAAACTCCTGCTGTGTGTGGGTGAGCATAATGGTGTGTTTACACAGAGATTTATCTGACATCAGTGGCGTAGCTACCGCGACCGGGCCCTTCACGAAGTGGGGCCCTCCCGATCAATCACTCTTGTGACCGCAAGCATTGTTTTGCTTGCGGTCACAAGAGTCCGGCTCCGTCTTCCCCGTCTGCTGCGCGGCTGCCGAGGGTGTCGCGTCTTATCCCCGGCAGCGCGCGCATCCCAGAGCTCCCTGCGCGCCTTTGGCCCTGACTTCCGGTTCCAGCGCGGAGGGATGCTCTGGGATGCGCGCGCTGCCGGGGATAAGACGCGACACCCCCGGCAGCCGCGCAGCAGCCGGGGACAGACCAGGAGGAGTGAGGATCAACGTGGGAGCGCGTTGTCAGGTGAGATAAGTTTTTTTTTTGTTTGTTTTTTATCAGCCTGCAGGGTGGGGGGAAAGAGGGGGGCATCTATGAGGATGGGGGGAAAGAGGGGGGCATCTATGAGGGGGTGGAAAGAGGGGGGCATCTATGAGGGTGGAGGGGGGGAAAAGGGGGGGGCATCTATGAGGGTGGGGGGAAAGAGGGGGGCATCTATGAGGGTGGGGGAAAGAGGGGGAGCATCTATGAGGGTGGGGGGGAAGAGGGGGGCATCTATGAGGGTGGGGGAAAGAGGGGGGGCATCTATGAGGGTGGGGGGGGAGAGGGGGGCATCTATGAGGGTGAGGGGAAAGAGGAGGGCATCTATGAGGGTGGGGGGGGAAGAGGGGGGCATCTATGAGGGTGGGGGGAAAGAGGAGGGCATCTATGAGGGTGGGGGGGAAGAGGGGGGCATCTATGAGGGTGGGGGGATAGAGGGGGGCATCTATCAGGGTGGGGGAAAGAGGGGGGCATCTATGAGGGTGGGGGGAAGGAGGGGGGCATCTATGAGGGTGGGGGGAAAGAGGGGGGCATCTATGAGGGTGGGGGAAAGAGGAGGGGCATCTATGAGGGTAGGGGGGAAAGAGGGGGGGAAGTGGACCATCTATGAGGGTGGAAGGAAAGAGGGGGGCATCTATGAGGGTGGGGGAAAGAGGGGGCATCTATGAGGGTGGGGGGAAAGAGGGGGGCATCTATGAGGGTGGGGGGGAGAGGGGGCCATCTATGAGGGTGGGGGAAAAGAGGGGCCATCTATGAGGGTGGGGGGGGAAGGCGACCATCTATGAGGGTGGGGGGAAAGAGGGGGCCATCTATGAGGGTGGGGGGAAGGGGACCATCTATAAGGGAGGGGGGGGGAAGGGGACCATCTATAAGGGAGGGGGGGGGGAAGGGGACCATCTATAAGGGAGGGGGGAAGGGGACCATCTATAGGGGGGGAGGTGACCATCTATAAGGGAGGGTGGGGGAGAGGGGGCCATCTATAAGGGAGGGGGGAAGGGGACCATCTATAAGGGAGGGTGGGGGAGAGGGGGCCATCTATAAGGGAGGGTGGGGGTAGAGGGGGCCATCTATAAGGAGGGGGGAGAGGAGGCCATCTATAAGGGAGGGGGTAGAGGGGGCCATCTATAAGGAGGGGGAGAGGAGGCCATCTATAAGGAGGGCAACATGGGGGGAGAGGGGCCATCTATATGGAGGGGGGGAGAGGAGGCCATCTATAAGGGAGGGTGGGGGGAGAGGGGGCCATCTATAAGGAGGGCAACATGGGGGGAGAGGGGCCATCTATATGGAGGGGGGAGAGGAGGCCATCTATAAGGGAGGGTGGGGGGAGAGGGGGCCATCTATAAGGAGGGCAACATGGGGGGAGAGGGGCCATCTATTTGGGGGGGCAACATAGGGGGAGAGGGAATACACAGAGGGGGGTATATATTATTAGGGGGTCACATAGTCAGGGCTACCCACTAAATGAGGGTGTAAAGGGGCCAATACAGATGTGCAGTTAGTATAGAGATGAGGATGGTGCCAGAGTGAGGAACCTAATATGTCTGTCTGGCAGATTCTGTGGATTCGTGGCTCAGAGAAGTTCTCATAACGGCCAAGGACAGATGGAGAAGATGAAAAGGAAAGAACTCCGATCAGAAAAGAGGTCTCCTGTGAGTCACCTGATATAACTGCACTGTAATGTATATGGTGTATAGAACCTGTGTAGAGCTGCGGCCACCTCTATATGACTGGATGAGGTGATTTAGTATACTGGATTTAGTCAGTAACAATATGGTGGTGATGGTAGTGGTTGTGGTGTGGCAGTAATGTTTCCTTCCTATATACTGGTATTACTGGTAATATTGGTCTCAGTATACAGGATTTGGTCGGTAACAGTATGGCGGTTATATGTACGGTGATAATACTTTCTCTTCCAATATGCTGGTGTTATTGGTAATATCTGTCTTGGTGTGTGTATATATATATATATATATATATATACATATATACACACCAATAGCATCACTTGGTCGTGAAAGGGGGGGGGGGCCCAAGTTGGCCTCTCGCACCAGGGCCCAGGAGACATTAGCTACGCCCCTGGGACCATCTATAAGGGGGGGGGGGGGGGAAGGGGACCATCTATAAGGGAGGGGGGGAAGGGGACCATCTATAAGGGAGGGTGGGGGGAGAGGGGGCCATCTATAAGGGAGGGGGGGAAGGGGACCATCTATAAGGGAGGGTGGGGGGAGAGGGGGCCATCTATAAGGGAGGGGGGAAGGGGACCATCTATAAGGGAGGGTGGGGGGAGAGGGAGCCATCTAAAAGGGAGAGTGGGGGGAGAGGAGGCCATCTATAAGGGAGGGTGTAGAGGGGGCCATCTATAAGGGAGGGTGAGGAGAGAGGGGGCCATCTATAAGGGAGGTTGAGGAGAGAGGGGGCCATCTATAAGGGAGTGGGTAGAGGGGGCCATCTATAAGGAGGGGGGAGAGGGGGCCATCTATAAGGGAGGGGGGAAGGGGACCATCTATAAGGGAGGGTGGGGGGAGAGGGGGCCATCTATAAGGGAGGGGGGGGGAAGGGGACCATCTATAAGGGAGGGTGGGGGGAGAGGGGGGCCATCTATAAGGGAGGGTGTAGAGGGGGCCATCTATAAGGGAGGGGGAGGAGAGAGGGGGGCATCTATAAGGGAGGGTGAGGAGAGAGGGGGCCATCTATAAGGGAGGGGGTAGAGGGGGCCATCTATAAGGAGGGGGGAGAGGAGGCCATCTATAAGGGAGGGGGTAGAGGGGGGCCATCTATAAGGAGGGGGAGAGGAGGCCATCTATAAGGCAAAACATGTGGGTATTAAAGTCATAAGAGCCATTAGTGTCCCTTGTATTACTACTAAAGTTGACCAACCATATCTGATAGCTTCCCAGGATTATACACAGGATTATACATTTTTAGGCAAATTAGCAGGAAGTGCCTAGAAGGGTGTTTCCAGGTAGTCACAAGAGTGCAGTTTAGTATGTCCTTTTCTATCCTTTTTCTTGCTTTGTAACATCCCATCCCTTTGTGTGGAAGCCACTCTGTTGTCTTATGCAAATCAGCCTCTCTAATAAAATTTTGCGAGTAGCTGTCAATCAGGAAGGAATAGGCTGTTAAAAAAAAGTGGAAAGAGGGGGCTGTACTAAGCTGGACTCTGTGTCTGTGGAAACACTTTCCTGGGCACTAACAGCTAATTAGCATAAATATAAAACTGGCTACATAACGGCACTGGATGGGTCAATGATTAAACCAATATGGTATGTCTCGAATAATATTTACTTGACTTATCTTCCTGTGGGCTTACTTTGGTACGCAAGTCTGTGCCGAATCTGATCTAATCTGCTTTAAAGTTCATGATCTGTTTTTGATGAACATACATAAAATGTGTAGGTAGGATAACCTACATTCCCCATACAGACTTACTTCAGTAATCATCTTTATATAAATTACAGTATATTTCACAAATAATTCAAATTTATACTTAACCATATGGTGTGAGAATACCAGATTTTCTAAATAACATGATTTGTCACTAAAGGGGCACATTTATCAACATTGTGCCAGTGGTGTACACTATAGAAAGGGTGCTGATTCCTACCTTCTCTGTGGCATATACCAGCCATAACCTGGGCAAGGCGGGCAGGTAGTCCAGTTATTGTCATAAAAAACTACTTTTAAACTGTCTATGCAACACCTCTCCATTCCTCCTTCCCACCCTCTTCATCATTAGGACCACCCCAAGAACGATTTCTCCTATTCATCACTTGTATGAACACTGCACATGCGCTGGATCGTTAAGACACCTATGCAGTGTTCAGGTGAGGAATAGGAAAAATCCTACCTGGGGGCGTCCCTAGTGATGAGGAGGGACAGAGAGGGTGTGCAAGCCTAGGGCATGAGTACTCTAAGCCAGGCCAATTTGACACAGGACTGCAAGTTTAAAAGTTGTTGTTTAGGACAATAACTGCATCACCTGATGAACGGACTAGAGGACAGATTAAAAGCAGCTGTCAGAAGGTACAAGCAGTTGGGGGGGGGGGGGTGTCAAATTGTGGGTACAGAGTCACTTTAATAGGTATGCGCCTCTTAGTAAATCTGGACATTAAAAGAGGGACACAGCTTTGTCTAAAGTAGGAGTAGGAGTAGGAGTAGGAGTAGGATTGAGGAATCCCCACCAAAACTGAGAGGAGAGTGCAGTACGTTTTTTTTCTACATAGAGCTTTATCTAAGACTGACTGCAACTACAGAGATACGTTTGTCTCAGAAGTGGAGGGTCTGCAGTCAGCGGGGAACATCGGCAACACCAGAGGAGGACACAGGGGGAACGCGGAAAGGTAAGTATAACATGTTTATTGTTTTATATGCAAAAGCAGTATACAAACATAACATATTGAAAAAAGCTGACAACTGGACAACCCCTTTAATATATGTTAATTAAACCTTTTAAATCTTTTGTTAGCATGTTCTCATATTGTTTGAAATGGGCTTAATAAAATATTGGAATTCTTAACCCTTAGACGACCCAGGGCGTATAGTTACGCCATGGAAGTCTGTCCCCAGACGAACTAGGGCGTAACTGTACGTCCTGGGTGTTTCTCCCGCTATGAAGCGTGCTCCGGAGCGGATCGCGCTTCATAGCAGGTGGGGGCCGGCTGCAATCAGCAGCCGGGACCTCACCGGTAATGACACGCTGCAGCGATCGCGCTGCCACGTACCATTAACTCCTTAAACGCCGAGATCGCTGCGCGACCGCAGTGTTTAAGTGTAAGTGACAGGGGGAGTCCCCTGTCACTTACCGATCGGGACCCCCGCAGTGTGACTGCGGGGGTCCCGATCAGTAAAACGGACCGCCGGAGGTCTCTCAACTTCCTCCGTGTGGTCCGATCGGCGATCTGCTACACTGAGCCTGCACAGGCAGGCTCAATGAGCAGATCGCCGATAACAATGGCATAGCAATGATCAGTGTAAAAATCAAAGTAGTGTATGTAAAAGTCCCCCAAAGGGACTTCAAATGTGTAAAAAAAAAAAGTTAAAAACACTATTACACTAGCCCAAAACCCCTCCCCTAATAAAAGTTGAAATCACCCCCCTTTCCCATTAAATAAATAAAACATATAAAAATAAATAAACAAATAAACATATAATATACCGTAGCGTGCGTAATTGTCCGATCTATTAAAATATAACAAGCGTCATTGCGAATGGTAAACGGCGTAGACGAAAAGAGGGAAAAAAGTGCGCGGATTACCGATTTTATGTTACATTATATATAAAAAAAAATTATAAAAAGTGATCAAAACGTTCGATCTTCACAAATATGATATTAATAAAAACTAGAGATCATGGCGAAAAAATGACGCCCCATACAGCCCCATAGGTGAAAAAATAAAACTGTTATAAGCGTCACAATAGGGCTATTTTATTTATAATTAATTGCCAAAAAAAAGGATTTCATAAAAAAAATACATATATAACATTAGAGAATCTGTGTAACCTGCATATGGTTGTGTTCGGACTGACCTATAGAATAATAGTGTCATGTCGCTGTTACCATATAGTGCATTACGTAGACCCCCCCAAACGTTACCATATTGCATTCTTATTTACGATTTCACCTATTTATATCTTCATAAATAATATATTTGGAATTCCATCATACATGTTATGGTAAAATGAAAGACGCCATTACAAAGTACAACTATTCCTGTAAAAAACAAGCACTTACATGGGTTGTAGATAGAAAACTAAAAGTGCTAGAGCTCTTAGAAGGGGAGGAGGGAAAAATGGAAACACTAAGATCAAAATTTGCGTGGTCCACTGGGTCATTTTGGGCCTGGTCCTCAAAGGGTTAAAGGAGTATTTTTGAGTTCAGACAATTTTTTTAAAGCCTGCAAGAACCTACACATAGAGCAACAGTGTAACACTAATTTTATGTGCTAAACATACAAAATTACCTTGTTTTTTTTTCAGACTGTTGATTCCTATGTGTTAAGCACTCCAGACTTTTCTCCTTTTGCATTTCTCTGGCTATTCCCCTATTGTACACTTCGTATTGTGTTTCCTCGTTGCTGAACTTCTAACATTTGTTCCTATTTCCCTATCTCTGTATCATACACAAAAACCTCACCTTCCTATTACTCCCAGGGTGGATTTATCATGCTGTGAAAGCAATGCAGAGGGCAAATATTCCATAGTTTGTGTGAAACCACTTGTGATGTGCAAAAACTATGCAAAACTCCCCCCCCCCCCCCGGCCTCTGTGTGCATCACATTTGCAACAATTTATGCCTGCTTGTGAAGATTTTACTGATTGCACACTGGGAGCTCCGGTACGCATGGATTTGTGTAGAGGTGTGCATAAATCCTTTGTGCCTGTGAGCTGTAACCGTAAACTATTAGATGTCATAGGTAAACATCATATATTGGGCCAGTACCTGGTGAGGGATTATGTATTGGATTTTTCTTTATATCATATACCTTCAAACTTAGTCAACTTTTGTATACTAGATTACCCCTTTAAAGTAAAGAAAAGGGAAAGGGAAGACACAACTGTGTAAAAACAAAACTGGTGGCTGCACTCTGTAAACAAATTGTGCTAGCCATCCCAGCATTCTGATTACAGTAAGCTGTAAAACAACTATTTACTGATCATACTTTTCCTTATAAACCATCTAGAAAGTCCAGGATTAAATAGGACTACTTACATCAGCTCCAATTGCTGACATTTGGTGCAGAGAAACATATACTCTCCAGGTGAGCAATTTTCAAATAATAAAATTGTCAAATTCCTTATGATAGGAGTAATGTATGTTGTTCAGAAATCATGTGGTGCAACTTATGCGTATTTATATTGACTTTATAAGACTTTTTCTGCTCTGAAACCCGAAAATGATATATTTTAGTCAATGGGCGACAATTACCCGAATGCTGTGCTATTGTTACAATCAAATAAGAGTTGTGAAATAGGGAATGTGGTAGGAAGCTCAGCATGACAGCACTTGTTGCGTCTTGTTTCATTTCTCACCAATTTGCTCCACCGCTGTTACTCCTGATACGTGTTATCCTTCAAACCATTAGGTCAAAAGTAAGAATAGATGCCAGAAAGCCTTTGACATTTTAATGTTTATTGCAGGAATGTAAATATATTTATTTTCATCTTTTTACATTAAAATGCTTATCTGTCCAGTACTAATATTTTGCTCAGTATTTTTAAGTATCTTGCAACCAAAACCAGGAGTGGATTAAAAATACAGAAAGGCTATGTTCACACACTGTTGAAACTAAGTGGATGAATGTAATTTAATGGCAAAAAATTGTGATTATTTCAAAACAGCAATTATTTGCTATACACTCAATTTCAACAGTGTGTGAACATAGCCTTTATGTATTTTCAATTCACTCCTGATTTGGGTTGCAAAATATTGAGCAAAAATACTGTGTGGGAACATAGTCTAAAACTGCTTTTCATAATTATAACATATAGGAAAAATATATTGGGGTGCAGTAAAATACAATCAACCTCATATTCACCTGCCATGATCCACCATTATGGCCATTCTGGTAGTGCCCAGTTGCTGCTGTTCTCCTCTTTTTCCTGGTTCATTCCTGCAGAAAATGCCCATTCAGCACAATGATTGACTTATATCTTATATTTGTGTTTTGCTTTATTTTTATGTTATTCCCTTGTTGTATTTTTTATGTCCCCCTGAGTGATTTGACACTATTCTTGCATTTCTACGTTCCTCCATTCTCCATACCAAGGTTTTTATAATTCTGTCCGGTTTTTCAATATGGCGCAGGCCAGGAAACTATAGGTCCCAGCTTGCAGCGAGCCTCCTGCGTCTTATTAGTCTCCCTCCCCCTCCTCCATGCTGTCATGCTTCCATGATATATTACATCACACAGAGTGGCTGTGACAAAACAGAGTGCCAATGTGCGCGGCGGAAGGAGACAAAGATAATGATTCTTGGGGCTGCTGGCTGGGTGGGGGGGCAGCTTTTTTACTCTGAAACCATGAGTTGTTATTGGGGCCTGACATTGGCTTGGTGGAACAGACACATCTTCATGCCCTGATGAAGAGCCTGTGCTCCCAGATTCCACATGCGGTCTGCCAAATCATCATCCTAGTAGGAGACAAAAGTTTCTTCTTCAAGGCTGTCTTAATCCAGTGGCATGCTATTTGATCATGTTGCTTTGTAAAAAGATTCCCCTGGCTGGCTGTAACGCCTGGAGTCATGGATCCACTGAACCGTCACTAGCGATGGCACTAACCGCACCTAAGAGGCCACTGGTTTTCACCAGAGCTCGCCGCAAGGCGGGATGGGCTTGCTGCGGCAGGCGACCCCCAGGTCGCTACCCCTGGCTTGGTTGCTAGTGATGGAAGGCAAGGCGTGGCAGGAGCAGTAGGCAGAAGATGGACGCGCGAGCCGTCTGGGACAGACGGAGACAGGAGTGGGGCGAGGTAAGGCGCCCCCCGGGGCCGAACTAGTAGCAGCGCCGGGTCCCCGCACATGGACCCCAGCGGCTGCATGTGGCAGAGGGAGGTTGCGGTGGCGGCCCGGAGCACGGGACGCTGCCGCAGCCGTGACACTGGCTCACTTCATTATTGCACATAACCCTATGTTGAGCAGTTTTAAGTATTTTGAAATTTAGGTGTGAACTTTCTTGTACATTCTTATTTTTTGAAAAAAGTATAATTTTTATAATATATATCTTTTGTTGTGCCTATGCCTATATGATATACATCTTTCTGTTGCCTCATTCCTGAAATAAGTATTTCATACAGTAGAACAACAGAACTTTATATTTTGTACAGAAATCTTTGTTTGCAATTACAGAGGTCAAATGTTTCCTTTTTTCTATTAGGTTCAGGTCTGGGGAGTATCTAGGCCATTCAAGAACCTTAAAATGCTTCTTATAGAGTCCCTACTTAGTTGCCCTGGCTGTGTTTTTTTAGATCATTGTCATGCTAAAAGACCCAGCCATGACCCATCTTTAACCCCTTAAGGACAGAGCCTGAAATGGCCTTAATGACAGAGACAAATTTTATGAATATGACCAGTGTCACTTTATTCATTAATAACTTCGGGATGCTTTAACCTATCCGGCTGATTCTGAGATTGTTTTCTCGTGACATATTGTACTTTACATTTATGGTAAATTGGAGTCGATACTCATAACGAATCTTTATGAAAAAACCCCAAATAATGTGAAAAAATGTGAAAAACTGCATTTTTCCAACTTTGAAACTTTTTTGCGTATACACAAAGTGGTTATACCACATAAATTATATATTAAATAGCATTAGCAACATGTCTACTTTATGTTGGCGGCATTTATTAAACGATCTTTCATTTTTTTTTAGACAATAGGAAGCTTAAAACATTAGCAGCAAATTTCCAAATTTTCAGTAAAATTTCAAAATCAGATATTTTTAGGGACCTGTTCAGGTTTAAAGTGTATTTGAGAAGCCTGTATGTTATAAAGCCCCACAAAGCACCCCATTTCAGAAACTGCACCCCCCACACTCTGCAAAAGCATATCCAGAAAGTGTTTTAACCCTTTAGGGGAGTCACAGAAATAAAAGCTAAGTGTGTAAGAAATTTGAAAATTTTAATTTTCTGTGCAGAGATTTTATTGTAATCCAATATTTTTCATAATTATAAACCAATTACCAGAGAAATGCACCTCAATAATTATTGCCCCGTTTCTGCAGTTTATATAAATACCCCATATGTGGCCCTATTGCGCTATTTGACGCAACCACAAGCCTCAGATATAAGGGAGCGCCTAGTGAATTTCAATGGCTCCGTTATATTTGGTCATTTCTGACTGTACCACTTCAGGTTGGCAGAGGCTCTGGGGTGCCAAAACCTAAAAAACACCCCTAAAGGGACACCATTTAGAAAACTACACCCCTCAAGGAATGTAACAAGGGGTGCGGTGAGCATTTGGACCCCACAGGTGCTTCACAGATTTTCCGAACAATATGGCGTGAAAAAAGAAAAATTTATTTTTTACACTAAAACGTTGTTCTAGCCTTCAATTTTTCATTTTCTTAAAGGGATAAGAGGAAAAAAAAGACAAAAAATGTGTAGCGCAGTTTCTCCTGAGTACGGAAATACCCCACATGTGGACATAAAGTGCCAAGCAGGCGCAGGATGAGCCTCCAAAGGGAAGGAGCGCCAATTGGCTTTTGGAAGCTGAATTTCACTGGAATGGATTTCATGGGCCATGTCGCATTTACAGAGCCCTCGTGCTGCCAAGACACTGGAAACCCCCCACAATTGACCCCATTTTGGAAACTACACCCCTCAAGGAATCTAACAAGGGGGGCAGTGAGCATATGGACCCCACTGGTGATGGGCACAAATGTGGAACAATGTGACGTAAAAGTAAAAAATTTCATTTTTTCACTTTCATGGCACAAATGTGGCCATCATCAAGGGGTCCATATCCTCGGTGCACCCCTTGTTAGATTCCCTGATGGGTGCAGTTTCCAGAATGGGGTCACTTGTGGGGGGTTTTCAGTGTTTTGGCAGCACGAGGGCTCTGTAAATGCGACATGGCGTTCATTATCCATTCTAGCCAAATCCAACCTCCAAAATCCAAATGGCGCTCCTTCCCTTCGGAGGCTTGCCCTGCGCCCACATGGCGCGTTATGTCCACATGTGGGGTGTTTTCGGACTCGGGGGAAATTGCTCTACACGTTTTGTTTTTTTCCTCCTCTTTTAACCCCTTGTGAAAATGATAAATTCAAGGCTAAACCAACATTATAGTGTAAAAAATGTAATATTTCATTTTCACGCCACATTGTTCCACATTTGTGCCCGTCACCAGTGGGGTCCATATGCTCACTACACCCCTTGTTACATTCCTTGAGGGGTGTAGTTTCCATAATGGGGTCACTTGTGGGGGGTTTCAACTGTCTTGGCAACATAGAGGCCTTTTGAATGCAACATGGCCCCTCGAAATCCATTCCATCCAAATCCAGCCTTCAAAAACCAAATGGCGCTCCTTCCCTTCGGAGGCTTACCCTGCACCCGCACGGCGCTTCATGTCCACATGTGGGGTATTTCCGTACTCAGGGGAAATTGCGCTACACATTTAGGGAGGCATTTATTAAGTCCGGCGTTTTTTACGCCGGACGTAAAAATGCCCCCGCAGCTCCGGCGCTGCGGAGATTTATGTAGAGGCGGACTGCCTCTACATAAATCCCGTGCGCGACGTTGCGCACCGCCGAAAACCTACGCCAGCTGAGGACTGGAGTAGGTTTTCGGCGTACATTTTGGCGGAACGGATGATAAATCGCGCGGACTCTGAGTCCGCGCCCTCCGTTCCGCCCACTCTCCGCCCCTTTTCCGCCCCCTTTCCGCCCCCTGGCGTACTCGGCGGAAAGTGCCGATTTGCGAATATTTTATTCGCAAATCCGCCATTTTTGCTTAAAAAAAGACGCAAATCGGCACTTTCCGCCGAAAAACAGCCAGTCGCCGGATGATACATGTGGCCCTTAGTGTTTTTTTTTTATCTTTTAGCCCCTTGTGAAAATGAAAAAATCATGACAAGATTAATGATTTAGAGTAAAAAGTTTACAAAAATTACACTAAATGTTGGTCTAGCCTTGATTTTTTCCATTTTTACAAGGGGTTAAAAAAGAAAATGAACACAAAACGTGTAGGGTAGTTTCCCATGAGTACGAAAATACCCCACATGTGGGCATAATGTGCCATATGGGCACAGGGCACGCCACCAAAGGGACAGAGCGCCATTTAGAGGCTGGAATGCAGGATGGAGGCCATGTCGCAATTACAAAGCTCCTGTTCTGCCAAGACAGTAGAAACCCCCGACAAGTGACCCCATTCTGGAAACTACACCCCATAAGGAATCTAACAAGGGGTGCAGTGAGGATATGGACCCCACTGGTGACAGGCACTTACGTAGAACATGTGCCGAGAAAATAAAAAATACCATTTTTTTCATTTTCACGTCCCAAATGTGGCCGTCACCAGGGGGCCATATCCCCGCTTCCCCCCTTGTTAGATTCCTTATCGGGTGTAGTTTCCAGAATGAGGTCACTTGTGGGGGTTTTCTACTGTCCTGGCAGCACAGAGGCCTTGTAATTGCATCATGGCAAGTCTCTAATGGGAATGGCGGCCATACCTACTTAGCTGGGGAAAAGGAACAATTCTAATTTATTTGGGGGTATTAGGCCAATTATTGGTTTATAAGGTTGAAAATGACAGGTGTCCATCAAATTCAACCTGTGTTGATCCAGAGGAATTCAAAAACCCCTCGTGAGGCAGACCACAGTAGCCTCATCACAGGGGAAAAATTCCTTCCCGACTCCATAATGGCGATTAGAATAATTCCTGGATAAACGTGACCCCTGAAATAGGAATAAGGGACAGAATTTAGATAATGTAGAACTCCGATGTTGTGTGGTGCGCCTTGAAGCGATCCTGTATGCAGAGGCCGGGGTGATCAGGACAGGTGTCACACTGGTAAATGGTGTCCTTCCTGATCCCCCTGTTACGCCACACTCTGCACTTCTTCTGGGGTCTCCCTTTCTCCAGTGTGGGGAACGTCACCTGGAAAATTTTGTCCTGGTGCGATACGGGGTCCTTCATATCCAGAAGCGCTGGGTCCGCTCCATGGCTGCTAAATATTAGGGCGCTATTACTACTTCTGATATTTTCGTATCAGTTCCCGGACGATCTTCCCACTTGTTCCGAGGAGGGGGGGGGAGGGGGCATCTGGGGGCATCTGGGGGCATCTGGGGGCTGGATTCGGGTGTCCCTTCCTACATACACTCTAAGGGTACGTGCACACTGCGGAATCGCGACAGATAACCCTTTGTGCATTCCGCAGTTGGCACCCGCCGGCTGACTGATGCAGGCACACGTCTCCATACGTGTCATAGACTCCATTCTATGCACGGGCGGATTCCGCTCTCCGTCCAACGTATTCATTCTTTGGATGGACGACAGAATCCGGCCGTGCATAGAATGGAGTCTATGACACGAATAGAGACATGCGCCCGCATCAGTCCGCTGGCGGGTGCCAGCTGCGGAATGCACGAAGGGTTATCCTTCGCCATTCCGCAGTGTGCACGTACCCTAAATCTGTAAGTGTACCCTGAGGTACGCTCACAGAGTTTGTAGAATTTCACGCCATACCGTCATCTCTTATTGGGACGGTACTGGCGGAAAAGACGTGTCTGGGGGGCAGCGTACGCTACGCTACCCCCAGACACGTCACTGGATGATGAGGATAATGAGGATGAATGGAGGAAAGAAGGATCCCCCCCCCATTCATCCTCACTGGCTGTTTCGGTGTCGGAGGCAATAATAACGTATCCCTCTGACGCCGAAAACACCCTGGGGGTCATCTTTATACTGGGACTAGTATATGGGGTATGTAGTGGTGTAGTGTCAAACTTTATTCAATGTAGTGTGGTGTAGTGTAGTGTTTTTTACGTGTTTTTTTACAGTAAGTATAAAAAAAAAACCTACGCCAACAAAGGCGTTGCTGATAAATGCCGCACTTATGTGCTGCACTTATCAGCAGACCGTGGCAGTAGAATATAGAAAAAAAACACCCTACGCCAAAAAGGAGGAGTTGCTGATTAGCAGCGCACTTTCGTGCGATGCTGATCAACACTCAGCGGCGATAGGGTGCGGAAAATAGAAAAAAACTTTTTCTACATTCTGAACATCCCTGTAGCTGCTGATAAGTGTATTACATATATCAGCCGCTAGAGGGCAGCAGAGCGCAAAATCCGGAAAATCACGAGGCTGGAGCCGAAAATAGCCGAAAGAAGCCGATGGGGACCGCCGGAAAGACCCGAAGACGCGCCGGAAAGACGGAGGACGCCGCGAACCCGGAAGACGCCGATCAGGACCCCGGGACAGGTGAGTAATGTACAAATACCTGCTCTGGACCCCTCAGCTACCTAGCTGAGGGGTCCAGGGCAGGTATTTATTATTTTGCTGGACTCTGATCGCCGCGCCACCGGTCGGGCCAGTGGCACAGTGACCACCATTACTTTTTACAGTAATGGCGGTCGGTGCCGTCCTCGGACAGCACCGTCCGCCATTTTTTTCCGAATTGAATTGATCAGCCAATAGCGGCGATCGTCAGCACGGGGGGTGTACACCACCCCCCGTGCCGAGAAGCTATGATGGCCTGCTATGATTTATAGCAGGCCATCTTCCCCGATCACTGTGTGCGAACACGCAGCGATCGGGGGAAACATCGGGCGTAAATTTACGCCCTGATGCGCTAAGTACCAGGGCGCGAGGGCGTAAATTTACGCCCGATGTCGTTAAGGGGTTAATGCCCCTACTGAGAGAAGGAAGTTGTTGGTCAAAGTCTTGCGCTACATGGCCCCATCCATCCTCCCATCAATTCGGTGCAAAAGTCTATCCTTGGCAGAAAAGCATCCCTGAAGTATGATGTTTCCACCTCCATGTTTCATGACTTGGACTGGGTTTGTGGGTCTGTACCAATCTTTCCTCTTCCTCTAAATATGGTGAGTGGAGTTAATACCAAAAAGTTCCAATTTGCACTCATTTGACCACATGACCTTCTCCTGTGCCTCCTCTGGATCTGGATCACTAGTGAATTTCAAACAGGCTTGAACATGTGCTGGCATGCACAGGGTGAACTTGCGTGCCTTGCAGTATTTTAATCCACAACAGTGTAGTGTGTTACTAAGGATTATCTCTGAGACTTTGGTCCCAGCTTTCTTAACCCTTAGACGACCCAGGGCGTATAGTTACGCCATGGAAGTCTGTCCCCAGACGACCTAGGGCGTAACTGTACGCCCTGGGTGTTTCTCACGCTATGAAGCGTGCTACGGAGCGGAGCGCGCTTCATAGCAGGTGGGGGCCGGCTGCAATCAGCAGCCGGGACCTCACCGGTAATGACACGCTGCAGCGATCGCGCTGCCGCGTGTCATTAACTCCTTAAACGCCGCGATCGCGGCGCGACCGCGGCGTTTAAGTGTAAGTGACAGGGGGAGTCCCCTGTCACTTACCGATCGGGACCCCCGCAGTGTGACTGCGGGGGTCCCGATCGGTAAAACGGGCTGCCGGAGGTCTCTCACCTGCCTCCGCGCGGTCCGATCGGCGCTCTGGTCACTGAGCCTGCACAGGCAGGCTCAATGAGCAGAGCGCCGATAACACTGATCAATGCTATGCCTATGGCATAGCATTCATCAGTGTAAAAATCTAAGTATTGTATGTACAAGTCCCCCAAAGGGACTTCAAATGTGTAAAAAAAAAAAAGTTAAAAACACTAACACACTACCCCAAAGCCCCTCCCCCAATAAAAGTTGAAATCACCCCCCTTTCCCATTATATAAATAAAACATATAAAAATAAATAAATAGATAAACATATAATATACCGTAGCGTGCGTAATTGTCCGATCTATTAAAATATAACAAGCGTCATTGCGAACGGTAAACGGCGTACACGAAAAGAGGGAAAAAAGTGCGCGGATTACCGATTTTATGTTACATTATATATATAAAATAATTAATAAAAAGTGATCAAAACGTCCGATCTTCACAAATTTGGTATTAATAAAAACTAGAGATCATGGCGGAAAAAATGACACCCCATACAGCCCCGTAGGTAAAAATATAAAACCGTTATAAGCGTCACAATAGTCCCATTTTATTTATAATTAATTGCCAAAAAAAAGGATTTCATTTAAAAAAAAAATATAACATTAGAGAATCTGTGTAAACCTGCATGTGGTTGTGTTCGTACTGACCTATAGAGTAATGGCATCATGTCGCTGTTACCATATAGTGCATTACGTAGACACAGGAACCCCCCACACGTTACCATATTGCATTCTTTTTTGCGATTTCACCAATTTATATCTTCATAAATAATATATTTGGAATTCCCTCATACATGTTATGGTAAAATGAATGACGCCATTACAAAGTACAACTATTCCTGTAACAAATAAGCCCTTACATGGCCTGTAGATAGAAAACTGAGAGTGCTAGAGCTCTTAGAAGGGGAGGAGGGAAAAACGAAAGCACTAAGATCAAAATTTGCGCGGTCCACTGGGTCATTTTGGGCCTGGTCCTCAAAGGGTTAAAGTGTCACTGTTGTTAATTTTTTTTTGCAGAAATCAATAGTCCAGGCGATTTTAAGAAACCTGCCATTATCTGCATGTAAAAAGCCTTTTCCCAGGTCCCCCCTCCTCTCCTTTCTGCCTCCACTCCTTAGAATCAGGAAATCTCGACTGTTTTTTCATCTCTTTCATCAGTCGGATCCTGTCTGGTCTATGAAGAGTGGAGGGGGGAGGGGGAAGGAGTAAAATTAGGGGGCAGCTGAGAGCCAAGAACAAAGGATTGCTCAGAGAGGAAGCTATTCAGAGCCCTAATTAGTGGTCAGATAGCTCCATGGTGCCTGTCAGAGGAGAGAGCCCATGATGTGAATGTAAATTAACTCTTTGTTGTCCTGTTTTTGCTGCCTTTACTTTCTATCTCCATAGGAAAACCATGAAGACAGGGGGGAGAGCTTCAAACTGCTTTTTCATGATAAAAATGCATTTTTTGGCTAATAAACCCAATTACAAAGTTTCTGGACTATTGATTTCTGCAATAAAAAATTTAACGACAGTGACACTTTAAGGCCAGGTCCTCCTGTGTAGTTCAAGGCTGATATTACTATATGGAAGCACTGGCTTTAACACTATTACTGTATGGAGGTTTAGGGTATGTTTTTAATGTATACTCCCCTGATCTCCCCAAATCATCAGTTGGAAATATATATTGTATAGGGATATATCATACAGATCCTGAGTGTCGATTTTCTGTTCAGGGGGTTCAGGATCTAATGTAAGAACATACTGCCTTTAGATACTGTTTGTACCTTGTAAGGAATTACCAGGAATTCTGAGTTAGCAGGTTCCAAAATAACATACCTGCTTTGTGTGTGGAAAGTTTTTACTCCACATATAGTATTTTCTTTACTTTTTAAAGTATACTGCTTTACATTTATGATTTAGTCTTTAATGTGATATCCTACTAAGAGTTGTTATGACAGGATAATTGTAAATTTAAAATTTATTTGTCAATTTATATTTATCTAGATTTGTAACACATAGACACTCATCGAGATATTTGCTGCCAGACACCCTCATTATTAGATTTAGAAATGTAACTGAGCAAAGCTTTATTACTTAAATAAATGGTTGTCATGTGAAATCTGCTAACATTACATTGCTAAAGAAATTGCATATGTTAGCAGTAGTAATTGTAGATGATGGATCAGTAGAAGATATATAATAGATAATGAAAAGAGATTAGGGTCTACACTGATTTTTTTTTTTTTTTTAATAAGAAAGCTAAGATAGTCATGGGCTCAACCAAAAGATACTAGTGAACATGTCTATATAATTGGATGTAATAGGGCCAGTAATCAATCTGTCGCACATCTTACTGTGTAATTGGGGAGAGTAATGCAAGAGTAATGTCTCTTAGAATGGGAGCAGGAAAAACCAAAAATATAAAAATAAAAATTTGTCTTTAAAGGGTTAAGTTTCTATTGCATTAGACCAGGTTAACACTGTGTTTGTGTTATACGCTTATTGTATATGCTGGTAAATTTCCCAAGGTACAGTCTGAACATGTCTATCCTTTATAAACGCTCATATTACTCTCATGGTGTCGGTGTGAGCAGCAGCTGACCACAGAGGACCAAGTAATCTGAAGAACAGGAACAGGACAGGATACAAGAAAATTCAGCAGAAACAGCAGACAAACACCTTTTTTGGATGCAGAAATGCAACAATGCTCAGGCAAAGCAGAGCAGGTGGAACTTGTTTAAATAGGTGTAGGCGGCTCTGGATTGGAAGAGGGAAGTAGCAGGTGACAACAAGCTGCCTCTATAAATGCAGAACAGTTGGCCACATGCCTACCCTATTGACTAGTGGAGTCATTACAGCAGAAGATGGAAGAAGAGCAGCCCCAGGTTGAGCATAGAGCACAGGAGAGGAGCAGATAGAACAACGGCAACAAGCAGGTGCAAGACTGGAACCCTGTACACTTGTACTGAACAGGTATAGCTTCTATAGATGCTTAAAGGTAATATGTCCTACCTGGTTTGCTGTGGCACCCGACTGGATTTAATGGCACTCTACTTGGGAACCGCTGCTCTAGAGTATAGTGATTGGTTCCAATGTCAACTACAAATGTGGTTGTCTTCTGCTAATTCTTTTAGACTGCTCCCATACATGTCTTTTTGGAAAACTGCTATTGCAGTTGTTGAGCCAAAGCCAGAAATGGATCCAGCAGGAAGTAGAAGTATAAACCCTTTTGAAATAAAGTGTCACTATCGTGATTTTTTTTTCCGCAGAAATCAATAGTCCAGGCGATTTTAAGAAACGTTGTCATTGGGTTTATTAGCCAAAAAAAATGCATTTTTAACATGAAAAAGCAGTTTGAAACTCTCCCCCCTGTCTTCATTGTTCTCCTATGGAGAGAGCTAAATAAGACCAAAACAGGACAACAAAGAATTAATATACAAATACCTCACCTGTTATCTCCTCTGACAGTCACCACTGACCTCTGATTACAGTGTTCACCCAGCTCTGTGCCTGTAATCCCTTTGTTCTCTGCTTTCTGCTGTCAGCTAACTCCCTCCTCCCCCCTCCCCTCTACCTAGAACAGACTGGGTACGTCTGAGGCAACAAGTCACAATTTCCAGATTTTTTGCAGTGGATGGAAAAGAGGAGGGAGGGGGGGGGGGAAGGACCTGGAAAAGGCTTTTTAAATGCAGATAATGGCATATTTGGCTAATAAACCCAACTACAAAGTTTGTTAAAATTGCCTGGGCTATTGATTTCTGCAAGAAAAATAAAAATAAAAAAATTGACAGTGACTCTTTAACCCCTTAAGGACCGGGCCTGAAATGGCCTTAAGGACCGGAGCAAATTTTATGAATTTGACCAGTGTCACTTTATTCATTAATAACTTCGGGATGCTTTTACCTATCCGGCTGATTCTGAGATTGTTTTCTCGTGACATATTGTACTTCACATTTCTTGTAAATTGGAGTCGATACTTATAACGAATCTTTATGAAAAAACTCAAAATAGCGTGAAAAATTGTGAAAAAATGCATTTTTCCAACTTTAAACCTTTTCTGTTTATACAGAAAATGGTTATACCACATAAATTATATATTAAATAGCATTAGCAACATGTCTACTTTATGTTGGCGGCATTTATTAAACTATATTTCATTATTTTTAGACAATAGGAAGCTTAAAACATTAGCAGCAAATTTCCAAATTTTCAGTAAAATTTCAAAATCAGATATTTTTAGGGAACTGTTCAGGTTTAAAGTGTATTTGAGGGGACTGTGTGTTAGAAAGCCTCAGGAAGCACCCCATTTCAGAAACTGCACCCCCTAAACTCTGCAAAAGAACATCCAGAAGGTTTTTTAACCCTTTAGGGGAGTCACAGAAATAAAAGCTAAGTGTGTAAGAAATTTGAAAATTTAAATTTTCTGTGCAGAGATTTTATTGTAATCCAATATTTTTCATAATTATAAACCTATTACCAGAGAAATGCACCCCAATATTGATTGCCCCGTTTCTGCAGTTTATAGAAATACCCCATATGTGGCCCTATTGCGCTATTTGACGCAACCACAAGCCTCAGATATAAGGGAGCGCCTAGTGAATTTCAATGGCTCCGTTATTTTTGGTCATTTTTGACTGTACCACTTCAGGTTGGCAGAGGCTGTGGGGTGCCAAAACCTAAAAAACACCCCTAAAGGGACACCATTTAGAAAACTACACCCCTCAAGGAATGTAACAAGGGGTGCGGTGAGCATCTGGACCCCACAGGTGCTTCACAGATTTTCCAAACAATATGGCTTGAAAAAAGACTAAAGTATTTTTTACACTAAAATGTTGTTCTAGCCTTCAATTTTTCATTTTCACAAAGGGATAAAAGGAAAAAAAAAACACAAATCATGTAGCGCAGTTTCTCCCGAGTACGGAAATACCCCACATGTGGACATAAAGTGCCAAGCGGGCGCAGGACGAGCCTCCAAAGGGAAGGAGCGCCAATTGGCTTTTGGAAGCTGGATTTCACTGGAATGGATTTCAAGGGCCATGTCGCATTTACAGAGCCCTCGTGCTGCCAAGACACTGGAAACCCCCCACAAGTGACCCCATTCTGGAAACTACACCCCTCAAGGAATCTAACAAGGGGTGCAGTGAGCATATGGACCCCACTGGTGACGGGCACAAATGTGGAAAAATGTGACGTGAAAGTGAAAATTTTCATTTTTTCACTTTCATGGCACAAATGTGCCCGTCATCCAGGGGTCCATATCCTCACTGCACCCCTTGTTAGATTCCTTGAGGGGTGTAGTTTCCAGAATGGGGTCACTTGTGGGGGGTTTCCAGTGTTTTGGCAGCACGAGGGCTCTGTAAATGCGACATGGCGTTCATCATCCATTCTAGCCAAATCCAACCTCTAAAATCCAAATGGCGCTCCTTCCCTTCGGAGGCTTGCCCTGCACCCACATGGCGCTTTATGTCCAGATGTGGGGTATTTACGGACTCGGGGGAAATTGCTCTACACATTTTGTGTTTTTTTTTCTCTTTTAACCCCTTGTGAAAATGATAAATTCAAGGCTAGACCAACATTATAGTGTAAAAAATTTAATATTTCATTTTCACGCCACATTGTTCCACATTTGTGCCCGTCACCAGTGGGGTCCATATGCTGACTACACCCCTTGTTACATTCCTTGAGGGGTGTAGTTTCCATAATAGGGTCACTTGTGGGGGGTTTAACTGTCTTGGCAACACAGGGGCCTTTTGAATGCAACATGGCCCCTCGAAATCCATTCCATCCAAATCCAGCCTTCAAAAACCAAATGGCGCACCTTCCCTTTGGAGGCTTTCCCTGCACCCGCATGGCGCTTTATGTCCACATGTGGGGTATTTCCGTACTCAGGGGAAATTGCTCTACACATTGTGTTTTTTTTTATCTTTTAACCCCTTGTGAAAATGAAAAAATCAAGACAAGATCAATGATTTAGAGTAAAAATTAAAAAAAAATTACACTAAATGTTGGTCTAGCCTTGATTTTTTTCCATTTCCACAAGGGGTTAAAAAAGTAAATGAACACAAAACGTGTAGGGTAGTTTCCCCTGAGTACGAAAATACCCCACATGTGGACATAATTTGCCATATGGGCACAGGGCAAGTCACCAAAAGGACAGAGCGCCATTTAGAGGCTGGAATGGGGGATGGAGGCCATGTCGCAATTACAAAGCTCCTGTGCTGCCAGAACAGTAGAAACCCCCGACAAGTGACCCCATTCTGGAAACTACACCCCATAAGGAATCTAACAAGGGGTACAGTGAGGATATGGACCCCACTAGTGTTGGGCACATGTGTAGAACATGTGCCGTGAAAAAAAAAAATACCATTTTTTTCATTTTCACGTCCCAAATGTGGCCGTCACCAGGGGGCCATATACCCGCTGCCCCACTTGTTAGATTCCTTATGGGGTGTAGTTTCCAGAATGGGGTCACTTGTGGGGGGTTTCTACTGTCCTGGCCGCACAGAGGCTTTGTAATTGCATCATGGCATCCTCTAATGGGAATGGCGGCCATACCTACTTAGCTGGGGAAAAGGGACAATTATTAATTTATTTGGGGGTATTAGGCCAATTATTAGTTTATAAGGTTGAAAATGACAGGTGTCCATCAAATTCAACCTGTGTTGATCCAGGGGAAGGCAAAAAACCCTCGTGAGGCAGACGACAGTAGCCTCATCACAGGGGAAAAATTCCTTCCCGACTCCATATTGGCGATCAGAATAATCCCTGGATCAACGTGACCCCTGAAATAGGAATAAGGGAAAGAATTTAGATAATGTAGAACCCCAGTGACGTGTGGTGCGCCTTGAAGCGATCCAGTATGCAGAGGCCGGGGGGATCAGGACAGGTGGCACACTGGTAAATGGCGTCCTTCCTGATCCCCCTGTTACCCCACACTCTGCACTTCTTCTGGGGTCTCCCTTTCTCCAGTGTGGGGGACGTCACCTGGAAAATGTTGTCCTGGTGCGATACGGGGTCCTTCATATCCAGAAGCGCAGGGTCCGCTCCATGGCTGCTAAATATTAGGGCTCTATTACTGCTTCTGATATGTTCGGATCGTGCCGCAAGCTACAGTAGCTCGGGCAGCGAGGGACCGGAAGAGGGGGCGCTGGTATAAAAGTTATCCCCGTCCAGGTGGTGACCTTTATCCAGCAGTGGGAAGATCAGTTCCCGGACGATGTCCCCACTAACTCCGAGGATGGGGGGGGAGGGGGCATCTGGGGGCTTGATTCGAGTGTCCCTTCCTTCATACACTCTAAGGGTACGTGCACACTGCGGAATCGCGAAGGATAACCCTTTGTGCATTCCGCAGTTCGCACCCGCCGGCGGACTGATGCAGGCGCACGTCTCCGTCCGTGTCGTAGACTCCATTCTATGCACGGGCGGATTCCGCTCTGCGTCCAACATGTTGATGGAATGACGGATGATGGAATCCGCCCGTGCATAGGATAGAGTCTATGACACGGGCGGAGACGCGCCCCTGCATCAGTCCGCCGGCGGGTGCCAGCTGCGGAATGCACGAAGGGTTATCCTTCGCCATTTCGCAGTGTGCACGTACCCTAAATCTGTAAGTGTACCCTGAGGTACTCTCACAGAGTTTGTAGAATTTCACGCCATACCGTCATCTCTTATTGGGACGGTACTGGCGGAAAAGACGTGTCTGGGGGGCAGCGTACGCTACGCTACTCCCAGACATGTCACTGGATGATGAGGAGGATGAGGATGAATGGAGGAACAAAGGACCCCCCATTCATCCTCACTGGCTGTTTCGGTGTCGGAGGCAATAATAATGTATGCGTCCGATACCGAAAACACCCTGGGGGCCATCTTTATATGGGGATTGGTATATGGGGTATGTAGTGGTGTAGTGTAAAACTTTATTCAATGTAGTGTGGTGTAATGTAGTGTTTTTTTACGTGTTTTTTACAGTAAGTATACAAAAAAAACCTACGCCAAAAATGGTGTTGCTGATGAATGCCGCACTTATGTTCGGCACTTATCAGCAGACCGTGGCAGTAGGATATAAAAAAAAACCACCCTACGCCAAAAAGGAGGAGTTGCTGATTAGCAGCGCACTTTCGTGCGATGCTGATCAACACTCAGCGGCGATAGGGTGCGGAAAATAGAAAAAAAAAAATTGGGGCAAAAAATTTTTTTTTTACTACATTCTGAACATCCCTGTAGTGGCTGATACGTGTATTACACTTATCAGCCGCTAGGGGGCAGCAGAGCGCAAGATCCGAAAATAGACGACGCTGGAGCCGGAAAAATACGAAAATAGACGACGCTGGAGCCGGAAAAAGCCGATCGGGACTCACGGAAGAAGCCGAAGTCCCGACAAGATGAAGAGGACGCCGGGAACCCGGAAGACGCCGATCAGGACCCCGGGACAGGTGAGTAATGTACAAATACCTGCTCCGGACCCCTCAGCTACCTAGCTGAAGGGTCCGGAGCAGGTATTTATTACTTGTGGGGACTTTGATCGCCGTGAACGGCCGGCCGGGACGGTGGTACCGTGACCACCATTACTTTTTACAGTAATGGCGGTCGGTGCCGTCCTCGGACAGCACCGACCGCCATTTTTTTCCGGGTCATCGGGCCACCGATGGCCCGGAAAGGTTCCGATCGCCGCTATGGGCTTATCAGCCAATAGCGGCGATCGTCGGCATGGGGGGGGTTAACAACCCTCCATGCCGACAGGGAGAGATGGCCTGCTATGTATTATAGCAGGCTATCTCCCCCGATCGGGACCCGGCCGGCCGCGGCGCCCGTTTAAAGGGCTGACGTACCGGTACGTCATGGGTCCTTAAGTGACAGTGATCCATGACATGCCGGTACGTCATGGGTCCTTAAGAGGTTAAAGGGGTAGTGCACCCAAATTTTTTTTCTTCCAAATCAACTGCTGCCATGAAGTGCCAGAGATTTGTAATTTACTTCTATTAAAAAATCTCAAGCCTTCCAGTACTTATCAGCTGCTGTGTGTCCAGCAGGAAGTGGTGTTTTCTTTCCTGTCTGACACAGTGCTCTCTGTTGCCTCCTCTGTCCATGTCAGGAACTGTCCAGAGAAGGAGCAAATCCCCATAGAAAACCTCTCCTGCTCTCCAGACTGGAAATAATACCACTTCCTGCTGGGCGTACAGCAGCTAATAAGTACTGGAAGGCTTGAGATTTTTTAATAGAAGTAAATTACAAATCTCTGGCACTTCATGGCAGCAGTTGATTTGAAAGAAATTTTTTTTGGGTGCACTACCCCTTTAACTGCTAGTTTTGGCTCAAAAATTGCAGTGCCAGTTTTCCTAAAAAAAACAAGCAAACAAACAAAAAAAACCCTGGTATGTGTGAAAACAACCTTAAGACCTATTATTGTCTTAAATGGTTCTCTAGTTGCTAAGATGCTTACACTTACCCATTTTTGCTGCTTCCAACACATCCACATATTATTGTATTAAATGGTTCTCTAGTTGCTAAGATGCTTACACTTACCCATTTTTGCTGCTTCCAACACATCCACTTTAAGAACTGACTGTTCATCTGTTGGCTATTATATCCTTGAATGAGGCTATTGTCACAAGATATGGTGCGTTTACACAGAACGATTATCAGTTGAATTTTAACGATAACGATCGCATTTGAGCGAAAATTGGCTTATGTAAACATAGCAAACAATCAAGTGTCGTTCGCTGAAAATTTGCACATCGCATCGTCTAAACAGTCTTTCACCAATTCACCCTATGTGTGAGATGGGCTTAAGCGATCTTAAAATAATCGCAATAACAATTTTTTCAAACGATGTATTGTTTTGTCTAAACGCTGATCGTTATAAAAAAACACATTGTTACTTTGAAAGCGTTAATTGTTCGATTGGACGAATTATCGCTCCATGTAAATGTACCAATACACAATTTTATTCACTTCACCTGTCAGTGGTTTTAATGTTCTGGGTGACCAGCATATACAGTTGTAAAATTGCTTTTTCTGAGCACTACCTTTACTATTCCTTCATGAATCAGATTTGCATTAATATGATATCTTTTTAATAATTAATTTGTTATCTCTGCTGTAAAGCTACATGTTCATCAGGATTCTGTATACAAAAATGCTATCTATTAATAATTTATACTGGAGAAACAGAGATAGCAGTTTTCATTAAAATGTAAAAATAACAGCTTTTAAGTCAGTAGATTTACAGTCGAAATGAAATTTATACCTTGGCTGCTGATAATATATATTGAAATTGCAATAATGGTTTCAGCTGGTGTGACTATGAATGTATTTATTGCTGTATAGAAGATATGATATTTGAAGCACGGCTTCCCAGTGTAGTAGACCTACAGAAAGCCAACATAATTCCCAGGATAATAAAACATAATACTTAAATATATCTGTATCAATTGCTACTCTTATTGTTGAGTTACAGTATGTGGTAGGGGGTCTGTATGGCCTATAGGAAGAAAAATGGCAGGGTTTTATTAATAGAGAAGGAATTTTTGCGGGAAAAAAATGCTATAAGATATAATATTTCACGATGTACATTAAATCTTTTGTAATTCTTGTCCAATGATATACTTGCATTACTCCCTATAGTGTATTGTGGTTATATATTGTAGCATTGCATGTAGTTATAATAAAAAAATACATAGGATGAGGTAGGTATTATATGGGAAGACAAATGATAATGGTAGTAGAGTGCATGGTATTCTCCAACAGTGCCTATCTTTACTGTCTAATATTATAACAAGTCAGATGATATGTAGTAACAGTGTGTGGTCAACTACAGATGTAAAATAGTAGAGCTAAGTACGTCAATGCAGCACAGTGTCGATTATCATGTTTTCTTTAACCATTCATCTAGTGGAGATTTTCAGTAGTCTTGAAGACATTGGTGAACTACACATTAATATAGAACCAGAATTGTACTTGCGGCTAAAGGGGTGGTGTCATGAAATAAAATTGGTAAAATCACTTGTGTACCACATACATATATTTAAAAGAGTACAAATATGCTGTTTTCAGCAAAGTAACTTATATGACCGTACCATTTTTATTCCCCATGGATTTAATCGGTTTCTGGTTTCCTCACTAAACTGTGACATTGCTTTTGCCATGCAACAGTGCAGACACTTTCCCACAATCCCTCTTGCTAAGTGAAAACCAACTGACAAGATTTCCTGGGTGGATTGTGGATTGCGCTTGAGAAATCCCATTGAATCAATGGGACAGGCAGAATTATGGATTCGGCTTGAAATTCCTTGCTTATTCCGTAGTCTCACCCATGCAGGTGGTAGAGCTGTTGGCTTGTGCCCAACCCAGATGAGTGGCAAGTCACCATTTTATGGCCAGTAAGGCAATTACAACTCCGCACAGCTACCTGCGAAAAAACATTGGCAACATCTTGCGTCTCTGTGTCTCTAATTGTGTGCACCTGGGCGCAGGCATTTGGAGTCCTAATTACGGACAAGGACATTATATGTGCATCACTGCTCATTGGGTACACATTCTTCTGGGAGAGACGCAGCGGCAGCAACAGCTAATGGAGGTCACACCACTCTGGCCTCCTAGGCTAATTTGCGGTCATTATTCAGACACCTTATCGTCTTCCTCCATCACCTCATCCTGTCATCATGACAAAATATACCCTATCCCTATGGCCTAACAACGCTGCCATGCCAACCGCTGTCAGGCTGTCCTGCACTTGCACAGCATGGGGGAATGCAGCAGGAATTCTGGGATGTTATAGCTCTGTGATCCTATAACTCATCCAGATGATTCTGAGATTGTTTTCTCCTGAAATATTTTACTTTACAATGTTTGAAAATGTAAAAATAATTCAATTAAAATTGAAGTTTCGTTAAAATTTATTTTTTTAAATTAAATTTAAAGTCAATTTTGAATAAAATGTGATTTGAATCAGAAGACAGCTCTCTTTCTGTTATGAGTGCCCATTGCAGGTCAAGCCCTGAGCCTCCTTCTGGTGATGCAGCCATTTACATTCAATTTCTAATTGAATTTTTTTTTTAAATTTATAATAAAATTTGACACAAGACACCAATCTCACATTCAGTAGGATAAGTTATAGGGGAAAGGGTAAATTAACTACACTACTGTATACAACACAGTACAATATACTAATAATAAACAATACAATTAACTAAAACTCATTTTACATAGGTTCCTCTACTCCTTCCCAAGACTTGAGGGACCTCGTAAAGATGGTGTGGAAACTTTTAACCCACTTTTGCCGCTCGTACATGTCACATAACACCCTCTGCCAGATCCAACGAAATCGTGGACTGGTAACCAAGAGCCTCATTTAACTATTTCCATGTCTGTAGTGGGTCTGCATCTTGCCATTGCGGTGAGCTGTTACATTTTTTTGTGTTTTTGTGTGATCTGCCATGTGCCAACGTGGTGTAACTCATCCCTTCACATTTTTGATTGGCTGTACAAATGGAAACCGCTGTATTCACGCAGAACTGCAATTTCCAGGTTACCCATTGTCAATTGATGTGTGATGCCTACCAATTTGTGGTATCGTCTGAGGTAGATACTCTGTTGCTAAGCCACAAAGATTACGGTATAAATTACATCATCCCACTGCCTCACATCATGAAGACGGCTTAAGGAACATCATATGGTCTACCACGTGAACCTGAGCCTGGAGAGGACCCATACAAATGTGGGTAGTTGCCCTGGGTGGGATTTGAACCCAGGACCCCAGTGCTGCAAGGCTACAGTGCTAACCACGGAGCCAACATCAGCCAGCAATCAGCTACCGGGCACTTGTCCCCATAAAAATATTTGCCCATGATAAGTATTTCCATGTTTTGTTTTTTTTTACAATTAATTAATTAATTCAATCAATTAACGTTCCCCTTTTACACACCCAATAATATGATAATCCACTAGGAAATACACATATTCAGTTTGCATACTTTTAAAGAACAACAACTTGAGATTTAATGCCCATAAGCTAGACCAAGTAAACCATATACAACAGAGGCATGTATTATCCAAGCAGCCCAATGCATCCACAAAGTGTACCATGCAAAGGATACCACAAAAAAACAGTATTATCCAGACACAAATCCCCACTATGTTTCTTGAAGATTACATTTCCCTTCTTGTTACCATGGGGTTTTTAATCACTGGCACTTGTAATAAGGAATAGTAGCATTAATGTTCAATTTTTAGGGACACACATGGATTACTGGCTGATAACTGTTCTTGGAGTTTTTACAATATCACCATGATAGTTAGATGGGTCGCACAATGGTTCAACAAAGAGTATTTATTGTGTGAGTTTTTTTTACGGCTCTGGTTTCTAAAAATAATTGATTTATATGGGCCATAGTGCCACTACTGGCGCCTCAATAAATGGGACAGACCATGGATGTAGCCTAATTGGTGGGGGTTCACTGGGAATGGAAGGGGTTGAATAGTTTATTGTACAGAGGTTTGAAAGGGTTTGATGGGGATTTGAATGTGTTTTTTTTTTAGTATTTTAGTATGAACCGACTATCCAGTAATCTGACTAAGCAGTAGTGCCACTAAGCAGAAACACAGGGTTAAAGGACAACTCCGGCGGGACCTAAAAAATTAAAAAAAAACACAGACACACACACAGATCATATTCACCATCCCTCCGGTGACTATCGGAACTTGAATCCCCTGCCGCCTGCAACTTTGTCACCTCCGGCCGGCATCTTTGGAACTCCCTCACTTCCGGGTCCATGTGAAGTGAATGGGAGAAAAAAGTCTGTTGGTGAGCATACGCACTGGCAGCCTTTTTAATTGACTGGAGTGCATCACATGGCTTCCAGCAAGCTCAGCCAATCAGGGTATGGGGGGGGCAGGGATCAGAAAGGGGGGGATCGGAGCCAGACCGCTTATTTAGACACATTACAAAGTTATATAACTTTTTAATGTGTATTAAATAAGCTAAAAAAGAAAAACGCCGGAGTTGCCCTTTAACTTCAAGCACTGCACCCTCTGACTGATAATGAACACTAGCCTCACAATACCCACGGACTGAAAACCTTAAATGTTTTCACAGCACCCATTGATTAATGGCTTACCCGCGACTGCTAGCAACTCCGGAGGAAGCAGTAGGAAACCCCCAGCCCTTACCATCAACTCCCCCCCAGCTCACTGCATCTGCCCCAGCAAGGAAGGGGGGCAATTAACGCCTTCCTTGCTGGTTCAGGTGCAGTGCCAGAACAGTCTGACTCTCAAGGGGTTAAGTCCCTGGGAGCCAGACTGTAACGCCCATGCTAAAAGTCACCCAGCTTTCCCAGGATCCTGTAAGGGTTAACCTGACAGGATGCTGGGAAAGCTGGGTGACCTCCAGCATGGGCATGGGATTTACAGTCTGGCTCCAAGGGACTTAATCCCTTACTTGCTGTTTGTTTTTGGTTGTGTTTTTTTCTTTTTGTTTTCAAATACTGGTATGCAGAGGATTACGTCGGATTTGTTTGGACTACGTCGATGACCAGCGGACTTTAATGTTCAATAAGATGGTCAACGAGGGGTGTGGGGGTGTATTTATTTTCTTTCTTTACTTTACAGACTTAGTAGTGGAAGCTGTCTGATAGAAGGAATCCATTACTAAGTCGGGACTTAGTGTTAGCCGGTATACAATGGCTAACACTAACCCCCCATTATTACCCCAGTACCAAATGCCACCAGGGGTACTAGGAAGAACCGGGTGCCAGTAGTCCCAGAGCGTCAAAAATTGGTGCCCCTAGACTGGGCGGCCGCAGGCTAGTATTATTAGGCTGAGGCAGGCCAAAATAAATGGCCCTTCCCACCCTTGCACTACTAGGCTGCTGCTGTTTGGTTTTAAACCTGGCTGGTTATGGAAATGGGGGGGGGGGGGGATTCAATGCGGTTTTTAATTAATTAATTCATTAATTAATTTAAAAAAATTCATAGGATCCCCCCTTTCCATAACCAGCCAGGTTAAAAACCAAGCAGCAGTAGCCTAGTAGTACCAGGGTGGGAAGGGCCATTTATTTATTTAGGCCCTCCCCAGCCTAATAATACTAGCCTGCTACTGCCCAGTCCAGGAGGGCCAATTTTGATGCTCTGGGACGACTGGCAACTGGCTCTTCCCATTCCCCCTGGTGGCATTGGGTACTGGGGTAATAATGGGGGCGGTTAGTGTTAGCCATCTATCAGACAGCTTCCACTACTAAGTCTGTAAAGTAATGAAAAAAAACACAACACACCTAAAAAAATTTTTTTATTCAAATAAAAACACCCCCAAATCCCTCATTGACCATTTTATTGCACATTAAAGTCCGCTGCTCATTGACATAGTCCAAACGAATCCATCATAATCCTCGATATCTAAAAAAGAAAGGGAGAAGAAAATGCTCATTACCTAGGAGGTGAACCAGGGCCAATAAGACTATTTAGAGACAATTTTGAGACCGTTTAGAGACAATTCTGGCACAAACAAATCTTCACCACAAAAAATAGACCAGTCTTATCCTTGATAGTAAATTTCACTTTAAATAGACCAGTCTATTCTTGCCAAAGCAGAAATAGACCACATCTAGAAAAATCCACTGTTGATAAATCTCCCCCTATGAGTTTACTGTACCCAGTAAGTCAATAATATGGACTTTGTCTCCAATGTTACTTGATAAACTGGATACTGGCTTTACAGCTTCCACAAAAAAATCACCCACAAACTACCCACAATCCACCCTTCTGTCCTCTCCTGTCTGTCCCTTTATCTCTGTTATTCTTTCTGTGCTCTGCTCTAACTGCCAGCTGAGATGCTGCTCTCTGCTATACACACAGCCGATTGCCCACCTCCAGGAAGCAAATCACCTTATATAGAGGGTAAGGTTGTGCTGTCATCACAGAGAGGCTTGCATCTGATTGGATGGACGCAAGGGATTATGGTTAATCCCTTGCTTCCGCCCAGTGACAGTACTGTAAACTAACATCTGGGGCAGCCATGTTTAGGGATTTTAGTTAATAAATCGCCGTGAATTCACTTCACTTTGCTCATCTGTAAAAATAAGGTTCAAGAAGGAATTTTTTAAATAAAAAACTGAACTTAAGAACAAGGGGTCACAATCTGAGGTTAGCTGGGGAAAGATCATAAGCAACGTGAGAAAATATTACTTCACTGAAAGAGTAGTAGATGCTTGGAACAAATTTCCGGCAGATGTGGTTGGTAAATCTACAATAATTGAACATGCCTGGGGTAAACATATATCTATCCCAGGAGTCCTAAGTTAATGAGAAAGTAAATAGTAAAAGACAGCCTAGATAGACCAAGTGGTCTGATTCTGATGACAATCTTCTTTATTTCTGTTTCTATCTAGATGCTGACTATTAGACTAGATTTTTCAGCTTGCTTGCCATTCCCTTTTCTCTACTGTGTTATCTGACTATTTTAACCTTGGCTCTCATTTATTAGGCTACTCACATTCAGTTTTGTTACTTTGCTGCTCATTCTAACTATTTGACCTTGGCTCTTGTTTATTAGACTTCTCTTTGAATTTGTTTTCGTACTTTAATGCTTGCTTTGACCCTGACCTGATTGACCCTTTATTTGTAAGCTTGTCTTGTCTGTTTTCTGTGTTTATACAGCAAGTCACACACTTTTGCCTGCAGTCACTTAGGGCTGTCTGAGGCAAGTAGGCAGGGAAAGTGGGCGGGGACAATTTCAGGGTTCACCACCTGTGTCCACTGTGTCCCTTTCCTTCACTGATCAGTACATGCGGTATCGTGACAGCAGTGTGTGGCAGTGTGACAAGTTATGTAGCAGCACATAAATTAAACATAGGATAGATTGCTATTTATAAAGCTAAAACATAAAAACTGTACAAATAACACACTGACAATTATTTTCAAAATAATGTATACTTTATTAATAATAAATTAAAATACCCTAAAAGATACGAGAAGCAATACAAGACATTAAATAGCAGGAAAACACATAACGGTATTTAATATACATGTGGCACATGGAGGATAACTAAATAACAAATAAAATTATAATTAATCGGAGCACAGGTAGTAATAACTATTGTATATAACAAAAATACATTGTATATATGCAAAAATTGTGTAACGATGGGAGTCGTGGATCCTCTGTACCGTCACCAGCGATGGCATAAACCGCACCAGGAAGCGGAGTCTAAGGGGCCGCTGGTTTTCACCAGAGCCCGCCGCAAGGCGGGATGGGCTTGCTGCAGCAGGCGACCCCCAGGTCGCTACCCCTGGCTTGGTTTGCAAGTGACGGCGGGCAAGGTGTAGCAGGAGCAGTAGGCAGGTGACTGTGCAGATGGTGGTCTTAGGCGTAACCGCAGGTGGCAGAGGCAATGGACAGGAACAACGGACACGGGTAGCAAACAGGAACAACAGGTAGCTGGGCCAAAAACACTAAGGGAAGCATGTAGAGGCTCCAACATGAGGGACAGGGCATGCTGGGATTTATAGGGGGTGATTGTGTGCATACACCAATTAGGAGCGTATTGGCCCTTTAAATCCGTGACAGCCGGCGCACGCGCGCCCTAGGAGGCGGGGACGGGTGCGCCGGCCGAGACAGATAGAGACAGGAGCGGGGCGAGGTGAGACGCCCCCGGGCGCCGAACTAGCAGCAGTGCCGTGTCCCTGCAGCAGGACACCGGTGGTGCATAGGACAGAGAGGGGGTGTGCGGCGGCGGCCGGGAGCATGGGACGCCGCTGCAGCCCAGACAAATAGCCCACTATAACCTGACACCAACAAGCATAATATAACAAAATGAGGAAACTCCAATACTGCCTAGAATTGAAGTAGCTAGATATAATCTATATCATAAAAATCAAAGTCTGTCTGTCTGTCTGTCTGTCCTTCTGTCTGTCTGTCCTCTATAGACTTCCAAACGCCTGAACCGTTTGACCCCAAATTTAGCACACAGACACATTGGGTGCCCGGGAAGGTTATTGCGAAGGTCCCGTCCCCACCTGATGTACAGGAGGGGAGGGGGAGGGGAAAGAGAGGCGCCCCATAGAGATGAATGGGAAAATCTCCTCACTGCAAACACAGGTGATATAATTAGCTGCAGCAGACACGGCAGTTGGAGCCTTAGCAACCAATAGGATTACTGCTTTCATTTTCACAGGGAGCAATGGTTGCTAGGGAAGCTGCCTCACAACATCCACAGTAATAACTGGTAGACCCCCTACTCCAACTATACATTACATGTATATACAGGGCCCCCTACTCCATCTATACAGTACATGTATATACAGGACCCCCTACTCCATCTATACAGGACATGTATATACAGGGCCCCCTACTCCATCTATACAGTACATGTATACAGGACCCCCTACTCCATCCATACAGTACATGTATATACAGGGCACAACAGGTATACCAAACTGTGACTGGGTAACACTGCTACACCAGACCTGACCAATACCGCCATACTGTGCTGGATAACACTGTCATACCAGACCTGACCAATACCGCCATACTGTGACTGGATAACACTGCCAGACCAGACCAATACCGCCATACTGTGACTGGATAACACCTCCATACCAGACCTGACCAATACCGCCATACTGTGACTGGATAACACTGCCACACCAGACCTGACCAATACCGCCATACTGTGACTGGATAACACTGCCACACCAGACCTGACCAATACCGCCATACTGTGACTGGATAACACTGCCATACCAGACCTGACCAATACCGCAATACTGTGACTGGATAACACTGTCATATGAGACCTGACCAATACCGCCATACTGTGCTGGATAACACTGCCACACCAGACCTGACCAATACCGCTATACTGTGCTGGATAACACTGTCATACCAGACCTGACCAATACCGCCATACTGTGACTGGATAACACTGCCATACCAGACCAGACCAATACCGCCATACTGTGCTGGATAACACTGTCATACCAGACCTGACCAATACCGGCAAACTGTGACTGGGTAACACCGCCACACCAGTCCTGACCAATACCACCATACTGTGACTGGATAACACCATCATATCAGACCTGACCAATACTGCCATACTGTGACTGGATAATACCGCTATACCAGACCTGACCAATACCACCATACCGTGACTGGATAACAACGCCACACCAGACCTGACCAATACCGCCATACTGTGACTGGATAACACCCCTATACCAGACATGACCAATACCGACACACTGTGACTGAATAAAACTGCCATACGGGTAAATACAACCCTGCAGGTATACAGGACACTACAGGTATACAGGACCCCAAAACTATACACTACAAGTGCACGGGACCTCCACAAAACTATATACTACAGGTATACAGGACCCCAAACTTTACACTACAGGTATACAGGACCCCAAAACTATATACTACAGGTATACAGGACCTCCACCAACTATATACTTCAGGTATACAGGACCTCCACCAACTATATACTACAGGTATACAGGACCCCAAACTTTACACTACAGGTATACAGGACCCCAAAACTATACACTACAGGTATACAGGAACTCCACCAACTATATACTACAGCTATATAGGACCCCAAACTATACACTACAGGTATACAGGACCTCAAAACCATACACTACAGGTATACAGGACCTACACCAACTCTATAATACAGGTATACAGCACCTTCACCAACTCTATACTACAAGTATACAGGACCCCAAATATACTACAGGTATACAGGAACTCCACCAGCTATATACTACAGGTATATAGGACCCCAAACTATACACTACAGGTATACAGGACCTCCACCAACTCTATACTATAGTTATACAGGACCCTCAAACTATTTACTACAGGTATACAGGACCCCCGAACTATATACTACAGGTATACAAGACCTCCACCAATTATACACTACAGGTATCCAGGACCCTCAAACTATAAACTACAGGTATACAAGACCTCCACCAACTATATATTACAGGTATACAGCACCAACTATATTCTACAGGTATACAGGACCCCCGAACTATACAGTACAGGTATACAGGACCCTCACCAACTGTACACTGCAGGTATACAGGACCTCCCTCAACTATAAACTATAGGTATACAGCCCCCCCAACTATGCACTACAGATATGCGAGACCCCTAAAAACTATACATTGTGGGTATACAGAACCCCTCCAACTATGCACTACAGGTATACACTAATTCCACTGATTAACTCAGATGAAACAATACCTTTAGCTTGGCCTCCTGGGCACCTTAGAACAAATCTATTTAACACACTGACACTTTATACCCGGGCAGCGCCGGGTACATTTTCTAGTCTATATCATAAAAATCAAAGTCTGTCTGTCTGTCCTTCTCTCTGTCTGTCTGTCCTCTATAGACTTCCAAACGCCTGAACCGTTTGACCTCAAATTTGGCACACAGATACATTGGGTGTCCGGGAAGGTTATTGCGAAGGTCCCGTCCCCGCCAGATGTACAGGAGGGGAGGGGGAGGGGAAAGAGAGGCGCCCCATAGAGATAAATGGGAAAATCTCCTCACTGCACACACAGGTGATATAATTAGCTGCAGCAGACACGGCAGTTGGAGCCTTAGCAACCAATAGGATTACTGCTTTCATTTTCACAGGGAGTTGTGGTTGCTAGGGAAGCTGCCTCACAACATCCACAGTAATAACTGGTAGACCCCCTACTCCAACTATACATTAAATGTATATACAGGGCCCCCTACTCCATCTATACAGAACATGTATATATACAGGACCCCCTACTCCATCTATACAGGACATGTATACAGGACCCCCTACTCCATCTATACAGTACATGTATATACAGGACCCCCTACTCCATCTATACAATACATGTATATATACAGGGCCCACTACTCCATCCATACAGTACATGTATATACAGGGCCCCCTACTCCATCCATACAGTACATGTATATACAGGACCCTCTACTCCATCCATACAATACATGTATATACAGGGCCCCCTACTCCATCCATACAGTACATGTATATACAGGGCACAACAGGTATACAAAACTGTGACTGGGTAACACTGCCACACCAGACCTGACCAATACCGCCATACTGTGCTGGATAACACTGCCACACCAGACCTGACCAATACCGCCATACTGTGACTGGATAACACTGCCATACCAGACCTGACCAATACCGCCATACTGTGACTGGATAACACCTCTATACCAGACCTGACCAATACCGCCATACTGTGACTGGATAACACCTCCATACCAGACCTGACCAATACCGCCATACTGTGACTGGATAACACTGCCACACCAGACCTGACCAATACCGCCATACTGTGACTGGATAACACTGCCACACCAGACCTGACCAATACCGCCATACTGTGACTGGATAACACTGTCATACCAGACCTGACCAATACCGCCATACTGTGACTGGATAACATTGTCATATAAGACCTGACCAATACCGCCATACTGTGCTGGATAACACTGTCATACAAGACCTGACCAATACCGCCATACTGTGACTGGATAACACTGCCATACCAGACCTGACCAATACCGCCATACTGTGCTGGATAACACTGTCATACCAGACCTGACCAATGCCGCCATACTGTGACTGGATAACACTGCCATACCAGACCTGACCAATACCGCCATACTGTGACTGGATAGCACTGCCATACCAGACCTGACCAATACCGCCATACTGTGACTGGATAACACCTCCATACCAGACCTGACCAATACCGCCATACTGTGACTGGATAACACCTCCATACCAGACCTGACCAATACCGCCATACTGTGACTGGATAACACTGCCACACCAGACCTGACCAATACCGCCATACTGTGACTGGATAACACTGCCACACCAGACCTGACCAATAGCGCCATACTGTGACTTGATAACACTGTCATACCAGACCTGACCAATACCGCCATACTGTGACTGGATAACACTGTCATATAAGACCTGACCAATACCGCCATACTGTGCTGGATAACACTGTCATACCAGACCTGACCAATACCGCCATACTGTGACTGGATAACACTGCCATACCAGACCTGACCAATACCGCCATACTGTGCTGGATAACACTGTCATACCAGACCTGACCAATGCCGCCATACTGTGACTGGATAACACTGCCATACCAGACCTGACCAATACCGGCAAACTGTGACTGGGTAACACTGCCACACCAGACCTGACCAATACCGCCATACTGTGACTGGATAACACCATCATATCAGACCTGACCAATACCGCCATACTGTGACTGGATAACACCGCTATACCAGACCTCACCAATACCACCATACCGTGACTGGATAACACCGCCACACCAGACCTGACCAATATCCCCATACTGTGACTGGATAACACCGCCATACCAGACATGACCAATACCAACACACTGTGACTGAATAACACTGCCATACGGGTAAATACAACCCTGCAGGTATACAGGACACTACAGGTATACAGGACCCCAAACTTTACACTACAGGTATACAGGACCCCAAAACTGTATACTACAGGTATACAGGACCTCCACCAACTATATACTACAGGTACACAGGACCCCAAACTATACACTACAGGTATACAGGACCCCAAAACTATACACTACAGGTATACAGGAACTCCACCAACTATATACTACAGGTATATAGGACCCCAAACTATACACTACAGGTATACAGGACCTACACCAACTCTATAATACAGGTATACAGCACCTTCACCAACTCTATACTACAAGTATACAGGACCCCAAATATACTACAGGTATACAGGAACTCCACCAGCTATATACTACAGGTATATAGGACCCAAAACTATACACTACAGGTATACAGGACCTCCACCAACTCTGTACTATAGTTATACAGGACCCTCAAACTATTTACTACAGGTATACAGGACCCCCGAACTATATACTACAGATATACAAGACCTCCACCAATTATACAGTATAGTATCCAGGACCCTCAAACTATAAACTACAGGTATACAAGACCTCCACCAACTATACATTACAGGTATACAGCACCAACTATTTACTACAGGTATACAGGACCCCCGAACTATACAGTACAGGTATACAGGACCTTCACCAACTGTACACTGCAGGTATACAGGACCTCCCTGAACTATACACTACAGGTATACAGCCCCCCAAATACACACTACAGGTATACAGGACCCCCCCCAACTATACACTATAGGTATACAGCCCCCCCAAGTATGCACTACAGATATGCGAGACCCCTAAAAACTATACATTGTGGGTATACAGAACCCCTCCAACTATGCACTACAGGTATACACTAATTCCACTGATTAACTCAGATGAAACAATACCTTTAGCTTGGCCTCCTGGGCACCTTAGAACAAATCTAATTAAAACACTGACACTTTATACCCGGGCAGCGCCGGGTACATTTTCTAGTAATACATATAATATATCCGCACATATGTCACCCTTCACTATAAGACAACCTTATACGTAAAGTAGCTGGGAAACAGGTACTGGAGTACTGCACTGTAACTGCTAAGCTTATTGTAGTACTCTGTCTGCAACCATCAATATGCTGTACCTCTATGAAAAATAAATTTAGTCATATGTTATAACAAATTATCTATTCTTCAAACACCTCTTACAGACTACAAATTACATATTTGAATGAATAAATTAAATTAAATCAAATGCATATCAGATGAAAAGAAAGGGAGCCAAAGCCAGCTCTATTATCTTTCCAGAGGTTGATTACTGCTTGATTTATGAGAATATTATGTTCATCCTAAAGATAATTTAATTTCTTTGCTGTTTTACCTTCAATCACCTATGGTTGCTGGAATATTTTCCCATAAAAAGAAGACATATCTGCTCTGCTAAATAATATATTTTTGCAGAGATTACTGTTTCGGTCAGCGGGTGCACATTTCCAGCAATGGCTATGTCTTAAATTAGCACAGAAAATGAGCAGTTTGTAGCAAAGTGACTTCTGAAATCAATAGTTTTGTTTAAAAACCCTGCATGAGAGCTGATAATGCTCCTCATCAGTTTTATTGCTGTATGAGATTGAAATAGAAACTTTTATTCTACATGTTTTGGATTACACTTTTAGCTTATTATAAGAACATGCACAGATCATTCATGACATTGTGGCTGTTATTGTAGGCCCCCCTTGTGGTATCAAAAACAGCTTTGACCTGTTGAAGCATGGACTCTATAAGACTTCTGAATGTCTCCTAAGATATCTAGCAACAGATCTATGGATTAGACATGCTTTTTTAGTACATAGCTTAGGTGCTAGATCAGATACTGTAGATATCTGGGCAATTTAGAGGCCAAGTAAACACCTTGAGCGGATTTTGATGTTCCTCTTACCATTCATGCACAATGTTTGCAGTGTGGCTGTCTCAAGTTTATTGACAGGAGACAGCGCAGTCTGACAAATGAGGCAAGGATACTAGGCCTATAAATTTACTGCTGCTCTACTCAAAACGCCTCTATCAGCACAGGTACTGATAGAGGCTTTTTATATTTACTGATAGGCTCTACCGCACTGGTTCCAGCAGTGCTATTCATTCAGGGATCTGCTCCCCTGCTCTCCAGATATTTTTTCTTTTTGGAGGAGATATCGGTGCACTGGGGGATCTGGGTAAACTTCCAGTGCGGCAGACCTATTTAATGAAAAACAGAGATATACGGAGAATGGGGAACCACTGGAAGCCGCACTGTAGCCACAGTTGCCTGTGATTGGTCTTTCAGCAGCCTTTATTGGCATTATCAAGTCCCCTGATTTTTCTAGATCCTGACCACCTATGGCTGGATCAATGCTTTCCATTGGTTAGACAGATACAACTTTTCTAGCTGCCGTGAGTCAAATGCTTAGCATTCGGGTTTCGGAAAACGCACTAAACACGAACAATTCGTCATTTTTACTCAACAATATTCTCAAGGTGAATGCTTTGAGGCCTGAGGCAGCAACAAAGCCCCCCAAAATGATACTTTCTCCACCACTCCTTACAGTTGGGATGAGGATTTGGTGTGCATGTTCTTGCAGTCTTCCTTATTTAAACCGTGTATTTTCAAATAGGAACATTTATCAAAACTACACAGCTCTGTCTGAGAAGCCGTAGATATGTGGGAATTGGTAATGCATACCAAAAGAACATTTACACTCATACATCCCTATTCTGATACTGGATTACAACAAATAGAGGCCAAAAATGCTCCATTTTCAGAACATAGAGTTGTGGGGGTCAAAGGACAGCTCTGGCTCGTGCCACTGTGTACAGAAAAAAGTGGGAAAAGATAGCCGTTAATTTGAATCTGGCAAAAGGGTTTGATATAATGTCATTATTTTACAGGTGACAGTGGGACCAAGGTAAGGGTAGATTAGGCAAGCAAATAATGGCGTAGTGTCTTTGCTATAAGTGATGCAATGAATTTTAAATCAATATTTAGCAAAGGTCTGTAAGTGGCACAAGCCTGTGTCTTTGCTTGGTTTAGAGGGACTGTGACATGGGCTAGACTGGGAGAAAGAGGATGATCTGGTGAAATCTGGCAGTAAATGTAGTTTCCCACCGCATTGTACCACCAGGTAAAGTAACTCTCTCAAGTGTCACACCAAGTGCAGTTAGCTGCAATCGCCACTGCAGCCACTAGGTGTCTCACTCTCCCTGTGCACAGCTGCAGTGTACGGGAAAGGTTAAGCTATGCTTTTTATGTTAACTTAACTAGGTCTACACTCATATCCCTCTATTCTACTCACTTCCTGTCACCCAAATATAGGGGATGTAGGGAGTTCCTGTTAGTATTTACTTGTGGTCTAGGAAGAGACAAGACCTGTTTTGAGAGAGAGCCCAACAGCAGTTATGCGTTGCGAGACATTAGAGGTGGGGTAACCAGACATTAGGACAACCCTTGTCTACGCCAAGGATCTTCAAGCCAGGACAGTCAATCCCAAAGGAAAGAAAGAGGGATTGATCCCAGTAAGGCAAAAGTGCACTAAGCTGAAGTACTTAACTGACACTACGCTTGACTATGTGGAGAAACCTTTACTAGTCAGTTAAACCTAGAGACAGGCCTAGGACTCGTACTACCTCACGGGGCGGCCACTGATACTGTGTAGGCAGAAGGCGATCAGATATCCAAGACATATCTAAACTTAAGTATGAGGATTCTTTCACCAAGTATACTATATTTAACACACATCCTGGCAGAGTACTGTTTCTATTTAGACAAGGGCTCCTATCCAGCCCCTACACTATCCTTGCAAACAAGTTTTTTTCTAATAACTTCTACTTCAAAAGTATGTCTAAAGAGTATTGTTATATTTTTGCACTAGCACTTGTGAGCAGTAGTGATGAGCGAATACTGTTCGATCGGATAGCTATTCGATCGAATAGTACGCTATTCGAGCTATTCGAATGTTTTCAAATATTTAAATGTCAACACAGTAAAAATTTGATTCCAAGATAACATCCCTGTAACTATTACCAAATCTTCACATTTACTGTAGGGAGAAAATTCTTCTGTATGCTTCTTTAAAACAAATATGAAGAAAAAAAATCTGGTTTTATCGAAAAGAATGTCAGACATGTTTTCATTCATACAAATGGATTTGAAGCTACTGTAATTCAGTTATTTTGCAATGACAGATATTTTTTTTATCAGTGTGACAGCTCTATTTCAAATATAAAAAAATTGTAATAAAAATTCTGACGGTAGTACACAACTTGTGTCATATAATTTAGAACCGCTAAAACAGTTTTCTGTTCATTTTTATTGTTTACAACATAGAAAACACATTGAAACAAACACTTGAAACAAACAACAAGCTGCTACTAGAGGTCTTTTTTTTCAGTTTATGTAGCCTGAAAACTGTACATTTCGAACTGCCCCAAAATGTCTGTAACAAAATCTGTCAGGCTTTGGTCCCACAAAGCCTTTTTTAGTTGAAAAAAAAGAAAAAAAAAAAAAACAACAAAAAACTGCTGTTGTTTTAATAATGACTCGCATTATTAATGATTATGATGATCAGTAATGGCTTCCATTAATAAAAAAAATTGTGGGAACATAGCTTCAATGTGGATTTTGCATTGGAAATTGCAATGGCTTTAGTCTTGGTTAAAATTTGGTATAATAAAGGTATGCTGCTGATTTAAAAATCCTAAACATGCCTACAATCCACAGCAAATGTTTTTTGGTGCTTGCAAATGGTTTGTTGTAAAATATTGTGGCAAGAACTGTGACAAAGTCCTTAACATGTAGCTAACCAGCAGCTAACCTCATGCTTTATGGTTTCTCAATGTGATTAAAAATCTGTAATGGAAAATTTTAAAAATGGAGCTTGAAACTGGTGCTAATCCTTATTTAGAGACAAAGCCTCCCTTGTGAAATTAAAGAGACTCTCTATATCTATAATCTGCCCCCCAAACCACTTGTACACTTGGATAGCTGCTTTTGATTCAGGATGTGTCCTGTCGTCCGTTCGGCAGAGGATGCAGTTATTACGCTAAAAAACAACTTGGGTAGCTTCACACATACTGGATTCGCATGGTAGTGCTGCCGTGATTGGCTGATGGGGACCAAGAGGAGCTGGGATCCTCACACACAGCTGCGGTGTCGAGCAGGTAATGTATGCTCCGCACCGGGGGCTGCGGGTGGCAGGGGATTAAAAGGGCTGGGTTACATATCTGCAGCAGAATGAAAATTTCGCTTCGAATATGTAAACCCATAGAACTTCACACTACTAGGATTCGCAGCGGATTTCGCTGCAAACTAGCAGTGTGACATCCACTGGGAATCCAGTATGTGTGAAGGTACCCTTTAACTTGCAGCCCTGTTTCAAATTGGCGTGGCGTGTCACAGGCCACTCCCGCTGCCCCTGCCCGGAGGGGAACCGCACTCCCCCCCGGCAGTTAACCCCATAGGCACTGCAGTACATGCGCCCGCAGTGTGTATGGGGCAGCCGGAGGGAGATCCACTCCCTCCGACCCCCCTCTCGCCCCCTGGGTTACCATAGCAACCCAGACACTGCCCAATGCATCTGGGTTGCTTTGGATTACTCCTATCAAGCCCCTGCACTGAGGCAGGGACCTGATCGCATGAATGAGCTGTCAGGTAATGAAATGACAATTTTTTGTTAATCCCACCCCCTAAAAAATATAGATAAAAGCTATCAAAACATCACATGTACCCAAAAGGTATACCATTAAAAACATCAACTTATGCCGCAAAAAAAGCCCTCACGTTACTAAATTGGCGAAAAAATAAAAATATCACTGCCCATACAATATGCAAGACACAAACAGTTTTTATAGTATAAATGCCATAAACTATATAAAATGGATATAACTGTAATCGTACTGACCTGACGAATAAAGATAACATGTCATATGTAAGGTATAGTAAACAGCGTACAAAAAAAAATGGTGAAAAACAGCTGCTAAATTGTGTTTTGTTTTCATACATCTTCATAAAAAATGTAATAAAAAATGATCAGGGTGCCACATTTCCCTCAGAATGGTATCAATGGAAATTTCAACTTGCCTTACACAAATATTTTGGCACCGCAAGGCCTGTGACATGGTATTTTTTATTTTATTTATTTAATAAATTTTATTAATTTTTACAAAAAACAACACCCAATAAATAACAATCTACATTTATTCTCTTGACTCAATCCCACCCCAATACGGAGAACACCTCCCAACCCAATCGCCAAATTCTTTACAACACTTTAGAATCCTGTGAAGTCACCTTAGACCTAACCCATACTCCTGGGAAACCTATCTAACTCTCCTTTAAGCCTCCCACTACCATAACAACCGTTACTCTGGTCTATCTGCATGGAGCATTCCCCCACGGACCCCCAGTACAGACCTCCACCCCCCCCTGCCAGGCCAGCTGAACCGTACCTCCACAAACATCAACAAAATTCGGATCCCCATAGTGTATGTGACATGGTATAATGGCTAATAAAAACCTGAAATAAAAAAAAAAGGCCCCAAAATTCACCAGGTCTCTGTCATGTCTGCGGCCTGTGGTTGAGTCAGGTGACGCACTGCGGCTACATATGGGGGATTTCTAGATACACTGAAATAAAGGGGAATAAATAGTGAGTGGTATTTCTCTGTTAGTATTTGCTGTGTTAGGCTATCTTCACACTACGTATATTTCCGGCCATAGTGCGAACCGCAAATATACGCCCATAGTTTTGAGGTTGATGCGTATGCTTGGAAGTATACGATTTCCGGCCGCACAATGCACACTACGTATGAGCCTACGGCCGGATCGTATACGGCGCCGTGAAAAATGAACAAGACCATTGTTTGCGGCCGGAACTGTTCTAACTCACGGCCGTGGATTTCAATGCGGTCCCGTACGGAGTACTTATTTATAGCCAAATTGAACTTAGATTAACTTTTAGATTCAAAAGGTTCTGTGTGTTTTATTGGGCTGGGCGAAGATTTCCAAGTAAATGACCTGTTTCAGATCACTTCGAAACAAGCTAGGAAGCATAACTGTACTACGGGCGTATGTTCGCTGTTCGCCCGCATATTCGCAATCCACCCGCATGTCTATTTTTCCCACGGCCCTAGTCCGCCGCGTACGAACTACGGCCGGACATATACGTAGTGTGAACATAGCCTTAGAGAAAAAAAAAATGTTAAAAAGGAATATCTGCCAAAAAAATGAACATTTTTAATTTCCCCTCCAACTTGCTTAAATTTCTGTGAAACGCCTAAAGGGTTAATAAACTTATGAAATGTTACTTTGAATACTTTGAGGGGTGCAGTTTTTACAGTGGATGGATTTATGGGGGTAACTAATGTACAGGCCCCACAAATCCACTTCAGAACTGAACTGGTCCCTAATAAAATCAGAATTGAAATTTTCATGAAAATTTGAAAAATCGATGCAAAATTTCGAAGTCCTCTAACATCCTAAAAAGTAAAAAGGACATTATTAATAATATTAATATTAATGTTGCATTATTAATAAGTTTATGTGGCCTGACTATCTTTCTTAGGAAAAGAGAATTTTGAATATAAAGATATGTAAATTTTTCAAATTTTTGCGCAAATGTGTTTTTTTTTTTTTTTTTTTTACAAAAAATTACTATTTTTGTATCAACCAAGGTATACCACAAAAATAAAGAGGAATATGTCACGAAAAAACAATCTCAGAATAACCAAGATAGTTAAAAGCACCGCAGAGTTATTACTACATAAAGAGAGACAGGTCAGATTTGAAAAATAGGCCCTGGGCATTAAGGCCAAACAGGCTGAAGGGGTTAACAGAATTTCCGTTTCGTTGTTCCCGCGGCTAAATTTTCTGCTTTCTGCCCATAGGGCACCTAAAAACCTCAGAAAGTCATTAAAACACCCCAGAAATATAACTACATAGTAGGGGGAGCATGCTTGGATGAATCGATGATTCCCAGGTCCCTGAATTATACCACTTTTACAGACTGCACCCACCCTATGATAAAGTCAAATTACAATTACTTTAGTAAAGAAACTAAAAAGGAAAAGAAAAAAAAGAACCGTTTTACACCCCATAAAAGCTGGCCCTTTTCTCACCTTAGTTCCCGTCATCTTTAACAACCATAGATGCCATAGACAAGAGGAAACTGAAACTATGCCAACCAGTAAAAGAAAACAATTTATCCCGATCACCTGTTGAGTGCCCGACCTTTATTCCAATGCGTTAAAATCTTATGGTACAAAAGTAACAAGTAAGGAGACAAAAAAATGCACAACCTTGCGTGTTTTTGGCCGGCTGGCTCTTTATTATTGATAGTGTGCAAGTAGCTAACTAGTGGTATAAGAAGGGACTTCAGATCAAGCATCTCCTCAACACAGGTGCAGAATAATTAAGACATCAGCTCACATATATAGAGACACATAAAATCTCAATAATTAAGTAGTAAGTTCAATCTATGGTTGAGATCCACTGAAAAGGATGTATTCCATCATTAGTATCTAGAACCCCTCGCGGTCTAACAATTTTTGTTTTCTTCTTCCTCCGCACTTGGGGTTAAAGACTAGAGATGAGCGAACCTGCCGAGGTTCGGGTTCGTATGAACCTGAACTCTCGGCGTCAGATTCCCGCTGTCTGCAGGCTCCGTGAAGAGGGTGGATACAGCCGGAGGACCGCCTGGAAAACTGGGATACAGCCTATGGAACATAAGTATGTGTGACGAAAATCCCTTCCTTTAGTTCCACATCTCCATTAGAATTAAGTAGGGATGCGTCACCAAAGGGAGGGGGTATGGTCACACTGGGGGGGGGCCTTCGGGCCTTCCCCCAGTGCTTCATGCTGCGCCAGTGCTCAAACAGAAAATGGCGCTGAACGTGGGAACTGGGCAGCATTTTGAACAAAGGACAACCCCACCGAGATCCCCACATTGGAGTCGAGCAAGTACTGCAAAAAAAAATAAAAAACAGTACTTTTGTGAGGTATGGGGTGTTTTTATTTCAATAAAAACATCTCTCTGGTACATTTTTTTAAATGCATTTTACAAGTTTAGTAGTGAAAGCTGCCTGATTGACAGTGTCCAGAGTCTTAGTTTAAGTCCCTAAAATGGCTAACACTAAGCCCCGCATTATTATTCCAGTACACACCGCCACAGGGCACTGGAAAGAGCTGGGTACCAACAGTCCAGAACATAGAGCGCCATTTTTTGATTGATACTCTGAGACTGCTGGTACACAGCTCTTTCTAGTACTGCTGTGGTAGGGCACTATTTCCTGCTGCACTAGTGGCTGTGGTCGTGAACTGTAGGTGGGACTGTGTCCTGTCTGCAGTTTGCATCTGCTAGCACATCAAGTGCTCACAAAGTGCTGAAAGGCTGTGTTCCCATATTTTTTTTATGTAAACACAATGTGGGAACACAGCCCCACACTTTCCAAACCCCGCTCCAGGGAGCGCCAGCCAGAACTCCAAATACAGGCCTGCGTACAGTCATACTTGGTTTATGTAATGTCCTTAGAGATGAAACATTAATGAGATGTATGTAAAAGGAGTCAACCAACTATTAATGAAACACAGGAGAAAGCTATTTTGCGCAATTTAATTTTTAGGCCATTGTTAGTGGTTTGCAGCACACTAATTTGTTCTTTCGCACTTTACATCTATTTCCCTACTGTTATTTTTCAAGTACAACTGTACTGTCATCATATAATTATCTCCAATAAAGCTAGGTTCAATGAAGAATTTACAAGATGAAGATAGACTCTATTAACTAAAAGATCTACCTGTCTGATTTTTTATGTAACTTGTAACAAGACAGATTATAATTATGGACACAGTTTATGGTGACAATTTAGAGAATTGGCAATGGATTCTAAAAGTTCATTCTTTTGAATCCTCATCTTGTATCAAGGTCGCATAATCTAATTAGCTGTGCAAGTGCCAACAATATATTCACTAAGTTACAGGAGAGTAAAAAAAAAAGCTTTTGCTTCTTCGTTACGATTGCGTAATGTGTCTCTAGTGATTCCATTGCTAATTAGCTTATTTAAATTACTTCTATTTTTCTACACATATTTAATGAAGCTAACGTTAAACATAGAAAAATACAAGAAGATAAGTGAGCAAGTTGTTCTGAAAGAGTAATACAATTTCTGCATCTTTCCTATCAGTAGGATGTGACCTGTGAGTCCAAGTTTGACTATAGAAAGTGCTATTGCACACAACATTTTTAATGTGAGTTTTTTTTTAAGGTATAAAACAATTGCTGATCATTATGATAGATCGAACAATGCAAAATACAGATGTCTTTCAAAAATGTGTGTATTTTTAAAAAGATTCTGTTAGCAATCTATGTTCTGAACTGCTGGCACTGGTAGACAGCTTTTAGGACAAGGAGCATTAAGGTTAGAGATGAGAGGACGCTCTCTCATCATGCTCCCGCGAATATGCGGCCAGGATATTCCAGGGAATTCAGCAGGGATTCCCTGGAATATCCTGGCCCCATATTCCCGTGAGCGCAAGTATGCGGCCGGGATCAAAGGCATGATGAGAGGGCGAACTGCTTTCGGACCAAAAGTCTGAGCAGTTCGCTCATCTCTAATTATGGAACATGGTATCCATCTGTGCTTGCAGAACCTAGAAGCATGCTTTTATTCTATAGTACAAACCGTCAAAGAGGCTTTCCCAATCTCCTGCGTTTTCAAAATCAATTTTTAAATACAAAAATGGTACATGTAATAAAACTCTAAAGCTATGTTTACACACAGTAGTTTGCTGAGTATTTTTGTCAGTATGGCTATGTTCACACATTGTTGAAATTGAGTGGATGGCCGCTAGTTAATGGCAAATTATTGTTGCTATTTTAAAACAACAGCCGTAATTTGCCAAAAAATGGAGGCCATCCACTCAATTTTAACAGTGTGTCAACATAGCCTTTCTGTGTTTTCAATCCACGCTTGGTTTTCGCAAAAATATTGTGGGAAAAAGTGTTTTTAAATAGATTAGAATAGAGTAGGGGAAGAATACTTTGTCTATTAATCCCAATTGGTACGAAAGTAAAAAAAAAAAAGTAAAGAAAGCTGAAGATATTAATTAATGTCTAGTCCTAATTTAATCACTTGTTAAAAAAAAAGATATAAAAGATATGCAGTTCAAACAGCTCACTTGGATTTAATTAAATTAAAGGATAGACTCAAGGACGTTATAAAAAAAAAAGTCAGCAAGGAGTCTTCGGCAGTATGAGCAGAAGATGTATGCTCATGAGAACACGAAAGAAAAGTTGATGTCCACATTAATAAAAAACAGAATTAGAAATTAGCCCTTAATCCAGTAAAGCTGATGGGTAAAGGAAACTTACTACAATGCCGCCCGTTTCATGCACACAACGCCCCGACAGTGGCTGTCGTGCAAAAGAAATGGACATGTCAATTAATAACGAACACTAATCCAGTTTGTGCATCTGTGGTGTGTATAGAAATCAATATTTAATTGATTTCCATACACATCCCAAAAGGATTGTATGGAAAACAATGTTTCTGCGGTCGTCAGAGCTCTGGCTGCCGCAGGAACATGCTGGACACTGGCCGGTGTTCGGCCAGTATAACAACGACTGTTGCTGTTTGTGCACTTACACAGACAGTGATGAAAGATCGCAAATTTAAGTCACCTGTAAGAGAAAAAAAAATGTACAAAAATGGAAAGTAATGTATAAAAAAAAAAAAATTGTACAAAAATCTTTTTCAAAAAAGCTTTTTATTCCTAAAAAGTAAAAAAAAAAAATAGAATGGCTTCTACTATTAGCCTATAGTTTTGGTATTAATCCCAAACTTTGAACGCCATAACAAATAACAAAAAATAAAAAATAAAATGCTGTTTCTGCATTTGTACTGCATAGTACAAATAAAGACTAAAGCTGGTCCCTAAAAAGGCCAGCCAGCTTAAAAATAAAAATGCTATGACTTTTGTAGTATAGAAATATAATAAAAGTTGTTTTAATTATGTTATGGTGCAAGTTTGTAAAACATAAAAATATATATAATATGTGTATTGCTGTAATTATAATGACCTGCACATCATTTATGCCACACAGAATTCTCTTCATTTGCATCTAGATGTTAAAGGGGCTTCTGGTTTTGTAACATATAGATATAAGTGAAGCTAACTTCCCAAATTGAGATTCGTTGGGGAACTAACTGAATTTATCCAAATGTTTGTACAAACCCGGTCCAAAATGACACATTCAATCAACAGCCCTGGTGCAATGCCTTGCAGTCAGGAACATTTGCCTTGCAGTCATGGGACATTTACACTAGATAGAGAAAGATCGGTAGATGCAGGGTTAGAGAGGGTTATGGATAGGTTGATTAGATATCAGGGACAGCTAAAAGATAGTGTTAGAGTAGTGTAAGATGTGCAGCTGTGTAATAGCTCCCGTTCTGCCACTTTGTGTGTCAGTACATGTTGTCCACCGCTCTCCTGGGTTAGTTACTCATTGAACCTCAATGATCCACCACAGCTCCCCTGAGTGAAGTTAACCCAGTGAGACACCTGTCAGGTTAAAACAGGTGACCTGTTTTAAAACCATGTATGGCAGAAGAATAACTGTTAATGACAATGACTCATGGGGTTAACATTATCAATAATGCTACATAATTACATCAATATAAATCAGTTATTTATCAGGCTCAAATCATGCCCCTAGGAATTTATGAGAATATACACTGGACACTATGTAATTCTTTTTAATGCCCATTGTGCCCCCTGATTGAGCCATAAGCCATGACACATTTCTGAAGAACCTGCCAGATTGTTTTGGGATGCACACCCTTAGCTTTCTCAACATATAGTTCCCCAAATCCTAGCAATGATCGTGTGTCTTACAAAATAATGTAGGTAGATAAGTGGGATTGGGGGAGGGGGAGGTATCCTCCACTAGCTAGGTAGGTCACTTCTGTAGATAGACAGGTTACTCCAGTAGGTAATTACCCCCATTAGTAACTCCAAAATACAAAACATATGGGCCATCACACATTTACCTAATAAAAAAATATATAAATCTTTATTTTTATTTTGATTAGCAATAAAATCTATCTGTATAAAATCTCAATATAATGAATATGTGGATGGATGAGTTAATGAATAAACACCTGGAGGTAGAAACTCAGCAGAGGAGAGTCAAGGACAGCATAGAATATATATCATATAAAAGTATATCTATATCATAAAAATGAAAGTCTGTCTGTCCCATATAGACTTCCAAACGCCTAAACCGTTTGACCCCAAATTTGGCACACAGATACATAGGGTGCCCGGGAAGGTTTTAGCGAAGGTCCCGTCCCCGCCAGATGTACAGGAGAGGAGGGGGAGGGGGAAGAGCGGCGCCTCATAGAGATGAATTGGAAAATCTTCACACTGCAAACACAGGTGATATAGTTAGCTGCAGCTTTGCCCAGAGGAAACGGCAGTTGGGAGCCTTAGCAACCAATAGGATTACTGCTTTCCTTTTCACAGGGAGTTGTGGATGCTAGGGAAGCTGCCTCACAACATCCACAGTAATAACTGGTAGACCCCCTACTCCATCTATACAGTACATGTATACAGGACCTCCTGCTCCATCTATACAGTACATGTATACAGGACCTCCTACTCCATCTATACAGTACATGTATACAGGACCCCCTACTCCATCTATACAGTACATGTATACAGGACCCCCTACTCCATCTATACAGGTATACAGAGCAGTATTACCAGCTGCTGCTGCCCTAAGCACTAAACCTGAGGATTCCCCATCCTCACTCACCAATTAGCATCAGGACCGGTAGTTAATAGCTCCCCACATCACATTTAACACCGCCACACCAGACCTGACCAAAACCACAACACCAGACTTTACCAATACCGCCATACTGTGACTGGATAACACTGCCATACCACACCTGACCAATACCGCCATACTGTGACTGGATAACACTGCCACACCAGACCTGACCAATACCGCCATACGGTGACTGTATAACAACTCCAAACCAGACCTGACCAATACTGCCATACTGTGACTGGATAACACCGCCACACCAGACCTGATAAATACCACCATACTGTGACTGAATAACACCACCATACCAGACCTGACCAATACCACGATACTGTGACTGGATAGCACCGCCATACCAGACCTGACCAATACCGCCATACTGTGACTGGATAACACTGTCATACCAGACCTTACCAATACCACCATACTGTGACTGATTAACACTGTCATACCATACCAAATAAGACCGCCACACCAGACCTGACCAATACCGCCACATTGTGACTGGATAACACTGCCATACCAGACCTGACCAATACTGCCATACTGTGACTGGATAACTCTGCCATACCAGACCTGACCAATACGGCCACACTGTGACTGGATAACACTGCCATACTACACCTGACCAATACAGCCACACTGTGACTGGATAACACTGCTATATCAGACCTGACCAATACCGCCATACTGTGACTTGATAACACCGCCATACGAGACCTGACCAATACCGCCATACTGTGACTGGATAACACCACCACACCAGACCTGACCAATACCGCCATACTGTGACTGGATAACACCACCAGACCTGACCAATACCGACACACTGTGACTGGATAACACCGCCATACCAGACCTGACCAATACCGCCATACAGTGACTGGATAACACCACTATACCAGACGTAACTAATACCGCCATACTGTGACTGGATGAATCTGCCACACCAGACCTGACCAATACCACTATACTGTGACTGGATAACACCGCCATACCAGAGCTGACCAATACCGACATACTGTGACTGGATAACACTGCCATACCAGACCTGACCAATACCACCATACTGTGACTGGATAACACTTCCACAGCACCTCCACCAACTCTATACTACAGGTATACAGAACCCCAATCTATACACTACAGGTATACAGGACCCCCGAACTATATACTTCAGGTATACAAGACCTCCACTAACTCTATACTACAGGTATACAGGACCCTCTATACACACTGACACTTTATACCCGGGCAGCGCCGGGTACATTTTCTAGTATCACATATATATTGCACCCAGACCCGCCAATGGGTCTAGGGGAGAAAAATCCTTGGGACCTGGAAATCAAGAGTTGACGAATTGGAGGTCACAAAGTCCAAGACATCTTTAGAAAGTGATGCAAACACCTCTGGAATGCATCTGGGAAAGCAGGGAAGCGGTATTACAGGAATTGGTATTACTGGGGTTAGCGATCCCCGGCAATAATGCCGATTCCTGTAATGGTTAATATTTAATTAATAAAACAAAGTTTTGTTCTAAAAAAGTTGTTGTTCAATAGCTTAATTAAAACAAATCCATGCTTTTGCAATTAAATATCCTGTTAATAAAAAAATATATATATATATAAATAAATATGTATATTTATTTATTTATTTACAGTATATTTAATTGCAAAAGTATGTATACGTTTTAATTAAGCTATTGAACAACGAAAATAACTTTATTAGAACGAAAATGTGTTTTTTTTCATTAAATATTAACTACTACAGGAAGCTCTCTTGCCGATAATACAGCTCAATGTACTAATTAATACTTTACTTTAATTAAAACAAATGTTTCTTCTAATGATGCTACTTTTTTTTTATCACCGGCTAACACTAAGCCCTGACTTAGTAATGGATTCTGTGTATCAGACGGCTTCCACTACTAAGTGTAAATGGTAAAGAAATAAAGACACGACACAAGTGAAAAGTATTTTTTATTCAAATAAAAAAAAAAACAGACCCCTTGTTGACCATTTTATAAAAAAAAAAAATCCCAACAACCGCTGGTCATCGACGTAGTCCATCGAATCCGCCGTAATTCACAGGATACCAATATCTGAAAAACAAAAAGGGAGAAACACACACAAAAAACACACAAACAGGAGCACAACACCCATCATTGTGAGTGGTGTTGTGCACCTTACAGTATGCAGCATCTTCACAGATCGCTGCTTAAAGTCTGGCCCCCAAGGGGTTAAGGGAGGATGCATTGCATTCACCTTAACCCTTTGGTTGCCATACTGAACAATCTGGTCCCCAGGGGGTTGAGTAAGGGTCCCCACTTAACCCCTTGGGGGCCAGACTGATGTCAGACTGCACCCATGCCAGCAAGAAAGGGGTTAAGTGACCCCCCCTTCCTTGCTGGGATGGGTGTAGTGCAGGGGGGAGAGCTTCTACTCACCCTCCGATGTCTTCTATCTTCTCTCTTTTTTCTTCTATCTTCTCTCTTCGCCAGTCCCCGGCACACTGAGCTTAGTGTGACGGGAGCAGCTCTTTATATGTCCGTTCAGCCAATCAGCTGAGCGGACATATAAATCTAAATGTTTCTTCTAATGTTGCTATTGTAATAAAAAATAGCATCATTAGAAGAAACATTTGCTGTTTTAATTAAAGTAAAGTATTAATAAGTACATTCAGCTGTATTACCGGCAATAGGTTTTGCCGGCAATAGAGCTTCCTCTAGTAGTTAATATTTAATTAATAAAATACATTTTCATTCTAATAAAGTTATTTTTGTTGGTCAATAGCTTAATTAAAACGAATACATACATTTGCAATTAAATATACTGTAAAAAAAAAAAAATTATATATATATATATATATATATATATATATATATATATATATAAACGTCCAGTGTGGAGTGCACTCTGATCAGACTGGTGAAGAGGGTGCCAGAAGCTGGAGACCGAATCCACGTCTCCCCATAAATACTCCAAGAATTCTGCAGCACAACCATATAGTGAAAAATTCAAAACATGTTTTTATTCCATATCAGTAGAAAATTCCATGCAACGTTTCTGTCTCTTCTCGAGACCTTTCTCAAGCATTATCACAGTGAGTAACACATCTATTTTATACACACGTGTAATCAAATACAATTGTCAATCAATACAAAATCATAGTGCAGGTAGGTTCATTTACAATGTAGGGTCCCATGGGACAAAGTGTACATTAATATACAATTACTTGTGCATTTCATATATATATCTCATAAAGTCCTTATGCATAAAGTGATAAATTTTAAAATAATACGTAATTTGCTGGGCGGAGTCAGCCACCACTCACCACTGCTATTGGTTCTTCATTCACATGCCTTCATCTCAGGACGTCATCTCCCTGGTGTAAACAACCTCGCTATGCAGGTGTGTGCAGACTCTAACTCTGCTCGTCCCTGTGGGTGGATACATGGGAGGACCGATGGGGGCTCGTATCTATTCCTCCAATCACAATGAATAAACATGTTTTTATGCGGTCGCGATGTAAACTTTATTGAGAAATCGCGATCCTCTAGGAGCCGGGGTCATGCTGTGTACATACTAAAGATCCAAACTACTAATGCTACCAGGAACTCCATCCTTCAACCTTCGGGTTATCCGGCCTGACGCTGTTAGCTCCGTGTTCACACACCGAGATACAGCGAAAGTGTACCTGGGTGTCTCAACCCCCCTGCAAGCAGAGTGGGAGACTCCCTTGGAGTTCTTGGAGTATATATATATATATATATATATATATATATATATATATATATATACATTTATTTATATATTTTTTTTTTTATTAACAGTATATTTAATTGCAAAAGCATGGATTTTTTTTTAATTAAGCTATTGAACCACAAAAATAACTTTTTTATAACAAAACTTTTGTTTTATTAATTAAATATTAACTATTACAGCAATCAGCATTAAACTTTATTAAAACAGCTAAATAATTGTTTAGCTGTTATAGTAAAGTTAATTTAGATTCGAATATTCGATCACATATTCGATCGAACTCAAATCTTGTGAATACTGCAGTATTCGATCGAATAGCTATTCGATCGAATACTAGTCGCTCATCTCTAATAATTAGTAATCAACGGCACATATACACTAGCAGCAATTATACCTCATGCATAGGTATATATTAGCTATTACTATACCACACACATTAAAATATATCTGTAGTCACTGTATCACACATATACATATATGCCACCAATGTATAGGTACACACATACATGTACCAGCAGTCAGTATATAGCACAAAAACACATGTCACACATGTGTGACCAGTGATCGGCATCCCCTCTGCCTCTGTGCCTTATAGTTGATCATCTCATGCCTTATGGCAAGGGGTAGAAATGTAATCACTTATAAAGGATAAGAAGGTGAAATGATGAGGAACTATAAAGCAAGGGATCAACATCACCTTATCCCTCACCATGCTTTATACTTCACCTCCCTTGATCAAATGCAGTAACTCTCCAAAGTGCCCTCTGTAATGGTAGAGACCACCTAATACAGTAAACTACCTCCAAAGAGCATCTTCATTAGTGATTGTGACCTCCTAATACTCCCTCCGGCTTTGTTCACACAACGTAAGTTCCGTGGGAATCACAGAACTAACGTAGTGCTGCCTTCTTAGGGAATCCTGGACAGAGTGTATATACAGAGTATACGCTCCGGCCGGGATCCCTAGCAATGCCCTAAAAAATTGACATGTCAGCTTTCTGCGGCCGCTATTCATTGAATAGCGGCCGCAGAAAACCCTGTCAATGCACACAGTGGAGCGAGTGGCTCTGGCTGCTCACTCCATTGTGTGCAGAGGGGAGTTCTGATGCGGGTGCGCACGGATGCACCCGCATCAGAACTTAGTGGTGCTAAAGATCATATGGTCAGTACACAGTACCGGCTAGGATGATCTTTTCAGAGACCGGCCGTTCCGTGACAGCAAAGTGGTGACAGAGAGAGACCACTAGGAGTTTATAACAACAGTGAGAACCCTCAAAACTCCATACCCACTCCAGCATATGTCTGCTTTATAATAATCAAATTCACATTTACACACGCACACTTACATACACACACTTATGAACACTAACAAAAACCTTGTACGATGCGCTTTCTCCTGGCTTGGTAAATTACTACACAGGTCCTGAGAGGCCATGGAGGGGTCAGGACTTCAGAGGCAGAGCTGATGATCATGCAGAGGAGGGGGGGGCAAAGGACACACAGCATACACAGCTCAGCAGGGTCCGTTTCCTGGTCGTGATGCTGTTTGACCTCGGCAAGCTGCCATACTGAATCTCCTCCCCCTCTTTCCAGACCCGGCAATAAGGCAGCACACAGTGGAGGACACACAGGACAGAACACAGTGAGACTTCTAGTGTTACTGTGCATCCTCCACTGCTTGTTTAGTTTTGCTGATAAGGCAGGTGGGACCCAGGTAGGCAGTGGGGGTCGTGTAACTGCTACTATGTGGCTGTTGTCATTTTAGTTAAGGCAGAACTAAAATGACTTAACTAAAAGGCCAAGATTGCGCCGTTTAGTTTCATGATAAACATTCCTTGCAGTTAAACTTTTATGACTTTTCCATTATTTTTTTAAAAGAATTTATTTAAACTTTTTGCACAGATAAAAAAAACACAAAAAAAAAACACAGAACCATACACAAGAGAGGTCAAGTACAATCCGCCCCCTGCAGAGCGAACAAAGGCACATCCATAAGGACCAAATGCTGCAAGCTTGATCAAAGTACGTTATCATGGCAGTAAAAATTATCAACCAACAAAACACAGTAATCACTGAACTCAAGGAGAACAGCAAAAAAAAATTTCAATGAAGTACTCAATCAAGAGTCTCCACTGATGCCCCCAAAAATTTAAATATGCAAAACAAGAGTCCGTGGAGCCTCAGTTACGAGTCTCAAAACACGGGATAGCCAGATATCTCTAGCCTGTTGCCAACGGGGTGCCTCCATGATGGGGAGAGCACCACACCACCCTGATAAATAACCCCTTAGGTCCCACTCGGTTGCGAGTATTGGAACATAGACAGGGAAACAACAGGGTGGCCCCTTTTGTCAATGTCTAACTCAAGGTGCGAGTATTGCGATCATGACAAGGGCTTGCAAAGGCAGGCCACACAAACTCACACTAGAACTACCCCCTACCCCCCCTAACCAAGTAACTAAGAACAACCCCCCCTCCCCCCCCCCCCCTTTTCATTAAGGCATATGAAACAAGGAGCAAATGGTCAACAGAGACCCATAGAATAACTAGCATAGACTGTCAGTCTCGGATATGATGACAGCCGGAGCATCAGGAACGGGCGACAATCCCAACAGTACACTCCTCAATCAGCCGGCAAAACCAGCGGAGCCGCCTCCACCCAGTCCAGGGCGGCCGAGGGTGACGTGAAGAATTTAGTGGTATTCCCATCCACCACTCTCAGACGAGCAGGATACAGCATGGAGTATTTGTAGCCTTTGGCACGGAGTTTGTTGCGGACTTCCGTAAATTGAGTACGCTGTTTCCGTATTTCCACGGAGAAGTCAGGGTAGAAGGACACTCTACTATTGTCAACCAGGACTTCCATCTTAATCCGGACTGCTCTCAGGATAGCGTCCCGGTCTCGGAAATGTAGCAGCCTAATCAGGAAAAGCCGGGGGGGGGGGGGGGGTCCCGGTGGTAGAGGTTTAGCAGGAACACGATGCGCTCGCTCAATCGTGAAAAAATCAGAGAAAGTCTCAGCAGGCAGCGTAGCCAGCGCTCAGTGAATTCCACAGGGTCATCTCCTTCCGTTTTTTCAGGTAGCCCCACAATGCGGACATTATTCCTCCGCAGTCTATTTTCAAAGTCATCTGCTTGGGCCATGACAACTTTCATCTGCCGCTGCAAGTCCCCAATCTGTGCAGGAATAGGTCGGACAGTATCCTCCACCTCTGAAACCCTCCTTTCCACTTCAGTGGTGCGCTCACGGATCTTTTGGGTTTCATGCCCCAGTATGACAAAGTCTTGGCGTAACTCGTCCACCTTAGTAACAAGCAACGATTGGCATGTATTTATAGCCGTCAGGATTTCCGAGAACTTCCCATCAATGGCAGAAGCTGAATATTGCGACCGCTCTGGAGAATGAGGTCTAGGTGGGCTTGGAGAGCCCTCAAAGCAGGAAACCCGACTATCCCGTGAGGCGTCCCTGCGAAGCTCCCGGGACCTGTAAAAACGTTCCAGCTGCTTAGCCGCCTGGGACTGCACCTTCTCAGAGATGGGACTATGCCCTCCGGAGGGCTCCTCCATATCCTCAGGACCAGAGTCCATGTCCGAAGGGGGACGAGAGGGAGCAGCAGGAGTCCCCTTACCCTTCTTATTCTTAGTAGGGTTATTTCCCCCTCTGGAACCTCCCATAGTGTACGGGGGGTAGGCAGCCCAGGTAACGCCGCCGCCAGGAAAGGCGCTAACAGAATACAGTCAGGAAGAGGCAGGCAGGTGTATAGGTAGTAGTAACAAGCAACAGCGGTCAGCCTCACAGAGAGATCCCAGCCACAAGTAACAAAGTAGCAGTCACAGCAGTTTATGTCCTCCACACAATCAGTAAGATATGAGAGTACACCAACTTCTGTACTCAGAGCAGGTGAATAAAGGAGAGAGGAGCACAACCAACAACAGTGGTGGTAGGGGAGGGCTGGAGTCCACGAGAGTTCAGTGCCTGCAGGGCAGCAGAGGGAGGACTGCCATGTGGCCAAAATGGCGTCCGCGGCCGTCTGAAAATGGCGGACTGGCCGGGTATGAGGGGTGCCACCACAGTATCAGCGCCACCGGCCGCACTCTTCACCCCACTGATCCCACCGAGCAACAAGTGGAGGGGCACAGGGGACAGGCACTATCAGCACCCGGTCCAGAGAGGAGAGAGTAGGGGGAGGCCCGGATGCGCCTGACAGACGCTGAGGAAGAGAGGAGCGGAGCCGAGCACCACACCACCGGCACTAACCGAGGGCCCAGAACGGCCTGAGTTGATCCCGGGAGACCACCGGAGGCACCGGAGGGGTGAGTAGCTGCTGTCCGGCTGCCTGCGGTGACGTCACTGTAAGGCGCGCGCGTCTCCCGTCTCACTGCCGCGCCGCCAGCTCCTCTAGGCCGCAATCTGCAGGGGTCTCACACGGGTCTCTGCCAGCCTCCGGATCCGCCAGAAGGGGTGTGGGGGTCACCCGGCGCCACAGGGGGTGAGTTAGAGTCGAGGGGGGAGCCTAATCAGGAGGAAATCAGGATGGTAGGTCAGGAGATGCAGGAGCTCCAGCGAGGCACGTCTGCCTCAGTCAGCCATCAAACCACGCCCTCCGACTTTTCCATTATAAAAGAAACACATTACACCAGTTCTAATCTGTTTCTTTTCTGATTGTTTAAATACTTGAAAAATTTGCTATATAGTATCTAAACAAACCATACTGTTTTTATATGAAAAACACAGAACCATAAACAAAAAACATAAACCATTTCTAGTGGTAGAAAATACTTGATACAAAACGATTTCAAGATGTAGATGTCTCCGTCCTGTCTACTTCACACAGTATTAAAACCCCCCCCCCAAAAAAAAACAGGTGTGGCAGACAACTAATTTGTTGAAAACTTATGTTTTAATTATTAAACAAATATTAGCTGGAATATTAGATAGAACAAATAGAGTGATAAAAGACAATGTATGTTGACATTGGCAAAGTTACATAATAGCTAGTGATTAGCGAGTACTAAAATGCTCGGGTGCTCGTTACTCGAGAAGAATATTTCCTGATACTCAGGTGCTCGTTTCGAGTAACAAACCCCATTGAAGTCAATGGGAAACTCGAGCATTTTTGCAGGGGACCCAAGCTCGGCACAGGGAAGGTTGTGGGAAAACCTGTCAACCTCAGAAAATGATGGAAACACCATGGAAATGGAAAGGAAACAGCAGGGGCAGCATGCATGGATGCCTCTGAGGCTTCCTAATCGCACCATTATGTCAAAATCTGGGCAACAGCATGGCAGTGATCACACAGTGAAGGATTAAAACAGAGTTAGCATATGAACCACCCCAAAATTTAGCCTGACACAGCATGGCAGTGAGAACACAGTGAACCATTAAAACAGAGGTAGCATATGAAATACCCAAAAACGTATCCTGACATAGCATGGCGATGAGAACACAGTGAACCATTAAAACAGAGGTAGCATATGAACCACCCAAAAACTTATCCTGACATAGCATGGCGATGAGAACACAGTGAACTATTAAAACAGAGGTAGCATATGAACCACCCAAAAACTTAGCCTGACACAGCATGGCAGTGAGGACACAGAGAACCATTAAAAGTGAGGTAGCAAGTAAGCCTCCCAAAAATTAAGCCAGACACAGCATAGCGGTGATGACAGAGTGACCCAGGTAGGAGCAGTAGCAGGTGAGCCTCCCAAAAATGACGCCAGACACAGCATGGCAGTGAGGATACAGAGTGACCCAGGTAGAAGTGGTAGCAGGTGAGCCTCCCAAAAATTATGCCAGACACAGCATGGCAGTGAGGATACAGAGTGACCCAGGTAGAAGCGGTAGCAGGTGAGCCTCCCAAAAATGATGCCAGACACAGCATGGCGGTGATGACAGAGTTACCCAGGTAGAAGCAGTAGCAGGTGAGCCTCCCAAAAATTATGCCAGACACAGCATGGCAGTGAGGATACAGAGTGACCCAGGTAGAAGCTGTAGCAGGTGAGCCTCCCAAAAATGATGCCAGACACAGCACGGCGGTGATGACAGAGTAACCCAGGTAGAAGCGGTAGCAGGTGAGCCTCCCAAAAATGATGCCAGGCACAGCATGGCGGTGATGACAGAGTTACCCAGGTAAAAGCGGTAGCAGGTGAGCGTCCCAAAAATTAGGCCAGACACAGCCTGGCGGAAAAAAAATTGGCTGTTGGCTGAAAATTGAAGGAGGAGGAGGAAAAGGATAAAGAAGAATCGTCAAGTTGAGCTGCTTTCCCCGGGTGGACAGTTGAATTCAGGTGAAATCCAGGCTTTGTTCATTTTTATAGACGTCAGCCTGTCAGCGCTGTCAGTTGACAGGCGGGTGCGCTTATCAGTAATGATGCCACCAGCTGCACTGAAGACCCACTCAATACGCTAGCGGCAGGGCAGCCCAGCACCTCCAAGGCGTAAAACGCCAGTTCGGGCCACGTATCCAGCTTTGCAACCCAGTAGTTGTATGTAGCAGAGTGATCAGGAAGGACGTTGGTAAGGTCAGCAAGGTTTTCCCTCACCATCCTTTTGAAGGCCTTCCCCCTACTCTGTCTAGACTGGGGACGGGTGACATAGTCTTGCTGGGGTGCCATGAAACTGTCAAAGGCCTTGGAGAGTGTTCCCCTGCCCCTTGACAAACTGCCTGCTCCACTCCTCCTCTCCCTCGCTTTTTGGCCCACAGAACTACATCCTCTGGCAATAGTGGTGTCAGATGGGAAGTAAATTTTCAGCTTCTGCACCAGGACCTGTTGATATTGATTCACTTTCACACTGCATTCCTCAGCAGGAATGAGAGTGGAAAAGTTCTGCTTGTACCAAGGGTCCAGGAGGGTGAACACCCAGTAATCGGTGTTGATAAAAAAATTTTTTAACCCGAGGGTCACGGGAAAGACAGCCTTACATAATATCAGCTATGTGCACCAGGGTCCCAACATGCAAGAATTCCCACTACTCAATAGGCTGACTCTCAATTTCTTCTTCCTTCACCAGTTCCTCCTCTTCAGGCCATACACGCTCAACAGCAAAGGATTGAGCATGGGTGCCCTCTTCAGTTGCGGCAGCAGTCTGCTCCTATTCCTCCCCCTCTACTTCTTGCTGAGAAACAGACTTGAGGGTGGGCTGGCTATCTAGCGGCGGATATTGTTCCCCCATCTCCTGAGACGAAGGCAAAGTCTCAGACTTCAGGCTGAGCAGGGAGTTTTGAAGCAGACACAGCAGCGCTATGGTGAGGCCGATGATGGCGGTATTGCCGCTGACCGTCTGTGTTGACTCCTCAAACCCTGGCTATTATGTGGAAGGTGGAATTCCACCGTGTGGGCACGTCACACAGCAGTCGGTGAGCTTGCAGTTGCAAGCGCTTTTCCACTGCCCTAAGGGTGGCAGCATCTGTGGTTGACTTGCAGAAATGCGCACAGATGCTCCGCCCCATGGTTGCCCCTAGGTTGAACACGTGGGCCAGGTATGGCACATGTGTGAGGCTGCCGAGTTGCAGAGCCGCCACCAGGTTTGAGGAGATCGGTCTGATGCCCTGCAAGAGCTCCTGGGCCATGTGCCTCTTGTTGGCTAAGCTCAGCAATAACACCACCTATTGGCGCTTACCCACCGCAGTGCTGATGCACCTAGTGCTAAAAATTGGAGGTGATGTGCTCATGGAGGGTAATAGAGAGGAGGAAGAAGAGGAGGAGGAGAAAGAGGTATACAAATCATGAGAGACCACGACCGAGGTAGGCCCCGCAATCCTTGGTGTGGGCAGCACATGAGCGGAAACACTGTAGACTCTGTCCCAGCCTCCACCAAGTTGCCCAATGTGCCATCAGGGAGATATTCTGTCCCTGCCTGCCAGCACTTATCCACATGTCCGTGGTTAGGTGAACCTTGTCACTGACCGCATTGGTGAGGGCACGGATGATGTTATCCGACACGTGCTGGTGTAGGGCTGGGACAGCACACCGTGAAAAGTAGTGGCGGCTAGGGACAGAGTACCGAGGGACAGCCACTGTTATGAAGTTCCTAAAAGCCTCTGTCTCTACCAGACGATAGGGCAGCATCTCCAGGCTCCGCAGTTTGCCTATGTGCACATTTAGGGCTTATGCATGTGGGTGAGTGGCAGTGTATTTGTGCTTCTGTTCAAAGGTCTGTTGTAGGGGCAGTTGAACGCTGCACTTGGACACCTTGCTGGAGGGTGTGGAGCATAGTGGAGGTGAAGGGGTGGATGTAGGGCGGGAGTCGCTTGTGTCTGGGGCCTGGACAGGGGGACTGATAGAGCCAGCACGTGACACAGAGGAAGGAGCAGGGATGTGACTTGCAGTAATTGAACGGCCTTGGTTCCACTTAGTGAGGTGTTTAGCACTCATATGCCTACGCATGCTGGTAGTGCCTAGGCTGGTAGTGGTGGCTCCCCTGCTGATCCTGGTGTGGCACACGTTGCACACTACAGTCCATCGGTCATCCGCAGTTTCTTTAAAGAACCTCCAGACTTGCGAACATCTAGGCCTGGCCATGGGAGTTTGACTCCATAAAAAAGTTGCTAATCTACTTGTTCTGGCCCTGCTTTCCCCTCTGCCCACTCCTCTTCCTCTTCCAACCAGTTTTGTGGCTGAACTTGCCTCCCCCTCAGAAGCACTGTCTTCACTAGCCTTATCCACCCAGCTCAGGTCAGTCACCTCGTCCTCATCCACCAGCTCTCCCTCCAATTCCTCACTCTGCTCCCCCCTTTGAGTTACATCCATCACAATAACCTCACTGTCTGACAACCAGGTCTCATCATTAACATCATCTTCCAACCCCGTTTGCAAGTCCCCACTCTCATCACCCACTGACTGTGTGAGCTGCATTGTTTGGGCATCGGGACAGATCGACTGCTCCGGTTGCTCAGACTCAGGGAAGGGTCCAGAAAAGAGTTCCTGGGAGCATGGTTGTGGATCTGAATCCCTCCTTTCCCTGGAGGGCCCAGGCTGTGGGGAAGGTGGCTGAGCTGCTGGAGCACGGGTTCCACTCCCTTGGCCAGCGTTGGTGGACTGCGTGGAAGGCTGGGTGGTGGATAAGTTACTGGACACATTATCCAGTGCCGTTTCAATAGCGGTGTACCCTGAGGCCCCGTAATTTGTGAGAGGAAGCTAGGGAGTGAATTTCTACGGTGTGCCACTGCTCCCTCCCCAACGGGTGCTGTGCCACCCTGCCCAGAACCATGGCCTCTGCCCACTGCATCATTGGAACCCCACGCCCTCATCCTCATCCTCGACCCTTACCCCTGGGGTTCACCATTTTATGGAAACTGCACAGTCAAGACTGAGATAGCTGCACTACAGATCACAAGCAAGCCAAGAAAATATATTACTCAGACTACTTTTGGAGGTAGTCGTATAGAGTTTGTGTCCTATATGGTGTATGCCACCCTCTAACACAGGGCAATTAGCAGTGAGTTTGGATATAACTGCACGCAGAAGTGAAGAAAAAAGAAAATATACTGGTCACACTAGTTTTTGGAGGTTGTCGTACAAAATCTATTGGTAACTGCAGCTATATACTGTATCACACCCTCTTACACAGGGCAATTAGCAGTGAGCTTGTATATGACTGCACGCAAAAGTGAAGAAATAAGAAAATATACTGGTCACACTAGTTTTTAGAGGTTGTCAAATACAATCTGTGGGTAAGTGCTGCTATATACTGTATGACACCCTCTAGCACAAAAAAATTAGCAGTGACCTTGACTGCACGAAGAAATGAAGAAATAAGAAAATATACTGATCACACTAGTTTTTGGAGGTTGTCGTATACAATCTGTGGCTAATTGCAGCTTTAGGCTGGGTTCACACTATGTATATTTGAGGCTGTATTCGGTCCTCATAGCAACCAAAACCAGGAGTGGATTGAAAACACAGAAAGGCTCTGTTCACATAATGTTGTAATTGAGTGGATGGCCGCCATATAACAGTAAATAACGGTCATTATTTCAATATAACAGCCGTTGTTTTAAAATAACAGCACATATTTGCCATTAAATGACGGCCATCCACTCAATTACAACATTATGTGAACAGAGCCTTTCTGTGTTTTCAGTCCACTCCTTGTTTTGGTTGCTATACAGCCTCAAATATACGTAGTGTGAACATAGCCTCATGATACTGTATGACACCCTCTTACACAGGGCAATTAGCAGTGAGCTCGGATATGACTGCACAAAGAAATAAAGAAATTAGAAAATATACTGGTCACACTAGTTTTTGGAGGTTGTCGTATAAAATCTGTGGGTAGCTACAGCTATATACTGTATGATACCCTCTTACACAGGGCAATTAGCAGTGAGCTTGGATATGACTGCACAAAGAAATGAAGAAATAAGAAAATATACTGGTAACACTAGTTTTTGGAGGTTGTCGTAGTCTGTGTGTAAGTGGTGGTCAGTAGCGGTCTTGGGCACCACGCATACCACGCAATTGCGTGGGGCCCCCGACATCCAGGGGGGCCCCGCTCTGGTGCCCAAGACCGCTGCGGCTAACTATGTGCGCTCGTAACGAGCGCACATAGTTACAGGCAGCAGCGGCACTGACGGGGCAGGAGCCATTGGCTCCCTCCCTGTCAGTCACTCTTGTGGCCGCAGGAAGTGTTTTCCCTGCGGTCACAAGAGGCTGCTCTGTGTCTCTGGTGCCGGCGCTCGAGGCGTCACTGGAGCGCCGGTGCCATGACAACGGGAGAGCGGCCTTATGTGACCGCAGGGGAAACACTTCCCGCGGCCACAAGAGGGAAGAGACGAGAAGAGGAGACGCCGGACCCAGGTGAGTAAAAATGTTTTTTTTGTTTTTTTGTGTGTGTTATATATAGGGGGCCTATATAAAACGGGAGGAGTGCACAGGGGGGCTATATAAACGGGGGAGCGCAAAGGGGGCTATATAAACGGGGGGAGCGCACAGGGGGGCTATATAAACGGGGGGAGCGCACAGGGGGGCTATATAAACGGGGGGAGCGCACAGGGGGGCTATATAAACGGGGGGAGCGCACAGGGGGGCTATATAAACGGGGGGAGCGCACAGGGGGCTATATAAACGGGGGGAGCGCACAGGGGGCTATATAAACGGGGGGAGCGCACAGGGAGCCTATATAAACGGGGGGAGCGCACAGGGGGCTATATAAACGGGGGGAGTGCACAGGGGGCCTATATAAACGGGGGGAGCGCACAGGGGGGCTATATAAATGGGGGGAGCGCACAGGGGGGCTATATAAACGGGGGGAGTGCACAGGGGGGCTATATAAACGGGGGGAGCGCACAGGGGGGCTATATAAACGGGGGAGTGCACAGGGGGGCTATATAAACGGGGGAGCGCACAGGGGGCTATATAAACCGGGGGAGCGCACAGGGGGCTATATAAACCGGGGGAGCGCACAGGGGGCTATATAAATGGGGGAGCGCACAGGGGGGCTATATAAACGGGGGGAGCGCACAGGGGGCTATATAAACAGGGGGAGCGCACAGGGGGCTATATAAAAGGGGGGAGCGCACAGGGGGCTATATAAACGGGGGAGCGCACAGGGGGGCTATATAAACGGGGGAGCGCACAGGGGGGCTATATAAACGGGGGAGCGCACAGGGGGGCTATATAAACGGGGGAGCGCACAGGGGGCTATATAAACGGGGGGAGCGCACAGGGGGCTATATAAACGGGGGAGCGCACAGGGGGGCTATATAAACGGGAGCACACAGGGGGCTATATACAAGTGGGGGAGCTCACAGGGGGCTATATACAAGTGAGAGAGCTCACAGGGGGCTATATACAAGTGGGGGAGCTCACAGGGGGGCTATATAAGGGGGAGCACACAGGGGGGCTATATACAAGTGGGGGAGCTCACAGGGAGGCTCTATACAAGTGGGGGAGCTCACAGGGGGTATATAAAACTGGGGGCAGCACACGGGGTATATACAACTGGGGGCAGCACACGGGGGGTATATACAACTGGGGGGAGCACACGGGTATATACGACTGGGAGAAGCACACAGGGGGTCTATATAGTATACTGGGGGAGCACACAGGGGGGCTATGTATAACTGGGGGATCACACAGGTCTATATATAACTGCGGGAGCACACAGGGGGGTCTATATACCACTGGGGACAGCACACAAGAGGTATATACTACTGGGGGCAGCACACAAGTGGTATTTACTACTGTCGGCAGCGCACAAGGGGTCTATATAACTGGGGGCAGCACACAGCGGTCTTAATTACATTGGGACTGCACAGAAGTGCCTATATGCCTCACTACTATCCTGGGGCACAGAACATACCTAATTATTAAGTGGGGGCACAGGGACACCTTTAATCTGTGGGGGCACAGAGGGGCGTAACTACTATATAGGGGTACAGGGGACCTAACTACTGTATGTGTTGGAGCCTAAAATATTTCTCTGACAGATTCTGGAGGCAAGATTACCAGCCGGGAGAAGACTTCAAGGTGGCCCAGGCTGGATGGAGAGAGAAAGAAAAAAAAGTAAAAGACGCTCATCAGAGAAGACGCCTCCTGTAAGTCACTGAATGTAACTGCACTCTGTTATAGGGTCTGTAGTGATAGGGGTCATGGTGTGGCAGTATTATGTTATGGCATCATTGGTAATATCTTCCTGTTTTGTTCAGAGCAGTTTTGAGGTGATATGTAATCTCTGTATGGTGGTAGGAGGGTTATAAGAGGACTACTGGGGGGGGGGGGCAGCGCATGTCGAGGAGGGGGGGCATGGGCGGGCCCCAGAAATGCCAAGACCGCCCCTGGTGGTGGTATATGGTGTATGCCACCTGTTACACAGGACAATGAGCAGTGAGGTTCTATGAAGCTGTACTACAAACCACAGCAATACAATATACAACTGCAGCAGCACCAGCCACAAAAAAATAAAATAGTACTCAGGACTTCTTTGTAGTCTGTATGCAACACCAGCTGTCCCCTTTCTGCCAGCAGCCGATTACCCCAGTGTGCTGCTAAAATTGTGTTAGCTGCACTCCAAGTCCCAGCCAGCAGTCTGGAGAACAACAAAAAAAAAAAAGAAAGAAAAGATTTTAAGCCCTTACAAGGGTTGTTGGGGTCTTTCTATAGTATCCCTGTCTACTGGAACGCTAATTCCTGCCCTAACACTCTCCCTGACAAGCAGCAGCTCTGTCTCTATTCTCTTGCAGCATGCATGTGAGCCGCGCCGCGCCGGCACAAATTTTTATATGCCAGGGTCATCTGATCTGGCCAACCAATTACTGCTATCAACATGTATGGGTTCCACGTGATCGCAGGATGTACCAAAGAGTTCATGCATTGGCTGATAAATTGTGCCCAAACTTACAGGAAACAGATGATGCCATTTTTTTGAGTTTCACGAGATGCTCGTCTGAGTAACGAGTACCATCTAGTACCAGGGCCGGACTGGGGAAGAAAAGCAGCCCTGGCACACAAACCCCACCAGCCCACATATAAATTCCCCCCCCCCCCCTGCAAAGCTCTACTATGTCACACTATTTTCTTAAATATATAATGCCCAGAATTATCACAGAGGAAAAGTAAGTGTACACAACCGATATACTCCCTACAAATGCTGCAGAGTATTACACCCTGCAGACTATAGAAAAAAATACAGCAGTTATATCATTGCCCCCTTTGTAAATAGTAAATGTACCCTTTGTGCCACATGTAGTTTATATAGGCTTCCTCTGTGCTTCAATATGGTGTTTATATGCCCCCATGTGCCCCATATAGTTTTTATATACCCTCTCTGTGCCCCATATACTTTTTATATAGCCCCTCTGTGTTCCAATTAGTTTTAATATGCCCCTCTGTGCCCCATATAGTTTTATACCCTTCTCTATGCCAATTAGTTTTATGTGGCCTTTGTGACCCCAGTTAGTTTCATGCCCTCCTCTGTGTCCGTTTTATGCCCCAGTTTCATGCCCTCCTCTGTGCCCTAATTTCATGCCCTCCTCTGTGCCCCAGTTTCATTCCCTCCTCTGTGCCTCAGTTTCATGCCCTTTTCTGTGCCCCAGTTTTATGCCCCCTGTGCCCGCAATTAGTGTTCTGCCCCATATACTGTTATGCCTTCCTCTGTGACCTATATAGTTCCCCTCTGTTTTCCCTATTTGTTTTATGCCCCCTCCATGCAGTGTCCTCAGTAAAAAAATAAAAATAAACATAAACTCACCTGTGACCTCCTCCCAGGCAGAGTGCCCCAGGCAGAGTGCCCCCGGCAGCGCGTGACTCCTCTTCACTTCTCTCCCAGCACTTCTCTCTGCCATGCTCCGCGCTCTCATTCACCTTCTTCCATGTTCCGGCGCAGGCAGGAGTGACAGAGATGCTGCCTGCGCCCGATGCGTCCTGTGGCTGTAATCATTCATCTGTGTTTGTGTCTTAAAGAAACACAAACACAGAAGAATGATTACAGCCGCAGGACGCATCAGGCGCAGGCAGCGTCTGAGTCACTGCTGCCTGCGCTGGAACATGGAAGAAGGTGAACGAGAGCGCGGACGATGGAAGAGCTGTGAGACGGTGAGGGTGACACTACCCCACCTGACACACACACACAACCTCACCTGACGCAGACCGCTCCCGCCGCCTGCCCAAAGTAGAGCTCCTGTTGCTGCGGCCTGCTCCCCTCTGCCTGCCGGTCGCGCTCAGCCCGCTCCTGACGTGCTCCTCCAATCCAGTATAGAAGTTGGATATAGAAATGCTGATATACCCCTTATAATGGGGGCTAAAGAGAGACTACTGCAGACATACAATTTGTTTAATGCTCGTTGTTATATTTTAGTCTTCCCCCAGTTCTGAGCCTGTTGCTTTATGCTGAAGACACAGAAAACTGTGTGAGTTGTTTACTCTGTCTCTGCTTTGAACCCCCTCCTCTCCCCTCCTTTCCAAGATGGCTCATGAAAACAGTGTCCCTAGTTGTCTTTCTCTGCACTCTATAATGCTGGGAGGGTTAATCACAGTGAAGTCACCAGCAACTTGACTTGTACAGCAATCTTTACTCACTGATGGCAAGTGTGAGGGACTCTTAGGAGTCTGAAATGAAGAGAAGACACACTCAGTACTTGGCTAAGTCTATGAGCTTGTAAATATACATATCTGCGGCCAGCGATTGGCTGAGTGGGCTGTTACTCATGTCTCAGTCAGGAAGTGAAAACAACTGCATTCGGGGGGGGGGGGGGGGAGCAGGGGAGCGTGGATAGGTAAGTATTGATGAGCAAACTTGCTTAACACTAAAACAGCTAAAAGCCTGCAATTACTTAGCTGTTTTAGTGTGATTTGTTTAAGGTTTGGTTTGTATGAACCCAAACTTTTCTTTAGGTTACAAACCCACTTGCCGGATCTGCAGCGAGTCTCCTTGCTGCGTTTTTGCAGCGAGACTCGCTGCAGATCCTGGCCCTATACTTTCAATAGCAGAGAAACTCGCAGCAGGGATGTACATCCCTGCTGCGATTTTGTCTGCAGCCCGCCCCATTAACCCCCCGTCCGCCGGACATTATACATTACCGGGTCCCCGTTCCTGCTTGCTTCGGGGCTCCCGGTGTCTTCACGGCCCGCCCGGCCAATCAGTGCGCTGTGGCGGGGCAGCGCACTGATTGGCCGGGCGGAACGTGCCGGGAGCCGCCGCAGCAAGCAGGAGCGGGGACCTGGTAATGTATATCCTGCCCGCCCCCCTGCAGCCCCGATCGCCCCGCAGCCCCCGGCCGCACGATCGCCCCCAGCCCCGCAGCCCCCGGCCGCACGATCGCCTGCAGCCCCCCAGCCCCCGGCCGCATGATCGCCCGCAGCTCCGCAGCCCCCGGCCGCATGATCGCCCGCAGCCCCCAGCCCCGCAGCCCCCGGCTGCACGATCGCCCGCTGGGGGCGATCGTGCGGCCGGGGGCTGCAATGCTGGGGGCGATGGTGAGGTCGGGGGCTGCAGGGCTGGGGGCGATGGTGCGGCCGGGGGCTGCGGGCGATGGTGCGGTCGGGGGCTGCGGGGCTGGGGGCGATCGTGCGGCCGGGGGCTGGGGGCGATATACATTACCTGATCCCGGCTCCTGCTTGCTTTAGCGGCTCCCGGCACGTTCCGCCCGGCCAATCAGTGCGCTGCCCCGCCGCAGCGCACTGATTGGCCGGACGGGCCGTGAAGACACCGGGAGCCCCGAAGCAAGCAGGAACGGGGACCCGGTAATGTATAATGTCCGGCGGCCGGGGAGTTAATGGGGCGGGCTGCAGACAAAATCGCAGCAGGGATGTACAGATGTACAGAGTTTCTCTGCTATTGAAAGTATAGGGCCAGGATCTGCAGCGAGTCTCGCTGCAAAAACGCAGCAAGGAGACTCGCTGCAGATCCGGCAAGTGGGTTTGTAACCTTAAGGTTCAGCGAACCCTACTGAACTGGACATTTAAAAGTTTGCACATCTCTACTTTTAAGCCTTGTCCTGTTGTGTTACCTTGCCAGATCATATATTGACTTCCATCACTCTGTCATGATGGATACTCACATTTGTAAATATGTGTTAACTAATTAAAAGCTAAGTTTAAAACAACTTGGAAGTCTACCATGACTATCTTTTCTTTCTATAAGGTTTTACTATGAAATAGAGATGAATTAAGCTGTGAGTCTCAATTATTCACATTCTATGGAATAATAGGCTAATGTGGTTTACATCTTAGGCCATGTACTCAGCCATATTACAGATACTGAACTCAGGACCTGATTTCATATAGATGTATTCAGAGTTTTTTCTTGGATGTCTATATAATTCTGCTTCATATATTATTATGTTTGTAGAAACATATTTAATACTAAGTGCTCCAAATCATAAAGAGTGGACAGGTGTTTATTATTTTGTGAGCATACAGAACTGTGTCATTTGAATGCTAACTACAAAATTAAAACGGAGTGTACTGGACCATTTAGATTTCTGGTTTGAGAACATTTCTCCTTTTGATTCGTTGCGCTGTGCTTTTATGCATAATGAACAGACCTTTTTTGGAAGGCATTACAATGTAAAAGAGTCATTTTCTAAAACACAGAATTAGGTTATGTCTACTAAGACTTTGAGCAACAATAAGTTATTTTCAGAAATCATGTAATTTATAACTCACTGCACAGCTTTTAAAATACCTCTACCTTTAATTGGAGCCAAATTATCTGCATGACAGTGAATATAAAAGCCAGCGTTTATACAAAAAAGATATCACTTGTAGTTCAAGGATATATCCATTCTCTGTCATTTCTTGCCACAACTGTATACACCAGTTGGCTCATTCTTAAAAAAAAAAAGCCTATAACTGGAGGAAATGTACATTTCTATTAATTTTAATAACAAAAGGATTTACTTTTTTGCATCGGTTGCCAAAACTGTACTCCATTGACTGCAAGTGACTAACAGTGAAACAAGCAGCATATTTCTAAAAGACCAGAAACCACAACAGTATGCCACTGGAGTATAGAAGGAAACTGGATACCTAGACAAAACCCATAATTCTGTAAAATCTGTAAACACAGAAAGGAAATATAAACACAATGCTTATGTTTGGGAGTATCTGTGCCCTAACTTTGCACCACCTCGTCGTCCCTCCTCCCCACCCTCTTCATCATTAGGAATGCCACTGAAACATTTTCTCAAAGCTGAACATTGCACAGGTTCTTAACAATCCAGCCGATGTGCCGGGCTGCCACAGGTGGGGAATAGGAGGCAATCTGCCTGGAGCATTCCTAATGATGAAGAGGGTGGGGAGGAGGGACGGAGGGGTGGTGCAAAGTTAGGGCACAGATACTCCCGTTTCGCACGGGCTTCAAGTTTGAAAGTATTTTTTAGGACAATAACAGCATCACCTGCCGAATGGACCACAGGACAGAACTAGGATTAAAAGCAGCTATCCGTAGGTACAAGTGGGTTGGGGGGGGGGGGGGGGTCAGATTGTGGGTACAGAGTCGCTTTAATGTACGTAAATGATTCCATTCCATTTTTCTTGACACATTGTACTTTGTGTTAGTGATAATACTGGTTGATACCTTGAGCAATCATTTTTTAAAAACTCCAAAATTTTGCATAAATTTGGAAAAAAAAAAAAAAAAAAAGAAGCATTTTTGGAAGATTTCAGACATGTATCCCATGTGTGGCCTTGTGCGCTTCATGTATCATGAAGTTTTCCATGTACCATATTGGGTTTTGAGTTGAACTGCCAAAAAAATCCCACTCAAAAACAAGTAATGAACTTTTGACCACAACATATGTTTTGCAGAATGTGTTAGGTCAGAAGAATAAAAAAAAATTAATTTTTCCAATATTAATGTTGTTTCAGCTTATATTTTAGCATTTTTACAAAGAAGACAGGAGAATAGGTACCCAAAATGTGTTATTCCCCTATATGAGAATAAATTGCTGTTTTGTCGTACTGCATGGTACAGATGGGAAGGTGCACCATTTTGTATATTTAGCCCCGATTGCTAGGACCATTTTTGGACCATTTGTACCACTGCAGTGGAAAGACTCCATTTTGGAAACTACACCCCTCAAAAATCTATCTAGGGGTCCTCATGTGTTTAAGGAAAGTTTTTAGCATTGGTCAATGAAAATAAAAAAAAATTCCACTAAGATTCCTTTTTAGCTCAACAGTTCTAAAGAAAGAAAGAGGAAAATAGGAAATAACACCCAAAATATAATAAAAATGCATAAGGCATAGCCCAGAAGGATTACCATTTTAGATATTTAAATTTTGCTGGAATCATTTCAGGGGAAACTAGACCTCTCTAGATCTCACAGGTGTTTAAAGACTGTGACAGGTGTTTGTTATTAGTATTGTAACATGAAAATTTCAAGTGTTATTGTCACCATCCTCTCCCCTCCCTTTACTCCTTGCAAGGTTCTGTGCGCCATCCACAAGCTTAGATGATGCACATTTAATTTATACCTGTATTAATACAATACAGGAGAGAAAAGAGCGCTGCACCTCACACCTATGGCTGACACTAGTGCCTCTCGGCTGCATAAAAAACATCAGAATTTTGTGTATGAATTGATCAAGCCACATTGCCCCAGGTATCTGATACACATGGGTCCCTACACTAAGTCCACACTGTGCCGGTCAGTGACCACCACCCTGCAGGCGCGCACAGTAGGGAAGGGAGGCGATGGAAAGGCCCTGCGACCCCCATATCACAGGACCAGACCCAAAAATGCTACTGCAGATAGAATGGGACAAACAGGAGGGATTAAAAGCATGTTCACTCAGGTGTCTCCTGCTGATTGCGGTCATGCGGGCACACTTGTGTTGCTTGGGGGGGCCCTTTAGGGTCTGGTCTTGTGACAATGGGGTTGCAGGGCCATTCCGTGGCCCCCCCTCTCTGCTTGCGCACGTTTTGCGGGGATTGTGGTCGCTGACCGGCACAGTGATGTTTTTCGGTTAGGGACTCATGTGTATTCGAAGACCTGCACGTTGGTACATGAGGCAATATGGTTTGGCCAAATTATATACTAACTTCTGATGTTGGTTTTAAATGTAGCTGAATAAGCTTTCGTGTCAGCCATGGGTGCGATGTGCAGCCATTTCTGTCTTTTTGGCTTCTGCATATTTTATGTATTCTGTCCCCCTTTTCATTGTGGCTAGCACTCGTGCTTTGTAAGAACCATGTGATCCAAATTAGCAGGAAGCACCTGTGTACATAAGGGGAGGATCTCCTATTATTCTCCCATTCTACCTGCAGAGGAATGGAGAGAGGTAAGAGCTTGTTCACACTTGTGTTGCTTGGCATCCACTTTTTCCGCCGGTGGCGCCCGCGGGGCCTGTGGGGGCCCTTTAGGGTCTGGTCCTGTGACAATGGGGTTGCAGGGCCATTCCGTGGCCCCCCTTCTCTGCTTGCGAATGTTTTGCAGGGATTGTGGTCGCTGACCGGCACAGTGATGTTTTTTGGTTAGGGACTCATGTGTATCAGAAGACCTGCACGTTGGTACATGAGGCAATATGGTTTGGCCAAATTATATACTAACTTCTGATGTTGGTTTTAAATGTAGCTTTCTGTTCTAAAATCGCTTTATTTTATCGGTTGATAATGTCATCAACAACTGCTGTGAAGCCATTCCTAGGTGACACTGTCCACCAATGAAATGAAAGGAGAGAATAAAATTCTGTTACAGCTCAAAATTTCTAATTTCCACAAAAAACAGGAGTATAAATGACCCTAATATTTGTTACCTAGATTCTCTTGAGTATGGCAATACTCCATACAGCATGTGACCATAAACAGCTGTTTGGCAACACAGCAGGGCTCAAAGCATAATGTTTAATGTAGATTTTGTTGAAATGGTTTAAGGGTGCATGTGCTTTTGCTTTGTCTCCATAGTATAAATACAGTGGAAACTGGCCTCATTAATAAAACCAAATCCTTTAGAGAAGTCATCTAGGAAGTAGAGTGTTTAGACCCCACAGGTATTTGAAGAAAGTCTTTAACACTAGGCGTGAACATGTATTCTAATAATATGTACATTTAGTTCAAAATTACTCATTTACCCAAGACACAAAGGTATATGCACCTGATGAGGATGATGCTCAGTTACAAGCCTTAAATGTTTGGCAGATACTTCATGCCCGGAAAAAGTCTTTATGATACCCTGAGTCAGATAGAGAAGAAAAGGACGAATAAACAACTGGCAATTAATGCAGAGAAGATGTCTTCTGTCAGTCACTGGATGTATCTGCACTATCTGCAAAATGTTATTAGTGGTGAATGTGGGCTCGCTATGTTACCCAACCAGTTTAGCTTTGGGCCACACAAGGGAGCAGAGCCTAAGTGCCCTCTAGGTTCTCACCCTTTATCCCAGATGCAGAAGCTGGAGGTCACCAGATTCCTCCACAAGTGTGATTTAATTGTGGGTTGAAGTGGATCCCCAAGGACTAGACAGTGCAAGTCTGAAGGCACTGGAGAATAGGCCAGGTAAAGGTAGTCAGCAAGCTGCGATGCCAATGAAAGGGTCAGCTTGGCATGAGACGGAAATGGTAGTTAATCAGGCAAAGTATCAGGGTAGGAGGCTTTAAGGGCAGGTTATACAGTCCGAGACTGCAACAGGAAAGGCAAAAGGTAAAGACAAGGGTCAGGCAGTCAAGCATAAATTGAGGATCAGGCATGGGTCAGGATACATGGGATATCAGCAGAGTTATAAAACACACCTTAACTAAAAACACAAGGATTTAACAACTTTCAAGCAAGGAGGAACGAGCAGAGCGATCTTAAATAGGTGCAGGTGGAACAGGATTGGCAGAAAGCAGAACTACTGTAGGTGTAGACATACAGTACTGGCCCTCAAAATCTACAGCAAATGACTATGTACACTCTAATGGACAAAATTGACAAAGGAACGAAGCAGCTGACATTGGGAAGTATGCAAATGCCGACTGAAGTGGACCCAGGATTATCGTTGCAAGCGCGACGAAGGAATGTACAGGACGGTAGTACTGTGAAGGTGGCCATAAAGGTGATGTTACTTGGGTAGAAACATTGTAATCCTTAAAATGGTTTTAGCCTTGTAATTGCTTCTGGAAGAAAGAGAGGAATGCTGGCAGCAGGCCTATGGGCACAGCACTATGAACCTACATCGCAGACACAACACAGACACAAGAACAAGACACTTTTATATAGACAATATATGGTAAACAGCACGTTGTGCCAGCTTGACTGCGCAGGACAGGAAACACCTGACCATCTATGAATTGACCTATCAGAGTGTGATATGTATGTGTCTTGTGACTTGAAACCCCACTTGTATTAAAAGTTTATATATATTTCATGTGAAACCAAATAAAGCGTTGAGTGCGCACTCCAAACTTAGCTGAGAGAGGAGGTTATACCGTCTTTTTGCCTGGTGTCCTGTCCTCGTCACAAGCGCTCAGCTTACGTAATTTGGACAGAAATATTCATTTGGGAATAAGGCAGATAAAAAGCAAATCTTTGGACAGCATGGCTGCAGGGGGTCTCGATCACTCAGTGACAGATGCTTGTTCTGTCACTAAGTTCTGTAAACGCCGCAATCACTATAGATTGCGGCGTTTAAGGGGTTAATGAGACGCAGCTGCAGGATCGCAGCTGCCTCTCATTACCTCCAGCCCCAGACATACTGATGTGTGCAGGAGCGCTCTAACTGCAGCGGTCCCGCACGTATCAGAAGCCCTGTCAGTGCAGGAACGTATATATACATTCCTACTGCACGGGGTATGTGCAGTAAAAACTTATATATACGTTACTGATGGGAAGGGGTTAAAGGAATTTCTAGGATATAAGTATACTAGATGTACACCAAAACATGATGTGATGGGGCTAAACAGCATCTATCTCAAATGCTTGGTGCGTATGTGTTTGATAACTGTTTCCTTAATAAATGTAACAAAAAGTAAAAACTCTGTTTCCTTAATCTATCTATCTATCTATCTATCTATCTATCTATCTATCTATCTTTTTTAAGGTCATAAGAAATCTTATTGTTCATGGTATTAATTTTCTAGTAAACATATTTTTCTGGATTGTGAGTTAGTATATTTCCACTCTAACAAATCTTACAATACCATGAGATAATCTCCACACTTCTTTTTTTATCTGCATCCTCCTCACACATTAACATAATTGCCTTAAATAATTATGAAGAAAGAAATTGTGCTCCAGAGAGCAATAGATAAATCACCGTATAGAAGAAAAAAACTTCTTTAGGTTCAGGCTGTAAATGGTAAAACAGGAAATGATCAAGATAATTTAATAGTGAAAAATGTACAGTAAAAGTACATATTGTGTATAGTATACAGAGGAGGAGAGATGAACATGAATACGTAAATGTATGTAAACAACCCCCAAAATCTTTCTAACCAGCAAAATGTCTGGTAGATATCAATAATGTTATTTCATTGCTAAAGATGCCTCTACATTGTTTTAAAGGCCCCACAATTCAGGAGCATGATACTGTGTGGATAACCACTCTACTAAAATGATTACTAATGAGAACAATCTTCTATCCAGGCTCAGCAAACTCTGTTTCTTGCAGTGTTTAAGCTTAAACATTATACTGTAAATTTTGGCCTCCTGCACATGGCTGTGTTACAGACCAAACTGTGTAGATCTGAAGAACTTAACCCATAGTCTGCTAAGTGTTCATACTATACTGTATAATCAGAGGTAGACAAAGATTATTCCTTGTTGATTCCCCAAGTAGAAAAAATGGATTTTTTATGTATTCATGTATTAATATATGGTATATCCCTAAAATCTTAGAGACATAGGCTGTATCTATGCTTTCCAGGACTTCCCTAGGGCTGCATCCAAGTTCTTCAGCAAATTAAGTTCCATTAAGCTCCATTGATGCCTTCTCACACACTATTGACATCAAGATATGGGAGTTGTAAATAGTTTCAAGCAGGGATGGGGAACCTGCAGCCTTTTAGCTGTTGCAAAACTACAAATGCTATAATGCCTGGATAGCCAAAGCCATCGCTTTTGCTGTCCTGACATGATAGGAAGTAGGTTTGCAACAGCCAGAGTAATGTTCCTCATTCTTTGCGTTAAAACATACTGCCAATAGCTTTGGGCTTGGCCCTATAGACAGTGGAAAGGGTAATAAAGGGTAAGCCCCTGATAGTGGGGTCTATATTTGCCATACTATTCCCTAGCTGTGCTGGGCGTGAAATAGAAATGACTGTACTGGGCTTAATGGTGCCAATTGAGCAATATTTAGTGGGAAACTATTTCTAGGTCAGTGCCCTTGAAGTAAGGGTCTTATAGATGGAAGTAGTTGCCAGATAAGGGTGAAAAGGGGGGGTTCACCTGTGAAGTAAAGATCAGAAAAAGGCATCCCGTGAAAAGAAGAGGATACCAATACTAATTGTATGGATTGAACAGTGTTATATTCCTGTTAATGTTAAAGTTTCTGCAGTTTATGAAAAAGTGTCACCTAGGGTGCATGCAACTTATTGCCTATTGTAAGGGTACTATTGCAAGAAGCGATTATTCGACGATCAACGATAAACGATCTCAAATGACCACCTGAAATCGTTCACCCAATTACCCGGAAAGATAATCTTTATTTATGATTGTTCTTGTGGTCGTCTTGTGGTCACTACTGCGAACGACCGAACCATGTCTTATTACATGTGAACGATTTGCAAACGATCAAACATAAAAATAGGTCCAAATTCTATGAAACGACCAATAATTTCTCGTTGGTCATTTAATCATTATCTGCTATTACACTAGAATGATTATCGTTCAAATCCAAACGATCTAACGATTTTTTGAACGATAATCATCCCGTGTAATAGAGCCCTAATAGTAAAGAATGCTTTACGATTGTAAGTGAAAAGGTTCAGTAAACTTGTCTTGAGACTGAAAGCCACACTATTTAACCCTTTGAGGACCAGGCCCAAAATGACCCAGTGGACCACGCAAATTTTGATCTTTGCGCTTTCGTTTTTCCCTCCTCCCCTTCTAAGAGCTCTAGCACTTTCAGTTTTCTATCTACAAGCCATGTAAGTGCTTGTTTTTTACAGGAATAGTTGTACTGTGTAATGGCGTCTTTCATTCTACCATAACATGTATGACGAAATCCCAAATATATTATTTATGAAGATATAAATTGGTGAAATCGTAAAAAATAATGCAATATGGTAACGTTTGGGGGGTTCCTGTGTCTAGGTAATGCACTATATGGTAAAAGCGACATGATACAATTATTCTATAGGTCAGTCCGAACACAACCATATGCAGGTCACACAGATTCTCTGTTAGGGTACAAACCCACACACCGTATACACAGCAGATACGCAACAAATACGCAGCAAATACGCAGCAGATTTGTTGGTACAGATTTGATGCTGTGTTCAGTTATTTAGATATAATCTGCTGCGTATCTGCTGCGTATTTGCTGCGTATTTGCTGCGTATCGCAGCAGTAAATACGCTGCTTATACGGTGTGTGGGTTTATACCCTAATATATATTTTTTTCAATGAAATCCTTTTTTTTGGCAATTAATTATAAATAAAATAGCCCTATTGTGACGCTTATAACAGTTTTATTTTTTCACCTATGGGGCTGTATGGGGCATCATTTTTTCCGCCATGATCTTTAGTTTTTATTAATACCATATTTGTGAAGATTGGACGTTTTGATCACTTTTTATAATTTTTTTTTTAAATATAATGTAACATTAAATCGGTAATCCGCGAACTTTTTTCCCTCTTTTCGTGTACGCCGTTCACCGTTCGCAATGACGCTTGTTATATTTTAATAGATTGGACAATTTCGCACGCTACGGTATATTATATGTTTATTTATTTATTTTTACATGTTTTATTTATATGATGGGAAAGGGGGGTGATTTAGACTTTTATTGGGGGAGGGGTTTTGGGGTAGTGTGTTAGTGAAGTTAAGTTTTTTTTTTTACACATTTGAAGTCCCTTTGGGGGACTTTTACATACACTAGTTTGATTGCAGACACTGATTATTGCTATGCCATAGGCATACCATCGATCAGTGTGATTGGCGATCTGCTTATTGAGCCTGCCTGTGCAGGCTCAGTGACCAGAGCGCCGATCGGACCACACGGAGGCAGGTGAGAGACCTCCGGCGATCCGTTTTAACGATCGGGACCCCCGCAGTCACACTGCATGGGTCCCGATCGGTAAGTGACAGGGGACTCCCCCTGTCACTCACACTTAAAGGCTGCGGCCGCGCGATCGCTGCAGCGTGTCATTACCGGTGAGGTCCCGGCCCCCACCTGCTATGAAGCGCGCTCCGGTCCGGAGCGCGCTTCATAGCCAGAGAAACACCCAGGACGTATAGTTACGCCCTAGGTCGTCTGAGGACAGACTTCCATGGCGTAACTATATGCCCTGGGTCGTCTAAGGGTTAACTTAAATGGTGTGGTAAGCTTTTGGAGACCAAAAGGCCAATCTACTGTTCTTGCAAGTGGCCGTTTTCCATCTGTGTGACCCCTTGATTATATATATATATATATATATATATATATATATATATATATATATACAGTATAAGGACATGACCACACAACGTCTTTTTTTTGGCTATTTTTTGGACGGCCATCATTTCATGGAAGATATTTGGCCACACATTGACAGCCAATGATGGCCAAAAAGTAGACGTCTGGCCTCATTTTCTGTATACTTAGAAGTATGTAGTTTTTGTCTTCTGGTAAATGAAATACAGTGGTACCTTGGTTTAAAAGTAACTTGGTTTAAGAGCGTTTTGGTTTAAGAGCTCACAGTTTTTCAAAATTGTGACTTGGTTTAAGAGCATTGCTTTGGTTTAAGAGCTCCCTGTACTAGGTGGGAGTGCGAGCGCATGGTCTGCATAGTGTGGTCAACAGCCCTGTACTCTGACCCAGGAAGTCTCCCTCACCTTCCAAATCATAACAGATCCACTTCAGGCTGGGGCTTGCATCAGTTGACAGGACTGTGGAGGTAATCTCTTCATATCTGTAACCCCTCTCTCCCCGGACAGAGAGTGCTACATGTATGTGCCCACCTTAACCCCTGCTCATTCCTTCATGCTCCCTGCAGTCTCTGTCAGCCCTTGCGTTTCCCATCCTCTTCATTGCTGTAAAGTAACTTATAATATCACATATTCTGCTGTTTCTGAATGTTTGTTTCATTTGTTTTACATGTTATTCAGGATAATAAATCATTATTTTTGGGGTGTGGAACCAATTGTCTACATTTCTATGATTTCTTATGGGAAAATTTGCTTTGGCTTAAGAGTGGATTTGGATTACAAGCACGGTCCCGGAACGAATTATGGTCGTAATTAAAGGCACCAAAGTACGTTTATATTAAGTTGCTTAGTTTGCTTAAGTTGCTCAGAATTAGGATTCTACACTGTGTATTAAAATGAAATGTGAAAATTTAATAAGGTTTAGAAACATAGCTAAATTTTGCTCCAAGACACTAGCTCATTTCAGATACTCTTTCCATGACCTATTTTAATGTCCATGCTTAAAAACATAATGAACTTCTAATGAGCTTATTAAAAAACAGCTTATTAGAATAATAGGAAAATGTTTTGCCAAATTTAATTGTGTTCAGAATCCATTGCTTCTTTCTTTTCCATGCTTTGTTATTTTACACAAATTAATCAATATTTCATGTTAATGACTTCATCACTTCTTTGCCAGATTGGACTGTGTTAAATTGCTTGGAATATAAAGTATGTGGTTTGGTGTGTGATGTTTTATAACACAGCTTTAGATTCACAGCTCATCATGACAATATATAATAAATCATTGTAAAATGCCCCTCAAAAGGTACATTAACATGCTGCAGTGGCCATATGTGGATGAAACCATGACTTTATGCACTAGCCAATGGTTCCATTATTGTGCTGGCAAAATTATGTGCCCATTGGCTACCACAATGTAGTTTCATTTGCATAGAGCGGCTGTGATGCTTAAATGTAAGCAAAGTTTGACTAATAATTTCAGTGTTTTGGTCCTGTATTATGATTTCTGAACCAGGGTACGTTCACACAGGGGTGATCCACTGAAAAAATTTATATGTGGAGAAACTACAGCCACGAATAGAAAAGTTCGCGAAAATTTGGTCAGATTTGTGAATCGCATGCAAACAAATCTTAATAAAATAGCCATACCATTATAACTACAATAGTTGAACTAGTAGCAGAGTAATGTTTTGTTCAACAGCTATTCTTGTGATGTGAACATTTTTTAAATGCAAATCAACCAGTCAATGATTAAATTTTTGCCCCTGGACAGCAGTGGACCTTGGTAAGTGTAGAAAGTGTAATTTCAATTTATTTATTCTTATTAAGTTCATTTTGATTAAAAGAAATTGTCCTCTGCAAGGATGTCGAAGCGTCTAAAAAAGTCTGTCCCTTTTCAGAGTTTGGCCAGTGGCAGGGAGAGAGATAACAGTCAAGGCGGTGGAATTGGTTAAACTGGTAGTGGTGATCCCAACAGGCTTGGATGAAGGTTCTAGCTCCCAGTAAGACCCAATGGTCAGGTGAATACTAGCCAGGCTGGTATTGTGGAAAAGATCCATCAAAGTTCCAGCTCCATGGCAGTAAGCCGTCCATCCTAGAGCCAGCAATCACCAGAAAGGTCTTCAAGAATCAGTGCCAACACCAATCAGTGCCAAGGACAAGACATTTCCTCCGACCCGTCTCCTGTTGTGTCTCAGCCGCAAGTCAGCTTTGAAGGAAAATCAGCAAGAGAGCTTCTCTCAAACAAATGTAATCATTATCATCAATATGTATTTGTTCCACCAAGACAGGTTCTATCCACAGCTCGTCCTTCTAGAGGTAATAGGGGGAGGGGAACAGCATCAGCTAGTCGCCAGAATGGTGTTAAGGAATGCACAGACACGAGACAGGTACCGCAAGGCAGTGGCAGAACTCAACAACAGTCTAGCAGTGTGCTTGCTACAAAGAACCGGCCACTGCGAACAGTAGTGTGGAATTTTTTCTGTGTCATTGGAGTCAAAGCCCATGATGCTATCTGTAGCATCTAAAGCAGAAGAAGTGCCAAAAAAGAGGAGTATGAAGGTTGGATCAGAACCAACACCACTCTATTAGGGCCCAAAACACAACCTTCTTTAAATCCCCCTCTCAATAAAATATAAATTTTAATTGGCTTTTAAAATTATGTGGAGATAAATGAAGTGAATAAAAACCGTCTCCCACCACTAGCTCTAACTAAGTATCATATCTCACATCTGCCATCATTCAGTAATGAATTAAATATACTGAAGTTCACTGAAGTAGTGATAACTCACTAGTGGTAGAGTCATATAGTTTAAAACATACCACATAGAATAGGGGCTATGTGGGTTCAAACCCAGGTGCTACATCTATTCGTCAGCATATGGAATGCAACTACCCCATTGCCTGGAAGAAGTGGGAACTCCCACACCACTTCTTATCTGTAAACAACAACAGGTGCAGCAACCAAGGCACAGCAGCCTTGGTTGGAAGCAGTAGGACCCTCACATCTGCCTTTGTCTCATACATCTGGACAGGTGTAAAACACAGAAGACAACAGTTTCTGTCTGAAGCCATCAAAACGAGACAGCACTACTCCAACAACCATCCTACGGCAATGATGATAAATGGACAGCTTCCTAAATTGCTTGCCTGTATTTCTTTTATTACATTTTTAAATATAAAAATAACTAAATAAAATATGATAAACCACACCATAAAATAAGGTTAAAACTGGTCCATCCCTACACTCATTCCTCCCCACTAACAACCTTTAAAATCGACTGTATACATACAATATATTCCCCTAAAATTTTAACTACTATTAACCATAACATATTAAAGAACTATATACCCTACTATATACAACACACTATTATATACTATTAAACAATATAACTAACTAAATGTTAAACACTCTGGCTCATTTGCATTGTGCACAACCTAATACCACCCAGAACAATAAAATATACAGAAGGTAGGCAACTTCTTGCATCTCTCTGTGTGTAATTGTGTGCACCTCAGTGTGGACGTGTGGAGTTCTAAACATGGACAAGCGCAGTACAGTATATGTCCATCACTGCTCACTGGATTATTATCCTTCTGGGAGAGCTGGCAGCTGCAGCAACAATGAATGGAAGTCACACTACTTTTGCCTCCTAGGTTCATTCGGACCGATTATTGAGACACCTCATCATCTGTCTCCACCACTTTGTCCTGTCACTGCGCTGTAACACACCCTGTCCCTGCGGTGTACTAATGCTGCCACAATGGGCGGGAACTGCTTAGCTCTATAATATCAAAATGGCACACCTCTCAACATCTGAAGGTTGGCACTCTAGCAACAGCAACAGATAATGGGAGGAACATTTTGTCAGCAATGTGGCAGGAAGGAATGACACACATTCAGTGCATGGCTCACATGCTGAACCTACTGATGCAAGGTTCCTCTGCTCCTTCCTAGCACTGAAGGAGCTTTTAAAGATGATGTAGAAATTTTGCATACACTTTAGTCACCCCTACGTGGCACGTCCTTCACCAGATCCAACACCATCATGGACTTCAGATACGTGAGCTCATCTGCAATGTGACAACATGGTGGAACACGACCCTCCACAAGTTGGACCGGCTGTATGAACAGACATCAATGGTCTTTAAATTCCTCTTGGCACATTCACTCTGAACTGTAATTTTTAGGTCACTTATTGGCAGATGAGTCTGACAATTTCTGGTACCCTTTTAGAAAAATACTCTGCTAATCAGCAATGATTATGGTTTAAATGACACCATTTCCCTACTTCAAGTCATGGAGACTGTATTGAAGCACATAATCACAGTGGGAGCAGTGCTACGGTCTACCATGTCAACCTGAGCCTGGAGAGGGACAAAATGGTGGTGGTGAGGAAGAGGAGGAGGCGTTATATGGGCAGGGGTTTTAAACACTAACAGGGGGGATATCTGGTGAGGTCCCACCAAATGACCAAAAGAGGTACCAAATTACAACCCACAGAAAAGTCAGGTCACTATAGCCAAAGGTCAGGGGTGTCAGATAACATGGATAGTTGGGTTACAAAAGCCGTGGTAAAAAGAGACAAAAGGAAAAGGAAGAAACCAATCAGCCACACTCAAGTCTCCCTCCAGCAGCAGCTGAAATTACAGGTTGAGTAATACTTAAAGTCACCCTTGCCCTTAAATATAGAAGGTCAGCATCTGTCCGCAGCTGGAAGAGTTCACTGTGACCCTGATGTCCTGCCCAGCCAGCAGTGTGGCATCTGAGAGGGTGTTTAGTGCCACAGGGGCCATTGGGAAACCCTTGAGGATGAGACTGTCTTGTCCCAGTGTGGAGAGGCTGACCTTTATCAAATTGAACCCAGCCCAGATACAATCAGATTAACCAGTCCGTGACTGATGTTAAAGACTGAAACATAAGCCACTAGTCACCATAAGTCTTTATATATTTTTTACACCCTTTACATTCCGAATAATAAATACATTTAAAGAACCCCATCTTTTTTTTTTAATTTATATTTATTTATGAAAAATTTCCATAATTATACCAAATACAAAAATGACATTTCAGCAAACATAGCTGCCTGCCCGTATAACAAATATTTTAATACATAACCCCCCCCCCCCACCCCCACCCTCCCTGGACAGAAAGAGAGAAAAGAAAAAAAAAAAAAAAAAAGGAATTTAAATATACTATCCCTCCTGAACCCATTTTCCCCAAAAACACTGAAATTTATAAGCGCCATTATTTTTCCTTGCATACCAAACTCGTTCATAAGACATGATTTTATTAACCAGATTAATCCATTCTGAGACAGAAGGAGGAGTAGCTGTTATCCAATTTCTAAGAATAACCAACCTAGCGTAAAAAAGCGCCCTTATAATTAATTTCTCATGTTTCTTGAAACCACTAGAGTCCCCCAGGATTAGAGTAAGCGGATCCCTGGGAATCTTCAGTTGAAGTCTGCGATCAAGTGTATCGCAGACGTCTTTCCAATACTCCCCAACTCTATGACAAGACCAAAGCAAATGCACAATATCAGCATTTTCCAATTCACATTTGGGACATTGAGCTTTTTCTGACATACCTATTCTACCCCATTGTCTAGGGGAATAATAAACACAATGTAACAATTTAAACTGAATAAATTTATGGGCTTCGCAAAGGGATACCCTATTTAGATTTCCAAGGATCCGCTCACGCCCCTCCTCACCTATATCTCCCAAGAAGCCGCTCCACCTGGACCAACATTTGTCTGTCGCTTTGCAGGGAACCTCCATAATCAGGGATTTATATATGAATGAAAGGGACTTCTTGCCTGCCGGATCAGCAACCAAATTATTAAACAAAACCGAACTACAAATTTTGAAACCGAGTGCCTCCCCAGAGTGAATTTTTGCAAATTCCAATTGTTTATAAAAAAAACAGTGAGAAGTGTCCAAACCATATATCTCCTTAAGTGTCTGAAACTTAATAAGTGATCCATTTTCAAATATCTGACCAACCCGAGTAATGCCTTTCCCTATCCAGAAAGAAGAACTGGGGATATTAAGAAAAGAGTGCAAAAAAGAGTTATTCCAAATAGGAGTGAGATAAGTGCTCCCCACTATCCCACATATATTTTTAATATATATCCAAACCTTATTAATAAGCAAGCAAAATTGAATCCTTTTAAAGGTTCCTTCCAACAGATTTCCCGACTCCAACAACTCAAACCAGTTATCGTGTTTACTCAAAAACAATAATTGTGCAAAGACCACATAATTAGTTCCCCTAAGAATACGTGAAAAATGTGCAGCAACAAAATAAAGTCGAAGATTCGGCATGCCAAAGCCACCCCTACAACTTGGAGCGGCGAAGGCAGAATACTTCAGCCTAACCCGCTTCCTGCCCCATATCAAACTCCCAAGCTTCACTTCGATCCGACGGATCCAGGCGTTGCTAATCCAGATTGGAGCGGCTCCAAAGAAGAACAGCAGCTGAGGTAAAACTACCAATTTTATGATTGCGGCTCTATCAACCATGGTAAGCGGGAGCTTGGTCCAGATTTTAATACGCTTATCTAGATTCCGCTCAAATGAGGACAAATTGGCAGGCCCAAATTTTCCTGGATCTCTAGTGATAAGCACCCCTAGGTACTCTAATGCATCCGATTTTTTAAGTATCCTAACTTTCCCTATAGGGTCTTCTATTTCTTCATCTAATGGGAACAGGCAAGACTTCCCCCAATTAATCTCCAAACCTGAAAAGCGACCATAATCCTCTAGGGCGGAGACAAACCCCGGAAGAGCTCTCACCGGCTCTCTCATGAACAGCAGAACATCGTCCGCATAAAGTAAGATTTTATTCGAGTCGCCACCAAGGCCGAAGCCCTGGAATTCCGCATGTCGTCTTACCCATTCCGCCAGAGGCTCCATATAGACTGCAAATAATAAAGGGGAGAGAGGACACCCTTGACGGGTTCCTCTAGACAAACTGAAAGAACGGGAAAGGGAACCGTTAATAATCAATCTAGCCATGGGGTCGGAATACAGCAACTTGACCCAGTCTAAAAAGGAACCACCAACCTCCATTTTTTCAAGAACTGACCAAAGAAAACCCCACTCCACCCTGTCAAACGCCTTAGTAGCATCGAGTGACAGGATGGAGCGGGGCCCAGGACCGTCCGACTGAATGGAAGCGAATACCTTTAAGATGTTATCATGAACTGTTTTGTGCGGCATAAAGCCTCCCTGTTCTTCCCCAATAATACTAGTAATAACGGAGTTTAACCTCCGAGCCAAAATCTTAGCTAGAAGTTTAACGTCAGTATTAAGGAGGGATATTGGGCGATAAGATGATATCTCAACAGGATCCTTTCCCCTCTTTTTAATTAATACTATGTGAGCTTCTCTCATGGACTGAGGTAACCTCCCTCCCTTCAAGGATTCATTAAAAACGTCTAGAAGAATGGGCAAGACGACACCAGATAATTCCCTATAGAACTGTAACGGCAGTCCATCCGAACCAGGGGAGGAATTGCCTACAAAAGAGCCGAGCGCCTCACCGAGCTCCGCCAGGGTAATATCTCCGCACAGAGCCTCCTTCTGCTCCGAGGATAAAACTGGCAAGTCCAGCTTGCTCAAAAATAAAGATTGCTCCTCAGTATTAGGGGGAGCCTCCGACTGATAAAGTTTGGAAAAAAAGGAGACAATCTCATCCTCAATCTCCAAATCAGTGTTTACCATTACCCCTCCCTGCGTTTTCAATGCTCTAAGGGGGGACTTCTCTAAGTTGCCCTTCAGAATATTCGCCAGGATCTTATTGGGTTTTCCCCCTGCAGTAAAATTACTCTGGCCCTGGAAAAAAATTCTATGTTGGGCTTTTTCTCTCAGAAGGGTCTCATAGTTCTTTTGGGCAGTTTGTAACGCCAACCAGGACTCCTGTGAGTCATTTTGCTCATACCGTAATTTTTCCATCTCTACCTCCTCCAACGCAACCTGCTCCTTTTTTCTAAAATCTCTCTTCTTAACCAGGATATCTCTAAAGAAAATACCTCTCATGTATGCTTTCAGCGCGTCCCAGGCAATTATAACCGGAGTAGATGTCTTATTGACAGACCAGAACCATGATATTTCACTACAGAACTCTTTATTTTTATCAAGAACACTAAACCAGTGTGGGTTCATCCGAAATGGACTGCGGGTCCTTTCATTTGTATCGAATTCGACCTCCAGTAAAATCGGAGAGTGATCCGACACTGACCTAGGTTCCGATTTAATTTTCTTTATAAAAGGAACAGATTTCTCCTCACAGATAACCAAGTCTATCCTAGAGGCCGCTTGGTGAGAAGTACTAAAACAGGTGAAGCCCGTAGACGCGGGGTACAGCCTGCGCCATGCGTCGACCCAACCCGCCTCAGAGCAAAACCTCCTGAGAGGGGTGGGGCCAAGGCCACAGCCAGTCGACCGCCCTCTGCGGTCCCTCTGGGAGTCCCATACACAATTATAATCCCCCATTGAGTAGAGTGCAGTATATTCCTTGTTATTCGCAAACCTAATCAACGCTTCCAATACTGCCGTTCTAAAGGGAGGAGCAATATAAACAAAAGACAAAATCACCGCCACCCCATTTAACTTACCATAAAGAAAAATGTAACGGCCCTCCGAGTCAATTTTCTTACAAGTCAACTCAAAATCAATCGCTTTATGAACATAGACTGAGACGCCCGAGGAAAAGGAGGACAAGGCAGAGTGAAACTCATATTTAGCCCATCTTTTACAAATAACTTCCGCGTCCTTTGATATGTGAGTCTCTATCAGGGCTACTATTGCTGGTAAATGCCGAGTAATTACTCCCCAAATTGCATATTTCTTTACCCTGTCCGCCATTCCCCTGACGTTCCATGTCAAAATTCTAACCAGAGCCATTTAGAAACAAAAAAAAAAAAAAAAAAAAAAAAAAAGAACCCCATCTTTAGATTTAGTGCCATAGTGTAGACCAATTAAACCATTTAAAATCCAATTGTTTATTTTCCACAACAGCTCAATGCCTCGACATAGTGCACCATGCAAGCTATTCCCCCCAAAACTGTATTACCCAGGCAGAATTTCATGGCTATGTTTTTCAAAGAGGACAATTAGGAATAGGAATGAAAGAGGTTGAATCCTTCATTGCACTGGGGTTGGAAGGAGTTTGATGGGGATTTGAATCTGTTTTTTAATATTTTTGTTACATGTGTTTTACAGTACAGTTAATATCTTCATGAACCGGCTATCCAGTAATCTGATTAAACAGGAACTCAACTGAACAGAAACTCTTGGTTAACTTCACCCAAAGCACCCACAGACTGGTTTAAAAGCACACTGCTGGCTTCAGAGGACCCATACACTGGTTTGAATGCACACTGCTGGCTTTACAGCCCCCATAGACTGATTTGAATGCACACTGCTAGCTTTATGCCCTGTCCCAAGGTGCCCAAGTAGTATATAACTGGTGAGTGTTGGTGTTTTTCTGTTGTCACAGTGGCCTGGAGTGGCATTACCCATCTGGGCACTGGCACTTAAAGGGTAGCACAATGTGCGAGAGCAGGGACAGCTGAAAAATGAACCAAGAGTTTAGAACTTAACCAGAAAGTGACATTTACTTAAAAACTTTACAACACACTGTATTTTCTGCCTGTAACACCACACTGTATTTTCTACCTGTAACACCACACAACACACTATATTTTCTACCTGTAACACCACATAGCGTACTGTATTCTCTACCTGTAACACCACACAGCACGCTGTATTGTCTACCTGTAACACCACACAGCACACTGTATTCTCTACCTGTAACACCACACAGCACGCTGTATTCTCTACCTGTAACACCACACAGCCCACTGTATTTTCTACCTGTAACACCACACAGCACCCTGTATTCTCTGCCTGTAACATCACACAACACACTGTATTCTCTACCTGTAACACCACACAGCACCCTGTATTCTCTGCCTGTAACATCACACAACACACTGTATTCTCTACCTGTAACACCACACAGCACGCTGTATTCTCTACCTGTAACACCATACAGCACACTGTATTCTCTACCTGTAACACCACACAGCACGCTGTATTCTCTACCTGTAACCCCGCACAGCACGCTGTATTCTCTACCTGTAACACCACACAGCACACTGTATTCTCTACCTGTAACACCACACAACACACTGTATTTTCTACCTGTAACACCACACAGCACACTTTATTCTCTACCTGTAACACCACACAGCACCCTGTATTCTCTGCCTGTAACATCACACAACACACTGTATTCTCTACCTGTAACACCACACAGCACGCTGTATTCTCTACCTGTAACACCATACAACACACTGTATTCTCTACCTGTAACACCATACAGCACGCTGTATTCTCTACCTGTAACCCCGCACAGCACGCTGTATTCTCTACCTGTAACACCACACAGCACACTGTATTCTCTACCTGTAACACCACACAACACACTGTATTTTCTACCTGTAACACCACACAGCACACTTTATTCTCTACCTGTAACACCACACAGCACACTGTATTCTCTACCTGTAACCCCACACAGCACACTGTATTCTCTACCTGTAACCCCGCACAGCACGCTGTATTCTCTACCTGTAACACCACACAGCACACTGTATTCTCTACTTGTAACCCCGCACAGCATGCTGTATTCTCTGCCTGTAACATCACACAGCCCACTGTATTCTCTACCTGTAACACCACACAACACACTGTATTCTCTACCAGTAACCCCACACAGCATGCTGTTTTCTCTACCTGTAACACCACACATCACGCTGTATTCTCTACCTGTAACAGCACACAGCACACTGTATTCTCTACCTGTAACACCACACAGCACACTGTATTCTCTACCTGTAACACCACACAGCACACTGTATTCTCTAGCTGTAACACCACACAGCACGCTGTATTCTCTACCTGTAACACCACACAGCACGCTGTATTCTCTACCTGTAACCCCACACAGCACACTGTATTCTCTTCCTGTAATCTTATACTGGTTATACTTTTTAGGGCTTTGTTCACATCCACTTAATTTTAACAGTGTGTGAACGTAGCCTTTTTGTGGTTTTAATCCACTTCTAGTTTTGGTTGCAAAATACTGACCAAAAATACTGTGTGGGAACATAGCCTATGCCTCCTTTTTTTTGTGCAGATGGGATTGGCAGTGTCGGCTCTGATCCTTTTCTGCCTTTTATCATTATTTTATTGCATTACTGCATTAATTCATTGCAGTGCTGCATAATTTTTGTCAAGACAGTACTGCAATGACTGCTTCTTTCACTCCTTGTCTGCCCATATGTAGGCTGTAGGGCTGGTCAGAGATGGTGAAGGGGGGTGGGAGATTCAGCCAAGCCTCCTGTGACATGAGAGACAATGCATTGACACGGAAGAGAGAAGTTGGGGATCAATACAAGTTTTGTAGTCCTTGTGTTTTCCATTTCCTAACAGTACTGAAAAAAACAGAAAAGTCACTGAAGTGAGGAAAATTGGTAATAACATTACATTAGAAAGTTATATATATTTTTGGTGATAGCCTAAGTTAAATACAATACCCTTTAAATACCTCTTGAAGCCCTCTAAAAAAAAGTCAAAGCATGTATAACAAACTGTGCCAAAGTACATATGTTATAAATGCGTAAATTAATATCTAATTTATATGGCTTGAGTATCTTTCTTAAAATCAGAGAGTTTTGTGTTTAAAAACCTGCTATTTCTTTAAACCTTTTCAGGAAAATTTTAAATGAAAAGTTTTTCTTCAAAGAAATGCTGCAAATATCAACCTGTATTTACCACTAACATAGAGTAGAATATGTCACAAAAAAACTCTCAGGATCACTAGGATAAGTTATTAAGACATCATATTTAAAAAAAAAAATTGGCTGTATTTGAATATAATTTTTTTTTTTTTTTAGCTGTGTCCAGAAGGTCCAAACAGGCTGTAATGGGTAAGTCCTAGGGATGAGCAAACCGAACTGTAACAAACCAGATTCGTTACGAACGTTGCAAAAAGTTCGGTTCCTCACCGAACCGAACTTTGAGAAAGTTCGTAACGAATCTGGTTAAAATAACAATAACAAATAAAATCTTAAGAAAGTGATGCAAATCCCTCCTGGAATGCATCTGGGAAAGCAGGGAAACAGCATTACAGGAATCGGCATTACGGGGTTAGCGATCCCCGACAATAATGCCGATCCCTCTAATGGTTAATATTTAATTAATAAAACAAATTTTCATAAAAAAAAAAAAAACATTTTCGTTGTTCAATAGCATAATTAAAAGGAATCCATGCTTCTGCAATTAAATATACTGTTAATAAAAAAATAAATATATAAATAAATGTGTGTGTATCACCCCCTATCACCCACAGCTATCCCTCTGTCACCCACAGCTACCCCCCTATCACCCCCAGCTACCCCCTGTCACCCCCAGCAGCCCCAGCTTTCCCCTTATCACCCCCAGCTATCCCCCTGTGACCCCCAACTATCCCTTTGTTACCCCCCAGCTTTCCCCCTCATCACCCCCAGCTATCCCCCTGTCACCCCAGCAGCCTCAGCTATCCCCCTGTCACCCCAAGCTATCCCCCTGTCACCTCAGCAGCCTCAGCTATCCCTGTCACCCCCAGTTGTCTCCCTTTCAACTCCAGCTGTCTTTCTGTCACCCCCAGCTATCCCCCTGTCACTCCTGGCAGCCCCATCTGTCCCCCTAGCAGCCCCAGTAACCCCCAGCTGTCCCCCTGTCACCCCCCAGCTGTCCCCCTGTCACTCCCAGCTATCCCCATGTCACCCCCTAGCTGTCCCCCTGTCACCCCAGCTATCCCCATATGACCCCAGCTGTCCCCCTGTCACCTCCAGCTATCCCGTCACACTAGCAGCCTCAGCATTCCCCCTGTCACCCCCAGCTATCCCTCTGTCACCCCAGCAGCCTCAGCTCTCCCCGTCACCCCCAGCAGCCCCAGCTGTCTCCCTGTCACCTCAAGCTGTTTTCCTGTCACCCCCAGCTATCCTGTCACCCCCAGCATCCCCATCTGTCCCGCCAAGCAGCCCCAGTAACCCCCAGCAGTCCCCCTGTCACCCCCCCCAGCTGTCCCCTTGTCACCTCCTAGCTATCCCTAGTCACCTCCAGCTATTCCTTTGTCACCTCCAGCTATCCCCAGTCACCCCAGCAGCCTCAGCTATCCCTCTATCACCCCAGCAGCCTCAGCTATCACCCTGTCACCCCCAGCAGCCCCAGCTGTCCCCCTGTCAGCCCAGCAGCCCCAGCTATCCCCCTGTCACCCTCAGCAGCCCCAGCTATCCCCCTGTCACCCCGAGCTATCCCCCTGTCACCTCCCTAGCTATCCTCCGTCACTCTCTGGGGTATTAAGAGTTAAACCCTGGGATGGGAGATCCTGTTGGATTATGCAAATGACCCTGCAGATGAATGACCCAGCAGCCCCGGCTATCCCCCTGTTACCCCAGCAGCCACAGCTATCCCCCCCTGTCACCCCAGCAAACACAGCTATCCCCCTATCACCCACAGCTATCCCTCTGTCACCCACAGCTATCCCCCTGTCACCTCCAGCTATCCCCTGTCACCCCCAGCAGCCTCAGCTCTCCCCGTCACCCCCAGCAGCCCCAGCTGTCTCCCTGTCACCCTGAGCTGTCTTCCTGTCACCCCCAGCTATCCTGTCACTCCCAGCAGCCCCATCTGTACCCCTAGCAGCCCCAGTAACCCCCAGCAGTCCCCCTGTCACCCCCCAGCTGTCCCCTTGTCACCTCCAGCTATTCCCCTGTCACCTCCAGCTATCCCCAGTCACCCCAGCAGCCTCAGCTATCCCTCTATCACCCCAGCAGCCTCAGCTATCACCCTGTCACCCCCAGCAGCCCTAGCTGTCCCCCTGTCAACCCCAGCAGCCCCAGCTATCCCTCTATCACCCCAGCAGCCCCAGCTATCCCCCTGTCAGCACCAGCAGCCCCAGCTATCCCCCTGTCACCCTCAGCAGCCCCAGCTATCCCCCTGTCACCCCGAGCTATCCCCCTGTTACCCCCCTAGCTATCCCCCGTCACTCTCAGCAGTCCCAGCTATCCCCCTGTCACCCTCAGCAGCCCCGGCTATCCCCTTGTCACCCCCAGCTATCCCCCTGTCACCCCCAGCATCCTCAGCTATCCCCCTGTCACCCTCAGCAGCCCCAGCTATCCCCTTGTCACCCCCAGCAGCCCCAGCTATCCCCCATCACCCCCAGCAGCCCCAGCTATCCCCTTGTCACCCCCAGCAGCCCCAGCTATCCCCCATCACCCCCAGCAGCCCCAGCTATCCCCCGTCACCACCAGCAGCCCCAGCTATACCCGTCACCCTCAGCTATCCCCCTTTCACCCTCAGGAGCCCCAGCTATCCCCCTGTCATCCCCAGATATCCATCTGTCATCCCCAGAAGCCCCAGTCACCCCCAGCTATCTCCATGTCACCCCCAGCAGCCCCAGCTATCCCCTGTAACCTCCAGCTATCCCCCTGTCACCCCCAGTTATCCCTCTGTCACCCCAGCAGCCTCAGCAATCACCCTGTCACCCCCAGCAGCCCCAGCTGTCTCCCTGTCACCCTCAGTTGTCTCCCTGTCACTTCAAGCTATCCCCCTGTCAGCCCAGCAGCCTCAGCTATCCCCCTGTCACCCCCAGCACCACCAGCTGTCGTCCTGTAATCCCAGCAGCCCCAGTCACCTCCTGCTACCCTCCTGTCACCCCCAGCAGCCCCAGCTGTCACCGCCAGCTGTCCCCTTGTCACCCCAGCAGTTCCTGTCCCCCCAGCTGTCCCCCAGTCACCCCGCGCAGTTCCTGTCCCCCCAGCTTTCTCCCTTTTCACCCCTAGCAGCAGCTGTCCCATTGCCACCCCCAGCACCAGCTGTCACCGCCAGCTGTCCCCTTGTCAATCCCAGCAGTTCCTGTCCCCCCAGCTGTCCCCCAGTCACCCCGCACAGTTCCTGTCCCCCCAGCCTTCTCCCTTGTTACCCCCAGCAGCAGCTGTCCCATTGCCACCCCCAGCAGCATCTGTCACCGCCAGCTGTTCCCTTGTCAATCCCAGCAGTTCCTGTCCCCCCAGCTGTCCCCCAGTCACCCCGCGCAGTTCCTGTCCCCCCAGCTTTCTCCCTTGTCACCCCCAGCAGCAGCTGTCCCATTGCCACCCCCAGCAGCAGCTGTCCCCCTGTCACCCTAAGCTCCTACCCAGTCACCCACAGCAGCCCCAGTCCCCCCAGCTGTCCCCCTATCACCCCCAGCAGCCCCAGTCACCTCCAGCTTTCCCCTTGTTACCCCAAGCAGCTATAGTCACCTCCAGCTTGTTCCCCTGCCCCTGTCAACCCTAGCTGCCCCTCCTGCCCCTGTCACTCCCAACTGTCCCCCTGTCACCTCCAGCTGGTTCCCCTGTCCCTGTCACCCCCAGCTGCCTCAGTCACTCCCAGCTACCCCTCCTGCCCCAGGCACGACCAGCTGCTCCCCCTGCCACCCCAGGCTAACCCGCGCCCCTGTCACCTCCCTGTTTCCCTGCCCCACTCCAGCTGCCCCAGTCACCTCCAGCGGCCACCCTGCCCCTTTCACCCCAAGCTGCCTCCCTTCCCCAGTCACCTCCACCAGTCACCCCCAGCTGCCCCCCTGCATACGAGTTGTGTGGAAAGGTCTTCATGATGGCTGCGCCAGATGGAGAAGAAAGCGAAGTGAGTGACTGCAATCAGAGAAGACATGACTTGTGAGTCACAGAAAAAAAAAAAAAAAGACAAATTTGGTCAGCTCTCCTAGAACACCATTCACACTAGGCAGAAGCACGTTGCCATGGCTGAAGTTGCAAACACACAAAAAAAACAGAAAAATGCAACAGCTCACCGCAATGGCAAGATACAGATGCAGTTTATACCATTCAAGTGGTAACCAGAAGCCTCATTATTTTTATGGAAGTTTTTTTTGGCAGGAGCTCCCAACATTATAATTAATCCTGATGCTGGGAGCTCCCAGGTCCGGTCCGCAGAACACTGACCGTGTACAGACAGAATTCTACTGATGTGTGAATTACCCCTTAGTCGTTATGTGGTGTAATGGTGGTGGTCACAGTATTGTGATAATATGGTAGGCCACTGTTCTGGGGCCACTTCCCTACACTGAGCCCCCACAGATCTATGTATTATTATATGCCACAAAGCATCCAGTGTATGGGACCCAACTACAACAGCTGCAGGCACTACAACTCCCAGCATTTACTGACAGTCTGCAGCCCTCAGGATATGCTGGGAGTTGTAGTACAGTAAAAAGACAATAGATAACTGTCTCTGTATAAATGTATTGCTGGACCTTCAGGGCTGATGGTTGTCACCCACAGATTGCAGCCACCAGGAGCCTCTGCACACAGTGATTTATTATAGGGTTGTCCACTCAGAAACTACAATTCCCAGCATACCCTGAGAGCTTTATAAATGTAGCGGGTTCTGAGATTTGTCATAGATACAGGTGAATCCAGGAAAGGATGGGGTCAGCATGTCGTATCTCACTGGTTCTATATTGGTGGGCGCAGGGATCATTTCCTCTGCTGGGCCCCAGGTACCCCAGTCCAACACTGACACTCAGTCACCACCACTAGACTGTTGCACTAGGACACTGGTTAGACTGTATAACACTGTTACTATACTGTACAGTTCTAAAAAGGACTTGTGGATTGTTGTGGATATAGTTGATTATTACTAGCTATATACCAATATACTATTCCGTAAAATACTGTTATATTGTATGTGCAGTGTCCCAGAACATGCAGACTACTACTCCTATTATGGCCATTTTTCTTGCTGTGTCAATGCCTGTTCTGGTGAGTGTTTGCACTGCAACTGCTGCTGGTTTTCCCCTAGTATTCTCTGGTAATGTGCATTCTCATGTGTATTCTCATGTATTCCTGTGTATTATTGCATTGTACAGTGGTATGCAAGGCTGTTGATCATGTGACCTGTAACCATGGTTCCTCCAATGGCCGACTAGCTCTGGCCAGGAGCAACCATGTGACCTCCCACTTCCTGCTGACAAGTCAGTTCAGCCCCTGCTTTCGAGCAAGGAGGTTGTGTGTGTCGTCCCTCTCCTGCCTCAGAGGAGTTGTGGATCGAGTGCTCTGCTATATTCAAGTCTTCGGCTGTATCTGCCTGCTCAAGTGTCCGGAGTTCCTTCTCTCATCTGGGTGTCATTCCGTTATCTCTCCTCATCGCTGCAAGGATTCACAGCAAGTATTATTCTCAAGCTAATCCACCCAGCAACGCTATTTCTCTCATACTCCTACTCCCATCATCCGGCACGTATTCTCACAGCCTATGCAGCACCACTCCTGCTTTATTTGTCAAAGCCTGCTATATACCCGGTTGCATCCGGACAGAACTGTTGCTACTAGTTACCTCATCTGTAATAAAACCGCTGTTACTGAACCCTGGCATTGGTGTCTACTAACTGGTGCCCTGACTAAGTGCAGCGAAGAATCGCATGCCCATCATCACCCGCAGATTCCACAGACCGTCCCCACAGCTGTGCCGCCCTCAGGCCTATACCGTGACAAGTATACACCCATGCAGCTGCCCCGGTCATTGCCCGCTCATAACACCAGCACTGCGGAAGTGGCCCCCAGGGGCCAGGGCATCGCATTTTTGGCGTCACGAACAGGATGCGTACACCCCGCGGTGTTCATATTTGCTTCCCCTCATCATCCTCAGAGACTCTGCTATTGCCGCGCTGCGGCCTGCTAAGGGGTCAAGTCAGCTGGTGACGCACTGCCTTCGCGCGCGCGCGCTCCGCCCAAGCTCCGCCCCAGCTCCGCCCCGGCCCTGCGGTATCCAAGCCCCTGTTGCAGGAAGGAAGGAGATTGTGCCCGGACCACCGGAAGTGTTGGTGCTGACTTCCGGCCTATCCCTCCCCGGCCCCGGACACCCTGCCCATCGGTGCCTGCTGTTCCCGCAAGCTCTCCTCGCCTCTGCTTTCTTCCAGGCGCTTTGCACCAGAACCCCTCATCATGTCCACCGGCCATCACAGTGACTCTGAAGGGTCCGGCAGTCCGCCGATGGCCCGGGCGCCACCCGCGGCTCCCGTTGCTATGGCTACCGCAGCGGTTCCGTTCTTCATTGGGCCCAACAACCTTCCCAGTTATAAAGGAGAACCCCACACGTTGGCTGATTTCAAGGAAAAAATTTCTCGCACCCTTGAACTTGTCTCACTCTCTCCCACTCAGCAGGTGCAGTTGCTGCTAGGACAACTGGAGGGTCCCTCTGCAGAGGAGGTGCGGTCATGGCCAGCTACGGAGAAAGCTAATGTACAACAGATCCTGGCCCAGCTGAGTAAAGAATTTGAGGTACAGTCACCCACGGAGGTCCGCCTTAAGTTTTATGACCGACGACAACGGCCAGGTGAGACCCTCAGAGACTATGCACTAGCACTCCAATCTGCCTACCGGGCCCTGAGACAGGTTGATACCATAGACCCCTCGGCTGTGGAGAGTATGATCACTGACCGCTTCATAGAGGGGGTGGACTCTAGACTCATCCAGAGCCAATTGCGTATGCTAGCTGCCCAAAACCCTACAATGCCTTTCCTGGACTTCAAGACTCTGGCTCTGAGGGTGGTTGGCATTGACAATCCCTGTGCCGGCTGTACTCCAGGTTCAGATTGCCCGGACCCGGTGGGATCTATACCCTCACCTCCAGTGCCCACTATGGTTCCGCCGGTTTCCGCTATACAAGCTGCCCAACAGTCTATCCCGGCTAGCTCACCAGCGATCCCTGCTCTCCTTACGCAAGTGGTTGACTCTCTCTGCCAAGCCCTAAGGGGGCTACAAGGGGCCTATCCAACACCTCCACCACCACAGGACCCCTGCCCTGAGTATGCAGTTCCCGATCGGCCTCCTCCACAGAGACTTAGATCCCCTGAGCGCCCCTATTGCCGCCACTGTAGGCGACATGGACACTACCGCTCCCAATGCTATCAGTTAAACGGGCTACCCCTGGGTCCGAGGGCCAACACCCAGGAGGTCGAGATCCAGGCCCGCAGGAAGCACAGTGGTTCTCAAGGTTCCTCTCACAATGCCCGCATGTGACTCTCTGGGTGGACGGAGTCCCCCTGGAGGCTCTGGTAGATACAGGTTCCCAGGTTACCACTATCCCGAGGCATGTGTTTGAAGAACATTGGGATCTGAGAACCCTAGGTCCAGTTGAGAAATACCGTCTGAAACTTATTGCTAGTAATGGTCGTCCTATTGTGCAACTAGGTTACTGGGAACCCACTGTCTGCATAGGGAAGCAAGAGCTAGCACGTCAGGGTATCATTGTTACTGAGGCTCAGGGAGATAGTGGGACCGTGGTATTAGGCATGAATATTATCCGTCATGTATTCACTGAAGTGTTGGATGCCTTGAATGCCTCTATGTCTTGTGCTTCTCCTCAGTACAGGCAAGCCGTCCAGAAGACCATTAAAGTGCTCACCGCTCAGCGGAAGTTTGCCAATCCTCGAGGAGAAATCTGCCGTGTCCGCACTAGAGATGCTCGTCCGATCACCATCCCAGCTAGCAGTGAGTTCCTCATCTGGTGCAGGGTCCGTCCGGGCCTTAACAATGCTGACTATGTGGCCCTTCTGGATGCTATTGAAATTGAGGGGCAACCTCTTGTCAGGGCCGCTAGAAGCCTGGTGACCGTCTCCAATGGTCAGGTCCCTGTCCGTCTGGTGAACCTTGGAGACTCCCCAGCTGACCTACCCAAGTTCACCACCGTGGCCATGCTATACCAACTCGATCCTGAGGACATCGTCTGTGAGGAGACCATTGCCTATCAGAGATCCATCCGTGGCACTCAAAGGGACTCAAACAGGGCTCTCGCCCCTTGGTGGGACGAGCTCCATATTGGCAATGCCAATACCCCACTTGAATACCTCCACGGCATCCTCAAGGTGGCCAAAAGGTATCACGAGGCCTTCAGCAAACACTCCCTTGATTTCGGAAAGACCAATCTGGTCCAGCATCGGATCAACACTGGGGACCATTTGCCTATCAAAGAGAAACATCGGCCAATTCCCCCTGCCAGCTATCAGCAGGTCAAGAAACTGCTCAAGGAGATGAAAGACTCTAACGTTATCCAAGAAAGTCAGAGTCCGTGGGCTGCCCCTATTGTCCTTGTGAAAAAGAAAGACGGTAACATCCGGTTCTGCGTGGATTATAGGAAGATAAACACAATCACCCACAAAGATGCCTATCCTTTGCCCCGGATCGAAGAGTCTATTGCTGCTTTGGGGTCAGCCGCCTACTTCTCCACCTTGGACCTCACCAGTGGGTACTGGCAGGTGCCCATGGCACCCGAAGACCGTGAGAAGACGGCCTTCACCACCCCCATGGGGCTCTTTGAATTCACCAGCATGCCCTTCGGTCTGTGCAATGCCCCCGCTACCTTCCAGCGGTTGATGGAAAGGTGTCTCGGCCATCTCAACTTTCAGAGTGTCCTGCTCTACCTAGATGATGTGATTGTCTATTCACGTACCTACGAAGATCACGTCCATCATCTGGCTGAAGTGTTCCAGGTCCTAATCGATCACGGCCTGAAAATCAAGCCTTCCAAGTGCCACCTTCTCAAACCCCAAGTGAACTATCTGGGGCATGTTGTGAGTGCTGAGGGGATACAACCCGATCCAGAGAAGATCTCGGCTGTGGAACACTGGGATACCCCTAAGACCGTCAAGGAGGTGAGAAGTTTTCTGGGATTTGCCGTCTATTACCGCCGCTTCATTCCCCACTTTGCCCAAGTGGCCGAGCCCCTCAATGAGTTACTCCGGGGTTGCCCTCGAGAAAGCTACAACCGACGGCTCCCCGTCGAGTGGTCCGAACGGCAGGAGGTTGCCTTTCAAACCCTGAAACGCCTGTTGACTACGCCTCCTATCCTGGCCTATCCGGACTATAACCTTCCTTTCCGGCTCTACACGGACGCCAGCTTCCAAGGCCTGGGAGCTGTGCTGTCCCAGGTTCAAGATGGCCAAGAGAGAGTTGTAGCTTATGCCAGCCGGAGTCTTCGGGGCGCTGAAAAGAACGACAACAATTATAGCTCCTTCAAGTTGGAGTTACTAGCCCTAGTGTGGGCCGTCACCGAAAAGTTCAAGGACTACCTGGCTGCCACCCCTGTTACCATCTATACGGATAACAACCCGTTGGCGCATCTCAACACTGCTCGGCTGGGCGCCCTGGAACAGCGGTGGGCTTCTCGACTGGCCAATTTCCAGTTTGAAATTAAGTACCGCAGTGGCAAGGCTAACGTCAATGCAGACCTCCTGTCCCGACTACCCAAGGGCGAAGAGGCCCCAGAGGACAGCGATTGGGAAGATGTAGAAATGCCTCCCTTCTACCAAAGGTTCGCTACCCAGAGTGCTATTGATGCAGCTAGGCCTGAAACGCCTTCGCCTCCACCTAGGGCTTTGCAAGACTTGGCCAGGTGGCAGACCATCCAGGAAGAGTCCCGCGTCCTGGGGGAGATCTATGACTACCTCTCTACTGGTCGGGTCCCCATGCGGATAAAGAGGCCCTATCCTGATGTCGAGCTAAGGCGACTCTGGAGGCAAAGAAAGAGGCTCTTCCTACAGAAGGGACTGATCCTGCGGAACTCTCTTGACCCGGTCTCCGGGGAAAGGTGCCACCAGATCCTCATTCCCCGACGAGACGCTAAGATGGTGCTAGATGCCTACCATGACCGGTCCGGTCATTTCGGGGTACACAAGACGGAGGCCACTATCCAAAAGCGGTTCTACTGGATCGGGATGAGGGCTGACATCGAGAACTGGTGTGCCGAGTGCCCTGCCTGTAATATCTCCAAAGCTGGGGGAAGAGAAGTCAGGGCCCCTTTGCATCCAATCACCTCCCACCGGCCGAATCAGCTAGTCGCCCTGGACCATGTGAAGCTGGCCCCTACAAGATGCGGGTATACCTACGCCCTCACCATGGTCGACCATTACTCCAAGTGGGTAGTCGTGGTACCTGTCAGGGACTTGACCGCCAAGACCACCGCCCTTACTTTTTACAAGGAGTATGTAAAGCACTATGGGTGCCCAGAGTCTCTGCTGACGGACCGGGGTCCGGCCTTCGAGTCGCAACTTTTCCAGGAGCTGTGTGCCTACCATGAATGTAAGAAGCTCCGTACCACGGCCTATCACCCTCAAGGGAATGGTCTGTGTGAAAAAGTTAACCAGGTCTTTATCAACATGCTCCGAACGGCTTCAGTGAGTAGAGTGGCCCCACTTGTTGGATGAACTAGTGGAGATCTATAACAATACCACTCATTGTTCCACTGGCTACTCCCCGTTCTACCTGATGTTCGGCCGCCAAGGCCAACTTCCTCAGGACCGTGCTCTTGGAGTCCAAGCTCCTGACACCTTCAACCCCCTACCTGAAACTGACTGGGTTCGGGAGCATCAGAGGAGAATCCAGGATGCCCGGGAAATTGTTGACCGGAGGATGGGGGAAGCTCAGCAGCGCCAAGAGGATGCCTACAACCAAAGGGCGAATGCCACACCACTACAAGTGGGAGATAAAGTTTGGCTAAAGAAATATCATCGCTCTCACAAACTTGAAAGCCTTTGGGAGCCTGAGCCCTATGTCATCTCTTCTATCCCTTACCCAGAGACTGATGTGTATGAAGTAAAAAGCCAGGGCTAGCCCCACAGACGGTGCACCGGAATAGGATAAAACGTTGCACTAAGGAGGACCTACAGGGCCTTACAGCACCGTGTCCGGTACCTGCATCCACACCTCCGGCTCCCCCAGCAGCTCCAGCTAAACCTTTCTCTCTGGAAGAAATGTTCCAAGTTGAACAGTTCCTCATGGCCATAGGCTATCCAGCGGTCCCTGTACACATTCCAGTGGCCCCTCCACTTCCAATTGTGCCTCCAACAACTCCATCTCTACAACCAGACACTGGGGGTGATCTTCCACCTGTACCTGCACCAATCACTGTTGAAGAGGATCCTCCGCTGAGACGGTCTGAGCGCTCTACCAGAGGAATTCCTCCACTCCGCTACAGAGATGAGTCCTTAACTGTTTCTGTTGTCTAACTGTTTAATTGTTTCAGGTTCCTGCTATGCAACGTTCAAGGTTCGTGCCTGGTCCTCCTGACCAAGTTCCCTGTGCTAACCAGCCATGAGCTGATGGACACTTACACTAACAAAAGGTTCTCTAGTGCCTGTCCCAGAGCCTTTTACATGGACGATGTCTAATTGCCTAAAAGAGACTCTACCTAACAGAGACGCTTAACCCATTCCTTCCTAATGCACTCTCCTGTGATTGTGTGTTCCACACAGGGTATTATTGCACTTATTCTAATATTGCATTTTAGTGTTATCGAAGTCTTTGTATTTCCTCCTCTGAGTAAGCACAAGGTTACATAGATTGCCTCAGAGTAGAGTGCCTTTGTTTGTAAAACAGTATATTTTCCAGTGTCTAAGACAGATAGCTCCTCCTCTGAGTAAGAGAAGTCAGTTTACATATACCTCAGAGAAAGTCCAGTTTATGTAGGAGTGTATTTTCTCATCCAGTCTCATTATTGTCTATATCATATCTATAGCTGGAAAGATTTAGTTGAGCCAGTTTGTATGCAGATTTCTCTCAGATTTTCATTCAGATTTTTCTCAGGTTTCATTCAGATTCATGTGAGCCAGTTCTCCTCAGGACCTCGCAGTATTTGTTGTCCCTTGTGTTTCCTTTCCTTTTGTTTCCAGTATTTGTTCACCTCTGTCTTGTCCCAACACAGTAGTAATCACACATAGTCTTACCTAACCTTCACACTGGTCCATACATATTGCACCTTGGATACCCTTTCGTGTGTTTGGCCTATTGAGTAATTGTGTTGTATGATTGACCCGTATGCATGGGCGCCCAGATGTATGCTTGCTTTTATTATTTTGTTCTATTCTCTTTCAGGTATCCAAGACATTTCACAAACACACCAAGATAGTACACAGGTCTTCACGTTCTCCTCCAGTAGGGTAACACATTTAACAGAAAACCTACTGTCTAACTGGCTGGAATATGGAGGGTCACCCGCCAGCAGTTAAGTTGTCCTGGCTTACACGTCAGATGGTTCACGCACTAGCTACCTGGTCGCCAGAGTACGTTAGGCACCCCTAGGTGAAGTCCTGCCACTAGGGTTTCTCATCCTCTCTCTCTTCTCACCTGTGCCTTGGGCGTGGGAAACACACACCTAATCACACTCACTCTCATCATTCATTCCTGTTGTTTGATTGTCCAGTCTATTCATGTTTGCTGCCTTCTAGATTCGCCGAGGTCGGCTCAAACTTGCTAGGGAGGTATGCAGTGTCCCAGAACATGCAGACTACTACTCCTATTATGGCCATTTCTGTTTCTGTGTCAATGCCTGTTCTGGTAAGTGTTTGCACTGCAACTGCTGCTGGTTTTCCCCTAGTATTCTCTAGTAATGTGCATTCTCATATGTATGTTCTCATGTATTCCTGTGTATTATTGCATTGTACAGTGGTATGCAAGGCTGTTGATCATGTGACCTGTAACCATGGTTCCTCCAATGGCCGACTAGCTCTGGCCAGGAGCAACCATGTGACCTCCCACTTCCTGCTGACAAGTCAGTTCAGCCCCTGCTTTCGAGCAAGGAGGTTGTGTGTGTCGTCCCTCTCCTGCCTCAGAGGAGTTGTGGATCGAGTGCTCTGCTATATTCAAGTCTTCAGCTGTATCTGCCTGCTCAAGTGTCCGGAGTCTTTTCTCTCATCTGGGTGTCATTCCGTTATCTCTCCTCATCGCTGCAAGGATTCACAGCAAGTATTATTCTCAAGCTAATCCACCCAGCAACGCTATTTCTCTCATACTCCTACTCCCATCATCCGGCACGTATTCTCACAGCCTATGCAGCACCACTCCTGCTTTATTTGTCAAAGCCTGCTATATACCCGGTTGCATCCGGACAGAACTGTTGCTACTAGTTACCTCATCTGTAATAAAACCGCTGTTACTGAACCCTGGCATTGGTGTCTACTAACTGGTGCCCTGACTAAGTGCAGCGGAGAATCGCATGCCCATCATCACCCGCAGATTCCACAGACCGTCCCCACAGCTGTGCCGCCCTCAGGCCTATACCGTGACAAGTATACACCCCTGCAGCTGCCCCGGTCATTGCCCGCTCATAACACCAGCACTGCGGAAGTGGCCCCCAGGGGCCAGGGCATCGCATATGGAATTAGGATCTTTTTTTTTTCAGTCACATTGACAGATGTTCGCTCATCTCTAGTCATTATGTCTCCAACAAGGGCACCATGGGTTCACTGTGCAGGGAATTAAACATAGCGTAGCTCAAGGATAAAGTAAGGTTATGGAGGTCTGGATATCTGAAACTTTTCTTGACTTGCTTGCATTCATAATTAAAATTCCTAAATGTATACCTACAGTATCTGGCTATATTCATACTCTGTAAAAACAAGGGCCGTTCATATAGACTATAGCATCTGAAGGGTTATATAATATGTGCATTGCAATACCGGGACTTTTCTCTTGAAAACAGAGCTAAAAGCGCAAGCGTTTTAGGTAGTTGTGGAATAAATAATCATGCCGCACTTTTAAAATATGTCTGCCAATGCTTTTTATAATCTAGCCTGACAGTAACATATTGCTAACATGTAGTAGAAGGTTGCCACATGAGAGATTACCTGTTTAACATAGCAATGGGAGAACCCTCTGCACAATTTAATTAAAGAGCTTATTCCCCAGCCTGCATCTATTAATATAAGATATACAGAAAGGATAATGTAGGTAATAGCTTTCTAAACTCTATAGTAAATTGATGGATGTTTTCTTGGATAAAGAAATACTGATCATCTGCTGTGTAATGGAAGAGTAATCATTTAAAAACTTGGAGAACAAGAGTGTCTGTTTAGGGAGGACTACCATACGATCTTTATCAAGAAGAATCTGTCAAGTATTTTTCCTTGCTAAACTGTCACTAATCATAACTACATGGTGATTGTAGAAACAGTGCTGCAGTTCTGCCATCCCACATTCCACTTCTATTGTTTGCTACTGGTTTAAAAACTAGTTCAAATATCCTAATGTCTCTGTATAATAGTATAAGATGTGTACTCATCTCTTGGTTATAACAGCTATTATTGGGGATTGCTTTTGGTGTATTGCAATGTACAATGTGCGGCCACCATTTTGGATGAACTTCTGTATGAAATTTTAAAAAATTCAGTTTGTTCCCAAATCTATTTTTGGCAAAGTTAGGAGCGAATCTTGGATCAGGAAGTTCAGTTTGCTCATCTCTACTAGTAATGTGGGGAATATCATAGAACCTATTAAATATGTGCCATAAAAGAATATTAGTCAATTTTTCAATTTACCTCTGGGTTTTTATCCTTGTAAAAATGTGAAGGGTGGAAAAATTGGGAAAATCAAAAAATGTTCCTTGAAATACCATCAAAGTGAATGGACACTAAACCATGATTAAAACACATATTATTTGTAAATCAACCCCTAACTACCAAGGGTGTAAATGTATGCCGTGGTGTCATTAAGGGCATTCAGAAGGGGACCGTGCGGCGACCCTGCTCTGAACTGCTGCGATCCCAGGTGCTATCTGCAGCCCATGCCCGCGGCAATTAGCAGGCAAGGTCCGATCGCCGTGCCCACTAATTAGACATTTAAATGCAGCTGTCAAAGTTGACAGCTGCATTTAAAAGGATTGTTTTGGCCATCCCTGGTGGTCTAGTGGGGGGATTCCCCCCCAGCGATCCCCGTATCTGTCTCAGCCAGAGGTCTGTGTCGTAAGCATATAAGCATGTTCATAGAGCAATTTTAAGGAACATTTTTTAAAAAGGGTTTTATTTTTTTAACAGCTATCAAATAAAATAAAGTTACACAAGTTACATATTGTTGTAATCATACTAACTTGGGGAACATGTATAACAAGTCAATTTTACCCTAGGGCAAATGGCATAAACACAAAACCTCCTCAAATAAAAAAGTTATTTTTTTTCTGGTTTCGCAGCATACTTTATGCAAAAATTAAGCCTTTCATTGCAAAGTACATTTAGTGGCGAAAAAAATAAGGCTCATGTGGGTGAAAAAATACAAGTGCTATGGCCCGCTAATTAGTGCGCCCGCTAATTAGGATTCAGATGCAGCTGTCAAAGTTGACAGCTGCATCTGAATCCTTTATGCAGCCGATTTCCTGGTGTCTAGTGGGGTGTCCCGGAGGAGCAATCCACACATCTGGCTTGGGCCGGGGTCTGCGCCATAATGGCGCTGATATCGGCTCAGCACTCAATTGCTTCCGGCTGCATCTCATTGATCTATGTCACTGTTATCCAAATAATCTGACAGCGATTTGTTTAAACTTTTAGCCTACAGCCTTATTCAACAGACCTAGTCTAGATATTCATTTCTTCAACAGCTTTCAAATGCTACTTTTTTACTTTAATTTCCTTTGAGATTTTTGCACTTTTGTCCTTTTTTTTTTAAAATGTAATCTGTTTTCACATACAGTAACAGTTAGGAAGTAACTGTTTCGTAATAAATTATTTAAAAAAAAAAAACACTTGCTTGTGCATTCTGTCATGCTCACCAAGCACTTTTATTGGCGTTGAGATGCCAACAGTGGTGTATCACACAGATCTGGTGGTTCTATGTCAAGTATTTATTGGAACTTTATCTGTGTATATCCGAGCTTATCTGTATTACCTGTTGCACATTTGCCAATAGTAAATCAAGTCAACGTTATCCACGGAGTCTGTGATTATTCACCTACACAGCATATATACTGCAACCTTAGGACATTTCCCCTTTCTGTGGGTGGCAGGTCCTACTATTCAGGGGGGTCATTACACCACTCCAGCCATCTGTGACTGTATCATCCATGACTACATTATCCCCGACAGGACACCGACCACAGGGGAAAAGGGTACAACCGGCCTTACACCTTAAAAGCAGGCGTGCCATCATACCTGTGTGCCCACCTGGCACTGGCGTCACGTGACAAGATCTTAAGGTCTGGCTGTATCTTGGCCATTCATCACAGGGGTGGCTTCCATCTAGCAAGTGACCGGCTGTCCCACCGCTATAACACCATCCAGGGGCTCACCACAAGAGGCTTGAATAGCCCACTAACTAAGCATACCACAGTGACTTGGTCTGGACAAGACAACTGTCAGTCAATGGCTGTGACCTTGACACCCTTTGTAGTGAATACAAGGTACAATATAATCTTAGAGATTCTACTTAGAGGCTATGTTTCCACAATGGAAAGAAAAAAAATGATGTTTGTCATTTTGACTTCTAAATGACGGACGTTAAATTCGCTGTTTGGCTGCCTGTAAGGGAAATGACGGCTGTTGGTACATTATTCTAGTTTAGGTGGAATAATTGGCCTTTGGCTGTGTCTAATTGAGTAGTCAATTGAATTTAATAGTAAAAACAGTCAAAAGGACAGTGAAAAAAGAAAAACTGTGTGTGAACTACTGAAACATAACATCCAGTGTTTGCAAAAGACGTCTGAAAATAATTGTCATGATCATTATTTTGAGGTCCGCACAGACAGCATCCGTTCTGTGCATTGGATGGCCATCATTCCATTGACTTCAACAGAAGTCTTTTTAAATAGAGAAAGTAGACGCCTTTTCTGTATTTAAAACATACAGTAGTGTTAACATAGCCATAAAGTCAACATCAGCATTTGTATTGCTGTAGGAAATATATGAGATTTTCTGGCTTTTGCTGGTTGTAAAAAACAGACTAAACAGACTAAAGGCCCTATTTCACGGAACAATTATCGTCTGTATTCGGCCGATATCGGCCGCTACAGATGATAATCGTCCCGTAGAGTAGAGTGCAACGATCAGCTGACATTGTTCATGTCGGCTGATCGTTGCAGTCGCCTGTTTTTCAACATGTTGAAAAACAAGCGACTGATATAACAGCGATCTGCTGCCGGCGCTCCGTTGAATAGGAGCATCGGCAGCAGACGCTGCTATATCCTATGGGCTGCCCGAACGATCAGCGATCACCCGGGCAGCCCCACCGCAGCTCCCCGCCTCCCCCTCCCGCACTCACCAGCTCGCTGCAGCCGCGCTGAATAGCGGCGGCAGCGAGCGGGGAAGGAGGAGCAAACGAGCGCTCCTCTGACGACCCGTGTAATAGGCCCTTAAACTGAATTCAAGCCAGTACAGAGAGTCACGGCTCAATGAGTCCATCAATCACATGACTACCTTCTCTCTGTGAGAACTCAGCCTGGGATGCACAGGACTTCCTGTTTTCTGACTGTTTCCTGTTTTTTGAGAAAAAAGCGTAAGAAAACAGGAAGTGCCATGTTTTCCATGATAACTATAAAAAATAATGAATGTATATTGTAAACTTGCTTTATATCACATCTACTGTTGATTTAGATTTTGAAAGTTATAACAACAGTGACACTTTAACTACTAAGCTGTATCGTCTAAGTCATTAATAACATGTGTGCCTTTTTGTTTAATTTAAACTATGTTTTTGGACCTAGTAAAAAAGGATCCCCACTGATTCTTGCTAAATGAATACAAAGTGATGCAAATAAACTGCAAATAAACTGCAAATAAACTAGTGATGAGCGAATACTGTTTGTTCGAATAGATATTCAATCGAATAGTGAGATATTCGAATATTCGATATTCGTACAAATATCCCACGAATATTCGATAAATATTCGATAAGCGTTCAAATCCCCCAGCTTCCGGTTTCAACCTCCAAATGGTCAAATAGATGTTTTTCACTAATCGAATACTTGTTCCCATAGACTTTAATGGAATTGAATATTCGATCGAATATTCGAATATTCGCGGGATATCCGTACGAATATCGAATATTCGAATATCTCACTATTCGCTCATCACTAAAATAAACATATTTTAGAAGTTATTTTTATAACATAGAATTGAATAGATTTGTTCCATATGTGTTTTCTGTTTACAAAATAGACGTAAAAGCAAACTAATTAATTCCATTCTGATCCTGGCCTAAATATTTGTTTTTGTCAGTTCACATGTAATAAATCTGGCATGTACTGAGAAATTGATTTCAGTTAATAACAATAGACCCTCTAAGTAAGGAGATATCAGACCACATTTGTGCATTTTAATGAGTACATAAAATGAAAGGAAGCAGACATGTGTTTGCAATGTTAATTAATTGATCTTTCACCACTTTGCAGGTAAATTAAGTGATAGTTATGCAACATAGTTCTCTAGTGAGACCTTTTGTCTCTTAAGCATGACATGTTTTCAGAAGAAGCCAGTTTTAATGATCACGAAACAAACACAACTGTCCCCAGCCTTCTCTGACTTGTTTCTTTAAGCTATACTTTCTTTTAAAACAGTGGAATTGAATTGAAGTTTTGAATTTTCAATAGTTCAATGGCTTGAGCTGTAAATCTCACTTGTGAGAACATCAGTTTTAAACAAGCTCATAAATAAAGTAGTACATAGGTGCCATTGAAAATAAAAGAATTTTTGATCAAACAGACATGTTGTGTTTGTTTTAGAAATGTCAATGATTTGGAATAAATATCTAGATTAAGCTTGTTTTTAACAGTACAGCACTATTGTATATATTTTCCTTTTTTAAATAAGAATTTGCCAGAAAATATAAAATTTGGTAGTTTTGTTAAGGGGCACTAGCCCAGTGTAGTGCTGGCTGTGTGACACATGGCGAGATCTATACTGGCTATGAGCTGGCATAGAAGCTCTCATCCTCTCCAGCAGCTACAGCCCGCACAGCTCTGGGAGTCAGGTCGTGACATCACCATGTTGTCCAGGAAGTGAAGCCTTGGTGCAGTAGTAGGTGCAGGGAAAAAGGACTTTATAAGTATTTCCAATTATAAGTGTATATTGGTAATTTGTATAACTTTTGGGGGGTAATACAATACTTTAACAAAAAATTTTGCCGGACTTCTCCTTTAATGATTTATGGCAGGTCCCTGGCGTAAATCATAGTGGTCACACCCCTTATATGCAGCACTCTGTCAGCTTTTTCAAAGATGTTAGGTTCTAAAATTTGAGATCTAAAATGTTGACACAACTGAGCATTGCACAAAAATGTGCAACTTATTTCTGCCAAAAACTTGATGCAACTCCCTGATGGCTTCTGTCTACTGAGTCAGATCTTTGGTTTTTCAGTGGTATAGGTTATGTTACAGTATGTGCTTGGTGGCCTAGTGGCATAGTTTACAGTACATTCTTTTCTTTTATTAGGGTGCCTTCACACACACCGATTCGCAGCGGATTTAACACTGTGGATTCACAGCGAAATCCTCTGCGGATCCAGTGTCAGTGCATCCCTATGAGAATACATACTTGCATGTAAGTTAAACCCCTCCCTGGTATTAACCCCTTAAGGACAGAGCCTGAAATGGCCTTAAGGACAGAGACAAATTTTATGAATATGACCAGTGTCACTTTATTTATTAAAACTTCGGGATGCTTTAACCCCTTAGTGACCGCCATGCTGCCTTTTCACGGCGGCCACTAATGGGCTTTATTCCGATGCGTACGCCTTTTAACGGCGGGCGCATCGGAATAAATTACCGCCCGGCGGCGGCTGCAGGACGGGGGATCAGCGGTCAGTGTGACCGCTGACACCCTCCTGTAACTGCCCGGAGCGGAGGATTCTCCGCTCCGGGCAGTTTAACCCGTTAAATGCCGCTGTCAAACCATGACAGCGGCATCTAACGGGTCCCGGTGGATCCCGGACGGCGCCGTGGTTCACTTACATGATCGCGATGTCCCGCGGCGCCGTCCGGGGTCCCGATGTCTCCATGGTGATTCCGGGGTCCTAATGAAGGTCCCCGGGATCACCATGGAGATGCCTGATGCTGACAGGGGTGGCCGCGGCTATTGCCTGTCAGCATGAGGCATGATACAATACATTGCAGTACATCAGGTACTGCAATGTATTGTATCAATGATCAAAGTATTTTACACTAGTGTACAGTAATGTACACTAGTGTAAAAGTAAAAAAAAGTGAAAAAAAGTGTGCACCAAACACAACACAGCCCCCCCCAGCCCCCCCCCAATAATAAAGATGCATTACATTCCCCATACACTATAAAACATTACATAAAAGTGATCAAAAACACAAATCCTATACATATTTGGTATTGTTACGTCTGTAACGACCCAATCTATAAAACTATATCAATAATTATATCGCACGACACACGCTGTAAAAAAAAAAATAAAAAAAACAGTACTAGAATAGCTGTATTTTATCAATCCACTTTCGAAAATACGTCATAAAAGAGATCAAAAAGTCATATACATATAAAACTTGGTATCAATAGAAACTACAGATCTTCCCGCAAAAAATAAGCCCAAAACCAGCTCTGTCGCGCAAAAGATGAGAACGCTATGGATCTTGCAATGCAGGGACAGTTTTTGTGGGTTTTGGCTAGGAAGATGGTTTCTATTGCGCCAAAGCGGTAATAGTTAAAAAAAACTATACAAATGTGGTATCGCCGTAACCGTAGCGACCCAGAGAATACATTTATTATGTTATTAGTGACCGCCGATACGGATTTATACGGCGATCACTAATGGGGTCTATTCTGCTGCCATCAGCTCTTTATGGCGATGGTGCAGAATAGTGCAGCGGCGCCGGTAATGCCCGCAGCCCCCTCCTGTCAGCTATCGGAGGTAGCTGAGGGGTTGGGGGAGAGTGTGGGGTCAGTCCCGGCCAGTCCCCTCACCGGTAATCGCCGTTATTATCAGTATAAAGGCGGCTACCGGTAATGGGCATTGCCAGCGCAGCTGAACGCTTTCATCTCTTCTCACCGTGAATTCACAGTGAGAGGAGATGAAAACATGTCCCCCCATCCCCAGAATTAACCCTAGTGACCTGGCCACTGACCCTCCCCTCCCTGGGCGGCCATCTGATCCAAGATGGCCGCCGTCATCACTGTGAACAGACTCTGTTCACAGTGATGGATTCCTAAAAATGATCCAAGCTCCGCTGGAGGTGGCGGAGAGCATGGGGCAATGATCGGTGACCACCCGGTGTGGTCCTAGTACAAGTGATCAGCGGTATATACTATATACCACTGATCGCTTGTTCCAAATGGTGCCGGCACTTTTTTACGCCTGTCACCAAAGTCAAGTGCCCTGGATTACCCGTAACCACCCCAGATTACCCATCACCACCCCAGATTACCCGTAACCACCCCAGATTACCCATCACCACCCCAGATTACCCGTAACCACCCCAGATTGCCCGTAACCACCCCAGATTGCCCGTAACCACCCTAGATTGCCTGTAACCTCCCCAGATTGTCTGTATCCACCCCAGATTGTCTGTATCCACCCCAGATTGCCCGTATCCACCCCAGATTGCCCGTATCCACCCCAGACAGCCCATAACCATCCCAGACAGCCCATAACCATCCCAGACAGCCCATAACCATCCCAGACAGCCCATAACCACCCCAGATTGCCTGTCACCACCCCAGATTGCCCGTAATCTCCCCAGATTGCCCGTATCCCCCCCATAGCCCATAACCATTCCAGACAGCCCGTAACCACCCCAGATTGCCACAGACTGCCTGTAACTACCCCAAATTGCCTGTAACCACCACAGATTGCTCGCAACCACCCCAGATTTCCCGTCACCACCCCAGATTGCCCGTTGCATCCCCAGATAGTCAGTGAACACCCCCAGATTGCCCGTCACCTCCCCAGATAGCCAGTAACCACCCCTAGATAGCCAGTAAACACCCCAAGATTGCCCATAACCACCCCATACAGCCAGTAACCACCCCAGATTGCCCGTGACCACCCCAGATTGCCTGTGACCACCCCAGATTGCCTGTGACCACCCCAGAATGCCTGTGACCACCCCAGATTGACCGTAACCACCCCAGATTGACCGTAACCACCCCAGATTGGCACAGACTGCTCGTAACCACCCCAGATTGCCCATAACCCCAACAGATTGCCTGCTGCCACCTCAGATAGCCAGTAAACACCCTGAGATTGTCTATTACCACCCCAGATAACCAGTAAACACCCACATATTGCCTGTAACTAAAATGACACTCCTTCTCTTCTGAGCCCTGCTGTGTGCCCATACAGTGGTTTATGCCCACATATGGGGTACCATTGTACTCAGGAGAACCTCCGTTACAAGTTTTGGGGTGCTTTTTCTCCCTTGTTCCTAGTGAAATTGAGAAATTTCTAACTAAACAAACATGTTATTGAAAAAATTCAATTTTTTTCATTTTTACGGTCTAGTTTTGAATACTTTACTCCAATACCTGTGGGGTCAAAATGGTCACCACACCCCAAGATAAATTCCTTGAGGGGTGTACTTTCCAAAATGGGGTGATTTTGGGGGGGAGGGTTCTATTCTGTAGACATTACAGGGGCACTGCAAACGCACCTGGCGCTCAGAAACTTCTTCAGGAAAATCATGCACTGAAAATGCTTGGCGCTCCCTTCCTTCTGTGGCCCGCTGTGTGCCCACACAGTGGTTTATGCCCACATATGGGGTACCGTTGTACTCAGGAGAACCTGCCTTACATATATTGGGGTGAGTTTTCTCCCCTGTTTCTCGTGAAATTGAGAAATTTCAAACTAAACAAACATGTTATTGGAAAAATTCTATTTTTTCATTTTTACTGTCTTCTTTTGAATACTTTCCTCTAATACCTGTGGGGTCAAAATGGTCACCACACCCCAAGATGTATTCTTTTATGGGTGTACTTTCCAAAATGGGGTGACTTTTGGGGGGGTTCTATTCTGCTGACACTACAGGGGCTCTGCAAACGCACCTGGCGCTCAGAAATTTCTTCAGCAAAATCTGAACTGGAAATGCTAATTGGCGCTCCTTCCCTTCTGAGCCCCGCTGTGTGCCCACACAGTGGTTTATGCCCACATATGGGGTATCGTTCTACTCAGGAGTACCTGCCTTACATATATTGGGGTGAGTTTTCTCCCCTGTTCCTCGTGAAATTGAGAAATTTCAAACTAAACAAACATATTATTGGAAAAATTCTATTTTTTCATTTTTACTGTCTTCTTTTGAATACTTTCCTCTAATACCTGTGGGGTCAAAATGGTCACCACACCCCAAGATGTATTCTTTGATGGGTGTACTTTCCAAAATGGGGTGACTTTTGGGGGGGTTCTATTCTGCTGACACTACAGGGGCTCTGCAAACGCACCTGGCGCTCAGAAATTTCTTCAGCAAAATCTGAACTGGAAATGCTAATTGGCGCTCCCTTCCTTCTGAGCCCGGCTGTGTGCCCATACAGTGGTTTACGCCCACATATGGGGTACCGTTCTACTCAGGAGAACCTGCATTACAAAATTTGGGGTGCATTTTCTCTCATGTTTATTATGAAAATGAGATACTTTAATCTTAACAAATATATTATTGGAAAATTTCTATTTTCCATTTTTTTCCGGCCTAATTGTGAATACTTTCCTCCAGCCCCTGTAGGGTTAAAATGCTCATTATACCCCTAGATTAATTCTTTAAGGTGTCTAGTTTCCAAAATGGGGTCACTTATGGGGGTTTCCAGTATACAAGCCTCCTAAATCAACTTAAAAAAAGAACTGGTCCCTAAAAAAATCAGTTTTGGAAATTTCATGAAAATGTGATAATTTGCTGATACATTTCTAAGCCCCGTCACACCCTAAAAAAGTGAAATATGTTTACGAAATGAAGTCAGAATAAAGAGGACATATTGATAATGTGACTTACTAACTAATTTTTGTCATGTGCCTTTTTCTTTTAGAAGCAAAGAATTTCAAAGTTCGTAAAGTGCAAAATTTTCAAATTTTTCATTATATTTTGATGTTTTTCACAAAAAACACACAAGACAGTGACCAAATTTTGCCACTAACATAAAGTACCATATGTTACGAAAAAACAATCTCAGAATCGCTAGCATACGTTAAAGCATCACTGAGCTATAAGCGCATAAAGTGAGACAGGTCAGATTTTGAAAAATGAGCCTGGTCATTAAGGCCCAAACAGGCTTGGTCCCTAAGGGGTTAACCTATCCGGCTGATTCTGAGACTGTTTTCTCGTGACATATGGTACTTCACATTTCTGGTAAATTGGAGTCGATACTTATAACAAATCTTAATGAAAAAAAAACCAAAATAACGTGAAAAAATTAGAAAAATTGCATTTTTCCAAATTTGGAACTTTTCTGCTTATACAGAAAATGGTTATGCCACATAATTATATATTAAATAGCATTAGCAACATGTCTACTTTATGTTGGCAGCATTTACTAAACTATCTTTCTTTTTTTTTTTTTTAGACAACAGGAAGCTTAAAACATTAGCAGATATTTTTAGGGACCTGTTCAGGTTGGGGCTGCGTTCACACTACGTATATTTCAGTCAGTATTGCAACCAAAACCAGGAGTGGATTAAAAACACAGAAAGCATCTGTTCACACAATGTTGAAATTGAGTGGATGGCCTCCATATAACAGTAAATAACTGCCATTATTTCAATATAACAGCCGTTGTTCTAAAATAACAGCAAATATTTTCCATTAAATGGCAGCCGTCCACTCAATTTCAACATTGTGTGAACAGATGCTTTCTGTGTTTTTAATCCACTCCTGGTTTTGGTTGCAATACTGACTGAAATATACTGACTGAAATATACATATACTGACTGAAATATACGTAGTGTGAACGCAGCCTGAAAGTGTATTTGAGGGGACTGTATGTTAGAAAGCCCCACAAAGCACCCCATTTCAGAAACTGCACCCCACAAACTCTGCAAAAGCACATCCAAAAAAATTTTTTTTAACCCTTTAGTGGAGTCACAGAAATAAAAGCTAAGTGTGTAAGAAATTTGAAAATCTTAATTTTCTGTGCAGAGATTTCATTGTAATCCAATATTTTTCATAATTATAAACCTATTACCAGAGAAATGCACCCAATATTGATTGCCCCATTTCTGCAGTTTATATAAATACCCCATATGTGGCCCTATTGCGCTATTTGACGCAATCACAAGCCTCAGATATAAAGGAGTGGGTAGTGAATTTACACGCCTCCATTATATTTGGTCATTTTTGACTGTACCACTTCAGGTTGGCAGAGGCTCTGGGGTGCCAAAACATAAAAAACACCCCAAAGGGACACCATTTAGAAAACTACACCCCTCAAGGAATGTAACAAGGGGTTCGGTGAGCATTTGGACCCCACAGGTGCTTCACAGATTTTCAGAACAATGTGGTGTAAAAAAGGAAAAATTAAATTTTTTACACTAAAACGTTCTAGCCTTCATTTTTCATTTTTACAAGGGGATAAAAGAAAAAAAAACACCAAATGTGTAGCGCAGTTTCTCCTGAGTACGGAAATACCTCACATGTGGACATAAAGCGCCAAGCGGGCGCAGGACGAGCCTCCAAAGGGAAGGAGCGCCAATTGGCTTTTGGAAGCTGGATTTCACTGGAATGGATTTCAAGGGCAATGTCGCATTTACAGAGTCCTCGTGCTGCCAAGACACTGGAAACCCCCCACAAGTGACCCCATTATGAAAACTAAACCCCTCAAGGAATCTAACAAGGGGTGCAGCGGGGATATGGACCCCACTGGTGATGGGCACAAATGTGGAACAACGTGACGTGAAAGGGAAAATTTTCATTTTTTTCACTTTCACAGTACAAATGTGCCTGTCATCAAGGGGTCCATATCCTCATTGCACCACTTGTTAGGTTCCTTGAGGGGTGTAGTTTCCAGAATGGGGTCACTTGTGGGGGGTTTCCAGTGTTTTGGCAGTGCAAGGGCTCTGTAAATGCGACATGGCATTCATCATCCATTCTGGCCAAATCCAACCTCCAAAATCCAAATGGCGCTCCTTCCCTTCTGAGGCTTGCCCTGCATTCACATGGCGCTTTATGTCCACATGTGGGGTATTTACGGATTCGGGGGAAATTGCTCTACACATTTTGTCTGTTTTTTAATCTTTCATCCCCTTGTGAAAATGAAAAATGTAAGGCTAAACCAACATTATAGTGTAAAAAATGTAATATTTAATTTTCACGCCACATTGTTCCACATTTGTGCCCATCACCAGTGGGGTCCATATGCTCACTACACCCCTTGTTACATTCCCTAAGGTTTGTAGTTTCAATAATGGGGTCACTTGTGGGGGGTGTCAACTGTCTTGGCAACACAGAGGCCTTTTAAATGCAACATGGACCTCGAAATCCATTCAAGCCAAATCCAGCCTCCAAAAACCAAATGGCGCTCCTTCCCTTTGGAGGCTTACCCTTCACCCACATGGCACTTTATGTCCACATGTCGGGTATTTTCGTACTCAGGGGAAATTGCTCTACACATTTTGTGTTTTTTTAACCCCTTGTGAAAATGAAAAAATCAAGACAAGATCAATGATTTAGTGTAAAAATTAAACATTTTTTACACTAAATGTTGGTCTAGCCTTGATTTTTTTTCATTTCTACGAGGAGTTAAAAAAGAAAATGAATGCAAAACGTGTAGGGTAGTTTCCCCTGAGTATGAAAATACCACACATGTGGACATAATGTGCCATATGGGATAGAACCACCAAAGGGACAGAGCGCCATTTAGAGGCTGGAATGGAGAATGGAGGCCATGTCGCAATTACAAAGCTTCTGTGCTGCCAGGACAGTAGAAACCCCCCACAAGTGACCCCATTCTGGAAACTACACCCCATAAGGAATCTAACAAGGGGTGCAGTGAGCATATGGACCCCACTGGTGACGGGCACATATGTAGAACACATTTTTTTCATTTTCACGTCCAAAATGTGGCCGTCACCAGGGGGCCATATCCCCACTGCACCCCTTGTTAGATTCCTTATGGGGTGTAGTTTCCAGAATGGGGTCACTTGTGGAGTGTTTCTACTGTCCTGGCTGCACAGAGGCTTTGTAATTTCATCATGGCAAGTCTCTAATGGGAATGGCGACCTATTTAGCTGGGGAAAAGGGACATTTCTAATTTATTTGGGGGTATTAGGCCAATTATTCGTTAATAAGGTTGAAAAGGACAGGTGTCCATCAAATTCAACCTGTGTTGATCCAGAGGAATCGTGGGGGTGGCAACGGCGCCATCTTTGTTGGGGACACTAATGGCGATTGGTGCTGTCCCGGACAGCACCAATCGCCATTGCTTTCCCGGTCACCGGGTCACCGATGACCTGGAAAACTGTATTCAGCTGCTATCGGCTGATCTGTATATAGCCACACCCCATGCCGACGAGCAGAGATGGCCTGCTATACATTATAGCAGGCCATCTTCCCTGATCACACAGCGATCAGGGAAACATCGGACGTAAATGTACGTCCGTTTGCGCTAAGTACCAGGGCGCGGGGGCGTACATTTACGCCCGATGTCGTTAAGGGGTTAATAAGCACTAGATTTCATTCTACAAAAAAAATAAATAAAACATGATCAAAATGCTACATTTACCCAAAAATGGTACAGATAAAAGATACAGCTAATTACGCAAATAGAAAGCCCAGTGTCTGGGGATGCAACCATTGAAATAGCACATGTACATTTTTTTTTTACACTCTCCTGCCTCCTGACAGAATTACGAGTAATACCTATCTTTTTAGGGGGAGAGGCTGTAGTGATTAGTGCCGGAGTGACGTGAACTGATGGTGATAGCATTGCCTCCAGTGCATTAAAGACTTAATTTGCATATAATTTGCAATACTTTCATGCGTCTCAGAGATGACATAGCTGTGCTCAACCTAGCTTATGAGGTGCCTATATTTTGTGACCCAATAGGGGAGGAAATGCTCTGTTAATATAATGCAGCTTTATTGCCTTACAGTAAGTAAAATTCTCTTTTTATTTTAATTATAAATTATATCCCAAATTTTCGACAAATGAAATTAAAGGTATGCGTACACTGGTCCAGATTCATCAAACTGTCTGAGACAAAAATGTGTCTCACCCTTGTCTCAGACAAGTAGGGGCCGATCACAGCTGAGCTTTTGTTTCTCAAAATGAGATGAGACTGGTTGCTGTCTGTCTTACACATAAGTGAGACACATTTGTTTCAAAAAGGTTGATGAATCCAGGCCTATCAGAACCCCATCCTGGTGTGAAGAGACACGTTGGGGAACTTTATCTTTTTGGTAAAGGGCACCTGTGTCTTTGTAAACCATTGTACATTTTTCTCTTTTTATCCAAATGTAAGGGCTTACTATCCATTTACAAAGGCTTGCACAGTGTGATAAAGTGTGTTCACATCCATAAATAAAAAGATGGATCTATTAAACTGATATTGTGAGTATGCAAGTGTACTATACACCCTTTTTTAAGTACAGTAGCCACACCTTTTTTACAGCACTTTTTTTTCTTTACAAAAAGGAAAAGTTTAAATAGAGATGAGCAAATCAGTCAAAATTGTTTTGCAAGGTTCGTGAATATTATGTTGGATTTACAAATTTTCGTTAATCGCATTTAAAGGAATCTTAATAAAAGAGAGTGTGGAAGTAAGATGCCATACCACTCATAAAGTGAGGAGGACAGTGGCACTGTTTCTAAAAGAAGGCAAACATGCTTTTCTAATCTTTATATATGTTTATAGCTGTTAAAACTCAATCCTTATATTTCCTTTACAGTAGTATTCAGAAAGAACTATTTAAAAATAATTTATGAGGTTCATTATGTGCAAGGTTGGTTGGGGGCTGGGGCCCAGACTCAGACTTAGTCTTGCAACCCCCCGACTGAACCTGTAGCTATGCCTCAGCCGGAATGGATAACTAACTCAATGATAAAACCCAGTCTATCCAAAGGATAAGATCAGAAAACGAAAGCCCTGGTGGCGACAATCAGGATTAGATCACTGGGGATTTAATTTACAGCATGCCCAGTGTTTAGCTATTTGAACTACTTGAGGTCTGGTAAGCACCATGTCTCCTTTAGCTTTTACCAGAAATAGCTCTGTACATTTATTTGCAGGCGTGCCTAGTTGCTTATTGTCAATCAAGTAAATGGGACTACGCCACAATTATAATACACCCAGTCATCTGAGCTCTTGTAGCACTTTGCTTCTTTCCCACTAAACTTCTGCTCAGCACTGTGACACTGAGCATCAGCTTTGCAGGGTTTCCATGGCCGCCAGACGTATTGTCAGGAAGGTTGGTTGGCCAATAAGTGCAATAAAATACTGAGCAAATCAGGACTTTTTCTTGGCATCCAATGCTGGCATCTGCCCTTCCCATTGCCACTGCTCTTTCCTGTGGTTTGTATTTTCTGGCTGTATTTTCTGCATTCCTCCTAGTGTGATTTGACCTTCTGCTGTCTGAGCTTGGACTGTGCACCCAGTAAATCTCATGTGCTGATATTGGTAATGCATGAGCTCCTGGCTGGACTCTTGCACTGTGTACCTGTTGCTCTGTATCTGTTTATTTTGCATCTATATGACCTTTTGGCTTTTTAACCTATTTAAGCCATTACTGTTTGTTCTGCTTGTTGATTTGTGTCCCTAAATGCTCTCCTAGTACTGACCTACCTTCATGACCATTTTTCTTAATCTTGGGGTTCTGACAGTCTGCAGTCTTCTGTCCGGCGCTTCATCTCAATGTTCTGCAGAAGCAGCCTGGGATACTGATTGCTGAGTCCATCCAGTCTTGTGAAATGATCCTCTAGAGTAGCCTTAGATTTTTCCAAGCCAAGCTGAATGGGCAGACTAGATGGACCAAGTGGTCTTTTTCTGCAGTCCTCTATGTTTCTATTAATGGAGTATTGCCTGCTATTACGGTCTGAAGGTTACCAATTCAGGTTGTCACTTACAGTTAAACCCTGAGAATCTTTACAGCAATAGCAGCCACAGCAGCTACTTGAGGTACACAGCTGTGCTGTATGGGGATCGATAAAAGATGGCTGACATCGGCCATAAAAGATCTGCATCAATACTCTATGCATCTATCATTTTTACCTAATATTGTATTCAATAAGAGACAAATGTTGTTCTTTAAATATATAACTGTGAATTTGGAGTGACATTTTACTAGCAGATGGTCTGTATCAGCTTGCCATACAGAAAGTATGTTTATATAGTCTAACTGTAGTGTTCCTTAAATGTAAAATAATTCTTGCCTTTCCTCTTAGGATACATTTATATACACTGTTGCACAGCAACAGTCTAGTGGGTAGAATACATCATTTTAAAACCTGTTCTTTACAAAGCTGCAACTTTATGATTTACATATTCTCTTTTCTGTTTCTGTATTCATTTTAACATCCAGCTGCCGAATCAGGAACACTAATTGCTAATAATATAATTCTCTACCCCCTGATAAGTTGATGAATAAAACCCCATATGCAGCTTGGTATTATTAAGCCACTGCTTTTTCTCATTTCTGGAATGCAATGATTCATCAGTTCATGATACAAATCTAACCTATTGTATTTTATTTTGGTGTAAAATCTGATGTGAATGAGGAATGAGGTAGAAAAAGAACAAAATGAAAATTGTGTGTATTCCTAGTATTGAATTTCTGTTTTTTACTGAAATAGGGCTGGACATGAGTTGGATTCAATATGGCAATCACGAATGTACAAGAGAACAAATTGCAATTCATGAGAAAGACAATCATGGAAATCATAGCTGCATTGTTTTATATTCAGTGAGTCAAACCACTATTATCTATCTTCAATATAAAACATAAGCTCTTTAATCTTATTCTAAACAGGAACTGTCATGTTGGGCAGCACGTCTTTTCATAACATGCTGATGTAAAAACCTTCCTGAAATGCAGTATAGAAAAATCTCCATAGAAACAAAGCTTTATATATACTTTGTATATATCGACAAGAATAAGTATTTGTATGGAAGGAAAAGAGTAGTATAGTGATACCAGTCAGATTCACAAAAGAGGAACAAACTGTTTTATTTAGTTCGAGTTTTGCGAATTTGCTAGTTTATGGACATTACCATGTATTGCATCATATGCAGTAGAGGTCCATGAGGTGTCCAATGGTGTAGTTATGATCAGTTCTAAAGAATCCAGTTTATATACCCCATTTGGGTGTAGTTAAAGCACTTCCTTGCTGCCAGTTGCTGTATCGCTGGATCACACAGATCCATGGATGCAGCACTGAAAGATGCACACGGAGAAATGGGAATACTGAAGTGCCTGTACTAGGGATTCTGCTGGATAGGGAAGACACATGTAATTTGGGGGAGATTATTCTCACACGTTTCTGAGCATTAGGTGGGCTCCCACAAACTAGAGCCTGTGAGAACCAAGTTATAGTTAACATGAACTCCCCCTTGGTGGTGGGACCAGCTGGGGAAAGTGAAACACAGACACGCAGATTGGTGTGTCATGGAGTCTCTCTTGGAGTAGTTCTGGAAAGCTTACTTTATTTATAAGAAAAATTTCCTAGGACGGGATGAACAACCCAGGGGCCACTTTTGGTCTGCCAATGTACCACATCACAGACTAGCGTCAAATCACATTTCATATTTTACATATTGCAAATTATTTCATACATCACATAGAAGTCTAGACAGATGAAACAGAATGATCAAAGCATGACAATTTCTCCACCAAGATCCTAGAATATTTTTGCTTTGCCAAAATTTTTATTTAGTCCTAAAACTGCATTGTTTTATTGCAACACTTTATTTCTTACAGTAGCATGGTGTATTTTGACTGTATAGGAGTTATCACTAGAGATGAGCAAACCTCGAGCATGCTCGAGTCCATCTGAACCCGAACTTTCGGCATTTGATTAGCAGTGGCTGCTGAAGTTGGATAAAGCACTAAGGCTATGTGGAAAATATGGATATAGTCATTGGCTGTATCCATGTTTTCCAGACAACCTTAGAGCTTTATCCAAGTTCAGCAGCCACCGCTAATCAAATGCCGAACGTTCGGGTTCTAGTTATCACCTGTATACCCTAAAACACTCCAAGAGATATCCAATGCACCTTAAAGTGAATGTACCACTTGAATATTTTAACTTTTCCAATAGGATCTTATCAGCTCTGCAGCCCTGATTCTGCCTGTATGTTCACACTACGTAAAACTACGTCCGTAGTTCTCGCTGCAGAACTACGGCCGTAGTTTTGAGGGGTGGAACATAGCCTTATTTTCAATGGGATCCCGGCCGGAGCGTACACACATCGTATGCGCTCTGGCCGGGATCCCATGCGGCGCCGGAAAAAACTGACATGTCAATTTTCTGCGGCCGGAATTCAATGAATTCCCGCCGCAGAAAGACCTGTCAGTTCACACAGTGAAGCAAGCTGCTCCGGCCGCTTGCTTCACTGTGGGCTATGGGAAGCTCTGATGCGGGCACGCGCTGATGCGCCCGCATCAGAGCTCCGCGGCCGGAAAGATCACGAAACGGCCGGGTGTTCACGTTGTGTGAACACAGCCTTAAACATAGGGAATAAGTGAATAAAATAAAAAGGAATTAAGGTACTCACGGTCAGCCCTGTCCACATAGAGAAGTGGCCGAAAGATTTAGAGGTCACTATCTACTACAGCCATGTGTAATGCTTCCCTGCTGATGTTGTGAGTGTCAGGACGCTACTTCGAAGTAGCATCCTGACACTCACAACATCAGCAGGGAAGCATTACACATGGCTGTAGTAGATAGTGACCTCTAAATCTTTCGGCCACTTCTCTATGTGGACAGCGCTGACCATAAGTACCTTAATTCCTTTTTATTTTATTCACTTATTCTCTCCACGGGCCCCATTATTTTGGGAGCATCCTGTGTTTTTGGTACAGTCAGCTTAGCAGTCCCTAGAGGTAGTAGGCCCCTATACAGTGGACTGTCACCAAACAAGACCCTGGATTCGGTTTTGTACCCTGTTGAGGGGTGATATGCACAAAGCCCAAGTGGCGTCCAGGTGAGCACCTTCTCACATAATCCTTATCCTTGGTGTATTGAGGTATCACACGAGGCGCCGGTGCCCGCTTTCTTCTTCTTCTCTCCCTTAAACATAGGGAGGGTTTCAAGAGTTAAGGTTTCTCTTAAAGGCAAGTCACTGTTAAAGGGGTAAACTGTGTATTTTCTCCTGAAAATGCACATCTAGTTGATACTGTATGTGGAGACACTTCATATTAATTGCTTTATGGGGGGCAAAGTATATATAGATAATACATACAGTATATGGAGGTACAGTGTACATAGGTAATTTGCATATATGGGCACAGTGCTTTGCACAATGATGTGCAACTTTTTAATGGCTAACTTTGATACATACTTCCTTTGGTGATGCTAAGATTCAACAGGTTTGGCAATAATTATGCCTATGTGTAGCTACAGTAGTAGCACTGAACCCTGGGGCCAATTACATTTGCTTAACTGATTGATTAAGGGCCAGGTAAGGCTAAATGACATTTTTCCTTCAATAAATGAAATTATCATTCAAAAACAGCATCCTGTCTTGGGTTATGTTTGTCTGTTATTAAAAAGATTTGATGATCTGAAGCATTTAGGTATGAAAATATGTAAAAAAAAATTAGACAAAGCCGTCAATGGTTGAACATTTTTTCACAGCACCTTTTATATTAAGGCATAAAATAAACCTATTTAGTACTATATAGCACTGGAAAGCTTTGCTGACTGTGTATTTAAAGCGACTCACAATCTGACCCCCCCAAACTGCTTTTACCTTCGGATAGCTGCTTTTAATCCAAGATCTGTCCTGAGGTTCGTTTGGCAGGTGATGCAGCTATTGTCCTAAAAAAACAACTTTTAAACTGGCAGCCCTGTGCCCAACGACCGTGGCCTAGATTGTGTATGCATTAGTCTGGCACAACCTCTCTGTCCCTCCTCCCCGCCCTCCTCATCATTAGGAATGCCTCAAGCAGATTTTCTACTATTCATCAGCTGTGTGAACCCAGCACATGTGTAGTTTTCACTGCAGAGGAATAGGAAAAATGGTGAAGATAGCGGGAAGGAGGGACAGAGGGGTGGTGCAAGGTAAGGGAACAGATACTCCAAGCCACGGCCTTTGGGCACAGGGCTTCAAGTTTAAAAGTTGTTTTTTAGGACAATATCTGCATCACCTGCCGAATTTTACTTGACCATTAACAACTATTAACTTCTGTTGAAGTTCATGCTACTAACATAACCATAAGAACCAGTTCTTTACCTTCACATACAGCAAAGAGTATAGGGTTGCTCTGGGAGTTTTTTTTTAAATAATTTTTTATTTTCCACAATATACATTTAACAATTCTTTGTACATGTTTAGTAAGTTGCAGTACATTGATTCCAATAAATATACATTATAAACATAATACAAATCCAAAACAAAAAAGAAAAACAAAAAGAAAAAAAAAGAAAACTATCACCACTCTTCAGTCCATCTTATTGATAGCATATTCCTCTCAGGGTATACAGACTGTTATCTGCAACCCCTAATACCATGCAACTAAGTCTGATTCTTTATTAGCCCCTATAAAAATCCAGCCAACCCTTCCCACCCCACCCAACCCAGCCTAACCCATCCCACCCAACCCAACCCATCCCACCCATGCCGTGGAGGAAGAAGAGGGGAAACGGAGATAAGAGGTGTGGGGGGGGGGAGAAATAAACAAAAATTAAATAAATAATTAGATAAATAAATAAATTAATAAATAAATGAAATAAAATAAACCCCATTACCAAAATAAAAAAATTATAAAAAGACTCTTATCTGTATCATTATTCCCAAGAGTCCCATATATAGTGGAAATTCTTTCGGCCCTTTAAAGTGCGATAATAATAGACCTTTTCATATTGCTGAGTCTGTTTAATTAAATTTTCCCATTCCTTGACCGACGGGGGTTTATGATCAATCCAAGCTCTCATAAGAGTAACCCGTGCCAACTGCAACAGTTTGGTAATCAACAGTTTTTTACCCAAAAGATCCATAGATAAACCCAGGACCATACACAAGAAAGTAAAGGGAACAGTAACTCTCAGTTTCAATTGAATAGTCTCAGCTATAGCCCTCCAATATTCTTGTATATAAATACAACTCCAAAATAAGTGAAGATGATCTGCTTCTTCCATGCCACACTTGCTGCATCTGGAATCACACCACAATCCCATTGTTATGGTCAGTATGGCAAAGGCAGTCTGACAAGACACGGACAGTGAGCCCTGAGCTGACCCCACCCACTGACCCTGCCTAATTGCCACGGATGGCCCTAAACGGCCCGGACAACCACGGAGTCGGTCCCTACACTGAATAGGTGCGACACACAGAGCACGGAGAGACAAACAAAACACAATAAGAGGTGTCAGACAAGCCAGGTCAGCAACAGTCGAGCGGCGAAGTACAAAAACAGCAAACAGGAGAATAGTCGAGGTCAGATGCAGAAGGTCCAGAATACAGAGATCAGAGGAACTAAACAGGGAGCTGAGCAGGCGAGTGAACTCTAATAGTCAGCAGGGAAGGGAGAAACTTGCTGCTTTTTATCTGGGATCAGAGACTAAGTCCAGCAGATGATAGGACCAGCCCTGATCCCAGCAGCAAGTTCAGCTGAGAAGATCAAGCAGAGCAGTAACCCCTGCACTGCCAGGAGTCTGCCAGGAAAAGCGGGTGTGGCTGTCAAATACAACATAATTCAGACAGAGTAAAAAGAAAAACACAGACAAGCTCAGCGCTTCCTCGACCGGACCCTCACTCAAAGGACCAGGCTTAGAGGGGTTACGGGTATGAAACTGCCGGATAAGGCGTGAGGCATGTATGTCCTTACTGGCAACCCAAGTATTTTCCTCGGGACCGAATCCTTTCCACTGGACAAGATATTGGACGGAATTGTGAACTTGGCGAGAGTCCAAAATCTTGTCGACTTCAAACTCCAGCTCACCTTGGATGACCAGAGGAGCAGGGAGGACTACTGGAAGCACAGGAACTGTATATTTTTTTAACAATGATTTATGAAAGACATTGTGAATCCTCATATTATTGGGTAACTGTAGGCGGAATGACACAGGATTAATGATTTCTGAAATTAGATAAGGACCAATGTATTTGGGTGCTAATTTCCCAGAAGGGACTCTGAGCTTAAGATTTCTCGTGGAGAGCCACACCTTGTCCCCTACCTGATATTCATGGCCAGATATACGTCTTTTATTAGCTTGTATGCTAGACGACCTCTGGGCCTTAGTCAGGCTCTCAAGAGCCTGGGCCCAGACTGTGCACAGTCTTTGATAGATAACTTCAGCTGAAGGATTTACAGACTCTGGAGAGTGAGCCGACGAATACCTGGGATTATATCCATAATTGCAAAAGAAAGGCGACATTTTGGTAGACTGACTCTCTCTATTATTAAGCGCGAACTCTGCTAGAGGCAAATATTTTTTCCATTTATCCTGAGAACACGATACAAAACATCTAAGAAATTGTTCTAAAGATTGGTTTACCCTCTCCGTTTGCCCATTAGACTGGGGGTGAAAGGCAGACGAAAAGGACAACGAAATCCACAAACGACCACATAGTTCTCTCCAGAATTTGGAGACAAACTGAACTCCCCTGTCAGAGACAATATTTTCAGGAACCCCATGTAACCTTAGGATATGGTTTATGAACAGCGTGGCCAAGGTACAAGCATTGGGGAGTTTTTTCAACGGAATAAGGTGGCACATTTTGGAGAATCTGTCCACCACCACCCAGATCACTGTTTTCCCTTTGGACAATGGCAAATCTGTGATGAAGTCCATAGCGAGGTGGGTCCAAGGTCTCCTAGGTATAGGAAGAGGGTAGAGGAGGCCCTCTGGTAACCTACGAGGGACCTTGGACCTAGCACAGACCTCACAAGCCTCAACAAATAATTTTACATCTTGGGACCAAGATGGCCACCAATATTGCCTTGAGAGGAGATACTTGGTACCAGACATTCCCGGGTGACCGGCCAGAACAGAACAATGAGTTTCCTCCAAGACTCTAAGCCGGAGATTGGGGGGTACAAAGAGTTTTCCCTCCGGAGTATTTTCAGGGGCAAGGGACTGAGACTCTACCACATGAGTGGCAAGATCAGGTTAAAGGATGGCAAGGACCACCCCAGGCGCAAGTATATTTTCTGGTTCACCTTTGAGGACATTACTGGCATCAAAACTCCGCGATAGGGCGTCAGCTTTGACATTTTTAGAACCTGGACAATAGGTTATCTCAAAATCGAAACGAGTAAAGAACAATGCCCACCTCGCCTGACGAGGGGTTAGGCGTTTGGCCTTGTCAAGGTACAATAAGTTTTTGTGGTCAGCTAGTACCCTGACCTTGTGTTTAGCTCCTTCAAGGAAATGCCTCCATTCGTCGAATGCCCACTTGATGGGAAGCAATTCCCTGTTACCAATATCATAATTTCCTTCTGCTGGACAAAATTTCCTGGAGAAGTAAGCTATTGGTCGGAGGTTGGTGAGACTCTCAGGGCCCTGAAGCATCAACTTCAATAACAAAAGGTTGCTCCAGATCTGGCTGGATTAGCACTGGTGCCTTGGAGAAACATCTTTTTAACTGTCCAAATGCCTCTATTGCCTCGGGAGTCCAGTTATCTAGGTCAGCCCCTTTTCTGGTCAGGTCAGTAAGGGGTTTAGCAATTATGGAAAATCCCTTAATAAATTTTCTATAATAGTTGGCAAATCCCAAGAATCTTTGCAAGGCCTTGAGGTTAGTGGGACGTTCCCATTTCTCAATGGCTGCCACTTTGACAGGATCCATACTAAATGAGTTTGGAGAAATTATGTACCCCAGAAAAGAGACCTTCTGGATTCCGAATTGGCATTTGGACAGTTTGGCAAACAAGTTATTACTTCTAAGCAAATGCATAACAGTGCGAACATGGTTTACGTGGGAAGACCAATCCGGCGAAAAAATTAGGATATCATCCAAATACACTACCAAGAATTTGCCCAGATGTTCCCTGAATATGTCATTCACAAAATGCTGGAACACTGCAGGGGCATTACTCAGACCAAATGGCATCACCCGATACTCAAAATGTCCCTCAGGGGTATTGAAGGCGGTCTTCCACTCATCCCCCTCCCTTATTCTGATCAGATTGTAGGCCCCACGAAGATCTATTTTGGAGAACCACTGAGCACCCACAATCTGATTAAAGAGATCTGGAATAAGGGGAAGGGGGTGCTGGTTTTTGATAGTGATCTTATTTAGTTCTCGATAGTCAATACACGGTCTAAGACCACCATCCTTTTTACCAACAAAAAAGAACCCTGCACCCATGGGAGAGCTAGAGGGACGGATGTGACCTTTGCGGAGACTTTCCTGAATGTATTCTCTCATAGCCTCCCTCTCAGGCCTAGACAAATTAAAAATTCTACCTTTAGGGTATTTAGTACCAGGGATCAAATCAATGGAGCAATCATATGGCCTATGAGGTGGCAACACATCAACAGCCTTCTCATCAAATACATCTGAGAAATCAGAAATAAACTCCGGGATCTCCCCCTCCTTGGGGAAGACATCTGCGGCATTCAGCGAAATACAATGAGGAGAGCACTCAGATCCCCATTTTACCAATTCACGAGTGGACCAATCAAAAACAGGATTATGTTTATTCAACCAAGGTAAACCCAGAATAACATCAGTAGATAAATTGTCCATGATTAAAAAGTCAAGCATTTCTTGGTGAATCGACCCAACCTGCACCTCCATAGATGGAGTGACATAGCAGACTCTACCCCGGGCCAAAGGGGCAGAATCTGCACCAGTGATGGTTAACGGATTATTGAGCAAAAGCGGACATGCCTCTAAACGTGACCAAAAACCGGAGCAAATGAAATTGGCGGAGGCCCCAGAATCCACATGAGCAAAATTTGTCCCCCAAACAAAGTGAGATAGGTACCAATAATTTATTTTTATGTTCAAGGGATACCTGTGCGCCTGAATGACCCCCTCGATGGTCACTCAGGCGCTGGAGTCTTTCAGCTGGCTGGTCAGGTCTAGCAGGACAGGACCTCACACGATGACCGAGTTTACCACAGTATAGGCAGAGGTTGTGTTGCAGGCGGAAGGCTCGTCGGGTCTTGGCATCTGAGGCTCCAAGCTGCATGGGTTCTTCTTGTGACAGAGGAACAAAAGGAGGAGGCTGAGAAACAGAGTCAATGACAGGAAGAGAACTAGAAGACTCAGAAGTTCCTTTCTCCCTATGTCTGTCTCTGAGTCGTCTGTCAACCCTAATCGCCAAAGGTGTCGGGGGTAGGGTATACCACTAATAGGTCTTTAAGCTGGTCCGACAACCCCATCCGGAACTGGCACCGCAGTGCGGGGTCATTCCAGCCAGATGACACACACCACTGTCTGAATTCCGCACAGTACTCCTCCACCGGTCTCTTTCCCTGTTTCATGGAAGTCAGTTGGCGTTCAGCTTCAGCTACTAAGTCTGGATCGTCATACAGGAGTCCTAGGGCAGCAAAAAATTGATCCACGGAGGTCAACTCCATGGATCCAGGGGGTAATGAAAAAGCCCACTCCTGAGGAGGACCCTGCAAGAGGGACATAATAATGCCCACCCTTTGGTCCTCATCTCCAGAGGGGCAGGGGCACAAATGAAAAAACAACTTGCACCCCTCTCTAAATGTTCGGAAATGCTTCCTGTCTCCCTTAAACTTTTCAGGGAGCTGCACAGGAGGTTCCGGAAATAGAGGGGTGGTCATGGTCACCTGTCGGGGTGCAGTCTCTTGTTCCTGGACGCGCTCAGCAAGGTTCTGAACCAGCGTGTTCAGACCTTGCATCTGGTTCACCAGAGTCTTCATGGCGTCCATAATGCTAGGTTACCCCAACAAATATTTTAGGCTGACTATTCTGTTATGGTCAGTATGGCAAAGGCAGTCTGACAAGACACGGACAGTGAGCCCTGAGCTGACCCCACCCACTGACCCTGCCTAATTGCCACGGACAGCCCTAAACGGCCCGGACAACCACGGAGTCGGTCCCTACACTGAATAGGTGCGACACACAGAGCACGGACAGACAAACAAAACACAATAAGTGGTGTCAGACAAGCCAGGTCAGCAACAGTCGAGCGGCGAAGTACAAAAACAGCAAACAGGAGAATAGTCGAGGTCAGATGCAGAAGGTCCAGAATACAGAGATCAGAGGAACTAAACAGGGAGCTGAGCAGGCGAGTGAACTCTAATAGTCAGCAGGGAAGGGAGAAACTTGCTGCTTTTTATCTGGGATCAGAGACTAAGTCCAGCAGATGATTGGACCAGCCCTGATCCCAGCAGCAAGTTCAGCTGAGAAGATCAAGCAGAGCAGTAACCCCTGCACTGCCAGGAGTCTGCCAGGAAAAGCGGGTGTGGCTGTCAAATACAACATAATTCAGACAGAGTAAAAAGAAAAACACAGACAAGCTCAGCGCTTCCTCGACCGCCCAGCATGGACCAAAGAGCGCAAAGTCATATTCCTAACACCCATCTTAGCCAATTTATCGGGGGTGTAATGTAATTTATTCACTATTTTAAACTGAATAATCCTATAATTATAATCTAATACAGTGACCTTATTATTCATTACTATACTATCCCAATCAGTGCCTGAAATAACCCCAATTTCTTTCTCCCACCTACCTTTCATTTTAGTTTGCATTCCTTCTGTGCCTTATCTCACTAATAATTTATATAGCCTACCTAAGTCCCCTTTCTTATGTGTTGTCATTTTCATGACCTGTGTAGGGATCTCATGATCCTGTGTATAGAAAATAGATTTATCCTGTGTGCACTTAACCGCATGTTCTAATTGCTTATAATATAAATAATGTGTAGCCGAAAGGCTGTAATCCTGACCCATTATATCAAACGATAAAAGTGTACCAGAAGAAAATATCTGTGCAATATTTCTAATCCCCCTATTTGTCCAGAATTTATATTCAATATTTTTATTAAACTCTACCAAATTGTCATTTCCCCAAAGAGAGGTACATTTAAGACTGTGGTTAATACCACAGATTTTCTTCACCCGTGCCCATGCTTTAATCCATAACAGTGCATAAAGTACACCACCCCCTTGCTCTGGGAGTTTAACATTGTCCTATGACAGGACTTAATGCTTTGTTATATGGGATTCAAATATTAAGGATGCAATATAGTTTAAAATATTACTAATATCTATGCTTCAACATACAGTGCTGAGCAATAACGCTGTCACAGGGTAAATACAGTGAAACCTGGGGAGGTCGCTAGCCTTCTGATTCACAGTCCCCAGGAAGTCTACCTATCTTATTTCTAGTTCTCAACCACCTTGCTCCCCATTTCATTTCTAGCCAACAGCATGACTTCATCCCATTCCTAGCCCCCAACACGACTCTGCATCTCATTTCTCCTCTTAAGCATTCCCCCCTTTTGCATATAGAGAAGAAGAATTTATAAAACAGAAGGGTCGCTGAAAAAAAACTGTATGTGGAGGAGGGTCTCGTCAAGGAATAGCCTTCTTAGGAGGTTTTAATTGAATGTAAAAATGATAGCTTTCACACCTATTGCGTTAACAATTGTGCGGTTGGAGTTTAGATCCTGTATTCACACGTATCCACAATAAGTAATAAACAGGAATTAAACATGAAGATTATTAGAGGTCTTCTTATTTCTAATAATTTGGAGTAAACTGCTGCAGGTGTCTCACTAGAAACACTTGCCTTCATTAGATGGTCCCTTTCTAGCGTTATATTACAGGGCCTGTATATTACTATTCCAACACCTATTAACTCTAAGATTGTGTAGGCTTCGGTAATTCTTGTTACATATCCCACATGTATCTTTATTAATTCCATACCATGCAGTAATATGTTTATGGCTCTCATGATTCAATTCTGTATTGTGAACATGTTTAATCTCCCCTTGAAATAAATGTAACATGGGGAATGGTTGATTTGCATAATTGAGGAAGACACCCTTTTTTTCCTTTCAGCTAGATTATTTGATGATTATGGTTTTCTATTTGTGTTAGGAAAAATGAGTTACATCAGTGCATTAGCTTCTTGCATTTTAATGCAATCAGAGATTCTTGTTTTAAAAATAACTTACTTGCCTATAAAACATTTCACCAGTGATTTTCTTTTGTATTTTGCTCTACGACCCACAAACTACATTTGTTCTTGTGTACTGGTGTGTGGAAAAACTTGCAGGATACATATATTCATAGCTTGAAGAAAGCAGCCAGGTGCTGTAAATGAGATACAGCACATTAGCTACATATATCTAAATGTGAAATGTTAAAACTTAGTGTATATTTTCTACTTGGAATGACTGATATATAGTTGTCTAAACTTTGTCCAACCATTGTCTAAACTTTGTCCAACCATTGTCCAAACTTTGCCTAACCATTGTCTAAACTTTGGTAGCCACAGTAATGAACTAATAGAATTCACATTCTAACTGACTAATGTAAATTGGTGTACAATGGAATTGGACCAATTATGAATTGACACACATCAATGGCTTTCAGTTGTCCGTGGATGAACTGATAGTTCTCTAGCTCCAATTGTGTCTGAAATATCAGTATGTTTGCTGAAACCCTTCATTTTTATTGTTTGTCTGTTTTGTCATCTGCAGCTGTGATTACATCATACATCTGGTATTGATTGGTATATAATATAACCTGCCAAAATAACACAATCTGAGACAAAAGTAAGTCTAATATGTATTACATGGTATATGTTTTTTGTGGTGGCAAAAGCACAGTAGGCTATTTTTTTCAACACAGCAAAATAAAAGGTGGACCAATGTTTATAGATTGTGTATAGGCTACTCATTCTTTTACAATAAAGGGGTCAAGTATGCTCAACTGGCAAATGCTAAAAGGAAATCCTTTTGTCATCCTTTGGGTCCATTAAAGTTTATATAGGCCCCTGGGGTAAACAGAGGCCCTTACAGGGGCATCTCTGAAACAGCTTGTGTGGTCACCAACCAGAAGATTTTACATTTTGTATTTACTAATGGGGATTGGCTGTTTGACGTTACAGAGGAAGAAAATTAATGTTTCAGTGATCATCGGTGTTTATGGTTTGACATACAAACTGACTAAGTGCAATCCTATACTACAACAAGAGTATTGGATTTTAGAAAAACAATTTTTAAGGAAATGGGAGAGTATTTAGATAATGAATTAAAGGGGTGGGATAAAATATCAGGAGCGAGTGTTCAGTGGGCCATATTGCCAAATGCCATATTAAAAGCAACTAGATAATATGTACAAAAAAAGTAGCAACAATAAAAGGAATAAGAAACCATTAAGGTTAACAAGAGATGTTAAGGCTATAGTAAAGAAAAAAATGTCAGCCTATAGGAGGTATAAAAAGACTAGAAGTTTAAAATTAGTCAGAAGGAGGCAAAACAGATTATTAATGCTGCTAAAACCTCAAAAGAGGAAGAATTGGCAAAATCTGTTAAAGGGGAACTCCACATAAGGAAAATTTGTTTTCTATTAAAAGTACATTAAAAGTTACATAGATGTGTCTATACAATGTATTATCATACCTGTACGGTTCTGCCACACTGGTCACTGATAGGAATCCTGGAAGTAAAGAAAAATGGCCTCTGTGCTAATGCACATTGTCTCCTGCTCCCACTGCTCTCCCACCTTAAGAGACAAATCTTCCATGCCTTTGTCTCACATTGTGTGTGCTTGGTGAGTGCAGGCTGATGATGCAGACAGGGGGCAGGGCGTGATGTCACAGGAGGCTTGGCTGGATCCCCCAATCCTCTGAGTGATACACCATCTCTAAAAGGCCAGAAGCAGGTGCAGCAAAGACTGTGGACTGTGATGAACAGCTAAGGGAACCAGTACTGCATTCTGGGAACTGCTCAACCAGGAAGTACAGAAACAAAATACAGAACAAAACCCCCCAAACAAATGTATTTTTGGTAGTTTCAATACTGGGATACATATGTAAGTAATGCGTTATGCTTCTCTAGAAGTTTAATTTTTTTAACCTCTACCTGGAGTTCCCCTTTAAGGAGGGAAATAAAACCTTCAGATATATTAGTGACACAAAAAACAAGAAAAACTGATCGGTCAAACACTGCACATTTCTCTCTCAAATACAATGCATATACCTCATATGCAATATAACAGCAGCATAGGTGAATATTCCAAATAAAGTACAATCAGCATAAATGTCACAATAAATAAGTTATGGATGATAATCTCCCCAATGAGAAACACTCTTACAGTCATTGAAAATGAACATGTAAAAAGCACTTGTAATGAGTGCCCACTCTAGATCAGAATACCCCTTTAACTTTCAAGAGTCTGGTGACTGCCATAGTGGTGACAAGATAAAATAAGACTTCTGCCACTGTTAGGCTATGTTCACACTACGTAAAACTACGGCCGTAGTTCTCGCCGCAGAACTACGGCCATAGTTTTGCGTTGTATAACAAAGCCTTATGTGCAATGGGATCCCGGCCGGAGCGTACACACATCATATACGCTCCGGCCGGGATCCCATACGGCGCCAGAAAAAAACTGACAGGTCAGTTTTCTGCGGCCTGTCAGTTCACACCAGTCGCTCCAGCCGCTTGCTTCACTGTGGGCTATGGGAAGCTCTGATGCGGGCGCACGCTGATGCGCCTGCATCAGTGCTCCGCGGCCGGAAAGATCACCCGGCCAGTACTTAAGTACCGGCCGGGATGATCCGGGCTAAGACCGTCCGTACCGTGACCCGGCCCGGGGTCACGGAACGGCCGGTTGTTTATGTAGTGTGAACATAGCCTAAATCTGTATAGTGTCATTTGACTACAAAGTCCCTTTCTTGTAGATAGAGATCCTCTAGCACAACGCTAGTAGCGTTCATTAGAGTCTCTGCATAAAATAGTCACCAAACATAAACCTTTATAAAGGATGGCAGTGGCACTCACAGTAGTGGCCTGTTTTTAATACACTAAATCACACGGCGGGGGTCCCGATCAGTAAGTGACAGGGGACTGCCCCTGTCACTTACACTTAAACGTTTAAGGGGTTAATGACAGGCTGCAACGTGATCGGTACAGGTACGTCTAGGGGTTAATAATATATATTTAACAAAACAGTATGTATTTACTACATAGTTCTTTTTATTTCTTTGCCTTATTACTGAGTTTTATATTTTTAGTACAGGAAAAGAAACATTTATGAAGATTTAGCGATTTACATTTAGAACATCTGCAGGAGGTACTGATTAATTGTGAAATACAAACATGCCCCCATCATGCAGAGATTATACTAATACTTTCTAATAAGAACTGCAAATGAAAGAAGAGATTGGCAGTCTGCAAAGTCTACCACTACTCAGTTGTGAATTACATTTCTGCATGAGGCCTGCTTATAATACTAAATTCTAATTATGGTTAAATGAAGATAATTTGCAGATGGTATGGTCTGAAGGTAGACAGAGGGAGTTTATGGTGTTGATGAAACATATGGCAGAAAAGGATAAGAAACAATTACTTTAAATCAGTTTTTTTCTGTGTTAATATATAACATTCTTTGTGAATTGAGGACTTTTTGCAAATTCAGTATATAATTTATATATGCAGAAAAGTCATAGGCAGTTTAAGGGATTTTCCACCTAAGAGCTAAAAAAATGATATGCTGTTCTTACTCACCAATTCCCACAGAGTATTTTGAGCCATCTCCGGTATTTTAGCTGCTGCCATTCCTCAGTTACAAGTTTTTCTAAAAGCCCATCTATATCCAAGATGACGCCATCCCCGAAACTACATTTCTCATCATCCAGTGCTTCTCCCTGATTGGTCCTTTTGTGTACCCGCCCCCTTAGCTTTCTTTCCTGTTCACTACTGTCATTACTATTGCACAGTAAACACAAGACTATTATTTACTGGTTTTGCAACACATCACTCCAGTTATTATTCCATAGTAGCTGATGATGTATTGTAGCAGAGATGACCCAACATGTATGATGTAGGAGAGCTGATTCAGTGAGAAGTGAGCCAGAAGCAGCGTTTTGTAACCTTAGCACAGTTTTTTGTAATTAGGGTCGGCCACGGTAGCGATAAAACGCGGCAGGGAAAGGCAGAAGAAGCCAGTCTGGAGAGGGGTCCCCAGAGCTTGGGAAGAATGGCGGCAGTGTTTCTCCATGGAAGGGAGAGGCATCAGCGGCATCCGGAGGATATGTGTGCCCCTGGCCCCAATCATTCACTGGACTCATGTCCGGTGCCCATGGAGGGGGAAGCCTGTGCCACACAGCTCCAGCTTTTTAAAGTTAGTGCCAGGCACTCCTGCCCCGATCACTGCCGCAGCTGGCGCTAATTTTAAAAAGCTAGAACTATGGGCAGAGGAAAACTGGGTACCGGGCACAGGGAGCGATGTGCGGGCTACAGGGGGCGATGTTCAGGTTGCTCGGGGACATGTGCAGACTGCCGGAAGACATGTGTGGGCTGGCGGGGAAACGTGCAGGCTGCCAGGGACATGTGCAAGCTGTTGGGGGACATGTGGAGGCTGCCGCTGTAGATGTGCGGGCTGCCAGGGGAGCAAATCAGTAACCCTTAGGTGCCAGTACGACTCTCCTAAGCCCCCCAAACCTCATGGGGGCACTCAGTTGCAGTGGAAATTAGTTGGACAGCATCCTCCATGGCTCCAAATAGAGAAGAGCAGCAGATTTGGCACTTTGTGCTTCTCCCAATCATAACTCCTAAACCCTGGAAACTATACACATTATACAAATCATTGGTAGTGATTGGTGCTTTACATGCATGCAGTCACTACCAATAGCTAGAAAAATAAGTAAATTGTCTCTGCTAGCGCTGCTCATCAGGTAAAATTGCAGGGCAAAGGCACGTCCCACTGATAAGCCCTGACCCTCATAAGGGATCAGTGTAGTTATATAAGAAGTCACCCAGGGGGGCTTCTAATTAATGTACAGTGATCTCTCAACTTACAATGGCATCAGGATACTCAGGAAATATTTTTCAACATACAATGGTCCTTTTTGGACCATCGTAACTTGAGACCAGACTCAACATAGAATGCTACAGACAGTCAGGATCTGCAGGATATATAAATAGCTAGATGATTGTAACGCCTGGAGTAGTGGATCCACTGGACCGTCACCAGCGATGGCACTAACCTCACCAGGGAGCGGAGTCTAAGGGGCCGCTGGTTTTCACCAGAGCCCGCCGCAAGGCGGGATGGACTTGCTGCGGCAGGCGACCCCCAGGTCGCTACACCTGGCTTGGTTGCTAGTGACGGCAGGCGAGGCGTGGCAGGAGCAGTAGGCAGGAGATAGTGCAGGCAGAGGATTGTAGACGTGCTCGCAGGTGGCGGACAGGACTCAGTGACAATGGGAAGGCAGCGGGCAAGGACTAGGGACAAGGACTGAAGACAGGAACAAGGGACAAGGACTAAGGTCAGGAACAACAGGGAGCTGGGCCAAATGCTATGGGAAGCATGTAGAGGCTCCAACACCTGGAAGGGGGCAGGGCTGGAACTTATAGGGGAGTGATTGACAACCAGACCAATTAGGAGCGCACTGCCCCTTTAAATCTGAGACGGCCGGCACAGTGAGAGACAGGAGCGGAGGAGAGGTGAGGCGCCCCCAGGGGCCGAACTAGCAGCAGCGCCGGGTCCCTGCACAAGGACCCCGGAGGCTGCATGGGGCGTGTACCGGGCCGCCGCCGCGGCCGTGACAGTACCCCCCCCCCTTTGGCCTCCCCCTCTTTCTTGCCTGCAGATGGCGGCAAATCAGTGATGAAGTCCATCCCTATGTGGTGCCAGGGAAGGTCTGGACCTGGAAAGGGCTGTAATAGGCCGGCAGGCCTTAGTCGGGAGGACTTGTTTTTGGCACAGATGGTACAGGAAGCCACAAAGTGTTTGACATCTTGGAACAGACTGGGCCACCAGTAGTGGCGGGAGATCCGTTGCCAGGGCCGGGACAAAGAGTAGGCAGGGGTAGGCGATGGCCTAGGGCGCCAAACGTCAGGGGGCGCCATCTGGATGGGTAAGTAATTTATTTACCCATCCATCCTACCCCCCGCTCGCCCCCCTGCCTGTCTGCCGGCCGGCCCGCCCTGCACTGTAACTGTTACATACAGCAGCAGGAATAGAGTGTCCAGGAGGTGTAAAGGACCTTTGATGACATCATGCCCATGTGACCAGTGTGGGAGGAGCTATCTTCCTTTGCTAGGCTCTATGAGGCAGCTAGTTTCCTAGGCTGTTTATGAGGCAGTGAGAGCAGTGTATAAGATCAGCAGGAGGTAAGCCACACTGAGGGCACTGGTCAGCAGGGGGAGGGGTAGGGGGGGTGTGTGCATAGATATGAGATGTTCTGCAGGAGTGTGTGTGTGCATAGATATGAGATGTTCTGCAGGGGTGTGTGTGTGCATAGATATGAGATGTTCTGCAGGGGTGTGTGTGTGTGCATAGATATGAGATGTTCTGCAGGGGTGTGTGGGTGCATAAATATGAGATGTTCTGCAGGGGTGTGTGTGTGCATAGATATGAGATGTTCTGCAGGGGTGTGTGGGTGCATAAATATGAGATGTTCTGCAGGGGTGTGTGGGTGCATAAATATGAGATGTTCTGTAGGGGTGTGTGGGTGCGAGAAATGAGATGTTCTGCAGGTCAGGGGTGTGTAGTTGCATAGATATGAGATGTTCTGCAGGTCAGGGGTGTGTGGGTGCATAGATGTGAGATGTTCTGCAGGTCAGGGGTGTGTGGGTGCATAGATGTGAGATGTTCTGCAGGTCAGGGGTGTGTGGGTGCATAGATATGAGATGTTCTGCAGGTGTGTGTGTGTGTGTGCATAGATATTAGATGTTCTGCAGGGGGGGGGTGTGCATAGATATGAGATGTTCTGCAGGGGTGTGTGGGTGCATAAATATGAGATGTTCTGCAGGGGTGTGTGGGTGCATAAATATGAGATGTTCTGCAGGGGGGGGGGTGCATAGATATGAGATGTTCTGTAGGGGTGTGTGGGTGCATAGATATGAGATGTTCTGCAGGGTCAGGGGTGTGTGGGTGCATAGATATGAGATGTTCTGCAGGTCAGGGGTGTGTGGGTGCATAGATGTGAGATGTTCTGCAGGTCAGGGGTGTGTGGGTGCATAGATGTGAGATGTTCTGCAGGTCAGGGGTGTGTGGGTGCATAGATATGAGATGTTCTGCAGGTCAGGGGTGTGTGGGTGCATAGATGTGAGATGTTCTGCAGGTCAGGGGTGTGTGGGTGCATAGATGTGAGATGTTCTGCAGGTCAGGGGTGTGTGGGTGCATAGATATGAGATGTTCTGCAGGTCAGGGGTGTGTGGGTGCATAGATGTGAGATGTTCTGCAGGTCAGGGGTGTGTGGGTGCATAGATATGAGATGTTCTGCAGGTCAGGGGTGTGTGGGTGCATAGATATGAGATGTTCTGCAGGTCAGGGGTGTGTGGGTGCATAGATATGAGATGTTCTGCAGGTCAGGGGTGTGTGGGTGCATAGATATGAGATGTTCTGCAGGTCAGGGGTGTGTGGGTGCATAGATATGAGATGTTCTGCAGGTCAGGGGTGTGTGGGTGCATAGATGTGAGATGTTCTGCAGGTCAGGGGTGTGTGGGTGCATAGATATAAGATGTTCTGCAGGTCAGGGGTGTGTGGGTGCATAGATATGAGATGTTCTGCAGGGTCAGGGGTGTGTGGGTGGACTGTTATGTGATGCTCTGCAGGGTCAGGGGTGTGTTGGTGCACTGTTATGCGATGGGGAGAGCGGCCTCTTGTGACCGCAGGTAACTCTGCCACAAGAGTGCAGTGAAGAGAAGACGCATGGCCCAGGTGAGTATAAGTGGGGTTTTTTTTGTCTGTTTTGGAGAATTACTGTTATATGGGAAGGGTTAGGGAGCACACAGGGGTCTATATATAACTGGAAGAGCACACAGGGGTCTATATATAACTGGAGGAGCACACAGGGGGTCGATGTATAACTGGGGGCAGCACACAGGGGGTCTATGTATAACTGGGGGCAGCACACAGGGGATTTATATATATAACTGGGGGAGCACACGGGGTCTATATACTTCTGGGAGAGCACACAGGGGTTCTATATACTTCTAGGGAGCACACACGGGGTCTATATACTTCTGGGGGAGCACACAGGAGATCTATATATTTATGGGGGAGCACTCAGGGGGTCTATATATTTCTGGGGGCAGCACACAGCAGTCTATACTATATTGGGGCTGCACAGAGGGGCTTTACTACAATACTGGGGCACAGGGACACCTTAAAACTATGGGGGCACAGAGGAGTGTAACTACTATATAGGGGTACAGAGGGGGCTAACTACTGTATGTGTTGGAGCCTAAAATGTTTCTCTGACAGATTCTGGAGAGAAGATTCACAGCCAGAAGACGACTTCTAGGTGGCCCAGGCTGGATGGAGGGAAAAAGAAAATGTGACAGATCGGAGAAGACGGCCCATGTGAGTCACTGGATGTAACTGCACAGTTATAGGGTTGTAGTGATAGGGGTCATGGTGTGGCGGTATTACGGAATGGTATCATTGGGGATATCTTTCTGTTCTGTTCAGTGCAGTTTTCATGTAATATGTAATCACTGTATGGTGGAAATAGTGTTATAAGGTAACTACTGTATGTATTGGGGCTCTTAATACAGTGTGGGGGTACATTCAGGGCATTATACTGTGCGAGGAGAACCAATTCTAATGGGGGGGGGGCGCCATTTGCCTTCTCTGCCTAGGGCACCAAAACTCCTTGTCCCGGCCCTGTCCGTTGCCCGGTCTTTTGGACTCCAGGGTGCCCGGCCTCCAATGAGGAATGTCCCCACTTCAAAATCCTTCTTCGAAGCGCAGGGTGAACATGGGTCTTTCCGGGGGGTATTCTCTGAAGAGTAGAGGTGACGACTGGTACTAGGCGATCGGGAGGTATAATGTGACGAGGGGATGTGGATTTGTGGATGAGATCCTTCTGTAAGTTCTCCCGGATGTAGGAGGACATGGCCTCAGTCTCGGGTACGGAGAGAGGGTACACCCGACCTCGAGGAGAAGGAGTACCAGGAAAGAGGTCTTTGGGACAATCGTACGCCCGGTGAGATGGTAGAGAGTCCGCCTCCTCGGCAGAGAAGGCATCCGCCAAGTCTTGGTCTTCCGCCGGTAGGCCGGATAGAGGCTTGGCGGGGTCCGGTGACGACATAAAGTACTTGGTCTGAGGTGACTTGAGACACTGGTTTGAACAGTCCTGACCCCAACTGAGAATCTCCCCGGTTCTCCAGTCCAGCTTAGGGGCATGTAATTGCAGCCAAGGAAGTCCCAGGAGGATGGCGGGAGAAGAATGGGGCAGGACGTAGAAGGATATCTTTTCCTGATGTAAAGGACCCACCTGGAGGACTAGAGGTGCGGTCTGGTAGTACACATGGTCGGTAAGAATCTCGCCCGTGACCGAGGAGATAGTCAGGGGCCTGGCTAGTTGGGTCACGGGTAGCCGCCATCTTTGGACCAATGTTGCCGCAATAAAACTTCCTGCTGACCCAGAATCGAGAAGGGCAGTAGTCTGGTGATTTTGTCCTGAGGGTGTCTGGATGGAAACCGGCATAGACAAACTTGGAAAGGTGGCATTCACACCTAGGGACACCTGTCCCACCGGACCTAGATGCGAGCATTTCCCGGACGCTTGAGGACGTTGGGGACATCTCAGCCGAAAGTGATCCGAACCACCGCAGTAGAGGCAGAGATTCTTTCATCAGGCGTCAGGTGAGCCCGCTCCACCTGCATAGGAATCTCAGGAGAGGGCTGGGACACCGGAATGTCAGGGTTCTGGAAGACCGGCGCCAGCTAGTGATGGCGACGGGACAGGCTTAGTCGTGTTCATGCCGAACCTCCTCCTCCCTCTCCGAAAAACTAGTATCAACTCTGGTGGCCAGTAGGATGAGTTCGTTCAGGGAGGTAGGTAGGTCCCAGGCGGAAAGCACGTCTCTCATCCGACTGGACAGGCCCTTCTTGAAGGTGGCTATTAGAGCGGCCTCATTCCAGTCTAATTCTGCCGCCAGGGTACGGAACTGGATGGCGTAGTCACCAACAGAGGAGCTCCCTTGAGAGAGGTTGAGGAGAGCAGTTTCAGCTGAAGAAGCACGGGCAGGTTCCTCAAAGACGGAGCGAAACTCGACTAGGAAGGTTCGGAGATTGGCAGCAGCAGGGTCATCTCGGTCCCACAGCGGCGTGGCCCAGGCCAGAGCTCTACCCTCCAATAGGCTGATGATGAAAGCCACTTTAGAGCGCTCGGTGGGAAACTGACTACTTAAAAGTTCAATATGCATGGTGCACTGAGTCAGGAATCCTCTGCACAACTTGGAATCACCAGAGTATTTGCTTGGGAGAGACAGTCGAAGTGTAGAAAAAGCAGCAGGAGGTGGTGTGCGCTGGTCTGTAGTATGTGTCTGTGTATCTGTAGTATGCTGCTGTAAGGCGGCAGTGAGTTGCTGGATCTGCTGCGCCTGTTGGGCGACCACACGGGCTACATCACGGATATCAGGCACCTCGCCGGGATCCATGGTTGGAGCCTACTGTAACGCCTGGAGTAGTGGATCCACTGAACCGTCACCAGCGATGGCACTAACCTCACCAGGGAGCGGAGTCTAAGGGGCCGCTGGTTTTCACCAGAGCCCGCTTCAAGGCGGGATGGACTTGCTGCGGCAGGCGACCCCCAGGTCGCTACCCCTGGCTTGGTTGCTAGTGACGGCAGGCGAGGCGTGGCAGGAGCAGTAGGCAGGAGATAGTAGGCAGGAGAGAGTGCAGGCAGAGGATTGTAGAAGTGCTCGCAGGTGGCGGACAGGACTCAGGGACAATGGGAAGGCAGCGGGCAAGGACTAGGGACAAGGACTGAAGACAGGAACAAGGGACAAGGACTAAGGTCAGGAACAACAGGGAGCTGGGCCAAACGCTATGGGAAGCATGTAGAGGCTCCAACACCTGGAAGGGGGCAGGGCTGGAACTTATAGGGGAGTGATTGACAACCAGACCAATTAGGAGCGCACTGCCCCTTTAAATCTGAGACAGCCGGCGCGCGCGCGCCCTAGGAGGCGGGGATGCGCGCGCCGGCCGGCACAGTGAGAGACAGGAGCGGAGGAGAGGTGAGGCGCCCCCAGGGGCCGAACTAGCAGCAGCGCCGGGTCCCTGCACAAGGACCCCGGCGGCTGCATGGGGCAGGAGGAGGTCGCGGCGGCGGCCCGGAACACGGAAAGCCGCCGCGGCCGTGACTATGATCAACCAATAAAAGTGGCCATTTAACTGATAAAACCCCAGTATTACTGAAATGCATGCACCTGATTGCCATCTAGTAGTGATTCTCCAGAGAGTAGTGTGATACTATATGCCCTGTACTGCATATAATTTTGGTCTCAACATACAGTGGTTGTCCTGGAACCAATTAATATCATATGTTTAGAGACCACTGTATAGAGACCCCACCCAAAAAAACAACAAAAAAAAAACACATTTTACTTTCAATTTCAACGCGCATTTAATTTTTTTCTGGTTAGGCAGCATATTTTATGCAAAAATAAGGGCTCATGTGGGTCTGTAGGTGAAAAAATACAAGCGCTATGGACCTTTAAACACGAGGAGGAAAAAACGAAAGCGCAAAAATGAAAATTGGCTCAGACCTTAAAGGGTTAATATATGTCACAATGTTTCTTATTTTTACATGTACCACTGATTTAGACAAACCAATTTCGAACAAACTTCCAGCAGATACCGCATGGTATTCTTTTTCTGCTGACAATCTTCTAAATTGCAATGATAAATATACTTTAAACTACACATGTAGCCATGGATATCCTGAATGTGTTAACCTGACACATCAATGTATTGTGTGAGGATATCCAAATGCACCAGAAATGAACATAAGAACAGTAATTCAGGAGTAATGTTAAACTTAGGTTCGTGTAATGTCTTATGATAATGTACTGCTCCTTTGAAGTAAGGATAAGGTATCCTAATGTTCTAATAATCAGGTAAGGTTTGCTACATTGGTGTACACTCTGATTTTTTTCTGTAGGTAAATTATTATCATATCATGTGTTGGCTGTAATATGTTTTTATATACACGATTTACTATGTCAGAGTTATAACACATAACATTAGAGATGTAACCAATATATCCAAGTGAAAATACAGTATCCTCAGGCAGATAGGATTCCCATGGGATCATTTTCAGAATCCTTAACAGGCCTTTGAAAGGAGCCCAACCATTGCTCATGATTGACGATGTGGCTGGCATCACCTCAATTTATAATATCAGAATAAAGAGCTATTTCTTCCTGGGACTGAATCTAGGTGACTGTGGTTGCATGACAAACAAAGTCTGCATAAAGTAACTAGATTTCCTTATCTAGGGAGCAGAACTGCTTACAAACCTGTCTGGATATGAAAAAACTATTGATAAGATGAACTATGTAAGTTAATGTATTCATAGAAATTTTTGTGACCTAATTTCTCTAATAAAAAATATACGGTATATTGAAAAAGCATAGAAAAATAGGAAATAGGTAAAGTAATGGCCAAGTGCTCCTAAAAGACAATAATAGTATGATGCAGTTTTGGGGAATTTTCATTAGCAATAATAATGAAATGTACATTTTCATTATAAGGAAAAAATACGAAATAACTATAACTAAATACATAGGTAAAAGAAAAACATCACTGTATAGTTCCCACATGTATATAAATCGTTGCTATATCAGTCGTTTGTTTTTTAACATGTTGAAAACAAACAACTGCAATGATCAGCCGACATGAATGATGTCCGCTGATCGCTGCCTTCTATTCCATAGGACGATTATCGTCGAATACGGCCGATAATCGTTCCGTGGAATAGGGCCTTAAGGTAAGCACTTCCTGCCACCAGGATCATTGATTGTAATAATAATAATAATAATAATAATAATAATAATAATAATAATCATCATCATCATCATAGCATTTGTTACATGACAGAGGCACACATGCAGAAGCAATCCCTGTGGTTTCATATTATGGAGACATAGGCACACCATGTGTGACCATGTGGTGCCTCCATATGGCACCTTATTATGCAAGCATTTTCCCCAGGACACATTGCTTCAAGGAACATCATCCAATGAAAACTTGTATTTTTCTGTTGTAGTTATATAAAATTTGCCCAAATAACAGAAAAAAATAACAATGCTTTGTTACTTTATAAAATCATAAGGGGAAATCAAGGAACAATAGAGGCAGGGGCGTAGCTAGGGGTTCAGCCTAGGAGGGGCGAGTGAGTCTCAGTGGGCCCCCAACCTATTACGTTACACATAGGGAACCTCAGTAGATGACAATGCTTTTCGAATGATAAAGGGTATTTTCTACTACATTATTCATAATGAACAGGGACTGAGAACAGTGGAAAAAGACTTTCTACATTTCACATATATAACCATGTAAAAATTAAAGGGGTTATCCAGCATTGCAAAAACATAGCTGTCTTTTTCCAGAAACAGAGCCAATATCCTACACAGCTTGCATATGGTAGTGCAGCTCAGTTCCACTAAAAGAGAATATCTTACTGTCTAATATCTATTGGGCAGCATGAGGACTACACCATATCTGATGGTCAATGACCAAATAGGCAACATCCGAAGAGTATACGTGCAATACTTATAGAGTAAATGTATAGTACAAATGCTGGGTAATAACAATAAATAGTCCCATGCAGTTCAAAGCAACTATACTAAATATTCTATATACAAAAAAACCAAACTACTGCAACATAACTAAATGTATCAATTACTTTATTAATCCATAGAAACTAGGGATGGTCCGAACCTGCCGAGGTTCGGATTACCACTGTCTGCCCGCTCCGTGTAGCGGGCGGATCCAGCGTTAGGACCGCCTGGAAAACTGGGATACAGCCTATGGCTATGACTGTATCCCAGTTTTCCAGGCGGTCCTCCCGCTGGATCCGCCCGCTGCACGGAGCCGGCAGACAGCGGTAATCATTGCGGATGGTTCGGGTTTCGTACGAACTCCGTACGAACTCGGTTCGGACCATTACTAATAGAAACAATACATGACAATACATTAAAAATGTAGGAGAAATCAGTCCCAATAATTATGGTGTACAGGGTATATGAGAGCAGCCAATTTATGCCTCCATGTAGTATTTAGACCCATTTTTAGCCCTCATATAGTTTGCTTTGCAGGGTCCCTCCATGCTTTCATATAGTAAAAAGGCCATCTATATCATAACATAGTAGATTATCCCCCCTTTTTCCTCCATATAGAAGATAGACCCTCCCTCTCCACCCCCATATAGTAGTCAGGCCCCTCTGTACCTTTATATTACAATTATGCTTCTCTGTGCATCCGTATAGTATTTTTGCCTTCTGTGCCCCAATATAGTTATTATTTCCCTCTGTTTCCATGTCGTAGTAGTTAGGTCCCTCTGTGCCCTTATATAGAAGTTAGACTCCCCTCTGTGCATCTATCCAGTATTTAGACCTCTCTGTGCAGGCAACCCCCCCCAAAAAAACCGTAGAATCCTCCATGTAGGCATCCCCCCCAGCACCATCTCGTGTAGGTAATCCCCCTGGTATGTGTTCCCCATCCAGCCACCCCCTTCCCCAACTGTTTTCTCCCTGGTGGTTAGACACCTTCACCACCATCACTGTGGGTAGACTGTACCTCCAAATTAGGTACCCCCATTTTCACTTAGCCAGCACACCTCGTACCCCAACCCTCATAGATAACATCCTTCCCAGGAGTTAGCCCCACCCACCCACATAGTTCTCCTCCTCTATAACTAAGGAAAAAAGCCATACTTACCTGCTGTGCGGTTGCAGTACTGTAGTCTTCTCATGCCAACTTTCTCCCTGCTCTCTGAGCGCACAAGTGACATCATTCATGTTCCACAGCTCTAAGGGAGGGAACGGCCTCTAGTGGCCACAGCAGTGATTGGTAGGGTGGAGAGTCAATGCCTCCTCACCCTGCTGCATTCAACTGTATGTTCTCCTCGCATACAAGCGCATACAGCTAAATGGTCAGACACAATATTCGGTAGCCGTGTGGGCCCCCCGGAGCACTGGTTGCTGGCCAGTGGCCACCTACAATTCATAGACATTTTTTAAAGTCTGTCTGCAAAAGCAATAGCTTTTGCGGACAGCATTAACTGGCGAAATCTTCAGTGGGCCCCCTGCCTGTGTGGGCCCGGGAGCGGCCGCCCCCTCTGCCCACACCAAACACGCTACTGAATAGCTTTGAGGATTGTCAGTAACAAAGATAGCCATTTTATTTAAAGATAATAGAAGACCGAAATAGCTGGTATTAAATAAGTGGATCTTATTAGCTCATGATATGATACTCTGCTATGAAGGAATAACAGCAGATGTGTTTAAGGGTAAATATACAGATTTCTGTAAATGAACATATCATTTTATTTACTGGCAACAGCACAGTGCCATAACTCTAAGCTCTTCTCACCCTAGTGCCTGTAAAGCAATGATGCCGAAAATAAAGTACATTAAGCAAGTGAGAACAGTACATTTTCACAATACAGTTTGTTTAAAGTGCTGGCCCAGGCATTGCTGTTAGTTTCCTGAAGTCAAGACACCAGGGAATGAGATATAAAGTGTTCATTTGCTTGTGAGTTAAGTGGTGCTTGCAAAGATGCTTATTCAACCAAAGTGCTGTGTTTCCTATTGGAAAAAAAAAAGAAAAGAAAAAGAAAAATAAGCTGTAACACATGATATCAGCTGAATAGCTGCACAATTTTCTGCGAGTGACTGAAACAGATATTAAGTTCCTTGTTTTAAAGTGAACCTGTGTCTAGGTTTATGCTGCTCTTTTAGCATAAACTGATTCTGACAATATCTTTTAATGCAGCAGATCTTATAAAATCAGTGTTAATATAATCTACCCCTGAATACTAGTCCAGATAAGTATGGGAACAGATTTGGTAGTGCTAGATATTTAGATATTCTGCTAGTTTCTCCTGTCCTATTGATTCACTGGGATTTCTCAAGAGCAATCTGCCAAAAAAACTCTTTTGGGTGGATTGCGCTGGAGGAATGCCATCTTAAAGGGGTTGTCCAGCGAAATTTTTTTCTTTCAAATCAACTGGTGTCGGAAACTTATATAGATTTGTAATTTACTTCTATTTAAAAATCTCAAGTCTTACCATATTTATCAGCTGCTGGAGGAAATGTTGTTTATTTACATTCAGAAACAGTGCTCTCTGCTGACATCTCTGGCTGAGTCAGGAACTGTCTTGAGCAGGAGGGGTTTTCTATGGGGATTTACTACTGCTCTGGACAGTTCATATCTCGTCTCACTGTTTCTGAATGTAAATAAAACAACACTCCCTGCAGGACATACAACCGTTTATTAGTATGAAGACTTGAGATTTTTAAATAGAAGTAAATTACAAATCTATATAACTTTCTAAAACCAGTTGATTTCAAAGAAAATTGTTTTTTCGCTGGACAACACCTTTAAGTATTGTATTGTAAATGCCACTCCCAGCATAGATATAGCATGAGCATTATGTGGGAGATTTATCAAATTCTGTGCAAAAAAAATTGTAGTAGTAACCCATAGAAACAGATTGCTTCTTTCATGTAAAAACAGCCTCATGAAAATCAAAGCTGTCATCTGATGAATAGCTTTGGGCAACCACTTTACTGTTCCTTTGCATAAAGTTTGATAAATCTCCCCTTATGTCTTGGCAAAGCAAAGAAGGGTAGGTACTGTACTGTGAAAGGCCAAAGGAGGGATAGAAAGGAAGTCTAGGTGGGAAGTACTCCAATGCAGACAATGAGAATTAGCTGATGCGTATGAGAGGGCTCTTATGGGCTCAAAAACAGCAGCAACAGCACCAAGATTAATTTTTGTCACTCTGAAGGGTTTGGGTTACAAGTTTTTAAAATAGTTTTGAAAGAGATCGAGTGATGTATTATTGAATGTTCCATTATAATCTCTATTATCAGTCTTTGCATGTACAGATAAATATAGATTTCTGGTGCTGTTTATTTCATCTGCATATATAGGCTTAAAAGCATAGACTATGATGCCACAGACAGGTGTTGGAGGGGATACAGCCACAGAGGGACACTTTTCCATATTCTTCAATTGGAAACTATGTCAATTTAGGCACTCAATTTGCACACATGATTTTTGCATGGATAGACTGGCGCTGATGCGGAGTAGCCGGAGCACTGGTCCCTTTTCTGAACCACAGCACCAGCTTCCCTGCAATGGCACCATTCTATCCATGTGAAAACTTAAAGCAAATGTACTGCTGGTACATTCGCTTTGAAGAGGTTATCTAGTGAAAATCTTTTTCTTTAAGATCAATTGGTTTCCTGCAGGACATACAGCAGCTGATAAGTATGGAAAGACTTGAGACTTCTAAATAGAAATAAATATAAAATCTATATAACTTTCTGAAACCAGTTGATTTGAAAGAAAAAGAAAAGCCCTAAAGGAAATATGTTAACTGCAATTCACATTGTAAACCACTGACACTGTTAGATTGCTGTTACATCAAGGAGACACATGGTACCTCTCATATATCAATCTGTGATTATGAGCTCCTGAAGTGCAGTAAACTGTAACTCCTGGTTACTTCCTCCTCCCATATCTGAATCTGCTTGCGACTCAAGGTGTCAATCAATCAAGCGGGGGGGGGGGGGGGGGGGGGGTAGAGAGAGGAAGCATTCTAGCTTGCAGCTATTCGGTAAAACCCCTGACTCCTTGTGCAAGAGAATAAAAAGTATTTCTCTAAATCATAGTAACACTGCTGGATATATGAAAGAAGATATCGTGTGTCTCCTTGTCCTAACAGCTATCTAACAGTGTCAGCAGTTTGAAACATGAATTACAGCTGACAAATGCCCTTTAATATGCATGCATCAAAACACTTTTTTACAATTCCCATCTGTTGTCTGCTGTGTTAATAAGGAAAATTACAAGTTTTTGTGACTGTTCCTTTCATCTAAGTAAAGTTAGCAGATATCCATGCACATCCTGCAGAAACTACTAAATTTACATGTAAATTGATTTTGAATTATAGAAATTATTTCTGAAATGTATCTTCCTCAGGTAGCTTAATTTAAAAACAAAAAGATCTTGTATTCAACCATTATGGTAGAACTATACACTATTCTAAATAAGCATATTGTTTAAGCGATGTCCCATAATAATATCATAATAATCAAATAAGCAAAGATGAAAAAGATCTTACTTGTGATTTACAAGATGCCTCTAAATGAATGTAAGTTGCAAAGTTGGTTTCTAAGAAATCATTGTAATTAACATCAAGGATTAAAAATGTTTATAAATAGATTACATTTAGAAGAAATATATAAATATATGCAGACAGGCTTAGAAAAAATTGGAGCATCAGACTGTTTGTGCCAAAGGCTGATTTGTTAATGCACCACTGATTTTAGCTTCTTCTTTTCTTAGAAATAAAATAATGAATGGAAAAAAAAAAAACATTTCCATGCTTATTTTCCACAATCTCATATATATATATATATATATATATATATATATATATATATATATAAAATATTCTCAGTCTCTTTTTTTTCGTGAAAAAACAAAGTACAATATCCCAGTGATTATAAATGTTCCAAGTTTTTGTGCACACAAACTGATTCACGAACAGTAATTTTTTTGTGAATCATTTTGTTGTACTGCAATAAAGTTTGTTAAAAGGCTGCTGAGCTGCAAGACTCAGTGGGCAATCAGCAAACTATGCATCACTGTTCTCCTGTGGCTGTAATTGGTCAAATGGGATATTTGATCCTGATGTACAATACCGGTCATGCTTTCTGCCACCATTCTGCTTCTGGTTTGTGTAGATAGAGGTTGGTACTGCTGGCAGGGAGAGATAGGTGGCCACAAAAGTCTACTAACTGCCAGTGGGTTCATCTGTGCTAAAAGGTTGGTGGCTGTCAGAATGTCAGTGAGACAGGAGGCGGTAGACGTCCACAGATTCAGACCTCTGTTCACACTAGGGAAAGTTTGCTGATGCAGGCAGGGATAGGAAGACCACAAAAAGTTTCCTAAAACAGTGGGATTGTCTGTGCTGAGGAGTTGGGTGTATCCCAAAAAAAGCCTATGCTGCATGGGAGCAACCAAAGCTGGACTACTTGAAAAGAGTTTGAGGCCAATGCCTTAGTCCTGTCTAGTGTATTCAAATAAAAAACAAGTTTAAATTAAACTACAGAGGGGCTAATTGAAAGGGTCAGGAGCTATTGACATAGTCTTGTCCACTGTATTCAAACAAAAAAGTTTTTCTTGTTTAAATTGAACCACAGCTGAGCTAATTAAAAAGAATTGGGGCAAGTGATATAATCTTGTCCAATATATTCAAATAAAAAAAGGGGTTTTCTTGTTTGAATTCATCCACAGTATATTAAAGGGGTAGTGCGGTGCTACACATTTATTCACTAAATAACACACATTACAAAGTTATACAACTGTGTAATTCAGTGAATAAATGTGTAACGCTGCACTTCCCCTTTAAAGACACACAAAGCGTTGTTTGTAGCAAAAACTTTCCTCTTCTGATTAAGATGATTGCAAAGATGAGGTACAGAGACCTCGCAATAAGACACTGTACCTAGAGAATGAAGATGGTGTAACCTATATGCCTATAGACTCTTTAACCCCTTAAGGTCAAAGCCAATTTGTGTTTTTGCACTTTTGCTTTTTCCACTTTATGTTTAAAAGGCCATAGCGCTTGCATTTTTTCACCTAGAGACCCATATCAGCCCTTATTCTTTGCGAAACTAATTGTACTTTGCAATGACAGGCATTTTTCCCCATAACCTATGCTGCAAAACCTGAAAAAAATCATTTGCGCTGTCAAATTGAAATTTTTTTATTTTTTATTTCGGGGAGTTTTGCATTTACACCGTTCACCCTATGGTAAAACTGACTTATTATGCATGTTTCTCAAGTCGTTACAATTACAACGACATGTAACATGTATAACTTTTATATTATCTGATGGCCTGTAAAAAATTGTTAACAAATATATGTTCCTTAAAATCGCTCTCTTCCCAGGCTCATAGCGCTTTTATCCTTTGGTCTATGGGGCTTTGTGAGGTGTCATTTTTTGCGCCATGACATGTAATTTCTATTGGTACCTTGATTGCGCATATGTGACTTTTTGATCGCTTTTTATTACTTTTTTTCTGGATTTGATGCGACCAAAAATGTGCAATTTTGCAATTTGGAATTTTTATATTTTTTTATATTTTTATATCAGATACGTCATGGGTCACTAAGTGGTTAAATTGAACCACTGCTGGGTTCACTGAAAAGAGTTTGACACAATCTCTGCCAGTTCCCCTAATGAAAAAAAAAGGGTTGCTGCAGTTAGCCCTTGAGTGTATGCTTATTCAACTAAAATAGGCAGCACAGCCTATGAGTATGTGCATATTAAAATCTAATAGTGTGTGACATAGCCTTTGAATGAGTGAGTGCTTATGCAGTTAAGTGTACTAATAAGAATAGTAATAATGCCCCCTGGTATGCCCACAATAGTAATAATACCCCATCTGCTCTGCCCTTCATATTGTAATAATTCCCCCCGCTGTGCCCCCCATAGTAATGACCCCTGCTGTGGCCGCCATATAGAAATAATGCCCCTGCTGTGCCCCCCATAGTAAAATACCCCCTTGCTGTGCCCCCATAGTAATAATGCTCTCTGCTGTGCACCCAACACAGTAAAATACCCCCTGCTGTTACCTCATACTAATAATGCCCCTTGCTGTGTCCTCCATATAATAGTAATACCCCATGTTGAAAAACAACCCCTGCTGTGCCCCCAAATAATAAAATACCCCCTGCTGTGAACCCTGTTTTGCTAACTCTTAAAGAGGACCTGTCACTCCGCCTGCCGGGGCAGAGCCTGCCCTGATCCCCCAGAGGTCCTGCGCATGCATTATGCTAATTACCAGAGATGAGTCCAACGTCCATAGAAAATACTGCTCCAGGGTGGGCTCTGCTCTGCAACTGGGGTGAAAGGTTCCCTTAAAGCAAAAGGTTCAGCTATGTCTTTAAAAAAAGGCAACCAATTAAGCAACAAATTAAGATACAAAGCAATTTTATTAAACAAATTATTAAACAATTATTTAAAAGATTATAAGAAATATATAAAGGATTATAGACAGATGGTATGGCAGAAATACAGTAACCAGTTATTGAGATTGTGTCCTTCAAGCATCAGCCACAAGCAAAGCCACAAACAAAACATAATTGGCAAATCGGGGCAAGACAGAAAACAAATCATTACCAGGATGTCAGGCAACGGACGGCAGGGACAAGACAAGACAGTGAGCCCTATACTAGTATAGGTGCACACAGGACAAGACAGACAAATAAACACAATAAAGAATAGTAAACAGTCCAGGTGACAACAATCGGTACAGGCAATATGGTCAGGGGCAGGCGGCAAGGGAGGTCAAAGATACAAAGGCAAAGATCAGTAGATGCAAAAAACAGAAGTCACCAGCAGGCAGAGACAAAGTCAATAACCAGCAATGAGTGCACAGACTGGGGTTAGTTATATAGGAGGCCAGGGTTCTGGTCTAGAACACAATTGGACCATTCCCCTGATCTTCAAGCACAGACACCTGGCAGGGAAACCTGTCAGTCACAGCAGAACCAAAACACAGATTAACCATGACATCGTCAGACAGAATTCTGCAGGTAAAGTCGGGTGTGTCTACCAAACCAAGTGAGCAGATAAACCAGTGTTCAGACACTGCAAAACAAAACACAGAAACGGAATACCAGAAAATCAACGCCTTCTCGGCAGCAGAGCACGAGTCGAGGGGCGCATCACGCAATAGAGAGAGAGAGAGAGAGAGAGAGAGAGAGAGAGAGAAGTAAGGTTGGTTATTCTGTCAGGCAGCAGGGACATTACAAGACAGTGAGCCCTGATGCTGAACCCACCAACTGTCCCTACCTACTTGCCTCAAAGGACCTAGGCAGACGCGCACAACCACAAAGTGGTTCCCTATATTAGTAAAGGTGCACACAGAACAAGACAGACAAATAAACACAATAAAGAATAGCTAACAGTCCGGGTCACAACAATTAGGCAGCAAAAGTACAAAATCAGAATCCAATAGGCGTAAAGTACAGGCAATATGGTCAGGGGCAGGCGGCAAGGGAGGTCAAAGATACAAAGGCAAAGATAAGGAGATGCAAATAGACAGAAGACACTAGCAGGCAGAGACAAAGTCAATAACCAGCAATGAGAACACAGACTTGGGTTAGTTATATAGGAGCCCAGGGTTCTGGTCCAGAACACAGTTGGACCATTCCCCTGATCTCCAAGCACAGGCATCTGAGATCAAACACATCCACTGGCAGGGAAACCTGTCAGTCACAGCAGAACCAAAACACAGATTAACCATGACATGGTCAGACAGAATTCTGCAGGTAAAGTCGGGTTTGTCCACCAAACCAAGAGAGCAGATAAACCAGTGTTCAGACACTTCAAAACAAAACACAGAAACAGAATACCAGAAAATCAATGCCTTCTCGGCCGCACAGTGAGAGCCAAGGGGCGCATCACGCCCCACAAAGATACAATCTTAACACAGGATTATATCAATATTTCATCTCTCATACAATTTAAACTGGGGAGAGGCTGCCAGTGATCTGACAAAGCTCCTGTCAGGAACTTATCTTTCCGGGCTCCAGCGACGTCTGTGTCAAGCTCGGCTCTGGCGGCTGGCTCAGGAGCGTGATGTCGCTCCGGCCGCCGGAGCCGAGTGACGTCACGGAGACCCGACGGCGTCCCTTACAACCAGGGATGCCGTGGTCACGTGACTGCCGGCCGGCACTCAGCTGAGCAGCTTCTATGCAGGCTGAGTGACGGATCGCTCTGCCACTCAGCCTGCAGTGCTGCAGCTGAATTGTGTCTGGATTCAGGAGGCCGGACCAATCAGCCTTTGGTCCGGGCTCCTGATCCAGTATAAAAGTAAGTCAGAGCCAGCCTCTAATCGCTGGCTATTAGCTTCATTCTGATCCCAGCTCCCCTTGTCCTATTCCTGCAAACCCCATCCTTATTCCTTTCTGCCTGACTTACTCGTGTTCTGACCTCCGCCTAACTTTTGACTATCCCTTGTGTTGCTGATTTTGTACTGCGTTGCCCGTGTGGTTTGACCCGGATTGTTCTACTATTCTATATTGTGTTTGTCTGTCCGTCTTGTTCTGTGTTTCACTTACGCAGCATAGGGAACGCCTTTGTGGTTGTCTGCGACTGTTTAGGGTAGACCGAGGCAAGTAGGTAGGGTCAGTGGGTGGGTTTAGATGCAGGGCCCACTGTCTCTGTCCTGTCTGTGCTTGCCAGTCTTGACAACTCCAGTCCTGGGCCTACACTATGGAAGCGTCCTTACCATAGGTCCAAACTAGGGGTGAGCGAACCGAACCAGTTTTGTTACGAATTTTGAGAAAGTTTGTTACAAATCTGGTAAAAATAACAACGACGATGCAAAATTGTACTTTTGTCACAGAATAAACCAGGATACAAGGATTACTAGAGATGAGCGAACCTCGAGCATGCTCGAGTCGATCCGAACCCGAACTTTCGGCATTTGATTAGCGGTGGCTGCTGAACTTGGATAAAGCCCTAAGGCTATGTGGAAATCATGGATATAGTCACTGGCTGTATCCATGTTTTCCAGACAACCTTAGAGTTTTATCCAAGTTCAGCAGCCCCAGCTAATCAAATACCGAACGTTCGGGTTCGGATCGACTCGAACACGAACCCGGTTCGCTCATCTATAATTATTACTCCTATAATCCCTTGTGCCCAGGTTTTCTGTGAATATCAAGATGTGTGACGTCACCCCTGTTAGGGAGAGACCTTAAATTAGTCTCCTCGGATATACCTGGGTGCTGCCTAATCAAAAATGTAATGTGACAGCTGTCTGTGAGTATTAACCAAGACACATGAAAGCAACTTCCATGTTCAAGCTTTTCGAATTTATTAAGGTAAAATCAGTTCATATCTTTAAAATCAGGTTAAAAAAATAGAAGAAACGCGTTTAGCTGCAACAACAAAACGTTAAAAAAAAAGTCCAAAAAAAGTCCCATCACTGTCTGAGAAACAAAAAAAAGTCCCATCACCGTCCCAGAAACAAAAAAAGTAAAAAAAAAAAGTCCCATCAGCTGTCCCATCGCCTGCCCCATTACTGCACAGTTGTGTAGAAAAATGTTGTTGACTCATTGGGATTCTTTGTGTCCAGGACTGTGCACCCCAGTGCTGATGTCTGTTCCTTTAATTATGGGCAAGGGTAGTACATGTCTGTTACTGCCCATTGGGTCAACATTCCCCCAGAAGACCACCAAAAAGTTAGCCCATTCTTGCCACTGTCACCTCCCCGGTGTTTTAGGGGGCCAGTTCTGCACAAGTTCTGCCTCCACCAGCTTGCAACCATCCACCACTTTGACTGCAGTCCAACGTGCCCCGGTGTCTTACCAACGATGTCAGGCCCAGCGCTCTCGGGCTGTCCTCCATTTTGTGAGCCTGGGTGAATGAAGCCACAGTGGGCAGGAGCTCCTCCGGACCATCAGGTAGGAGATAGTTGACCTTGGCTCAGCCATTCATATAACGGTGTGAGGTGTTGTGGCCCACAAGGGAGGGATCTTTTCTCTGCAGTGCAGCAGGGAGGGCTGCGTCATACACTTTGTATGGCACATGTGATAAACCTTATAGTGCATAAGTTTCTTCGAACATGTCGTGCCAATTGTTGATCCCTTTTGAGGACGCAACTCTGTGAGCAGGCATCAAGGACAAATCCCACTCGTCCGTATTCTGGAAAGTGCGGTAACCAACATCATCAGCGAGGAATCCCAGGCCACCACTCCAAGGCTGACCATCCTCCTCCATGAATAGTCTGTTCGCAATCATACTGGCCTGGGTGCAATCAGGTACTGCCTCCTCCTCAAATAGTCTGTTCCCAATCATACTGTGTTTGGTGCAATCAAGTGGTGCCGCCTCCTCCAATAGTCTCTTTTCAACCATACTGGGCTGTTTGCAATCAAGTGCTACTGCCTCTTCCCCCTCCTCCACACTGGGTCCAATACAGTACTATTACTGCTGCTTGTTCCACTGTCAAATGTCTGTTTTCAACCTACTGGGTCCAAGGAACTTTGTGTCCTATGTCCCGTAGATCACTTACACCTTGGCTAATTGTTTTTTGCAATTTTTGCACTTTGATTTTTTTCCCCTTTTTTCATTGTAATAGCAACTGCAACTAAACGAAACTTTACCCTATCAGACTCCCACTATTGTAGCTGCAATTATTCAGGCGTTATTGCAAGGTTCGTTTTAGGTTCGGTTCGTACGAATCCGAACTTCACGGAAGTTCGCCGGATCGAACCGAACGGAACTTTTCAAAAGTTCGCTCATCCCTAGTCCAAACCTCTCTACCAGATGGCTGTAACTCTTGGTATTTTTTACACAGTTAAAATTAAAATTCTTTGTACAAAGTAGTGTTGCATTAGGTTTAGAATACAATGGTCTTGTTGTGTTTGTTTGGATTACTACATGTTAAAGAATAGAATGACCAGTTCTAATCCATAAGAGGGCAATACTCAAACCATGGGACAGTGCACAGATTAATCCTAAAGTAATGATATAAGGTTTCCTTGCTATTAGGCTGCGTTCACACTACGTATATTTCAGTCAGTATTGTGGTCCTCATATTGCAACCAAAACCAGGAGTGGATTGAAAACACAGTAAGGCTCTGTTCATACAATGTTGAAATTGAGTGGATGACCGCCATATAACAGTAAATAACGGCCATTATTTCAATACAACAGCCGTTGTTTTAAAATACCAGCAAATATTTGGCATTAAATGACGACCATCCACTCAAATTCAACATTGTTTGAACAGAGCCTTTCTGCGTATTCAATCCACTCCTGGTTTTGGTTGCAATATGAGGACCACAATAGTGACTGAAATATACGTAGTGTGAACGCAGCCTAAGGCTATATTCATACTACGTATATGTCCGGCCGCATATTTTCGTAGCCGGACATATACGTATTAAACTCTGGCCGGGAGTTGCGGCCGGCTACGTACAGACCGCAAACTTACGCCTGTAGTCTACTTACGCTTCCCGAGCGCCCTACGTAGCGATCTGATAGTGGTCTTTTACTTGGAAATCTTCGTCTAGCCCCGGACACCCCACAGAACCTTTTGGATCGGCATAAAAAGCTTGCAAAAGGAAGAAATCACCACTACGTACGGAACCGCATGTTACGGTACGGGCGTAAGTTACGGCACTTTCGTCCTCAAACAATGGTCTGGTTCATTTTTGAACTGTGAACTGTGCAGCCGTACATCATATACTTTCCATTGTACGCAAACTACGTAAGTCTCCGGCCGCTTATTCACGGAACGCGCTACGTCCGGAGACTTACGTAGTGTCAACATAGCCTTAGAGATACTATGCCCTATACTATATTCTGTTGAACCAGAAAGAGCTTGTTAAACATTCTGTTGGCTCTGTAAACTATCTCGATTAAATCAGTAAAAGCTCACTTCAAACTTTTTGGATGACCTAGAAGTCTTGTATATAAAGTCACCCAGGTCATCTATTAGTGAGGACTTTTACAGATGCAAAATGGAGACTATCCTATGCCTGACACATAAAATGGTGACTGATATACTTCAAATAGCCACAATTTAGTCCTAGCATTATAGGACCCCCATGTTTTAAAATGCTCTCTGCTGTGTCCCCATAGTTAATTAACCACATCTGACCCCCAGTAATGGCAGTTAACCCCTTTGACTCCTTGCTGCATGCAATTATCCCCCCCCTGACCCCCCACAGCCTGCAGTTAACACCCTCCACTGCTTACAATTAACCCAACTCATAAGTGTCAGCTTACCCAAAGCTTTACTTGTCTGCACAGATCCACCTTCGGTTATGCGCTTGAACATACATGAAAGAAGAAAATTAATCCAACATGTTCAGTAAAAATTCTGCTTTCTTTTATTCAGGACAATTCACACCAATGTGCAGCACACCTGCTAGTCTCTGGTGATGCATTTTGGATGCAAGCACTCTTGCTCCCCTAGTTAATTAACCCCCTCTGACCCCACTGCCTGCAGTTAACACCCTCCACTGCTTACAATTATCCCCCCCCCCCCCCACGCACACACACTGCCTGTGGAGGTTTTCTGTTACTTCTGCTTTAAGGGCAGTGCCAAAGTCAGGACACACTATCTCACTTTCTCCTGTAGTGGCAGTTGTTTCCCCAGAACTAGAAGGGGTATCTTTAACCATATTGGCTGCCTTTTCAGCATCCACAGACTACCAGTTGTTTGTGTGCCTTCATGAGTAATTGGATGCCCAGATGTCTCTGGGTCCACAGCTCAAAGTGTCTTGGCCCTGCCTCTCGAAGCACCCAGTAGGGATAGTTAGAAAGCCTCGTTTATGCACCCTTTATAGGAAACCTGTAATATGGACCCTATGTCACGTGACTCCTAAATGTTAAGGGGGTGCTCTCTGCCATAATGGACAAGTGCAAGTGCTGCTTACAAGTAACTTATGAAGGATTTTACGAGTGTTTCCCATTGGGCAGAAGAGTGTTTCCCATTCCAATTTATAACTTATGTTTCTATTTATTGTGATATTTAAGCCTATTGCACTTTATTTGTGAATATTCACCTATGTTGCTTTTATATTGCATTGGATGTATATGGGTTGTATTTGAGAAAAAAATCTGCACCTATTGACCCATCTCTGTCCGGTGGCACCCCACAGAGAAAAGACATTTACCTGTTGGACCTGATGTTTCAGTAAAGTCACAGTTGAATGATAATGCCTAGTCTCCCTGTTGGCTGATTTCTACTGCATCTCACTGACACCAAGGGCATAATTGTACACCAGTGATCCACAGCTCTCCTTGGTGAAGTTAACCCATAATTTACTGCCAAATGATTGTCAAAATCTACAACAGGTCAGAGCTGCACGGCAGCCTCAGATTTACTATATTTATTGGGAGTAGTGCACCTTTCAGTAAATCCGAGGTGGGAAATAGGGGCAGGAATTTAGCAAAGACCCATGTACAGATACGCTGGTCTTAATAAATCCCTTAATATGAATAGATTTGAAACACAAACTTTATGATAAAAATTTAATAGTTTTTATTTAGAATAAAAATTGTGGTTAACCTTATTCTGTTATTTCTCTATTTGCAATCGGCCTATTTACTGTATATAAAATGATATTGACTCTACTACTGAATATTCACAAGACTGCTCTCTTTACTAAGTGTTGGAAGTAATGTAGCTATGTAAAACTACATCTGTTATCTTCTAAAGGCCATCTGAAAATATGCTTGCAACAAAAAGAAAAATATTTTCACTACAATACACTGTGTTTACTCTCTATTGAGTTACTTTGCTGAAGTAATGCAAAGGATATTGTCCACAGCTTATGTAGTCAATGTTTAAAAAATGTACAAACAATATGAGTTAAGGTAATAGAATCAATGTTTGGTTAAATGGATAAATAAAGGACAACTAGGTGGACTAAAAATAACACTACATTAAACAGAACAATTCAATGAATTGTATAATAGAAAGAGCTTCACCAGACTGATGAGTATAATTGTATAATACATTATTCTATTCTTCCCTCCCTTCAGGATCAATTTCTGACAATGGCTTAAAAAAGCACCAAAATGCACCAAAAGTGAAATCACTCATAGACTATGTTCACACATCATCAAAATGACGGACATTTTTATTGTGCCTCAATGTTTCATAGCATTGTATCTGCTCTCTATTGATCATATTAATCATGATCTCTTCCCCTGCCAACTTTACTCTGATGCAACATCTACCGGCTCTGTACTCGACTCTTTCCAATTGCTCAATAGAGAATGTATAAATCTATGGGTCACATGAAAACCCTAGGCTGTATTCAAAAGAAAGGATCCAGGGGCCGATCTGGAGATTGCTAAGGGGCAAGGAGGTCGGACCCCCCACAATCTCTTATTTCTACCATTATATGCATGTGGTGCCGTGACATACTGTATAGGAACATAACATTTACCAGGATAAAAAGTAAAAAATAAAGTAAAAAATAAAACTTTTCATTTTTAAACTGTACCTTCATGAAAGAAACATATTTCCTAAGAGGAATAAACTAAATTCTGACAATCTAAGCTAGGCAAAGTTGCCACATTAGTTTAAGTGGTTATGGTTATATGATTAACATGTAATTAAATGATAATTTTTAAGCCTCACCTTGAGATCAAAAGAAAAAACTCACTCAAGGGTGTTCAGAACATATCAACGACTTATTAAATGTGAACAGCATATTAAATGCTTTTACACATTTTCTAATTACCACTCATCTAAGTTGCTTGCTTTTGGATTATTAACTCAAGTGTTGTAACATTATTGCACATGAGAAAAATGTCTTACAAGGGCAAGTACTGTATCATGGTCTTTCCTTCAAAGAATATGTGTAGCTGAAACATAAATCACTGCGTAATGAAAACTTCTACAACATTCTAATATAATTTGTGTTTTAAAAGCTTACCATTTTCAAGATATTTTCAGCCTAGAATTAGTTGGTGTCTTAGCAGTGCAGCAGAGACACAGCTTGGGCGGTCCACATTACTTTCTGTTTCATAAGAGTGCATGCACCATTACGAGAAGCCCTGTCAGTGGTGAGACATCAAAGAGTGAGGATACAGACCATTGTCAAGGTCATGTAAGCGAGGTCTGTGGGTGGGCCATCGGAGAAGAAAAAGTGACATCACATACAATGGGGCCAGCATAATGACAGAGCAGCTCATATAATGTATGGATAAAATGAACATTATATAGAGAAGAACCTCTCTGCGCCCTTCTCCTGTGCATAACTTGTAAGCAGGCATAAGTCATGGGGAATGTATATACCAGGTCAGAGTTGGGGGAGATTTCTGAGACTGCTGCAAAGCTGATGCTGATTCGCCAGATGTGACGTGGGGGCAGGGATTTAGGTAAGACAGATATGGATGGATGGTGGATGGTAACATAGACAACAAGCTGTCAACAATGGGAAAGAGGAAGATATCAGGAGGAGACAAGTTTTTCAAATTCACCAGACTCTTCCCCCCAAATATAAAGCAAGGTGCCACCAGGCTCTTACACAAAATCTTTGATGTGTGCATGAGGACCTTTATGTATAGAGGATTCCCTATTTTCTTTTTAAATTTTTGTCAGCTCTTGCCCTTGATGCATTGGGGCAGGAGCACCATCTTTTGGAGACATCCTTACAGGGTGAATGAACAAATTCACTGGACTAAGGGCTTCCACGGGATTAATCATTTTACTGTAATCTACTGAATTGTGTCTATATAATTTGGTATGTCTGGCTTCATCATTGTAACCTTCACTGCTACCCCCACTATTTCATTGATCCCTGAATTATCTCTTTAATATTTTGTATGTCTGGCTTCGCTCTCCTCCGTATTGGCATTTATTGGTCTGGCTGGTCTGGCTCCACACTACATTTTTCCCATCCGTTTAACGTATACATTTTATGGAAAAAATGGATGCAAAAATGGATGCAATTGTGTTCCATTCATTTGGATCTGTTTTTACATTGACTTCCATTATAGAAAAAAAAAAAAAAAAACGGATCGAAACGGATGCATTTTTTTTAAAGTACACAAAAATAGGGTTGACTACGTTTTTCTATCCGTTAAAAGTAAGCAATTAAAAAAGGATACGTTGAACAGATAGGAAATACGTACTGTGAACCCAGTAAACCCAAATAGTTTTTATTAGTTTCCTCTAGATGTCCCCTCTGTCTTCACTCAACTTTTCCAGTCCCCACCCACCCTATGGTTCACACCTAGTACTACTGATTAGTTGGGTCTTCTGTGGCCCTGGTCATGTGTGCTCCCATTCTAAGTGTTCCATTCAAAGTGTGATACAATTAGAACCAGAAGTGATAAGAAGGTAACTTACACCCTCCCCCCCTCAGTGTCGGACTGGGGTACCTGGGGCCCACCAGAGAAAATGATCCTTGGGGTTCACCAATATAGAACCAGTGAGACACAACATGTTGACCAGCTCCTTTCCCGGATTCATCTGTATCTGTGACAAATCTCAGAACACACTACATTTACTGTATAAAGCTCTCAGGGTATGCTGGGAGTTGTAGTTTCTGAGAGGACAACCCTTCAATAAATCACTGTATGCAGAGGCTCCTGGTGGCTGCAATATGTGGATCACAACCATTAGCCCTGAAGGTCCAGCAATACATCTGTCTACACTGTACTACAACTCCCAGCATATCCTGAGGGCTGTGGAATGTCAGTACATGCTGGGAGCTTTAGTGCCTGCAGCTGTTGTAGTTGGGTCCTAGGTGCATTATACACTGGATGCTTTGTGGCATATAAGAATGCATAGATCTGTGGGGGGCTCAATGTAAGGAAGTGACCCCAGAACAGCACTTATAGGGGATAGAACAAAAGCATCTTCCCCTACCATATTATCACCATACTGTCACACTGTTACTATATTATCCCCATAGTGTCTCACTGTTACCATAGTATCACCATAATGTCACACTGTTACCATATTATCACCATACTGTCACACTGTTACCATATTTTCACCATACCGTCACACTGTTACCATATTATCACCATACCATGACACTGCTACCATTTTATCACTATACTGTCACACTGTCACACTGAAGAACTACAACTCCCATCAGTTCCTGAAGGTCTATAGCTGTCAGGGCATTCTCAGAGTTGTATTTTACAATATATAGGGTTTTGTATGTTACATTTTTTATTCATAAAAAATGAATACCCCAGAACTATGTAACACCCAACCCCATAGATTGGGAACTACAGCTCCAATCATGCCCTGACAGCTATAGACCTTCAGGGACTGCGGAGAATTGTAGCTCCCGGTCCAACAAAATTATATGATATATGGGGATCTTCAGTAGTGTCTTTTCCCCGTACGGTGTGTGCTTTGAAATGCCAGGGCCGATTTTCAGTTCCAGTCTGGCCCTGGTTATCCCCCTTATAAATGCCCCACTGTTAACCCCCTTATAGCTGCCCCCTGTTAGCCTCCTTATAGATGCCCCCTGTTAGCCCCCTTATAGATACCCCCCTGTTAGTCCCCTTATAGATAGCCCCCGTTAGCCCCCTTATAGATGCCCTCTGTGTAGTCCCCTTATAGATGCTCCCTATAAGCCCCCTTATAGATGCCCCCCTGTGTAGCCCCCCTTATAGATACCCCCTGTGTAGTCCCCCTTATAGATGCCCCCTATTAGCCCCTTATAGATGCCCCCTGTGTAGTCTCTCCTTATAGATCCCCCCTGTTATCCCCCTTATAGATGCCCCCCTGTGCAGATGAAAAGAAAAAAAAACCACCACAACTCACCTAACCACTCGCTCCTCCACCGGTTGTCTTCTTACCCAGCTGATGCTCTGCTCCCTGAGGGGGTGTCCGGGGTATTCCCGCCCGACGCATGCATCAGGAAGCTCAGTGTGCGCTGGGGACAGTACTTCCGGTACAGGGAGTGTCTCTAACAAGCGCTTCCTGTACCAGAAATTCCGCCCCCCGGCGCACACAGAGCTTCCTGATGCGTTCGCCTGACGGGTGCGGAAACCCGCCCAGGGAGCGCAGCATCAGATGGGGTCCGGACTGCCTCTAGTGACTGCAAGCAAGACACTGCTTGCGGTCACAAGAGTGATTGGGGAGGGAGGAGCAGTGAGGCAAGGGGGAGTTGAGGGGCCTGTTGAGGGGCCCTGCCACCCGACAGTCAGAGCGCTGCATCAGCGTGGGAACCAGGGCCTACCGGAGGATCCTCTGGTCCTCCGGTGGCCCAGTCTGAAGCTGCCCCCCCTTTAGCCCACAATGTTCATTTCTACTTTCTTTTTTGCCTCCCTAGTCCTCAAACTCTATTCCTTCATCCCAGGCCTCACATCAAGCAATAATCTTTTCTCCATCCCACTATCCAACCAATCTGATTACTCCTGCTATCCTCTTTCTGTAAATTAAATCCTTCCTTTTAAAATGCTCCCAACTCCCTTGCCCCCTCTCCTACTCACACCTACTATCTTTGTCTCTGCTGCTTCTTATTGCTGGAAACATTTTGTTCAACCCTGGCCCTTCCCACTGGATCTCACCTAACCAGCTTCCCTTCGATCATCCACCATCCCCCTCTACACAACACTTGCCTTATAACATCATACTCATCCTCCACCCCCTCCCCTACACACACGCACGCACACACACACACACACACACACACACACACACACACACACACACACACACACACACACACTTCCCCTGTTCCCTTTCTTCTTGCATTCTGGAACACGTGCTTTGTCTGCAATAAGCTTTCATTCATTCATTCATTCATTCATTAACTCTTCCTTGACCACACCAACTCTTTCTAGGCTTGAAGGACAACTCCGGCGGGACCCCCCCCCCCCAAAAAAAAAAACACAGACACCATACTCACCATCCCTCCGGTGACGATCGCCACTCCATTCGCCCGCCGTCCGCCTCCCCGTCACCTGCGTCCGCCGTCCAGCGATGTCTCTTGCTTCCAGGTCCATGAGAGAGAAAAGGCTGCCAGTGCGCTTGCGCACCGGCAGCCTTTTCATTGGCTGGAGCGCATCACATGCCTTCCAGCAAGCTCAGCCAATCAGGGCTGAGCAAGCTGGAAGCCATGTGATGTGCTCCAGCCAATGAAAAGGCTGCTGGTGTGCATGTGCACCAGCAGCCTTTTCTCTCCCATTCACTCTCAATGAAGACGCCGAAGAGGAAGAAGACCCGGACCGCCCCCCCAGCTCTGATGTCACCCGACACCAGAGAAGAGGACCGTGACGAATAGGTAATGTATACATTCTTTAACTTCCGGGGTGGGGGGTCGGAAAGTGGGGGAAGGGGGCCAGACCGGGTATTTAACCACATTACAAAGTTATATAATTTTGTAATGTGTGTTAAATAAGCCAAAAAAAATTTTCGCCGGAGTTGTCCTTTAACTGAAACATGTCTGACATCTACTGACACAGTTTCCTCTGGTGTAAGAGTGAGCAACCCCTAACTTCTACATTAAGTTAAATGAAACTTGTGTCACCTGTTCAAACATGTGATAGAATTATAAATTTTACCATATGTGCTCATGTTTGGACTACAGGAAAGAGGAAGTAAGTATATTCTAGATAAATGTTCTTTATGTGCTAGGGCTATTATTAGATAATAAAAATTGAAACATCTGAAATGAATATGGAATCATTAATACTTTAATGATTTTTTTTATCATCTGCAATGTGTGTGGAGCACAGCAGGATTTTTAAAATATTGCTAATTCTCAGTTGTGTAATATTCTATTTCAGACAGCATAGCTCTAGGAGATCTAAATTAGTCTAAAATCCTAGATATTTCTTCCCTTAATATTTGAAAGCTGTTTCAGGTCATCTATTTGATCTGCGACCAGTCCAGTTTTATCAAAGGATACCCTGAATGAAATGTTTTATAACTTTGAATGTACCTCATAAAGGTCGATAAACAAAAGGTAATTTTTTTTTTGTCTTTTGTCCAAAGCTTTAAAACAAAATTACTAAGTTGACATCCTTTAATCCTTGACATCCGTGTTTCCCCCCACCCACACCAGACCCGGAAGTGTAGTGTTCTATACATACCTGCCTCTAGCCGACCCCCGTCCGCCATCTTGTGCCATGATGTCATCTTCAGACGGACGGCCGAACCGCTCCGACCGCCCCTAGTGCCGGCCGCCCTCTGCCGCGTCATCAGCTGCTCAGCCGCGATTGGCTGAGCATAACTGGCGCGATTAACTAACATAACAAGGGGGGCGATTCACTAACATAACATACATTACAAAGTTGTATAACTTTGTAATGTGTGTTATTTAGTAAATTGTTTAGTGCCGCACTACCTCTTTAAGGACAGAACCTAAAATCACCTTACTGACTTTGACAATTTTTGTTTTTTCCTCCTCGCCTTCTAAGAGCTATAACTCTTATTTTTCCATCTACAGGGCCATGTGAGGGCTACCATAACAGGTCTGTATAAGGCAACATTTTTTTAGTATCAGACTTGTGTAGATGCGGCGTTTTATTTATATTAAGGCTATGTTCACACTACGTAAGAGACCGGCTGTTCCGTGACCCCGGCTGGGTCACGAAAAAGCTGGTCTCTGGCCGGATCATCTCGGCCGGTACTTAAGTAGCGCGCGCCCGCATCAGAAGCATTCACTGTGTGAACTGGCAGGGCTTTCTGCGGACGGAATTCACTGAATTCCGGCCGCAGAAAACTGACATGTCAGTTATTTGCGGCCCCGTATGGGATCCCGGCCGGAGCGTGTATATGCTCTGGCCGGAATCCCATAAAAAACAGGCATTGTTTCACTGCGCCAAAAGTACAGCCGTTGTTGCCATTGGCTTTTACATAGTGTGAACATAGCCTAAATGTAATAGAAAATCAGTAGTGATGAGCGAATACTGTTCGATCGAATAGATATTCGATTGAATAGTGAGATATTCGAATATTCGATATTCGTACGAATATCCCACGAATATTCGATAAATATTGGATAAGCGTTCAAATCCCCCATCTTCCGGTTTTTACCTCCAAATGGTCAAATAGATGTTTTTCACTAATCGAATACTTATTCGATCGAATATTCGAATATTCGCGGGATATTCGTACGAATATCGAATATTCGAATATCTCACTATTCGCTCATCACTAAAAATCAGCAATCCTGTTTATTATTTACAGCTTTTTGTTTATGCTGTTCATCATGTGGAAACAATTTTGTTTTATTTTAATAGACCAGACAATTATGCACAGTGCAATATATAATATGTTTACTTATTTTATTTTTAATGTGCGATTTAAATTTTTATTGGAGGAGGGGCTATGACATTAAAAAAAAAAAGTTAGAATTTTTAATTTTACACTTTTTAAGTCCCCCTAGGGGACTATTACATTTATACATTACATTACTGACACTGATCAATGCTATGCCATAGCATAGCATTGATCAGTGTTATCTGTGATCATAATCCAGAGCCTCCCTGTGGCAGACTCTATGTAGCAATCACCGAGCTGACTGCACAGGAAGGTAGGAGACCTCTGGCAGTCAACTAAGACAATCACAGTAACACTGCGGGGATCCTGATCGGACTGTGACTGAAGCACAGTTCCTTTCACTGTCCTAAATACCGCAATCACGGCTTTGAAGGGGTTAATGGTGGGATGCCTCATACATACCGGCCGCATTGATCTATGATCTGGCCGTTTCTTTAAAAACATTTTTTTTTTCTATCCCTGGGCTGACAGTGTCACAGTATAAAAAAAAACAACATTTTTTTAATAGAGCAGAGCAGCACAGACGGTGCAAATATACTGCTCATGTCAGTGAACTCACAGCATATCTGTGTCAGTTTGCCCTTAACCTCTTAGAGGACCGGGCCAATTTCGATTTTTGGGTTTTCGTTTTTTCCTCCTTTCCGCCATAGCACTTGCATTTTTTCACCTAGAAACCCACATGAGCCCTTATTTTTTGCACCACTAATTGTTCTTTGCAATGAAAGGCTGAATTTTTTCATAAAGTACACTGGAAAACCAGAAAAAAAATAAACGTATGGTGAAATTGAAAAAAAACCCAACGCATTTTGTTTATTTGGGGGTATTTGTTTTTATACCATTCGCCCTGGGGTAAAACTGACTTGTTATATATGTTCCTCAAATCGTTATAATTAAAAGGATATGTAACATGTATAACTTTTATATTATCTGATAACCTGTAAAAAATTCAAACCATTGTTAACAAATATATGTTCCTTAAAATCGATCCATTACCATGCTTATAGCGCTTTTACCCTTTGGTCTATGGGGCTGTGTCAGGTGTCACTTTTTGTGCCATCATGTGTACTTTCTATCGGTACCTTGTTTGCGCATATGCGACTTTTTGATCGCTTTTTATTACAATTTTTCTGGATTTGATGCGACCAAAAATGCGCAATTTTGCACTTTGGGATTTTTTGGCGCTTATGCCATTTACCGTGCGAGATCAGGAATATGATAAATTATTAGTATGGGCGATTACGCACGTGGCGATAGCAAACATATTTATTTATTTTTTTACTTTTATTTATTACATGGAAAAATAGGGGTGATTCAGACTTTTAGTAGGGGAGGGGGCTTTTTTTTATTGACAACATACTTTTACACTTATACTAGAAGCCCCCCTGGGGGACTTCTAGTATAAGCACTTTGATCTCTCATTAAGATCTATGCTGTATAGTAATATCACTGTGAAATAGATGAAAGTACCTGTAGAAATCGTGCAGTAAAAACTTCATAGGCGTAGTAGTCCTCCAATGTTGGTGGTAATAGTAGACCGAGATCTGGTACGTTGGCGTTGTTCCAAGGTCCAATTATGGTGCAGAAATGTGCAATATCTTTTCCAAGCTATTTGGATAGAGATGCCCCGGCCGGCAGCTAATCCCCACAAGGAAAAAAGGTTCACGAAACTGAGTGACGTCACTCTCTCCCTCTACGGATTCCCGTAGAGACTCAAAAACCAACGCATTTCAGCAAAGTAAAGCATTTGTCTTCATCAGGGTTGAGGTTACAGAGAGGGGCTCAATTCTTTATGGGTTCTGCACATTTCATCTTACATATTGAGAGTTCCTTTGTCCACCTTTTTGCAATCTGCTTTTCTTGATAATAAAACCTCATTCCTTATTCCTTGTTGTCACCTCCATGTGATTCTATTTTGTCTTCATGCTGCGGTTTTATTGCAGTGTTTCATGCAAATCAGCTAAAGTGTACAATTTCCCTATATGCAAATCAGCTAGAGTGTGCAATTTCCCTATTTGCAAATCAGCTAGAATGTGTTATATCCCTATATGCAGATCAGCTAAAATGTGCAATATCAGTAGAGTCCAATATATTTTGTCCCATATAGTAGCTATGCTCTTTTAGTTACACAACTGTGTAGCTATATATTGTTTACCTTTATTAGATTAAAAATATCTGTTACTTGAGAATATTACAAAACTCAACCTACCGGACCACTATTTTATTTTATTCTATTCTAAATAAGCAAAAAGCTCCAAATCGGCAGAGAGAAGCGGGTGACTCCCAGCCTGACAGCTGCAAGACTATCATAGCGCTGGTGTTTGTTAACTTCTGTTTTGTGGGGGCTCCCACACAGTTGGTTCTTTGCATTGTAAGATAAAATATAAACTGCTCAAAAAAATAAAGGGAATACTCAACACATCCTAGATCTGAATGAATCAAATATTTTCATCTAATACTTTGTTCTGTACAAAATCGAATGTGCTGGAACAAATTCACACAAAAATTATCAATGGAAATCAAATTTATTAACCAATGAAGGCCTGGATTTGGAGTAACAGACAAAATTAAAGTGGAAAAACACACTACAAGCTGATCCAACAATGATGTTATGTCCTTAAAACTAGTCAAAATGAGGCTCAGTATTATGTGTGTCAGGAGAGCAAGGGAGGGGCAGCCTATGACCAAAGTAAGGGATTTCACTGCATGCCACTGGAAGAAGAGAGCTTAGGAGAGGATAACTTTATCCAAGACTACAAAGATAATGTCGCAGACCCCACGTGGAATCTCGTTCCCCGGATATCATCAGGGAATGAAGATGTATTTGTTCCACCGAGCCAGTGTAAGGTCAGATCCACAGCTCGTCAGTCCAGAGGCAAAAGGGGGAGGGGTACAGTGTCAGCTAATGGCTAGACTGGTCTTCAGAAAATCACGGCCACTGGTGGGGTACCACAAAGCAGAGGTAGGACTCATCAACAGTCTAACAGTGTACCTGCTACATAGAACCACACACTGCGATCAATAGTGTGGCAGTTTTTCCGGAGAAAGCAAAGACCATGATTTTACCACTTTTACCCATAAACAAAAACAGCTGCAGCTACCATCATGCAGCCCCATCTCAGTCAGGATTATGCAGCCTCTGTTGGAAGCAGTAGGTTACTTATATGTACTTCTAGTAGCTGTCAGAACCCATCACCAGAAGACAGCACTACTTCAACAACCACCCTATGGCAATGATGATAAATGGACAACTAGCTAAGTTGATTGCCCTGCATTTATTTTATAATTTTTTTTAAATATAAAAATAAGTAAATACAAAAAATAAACATATCATATCTTAACTGAACAAAATAATAACATTTTTAACTATTATAAACCACACGATACTATAAGGGTAAGACTGATCCATCCCTACACTCATTCCTCCCCCATAACAACTTATACAATCTATATCTACATTATATGTACATTATAACCCAAATTTTAATTATTACTAACCAGAACATATTAATGAATAGTGATGAGCGAACATGCTTGTCCGAGCTTGGTACTCGATCGAGTATTAGGGTACTCGATGGAACTTGTTACTCGGACAAGCATCTTGCGATACTCGAGAAAATCTCATCATCCGTTTCCTGTAAGTTTGGCCGCTATTTCTCAGCCAATAAACATGCAGGGGACTCTTTGGTACATCCTGTGATCACGTGGGACCCATACATGTTGATAGCAGCGATTGGTTGGCCAAATCAGATGACCCTGCCATATAAAAAGCGCGTCAGGCAAGGCTTGGCTTACATGTATGCTAGAAGAGATAAGGGACAGAGCTGCTGCTGGTCAGGGAGAGCGTTAGGGAGGGAATTAGCGTTCCAGTAGGCAGGGAATACTAGCATTACAAACAAACAGCCCTTGTAAGGGCTTCAAATTGTTTTTAAATTATATTACTACAGACTGCTGGCTGGGACTTGCAGTGCAGCTACAACGATTTCAGAAGCACACTATGGTGATCGGCTGCTGGCAGAAAGGGGACATTAGGTAATGCATACAGACCCCTAAAAAGTGCTCAGTACTCTTTTATGATTTTGTGGCTGGTGGTGCTACTGTAGTATATTGTATTGCTGTGATAGAACTGTGCATAGAACTTTACTGCTCATTGTAAGGGGGTGTCACAGAGTGTATTGGTGCAGCCACCAACAGATTGTATCTCACAGCCCACCAAGAACTATTGGGACCACTAGTATATTTCCAGATTTCTGTATTTCTTACTCAAGCCATATTTAGGTTCACTATTGCTTGCACAGTGTAAAGGGGGTGTCACAGAGTGTAATGGTGCAACCACAACCAGATTGTATCTCACAGCCCCCCAAAAACTAGTGGGGCCACTAGTATATTTTCTGATTTCTGTATTTCTTACACAAGGCATATCTAAGTTCACTACTGCTTGGCTTGCACAGAGTAAAGGGGGTGTCACAGAGTGTATTGGTGCAGCCACCACAAGATTGTATCTCACAGCCCCCCAAAAACTAGTGGGGCCACTAGTATATTTCCAGAATTCTGTCTTTCTTACTCAAGCCATATTTAAGTTCACTACTGCTTGCACAGTGTAAAGGGGGTGTCACAGAGTGTATTGGTGCAGCCACCTGCAGATTGTATTTCACAACCCTCTAAAAACTAGTGGGCCCTCTACTATAATTTCTGATTTCTGTATTTCTTACACAAGGCATATCTAAGTTCGCTACTGCTTGGCTTGCTCAATGTAAAGGGGGTGTCACAGAGTGAGGTTGTGTGCATCTGAGCTCCTTCTGGGGGAGGGGGAATGGCTTCAGATCCTGGAGGGAGTGAGGGGAGTTGGACTGAGTCCTGGTCTGGATCTGGGCCTCCATCCTGATGTTGGAGAAGGTTCTTGTGGAGGTCAGTGTGGGGTTGTGGATGAGGAGATGGCTACTGTGACTGCTATAAGTACTAAAGTTACCACTAAGGATATACTGAAGAAGGAATTGCAAATCTCAAGATTGCGTGATGACATAAAGAGAGAGACTGATCCTAGAGAGAAGCTGATGAAGTGTGAGCGGTTGGATGTTTGTCTGAGGGATCTTGTTGCTATGAAAGATTCATATACACTACCGTTCAAAAGTTTGGGGTCACATAGAAATGTCCTTATTTTTGAAGGAAAAGCACTGTACTTTTCAATGAAGATAACTTTAAACTAGTCCTAACTTTAAAAAAATACACTCTATACATTGCTAATGTGGTAAATGACTATTCTAGCTGCAAATGTCTGGTTTTTGGTTCAATATCTACATAGGTGCATATAGGCCTATTTCCAGCAACTATGACTCCAGTGTTCTAATGGTACAATGTGTTTGCTCATTGGCTCAGAAGGCTAATTGATGATTAGAAAACTCTTGTGCAATCATGTTCACACATCTGAAAACAGTCTAGCTCGTTACAGAAGCTACAAAACGGACCTTCCTTTGAGCAGATTGTGTTTCTGGAGCATCACGTTTGTGGGGTCAATTAAACGCTCAAAATGGCCAGAAAAAAAAAACTTTCATCTGAAACTCGACAGTCTATTCTTGTTCTTAGAAATTAAGGCTATTCCATGCGAGAAATTGCTAAGAAATTGAAGATTTCCTACAACGGTGTGTACTACTCCCTTCAGAGGACAGCACAAACAGGCTCTAACCAGAGTAGAAAAAGAAGTGGGAGGCCGCGTTGCACAACTAAGCAAGAAGATAAGCACATTAGAGTCTCTAGTTTGAGAAACAGACGCCTCACAGATCCCCAACTGGCATCTTCATTAAATAGTACCCGCAAAACACCAGTGTCAACATCTACAGTGAAGAGGCGGCTGCGGGATTTTGGGCTTCAGGGCAGAGTGGCAAAGAAAAAGCCATATCTGAGACTGGCCAATAAAAGAAAAAGATTAAGATGGGCAAAAGAACACAGACATTGGACAGAGGAAGACTGGAAAAAAGTGTTGTGGACAGATGAATCCAAGTTTGAGGTGTTTGGATCACAAAGAAGAACGTTTGTGAACGCAGAACAAATGAAAAGATGCTGGAAGAATGCCTGACACCATCTGTAAAGCATGGTGGAGGTAATGTGATGGTCTGGGATTGATTTGGTGCTGGTAAGGTGGGAGATTTGTACAGGGTAAAAGGAATTCTGAATAAGGAAGGCTATCACTCAATTTCGCAACGCCATGCCATACCCAGTGGACAGCGCTTGATTGGAGCCAATTTCATCCTACAACAGGACAATGACCCTAAACACACCTCCAAATTGTGCAAGAACTATTTACAGCAGAAGCAGGCAGCTGGTATTCTATCGGTAATGGAGTGGCCAGCGCAGTCACCAGATCTGAACCCCATTGAGCTGTTCGGGGAGCAGCTAGACCGTATGGTACACCAGAAATGCCCATCCAACCAATCCAACTTGTGGGAGCTGCTTCTAGAAGCGTGGGGTGCAATTTCTCCTGCTTACCTCAACAGATTAACCCCTTCGGGACCAGGCTAATTTTCGTTTTTGCATTTTTGTTTTTTCCTCCTTGTGTTTAAAAGGCCATAGCACTTGCATTTTTCCACCTAGAGACCCACATGAGCCCTTATTTTTTGCGTAACTAATTGTACTTTGCAATTACAGGCTGAATTTTTGCATAAAGTACACTGCGAAACCAGAAAAAAATTCAAAGTGTGGTGAAATTGAAAAAAAAAAGCATTTCTTTTATTTGGGGGGACTGTGTTTTTACGCCATTCGCCCTGGGGTAAAACTGACTTGTTATGCATGTTCCTCAAGTCGTTACGATTAAAACAATTTGTAACATGTATAACTTATATTGTATCTGATGGCCTGTAATGAATTCAAACCATTGTTTACAAATATACGTCCCTTAAAATCGATCTATTCCCAGGCTTATAACGCTTTTATCCTTTAGTCTATGGGGCTGTGTGAGGTGTCATTTTTTGCGCCATGATGTTTACTTTCTACTGATACCTAGATTGCGCATATACGACTTTTTGATCGCTTTTTATTAAATTTTTTCTGGATTTGATGCGACCAAAAATGCGCAATTTTGCACTTTGGGATTTTTTTGCGCTGACGCAGTTTACCATACGAGATCAGGAATGTGATTAATTAATAGTTCGGGCGATTACGCACGCGGCGATAGCAAACATGTTTATTTATTTGTTTATTTATTTACTTTTATTTATAACCTGGGAAAAGGGGGGTGATTCTGACTTTTATTAGGGGAGGGGGATTTTTACTTATAACAATACTTTTTTTTTTTTACTTTTACACTTATACTAGAAGCCCCCCGTGGTTCAAAACGGGGTCGCCGCGCGGCCCCGCTCTGAACGCCCGCACCCGCGCGAGGACGTACAGTTACGTCCTCGTGCGGGAAAGGGTTAATAGCTAGAATGCCAAAGGTGTTTAATGCTGTAATTGCTGGATTCTTTGATGAAAGCAAAGTTTGATGTAAAAACAATGTTATTTCAAATACAAATCATTATTTTTAACCTTGTCAATGTCTTGACTCTATTTTCTATTCATTTCACAATGTATGGTGGTGAAAAAGTGTGACATTTCATGGAAAACACAAAATTGTTTGGGTGACCCCAAACTTTTGAATGGTAGTATAGAAAAGAGCCAAATGAACCCCTAAAAATACAGACATGGTCACCTCTAGTAAGGAGGTAAACCAGGCGACAAGCGTTCCCGAGACGGGAAATGATCAGCAATAAGGACATTGATTATGACAGTGTGATAAATATTGTAACACAAGAGAAATCTGCAAGTGTCATGGCTGCTGCACAGCCTGTAGAGGGCAATGTGGCCATTGAGGGGTTAACTGCCCCAGGCACTGGGGATGACTACATGGACTGCAAGGATACATGGTCACAGGATAATAGTGCAGTATGTGATCCAGACCCTAAGAGGAGAGGGTAATTAGTCCATATATCTGATGCCCCAGCAAGACTTTGTCAACCGTCTCCAGTCTAGACAGAGTAGGGGGGAAGCCTTCAGAAAGATGGTGAGGGAATACCTTGCTGAAGATACCAACATAATTCCCCATCACTCTGCTGCATACAACTACTGGGTTGCAAAACTGGATACGTGGCCCGAACTGGCGCTTTACGCCTTGGAGATGCTGGGCTGCCCTGGCGCTAGTGTGTTGTCAGAGCGGGTCTTCAGTGCAGCTGGTGCCATCACCACTGATAAGCGCACCCGCCTGTCAACTGACAGCGCTGACAGGCTGACATTTATAAAAATGAACAAAGCCTGGATTTCACCTGAATTCCCTGTCCACCCAGGGAAAGCAGCTCAACATGAAGTTTCTTGGTATCTCCTCTCCTCCTCCTTCAATTCTCAAACTAACAGCCAAGTCTTCTTCCGCCATGCTGTGTCTGGCTTAAATTTGGGGAGGCTCACTTGCTTCCTCACTCACTTTTAATGGTTCTCTGTGTGCTCACTGCCATGCTGTGTCTGGCCTAATTTTTGGGAGGCTCACTTGCTACCTCACTCACTTTTAATGGTTCTCTGTGTACTGACTGCCGTGCTCTGATGTCACTATGTCTGCGAGGAGCGGGACTGTTTGCTGGGGGCCCGCCGATCGCGTCCCCACCAACCAGCCAGCTGTGTTATTATTTTTTTTTTTGTGTAGCCGCGGCCAGGGCCTCACCACCCCCGGTCGATCGGTATCAGGTGTACCCTTGATGGTGACTGACAGCTGGCCTAGCCAGTTAGCTGTCAGAACCTAGGTTCGTGTCCACTATAAATCCCAGCCCCTGGCCTCACTCCAATTTTTTGGGAGGCTCACTTGCCTCCTCACTCACTTTTAATAATTCTCTGTGTGCTCACTGCCATGCTGTGTCAGGCTAAATTTTGGGGTGGTTCATCATACAGTATGCTACCTCTGTTTTATTGGTTCCCTGTGTTCTTATTGCCATGCTGTGTCAGGCTAAGTTTTTGGGTGGTTCATATGCCTACCTCTGTTTTAACCAGGCTATTGCCCAGAATTTGGCATAATGGTGCGATTAGGCAGCCTCAGAGGCATCCATACATGCTGTCCCTGCTGTTTCCTGTGCATTTCCATTGTGTTTTCATCATTTTCGGAGGTTGACAGGTTTTCATACGACCCTCCCCTCTACCAAGCTTGGGTCCCCTGCAAAAATGCTTGAGTTTCCCATTGACTTCAATGGGGTTCGTTACTCGAAGCGAGCACTTGAGTATCGGGAGATATTCGTCTTGAGTAGCGAGCACCCGAGCATTTTAGTACTCGCTCATTACTATTAATTAACTATTTACAACACACTACTTTATACTATTAGGCTATGTTTACGCTACATATCAGAACGGCCAGTCTGTGCCCGGATCATCGCAGCCGGTACTTAAGTACCGGCCGGATGATCTTTCCGTCCGGCCGCAGAGCTCTGATGCGGGCGCATCAGCGCGCGCCCGCATCAGAGCTTCCCATGGCACACAGTGAAGCATTCACTGTGTGAACTGACAGGGCTTTCTGCGGCCGGAATTCACTGAATTCCGGCCGCAGAAAACTGACATGTCAGTTATTTGCTGCCCCGTATGGGATCCCGGCCGGAGCGTATGCGATGTGTATACGCTCCGGCCAGGATCCCATAAAGAAACAGGCATTGTTCCACCGTGCCAAAAGTACGGCCGTTGTTGCCATCGACAAAAACGCACTTTTACGTAGTGTGAACATAGCCTTAAACAATATAACTAACTAAATGTAAAATTTCCCAGCTCAGTTGCATTGTGCATAATCTGATACCACCAAAACCACTAAAATATACAGAAGTTTGGCAACTCCTTGCGTCTCTCCATGTGGAATCAGGCAGACTTAACCCTTTAAGGACCGTGCTAACTTTCATTTTTGCGTTTTAGTTTTTTCCTCCATGTGCTTAAAAGGCCATAGCACTTGCATTTTACACCTACAGACCCACATGAGCCCTTATTTTTTGCGTCACTAATTGTACTTCGCAATGACTGGCTGAATTTTTCCATAAAATATGCTGCGAAACCAGAAAAAAATTATATGCGCAGTGAAATTGAAAAAAAAACGCAATTATTTTTATTGGGGGGGGGCTTCATTTTTACGCCGTGTGTCCTATGAAAAAACGTAGTTGTTATATATGTTCCTAAAGTCGTTACGATTAAAACAGTATATAACATGTATAACTTTTATTGTATCTGATGGCCTGTAAAAAATTAAAACCATTGTTAACAAATACATGTTCCTTAAAATCGCTCTATTCCCAGGCTTATAGCGCTTTTATCCTTTGGCCTATGGAGCTGAGTGAGGTGTCATTTTTTGCGCCATGATGTTTACTTTCTATCGGTATCTTGATTGCGCATATGCGACTTTTTGATCGCTTTTTATTACAATTTTTCTGGATTTGATGCGACCGAAAATGCCCAATTTTGCACTTTGGGATTTTTTTGCGCTTACGCCATTTACCGTGCGAGATCAGTAATGTAATTAATGAATAGTTCGGGCGATTACGCACGCGGCGATACCAAACATGTTTGTTTATTTATTTATTTATTTATTTATTTTTATTTGTAAAATGGGAAAAGGGGGGTGATTCAGACTTTTATTAGGGGAGGGGATTTTTTATTAATAAAAACACTTTTTTTTACTTTCACTTACAGTAATATGAAGCCCCCTGGGGGACTTCTATATACACAGAACTGATCTCCCATTGAGATCAATCCTGTGTATATAATAGAGCAATGATCCATCAGATCATGGCTCTATTATAATGGTCTGCTGCAGGCCATCTAAATAGATTGCCGAGCCGGGAATAGGGTCGGAGCGACGCTGAGCCCCGGCCGGCTCAGTACAACGGATCTCCCCGCCGCGATCGCATCGCGGGGGGGGAGATCCCCCACTAGACACCAGGGAGAGGGGCCACATTCACTGTTCAAATGCAGCTGTCAGCTTTGACAGCGGCATTTGAGTGGTTAATTAGCCGGCCGCGGCGATCGGTCGCGCCGGCTAATACACGCGGGCCCTGGCTGCACATAGCAACCGGGGACCGCGCGCTGCAGAGAGGGCTCACGCCAGGAGCCCTCTCTGTTTACTCTTAAAATGTCGCATCCTTCGACATCTGAAGGCTGGTACCGTAGTGACTGATAATTGGAGGAACATCCTGTCAGCACTGCAGCAGGCAGAGGTGACACACATTTTGTGCATGGCTTATGTGCTGAACCTACTGATGCATAAGTTCCTCTTCTTCCTCCCAGGACTCAAGGAACTTCCAAAGATGTTGCAGAAAAATTGCACACACTTAAACCACTTCTACTTAAGCCACTTCTACAAGGCCATTTCTACAAGGCACATCACGCCCTTTGCCAGATCCAAAACCATTGTGGAATTCAGGAACATTGGCTTATCTGCTATGTTCATAATTGGGAGCAGTGCTACGGTCCACCATGTACTCCTGAGCCCGAAGAGGGACAAAATGGTAGTGGAGGAGCCAGGATCAGAAGAGCCAAAATTTAAAGGAAGAAACTAGTCAGACCCACACTCAGTCTCTCTCCAGCAGCAACTGAAATTTTAGGTAAATGTATCAAAAAAGAAAAACAGGTCTAGAAACAAGAAGGTCTGTGTCTCAATACAATTCAAATGCTTTATTCAAATACAAAAAGACAGAAGAACATTTTAAACATTAAAAACTTCTCCCACTTCTGGCCAAAACAAGGCACAGTGTGAACAGAGTTAGGAGCAAAATAGAATTAATTAAGGGTTTACAATATAAAGTGCACCATGCAACCATCTGTAAACTATCTGACCCTAATATCAAGTGCCATAAAGTGCAAATTCAGTGACAGTATACAGTGGGGAAAAAAAGTATTTAGTCAGTCACCAACAGTGCAAGTTCCACCACTTAAAAAGATGAGAGAGGCCTGTAATTGACACCATATGTAGACCTCAACTATGGGAGACAAAATGAGAAAACAAATCCAGAAAATCACATTGTCTGATTTTGTAAGAATTTATTTGCAAATTATGGTGGAAAAAAGGTATTTGGTCAGTAACAAAATTTCATCTCAATACTCTGTTATATATCCTTTGTTGGCAATGACAGAGGTCAATCGTTTTCTGTAAGTTTTCACAAGGTTAGCACACACTGTTGTTGGTATGTTGGCCCATTCCTCCATGCAGATCTCCTCTAGAGCAGTGATGTTTTGGGGCTGTCGCTTGGCAACACAGACTTTCAACTCCCTCCAAAGGTTTTCTATAGGGTTGAGATCTGGAGACTGGCTAGGCCACTCCAGGACCTTAAAATGCTTCTTACCAAGCCACTCCTTCGTTGCCCTGGCGGTGTGCTTTGGATCATTGTCATGTTGAAAGACCCAGCCACATTTCATCTTCAATGCCCTTGCTGATGGAAGGAGGTTTGCACTCAAAATCTCACGATACATGGCCCCATTCATTTTTTCATGTACCCAGATCAGTTGTCCTGGCCCCTTTGCAGAGAAACAGCCCCACATGATGTTTCCACCCCCATGCTTTACAGTAGGTATGGTTTTTGATGGATGCAACTCAGTATTCTTTTTCCTCCAAACACGACAAGTTGTGTTTCTACCAAACAGTTCCACTTTGGTTTCATCAGACCATAGGACATTCTCCCAATACTCTTCTGGATCATCCAAATGCTCTCTAGCAAACTTCAGACGGGCCCAGACATGTACTGGCTTAAGCAGTGGGACACGTCTGGCACTGCATGATCTGAGTCCCTGGCGGCGTAGTGTGTTACTGATGGTATGCTTTGTTACATTGATCCCAACTCTCTGCAGTTCATTTACTAGGTCCCCCCGTGTGGTTCTGGGATTTTTGCTCACCGTTTTTGTGATCATTTTGACCCCACGGGGTAAGATTTTGCGTGGAGCCCCAAATCGAGGAAAATTATCAGTGGTCTTGTATGTCTTCCATTTTCCAATTATTGCTCCCACAGTTGATTTTTTTCACTCCAAGCTGGTTGCATATTGCAGATTCAGTCTTCCCAGCCTGGTGCAGGGCTACAATTTTGTTTCTGGTGTCCTTTGACAGCTCTTTGGTCTTCACCATAGTGGAGTTTGGAGTCTGACTGTTTGAGGGTGTGCACAGGTGTCTTTTTATACTGATAACAAGTTTAAACAGGTGCCATTACTACAGGTAATGAGTGGAGGAAAGAGGAGAAGTTACAGGTCTGTGAGAGCCAGAAATTTTGATTGTTTGTAGGTGACCAAATACTTATTTTCCACCATAATTTGCAAATAAATTCTTACAAAATCAGACAATGTGATTTTAGGGATTTGTTTTCTCATTTTGTCTCTCATAGTTGAGGTCTACCTATGATGTAAATTACAGACGCCTCTCATCTTTTTAAGTGGGAGAATTTGCACTATTAGTGCAAATTAGAAATTTGGATCACTTAAGGTAGTATGAGACTGCTATCTCACAAATGGACCAGGCAGATTAACCCCACACGTTCAGTCACGTGGACTTTATCAGGGGTAAATGCCTTGTTCCATAGTGATGGTATATATAGTACAAATCACAAGCTGATCATAATTAGATAATCAATGGTGTTGCAAAACATTTTCTATTCACATATATTTGTTATCCATATTCCCAATGGCCGCATCACCCATTGTACCTGGTAATAAGCTGCGCTTTCCCCACGTGTGGCGAGGAAGTCATCCTGCTAATGCGGTCACCAGATCGGATGTGCGTTCTCTCTGTAGCGAGTCATGTGATTCAAATCAATCACATGGCTAGGCTACGGTGGCCCAATGCACTCAAGATGCCTGTTTACCAGCCGTGCCTGCACAATGAGAGTCCGAGTGCTAATACACATGCCAATGCTCGCACATGCGCTGATCAGTAATGCTACTACTAGAAACTGCTAAGTCCAGGCGCATGTGCATGGAAAACCATTGCACCTATGGTGATAGTGCCATGTGGCCAATGTTATGGACCACAGTGCAAATGAAGTGTGTGCAAACCGCATACCCACATATTGATGCAAAATATTAGATACACATATAGAGGCCAAAGATGGCCATATGAAATGCACATTACTATCTGTATCTACGGCATAATTACACTAACATTAAAAATATATGTGAATCACACATAGCCATGTCAATTAACCATTAAATGTGGTGCAATTATACATATTAAAGTGACCAGTATTGATATATTGGAAAAGGAACTTTATATGTTCTACATCAATTTGGTCTTGTCCCAGTGTAGAGAGGCTGACCTTTATCAAATTGAGCCAAGCCTAAATAGGGCTGGATTTCACCACCCGCCAGCCTGATGTTAAGGACTGAAACGTCAGCCAGCAGTCAGCAAACAGGCAAGTGACTGTGTCTTTAAAAAAAAAAAATCCCCATTAAAAAATTTGCCACAAATAAGTCTTTATACATTTTTTACATTCTCAATAGCAGTGCTTCCCAACCTTTTCCACCTCGGGGCACCCCTTTGGAAAAAAAAAATAGCTCGGGACACCCCTACCAAATGTTCTACAAAATACAAATACGTCTTCTTTGATCTGAGGCATCACTTTTCCTCCCCCCCCATCCGGTCCAAATCACCGTGATGATTTCTTCCATCTATGTTTCATGTCCTCAGAACCTGCCAGACAAACATTTTAGGCTCTACACATTTCTAGTAACTTCCTTCCCTTTCTCCCTTCTATAGGCTCCTATACAGTGGTAACTGTGCTGTTTTGTGTCATGTGCAGTAAAGAGAATAGGAATGTGTGTTGCCTCCATATTTAGCATCCCCTGCTGTGCCCCCACCCATAGAGTAAGAATGCCCCCTGCTGTGCCCCCATTTAGTAAGAATAGCCCCTGATATTCCTCCAATATACTAATAATGCCCCTGATATTCCCCTTTATACTAATAATGCCCCCTGATATGCCCCCTTATACTAATAATGCCCCCTGCTATGCCCCTAGTAATGTCCCCCATGATATGCCCCCTGCTATGCCCCTAGTAATGTCCCCCATGATATGCCCCTTGCTATGTCCCTAGTAATGTCCCCCATGATATGCCCCCTGCTATGCCCCCCAATGATTTGCCCCTGCTATGCCCCCCATGATATGCCCCCTGCTATGCCCCCTATGATATGCCCCCTGCTATGCCCCCCATGATATGCCCCCTGCTATGCCCCTCATGATATGCCCCCATACTACTGGGCCCCCCACCTGCTGTGCACTAAAAGTTATTAAAACAAAACAAACATCATACTCACCTAATCCAGGCTGTGTGGCTGTAGGGAGCAGCTCTTATCTTTCTTCTGGCTCCATCTTGTGAGCCGCGGGGATGGAACCTCCGGCAGGTGTGATGACGTCACATCATCACTTCTAGTGGAGAGGTCACGTCCCGGCATCACAGAGGCTGCAGGCATGAAGTGCTGGCGGCCTATGGGAGTGAATGTAGGAGCAGGACGCTGATAGGTCCTGCTGCTACATTCTGCTCACTTTGCACTATGAGCGGGTGGAACCTCAAAATAATCTGTGCATCCCTAGAAGCTGCGCGGCCACAGCTTCTAGGGATGCTTAAAGAGACATGTCATGTGCAGTAAATAGAATAGGAATGTGTGTTGCCTCCATATTTAGCATCCTCTGCTGTGCCCCCACCCATAGAGTAAGAATGCCCCCTGATATTCCTCCAATATACTATTAATGCCCTCTGATATTCCCCTTTATACTAATAATGCCCCATGATATTCCCCTTTATACTAATAATGCCCCCTGATATGCCCCCTTATACTAATATTGCCCCCTGCTATGTCCCTAGTAATTTCCCCTATGATATGTCCCCTGCTATGCCCCTAGTAATGTCCCCCATGATATGCCCCCTGCTATGTCCCTAGTAATGTCCCCCATGATATGCCCCCTGCTATGCCCCCCAATGATTTGCCCCTGCTATGCCCCCCATGATATGCCCCCTGCTATGCCCCCTATAATATGCCCCCATACTATTGCCCCCCCACCTGCTGTGCACTAATAGTTATTAAAACAAAACAAACATCATACTCACCTAATCCGGGCTGTGTGGCTGTAGGGAGCAGCCCTGGCTCCATCTTGTGAGCCACGGGGAAGTAACCTCCGGCAGGTGTGATGACATCACATCATCACTCCTAGTGGAGAGGTCAAGTCCCGGCGTCCCAGAGGCTGCAGGCATGAAGTGCTGGCGGCCTATGGGAGTGAATGTAGGAGCAGGACGCTGACAGGTCCTGCTGCTACATTCTGCTCACTTTGCACTATGAGCGGGCGGAACCTCAAAATAATCTGTGCATCCCTAGAAGCTGCGCAGCCACAGATTCTAGGGATGCTTAAAGAGACAGTGCACATTTCCCAACGGGATCCCGCGGCACCCCTGCAGGGCACTGCTGGCACCCCGGTTGGGAAACGCTGCTCTATAGTATGATCATTCCCTAGGAAATATACATAATAAGTTTGCATACGTTTAAATATCCCCATTTTCAGATTTAGTGCCCATGGTGTAGACCAATTAAACCATTTTCAACATAGGCATATATTTTCCACAACAGCTCAATGCCTCAACAAAGTGCACCAAGTATTACCCAGGCACAAATCCCCATGACTATGTTTCTCGAAGAGGACATTTCCCACTTTGTTAATATAGCAGTGGGGTTTTTATTCAATGGCACTTGTGACAAGGAATAGCAGCATTCATGTTATTTTTATGGACACTTGGTGACTGCCTGATAACTGTTCTTTGGGTTTTTACAACATTAGGATGGTAGTTAGATCTCGCACAATGGTTCACAAAAATGTAATTGTTGTGTGAGGTTTTAATGGCTCTCATGGTTTCTTGAGTGCTATAGGAAGGTTTTAGGAATATACGAAGGATTAATGATGGGGTATATATCACAGAGAATTGCGCACTCTAACTTTGATATAACTGTCATATAACTATTATAAAGCTACTACCAGCAACAATCTGGTTTGAATGCACACTGGTTTTACAGCCCCCAACCTTACTCCAACCTGATTATGATCAACACTCCCATAAGCCTGTGTTCCACTTAGACCACCTTGTATGCCACCTGCCTGCTAGCACTATCCATACCCTGAAAGGGAACAGATTTTTTAGCCAAATAAATTATTTATATGGGGATAGTTCCACTACTGTTGCCTCAATAGATGGGACAGGCCACAAATGTAACCAAATGGGTGTGTGTGGGGAGTGTTACTGGAAAAGGAAGGGGTTAAATACTTTGTTGGACAGGGCTTGGAAGGAGTTTGATGGGGATTTAAATCTGTTTTATAATACTTTTGTCACTTGTGTTTTAAAGTACAGTAAAGATTTAAATTACCCGACGATCCAGACCAGTAATCCAACCTAGTAGGAACTTCCGTGAGCAGGAACACATTTTGTTAACTTTACCCACAGCCCCCACAGACTGGTTTTAATGCATACTGCTGGCTTTACAGCCCCCACAGACTGGTTTGAATGCACACTGTCTTCACAGCACCTACAGCTTGGATTCAATGGACACTTACCACATTTTTTATAGGTTAAATTTAAAAGTGCTGAAAACCAAACCTTACATTAAATGTAGTGGAATGATCTGAAACACTTAGATGTGACAAATTAGCAAAAACAGAAGGAATCAGGTAAGGGTCACACATGACTACACAGGTCTACAAAAGCAACTACCTGTTTTAATAAGTAACCTAAGAGTACATGTACTCTGATTTTAAATTTTGTATGATGCAACTTTCATATCATGCCAATTTCTTCAATACTCCTAATTCCAAATGGAATATAACTACTAGACACTGAAGTAAAAACTGTATAGAATTCTGCTTCTATTGAGTCACCATATTCCAAAGATTAAGCTATGGTTTAAATTTCTTAATTTAAAAGAGTCCTATGATTGACCTTACAGTCTATAAATAGCAGATTAGATTCTGTAGCTGTTTCCCAAGACAGTGAGTTTTAAAAAGTACCTTCGGTAACTCTAAGTTACCTTGTCAGTAAGAAAATAACATATTTTTCTCTATCATATATGAAACCTTATGTGTTTCTTTTTCAATTACAATGTAGCAATGGGGGAAAAAACTGTTTCTTTAAGAGGTTTCTATGCTACAGTAAGAAATAATAAATCACAAGGATACAGTATGTCAACCCTTACCGATAAGTGGAGGAACCTTACAATGCCTACAGGAAAGGGGCAAGAAATTTACAGCATGAACCCACAATGAATCAGGTTTTGTGGAGAGAACAACAATATATTCCTGTTCAAGCAGATGTATAACAGCTGATTTGAAGAGTACAAATTAATTGCGTTTTTACCGTGATTTTGCGCAAATCAGGGCTAAACAGCAACCAGGAAACAGTACAGGAAAGAGATGGTGAAGGACCTTGGCATGTGACTATGATGTCACCGCAGGTCCTGTATGTACACTGCACTATGGAGGAGGAAGAAGAAAGAAGATACAGGTGTGTGGAGAGGGGAGGACAATCAGGGGTGCACAGTGTGGGGAGGGGGGTGATGGTTGCCCAGTGTGGAGTGAGGAGGGGGGCAGGGGGGTACAGGGGGACACCAGTCTGGGATGGGGGAGACACACAAGAGTGTCCAGTGTTTATTTAGAAGTCTCGTCTGGTTGTACATTATTCCATACTAAACTCCTTAATAACTGCCCTCTCCAAATATATATCACATTTATATAAACCTTGCCTACTATCTGCAGGGGAAGGGAACCTTGGCTCTCCAGCTGTTGCAGAACGACAACTCCCATCATGTCTAAAGGGGTTACGCTAAGGGGTTAAACAGCTTTAGCAGACATGGCACTTCATGTTTTTCTGCTTTCCACCAGTGGAGAAACAAACTGTGGGTTAATCCAATGGCTGTTCATTTTTATAAGCGTCAGCCTGTCAGCACTGTCCAGCTTACCGCTTCTGATCACTTTCTGCACAGGTCCTCGCTCCAATATGTGTGACAACTTTATTCTTTACTCATAAATACATGTCCATGACAGCATACATATACAAGCCCGGGTTAACGCCAACGCGTTTCTGGTGCAGTACCTGCACATAATCATGGCTACTGTACTTGCAAAGAATAAAGCTGAAAAACTATCTTTCATCTGCTGGATCCATTGAAGTTAGCACTGCCAGTTGACAGGCGGCTGCTGGTCCGCACCACCCAAATCACTAGGAGATGGCAGATACTCCAGTGTTTGAGCATCACTACACACAAACTCCTCAGGTAGCTATTGGGATTCTTGCTGTCTAATTCCCAAAAAGGACCTGAAAAGAGCTCCTGGGAGTGGGCAAGGGTGGGATCACTCGGTTAGTAACATTGGGCAGGTTGGGAGGAAGGAGGGTCAGAGTGAGGTTCCTGCAGTCCAGACTCTTGGCTAGCGACGAGACTGGACTGTGTGGATGACTGGGGGGTGTAGAATTTACTGGAAGTGTTATCAGCTATCCATTTTACCACCTGTTCCCACTGCTCTGGTCTCAACAGCGGCCAATGAAGCCAGGGATGCTGGATGGATGCAATCCTTGTTGCCCCTCAGCAGCAGGCATTTCTTCACCACGCGTTTGTCTGCGGCCTTGGCCTGCACCTACAATTCTGTGCCCCCCGTCCCCTTGCGCCAACCTTCGGCATTGGCAACATTTTTTTTTTTTAAACCTGGAGCAGAACCAAATAAAACACTGCAACTGTTGCTATCACACTGTAACTAGGCCAAGCCTGGCACACATTGGATAAATCTGAAGTTTAACATATGGCTGCCAACGATACATGCAAGTTTTTTTGTTTTTTTTTCTTAAACCTGGTTTAGAGCCAAATAAAGAACTGCAACCATTGCTATCACACCCTAACTAATCCTAACTTGAATGTTTTCGTAGGATGCTCGATGGAAAACGAGTATTACAAATAGTGTAGTATTTGATCGAATAGCTACTTAATCGATTACTACTCGCTCATCTCTATAGGGTTCCATGATGAATAACTAAGGAACAGCACAATATGATTTTTTCTGTTAGGTTTATCAAAAGAAGAGTCTATCTAAGTGTTACAGAGAAAGAAAAGCAATTTCTCTAGCTAACATTCTATAAGCTACACATTTAATAGTGAGATGTTTGCACTACATTTACAATTCAAGGCTAATTTTAGGAACAGGTAGTTTAGCAGAGAATATATACCTACTGTTTAATAAGATGTTGTGGCACAATGAAACGTCATTGCCAGAAGTAGGGAAGATCTCAAGCTATTATTTCCATTATAACCACAATATATCAATAGCTTCTTGCGCTCTCTTGGAGAACACTGACTCATATTGTTATCATTTTCACAAAGAAAGGAATTGTCGAGCTCAGTGGTGACAAATGTTTTGTGTGTCAAATGTGTCTGAACAAATTATAGGAATATTTCTCTACAATGTTGCAAATTTTAATTTGCAACTTTGTATAACAACTTTGTATAAAGCACTTAATGTACAATAGACTGCAATAGAGATGAGTGAATTTACAGTAATAAATAAGAAAATTGCTTTGTTATCTCTGCAATCTGCTCATCAGCCAGCTGCCTTTTAACTCACTGCCACTCCTCGCCGCTCCTCCCATGGTGCTGGGAAAAGCTGGACCCAGTCCTGGAAATCTGAGAGAAGTTTCCATGGACTGGATCCAGCTTCCAGGAGGAGCAGCAGTGAGTTAGTCTGCTTTTGGCTCATTAATATCCATATCATTTTTAGGCTAGGTTCCCATTGCAGGAATGGGGCGTCATTTATAGGGAAAACTCCTCCTGCTCACCCACACGGCTCTCCACAGTGCTGCACCTCCATACATCTCCTCCCTCATCTCTGTCTACCGCCCTACCCATGCCTTATGCTCCTCATACAATTTAAGACTAACAACCACCTTAATCCGCATCTCTCACTCCCGTCTCCAGTACTTCACCTGAGCTGCACCTGTTCTATGGAATGCATTACCCAAGACTGTTAGACTCACCTCCAATACCCAAAGCTTCAAACATGCCCTGAAAACACACCTGTTCTAGCAGGCTTACCAGGTTCCCTAAATTGATCCCCCCCCCCTTCCCCCAATACATATGCCAGGCATTTAACCACCTTGACCTGTAGCAGGCAGTCATTGGTTGGTGACTGGTTTATCCACCTTTACCTGCACTGCCTTATTTATAAAGATGGCCGGACCATGCTAAAAAGGAAGGACTTTGCCCCTCTGCCATTTCGTCTCAAACCCTCTCCTAATAGTCTGTAAGCTGATGCATGCGAGCAGGGCCCTCACTCCTCATGTATGGCTGATAATTATATGTATTCCTCTGTAATGTCGCTGTAAACTTATAGTGTGTTATACCAAGGTTTCACTAACATTTTTCTGCCTGAAAAATGATAAATGTGGTGCAGGCAGAGGCGTCTCTGCATGCTGCTGCACCTCTATGTTTGCAAAGAAATTTATTCGAAAGTGGGCCCCCTGTGCCAGAAAATGCCCTATGTGCCAGTTAATAAATGTCCCCATAGTGAATCATACCTATTCACAGGGATCAGTGAAGAAAGTATCTGCTTTAATAACTTAGTAGGCAGTGTAAACTCATAGTGTGTTGTACATATTCACTGGTATCAGTGAAGACAGCGTGCACCTTAATAACTTAGTGGGCGCTGTAAAAAAAAAAAAGTCCCTTTTGTCGGTGGATGCTATTAAATCAATGGCACTGTCCACCATCTAATTAAATCTCTTTTTCTACCTCTAAAATCCAGAAAACAAGAAACATGTCCATGTGTAAAAAAACATCAGGCCCTCTCAGGGTATAGGCAGTGTCAGAGGCCAAGGTGGCACACAGGGGGGTGTCAGTGTAAGACAGAGTTGTGGAAGTGGTGATTGGGTGTCTTAGAGTCAATTGCAATTGCCAGCGTCGTCAGCAAGAGAGGTGCTGCTGAGCCTAGCATACTATACCCTGAGATACTGGATGTAGAGGACCATTTAAAGGAAGCTTTTGAGAGTCATCAAGTTCAAAGAACCATTGAGACTTCCGGGGTTGATGTGCCCCAGAGCAGTGAAGAGAGACAGGCAAGGGTAGCCTATGGCTACAATATGGGATCATACTGCATGGCTCTGGAGGAGAAAAACTTGAAAGAGGACAAGTTTGTCGCAGATTACAAAGATGATGATGTTCCAGACCCCACGTGGAATCCACCTTCACAAATTACATCAGAGGATGAAGCTACCATCTCCTGGTGTCTGTTCTAGGCCCCTCAGGGTCGAGTCAGAGTGCTGCCTTTGACACCTCCCGGTGTCTGTTCTGAGCCTTCTAGGATCATTGCCCCAATGGGGCTTATGCTTTAGAATGTCTATTGCTGTTCTGGGAGAAACTGTAATTTAGCGCAACTGTTCAACCGTTGTCCATTTATGTCCATGGTGAAAAGGTAGGTATACACCGCTGATTCACCAATATTCATTGCAGTCCTAGGAGAAAAATTGATTTAATGCCGCTGGTCCACCAATGTCAATTGTTGTCCTGGGACAAAGTGTAATTTTAAGCCACTCATTTACCAATATACACTGCTGTTCTGGGAGAAAATTGATATAACACCACTGGTCCACCAACGTCTACTGCCGTCCTGGCAGAAAGTGTCATTTTATGTCGCTTATTTACCAATGCAGTTCAAAATAAATAAAAAATATACTTAAATCAAATTAAAATTTTATTAAATTAAGCTGAATTAAAATAAAAATAAAATAAATAAAATTGACACTTAAATTAATGGCACTTTAACTTTGGGGAGACAAAGTTACTTTATGGGGGATTGGAACGTGTAAAATGTTTTATTAGAAAGATTTCCAATTTTCTTCCACTGATGCACCAATGTCCACTGCTGTCCTGGGAGAAAATTAAATGACTGGCTGTTCTGACATTTTTTTTTAAATTGTCATTTTCCAATTTTAGACACTGTAACAAGAACATTTGTTGAAAAAAATCGCTACAAGTCTGTAAGTCTATGTTCACTCTACATATAACACCATTCGTTTCATAGCAACGGACAATGTTATACTGCTACACGCCGCAGTGTTTGGCACATTCCTGCAGCCAATACCACTGTATCAGCTGCAGGAACTTATCTTTTTAAAATTGAATTACGTGTACCGTTGGGTGTGCCCACAACTCAATTAACCGTTGACTACAATGTAAAGTACGCTGGCCGTACTTTACATTGTGTGAACAGGTATTGTTTCCGTACACTGTTTGGCAAAAGAAAGGACATCAAAATAACCAAGTGTGAACCCAGCAGGTGGCATTGCAGTGAATTCAATGCAATGCCGCTGCTGCCAAAAAGAATGGATGCTGATTTCATTGCAGTCAATGTCTGTTCTTGAACATTTTCCAATTTTAGACACTGTAACAACAACATTTGTTGAAAAAAAATCGCTACAAGTCTGTAAGGCTATGTTCACACTACATACACCATTAGTTTTGGTGTCTGAATTTAGCCTAATAGTCCCACTATTGTAGGTTTGTATTTGATTTGTGAATATTATCGAATTAGACCCAAAATTAACAAACTTTGCGAAACAAATTTCCAGATGTGCTTTGCTCATATCTAATGATCATGAAGGTGGGAACATAGCCTCAATATTCATCTGTGTGAATGAGATTTCTAATCTACTATGTATCAACTATTCTACTGTAGTTCTGGTTTCTGGGATCTCTTTGTTTACTATACTGTTGCAAAGTCAATTTGTTATTTATTTATAATCAGATCATTTTTTGTCTTTATATTTTGTGTGAATGATGATCACATATTGTTATTTCCAGATATGATAAAGAAGTACTATTCTATGTCACAGTATTTGCAACTGAATATATTCAGTGTCAATATAGTTGCTTTCTGGGTTGTGTTAAGTGCTTGGTGGTTAAAGACCCTCATAAAATTGCAATTCCTTGGATGTTCTACAAGGCTTATAAGTAGAGATGAGCAAAATTAAGTTCAGTTGGTTCACAAATTGTGGCATAAAATTGGGGTTTGTCCAAACCGAACCAAAGTTAACCTCACTAAAACAGCTAAGCTATGGAAACTACACTAATGGGACTATTGACACTCTTTTGCAGCGAAAATTGAGTAAAAAATGCATGTTTTTTGTGGCCAAAAGTAATTTTTAATGTCACATTGCTTTCTGTGGGTAAAGTGGCTGTTTCAAGCATTTCTGCATGTGATTTTGCAGAATAATTCCACCCCAACAAAAATGCATCAAATCCAGACCAGAAAAGCCTGCTAAACATCATCAGAAAGCTACATCTCTGACCCTGTGTTTCCACCTCTCTAAAGCTGTGTCTCTGCCCTGTGTTTCTGTCCTGCATAACAGTGAAACCACAGCATGAGTTTTAATGAGATGGCCTAAGGAGGATGAGGAGCCCTCGCTTCCACTGGTGCTTTGGGGGTGACCTGTGGAGTAGTATATGTAAGGAATATACACTACCGTTCAAAAGTTTGGGGTCACATTGAAATGTCCTTATTTTTGAAGGAAAAGCACTGTACTTTTCAATGAAGATAACTTTAAACTAGTCCTAACTTTAAACAAATACACTCTATATATTGCTAATGTGGTAAATGACTATTCTAGCTGCAAATGTCTTGTTATTGGTGCAATATCTACATAGGTGTATAGAGGCCTATTTCCAGCAACTATCACTCCAGTGTTCTAATGGTACAATGTGTTTGCTCATTGGCTCAGAAGGCTAATTGATGATTAGAAAACCCTTGTGCAATCATGTTCACACATCTGAAAACAGTCACACATACAGAAGCTACAAAACTGACCTTCCTTTGAGCAGATTGTGTTTCTGGAGCATCACATTTGTGGGGTCAATTAAACGCTCAAAATGGCCAGAAAAAGAGAACTTTCATCTGAAACTCGACAGTCTATTCTTGTTCTTAGAAATGAAGGCTATTCCATGCGAGAAATTGCTAAGAAATTGAATATTTCCTACAACGATGTGTACTACTCCCTTCAGAGGACAGCACAAACAGGATCTAACCAGAGTAGAAAAAGAAGTCGGAGGCTGCATTGCACAACTAAGCAAGTAGATAAGTACATTAGAGTCTCTAGTTTGAGAAACAGATGCCTCACAGGTCCCCAACTGGCATCTTCATTAAATAGTACCCGCAAAACACCAGTGTCAACATCTACAGTGAAGAGGCGGCTGCGGGATTTTGGGCTTCAGGGCAGAGTGACAAAGAAAAAGCCATATCTGAGACTGGCCAATAAAAGAAAAAGATTAAGATGGGCAAAAGAACACAGACATTGGACAGAGGAAGACTGGAAAAAGTGTTGTGGACGGATAAATCCAAGTTTGAGGTGTTTGGATAACAAAGAAGAACGTTTGTGAGACGCAGAACAAATAAAAAATGCTGGAAGAATGCCTGACGCCATCTGTTAAGCATGGTGGAGGTAATGTGATGGTCTGGGGTTGCTTTGGTGCTGGTAAGGTGGGAGATTTGGACAGGGTAAAAGGGATTCTGAATAAGGAAGGCTATCACTCAATTTTGCAACGCCATGCCATACCCAGTGGACAGCGCTTGATTGGAGCCAATTTCATCCTACAACAGGACAATGACCCTAAACACACCTCCAAATTGTGCAAGAACTATTTACAGCAGAAGCAGGCAGCTGGTATTCTATCGGTAATGGAGTGGCCAGCACAGTCACCAGATCTGAACCCCATTGAGCTGTTGTGGGAGCAGCTTGACCGTATGGTACGCCAGAAGTGCCCATCCAACCAATCCAACTTGTGGGAGCTGCTTCTAGAAGCATGGGGTGCAATTTCTCCAGCTTACCTTAACAGAATAATAGCTAGAATTCTAAAGGTGTGCAATGCTGTAATTGCTGCAAAAGGAGGATTATTTGACAAAAGCAAAGTTTGATGTAAAAACAATGTTAAATTTCAAATACAAATCATTATTTCTAACCTTGTCAATGTCTTGACTCTATTTTCTATTCATTTCACAACGTATGGTTGTGAATAAGGGTGACTTTTCATGGAAAACACAAAATTATTTAAGTAAACCCCAAACTTTTGAACGGTAGTGTATATAGATATATAACTCATCATCATGTCTCTTTCCGCCACTGTCCAGCTACATAGTGACAATAGAGTCCGGCTGGGATGGGGCGCCAGTTTAAAACAGTCCACCATTATCCTATGTGTCACTGTTCTAATGACTTTCAAAATCTAAATCAACAATAAAGCAAGTTGGCAATATACAGTCATTTTTTTTTTTGTACTATCAAGCTGTAAAACATAGCTATACTTACCAGAAATCCAGGTCCAATTTTCTGACTTGTGCTGGTTGAAAACTTGTGCTGGTTGACTAAACACAGGAATTTCGCCCAGTACAGAGTCATGGCTCTATGTGTCCATCATTCACATCACTGCCTTCTCTCTGTGAGTGCTCAGATGGCCTGGGATACACAGGCCGTCTTGTTTTCTGTTTCCTGTTTTGTGAGAAAAAAAAAAAATAGAAAACAGGAAGTTCCATGTTCTCCATGATACCTAAAAAAAAATAATGAATGTAAATTGCAAACTTGCTTTATATCACATCTACTGTTGATTAAGATTTTGAAAGTTGTAACAACAGTGACACTTTAAGGTTATCTCCTGCCCCTGCATGAGTATCTTGCTAAGTAGGGCCAGTTGGAAAGCCTCATGTGGATTGCACTCTTGGCGTAGTTAATATTTGTTTTATGTATGTCCAGCTGAGAAAAGTATTTAAGTTGTGACATGATTGCCACCAGGGATGAGTGAACTTTTGAACCTAAAACGAACCTTGCATTAATTCCTGAATAATTGCAGCTACAATAGTGGAAGTGTGATAGGGTATAGTTTCGTTTAGTTGCAGTTGCTATTCGGCTACGTTCACACAGAGCAAAAGGGGCAGATTACGCGAGGAAATATTTCCACCTGAAATCAACTGACGCTGAATTCGGAGCAGAATATAAGCAGAATGTAAGCAGAATCCCTGCGTATTCTGCTAGGAAAGTGTTCAGCTTGTAATCAGCTCTTGACAAATTCAGCGCGGAATACTCGAGGAATCCGCGCTGAATCCGCATGCATTCAGCGCTGAAATTCAGTGAGTATTTGGCGAGTAAACTAGACTATACCAGAATATATTCTAGAATCCTCCTCCCCCTTTTTTCCCCATTTCTGCGCTGATTCGGCGCGTAATTTCCGCTTGTATTCCACGCTGAATACGCACGTATTCCGCGCTGAAACAGAAAATTAGAGCCCCATTGGTTTGTATAGGCTTACGCTAGCGGAAGAATGAACATGTTCATTCTTCTGGCGGAAAGCGGATTAGTTCAGTGCGGAAATTCCACCGTGTGAACTGCAGAGCAGAATTTCCATTCAACACGATGGAAATGAGCTCTGCACCTATTTTAACGGCTGCAATTTCAGCGCTGATTCAGCACAGAAATTCAGCTGCTTTTGCTCTGTGTGAACGAGCCCTTACAATGAAAAAAGTGGAATAAAACAAAGTGCAAGTATATATATATATATATATATATATATATACTGTATATATATATATATATATATATATATATATATATATATATATATATATATATTTAAAACCAAGGTCTGTCCTCTAGGTCACAAAATAATAGATATAATTGATATATAATAATGTTTACTAAACCAAGCATTAAAAATAAATAAGTTAGAAATAATGCATATGAAATGATACTGCAAAGTAAATGAGTTTAAAACAATGAATTTAAAATAATGAAAGAGATTAAATACATATAAGTGTGTAAAATGAGCAAGATTCACTCCTTAACAACATGGAATACTACTCCCATCATGGATGGTACTGCCGGCATATGATGGGGAAGTAGTCCAGTGCCTAGTTGGTTCAGGATGGACAGCGCTGGGCACACAGAGCACCCAAGGTTATATAAGTCCAGTGTGCTATATAGACTGTTAGCGGGGGAAGGTGTATGAGCAGAAAGTTGGTTACAGTTTTAAATATAATTGTTAATTGTAGTCCATCGGTGTGGGCATGCTATATGCTTTACCAAATGATGTTTATCCGCAAGTTAATTCCGATAAGGAAATAGTTTTTGCTACTCAAATATTTATATAAATGACACATTTTTAATGTCCCCCTCAGCTCGGCCTTGTTACCTTGCTGGTAGTGTGTGTGACAGGAAGGGGATATCTACATGTATTTTATCATACATCACATAGGACACATCTGGCTGAGTTCTTCCTACTTCCCCCTCTACCCGAAGCAGCCCCTCGCACAGCTTACAGCAGGCCAAGTCCACACCTATTGTTCTCATCGTAAGTCGATATGAGGGTCTGTAAGCAACTTTTTACCCCTCATCTCCGGGTTATGTGTCTGTCTACGCCTACAGAGGCACACCTTCTTCAGAAATTCATCAGCACTTCAGACGTGGCAGGAACGCAAGGTACAGTAATATAAACTAATGAACAAAAACTTCTGCTGGGATAATAGGGGGTACAGACACAATGTGCTTGTTTATGTTACCATCTAACGGGACAAAGACAAGTCATTTTATATCCTAGCTCTACAGGTAATAAACTAGCCATTTATATGTCCAATGTTGCCCATACAGCCTTCCATTTTAGTAAAAAAATAATATTTTCCTAAGTAAATTGATTTCTCCTAACAGATATGGTTAAAGGGATATCCGGACAGAATGTTGCCTATGTTCCACTGTTGATATATATATATATATATATATATATATATATATATATATATATACATATATATATATAGCTCCATAATCTCCACTTATCTCCATATATTTCCACTTTTATTTTATACTAGTTCTTCTTGTCCTATTCCATCTACAAAAGCACTATTAAGTGTACCCTACAATCTATTGCGTTAATTGAATAATTCATCAAGTGGCAATTCATGTAATTGATAATGAGTTCATAAACAATAAACAAGGTTTAACAATGAAAAAGTATACATAAAAGCATTATACTGTAAACTGTGCAATAGCGATATACAGTATTTTATGCTGCTAGAAAGCTTATTATCCTGAGTTTTAGAACTGTGGAAGATTTGTCACCCTGGATCAACAAAGTAGGGTTTCTCTAGATAAACTTGATGGAATCTTGTCTTGTATCAAACTTTTTAACTATGTTTCTTCAGTATCTTACTAGGTTACACAGTTTACAGTGTAATACTGACTGATCCTTATTGCCGGCATTTGGATGCTGCTGTAGTGTCAAAGGCTTCTGAGTGGGCAGTAACAAGTTGATACATCCCTATCAATAGTATATATGCTTCTGTTGTAATAATTTTTGCAAAAGAAAAGAAATAGTTATTATTGTAGATAATAGTAATGTATTACCTTGTTACTGTCCCCTCAGAAGCAGGGATAGGAGCAGCAGTGAAAAGCCGGCAATAAGAATGTCAGCATTATATTGTGACCTGTTCCCTATCCCCCTCCCCATGTAACACCTTTCCCAACACTTTAGAAGCCCCCTCCCCATGTGCAGACCTCCCCTCCCCCCTGTACATTATAAAGTCACTGGCCAGAATTCCCTAAGGAGAAGTCAGTGCAGGTAATAATCTAAACACATGAACATAGGAATACATGTCATACAAATTTGTTCAGTGGCAGAAAGAATGTATCCCCTGAATATGGGTACATCTGTTCACAAAAAAAACACCTTAATTTTTTATCCAAAAGTATTCACTGAGCCTTTCCATTACATTCTGTCTGGCACTGAACAAAAATATGCAAACACTTCATACTTACTATTACTGCTATTCCCTCCTCTGCGCGATCCATTCAGTTCAGTAACCCTTAATTGCTTCATACTTTTACAAGCCACATATTACACATCAATTTACTGTTTGTTATTGATCATTAATTGTTAATGATGATTGACAGTCAGGCTACAAACACAGTAATAAAGAAGTTGCTTCTGCAGGGAAACTTCTTGATGTGTAATATGTTCAAATTGATGTGTAATATGTGGCTTGTAAAAGTATGAAGCAATTAAGGGTTACTGAACTGAATGGATCGCGCAGAGGAGGGAATAGCAGGGCAGTAGGATCGCATAGGAGGGGATAGCTGTAAGTATGAAGTGTTTGCATATTTTTGTTCAGTGCCAGACAGAATGTAATGCAAACACTTCATACTTACTGCTATCCCCTCCTATGCGATCCTACTGCGCTGCTATTCCCTCCTCTGCGCGATCCATTCAGTTCAGTAACTCTTAATTGCTTCATTCATACTTTTACAAGCCACATATTACACATCAATTTACTGTGTTGTTATTGATCATTAATTATGTTAATTGTTAATGATGATTGACAGTCAGGCTACAAACACAGTAATAAAGAAGTTGCTTCTGCAGGGAACTCACCCTACTCCTCTCTTGTTCTTATATTGATCTTCCTTCTTCACCAACTTTCAAATTCATAGACAAATGATGAAAGGAATCGTACTTAGTGGAGGGGAGATATGTCCTACTCCCCTCCATATCCCGGAGCGCCCGTAGTGTGCTGTTAACCACTTTCTGTACTCCGCACTTCAGCTGCAGAAAAACAGTTCCCACACTCCATAGCAGTGGCCGAGCATGGACCTTAATAAAAAGATAAATAAATAATATAAACCTCTTGCAAACAATGCTCGCTTGGTAAGGTAATAGCTAGTCGAGGCTTTTTCCTTGTTAGAGGCAATGTTGCTGACTAAATATGACGTTACTTATGTGGGTGGGTTATGGAACTTCCCATGCTGCTAACTCCCTCCCTCCTCCCTCTCCCTCCATGATGTCTGCTGCCGGCCCATATCATAAACACAGTACACAACTACTCCCATCATGTGGTCATAGTGTAAGCCTCAAATATTTCAAACATATCGTAATAGTGAATTCGACACCACAATGCGTAGGGGGGTTGGGGGAGGGGGGAGTGAGTTAGCTGCACGGGCAGCTCGCTAACACAAACCATAAGTCACACCCTCGTTTCTCAGCAACATGTGATCAAACAAAGAAAATTCCTGGAAGAGATATTACACAAACATAGCGAATCAAACATAATTAGCGGCACATTGGCTACAATTGGAAATACATTGCATTATGTTTCACACAGACACATAGCCTAAAGGTACAAACACACACCGTATACACAGCCTATTTACTGCTGCGATACGCAACAAATACGCAACAAATACGCAGCAAATACGCAGCAGATTAGATCTAAATAACTGAACACAGCATCAAATCTGCTCCACCAATGAATCTGCTGCAGATCTGCTGCGTATTTGCTGCGTATCTGCTCAATATACGGTGTGTGTGTTTGTACCCTAACAAATATAAATGTATAGTGCGATTTAGAGCTAACCCTTATGGGCAAGCCTTAGGAATTACACACATTCGTAGTGACGTGAACTACTATCAGCAATGTATGGTGACCAAAGTAGTCACACAGGGCAATAGGTGGGGGCAAAAATCCATAATAAACATTTAGCTTCATCATAAATAAAGATCATTCATGACTAACTTTTAATTGATAAATTAGGAAGGAAAGAGCCTTTAACAACACATATATAAAATGAAGCAATGTAAAGTACCGGGACAGAATGTAAGCATTATTGAGAACAGATATCTGATATATTCGAAGACCAGACCTGTACATTTAATTTTGACACTAACTCTAAAAAATACATCAAGTGACTGTCACACACATCGCTTCTCAGACTCACAATGATAAGCCAAAAAGAGGTAAGCTGTTAGAACTCCACCTATGTCAACATTTATTAACTCATTAATGGCAAGGCGTTATCAAATACTTACTTGTAAGATTAGTCCATAAACATCGATAGTGATTTATCGATAACCATATCTGCCTCCATCGATTTGCCTTTACAGTTCTAATTAAGCTAATTGAGTGAATTGCTTTCACTCTTCAGATGTGAAAATACAGAAAATGGCGAAATAACCTTGGCATATACGGTATACACAGGAACAAAAAACGATACATTTGTTAGTTTGTTTCTCAAAACAATCACGTGACCCCCTAGATGCAATTGTATCATGGCCAGTGAACCTGCTTCGTAGGAGTAAGTAGATTTAGTTTGTCAGAACTTTGTAAGCCGAGGAACAAAAATAGAAATATAATTATCACTAGCAGTAGTGGATTATAATAGGGGCGTTTTGGGCGGCAGCCCGGGGCCCTGAGCTCCTGGGGGGCCCATGACCACCCAAAAAGACTTATACTTTCAATGGTGTACTGTCTCCTGGCTACACTTCTGCCATGATTTGCAAAAAATCACTGTTTTTTTAATGGCAATTTTGCACAAATCAGGACATCATGACATTATCTATCCAGTACTATGAACGCCAAGCTAGTGCTTCCATAGTTACAGTGGGGTGGGGGGGCCCATGTTCATTCTTCAGCGCGTACAGAGCAGGAGCGCGCGCCTCTCATAGACTCCCATTATGAGCGGGAGGCTAACGGCATTCCGCGGCGGACAATTCCATCACGGAATTCCGCTAGCTTTGCTCAGTGGGAACGAGGCCTAAGGCAGATTGATTAAACACCTGTTTAGATTTGTCATACAAGTCATAAAATAAAAAGTATGCAGTTTTCAATAAACTTTGTAAAAAAAAAAGTTTATTGGCATTCATTTTAATGGTCCAAAGAATGTCAAGCAAAATGGTCGGCCCTCGCACATGTTCACTTCATAAAATTTGGCACTCTTCGACAAAAGTTTGGACATGACTGTGCTAGAGGAACCCTCTCTAAAAAAAAAAAAAAAAAAAAAAGAAAAGACTTCTAATTTTAAGCACAAAGGGATAAAAAAAAAATAGAATGGTGCAGCTCACAAAACTAAGTAAATGAGACTGAGGTTAAATTATAACAGACCCTTACCTACCTGGGCAAAAAGTGGGTTAAACAGCAAACAATATTGTAAAGTCCTCTAGGTCACAAAAAACCCTAAAGCATTATTGGGAGAAAGAAGTTTAGGTGAAAGATAAACTGCATTCACTGATTTAGGTATAAATATAAGACAAAGGTCATAATCAATAATAGTACACGTAAAACAGTAAAAATTTCAAGTAAATCAGATTCATAATATGTAATGCAACAATATTAGGAGACCTCTGTGTCCTGGTAGAAAAAAGGACGAAGAATGGGAAATGGAAAGTAAAAAAAGAATAGAAAGTTAAAAAAATATACTACAGAATAGTAAAAGTGCTGCAGTCTGTTTGTTAGTACTGTAAATCACTGATGTAGTTAGCATAAACAAACTTTATAGCTGCTTCAGATGTTAAATGATAAAGTCTGTTACAAAGATCGTAGTAAAGCTGGGAATACTGTACTTGCAAGGAGAGGCAGCACTGGTAAGCTGATATAGACATACCCAGAACAGATGCTTGCTATGCCTAGTAAGTGTATCGAAGCTTATATATCAGAATTATGACAGTCGACCCCAAGTATGAGAAATGCAGAGTAAACATAACTTGTAGGTAGTAGAATTACAATGCTCTTATTGGCAAAGAGAAACGACAGTTGTGTACTAGAGTCGCTGGTGCTTGTGGTACTCCTTAGCGCTAGTTTCTACCCAAATCCTCATACTCACTCGTTATTCCAAGGGGGAAAACTGGCAAATTACAAGGTGAACTGAATATACTGAATAGACAGCGGGTGCCAGTGGCACCTCTCACCCATCCTGATGTTGACACATTCTCAGGGGCAATCTCTGGAGAAGTCAGTGTCAGCTCAAAGCAGCGCATCCTCATAGACTGGCACTGTGATTTGCGCACTCTGCGCTGCCCATGTTCTGGCAGTCCTGATTCAAATTTGATAAGTAATAAGTTGTACAGGTCCCCAATATTTTTGCAAGTGCATATAGGTTGCTTCTGTATTTTTTGTAGGTACAATATTTTAAATTGATAAAATTTGCCTGTTGCCTGCCCTGGAACAACAAGCGTGTATAAGGATTTGGGTATAAACTAGCGCTAAGGAGAAGCACAGGCACCAGCAACAAAATTGCCATTCCTACAAGGCGCATTGTAATTGTACTACCTACAAGTTATCTCACCTCGTGGACTGCAATGTCTGAGTGTAAGGGGCAGTCCCGATTCAAATTAGATAAGGAAGTTGTATAGGGAATCAATGTTTTTGCAAGTGCATATAGGTTGCTCCTGCATTTTCGGGGAGCACAATGTCCCCTTACACTCAGACATTGCTGTGGATGCTACCTGCTATTAAAGACAAAGAGTGAGACCAGAACCAGGGCAGTGCAGATCGTGCAAATCACAGTGCCAGTCCACAAGGATATGCTGCTACAAGTTGGCACCGACAGCTCCAGAGATCGCCCCAAGACTGTGTCATCATCGCGAAGGGTGAGAGGTGCCACTGGCAACAGCTGTCTATCCAGTATATCCAGTTTATCCTGTAATTTGCCTGTTGTCTCCCCTGGAATAATGAGCGAGTATTTGTGTATAAACTAGCACTAAGTAGTACCACAAGCGCCAGCGACTCTGTACACAATTGCCTTTCCTCTTTGCCAATAAGATCATTGTAATTCTACTACTATTCTATTACTAATGTAATGTACTGTGTGTGGCCTTCATTTTGGATGAACCTGTGTGCAAACTTTCAAAAAATTCAGTTAGTTCCTGAAACAACCTTTTTGCAAACTTCAGAACGAATCTCGGTTCACTCACTTGGGGGCTCGGTTCACACGTTGTAAGAGTGCGGCTGTATTTGCGGCTGTAATTGTGCGGCGGTATTTTTGGTGGTTCGTGTGTATGCTTGGAAGTATAGGATATACGGCTGCACAGTGCACACTATCTCTGAATCTACAACCCTATCGTAAACGGACCCGTAAAAAATGAACAAGACCATTGTTTGCGGCTGAACATGCGGCCGAGGATTGTCAGGCGGTCCGTACGGAGTACTTCAAAAATAGCCGGCAATGATGCCGAATGCCGATGCCTCTAATAGTTAATATATTAAATTAATCAAACACATTTTCTTTGTAATCAAGACACTTTCGTTGATCAATAATTTATTTCTAACGAATCCATCATTTTGCTATTAAATATACTGTTAAAAAAAAATAGATATATAAATAAATGTATATTTATATATATATTTATTTTTTGACAGTATATTGAATTGCACAATGATGGATTCGTTAGAATTAAATTATTGACCAACGAAACTGAATTTATTTCAACGAAAATGTGTTTTATTCATTAAATATTAATTAGTACAGGAAGCTCTATAAGCCGTTAATTCATATGCCGGCAATAGAGCATTCTGTACTAATCATCACTTTACTTTAATGAAAACATCAAATGTTTCTTCTAATTATGTTATGACAATAGCATTATTAGAAGAAACATTTAGAATTATATGTGCGCTCAGCTGATTGGCTGATCGGCTCAGCGCACATATAATGAGCCGGTCCGCAGTACAGTCACTTCATTGTGCTGCGGACCAGCGAAGAGGACACATCGGGGTGAGTATAGAGCTCTCCCCACCCCCTCCCCGGCACTGCACCCCTCCCAGCAAGGAAGGGCAGTCCGACATCAGTCTGGCCCCCAAGGGGTTAAGGGGGATGCAATACAACCTCCCTTAACCCCTTGGGGGCCAGACTGTAAGCAACGATCTGTAAAGATGCTGCATACTGTAAGGTGCACAACACCGCTCACAATGATGGGTGTTGTGCTCCTGTTTGTGTGTTTTTTGTGTGTTTCTCCCTTTTTGTTTTTCAGATATCGGTATCCTGGGGATTACGTCGGATTCCATGGACTACGTCGATGACCGGCGGTTGTTCTTTGAATTTTTTTTAATAAAATGGTCAATGAGGGGTGTGGGGGTGTTTTTATTTGAATAAAAAAAATTGTAAACTTGTGTGTTGTCTTTATTTCTTTACTTTATAGACTTAGTAGTGGAAGCCGTCTAATAGACGGAATCCATTACTAAGTTGGGGCCTAGTGTTAGCCGGTATAAAATGGCTAACACTAACCCCCTTTTATTACCCCAGTACCCAATGCCACCAGGGGTACTGGGAAGAGCCGGGTGCCAGTGGTCCCGGAGCGTCAAAATTGGCGCTCCCGTACCGGGCGGCAGCAGGCTGGTAAGATTTAGGCTGGGGAGGGCCTAAAACAATGGCTCTTCCCACCCTGGTGTTACCAGGCTGCTGTCGTTTGGTTTTTAACCCGGCTGGTTATAAAAATAGGGGGGACCCTATGCGTTTTTTTTTTTTATTATTTATTTATTTAAAAAAAAAAAACGCATAGGGTCCCCCCTATTTTTATAACCAGCCGGGTTAAAAACCAAACGACAGCAGCCTGGTAACACCAGGGTGGGAAGAGCCATTGTTTTAGGCCCTCCCCAGCCTAAATCTTACCAGCCTGCTGCCGCCCGGTACAGGAGCGCCAATTTTGACGCTCCGGGACCACTGGCACCCGGCTCTTCCCAGTACCCCTGGTGGCATTGGGTACTGGGGTAATAATAGGGGGTTAGTGTTAGCCATTTTATACCGGCTAACACTAGGCCCCAACTTAGTAATGGATTCCGTCTATTAGACGGCTTCCACTACTAAGTCTATAAAGTAAAGAAATAAAGACAAGACACAAGTTTACAATTTTTTTTATTCAAATAAAAACACCCCCACACCCCTCATTGACCATTTTATTAAAAAAAATTCAAAGAACAACCGCCGGTCATCGACGTAGTCCATGGAATCCGACGTAATCCCCAGGATACCGATATCTGAAAAACAAAAAGGGAGAAACACACAAAAAACACACAAACAGGAGCACAACACCCATCATTGTGAGCGGTGTTGTGCACCTTACAGTATGCAGCATCTTTACAGATCGCTGCTTACAGTCTGGCCCCCAAGGGGTTAAGGGAGGATGTATTGCATCCCCCTTAACCCCTTGGGGGCCAGACTGATGTCAGACTGCACCCATCCCAGCAAGGAAGGGGTTAAGTGACCCCCCTTCCTTGCTGGGAGGGGTGCAGTGCCGGGGAGGGGGTGGGGAGAGCTCTATACTCACCCCGATGTGTCCTCTTCGCTGGTCCGCAGCACAATGAAGTGACTGTACTGCGGACCGGCTCTTTATATGTGCGCTCAGCCGATCAGCCAATCAGCTGAGCGCACATATAATTCTAAATGTTTCTTCTAATAATGCTATTGTGATAACATAATTAGAAGAAACATTTGATGTTTTCATTAAAGTTAAGTGATGATTAGTACAGAATGCTCTATTGCCGGCATATGAATTACCGGCTTATAGTGCTTCCTGTACTAATTAATATTTAATGAAGAAAACACATTTTCGTTTAAATAAATACAGTTTCTTTGTTCAATAATTTAATTCTAACGAATCCATCATTGTGCAATTAAATATACTGTCAAAAAATAAATATATATATAAACATACATTTATTTATATATATATTTATTTTAACAGTATATTTAATTGCAAAATGATGGAATCGTTTACATTTAATTATTGAACAATAAAAGTGACTTTATTACAAAGAAAATGTGTTTTATTAATTCAATATATTAACCATGAGAGACATCGGCTATAGTGCAGAGGATCGCAAACCCCGGTAATAGCAATTCATGTAAACTGTGTTCCTGTAACACCTGGAGTAGTGGATCCACTGGACCGTCACCAGCGATGGCACTAACCTCACCAGGGAGCGGAGTCTAAGGGGCCGCTGGTTTTCACCAGAGCCCGCCGCAAGGCGGGATGGACTTGCTGCGGCAGGCGACCCCCAGGTCGCTACCCCTGGCTTGGTTGCTAGTGACGGCAGACGAGGTGTAGCAGGAGCAGCAGACGTAAGATGGTGCTGGCAGAGGTTAATATGCGTAACCGCAGGCAACTGGCTGAACACAGGAGAGCAGGGACCAGGAACTGGGACTGGGGGCCAGGTATCGGACAGGAATCAGGAACAAGGACTAGGAATCAGGAACAAGGACTAGGAATCAGGAACAAGGACTAGGAATCAGGAACAAGGACTAGGAATCAGGAACAACAGGGAGCTGGGCCAAACGCTATGGGAAGCATGTAGAGGCTCCAACACCTGTAGTGGGGCAGGGCTGGAACTTATAGGGAGTGATTGTGTGCATGGACCAATTAGGAGCGCACTGCCCCTTTAAACCTGGGACAGCCGGCGCGCGCGCGCCCTAGGAGGCGGGGACGCGCGCGCCGGCCGGCACAGCGACGGACGGGAGCGTGGAGAGGTGAGGCGCCCGCCGGGGCTGAAGAAGCAGCAGCGCCGGGTCCCTGCCTATGGACACCGGCTGCTGCATGGCTCAGAGGGAGGTCGCGGCGGCGGCCCGGAGCACGGGACGCCGCCGCGGCCGTGACAGTACCCCCCCCCCTTTGGCCTCCCCCTCTTTCTAGCCTGTAGGAACCTTTTGATGAGATCTTGGTCCAGGATGTTAGCCTCGGGTTCCCAGGACCTCTCCTCAGGACCAAATCCCTTCCAGTCCACCAGGAAGAACCGTCTCCCTCTGACAGTTTTCATGGCCAGAATGTCTTTGACAATGTAGACGTCGTCAGAGACGGCTTGTGGGGCAGAGAAGGAAGACTTATCGGAGAACCGGTTGAGGACCACTGGCTTTAAGAGGGAGACGTGGAAGGCATTCGGAATCCGCATCGTGGGGGGTAGGCGGAGTTTGTAGGTGACAGGGTTGAGGCGCTTTAGCACCGAGAAAGGACCGAGGAATCGAGGACCCAACTTGTAGCTGGGAATCTTGAGTCGGACATATTTGGCCGAGAGCCAGACTTTGTCACCTGGGAGAAAATTTGTGGCGGGTCTTCTTCTCTTATCCGCCTGATCCTTCATGCGGTCAGATGCCTTGCGTAGAGATTGTCGAGCCTGTTCCCAGATTGACTGCAGGTCAGATAACAACTCCTCCACGGCTGGGACCTCAGAAGATGGAGAGAGAGGCAGAGGAGGACGAGGGTGACGTCCATAGACCACAAAGAAGGGTGACTTGCCTGTAGAACTCGAGTCCAGATGGTTGTAGGAGAATTCTGCCCATGGAAGCAGACTGGACCAGTTATCCTGGCGAGCGGAGACGAAATGTCGAAGATAACTGCCAAGAACCTGATTGACCCTCTCCACTTGCCCATTGGTCTGGGGATGGTAGGCCGATGAGAAGTCCAGCTTCACTTGGAGTTGAGAGCAGAGAGCACGCCAGAATCTGGAGACAAATTGTGAGCCTCTGTCAGACACTATATGAAGAGGAAGGCCGTGGAGGCGGAAGATGTGCTGAAAGAACAGCTGAGCCAGGCGAGGAGCTGATGGTAATCCAGGAAGAGCCACGAAGTGGGACATCTTGGAGAAACGGTCAGTAACAACCCAGATGACCGTGTTACCCGCAGATGGAGGTAAGTCTGTGACAAAGTCCATGCCTATATGGCACCAGGGGCGGTCTGGAACTGGCAAGGGCTGAAGTAGGCCGGCCGGTCTTTGATGGGAGGATTTGTTTCTGGCACAGACGGTACAGGACGCCACAAAGTCCTTGACATCTTGGAGTAGGCTAGGCCACCAGTAGTGGCGGGAGATAAGTTGCCCGGTCTTTAGAACTCCCGGATGCCCGGCCACCATAGAGGAGTGACCCCATTTCAGGATGCGTTTACGGAGTGCGGGGCGCACATACGTCTTACCGGGAGGTAACCTCTGCACAACTTGGGATCACCTCCATATTTGCTTGGGAGAGCCAGACGTAGTTTAGCAGAGGCTGCAGGAGGTGATGACTGCTGAGCTGTGGTATGCTGCTGTACGGCTGCAGTCAGTTGTTGGATCAGCTGTGACTGTTGCTGGATCTGTTGAGCCTGTAGGGCGACCACTCGGGCCACTTCGCGGATATCAGGCACCTCGCCGGGATCCATGGTTGGAGCCTACTGTAACACCTGGAGTAGTGGATCCACTGGACCGTCACCAGCGATGGCACTAACCTCACCAGGGAGCGGAGTCTAAGGGGCCGCTGGTTTTCACCAGAGCCCGCCGCAAGGCGGGATGGACTTGCTGCGGCAGGCGACCCCCAGGTCGCTACCCCTGGCTTGGTTGCTAGTGACGGCAGACGAGGTGTAGCAGGAGCAGCAGACGTAAGATGGTGCTGGCAGAGGTTAATATGCGTAACCGCAGGCAACTGGCTGAACACAGGAGAGCAGGGACCAGGAACTGGGACTGGGGGCCAGGTATCGGACAGGAATCAGGAACAAGGACTAGGAATCAGGAACAAGGACTAGGAATCAGGAACAAGGACTAGGAATCAGGAACAAGGACTAGGAATCAGGAACAACAGGGAGCTGGGCCAAACGCTATGGGAAGCATGTAGAGGCTCCAACACCTGTAGTGGGGCAGGGCTGGAACTTATAGGGAGTGATTGTGTGCATGGACCAATTAGGAGCGCACTGCCCCTTTAAACCTGGGACAGCCGGCGCGCGCGCGCCCTAGGAGGCGGGGGCGCGCGCGCCGGCCGGCACAGCGACGGACGGGAGCGGGGAGAGGTGAGGCGCCCGCCGGGGCTGAAGAAGCAGCAGCGCCGGGTCCCGGCCTATGGACACCGGCTGCTGCATGGCTCAGAGGGAGGTCGCGGCGGCGGCCCGGAGCACGGGACGCCGCCGCGGCCGTGACAGTTCCCTGCTTTCCCAGATGCATCCAGAGGTGTTTGCATCACTTTCTTAACATTTTATTTCTTATTTTTAGTTGAACCAGATTTCCAAGTAAATGACCGTATGTTTTGAGCCGCATGTCTATTTTTTCCCACGGCAGTAGTTTCACCCGCACATTTACAGCCGCATAAAAAATACAGCCGCACAGTTGCAGCGTGTGAACCCAGCCATAAACTGATTGCAAAACATTGGTTGTACACCTAGCCTCCTAGAATAAAAAAATATATTAAGAAAGTTAACTGGCTTGTCAACCTAGAGAAGAATTGTTTTGCTTCCAGAGTTTAGATTGGGTCTTCTCTAAATATCTTCATTCTGATCCTCCCATACAATTAATTCTTTACCCTAGCCTTTCTCTTTAAACCCATTTGATGCTTTTATCATTATTTTTTACGTCAGTCTATGAGTCTTTTTTCTTATATCCCTTTGCATCTGTAGATGTTAACATACAATGCATTGAATACTAAGATGATAATATGTTTAAAAATAAATAATATTGTTATTGGAGTAAAAACAGAAGTAACTTTCTAATACAACCAAAAAGGAAATCTATAGAAAAAAGTCAACAATACATTAATAATGACATTCTTATTTGGAGTTAATCGACTTTATCAATCAAGCAAACTTATTTTTGCATAATTAATTTTGTAAATGAGATACTGCAAAAAGAAAAATGGAAAGTAATAAAATAAATTCCTAATGAGCAGAAAAATCTAAATATTTTGTTTTGAGAGAAATAAAAAAAAATGATTTTTACATTTTGTTATTATCAACAATAACTTTCGGCTGGATTTATAAATGTAGTACACTAACAATGGAAGAGTCCCTGGACCAATCACAAAACTTTTTTTTTCTATTTAACATCTGGCCAATCAAATGAGCTGAACACACAATGAAGCAAGAAGTTATTGATTGACTATGGCTATGGCTGTATCCCAGTTTTCCAGGCAGTCTGCAGGCTGTTCAGCTTCTAATAAAAACTATACTATGTGTACCTATGTATACTGGAAATAAGTGACCCCATTTTGGAAAGTACACACATTAAAGAATTAATCTAGGGGTATAATGAGCATTTTGACCTTACAGTTGCTTGAGGAAAAATTAACACCATCAGAACATAAAAAAAATGGAAAATAGAAATTTTCCAATATTTGTTTAGATTAAAATTTCTCATTTTCACAATGAACATGAGAGAAAAAGCAGCACTGACATTTGTAACACAGGTTCTCCTGAGTACAATGGTACCCTATATTAGGGCATAAACCCAGGGGCGGATTAACTTTACCATAGGCCCCGGGCTGTTCACCAAGCCTGGGCCCCCCCACCCCACTGTAACTATGGAAGCACTAGCCTGGCGTTCATAGTACAGGATAGATAATGTCATGATGTCCTGATTTGTGCAAAATTGCCATTAAAAAAACAGTGATTTTTTGCAAATCATGGCAGAAGTGTAGCCAGGAGACAGTACACCATTGAAAGTATAAGTCTTTTTGGGTGGTCATGGGCCCCCCAGGAGCTCAGGGCCCCGGGCTGCCGCCCAAAACACCCCTATTATAATCCACTACTGCATAAACCACTGTATGGGCACACAGCAGGGCTCAGAAAGGAAGTAGTGCCAATTAGCATTTTCAGCACAGATTTTGCTGGAGAAATTTTTGAGTGCCAGGTGCATTTGCAGTGCCCCTGTAGTGCCAGCAGAGGGAACCCCTCCCATAAATGACCCCTCAAATAATTCATCTTGGGATGTGATGAACATTTTGACCCCACAGGTATTAGGGGAAAATATTCAAAATTAGGCACTGAAATATAAAAATAGATTTTTTTTCAATAATATGTTTGTTTAGTTTAAAAATGTCTTAATTTCACAAGGAAGAGGAGAGAAAAGGCACAAAATTTGTAACACAGGTTCTCCTAAGTACAATGGTACCCCAATTTTTCCTATCTGTTTTTTTATCTGTTTTTGCAAAAAAAAAAAAAAAAACACAATGATAAAACATATGCATTTGTGTGCATCTGTTTTGATCATTTTTTCCGTTGACTTCCATTATAAAAAAAGGATCAAAGCCTATCCATTTTTTTACAGACACAAAAATGAGGTAGACTACGTTTTTGTGTACGTTAAAAAAAGATCCGTTTTAACTCTTTTTTTTTTTTTTAAATGATTGAAGTCAATAGAAAAATGGATTAAAATGGATGCACACAAATCCATAGGTTTTTCCATCCCTTTTTGTAAAAAAATAAAATAAAAAATAACGGATTGGAGAAATGTACTTTGAATCAAGCCTAAGAAGGGAAGGAGTGCCAGTAAGCATTTTCTCTATCCTTTTCTCGCCTCTGTGTCCCCAGGTATCCTCTATTGCTGTTTTTTGGATTTGTGTTTGTTTGTTTACATAAAGAACTTGCAGGTCACAGGGGTCAGCGTGACATCACAGCTCTGTAAGCCTTTTGCTCCACCCCCTCTTCTCTGAATCTAGCTCCGCCCACTCTGCCCATAGGTAAGAAACATCTGTCTTTCTACAATTCTCTTTTTTTAGCAGCATGGTCGCTAAGTTTCTGCCAATTACTTATATTATCAAATTATCAAATTATCAAAAAACTAGTTTTTTTTAATCTTTTATGTGTTGTAGGACTACAAACCTCAAAACACATATACATGTTAGGAGTTGTAGTCCTGGAATACATATATACTTCAGTAGCCATCCTACAGGTGGGTGGGTTTCAATGAGCCAGGATCCTGGTGCAAGTTCACCTCAGCAAGAAATAGAATGGTGACTGACATGAGGTGAAGTATCATCTCTCCTCTCCATATTACAGACAGCAGCAGCACTGCCCTAACACTGTCTATTTTTACCGTACAATAATAATATAGGGGGAGAGTTATCAAAGCCTGTGAAGAGGAACAGTGGAGCAGTTGCCCATATCAACCAATTAGATCGCTTTTTTCATTTTTAAAAAGGCCTCTAAAAATGAAAACTAGAATCTGATTGGTTGCTATGGGCAACTGTTTCTCTGTCCTCTGCACAAATTTTGATTAGTTTCTTTATTTATATAGCTCCTACTTATTCTGCAGTGATGTGCAGAGATTGCAGTGACTCATATTTGTCCCTAATGGGACGGGACATACATGCAGCTGTTATCCCAGGACCCCAACTCTAAAAAGTGCCCCCACAACATGGATAACCTCTGTGCCACCCACACATAGCTATAAAGGGAAACCTGTCACCCGGGACGCGGGCGCAGAGCCCGCCCGACCCCCGGGTGCAGCCCTGGATACTTACCCTTTCCTGCAATTCCCGCTCCTGGAAATGGTCCCAAGACGAAGATATCCCCGTCATAAGCCATGCGCGCACACTGCAGAGATAAGTCCGATGCCCATAGAGAATGACAACTCCAGTCATTCTCTACGGGCATGGGTCTCATCTCTGCTGATTAGCATACAGCGCACGCTCAGCTTCGGGCGCCGATATCTCCGTCCCGGGACTGGTTCCATGAGTGGAACTTGCAGGAAAGGGTAAGTATCCAGGGCTGCACTGGGGGGTTTGGACGGGCTCTGCGCCCGCGTCCTGGGTGACAGGTTCCCTTTAAGCTCCTGTTCTCCCCCATGTCATGCTGCCCTTACTAATAAGAATCATGAGTTCTGAAAAAAGTTTTGCCCAAATTGCCTTATTCACAACACTAATCATTATATTATACTAGAAAATGTACCCGGCGCTGCCCGGGTATATAGTGTCGATGTGTTAATTAGATTTGTTCCAGAAGTGCTCAGGAGGCCAATCTATACCTTTTTTTTTTTTTGTTTAAGGGGAAATCGCTAGGAGCCCTATATACCCCTATATACCTGATAGTTCTGCACTGTTTATGTAAATTGTAGCTTATGCACATTAGAAATAAACTAAAAACTAAAGACATCCTAAATACCTAATAGCCAAACTGAGATGTCATGTGATCAGACTATATACAGAGCCTGGTTTTATACAACATTCTCAGTGTTGTATATAGCCTGGTTATATACAATATTGGCAGTGTTATATGCAGAGCCTGGTTATATACAACATTGGCAGTGTTATACTGAGCCTGGTTTATTACAACATTGGCAGTGTTATATACAGCCTGGTTATATACAACATTGACAGTGTTATATACAGCCTGGTTATATACAACATTGACAGTGTTATATACAGCCTGGGTATGTACAACATTGGCAGTGTTATTGTAAGGTACATAGACATAAAGATTTTTACCTGATAAAAATCTGGAGCAGCAACATACTATTGTCCATGCGGAAAACATGCAGAATCCAGATTTATGCCATCACCTGCAGTTATCAGGCTTGGGCCTTGTTTATTGTCATTGGAAATTATGCTTAGCAGAAAACTGCAATTGTCTAAAATGCTTTGTTTCATCTGAGTTAATCAGTGGAATTAGTGTATACCTGTAGTGTATAGTTTGGGGGGGCTGTATACCTGCAGTGTATAGTTGGTGGAGGTCCTGTATATCTGTAGTATCTAGTTGGTGAAGGTGCTGTATACCTGTAGTTTAGAGTTTGAGGGTCGTGGATATCTGTAGTTTACAGTTTGGGGTCCTGTATACCTGTAGTGTAGAGTTTTGAGGTCCTGTATACCTGTAGTGTATAGTTTGGGGGTCCTGTATACCTGTAGTGTATAGTTTTGGTGGTCCTGTATACCTGTAGTGTATAGTTTGGGGATATTGTATAGCTGTAGTATATAGTTGTTAAAGGTGCTGTACACCTGTAATGAATTGTTTTGGGGTCCTGTATACCTGTAGTGTAGAGTCGGTGGGGCTCTAAACCTGTACTGTATAGTTTGGGGGTCCTTTATACCTGTAGTATATAGTTGGTGGAGGATCTGTATACCTGTAGTGTATAGTTGGTGGAGGTCTTGTATACCGGTAGTGTATAGTTTGAGGGTCCTGTATACTTGTAGTATATAGTTGGTGGAGGTCCTGTATACCTGTAGTGTATAGTTTGGGGGTCCTGTATATCTATAGTATAGAGTTGGTGGAGGTTCTGAATACCTGTAGTATAGAGTTGGTGGAGGTCCTTACACCCTTTCATAAATCTCCCCCATTGAGTTCTATGGCCCCATACACACATCTGTAAGTGTTTCTGATCCATTTGGGGACGTGATCCATGCTGCAACAAAACGCTGAAGCCATTGTGCGTCTGTGTCACTTATATGACAGTGGGTACCTGCAAATGCGGACAGTAACTAAAACACATTTGTAATCCTGTCCGCAGTTTTGGGTCCACAATTACAGACAGGGTTTCTGATGTGTGAATGGGACCTAAGGATGCATCACACATACAGGATATGCTGCAAATTTGCAGATATCAATGTAACTAAATGCATCAATTTGCAGCAGATCCTGTATATGTAAATGCATCCTTAAATTAAAAAGAAATGCCTGTAAAAATTTCCTAGCGTGAACCACAACTGTCCCTCTTTGGCCATCCAAAATGTTGGGAGCTAAGTATATCTGTACTTTATAGTTGGAGTAGGGGGTCTACCAGTTATTTCTGTGGATCTGTTGTGAGGCAGCTGGCCCTAGCAACCACAGCTCCCTGTGAAAATGAAAGTAGTAATCCTATTAGTTGCTAAGGCTTCCAACTGCCATTACAGCTGGAAAGCTGCAGCACTAATTATATAACCTGTGTGTGCAGTGTGGAGATTCTCCCATTCATTTCTATTGGGCGCTCTTCCCCCTCCCCTCCCATACATCTGGCAAGGACGTGACCTTCGCTCTAACCTTCCAGGGCACCCAATGTATCTGTGTGCCAAATTTGGGGTCAAACGGTTCAGCCGTTTGGAAGTCTATAGGGGACAGATGGACAGACAGACAGACTTTAATTTTTATGATATAGATAGATATCTATATAACACTGCATCTTAGACTCCTTCCTTTTAATATATTAAAACACTATTTTCAATGCACCCTTTTTGGCATTTAATATTATTTGGCAATATCTAGTATATATAGAAGCAATAAAAAATAGTAACCTAAGGGGATTGGCCTTGTAAGAAATTTTCAGTACTTTATTGAACCTAAAATCAAAGTTACACATCATTTGACATATATTGACATATGATGTTCTGTTTTTACAATTTACAAAAATTGTATAATTATTATAATATTTTTGCTATAAGTATTGCTTTATACATGCCATTAGTCCATTCCAGACAATTACAGCAGACATACAATGCTGCACAGATGGGAGAATATATGGCAAAGACTTGGCAATCTGCAAACAGGGGTACAGGGACTCTTAAAATAAATAACAAATGAAAAAAAGTTTGAACCAAGAATGCCCCCCCAGTGCACCAAACAGACTAATTAGCATATTTCTTTCTAAACAATTTTAGAGCTGAAATTCTCTCAAATTTTAAAGTAATTATTTAAATATTATTTGTTAATTCTTCATTAATAAACACTGCATATTGATAATTTGTTATTTTAGAATTTGTTCTTTACATACATATTTTTATTACACTTTCCAGAACGGTTTCAAAACAGTTTTCCTGTAATCTATACTAGATTCCTGTAATCTAAACCAGTGCTTCTCAAACTGTGAGGCGGGCCTCACCAGTGAGGTGCCCCCTAGTTGTTGGTGAGGCCCAGCTGGGGAGCCAGTTTTCACAAAAGTAACTATGATCTGCACAGTCCTCCAAAATCTCAATTCTATCAACATTATTAATTTATTTTGTACTTGCTTTATTAGTATTTAGAGCTTGGGAGACAGGTGAAAGGTAGCCCAAGCATTATTTTCAGCTTTTAAATGGACTCTAATCACAGATAGTGAGGCCCAGGCACCCTCTTGGTCAGTCTGGTGAGGCCCAGGCATTGCCCTGGTCTGTTGGGTGAGGCTCCAGTAGAAAAAGTTTGAGAAGCACTGATCTAAACCAGAGATTTAATTTGATGGGTTCCTATAAACATTCAGTTATACTGTATCTATTCTTCAGCAGCCCGACAGATCAACGTGGATTGTGTCTCATGATGAAGCTGGAGACTGGACCAAACAGAATATTTAGAAAATACTGTATTATATTTTTTATGTTGTCTTACTATTAACTGTTGATACATTATATTGCAAGAGAAGCAGCAGAATGTTTTACTGTATCTTTATTTCTTGTGCAAAAGTTTTCTGTTCTTGGCAATGTGGTCATGGCTAGACTATGAGTGATAAGTGAATGTAGTATAGGAGAAATATTCGATGGACATGCCCACATAAAATGGGTGTTTTATCACCAGCCACTTATTGTGCACTGTTGTGAGATGAGTTCAGTGAAGAATATTGTGAGAGATGGAGATGGTAAGCATTTCCATGCCTGTGTAAAATGCCTCCATTGCTCCATTTCTACAAAGCACCTGGGTGCATGCAGACCCATGAATTACCTCTCCTGACTTGGAAAAATTAGGTAAACTGTTAAAGTGTACCTGTCACAATGTCCCTCTTCTGGATCAGCACCAAGATTCACTGCCAATCCATGGATACAGAAACGCAATGAGAATCTAAGGTGTGCGATCGCCATTAAATCCAATCTGAATCTGGAAGCAGCCCATCATGACAGGTATATTTTAAGCTTAACACGTCTCTGTGGAGAAGTGCTAAAAAAAACTATACACCTGTATATATGTTAATTTAAAAAAAAAAATGAAACACATAAAATATGTGATAATATATATTTCATATATTTAAGTATAGTTTTGCCAAGGGTGACAGACATTTTTTTTTTAAATAGGTCAAGTAGAATTTTTCTAAACAGTAGAACAGAATTGCAGTGCTGCTTGTCCTGGCTGGCAGCTTAGCTAAATATGTTTCAATTGGTTAAAGGAAAAACAGTGCAACAGATTGTGCTTGATATGGTCTGAAGAAGATGTAACAAATACAGTCTGTACTCATTCCTATGTGAAATCTGGTACAATGCAATAAGTGAATCTTATATTAACTTAGAACTCTTAGAACTCTTAGAACTCTGTTTTTCCCCATATAATGCTAATTCCCCAACAGTATTGCAAGTGTCATGTGTTTAACCCAAGATGTGCTGCAAAAAAGACACATGTCCATCAAGTTTAACCAAGGGAGGGGATAGATAAAGGGATTGATAAATACTATAATTATATATATATATGAATTAATGTTATTTTGTTCTATGAACTTGTCTAAGCCTGTTTAACCCTTTGAGGACCAGGCCCAAAATGACCCAGTGGACCGCGCAAATTTTGATCTTAGTGTTTCCGTTTTTCCCTCCTCCCCTCCTAAGAGCTCTAGCACTCTCAGTTTTTTATCTACAGGCCATGTAAGGGCTTATTTGTTACAGGAATAGTTGTACTTTGTAATGGCGTCATTCATTTTCCCATAACATGTATGATGGAATTCCAAATATATTATTTATGAAGATATAAATTGATGAAATCGCAAAAAGAATGCAATATGGTAACGTTTGGGGGGTTCCTGTGTCTACGTTATGCACTATATGGTAACAGCGACATGACACTATTATTCTATAGGTCAGTCCGAACACAACCATATGCAGGTTTACACAGATTCTCTAATGTTATATATTTTTTTTAAATGAAATCCTTTTTTTTGGCAATTAATTATAAATAAAATGGGACTATTGTGACGCTTATAACGGTTTTATTTTTTCACCTACGGGGCTGTATGGGGTGTCATTTTTTCCGCCATGATCTCTAGTTTTTATTAATACCCATATTTGTGAAGATCGGACGTTTTGATCACTTTTTATTAATTTTTTTATATATATAATGTAACATAAAATCGGTAATCTGCGCACTTTTTCCCCTCTTTTCGTGTACGCCGTTTACCGGTCACAATGACACTTGTTATATTTTAATAGATCGGACAATTACGCACGCTACGGTATATTATATGTTTATCTATTTATTTATTTTTATATGTTTTATTTATATAATGGGAAAGGGGGGTGATTTCAACTTTTATTGGGGGAGGGGTTTTGGGGTAGTGTATTAGTGTTTTTAACTTTTTTTTTTTTACACATTTGAAGTCCCTTTGGGGGACTTGTACATAGATTAGTTTGATTTTTACACTGATGAATGCTATGCCATAGGCACAGCATTGATCAGTGTTATCGGCGCTCTGCTCATTGAGCCTGCCTGTGCAGGCTTAGAGTAGCAGAGCGCCGATCGGACCGCATGGAGACAGGTAAGAGACCTCCAGCAGTCCGTTATACCGATCGGGACCCCCGCAGTCACACTGCGGGGGTCCCGATCGGTAAGTGACAGGGGACTCCCCCTGTCACTTACACTTAAACGCCGCGGTCGCGCCGTGATCGCGGCGTTAAGGGGTTAATGACACGCGGCAGCGCGATCGCTGCAGCGTGTCATTGCCGGTGAGGTCCCGGCTGCTCACTGCAGCCGGCCCCCACCTCCTATGAAGCGCGCTCCGCACCGGAGCGCGCTTCATAGCGGGAATAACACCCGTGACGTAAGGTTACGTCATGGGTCGTCTGGGGACAGACTTCCATGACGTAACCCTACGTCCAGGGTCGTCTAGGGGTTAAAAGCCTTCCTGTCACAAATCGCAGGTAGAGTTTAGCAAGGGAAAGGATGTGGTGGACACAGAGGGGGAATCCTGAACGTGTCCCCACCTACTGTCCCTGTCTACTTGCCTCAAATAGCCCTAGATGGCTGTGGGCAACTGGGCGACAGTCTCCAGCCTGTGATAATGTGATATACAAAACAAGGAAAAACAAACACAAGAAAGTCAAACAGGCCAAGGTCAAAACCAAATGAGCAATACGGTACAAAAACAGGATCCAAGTAGTAAGTTCAGGAAGTACAAATAGCCAAAGTAAGGTAAATCAGACAGAGAATGCAGATGCAAGAGGAACACTAAGCACCCTTACAAGTAAGACTAATATCTTGCATAGAAAACAGGGCTTATAGGAGGTTATAGACCTGGTCTGGGGTGTGATTGGAGCAAACGCACACACACACACACACACACACACACACACAGACTCACACAGTAAAGGGTGAGTGGTAGGACCAGATGTCAATCACCTACACAAAACAGAGGTTAACTGTTAAGAGGCCATAGGGAACTAGCAGGAAAAAGATGGGTGTGATAAGAAATCAATCATCAGAGCAGAAGGAGTAGAGCTGTGTTTAGACAGTGTTCAGACAAGTGGAAAAAAAAAAAACCATAGAATTCAAATACAACACAAGGTTAAGGTTGCAGTCTTGGCAGAAGACTGTGCTGAGGTCTGAACAGGCACAGGCAGGACACTTCCACAGTTTTTTCTGTGACTAGCTCTTTAGGTGACTGTTTCACAGATTCACAGTTCTCATGGTATAAAAAAAAAAAACTAAAAACTTAAATCTATATTTTTCGGGCACAGGGAGTGCACCCTTGTCTTTTGAAAGAGTTTTACCTAGAACATCTTTGCACCATATTTCTTGATCATATCTCCCCTTAGATATCTCAAGTTTTCTTTCAAATCAACTGGTTTCAGAAATCTATATAGAGTTTTAATTTACTTCTATTTAAAAATCTCAAGTCTTCAGTTCTTAGCTGCTATATGGTGATTCCTTTTTAGTCTGACACAGTGCTCTCTGCCACCCAGGGGCGGATTAATTTTACCATAGGCCCGGGGTGGTTCACCAAGCTTGGGCCCCCCCACCCCACTGTAACTAAGAATTATTACCTTACACCAAAACACCATTAATACCATTGTAATTACTGAACACGTATAAGGGTATGTTCATATCTCGTTTTTAGCCGCACGTCGGGCTACACGGCAGAAATCAGTGAAAAAAGGATGCTGCCGTGCAGCCTGAGGTGCGGCCGACGGCCACATGACGGCCACAAATGAGCAGAACACAGTCACATAATGACTCTGTCCTGCTCATTAAAGTCAAAGTGGCCGTCATGTGGCCGTCGGCCGCACGTCGGGCTGCACGGCAGCATCCTTTTTTCACTGATTTCCGCCGTGTAGCCCGACGTGCGGCTAAAAACCAAGATATGAACATACCCTTAATATATTAAAATAAAAAAATACAGAAATTAAAAACAATATATATGAAAGTACAGAATGAATTAGCAAGAGAGCAAAGATCACCCTTTAGCAGAATTGGAGTACAACTCCTATCATGGAAGTTGCTGTCAGCAAATGATGGGGAAGTAGTCCAGAATTAACAGTCCGATGTGCTGTTTGTTTGTTATAAACTTCACCAAACAGCACATCGGACTGTTTTAATTCTGTGCGATAATACTACTGTGCATAGTCCATCCTGAATTAGCTGATTCTGGACTACTTCCCCATCATTTTCTGACAGCAGCTTCCATGATAGGAGTTGTACTCCCAATGCTGTACTCCTGCCTGCACTTACTTGAAAACCCCCCCTTCCACACACACACACACACACACACACACACACTTCCCCACCTGACCCTCATCCCCCCACAAACACACAACCTCACCAGACCCCTCCATACAAGCATACAACACCACCTGACCCCCCCACCTCCACACACCTCCCACCCGGGCCCCATCTTAACCCCCCCCAAACACACACACACGTTACCTCACTTGAGCATGATTGCCCTGAGGTGATGAAGCGCGGCAGGGTAGGACCTTGCAGGGAGACTTCCAGGAGCGAGGCTGGGCTGGGCAGGAGCTTGGCGCCGCGGCGCACGGGTGACGTCACTGGCGCTGCGCCCTCAGGTACCGCTCACTAAAGGTGGCCAATGTACGTTGTGGGCCAGGCCAGGGGTCAGAGGCCGCGGCTGCTGCCAATCCGGCGCTGGCGGCGGGGGGGGGGGGCGGGGATCGGGGACTCCAGGGACAGCGCGCCACAGCAGCACATCACTCAGGGACCCACTGGGCCCCGAAAGTGATGTGCTGCTGTGTACCCTCATGCACAGTAATAATGTGGGCGGCATGGGCCCCCCCAGAGCCTCGGGCCCCGGGCGGCCGCCCAAACCGGCCACATTACAATCCGCCACTGCTGCCACCACCTCTCTCCCATGGAATACTGTGACTTCCCTCACTCCACCAGTACGGGAGGTCAGCTGGCTGTGACAAAGGCAGATGGCCGAAAAGCGTCTACCGTGTGTATTTTTCTGTTTTACTAAATGTAATTTTTACGGATTCAACTTTAATAAAGAACAAGTCTTTTATGGACATTGTGCTGGACCTTTTTCTTTTTCCTCTTCCATTTAACAACCTGAAGGTCTCCGGGTGTTCCTGTGCACCTCCAAAGACAAACTCATTATCAGAAGGTATGCTACACAGAACAGTGTTGGGCAAAAATATGGTGTAAGCGGATTTTTCATTTTTTCTTTAGCATTTTTTATACTATTTGCTCAGTACAACCATTATTACAGATAATAGTTGTGTCTTTGTCTTGGAAATCACAATATTTTACTATCCTAATTAAAAAAAACAAATTATGGCCTGCTAGAGGTTTAAAATGAAATTAACCCCTTAAGGACAAAGCCTGAAATGGCCTTAAGGACAGAGACAAATTTTATGAATATGACCTGTGTCACCTTATTCATTAATAACTTGGAAATGCTTTTACCTATTCGGCTGATTCTGAGATTGTTTTCTCGTGACATATTGTACTTCACATTTCTGGTAAATTGGAGTCGATACTTATAACAAATCTTTATGAAAAAAACAAAATAACGTGAAAAAATGCATTTTTCCAAATTTGGAACTTTTCTGCTTATACAGAAAATGGTTATGCCACATAAATTATATATTAAATAGCATTAGCAATATGTCTACTTTATGTTGACGGCATTTATTAAACTATCTTTCATTTTTTAGACACTAGAAAGCTTAAAACATTAGCAGCAATTTTCCAAATTTTCAGTAAAATTTCAAAATCAGATATGTTTAGGGACCTGTTCAGGTTTATTAATAGTGTATTTGAGGGGCCTGTATGTTAGAAAGCCCCACAAAGCACCCCATTTCAGAAACTGCAACCCCCAAACTCTGCAAAAGCACATCCAAAAAGTTTTTTAACCCTTTAGGGGAGTCACAGAAATAAAAGCTAAGTGTGTAAGAAATTTGAAAATTTAAATTTTCTGTGCAGAGATTTTATTGTAATCCAATATTTTTCATAATTATAAACCTATTACCAGAGAAATGCTCCCAAATATTGATTGCCCTGTTTTTGCAGTTTATAGAAATACCCCATATGTGGCCCTATTGCGCTATTTGACGCAACCACAAGCCTCAGATATAAAGGAGCGCCTAGTGAATTTCAACGCCTCTGTTATATTTGTTCATTTTTGACTGTACCACTTCAGGTTGGCTGAGGCTCTGGGGTGCCAAAACATAAAAAACACCCCTAAAGGGACACCATTTAGAAAACTACACCCCTCAAGGAATGTAACAAGGGGTGCGGTGAGCATGTGGACCCCACAGATGCTTCACGGATTTTAAGAACAATGTGGTGTAAAAAAGGAAAAATTAAATTTTTTACACTAAAACGTTGTTCTAGCCTTCATTTTTCATTTTTACAAGGGGATAAAAGAAAAAAAACAAACAAACGTGTAGCGCAGTTTCTCCCGAGTACGGAAATACCCCACATGTGGACATAAAGTGCCAAGCGGACACTGGACGAGCCTACAAAGGGAAGGAGCGCCAATTGACTTTTGGAAGCTGGATTTCAATGGAACGGATTTCAAGGGCCATGTCCCATTTACAGAGCCCTTGTGCTGCCAAGACACCGGAAACCCCCCACAAGTGACCCCATTTTGGAAACTGCACCCCTCAAGGAATCTAACAAGGGGTGCAGTGAGAATATGGACCCCACTAGTGATGGGCACAAATGTGGAACAATGTGACGTCAAAGGGAAAACTTTTTTCACGGCGATCGTGGGGGTGGCATCGGCACCATCTTTCCCCACGACACTGATGGCGATTGGTGCTGTCTCAGACAGCACCAATTGGCACTGCTTTCCGGTCACCAGGTCACCGATGACCCGGAAAGCTGTTTTCAGCTGCTATCGGCTGATCTGTATTGATCAGCCGATAGCAGCGATCGTCAGCACGGGGGGGGGGGGGACGAGCAGAGATGGCCTACTGTACATTATAGCAGGCCATCTTCCCCGAACGCTGTGTGTAAACACACAGCAATCGGGGAAACATCGGGCGTAAGTGTATGCCCGTTTGCGTTAAAGCCCACCTTACGGAGGCGTACACTTACGCCCAATGTCGTTAAGGGGTTAAGCATGCACCTTACCCAGTCCAATGTTGCTGCCTGTTTACTTACCCTGATGATTTACACAATGAAGCTGCAGCATGTTTAGAACATTATCAGGAGAGTCAGTTAACTAAATCAAGTAAATAGAAGTATCAGGGCAGTCCAGATAGCTAGCGCTGTATATTTTTTGAATAATGTTAAAAAATATTAAATACAGAACATATATAAAAAGGATAGAGTAAATTCCTATGTATCATAGAATGTAGATGCAAACATTCTTGATGCATCAACTGGGAAAAAAAGGACTTTTAAATCTGCATGTACAAATGAAAATGTGTCTGTTCATGACCCTAAGAAAAATGAGCTAGCCTTGTACTGGTTAAAAATTGGTATCGCTAGCTTCTGTTTTTACCTAGAGAACAAATTTAAATTATAGTTCAAAATGCTAAGAAATAGTCAAACTGTCACTGTTCGTTTAATGGGGGTATAATATAGCTACTGTATATAATAACATAACAATCAACTGATCCCAACTGAAATGTATGTAGTACTAGATATCTCTGAAAGATAAAAATATTATAATTGAAGCTTCTATAAATGTTGCTATTCAAATGTGTCACAGCTTTTGCTTGAATAACTAGGTCTAATATGATTACCTACACAGTTACAGGCAGTTCTGCCAAATGAAACAGATGTCAAGGTCAAACTGTAGACTCAGAGGACATAGAGTAAAATGAAAACCTCAGTTAAGGGAAATGACAAAAGAATGATTTTATATAAAATTTTATTCGTATGTGAATTTAGATTGAAATCTTCCTATTCGGACAAAAATAGGCTGCAATGTCTAAGACTATAGTGCCTGAGCTATTCTGTTTGACATCTGTAATGCTTTTATTTGATGTATTAATTTAATACAAACCAAGATGTGTAAATGTGGAGCTTTACAATTAGTTAATTAAAAAAGAGTGCATTACCTAGATTTTCTTTTACCAATTACAGCCACATATTAAAACATGTTCTTTTTTTCTAATAAGTTTCTATTTTTTTCTACACTGTTACAGGGGCTGCAATCTTGCATGAGCTGTTTTTAACAGCTGTGTTTTATGGCAAGCCTTAAGGACATAGACAACAATAGACAGGACCTGTTCCCTTGAGATAAATGTAAAACATTATTGAGCATATTATATGACCTTTGAAGAGGTCATTCCACAGGGAGCTGCTCTTGTCTTATAATGGTGATATCTATCTATTAGTGTCACTTAGTGAAACCAAGAAATTGAATAGGGAGGAACCATCACTCAGCACCAGGTGACGTGTTGACTTATAATTTATCTTTTTTTTTAAATTCTTTATTTAGAGCAAAGGCAGGGAAATACAACAGCACCTCGGCGCAGGAGTGCATTTAAAGGAACCTGCACCCACACAGAACGATTAGCAAAAATAACGTAAAGACAGGATGCATCATACACCATAATAAGCAGAAACAGCAACTACACAGCACACCAGGCGTCGCCGGATTCCCCCGACTTATAATTTATCTACCATGTACATTTAATTGTGCCTCCTGTTCGTATTTGCATTTTCTGGAGTGCTTAAGAAAGTGTCATGCTTACCCTCCTTTCCATGGCAGTGCTTGTCATAAAACTGCATTGACTACTTTCTTCTCCTCCATGTGGTGCTTCCACCAAGCCCTTTCTGTCAGATGGGAACGCTTACAGTAGTGCCTCTACCAGTTTTTGCTTGTATTTCTGCATCTTTCTCTTCAGCTGTTCTGATGGGAGGCCACCCAGTAGTCAACACTGGTGAGAATCTTGGCAACTCAGAGATTATTTCTGTGGCCGAGCTGCAAGTAAATTCTCATACAAGCTGGCCCTGGTTGGATGTGTCCCTTCTGGCTCCTTTGCATTCCCCCAGCAGCGCTCTAGTAAAGTCAAAGAGCTGCTCTGTCACCCTACTTTAAGCACAAATCCTCCTCCTCTTTCTCCTTCAAAACTAACTCCTTGCTGGACTGAAGTGAGGACAGGTGGACTGGAAACTGGGAGAATGGCCATGGAGAATTCTTCCTCCCCCTTCCTGTACCAACACAACATCATCCATCATAGCCTGAAGTGTTTCTTTTTTTCTTTTTTTTTTTTTTTTACAGAAAAAATAGGATAGAGATTGTAGCACTGATGATGGTGTCTTCAGCGTTTACCAGATTTTGTAAAAGAGAAGGGCAAATAAGACAGCAGTGAGATCTGAGAGACAGAGAAGGAGGTACAGAAGGGTCAGACGGGTGATAGAGGTGTCTTTTTCTGGGCACAGGATTGACAGGATAGGAATTCCATCTGTTTTACTCAGTGTGAACATACCCTTAATGTGAGTGCAATATAATAAAGTCAGTATACTGTTATAAAATATAATACATGGGATTCTCTACTTTTCTTCCCTTGATCCTCCTAGCCTATTGACCAGGTTCCCTGATACCTGCTTGTTATGAAATTTGCAAAAAAATTAATTAATTACCGAACCAAATTTTTTGCAAAGTTCATAACCAGTTTGTAAAGAGGGAGGCCACACAATTTAAGAAATCAAAAAGAAAAAAAAAAATTTACTTGACTATCCACACTCCCTGGATGACCTCCTATGGGTTTCCGGTGTCCCCGCCAGCTTGTTTTGTGAATATTTACTCATCAGAGCATGTTTTCATTCCAATGTTGCTGATGAAAATGAAAAAACAAAAACAAAAAAACATTGGTAGGGTAGGAAGCAAGAGACACAACCCCCGTGTGCAGACTGCTTTCTACCCTGCCAGCTTGTTTTGTGTATATTTACCTATGACAGCATCTTTTTGTTCCAGTGTTGCGGTTTTTCATTTCCAACAACATCATTGGAAAGTAAAACTATCAGCAATACTTTTATTAGTTTGATATTAGTGTAAAAGAACTTTTTTTACCATTTTTTTTTTCTGATGTATAATATAAAAAATAATCAATGCTGGTATTTTACCCCCCTCTATTTGTTTACACCTTTCACTGAGCAGGGAAAATATTGTGATATTTTAATAAATTGGACAATTCCGCATGCTGCAATGTATAATTTATTTTAAATATTTTTATTTTTATAATGGGGGTTTATTTTATAAAGGTTTTTTTAAAAAAAAAATTAAAACTTTTTATTTTTTATACTTTTTTTTTCTTTACAATTAAATATGCAATCATTAGATATACTTATCTATGCTATGCCATGATATTGCATAGATCAGTACTATTGGCCATCTGTACATAGTATGCACAGATCGTCAATCGAAAGGACAGAGGTTAGTGGCTTACCCCAGATTCAGATTCAGGACCCCTGCAGCGGGGGTGTTGATCAGTCAGTGAAAGGTGCTTAACCTGTCACTGACTCACTTAACCCCTAGATGACCTAAGACGTACTGGTACGTCCTGGAAGTCTGTCCCCAGACGACCCTGGACGTACCGGTACTTCCTGAGCTATGAAGCGCACTCCAGAGCGGAGCGCGCTTCATAGCAGGTGGGTGCCGGCTGCAATCAGCAGCCAGCACCTCACTGTTAATGACACGCTGCAGCGATCGCGCTGCAGCATGACATTAACTCCTTGAACGCCGCTATCGTGGCCGCGCCGCGGCCACATCGTTTAAGTGTGGCAGGGGGAGTCCACTGTCACTTACCGATCGGGACCCCCGCAGTGTGACTGCGGGGGTCCCGATTGTTAAAACGGACCGCCGGAGGTCTCTCACCTGCCTCTGTGCGGTCCTATTGGCGCTCTGGTCACTGACCTGCACAGGCAGGCTCAATGAGCAGAGCACCGATAACACTGATCAATGCTATGCCTATGGCATAGCAATGATCAGTGTGAATAATAAAAGTTATGTACGTACAAGTCCCCCAAAGGATCTTAAAATGCATAAAAAAAGTTAAAATCACTAACACAATACCCCAAACCCCTCCCATTTCCCATTATATAAATAAAAAAATAAATAAATAAACATATAATATACCGTAGCGTGCGTATTTGTCAGATCTATTAAAATATAACAAGCGTCATTGCGAATGGTGAATGGCGTACACGAAAAGAGGGAAAAAAGTGCGCGATTACCGATTTTATGTTACATTATATATATAAAAAAATTAAATAGTGATCAAAACGTCCAATCTTCACAAATATGATATTATTAAAAACTAGAGATCATGGAGGAAAAAATGACACCCCATACAGCCCCGTAGGTGTAAAAATTAAAGCGCTATAAGCGTCACAATTAATAATTAATTGCCAAAAAAAGAATTTCATTAAAAAAATATATATAACATTAGAGAATCTGTGTTTTGCGATTTCACCTATTTATATCTTCATAAATAATATATTTATGGTTCCATCATACATGTTATGGTAGAATGAAAGGCGCCATTACAAAGTACAACTATTCCTGTAACAAATAAGCCCTTACATGGCCTTGTAGATAGAAAACTGAAAGTGCTAGAGCTCTTAGAAGGGGAGGATGGAAAAACGAAAGCGCAAAGATCAAAATTTGCGCGGTCCATCGGGTCATTTTGGGCCTAGTCCCCAAAGGGTTAAATGCCGCGACCACTGAGCATCGCGGCGTTTAAGGGATTATTGACAGGTAGCTGTATGACTGCATGACATGCAGGTAGCTGCATGGTGTGCACGTGGCATTTAACATTTTCCGCTGAAAAATTACCAGTGACAGACTCCGATACGCACAGGATTTTTGTAGAGGCATTGCTCCTCTACATGAATCCTGTGAGCCTTTGCACCTTGAGGACATTTTAAGCCCTGTGCAAAAAAAAGACAGACCTAATAAATGTCCCCCATTGTGTGCATTTATGAATGTATGTGCATTTTGCCTTAATTTGCTTAACCCTTTAAGGACAGAGCAAATTTCGATTTTTGCGTTTTCGGTTTTTCCTCCTTGTGCATAAAAGGCCATAGCACTTGCATTTTTCCACCTAGAGACCCACATGAGCCCTTATTTTTTGCGTCACTAATTGTACTTTGCAATTACAGGCTGAATTTTTGCATAAAGTACACTGCGAAACCAGAAAAAAATTCAAAGTGTGGTGAAATTGAAAAAAAAACCCGCATTTTGTTTATTTGGGGGAAATGTGTTTTTACGCCATTCGCCCTGGGGTAAAACTGACTTGTTATATATGTTCCTCAAGTCGTTACGATTAAAACGATATGTAACATGTATAACTTATATTGTATCGGATGGCCTGTAAAAAATTTAAACCATTGTCAACAAATATACGTCACTTAAAATCGCTCCATTCCCAGGCTTATAGCACTTTTATCCTTTGGTCTATGGGGCTGTGTCAGGTGTCATTTTTTGCGCCATGATGTGTTCTTTCTATCGGTACCTTGATTGCGCATATACGACTTTTTGATCGCTTTTTATTACAAATTTTCTGGATTTGATGCGACCAAAAATGCGCAATTTTGCACTTTGGGATTTTTTTGCGCTGACGCCATTTACCGTGCGAGATCAGGAATGTGATTAATTAATAGTTCGGGCGATTACGCACGCGGCGATAGCAAACATGTTTATTTATTTATTTATTTATTTACTTTTATTTATAACCTGGGAAAAGGGGGGTGATTCAGACTTTTATTAGGGGAGGGGGCTTTTTACTAATAATGACATTTTTTTTTAAACTTTTACACTTATACTAAAAGCCCCCCTGGGGGACTTCTAGTATAAGTGATCTGATCTCTCATAGAGATCTCTGCAGCAGAGATATGCTGCAGAGATCCATGAGATAGGCACTCGTTTACTTCCGGCTGCTGCAGCCGGAAGTAAACGAGTGCCGAGCCGGGGACGGCGCCATCTTGGAGCGGTCCCCGGCCGGCTTCATTTACGGAGATCGCTCCTCCGGGATAACATCCCGGAGGAGCGATCTCCCCACTAGACACCAGGGATGACGGTGCGTCCGGTAATCGGATGCAGCTGTCATGTTTGACAGCTGCATCCGATTACTGTATTAGCGGGCACGGCGATCGGACCGTGCCCGCTAATACCTACGGTCCCGGGCTACACGCGGCACCCGGGACCGGCCGCCGCGCGGCCCCGCTCTGAACTCCCTTACCGGCATCAGGGCGTAAATTTACGCCCGATGTCGTTAAGGGGTTTTAAATAAAATCAAAATATGAAAGTTTTCTGGTCTTGAAATGTTTCTGTTTTTCTTTAACGAATATGTTTAGAAAAACATTTTGTTAGGGCATAAACATTTGGAGCATTTATGTACAGCATCATTGGGAGCATATTTAATTCCTGAGCAGCCAGTACGGCGTTTCAGTGGACACACTGTGCCTTATTCATTTTCCATTCTGGATTTAAGCCAACACAAAATTCAGATGAGAAAAGACAGAACATTTTTTTGTGATTAATGGTGGAATGGGCAAGCTTTACCATGCTGAACTAACACAACAGGAGCAGCATGAAGAAATTCACACTAACAGATGGGCATAAATATCAAAGTAGTGTGAGAATGGTCATCTTCACGGTACTCTCAGAGTTTATTGATTTTGTAGACTGCTGCTAGAGACAAGCTCTGTTCTAATAATCAATTCCTCAAGTGTTCTCCAATGTTATTGTCATCCCTCTGCCTCATAATAAACCTGCGTACACATTCCCACGACACGTTGCTGTTAAATGTAATGAGACATTTGTGAATGCAAAATATTTTCCCTTAATTTTATCACAAGCTTCTCAGTCACTGCACAGCCTCTGTGAAAGATGGGATGACCTTGAGCACTGTAAGCAATGTCAGATCAGGTTTATTCAGAATAGAGTAACAATAAGGAATGCCTAGCTATACATTCACTATGCATTAAACGTCAAGCAGGAATACAGAGAAAAATGAAGCAACTCAAATGCACACAGATTTAGAAATGCATTATTAAATGAAAGTGAAATGCATACACTGTGATGTAAGAAAGATTATTTTATCCTCCAATATATTATGCGCCATTATATATTTTTTTAAACCCTAAGTACAGTGTATACAAGAATATATTATTTTGTAATAAGGGACTTATGTGGTTCTGAATAAGGCCTGTTCCACACCCACGTGGCCACAGGAGAAATTGGTATGAAAGCTGCAGAAAAACTGCTCCCAGAATCTCATAAAGCTCCCAGGTACTTTCTACCCAAAGTCCATAAATCCCTGAATACCCACCAGGATGCTCTATTGTCACCACTAGAGATGAGCGAATACGATTCGATCGAGTAGGTTTTCGATCGAATATTGCAGTATACAAGATACAATCGAGTAGTGTGTCGAATACGCAGCAAACATTCGAAAGCCCTCCCATCGGTCTTGGCACTTTTTTTTTTAATCCAATCACCATGCAGGGAGGCCGTGAGAGATCCTGGGAGTACGCACGGTGTATACCCTCATTGGATGGCTGAACCACATGACCTCGAATCTTAAATACAAGCCTCCCGCCTCATGACCGCAGATGAGCTTTCAACCTAGTCAGGGAGAGTTCCTCGAGCAGGGAGAGATAGGTTTTAATAGCATTTTGGTTAGCCAGGCTTACTACAGAACCCAAAAGTCCTTTTCAGGGCTAATAACCAGCGAAAAAGTAATCTCTGCATCCAAAGCACTTCTCAGTGCTAAGAAATAGATTGCAGCAGCAGCAGCATCAGCTGTATTCATTCCAGTACCCTGTGTGTACAGTTGACTTATTGTGTCCCTGGTTTAGCCCACTAAGGGCACGTTAATGTTATATCTATTGTGCCAGTTACCCAGTTAAAGGCACGTGATACCTAGTGTGCCAGTTACCCAGTAAAAGGCACATGATACCCACTAGTGTGCCAGTTAACCAGTAAAAGGCACGTGATACCCAGTGTGCCAGTTGCCCAGTAAAAGGCACGTGATACCCAGTGAGCCAATCTCTGCTCTGCTGCGGCCTAGCGTTCGTACAGCGTAATGCGTGATACGCGCGAATCACATGACGCTCTATGGACACACATTGGAATCATGTATGTAACGATGCATAAGAAATACGAAGGAAATGTGTGAACATTGCCGTAAATGTTTGTAAAGTGTTCCCAAAGATTTTTCATTCGCAGCTGCGGAGACTGGCATTATACTGCGATTTTGGGGTGTTGGGTGCACCCAGGCATGCTCCCCCTGATGTCACAGTGTCATTCCAGAGGTGTTCGCATCGTTTAGGGAGGTTTCATGGGGGACTTGGTGACCTCAAAGTGGTCGAATTTGGATTTCCAAGTGCCAAGTATTTTTTCCCATAGACTATGATGGGATCGAGTATTCATTCGAATATTTGAATCTCTGGGCCTACTCCATTCGAATTCTCGAAAGTCGAATATTTCACTACTCGCTCATCTCTAGTCACCACTATTAATTTATAGAGTGAAAGTCTTTCATATAATACAGACTGGTTAGTGTTCCCCTACAGGCTGGGATGCCAGCCTCCCTCAGGATCTCAAGTGACTTCTTACAGGCCCTTAAAAACATTCACTGGGCAAAGGGATATGCAGGCATGTCTGTTCACGGTGAAACGGGTGTAGAGGCTATTAATTCGTTCCTCAGCCGCACTGAAAAGTCAGAGGCTTTGAGGATGTTCATGAAGGATGCTTTGTGGTTTATTTTGAATAACAATGTTTTCTGCTTGGAAGGGGATTAGTACAGGCAGGCGTTTGGTACTGCCATGGGCACACTGGTATCTTGCACTGATGCCAATTTGTACCTAGCTAAATTGGAGCCTGATTTAGTGTTCTCCACTAGGAACCCATATGCTGTGCATCAAGACATATTTTCATTATGTCCTTGATGCTTTCATTGTGTGGAGAGCTTCTGAGGTCTTATTTGCTGAGTTTGTACAATTCTTTCTCAAGAATTTTAAGATGTGTTAGTGGAGGTAAAAACGAACAGTATGGTTACATCAGAATACAGGAAACCCACCTCTTGCAATTCACCCCTCCATTTTCAAAGTTCTCACCACCAGTATGTTAAACAAACTATTCCTTATCGCTAAATGGTTTGTTTAAAAAGAGTACATAATACTGAGGAAATGTTCAAATCTCACAAGAGCAGGATCTAGAAAACAGAATGATAGTCAGAGATTACCCAAAAGATTTAGTAGGGGATGCAGTAGGGGAGGCACAACTGCGTACCCCCAAGAAACATAAGGATACAAATGAAAGGTTTGTGTTTGTTTTGACAGAATTATCCCCTCAACAATGTGATTCAAGATGCTATTCATAAACATTGGTGCCTCCTAGAGTAGAACCTGGATTTGAGGGAAGTGGTGATTCATAAACACTTAATGACCTACAGAAAAAATAAAAACTAATAAAACACTAGGTGATGCTTTGACGGCTACTACCGTAAGCAAAACGCACTGGAATAGGCTATCCCAAGCACTGCCACAAGGCAACAAGTACTCAGTGCAATTACTGTAGTTAGTTGTCCAACACAGCTTATTTACACCTAGGAGATAGAGAATGCTACATATATGATTGTATCACTTGTAAAACTATTAACACTGTCTACGCTTTTGTGTGTCCTTGTTTATTCTCCTATATAGGGAAGACCAAAAGGCTACTAAAGATATGCTTTGAAGGGTGCTGTTACTCTCAGAGGAGTAGAATAGGGGTCCTGCACCTTATAGACCATGTAAGGGATGTACATCAGAGGGACCTCAGAGTTGCAGGTCTGGAAAGGTTTAATCCCCAGGTATAGGTGTTTGCACATTTGCATTGGAAAATTGCATTTTCTTTTATAAAATGCACCTCTTCCTACTGACATGTGTTCCTGAGCTAGAAGAAGGGTAAACAGTATAAATTGGTAGTAAATCTAGGAAGCTCACCTGACCATCTGCTTATTTCAGTTGCTGGATATTGAAGAGTGCTGGACTTTGTGGTCCTTCCACTGTTCATTTCAGTGATAATGCTTAGGTTATTCAGCAATGATCTGTTAAGGATTTTTAGATTCCCCATCCATTTTAGCTAGCTGTCTACAGACTATTTTGCTGGAGCTTCTGCTGATATTTTCATATATCCGCAGCATCTATGCAAAAGAGTGTAGTTCTCATGGGTTGTACTAAATGAGCAGTGGAATAGAGTTTGCAGTTAGTGATCATTTAGGAGTTTATTGTGTTGTTAATCTGGGATATTGGGCCTGCGGCTATAAAGAGACACTAAAATGCAGCCACATTATGACCATCTGAATCAAGCCTTAGAGTTGGCAGCCCACCAGCTTCATAAACAAGACATAAAGACTATGGGAGAAATACATTAAGGGCTTTGCGTCTATTTTTAGGTGAATAATTAGATTTCCCACCCATTTTTGGTCTAATGGTGGTAAATTCTAAAATTTGCATTATCTGGGATTAGTACCCAATTTATCATTTGTGACTTTTTAAAAAGTCGCACTAATAGGTGCAGTCCAATGTCTGGTCAATACCAGGTGCATATGCTTGAGCAAGTTTTGCAACTTTTTACTTAGATACATTTACTATGGCAGTGCTACATTTTAATAAATCAGTCACAAGATATTGGAACAAAATATATATGGGCCCTCACTAGAAGAGTCACACACATTAGACTCCTTAGTAAATGTCCCCCTACTATACATCTATACTCACAAACATTTTTTTTTTTTCAATTTTCCAAAGCATCTAAAATAAAGTGACTTTGTAAATAGTTTCTTACTGTCTAAATGAAGCCTAAAGCTACTACATAGAGATAACACCATTTTAAAAAATTCTTTTTTTTTTTTTTCCAAAATGCAAAACAGTCTGCATATCTCTAACCTGGTGAGTCACTCATAGCAGTGCTGAAATAACAATTTGCTGTCTGCTAAAGTAACTAGGAAATGGATAATGGATAATTATAGAAGCACATTAATGTCTTTACATGATTAAGTGTTACACTTCAAAAAATGTCTTAAGAATTTCTGTGACTTCTTTAAATGTAGTCTTGGCTAAATAATAAAACATTAGCTTGTAAAATTATGCAATCTATATGATGATTTATTTGTTTTATTTATCCAGCTACTGAGAACAGTGGACTAATCTCTCCGACAGATTACTGCAACCAGAAAACTTCATTTGATGTGTTAAATCACCATGACCTTTTAATTTAGACCACATTCTATCAAAGCTAAGAGTAATAATTAAATATGGCAGACACTGTTAGATGCCGTAATGCTAGAAATATCCTAATAGATTCTGTTTTACTACAGGTAATTGTATTTACAGGCTAAAATAATGGTTCTTTTTCATCCGTGTCTAATGCTAGCAGGCTGTTCCCACCAATGTACTTCCGAGTGGGCATTTCCTCTGGGTTGCCTTAAGTGCCCAATTCCTACAGTTTGTCTCCCTTCTGCCTCAAGGACTACCTCTCAAAGGGCCAGCGTAAACACTCCAAAATCCTTTCCCGACCGCTCATCTTCCAGGGTTACCTTTTTAGTCCCTTTCTTTAGCCTATAATTTCCTCTTCTCCCTTTCCTGAGCAACAATGTAATTTACTCCATAGCAAACATTTTGGTGAACATTTATGAAGACTGGTGCACTTGTCCCCAGTTGCCCCACCGGATTCACTTAGAGGTACATACAGTATACTGCAGGCACAGAAATCTACACCTGTTCCTGATTTCTGCCTGCGGGGCATAAATTATGGTAAATTAGGCACGGTAGGAGGCCACGCCTGGCGCACGTCTGGCCCACAGCCTTCATAAATGTCCCCCTTTGTGTAGGAATTCTCCTATCCTTAATATTGCCTGTCTATTCTTTGCCTGGCGTGTTGATTCTGCCTTTAACTGGCCCTCTTTAACTTTACTCTCCTGCTAAATTTCCTGTGTATGACCCTGACTATTGATATCTAATCTGTGCCACCTGCCATCACACATATGAGTAAGCTGTCTTGTCAAATGCCCACAACTTCTAACTTTAACCTAACTTCTTCATTTGAAAATGTACATAATTTACATGCAAATAAAATAAAATATTAACCCCTTCCTGAGCCTGCATCATACGTGCTGTCTGCAGATCAATAGCGATTAGTAGCAATCGCAGCATTTAAACGGTATTTAGAGTACATGTGTCATTGGTGGTACAGTGGACCTATTGGCACCCCAACTATGTATTCTCAGCATGCTCACTGGTTGTCAGAGCAGCCCAGATAGATTCTGGTGTATACGCAGAAAAATAAAATCCAAAATTGCTCATTTTTGGTTACATCACATTGCATTAAAATAAAATAAAAAATGCTAAAAAAAAAGTCACATCTTCACAAATGTGTTAATGCCAAAAACTACAGATCATGGTGCAAAAATGAAATCTAACATATATAGAAGGAAAAATATAAAAGCTGTAGGGTTGAGAACATAGCAATGCACACATTTTGTGGAAAACAAAAGGTTTTATTTTTTTTTTATATAGGACAGTTTGAGGGTAGTTGTGTAAACGGTGTAGCTGTGAAATGGCTTCTGTCCTGTCACTTTGTCAGTACACTCTGTCCTGGGTAAAGTTACACCTGTCAGGTTTTGTCAGGTGGCCTGTTCTAAAGCCATCTCTGCCAGTGATACTGACACTTTTAGAACAGGCCACCTGTAAGGATTTACTTCACCCAGGAGAGCTGTTGATGATGATGGATCATTGACGTACAGATCAGCTTATCTCTCCATCTGTTCCTCTGGCGCCACCCTGCTTGCATCTCCGCGTTCCCTTCTCAGTTATGGCCCGCTCAGCCAATCACTGCGCTGTCCTGCCACAGCCAGTGACTGGCTGAGCATGCTCTCAGTAAGCGGGGAACCCAAAACAGCACTGTAGGGCATTGGAGGAGTGCAGACAGGTAAGAATCGCTGCTTTTTATTTTTTACTCAGGTTTTACAAGCCTATGGACTTCCCCTCGGAGAATGGAGTGCCATGGGCTTTAATGGTAAGCAGTTTTGCAACAGATTTCACACCAAACTCTACATAAGAGGACAGATTTTACTACCAAATGCTACATGTGAGGGCACTATAAATAAGCATTGTGTAGGTACCTGTATCATTGTTCTATGATCTGGTGTGTTTGGAAAAAGCTATCATTAATTTCCCACTTCAGTGTCACAGACTCCACACTTTTGGACCATGGCTTCATCAATATGCTGCCCCTGCATCCTCTGAGAATAATAATTGACAGCTGGCTTATCTTCGGCTTTGTTAAAATCCTGCACAGCCGAAGATAAGCCATCTATAAAAACATTCTCAGAGGAGGCAGGGGTGGCAAAATGACAGCTGTGGTCCGAGATCCACCTCTATGACAGTGTCACCAAGAATTAAAGATAGTTTCTTATAAACACATCAGATCACAGAACAATGGCTTCTTAAGAACAGAACAGAACTTAAACTCAAGTGGCTTAAGTCGAGATCCACTTTACCCTTTACTTGCTTGTTCCGTGTGTGTGTGTGGGGGGGGGGGGGGGCGAGGGGGCAGTGGGATAGTGGGGGGATAGTGATGTGTATTTTTAGTCTTCTGTTGTTTGGGTTTTACTTATCTGATTATGGAAAAGGGGCATCCTACATGCTTTTTAAATGTATTATTTATTTATTTATTTATTTATTTGTTTATTTTTTAACAAAAATAAAAAGTGTGTAGGATCCCCTTCTTTTCTATAATCAGCCAGGTAAAAGACTAAACATGAGCCTAATAATACCAGGTCAGGAAAGGCCATTTATTTGGGCCTATTCCAGCTCAATAATACTAGCTTGTCACCGCCTAGACCAATTCAGGGCTTAATGCCCATTAAAACTGTATGGGCACGAGGCCATAAGGGGTTTATGGAGGGGGGAATTCTGTATGATAAAGATTCCCCAAAACTAGATAACATTCAGGGCCTATTTTCCATACAGTGTACAAAACACCCTACCACCTCCACTGCCCCCTTACCGCACACAAAAAATGCCTTTTTAATAATTTTTCCTATAAATACCTGTAAACAAGAGTCTGGTGACTGCCGTAGTGGTGACGAGATAAAATAGACTTCTGCCACTGTTAATATGTACAGTAGAACATAGTTAGTAGTTTCCATTAGAATCTCCACATAAAATAGTGATGAAACATGATCCTTTATCAAAGGCAGCAGTAGCAGTCAGTAGTGATGGGTTTTTAACACTCTAAACTCCAACAATACAATTCCCCTATAACACTGTGAGCCTGTATTCCCCTCAATCTGAACATTTGAGAGTCCAAGTCTCTTGGTAGGCGATGAACGAGGTGAAGGGGGTTGTAGGTTCCATTCCTTGCATAATTTCAGAGCGGCTTCAGGTGACTGAGCAATCATTTTGTATCTATTTTTAACAATGATGAGCTTTACTGGGAAACCCCATCTGTTCTGTATTGTGTTGGCTTTTAAGATTGATGTGCTGGAGGCAAATGCCCTTCAACAGGCTCAGGTGACCGCTGATAGATAGGCAAATACTGAAATATTACGAAACGACCTGGAAGTGATTACTCATTAGTCATTACTGCTATGAGCTCCCCCTTTATGTGAAAAATAATAAATAAATCAATGCATATTATAACAAACAGCAAACAGTGTGCTCTGTCCACTATAAGATCTTTTTTTTTTATATATTTTATTGAAAATTTCCAACATACAACATCAAATCCAAATTCTTATACCAAAAAACTATAACCAAATTAGATTATCACAAAAATACCAAATCCCATCCCGCCCCCCTCAAATCCCACAACCCTGCCACCCCACCCCGGGTCCCAAGCTATACCCTCATCCCTTGTCACACTCATATTGTTTCACCACATGCTCCCACTCTCTCGGACAAGGGGGTTGGGGAGAGGTCCATCTTCTCATAATTAGCAGTTTTGCACAAAAAAACATTCTCAACAGTCTTTTTCTGAACTTCCCCGATATTTTAAGCTGAGGACTCGACGTGTCCCCCAGAATAACCAGTCGGAAATCTTTATCTAATCTTAGCACCGTATTGGCCATTATTTTTTGTAGCACCTCCGACCAATATAACTTCAGTTCATCACAGGACCACAACATGTGCACCAGATCCCCAACACCCCCTAAACATCTAGGACACAGATTATCCCTATGTTTTTTAATTTTAAACAGAAAGGCTGGGGTGTAGTATAATCTATGCACTATATTGAACTGAATCAACTAGTGACTCCTGGAGGGCGCTACTTTTCTAATATTACAATATACTACAGGCCAATTAACTCTGACTCCTATCTCTGCCTCCCAAGCTCTCTGGCTCCCAAAAGCAACCACCCTCTCCTGAAGGAGGCATTTATACAGCATAGACACGCCTCTATAGCAGGACCCTACCCCTCTCATTTTGTCTATTATTGGATTGACTATCAGAGTATAGTCTACCCGTCTCAAGTCAACTCTCAAGGCCCTAGACAACTGTAAGAAGCTGAACCACTGGAACTGACGGAGATCAAAGTCAGTTTTAAACTGGTCCCATAACTTGACTTGACTGCCACAACCACATCCGTTATTTGGCTCACTCCACGTGGCAAAAACTCCTGCGCTAATCTAAGTTTCTTTACCTCCGTCAACTGGCTATGATCCCATAGGGGGGGGGGGGGACTAAAAAAACCTCTAATATTCAAAAGCCTCCTCATTTCACCCCACGTTTTAACCAAGGCGTGTACCATAGGCCATTCTAATCTTGTTCTATCTTTGAGTCTACCCGCATCCAACAACTGATACATGTCTAATTGAGTATCTCTGACATCCTCTCTCAAGTGGGAAAAAAAGGGTTATCCCTCCATTCCAAAAGCCAAAAAGCCTGAGAGTCCAAAAAGTACAGCTCCATTAAGGGGAGGCCAAGACCACCCCCATCCCTAGGGACGGTCAACAACTCTAGCCTAATTCTAACACGTTTACGTCCAAAAATTAAAAAATTCAATACCAATCTTATCCTCTTAAAATCTTTCTTATCAATCCAGATTGGAGACGCTCCAAAAATATATAAAAACTTAGGGAGACAGTCTTCAGCAGAACCAATCGATCCATCTTAGACAATGGTAGTCTAAGCCACACCTCCACCTTCTTCTCTATTTCTCTTATCTGAGGATTGAGATTGAGTCTGCTAAAGGATGATATCTCCCGAGACACCCGTATTCCAAGGTATCTAAAAGAGTCCCCGGGACCTAGGACCTCCAACTGTGGGAAGGACAGTGTTCCCTCCAGACCCACCCGCATCAACACTGATTTTCCCCAGTTTATTTTTAAACAGGAGTATTGCCCAACCTTATCTATTAACTCAACAACATTCGGTGTGGCCACGACAGGGTCACGCAGGAACAACACCATGTCGTCTGCATACAGAGACACCCTGTCCCCCTCACCCCTCGCCCCAAACCCAACTATACCTGGGTCCAATCTGATCAAACTTGCCACTGGTTCTATACTTAGGACGAAGAGTAAGGGGGAGAGGGGATAACCCTGCCTGGTGCCACGACCCAGTCCAAATGAAGCAGACTGCAAACCGTTCACGGTGACTTGCACTTACATATAGCAGCTTCACCATGCCTATATATTCACTTCCCAGATTGAAACTGTCCATTACTGCCCACAGGAATTCCCACTCCACCCTGTCAAAGGCCTTGGCGGCATCCAGAGACAGGATGAAGTGGGAGCCCCGCATCCCCGAGAGCTGCACGTTTTCATAGAGTCTTCTTATATTAGACTTAATCAGGCGCCCGGGGATAAACTCCGTCTGATCCTCCCCTTTCAGACCCCCAACTATTTTGTTAAGTTTGCCAGCCAGCACTCCCGCGAGTAATTTCACATCTGTATTCAGTAATGAAATCGGCCTATAAGAATCACATTCCAAAGGATCTTTACCATCCTTTCGAATGAGGATAATTTCTGCCTCACCCATAGAACTGGGTAGCCTCCCGGCCACTATTGAATATTCCAACACTCGCAGGAGTGCTGGGAGCATAATTTTTTTTATGTCTCTTGTAAATCTCAATTGGGATTCCATCCTGTCCCGGAGATGATCCCCCCGGAGTACCTGCCAGGGAGTCCTCCAACTCCTTCAAAGTTATGGGGGCTCCCAGCATCTCCCCTTGCTCTTGTGACAACCTAGGCAGCTTGACAGACTCAAGCAATCGCTTCAGGTAGTCATCATTTTTCTTAGACTTAAATGTTTCCTGAAAATGTTTCCTGAAGACCTCAAGAATACCACTGGAGGAATTAACTGTCCCCCCTTCTGCTGACCGAATAGCGTGTATGTCCCCCACTACCCTTCTGGTTTCTGACTATCCTCATGAGCCCCTTGTTGGGGGTTCCTGATTCCAGATAATTGACTTTAGCCCAGAATCCCATCTGCGCTTTAGCCTTATCTAACAGGTATTTGTCCAGTTCATTCTGGCCCTCTTCTAATTTTCGGTATGCTGACGGGGATGGGTCCCCTCTATATTTTTCATCCAAAACTTTGACATTCTCCCTTAACTCTTTTTCTCGACCCTTAAATTGTACTTTTTTTTCCCTGTATAATCCCGAAATATTTGCCCCTGATTACGGCTTTAAACGTGTCCCACACTATATCTATATCTATATTTATTTTCCAGATTTCCTCCAATTCATTATCTATAATAGGTGAATTCTCTATTAAATTTAACCAATGTGCATTTAACTCAAACCTGTGTCTACCCCTGCATCGCTGGGTATCTAGATCGACCAACAATGGGCCATGATCCGAAAGGCAGCGGGGCAGGTATTTAATATCACGTACCCATTTAACCATACTAGTGTTTACTAGGGCCCACCCCAAGGGCTGGAGATGTCGCCCTAAAACGATTCACATGTTAACACATCACCGCATTGAAATCCCCGGTAACCAGCAGAGGGCATCCATTGCATTAATTACTATATATATGAACAATTTATCCAATACCTCTGACCTACAAGGGGGGGGGGGTGTAAATAAAAGCCAGAACGCACTCTAGTCCCTCTACTTGACAATGAAGGAAAATAAATCTTCCCTCACTGTCAAGGAGCTGACGTATCAAAACCCAACTTATTTTCTTATGGACAAGTACAGAAACACCCCTGGCATAGTTGGAGTAAGTCGAGTGAAACTAGGTGCCCCACCAGGGCCTATGGACCTTAACCACCATTTCCTTTACCAGGTGGGTTTCCACTAGGCCAATGATACAGGGTTGATGGTTCTTAAGGATATTCATAATGGCCAACCTTTTACAATTTTCCCCCATCCCCCTAGTATTCCATGTCAAGATTTTGACCATAGACCTTTAGAGCTGGAGCGTGTGATCCCGAGAGCAAGGGAGAGAGAAAAAATAAAAGTATAAAGGGAGGAAAAAAAAAAGAAAAAAAAAAACATCCTAATGCGAGCTTGAGGCCCCCCTCCCTCTACCCCCCAACACCCTACTTTATAGTGCGTACTTTATCTGTTTTTGTTGTAATTTTTTCACTGATATAAACGCTTCTCTTAATTTTTGAGTATCTGTCGCATAGTCAGGGAAAAACATGATCTTATTGTTATTTATTTTAAGATCCCCTTTTCACGCGCATTTCTCAGGGTCAGTTCTCTGTCTCAGTTCAAGAATCTCACCAGAATAGTTCTCGGTGGACTACCCGGAGGCAGGGGTCTCAACGATACCCGATGGGCTCGTTCAACCGCAAACTGTTCAGTGAATTTCTCTTTACCAAATTCCAAATTCCAAATTTACCAAACAAACCACATCCCTCCCTTCCATCCCTTCAGGAACACCAATCATCCCAAGGTTGTTTCGTCTCGACCGGTCTTCTAGGTCTATCGCCTTCTTTTTCAAACTCTGATTTTCTAGGATCAATCTTTCCCATCTCTCCTTCATAGGCTTAGATTCATCTTCAAGGTTGCTAATCCACTGTTCTACTGTCTCAAATCTTTCCCTGAACTTATTTAAAGGACAAGTGCCATGAAAAACTTTTCCCCAGTAATTGAAGCACATTACAAAGTTATATAACTCTGTAATATGCTTCAATCACCTATCTGCCTCCCTTCCCTGTATTTTCCCCCCTCCACCCCCCACCAGGAAGTGTCCTGACTCACACAGACCTGATTACTGTCGTCACTGTCACCAAGCTCTTCTCTCAGCTCCTTCTCTTGTTACACTAGCCTCCCCCCTCCCCTGCCTTGTCAGGTGATAGGCTTGCTCAGCTCCCATTGGCTGAACAACTGCAAGCCATCACTTGTCACATCTCACTTGCTTATCTTCCCTCAGACTGACTCTGGCACATAGGCAGTCCCCCCCTCCCCTCATACCCTCTCTCCTGCTGCCATGGACTCAGTGAAGGAGTCATGTCACTAGAGAAGATAAGCTGAGCAAGCAGAGTCACCTGACAAGGAGGGGAGGGGAGGCTGGTGTAACAGGACCTAGAGCAGCCCTCCTGCTGATGACTCATCCTCACAAGAAGGAGCTGCCTGGTGACAGTGACAACAGTAATCAGGTCTGTGTGAGTCAGGACACTTCCTGGTGGGGGGTGGAGGGGGGAAAAGAAAGGGAAGGGAGGCAGATAGGTGATTGAAGCACATTACACAGTTATATAACTTTGTAATGTGCTTCAATTACTGGGAAAAAGTTTTTCATGGCACTTGTCCTTTAAGTCTGCCCTCATGATGGTAATTTCTGATCCCAGCGCACCAACTTGCGCCGACAGTCCAGAAATTGAGGCATCGCATTTATTAATGGCCCCCAAGATCTCACCCAACCAACTAGGCTGCTCCCCATCTCCTTTGTCAGCTGTGCCTAGAGACTCTCTTCTGTCGTCCTCATTAGACTTATTTGTCCCTTTTCCCCTGACCGTGGGTGACCCAAACAGTTTATCAATTTTACCAGGACCTTTAACCTCTTTGTGGTCTTTCCCTGGGCTTCCCTTTTGCACCTTCTGGGATGCCATAGTGACTGATGTAGCCCGCTTTCCCAAAGAAACAGAGGTTTCCTACTATCCAGTTAGCCCCTGGAGCCAACAGCACCCCCCACTAGGGAAATTTAGTCTTAGCACATATGAACTACAATATTCCTATACTGGCTATGCAGAGATTATGCACCATGCAGAGAATTCATCCGTGCGCAACACCACCTCAGATAGTGAGACCGCCCAGGACTCAGAGAGTTGTTCTTTCACAAAGTTTACCTAACACCGTAACAGTCTAACACTGGACCGTATTAACACTTAGTCAAGTTAAATCAGACAATGCAGATCAGTGACCCCCTTGACACACAGACAAATTAGTTCATATGAATGTCACCATTAAATAACCTTGATGACGCACTCGCACACTAAATCAAAACAAAATTCAAGGGGTGCAGATCAAAGACCTGGTTAACGCACAGTCATGGTAGATCATACAAAGAGAGTTAGTCCATACAAAAGGTACAGTCTGATGACCTTATAGACACATCTTTAAGTTAGTTCATATACAAAAATTAGTTCATACAGCACCTTATTGACACCCTATCGAATTTGGATAGATAGGGAGTACACCTTAATGATCTTACTGATGCACAGACAAGTTCATTAATTCATGTAGAAGAAGTGAGGTAGTGACCTTGCTAATACAAAGATGTATTAGTTCTTACAAAAAGGAAAAATTTAGCATCCTACTGTCACACCATAAAGTTTGTTCCTTCCGAGGGTACGGATTAGTAGCAGTCAACCCAAACACACAGCCTCCAGAGAGCTTGGATCAGCGAGGATAAACAGATTAGACTCCTTGGTGCTGTACATGCAATGGAAGAGGTTAGTAACCCTGCAACTGCACCAAATGTTTAATTCCTGCAGAAAATACACTGTGGTAGCCCTGCTAAAAGACAGATGCTCTCACTCCATGAAACTCATGTGTGCAGGAGATACAGATTAATAGTATCCAGGCCAGTCACGTAGCAGTCAGTTAATTTCATTCACCGCAGTTTAGAATTACCTTCGGACTATATCACCCCACTCAACACAGCCACACAAAAAAATAACTTATAGCAGCTATAACCACTGCCAACTATATGCGACTGTGGAGGCAAGGACTGGTAAATTCTGAATTGCTGCCAGAACAAGAGGGCAGCCCTTAAGTGTGGCACAACAGGGCACTGCCAAGACCAGGATTGCAGGAACAAAAGGGAGGCAGAGAGGGATAACAAAGTCAAAAAAATTCATAGGTTACTTCCCTTTTGATGGAGGCTACTAGCGTCTTCCAACCGACCTAGAGACCGCACTGTCCGAGCCGCGGGATTTCCCGCACCATGCTGCAACTGCTAACAAGGCTTCTCCTGGTGAGCTCACTCCTCAAACCAACGCTGCCCGGGATGTCTGCACGCTCTCACCATGCACTGTACGCCACTGGGGAGGAAAGCGGCTCCCACACATAACAGAGTCTTCAGCCCTTCGCAGCGGCTTCCGCATCCACGCCGGCCCGGTCTCTCTCACCGACCCTCCAGCTCCCCGTGGAAGTCGCAGTTCTCGGCACTGAGCCACTCAGCGGGCTGACCACACTGCGTCACTCTAACTGGCTCGGCCTCTTTTCATCCAAGGGTAAGCCGACACCAGCACACATCAGCGACCATTAAAGCCCCCAGCAGGCCGGGTAAGTAACTTTCTACGCACCGCGGGCCATGGAGGTTCACACGTGCATCAGAGGTCCACTCGGGGAGGCTACACCTACTTCCGCCTCATGCTCCGCCCCACCCTGCTGCGTACTATTAGATCATTTTATGAGGTGTTAGGAAGAAGACAAGCTAGGAAATCTGTGAATAATGCAGCATGTCATTTTTACCGATTGACACCGATATCTTCCTCTATTCAGCTCTGGCCATGCACCACTTTTTAATATTTTGTTACATTCTTGCATATTTTTTAACAGTGTTGTTACATAGTAGCAAATCAATCATAGAGATTGCCTGATAACATGCGCTAGAACAGAATTTTTTTTTACCTGGATATACTGTAGCTTGCGCCAAGAATCCACCCATTCTACTTCTTGACAAAATACAAAAAAGTACAACAGTACAAAAAGTACAAAGGAGTGTGATAGTCTCTAGCCTGAGAATTATATTATAATTGGCCAAAACATAAAGTGCCTCGTAGTTTTTATTTTTCTGAAAAATAGCGATCAATCGACAGGGTATGCGCACATATACTTAAAGGAGAACTTTGGCTGAACCTAAACATCCTGAGACGGCAGGGAGTGGGGGAACATAATAAAGAATCTATACTTTCAATACTATACTTCTATACAACAGTGTGGTCGCCTGGGCTGAGAAGCTGGTAGCTTTCAGACGGTCAGTAATACAGGAGAAGGGGATTAAAAACTACCGCAGATTCACACTAGGGAAATGTTGCAGACTTAGTCAGGGTGCTATAGGTTATACTACCCTTGTCTGCTGGCCAGTATGCCATGCATTATACTTATATATAGCATACAGAATCATATTGGTGATAAAGCTCAAGCGACACCTATACAGTATGTCCCCTGCCACTGTCCCATCTAGCTGATCTCACATGTTATATCTCTGGTAGTATCTGCAGTCTACCATTGATGTCATGGCCACAGCGGCATACAGTTATCTAGGCAGCCTCTGTTACCACACCACTTCTTCCCGCGCTCTGGTCCTAACAGATCTCAGTGCCCAAGTGCAGTAGCCCAGAGCTGTTGTCACTTCAACCCTGCAGGGCGTCTTAGCCCTCTGTGCTCCTTTCCGGTCTGCACTATGCCAGTGCCCACGTCCCAGCCTTCTAGGACATGCGCTTGCCGACTAGCGGTGATATAAAGGGACAGGTGGTCCCTAATTGGAAGTTGCATCAATCATCTCCCCTAAAAAAAACACCTGTCCTGATATTCCCTGTTGGAGCCTATGCATGCTTCCCATAAGTGTGTGGTCCCAGCTCTCTGTGACTCATGCCCATGATTTCTGTTGTTCCTGGATCCAGCTACCTGTGGTTCTGCCTGTGTCTTTTATTTCAGTTCAAGCCATGAGTCCTGCTGAGTTTCAACTTGCCTGCCTACGTGTCTCCTGCTGCTCCTCTCCTCACATGCAGCTGCTAGCAAGCCAAGCCAGGGGTAGCAACCTGGGGTATGCCTGCTGCAGCAAGTCCATCCTACCTTGCTGTGGGCACTGGCGAAGACCAGAGGCCCCTTAGACTCTGCTCCCTGTTGCGGCTTACGTTATCACTAGTGGTAGCACAGCGGATGCACAGCATATTAAACACTTCCCATGCCACCTGAGCTCCTATTTGTTAGCTTATTATGGGTTTCTCCACAACACTGTTATGCTTGATGCTATTACTATCATCCACATTAGTTTTGGAAGTGGTCACAAAAACATATGAGTTATCCAATGGGAAAACCTTTTTCAAATGGTGTGCCCATGGCAATGGATCTGATTGCATCTCTGTATAAGAGGTATGTTCATGACATTAGACTTTAATAATAATTCCTAATTACATTTCCTTACAGTGCATGGTTGCAAATTTAGATTCTATCTAGTTCTGTCTCTCTATAGAGCATGACATAATAGTTGAATGCAGCATCTATAGTGCATGATACCGGACTTAGATTATTTCTGGTCACATTTTCTTACAGCGCATGTTATTGAACTAAGGCTGGGTTCACACTACGTTTTTGCAATCCATTTTTTTTTTTCATGAAAGACGGATGGTAAAAATGGATGCAACTGTGTGCATGTGTTTTTCCATTGACTTCCATTATAAAAAAAAAAAACATGAAAAAAAAAAGGATTACAAAAACGTAGTGTGAACCCAGCCTTAGTTTCTTACTGTCTCTGTGGTCCATAATATGATGCTCATGTTACTTCTGCATTGTCCATAGTGCATTGAGGACTTAGGCTTGAGGACTTAGGCTGCAATAGTTTTAAAAAGAGTAAATAGTAGGAATAACCTAGCAATCCTTCCAGGTTCTATAGTACAGACCTCTTTATTTTAAAAATTGACTTGTGTTCACTAACTGGCCATAAACTCACATTCTCATATAATAATTTAGGTTGCAAACATCACAATAATCGCTTAACATATTTTTTCTCTCCTATATCAACACAAGTGCGATTGAACAAGAGAGAAAAAGGCATGCTCTTCCTGCCATATTGCCTCAGGGCTCACTTCAAACCCTTACGACAAGTATGATTAGGAAACTCGCTATCTCACATGATATTTGCCAATCAAGTCCACAGAGTTACATAAATTTTTCCTCTCTTGTGATAATAAAGAGTAAAAAAGGGAGAAAGATGTTTGCATATATTTCTAATCACTTATACACATTCACTGGAGCAAACTAATTCTTTAAAATTGCAGGTATAATAAACATCTTTCTCTCTTGTAGGAATTTTCTGAATGGGAGAGGAGAGCTGGTATATATATATATATATATATATATATATATATATATATATATATATACTAGAAAATGTACCCGGCGCTGCCCGGGTATAAAGTGTCAGTGTGTTAATTAGATTTGTTCTATGGTGCCCAGGAGGCCAAGCTAAAGGTATTGTTTCATCTGAGTTAATCAGTGGAATTAGTGTATACCTGTTGTGCTTAGTTGGAGGGGTTCTGTATACCCACAATGTATAGTTTTTAGGGGTCTCGCATATCTGTAGTGCATAGTTGGGGGGGGGGCTGTATACCTATAGTGTATAGTTGAGGGAGGTCCTGTATACCTGCAGTGTACAGTTGGTGAAGGTCCTGTATACCTGTACTGTATAGTTTGGGGGTCCTGTATACCTGTAGTATATAGTTGGTGCTGTATACCTGTAATGTATAGTTGGTGGAGGTCTTGTATACCTGTAGTTTATAGTTTGAGGGTCCTGGATACCTGTAGTGTATAATTGGTGGAGGTCTTGTATACCTGTAGTATATAGTTCGGGGGTCCTGTATACCTGTAGTAAATAGTTTGAGGGTCCTGTATAACTATAGTATAGAGTTGGTGGAGGTCCTGTATACCTGTAGTGTATAGTTTGGGGTCCTATATACCTGTAGTATATAGCTGGTGGAGTTCCTGTATACCTGTAGTATATTTGGGGTCCTGTATCTTGTAGTATAGAGTTGGTGAAGGTGCTGTATACCTGTATTATAGAGTTGGTGTAGATCCTGTATACCTGTAGTGTATGGTTTTGAGGTCCTGTATACCTGTAGTGTATAATTTGGGGTCCTATATACCTGTAGTATATAGTTGGTGGAGTTCCTGTATACCTGTAGTCTATAGGTTTGGGGTCCTGTATACCTGTAGTGTATAGTTTGGGGTCCTGTATACCTGTAGTATATAGTTGGTGGAGGTCCTGTATACCTGAAGTATATAGTTGGTGGAGGTCCTGTATACCTGTAGTAAATAGTTTTGGGGTCCTGTATACCTGTAGTATATAGTTTTGTGGAGGTCCCGTGCACTTGTAGTGTATAGTTTTGGGGTCCTGTATACCTGTAGTATCCTATATACCTGCAGGGTTGTATTTACCCGTATGGCAGTGTTATTCAGTCACAGTGTGTCGGTATTGGTCATGTCTGGTATGGGGGTGTTATCCAGTCACAGTATGGCGGTATTGGTCAGGTCTGGTGTGGTGGTGTTATCCAGTCACGGTATGGTGGTATTGGTCAGGTCTGGTATAGCGGTGTTATCCAGTCACAGTATGGCAGTATTGGTCAGGTCTGATATGATGGTGTTATCCAGTCACAGTATGGTGGTATTGGTCAGGACTGGTGTGGTGGTGTTACCCAGTCACAGTTTGCCGGTATTGGTCAGGTCTGGTATGGCAGTGTTATCCAGTCACAGTATGGCGGTATTGGTTAGGTCTGGTATGACAGTGTTATCCAGCACAGTATGGCGGTATTGGTCAGGTCTGGTATGGCAGTGTTATCCAGTCACAGTATGGCGGTATTGATCAGGTCTGGTATGACAGTGTTATCCAGCACAGTATAGCGGTATTGGTCAGGTCTGATGTGGCAGTATTATCCAGTCACAGTATGGCGGTATTGGTCAGGTCTGGTGTGGCAGTGTTATCCAGTCAAAGTATGGCGGTATTGGTCAGGTCTGGTGTGGCGGTGTTACCCAGTCACAGTATGGCGGTATTGGTCAGGTCTGGCAGTGTTATCCAGTCACAGTATGGCGGTATTGGTCAGGTCTGGTATGACAGTGTTATCCAGCACAGTATGGCGGTATTGGTCAGGTCTGGTGTAGCAGTGTTATCCAGTCACAGTTTGGTATACCTGTTGTGCCCTGTATATACATGTACTGTATGGATGGAGTAGGGGGTCCTGTATATACATGTACTGTATAGATGGAGTAGGAGGTCCTGTATATATATGTACTGTATAGATGGAGTAGGGGGTCCTGTATATACATGTACTGTATAGATGGAGTAGGGGGTCCTGTATATACATGTACTGTATAGATGGAGTAGGGGGTCCTGTATATACATGTACTGTATAGATGGAGTAGGGGGCCTTGTATATACATGTACTGTATAGATGGAGTAGGGGGTCCTGTATATACATGTACTGTATAGATGGAGTAGGGGGTCCTGTATATACATGTACTGTATAGATGGAGTAGGGGGCCCTGTATATACATGTACTGTATAGATGGAGTAGGGGGTCCTGTATATACATGTACTGTATAGATGGAGTAGGGGGTCTACCAGTTATTACTGTGGATGTTGTGAGGCAGCTTCCCTAGCAACCATTGCTCCCTGTGAAAATGAAAGCAGTAATCCTATTGGTTGCTAAGGCTCCAGCTGCCGTGTCTGCTGCAGCTAATTATATCACCTGTGTTTGCAGTGAGGAGATTTTCCAATTCATCTCTATGGGGCGCCGCTCTTTCCCCTCCCCCTCCCCTCCTGTACATCTGGCGGGGACGGGACCTTCGCAATAACCTTCCCGGTCACTCAATGTATCTGTGTGCCAAATTTGGGGTCAAACGGTTCAGGCGTTTGGAAGTCTATAGAGGACAGACAGACAGACAGACAGAAGGACAGACAGACAGACAGACAGACTTTGATTTTTATGATATAGACTAGAAAATGTACCCGGCGCTGCCCGGGTATAAAGTGTCAGTGTCCTGTATACCTGCAGGGTCGTATTTACCATTAGGCACCCATGGTCTGGTGTGTAGGGTAGCACCTTGCAGAGGGGCAGTACCCTCCTGTTCAGACTTGCCAGAAAATCTGGTGTCTTTTCGAGGGGGGTATGGCGGTATTGGTCTGGTATAGCGGTGTTTTCCAGTCACAATATGGCGGTATTGGTCAGGTCTGGTGTGGCTGTGTTATCCAGTCACAGTATGGCGGTATTGGTCAGGTCTGGTATGGCAGTGTTATTCAGTAAAGTGTGACGGTATTGGTCATGTCTGGTATGGCGGTGTTATCCAGTCACAGTACGGCGGTATTGGTCAGGTCTGGTGTGGCGGTGTTCTCCAGTCACAGTATGGCGGTATTGGTCAGGTCTGGTATAGTGGTGTTATCCAGCACAGTATGGCGGTATTGGTCAGGTCTGGTGTGGCAGTGTTACCCAGTCACAGTATGGCGGTATTGGTCAGGTCTGGTATGGAGGTGTTACCCAGTCACAGTATGGCGGTATTGGTCAGGTCTGGTGTGGCAGTGTTATCCAGTCCCAGTATGGCGGTATTGGTCAGGTCTGGTGTGGCGGTGTTACCCAGTCACAGTTTGGTATACCTGTCCTGTAGTGCCCTGTATATACATGTACTGTATAGATGGAGTAGGGGGTCCTGTATACATGTACAGTATTGATGGAGTAGGAGGTCCTGTATATACATGTACTGTATAGATGGAGTAGGGGGTCCTGTATACATGTACAGTATTGATGGAGTAGGAGGTCCTGTATACACATGTACTGTATAGATGGAGTAGGGGGTCCTGTATACATGTACAGTATAGATGGAGTAGGGGGTTCTGTATATATGTACTGTATAGATGGAGTAGGGGTTTCTGTATATACATGTACTGTATACATGGAGTAGGGGGTCCTGTATATATATATATATATATATGTACTGTATAGATGGAGTAGGGGGCCCTGTATATACATGTACTGTATAGTTGGCGTAGGGGGTCCTGTATATACATGTACTGTATAGATGGAGTAGGGGGTCCTGTATATACATGTACTGTATAGATGGAGTAGGGGGTCCTGTATATACATGTACTGTATAGATGGAGTAGGGGGTCCTGTATATACATGTACTGTATAGATGGAGTAGGGGGTCCTGTATATACATGTACTGTATAGATGGAGTAGGGAGTCTACCAGTTATTACTGTGGATGTTGTGAGGCAGCTTCCCTAGCAACCATTGCTCCCTGTGAAAATGAAAGCAGTAATCCTATTGGTTGCTAAGGCTCCAGCTGCCGTGTCTGCTGCAGCTAATTATATCACCTGTGTTTGCAGTGAGGAGATTTTCCAATTCATCTCTATGGGGCGCCTCTCTTTCCCCTCCCCCTCCCCTCCTGTACATCTGGCGGGGACGGGACCTTCGCAATAACCTTCCCAGGCACCCAATGTATCTGTGTGCCAAATTTGGGGTCAAACGGTTCAGGCGTTTGGAAGTCTATAGAGGACAGACAGACAGACAGACAGAAGGACAGACAGACAGACAGACAGACTTTGATTTTTATGATATAGATATTGTAGACATGTCACTGGTAAAGTGTGCAAGGGGGTGTACATCTCACCTAGGTTACAGCTTAGTGTGAGATGGTAAATCTGGGAGAGATCGGTTGCTCAGCAGTGATATGCTGCTGAGTCGTTGTTTAAGTTTTCCGGGCCGGATTTACTGGAATGGCGGATAGGTTGGTAGTGGGATCTGCCATTTCCTCCCCCTCGATCCAGTGTGGGTTTTGGGATCAGGTGAGCTCTGATCCCAATCAGCCTGAGAAGGCAAAAAGCTCACACAGTGTACAGGTCCTTGCTCTTAGCCAGGAGGAAACAGCCTGCATGCTGTAGTTGCTGGGAGCAAGGGATACCACTGCTGCTGGGGATTGTCCATACCCTGCGATACTGTTATCGAAGTGCCAGAGAGGTAACCTGTTTTGTTAGTTAGCGCCCAGACGGGCAAGACCGTTTGTTTTGTTTTGGTCTTTAAGCACAGTGTTGCTATATTTCTGTTATGGACTGTTTATGCTACAAATAAACTCCAAGCTGTTTTATAAGTCCAAGTGTGCTGCTGAACTGTGTCCAACACACCATCCCCCGGGAAGATCCTTACAATTGGTGCTGCGGAGCGGGCAAAACGGTTGCTAGGGGCAACGGTGTGCATCAACTTGGCTACAGCTGCTTATGTCCTGGGTGAAGGCTGCTGCTTCACTCCAAAAACAGACAAGCAACATGGAGGAGATGATGAAGCAGTTAATGTAAGTGAGTTTGCAACAGCAACAGGCTCTGACAGACGCTAACCTGCGCCATGAGCAGGCTAATAGACAGCAACAACAGGCTCTGACAGACGCTAACCTGCGCCATGAACAGGCTCAGGCAGATGCTAATCTGCGCCACGAACAAGCGATGGCTCAACAACAGAGACTTATTGAGCACCTGATAGCAAAGCAAGAGGCGTCTGCAGGTGCTAATCCCCAGCTGGTGGCAGCAGCCGCGCCAGAGACTTTGTCTGTGAGAAGAGCTGTGCAGCGTGCGCTGCAAAAGATGACTGCTGATGACGATGTTGAGGCCTACTTAACTGTCTTTGAGCGTGTGGCTGAGCGGGAGAAGTTACCATCCACTGAGTGGGCAGAGGTCATTGCTCCCTATTTAACAGGCGAACCTCAAAAGGCCTACTATGACCTCAGTGAGCAAGAGGTCAAGGACTATCCTCGGCTAAGAGCAGAGATACTCGCCCGACTAGGAGTTACTGCTGCTGTCCGTGCCCGGAGGGTACGCAACTGGAGCTACAGTCTGGACAAGTCAGCGAGGTCCCAGATGTATGACCTAATTCATCTGGCAAGAAAGTGGTTGGAACCAGACACTTCTACTCCTGCACAGATCCTAGAGAGGGTCGTGATGGATCGCTACCTCCGTGCACTTCCTGCTGATTTGCAACGTTTGGTGGGACAAGGCGACCCTAAGAGTGCCGACGAACTTGTCAACCTTGTAGAGAGGTTCCAGGCGACTGAGGACTACCTCCGTGATGTTCCTGCAGCACCTTCACCTCCCCGGAGTGCCAGACCTGTGCCTTCAGCTGGTAAGAGACTTCCATCTATTGGGGAAGTGTGGAGGGGTGCTGATAGAGGGAAGAGCGCTCAGGAGGCGTCTCAGGGGCAAAAGACTGGTGGTGGTCCCCGGTGGCTAAGTGGCCCTAAAAAGGACTCCCTGCCAAGGAGACCAGGCCCTATCCAGTGCTGGAGATGCCATGAGACGGGACATATGTCTGCCCATTGCCCTCTTACCACTGAGCCTATGGAGTGTGTCGCTAGCCGGCGTCAGTCGCTATTTGCGGAGCCGTCTTTTGTTGCAGTCACTGGACTAGAGACTGAACCGCAAGTCTGCCACATTACTGTCAATGACTTCCCTGTTAAGGCGTTGCTGGACTCAGGAAGCCTTGTCACCCTGGTGCATGCCAGCCTGGTGACTGGGGACTTTGTGCCAGCAAGACATATGAGTGTGGTATGCATACATGGTGATACAAAGGTTTACCCTATAGTACTGGCTAATGTCGGTACTGAATTAGGCACGGTACAATATGAAGTGGGTGTGGTTAAAAACCTTATGCATAATGTGATATTGGGGCGTGATTTTCCATTGTTCTGGGCTCTATGGGGAAAACAACAATCCCCTGAAAGGAGTGAGGAGACCCCTAAGTCTATTGCATTACCCACGGTAAATGATAAAAATGTACAGGATGAAAATGATGCTTTTCCTTTGCAGGTCCTGGCTGGTGAGGAAGAGGCTCCTCCTACTGAGCAGAATGTTCCAGACTTAGAGGTGTCTAGGGATAATTTTGGTACTGCACAATTACAGGACCCCACTCTCAAAAATGCGAGAGAGCAGGTCACTGTTATGAATGGGGTACCTCAGGAACCAGAAGCTGAGAAAAAGTTTCCACATTTTTCTATGACTAATGATCTCTTCTATAGAGTCACTAAGATTAATGATGAGGTTGTGGAACAGCTTCCGGCGTCAGGTACTCGACATGGCCCATAATCATGTCCTTGGGGGCCACTTGGGGACAGATAAAACGCAGAAGAGAGTCCTCCAGAGGTTTTACTGGCCTGCGATTTATGCTGACATAAAAAAATACTGTGAGTCGTGCCCCACATGTCAGCTTAGCGCTCCAGTGTCGCATTTTCGCAGTCCTTTGGTCCCACTCCCCATCATAGAGGTACCTTTAGACCGGATCGCAATGGACTTGGTGGGTCCCATTGTAAAGTCGGCTAGGGGACACCAGTACATTCTAGTTGTGTTAGACTACGCGACCCTCTATCCTGAGGCTGTACCCCTAAGAAACACTGCCTCTAAAACAATTGCATGGGAATTGTTTTATATGTTTTCCAGGGTGGGGATCCCCAAGGAAATCTTGACTGACCAAGGTACCCCATTTGTGTCAAAGGTGATGAAAGAGCTATGCAAACTGTTTAAAATCTCACACCTACGTACCTCTGTATATCACCCACAGACAGACGGGTTAGTGGAGAGGTTTAATAAAACCCTGAAACATATGTTAAAAAAAGTGGTGGAAAAGGATGGTCGTGATTGGGATCACTTACTACCTTACCTGATGTTTTCTATTAGGGAAGTACCCCAAGCGTCCACAGGGTTCTCTCCCTTCGAATTAGTCTATGGTCGTCACCCTAGGGGTTTGTTGGATATAGCGAAAGAGACATGGGAAAGTGAGTCCACCCCATACAAGAGTGTTATAGAGCATGTAGCACAAATGCAGGACCGTATAGCCACTGTAATGCCCCTAGTAAGGGAACACCTCCAGAGGGCGCAAGAGGGCAAAAGCAGAATTTACAATCGTTCTGCAAGAATCAGGACATTTAGCCCAGGTGACCGGGTACTTATACTTGTTCCCACGGTAGAAAGCAAATTCTTAGCAAAGTGGCAGGGTCCCTATGAAATTGTAGAGAAGATCAGTGAGGTCAACTACAAGGTACACCAACCAGGTAGAAGGAAGCCTTTCCAAGTTTATCACATAAACTTGATCAAGCCCTGGAAAGACAGGGAATCCTTGGTGGCGACAAAGCCTGTTGGTCATCTGTCACCACCAATCCCTCCGGTCAGGATTGGTGACACCCTATCAGTGTCCCAGAAGCAGGAAGCTAAGGAGTTCCTGCAGAGAAATAAAGACATTTTCTGACCTACCAGGGCGTACGCATCTCATTAGTCATCATATTGAAACTGAGCCTAGAAGCAGAGTAAACCTTAAGCCCTATAGGATACCAGAAGCACGGAGAGAGGCGGTATCATCCGAGGTAAAACGTATGCTTGACCTAGGAGTCATTGAGGTGTCCCAGAGCGAGTGGTCCAGCCCGATTGTGTTAATCCCAAAGCCCAATGGAACTTGGAGGTTCTGTAATGATTTTAGAAAGTTAAATGAGATCTCCAAGTTCGATGCCTACCCCATGCCCAGGGTAGATGAGTTGATAGAAAGGATGGGTAATGCCAGGTACATAACTACCCTCGATCTCACTAAGGGCTACTGGCAGATCCCACTCACTCCTGAGGCTAGAGAGAAGACTGCATTCTCCACCCCTGATGGACTCTTCCAATATGTAGTGATGCCATTCGGGTTACATGGAGCCCCTGCCACTTTTCAGAGGTTGATGGACTTGATTCTGCGACCACATCGTGATTACTCCGCTGCCTACCTCGATGATGTGGTCATTTTTAGCCCTGATTGGGAAAGTCACCTCTGTAAGGTCCAGGCGGTTAGATGCCATAAGTGATGCGGGGTTAACCATCAATGCAGAAAAGTGTGCACTAGCCTTAGAGGAGGCCAAATACTTGGGCTACATTATTGGAAGGGGGTTAGTGAAACCACAACTAAATAAAATTGAGGCAATACAGAATTGGCCTCAACCCCTCACAAAGAAACAGGTCAGAGCTTTCCTGGGTATTACGGGCTATTACCGTAGGTTTGTGCCAAACTTTGCCACAGTTGCAGCCCCGCTAACTGACCTGACAAAGGGAGGGAAGTCAGCAATGGTGACATGGACTCCAGAGGCCGAGAAGGCTTTTCAAAGCCTTAAATCTGCCTTGTGTCAACAACCTGTGCTAGTTACCCCTAACTTTAGGCAAGAATTTCTGGTCCAGACAGATGCCTCTAACACAGGGTTAGGTGCCGTCCTCTCACAGGTCGTGAATGGCGAGGAGCACCCGGTGATGTACTTAAGCAGAAAGCTATCCCCGGCCGAGAAAAACTATGCCATAGTTGAGCGAGAATGTCTGGCAGTGAAGTGGGCCCTAGGTACTACTTGCTAGGCAGAAAATTCAAGTTAGTGACAGACCATGCCCCCCTAACATGGATGAAGCTTAACAAGAAGAAAAATGCGAGGGTGACTAGATGGTTTCTGTCCCTCCAAAACTTTAATTTTACGGTGGAACACAGGCCAGGAAAGTTACAGGCAAATGCTGACGCCCTATCAAGGGTACACTGTCTGTGGGGACAAAATGCTCAGCCCTCCGGTCTGAAAAAGAGGGGGGGGATATGTAGACATGTCACTGGTAAAGTGTGCGAGGGGGTGTACATCTCACCTAGGTTACAGCTTAGTGTGAGATGGTAAATCTGGGAGAGATCGGTTGCTCAGCAGTGATATGCTGCTGAGTCGTTGTTTAAGTTTTCCGGGCCGGATTTACTGGAATGGCGGATAGGTTGGTAGTGGGATCTGCCATTCCCTCCCCCTCGATCCAGTGTGGGTTTTGGGATCAGGTGAGCTCTGATCCCAATCAGCCTGAGAAGGCAAAAAGCTCACACAGTGTACAGGTCCTTGCTCTTAGCCAGGAGGAAACAGCCTGCATGCTGTAGTTGCTGGGAGCAAGGGATACCACTGCTGCTGGGGATTGTCCATACCCTGCGATACTGTTATCGAAGTGCCACAGAGGTAACCTGTTTTGTTAGTTAGCGCCCAGACGGGCAAGACCGTTTGTTTTGTTTTGGTCTTTAAGCACAGTGTTGCTATATTTCTGTTATGGACTGTTTATGCTACAAATAAACTCCAAGCTGTTTTATAAGTCCAAGTGTGCTGCTGAACTGTGTCCAACACACCATCCCCCGGGAAGATCCTTACAATATATATATATATATATATATATATATATATATATATATATAGAGAGAGAAGGAGGAGAAAGTCTTTTTCAGTCCTTTTATATTGACTCTTCCCCTACATGTAGTTACAACCCCCCTCTTTGTATGCATCCTAAGGATGTTTAGTATCTCAGGGACGTGCTGTGCTGTTATATGGGAGTTATGTTTTTTAATCCTCGAATCCTCCGTGGTTTCACCCTCAGAGTTCTGTGCCCTGCAAACAAATTGTCTTTCAATCCGTGACACAACAGTTTCCTTCTCATGCTGGGGGAATAGCCCCATTTCCAAAGACAGTCAGTGACTCTGCTATCATTTCAGGGTCATTTTTCTGAAAACATTAAATATCAACAGTTCAAGCGATTTTAAGAAACTCTGTGATAGGTTTTATAAACGAAAAGAGTTTCCTTCTGTACTGAAAAAGCAATCTCCCAGCCTCCCCCCTCCCTTCAGAAGAAGCAGGATTTTTGTGTCCATTATGTGGCTATGGAGAGGGGAGGGGCTGTTAGGAGTGACTGAGCACGGAGCAGTCCTGCTCAGCACAACACCCTGCAATCTTCTCTCAGTAAGTTCATAGATTAGCACTGACCTTTCTGACACCTGAATTTAGCGTTTTAGGTGCCCAGAGAGTCTACAAACAGCTGACCTTCATGTCACCTCTTCCTGCTCCCTCATCTCCCTCAGCCCCTCCCCCCTTCATAGGCTTACAATGGAGAGAGCAGAACCCGTCTTCACTGGCTTCTCTGTAATGAAGACGTGTTTGCCTGATAATGCACAGATAAGAAGTCAGGGGGGGGGGGAGGCTGGGAGATTGCTTCTTGAGTACAGAAGGAGGCTTTTTTGGCTGATGAAACCTATTACAGAGTTTCTTAAAATCGCTTATACTACTGATTTCTGCAATAAAAAAAAACATGACAGTTACGCTTTAAGATGTTAGCTATACCCAATTGTTCAAGCCTGGAACTCATACAACTAGACCTGACACTCTTCTGACAGAAGGTGGTCTTCTTATTCTTATTTTCATTCTTAACTGTGAGTGCAAGATTCTTCACCTACACAATGTCAGGCTACAAGTCATCCTGGCTTGTACTATACTACATAGGCTTGTACTGTACTACATAGGCAATGCCCCAAGGCAGTCCCTTATCCTACTCTACTCAAGCTACACTTTTTAACTTATTTTATTCAAGTCACCTATTAGCTATACTACAAGCACCCAAGCTAAACGTTGTGTGTTGCCCATCAGGACAAAGGACATTGTATTTTTTTTCTGTCATTATTTTGCAACTTTCACCTTCCAAAGCTTAACTGTATTTCACTGAAGATTTACTCAGTAAAGTGTTATCCTTGTTTAAATACTGGACTCTGTGCTCATCCCTTCCTGCCACACCTGCACCTTCAACAAAAAAAATTAAGACAAGGTCTGCACAACCTATCATAGGTGGGTGCTTCAACACATACCAATACTGTTTATGGACTAACAAAAAGAAAAAGAGAGGTTATGTATAATTATGAAGCACACCAAAACCACAAAATAATTATAAATAGTTACAATTCTTTATTATAGTCAATCAAAAAATCATGAAAAAGATATTAAATCCCTCCACCTATGTTAAAAACACTTAATTTTTCCCCTGACGAAGTTCCTATGGGGAACGAAACGTGTGGGACATGGTTGGACCTTCATACTCTCACACTGTGCATCTCTTTAGGGGTTTGGATTACGATTGGGTTGCAATTTATCTATTTATCACTCTTTTTTGATACACATATTTGATATTCATTTTGTGATACTTAATCATGATTTATAGTTTTTTATAGCACTGCACTGTTGTGAGGGGAAAAAAATGTAAGTGTTTTTAATATAGGTGGAGGGATTTAATATCTTTTTCATGTTTTTCTGGATGACTGTAATAATAAGGAACTATTTATGATTATTTTGTGGTTTTGGTGTGTTTCATTATTATACATACCCTCTCTTTTTCTTTTTGTTAGTCTACATCTGCACCTTCACACACTTCTAGCTTTATCTTTTACAAAGCCTAGTGCTAGTGTAGCCAGCGGTGGGCATCATCAGCTCGCCTACTGTTGTTACCATCTAGCCACCCCCCAGGTGGAGGTACTTGGAGTGCAGAGCAAGCGTGGCTACCTCATCTTGCCGCTTGCCACACCCCCTAATACTCATCTAAATAAACTATATATATTATAGTGTATGCATGTAAAATTATTTATTCTTGAAATCCTGAACAAGACATTCATCATCAATCTTCCTGATGACACTGAACTTGGCTAAAGCATTTATCCAGCTGTTTGTTTGAATCCATTAATGTTTTAAAGAAACATATTTTTCCACACAAACATTTCACTTTGGTAAAGGAAAGAGCTTTCAGTCATGGCATGAACACTGATAGTTTCAACGATGTCATAGTGACCAAATCATCTATATTAGGATTGCACAATACTTCTGTGAAATTGCTTTTGGTGTCATTTTTCTTCTATCCACTTTTAGTCAAAACTCAACTTGCTCATGCTGAAGAGAAAGACATCTTAGTTTTTCTGCTCAATTGCAAGTCTGTGACCTTAGAACAGCTTTCAGCATATAATTGTAAATTATTTTACAAGCAGACCTATGCAGTAAAATTTCACTGTAGAGATGGAGAAATTGCCTTTCTTTTTCTAGTGACTTTATTATTTCTAGAAATATACATTAGCAGTAATGACCCATTTTCAGTGGAAAAAATCAAGGAATAATTGCGTGAATTATAAAAAAAAAAAAGTGCCAGGCCAGTGCATTAAATGTAGAGTATTTTGTAGTGAGACAGTGACTACATTAAGCAGATTATGTTAAGACAGTTCAAATTTTACAATTATAATAGTCATAGCATTTCTGTTCTCAGTTGTATTTTCAGGAGGTTGTATCATTACCAGGCTAACTGATTAACATCTCATTAACTATTCTATTTCTTCTTTTTAATATTCTGCTTAGTATTTAAAAAACATCATGACAATTATTATGTATAAGTATAGTTATTTAATAGGTCACTGGTCTTCTGAAGTGTTCTGCAACACAGTTACATTTTTAAAATGTGGCCAGTCAACAGTAAAAAATAGATATGAGTGAAGCAGTCGAAAATTAGTTTGCGAGGTTCGCAAATTTTGGGTTAGATTTGTGCTAATTTGTGAACCACATGCAAACAAATCTCATTAATAGCTACAATAATGAGACTATTACAGCGTAAAGATTTTTGCTATAGATGTTATAACAGTGTTAATTATTGGAAAATGACAATTAAAAAAAGTCAATCATTCAATTTCTGCCAAGGACAGCAGTGGACCTCAGTGGATGAGCAGAGTAATATCAATTTTCTCCCAGGACAGCAGTTCATGTTGGTAAATGAGCATCGTAAAATGACTCTTTCCCCCAGGACAGCAGTGGATATTGGTGGACCAGCGGCATTCATTAATTAAACCCTGGCTTCACCTGGCTACTACCTTGCATAGTGGTCCCAGCTCTCCTGCCCTCTGTGACCCCTGCCCGTGGTTACTGCCCTCTGTGAATGATGCCAAGTTCCAGCCATGAGTTCTGCTGCAATCCAGCCTGTCTGCCTACGGGTCTCCTGCTGTACCTCGCCGTCTGCTGCTAGTAAGCCAAGCCAGGGGTCACTTGCCGCAAGTCCAGCCCACCTTGCAGTGGTTACTGGTGAAAAACAGTGGCCCCTTAGACCCTGTTCCCTGGTGCGGCTTACGCCATCGCTAACGGTGGTATAGCAGATTCACGACTACTGCCATTACAATATGTGACACATGTAACAGCCTTGAAGCTGTTAGTAGTAGATGGTATTGACTGTTTTTGATTGATGAGTTGTAAAATGACACTTTCAGGACAGCAGTGGACACTTCAAAGTGACAGCATTATTGTAACAGCAGTCAGGCATCCCAGCCACCATGAGTTCACTCAACGCGCTAGTCTTCAGGCCTAGCCGCATGGAGCAGCATGTGTCATTTCCGTATGCAGCATAGATCTGACCACTAGAGGGGGTGCACTCAAATCCTTCTTAGAGTTAAGGCTCAGTGCCTTAATTATTCTGCACAAGCCTGAAAGACAGAAATGGCTGCACATCGCACCCATGATTCATAAGAAAGCCTATTAGCTACATTAACAACCAACATCAGAAGTTAGTATATAATTTGATCAAACCATATTTCCTCATGTACCACATGCAGGTCCCTACTCTAAACGACACTGTGTCGGTCAGCAACTGCCAACCCCGCAAAGCGTGCGCAAGCAGGGAAGGGATGCCATAGAATGGCCCTGCAACCCCGCTGTCACTTGACCAAACCCCAAGGTCCTCCCCAAACCCTGCAGGCGCCGCTGGTGGAGAAAGCGGCCATCAAGCAACACAAGCCAAAATGAAAAAAGGGACAGAATTAGTGATAAGCGAGTACTAAAATGCTCGGGTGCTCGATACTCAAGATGACTATTTCCCGATGCTCAGGTGCTCGTTTGGGTAATGAACCCCATTGAAGTCAATGGGAGACTCAAGCATTTTTGCAGAGGACCCAAGCTTGGCCCAGAGAAGGTTGTGTGAGAACCTGTCAACCTCAGAAAATGATGGAAACACCACGGAAATAGACAGGAAACAGCAAGGGCAGCATGCATGGATGCCTTTGAGGCTGCCTAATCGCACCATTATGCCAAATTCTGGGCAACAGCCTGGTGGTCAACCTCAAGACAACAGTTCTGACCCAGACCAGGATGGGCAAGGCACATGCGACCAAGGTCAAAGGCCTGAAGGACACTTTGAAGGTCAAAGGCCTTGGACGAAGAAATAACAATACAGTCTTCATAAGAGGGCCCAGAATTTGAATGAATACCTTTTAATCCTTTAAAGAGTATTTAAGAGAGGGCAAGAGTGGTAGTAGTCGGTGGACTTTTTCCCACCATTTTCACTGTCTGTTCCTTTTAGCTGTGCCGTGTACCTTGAAGATAGAATAGATGACCTGACAGCCCTGCAAAATAGCACTGGAATTGAAGTCGATTTGATCTGAAAATTTAAATTGAAGATTAAAAAAACAGTCCATAAAGTGGCCTTTACGAAGCTGCTGACTACTGCCTTTGAAACAGCTGCATAATGAAAGGACGGCAAAGAACACCCGCAAGTTGACACCAATTATATGGTTCGAAATGGACAACACAAGGATCCCAAATTAGGATCCACCATTTTTACTGTCTGTTCCTTTTAGCTGTGGCGTGTATCTTGGAAATACTGTGCAATAGATGATGATCTGACAGCCCTGCAAATTACCACTTAACTTGAAGTCGATTTGATTTGAAAATTGAAATTGAAGATTATAAAAAAAGGGCCATAAGGTGGCCTTTACCAAGCTGCTGACTACTGCCTTTGAAACAGCTACAAAATGAAAGGATAGCAGAAGACACCCGCAAGTTTACATCCATCCACCTATTGTTTGGTTCAAAATAGACAACACAAGGATCCTAAATTAGGATCCACCATTTTCACTGTCTGTTCCTTTTAACTGTGGCTTGTATCTTGGAGATACAATAGATGACCTGACAGCCCTGCAAAATTGCACTTGACTTGAAGTCGATTTGATCTGAATATTATAATTGAAGATTAAAAAAACAGTCCATAAAGGCCATTACCAAGCTGCTGGCTACAGCCTTTGAAACAGCTACAAAATTAAAAGACGGCAGAGGACACTCGCAAGATGACATCCACCAATTATGTGGTTCAAAATGGACAACACAAGGATCCTAAATTAGGATCCACCATTTTCACTGTCTGTTCCTTTTAGCTGTGGGGTGTATCTTGGAGATACAATAAATGACCTGACAGCCCTGCAAAATAGCACTTGACTTGAAGTCGATTTGATTTGACATTTAAAATTGAAGATTAAAAAAAAATGCCCATAAAGTGGCCTTTACCAGCCTTTAGATGAGGCAGACGTTCAACCTCCCAAAAATTAGGCCTGACACAGCATTGCGGTGAGAACTCAGTAAACAAGGTAGAGGAGGCAGCCTTTCAGTTTCTGCACCAGGGCCTGTTGATATTGATTCACTCTCATACTCGGCAGGAATGAGAGTGGAAAAGATCTGCTTGTACCGGAGGTCCAGGAGGGTGAACAGCCAATAATTGGTGTTTTTTTTTTTAAATCTTTTAACCCGAGGGTAATGGGAAAGACAGCCTAACATGAAGTCAGCCATTTGCACCAGGGTCCCAACATGCAAGAGGTCCCTCTCCTCAATAGGCTGACTCTCAATTTCCTCCTCCTTCACCAATTCCTCCTCTTCAGGCCATACATGCTCAACAGCTAAGGATTGAGCATAGGTACCCTGGGTGGTGGATAAGTTACTGGACTCATTATCCGCTATCCACGTCATCACCTGTTCACACTGCTGCGGTTTCAATAGCGACGTACCCTGAGACCCCGTAAGTTGCGAGAATAACCTAGGGAGTGAATGTCTGCAGTGTGCAACTGCTCCTTCCTCAAGGGGTGCTGTGTCACCCTGCCCAGAACCACGGCCTCTGCCCACTGCATCACTTGGAAGCCCACGCCCCTGTCCTTGACCCATACCCCTAGGGTTTACCATTTTATGGACACTGCACAGTCAAGACTGAGATAGCTGCACTACAGATCATAGCAAGCCCCGATCGGCACCATGACAACTGTGAGAAGAACAATAGAAGAAAGGAAATAGAGAGGATTAACTCCTATTCGTCCTAATGCTTTATGGTGCAAATGTTAGGTATCATAAGTGCATAAACGCACTTCATGGGCATCAGTATATAGCTGAATTAAAGATTAAAAAAATAATTTGGTGACTATATCCATATTCATAAAATCATATTATACACATTGTACATTCAACATGAATCTGTTGATTAATAGAATTATAAACTGGTTCGTAAAAATATTCAAAAAGTGTATATACACCAATCTATCAATACATGGGATAATAACTATAAAAACAACTCTCATGTGAATATACAGTGTCACGCTATGAGGCGCTCTGCCCTGTGTTTTTTCTGTCTTCAGTGCCCTGTGTCCCTCAGTGTCCCCCTGCCATCATCCTCTCCAGCAGCCACAGCCCGCACAGCTCTGGGAGTCCGGTCGTGACATCACCATTTTATCCAGGAAGTGAAGCCTTTATGCAGTAGTAAGTGCAGGAAAAAGCACTTTAACCCCTTAACGACATCGGGCGTAAATTTACGCCCTGATGCCGGTAAGGACGTTCAGAGTGGGGCCGCGCGGCGACCCCGCTCTGAACCGCGACGGTCCCAGGTGCCGCTTGTAGCCCGGGACCGTAGGTATTAGCGGGCACGGTCCGATCGCCGTGCCCGCTAATACAGTAATCAGATGCAGCTGTCAAACATGACAGCTGCATCCGATTACCGGATTCAGCTGTTCCCTGGTGTCTAGTGGCGGAGATCGCTCCCCCGGGATGTTATCCCGGAGGAGCGATCTCCGTTTCTGAAGCCGGCCGGGGACCGCTCCAAGATGGCGCCGTCCCCGACTCGGCACTCGTTTACTTCCGGCTGCAACAGCCGGAAGTAAACGAGTGCCTATCTCATGGATCTCTGCAGCATGTCTATGCTGCAGAGATCTCTATGAGAGATCAAAGCACTTATACTAGAAGTCCCCCAGGGGGGCTTCTAGTATAAGTGTTAAAGTAAAAAAAAAAGTGTTGTTAATAGTAAAAAGCCCCCTCCCCTAATAAAAGCCCTTTTCCCAGGTTATAAATAAAAGTAAATAAATAAATAAACAAACCTGTTTGCTATCGCCGCGTGCGTAATCACCCAAACTATTAATTAATCACATTCCTGATCTCGCACGGTAAACCGCGTCAGCGCAAAAAAATCCCAAAGTGCAAAATTGTGCATTTTTGGTCGCATCAAATCCAGAAAAATTGTAATAAAAAGTCATATATGCGCAATCAAGGTACCGATAGAAAGAACATATCATGACGCAAAAAATGACACCTCACACAGCCCCATAGACCAAAGGATAAAAGCGTTATAAGCCTGGGAATGGAGCGATTTTAAGTGACGTATATTTGTTTACAATGGTTTAAATTTTTTACAGGCCATCAGATACAATATAAGTTAAACATGTTACATATCGTTTTAATCATAACGACTTGAGGAACATATATAACAAGTTAGTTTTACCCCAGGGCGAATGGCGTAAAAACACATTTCCCCCAAATAAACAAAATGCTTTTTTTTTTTCAATTTCATCACACTTTGAATTTTTTTCTGGTTTCGCAGTGTACTTTATGTAAAAATTCAGCCTGTCATTGCAAAGTACAATTAGTGACGCAAAAAATAAGGGCTCATGTGGGTTTCTAGGTGGAAAAATGCAAGTGCTATGGCCTTTTAAGCACAAGGAGGAAAAAACTAAAACGCAAAAATCGAAATTGGCTCTGTCCTTAAGGGGTTAAAAGCATTTCCCGTAAAAATTTTCGCCGGACTTCCCCTTTAATGTTTTAATACTTTTTTACAGAATTTTTTTTTTTTTTTTAAACATACAGGTATACGTAGTCAAACAAGGAACTTGTGGTAACGTGACTGCGCCAAACATCTGATACGCTTGTCTAAAAGTACACAAATGGTAAGGTGTAGTCAAGATGGGGGGCACCTGAGGAGAATAGGCAGAGGCCTAATGGGTGAAATATCAGCTGGATATCCATTTGGACCAGATAGCCTGAAATGAGGAAGTAGTTTACCTAGAATAGGAGATCAGGCGTTCCATTGTATAACACCTGGGAATACAATCTATCACTTCTTGGAGTGGACAAGGGGTGGGAGATTTCCAATGGCGAGTAACAACAAGTCTGACAATGGTGACTATTTTACAAAACAGGGTTCTATCGGAAGCTGGTATAACATGTGCATCTAAAAACACCATGGCCAAAGTCGAGGATAAATTGATCTGTGTCAATACATTTGACAAAAGGGTGTTGATAGATGACCAAAAGGGTTTGAGGTGTGTGCAGTCCCATTAAACATGAAACAAGGAGCCAATATTACCACAATGACGCCAACACAGGGTGGGTGAGTATGGATAAATGTGGTGTAGTTTCTGTGGCGTAAAGTACCAATGTCATCTGGTTTTCAATATGTTCTCAACACTCCAGATATTGCTGCCAGGGGGATTGCCAAGGACAGTATGGTACATGTTGTTCCACGGGAGGAGTGGATTTAAATGCAACCATGGTTGGTGACAGAGACAAGTAAGGATGTTTTGCTGACCATATGTGAGCATAAAGAAGTCCAGATAGGTCATTATTGCAAAGGGCTCTCTCTATACGTATCCACGGCTTGAAAGAATCTGTATCTGTGTCAGACCACCAATCTTTAAGCTGAGATAAGACAGTAGCTTGATAGTAATAAAATTAGTCTTGGATACCCAGTCCACCCCAAAGAAGGTGGTTTAATAAGAGTATGGTAAGCTATATGTGGTGTCTTATTATTCCAGACAAACCGGGAGAGCATAGAGCGAGCTCTTTGAAAGAATCTAATAGGGATTTTAATATGTAAGATCCAAAATAAATACATGAGGCGGGGAAGGAGCAGCATTTTTAAGGCCGCTACACGGCCGACCATCGAAATCTCTAGATGTGCCATTCTATCTGCTTCTATTTGAAGCGTAGTAAGGAGGGGGAGGTAATTAGCCTGATATAGTGAGGAGAGTTTTGCAGTCATGTGGGCACCTAAATACTTCAAGGAATGTTGTTGCCAGTCTAGCAGGAATCTCTGTTTTAAGTTGGACACCACTGCCTCAAAAACATGAAATGGAAGGGCCTCAGATGCCCTGGTAAGCTCCAATCATGGATCCCGGCAAGGTGCCTGATGTCCGCACTCAGCAGTCACAACAGATTCAACAGCAGTCACAGCAGATTCAGCAGTTGTCAGCCGCCTTACAGCAGCATCAACAGGCACAACAGCATCCACCAGTGTCTCCACCTCCAGTGCAAGTGACTTCTCCTCTTGGTCTGACCTTACGCCTTGCGCTGCCGGCCAAGTATGCTGGAGACCCGAAGATGAGCTGGGGTTTCGTCACCCAGTGTGCTATGCACATCAAGTTCTCGGCAAACCAATTTACCACCAAGTGCTCCTTAGTCAGATTCAGTTTATAATAGGAAATCCTTCCAAATGCGTCCAATATGAACAGGGCCTCAAGAAGGGCTTTAAGGTTAAGATCACGTCATCCACATATAGCAAAACTTTGTGGATTTCCTTACCTATTGGGAAGCCCTGTACATTGGACGCAGATCGAAAGGCATGCGCAAGAGGCTCAATGGATATAACAAAAACTAAGGTGGATACTGGGCAACTTTGCCTAGTGCCGTTAATTATAAATAAAGGGTTGGAAAGGACACCATTAGTATAGACAAGTGGAGATGAGGCAGAGTAGAGGGCAATGATGCTGTTAAACATGGGGCCAGTGAATCCAAACTGGTGGAGTGCCGAGAAGGCAGACGACCAGGAAATCCTATTGAATGCCTTCTCAGAATCCAAGGACATGGCTATGGCAGGGATTTTGTTGGAATTAATATAGTGGAAGATATTAATTACTCTTCTGGTATTATCAAAGGCTTGGTGCCCCTTCATGAAGCCCATCTGATCTTTGTTAATTAATGAAGGTAAGACATCTGCCAGCCTGGTGGCCAAGAGTTTGGCGTACAATTTAGTATCAGAGTTTAGCAATGATATTGATCTAAAGTTTTCTGGCTTGTCAGGAGTTTTTCCCGGCTTAGGGAGAGTTACAATCAGTGCAGACTGATTGTCTTCAGGGAAGGAACCAGTAGTTTGGGCTTTCTAAAAGAACTTACTTTAGGAGGTATGGTCTGAGGATATGTGCAAAAATGTTATAATATTGGTTGGATAATCCATCAGGGCCTAAAGATTTGCCTAAGGGAAGGGATTTAATCTGGGCTAAGAGTTCTTGGGTAGTAATGGGTGCATTAAGGCCTGTTAACTAATCCTGGGACAGGGAAGGGAGGTTCAAAAAGGCATCAACATCCGATTGAGCGGGTTGCGGAGTGGAAGGATCATTGAGGTTATAAAATTTAGTATAGTAAGCCTGAAAGGAAGCTACAATGTCACGGGGGTCCACTAATTTACCACTAGTTAAATTATCTATAATGTAGGCCAGTGTTTCCCAACCTTTTCCACCTCGGGGGATCCCTTAGAAAAAAAAAATAGCTTGGGGCACCCCTACTAAATAATGTTCTACACAATATAAAAACCACCATTTAGTGACTCACAGGTGACGTCTTCTTCTTTCCTTTCCATCCAGTCCAGACCAACGTGACGATTTCTTCCAACTACAATTCATCTCTTCAGAACCTGCCAGACAGACATCTTAGGCACTGCACATTACTTGCAACTTGCTCCCATTTCTCCCTCCTATAACCTTCCAAACTTTATACCCCCACACACTAATAATGCCCCCTGATGTGCCACTTATACTTATAATGCCCCATGCTGTGCCCCCACATAGTTATAAGGCCCTCTAATGTGCCCTCCATATAGTAATAATGCCCCCACTGCTGAGCCCTCCATATAGTAATAACACCCCTGCTGTGCCCACAATATAGTAACAATGCCCATGCAGTGCCTCTTATACTAATAATGCCCCATGCTGTGCCCCACACAGTAATAATACCAACTGTTGTTCCCTTCATATAGTAATAATTTACCCTCTAGTGTGCCTTTATCATAATAATGCCCCCCCTGCTCTGCCTCTAGTTATAATGTACCCCATGCTGTCCCCCTCAGTATAAATGCCCCCCTGCATGCTGTGCCACTGGTAGTAATGTTCCCCATGCTGCCCCCCTCAGTATAAATGTCCCCTGCCTGCCCCTAGTAATAATGTCCCCCATGCTGCCCCCCTCAGTATAAATGTCCCCCCTGCCTGCCCCTTGTAATAATTTCCCCAATGCTGCCCCTCTCAGTATAAATGCCTGCCTGCCCCTGGTAATAATGTCCCCCATGCTGCCCCCCTCACTATAAATGCCCCCTGCCTTCCCCTAGTAATAATTTCCCCCATGCTGCTCCCCTCAGTATAAATGCCCCCCCGCCTGCCCCTGGTAATAATGTCCCCCATGCTGCCCCTCTCAGTATAAATGTCCCCTGCCTGCCCCTAGTAATAATCAACCCCATGCTGCCCCCTCAGTATAAATGTCCCCTCCTGCCTGCCCCTAGTAATAAATTCCCCAATGCTGCCCCCCTTAGTATAAATGCCCCCCTGCCTTCCCCTGGTAATAATGTCCCCCATACTGCCCCCCCCTCACTGTAAATGCCATCTGCCGGCCCTTAGTAATAATTTCCCCCATGCTGCCCCTTCAGTAAAAATGCCCCCCTGCTTGCCTCTGGTAATAATGTCCCCATGCTGTGCCCCTACCTGCTTTGCACCCAAAAAAAAAAATCCTACTCACCTAATCCAGGCTGTGTGGCTGAAGGGAGCAGCTCTCCTTCCTCTTCGGGCTCCATCTAGGGAGCCGCAGGGATGGAACCTCCGGCAGGCGTGATGACGTCACATCATCACCCCTGCCGTAGAGGTCACGTCCCGGAGCTGCTGGCATGAAGTGCCGGCGGCCTATAGAATTGAATGTAGGAGCAGGATGCTGAGAGCTCCTGCTCCTACATTCTGCTCAATTTCATGTCCCCCCCCCCCATGCAGTCCACTTTAGCTGTGTGGATTCTTAGCTGGTGGTACGGGACAATAAGACTGTCCATAACGGATTAGCAACCGTACCTTCTCTACACATCTCCTACTCTTTAACCCTTAGAGTACCGGGCCAATTTAAATTTTTGCAATTTTGGTTTTTCCTCCTTGTGCTTAAAAGGCCATAGCACTTGAATTTTTTTCACCTAGGAACCCACATGAGCCCTCTAATTTTACTTAGCAATGACAGGCTGAATTTGTTCATAAAGTACACTGCAAAAGCAGGAAAAAATTAAATGTGTGGTGAAATTGAAAAAATAAACAAACACATTTTTTTCATTTGGAGGGTTTTTGTTTTTATACCGTTCACCCTGGGGTAAAACTGTCTTGTTATATATGTTCCTCAAGTCGATTACAACGATATGTAACATGTATAACTTTTCTTTTATCTAATGGCTTTTAAAAAATTCAAGTTCCTTAAAATTGATCTATTGATGCAACCAAAAATAAGCAGTTTTGCACTTTGGGATTTTTTTGCACTTATGTCATTTACCATGCGAGATCGGGAATTTGATAAATAAATATTTTGGGCGATTACAAACGCGGCGATACCAAACATGTTTATTTAATTATTTTTATTTATAACATGGGAAAAGAGGGGTTATTCAAACTTTTATTAGGGGAGGGGGCTTTTTATCAATAAAAACACTTTTTTTTTTTACACATATACTAAGGGCCCCCTGGGGGACTTCTAGTATAAGCACACTGATCTCTCATTGAGATCTATGCAGTATAGTTATACTGCATAGACCAATGAGACCGGCACTTGATTGCTTTCAGCTGCTGCAGCTAAAAACAACTGAGTGCCGAGCCGGGATCAGCGCCATCACGGCGCAGACCCCGGCAGGTACCGGACATGGGGATCGTCCCTCTGCGATCGCATTGCGGGGGAAGGGGGGGGCTGCTGCCCACCATCCTCACTTCCCTCTCATGGTGGTGTACTCTACCTCCTCTCCTGGTGTCAGGTTGTGGAGATGATCAGGAAGGAAGTCCCACTTTACTGAGCTCCAGCTCACAAATAGACTTCCTCAATGTTTTTTATTCCGAATATACCTGTACCCCTTAGTTTTATCAAACTCGGTAACTACCATCTCTCTTCCCTCCGGGGATGACTCAGTAAAACTATCCTCCTCATTTCCAATTCCTGCCCCTTCCTAGTTTTGAACCAACTCTGGTGGTTCTGGTTCAGTCCCGCAGGTTTGGATGCTTGGCACCAGGTGATTTTGAGTCTCTCTCCTTCCCAAAATAACTATAAGGGAAAAATGGGGCACTCCGGGCTTGGGGACCTTGACTCCAATCTCTGTAGCTACAAAGGCTGCTCAGGGAAATCTGCTGGGTATTCACTGTCACCTCTGGGACTGTGGTTGTTGTGTGTATGCGTTACAAGTGGGAGCATCTTAGCTGCACTGCTAACTGTTCATCACACGGGAGGCAACTAAACACACTCCTCCTACTCTCAAGACAAGTTTATGATCTCTCATGGAAGCGTAGGACTCCTCAAATATAGTTTCGGAGGTTCTGGCAGTGAACTTCACATCCGAAGTGGCATAGTAGAGAAGTTTGGTTAAGGGCTTTGTAAACTTTCGTGTCCTTGAAGGCAGACAGATCTTTGTTCTTCCCATCGATTGGACAAATCTGCTACATTATGTTGAAAGGCAGTGACCATCAACAGGGGGAGACTTTGAGCTGTAATAACACTAATTAAAGTGATTAGGGATAATCCCATGCTCATGACACATTCCTTAAACATCTTAAAAGGGTTTTAAAACACCATTTTTTTTAAAGGTTAGATGAAACTTGGCCAAAATTGAAGGAAATTATTCCAGAACTTTTCTAGATAGAAAGGAACAACTAAATTAAGTTATAGCTGAATTACATACAGTATACTGACTAGCTGCTTAATGAGTAAAAAAAATATTGCAGGAGTGCTCCTTTATGGGTTCACATGAGACCCATAACCCTTTATTGTTCCAATTAAAAAGACCAAGAACATAGGCAATTAAGAACTAAATAAGCCATTAATCACTATACAATGAAGGTTAAAGTGTCACTGTCATCAGAGAAAAGTTTTGAGTTTTGATCGGTCCAGGTCTGAGTGTTCAGACCCATACCAATCGAGAGAATGAGCCAGGAGAAGACCGCACTAAGCGTAAGTGTCACTTGATCAGTCGGGCACAGTCCTCTCCCCACTCGTTTTGACGATTGATACTGGTTTGAACACTCAGACCTGGACCGATCAAAACCATTGACATCATCCCCTTGCTTCACGTCATGGAGACTGCATTAAGGAATATCAGGGGAGCAGAGCTATGGTTTACCATGTGAACCTGAGCCCTGAGAGGGATGAAATGGTGGTGGAGGAGGATGAGGAGGAGTTATATGGGTACAGATTCCAAACACCAACAGGCGTCATCTCTGGCCGAGGTCACACTAAACAGCCAGCAGAGGTACTGAATTAGAATCCACAGAAAAATTAGGTCATGATAGTCAAAAGCAAGGGAATCAAGATAACAAGGATAGTCGGGGTCCAAATTTAATGGTCAGAAGAGCCAAAAGATAATGGAAGAAACTAGTCAGACCCACACTTTAGTCTTCCTCCAGTAACAGCTGAAATTCCATTTGAGTTGAACTTTGAGTCACCCTTGCCTCTAAATATTTTGTACATGGTGCATTTCTGGGCAGAAAAGGTCAATATCTGGCCGCATCTAGTAGTTTTCTCTCACGGAGGCAAGTCAAAGAAAACTTTCAGGAACCCCAAAGTCACACTAATTGGGGTTAATGATGGGCAGCAGCACAATTGCTCACTTGTTTCATAGAGCCCTGGAGCTTCTGATGTAATGGTATGTCATGGGTCCTTACGTGACAGGCTCCATGGGTCCTTAAGGGATTAAACTTTGCAATTTCATTCCATAAAAGGTTGTGAGTAAAAGCTTGGCTAAAGTGAAACAGAACACAAAAAATATCCTGGGCCTGTTTTAACAAAATAGCTTATTTGTGACAAAAAGAAAAAGCACATGAGGCTTAAATCAGACAAGGAAATAATGATAGCTGGAACAAGCAACTGGTTTGGATCCTGTCTAGAGTTTTCCATTAGGAGATTGGAAGACGGCCCAGTTGTCTGAGTAAGCAGTGGATAGCTTTATATTTTATGAGTATTAATTGAAACAAATCTATATTTACCCATTAGTACAATAACAGTAGGGGTCTTAAGACACTTATCTGTACACATAGATCGTGTTACGGTAATATAAATTCACATACTTTTGACTTGTTTCCATTTGTATCCATTTGTATCTTTGTATCTAAAATGTACATTTGTATCTAAGGGTACAAACACACACACCGGATCTGCAGCAGATCCGCAGCAGATTTGATGGTGCAGATTTGATGCTGAGTTCAGTTATTTAGATCACATCTGCTGCGGATCTGCTGCGGATCCGCAACAGAAATCTGCTGCGGATCCGGCAAGTGGGTTTGTACCCTAAAAATGCCTTTTATTCACCTTGAAAGAATCCTAACACTCATCTCTGCTTGATATCTAAGAGGGCAGATATGTCATTGTGTAGTAAAGTAAAAGCTGACATAGTAAAGCTGACATAACAGTCTTAAAATAGTGTATGCGAGACTTCCTGTGTTTTTTTTTTTTTCCAGAGTCTAAAAATAGGAAGTCCAGTGTTTTATAGTTCATTTGAGAGCTCACAGAGAAGGCAGTCATGTGATTGATAAACACATTGAGCTGTGACTCTCTATACAGGTCAGACTTCATGTTTTTATTTTCTTTTATTTTTCAATCAGCACAAGACTAAACAGCTCTCTTCAGAAGACTGAACCTGGATTTCCGGTAGGTATAGCTTTGTTTTACAGCATGATAACAATAAATAAATAAATAAGTAAATTGATAATTAAAAAAAATATTATTGTTAATAATAATAATAATAATAATAATAATAATAATAATAATAATAAAAAAAAAACGTATATTGCAAACTTGCTTTATTTCACATATACTGTTAATTTAAGTTTTGAAAGTTATAATGACAGTGACACTTTAAGCCCATAGTGACTGACGACTAGACATGGAGAGAAAGGAGCAGCTGCACCTCACACCTATGGCTGACACTAATGCCTCTCGGCTACATTTAAAAACCAACACCAGGATGTTGGTATACAATTTGATCAAACCATATTGCCTCATGTACCAGGTCTCCTGGTTCACATGAGTCCCTACACTAAATCAACACTGTGTCGGTTGGCGACCGCCAACTCTGCAAAGCGAGTGCAGGCAGGGAAGGGAGGCCACATAATGGCCCTGCAACCCCACTGTCACAGGACCAAACCCCTGACTTACTGACTGACAGGGTGTTGAGTTAGTGTAGGGACTCAGGGAACCAGGGGAACAAGGATTGCAGCTATATTAGTGGTAGTATTACTGAGTATAGGTTGGTGAGGCAGCAGTAGCTATTAAACTAAAAAAGTGTAAATCTCATAGTGCCAAAAATGCCAATTTTCAGTCAGGGCATTTAACTTATACCATATCAGACACATGTTACAGCATTGAAGCTAAATGAGTGTTGGAAAATGACGCTTTCTGGAGTAGGTGTGATGAATCATCAACGTAAAATGAAATTTTCTTTTAATCTCTTAGGGACATATGACATACGTCATATGTCCCCAAGAGGTGTTCAGAGCAGATCCGCGTGGCGACCCCGCTCTGAACTGCGGCGGTCCCGGGTGCCGCGTGTAGCTTGGGGCCGCGGGTATTAGTAATCAATGACAGCTGCCTCCGATTACCGTATCCAGCACTTCCCTGGAGGAGCGATGCACACATCTTTACCGGCCGGGTGTCAGCTCCAAAATGGCGCTGATCCCAGCTCGGCACTCAGATGCATCCGAGTGCCGATCTCATTGATCTTTGCTGTATAACTACACAGCAAAGATCTCAATGAGAGATCAGTATACTTATATTAGAAGTCCCCCAGGGGGGCTTCTAGTATAAGTGTAAAAAAAAAAAGTGTTGTTATAAGTAAAAAGCCCCCTCCCCTAATAAAAGTCTGAATCACCACCCTTTTCCCAGGTTTTAAATAAAAGTAAATAAATAAATAAGCATGTTTGGTATCGCCGCGTACGTAATCGCCCAAACTATTAATTAATCACATTCCTGATTTCGCACGGTAAACGGCGTAATCGCAAAAAAATCCCAAAGTGCAAAATTGCGCATTTTTGGTCGCATCAAATCCAAAAAAAAAAGTAATATAAAGCGATCAAAAAGTCGTATATACGCAATAGACCCATACAGCCCCATAGACCAAAGAATAAAATTTAAGGAACATATATTTGTTAACAATGGTTTGAATTTTTTACAGGCCATCAGATACGATAAAAGTTATACATGTTATATATCGTTGTAATCGTAATGACTTGAGGAACATGCATAAAAAATCAGTTTTACCCCAGGGCGAATGGCGTAAAAACAAAAAAACCCTAAAAAATTTGTTTTTTTGTTTTTCACCCCACTTTGAATTTTTTCTGGTTTCGAGGTGTACTTTATGCAAAAATTCAGCCTGTCATTTCAAAGTACAATTAGTGACGCAAAAAATAAGGGCTCATGTAGGTCTCTAGGTGAAAAATTGCAAGTGCTATGGCCTTTTAAACACGAGGAAAAAACGAAAACGCAAAAACGAAAATTGCCTCCGTCCTTAAGGGGTTAAAGGGGAACTCCAGGTAGAGGATAAAAAAATGAAACTTCTGCAGAAGCATAAAACATTACTTACCTATCTATTCCAGTTTTTAAACTACCAAAAATCCATTTGTTTTGGGGGGGGGTGTTCTGTTTTGTGTTTCTGCACTTCCTGGTTTATCAGTCGTACACAGTACTACAGGTTCCAGAATGCAATGCTTTCCCTCAGTTGTTCATCACAGTTTCCCACCCTGCCCATTCCCCGCCCAAATCTGTTGTAGAACATCTAGGCTGTGTTCACACATTGCAGTTTCATTGTGTTACTGAAATATTTGCAGTAATTTATGATTTCATTGTGGTCCCCCCACACAGCACACTGTATTCTCTACCTGTAACATCACACAGCTTGCTGTATTCTCCATCTGTAACACCACACAGCACACTGTATTCTCTACCTGTAACGCTGATATTGGAATAAAGTAAATAACTTTTTGAATTATTTTTTTCTTTTTATTTCTACGCACATATTATGATCAAGCATCTGTTATCTTTGAAGTTGAGCCCCACAATAAGGCTCTGATCCTCTCTGACGTTTAGCATAATTTACTTGTGTTACTGCATCATTTTTGGGAATACGCTGCAGTACTGCAATGACACTCCAACATGTGTGAACACAGCCCCAATTTCACTGCACACTTCTGCACAATCAGAGAAATCAGTGCAGCAGCTGCCTCTGGCTGGTCAGAGATGGTGAATCACTCAGGGGATTGGTGGATCCAGCCAAGCCTCCTGGGATATCACGCCCTGCCCCCTGTCTGCATCATCAGCCTGATTTCAGCAAACACACACAATGTGATACAGAGGCATGAAAGATTTGTCTCCTAAGGGGGGATAGCAGAAGGAACAGGAGACAATGTGGATTTGCACAAGGGCAATTTTTTTTTTCACTTCCTGGATTTCTATCAGCTACCAGTGTGGCAGAACCGAACAGATACGGTAATACATTGTATAGACACATATATTTAACTTTTAAAGTACTTTTAATAGAAAACAAGTTTTTCTTATCCGGAGTTCCCCTTTAAGACAGAAGTTTTCTCCCATGACAGCAGTGGATGTTGGTAAATCAGTGGCGCAAATTAAAGTTTTCTCAATGGACAGCAGTGGACGTTGGTGGTTAAGAAGTGTATACTTTAGTGTTCTCCCAGGACAGCAATAGATATTGATAGATCAGCAGCGTAAAAAAAATCTAGTTTTCTTTCAGGACAGCAGTGAATGTTGGTGGATCAGCAGTGGTGTAAGTTTTCACCATAGAAAGCAGCATTAAGGGCAATCTTTTTTCACAGAGGGGCCTACAACAGAAACCTGAAAGAAGCAGCACCAGCACCAGAGTGTTGTGCGGTGGTAAACACAGCCAATCAGGGATGATCTATTCCTCATCCTCTGCTGTCTTGCAGTAGGATCCAGAGGGTGCCCTTCCCAGGTTCTCATGATAGCCTTGAGGGCTTTCAATGGCTGGAATCTCAACCTCATCCTCCTCTGAAAGCAGTGGTTGAGACTCTATAGGTAGGACTAGGCTTGACATAGCTTGGTGGGTTGAAGGCACTCAAAAGGTGTTTGGCATAGTCAAGACAGAAGATGGGGCCAAGGAGAGAGATTGCCCTTGCCATTGGGGTCTGATGCCACCATTACATGGCAAGTATGGCTACTGCCTGCTGTGTAGCTTGAACTCTGGAGGAGCCAATCCACTGCTGCCGGCTGGCTGGTCTCAACTTGACCACTGTCTCGTACAGGTATCTATACCCTATTGCCACGCCTTTTGACACATCTGCTGCTGCTACTGGCCATACCATGAAAAGAACCACACTTTTGCTGCTTAGACATGATGTTGTTATTGGTGATATCCTAGACAAAAAATGGACATAATATCCCATATGCTTCAGTGGGTTAACTTAACCCCAGATAGCAAGAAAGGACTTTATTTGTTAACAAGATACTTATGACAGTGGGAAAATATATATAAACAATGAATGGACGTAATATGTCCCATTCCTCTGTGGTTTAACTTCCCCCAAGATGGCCAGAAAGAACTTTATTTGTTAATAATACATTTATGTCAGTACAAAAATATATCCAAACAGGGGATGGACATATTATGCCACGTGCCTTTATGGGTTACCTTCACCCAAGTTGGCCAGGAAGGATGTAGAGTACACTCTAGTTCCGGAAGACAAATCCTGTAGATGCCATGGTTGGCAGTGACCACAGTATATGCAGGGTAGACATAGGAAGACACTCTTCCTTTAGCTCATCAGGACTCCCACAATGCGATAGCAGGGTCTTGATGTGTGCCCTGGCACCCAGAAGCCAGGTAGTAGCCTCCAGTGTGTCACCTATGGAAGCCTGTGAGGCCCAGCCCCAGGCAGGGTCTCACAGGCTGCAACTGTTAGAGTAATACTAACAGGAATAGTAAGCAGCAGTACTGATGTACTTTTGAGTATTGTACGCACTGTCAATATATGATAAACTGTAATATGATAAAATGAATTTAAAAACAAATTCAGAAGAAAAACACAAGCAGTTGATTCCAGCCAAATGGTTCCAGCCAAGTAATGATTTTAGGGTCAAATTTGCCTAAGCATACACCAAAAACAAATAGGGCCTAAATTTATAGTATGCGTGTCTCCAGTAGTACAAACGGGGGGCAACATCTGATGCACTGAAATAGCATATCTGTGGGAAAAAAGAGCTCCTCCCTTTCAGTGCCTGCTGTGTGCCTAAACAGCAGCATATGGTCACATATGGGGTACTGCTGCACTCAGGAGAAATTGCATAAGAAATGTTTGGGTGCAAATTATATTCCTTTTGAAAATTAGTAATTTTAAGCTAAATGTACAGTATTTGAGGAAATGTAAATTTTCGTTTTTGCGGCCTAATGCCAAAAACTTTTCTGAAATGTCCGTAGGGTATGACTTCACTGCTGGACTTTCTTATATGTGGTTCAATCAATAATAAACTATGATGACCACGTCTATTTTATGCTCTCGATTTTTATTATTTGTATTAATATGCAATAGTAATTTTCATCTGCATAAACCAATAGGATTAAATTGTCCTTATTCTTCGAAAAATATTCTGTATCACAAGTACATTATTAGGCAAATTTTACTGACAATTAAAAACAAGTACTTGTGTCATTGGCAGAATGTCATAATACATTTGGATGGGTAATTATCAGAGTACATTTGAATGAGTGGCGGTATATAGTCATAACAAAAAAATACCTGGTCGCATCTTGAAATTAAAATAAAGAAAAACACAAATTATACCCACCCTTGTTAATACTGTATATTAATCAGGAAATATCAAGCATACCCTTATTTTACCCTCTTGATTATAAGTAAATTACTCTCCCATTAGGGTAATAAATAAAATATATAGAAGATCAATATATAGCGTCTGATCAAAGAGAATATCAGCTTGGCATCCTTTTATTGAACAATCAAGAACAATTCAACAACCATCAGGATCAATACTGTTACATCCATTTGTGACAGAGTTGAGGGAAATGATGAGTGTCCCAGAGTAAATTGCTAAGTGAAACATTCTGACGCCAATGAAAAGGAAGACTCAGGACTACAAAAAAGTTAACAGGAAGACATTGAGTATGTAAAAAAGGACAAACAATGGAAAATCCACATCATAATGGAATATCTATCAAGCCATGACCTGTTTCCATAGGTTAATCATATAAAAGTAGTCCAGAGCTAAATACAGTGGGACCTTGGTTTAAGAGTAACTTAGTTTAAGAGCATTTTGCAAAAAGATTTTTCAAAATTGTAACTTTGTTTAAGAGCATTGCTTTGGTTTAAGAGCTCCATGTAGTGGGTGGGTGGGGGAGCGGAGAGGGGCATGGTCTGCATAGGTGGTCAACAGATCTGTACCCTTACCCAGGAAATCTCCCTCACCTTCCAAATCATGGCAGATCCACTTCCATCCTACTTCATGTTCCCTGCAGTCTCTTTCATCCTCTCCATTCCTGCTATACTATGCCTGCACTTACACTCAGCTATACACACTGCTGCTATAATGCGCCTGCACTTACACTCCTGCACAGCTCTGTGATTCTCACTTCCTGATTGGTCCTTGCTGAACACACCCCTCCTCATTGCCTCAGTGACCACACAGACCTCTGACAGCAGCCCTGCTTCTCCATTCTAGCCTATTGTACTACACTACTGCATTATGGGGATCTGCAGTTCCATCCTGTATCTACAAACTGCTGCTGTTTTTTCAGGTTTCTGCACTATACATTATACTTCACATGCTGATTTCTATACTGTACAGTAATTTATAATATGACATATTCCGCTGTTTCTCATTGTTTGTTTCATCTGTTCTACATGTTATTCAGAATAAAAAAAAAATCATTATTTTTGGGGTGTGGAACCAATTGTTTGCATTTCAGTGATTTCTTATGGGAAAATTTGCTTTGGTTTAAAAGTGAATTTGGATTACAAGCACTGTCCAGGAACAAATTATACTCGTAATCCAAGGCATCACTGTAATTAAAAAGGATCGAACAACAATCATCTATTAAAGTGTCACTGTCGTATTTTTTTTGCAGAAATAAATACTACAGGCAATTTTAATAAACTTTGTAATTGGGTTTATTAGGCAAATATGCCATTATCTGCATTGAAAAAGACTTTCCCCAGGTCCGCCTCTCCTACCTACTCTCTCTTATTCACTGCTCATTATCAGGAAATCACGACATGGAGAAGGGAGGAGGGAGGAGGTCACCAGCAGAGAGCAGAGAACAAAGGATTACACAGTGGGACCTGTGCGAAAGCCAGTATTAAGAGCTCAGAGAGGTCAGTGCTGGCTTTAGAGGAGATAGCCCGGTGATGTAGCTGTAAATCAACTCTTTGTTGTCCTGTTTTGATGCCTCATCTCCTTCAACCCCTCACCTCTCCATAAGAGAACCATGAAGACAGGGGGGAGAGCTTTAAACTGCTTTTTCATGATAAAAATGCATTTTTCGGCTAATAAACCCAATTACAATTAATTAATTTCGGCTAAGAAACCCATGTTTCTTAAAATCACCTGTACTATTGATTTCTGCAAAAAAAAAAAAAAAAAAGTTAAAACGAAAGTGACACTTTAAGTAATAAGATCCCAGTCAGTCTTCTTTGTTCCTCCAGCTGTAAACATTTAAAATAACATCACTCTTGTGCTGCCAAATTCTTAAAGATTATAAAGGTAGAGTTTTGCATGCAATCTGCAATATGACATCTAGGTCCCTGCTGCTATGCAATTGTGCTAGGACTGGGGTCCAAGGAAAAAAGTGGACAAGAGGGAAACATGTGGGCTCTTATTTTCAGGTTACTACAGTGGGTCCAATTTCATTCCAGCTGCGTAGAGGACAGTGAGGGTATAAACCCACACACCGTATAAGCAGCGTATTTACTGCTGCGATAAGCAGCAAATACGCAGCAAACACGCAGCAAATACGCAGCAGATTAGATCTAAATAACTGAACACAGCATCAAATCTGTACCAACAAATCTGGTGCGTATTTGCTGCGTATTTGTTGTGTATCTGCTGTGTATACGGTGTGTGGGTTTGTACCCTGAAACAGTATTCCTGTGTACAGGGCCAGTTTTAGACTAGATGTGGCCCTGGGCAAAGTTGAATGTGGGGCCCCAACTGCTGAAATATTGTAGTAACAATTTAAGGTCCCCACACATTTTACACTTTTGTTGGTGGTACCTGCTGCTCGTGGTGGGTTCAGCCATCAGTATAAGGTGTATGAGGCTCTCTTGACAGTCCTCTGACAGATGATTTCAGTGGACATAGGGGGTCGGGCTTGATGGAAAATCAATGCCCAACCTCTTTTTTCTCAGAGAGATAAGCCGCCATCAGATCTGTAAGGCTATGGCTTTCCCCTCCCATAGAGAACACAGGAACACTCAGATGTGCCAAATTTCTGTGTATGGGGAGGATGGGGTCCTATGGAAGAGATAATTGTCAGCTGAAGGGTTGTTCAGCCAGCAGTTATTGAAAGTGTATGGCTACTTTAAAGGCCGTATTACACAGCCTGATATTCCAGATAAGTGAGCGCCAATCTGGTAGAATGGAGCTCGCTTAGAGAGCCTACTACATGGCTCTATTATCGTGCAGAAAATGTTATGTGTGTGTATACTGTATATATAGTATATCATTAGTGATGTCTGTGCAGCCCTTGCTGTATACAGTAAAAAATAAAGATATACACTACCTGATCCCGTTCCCCGGTGTCCTCAGTCCTTGTCTGTAATATATACTAACTGATCACGTTCCCCGGTGTCCTCAGGCCTTGTCTGTGATATATACTACCTGATCATGTTCCCCGGTGTCCTTAGGCCTTGTCTGTGTTATATACTACCTGATCATGTTCCCCGGTGTCCTTAGGCCTTGTCTGTGATATATACTACCTGATCACGTTTCCGATGTACTCAGGCCTTGTCTGTGATATATACTACCTGATAACGTTCCCCAGTGTCCTCAGGCCTTGTCTGTGGGATCTCCCAGTCACCGCAGCTGCAGCTCTCACTACTGGTCCACTCTCTCTGATAGGCCGCTCAGCCAATCACTGGCCGTAACAAACAGACAAAACCTGAGGACACCAGAGAATGTGATCAGGTGAGTAACAGCTTTATTATTTTATATGCCCAGTCAACAGCCGATGGTTTTTTAACTTGTCATAAGACAATGATCAGTTGATGATTGTTGTCTTTATTACACAGAGCCATATCAACCGGACAATTTTTGCTCCATGTATTAGCGTCCTTACTCACATTAAGTTAGTTCAGAGGGTTACATGTCAGGACTGATGCTACATGTCAGGACTGCCACTAGTGTTGTAAACACAAAAATATTTTTTTTTTAAATAAAATGGGAAAAAAAAAAACAATATGAGAGGACCAAATATTACCTCAATACCGTTATTGTAGAAAACACACTATGTATAGGCCAATATGACCACCATAGAGTGACCACCGCATAATGACACTACAGTATATACAGGCCAATATTAGCACTACACAATGACTGCCACATAATGACTCTATATACACTATAAGCAGACCAATATTACGGTCATAGACTGACCACCACATAATGACTTTATATAAACTATATACAGACCAATATTACTGCCATAGAGTGACCACCACATAATAACTCTATATACAGACCAATATTACTGTCATAGAGTGACCACCACATAATGACTCTATATACAGACCAATATTACCGCCATAGACTGACCACCACATAATGACTCTATATACAAACCAATATTACTGCCATAGAGTGACCACCACATAATAACTCTATATGAACACTATAAAATATTACCGCCATAGATTTACCACTGCATAATGACTCTATATACAGACAAATATTACTGCTGTAGACTGACCACTGTATAATGACTCTATATACACTATATACGGACCAATATTATGTGGCAGTCACTCTATGGCAGTAATATTGGTCTGTATATAGTGTGTATATAGAGTCATTATGTGGCGGTCACTGTATGGCAGTAATATTGGTCTGTATATAATGTATATATAGCTTCATTATGTGGCAGTCAATCTATAGCAATAATGACTATATATACACTATATACAGACCAATAATACTGCCAAAGAGTGACCACCACATGATTTTTATATATAGACCAATATTACCGCCATGCAGTGATCGCCACATAATGACTCTATATACACACTATGGGGGAGATTTATCAAACATGGTGTAAAGTAAAACTGTCTCAGTTGCCCCTAACAACCAGATTTCTTTTTTAATTACTCACAGACTCTTTGGAGAATTAAAGGTGGAATCTGATTGGTTGATATGTTGCAGGTCATGCCTGACAAACTCTTTAAGTTGCTCAGTCATTACAGATGAGCGCAGCGTTAAAGATGAGCGCAGCGAATCTAGAGAAGAAAAATTTGCTGTAAATCACGCTGTCAATTCGCATTGTTCTGCAAAGAAAATTCACGTGAATTTGCAAAAAACATGGTGACCGCACATGTTAGTTGTCTGGAGTGGGAGAAAGGGATTCCCTAGCGTCATAATCCCTAGCACCTGTCCAATCAGCTGCAGGCCCCTCTGTGATGTCAGCACCTCTCCCTCACCATCTATATAAGGTGGTTCATTTACAGAGGTGGCCAGTCAGCTGTGTGTGGAGGAGAGAGCAGGATCACAGCAGGCAGTTAGAGCAGAGCAGACGGAGACTAATGCTGGGTTTAGACGAAATGATAATTGGCCCGATCGTATGATTAACGATGTCGGAGTAACGATTTTTTTTTCATAACAACCAGCGTTTAGACGGTACGACATATCGTACGGAAAAATCGCTTTGCGATCGTTTTGCGATCACGCCCTCGCAGCCCGGCCCGCCCGCAGCCCAGCCCCCCGCTCGAAGCCCGGCCCCCTGCTTGCAGCCCGGCCCTCCGCTCGCAGCCCGGCCCCCCGCTCATCCGCAGCCCGGCCCCACGGTCAACCGCAGCCCCCTGTGCTGCCCCAATCGCCACCCCCGCCACTCCGATCGCCACCCCCGCCGCCGCTCCAATCGCCACCCCCGCCGCCGCTCCGATTGCCCCCCCCCCGCCGCCGCCACCGCTTCGCTCCTCTTCAACACTGATTGTCTGAAGAGGAGCTGTTTGAAATTCCCGACTCCCCTCTTCAGCCAATCAATGCACTGCAGCACTGATTGGCTGATTAGGGGAGCCGGGAATTTCAAACGGCTCCTCTTCAGCCAATCAGTGCTGTTGTGCATTGATTGGCTGAAGAGGGGAGCCGGGAATTCGAAACGGCTCCTCTTCAGACAATCAGTGCTGCCATGCATTGATTGGCTGAAAAGGGGAGTCGGGAATTTCAAACGGCTCCTCTTCAGCCAATCAGTGCTGAAGAGGAGCACTGATTGGCTGAAGAGGAGTCGTTTGAAATTCCCGGCTCACCTCTTCAGCCAATCAATGCACTGAAGCACCTACGCAGAGCAGGTAACGTATGTTTGTGTCCGGGACAGCGGGGGCGATCGGAGCGGCGGCGGGGGTGGTGATCGGAGCGGCGGGGGTGGCGATCGGAGCGGCAGCCAGGCTGTGGATGAGCGGGGGGCCGGGCTGCGAGCGGGGGGCCGGGCTGCGGGTGGCAGGTGGTCGGACTTACGCGCAACAACTGTTTACACGGAACGATCTGCGATTTTTTTGCGAACGACGATTTAAGAACAAGATAAAAGATAAAAATGAACGATTCGATCGTTCGCTGCGTTTACACGTACGATTATCGTTCGAGTTCGATCGTTATCGTGCAAATTCGAACGATAATCGTTCCGTGTAAACCCAGCATAATGGTGCGTTTACACAGAAAGATTATCTGACAGATTTTTTTAAAGCCCAAACCAGGAATGGATTTGAAAGGAAAAGAAATCTCAATGTTTTCTTTATGACCTGTTCTCTGTTTATACTCTGTTCCTGGTTTTGTCTTCAAAAACCTGTCAGATAAATCTTTCTGTGTAAACGCACCCTTACAGAGTGATATAGGGACAAAGAGGAGAGGATAGGATAGGAGGGCTGATTGTGGCTGATTTTTTTTGCTGGAGCTGTCAGCCAAGTGTCCAGTTTACCAAGTACCTGGGTGCCTATAGGAGTTCCAGACAGTAGGTGCAACTCACAATCCGAGAAACTGTATATAGTCGCGGTTAAACAAAGAATGCCCCTACCTAGTAGTGGGCAAATATGGGACAGTAAAGAATAAAAAAGGTATTAGTCCACTAGACTGTAACAGCCTACAATCAACAATAAGGAAATGGTAGGAATTATAAAACAAGTGAACAATACAACTAGTTTAAATAGTATAGAGCAGTTAGACAGAGAAATTACTACAAATAAAATAAAATAAATTAAATTTAATATAAGATAAAGTTCTGCCGTTCCCTGACAGAAGAAAGAAGAAAAAATAATAGATGAACCCATTTCTAAATAAAAACAAATGTATATAAAACAATGTTGCAAACATAAAAAAACAATGTTGCAATTATAGGGAACTAGAAAATGTACCCGGCGCTGCCCGGGTATAAAGTGTCAGTGTGTTAATTAAATTTGTTCTAAGGTGCTCAGTAGGCAAAGCTAAAGGTATTGTTTAATCTGAGTTAATCAGTAGAATTAGTGTATACCTGTAGTGTATAGTTTTTAGGGGTCTGGCATATCTGTAGTACATAGTTGGGGGGCTGTATACCTATAGTGCATAGTTGGGGGGTCCTGTATACCTGTAGTGTGTAGTTGGGGGGGGGGGGCTGTATACCTGTAGTGTATAGTTGAGGGAGGTCCTGTATACCTGCAGTGTACAGTTGGTGAAGGTCCTGTATACCTGTACTGTATAGTTCAGGGGTCCTGTATACCTGTAGTATATAGTTGGTGCTGTATACCTGTAATGTATAGTTGGTGGAGGTCTTGTATACCTGTAGTTTATAGTTTGAGGGTCCTGGATACCTGTAGTGTATAATTGGTGAAAGTCTTGTATACCTGCAGTATATAGTTCAGGGGTCCTGTATACCTGTAGTGCATAGTTTGAGGGTTCTGTATAACTGTAGTATAGAGTTGGTGGAGGCCCTGTATACCTGTAGTGTATAGTTTTGGGGTCCTATATACCTGAAGTATATAGTTGGTGGAGGTCCTGTATACCTGTAGTGTATAGTTTTGGGGTCCTGTATACTTGTAGTGTAAAGTTTGGGGTCCTGTATACCTGTAGTTTATAGTTGGTGGAGGTCCCGTGCACCTGTAGTGTATAGTTTTGGGGTCCTGTATACCTGTAGTGTCCTGTATACCTGCAGGGTCGTATTTACCATTAGGCACCCATGGTCTGGTGTGTAGGGTAGCACCTTGCAGAGGGGCAGTACCCTCCCGTTCAGACTTACCAAAAAATCTTGTGTCTTTTCGAGGGGGGTAATGTGGTATTGGTCAGGTCTGGTATAGCGGTGTTATCCAGTCACAGTATGGCGGTATTGGTCAGGTCTGGTATGGCAGTGTTATTTAGTCAAAGTGTGTCAGTATTGGTTATGTCTGGTATGGCGGTGTTATCCAGTCACAGTATGGCGGTATTGGTCAGGTCTGTGTGGCGGTGTTCTCCAGTCACAATGTGGTGGTATTTGTCAGGTCTGGTATAGTGGTGTTATCCAGACACAGTATGGCGGTATTAGTCAGGTGTGGTATGGCAGTGTTATCCAGTCACAGTATGGCAGTATTGGTCAGGTCTGGTATGGCAGTGTTATCCAGTCATAGTATGGGGGTATTGGTCAGGTCTGGCAGTGTTATCCAGTCACAGTATGGCGGTATTGGTCAGGTATGGTATGACAGTGTTATCCAGTTACAGTATGGCGGTATTGGTCAGGTCTGGTATAGCAGTTTTTTCCAGTCATAGTATGGTGGTATTGGTCAGGTGTGTTATGACAGTGTAACCCAGTCACAGTATGGTAGTTTTGGTCAGGTCTGGTGTGGCAGTGTTATCCAGTCATGGTATGGTGCTATTGGTCAGGTCTGGTATAGCTGTGTTATCCAGTCACAGTATGGTGGTATTGGTCAGGTCTGGTGTCGCGGTGTTACCCAGTCACGGTATGGTGGTATTGGTCAGGTCTGGTATGGCGGTGTTATCCAGTCACAGTATGGCGGTATTGAGAAACAAAGGCTGGAGATGCACTGCTCTAAATATTCAGAATATATGTAAATATCAAAAAGAGAAGTGGGTGCACAGAGCCCGCATACCAAACAGAATACTGAGCCCAAAAACACTAGTAAGTATGCAAATAAGGGCAATGGCACACCAATATAGAAAGGATAAATATCTTTATTTAACAAATCACAGAGTATAAAGAAAAAACACTTGGAAAAAGTTAAAAACACTTAAAAAGCATAACAGGAGACCATGATTGTAGTCATGTACTCAGAGCCAATAGTGGAGAGTAATCTACTCCAGAAACAAATCTCCAACCCCCTCCAACACCAATATGTAAATCCCTGTTAGCCACAGGGTAGTCGATCTCAAAAAAGCACATATACAGAAAAAGCGCACACATGTGAAAGGAAAGAAAATAAAAAACGATAATGAGAAATGTGTGACAAGCACAACAGAACAAAACGAGGACTACCATGCGACACCTAGATGTAATAAAGTGCAAGAGATCAAAACAAAATGTGTGGACAAAGCAGGGGGGGGGGGGGAAGAGGCAAGTAACCAGTAGCTATGGCTCAATGATGTCCTCGGTATGGCGGTATTGGTCAGGTCTGGTATGGCAGTGTTATCCAGTCACAGTATGTCGGCATTGAACAGGTCTGGTGTGGCAGTGTTATCCAGTCACAGTGTGGCGGTATTGGTCAGGTCTGGTATGACAGTGTTATCCAGCACAGTATGGCGGTATTGGTCAGGTCTGGTGTGGCAGTGTTACCCAGTCACAGTTTGGTATACCTGTAGTGCCCTGTATATACATGTACAGTATAGATGGAGTAGGGGGTCCTGTATATACATGTACTGTATAGATGGAGTAGGGGGTCCTGTATACATGTACTGTATAGATGGAGTAGGGGGTCTACCACTTATTACTGTGGATGTTTTGAGGCAGCTTCCCTAGCAACCACAACTCCCCGTGAAAATGAAAGCAGTAATCCTATTGGTTGCTAAGGCTCCAACTGCCGTGTCTGCTGCAGCTAATTATATCACCTGTGTTTGCAGTGAGAAGATTTTCCCATTCATCTCTATGGGGCGCTCTTTCCCCTCCCCCTCCCCTCCCCTCCTGTACATCTGGCGGTGATGGGACCTTCGCTAAAACCTTCCCGGGCACCCAATGTATCTGTGTGCCAAATTTGGGGTCAAACGGTTCAGGCATTTGGAAGTCTATTTGGGACAGACAGACAGACAGACAGACAGACTTTCATTTTTATTATATAGATTACTAGAAAATGTACCTGGCGCTGCCTGGGTATAAAGTGTCAGTGTGTTAATTAGATTTGTTTTAAGGTGCCCAGGAGGCCAAGCTAAAGGTATTGTTTCATCTAAGTTAATCAGTGGAATTAGTGTATACCTGTAGTGCATAGTTGGAGGGGTTCTGTATACCCACAATGTATAGTTTTTAGGGGTCTCGCATATCTGTAGTGCATAGTTGGGGGGCTGTATACCTATAGTGTATAGTTGGGGGGTCCTGTATACCTGTAGTGTGTAGTTGGGGGGGGGCTGTATACCTGTAGTGTATAGTTGAGGGAGGTCCTGTATACCTGCAGTGTACAGTTGGTGAAGGTCCTGTATCCCTTTACTGTATAGTTCGGGGGTTCTTTATACCTGTAGTATAGAGTTGGTGCTGTATACCTGTAATGTATAGTTGGTGGAGGTCTTGTATACCTGTAGTTTATAGTTTAAAGGTCCTGGATACCTGTAGTGTATAATTGGTAGAGGTCTTGTATACCTGTAGTATATAGTTCGGGGGTCCTGTATACCTGTAGTGCATAGTTTGAGGGTCATGTATAACTGTAGTATAGAGTTGGTGGAGGTCCTGTATACCAGTAGTGTATAGTTTGGGGTCCTATATACCTGAAGTATATAGTTGGTGGAGGTCCTGTATACCTGTAGTGTATAGCTTTGGGGTCCTGTATACCAGTAGTGTATAGTTTGGCGTCCTGTATACCTGTAGTATATAGTTGGTGGAGGTCCTGTATACCTGTAGTATATAGCTTTGGGGTCCTGTATACCTGCAGTAAAGAGTTGGTGAAGTTGCTGTATACCTGTAGTATAGAGTTGGTGTAGGTCCTGTATACCTGTAGTGTATAGTTTTGAGGTCCTGTATACATGTAGTGTATAGTTTGGGGTCCTATATACCTGTAGTATATAGTTGGTGGAGTTCCTGTATACCTGTAGTGTATAGTTTTGGGGTCCTGTATACCAGTAGTGGATAGTTTGGGGTCCTGTATACCTGTAGTATATAGTTGGTGCAGGTCCTGTATACCTGAAGTATATAGTTGGTGGAGGTCCTGTATACCTGTAGTGTATAGTTTTGGGGTCCTGTATACCTGTAGTGTAAAGTTTGGGGTCCTGTATACCTGTAGTATATAGTTGGTGGAGGTCCCATGCACTTGTAGTGTATAGTTTTGGGGTCCTGTATACCTTTAGTGTCCTGTATACCTGCAGGGTCGTATTTATCATTAGGCACCCATGGTCTGGTGCGTAGGGTAGCACCTTGCAGAGGGGCAGTACCCTCCCGTTCAGACTTGCCAGAAAATCTTTGGTCAGGTCTTGTATAGCGGTGTTATTCAGTCACAGTGTGTCGGTATTGGTCATGTCTGGTATGGCAGTGTTATCCAGTCACAGTATGGCGGTATTGGTCAGGTCTGGTGTGGCGGTATTCTCCAGTTACAGTGTGGTGGTATTGGTCAGGTCTGGTATAGTGGTGTTATGCAGTCCCAGCATGGTGGTATTGGTCAGGTGTGGTATGGCAGTGTTATCCAGTCACAGTATGGCGGTATTGGTCAGGTCTGGTATGGCAGTGTTATCCAGTCACAGTATGGTCGTATTGGTTAGGTGGGGTATGACAGTGTTATCCAGTTACAGTATGGCGGTATTGGTCAGGTCTGGTAAAGCAGTTTTTTCCAGTCATAGTATGGTGGTATTGGTCAAGTGTGTTATGACAGTGTTATCCCGTCACAGTATGGTGGTATTGGTCTGGTCTGGTATAGCGGTGTTATCCAGTCACAGTAAGGCGGTATTGGTCAGGTCTGATATGATGGTGTTATCCAGTCACAGTATGGCGGTATTGGTCAGGTCTGGTATGGTAGTGTTATCCAGTCACAGTATAGCGGTATTGGTCAGGTCTGGTAACATAGTAACATAGTGTAACATAGTAAATAAGGTTGAAAGAAGACAAGAGTCCATCAGGTTCAACCTAGCGAAACCCTACTGTATTGATCCAGGGAAGGCAAAAACCCCTATGAGGCAGACGACAACAACCCCACCACAGGGAGAAAACTCCCCCCGACTGCAATGGCAACCAGAATAATCCCTGGATCAACGTATCCCCGGAAATCTAATGCCCATAACTTGTAATATTATATTGTTCAAGAAAAGCATCCAGGCCTCCCTTGAACTTATTTAATGAATCGGCCATGACAACATCATGTGGCAGAGAGTTCCACAGTCTTACCGCTCGTACAGTAAAGAACCCGCATCGATGCTGATGATAAAATCTTCTTTCCTCTAGACGTAGAGGATGCCCCCTTGTCATGGTTACAGACCTAGGAGTAAAAAGACCACTACAAAGATCTCTGTACTGTCCATTCATATATTTGTACATTGTGATCAGATCGCCCCTAAGACGTCTTTTTTCTAGTGTAAATAACCCCAAGCTTGATAACCTGTCCTGGTACTGTAACCCACCCATTCCCTTAATGACCTTTGTTGCCCTCCTCTGCACCCGCTCTAGTTCAGCTGTGTCCTTCTTATATACCGGTGCCCAAAACTGTACACAGTATTCCATGTGTGGTCTGACCAGTGATTTATAAAGAGGCAAAACTATATTTTCATCTTTAGCATCTATACCTCTTTTGATGCATCCCATTATTTTATTAGCCTTGGCAGCTGCTGCCTGGCACTGATCACTAAAGTTGAGTTTACTGTCCACCAATACCCCCAGGTCCTTTTCGGAAGTAGTTTTACCCAGTGTTTTATTATTTAGCACATAACTGTATTTATTATTTCTACGGCCCAAGTGCATAACCTTACATTTATCCACATTAAACTTCATTTGCCATTTCACTGCCCAAGCCTCTAGCTTCTCCAAATCCCTCTGTAATATGATATTATCCTCCTCTGTACTGATTACTTTACCCAGTTTAGTATCGTCTGCAAAAATGGAGATTCTGCTCTGTAGCCCCTCAACAAGATCATTAATAAAAATATTAAATATTGGTATTGCAGTGTTATCCAGCACAGTATAGCGGTATTGGTCAGGTCTGGTGTGGCAGTGTTACCCAGTCACAGTTTTCTATACCTGTAGTGCCCTGTATATACATGTACTGTATAGATGGAGTAGGGGGTCCTGTATATACATGTACTGTATAGATGGAGTAGGGGGTCCTGTATATACATGTACTGTATAGATGGAGTAGGGGGTCCTGTATATACATGTACTGTATAGATGGAGTAGGGGGTCTACCAGTTATTTCTGTGGATGTTGTGAGGCAGCTTCCCTAGCAAACACTGCTCCCTGTGAAAATGAAAGCAGTAATCCTATTGGTTGCTAAGGCTCCCAACTGCCGTGTCTGCTGCAGCTAATTATATCATCTGTGTTTGCAATGAGGAGATTTTCCCATTCATCTCTATGGGGCGCCGCTCTTCCCCCTCCCCCTCCCCTCCTGTACATCTCGCGGGGACGGGACCTTCGCTAAAACCTTCCCGGGCACCCAATATATCTGTGTGCCAAATTTGGGGTCAAACGGTTCAGGCGTTTGGAAGTCTATTTGGGACAGACAGACAGACTTTGATTTTTATTATATAGATTGCCGGTATAAGTAGATCACTGGAACATCGCAATTATAGTCCTGTTCGTTCATTTGCTGAAGCTAAAATAAGAACGATTGTGTAAAAACTGTGTTTCAAATATAGAGAAATATTGTCCTATTAGTTCAAAACTAACAGAATAATATTTTTCTATATTTACAATGTTGTTTTTACACACTCGTTCTTATTTTAGCTACAGCAATTGGGGATATATAGGGAAGGTGAAAGGTGCATTGGAACGTGTTAAATGATTTATTAGAAAGTTTATATATTTTATGCCGCTGATCTACCGCTGATAAATAGGAGAAAACCTGCCTGGAGCATTCCTCATGATGACGAGGGCGGGGAGGAGGGACAGAGAGGCGGTGCCAGCCTACTGCACAGACACTCTAGGCCACACCAGTTCGACACAGGGCTGCAAGTTTAAAAGTTGTTTTTTAGGATAATAACTGCATCACCTGCCGAACGGACCCCAGGACAGATCTTGGGTTAAAAGCAGCTATCTGAAGGTACAAGCATTTTAGGGGGGGTCAGATTGTGGGTTCAGAGTCGCTTTAAAGGGAATCCGTCAGGTCTGTATGAGGTAGTGTACATAGCTACAGATAGGTCCTAGGGATAGATAGAGTTATAAAATTGCATTTTTTTCTTGGAAGCCAAAGTGGTACAGAAGTAATGCTGAGCCATGGCATGCATACCATTTTCCTCCTATTCCTTCCCTGAAGGCTGAGCCTCCAGCCTTGTAGGTTAAAGGGGTTATCTAGCGCTACAAAAACATGGCCACTTTCTTCCAGAGACAGCCCCACTCTTGTCTCCAGCTTGGGCGGGGATTTGCTGTTCAATTCCATTGAAGTGAAGAGTCATGTTGTCTCTGGAAGAAAGTGGCATATATATATATATATATATATATATATATATATATATATATATATATATAGGATAAATTTCCACTTCTGCTTTTTTCCACTTCTGCTTTTCCAGTGTTGATACTTTTCGAGTTTTAACATTTATTTGTCATGCTGTAAAGTGGTCTGAGATAAGAAGAGCACATATCTGTCTACTAGCTTTCATCGAAAAATATTTTCTTCCTACTCTTTTTGAATAAGAGTCATAAATAGAGATGAGCGAACCTGGAGCATGCTCGAGTCGATCCGAACCCGAACTTTCAGCATTTGATTAGCGGTGGCTGCTGAAGTTGGATAAAGCCCTAAGGCTATGTGGAAATCATGGATATAGTCATTGGCTGTATTCATGTGTTCCAGACAACCTTAGAGCTTTATCCAAGTTCAGCAGCCCCAGCTAATCAAATACCGATTGTTCGGGTTCGGATCGGCTCGATCCCGAACCCGGTTGGCTCATCTCTAGTCATAAACTCTTATATGACATTGACATTTCTTGCTTGCAGTAAATTTGGTCAATATGGGACCACAAATTGTAGAGTACTCTATATTTCCTATTCACTAATAGTTATGTGTTCATATTCATATTGTTCATATTATTATATTTCAGTGCACTTGTCTTTTATAATGCTAAGTGCAAATTAAATTAGGCACCTAAAATCATAAATTCTCTCTAGTCTCATTATTCACAATAAAGTAAATCAATTGACAGAGATAATTGGAGCACAGCTGGAATTGATGTTTTTTTTTTAATAAGACTTAATGATATGAAATACAATTCCGGACATGGGACAAGAAAATGAATCCTGATAGACAAAGATGAAGTTATTATGTCACTCATCTTCATTTCATAACGATGAAAAGGTTTCTTTATTCCAAAATGTACTGTATATACTGTAGTATTGCAGTGAACCAGATTGAGGGGAAAAGGGAGAGAGAATGATGAAGAAATAATAAAGCCTGATCAGCCTAATATTAGCCTTTATCCTGTAAAAATAGAAAAAAATGCAATAGCTCACTGCTAATGGCAAGACATAAACCCAATACAGACATACAGGATCCAAACAATGCTGGCCAAAACAACCCCCAAGGTGGGATGGGTGGAGTGCATTTTCAGGCACAGCAACATGCCCCTGCTTAGTTTGAATGGCGTTGTAGGAAAGCTGACTAAGCACAAACTGCTTACTCTGAACTTGTGCAAAAGTATTAAACTGTTCCAGGAAAGTATTCAAGTGCTTAACCTCTTAAGGACATAGGACGTACCGGTACGTCCTATGTCCTCACTTGCACTTCAAAGCGGGGCCGCGCGGCGGCCCCGCTTTGAAGTGCCGCGATCCCGGGTGCCGCGTGTAGCCCGGGACCGCTGCTATTAGCGGTCTGATCGCCGTGCCCGCTAATTAGCTAATCGGAGGCAGCTGTCAAAGTTGACAGCTGCCTCCGATTACCGGAGGCAACGTTTCCCTGGTGTCTAGTGGGGGAGATCGCTCCTCCGGGACCTTGTCCCGGAGGAGCGATCTCCGTTACTGATGCCGGCCGGGGACGCGTCCAAGATGGCGCCGTCCTCGGCTCGGCACTCGTTCGTTTTCGGCTGCAGCAGCTGAAAGCAAACGAGTGCCGATCTCATGGATCTCTGCAGCATATCTATGCTGCAGAGATCTCAATGAGAGATCCAAGTGTATATACTAGAAGTCCCCCAGGGGGGCTTCTAGTATATGTGTAAAAAAAAAAAAAAAAAGTGTTGTTAATAGTAAAAAGCCCCCTCCCCTAATAAAAGTCTGAATCACCCCCCTTTTCCCAGGTTTTAAATAAAAGTAAACAAATAAATAAATAAATAAACATGTTTGCTATCGCCGCGTGCGTAATCGCCCGAACTATTAATTAATCACATTCCTGATCTCGTACGGTAAACGGCGTCAGCGAAAAAAAATCCCAAAGTGCAAAATTGCGCATTTTTGGTCGCATCAAATCCAGAAAAAAATTAATAAAAAGCGATCAAAAAGACGTATATGGGCAATCAAGGTACCGATAGAAAGATCACATCATGGCGCAAAAAATGACACCTCGCACAGCCCCATAGACCAAAGGATAAAAGTGCTATAACCCTGGGAATGGAGCGATTTTAAGGAACGTATATTGGTTAACAACGGTTTGAATTTTTTACAGGCCATCAGATACAATATAAGTTATACATGTTATATATCGTTTTAATCGTAACGACTTGAGGAACATGCATAACAAGTCAGTTTTACTCCAGGGTGAATGGCGTAAAAACACATTTCCCCCAAATAAAAGAAATGCGTTTTTTTTTTCAATTTCACCACACTTCGAATTTTTTTCTGGTTTCGCAGTGTACTTTATGCAAAAATTCAGCCTGTAATTGCAAAGTACAATTAGTGACGCAAAAAATAAGGGGTCATGTGGGTTTCTAGGTGGAAAAATGCAAGTTCTATGACCTTTTAAACACAAGGAGGAAAAACCGAAAACGTAAAAAACGAAAATGGGCCATGTCCTTAAAGGGTTAAGATATCATAGATTCTGCACTGCATCACTACCACACACTAAAGGGTCTATCTACAATAATAGGGGGCCAGTCGTGGCAAGTACTGTAGCAGTACACGAACAACTGGTATACCATTAAAAATATATCCTTTAACGTATTACTTATTCAATAATAATGTTAGGAAATAAACTAATGCTAATGTATTTGAACCCCTAATGCTAAGCACCACCTGTAAAAAGAGCTAAATTAATGCGTTTAAATGCACCAAAAACCTTTTACTATGTAACAGTACTGACTCTGAATGGGCCAAGAGCAAGTTGCTGCTTCAAAACAAAGCCCCAAATAGGACATCCTAAAGTCAGTTTTAAGGAATATTGGCTGACTCTTTACATTCACATCGGCTTTAATCCTATAAGAATAATTCAAAAGTGGGTTGAATTATCTGCATGAGACAGATTGGAACAGCTTAAAATTTAAGTTCCATTTTGAATGATGAAGATATTCCTCAGCTTAATGAAGAGTTTGAATAAATATGCAGAAAATACAGATTTTTTTTTCTCCGTGCATTAGCCTTGCAACTTCATAAAAGGTGGTCAATACAGAATAATGGTCTCATTATGTTCTGTTATAGGATTACCTGTCTGTTCATTGTATGCAATGTAATTTACCTCCACATTGACCTCACCCCACCAACTAATAAAAAAAAAAGACATTTTAGTTAAAAAGCTTTGTCTTCATCAGTTACTTAAAGAGGTTTTCCAGGATTTTTTGTTTTTTCAAAAATCATCTAGCATTATTGCCTAAATCAAGACAAACCTCCCCATATACATTTTTCTTCTCTATCAGCTTCTCTTCTCTTTTATATCTTGTATTGTTTGTTTACAAGCTGCTCTGTCTGTTTACATATGCAGCACACCCAGTGGCCAGAGTTGGAATTCCAGTGTATAAAACGGTAATCAAATACCACATGTGCTGCAGCCTCAGGCCAGGTTCACACTATGTAAAAACACAATCCGTATTTTATAACAATGGGCGTAGTTGTTATGAAATGCGAGCGTTGTTTTTACATAGTGTGAACCTGGCCTAGGCATAGAATTAGATCTATTTTTTTTTGGACTATTTTCCTCCTGCTTGCACAGCTTCTGCCTATGGTGCAATGGTAAGTGTCAGGATTACTGTGCTCACTGAAGGGTTCGGGTCTGGTGACAGAGTTTGATTACATTTTTTTCCCCCCGTCTTAAGGCCCGTTAACACAGAGTAAGAAAGGCGGAATTGTCCGCCGCAGAATGCCGCCAGCTTCCGTGTCATAATGACGCTCTATGGGAGACGCGTGCCGCTCCTCTCCCCGCGCTGAAGAATGAACATGTTCATTCTTCAGCGCCAAGAAATGCAGGGCGCGCCTCCCATAGAGCGTCATTATGACACGGAGGCTGGCGGCATTCTGCGGTGGACAATTCCGCCTTTCTTACTTTATGTTAACGGGCCCTTCTTTTCCAGTGATCATGGTAATCCTGACACTTACCATTGCTCTACAGCCAGAGGCTGGAGGAACATAGAACATACCAGTGTTCTGCCACACAGAGATCCTCTACACCCCTGTCCCGACCTCCTTCCTCCACAGACATAGGAGGACACCAGCAGCAGCTCTATCTATAGGAAAGTTTACACTGACATCACATGAGCCCTGTGTGTGGAGGGGGGAGGGGTGGCTTAGGACAGGGTGGAGATGATTTCTGTGTTGGGACAGAGAGAGCTATCAGATCGGCAGCAGCACAGACACACAGCATCTTCCTCCCACAGTGACTCTCAGTGCTCCTGCTCTGGAAGGGAAGCAGCATTGTGTGATTCACTGGGAGATGGAGACACTGTGGATGTCTGTGCTGCTGCCGAGAGCCAATCAGAAAGCATCAACACCTGAGTCCCTCCCCCTCTCCACACACACAGGACTCAGAAGCTTCCAGCTATATCAGAGGACACATTGCACCGAACCATTGCACACTGTGTTTCTGGTCCGGGATGTGACAGGAAGTCAGAAGTTTAGGAGCAGGCAACTCATGTGACCAGCTGGGGGATCTCCTAGAGCTGACAAGTAATGTTAGGGAAGTATATTAGAAAAGGGTTAACCTTGGTTAACCCTTTCCTAATACCAAAAATCAATTTTTCCTGGAAAACCAGGATTTTTTCCAGAATTTCACATTTTAATTGTACCTGCTGATCAATATATACTGCGGCAGTAACACAGTTAGAATCAAACTGTTAAAGCACTTCTCCAACAGATGTAGATATCATGTAGATGTAGATATCATGTATAAGCCACCAGATTGTTTATTTTATTTGTATGTGAATGGAAAGCAAACAGGGCACATCTTAAAGTGAATATAAAGTCAGGAAGCAAAGGATTTGAGAATGGGCTAAACTATTTATGTGGGCTTAAATTATAAATATTGAAAATGTTAATGTCCAGCAGTTGAGCTTTCCTTTTATCATATAACTTCCACACAAAGACCTATAGTATAATAATACAACATGCATAAAAAATTGTAGAATTGTAAATAATTAATGGTTAATTCAACTCGTAAATGACTCATAAACCTCAAGAATTCCTCTACATGAGTAAATTCAGAAATATCACTGTAAGTGCTACCTTCTGAGCTGACTTAAGATTCAGAACAGAATGTAAAGAAAGTTTCTTGCATATATCAACTTGGCTAAGGGTGGAAACTCTAAAAAAAAAAATCTGTATTTTGAGCTAAAGGATATTTTGATCAAATAATTCTTAAATGTCCTCCAGTTTGACTATAGTAATAATAGAAGTCTCTGGAGAGAGCTAAAGAAAGCACTAACTACTCTCATTTCCTAAAGGCTATTGTAATAATGGTAGTAATTAGGGCTGAATAAAGCTGTAACATCTCTAAAGTGTGCTTAAAACATTAAGAACTTGGCAACAAGTGAAGCAAGTTAAGGTTAAAGCTACAATATAAGGTGTCGCATTTCAATATATTGAGGAAGTACTAAAAAAAAAAAACCCAACGTATAATCTACTTTATAAACTGACATTAATAAGTGGTGAACTAGGTGCACTTATCTATAAAATAGGCCATTTCTCTTTATGTGTAAGTTTTGTCACGATTGATTAATAATTAAGTCTTAAAATAGCCATAATTGCAGCATGTTACAAGGCAAACAAGTACCATTATGGCATCCAAGTATGTTTTAAGTATTGTTACTTTACTGGAGGAAAAGAACATTTTTTTCATAATGTACTGTCAAGAAGGGGATGCTGGGATGACAACAGATGAGTGCAGCCCTAAAAATTACACCCGCCCCAGCTGTCCCTGCCTATTGCCTCGGCAGCCCTAAATGGCAGCAGACAACTGGGTGACATTCTCTAACCTGATGCAAGTGAAAACAAATAACAGAGACAAGACATACTCACAAAAAAGATGTAGTCAAAAGTCCTAGTCGGTAACAGACGGTCAAACAAGGTACAAGATTGAGATCTAAGGAATTGTCGGGGTACACACCAAAAGTCGGGTAGTCAGAAGTACAAATCATAATAAATTGCTGGGTCAGACACGCTAGGTAACTAGGCTCTATCACAGGCAGGAAATTAATGGCAGAGGAGGGTTTTATGGAGTCCCAGAGTCCTTGTCCCCCGTTCCTACCCCTCCACACACCCTCCCCACCCCCCTGGTGAAGCGTGCAGAAAATGACCAGATGGGAATATTTATTTGCAAAACGTCCATTTCTCTGTACAAAGGTCAGGGGTTATCAGTGCACCAGCAGTTAAGCATATATATATATATATATATATATATATATATATATATATATATGCAGTGCTTTGTGTTGTGCGTAGGGGAGGGGGCCCCCTTAAAATTTTTGCTATGGAGCCCTGTGAATCCTAGCTACACCCCTGCTACAAAGTGCTATAGTTCTGAAAATTGCTCTGTACACCAGAAGACACTGTAGCTGCTGGAGAAAGCGTTATTCTATGCTGCAGTTCTAGCAAATATCTGATATCTTTCTTGCTGCACACTAAGCCGTACACATAAGACAAGTATGTGGAGAAGTCTGTAATTACCAGAAGATTGTTACACTGTAACCAGAGTCAGCTCCAGGTTTTTGTGGGGTGGGGCTGGGGTTGGTCAACCTGTGATAAAACTGAAATGCTATCTATGTTGCTTATGTGCAATCATGACAGGCAATTTATATAACTTTAATTTTACTGCTTTAAAAAAAATTAAAACAACATTTTTTTGTGTTTAAAATATCTTTACTATGACCCTTAAAACACTTTATTTTTTGGTCTATGGGGCTGTGTGTGGTGTAATTTTTTGTGCCATAATTTGTATTTTCTGTCAGTATCTTGCTTGCATATATGTATGTAATTTTTTTGATCACTTTTTATTCTATTTTTTATGGATGTGACGTAACAAAAAAATCAGCAGTTTTTCAGCTTGGTGGGTTTTTGCACTTACACCGTTTACCATGTGAGATCAGGAATGTAATAATTTATTAGTTTGGGTGAATCCCACATGTGGCACTAGCAAATATGTTTATTTATTTATTGATAGAAAAAAGGGGTGATTTGAACATTTATTATTGGATGGATTTATTAAGATTTTAAATAACATACTTTTATAGTCCTACTAGAGGACGGCTATGAGCAATACCATTATATCAAAAAACTTAATATACAGAAATTTTTCTTACAGAAACCCACCCATAGTGATGACACCATATTCAAGTAGGACCCTTGGGATTTATGGTGGGAGGTAATCCATCCCCAGTAGATGAAGCAGTTATGTCCCTTTTGATGGGACTTGATGACTCCTCTTCAGATGTGTCTAGTGTTCCTTCCTCCTCTTTCCCCTCTCCAACCACAATATTTACAGGCGGTGTACCATCTACTTTTAACCCACCCTTGGCGGCCGGCTCTCACATTTCCCTTTTTATGGACAAGGTCATGCAAGATGTAAAGGCTTTAATTTATCCTGCCTCCCGTTCAAATGTATCGGAAGGTGAGCGCAGGGCCCTGGCATGGCTTAAGTCCCAACGTGAGATTGTGATACGTCCGGCCAACAAGGGTGGGAACATTGTAGTACTATCCAAACAATACTATCTAGAAGAGGCACAGAGACAGTTGTCGGATAATGCCACCTACACTAAAATATCAGCAGACCCCACACTTACGTATAAAAATAAGGTAAGAGACATCTTGCGGAGAGGGGTGGAACAATATCTCTCAAATAGCTTTGCGGAAAAACTATATGTCCCGATTTAAGTAAAAAAGATGATGGCTCCCAGCTCCGTAAAAGTATATTTAACTTTATTGTACAAGCATCTTAAAACAAAAAACAATCAGGCTAAAAACATAAGCGCCGACGCGTTGCAAGGTTATACCTCTTAATCATGGCCATGATTAAGAGGTATAACCTTGCAACGCGTCGGCGCTTATGTTTTTAGCCTGATTGTTTTTTGTTTTAAGATGCTTGTACAATAAAGTTAAATATACTTTTACGGAGCTGGGAGCCATCATCTTTTTTACTTAAGTCTACACGGGAGACGGCCCGCAATATTGCTCCACGCGCTCCAGTCCTGGGGAATTACAGCAGCACGCATTACCTACATTTTTGGTGAGCTGACCTTTTTTCTATTCATTTTGTATATGTCCCGATGCCCAAGAAGCCATACTGGTACTGGGAGCCCAAACTGCATAAAACTTGGAACGTCCACCTGGACGACCCATAGTTGCGGGCAGAGGATCAGTTATGGAACCTATTTCAAAATACCTTGACTGGTTATTGAGACCGATCTTGAAAAACATCCCTTCATACGTCAGGGACACGGGTGATCTCTTGGAAACACTAAAACCATTTTGTTGGCAGGAGGACCACGAGTTAGTGAGCATAGACGTAAAAAGCCTGTACACCCGGATCCCGCAGGACCGATGTGTACAGGCAGTTAGATGGTGTCTGCAGACAGGAGTTGGTATGGGGACTCCAGTAGCACCTACTCTGGCTAACATCTTTCTTGCATACATGGAAAGTGAAAAAGTGTTCTCCATAAACAATGGATTCGCCTGCTACATACATCTATACTTGAGGTATATAGATGACATTGTCATGGTGTGGTCGGGGGTAAAGAAAGATTTGCAGAATTTGGATCCTATATGAATGACAATGATTTGAACATGCAATACACATCTGTATATGGGGGCCATGAATTGGACTTTTTGGATGTACATCTAAACATAAGGGATGAACCTCTTATCACTTCCTGCCATCGTAAAAAGACAGCAGTCAATTCCTTATTAAGTTATAATAGCTACCATCCATATCACACCAAAAAAGCCTTACCTTATAGCCAATTTGTAAGATTGAGACGGATAAACAATAATGACACCTTATTTCATATACAGGCAGAAGAACTAAGTGTACGACTGAGCAAGAGAGCATATCCCCAACAGTTGATACAAGAGAGTCTGAACAGAGCACTGAACATGGATATATCCCCATCACAAACCACAGCACGACATAGTGAGAGTATGACAAATAAAAAACACACAGCAAAAAATAAAAAAAGGATTGTGTTTACTTTTGATTATTCTCCGTTAGAACGAGTAATTAAGAACTCCATCCATAAAAACTGGCACATAGTGGAACAAGATGAAATCCTTAGGGAACACATCACAGATCGCCCCATAGTGACATTCAGGAGGACACAAAACATCAGGGACTTATTAGTCCATGGTAGACTAGAAAAGGAGAAAACATATAGAGAAGGATCTTGGCTTACCTCTAGTTCAGCCCATGGTAACTTCAAATGTGGACACTGCAATTATTGCAAATCACTACAGAATGGTAAACAAATTAAATTAGGAGGTCATACACACATAGTAACTGATTTTGTTACGTGTAAGAGCCAATTTGTGGTCTATGCCCTGTTCTGCAGTTGTGGTAGATACTACATAGGGAAGACCATTCGCCCGATGTGGAAGAGGTTTTCTGAGCACGTTAGATCATTGCGTGTGGGTAAGGGCAGCCCACGCATGATCAAGCATATGCAACAAGAACATAACTGGGATCCGTCACAGTTGCAGTTCGTTGGTCTATGCACAGTACCAGTCCCTAGGGGTGGAGGCGATAGGAGGTTATTGCTCTTGAAAAAAGAAAGCGAATTGATTATAAAATATGAAGCACTAGGCAGCCAAGGACTAAACACCCGTAGCGACATAAATATAATGTAATCGGGTGGATTATGCCGTCCTTATAGGAACTGGTGTATATAGTATGTGTTTTTAAATGTACGTAACATGATATGTTATTGTTCACTTCACCTTTGTATAAAGTTTTGTTTGAGCACATAAAAGGAAGTGACGTCAGAATCACGTAAGGGTTCGTCAAAGCGGCACACGCCGCGAAACTGCGGTTGCCCATTCCTGTCTCCCCCGCTACTCAGATGGTCTGAATTGCAACAGATGGTGAGTGCCCTGCGTTTTCTTCTTTTGCTATTTAATACCAAATGCATATGCACTGCACTGATTAATGTTATCTGGGCTGAAGACAGCCTGAGTCGGAGACAGTGCCGGGAAGTATAATGCACTGGCTTTCTTATGTTCTGTATATCCTTAGGGACTCCATGACATAACAGGTATATCATGGGTCCTTAAAGTTTTAAAGAACATAGAAATCTCTGTTCTGTAAATGATGCCTTAGTTTTATACCCAGGAATATGGATTTTCTACAGGATTTCACTTTAATCAAAAAAGAAAAAAAAAAATTATGTTTGATCAAATGCTGTGTTCCAATGGTATTTTCACCTAAAAGGATTGCTTCTTAGCAATATGGCATTTTATTAAGGTACCATACAGCAGGAGACTGAGAGTGGCTTTGAATCTGTAATATGCAGAGCTGCAATACCAGACACAGTCAAAGACAACTGTGATGTGATTTATAGTAGGAAAAAAAATGTTTGTTTGTTTTTTTCCCCCAAAATCCAATACATCTTCTTTAAGTTAATCTAGCTCCTTAACAATTTGCATGAAAAATATTAAATTACATGAACTGTAAACTGGATCAAACATAGAAAACATAGATTTGCAATTATCCGCCATTCCTATATGCTACCAGCTGTATAAACCATTGGCTTTTACAAGAAATTTACTGTGTGTATTTTGTTCAGAGCTTTGGTCATATCAATTGGACACTACATCATATTTTCCTGCCTTGTGAAATATGTTTTCAATCTTTTCTCAAATCCCAAAAGATCTTTATTGTACTTTGCTGTCAAAAATAGCTAGATTAATACATTTGATGTTAGTGGGAACAGACAAAGCAATGAAAAGTATTGGATACTATTGTGTTTAGGTAACTGAATTGTATTGTAGAATTTAGTTAGGATTGACTTTATTGATCTTTTTCAACCAGGGACGCCAACATCGTTTTATTTTTTCTATGAGGCAATATTATTGCTTTTCTTAATAGAAGATGAAACACAGTGGGAAGTAAATTGAGTGAACATGACTAAAAAGTGAAAACCCTATTTTTGGTAGTGTTGGTGTATTACGTGTTTTACTATGAAAACTACATATATACACAAAAATCCCACTGGACCAAACAATTCACAAAGAATCAACCTCATCCCTATATTTCAATAGTACATCTAGTATCTCGGTATACATAAGGGAACTCATATTGCAACATATATTATACTCACACAACACATTAAAACCAGATTTGCTTTTATAAGGAAATACACAGTGCTTAAAAAGAACGTCATTTAAACAGTGACTTCCCTTTAAGAGAAACTTTAACCATTGATACCCTCCCTTTAAGAGCGACTTTAGTACAGTCCCTTTAAGAGAAACTTTGGTACAGTCCCTTTAAGGGTCTGTTCACACGTACAGACTCGCTGCGTAAAACTCGCACAGAACTCGCATGAAAGTAGCTGCATTTTTTGTGGTGTTGAACTCGCCTGTGAAAATCATGTGAAAATGAAAACTTGCATGTAAAAATCGCACCAAACATGCAGCAATAATACACATACATTGACTTGATAGCAATCAGTATTGCTGTGGATTTATGTGTGAGAAACTAGCAGCGATAAATACGCAGCGAGTCTGTACGTGTGAACAGACCCTAAGAGCAACTTTGGTACAGTCCCTTTAAGAGCAACTTTGGTACAGTCCCTTGTGGAGCAACTTTGTTGCCAACGCTTTGCGTGACCTATTTACTGTACCTTTAAGAGCAGCTTAAGTATTGTCCCTTTAAAAGAAACTTAGGTACCATCCTTTGAAGACCAGCTTAAGTACTGACATTTTAACATCTTAAGGACGGAGCCAATTTTCGTTTTTTTCCTCCTTGTGTTTAAAAGGCCATAGCACTTAACATGCACATGTCACTGTACAAGCTTCTGGCAAACTCAGCTCTGCTGCATCTGAGAAGTGGCCTTTTCCCTTACGTCCTGTTGGCCTCACAATAGATGGGGTGTCTCCACCCCTGTGAGACCCCAGGGCGAGAGGAAATTTTAATAAACTTGAGCTCCACCCCCTCCTAGGCTATTAGATGGCCCCCTGCCCCCATACCTCCAGTTCTTTTTTCGTCCTTGTCAGGACCAGACGAGAGGAGGTCGGAGGCTTGGTACTCCTGGTGGGATTCATCGGAGCTGAACGCGCCGGTACCCGGAATCAACGCTGGTTGCGACTTCTGGTCCGGCGTGTCCTACTTCCGGTCTCCAGATGGGCACCGCCATTTTGTTGTGGCCGGCGTCCTCCGGTCTTCTGACAGGTACAGGTAGCGATCCTCCTCCCCTTAGGTGAGAGCCACTAGGTGGATGTGATCAGGAATGGGGAGGGGCCTATTTTGGCGGACGCCATTTAAAGCGGCCTGTTCTGCAGTTTCTGTCTTCCCTAGCATCCTTGCGGTGGAGATTACTATGACTGTGTGTTAACCTATCTACAGGCGCTGCAGCTACCTATACTGTAGGTATTTTTTTCTCTTGGTTTTCCTTAGGATTATTGTTAGGTGAAATTTTGTGTGTTACAGATGTCTTCCAGGGAAGGATCCGGTGGTAAACAACCCTCTAAAAGGAGACACCTTACCTGCAACCTGCATCCAGTGTGGTGAGTCTCTTCCCTATACTATTTTACCTGGGGTTTTTCTGTAGCTGCAATCAGGTTATATGTTTCAGAGAACCCCTTACCTGATGCATGGGAATACCTTAACTGCCAGCTATGTCATCAGCAGCCTCCCAGTGCACCTACCCTATCAAACCCTGATAACGAGGAGCCCACGGTTCAAGACGTGGTCATTTGGGTAAAAGACTATGTGCAGCATTCAGTATCCGGGATTAATAGGTCCATTACTGACCTGAAGGAGACGGTACTCCAAGAGTAAGTGAACTTTGGTTCCCTTAGCTGGAGGCATATGACGGTGCTTAAAGATTAATTTTTTCTCGTAGTAGAAAACGTGCAAGAAGGAGCTCGTCACCAATGCAGTATTCCCCAGCTGGACATTGCGGTGATCTGTCAACTTATAAGGTTTAATTACACTACTAAGCCTGTAACTATTATAGTTTTTTTGTCCAACAGAGTATACTGTTATAGATGAGGTGAAGTCCTCACTTTCTGAGGATGAGGAACCAGACCAGGGCAGATGTTACTTTCCTGTAAAGAAGTTTCCTAGGCTCGTTAGAGCCGTGAAGATTCAGAATCATCCGGATGATGGGGAGAGACCGTCCACGTCCAAAAAAGCCTTTGAGGTCAGTGAGGAGTTATTGAACTCAATGAAGGCCAAACGCCTGTTTGCTAGAACAATGTCACTCGCCACCGCTAGCCGTAGAGCGCTGTGGCTTAGGCCCTGGAATGGGGATAATTATTCTTAAAAAAATTTGGAGTAGTATCGAATATATGCTTGGTCGTCTCTTTGGATCCGAACTGGATAAACTAATGCTAGATCTCTCAGACAAAAAAGGGAAGTCTTTGCCCCAGCAGCAGAGATCCTTTCGAAGGCCCTTTCGTAGAGAGAGAGAACCTCCCAGAGAATGCGTCAGTACCGGTACTCTGCCAGAGGAAGAGGTGCGTATTCATCTAGAAGAGGCTCTAATAGACAACCCCCCAAGACCCCAACTAAAAAGCCCGATTTCTGACTATGCCAGCCTACCAGTGGGAGGTCGCCTAAGTTTTTTTGCAGACGCATGGGATTCTAAAGTCAAGGATCCTTTGGTCATGAATTTGGTTCGGGAGGATTACTCCCTTTCCTTGGATCCTCTACCTCCCGAGAGATTTCTAATCTCCAAACCTCCCAAGTCTCCCAGAGACAAGATACTTCAGGTAGAGATCCAGACTTTAATTTCAAAGGGGGCACTGGAAGAAGTGCCTCTCCAGGATCAGGGAAGAGGTGTATATTCTCTTGTGTTCTTTGTACCGAAGCCGTCCGCAAAGTGGAGGCTTATCATAGACTTAAGGTTTCTGAATCAGTACATAAAGTACATAAAGAAGCGTTTCCGAGTAGACACCATTCGGTCTGTTCAATTTGTTCTGCAAAGAAACGATTTTCTTGATTTACAGGACGTCTCTAGATTTACAGGACACCTATTTTCATGTCCCCATTTGGCACCCACACAGGAAGTATTTGAGGATCACAGTTACCATAGAGGGGACTCTACGCCTCTCCAGTTCAAAGTGTTACCATTTGGGATCAGCACCGCTCCGTATGTCTTCACCAAGGTGGTCTCTTCGATTGTAGCAGAGCTTAGATTACAGGGAATCCGAGTCATTCCCTACTTGGACAACTGGTTGATCATGGCAGAGAGCACCGACCTCCTACACTCGCAGGTCTGTACTGTCCTTCTCTTTCTTCAACAGCTGGGATGGATTTTCAACTTAGACAAATCAGACCTAACACCGGCAACCTCCAAGATCTTCCTCGGCTTCGTGGTGGATATCATTCAGATGTGCCTTTTCCTTTCACCACAAACAAAGCTCAGAATACGCCAGGGGTGTCAGTTTCTATTCAGACCCAGACAAGTCCCCATAAGGACGATCATGAGATTTCTGGGACTTCTATCCTCTACGGTAGACGCAGTCCATTGGGCGTTATGGCACATGCACACACTACAGACAGAGATGCTTCAGGCCTGGAACAGGTCTCTACTATCTCTGGACACCCAGATGACCCTCTCAATCAACAGCAGGAAATCGTTACTTTGGTGGAAGGACCTCAAGGATGGGAAGGAATTAGAAGAACCAAAATGGACTTTTTTCACCACAGACGCCCTGGGGACCGGCTGGGGAGCACACCTAGAAGATCTCCAGGTTTCAAACAGGTGGACATCAGAAGAGATACAACTCCCCTCCAATACACGGGAACTGAGGGCCATATCTCAAGCCCTTCGTCATTTTGCTCCTTTCTTCTCGGGAAGGCAGTACACATCCGGACAGACAATACAGCGTGTGTGGTATATCAACAAGCAGGGAGGCACCAGATCCCAATTTCTTCTGAGAGAAGTGGCAAGGATCTTCAACTGGGCGGAGGGGAGGATAACCACATCAAGGGAGATCTAAACGTCCTAGCAGATCGTCTCAGTCGAGGATTCACCATTCCGGGGGAGTGGTCTCTGAACGAGACCCTCTTCAAGATGCTTGTGGAGAAGTGGGAGAAGCTGATACAAGTCCAGGAAATCAAAGATTTCTCCAGAGCTATAGATAGACTTAGACCTCCCATCATTAGACCTATTTCTCCTTGGGATCTGTCGGCGGTTCTTAGACAGCTGTGTGTACAACCGTTTGGACCTTCAGCTTCCAGAATTTCTAACAGCCCATTCCACGAGAGCTGTGCAGTCCCCATAGAGGACATCTGCTACATGGACTAGGCCATTAACCTTTGTAAAGCATTATCACTTACACTCCCTCCTGGCTGACAGGACGGCTTTTGCCAGATCAGTCCTTAATGCTGTGGCGTCTGAGGGCCCTCCCTATGGGGGTACTACTCGCCAACTATCCATCTATTGTGAGGCCAACAGGACGTAAGGAAAGTTAACATTAAGTATGTTAATTTGTTTTCCCTGAGTCCTGTTGGCATCACAAATTCCCCCCCCCAGTAGCAATTAGCTTTTTCTTGTAATAGAACTGAAGGTATGGGGGCAGGGGGCCATCTTATAGCCTAGGAGGGGGTGGAGCTCAAGTTTATTAAAATTTCCTCTCGTCCTGGGGTCTCACAGGGGCGGAGACACCCCATCTATTGTGATGCCAACAGGACTCAGGGAAAACAAATTAACATACTTAATGTTAACTTCTCGGCCAGCAAGTAGCTTCTATAATGCAAGCTTGTTAAATGTACCTTCACTCCAAAGTGACTAATGCCACACTACCGCTAGTAAATGATTAAAGGGAATGTACCATCAGGCCTGGGCCTGATGGGAAACCCCCATACCTCTATGACACTGCTTCATTAGAATCAATGGAGCCATACCATAACAGGGTGGGGGTTTCCTCCTACTGGGGTTGGGTCAGCTTGCCTCCAGTGCTTAAGCCCAGGTCTGATGGTACATTCCCTTTAATACCAGTATATAAAGAAAATATACAATACTGATACATTGGGACCACCACCATTACCACTGTATACTGTTACACACTATATACAGTATACAGCAAGAGATCAGTGATAACCGGCAGGGGCTATGTACAATGCTGGGGGAAGAAAGGGGGGGGGGGTCTATGCACTGTAGAGAAGGTATATACAGGGCTGGGGAAGGGATATATACACTGCTGGGACAAGGGAAGGGGGATTCTGCAATGTTGGAGAAGGTATATATAGGAAGGGGGTATATACAGTGCTGGGAGGAGGGAAGGGGGGATTTTTCACTGTGAAAAAATGTATATACAGGATACAGGGAAGAGGGGTATATACAGTGCTGGGAGGAGGGAAGGGGGGGTTATGCACTGTGAAAAAAGTATATACAGGGAAAGGGGGTATATACAATGCTGGAAGGAAGGAAGGGGCACTTGTGTTTTGCTGGGGAGAGGGGATATACAGTGTGTGTGTGTGTGTGTATGTATATATATATATATATATATATATATATGTTAGTGTGTGTGTGTGTAGAGAGGGGATATAGAGGGCTGGGGTCTCTCTCTGATGTGCTGGGGAGGGTATACATACAGTACCATGCTGAGGTTGGTGGCATATGAGGTGCTGCTGGGGTCCTGAACTGAGCTCAGGACACTGCTGGGTGGGGGATGGGCATCTCTACAGTGTTGCCGTGGGCTGGGGGGAAGTGTTGCCGTGGGCTGACACTTCCTGTCTCTCTGTCTCTTTTTAATAGAGAAAAGATGAGCTAAAAGCATGGACTGCAGCTTTGGCATGAAGGGAGACACCTAGTGGACAGATGTTTAGTGTTGATTTAAACATAAAAAGCGTAAAAAAAATGAAAGAGAGTATAATGCAAAAATGATTATCACAACCCCGGTTGATTTATGAAAAAAATAAAATAAAATTGTGACAGTGCCTCTTTAGGAGCAACTTGGGCAACGTCCCTTTAAGAGCGACTTGGGTATCACCCCTTTAAGAGCAGCTTGAGTACCGTCACTTTAAGAGCGACTTGGGTACCGACCCTTTAAGAGAGACTTGAGTACTGTCCCTTTAAGAGCGACTTGGATATCGTCCATCTAAGAGCGACTTATGTAATGCCCCTTTAAGAGGGACTTGGGTACCGTCCCTTTCAGAGTGACTTGGATACCGTCCCTTTAAGAGCGGCTTGGGTAGCCTCCCTTTAAGAGCGACTTGGGTACCATCCCTTTAAGAGCGGCTTGGGTACCGTCCCTTTAAGAGCGACCTGGGTACCGTCCCTTTCAGAGCAACTTGGGTACCTTCCCTTTAACCTCTTAGGGACATATGATGTACCAGTACGTCATATATCCCCAAGAGGTGTTCAGAGCTGGGATGCGCAGCGACCCCGCTCTGAACCGCCGCGGTCCCGGGTGCCGCGTGTAGCCCGGGGCCGCGGGTATTAGCGGGCACGGTCCAATCGCCGTGTCAAAGATGACAGCTGCATCCGATTACCGGATCCAGCACTTCCCTGGTGTCTGGTGGGAAGTTGTCCCGGAGGAGCGATCCACACATCTGTACCGCCGGGTGTCAGCTCCAAAATGGCCCTGATCCCGGCTCGGCACTCCGGATGCTTTCGGCTGCAGCAGCCGAAAGCATCCGAGTGCCGATCTCATTGATCTTTGCTGTATAACTATACAGCAAAGATCTCAATGAGAGATCAAAGTGTATATACCAGGGGGGCTTCTAGTATATGTGTAAAAATAAATAAAAGTAAAAATAAAAGTAAATAAACAAATAAACATGTTTGGTATCGCTGCATACGTAATCACCCAAACTATTAATAACATTCCTGATCTCGCACGGTAAACGGCGTAAGCGCAAAAAAATCCCAAAGTGCATATTCATATATGCATAGCTAGGCCGCTTTTAATGGGCTGCTCCCTGCACATGCGCTGTAACAAGCGGCCTAGCTATGCATACATGAACATGCATAGTGGGGCGGGCCGGGAGGCAGGCTAGGGCGGCCGAGCGGGTGCTCCGGGAGCAAGGGGAATGCCCCAAATGCTCCGGAACCACTCATTAGCATATCAGCTATGAGACGAAAACACGAGTATACTGGACCCCTCAGGAATATGAAGTACAGCCCTGGAATCTGGAGATAAATAGCGGGTGGCACATATCAACAGGTTCACTGGCCCAAACCTGCTGTGCCGCTTTAAGAGCAACTTGGGTACTGTCCTTTTAAGAGCGACTTGGGTGCCTTCCATTTAAGAGCGGCTTGGGTACTGTCCCCTCTGCTTTGCTATTTTACTGACTGGCCTCTGCTACGTAATGCGGGTATCAACTCTACTACATCACTGACTGACCTCTGCTACTTATAATGGTAAGAAAGATACAAGAAAATAACAACAATGATAACTTTATCAACAACATCCCCGTTTACATCATTGATGACATAATTGATTAGATCATTGATGGCATCATCGAATACCGGTGACATCATTGATGACATCTTCCATGACATAATTAATGACATCACTGATGACAATAATTGACAACAATGATAACTTTATCGACAACACTATAGTTGATATCACTGATGACATAATCAATGACATCATCAATGACATCACTGAGGACAATTATTGACAACAATGATAACTTTATCAACAACATCATTTTTGACATCACTGCTGATAATCAAAGAGTAACTTTGGTACAGTCCCTTTCAGAGCAACTTTGATACAGTCCCTTTAAGAGTGACTTGTGTACTGTACCCTTTGCTTTGCTACTTTACTGACTTACCTCTGCTACGTCATGCGGGTAACGGCTCTACTACATCACTGACATTATTGAATAGTGATGACATCATCGACAACATCTTCGATGGCATCATCGGTGATATCATCAATGACATCACTGATGACATAATCAACGACATTACTGATTACATCATCGACGACATCATCAATGACATTACTGATGACAATGATTGACAACACTGATAACTTTATCGACAACTTCATCGTTGACATTATCGAATGGTGATGACATCATCGATGACATCTTCGATAACATCCATTACATCTTCGATGACATCAATGACATCACTGATGACAATAATTGACAACAATAATAACTTTATCGCCAACATTATCATTGACATCACTGAGGACATAATTGATAACATCATCAATGACATCATCAAATAGTGATGACATCATTAATGACATCATCAATGACATTACTGAGGACAATTATTGACAACAATAACTTTATCAACAACATCATCAATGACATCACTGATGACATCATAAATGACATCACTGATGACAATCATTGACAACAATGATAACTTTATCGACAACATCATCATTGACATCACTGATAATTATTAAAGAGTAACTTTCAGAGTATTTAAGGGGTCTTTAAACGTAAATTTGTTAAAAACAAGAAATCCGATCGAAACCAAAAATAGAAAGCACACTTGTCACTGCCGGGGGCTTCGAAGCGCAGTTTGAACGGAGTCTGTGCGCAAAGCAGTTCGGGCTGTATTATTCTCAGAACAATGGCTGTAAGAAGAAGAAAAAAATATATACGAATTACAATATAGTGCTTTTTCAAGCAGTATAATGACATTTTTAATAGTATAATTGTAGACATCATTGACGACATCACTGATAAGAATTATTTACAACATCACTGTTGACATCACTGATGACATCATTGAGTAGTGATGACATCACTGATGATATCATCGACGACATCACTGATGACAATGATTGACAACAATGATAACTTTATCGACATCATCATCATTGACATCATCGATGACATCATCGAATTGTGATGACATCATCGATAACATGTTCGATGGCATCATCGATGACATCATCAATGACATCACTGATGACATCATCAACAACTGATGACATCATCGACTACATATTCAATGACATCACTGATGACAATGATTGGCACCACTGATAACTTTATTGACAACTTCCTCATTGACATAACTGAATAGTGATGACATCATCGATGACATCTTCGATCACATCATCAATGACAACAATGATAACTTTATCGACAACATTATCGTTGACATCACTGATGACATAATTGATTACATCACTGATGACATAATTGATTACATCATCGATGATATCATCGAATAGTGTTGACATCATCAATGACATTACTGAGGACAATTATTGACATGATAACTTTATCGACAACACCATTGTTGACATCACTGATGACATCATCGATGACATCATCAAATAGTAATGACATCATTGATGACATCATCGATGACATCTTTGATGATATTAAAGATGACTACATCATCAATGACATCACTGATTACATCATCAATTACATTACTGATGGCAATGACTGACAACAATGATAACTTTATCTACAACATCATTGTTGACATCACTGATGACATCATCGAATAGTGATGACATCATCGATGACATCTTGGATTACATCATCGATGACGAAATCATCAATGACATCACTGATGACAATCATTGACAACAATGATAACTTTATCGATAACATCATCGTTGACATCACTGATGATCATCAAAGAGTAACTTTGGTACAGGCCCTTTCAGAGCAACTTTGGTACAGTCCCTTTAAGAGCAACTTTGGTACAGTCCCTTTAAGAGCGACTTGTGTACTGTCCACTCTGCTTTGCTACTTTACTGACTGACCTCTTCTACGTCTTGCGAGTATCGGCTCTTCTACATCACTGACTAACCTCTGCTTCTTATAATAGTAAAGATCATTGCTCAGTTACCATGACAGTGAGACAAAATTGTTAAGGACCTTCCATCTTCTATTGGCCAATAGTGGACATGTGACTGTGTAGATGTTGTCAGGCATTGACTGACAAGACCTTAGAATTTCTATTGGCTGCTATATTTCAGCTATTTGCATATGTGCTGTGATTGGCTGTTAGCGTTAGAGTGTAGCCATTATTTCCAATAGGCCATTATTTTCTAAGGCAAATTAGGGGTCTTTAAATGCAATATTGTTAAAAACGACAAAACTGATTGAAACCAAAAATAGATAGCACACCTGTCACCGCTAAGGACTTCGAAGCGTCGTTTGAATAGAGTCTGTACACAAAGTGGTTTGGGCTGTATTAATTGCAAAACAATGGCTGAAAGAGTAAGAAGAAGAAGAAGAAGAAGAAGAAGAAGAAGAAGAAGAATATGGATTACAATATAGTGCTTTTTCAAGCACTATAATTACATCATTATTAGTATAATCGTATACATCATTGACAACATCACTGATAACAATCATTGACAACAATGATAACTTTATCGACAACATCCCCACTGACATCACTGATGACATCATCGAATAGTGATGACATCACTGACGACATAATCAATTACATCACTGATGGCATCACTGATGACATCTTCGATGACATCTTTGATGACATCATCGATTACATCACTGATGGCATCATTAATGACATCACTGATGAAAATGATTGACAACAATAATAACTTATCAACTTCATCGTTAATATCATCGAATAGTGATAACATCTTCGATGACATCTTCGATGACATCAATGACATCACTGATGGCAATGATTGACAACAATGATAACTTTATCGACAACATCATCGTTGACATCATCGATGACATCATCAATAACATCACTGATGACAATGATTAAAGGGGAACTCCGGGTAGAGGTTAAAAAAAAAATGAAACTTCTGCTGAAGCATAACGCATTACTTACCTGTCTATTCCAGTTTTGAAAGTACCAAATATCCATTTGTTTGGGGGGGGGGGGTTGCTCTGTATTGTGTTTCTGTCTTTCCTGGTTTAGCATTTCCCAGAATGCAATGCTTTCCCTCATGTGACCATCACAGCCCCCACCCATTACAATCAGAAAAATTTGTGCTGCACCTGCTTTTGGCTGGTCTGAGATGGTGAACCAGTCAGGGGATTGGGTTAGCCAGCCAAGCCTCCTGTGACATCACGCCCTGCCACCTGTTTGTATCATTAGCAAGCACACACAATGTGAGACAGAGGCATGGAAGATTTGTCTCCTAAGGGGGGATAGCAGTGGGAGCAGGAGACAATGTGAATTGGTACAAGGGCCATTTTTTTTTCACTTCCTGGATTTCTATCAGCTACCAGTGTGGCAGAACTGTACAGGTACAGTAAAACATTGTATAGACACATCTATATAACTTTTAATGTACTTTTAATAGAAAACAAGTTTTTCTTATCTGGAGTTCCCCTTTAAATACAATAATACCTTTATTGGCCACATCATTGTTGACATCATCGATGACATCACTGATGACATAATCAACGACATCATCGATGACATCATCAATGAATCACTGATGACATCGTTAATAACATCACTGATGACAATGATTGACAACAATGATAACTTTATCGACATCATAGTTGAAATCACTAATGACATCATCGAATAGTGATGACATTGTCGATGACATCTTCAATTACATCATTAATGACATCACTGATGAGAATCGTTGACAACAAAAAAAACTTTATCGACAACATCATCATCGTTAACATCACTGATGATCATCAAAGAGTAACGTTGGTACAGTCCCTTTCAGAACAACTTTGGTACAGTCACTTTCAGAGCAACTTTGGTACAGTCCCTTTAAGAGCGACTTGGGTACTGTCCCCTCTGCTTTGCTACTTTACTGACTGACCTCTGCTACCCCATGCAGGTATCGACTCTACTACATCACTGACTGACCCCTGCTACTTATTATGGTAAAGATCATTGCTCAGTTACCATGACAATCTTACTCATGTCAGTGATACAAAATTGTTAACCCTTTGAGGACCAGGCCCAAAATGACCCAGTGGACCGCGCAAATTTTGATCTTAGTGTTTCCGTTTTTCCCTCCTCCCCTTCTAAGAGCTCTAGCACTCTCAGTTTTCTATCTACAAGCCATGTAAGTGCTTGTTTTTTACAGGAATAGTTGTACTGTGTAATGGCGTCATTCATTTTACCATAACATGTACGATGGAATTCCAAATATATTATTTATGAAGATATAAATAGGTGAAATCGTAAAAAAGAATGCAATATGGTAATGTTTGGGGGGTTCCTGTGTCTACGTAATGCACTATATGGTAACAGCGACATGACACTATTATTCTATAGGTCAGTCCGAACACAACCATATGCAGGTTACACAGATTCTCTAATGTTATATATATTTTTTTTTATGAAATCCTTTTTTTTGCCAATTAAATATTAATAAAATGGGCTTATTGTGACGCTTATAACGGTTTTATTTTTTCACCTACGGGGCTGTATGTGGTGTCATTTTTTCCGCCATGATCTCTAGTTTTTATTAATACCATATTTGTGAAGATCGGACGTTTTGATCGCTTTTTATTGATTTTTTTTAATATATAATGTAACATAAAATCGGTAATCTGCGCACTTTTTCCCCTCTTTTCGTGTACGCCGTTTACCGGTCACAATGACGCTTGTTATATTTTAATAGATCGGACAATTCCGCATGCTACGGTATATTATATGTTTATCTATTTATTCATTTTTATATGTTTTATTTATATAATGGGAAAGGGGGGTGATTTAGACTTTGTTGGGGGAGGGGCTTTGGGGTAGTGTGTTAGTGTTTTGAACTTTTTTTTTTTACACTTTTGAAGTCCCTTTGGGGGACTTGTACATACAATACTTAGATTTCTACACTGATGAATGCTATGCCATAGGCATAGCATTGATCAGTGTTATCGGCGATCTGCTCATTGAGCCTGCCTGTGCAGGCTCAGTGTAGCAGATCGCCGATCGGACCGCACGGAGGCAGGTGAGAGACCTCCGGCAGTCCGTTTCAACGATCGGGACCCCCGCAGTCACACTGCGGGGGTCCCGATCGGTAAGTGACAGGGGACTCCCCCTGTCACTTACACTTAAACGCCGCGGTCGCGCCGTGATCGCGGCGTTTAAGGGGTTAATGACACGCGGCAGCGCGATCGCTGCAGCGTGTCATTGCCGGTGAGGTCCCGGCTGCTGATTGCAGCCGGCCCCCACCTGCTATGAAGCGCGCTCCGCTCCGGAGCACGCTTCATAGCGGGAGAAACACCCAGGACGTAAGGTTACGTCATGGGTCGTCTGGGGACAGACTTCCATGACGTAACCCTACGTCCAGGGTCGTCTAAGGGTTAAAGAGTAACTGTCGTTTTTTTTTTTTTTTTTTTTTTGCAGAAATCAATAGTCCATGCGATTTTAAGAAACTTTGTAATTGGGTTTATTAGGCAAATATGCCATTATCTGCATTCAAAAAGCCTCTTCCCAGGTCTCCCCCTCCCTCCTCTTTTCCATTCACTGCAAAATATCAGGAAAATGTGACTTGTTGCATCAGACACAACCCTGTCTGTTCTATGGAGAGGGGAGGGGTGAGGACGGAGGAGGGAGTTAGTCAGCAGCAGAGAGCAGAGAACAAAGGATTACACAACATGGAGGTGGGTGACAGTGGTATTCAAAGGTCTAAGAGGTAAGTGCTGACTGTCAGAGGAGATAGACTGGTGATTAACTGTAGATTAACTCTTTGTTGTTCTGTTTTGGTGCCTCATCTCTCTCACCCCTCCCCTCTTCTTAAGCAAGCCATGAAGACAGGGGGGAGAGCTTCAAACTGTTTTTTTCATGATAAAAATGCATTTTTCGGCTAATAAACCCAATTACAAAGTTTCTTAAAATCACCTGTACTATTGATTTCTGAAAATAAATAAATGACAGTGACACTTTAAGGACCTTCCATCTTCTACATTTTCTATTGGCCAATAGTGGACATGTGCCTGTGTGGATGTTGTGAGTCATTGACTGACTGACAAGCTATTTGCATATGTGTTGTGATTGGCTGTTAGCCTATACAGTGTGGCCATTATTTCCAAAAGGCCATTATTTTCTATGGGAAATTAGGGGTCTTTAAACGTAAATTTGTTCCAATTGAAACCAAAAATAGATAGCACACCTGTCACCGCCGGGGGCTTCAAAGCACAGTTTGATCCCAGTCTGTGTGCAAATGGGTTCAGGCTGTATTAATCGCAGAACAATGGCTTGAAGAAGAGGAAAAAGAAGAATACGGATTACAATATAGTGCTTTTTAAAGCAGTATAATGACATCATTAATAGTATAATTGTAGACATCATTGACAACATCACTGATAAGAATCCTTGACAACAATGATAACTTTATCGACAACATCACTGATGACATCATCGAGTAGTGATGACATCACTGATGACATCATCGAGGACATCATCAATGACATTACTGATGACAATGATTGACAACAATGATAACTATATTAACAACATCATCGTTGACATCACTGATGACATCATCGAATAGTGATGACATCATCAATGATATCTTTGATGGCATCATTGATGACATTATCAATGACATCACTGATGACATCATCGACAACATCACTGATGACATCATCGATGACATCATCAATGACATCATCAATGATATCATCAATGACATCACTGATGACATCATCAATGACATCACTGATGAAAATGATTGACAACAAAGATAACTTTATTGACAACATCAACGTTGATATAATCAATGAAATCATAGAATAGTGATGACATCATCAATGACATCATTCATGATATCATTGATGACATCATCAATGACCTCACTGATGACAATATTGATTAAATCACTGATATCATCAATGACATCATCAATGACTTCACTTATGACATCATCAATGACATCACTCATTACAATGATTGAAAACAATAACTTTATCAAAAACATGAAGACATCATTGATGACATCTTCGATGACATCATCAATGACATTTTCGATTACATCATCAATTACATCACTGATAACATCATCAATCGTTGAAATCACTGATGATCATCAAAGAGTAACTTTGGTACAGTCCATTTCAGAGCAACTTTGGTGCAGTCCCTTTAAGAGCAACTTTGGTACAGTCCCTTTAAGAGTGACTTTGGTACTGTTCCCTCTGCTTTGCTACTTTACTGACTGACCTCTGCTACGTCATGCGGGTATCGGCTCTACTACATCACTGATTGACCTCTGCTACATATAATGGTAAAGATCATTGCTCGGTTACCATGATAATCTTACTCATGTCAGTGAGACAAAATTGTTAAGGACCTTCCATCTTCTACATCTTCTATTGTCCAATAGTGGACATGTGACTGTGGGGATGTTGTGAGGCATTGACTGACAAGACCTTAGAATTTCTATTGGCTGCTATATTTCAGCTATTTGCATATGTGCTGTGATTGGCTGTTAGCGTATACAGTGTGGCCATTATTTCAACTAACAACTTACTTCTCCCCGTGCCCATTGTGAGCGGCGGGAAAGGCTCTAGGATTTTCAGGGTGTCCAGGTCAAGACCTCGCTGATGAACTGGACGCTCAGCCAATCAGGCTGATAGGCTGAGCTGCCAGTCCGTCAGTCGGGACAGGCATTTTCCCCCGAATTCTGATGACTTACATCAGTGGTCCCGCTGTTCCAGCTGCTCACTGCAGGCACGGAGAGAGGTAAGTTGTTACTTAGAATCAATTTCTCCCTTCCCCGAAGGCTTTTAGAAAATGCCGGACTTCTCCTTTAAAGAGGTTGTCCAGTGTTAAAAATTTTTATGACAATGCTACCCTGCTGAAAAACATAATAAACATTCTATGCTTACCTAGTGTCTCTGGTGTCCCCCACTGACTGCAGCTAAGCCAATCACTGGCTGTGATGAGTCATTGACTGGCTGAGCAGGCTATCACTTCTGAGATAAGTTCCTCTCCGAAGTGGCCGCGGCTGCAGTCAGCAGGGGACATTAGAAACACTGCAACAGGGCATCGGGGGAGCGTGAAGAGGTAAACATAGAATGTTTAGCATAGAATAGTTATGTTTTTCAGCAGGGCAGCATTATATAAAAAATATTCTAAAATTACATAAAAATTAAAGTTTGCTCTTATTAATATAGTCCTTAGAAAATCCTCCTACTATATTAATAAATATTAAAAAAAAAACCTAGGAGATTTATCAAGCCAGTGTAATGTAGAATTGTCTTAGTTACCCTTAGAAACCAATCAGATTCTGATCGGTTGCTAGGGGCAACTGAGCAAGCTCTGCTTTACACCCATTTGATAAATCTCCCCCCCCCCATTAAAAAAAAAAAAAGTGCCCATGTCCAACATACTATGAACACCAGGCTTAATGCCTCACCACAGTCCAATGCACAACCCATGCCCCAAGATCAGGATTATCCAGACACACATTACCACGACTATGTTTCACAAAGAGGACATTTACCTTCTTGTTAAACATAACCATAGGGTTACCATTCAGGTCTGATTTTTCAAGACATGCATTATAACTGGATCGATACTGTTCTTGGCCTTTATAAGATATTACAGTAGTCCTTAGAGCTTGCACAATACATTTTAATGGCTCTTGTGATTTATTGAGTGCTTTAAAGCTATAGGAAGGGTTCCTGATGGGGTATAAGAAACCTCTAAAACTAATATCATCAGCTACTGTATCTGTTGCTGGAAAGCAGGTTACCTGGTTTTATAATACATTGAACCACGAATAGTTGCTTTTTGGTTTCTGTTGCCTACAACACTCAGCTGATAGTTCTGCCACCTGTCATTACTATGGAGTGAGCCGATAATACACAGTTCAGTGTGGAACTACCAAGTTCCACACTGAAACTGTATATTTCTCAAAGTCTACATAGTACTGACCAACGTAAAGATCTGCTGATTTTACACAGCAAACCCTGGAGCGACATGTGAATGCACCATTAGGCTATTTTCAGACCTCATATGAGACCGGCCATCTCTGAAAAGATCATCCTGGCTGGGACTGCAGTACTGGCCGGATAATCTTTGCAGCCGCAGAGTTTTGATGTGGGTGCATCCGTGCGCGCCCACATCAGAACTTTCCACTGCATACTATGGAGTCAGCAGCCGGAGCCACTTGCTCCATAGTGTGCACTGACAGGGTTTTCTGCAGCCGCTATTCATTGAACTGACATGTCAGTTTCTCGCAGCGCTGCGAGAGATCCCAGGCGGAGTATATACAATGTGTATACACTCTGTCCAGGATCACATAGGCGGCAATGTTATGCATATTTTCGTAATAACCACGGCCGTTGTTGCACTCGGCAACAAAGGACGTAGTTTTATGAAAATATACGTAGTGTGAACATAGCCTAAGGGTAAAAACACATACACCATATACGCAGCAGATCTGCAGCAGATTTGATGGTGCAATTATTTAGATCTAATCTACTGCGTATCTGCTGCGTATCACAGCAGAAAATACGCTGCGTATACGGTGTGTGTGTTTGTACCCTTAGGGCAAGATCTTTTCGAGTGATCAAGGGTGGGTGGGACGGTAACTCCCTTAACCCATCAGGGGTATCTCCTTCCTAGTTTATGTTAGCTGGAGGCAGCTTAAACACCCCAAGAGATGCTAACGTGATTTGCATCTTGCACTTTAACCCCTTAAGGACGGAGCCTGAAATGGCCTTAAGTACAGGGACAATTGTCACTTTAGCGTTTTCGTTTTTTCCTCCTCTCTTCTAAGAGCCATAACGCTTTCATTTTTCCACCTACCGGGCCATGTGAGGACTTGTTTTCTTCAGGAGCAGGTGTACTTTGTAATGCCATTTTTCCACCTACCGGGCCATGTGAGGACTTGTTTTCTTCAGGAGCAGGTGTACTTTGTAATGGCATTTTTCAATCGGCCATTTAATGAATGAAGGAACCCCCAAAATATCATTTATGGGGTAAACTGTGGTCAAAAAATGCGATTCAGCAAATTTTGGAGGGCTTCCACGTTTACGTAATCTACTTTGCGGTAAAATTGGCATTTTTCATTTATTCTATAGGTCAGTCTAAACATGGTGATATGCAGGTTTACTAGGTTTTCTTACGTTTTACTATTTTTATTGGCAGTAAAACTTTTTTTTGCAAATAAGCATATTTAAAATGGTTCTATTGTGACTCCTATAGCGCATTTACTTTTTCACCAACGGGGTCGTATGGGGTGTAATTTTTTGCCTTACGATCTCTTTTTTTTATTAGTAACATTTTTTTCTAGATCAAATGTATTGATCGCTTTTTATTAAATTTTTTATACATAAAATGTCATTATAAAAAGCAATCTCTGCGTATTTTTACCACTTTTTTTTCACGTCGTTCACTGTGCGGGAAAAGTAATGTTTTATTTTAATAGATCGGACGATTACGCACGCTACGGTGTATAATATGTTAATTAACTTTATTAACTTTTATGTGTTTTATGTATGCAATGGGAAGGGGGGGGGTGATTTACACTTTTATTGGGGGAGAGGCTTTGGGGCACTTGGTAAAACTTTTATTTATTTATTTTTTTACACTTTTATAGTTCCCTTAGGGAAATATCACTTACATATGTTAGATCAGTAACACTGATCCCTGCTATGCCATAGCATTGCAGGGATCAGTGTTATCTGTGATCTGTGGCAGGCTGAATCAGAGGACCGATCCGAGGACTGCACGGTGGTAAGGAGAAGACCTCTGGCAGTCAGGAAAAACGATCGGGACCCCCGCAGACATGCTGCGGGTGTCCCGATCGTTAAGTGACCGGAGATGCTCCGGTCACTTATACTTGAACACTACGGTGTGATCGCAGCGTTTAAGGGGTTAATGGCGGGCGGCCGCGCGATCGTGGCGGCCTGCCATTGAGGGTGAGGGCCTGGCTGCAGATAGCAGCCGGTCCTCACCCGGTATGGGGCGGGCTCAGCTCATGAGCCCACTCCATAGCCCGGGACCGCGCCAGGGCGTACATTTACGTCCTCCTGCGTTAAGTCCCAGGCAATGAGGGCGTAAATGTACGCCTGTTGTCATTAAGGGGTTAACCTGGTGTAATAGCCTGGTGTTGATAAATATGCATGACTTAGAAAAAGACAGAGGCTCAGATTCAGCAAGGTTTTTTAACACAATATTTCCGCCATTTTTTTTTTTTTTTTTAGAAAATACACAAATAGAAAGTCTAAAATTGCCACTCTTTTGTTTTATACGATCAGTGTTAAGCCTTCATGAATCTGGTCTTTTCTCTATTTTTTCCTCTTTTGCTGATGAGGTTTTATGGCCTATTTTAGTGTATCCAGATTGCTCCACCGATGTCCACTGCTTTCCTGGTTACAGTACTGTAGCCAGTATAGTTTGGCTGTTTTAGCAAAATTCGTTAAAGTTTAATTTGCTAATCTTTTTGAATTTGACCCAAAATTTGCGACACTTGCAAAACAAATTTCTGGCTGCTTCACTCATCTCTAGTTATTAGTACAAATGTGCATAACTTTAAATTTATTTACATTGAACCTCATTTGCCAAGTGGATGTCTAAGTCAGCCTGCAACATCAGCACATCTTCAATAGACCGTACTACAATGCTTGGTGTCAAAGATAAAAACATTGATGTTAATTCCATCCATGTTATATTTAATAAACAAGTTAAACAGAAGGGGCACAGTACTGAACCTTGGGGTACACTTATAACAAGGGATCATTCAGAGTAGGAATCATTTACCACCATTCTCTTGGTACGATTAATTGGCCAGTATTCAATCCAGTTACAAACAAAACTTTCTTGACCCCTAGACCTTAGGGTGCGTTTACAGAGAGAGACTTATCTGACAGATTTTGGAAGCCAAAGCCAGGAATGGATTTGAAAAAAAGGATGGATCCCAGTCTTTCCTTTATGACCCGATCCCTGTTTATAGTCTGTTCCTGGCTTTGGCTTCAAAGATCTGACAGATAAATCTGTCTGTGTAAACGCACCATTAATTAATCCATCAGATGCCCATGAGGGACCATATCAAATGATTTTACAAAATCCATCTACACAATATCCACAGGCATCCCCTTATCCATGCTTTTAATCACCTATTTATAAAAACATAGTAGGTTGTTTTGACAACTTCTGTCCTTAGTATTATAAGTGATAGTTTTACTATTAATGTGACGGTTAGTGATGCAATTATTTTGCAGGTATTAGACGGATCTTGCATGCCCAGAGCATAGGCGTATTATACGCCATGGAGAGGCCATAGTGTACATACAGTGTAGGGTCTGCCTCGATATGAGTCCACCTTATCGTGGTGAGGCAGTTTATGCTGTTTGCAAATAGTAACCAAGAGACTCATTATTTTTGTGGGAATTTTTTGGGCAGTTGGGGGGGCTGCTTTTAATTATTTTCATGTCTATGGTGGGTCTGTATCTTGCTGTTGCGGTGAGCTGTTGCATTTTTCTGTGTTTTTGTGTATAGATTGCAATAGCCTGAAATCTCTCTGGAAGCTCCGGGTGACGGCGGGCTGCTTCCATTATTCTTTCCTTGATATGAAAGAAATGAATTCTAGCAATGGTATCTCGTGGCGTGGCAGAAGGGAGGTTTTTCGGCTTTGGGAGCCTATGAGCTCTGTCTATAATGAGATCCATATTGTTAGCATCAGGCAGTAAAGCAGAAAAAAAATCAGCTAGGTACTCATGGAGCTGTTCAGCTCTCACCTCCTCCGGAATGCCCCTAAATCGGAGGTTGTTCCGCCTGGAGCGGTCCTCCATATCTGCAATTTTTAGTTTAAGGGCAGCCACCTCGTCCTCCAATGCATTTGTAGTGTCCACAACTTCGTTATGTGATTTAGTAAGATCCGCCATTTTGGACTCAATATGGGAGGTTCGGGCTCCTATAGCCATTATATCTTTGTGTAGTGTCTTAAAGTCCGCCTGCAGAGTGGCTTTCATGTCAGCCATTAGTGCTCTGAGAAGGTCTTCCGACACAGGGTTGGTAGCAGACGGCGGTTGTGGGGGTTCTCCAGCCGTGTTATGCTGCTCAGGGAGGGACATGAAGGGATGCGAAGATGGCGTCTGCTTACCCCGTCCCGCCGGAGGCCGAGTCCCCAGGCCTTCGGTACGGCCGCTTGGTCCAGGGGGCGAGTTCTCCCCGCCGCTAGATCTAGACGAGAGGGACCCGGGGGAGGCTCCGCCACCTGTTGGAGATGCGTAGGTGGACTGGGAGTTCCGCTCTTGCTGCGAGGCGGGAGATGAGACCGCGCCATCTTGGCTCTGCTCCGCTGCAGGGAATAAATGTGTGAGCTTCATAGGGCTTTTCTTTGTCTTTTTGCGGGTTCTCATCGATCCCTCTCAGTGCCAGGGGCTACGAGGATGCTACTTAGGTCGGTGGTAACGGGTTTTAGCCGCGTTGTGCTGCTATTCGGCCGGTCACAGAGCGGAGTTGCTGCACTATGCGTCCGCCGCCATGCGCTCCTAGCCACGCCCCCCCCCCCGGGGATTTGATTTTAAGCGTTTATATTTGTAACCTGTAGAAATAAATTTAGCAGTACAGTTAATAAATGTGGATTTGAAGATTTCCTATTTATTATCCATATTAGTATTTGACAACCACTCTCTCCTATGTTCTGAAGTTCAACCCTTAGCCCAGGGAACCTGGCCTTTTTAAAATTAAATGTTTTTACCCTTCCAACATGTCTTTGTTTTTCATATTTCAAGCTATAAATAACTATATTATGATCACTTTTGCCCGTTCATGGACAGTGACGTTCCAATTAGCTCTGCATTGTTAGAAATGATAGATCAATAAAATTTGGTATAGCTTACTACCTCCTGGGTGCCAAGGTTAACTGGGCTGTGACCACCCCTAATCACAGATGCAAGTAATAGCAAAAAAACAAATAGGGTGCCTAGTCCTCTGGGCTATTTATGTCTTGCCTAGTTAAATGTGTTTATAGTGTGTACTACTGTATATACAAATGACTTGCTGTGTGTGTTTTAAAAATTATAAATGTATAAATGAATGAATACCTGCAACATTGCAAATCAGTCCCACTCAGCAAAAATCACTGTTTGTTTTAACTATACATGCATTTGCTTTTATGGATAAGAACAGTAGGCCAGTGAGACTAAAGCATAACAGAACTTCTGTGCATCAAGTGCACAATTCTTTCTTGTTATTGATTCAAATAGTGCTGACTCGCACCTAGAAGTGCTCTAGTGTTGCCAAGTTCTGAACATGAGCTAATGACTATTGATGAGCGAGCATGCTCGTCCGAGCTTGGTACTTGTTCGGGTATTAGGGTACTGCACTGCAGCTGAATGTGGTCAGGACTCAAAAGTCTAGACCAATTACATTCTGGCCCGGGCTCCTGGTCCTGCATTTAAAGAGCCAGTGGTCATTCACTGATCGCTGGCTTTTAGGTTTAATCCCCTGATTCCAGCTCCCCTGTCTATTCCTGTGTTCCCCGTTCCTAATCCCTCTGCCCTGCCTGACTTGTTATCTGACCTTCCACCTGGCCATTTGACTAACCGATTGTTTGCTGATTTGTACCGCTTTGCCCATTTGGTTTTGACTTGGCTTTTCTGACTACCCTTTATTGTGTTTGTCCGTCTGTATTGTTCTGTGTTTCACGTACTCAGTATAGGGAACGTCTTAGTGGTTGTCCGCGGCTGCCTAGGGCCAATTGAGGCAAGTAAGTAGGGATAGTGGGTGTGTTTAGACCTAGGGCTCACTGTCGTGTTTTGTCTCTACCTGTCCCATCCTGACACTGGGCATATAGGAATCAGGTCCCGCGATGCTCGCTTCAGACTCAGCCTGGATAAGCATAGGGAGAGCTGCTATCTGTCAGGGAGAGTGTTAGGCAGGGAATTAGTGTGCGGTTAGACAGGAATCCGACACGAAGAATAAAACAGTTCTCTTAAGGGCTTAAAAAAATTTTACATTTTTTTTCCCCTACTCTTGGCTGCTGGCTTGGACTTGTAGTACAGCTGTCAGTAGTCAATTTTTCCTGTTGCTGACATTGTCTTGGCTGGCTGGGATCTGTAGTTCAGCTATACCTATCCTCACTGAACATTCTGCCCCTGCTGTTTCCTGTCCATTTCTTTGTCATTTTGTCATTTTCTGTGGTTTCCAGGTTTTCATGCAACTTTCCCTGTGCAGAGATTTGGTCCCCTGCAAAAATGCTTGAGTTTTCCATTGACTTCAATGGGGTTTGTTACAAGCACCCGAGCTTCGGGAAATATTGGTCTCGAGTATCGAGCACCTGAGCATTTTAGTACTCGCTTATCTCTACTAATGACACCTATCTAGTCAGCGCTCCAGACTATCCAAAACTGCTGTGTTAGAGCATCTAGAAACATGCAGTGTACAGGGTAATAAAATGTTATGGTGGGCCAGGACACCTTTTCACCATTTTGCGACCCTTCTCATCTGTACAACGGTGGTCTCCAGGTCTGGCTGCGCGCGCTCACTATAGTGTTTACTTTAAGGCTGGGAGCCTTTTTGTCACTCCGGCTTCACTAACAATGAATATATCGATGCAGGGACCCGTTCTCTGGTCAATGGTGGTGGGTCAGTCTTGGCATGATCTGATAATTGTGTGCTGTTGCTATATAATAGTGCTAAATGCATTTCAAGGTCAGCCTAGACCTCTTCCTCAGTGGCTTAGTTGGGTAATAGAGCCTGAATCCCTTTTAGTCTTTAACTTAGGGGCACCTATGTTCCAGGGATGAAGAACTAGCCTGAACATTAGGTCTGGTAACCATACTATAAGTCAAGGTTCCCTGGTGGCTTCAATCTCATCCTGTCTGCCTATAGCGTATACTGGATAGACTTATGTCCCATATGGTTCTTGATATAATGTGTTCTCAGATAATAGCATGATAAAATTTATAAACTGCATAAAACATAATAAATGGCATAAAAAATTATAACTAAATATGCATATATAACATGTGATAAATAAAATAAAATTGCATATGTTAGTAATCGGTATAAATAGTAAAGACCTCATCTGTGGTTATCGCCTATGTCAATGGAACAAATGCTAAAGGCTAGTGTTGATCGAACTGTTCGAGAAAAGTTAAGTTCGAGTCAAACATCTCGATTTTCTCGATTTGTTTGAACCGAACCGAACATTTTACTGTTCGTTCAAGTTAGTGTTAGAGTTAGCGTTCGAGCACCTTTTTTGCCAACCAATCAGTGCAGAGCAGAAACACCATTGCTGAGGTGTAGGGGTCTCATTGGCTGCTACATGACCATGTTACATAAGTCACTGTGCCGCGGTCTGGGAGCCATCTTCTCCTCATTCAGTGTGGTGTATGGATAGCAATCTCAGTGTACCTCACTGTACCATAGTCTGCCTGCACGCTGCCAGTTCGATTAGTCGCTGTGCTGTGTTCTGGACGCCATTGTCTCCTCACTTACTCACTCACTCTGCTGTACAGACTGCTATCACAGTGTATCATTTTTCTGCATGCAGCCATTTTGATTAGTCCTTATGCTAGCTTTCTGGACTCCGTTGTCTCCTCGCTCACTCACTGTGCTGTACAAACTGCTATCGCAGTGTATCATTTCCTTGCATGGAGCCATTTCGATAAGTCCCCATGCAGCTTTCTGGACGTCATTGTCTCCTCACTCACTTTTCTGTACAGACAGCTATCTCACAGATAGGCTGTCAGGAACTTACCTTCCCGGGCTCCAGCGGTGTCTGTCTCCAGCTCGGCTCCGGCAGCCAGCTCAGGAGCGTGCCGCCGCTCCGCCCGCCGGAGCCGTGTGACGTCATAGAGACCCGACGGCGTCCCTGACAACCAGAGATGCCGTGGTCACGTGACCACCGGCCGGCACTCAGCTGAGCAGCTTCAATGCAGGCTGAGTGACGGATCGCTCTGCCACTCAGCCTGCAGTGCTGCAGCTGAATTGTGTCTGGATTCAGGAGGCCGGACCAATCAGCCTTTGGTCCGGGCTCCTGATCCAGTATACATGTAAGTCAGAGCCAGTCTCTAATCGCTGGCTATTAGTTCATTCTGATCCCAGCTCCCCTTATCCTATTCCTGTGAACCCCGTCCTAATTCCTTCTGCCTGACTCACTCGTGTTCTGACCTCCGCTTGACTTTTGACTATCCCTTGTGTTACTGATTGTGTACTGCGTTGCCCGTGTGGTTTGACCTGGATTGTTTGACTATTCTATATTGTGTTTGTCTGTCCGTCTTGTTCTGTGTTTCACTTACGCAGCATAGGGAACGTCTTTGTGGTTGTCCACGGCCCCCTAGGGCCGCTTGAGGCAAGTAGGCAGGTGACAGTGGGGGGGTTCAGACCTAGGGCCCACTGTCTTGTCCTGTTTGTATCGCCTGATCCTGACATAGGCAGTGAGATTAGTGATATTAAAGATATAGGCATTGAGATTAGAGAGATTAATTGGGTGTTCAACAAGGCTACACTAGCATATTTGCAACAAGCATTTTCCTGTCCATAGACACCATTGCAGCCACAGCAATACGTATCTTTGGGATTGCAGGCTGCAAATTGGATTTGCCAATTTATACATAGTGCCTAAAAGTGTATTTGGTCTGCTCACATCTGTTATACATTACTTAAACATACATCTCCTTTGTGTACATGCATTTAATTAGTTATCACAGCTATATTCCTATAAGCTAAAAAACGTCCTCTGTCCATCAGGACAAATACAAAATTGTAGACATCTGTTAAACAGTGATTAAACATACACCTCTTTTGTGTACGTGTATTTCTTGAGTTATTACAGCTGTATTCCTATAAGCTAAAAAAAGTTCGGGTTCTGATGGACTCGAGCATGCTCGAGGTTCGCTCATCCCTACTAAAAAGAAACTTACTCTGTCCGTCAGGAAAAATGTGAAATATTAGACATCTGTTAAACTGTGATTAAATGTACATCTTGATTGTGAACGTGTATTTCTAAAGTTATTACAGCTGTATTCCTATAAGTTAAAAAACGTCCTCTGTCCGTCAGGAAAAATACGAAATAGTAAATATCTGTTAAACAGTGATTAAACATAAATCTTGTTTGTGTACGTGCATTTCTCAAGTTATTACAGCTGTATTCCTATAAGCTAAAAAATAGAGATGAGCGAACCGGGTTCGGGTTCGAGTCCATCCGAACCCGAACGATCGGCATTTGATTAGCGGGGGCTGCTGAACTTGAATAAAGCTCTAAGGTTGTCTGGAAAACATGGATACAGCTAATGACTATATCCATGTTTTCCACATAGCCTTAGGGCTTTATCCAACTTCAACAGCCACCGCTAATCAAATGCCGAAAGTTCGGGTTCGGATGGACTCGAGCATGCTCGAGGTTCGCTCATCTCTACTAAAAAAATTTACTCTGTCCATCAGGAAAAATTCAAAATATTAGACATATGTTAAACAGTGATTAAAAGTACATTTCGTTTGTGTACGTGCATTTCTCGAGTTACTACAGCTGTATTCTTATAAGCTAAAAAACGTCCTCTGTCTGTCAGGAAAATTACGAAATAGTAGACATCTGTTATACAGTGATTAAACGTACATCTCCCTTGTGTATGTGCATTTGTTCACTGATTACAGTGGTATTCCTAGAAGTTGACATACGTTCTTTGTCCCTCATAAAAAAATACGGAATACTTCACATCCATTATACCCAGTAATTAATTGTACATCTGATTTGTGTACGAGGATTTATCGAGAGTGGGTAGATCTGTTGATTTTTTTGTTGTTGTTGTATTTTCTATCTAAGATTTTCTATCTATCTTGTGAACATGGTGAGAACCAGAGGTGGTAGGCAAGCAGTATCAGGTGTAGGAAGGGGAGATAAAGGTAGTGCACAAAGCACTGCTTCCAGTCCTCTGGCCAACATACAAGCAAGAACATCGTCAGTAGCAGGACCGTCAGGCCTGTCCTCTTTTGCTAGGTTTCCTGTGCGCCTTATTGAAGAACAGCATTGTCAATCTGCTCTTCAGTGGTTATCGGACCCTGAATCAAAGGCTTTGGCCTCCTCTTTCTCTCAGTCATGGCCACAAATGTCATCATCATCATCATCATCATCGTCAGTCCAGCTGGAAGCAAACATGGGTAAAATGTCCCTACCCAATATACAGGCCACTGAAAATAATCCACATTCTGAAGAGCTCTTTGACTACACAATGCAGTTGGGGTCAGAAGGCGGTTCAAAAGATCAAGAAGCCAAAGAGGATGATTTAGTCTTCTCTGACGCCCAATTGCTGATCAGGCGGATCAGGAAGCTGGTCTGTTGTTAGAAATACCGAGCGGTCAGCAATGCCTAAAAGTGACTGTAGCTTCTAGCCCGCAGTTTGAGGATGTACACTGTCAGACAGAGGAAGTCACATGTCATGACGATGATGACGATAATGATGACATCTTGGATCCAACATGGTCTTTGGAGTGACAGCTGCCGAGGGCATCATCAGTGGAGGATGAGGAGAATGAGGTAGTTACAGTGCGGGTCCCTCCGAAGAAAGGGAGAGAGTGGTCGCACAAGTCCGCTGATATTACTGTGCCAGCCGTGGTCAGTGGTGGCAGCAGGGAGACCAGTAGTAGGTTTTTGTCGTCTAAGAGGTTCCAAACCTGTAAAGCCTGGGCCTTTTTTGATCAAGCCTCTGATTCTCTGACTGAGGTGATATGTCGTATTTGCCAGCAATGCGTAAGTAGGGGATAAATGAAAAGTGTTTGAGTGCCACGAGCATGAACAGGCACATGCAGGAAAAGCATGAATTGCTGTGGAATAGCCACTTAGAAAAAAAAGGCCACACAGGTCCTGGGCTTCCAACTACCATCACAACTACCGCCTTCTCCACTTCCAAGGCAAAGCGTCACTGTTCTGCTGATGTGCTGGTGAAGCATGACCAAGCACCATCTCCACCACCACCAACACGTCTGACACCTTCGCCTACCACCAGTGTGACCTGCACGCCGTAAAGCTGCCAGTCCGGCAGCCAGCCTCCTGTGTTCCAGGTGTGGGAGCATAAGAAACGCTTTCATCCCAACCATCCCAAACCCACTCCTATAGACAGAGCCACAGCCCAATAGTAAGGCTAAAGTTAGGGCTCACAAAAACAAAATCGATCTGGAGTGATATTGTGATATTACATTGGGAGACCAATGCTCATGTATGCATTTATGGGTATATTCACCTATTTCAGTTGGGGCTTTTACCAGGAAACCTCCAGGTTAACTATAGGTCTTAAATTCTCAAAACATGTGTTTTATAATAAATAAATAATTTATTATTACATTTTTTATGGGAGGTACAAGGGTGCATTCCTACATATTTGTCTATTTGAACAGTAGACACTCAGAAGGTCTTGGATGGATTCAACATAGGGGAGTGCTTTGCCATTGATCCACAGTGACCACATGGTTTTAGCTGGAGGTGTAGATGTTAAGTCATGAGTCATGTTAAGGGTCTTTTAATGAGTTTTTACAGTCTAAGGCTGTGTTCACACTACGTATATTTCAGTCAGTATATTTCAGTCAGTATTGCAACCAAAACCAGGAGTGGATTAAAAACACAGAAAGGATCTGTTCACACAATGGTGAAATTGAGGGGATGGCCGCCATATAACAGTAAATAACGGCCATTATTTCAATACAACAGCTGTTGTTCTAAAATAACAGCAAATATTTGCCATTAAATGGCGGCCATCCACTCAATTTCAACATTGTGTGAACAGAGCCTTTCTGTGCTTTCAATCCACTCCTAGTTTTGGTTGCAATACTGACTGAAATATACTGACTGAAATATACATATACTGACAGAAATAAACGTAGTGTGAATGCAGCCCAAGAATGAAACTTGAACAAGTTACTCTTTTTAGATTATCTTACATATGTCTTATATTGATATTGTTTTTACTAGATCATATTATTTGTCAGACAGCAGTATGTATTACTGTTTTTAAATGGCAACAATGTTTTTAACTAAGAGATAAATGGACAGTGATGTCATGTGACCCCCAGGGTCAGTGATTCTGTTCCGGGTCATTCAATTATGCTGTACATAAAAGTATGGAGGTAAATTAATGTGTTATGTCTGATGAAGGGGGCAGTGGACCCCTGAAACGCGTCACATTTATACAATAAAGAAGATCAATAATCTGCAAAAAGCCTGCAAACGTCTTCTTTTGAATTGGAAGATCTGAACCTGGCTTTCAAAAAGGGTTTTGGCGTCTATGTGTGATCCATCATTATTCTACAAAATTGTGACATTTACTTTCATATAATTTCTTACATATAGACATATTCCTCCTCCCTTTCTGCCCGCCCAGTCCCTTCGGAACAATGTAAATCCCTAAATATTTACAGTCCAGTCGTAAGGAGTTCAGCCATGTCTCAGCCACACCAAATACATTAATGTGTTCCTCCAGAACCAAGGCCTCTAGCTCCCCATTTTGCTAGCTATACTTTTAACATCAGTGAACATACACTTTAAGTTTCTATCTAGTTTAACACATTCAATATCAGAAATGTGATTTATTAAACTGCTGTGGGAACAATCCTTTTCACCGCAATAAAATGATCTCCTTATCTACTGCTCTCTCTCCCCCCCCCACCGGTCCCTTCTCCTCCCACCTCAATGTTCTGCCCCCTCTCTAATCAACCACTTTATTACATACTTCATTGTTCGTTGTGTTCTCCCTCCACATCCCTACTTTAAAAACCTTTCATTCAGGTGCAATTTATCTGTGGAAAACAGATAATACCCCAGTCCACTGCTCTCAAAACCCAAACCCTTCTCCCTTACACCATGACTTAAGCCATGCATTTAACTCCCTAAGCTCCCGCTGTCTTTCCTGCGATGCGCATGGCATAGGCAGTATTCCAGAGAAAACAACCTTGGATCTCCTTTTCTTCAACTTGGCACCTAGTTCTCTAACATTATTCTTAATGGACCTCCTCCTACCTTATACTCTGTTGCTGGTTCCCACATGGACCATGACAGCTGGGTCATCCCCAGCCCCTCCCAAGTAATTTGTCCACCCTCTAAACCATATGCCAAATCCTGGCACCAAGGAGAGAGCAAACCATTCGGTTAAGGTGGTCTTGGCGACAAATTATTCTGTCAGTATTCCTGATTATGGAATCCCTTACAACCACTAGCTGTTTTGGTCTACCTACAATACCATCCTGCCCACTACTAGTTGGACTGTTCTAGCAGCTGTTAGGGAGAACAAGATCCACTAGTGTTGCCATTTCTGAAGAACAAATACAAAGATCCAGCAAGTCAGGAAAACACAATTTCCAATTTATTCCAAATTCACCAATGTTTATAGAACCAACAGCCTCCCAATAACACTTACACATTTCGGGTGCAGTTTTACAAAGCAGATTTACTCATGGTTACCTTTGAAGTAAATACATTTGGTCTAAATATTCAAAGTAAGCAGTGCATGCTGGGATTGCTTCACATGAAATAGTGAAGCTTGAACAATATAGACCTAGTGAGATTAAACCCCTAGTTTTCCTAACAAAAAGTGCATATAAAAAACATTTAATTACTTGGCTTATTCCTTGTACGTATTGCCATTTCTGATTGCCAAGACTGATGCCCTCGCATTATCACCCAACTTAGCAATTTTGCTTGGAAATACAGCAGGAGAAGTAGCCTACCTTTTCTTGGGGACCCTTTCCAGTCCCTCTTAATACAATAACCCAGCTACTTGCATGGTTTTCCTGATGGTTCTCCATCTCTACCCCACTAGCTTCTTGCTAAATGAGCAGAAGACCCCACCCAAGCTGGTCAATTTATCTAAGATCTCCAGATCTTTAACACAAGCTTCTAGATGGGGCAACATGCCCACATTTGCCACATCACCCTGAAACTCCTGCTCCAGTCATGCATACAAATGGCAAACTGTGCACTGAAGAAAACATTCCATTTCACTAGCCATTATTCTTTACGCAAAAAAAACAAACAAAAAAAAAAAACAGATGAAAACAGAACTTTTAACTCCTACTTATAACTACTCTTTAACTGCACACTTAGGGGGTATCCACACAACCTTCACAATCTGTCCATAGCACGGCTTCTCTACTCCCTAAGCTTTCTCCTGTACTGGCTTGCTACTAAATGCCTAAAAATAAGGGGGCATTCTCTGCAATCTGCAATATGTTGCCCAGTTACAGTTAGCAGGGAGACATCCACTGGGAAATTCGCTGTCATATGTGAGATGGTGGCAGTGCTTTGGCTTACGCACATAAAAGAAACTAAGGGCAGTATTCATTAGGGAGGACATGGAAGAGGAGAGAGAGAAAAGACAATAAATATTGGTGCAGTATAATACATGACAGAAAGGAATGCAAAAATGTTTGCTGTCATTAAAATGTAATGTGAAATTAAGAGTACATATTGGAATCAGCAACAGGATTTAAATTCTCACTGGCATAGAAGAATGAAATAATACATTCAGGTCATCAACAAGATTTACATTGCCACTTGGTAAAGTACAGTATATTGTTACTGTACTATATAAACCATTGATTCAAAAGAATATTGAAAATTAACAATTTCATGAGTTCAAATTCCGATCAGGAACAGAATTTACTTTGACACTTTGAGAAAGAATAAAGTATAACTGCACAGTATAAATGTCTGACACAGAATACAAATTCTGCTGCCATTTAACAATTTAATGGGAAAAACTTTTCCATATGAAAGATGGGAGTGAGAGTGTCAATTGGGGGGGGGGGGGGGCTGTTACTTTTTATGCAAAACAAATGTAAGGACTTTTCTAAACTCTTAACAAAGAATATTTTTGTATCACAAAGGTAATAAAACATTACACATTAAAAGAAGCAAAATCAGTGATGTGAGATAATATGCTGAAGTGCCCTCCAACTTACAGTATGCTAAAATATCTCCAAAAACTTTAGCTACAGAATTAAAGAGCTTTTGAGAGATATAAAAAGCGACAAAGCATCCCAAGTAGTTTTTTTTTTCTCCTGCAGGCATTATTTAAAAAAAGAAAAAAAAAAGATAAGATAAATCAGACTGGCTATTGTTTAAGGCAATGTAAGTTCCGTTTTGACATTTATGCATACACAAAAATGCTGCTTACAAGCAGTTCTTTAACATGAGTGAATGTTCATGCCCTTTTACATAAGCCTTCCAGTACATCAATAGTATCTGTGTTATTTCTTCTCAGCATTGAACATGGAACCTTTTTCATGTCATTGAGGTTAGAAAACTGGATGGAAATTAGTTGTATGGTTTTGAGATTAGCTGAGAGCTCAGATATTATAATGTACTGTGCTTCTCATTTTAAAAGAATTATGAAAATGATAAGGTAATGGTATTGTATTATCTTTTAATTAAATGTATTGTCAACTGTAGCGTCACATAATGGCTATTCATCCTAATAAAGATGATTTCATTGGCTGATTAGAAGAAACATTTGATGATAAAGTCCTCTTATGGTGCGTTTACACAGGCAGATTTATCTGACAGATTTGGGAAGCCAAAGCCAGGAATGGATTTGAAAAGAGGAGAAATCTCAGTCTTTGCTTTATGACCTGTTCCCTGTTTATAGTCTGTTCCTGGTTTTGGCTTCAAAGATCTGTCAGATAAATCTGCCTGTGTAAACGCACTATTATAATCCACCTACTCAGGTCATTAACCTATTGCATTTGATCTAGTGACCTATTCAGGGTCTCATTCAAACAAACTAAAAACTTACCAATCCCTGAAGCTGCTCTTTTAATGACTCAATTCATTTAATTATTCAATAACTCACCCTTCTTGGTAACCCCATGTTCACCTTGGAACCAAACAACATTCTTCCTACCTCACACAAGTACCTATTTAGACACTTAGGGCCCTATTTCACCGGATGATTATCGTTCAGATTATCGTTAAATCGTTTGAATCTAAACAATAATCATTCGATTGAAATGCAGTTAACGATTAACGACTGAACGAGAAAGACCTGGATCTATTTTTATCGTTGCTCATTCGCAAAAGAAATAGCAAAGAATAAACTATCGCAAAGACGATCATAAGTAACGATTATCGTTCCATGGAAATGAGTGAACGTTTTCAGGTCTTTCACAATAGCGGTCGTTTGAGATCGTTAATCGTTAACAATTATGCGAACGATAATCGCCCGGTGGAATAGGGCCCTTACTTACAAACTCCTACCTATTCAACTGCTTTCTTACAACCAGATAGACAAAAGATTTCTCATACACACATATCTAAGTGATTCCTCATACACACATATCTAAGTTCTCCCTTAATTGCCCTGACACCTACTCAATTATTCTCTTTAAGGCAATGTTCACTCACTGTAAAAAAACAAAACAAAAACGAAAATACAGCCTTAATTTTAGGCTATGTTTCAACTACGGGAACGTGCTGTCATTTAGTTGGAAAAGGCAGCCATCTATTGATAATGATGGATGCAAATAATGATCATGATCATTATTTGCGGCTGTCATATCAATGGCCGACTACCTTTTCCTGATAAAATCCTGTAATGGGAACATGGCCTTAGGCAAAAATACAGCTGTATTTTTGATGTAATAATGTGCTCTATTGAAGTCGATTCACCAGCGATATGCACACTGTATGAAATAATATCCATAATTGATTACGCCCATCGAAATAATAATCATGTTCATTATTTGTGACCTGATTTTGCAAAAATATGAAAGCCTTTTATTTATTTATTTTTGCATAGTCACTTAAAATTCCAGCCATATTTTGGTATTATTTTAACGTCAGTGAAGTATACAAGTGTATAATGCACTAAGCAAAATAAAATTCTGTCCCCCTCTACATAGTAGTGAAAAGGTTTATAGGAAAGTCCCCAGTGAGAATGAGTGAAGCTTTATTCAGCCTTGCAACTTGTTACCCCATTAGTTTAAAGGATACTGTATCCACTCCCCCCCCCCCCAAACTGCTGGTACTGTCCATTTGATAAGAGTTAGTTCTTTCTGGTCATGTCTTTAAAAAGTATAGTAAAAAAATAAATAAACAGAAGCTGAGTCAATGTGGCATGGTCTAGGGTGTCTGTGCCCTAAGCCTGCAATGCCTCTCCTTTCTTCCTCCCTGTCCTTCTCATCATTAGTAATAGCCCTGGCAGGATTTTTCCTATTCATTGCTTGTCTAAAAAGTGCACACGTGCGGCATTGGATCATTAAGGCACATGTGCACTGTTTAGATAAGTGGCGAATAGGAGAAATCCTGCCATGGGAGGTTCCTAATAATGAAGGAGAAAGAAAGGAGAGATGTTGCAGGCCTAGTGCACCGACTTGGCTGCTGCAGATTAAAACATAATTTTTTACTCAAACCAAGGCACCAGGTGCATTTTAACCCTGCTGTTCTGGTTGGTCAAAAATGACCGAGTTTGAAACTTGATATTTTTTAAAATAATCATTATGCGGTTCTGAAACCTTTGGTTCATTGACTTTTCCTCATTTGAGGGGTTCTTACTAATAGCAGTTTTTATTTATTTATTTTTATTTATATTTATTTATATTTATTTCCTTTTTTTTTATAATGGAAGTCAAAAGCCAGACAGGATTTTACATTACAATGCCACAAAAGACGCAGGTGATACTCTAGATCAACTCATAGGCACTTACTGTACACCTGTAAACGCAAAACTAATCAGTGGCCAATAGTTTTTTTTCTTTAACATTCTTGATGTGTCGGCGTACAATGCATTTGTAATATGGCATGAAATAGACCTAATTTTTTTTGCAAATGTGCAATATGCATGAATAATGCAATAAGGCCATGTAGTATTTTTTGGACACAAAGTTTTTTATTTAGTTTTTAAATTGTTTATGAACAACCATGTTCACACAGTATAATGCAAAATAAATTGAAATAAAACATTTAAATTAGTTAAAAATCCAGACTTTAACCCCTTAAGGACAGAGCCAATTTTGATTTTTGCATTTTCGTTTTTTCCTCCTTGTGCTTAAAAGGCCATAGCACTTCCATTTTTCCACCTAGAAAATTTTTGCGCCACTAATTGTACTTTGCAATGACAGGCTGAATTTTTTCATAAAGTACACTGAAAAACCGGAAAATTGAAAAAAAAAAAAAAAAAACACATTTTGTTTATTTGGGGGGTATTTGTTTTTATGCCATTCGTCCTTGGGTAAAATGGACTTAATATATATTTTCCTCAAGTTGTTACGATTAAAACAATATGTAACATGTATAACTTTTATATTACGAGATGGCCTGTAAAAAATTCAAACCATTGTTAACAAATATATGTTCCTTAAAATCGTTCTATTCCCAGGCTTATAACGCTTTTATCCTTTAGTCTATGGGGCTGTGTGAGGTGTAATTTTTTGTCATTTTATTGCAATTTTTCTGGATTTGATGCAACCAAAAATGCGCAATTTTGCACTTTGGGATTTTTTGCGCTTACGCTGTTTACAGTGCGAGATCAGAAATGTGATGAATTAATAGTTCGGGCGATTACGCATTCGGCGATACCAAACATGTTTATTTATTTATTTATTTTTATAACCTGGGAAAAGGGGGTGATTAAAAATTTTATTAGGGGAGGGGGCTTTTTATTGACACACACTTTTTTTTTTTTTTTTTTTTTTTTTACACTTATACTAGAAGCCCCCCTGGGGGACTTCTAGTATATACACTCTGATCTTTCATTGAGATCTATGCTGCATAGATATGCAGCATAGTTCAATGAGATCGGCACTCGTTTGCTTTCGGTTGCTGGAGCCGAAAACAAACAAGTGCCAAGTCGGGATCAGCGCCATCTTGGCGGAGACCCCGGCCGGCTGAAGATATGGAGATCACTCCTCCGGGACAACGTCCCGGATGAGCGATCTCCGCCGCTAGACACCAGGGAAGTGCTGCATTCGATAATCGGATGCAGCTGTCAACTTTGACAGCTGCATCTGATTACCTGATTAGCGGCCACGGCAATCGGACCGCGCCCGCTAATAGCCGCGGTCCCGTACTACATGCGGAACCAGGGATTGCGGCCATTCAGTGCGGGGTTGCCGCGCGCCCCGTTCTGAATGCCCTTACCAGCAATAGGGCGTAAATATACGCCCTTTGTCGTTAAGGGGTTAATAGGCATAGTCAAAAATGACTTGAACATTATGGGTAGCTTCACACGGGCGGGCTCGCTGCGTGATTCTCGCTGCGAGCCCGGCAGGTCCTGTCAGTTTCCATAAACTACATACTTGCTGCGGACCGCAGCGAGTATGTAATTGTACCGCGCTTAACCCCTTCTACTCCCGCCGGCTCCCCCGCTGTAAGCAGCATACATTACCTGTCCTTGCTGCACGGGTCCGGCGTCCTGCTCTCCCGCCCGGCCAATCAGTGGCTGCGGCTGGGCAACACACTAATTGGCCGGACGGGAGAGCAGGACGCCGGACCCGAGCAGCAAGGACAGGTAATGTATGCTGCTTACAGCGGGGGAGCCGGCCGGGAGTAGAAGGAGTTAAGCGCGGAACAATTACATACTCGCTGCGGTCCGCAGCAAGTATGTAGTTTATGGGAACTGCCAGGACCTGCCGGGCTCGCAGCGAGAATCTCGCTGCGAGCCCGCCCGTGTGAAGCTACCCTTAATGTGTATAGTTTAACCGAACAGAACAGCAGAGTTAAAAGACCTACTGTCATCAAATGGAGAATACCAGTAGTTTGGGGGAGTGCGTTAGTGAATACGATATGGCTTTAATAGGTCCATAAGGTCAGTCAGGTTTCATTTTAATGTGTTCCATTTAATGTGTTTTTAATGTTTTGACAGGAATAATGGCACTGCATAAGGCACTATTTTACCTGTCAAATATGTCAGGACCACTAATGGCAAGGTTAACACAGCTTTAAGAACCATGGGGGAGATTTATCAAACATGGTGTAAAGTGAAACTGGCTCAGTTGCCCCTAGCAACCAATCCGATTCCACCTTTCATTTTCCAAAGAGTCTGTGAGAAATCTGATTGGTTGCTAGGGGCAACTGAGCCAGTTTCACTTAACACCATGTTTGATAAATCTCCCCCCTTGTGTCTATCAGGGTACTCACCTACTCACAGGCTCTAGTCGGAGCTGAATACCAAGGAGAGCATTTCATCAGGTAAATTAAATGAAAAAATAAAGCTCTTTATTTCTCAAATAAAAAGCCTGCATGTTACCCTTTAAAAAGAGCCCTAAACTGCGTTGATAGCATGTACGCTCGCTGAGATATCCCCAGTTGTTTGGCTCAGAGGAATAAATGAATTTTTCTTCTGGCTGAGACAAAGTGGGCGTGGCCTATCCCTCATCTCCCTGGCTGCGTCCCTCCATTCACTGAGCAGCACCTTAGCAGATGTATCACACACAGTGGCATCAGATAGAGCCCAAGCATACAGTATCAGGGTACAAACCCACTTGACGTATTTACTGCGTGAATCAGTCTTAAAAATAAGCAGGCAAAACGCAGGTTGGCTTTATACGATTGTTCTGCGTTAAAATATTGCGTATTTTTGAAGCGTGAAGCTTGTTGTTAGCAAAGCATCAGTTGTTAACAACCTGTGCGAAAAACGCATGTAGCTTCACACTTCAAAAATACGCAATTGCGTATTTTAACGCAGAACAATTGTATAAAGCCAACCTGCGTTTTGCCTGCTTATTTTTAAGACTAATTCACGCAGCAAATACGTCAAGTGCGTTTGTACCCTCACAATGTAAGATTAGATACAGAGCCCCAGCATACAGTATAACACACAGTGGGATTAGATACAGTCATCTGCTCTCATTACACTGTAGGATAATGTCAGCCATGGAGGTGGCGGCACCTGCTGCAGACATCTGATAGTGAATGTTATATCTACTATGGAAGGACTACAGCTGTGTTGTGCTGGGACTTGTAGTCCTCCTCTCAGTGACTCTCCCTCATGCAGCACATTGGAGTCATGGTGGCACTGGATACACGTGTCCCTCCATCCAGCTCTTCCCCTGTGCTGCTCCTCACACACAACACCCTCAGCTCTGCTTAGTCACCTCTGTGAGGGGAGGGGGGAGAATGTGCTGCTAGGAGGTGAGGGGAGGGGGGGAGGAGGTTTTGTTTATGTTTCTCTGTGTCAGGGCTGTTATCTGATCCTCCTGTCAGAGTGTGGACACTAAAGGCCCTATTCCACGGAACGATTATCGTCTGTATTCGACCGATATCGGCCGCTATGGACGATAATCGTTCCGTGGAATAGAGTGCAACGATTAGCCGACATCGTTCATGTCGGCTGATCGTTGCAGTCGCTTGTTTTTCGAAATGTTGAAAAACAAGCGACTGATACAGCAACGATCTGTTGCTGTCGCTCCGTTGAATAGGAGCATCGGCAGCAGACGCTGCTGTATCCTATGGGCTGCCCGGGCGATCAGCGATCACCCAGGCAGCCCCCCCCCCGCAGCTCCCCGCCGCCCCTCCCGCACTCACCCACTCGCTGCAGCCGCGTTGAATAGCTGAGATCGCTCATTTGCTCCTCTAAAACGACCCGTGAAATAGGGGCTTAAGTACCAAACACAGAAAAATGATGCTTATAGAGAGGGGGAAGAGGGTCTAGTGTGCCTGATGACGCCCGTGTTAGGGTGAAACTAGTTGTGGGGGCAGAGTGTGTCAGTATTTTAAATAGCAGCTGTTGGTGGTGAATTGCTGTGTCCTTAGGATATAGTTTAATTGGGTGGATCTAGCTGCTTTGTGTTATCGGGATTTATTTGGCAGTTACTATCTGATCGAACTCGCATACACACTATTGTGTAGTGACCCCAGGTGGCCCGCGGGCCCCACAGTCACCTCAGACTAGCTGAGTTTCACAGTGTGTATGCGACAGATTGATACAACTTGCAATTTTTCTGATCAGCTGTCCACCTTTACATAGAGATATATTGTATTCAGTATAATTACCTTTATACCCCGACATAAAGGGGAATTGACTCAGAATAGAAGAGCACACCACCAAGCAACTGTGTTTTTAATCAGCACATATTTGATTTATTACGTACACTAATAAAAGTTATATTTTAGTCATATTTTGTACAACTATTGGTGACCCCTTCATGGGAGGGGAAACTTTAAGATAGAGGGAGCCCAGTGGGCTAACGGCCCTATGTGGTTTTTTTTGTACACTAAGTACGGATCTCCAAGGAGGGGGCGTGTCCAGCAGGAATGCAGAAATAACTCAGAGGCAAAGAGAGCTGTGAGGGGACTTTTGGCTTTATGTATTTAAAAAACTGTTCATTTTAGGTTATTAGGGTACAAACCCACTTGACGTATTTGCTGCGTGAATCAGTCTTAAAAATAAGCAGGCAAAACGCAGGTTGGCTTTATACGATTGTTCTGCGTTAAAATACGCAATTGCGTATTTTTGAAGCGTGAAGCTACATGCGTTTTTCGCACAGGTTGTTAACAACTGATGCTTTGCTAACAACAAGCTTCACGCTTCAAAAATACGCAATTGCGTATTTTAACACAGAACAATTGTATAAAGCCAACCTGCGTTTTGCCTGCTTATTTTTAAGACTGATTCACGCAGCAAATACGTCAAGTGGGTTTGAACCCTTAATGTATATTGCAAAAATTCTTATCATGACCTAAGCTAACTAAAACTGAATGATCAAAATATTTTATAGTTAAGCTTTAACTATCAAAAAAAAAAATGTTTCCATAATTTAAGGCAGTAAGATATTTAGTAGTAATTTTTGCAGTAAAGATTTCTTACTAAAACATACAAAACTTAATGGTTACTTATTTCCCTTAAACCGTTATAATAAAACTTTGTATGAAGTTGTGTTGTATTGTATTGTATAATAAAAGTCTTCAATACTTCACTGAACAAAAATGCAACATATTCAGTTATCCTGAACAAAGTTGGCACTAAATACCCTTGTCTGTCCAGATACTTCATTTCATTAATATTGCTGCCTCAAAGTACTTATAATTATCTCTTATGTATAACTCTTATCAGCACAGCATCATCTGTCTACATTAGTTTTTTTTTTTTTTTTTTTTTTCAGTGTGAAAAAAAGAGATTGGACAAGGAAGCTCTTTTCAGAGGCCAAAGCATATCAAGTGGTTTCTTGATTTAGTAGGAAAGAATTAGGCATTGTTGTATCACTTACTGTAGAACACAACGGGGTGTTGGTTAGAATTGTCTGTGTGTTCCTTAAAGGGGTAGTGCGGCAGTAAAGAATTATTCACAGAATAACACACATTACAAAGTTATACAACTTTGTAATGTATGTTATGTCTGTGAATGGCCCCTTTCCCGTGTCCCACCACCCCCACCCGTGTACCTGGAAGTGTGGTGCGCTATACATTACCTGTCACGTGCCGACCCCCGTCTCCGATCTTCAGTCAGTGACGTCTTCTTCGGCCGGCCAGTGAACAGCTCCGACTGTTCCGAATGCCGGCCGGCCTCTGCACGCGGCTGAGCATCGGATGACGCTGCAGAGGGCGGCTGGCATTCGGAACTGTTGGAGCTGTTCGCCGGCCGGCCGAGGAAGACGTCACTGACTGAAGATAGGAGACGAGTCAGCACGTGACAGGTAATGTATAGCGCACCACACTTCCGGGTACACGGGTGGGGGTGGTGGGACACGGGGAAGGGGGCCATTCACAGACATAACATACATTACAAAGTTGTATAACTTTGTAATGTGTGTTATTCTGTGAATAATTCTTTACCGCCGCACTACCCCTTTAAATCACCTAGCCATGTGATAAAATGTTATAAATATGAGTGTTCTGCAAAACGAATTCTGGCATTAATCAGGGATCGCTGGCATTTCTGGTCCATTTTTTTGTTTGAACCTATTTCAACAGACAGAATGGCAAGGATCTTTGTCTAGTGGATGAGACCTCAGACAATGCCAGTTAAAGACAATGCCAGTTAATCACTAGATTGCAGAATTGGGCCTCACCTATAGCAGTGTCTATTTTGAAGTTCTAGCTGTGGCTCAAATACCTCTAAGACTTATAGTTGAACTGAAGAGTATGACATGCAGGCAGTCACAAGAAAAAAATACTGTACAAAGCATTAATAATCCCTTGCAGCCAGGGAATGGGTTGCAAGCCGTTCAACCACGCCCACCACCACCACCATCGCAACGTCACACTTTCTTCTATATATTGGATTAAGTCATCTCCTGAACAGTGAACAGAACACATACTTTTACATTTTAGAGAGAGAAAGAGGCAGGCTTAGAGAGGAATATAGAAGGCTAACTACTGTAGGTATCAGCCAGAAAAAACCTCCATTCCACCACGAGGTACACTAGAGCGCAGGTCCAATATAGTCATCAACCGATGTATATCATATAATGATTTATTGTAAAAACAGTTGTTAAAATGCGACACAATGCGTTTCCAAAGAGCTCTGGTTTCTTTTTCAAGTATCATCTGCGTGAGGAGACAGCAATATATTGTAGCCGACGTAGTCCAAATGAATCCAATGTAATAATCTGCATACTGATATCTGAAAAACAAAAAGAAAAAAACACAAGCAAAAACAAACAGCAAGTAAGGGGTTAAGTCCCTGGGAGCCAGACTGTAACTTCCATGGCCATGCTGGAGGTAACCCAGCTTTCTTAGCATCCTGTAAGGTTAACCCTTCGCAGGATCCTGGGAAAGCTGGGTGACCTTCAGCATAGGCATGGTAGTTACAGTCTGGCTACCAGGGACTAAACCCCCTGGGAGCCAGACTGTTCTGGCACTGCACCTGCACCAGCAAGGAAGGGGGTTAAGTGCCCCCTTCCTTGCTGTGGCAGATGCAGTGAGCACTCAATGGGGGAGAGGGTGATGGGGGTGATGGCTGGAGGTTACCTGCTGCTTTTTTCATGGCCGATACAGGGGGCGGGGCTTACCAGGACTGCTACAAACTGTGGACAAAGCAGCAGGTAACTCCCAGCCACCCCCCCCTCCCCCCCCATAGAGAACTCACTGCATCTGCCCCAGCAAGGAAGGGGGCACTTAACCCCCTTCCTTGCTGGTGCAGGTGCAGTGCCTGAAAGGTCTGGCTCCCAGGGGCTTAGTGAGGGGATAGATGCAGGAAAGGGGGCGGATGATGGAGTTTTGGAACATAAATAGGGAAATACCAGGGTGGCCCAGGCATCAAAGCCTAACTCTGTTGCGAATATTGCAACACAACAAGAGTTTACTAAAGCCAAACATCCAGCAACAGCTGTTTCACGGTATTTGCCCCTCGTCAGTGTGGAGCAGGATTCTTGTTAACGGGCAATGAAAAATGAACCAATAAAACACAGCAGTCACTGAGCTCAGGGAGATCAGTGAAAAAAATTCAATGAAGTACTCTTACTCAAGAGTCTCTGGCTTTGGTAAACCCTTGTCATGTTGCAATTCTCCCACTGGGAGGAACCCCCTGGCAACAGGGGGAAGGGAGGGAGGGAAGGGAAGGGAGGGATATAAAAGACTACCCTAAATGTACATACTTACGTATACTCAGTTCCACAATTTTTTTTTATACTTTCAAATATGCATACTTGAACCAGACACACAAATAGAATTCTAGTCTGGTCATCCATTGATTTGTCCTTTCATTTATTTTAAGACTTTTGCCTCTAGGCTGAGACTGTGTTCTAATGAGTGAAGACTATGTTGAGGTGATTTACAGTAAAATTAATTTAATTTCTCATTTGCCTTGTCACAAGTAATTATCCTATCCTCTGGTCATTAAATATGCAGTTCCAGGATATAGCCAAATGGAATTATCAAAGGGGGAAAAGAAGTAGAAATAATGATTCATGTAGCAAAATTGATGTCACTTACATTTCCGAAAAACAATTGGATTCTTGTAAATTACTTTTGCTCCCTTCTGGCATACATAAGAATTAACTTAAATGGCAAACTAGTGAAACATGTACATTAATTAGAGCAACTTAATAATTTAGTAACTCTTCTGTTCAATACTGTACATAAGAAAACTGCATTATATGGTGAATGACAAAAACAATGGCATTTAACTTCTTCCCCCAAGATGCTTTCTGGTCTTTCAGTTTTTTTTTCCTTCTTCCAATAATGTCCTGCTTACCGACCAGCCTTTTACAGAGCACAGCATGGGGAGGAGATCATTGGAAGAAAGAAGAACAAGTGTTACTATTTTGCCAAAAAAATAAAAATATCTGTGTTGACATAATCCAAAACCCAAAAGGGGAAATTTATTAAGGTTGTACCCCCGGCGTATGTCAAAGAAAAGGCACAGATTCCTGTCTTCTCCCTGGCGTACGCCAGCCACAACCCTTGCTTGCCTTGGGCCTTCAGAAGAACCGCCCACTGACATCAGTGTGGCAGTAGTTCCATCCTGGTAAAGCAAAAGACAATTCTGTTACCTGTAACATATGTGAGCAGAAAGTGGGTCGGGGTTTTGGTCGAAAAGAAGGCACCACTTCCATGCGTCAGCATATGGATCACCACCACCACACTGGTTGGAAGAACCTCCAGGGCAAGTTCCAGTTTCCCTCAAAGTAAAGCCCCCAATAAAATATCCCCCACCTTAATTTAATCAATCTTATTTTTTTATCATAACAAGTAATTTTACCCCTTAAATTATTAGAATACCTGTAGCACATACCCTTAGTAAATTAAGACAAATTTTAAAAACCACAGGGGAGATTTATCAAACAGGTGTAATGTGGAATTGTCTCAGTTGGATCCATGAGTGGCAGTGGGGGGTAGGTCTTCGGTGGGGCGGGTCCCGCCCGAGCCCCGCCCCTCCCCCTCATGTTTCTCCCTTTTCCACCTCCTTCCACTTTCTTTTCCTTCCCCCAAATTTATCTGTAGACTGTGTTTGGAGACATCTGGGTTCTTTACAACTAGAGATATAATGTCTTTAATTGGTAGATGGCTTAAGATATAGTTTCTTGGAACATTAGAGGTGTAGCATGTTCTTGGAGATAGATGGAATCTTAAATCAGAGGGCCAATTGTCCTAAAATATGAATAGGGGACTTCAATAAATCATACCTTAAGACCAGAAGGAAGATCTTGGCTAGGTAAGGTTATACAAGTTGGGCTGGTGGGATATTTGGGAAATTAAAAACCCAAATATCAAAGGTCATACATGTATTATTAAAACTCATAAGACATATTGTAAAATAGATATTGCTTTAGATATTGAGAGGGCGATGAGTATAGTTGCCAATATAAAGCTAGGAAAGAAAGGTTTATCAGACCATGTACCCCTAGTCCTGGGGTCAAAACAAATACTGGTTTCTTTAACTAGAAAAATAATAATAAATCCTATATGGCTTACAATTATTGAGGTAAACTTGGAAAAGCAGATGTAGTTCTTTACAATAAATAGGAACAGTGCTAGCCTTAATGTTGTGTGGGACACTCAAGGGGAGAGTCTGTTTAGCAAAATTGCAGCAATAAAAAAAAAAAAAAAAAACGGGAAGGGGAAAGTGGTCTGAAGGAAGAAGTTTGTGTCTTAATGCGAAGTTTGTTAGTCACTTGTAATTGTCCCTAATGAAGGGGTAGTAGCCTCAACACGTGTTGGACTGAATAAACCTTTTTATACTCTTTATGCTCTATATACCTTACTATGATATGGTGCAATCCATTGGGGGAGACAAGCATCTCAGCGGTTTCCAGGCAAACAGTGTGCATCTGCAGCCTACAAGATCTTGCAGCGTGCATTCCTGGCCAGAAGGGGGGGGGGGAGGTGTAGTGATAGCTATTGCTCCACTCCAAAAGAGTAAGTACGCTCACTGGAGGCCAACATATATTATTGACATATGTGCACTCTGAAAGGATATGATAGCTCTCTATTTTTTTCTGTTTTTCAAATATTGTTACATATATATAACACGTCTCTAATATAATATATGATGGCAATAAAAGTGGTGCACTCCCTACACACTATATGAGCGCACTCGTATACATCCTGGTCTCATGTTCTGCTAATTCTGAGATTCTGCTGCAACCAAGGGAAAATGTGCCAAAAGCAAATTCTGAACAGGACGCCATCTACACTAAGGCAGGCTCTGAGTTTTATTCTGTCCCTTAAACAATATCTGAATGTACAGTATATTTTCTTCATACTTGCATATCTACAGGTAATAATTAATATTTATTTCCAAATCTCATGGAACACCTTTGATCGTATTCAGTGGGACTTCATGCAATATGAACACAATATAAAATATAATTTCCTGGATGGTTGAGCCTGTCTGCAGCTTAATGAACTCTAAATCCATCTTTGAATCTGAGCCGCACACCAGAGCACAGTATGGTTGGTCTCAGTATAAAGAAAAACAAATTAGATAGTGAATGTTCCACTCCAGATGAAAAAGGACAGGTAATTTTGCTTTCTGCCTTCTCATAAGCTTATAAAGAAAAAACAACTTTGTGTCTCCTTGTGTTGACCATAACTAGCAGTGACAAGTGAGAACTGAAATATTTTTATTGTGTACACAGGGAAGCAATTGTTTAAGAAAAAATCACACACAAAAACCTGCATATATATGTAACAAAAATGTAGGGGCTGAAGGACTTTCTGAGAACAACATTTGAGTGAATGTGTGTGTGTGTGTGTGTGTGTGTGTGTGTGTGTGTGTGTGTGTGTGGGTGGGGGGGTGGGGTGTCTGGTTATCTATGTGAATTTTTACCAATAGGTATTCAGGATATTGCACAAAAATTCAAAACAAGATTATTCAGTGCAAAGAAAAAATTCCCCCCAAAACATCCAAATGAGTGTTACAAATATGTGTAATAACAGAGTTACATACACTTATTAAGCTCATACTGTGAACATTGTACATTCTCATTGCTATTCTAAAATATGCTCATTGCGAATAGTAATAACCTTCTTTTATCTTTACTTTTTCTTGCAAGGGCTCCTAAGCATTATTGGAATCTATATTCTCAGTCTCAGTCAGTCACAACCACTCATTCCTTGCAGGTTTTATTTCACAGCCTAGATGGCTGAAAGATGACGAATTTATGATCATTTGATGCTAATTAGAAGTAAGCGAGCTTGCTCTTTCAGGTACAGTTTAAGTCGCGATTCAGGGTACTTGAGGGTGCATTCACATGTACAGGATCCGCAGCATAAAATCCACTGCGATATGGTGTGTGTGAAGCTACCCTGATACTCAAAAGATGACTGCATGATACATGAGTAAAAAGGCAAGTTTTCTTTCCACATGTTTGGCAGCTTTAATTAACCAATAAACAATAAACCAATGGGGAAGGGGCTGGCACATCCTGCAATTAAGTAGCCATGTTGGCTGCTGGCATAGCAGTGATTCACCTTCTGCATCAGGTGACCTGGGTGTATAAAGACTCAAGTCACCTGATACTCGGCTCAGTTGCTGGCGTTTAGCTGACAGAGAGAGATACTTGCGCAGGGATAGGGAAAAGGCTTATTAGTTAGGCAGGCCAGTAGCTGTTGAAGACTCCAAAAATGCCACTTAGCCAGGTTACTTGCTTTGTCTCACAGTTAGCAGGGGTGCATGATACAACATTATTGGATTCACAGCAGCAGGAGCAGGTGATGACTATTTTTCAACCAACTAGTCTTCCATGCTGTCCAGTGTCTCTAGCCAAGGGACTCAATGTGTCAATTCTCCATCTTATCCTCCTTTCTCACAACCGGACCACTCTAAGCAACTAAGTGATTCCCAAATGGGAGACTCCCATTTTCTTGATTTGAAATCAATGGTTCAGAAGGCACCGGAGGAAGTTTGCAGGAGCAGGAACAGGAGCTTTATGAAAGCAAAACTGAAATGAAAATATACTACAAATTTAAGAAAATACTTGGAGATGATGCAGTTCACAGTGGGTATATTATGGGGTTTTGGTTAACTAAAAACAACCCATGCAGTGTACTATGATGCGGTCAAAGGTAGAGATAAGAAATAATACAGTGTGTGTCAGGAATGTGCAGTGAGCCTGGTGTTAACTGGCCTCTACCTGTCCGGAACCTTGAGGATCAGAGTGCCAGTCCAATGGGGATCCGGACCAGGCTCTTGATCCTCATATATGAAAGCAGAGCCAGTTTTTCCCTTGCAATTTAGGTTCCTACCCTGATCCCAGCTCCCCCTGTCTACTCTTGTGATCTCCGTTCCTAATTCCTCTTATTGCTTGACTCATTACCTTACTTCCCGTCTGACCTTTGACTATCCATTTGTTCTCCGATTTTGTAGTGCCTTGCCCGTTTGATTTGACTTGGCTTGTTGACTTCCCTTTATTGTATTTGTCTGTCTGTCTTGTTCTGTGTTTCACTTAATCAGTGTAGGGAACGTCTTTGTGGTTGTCCGTGGCTGCCTAGGGCCAATTGAGGCAAGTAGGTAGGGACAGTGGGTGGGTTCAGACTCAGGGCCCACTGTCTCATCTTGTCTCTACCTCCCCGTCCTGACAGTGTCTATAAAATAATATATCACCCACTAAGGAGCAGCCATCATGTCCAATAGGAGTTCTATAGTACTACCCATCTTAGCCAATCTGGACTACAACTGTCTGTGATGAATGGTGCAGTGTTTAAATCCCCCAAGCAGCTGCTCGTCTGTCTAGGTGAGAACACGCAACAATTACTGCTGGTGCCAACAGTCACCTCTCAACAGTCCTGGTGGAGAAAGCTTGTCTCAGGGCCATCTGCAGAGTGCGCTCCTTCCTAGTGGGTGATGCTGCTAAGAAGGAGCACACCCCACATCTCTACTTGTGACCCAATTTTAGTACACCTCAAGGGCTGTTTTTAACGCCTTAGTGACCGCCGATACGGCTTTTTACGGCGGTCACTAATAGGCCTTATTCTGCTGCCATAAGCTTTTTACAGCAATGGCAGAGAACAAGGCTGCGGCGCTGGCAAGACCCCATCCTCATCCCCCCAACTACCAGAGGTAGCTGAGGGATCGGGGCAGTGTGTGGTACCGGGCATTGCCGGTGCCGCCGCATGCTTTCATCTCCCCCCACCGTGAATCCACAGCGAGGGGAGATAAAAAATGTGTCCCCCAGACCCCAGATTTGCCACCCAAGTAGGGCAGTCACTAACCCTCCCCTCCCCCGGCGGCCATCACTTTCAATATTGCCACCGCCATCACTGTGAACAGACTATGTTCAAAAAAACAATCTCTGAATCGCTAGCATATGTTAAAGCGTCACTGAGCTATAAGCGCATAAAATAAGCCTGGTCATTAGGCACCAAACTAGCTGCAGAACTAAGGGGTTAATTAACCTCAACCCTGTAATATACCCACTGTGAGCTGCACCATCTCCTAGTATTTTTTCTAATTTGTAGTATATTTTCATTTCAGTATTGCTTTGGTAAACGTAAAATAGCAAAATTTAAACAAAAATATGCTGTATTAAGTAACTATAAACTAAAAAGTTTGATGCTTTGGGGATCCCATCGAATACATTAGCGCCATTCATTTTAGTTTATAGTTACTTAATTCAGCATATTTTCATTCCAATTTTACTATTTTTCGTTGACCAAAGTAAAACTGAAACAAAAGTATGTTCCAGTGTGATTCATTTAGGTTCGATTCACGAATAAATGAAATTTGCGAATTTCACAGATCCAATTTCTAGGCAGAACTTTCTCTCCTTCCAAAAGAGGAGAGGAGTACTCAAGTCCCACTAGACCATAAGGCCTGGTGGAGAAATTGTTTAAATCCTTCCCATCTGATGCTAGCAGCAGAAGAGTAAGCAGGAAGAGTAACACTTGTTTATGACATACACCTAGGATAATTCAACCAATATGCATCCTAGGATGTCATGGAGGGACAAGTTCTGGAAGATGGTGAGGGAGTATGTAGCCAATGTGCAACGTCATCTTCCCTGATCACTGAGCCATTTAACTATTGCGTAGCAAAGCTAGAAACATAATATGAACTGCTGCTTTATGCCTTGGAGGTGCTGGCCTTCCCTGCTGCTAGCATGTTTTCAAAGAGGGTCGCAGCCTAAATTTTTCAGTTTCATCTTTGGATTCATATCTTCTTGCAATTTTAACAGGGGCACATAATTATTTCAATTGAAATTTTTTCCAATTTTAATTCTGATTTGCCAGAACTGCCAGAATTTGTTAAAGGATTAAGGCTATGTTTACACTACGTAAGAGACCGGCCGTTCCGTGACCCCAGCCAGGTCACGGAACGGCCGGTCTCTGGCCGCATCATCTCGGCCGGCACTTAAGTACCGGCCGGATGATCTTTCGGCCGCAGAGCTCTGATGCGGGCGCATCAGCGTGCGCCTGCATCAGAGCTTGCCATAGCACACAGTGAAGCAAGCGGCCGGAGCCGCTCGCTTTACTGTGTGAACTGACAGGTCTTTCACTGAATTCCGGCCGCAGAAAACTGACCTGTCAGTTATTTGCGGCGCCGCATAGATCCCGGCCGGAGCGTATACGATGTGTGTACGCTCCGGCCGGGATCCCATTGAAAGTAAGGTTATGTTCCACCCCGCAAAACTACGGCCGTAGTTCTGCGGCTAGAACTACGGACGTAGTTTTACGAAGTGTGAACATAGCCTGGCAACAACGGCCTTTCTTTTACCGCGCTGGAACAATGCCTGTTGTTCTATGGGATCCCGGCCGTTCCGTGACCTGGCCGGGGTCACGGAACGGATGGTCTCTAAAGCAGTGTGAACATAGCCTAAAAGTGTATTTAAATTCCTGGGGCTTATAGGAATACTTTATTGTTACATATCATCACTACCACGGGAGTTCCTGCGCACAACACCAGTCTATTACCAATCACCAGCTGGGCATGAAGCATAGGAGGCGCCCCCCCTTTAGTGTAATGAGGAGGAGGAGGGGAGGGGGTTTTGTCACATTGGGGGCAGGTGGTTCAGACTGAATCTAAAATTTGTAAATAGAATTAATTTTTTGGACGCATTTTTTATTTATTCATGTTTCTCTTCACTGTCACGCACCGGCTCTTTTCAAAAGAGCAGGCGCGTGACAGGAAGCTCCCGGCATGCAAAGCGTCAGGAAGAGCTCCCATGAGCCCTTGCTCGCCGCTCTGTAAATACACAATGATCTTACGCTATACAGCGCAAGATCGCTGTGTATATCTGTCCTAATGTAACCCATTAGTTTACGGATGAAGATACAGACTGCCTCTGCAGTCTGTATCTTATACTTTACCTAATCCAGTGTAGCGGTGCAGTGCGGCCGGGCGCCATCTTGATAACTGAAACGCACCACTGGAACGCAAATTATGTCATCAAGATGGCGCCCGGCCTTACTGCACCGCTACAGAGGAGTAGGTAAAGTACAAGATACAGACTGCAAAGGCAGTCTGTAGCTTAATCTCCATGAAGTCTACTTATAAAGATACAGACTGCCTTTGCAGTGTGTATCCTATACTTTACCTACTCCTCAGTAGCGGTGCAGTAAGGCCGGGCGCCATCTTGATGACGTCATTTGCGTTTCAGCGGTGCGTTTCAGTCATCAAGATGGCGCCCGGCCGCACTACACCGCTACACAGGATTAGGTAAAGTATAAGATACAGACTGCAGAGGCAGTCTGTACCTTTATAAGTAGACTTCATGGAGATACAGACTGCCTGTACATGTACGCTAAGGCTATGTTCACACTACGTAAAAGTATGTCCTTTTACCGTGGTGGATATAGAAAGAGGGACAGAGGGAAACTAGGGTAACTAAGTCAAGCGCACACCAAAGATGAGATGAAAAAAAGATTAAAGTTTATTAACCCCTTAGGGACCAAGCCTGTTTGGGCCTTAATGACCAGGCTCATTTTTCAAAATCTGACCTGTCTCACTTTATGCGCTTATAGCTCAGTGATGCTTTAACGTATGCTAGCGATTCTGAGATTGTTTTTTCGTAACATATGGTACTTTATGTTAGTGGCAAAATTTGGTCACTGTCTTGTGTGTTTTTTGTGAAAAACATCAAAATATAATGAAAAATTTGAAAATTTTGCACTTTACGAACTTTGAAATTCTTTGCTTCTAAAAAAAAAAGGCACATGACAAAAATTAGTTAGTAAGTCACATTATCAATATGTCCTCTTTATTCTGGCTTCATTTCGTAAACATATTTCACTTTTTTAGGGTGTTACGGGGCTTAGAAATGTATCAGCAAATTATCAAATTTTCATGAAATTTCCAAAACTGATTTCTTTAGGGACCAGTACTTTTTTTAAGTTGATTTAGGAGGCTTGTATACTGGAAACCCCCATAAGTGACCCCATTTTGGAAACTAGACACCTTAAAGAATTAATCTAGGGGTATAATGAGCATTTTAACCCTACAGGGGCTGGAGGAAAGTATTCACAATTAGGCCGGAAAAAAAATGGAAAATAGAAATTTTCCAATAATATATTTGTTAAGATTAAAGTATCTCATTTTCATAATAAACATGAGAGAAAATGCACCCCAAATTTTGTAATGCAGGTTCTCCTGAGTAGAACGGTACCCCATATGTGGGCGTAAACCACTGTATGGGCACACAGCAGGCCTCAGAAGGAAGGGAGCACCTATTAGCATTTCCAGTTCAGATTTTGCTGAAGAAATTTCTGAGCGCCAGGTGCGTTTGCAGAGCCCCTGTAGTGTCAGCAGAATAGAACCCCCCCAAAAGTCACCCCATTTTGGAAAGTACACCCATCAAAGAATACATCTTGGGGTGTGGTGACCATTTTGACCCCACAGGTATTAGAGGAAAGTATTCAAAAGAAGACAGTAAAAATGAAAAAATAGAATTTTTCCATTAATATGTTTGTTTAGTTTGAAATTTCTCAATTTAACGAGGAACAGGGGAGAAAACTCACCCCAATATATGTAAGGCAGGTACTCCTGAGTAGAACGATACCCCATATGTGGGCATAAACCACTGTGTGGGCACACAGCGGGGCTCAGAAGGGAAGGAGCGCCAATTAGCATTTCCAGTTCAGATTTTGCTGAAGAAATTTCTGAGCGCCAGGTGCGTTTGCAGAGCCCCTGTAGTGTCAGCAGAATAGAACCCCCCCAAAAGTCACCCCATTTTGGAAAGTACACCCATCAAAGAATACATCTTGGGGTGTGGTGACCATTTTGACCCCACAGGTATTAGAGGAAAGTATTCAAAAGAAGACAGTAAAAATGAAAAAATAGAATTTTTCCAATAATATGTTTGTTTAGTTTAAAAATTTCTCAATTTAACGAGGAACAGGGGAGAAAACTCACCCCAATATATGTAAGGCAGGTACTCCTGAGTAGAACAGTACCCCATATGTGGGCATAAACCACTGTGTGGGCACACAGCAGGGCTCAGTAGGGAGGGAGCGCCAAGCATTTTCAGTGCATGATTTTCCTGAAGAAGTTTCTGAGCGCCAGGTGCGTTTGCAGTGCCCCTGTAATGTCTACAGAATAGAACCCTCCCCCCCAAAATCACCCCATTTTGGAAAGTACACCCCTCAAGGAATTTATCTTGGGGTGTGGTGACCATTTTGACCCCACAGGTATTGGAGGAAAGTATTCAAAACTAGACCGTAAAAATGAAAAAAATTTAATTTTTTCAATAACATGATTGTTTAGTTTGAAATTTCTCAATTTCACTAGGAACAAGGGAGAAAAAGCACCCCAAAACTTGTAACGGAGGTTCTCCTGAGTACAATGGTACCCCATATGTGGGCATAAACCACTGTATGGGCACACAGCAGGGCTCAGAAGAGAAGGAGTGTCATTTTAGTTACAGGCAATATGTGGGTGTTTACTGGTTATCTGGGGTGGTAATAGACAATCTCAGGGTGTTTACTGGCTATCTGAGGTGGCAGCAGGCAATCTGGTGGGGTTATGGGCAATCTGGGGTGGTTACGAGCAGTCTGTGCCAATCTGGGGTGGTTACGGTCAATCTGGGGTGGTTACGGTCAATCTGGGGTGGTCACAGGCAATCTGGGGTGGTCACAGGCAATCTGGGGTGGTCACAGGCAATCTGGGGTGGTCACAGGCAATCTGGGGTGGTTACGGGCAATCTGGGGTGGTTACTGGCTGTATGGGGTGGTTATGGGCAATCTTGGGGTGTTTACTGGCTATCTAGGGGTGGTTACTGGCTATCTGGGGAGGTGACGGGCAATCTGGTGGTGTTCACTGACTATCTGGGGATGCAACTGGCAATCTGGGGTGGTGACGGAAAATCTGGGGTGGTGACGGGAAATCTGGGGTGGTTGCGAGCAATCTGTGGTGGTTACAGGCAATTTGGGGTAGTTACAGGCAGTCTGTGGCAATCTGGGGTGGTTACGGGCTGTCTGGAATGGTTATGGGCTATGGGGGGGGGATACGGGCAATCTGAGGAGATTACGGGCAATCTGTGGAGATTACGGGCATTCTGGGGTGGTGACAGGCAATCTGGGGTGGTTATGGGCTGTCTGGGATGGTTATGGGCTGTCTGGGATGGTTATGGGCTGTCTGGGATGGTTATGGGCTGTCTGGGATGGTTATGGGCTGTCTGGGGTGGATACGGGCAATCTGGGGTGGATACGGACAATCTGGGGAGGTTACAGACAATCTGGGGAGGTTACAGGCAATCTAGGGTGGTTACAGGCAATCTGGGGTGGTTACGGGCAATCTGGGGTGGTTACGGGCAATCTGGGGTGGTTACGGGTAATCTGGGGTGGTTACGGGTAATCTGGGGTGGTGATGGGTAATCTGGGGTGGTTACAAGTAATCCAGGGTGGTTACGGGTAATCCAGGGCACTTGACTTTGGTGACAGGCGTAAAAAAGTGCCGGCACCATTTGGAACAAGCGATCAGTGGTATATAGTATATACCGCTGATCACTTGTACTAGGACCACACCGGGTGGTCACCGATCATTGCCCCATGCTCTCCGCCACCTCCTGTGGTGGAAAGAATGAAGCTTGGATCATTTTTAGGAATCCATCACTGTGAACAGAGTCTGTTCACAGTGATGACGGCGGCCATCTTGGATCAGATGGCCGCCCAGGGAGGGGAGGGTCAGTGGCCAGGTCACTAGGGTTAATTCTGGGGATGGGGGGACATGTTTTCATCTCCTCTCACTGTGGATTCACGGTGAGAAGAGATGAAAGCGTTCAGCTGCGCTGGCAATGCCCGTTACCGGTAGCCGCCTTTATACTGATAATAACGGCGATCACCGGTGAGGGGACTGGCCGGGACTGACCCCACACTCTCCCCCAACCCCTCAGCTACCTCCGATAGCTGAGAGGAGGAGGCTGCGGGCATTACCGGCGCCGCTGCACTATTCTGCACCATCGCCATAAAGAGCTGATGGCAGAAGAATAGAGCCCATTAGTGATCGCCGTAAAAATCCGTATCGGCGGTCACTAATAACATAACACATGTATTCTCTGGGTCGCTACGGTTACGGCGATACCACATTTGTATAGTTTTTTTTAACTATTACCGCTTTGGCGCAATAGAAACTATCTTCCTAGCCAAAACCCACAAAAACTGTCCCTGCATTGCAAGATCCATAGCGTTCTCATCTTTTGCGCGACAGAGCTGGTTTTGGGCTTATTTTTTGCGGGAAGATCTGTAGTTTCTATTGATACCAAGTTTTATATGTATATGACTTTTTGATCTCTTTTATGACGTATTTTCTAAAGTGGATTGATAAAATACAGCTATTCTAGTACTGTTTTTTTTATTTTTTTTTTTACAGCGTGTGTCGTGCAATATAATTATTGATATAGTTTTATAGATTGGGTTGTTACGGACGTAACGATACCAAATATGTATAGGATTTGTGTTTTTGATCACTTTTATGTAATGTTTTATAGTGTATGGGGAATGTAATGCATCTTTATTATTGGGGGGGCTGGGGGGGGCTGTGTTGTGTTTGGTGCACACTTTTTTTTCACTTTTTTTTACTTTTACACTAGTGTACATTACTGAACACTAGTGTGAAAGACTTAGATCACTGATACAATACATTGCAGTACCTGATGTACTGCAATGTATTGTATCATGCCTCATGCTGACAGGCAATAGCCGCGGCCACCCCTGTCAGCATCAGGCATCTCCATGGTGACCCCGGGGACCTTCATTAGGACCCCGGAATCACCATGGAGACATCGGGACCCCGGACGGCGCCGCGGGACATCGCGATCATGTAAGTGAACCACGGCGCCGTCCGGGATCCACCGGGACCCGTTAGATGCCGCTGTCATGGTTTGACAGCGGCATTTAATGGGTTAAACTGCCCGGAGCGGAGAATCCTCCGCTCCGGGCAGTTACAGGAGGGTGTCAGCGGTCACACTGACCGCTGATCACCCGTCCTGCAGCCGCCGCCGGGCGGTAATTTATTCCGATGCGCCCGCCGTTAAAAGGCGTACGCATCGGAATAAAGCCCATTAGTGGCCGCCGTGAAAAGGCAGCATGGCGGTCACTAAGGGGTTAAACACCAGCTGAACAAACAATATTAAAAACATCTAAAATTCCCAAAGAGGGGAGAGAAACTGCAGAACCTGAGAATGAAGGTTAAACTTCACTGCTACAATGTAACAGGCCATAAAGGCCCCCGAGCATGGGACTCAGAAGAAGGGAAAATAATTGCGCAGTAAGAAATAATAATCAGTAAGTCATATTAGTCATGAAGATCATACCCATAAGTAATATCACGTCCCCAAGTAGCAGAAGAAATACCCCACGCATATCGCCGCTACATTGCGGCTTTGTCAGGAGTCAATACAGTGTAGCAACAAGCCGGTATATATACTTGTAATGAATTCTAATTCCCCATGATTGACAGGGCAGCAGAGTGAGTGGCGGGCGGAAATGGAGTCTGCGGCTGCACACGCCATGCTCCTGGAGATTCCAGTGCGTGACGTGATGACGTGGTGGTGCTGAAACGTCAGCGGTCATGTGACCGGGATGTGACCACTTCGTTGCGTAGTCTCGCGATAGTAAAAGTGCCGGTCACATGACGGGATATCATTTCCCATGCTGCTGAAACTGAGGTATAAAGTGCAAAATATTACTGAGTCCATCCCGATAGTACAGAGCTGCTACAGTGAAAGCAATAATTGCCTATGGAGATAAATAGTAGTGAATATTCAATGTCCCTAGATCATCCCGGTCACATGACCGGTCACATGATCCAAGATAATAATTAATGATGAAACATAAATCAAAAAATATGAGCACAATACAAGTGATAAAAACATGATCGCAAGCCTACATAAAGCATAATAAGAGAAACTTAAACTAGGTAAAATCCATGTGCATGCACAATTTAACCACAGAAAAGACCCAAGATGACTATAATAAAGTGCTAGTGCATAACCCAATGTATATGTAAACCTGTTCGAGATGATGCAATAATAGTCGCAGTATGTTCATTAAAACCAAATACTTGTCAATATGTGACGATTTATGTGCATGCGCCATACATCAACAGGACAAATCCTGGAAACTAGTACAAAGTGCTTGTGCATGGCCCAGTTACTGCGTAACCTGCCAGGACGCCAAACAGTATAAAGATAAATAAATAAAGGAATAAATAAATAAATAGCAATGATAAGACAATGGTGATAATATATAAATAAATAAAGTGATATTATATATGCAGCAATCCTGGATAAAGGAATATATTAGGAATAGATAACATATATGTATATAAAATTGTATGTGAATATCATAAAGTGCTTAGCAGACGCACACCGCAGACTCCATATCCAATGGCCACCCAATGGTTCCCCCAGAAAGTACTGGTCAACTGTAAACTATGGAATGTAAAGTAAGAGGATAAGGAGTTGGAGAGAATCAATCAGGAGGCACATCCAGGGCCGATGGATAGCCGAGCCAGGAATAGCAACTTGACAGCCAAGGGAGCGAACAGAGAGGGAGGATTGCTTAAAGTCGACATCTGGGGTGTATCCGAAATGCCAGAACAGCTTTATACACACTAGGATGTAATAAAAAGAAAATACAAAAAATAATAATAATAAAATAAAATAATAAAAATAATAATAATAGTAATTAGTGGGGGAAAATAGAGGCCACCAGCCCTGGGAATAAAGCTGGTGGTGTGCGTGAGGTGTAAATGCGTGTGTGGAAATGGGGAAAAAGTAAGCCATGTTGGAATGGAGCACGGTGAATGCTGAGTAGTATTTAAAAGAATATGTAAATGAAGTGAGGAATGTGAGTGTGTGTGAGAGGGGTGTGTGAATCAGTGAGGTGAAGTCCAAAATGGGTGGAAGGGGAGAAAAAAAATAAAAAAATATATATATATAATGGTGAAAGTAGTGTGTGAATCAAAGTCAAAATAAAAAACTGAAAAACAAACAAAAGTGGTGCCAAGGGGAAAAAAAAAAAAAACTGAATAAAGAAACTAAGGACCAGGAATACCTGTAAATAAGAGCTCCTCATTAAGACCCTTAGGATTTACCGAATTTAGTAGGAAGATCCATCTAGATTCCTTCCTTAGAAGATGACTGACCAAATCACCAGAGCGGATGCCCAAATTCACCTTTTCCAATCCCGTGACAGACGTTTACGTAATTTCTGGCTAGTTTGTCCAACATAGACCTTTTCAAAGGGGTATGTGAGGGCATAAACAACGTGTTGTGTTCTGCAATTGATGTAATCCTTGGAATTATATCTTACCCCATCCTCTGGGTTGATGAAGAGATCCCTGTTTGTCATGTGTTGGCAGATGTTGCAATGCCCACAAGAGTAACTGCCAGTAATACGTTGTCCACTTTGTAACGACATCCTGGGTCTGGAGAAATGGCTGCTGGAAAGTTTGTCTAGCAGGTTTGGTGCGCGTTTGGCTGTGATCAAAGGTTTGATTGGAATATTTGCTCCGATTCGAGTATCCGCTTTTAGGATCTTCCAGTTCTGTTCCAAGATCCGTGTGAGGTCATGCCATTGATTGTTGAATGTCGTGATGAATCTCAAATCATTGTCCTCCGATCTAGTACGTGGCTCAAGAATCTCCTGTCGGTCAGTGTCTTGCGCCTTTTGGAATGCTTTGGAGATGATGTTCCCTGGATACTTTCTCGCCTTGAATCTGGAGTTAAGTTCCCTAGCGTGATGCTGGAAGTCATGGATGTCTGTACAATTACGTCTAATACGTTGAAATTGGCCTGTAGTGATACCCCTTCTGGTATGCAATGGATGAAAGCTATCAAAACTCAATAAGCTATTTGTAGCTGTCTGCTTCCTGTGCAGTGTTGTTTTGATTCTGCCATCCTCCAAGTGTAGTTCTAAATCTAAGAACTGTACTGTGCTTTCTGAGATGTGATGTGTTAGATGGATATTGTGCTGGTTGTTGTTGAGATCTCCAATGAATAACTACACCTCCTCGCGTGTACCTGACCAAAAGAAGATAATGTCATCTATAAATCGATGCCATGTGATGTCCCGAAACACAGGATATGGGTACAAGTGCTTCTCCTCCCACCAACCCAAAAAAAGGTTTGCGTAGGAGGGGGCGCAACGTGCACCCATGGCCGTGCCGACTCTTGCCTGTAATACTTTACAGCGGTGGAACAATGCCTGTTGTTCTATGGGATCCCGGCCGGAGCATACACACATCGTGTGCGCTCCGGCCGGGATCCCATACGCCGCCGCAAACAACTGACATGTCAGTTTTCTGCAGCCGGAATTCAGTGAATTCTGGCCACAGAAAGACCTGTCAGTTCACACAGTGAAGCGAGCGGCTCCGGCCCGCATCAGATCGGCTGCGCCCGCATCAGAACTCTGCGGCCGAAAGATCATCCGGCCAGTACTTAGGTACTTGAGATGATCCGGCCAGAGACCAGCCGTTCCGTGACCCGGCCGGGGTCACGGAACGGCCGGTCTCTTATGTAGTGTGAACATAGCCTCAATATGTAAGTGTACCCTGCAGTACTCTCACAGAGTTTGTAGAATTTCACGCCATACCGTGATCTCTTATTGGGATGACGTGTCTGGGGGGCAGCCTGGGGCGTCCTCCTTGGACGCCTAGGTAGATAGTCATCATCACTGGAGGATGATGATGAGGATGAATGGAGGAAAGAAGGATCCTTCTATTCATCCTCACTGGCTGTTTAGGTGTCGGAGGCAATAATAGTGCATGCCTCTGCCGCCGAAAACATCCTGTGGGGCATTTTATATGGGGATTAGTATATGGGGTATGTAAATGTGTAATGTAGTGAAGTGTAAAACTTTATTTCGTTTAGTGTAATGTAGTGTTTTTTTACGTTTTTTAATTTAACAGTAAGAAAAAAACCTACGCCAACAAGTGAGTTGCTGATAAATGCCCCACTTATGAGCGGCACTTATCAGCAGAAAGTGGCGGTAGGATATAGGGGTGGAAAAAAGCCCCTACGCCGAAAAGGAGGAGTTGATGATCAGCAGCGCACTTTCATGCGATGCTGATCAGCACTCAACGGTGGTAGGGTGCGTTAAAAAAAAAAAAATGTGTGTAGGGGGGGAACTGTCTACAACCCTATAGTTACTGATAAGTGTATTATATACACTTATCAGCCGCTAGGGGGCAGTAGAAGACAAAGCCGTATATATACGGTGGGAGCCTAAAAAAGCCGAAGTTAGATGACGGAGCGCCGGAAAAAGCCAAAGAGAGACGACGGAAAGAAGACACCGCGGGACCCGGAAGCCATTGCTCCGGACGTCGGGATCAGGCGAGTAATGGCCAATACCTGCTCTGAACACCTTAGCTACCTAGCTGAGGTGTCCAGAGCAGGTATTTAGACACTTTTTACACACATATCGCCATGATCAGCCGGCACGTCATGGGTCCTTAACTGACAGCGATCCATGAAGTACTGGTACTGCATGGGTCCTTAAGGGGTTAAACAAGATGGGTCTGACCATGTCACACACGCGCACAATGACAGATACTGATGGGTATAGTTTGATGTAACCCTCTATGGGTTTCATAGATGATGGAATAATTAAGGTGAAAAATATAAGTTTTTGGTTTCTCTGCAAGTTAATGTACAGGAAAGAGTGTTTCCTATTTTTGGGGGGTTGGGTTGTCAGTCTTTAATAGTGGTGTAAGGGTATGCGCACACTGCGGAATTTCTGAGATTTACATGGTGTTTTCATCACTTTCTGTGTTTCCAGGGGCACCAGAAACCACACCCTCCCCTCTTCTGACTAAGGAAACCTAGAAAAATGCTCGAGTTTCGTAATGGCTATGATTACACATTTTAAAATAAAGCGTCTATTTAACCCTTTAAGGACATGGCCTATTTTCGTTTTTACGTTTTCGGTTTTTCCTCCTTGTGTTTAAAAGGTCATAGCACTTGCATTTTTCCACCTAGAAACCCACATGACCCCTTATTTCTTGCGTCACTAATTGTACTTTGCAATTACAGGCTGAATTTTTGCATAAAGTACACTGCGAAACCAGAAAAAAATTCAAAGTGTGGTGAAATTGGAAAAAAAAAACGCATTTCTTTTATTTGGGGGAAATGTGTTTTTACGCCATTCGCCCTGGGGTAAAACTGACTTATTATGCATGTTCCTCAAGTCGTTACGATTAAAACGATATATAACATGTATAACTTATATTGTATCTGATGGCCTGTAAAAAATTCAAACCGTTGTTAACCAATATACATTCCTTAAAATCGCTCCATTCCCAGGCTTATAGCGCTTTTATCCTTTGGTCTATGGGGCTGAGCGAGGTGTCATTTTTTGCGCCATGATGTGATCTTTCTATCGGTACCTTGATTGCGCATATACGACTTTTTGATCGCTTTTTATTACATTTTTTCTGGATTTGATGCGACCAAAAATGCGCAATTTTGCACTTTGGGATTTTTTTGCGCTGACGCCGTTTACCGTACGAGATCAGGAATGTGATTAATTAATAGTTCGGGCGATTACGCACGCGGCGATACCAAACATGTTTATTTATTTATTTATTTGTTTACTTTTATTTAAAACCTGGGAAAAGGGGGGTGATTCAGACTTTTATTAGGGGAGGGGGCTTTTTACTATTAACAACACGTTTTTTTTTTTTTTTACACATATACTAGAAGCCCCCCTGGGGGACTTCTAGTATATACACTTTGATCTCTCATAGAGATCTCTGCAGCATAGATATGCTGCAGAGATCCATGAGATCGGCACTCGTTTGCTTTCGGCTGCTGCAGCCGGAAACAAACGAGTGCCGAGCCGAGGACGGCGCCATCTTGGACGCGTCCCCGGCCGGCATCAGTAACGGAGATCGCTCCTCCGGGACAAGGTCCCGGAGGAGCGATCTCCCCCACTAGACACCAGGGAAACGTTGCCTCCGGTAATCGGAGGCAGCTGTCAACTTTGACAGCTGCCTCCGATTAGCTAATTAGCGGGCACGGCGATCGGACCGTGCCCGCTAATAGCGGCGGTCCCGGGCTACACGCGGCACCCGGGATCGCGGCACTTCAAAGCGGGGCCGCCGCGCGGCCCCGCTTTGAAGTGCTAATGAGGACATAGGACGTACCGGTACGTCCTATGTCCTTAAGAGGTTAAAAAGCGGATCGTTATTGCCCCAATGCAGTTTACTTCAATGCAATGCATTGAAGTCAATGGATTGATGGATGTCCAATTCACACAGTGTATAAAATGTCTGCTCGGACGGCAAAATAATGTTCTTGACAATTATTTTCGGACATCTTTTGCAAACAGCGGAAGTTATTTTTTAGTTGTTAACACACAGTTTTTCTTTTTTTCAGTGTTCTTTCATTGTTTTTACTGTTCAATTAACGATACACCCAAAAGCCAATTAGTCCACCTAAACTAGAATAATGTACCAACAGCCATTATTGCACTGACGGGCGGCAAAACAGCAAAGTGATGGACATAATTTAAACTCAAAATAACATAATTTTTTTTCTTTTCACACATGGAGAGGAAAAAATGTTGTGTGAACATAGCCTTTGACTTTAATGGGGTTTGTTACTCAAGCATTTTAGTACTCTCTCAACTCTAGTGCTAGCCACATCCAAAAAAAATGTTTTTTTAGCCACAGGCATTTTTTTTATAGATTTGTAATAGCTAGATTTCAAGCAGTTTTTATGCAATAATCATTTACTTTTATGTTGCTTGTTCAATTGATAAGTGTGACATGTCCTGTTTACACAGTTGGAAATGATACCTTTCAGCCAAACACATAAAAATGGGCAGCATAAAAATGCTACATGTAGGAAGTTTTTTTACTTATTTTTGTTTGGTTATATACTTCATGGGATTACAAACCCCTTTAGGGCCATGGTCGCAACTGTATGTCCATTTTTGCGGTACGTTCCCACTCATGGACGTACAGTTACATCCTCAAATGAAACATCCCTGACAGATACGTCTATCACTGCCATCCGCGCTCAGACCCTGGCAGTTAATCCTATTCAAGCTATGCAGCATCTATAGGGATGTACAGAGGAAGAATTGCCCCTCTGTTCACCATTGGGGATGCACAAAGCGATCACACAGCTTTGATAGTAAGTATGACAACCAGAGGCCTCCCTGAGGCCTCCAGTGTCATGGCTATGGAAGGTGATCAGCTATGCCTATGACAGGCATAACACAATGCAAATCAGCACTGCAATGTATTATGCCTTTGATCAGGCAATCGGACAGTGAAGTACCCAAGATGGGACAGCAAAATAAAGTAAAAATGTAAATAAATAAATAAAGTGAAATAAACACATAGGGGGAGATTTGTCAAACATGGTATAAATGACCTTAGCAACCAATCAGATTCCCCATTTCATTCCTCACAGACTCTTTGGAAAAGGTGGAATCTGATTGGTTGCTAGGGGCAACTGAGCCAGCTTCACTTTACACCATGTTTGATAAATCTCCCCCATAATCCCCATATCTCCCAAAGCAAATAATAAATGTAGATAAACAAAACAAAAAAAAAGTTAGACAAATTGTAATTTTGCCATTTTTTTCTATGAAATGGGGACATTTTTCACAAGAAAATTTACCACTAACCTGAAGTATAATATGTAATGAACAAAAACTTAGATTCGCTTGGATAAGTTAAAGCATCAGGGAGCTATAAGAAAATATCTTTTAGAATAAAATGTGGTAGACAGAATTATGTAAGATTCAGACAAAATTTATTTGGTGCATATATTTACAGCTGATTAGTATTCACTCCCACACAATGAAAATACAATATGAAATTTAAGGTCACGTTTACACTACGTATTTTTACAGTAAACAATGGTTGTTATTGCAAGTTGCAAAAACGGACGCTGTTTATTGACAGTGTGAAATCACACCAGTGTGCAAGGAACAATGGCCATAGTGTATAAAATCTGTATGCACTATGGCCGGTGTTCCAGGTGGCTACACAAAATATTTGACAGGTCTATTTTGTCTGGCTGCTATTCATTGAACAGTGCAAAATAGCCTATGCACACAATGTAAAGTACGGCTCCCGGCCATACTCTACATTGTGCTCTATGGTTAATTGAAGTGCAGTCACACACAAATGTGCCCGCATTCCAATTAAAATGAAGTGATGTTCACCTGGCCGGGTGAACTTTTGAGACATTGGCCATTTTTTGACTCGTAATACATCAGCCTTGTCAAACAACAGCTGATATTCACACTGTGTGTCATAATGGCCTAACAGTGTTGTAAGGTATTGCCCCACTGTCAGGGATAAATCCCTATTAAGCCCTGCCTATCACAGTTGAAGACTGCTTGGTCAGGCAAACCCTACACTCAGCAATGGTCCATCCAAGTGTGGTGGGCCACGGGTAAGCAGCAGCATCACAGGGGGGCAGATGTTAGGAAGCATGGAGTTGTAGTCACTGTAGTCACTGTAGTGCAGTGTAGAGATCTGAGCCTTTCACAGCTGCTGTGTGTGTGTGCTAAGGGATAACTTGAGACACAGATTTAGTAAACCAAGGATAGCTTTTTCTTGCAACACTTGGAAGGTCAAGTGTAGAAGTCCACAGCTTTGGATAATACAATATTTTGCTCAAAGAGATAATACTCCAGCAAGGAGGTAGATACACAAGGGGAGATTTATCAAACATGGTGTAAAGTGAAACTGGCTCAGTTGCCCCTAGCAACCAAACAGCTTCAACTTTTAATTTTCCAAAGAGTCTGAGAGGAGTGAAAAGTGGAATCTGATTGGTTGCTAGGGGCAACTGAGCTAGTTTTACTTTACACGATGTCTGATAAATCTCCACCATAGTATAAACTCCGACTGGGAACCCTAGTGGCCGCACGGAAAACTGACTACACTTGGGCGCACTCTCCATTGTCGGACACACGGTTGAGCCCGCATCCCAATTCAGCACAAATCAAAATCATCCGGCCGGTACTGCAGTACCATCCAGGATGATCTTCACTGACACGGCCGGGTCACAGAATTGCCGTTGTTATACGCTATGTGAACATGGCCTAAAGGTGATAAAGTTCTTTGTCACCAGGAGCAAAGGTCTCAGCAATTCTCCTCCTCTTGTCTGCCTGGGTCTTTATCCGATTGGAAGCACAAAGTAAGTATTGTTGTGTCTGTTCCCAGATAAATTTAAGGTCTGTAACTTCCCAGATGGCTGTGTTTCCTGCAGAAGGAGGCAGATTGGTGGAAACATCCATGCCAATGTAGGACCAAGGATTTTCTGTAAGGGCTGAAGCAAACCGTCTGGTCTGTGACGAGAGTACTTATTTTGGGCACAAGTAGTACAGGAAGCCACATAGTCCTTGACATCCTTGGACAAACTCGGCCACCAATAGTGACTGGAGATCAGTTGCCCAGACTTGTGGGCTCCAGGATGCCCGGCAATCGAGGATGAATGTCCCCATTTTAAAATTCTTCTTCAGAGCGCAGGGCCTACATAGGTTCTTCCAGGGGAAACATTCTGAAAAACAGAAGTGGAGACCGGCAATAGGCGCTCAGGTGGAATAATGTGACAAGGAGATTGCTCTTGCCCTACGATGTCAGACGCCTGGGAGAGAGCGTCGGCTTTCAAATTCTTCTCTGCCGGACGGAAGTGAATAATGAAATTGAAGCGCAAAGAAAGAGAGACCACCTGGCCTGCCTAGGGTTAATTTGCTGGGCCGACTGAAGATAGAGAAGGTTCTTGTGATCCGTAAAGATGTTAATCTGATGCTTTGCCCCCTGCAGGAGAAGACACCACTCTTCCAGGGCCAACTTAATATTCAATAGTTCTTGGTCTCCAATTGCATAGTTCCTCTTGGCAGGAGAGAAGGCGAGTACGAGTCTTCCCCGTAGAATCTTTCTTGGTAAGAACGGACTCTGTTTAGACTGAGGAGGCAACCAACCTTCAGGGAAAAAGGCTTTGTGGCGTCCGGGCGAGACAATATGGGAGCAGAGGTAAAGGCAGATTTCAACGACTTGCTCCGCTTTAGCAGACCATTGCCTGGGGTTAGCGCCCTTCTTGGTCAGGGCCACAATTGGTGCAACTAAGTTGGAAAAGTGTGGAATGAATTTCTAGTAATAATTGGCGAAGCCCAAGAACCGCTGTACAGCCCGAAGCCCAACAGAACGTGGCCACTGTAGGACTGCAGAGATCTTTGTGGGATCCATTTTCAGGCCATGGTCTGAGATGATGTACCCAAGGAAAGGAAGGCTACACTGGTGAAACATGCACTTTTCCAATTTAGCGTACAGACGGTTGGCTCTCAACCTGCGTATCACTTCACGGACGTGTTTCACATGGGTAGGCAAGTCCAGATAGTAGACCAGTATGTCATCCAGATAGATGACACAGGTGTAGAGAAGATCCCACATAACCAAACAACTAAGGCGAGTGTCCAGAGCTGCCGAGCAGCGCTGGAAGAAGTCCCACTCCGAGGAACACTTTCAGACATACAGGCAAGCACTCTTTGATTTCAAATCTGCCCTCAGCTCTGCTAAACAGGACTACTTTGCTTCCCTCCTATCCTCCTTATCTCACAATCCTAAGCAACTGTTTAACACCTTCAACTCTCTTCTCCGCCCCCCATTGCCCCCCCACACACATCTCTCATCTCCGCTGAGGACTTTGCCACATTCTTCAAGCAGAAAATCGATGACATCAGAGTAAGCTTCACCTTACAGTCCCCTCAGACCGCCTCATGCCCATCCAGTGCTCTTCCCCACTAACTCACCTCTCCACCATCACAGAAAAGCACATCTCTCCAAACTACTCTCCGTATAAACATGCAACCATCACACCCATCCTTAGAAAGCCATCCCTTGACCCTACTTCCTTATCCAGCTACCGCCCCATCTCGCTTCTCCCTTTTGCCTCAAAACTCCTAGAACAGCATGTCTACCTTGAACTAGCCTCCCACCTTGTATCCAATTCGCTTTTTGACTCCCTGCAATCTGGCTTCCGCCCCCACCACTCCACAGAAACTGCCTTAACCAAAGTGGCCAATGACCTGCTAACTGCCAAAACCTCACGCCAATATTATGTGCTCCTTCTCCTTGACCTATCTTCTGCCTTCAACACAGTCGACCATTCTCTCCTCTTACAAATCCTCTCAACCTTTGGCGTCACTTGCTCAGCCCTCTCCTGGATCTCCTCTTACCTCTCCAGCCGCACTTTTAGTGTCTCCCATTCTCACACCACCTCCTCTCCTCGTCCGCTCACAGTTGGTGTTCCCCAAGGCTCCGTTCTTGGGTCTCTTCTCCATTTATACCTCTGGCCTGGGACATATCATAGAATCGCACGGCTTCAGGTACCACCTCTACGCTGATTACACTCAGATCTACCTCTCTGGTCCGGATATCACCTCTTTGCTATCTAGGATTCCAGAGTGTCTGTCGGCCATATCTTCCTTCTTCTCTTCCCGCTTTCTAAAACTCAACATGGACAAAACAGAACTTATCATTTTTCCCCCATCCCGCTCTACCCTGCCGTCTAATCTGACAATCACTATCAATGGCTGCACTCTATCCCCTGTTCCCCAAGTTCGCTGCCTTGGGGTCACCTTTGATTCGGCCATGTCTTTTAAACTGCATATTCAGGCCCTGACCACCTCCTGCCGCTTTCACCTCAAAAACATTTCCAGAATCCGATCTTTTCTCACCCCTGACTCCACCAAACTGCTGATACATGCTCTCATTATTTCCCGCTTGGGCTATTATAACATCCTCCTCTCTGGCCTTCCATCTAACTCCCTTGCTCCCCTCCAGTCTATCCTTAACTCTGCTGCCCGATTAATCCACTTTTCCTCTCGCTTTGCCTCTGCCTCTCCCCTCTGCCAATCCCTCCACTGGCTCCCCATTGCCCAACGTATTCACTTTAAATTATTGACCATGACGTACAAGGCCATCCACAGCCTGTCCCCTCCGTACATCTCCGACCTGATATCCCGCTACCGTCCCTCATGCAACCTTCGATCCTCCAGTGACCTCCAACTGCGCTCTCCCCTTGTTCGTACCTCGCACAACCGCCTCCAAGACTTTGCCCGAGCCTCCCCCATACTCTGGAACTCGCTACCCCGACACATCCGTCTCTCATCCACCATCTATACTATACTATACTGGAGTATCTTAACGGAAATAATCTTATGACGCAGCACCAGCATGGATTTATGAGGGATCGGTCCTGTCAGACTAATCTGATCGGCTTCTATGAAGAGGTAAGTTATAGACTGGACCTGGGGGAGGCTGTGGATGTTGTGTATCTGGACTTTTCAAAGGCATTTGATACTGTGCCGCATGAAAGGTTGGTCTACAAAATGAGGATGCTGGGACTGGGGGAAAACGTATGCAAATGGGTAAGTAACTGGTTGTGTGATAGAAAACAGAGGGTGGTCATTGATGGAAAATATTCAGATTGGGTTTTAGTTACTAGTGGGGTACCACAGGGGTCAGTGTTGGGTCCACTTCTTTTTAATATTTTTATTAATGATCTTGTAGAGGGGCTACAGAGCAGAATCTCCATTTTTGCAGACGATACTAAACTGGGTAAAGTAATCAGTACAGAGGAGGATAATATCATATTACAGAGGGATTTGGAGAAGCTAGAGGCTTGGGCGGAGAAATGGCAAATGAAGTTTAATGTGGATAAATGTAAGGTTATGCATTTGGGCCATAGAAATAATAAGTACAGTTGTGTGCTAAATAATAAAACACTGGGTAAAACTACTTCCGAAAAGGACCTGGGGGTATTGGTGGACAGTAAACTCAACTTTAGTGATCAGTGCCAGGCAGCAGCTGCCAAGGCTAATAAAATAATGGGGTGCATCAAAAGAGGTATAGATGCTAAAGATGAGAACATAGTTTTGCCTCTTTATAAATCACTAGTCAGACCACATATGGAATACTGTGTACAGTTTTGGGCACCGGTATATAAGAAGGACATAGGTGAACTGGAGCGGGTGCAGAGGAGGGCAACAAAGGTCATTAAGGGAATAGGTGGGTTACAGTACCAAGACAGGTTATCAAGCTTGGGGTTATTTACGCTAGAAAAAAGACTTCTTAGGGGCGATCTGATCACAATGTACAAATATATGAATGGACAGTACAGAGATCTTTTTAGTGGTCTTTTTACTCCTAGATCCGTAACAATGACAAGGGGGCATCCTCTACGTCTAGAGGAAAGAAGATTTCATCATCAGCATCGACGCGGGTTCTTTACTGTACGAGCGGTAAGACTGTGGAACTCTCTGCCACATGATGTTGTCATGGCCGATTCATTAAATAAGTTCAAGGGAGGCCTGGATACTTTTCTTGAACAATATAATATTACAAGTTATGGGCATTAGATTTCTGGTGATACGTTGGTCCGGGGATTGTTCTGGTTGCCATTGCAGTCGGGGGGGGGGGGGGAGGGGGGGGGGAGTTTCTCCAGGTGGTGGGGCGGTTGTCTTCTGCCCCATGGGGGTTTTTCGCCTTCCTGGATCGACACAGTAGGATTCTCCTAGGTTGAGCCTGATGGACTCTTGTCTTCTTTCAACCTTATTTACTATGTTATTTATTTACTATCAAGTCCTTCAAAAGTAACCTAAAAACCCATCTCTTAAAACAAGGCTACAACCTACAATAACTCTGCATCACACTTAAATGGCTGCACTTAACATTCTATTTTTCTCCCATTACCTTATAGATTGTAAGCCCTCGCGGGCAGGGTCCTCTTCCCCATGTATCAGTCTGCCATCTGCCTTCATGTAATGTGTTTTGATCTTGTAATGTTCTTGTTTGTTACCCCTGTCGCCTGTATAGCGCTCTGGAATTAAGTGCGCTCTATAAATAAATAATAATAATAATAATAATCTCAGAAGATATTGTTAACAAATTCCTGGAAGACTGCCGGGGCATTGCACACACCGAAGGGCATGACTAGATATTTGAAGTGCCCATCTCTGGTGTTAAAGGCGGTCTTCCATTTCATGGATTGTCATGGATTTAAAGGGACAGTATATCCTTAATTGCCTATTTTGTTCTACACCTCCCTTTCAATTCCTGTCCGGACCCTAGTGTTGGAGCCTCTGCATGCTTCCATTAATTGGGGTCCCAGCTCTCCCATGATTTCTGGATGACATCCTGATCTACTCTCCAGGCCTGCAGATCCATGTCTGAGATGTCCGCCAGGTGCCATGATGGTTGAAAAACAATCGCCTGTATGCCAAGTTGGAGACGTGCGTGTTCCATCAGTCCAGCCTTCCCTTCCCTTTCTCGGTTACATTGTCTCTGGCTGTGGTTTGCAGATGGATCCTGCGAAACTTTCAGCAGTTCTTCAGTGGCTACGCCTGGGGTTGCCAACAAATGTGAAATTTATTTCAAAATTTTCCATCCTGGTCATGCCGATTGTGGCCCTTACCAAAAAGAATGCAAACCCCAAGCAGTGGCAGGTGGAAACTGAATTACTAGTTTGAAGGCCGCCTTTTCTTTTGCTCTGGTTCTGTCTCATCCAGATCCCGCCAAGCCATTCTTTCTGGGGGTGGATGCCTATTCTGTGGGAGCTGTTCTCACCCAGAAAGACTCTTCAGAGAGGACCAAGACATGCCAAAGACCTTTTCTCTGGCCAAAAGGAATTATACCATAGGAGATTGTGTGCTACTCGCGAGTTAGCCCTATAAGAGTGGCGTCTCCTGAAGGGGGCTAAGCAATACAAATAACATCTTTACGGACCACAAGAACCTCCTCTACCTCCACTCAGCCCAGCAACTTAATACCAGACAGGTCAGGTGGTCTCTCTTTCTTCAGAACATCCCCCCCCCTAAAAAGACCTATGTACACCCTAAACACCGAAGGAGAATTCTGAAATGGGTCATTCTTCCTTGATCCCCGGGCATCCTGGAGCCCATAAGACTGGGCAGCTGATCTTTAATCACTACTGGTGACTGAGTCTATCCGAGGACATCAAGGGATACGTGGCTTCCTGCACCATCTGTGCCCAAAACAAATCCACCTGTCATATGCCAGCCGGCCTGCCTCTGTGTCTTCATCTGCACCTTGCCCGCTGCTAGCAAACCAAGCCAGGGGCAGCAACCTGGGGGTCGCCAGCTGCAGCAAGTCCATCCCACCTTGCAGTTGGCGCTGGTGAAGACCATCATTCCCTTAGACTCCACTACCTTGTGTGGCTTACGCCATCGCTAGCGATGGTACAGCAGATCAATGCATCCATCCATCAGGATTTAATTAACATGGAAACATTAATTTGTATTTTTTCTGCAGTTTCTATGTGTTTCCTGCACTGAACAGCCCATTAGATCACTAATTCGATTTGTATACAGAAAAATGCAGAGAAGGTACAGATTGTATTTTCTTTGCATGTCCTCTGCTCCCCTCTGACACAGAACATTACGGTAGCATTATGTCATCCCAAGTTTCCCAGTCCAAATGCACTTGGGAACTCAATGCACAATACAAGTGCTGTATTCAGGGGTTTTACCAATAGGAAACTGATTATTTAAAAAAAAAAAAATTACCAATTATTTAACCAGTTACAATACATTGTTGTTGTCAGGAACCGGATAGCAGGACAATACAAGACAGTGAGCCTTAAGCTCAGCCCCGCCCACTGTCCTCTACCTACTTGCCACAATCCGCCCTAAGATGGAGACGAGCAACTGGGCGGCAGTTCCTACACTGGCTAGGTGGGACACAAAGACAAGACAGACAGACAAAACACAATAAAGAATGGTCGACAGTCCGGGTCACAACAATCGGGGAGCGCAGTACAAAAACACAATCCAAAAAGCAAGGTCAATAAACAGGCAGTATGGTCAGGGGCAGGCAGCTAGCAGGGATAGTCTGAATACAAGGCAAAGTAGTCAGAATAAACACAGAGCTAAACAGAGGCAGAAGCAGGCTGAGACAAGCTCAATATCCGGCAGTGAGAGGCAGGCTGGCACACACTATATAGGAGACCAGAGGTCCAGTGCAGAAGCTGATTGGACCAGACCCCTGATCTCCTCAGAACACCTGGGCAAGAGCAACCTGACTGGCAGGGAGAACAGTCAATCAGACTAGCTAACCAGCATCAGAGTTAACTCCGGAGTGGCCAGGAGTATCTCAGGCAAAGCGGGTGTGGCTGAAGAAACACAGAAGGAAATAGAGCAGTGTTCAGACAGGGTTTAGGACACTGCACAAACATACAAAAACAATGAATATCAGCGCCATCTCAGGCGCGCAGCACAAGCCAAGGGGCGCACGGAGTTCGGCACAGGCACATTCATGACAGTACCCCCCCTTTTATGAGGGGCCTCTGGACCCTCACTTGATAAATCAGGTGTAGGCGGAAAATTACCTCTCACCACACAGGTTTGATTGTCACTAGCAATATCGCTATCCGTCTCCCACTAATCAGCGGAGGACTCTGAGTTACAGACTGATGAGTTACAGACAGAGTTATCATCACCACAATTTTCATTCACATCAGGCACAGGTATAGCAGGTATATCAGAGGAACAATTTATGCCAATTTCACCAATGGTTACCTGTGCGCCCAGATGACCTTCCAGGGAGTCACCTGGACGCTGATGATGTTCTGATCGCTGGGGACGGATGGGGCAATGGCTGATGTAGTGACCACCGTTCCCGCAGTAAAAGCACAGGCCATTGTTTCTCCGGAATTCTTGTCTGGTCCTGACATTCAATGCTCCCAGCTGCATAGGTTCCTCCTCTGAGACAACAGGGGGGAGGAAAGGTTTTTGAACAGGAGAAGTGGAAGATTGGAACAAACATACAAAAACAATGAATATCAGCGCTATCTCAGGCGCGCAGCACGAGCCAAGGAGTGCACGGAGTTCGGCACAGGCACATTCATGACAGTTGTCTTTTTTAGTGTAACTCTCCCCAACCTCAGGCCAGCTGTTGGTTTCTGCAGTTTTGCAACAAGCAAAACCACTTTTTAATTGACACCTTCTCTTCCTACCACAGTAGTATTCAAGGACACCTTCCTGATGTCATCAACACAGTAAAATCACTAAAACAATAAGTTAGCTTCTACTCTATGTTGATGGCTGGACTGTATAGGGTGAAAGTGACAATAAGATTGCAATACAATTTCAAAATTTTGTGGCATATCACAACTAATAGCATTATACAACATAACATTTTAACATTGTATATGGATAAGTAACAGGGCCTACAGATCCCCCCTTACAAAGGCCAGATAGTTAATTATTTCCCCAAACCTAAAAATGAAAACTGTAATTGCCTTTTATTACTATATTCTTGACAATTCTGAAAACTACTTCAAGGAATCTTTTCAGTCACAAGTTTCTTTTCAAAGAGACATTTAATGTTTTACAGTAATAGTGTTTGAAGAAGATGACCAAATTGCATCTGATATGCTAGAAAGATTTTATATCCTACAATTATGAGTTGCCTCCAAGACCTAAACATTTTTGTAGCATTTTAATGTAAAAGCATGCTAACACTTTACATCATCCAGCGGTTCGAGTAATTTTACTGCAATGTCTATGCAAAAAAAAATTCCATTTCATATGCCTACATGATATACTCATATTCACTTTACATTCCACTGGGTTCCATCTTAGTAATACAAGAAATCTCTCATCAACGTCAGATATTATGTGCTCAATATTTTTTTTTTTAAAGAAGAGAACGATAAACTAGAACATACCTAGCAAATAACTTAGGGTCGGGGTGGAAGGTGATAATCAGCAGACTACTGTAAAGTGTTTATTTATTCATTTGCTGCAATGTTTCAGCCCAGGAGACTAATCAGTGTAAAGTGAAGTGTCCATATTTCATTATAATTATGAAGGGTGTTTGGTAGTGTATAATTATTGTTACCAAGTTCCTGTCGCCTACTGATCTCTTCAGTTTTATTTTACAGCAACAAAGAAACATGTCTGCAGCATAACACATTTAATCTGAAGATAAAGTTCAAACTCACAGAGAACTCAAAGAACTTTTAAATAGGCGTTCTTATTTCAGGAAATAAAAATAATTTATTGTGTAATGAAAATGTATGCAGTTGTCTAAAAAAACTTTCAAAATGAGTTTTCCTACCACAGACATATCTGACAGGTGTCTGTTTTAGTTCCAGACCACTGGTTTTGGTCTACCTCCAGTGCTATATCGATTCTTTACCTAATAGAAAAATGAAGGTACATGGAATATATTTGATTATATATTGAAGACTTTTTCGGTTTTGTGACTTTTTGGAAATTCTGAGGATTTCTGGACTTTGTGAAACAGGTTTGTTTTTACTTTTTGAATGTAACCCTTGAGGCATGGTATATTGTTTTGTTTAAAGTGTATTCCTGACATAGTTTAAACAGCTGCTATGAAGGGGGGAATTTGGTCGGCCACATTGCTTAGATAAGTTCTACCATCCAAATGTAAATTCACAGGTATCGGAGAATCAAGGGTATGCCCAGTAAACATTTCCCAACCATTATGCCACCTCTTCTAGCCTAAACTATTTACACCTAATAAGAATGGTTCATTAATCTATTCAGCTTCTGCTAAATTCTTTAGCTAATAGATTTCAGGGGCTTTGGAAAGCCTTTGACACTTTGCGCAGGCGAATAAAAACATTTTTCTATGTTATGGAAGAACATTCTTTACTTAACTGTGCGATCAGTTTGAAATGTGAAGTGCAGCTGACAAAGTTTAAACTTTAAAGGACTTAAGAGAAACAGATTGCTGAACTCAGGGAGACCAGCCAAATGACAACACTGCCGGCTGCTAGTAAAAGCGCTCAATGCAGTGAAGTCCTAGATGCATTGCCCCTTTAAAGAACTTGTTGATAACATCTTAGTGACAAATACTATGGAACACCTCAAGGGGGCAAAGTTTTTTTTTACAACACTAGTGGAAACTTCAAAATATTAATTAAGATGTGTTATTAAGGTTGATCTGAGTTTATTTGATATCATGGAAAAATTACAAAATAAAATTAAATTGTAGGTATTGATTAGCATGTTGATGTAAAAAGTATTTAGCAGTCTACCTATGCATTGTATGGTTTCATTTACAAGCAAATGTCATAGTCTTTTATTCCATCTTGAAAAGCATGTTTGTCAAGACAATTCTGTTGTTTGCCTTATTCTCACCTGCCAATGCTTTAGAAAAGGGGGTCTTTGAATAAATTTCTTCCTACATACTCAATAATTAAGTACAGTATAAACATTAATCCTTCAAGGCTGCTAACCTCCTGCTGTTATAATTTACCAAGCATGTTAAATATTAAAGAAAACAAGACTGTAATTTATAGATTTTAAGTAACAAATTACTACATGCTTGCAGGAGTTTCACCAGCTTAGTCAAGTATTTATAATATTTTATTGCATTTTGATTGCTTCAAAATTGGACTTATAGCACACAACGTTTTCACATTATTATTATTATTATGTACTTTTCATATCACCATATACTTTCTCTGGCTATTACCTCTCTAGCTTAGTTAGAACCTATGGGATTTATTTAAAGATGGCTTTATGCAAATAGAAATACCGTACTTTAAGCCCATGGCAACTAGACCCAATATTCACTTTCATCATACTAAAATCTCACATCAGGGTTGGTTGATATGGCTTTCAGTATTTGCTTTTTTAACCAAATTATCAAGTGTCTCTGTTGTACATCTGTTCCTTTCCTACAATAAAATGTATTTTCTGGTCTCATTAAAATTGAAGCTAAAGTTATGAAACAGAGACATAAACACCTATTGAGAGTGAATAAATACTTGGATTTTACTTACTAATTTATAGTATGGGGAGAATAAGTTTCTGGCCTGAAGTTAAAGTTTTAACATGAATGTTTGCCTCTAAACATTATGTTAATAATAATAATGTATAGAATAAATCTAAACACACTGAACACCGAAGGAAAAAAAGGTAATCCAATAGGCTTATTATACATTTTTCGGCAATATTTAAAAGATAATCTCCCCTGGAATAAGTTGATCCCCATTTTATGGGTTCTGTTTTTTTCCATTTGGCAATCCATTTCACCTGCAATGTCAAACATATTTACACTAACTTGTAGATGCAGTATAAGAAACAAATAAAAATCTTTCAGTGCATTGGTGTTTACAGAACTCAGTTTTCTCTTTGATTGTGCAAATACAAACTAAAATTATTTTTGTAGTGAAAAGATCATATTTTGTGTGTTTCTCTTTCTTCTCACTGTAAAATACTACAAAGGCATGAATCACATTTGAGAACTTTTTTTTAGAATGCTGCTTAAAATAACACATACATTAGACTTAAGAAAGCACAATACCGGCTTTGCAGCTTATGTGAAAGCTTAGTAGCCTCAGATAGGGCCATAACTTAAAGATTAATTACCAATAAGACAAAAGTAATGAACTAGTAAAATACAGCAAGAAAATAAGTGTTTAGGCTGTCTAGAGGATTTCTTTAAGTTTTAATTAGAATTAAGTTAAAGAGAATGTACCATCTCGTAATTCAAAAAAATGTTTTCATTATCCTGTTATCCCAGTGGCCACGTCTATTTGTCACCTGGTTACGCACTTCTTGTGCACCGGCCTGCTGTATTCATTTGAGGCAGGCAAAGCACCTCCCAGTGTAATGATGTCCCCTCCCTTTGGGGATGCGCCTCTATTAGAATCAAATCGGGCCACCCTCCAGTGCATAAAGCAGGCCAATGCACAAGAAGACAAAGATGCCAAGCACAGCAACCGGTGGGCGATTCGAAAAAAAAATGGACCACCCCACCGGGATCAACACGTTGGGGGCAACAAAGTATTGAAGTAATTCTTTTTTTTAATTACAAAATGATACATTAACTTTATTAATGGTGTAAGCTTTACTGCTTCCTGTTGCAAATTATGTTTTTTCTACGTGCTTTCTAAGGCATAGTTAAAAAAACAAACAAAAAAACCCACCCAAATCGTAACCGTAACCTAAATCTTAACCTAACATCTATAGAAAAACAGGACATAACAACGATGCACATGAACATGGTAGGCGACGATCGTTTCACGCTTTAGATCGCTTCGTCACAGCCCTACGTCATTTCCTTCACCTGGTCTATTTATATAGAACGCTTAAAGACATATACACCCATAAATTGTGTACAACTTTAAAAATATAACAAATTTGTGGCAACCAGAACGAACATGAACTGAAATGAAAATAATATTATAGGTTTTTTAACTACATGAGTAGTATTAATAAATACAGGTAATTAGTTTATAACATTTATATCAGATCTTTCATTAAGACCGAGTGGTCCCAATGCCCCTGTTTTTATAATATATTCTGTTTCTTTCTGCAGAAGAAGTTTGTGTTGATCTCCCCCTTTCCTTGACGGTTCTACCTTATACAGTCCCATTAATTTCATAGCAGATATATCTCCAGCATGTGTTGTCTGAAAATGGTTTATGACTCGTGGGCAGCTCTTGCCTGTCCTAATTGAACGCCAATGTTCCACAAATCTTCTACACATCGGTCTTATGGTCTTCCCTATATAGAAAAAACCACAAGTGCAAATCAGTGCATAGACCACATATGCCGTTTTTATTCCGTAATTATTCCTTTTACTGAAATTTCACAGCTCCCCATTATCGATTTCACATTTTGTAGGCAGCTACAGTATTTGCAACTACCACATTTATAGTTGCCGGGTGGTAAACTGTTACTAAGCCAAGTCTCTTTATTTTCTTGTGCTTGTTTTAATCTACCGTGTACCAGTTGGTCTCGTAAATTGGAACATCTTTTAAAGGTAACTAGAGGTCTTTTTTTTTTAAAAATGATTTAGTATGTCATCATTCTGTAAAATATGCCAGTTTTTATTCAGGGCCGTTCTCAACATCTGGTTCATTGGACTATATTTAAAACTAAACATGCATCTGTTAGTGTTTTTCTTTTTCCTGTCTGGTAAGATTTCTAGCTCTTTCTAGGGCCCTATTCACATTCATCATCGGGTAACCCCTTGCTAGTAATCTATTACTCAAGGGCTGCCCACGAGTCATAAACCACTTTCAGACAACACATGCTGGAGATATATCTGCTATGAAATTTATGGGACTGTATAAGGTAGAACCGTCAAGGAAAGGGGGAGATCAACACAAACTTCTTCTGCAGAAAGAAACAGAATATATTATAAAAACAGGGGCATTGGGACCACTTGGTCTTAATGAAAGATCTGATATAAATGTTATAAACTAAATACCTGTATTTATTAATACTACTCATATAGTTAAAAAACCTATAATATTATTTTCATTTCAGTTCATGTTTGTTCTGGTTGTCACAAATTTGTTATGTTTTTAAAGTTGTACACAATTTATGGGTGTATATGTCTTTAAATAGACCTGGTGAAGGAAATGACGTAGGGCTGTGACGAAGCGCTGTAAAGCGTGAAACGATCGTCGCCTACCATGTTCATGTGCTTCGTTGTTATATCCTGGGCTAAATAAAGCAGGTGGAAACTGGAGCGAGTGCCGCACTTTGTGTATTCTTACTACTGCATACAAAAAACACAGAAATACCTGAGTAATGTGTATGAATCTAAGTAATGTGTATGACCCTCAGGGTTCAAAAAGAGTTTCATCCAAAAATTGGTGGCATTTATTTACGATATGCCATGAATACCTAGTCAGTAAGGTATGAATTACGTGAATCAAAGAACCAAAATTAGAAGCTCACCCACGGTCTGGTGCATGGCCCAAACATCCACAGAAATTGAGAAGGAAAAAGGGAGGCCAGCATTCGGGATTCCGCTAAAACTTCCAATAAATTATTCCATGGAATAGATACAACATAAAATTCATAGTAGAGTTGAAGTAAGAAAAAAACAATACTTTTTAAGCAAATACAGGTCTTAATTATGGGTGATATAAATATAACTGTGTCTGCCTTAAATAGAGATGCATGACAAAGACCCTCTAATTATTAAGAAATCCTTAGTGACCATAAAAAACACACATACTCATATACGCAAAGACACACACACGCGCGCACACACACACACACACACAGAAGCATTACATATTTATCTATAGAGAATATTGCAAGATCAAATCTGTCCTGTGATTTAACCGTTTGGGTGCCCATCCAGAATGAACATCCAGTATGTTTCTCTGTTTAATAGTAATTTCATCCATCCTCCACCTCTAATTGGTTTAAACACTTTCTTTATTGCACAGAAATGAAAACCAGTTACAGTACATCCCCTGCATGTATTAATTTGAAGTGATGTGCTACTATACATTGGAAATATTTACCAAGATCTGTGTTCCTCTATGCATTGTGTAAGTTTGCAGTGAGTACAACCTATATATGAAAATTGACATAAATCATGAGTCACTCTATCGACGGCAAGTTTGGTATGGCAGTTAATGAAGTTTTAAATGAGCACTGTCATTACAGATTAAGGCTGGGTTCACACATTGTATACTTCAGGCAGTATTTGGTCTTCAAGTCAGGTCCTCATAGCAACCAAAACCAGGAGTGGATTGAAAACACAGAAAGGCTCTGTTCACACAATGTTGAAATTGAGTGGATGGCCGTCATATAACGGTAAATAACTGCCATTATTTCAATATAACAGCCGTTGTTTAAAATAACAGCAAAAATTTGCCATTAAATGACGGCCATCCACTCAATTACAACATTATGTGAACATAGCCTTTCTGTGTTTTCAATCCACTCCTGGTTTTGGTTGCTATACAGCCTCACAAATACAGCCTCAAATATACATAGTGTGAACCCAGCCTAATAATGTTAAATCAGCAGTAGAGGTAATATACTATATCTTTGCAATTTACTTTATGTATTTTTTGGCTGTTTTCTATAAAATGTAAAACACACAGCCTGTTTCCTATATTAAATATACGAGATTTCTCAGTTACTGGAAAACTGCAGTTAAAGCGTTACTATAAAATATTTTGACCATTTAGTTTTAGTTAGCTTAGGTCATGATAAGAATTTTTGCAATATACATTAATAACCTAAAATGAACAGTTTTTTAAATACATGAAGCTGAAAGTCCCTTCAGAGCTGTGTTTGCCTCTGAGTTATTTCTGCTGGACACGCCCCTCCCTGGAGATCCGTACCTTGTGTACCGACTCTGACAGCAGCATCAGATAACAGGCCTGACACAGATAGAAACATAAACAAAACCTCCTCCTCCCCTCCTAGCAGCACGCTCTCCCCCCTCCCCTCACAGAGGTGGCTTAGCAGAGCTGAGGGTGTTGTGTGTGAGGAGCAGCCCAGTGGAAGAGCTGGATGGAGGGACAAGTACCGAGTGCTTCATCCAGGGGGGACATGCCAGCCATGACTCCAATGTATTGCATGAGGGAGAGTGGGTGAGTCACTAAGGGGAGGACTACAAGTCCCAGCACAACACAGCTGTAGTCCTTCCATAGTACATATAACATTCACTATCAGATGTCTGCAGCAGGTGCCCCCACCTCCATGGCTGACATTATCCTACAGTATTATAAGAGCAGATGACTGTATCTAATCCCACTGTGTGTGATACCATCTGCTAGGGCTCTGTATCTAATCTTACATTGTGATACTGTATGCTGGGGCTGTATCTAATCCCACTGTGTGCAATACCATCTGCTGGGGCTCTATGTGATCACTCTGTGTGTGATACCATCTGCTAAGCTGCTGGTCAGTGAATGGAGGGACGCAACCAGGGAGATGAGAGGAATAGGCCACGCCCATTTTCTCTCAGCCAGAAGAAAAATTTATTTATTCTCCTGAGCCAAACAACTGGGGATATCTCAGCAAGCGCACAAGCTATCAACATAGTTAGGGCTCTTTTTAAAGAGTAACACATGTGCTTTTTATTTGAGAAATTTCATTTTTTTGCTACTTAAATTATAGTTACGCTTTAAGGCTCCAAAACTAAGGTCATTTTTGGTGTTGACTGAACTTGCAGAACATTTGGGTTTGGAAAAACCCAAACACTCATCATTTTACTCATGGTGTCCCAAGTAGTTGGCTGCACCCAACTTCTCCAGTTGTAAAGAGTCAAATGCTGAATGTTTGGGTATGGCCAGCTCGCTCAACACTAGACTTTAGAAACAGCAAAAAAAGAGACCAAATGCAGAAAGTGATATTAGTTGTCTCTCTGCTCTGCACAGACTGGCCCAGTAAAGATGTAAGCCCCCCCCCCTCATTAAAAAAAAAAAAAAAAAACAGAAAGATATTACCAGTGTCTCACTCCTTATTCTTACCCCTACTTTAACATTAGTCTTCTTCCTGGATGACGCTCCTGTCCAATCATTCATATACATCCCTCTATTTTTGGGGTTCCTTCCAATCGGCTGATGGCAACATTCCAAGCTTTGCTACAAGTCCCTTGCTACAGTACACCCAGCACCAATCTGTGAATATTCCGGGAACCACGATCTGGCAATCCAATCCTTGTAGCAACGAAAGGGGAAATTCTATAGACTCCACACTCCAGTCTAGCTGCCGCCAAACAAATAATAGCTTAGAAGATTCACTTCTCTAATGAGAAATGTAACATCAAAAAGTAAATAGCTGATATACCAAAATATCCCTTAATATTTGGTTTCTTAAGTGTTATATAAAATTATAGAGCAAAGGACAAAAAGAATTTGCCAATGCAAGAATAATTCCAAAAGGATGCAGTCATCCCATAAAGTTTAAATAGATACTCAACTTCTACTCCTTTCAAGCAAGACCCCTGTTCTCATGAAAGGTGAGGTGACTGAGGTCCCAGTAGCTGGACCGTTGGATAAATGGATAGGTAACAAATTGTTGTTAGGGAAAAGTAAAACCTTTAAGAAAAATTGTACTGTAATTAGTAAATATAGCAATTATCTAAACCAGGGGTCACCAAACTTTGTACACAGGGGCCAGTTAACTGTCCCTCAGACCGTCGGAGGGCCGGACTATAAAAAAAAAATAATAATAATCAAATCCCAATGCAAAATGCCACAACCCCCCCTCAATTAAAAGCATCCCTCTTTCTTTCCACCCCTTACCCAGCCCCCACTAAACCAGCCTCCCCTCACTCGCCTTCATCCCCCTCAACCAGACCCCTCACCCCCCTTCCTACTTTCAACTTCCCCCTCAATCCCCCTTCCCACCCTCAATCACCCCCCCCCCCGCTCTCACTTCACCTTCACCCCTCAACCAGCACCCCAGGCCCCCCAGCAGGAATACTCACTACACCGGGTGCTATCTTTTCTGCTTGGGGGAGGCAGCTCTGTCAGGATGACAGTGAGGAAAGCCGAGCACAGTATGTTCACATCTCAAAGTGCAGCCTGACGTGTGGCTGACGGCCACTTTGACTTAAATAAGCAGGACAGAGTCATTACGTGACTACGTTCTGCTCATTTGCTTGACATACACTGCTTTTGAGTCCTGCACAAAAGCAGTGTATGTCTAGCAAATGAGCAGAACCATGTCCTGCTCATTAAAGTCAAAGTGGGCGTCATGTGGCCATCGGCAGTATCCTTTTTTCACTGATTCCTGATGTGTAGCCCGACGTGGGGCCAAAAACATGGCACATGAACATACGCTCGTCACACGCATCCCACTGCGGCAGGCTGAGACAAGTGACGTCACACAGCAGGACATGCATGAGCAACGTAACTATCACTTGCACTCGGCCTGTGGGAGGATACCTGCTGCTGGCGCTGGAGCATAATTAATTCGCTCCTCTCACTGACCACCAATGAAAGAGGTGCCCCTTCCAGAAGTGCGGTGGGGGCTGGATAAAAAGCTTCAGGGGGGTGCATGTGGCCCGCGGGCCGTAGTTTGGGGACCCCTGATCTAAACTATTTAACAAGCTCATTATTATGCCTGACTCAAAGACTTATTGCAGTCTGATTTTGAATGATATATTTTATTCTAAATCATAACAAGAAAATATCTGCACAGAAATTGCAGTTTAATTCCTCAGGTAGCTAAAAAGCATACATGTTCATTCTTTGTCCCTTTATCTAGTGTTACATTGTGTTTGAAGATGAAAAACCATTCATTGAGTCAATTATTCAAAAATGTCTGTGACATTTGAATCAAGGAGATATTATTCCACATGTTTTTTTTAAGTTAAAATATACACTGATCAGCCATTACTTAAAAGTGAATAACACTGATTATCTCATAACAATGGCACCTATCAAGAGGACTGATATATTAGGCAGCAAGGAAATAGTTCTTGAAATTGATGTATTGAAAATGTGAGCATGTAAAAAAACTTTGACAAGGGATATATTGTGATGGCTATACAGCTAGGTCATTGCATCTCCCAAGCAACAGGTTTTGTGGGGTGATCCAAGTATGCAGTGGTTTCTATCTACTGTACCAAAGAGGCCCAAGGACCACTGGTGCACTTAAACAGGGTTATAGGCACACAAAGCTCATGGAGAACACTAGCAGCACTCCTTTTCAAATTTTATCGAGCCACATTGATGGCGTTCTTGGGAAACTGACTCTACAAATGAAACTTTAGTAGCTTAAGTACTAGTTATCTGTATTTTGTTACCAGAAAACCTATTAAAATGGCATGTTTGAGGTAGTAATTTTTTTTTTATATATATCATTGACATAAATAAAGTCCCTGTGAGTGTTTCTCATTTTTACCAAGATGAGATATTTCCTCCTAGATAAAAATGAATCCCATTTGCAAATGATTGTCAGTATTGTGTCAGTTACCCAGCAGTTCAAATAGAATATGTATAACTGTTATGTACTAGTATTTTGCATGCATACTAAGTGAATTCCTATATCCTCCTCCATCTTACCAGCTTTAATGTACTAGCTATTTATTGCAAATGGCTTATTCTAATACATTGTGTCAAACAGCCAGTGTATATTATTAAGTGCTATCTCTTTTTATTCAACACAGTTATAAAGAATAAGGCTAAATGACAAAATTCAATAGATTTTTCTTCACATATAAAGTGAAACTAAAAGTATTGATTAATAATATAGAATTATCCCATTCAGCGTTAGCTTATACAGATATAAAATACTGGTGTGTATGTTCTACAATATTTAAAATGACTTATTATAACTATAATGTGAAATGTATTGCTTAACTTTTTTTTATACATTTGGTATTTTTTTTTAATTTAGCCATTCGAATGTTATCTTCACATAATACAACAGCTGGAATTGAGAGAATGTCTTTTTCTATCCGCAGGAAAGTATATTCTGTATTTTCTAAGCCCATTATATTGCTTTTCTATAAAAAATGATTTTAGCATGTCCCTGCTGATTCTTTGATTAATATATACTACCTTGCCAAAGAGCATGTCAAGAGTTGAATAAACTTCTTTTCCTGTTAGAAATAAAATTAGAGTGTGGGATGTCATGTCTTATCTTTCTTTTCTTTTAACTTTCCTTTATGTGTTACATAACAGGCTCTCCAAACTGACAGAAGGAGTGGGATCCTTCTTATACTTCTCATCTTGATTCTTGAATATCAGAAAGGAGAATTTCATTACCACCCTTTTGAGATTTCAACACCTTTTATCATCTTAAAAATAAATCTTGAAAGGCAATGTTACAAGTGCAACTTTTTAAGCAACTTTCCACTGTTGGTTAGTGGTTAGCAATTTCTTTATACATGAGTAGAAGAAACAAACAAAAACCTTGTTGGGAATTGCAGTTTACACTTCTTTTTGAATCACTTGTATTTTAACTATTTTTGAATCTACATATTGAGTTCATCTATAACTTAACTTTCATAAAATATTCTTAAAGTTATAATATTAGTATGTATCCTGAGGAAATGCATAGGATTGTTAGAATAGTGAAGGAGAAGGGAAGATTTGTCATTTTAAAGGACAAGTGCCCTAACTCACACAGACCTAATTACTGTCGTCACCGTCACCAAGCTCTTCTTTCAGCTCCTTCTCCTGTTACAGCAGCCCTCCCCTGCCTTGTCAGGTGACTCAGCTTGCTCAGCTCCCATTGGCTGAACAACTGCAAGCCATCACTTGGACTGTGGAGGGGGGGCTGCTGTAACAGGACCTAGAGCAGCCCTCCTGCTGATGACTCATCCTCACAAGAAGGAGCTGCCTGGTGACGGTGACGGCAGTCATTAGGTCTGTGTGAGTTAGGACACTTCCTGGTGGGGGGTGGAGGGGGGAAAAGACAGGGAAGGGAGGCAGATAGGTGATTGAAGCATATTACAGAGTTATATAACTTTGTAATGTGCTTCAATTACTGGTAAAAAGTTTTTCATGGCACTTGTCCTTTAACATGAACCTCCACCCTTGTGTTCCCTGTAAAAGAGATACAGATCTCATAAATTTTGGTAAGAAAGTGGTTTGGTAGGCTATTATATTATATATATTCCGGCTACGAAAGGCTCTATTCTAGGCTAAGTTATACAGTATCTAGTGCTGTGATCTAGTGCTGTCATTATAAGCTTGTTTTGACGCCAAAAGGCCATACTAGAGGGCCTGGTTGTGTAGACTTGACACCAAGCAGGATCTAAGTCGAGGGCCTTTTATTAACTTATTTATTTTTCAGAAAAAGAACATAATACCAAGTGCAGAATCTGGTCATGGTGTCATGAGTAGTGTTTCTAACTGGTGAACAGAGTAAGCAATCTAATCACAAAGGTGCATATCAGCATATCCAAACTGGAACATACTAAGACTGAGAAGCATCTTCTCAAAAACTATCAAAAAAGAAGAAACTAGTCTGATTCCCCCTAATAATATGATTAAGAAATAATAGAGACTAAAAAAGTGGACAAGGATCATAGCAATGAACACATAATAAGTACAATAACAAAAACAAAAACTGAGACCCTTTTCTCCCCTACAGACTGGTCTCCTTATCATCCCTCTTTGACAAAGACTTCCACCATGGTTTCCCCCCCTTCTTTTTGCTACAGATTGTAAAATTAAAGCTGAGCTCTAGTTGCTACGAGCAACAATGACAGTCTTCTTTTAGATACTTCAAGTTTTTAAGACTAGAGCAAAGAAAAGACATAACGTTCTCAGTCTGCTTTTCAAAAGGAGAATATTTTGTAGCCACATTACTAATAATGAAGTGTAGCCATGACATGTTTGAAGGCTGCTATATACAGTAAGCATGTTTTGGAGGTAAAATAAAGATAAATTATAAGGCTATGCTCACATTACGTGAACAACCGGCTGTTCCGTGACCCCGGCCGGATCACGGAACAGCCGATCTCTGCCCGGATCATCCTGGCTGGTACTTTAGTACCGGCCGGATGATCTTTCCGGCCACAGGGTTCTGATGCGGGCTCATCAATGCATGCCTGCATCAGAACCTCCCACAGAACACAATAAAGCAAGCGGCCGGAGCCGCTCACTTTATTGTGTGAACTGACAGGGTTTCCTACGGCCGCAATTCATTGAATTGCGGCGGCAGAAAACTGACATGTCAGTTATTTGCGGCTCCGGCCGGGATCCCATAGATCAATGGGAAGTGTTCCCAGGCATATAAAGTACGGCCGTTGTTGCCGATGGCAACAACGGCCGTACTTATACGTAGTGTGAACATAGCCTAATTAATTAAAATCATGTTTCAAATTTTTTTTTAGTTCATGAATAGGGATGCTGCCAATTTTAAGAATTGGGCATTAGGGGAACCCTCAGTAGAAGACATGAGGATATGTTTAAGTATATGGTATTTAATCCTAGATGCCAAGAACATACAGAAGTCACAATGAGAATAAAATGAAAGGGTATGAACTGTGTATTTTCAACTACAGTAAGGTGTTTCACCTGCCCATCCATGATATACAAGTAATTCATCTAGCAGAGATTGCAATAGTGGGGGAAGTAATTAGAAAGAAAACAGACATACATTTATTAAGTTGCTTGAAATCCAAAGCAACCAATCACAGATCAAAGTAGAAAAATGAAAAACAAGCTGTGATTGCTATTGAAAAAAACAGACAGCAACTGGTTTTAGGCAGCTTGATAAATTTGTGCATGTGTTTTTCTTTTTGTCATCAGGTTTTGAAATGTTGACAGTTAGATACCTGTTAGGTACCTTTTAACATATCTGTTTGTTATTCCAGAATTCTGGACAATTCTTCTGTTTTCAAGTGCAAACTGCCAAATACTCTTTCCCAGGCTGCTAAAATTCTCCAAGCTGGAGTGCCTCATTGCTTCTCTTCCCATTTCTATATTTGCTTGATTGTCAGTCAGCTGAGCTATGACTGTCAACTTGTGATGAGCAAACATTTTCACATGTTCGTACGAACATGATGCTAATTGTTCATGTTCGCTGATAAAGAAAAATTTGTTTGATGATCGGAATGATTATAACGACCATTTTCGAACATATTCAAACATACGAACGTTTATCTTGCGATGTACACAACTGCGTAAGTTTCCTCCCACCAATTTGAAAGAGCCAATGAACGTGTGGGGAAGGAAGGGCACATCAAGCAATGTAGTAGCCATGTGCACTACTGGCATTACTGTGATTGGCTGTACGATTAGAGTCATTACGTAAGTTATGTACATGCTATACAAACGTGACGCTGAGGCTAATTTTCTCACAGTCTTTCCTGATTCATGAGGGAGGGAGAGTGAAAGGAGCAGGGAAAGCATCTGAATTTAGTTAGGCAGCAATATTCACAGTGGTAGTCAGTCAGTGTAGGGAGGGAGAGCTGACCGAGTAGGGCTTAGAACGTTTTGAAATTGTCAGTGTAGTGAGAGTGACAGAATCCTGCATTTTATCACTACAAGGATTAAAGATGAGTGAACATGCTCGTCCAAGCTTGGTACTCATTCGAATATTAGGGTACTCAAAGGTGCTCGGTACTCGGGCGAGCATCTTGTGATACTCGAGGAAATGGCATCTTCCTCTACCTGCATGTTTGGCAGCTTTTTCTCAGTCAATCAACATGCAAGGTAGGCTTTGGAACCTCCTAGCATCACGTGAGAACCCCTGCACGTCGATAGCAGTGATTGGCTGGCCAGATCAGATGACCTGGGCATATAAGAATCAGGTCCCATGATACTCGCTTCAGATGAAGGCTCGATGAGCTTAGAGAGAGAGCTGCTGTCTGTCAGGGAGAGTGTTAGGGTGGGGAATATAGTGTCTGTTAGGCAGGAAACATCCACAAAGAACCCAACAGTTCTCTAAGGGCTACAACTACATTTTGTTTGGCCTCCTATTGGCTGAGAGTTGTAGTTCAGATATCACTATCTTGGCTGCACACTGTGCAGAGCAACTGGTGCCAGAAAGGGGACAGCACGTGGTCCACATAGACCCCAAAGAAATTGCCCAAAGTCCTCTCAGTACTCATTTTTGCTGAAGCATCTTGACTTGCTGGGATCTCTAGTGCAGATACACCTATCCTGGTTGTGCAGTGTCCAGCGTAACGGGTGCTCTAAAACAAACAGCACCTGTTACACATAGACTCCATAGACTACACCAAAAGTCTTCCCAGTACTCCTTTTTGCTGCAGCATCTGGGCTTGCTGGGACCTGTAGTGCAGCTACACCTATCCTGGCTGTGCAGTGTGCACTGTAACGGGTGTTCTAAGACATACAGCATCTGGTACACACAGACTTCATAGACTACACCAAAAGTCCTCCCAGTACTCATTTTTGCTGCAGCATCTTAGATTGCTGGGGCCTGCAGTGCAGCTGCACCTATCCTGGCCGCAAAATGCAACTTACACTTTTATTTTTATTTTTTTAAAGACCTTAGTGGTTTATTCTTGGCTTGTATAATACTGATGAGTGCTGTCTGTTGGTTATCAAAGCATTTTAGCGGTACATTTTAGGCTCGCCAAATACTAGTGCATGCTCTTCCGTACTATTCACAACAGTCTAGTGAATACGTATTTGCCCTCAGTTATATTTACTTCAGTCTAGAGAATACGTGTTTGCTCTCAGATACATTTACTACAGTCTAGTGAACAAGTGTGTGCTCTGCGGTTCATCAACTGTAGTCTAGTGAATACGTCTTTGCTATCTGTTTGATTCACTGCACTGGAGTGAATGTGTGTGTCCTCTCAGTTACATTCACTCCAGTCCAGTGAACCAGTGTGTCCAGTTACATTCCTTCCAGTTTTCCATGCAGTCCACCCACGCTAGCCAAGGGAGTGGATATCTGGCTCCTCCGGTTCAACCTCCTTCCCCCAGCCTGGCCCCTCCATGCAAATTAGGCATTCAGATCCGGTATTCTCCCAGGAATTCTTTTCAGGACCCTTCCCACAAACCACTTTTCAGGACCCTTCCCACAAACCACTGCTCAGCAGCAACCTGAGCAGTTGCTCTGTCCTGATGCCCAAAATATCAAACTTTCTCTGTATGTGATGAGAGTGGGGACTTGCAGGTAGTGTGTGAAGAGTTGTTGTTGGATTATGGTGATAAAACACGGTTGTCAGACATTTTTGTTGTTGTCAGGGCAGAAAGTCCGAGGGGGCAGCAGAGTGAGGAATTGGAGGAAGCGCTAGTGGATGATGAGGGAACTGACCCGAGCTGGGTTGGTAAGCCTAGTGAAGACAGTGCTTCTGAGGGGGAGGCAATGGGGTGGCCAGAGTGAGAAGCAGGGCTAGAGCAAGTAGATCAGCAACTGTTTCATGGAGTGAAGCTCCCATGTAGAGGCCTAGATGTTCACAAGTCTGGAGGTTCTTTAAAGAAAGTGAGGATGACCTACGGACTGTGGTGTGTAACCTATGTGACACCAGGCGGTGACAACAGAGTGACCAAGTTAAAGGAGATAGCAACTGAACCACCCAAAAATGTAGCCTGACACAGCATGGGGCTGACAACAGAGTGACCAAGTTAAATGAGATAGCAACTGAACCAACCAAAAATAGCCTGACATAACACGGGGTTGACAATAGTGATGAGCGAGTACTAAAATGTTCGGGTGCTCATTACTCGAGACGAGTATTTCCCGATACTAGAGTGCTCATTTCGAGTAACAAACCCCATTGAAGTCAATAGGAGACTCGAGTATTTTTGCAGGAGACTCAAGTTTGGTAGAGGGAAAGTCGTGTGAAAACCTGTCAACCTCAGAAATTGATGGAAACACAGCGGAAATGGTCAGGAAACAGCAGAGGCAGCATGTATGCATGCCTCTGAGGCTGCCTAATGGCACCATTATAGCTAACTTTGTGCAACAGCCTGGTTAAAACCGAGGTAGGTATATGGACCACCCAAAAACTCAGCCTGACACAACATGGCAGTGAGAACACAGGGAACCATTACAACAGGGGTAGCATATGATGAAACACCCCAAAATTTAGCCTGACACAGCGGTAAGGACAGAGTGAACACGGTAAAAGCGGTAGCCAGTGAGCCTTCCAAAAATTATACCAGACAAAACATGGCATTGAGCACACAGAGAACCATTAAAAGTGAGTGAGGAAGCAAGTGAGCCTCCCCAAAATTAGGCCAGACACTGCATGGCATTGAGCACACAGAGAACCATTAAAAGTGAGTGAGGAAGCAAGTGAGCCTCCCCAAAATTAGGCCAGACACTGCATGGCATTGAGCACACAGAGAACTCCTGGGAGCAGCAGTAGCCAAAATGGATGCCAGTGAAGGCCCAGCAGTAGTCAACGTGGATGCCAGTTAAGGCCCAGTAGTAGCCAACATGGAGGCAAGGGCAGGCAAAGCAGTAGTCAACATGGATGCCAGTTAAGGCCCAGAAGTATCCAACATGGAGGCAAGGGTAGGCACAGCAGTAGTCAGCAGTAGTCAACATGGATGCCAGTTAAGACCCAGCAGTAGCCAACATGGAGGCAGGGGCAGGCACAGCAGTAGTAAACATGGATGGCAGTAAAGGCCCAGCAGTAGTCAACATGGATGCCAGTTAAGGCCCAGCAGTAGCCAACATGGAGGCAAGGGCAGGCACAGCAGTAGTCAACATGAATGCCAGTAAAGGCCCAGCAGTAGTCAACATGGATGTCCATTACTGCTCTGGTCAATCATTCCTTAAAAACGGCTACAACATCAAAAAAAGGTAGAAGGTACTGGTGAAAGAATGGCAGAGGACACCCATAAGATAAGATGACATCCACAGATAATATGGTTCGAAATGGAGAAGATAAAGAAGGTAAATTGAATTTGATTATGAATTTGACTGTAGCAGTTGCGGTAACATTCCCTGCATCATGTGACTCCCCATTTCTCCCCCCCAACGGTGTTTTGAGTTTGAATTTGACTTTGAATGTGACTGTAGCAGTTGGGGTTAGTTTAACTGGTTGACTTGTGGAAATGCGCACAGATGCGGTGCACCTTGGGGTAAGTTTTAAGGTAACGCAGCAACACTAGGTTGAAGACGTGGGCCAGGCTTGGTACATGTGTGAGGCTGCCGAGTTGCAGAGCCACCACCAGGTTCCGCCCCTTGTCACACGCAACCAAGCCCACTGCTAATTACACATGAACCCGGGTGCTGACAGCTAACTGTCACCTGATGCCTCTCGACCGGGGTGGTGAGGCCCCAACTAGACAAAAAAAAACAAAAAACAGCTGGCTGGTTGGCGGGGGCGTGATCGGCGGGCCCACTGGCAACCAGTCCCGCTCCTCCGCAGGCGTAGTGTGACGTCAGAGCATGGCAGTGAAAACACAGAGAACAATTAAAAGTGAGTGAGGAAGCAAGTGAGCCTCCCAAAAATTAGGCCAGACACAGCATGACATTGAGCACACAGAGAACCATTAAAAGTGAGTGAGGAAGAAAGTGAGCCTCCCAAAAATTAGGCCAGACACTGCATGGCATTGAGCACACATAGAACCATTAAAAGTGAGTGAGGAAGCTAGTGAGCCTCCCCAAAATTAGGCCAGACACTGCATGGCATTGAGCACACAGAGAACCATTAAAAGTGAGTGAGGAAGCAAGTGAGCCCACCCAAAAATTGGAGTCCAGGGGCTGGGATATTTAGTGGACATGAACCCGGGTGCTGACAGCTAACTGGCTAGGCCAGCTGTCAGTCATCAATCAAGGGTACACCTGATGCCTTTTCGACCGGCAAGACCAAAAAAAAATAAAACAGCTTGCTGGCACTATCGGTGGGCCCCCAGCAACCAGTTCCGATTCTCCGCAGACGTAGTGTGACGTCAGAGCATGGCAGTGAGGACACAAAGAACCATTAGAAGTGAGTGAGGAAACAATTGAGCCTCCCAATAATTAGGCCAGACCCTGCATGGCAGAAGAAGACTTGGCAATTGGCTAAGAATTGAAGGAAAAGGAGGAACAGGAGGAGGAGGAGGAGGAGAGAAAATACCAAGAATCTTCATATTGAGCTGCTTTTCCCGGGTGGACAGTTGAATTCAGGTGAAATCAAGGCTTTGTTCATTTTTATAAACCTCAGCCTGTCAGCACTGTCAGCTGACAGGTTGGTGCGCTTATCAGTGATGATGGCACCAGCTGCACTGAAGACCTGCTCTGACAACACGCTAGCGGCAGGGCAGGCCAGCACCTCTAAGGCGTAAAGCGCCAGTTCGGGCCACGTATCCAGCTTTGAAACCCAGTAGTTGTAGGAAGCAGAGTGATTGCTAAGGACGTTGGTATGGTCAGCAAGGTACTCCCTCACCATCTTCCTCAAGGCTTTCCCCCTACTCTGTCTAGACTGGGGACAGTTGACATAGTCTTGCTGGGGTGCCATGAAACTGTCAAAGGCCTTGGAGAGTGTTCCACTGCCCCTTGACAAGCTGCCTGCTCCACCACTCCTCTCCCCCGCTCTTTGGCCCACAGAACTACGCCCTCTGACGCTAGTGGTATCAGATGGGAAGTACATTTTCAGCTTCTGCACCAGGGCCTGTTGATATTGATTCACTTTCATACTGCGTTTCACGGCAGGAATGAGAGTGGAAAAGTTTTGTTTATACCGAGGGTCCAGGAGGGTAAACACCCGGTGATGTGTGTTGTCAAAAAATTTTTTAACCCAAGGGTCACGGGAAAGACAGCTTAACATAAAGTCAGCCATGTGCGCCAGGGTCCCAACACGCAAGAACTCCCTCTCCTCACTAGCCTCAATTTCCTCCTCCTCCACCAAATCCTCCTCTTCAGACCATACACGTTCAACAACTAAGGATTGAGCATGGGTACCCTCTTCAGTGGCGGCAGCAGTCTGCTCATCTTTCTCCTCTTCTTCCTCCTCCTCATCCTCTACTCCGTGGTGAGAAACTGACATCAGGGACAGGGCAGGGCTATCTAGCAGCGGCTGTTCTTGACCTGTTTCCTGAGACGAAGGCAAATTTTCAGACTTCAGGCTGAGCAGGGAGGATTTAAGCAGACACAGCAGCGGGATGGTGAGGCTGATGATGGCGGCATTGCCGCTGACCATCTGTGTTGACTCCTCAAAGGGGCCCAGTACCTGACAGATGGCAGACATCCACATCCACTCCTCATTGTAGATTTGAGGTAGCTGACTGACCTGACTACCGCTTCGCACAGAGGTTGACATCTGGCATTCCACAATGGCTCTGCATTGCTGATCAACCCTGGCTACCATCTGGAAGGTGCTATTCCACCTTGTGGGCACGTCGCACAGCAGTTTGTGAGCCGGCAGTTGTAAGCGCCTTGGCACTGCCCTAAGGGTGGCAGCATCCGTGGTTGACTTACGGAAATGCGCACAGACATACCAAAGAAGACATACCAAATATGTATAGGATTTGTGTTTTTGATCACTTTTATGTAATGTTTTATTGGGTATAGGGAATGTAATGCATCTTTATTATTGGGGGGGGGGGGGGGGCTGGGGGGGCTGTGTTGTGTTTGGTGCACATTTTTTTTTTTTACTTTTTTTTACTTTTACACTAGTGTATATTACTGTACACTAGTGTTAAATACTTAGATCACTGATACAATACATTGCAGTACCTGATGTACTGCAATGTATTGTATCATGCCTCATGCTGACAGGCAATAGCCACAGCCACCCCTGTCAGCATGAGGCATCTCCATGGTGACCCCAGGGACCTTATTTAGGAACCCGGGATCACCATGGAGACATCGGAGGACCGGACGGCGCCGCAGGACATCGCAATCACGTAAGTGGACCTGCGGCGCCGCCCGGGATCCACCGTGACCCACTAGATGCCGCTGTCATGGTTTGACAGCGGCATTTAACGGGTTAAACTGCCCGGAGCGGAGAATCCTCCGCTCTCGGCAGTTACAGGAGGGTGTCAGCGGTCAAACTGACCGCTAATCACCCGCTCTGCAGCCGCCGACGGGCGGCTATTCGTTCCGATGCGTACGCCGTTAAAAGGCGTACGCATCGGAATAAAGCCCATTAGTGACCGCCGTTAAAAGGCAGCATAGCGGTTACTAAGGGGTTAAGGAACCGCTGCACCACTAGGTTGAACACATGGGCCAGGCATGGTACATGTGTGAGGCTGCCGAGTTGCAGAGCCGCCACCAGGTTTCACTCGTTGTCACACACAACCAAGTCTGGTTTGAGGCTCCGTGGCGCGAGCCAAAAATCTGACTGCGCCGTAATGCCCTGCAACAGCTCCTGGGCCGTGTGCCTCTTGTTGCCTAAACTCAGCAGTTCCAACACCGCCTGTTGGCGCTTACCCACCGCACTACTGATGCTACGGAATTGAGGCGAAGTGCTCGTGGAGGGAAATAGAGAGGAGGAGGAGGAAGAAGAGGAGGAGAAAAAAGTGTACAACTCATGAGAGACCGTGTCCGAGATAGGCCCCGCAATCCTCGGTGTGGGCAGCACATGAGCGGAACCAGGGTCAGACTCTGTCCCAGCCTCCACCAAGTTGACCCAATGTGCAGTCAGGGAGATATAGTGTCCCTGTCCGCCAGCACTTGTCTACGTGTCCGTGGTTAGGTGGATCCTGTCGCTGACCGCGTTGGTCATGGCGCGGGAGATGTTATTCGACATGTGCTGGTGTATGGCTAGGACGGTACCGAGGGAAAGCCACCGCCATGAGGTTCCTAAAAGCCTCTGTCTCTTCTAGCCGATAGGGCAGCATCTCCAAGCTCAGCAGTTTGCCTGTGTGCACATTTAGGGCTTGTACATGCCGGTGAGTGGCAGTGTATTTGCGCTTCCGTTCAAAGGTCTGCTGCAGGGACAGTTGAACGCTGCATTAGGACACCTTGCTTGAGGGTGTGGAGCATAGTGGAGATGAAGGGATGCATGTAGGGCGGGACGCCCTCGTGCCTGGGTGGGGGGACTGACAGAGCCAGCATGTGACACAGGGGAAGGAGCAGGTGTGCGACTTGCAGTCACTGAACGGCCTTGGTTCCAGTGAGTGGGGTGTTTAGCACTCATATGCCTACACATGCTGGTAGTGGTTAGGCTGGTAGTGGCCGCTACCCTGCTGATCCTGGCGAGGCACACATTGCAAACTACAGTCCGTCGGTCATCCGCAATTCCTTTTAATAACCTCCAGACTTGGAAACATCTAGACCTGGCCACGGGAGTTTGACTCTGTGAAACAGTTTCTGATCTACTCGCTCTGCCCCTGCTTCTCCCTCTGCCCACCCCTCTTCCTCTTCCAACCGGTCCTGCGGGTGAAATTGCCTCCCCCTCAGAAGCACGGACTTCACTAGGCTTATCCACCCAGCTCGGGTCACCTGGTCCTCATCCACCTGCTCTTCCTCCGTTTCCTCACTATCCTCCTCACTTTGAGTTACATCCATGACAACAACCTCACTGTCTGACAACTGGGTCTCATCGTCATCATCAGACACCTCTTCCAACCCCGCTTGCAAGTCCCCACTCTCATCCCCCACAGACTGCGTTACCTGCATAGTTTGGGCATCGGAACAGATCGACAGCTCCGGTTGCTCTGACTCGGGAAGGGTCCAGAAAAGAGTTCCTGGGAGCATGGTGGTGGATCGGAATCCCTTCTTTCCCTGGAGGGGCCAGGCTGTGGGGAAGGAGGCTGTGCTAATGGAGCAAGGGTTTCACTCCCTTGGGTAGCATGGCTGGACTGCGTTGAAGACTGGGTGGTGGATAAGTTACTGGACACATTATCCGCTATTCACGTGATCACCTGTTCACACTGCTGCGGTTTCAATATCAGTCGACCATGAGACCCCGTAAGTTAGGCAAAGATGCTAGGGAGTGGTCATCTGCGGTGTGCCACTGCAACCTCCTCAACAGGTGCTGCTGTGTCACCCTGCCCTGAACCACGGCCTCCGGCAACGGCATCACTTGGAACCCCACGCCCAATCCCTCGTCCTCAACCATTACCCCTGGGGTTACCCATTTTATGGACACTGCACAGTATGGAACTTAGATAGGCCTTGCGTATGAAATACAGAAATCAGGAAAAATACTTGTAGTACCCACTGGTTTTGTGGGGCTGTACGGTACAATCTGGTAGTGGCTGGACCTAGATACACACTGTGATACCCCCGTCCAATGAGCAGCAAATTTTTATAAAGGTGTACTACAAATCCCAGCAATACAGTGTAGTACCCACTAGTTTAGGGGGGCTGTAAGGTAATATCTGGTACTGGCTGGACCTAGATACAGGCTGTGATACCCCCTTACAATGAGCAGTGATGTTTTATAAAGGTGTACTTCAAATCCCAGCAATACAGTGTAGTACCCACTAGTTTGGGGGGGGGGGGCTGTATGGTACTATCTGGTACTGGCTGGACCTAGATACACGCTGTGATACCCCCTTACAGTGAGCAGTGAAGTTTTATAAAGTGTACTACAAATCCCAGCAATACAGTGTAGTACCCACTAGTTTAGGGGGGGCTGTACGGTACTATCTGGTACTGGCTGGACCTAGATACACGCTGTGATACCCCCTTACAATGAGCAGTGAAGTTTTATAAAGATGTACTACAAAACCCACCAATACAGTGTAGTACCCACTAGTTTAGGGGGGGGCTGTATGGTACAATCTGGTACTCGCTGGACCTAGATACACACTCTGTGATACCCCCTTACAATGAGCAGTGAAGTTTTATAAAGGTGTACTACAAATCCCAGCAATACAGTGTAGTACCCACTAGTTTAGGGGGGGGGGGGGCTGTATGGTACTATCTGGTACTCGCTGGACCTAGATACATGCTGTGATACCCCCGTCCAATGAGCAGTGAAGTTTTATAAAGGTGCACTACAAATCCCAGCAATCCAATGTAGTACAGCAGGACCACCAGCCCCAAAATCAAAAAAGAATACACTGAGCACTTCTTAGGGGTCTGTATGCAACACCTAATGTCCCCTTTCTGCCAGCAGCTGATCACCACAGTGTGCTGGTTAAATCGTGGTAGCAGCACTGCAAGTCCCAGCCATCAGTCTGTAGTAATACTATTAAAAAACGATTTGAAGCCCTGAAAAGGGCTGTTTGTTTGTATTGCTTGTATTCCCTGCCTACTGGAACGCTAAATCCTACACTGACACTCTCCCTAAGAAACAGCAGCTCTGTCCCTAATCTCTCACAGCATACGTCTGAAGCGAGTACTGCCGGCTGCGTGTTTTATATGGCAGGGTCATCTGATCTGGCCAACCAATCGTTGCTATCGACATGTATGGGTCCCACATGATCGCAGGATGTACCAAAGAGTCTCCTGCATGTTTATTGGCTGAGAAATAGCGCCCAAACTTACATGAAATGGATGATGAGATTTTCTCGAGTATCGCGAGATGCTAGTCCGAGTAACGAGTACCATCGAGTACCCTAATACTCAATCGAGTACCAAGCTCAGATGAGCATGCTCGCTCATCACTAGTTGACAACAGAGTGACCAAGTTAGATGAGGTAGCAGCTGAACCACCTAAATAATTGTAGCCTGACACAGCATGGCGGTGACAACAGAGAGAACAAGTTAGATGAAGTAGCAGCTGAACCACTTAAAAATGTAGCCTGACACAGCATGGGGTTGACAACAGAGTGACCAAGTTAGATGAGGTAGCAGCTGAACCAAATAAAAAATGTAGCCTGACACAGCATGGGGTTGACAACAGAGTGACCAAGTTAGATGCGGTAGCAGCTGAACTATCCAAAAAATGTAGCCTGACACAGGGCCGTTTTAAAACATTGGTGATCCCGATGCCCAGCCCTCAAGAGTGCCCCTCCCCCAGACACACTGTATTAAGAGCCCCAATACATACGGTAGTTACCCTATAACCTTATAAAGATATCAACAATGATAATATTACATACCACCACACCATGACCCCTATCACTACAGACCCGATAACAGAGTGCAGTTACATCCATTTACTCACAGGGGGCGTCTTCTCTGATCAGAGTCTTTCACCTTTTCTTTCACTCCAACCAGCGTGGGCCATCTTGAAGTCTTCCCCCGGATGAGAATCCTTTCTCCAGAATCTGCCAGAGAAACATTTTAGGCTCCAACACATACAGTAGTCCCCCCCCCCCCTGTGCCCCTATATAGTAGTTCCACTCCTCTGTGCCCCCACTTAATAATTAGGTATGCTCTGTGCCCCAATATTGAGGTAAGGTCCCTATATAATATAGGCCCCTCTGTGCTGCACCAATGTAGTATATAGACCCCCTATGTGCTCACCCCAGTAGTATAGACCCCCTGTGTGCTCCCCCAGTAGTATAAAGTAGTTTAAACAGCTGTGTTCTGCCTCCAGTAGTATACACCCATGTGTGCTCCCCCAGTAGTATATACCCCTTGTGTGCTGCCCCAGTACTATAGACCATCATGTCCTGCCCCCTTGTGCACTGACCCAGTAGTATATAGACCCCATTGTGCTGCCCCAGTAGTATATAGACCCCTGTATGCTCCCCTAGTAGTATATAGCCCTCTGTCTGCCCCAAGTAGTATACAGCCCCCCCTTTGTGCTGCCCCAGTAGTATATAGACCCCTGTGTGCTGTCCCAGTAGTATATAGACCCCTGTTGGCTCCCCTAGTAGTATATAGCCCCTCTGTGTGCTCCTCCAGTAGTATATAGCCCCCATGTTCCCCCCAGTAGTATATAGGCCCTGTGTGCTCCCCCAGTTGTATATAACCCCCCTGTGTGCTCCCCCAGTAGTATATAGCCCCTGTGACCTCCCCCAGTAGTATATAGCCCCTATGTGCTCCCTTAGTGGTATATAACCCCCTTTGCACTTCCCCACTTGTATATAGCCCCCCTGTACACTCCCCCACTTGTATACAGCCCCCCTGTGTTGCCCCTACATATAGCACTTATATTCACCTTGGTCTGGGCATCTCCTCTCATCTGCACCCTTGTGGCCACAGGCAGTGCTTTGCCTATGGTCGCAAGAGGCTGCGCTCTCCTTGCAGTTCCGGTGCTCAAGTGACGTCACTCGAACGACGGTACCACAAGGAAAGCGCAGCCTCTTGTGACCACAGGCAAAGTACTGCGGCCAAAAGAGTCACTGACAGGGAGAGAGCCAATGGCTCCTGCTCTGTCAGTGCTGCTGAAGGTAACTATGAGCGCTCCTGGAGCTCCTGGCCTGACACAGCAGGGTGGTGAAAACAGAGTGAACAAGTTAGATGAGGTAGCAGCTGAACCTCCCAAAAATGTAGCCTGACACAGCATGAGGTTGACAACAGAGTGACCAAGTTAGATGGGGTAGCAGGTGAGCATTGCGCTTTCAGTTGGTAGCTCTAGGCGCAGCAGAACTGCAGTGGGTAAGTGGCAACAGGCGGTGCTGAAACTGATGAGCTTAGGTGACAAGAGGCACACCGCCCAAGAGCTGTTACAAGGCATCACAGTGCAGATCGATGTTTGGCTAGCACCGCTGAACCTCAAACCAGGCATGGTTGTGTGTGACAATGGGCATAACCTGGTGGTGGCTCTGCAGACTCAGCAACTCGGCAGACTCACACATGTTCCATGCCTGGCCCACGTGTTCAACCTTGTGGTTCAGCAGTTCCTCAAGACCTATCCCAATTTGTCTGATTTGCTCACTAAGATGCGAAGCATCTGTGTGCATTTCCGCAAGTCAACCACAGATGCTGCCACCCACACTCAGGGCAGTGCAACTGTTGTGCGACATGCCCACGCAATGGAATTCCACGTTAAACGTGTTAGCGAGAGTTTACCAGAGCGATTGTAGACTGCCAGATCACAACTTCCACACAAACTGGTAGTCAGGTTAGTCAGCTTCCTCAAGTCTACAATGAGAAGTGGACGTGGATGTCTGATATATGTCAGGTGTTAAAGGGGTTATCCAGCGCTACAAAAACATGGCCACTTTTGCCCCGCTCTTGTCTCTACTTCAGGTGTGGTTTGCAATTAAGCTCCATTTACTTAAATGGAACTGAGTTACAAACCCTACCCAATCTGAAGACAAGAGTGGGGCAAAAGTGGCCATGTTTTTGTAGCGCTGGATAACCCCTTTAAGCCCCTTTGAGCAGTCAACACAGATGGTCAGCAGCGATGCTGCCATTATCAGCGTCACCATCCCGCTGCTTTGTCTGCAGAAAAACTCACTGCTCAGCATGAAGTCAGAGGCTTTGCACTTGTCACAGGAGATGGGGGAAGAAGATACATTGCTTGATAGCCAGACCACCCTCAGGTCTGTTTCTCAGCGCGTTTCGGAGGATGGGGGGAGGGAGAGGATGAGAAAGAGGAGGAGACTGTTGGTAAGACTGAAGAAGGTACCTATGCTCATTCCTTCTTATCTGTTGAGCGTTTATGGGCTGAAGAGAAGGAGTTGGAGGAGGAGGAAATGGAGAGTCAGCCTATTGAGGAGAGGTAATTCTTACGTGTTGGGACTCTGGCGCACATGGCTTACTTCATGTTAGGCTGCTTTTCCCGTGACCCTTGCGTTAGAAACATTTTTTACAACAACGATTACTGGGTGTTCACCCTCCTGGACCCCAGGTACAAGCAGAACTTTTCCACTCTCATTCCTGCAGAGGAAAGGAGTATGAGAGTGAATCAATTTCAACCGGCCCTGGTGCACAAGCTGAAACTATCCTACCCATCTGACACTATTAGAGGCAGAGGACGTAGTTCTGTGGGCCAACCAGCGGGGGATAGGAGGGGAGCCGGCAGCTTGTCAAGCACTGGCAGGGGAACACTCTCCTAGTTCTTTGCCAGTTTTATGGCACCCCAGCAAGACTATGTCACATGTCCCCAGTCTAGACAGAGTAGGGGGGAGCTGTTTAGAAAGATGGTGAGGGAGTACCTTGCTGACCATACCAACGTCCTGCGTGATCACTCTGCTTCATACAACTACTGGGTTGCAAAGCTGGACATGTGGCCCGAACTGGTGCTGTACGCCTTGAGGGTGCTGGCCTGCCCTGCCACTAGCGTGTTGTCAGAGCGGGTGTTCATTGCAGCTGGTGGCATCATTAATGATAAGCTTCCCTGTTTGTCAACTGACAGCGATGACAGGCTGACGCTTATTAAAATGAAAAAATCCTGGATTTCACCGGAATTCAACTCCTCACCGGCAGAAAGCAGCTCAAAATAAAGATTTTTCATGTATCTCTCTCTCCTCCTCCATCTCTTCTTACACAATTGTTGAGCCAACAGACAATTTTTTAAAGGGCCAACTGGCTCTCTTCAAACAATGTTTATGGAAGGCCATCTACAGGCCCTCTCTCTAATTAATTTTTTTTTAGGAGGGGTGACTACAGACACTCTAAAACAATTTTTTAGCAGGGTCAACTACAGCCTTTTGACTGGAATCTCATTGGTGACTCTATTGTCACGACAAAGCTGTGTCAGGCAAAATTCTTGGGTGCTTCACCTGCTACCTCAGTCGAACTTGATCACTCTGTTGTCACCGCCATGCTGTGTCAGGCAAAATTTTTGGGTGGTTCACCCGTTACCTCAGTCGACCTTGGTCAATCTGTTATCACCGCCATGCTGTGTCAGGCTGAATTTTTTGGGTGGTTTACCTGCTACCTCATCTAACTTGGTCTCTCTGTTGTTATCACCATGCTGTGTCAGGCTGAATTTTTGGGTGGTTCACCTGCTGCCTCATCTAAATTGGTAACTCTGTTTTCACTGCCATGCTGTGTCGGACTGAATTTTTGGGTGGTTCACCTGCTACCTCATCTAACTTGGTCACTCTGTTGTCACCGCCGTGCTGTGTGAGACTGAATTTTTTGGGGGTTCACCTGCTATCTCATCTAACTTGGTTACCCTGTTGTCATCGCCATGCTGTGTCAGGCTAAATTATTCACTAATTTAAAACTTAGATTTCGGGAACGTGGCTTTTCACAGACATGTTTGGATCAGGCTAGCAGAAAGATAGCAGAAGTTTCCAGGGAGGATTTGCTAAGTGAGAACAGAGACATAAATTATATCTCAAAACAGGAAAAAAAATATTTCTTATGTCTTTATGTTTTTCATCAAGTAAAACTTTACACATTATCTGTGTTTCTTAGATTGGTATGAATACAAAAACACCCAATTTGTTTAGTATTAGAGATAAACGAATCTACAGTAGGAACAAAGCAAAGCACTTCGATCCTATTTGCATTCTGCTCACCAGGCTGCAGGCTTTGAAGTCTGCTATGCTCCCTAACGCTCCTCCCCGGGTATTGGGAAAAGATGGACCCAGTCCTGCTGAAAATTTCCCTTTAATGGCCTTGTGTTAAAAAAGGAATGTCATAGATAGTTATGGGGTTTATATATTCAGTTTTGACGATTCTAGGTTTTCTGCTGCCTGAGGTAAAACCTGAAGTGGTAACCCCCCCCCCCCATGCCCACAACGCCCCATCACTGTCTCCCTACCCCCAAGCCGATTGAAAATCTTAAAGGGACACTGTCACCCCCTTTTTGCATTCTGACTTCTCAACACAGGTGTAGTGGGTAAATTTAGAAGTTTTCATACCTTATTTTATATCATACATCATGGTGCTTGTTCAAGTAAAAAGTGATCTTTTATCAACTGTGGATTGTGCTAAATGGGTGGAGCTTCACAGCAATAGCACCACTTAGCCCTGCCCACAGCGACATCATTGGCACATAGGCCTTGCACCCTCGACACTGATTGGTATGGACCAACCTAGAGGGGGTGGGGCCTGTTCCAATGGTCGTCAGGGGGCAGGGCCTATGTGGCAATGACGTAACAGAGGGTGGGGCCAATGGTGATCACTTTTTACTTAAACAAGGCCAACACCATGACGTATGATATAACAAAAGGTATGAAAACTGCAAATTTTACCCGTTACACCTGTGTAGAAAAGTCAGAATGCAAAAGGGGGGGGGGGGGGGGAGACAGTGTCACTTTAAGGTGTGTGTGTGTAGAAAACCTGCAGATTATATTAAGTTCATGCACAATCGAGCTCCACCATAAATCACCCTTTCATCCTTGTTGAGGAGAAGACAGAAAAAGTTTCAAAGTTCACAAATGTGTATACAATTCTTCAATCTTTATTGTTTCTCAAAGAATAAAAACACATATGCATTGCTACTCATGGTGATCTCATTCATGGTCATACTACTATTACACCTTGTTCTCCACGTAAAGGGGTAGTGATCATTTGTAGTGTAGTGATGTCTGAAGCATATAACAAATGTTGGTACCCCTGACTTCCTTGCATTGTATGCCAGTTTCCAGTAATCATTTGCAGGTCACGGGGTCGATAAAGTCAGTGGTGTGTAGCAGACAGTATAATTTATGGCCGATGCATAAAATCTGCCACCCCTACAAATCTGTCTCCTGAGCAAAAAACTCATTTCACCTCATGGCAGAAGCAGCCCGGCTAATAATTTGGTAGGAAGGACACACTACCTTACTTCAGCCAAAGGGCATTTTGCTCCTGATGAAAGTCTGGTGACATCATCCTTATATACAAATCAGTTAACATACACATTAGAAACAATGCTATTAAAACAAAAAAAAAATTGAATTGTATTACCAGCATGACTATCTGGCTCGGATGGTTGCATGGGCTGCAGCAGGACTGTGTTTCAAATGCCAGTTTAGCCTGTGAGTAGTGCTGGTTAGCATTTGTTCTATTGAAGTCTTATACTTATATGTACAGAATTTATAAAATATATGAGCCCATCTTTAAGATCAGACCAGAAATTACATGAAAATAATACATTGATTAATATTACATAAATGTCAAATATTGTACTCAGAAAGAACAGCACTTATCACTGAATCATTATACAGCTTCTAACTTACATGCTATATAAAACATATAGGGAAACATTTACTAAGAAGTCTAATTTGTGTGACTATTTTTATGAGGATTGGTGTATATTTTGTTCCAATGTGACTCATTCATTAAAATGTAACACTGCCATAGTAAGTGTATCTAAGCAAAAAGTTCCAAAAAAAAAGTTGTAGAAAAAGTCACCAAAAAAAAAAAATTGTGCTTGTACTGACTAGATGTAGGCCTTCACCTGTTTGTGCAACTGATAAATTGGGCGCTTATCCCAGATTATGCCAACTTTTGGGTGAAGAATACTCAAAATGGGCATTTTTTGTTGCACCTAAAAAATATTTACCCGTCAAATACTGATTCATAAATAGATCTTACTCCAAAAATAGATGAAACTGCAATTATTCACCTAAAAATAGGCGCAGAGCCCATGATAAATTTCCCCCATAGTGTATAAGTCTACTACTTTTCTGAGCCAGAAGTGTGTGTGTGTGTGTGTGTGTGTGTGTATATATATATATATATATATATATATATATATATGTTCATGTTTTCTGTATACACTGTTGCTTTTAACACTTTTAGTCACCTGTTGAAAAACAAAAAAACTTACAAATGCAAATGAAGTGTCAAGATTTATTTTTAAAACTGCATGAACTCTGTATAGTGTTAAGCAAGTGAGAAAGAAAAGAGCATGTGTATTAGTCATACAATATAGAGGAGGTGAAGTAAACATGATAATTTACAAAAGCAGCAGCTGGGATCATTCTGTGCATTAAATCCAAGACTTTATGTGCTGGGGAAACTGGTCCTTAACATATTTGCAGTGCAGCAACATAAAGCAGCCTAGGCTACTGCAGACTTAAAGATTTATCCATCACATATAATAAAATAAAATAGTTTGCTTTGTTGTTTCTGTGTCAAGGCAAGACTATTCGTTAAGTTTATTTAACAATATTTTACGTGAAGTTCCTTGCACAAGCATTGAATATAAATTTAGAAACCATGTTTTTCTTCTTCTATGGAGGAAATTTATTATTGCTTTTGTTCATTTTTCACTATTAATCTCTGTTTGCTTTTGTTTTTCCTGTTCCACTGTATTTTTGAAGTACAATTCACATGCTAACAGTAGTGTGTATGCAATTTTTGTATTATACACCTAAATAAATGTGAAGCACCAAGGTTTTTACACATAATAGATACATTTTACACAAAAAAAACCTGCAATTAAAGAAGGTTCACAAAAAAAATAGCAAAAAAAAAAATATATATTTTTTTCATAGTAAATTATTCCTAAAATATATAAAACCTATACCATGCCTAGAGTTATTAGAGCTAGAAAGGACAGAAAAGCTAATATAATCTTTGTCCATGAAGAATGAATTGTAGATAATCCCCAGTCTCATCTTCTGAATAAACATCTAACATATATAGATGTATTGGCGATTATTATTTTATTATATTATTTATTTTTAAAGTGCCCTTGATTCCAGAGCACAATACAAAAATAGGGGTTAACAAACGGGAAAATTATAAGATTAAAACTAGGGATGAGCGAACCGAACTGTTAGGAACCAGCTTCGTTACGAACTTTGGGAAAAGTTTGGTTCGGGGCCGAACTGAACTTTGAGAAAGCTCGTTACGAATCTGGTAAAAATAACAACGGCGACCCAAAATTGTACTTTTTTCACACAATTGACCAGGATACAAGGGATTATTACTCCTATAATCACTTGTATCCTGGTTTTCTGTGAATATCAAGATGTGTGACGTCACCCCTGTTAGGGTGAGACTGTTAGAGTTCAGTCTGTGTGTGTGAACTCGGCTGGAAGAATCAGCCGACGCCCGATTTCTTTCTGACCTGTTCATACTTCTTGCTCTGCTGCCAGGGAGCCGACACCCAGTCTCATGACTTTCTCCTGACTCCTCTCTGGTGCTCGTAGGGGTTAAGCCTTCAGGTGTTGCATTCTCCTGAGGCTTGCTCCTGTCTGAGTACAGGGGAGGGCTCCCTGGCTGCTATTGGTGTGTCATGCTGCTGTCAGACTCCTTGCTCCTATCAGGGGTGGGGCGGGAGCTCTGGTAGCATTTAAGCTGGTGATTTACACCTTGTAGTTGCCAGTGTATGTTTGGTCTCCAGCTACACCAGCATATCTTATTGTTCTGCTTGCTATTTGACATTTGGACTTGGACTTCGCCTCTGCCTCATCCTCTGTACTGCGTTACCTCTTGTGCTTGACCTTGGACTGGACTCTGTTAACCCTTTGTTTGCTGATTTGGATTTTGACGTGACCTCCTGTTGCCGACTCGGACTGCCTGACCTGTTTGTATATACCTGTCTGTGTGTTCTGTTACCTCCCCGTATCCCTAGTTAGGCTAGGGCTTGTCGCCCAGTTGCTGCCCTAGGGTTTAGCCTAGGGGGGCAAGCAGGTAGGGACAGGGGTTGCGGGTCGAGAGAAGGGACTGCCATCTTCCCGGACCCCAGGACTCCCTGACAGAGACCTTAAATTAGTCTCCTCAGATATACCTGGGTGCTGTCTAATCAAAAATGTAATGCGACAGCTGTCTGTGAGTATTAACCAAAAAATGTAGAGGAGACAGCACATCCAAAAAGAATCTTCACTTTTAATCACACAAGTGCAACGTTTCGGCTATAACACCAGCCTTTCTCAAGCAGTGATACACAATACTCTCAAGTGCTCAGTATATATGTATGTGTGCACAATCAATGATAAACAATCAATAAAGTGATTCACAAATATAAATAAAGTGAAAAAAGTAGAAAAAGCAGATATAAAAATGCATAGGGTGTAATGTATACAATGTACAGTGTGTCAATAAGTAAAACTGATCAGTGATCATGAACAATCGGAGTGCAGTAAATTTGTGGAAATATCCATAGTGTAAACAAGCTAAGTATAATACATGTGTAGGTAATCAAAATCATAAATAAACAATCAGTCAGTTAATACATACACAACGCCGATGTCAGTGAATCCACATGGAGGATGACGAGTCCGGAAGCGTCCGCGCCGCCTGCCGATGACGTCACAACAAGCACGCCCCCAGGAGGCACCGCCAATCTAGTCACATGATCGGGAACCCAGTCACATGACCGGGAGAAATGTCACATGACGGCCGCGCTCCAAAGCGCATGCGTAGTGTGCCAACCATCAGACAGGAACACAGACCCATCCATGAAAGTCATCATCAAAGACGTCGCCATGATGAAAGAGGGCAGTTTGCCCTTACATCATGGTAAGGTCCCAGGATATATTTGATGAACATATATAGCGACCAGTAACTAGCAAAGGATAATAAAGGGCAAGAATAAGGGCATATTATAAAAAATAAGTTAATAGTGGGGTGGGAAAATAAATATGTAAATATATGAAAAAATGATGCTGATAAATGGTAAAGCATATATGGGGAAGGAGTAAATAAATATATAAATATATAAATATGGGAATTAATAAAGGGCCGACCTACAGTACATAGGAGGCTAAGCAGGGCCACACAGTGCACAATGAGAATGTCTATGACGGGTCATGAGACCCCTAGGGTTATAAGAAGGGGAACCAACCAAGGACATAAAGAAATGTCACAACACTCATAAAGTACCGCAACAGTCAATGCCCAAGGTACCAACTTCAGGAAACCACACGTAGTGCACGTGTCCTGGGTCGGTAATATGGCTCAACCCTCCTCAGAGAACCCAATTGTCGCCCTTTCCGCACAGGCCCACCTCCAAATAATTGTACTATCGGTCCAGCATCCACCCAGACTAGAGATAGGGAATCAATAATGGATCAAACAAATATAAATATAAAATATAAAGACCATTTATTAAATGCATATATGTTCACCCATATGTGAACATATATGCATTTAATAAATGGTCTTTATATTTTATATTTATATTTGTTTGATCCATTATTGATTCCTTATCTCTAGTCTGGGTGGATGCTGGACCGATAGTACAATTATTTGGAGGTGGGCCTGTGCGGAAAGGGCGACAATTGGGTTCTCTGAGGAGGGTTGAGCCATATTACCGACCCAGGACACGTGCACTACGTGTGGTTTCCTGAAGTTGGTACCTTGGGCATTGACTGTTGCGGTACTTTATGAGTGTTGTGACATTTCTTTATGTCCTTGGTTGGTTCCCCTTCTTATAACCCTAGGGGTCTCATGACCCGTCATAGACATTCTCATTGTGCACTGTGTGGCCCTGCTTAGCCTCCTATGTACTGTAGGTCGGCCCTTTATTAATTCCCATATTTATATATTTATATATTTATTTACTCCTTCCCCATATATGCTTTACCATTTATCAGCATCATTTTTTCATATATTTACATATTTATTTTCCCACCCCACTATTAACTTATTTTTTATAATATGCCCTTATTCTTGCCCTTTATTATCCTTTGCTAGTTACTGGTCGCTATATATGTTCATCAAATATATCCTGGGACCTTACCATGATGTAAGGGCAAACTGCCCTCTTTCATCATGGCGACGTCTTTGATGATGACTTTCATGGATGGGTCTGTGTTCCTGTCTGATGGTTGGCACACTACGCATGCGCTTTGGAGCGCGGCCGTCATGTGACATTTCTCCCGGTCATGTGACTGGGTTCCCGATCATGTGACTAGATTGGCGGTGCCTCCTGGGGGCGTGCTTGTTGTGACGTCATCGGCAGGCGGCGCGGACGCTTCCGGACTCGTCATCCTCCATGTGGATTCACTGACATCGGCGTTGTGTATGTATTAACTGACTGATTGTTTATTTATGATTTTGATTACCTACACATGTATTATACTTAGCTTGTTTACACTATGGATATTTCCACAAATTTACTGCACTCCGATTGTTCATGATCACTGATCAGTTTTACTTATTGACACACTGTACATTGTATACATTACACCCTATGCATTTTTATATCTGCTTTTTCTACTTTTTTCACTTTATTTATATTTGTGAATCACTTTATTGATTGATTATCATTGATTGTGCACACATACATATATACTGAGCACTTGAGAGTATTGTGTATCACTGCTTGAGAAAGGCTGGTGTTATAGCCGAAACGTTGCACTTGTGTGATTAAAAGTGAAGATTCTTTTTGGATGTGCTGTCTCCTCTACATTTTTTGGATATCCTAACACGGACCTAGGTCCGGTCCGGTAAGACAAGCACTCTGACCCACATATTGTATCACTGGTGCTGCTTCAATATTTGTTTGAGACTGTGAGTATTAACCAAGACACATGAAAGCAACGTCAGTGTTCAAGCTTACCAAATTTATTAAGGGAAAATCAGTTCATATCTTTACAATCAGGTTAAAATAGAAGAACCCCATTTAGCCGCAACAAAAAAAAAAAAAGCCCTCCCCCCCCAAAAAAAGCCCCATCACTGTCCAAAAAACAATAAAGTCCAATCAGCTGTCCCTTCGGCTGTCCCATCACTGCACAGTTGTGTTGAAAAATGTTGGCGACTTATTGGGTATCTTGGTGTCCAAGACCGTGCACCCCAGTGCTGATGTCTGGTCCTTTAATTATGGGCAAGGGCAGTACATGTCTGTTACTGCCCATTTGGTCAACATTCCCCCAAAAGACCACCAGAAAGTTAGCCCATTCTTGCCACTGTCACCTCCCCGGTGCTTTAGAGGGCCAGTTCTGCACAAGTTCTGCCTCCACCAGCTTGCAATCATCCACCGTTTTGACTGCAGTCCAACCTTCCCCGGTGTCTTACCAACGATGTCAGGCTCGGGGCTCTCAGGCTGTCCTCCATTTTGTGAGCCTGGGTGAATGAAGCCACAGTGGGCAGGAGCTCCTCTGGACCATCAGGTAGGAGATATATAAATGGCTGAGCCAAGGTCAACTCACGGTGGGAAGTGTTGTAGCCCACAAAGGGAGGAACCTTGTATGGCACATGTTATAAACCTCATAGTGCACAGGTTTTTTCGAACATGTTGTGCCAATTGTTGATCCCTTTTGAGGACGCGACAGGCATCAAGGACATCATCCCACTCGTCCGTAATCTGGAAAGTGCAGTAACCAACATCATCAGCGAGGAATCCCAGGCCACCACTCCAAGGCTGACCATCCTCCTCCTCAAATAGTCTGTTCCCAATCATACTGGGCTTAATGCAATCAATTGGTGCCGCCTCCTCCAATAGTCTCTTTTCAACCATACTGAGCTATTTGCAATCAAGTGCTACTGCCTTCTCCTCCACACTGGGTCCAATACAGTACTATTACTGCTGCTGGTTCCACTGTCAAATGTATGTTTTCCACCCTACTGGGTCCAAAGAAATTTGTGTCCTATGTCCCGTGTAATCACACCTTGGCTAATTTTTTCCCCACTATTTTTGCACTTTGATTTTTTTCCACTTTTTTCATTGTAATAGCAACTGCAACTAAACAAAACTATACCCTCACATTCCCACTATTGTAGCTGCAATTTATTTAGCCATTATAGCAAGGTTTATTTTAGGTTCGGTTCGTACAAATCCGAACTTCACGAAAGTTCGCTGGATCGAACCAACCGAACTTTTCAAAAGTTCGCTCATCCCTAATTAAAACACATTACATTAATAAGATAAATGGAAGACTGATACATGAGGACAGATGACTCTTATGCTCCGTTTAAATGGAGCGATAATTCGCCCGATCGTCCGATGAACGATTTTGAAGTAACAATTTTTTTTATAACGATCAGCGTTTAGACAGATTGATATATCGTACAGAAAAATTGTTTTGCGATGGTTTTGCGATCGCTTAAGCCTATCTCGCACATAGGTTAAATCGGTGAACGACTGTTTACACGGAAAATTCTGTGAATTTTTGATGAACGACGATTAAGAACATGTTGGAAGATCAAAATAAACAATTTCTCGCTTGTCGTTTGATCGCTGCGTTTACACGTACGATTATCGATTGAATTCGATCGTTATCACGCAAATTCTATAATCGTTCCGTGTAAATGCAGCCTTACAATCTATGAGGTAAGGGGAGAGATACAGAAGATAAAGGGCAACAAGTCATTGTGGAGGAGAATTATTTTAGGTTGTAGCCTAGTTTGAAGAGATGGGTTTTCAAGTTCCTTTTGAAGGACTTAATATTGGATGAAAGACAAATGTGCCAGGGTAGTGAGTTCCAGAGTATGGGGGAGGCTTGGGAAAAATCTTGAAAGTGGTTGTGTGAGGTACAAACAAAGGGTGAGCACAAAAGGACTCAGTTGGAGTATCGAAGGTTGGGTGAGGGACCATAGCAGGATATCAGGTCAGAGTTACATGGAGAGGACAGATTGTTGATAGCTTTGTATGTGATGTCCAGCAATTTGAAAATGAATATGTTGGGCAATGGGGAGCCTGTGAAGGGATTGGCAGAGGGGAGAGGCAGGGGCAAAGCGAGGGGATAGGAGGATTAGCTGGGCAGCAGGATAGACTGAAGGGGAACAAGGGTGTTAGATGGAAGGCCAGAGAGGAGGATGTTACAGTAGTCCAAGCGGGAGATAATGACTGCATGTACCAGCAGTTTTGTTGAGTCAGGGGTGAGAAAAGAGTGGATTCAGGAAATATTTTTGAAGAGAGATCAGTGTGCTTATACTAGAAGTCCCCCAGGGGGGGTTCTAGTATACGTGTAAAAGAAAAAAAGAAAAGTGTTGTTGTTAATAAAAAGCCCCCTCCCCTAATAAAAGTTTGAATCACCCCCCCCTTTTCCCATGTTATAAATAAAAATAAATAAATTAAATAAATAAACATTATTTAATTAATAACATTCCTGATCTCGCACGGTAAACGGCACAAGCGCATAAAAATCCCAAAGTGCAAGATTGGCATTTTTGGTTGCATTAAATCCAGAAAGATTGTAATAAAAAGCGATCAAAAAGTCGCATATGCGCAATCAAGGTACCGATAGAAAGAGCACATGATGGCGCAAAAATTCGTTGTAATCGTAACAACTTGAGCAACATATATAACAAGTCAGTTCTACCCCAGGGCGAACAGTGTAAAAAAAAAAATACCCTCCAAATAAAAGAAATGCGTTTTTTTTTTTTTTTTTTCTATTTCACCCCACATTGAATTTTTTTCTGGCTTCCCAGTGTACTTTATGAAAAAATTCAGCCTGTCATTGCAAAGTACAATTAGTGGTGCAAAAAATAAGGGCTCATGTGGGTTTCTAGGTGAAAAAATGCAAGTCCTATGGCCTTTTAAGCATAAGTGAGGAAATAAACAAAACGCAAAAATTTTAATTGGCCAGGTCCTCTAAGGCTTAAATAGACCAGGCGGACCCTTTTTCTTTTTTTGATGTTGTGTGATCACACAAACCCTTGTGTGATCACACAACATCAAAAAAAGAAAAAGGGTTCATACTGAGGAATTCTCGCGGATAATATCTGCGGAATTCCGTTGGCTGTCCATGCGCACGGCCGCCCGCCTTTCCGCTGGCTCCATAGACACCATTCTATGGGCCGGCATATTCTGCTATCCACCGAAAGAAGTGGCATGTCACTTCTTTCGGCGGATAGCGCAATACGCCGGCCCATAGAATGGTGTCTATGGAGCATACGGAAAGGCGCACGGCTGTGCTCGCGAACAGCTAATGGTATGAACCCACCCTTAGGCTATGTTCACACAACATCAAAAAAAGAAAAAGGGTCCGCCTGGTCTATTTAACCCTTAGAGGACCGGGCCAATTTAAGTTTTTGCGTTTTGTTTTTTTCCTCACTTATGCTTAAAAGGCCATAGTACTTGCATTTTTTTATGGTGTCTGAGGATCCTGGCAATTGATGGCTGCGAGTTTGGCTACTGCCTAGTGTGGAACTGGAACTCTGTGTTAAGCAATCCACTTTCACTGCTAATTCTGCCCCTGCTACTGGTTATACCCTGAGAAGGGTCAGACTTTGTAGGTTTGGAATTTTTTAATAGTATGGGAGAACCAAAGGGTTCATTGAAAGCAGCAGTGGTGGATTACTAAAGCACAATCACTGTTTTTATATAGAGATGAGCGAGTAGTACTCAATGGAGTAGCTATGCAATCGAATACTACACTATTCGCATATGACCAAAAAGATAGTAAAAATGTGTTAAATTTGGTGAACAAGAACAATTAGCATCATGTACAAAAATGTTCGCTCATCACTAGCAGGGACTATGAGGATTCAACTGATTGTAGGCAGGAAAGACCCCAAAAAACCCTTTTTAGGGCTACAACTATACACAGTGCAGCATTTATATGCAGATCATCAGGCAAGCAGCTGCTGCTCACTGTAAAGAATAGGCTGCAGTTTATGTACTTCAGAGTATGTACTTCAGTGTACGTGTTGCAGGTAGCTGAGTGGATAGATTTGAGTAGGGCCAGTGAGGATTTTAGAAGATTGTAGGTAGGAGAGACCATAAAACCCCTTACTAGGGCTACTACACAGCACAGACAGCATATAGCTGCTTTCTCCTTTAAGAGTTCATAGACTGTCTAGCAGCATATCATATAGTGACATAGACAGGCAGTCACGCAACTTATAAATATCTTGTATAGACTTGCGCCTCATTGAAAGCAGTAAGATACCTGTTACCTGTCGCCAGTTGGAAGCTTTGCCTACTGTTCCAGTTGTATTCCAAAGGTATTTCCATCCATTTCTGAAGTGTCATTGTGGACTTAGAAACCTAAATTCGACCACTTGAAGGTCACCCCAAAAAAGAGCATTTTTCTCCCTGACTGCAACGCTTTTGGCAGTACCAGGAGATGTTTAAAGCGTAACTGTCATGTTTTTTTTATTGCAGAAATCAGTAGTATAAGCGATTTTAAGAAACAGCCAAAAAGCCTCCTTCTGTACTCAAGAAGCAATCTCCCAGCCTCCCCCCCGACTTCTTATCTGTGCATTATCAGGCAAACACGTGTTCATTACAGAGAAGCCAGTGTAGACGGGTTCTGCTCTCTCCATTGTAAGCCTATGAAGGGGGGAGGGGCTGAGGGAGATGAGGGAGCAGGAAGAGGTGACATGAAGGTCAGCTGTTTGTAGACTCTCTGGGCACCTAAACCGCAGGATTCAGGTGTCAGAAAGGTCAGTGCTTCTCTATGAACTTACTGAGAGAAGATTGCAGGGTGTTGTGCTGTGCAGAAATCCTCCGTGCTCAGTCACTCCTAACAGCCCCTCCCCTCTCCATAGCCACTTAATGGAGACAGAAATCCTGCTACATTTGATGTGAGGGGGGAGGCTGGGAGATTGCTTTTTCAGTACAGAAGGAAACTTTTTTTAGTACATAAAACCTATTACAGAGTTTCTTAAAATCGCTTGTACTGTTGATATTTAATGTTTTCAGAAAAATGACCCTGAAATGACAGTTACGCTTTAACCCCTTCGTGCTGCAGCTAGTTTGGGCCTTAATGACCAGGCTAATTTTTCAAAATCTGACCTGTCTCACTTTATGCTCTTATAGCTCAGTGATGCTTTAACGTATGCTAGCGATTCTGAGATTGTTTTTTCGTGACATATGGCACTTTCTGTTAGTGGCAAAATTTGGTCACTACTTTGTGTGTTTTTTGTGAAAAACATCAAAATATCATGAAAAATTTAAAAAATTTGCATTTTATAAACTTTGAAATTCTCTGCTTCTAAAAAAAGAAAGTTGTAGAACATAAATTAGTTACTAAGTCACATTACCAATATGTCTTCTTTATTCTGGCATAATTTGGTAAACATATTTTACTTTTTTAGGGTGTTATGGGGCTTAGAAATTTATCAGCAAATTATCACATTTTCGTGAAACTGATTTTTTTAGGGACCAGTTCTTTTTTTAAATGGATTTAGAAGTCTGGTATCCTGAAAACCCCCATAAGTGACCCCATTTTGGAAACTACACACCTTAAAGAATTAATCTAGGGGTATAATGAGCATTTTAACCCTACAGGGGCTGGAGGAAAGTATTCACAATTAGGCAGTAAAAAAATGGAAAATTTAAATTTTCCAATAATATATACGTTTAGATTAAAGTTTCTCATTTTCAAAAGGAATATGAGACAAAAAGCACCCCAAAATTTGTAATGCAGGTTCTCTTGAGTACAACGGTACCCCATATGTGGGCGTAAACCACTGTATGGGCACACAGCAGGGCTCAGAAGGAAGGGAGCGCCAATTAGCTTTTCCAATGCAAATTTTGCTAAAGAAGTTTCTGAGCGCCAGGTGCGTTTGCAGTGCCCCTGTAGTGTCAGCAGAGAGAAAACCCCCCATAAGTCACCCCATTTTGGAAAGTACACCCCTCAAAGAATTCATCTTGGTGGGTGGTGACCATTTTGACCCCACAGGTATTACAGGAAAGTATTCAAAAGAAGACAGTAAAAATGAAAAACTCGAATTCTTCCAATAATATGTTCGTTTAGTTTGAAATTTCTCAATTTCACGAGGAACAAGAGGAAAAAAGTACCCCAAAATTTGTAAAGCAGGATCTCCTGAGTACAATGGTACCCCATATGTGGGCATAAACCACTGCATGGGCACACAGGAGGGCTCAGAAGGGAAGGAGTGCCAATTAGCTTTTTCAATGCAGATTTTGCTGTAGAAGTTTCCGAGCGCCAGGTGCGTTTGCAGTGCCCCTGTAGTGCCAGCGGAGTAAAATCTCGCCATAAATCACTCCATTTTGGAAAGTGCACCCCTCAAAGTATTCATCTTGGTGTGTGGTGACCATTTTGACCCCACAGGTATTAGAGGAAAGTATTCAAAAGTAGACAGTAAAAATGAAAAACTCAGATTTTTCCAATATTATGTTCTTTTAGTTTGAAATTTCTCAATTTTATGAGGAACAAGAGGGAAAAAGTACCGCAAAATTTGTAACGCAGGTTTTCCTAAGTGAAAAGGTACCTCATATGTGGGCATAAACCACTGCATGGGCACACAGGAGGGCTCAGAAGAAAAGGAGCGCCAATTAGCTTTTTCAATGCAGATTTTGCTGAAGAAGTTTCTGAGCGCCAGGTGCGTTTGCAGAGCCCCTGTAGTGTCCGCAGAGTAAAATCTCCCAATAAGTCACCCCATTTTAGAAATTGCACCCCTCAAAGAATTTATTTTGGGGTGTGGTGAGCATTTTTGACCCCACAGGTATTTGAGGAAAGTAAGTAGACAGTAAAAATGAAAAACTCGATTTTTTCCAATAATATGTTCCTTTAGTTTGAAATTTCTCAATTTCTCGAGGAACAGGAGAGAAATGTCACCCCAATATATGTAAAGCAGGTTCTCCTGAGTAGAACGGTACCCCATATGTGGGCATAAACCACTGCATGGGCACACAGCCGGGCTCAGAATGGAAGGAGCGCCAATTAGTATTTTCAGTGCAGATTTTTCTGAAGAAGTTTCTGAGCGCCAGGTGCGTTTGCAGAGCCCCTGTAGTGTCAGCAGAATAGATTCCCCCCAAAAGTCACCCCATTTTGGAAAGTGCACCCCTCAAAGAATTCATCTTGGGGTGTGGTGACCATTTTTACCCCACAGGTATTAGAGGAAAGTATTCAAAATTGGCCAGTAAAAATGAAAAACTCGAATTTTTCCAATAATATGTTGGTTTAGTTTGAAATTTCTCAATTTTATGAGGAACAAGAGGGAAAAAGTACCCCAAAATTTGTAACGCAGGTTTTCCTAAGTGAAAAGGTACCTCATATGTGGGCATAAACCACTGCATGGGCACACAGGAGGGCTCAGAAGAAAAGGAGCGCCAATTAGCTTTTTCAATGCAGATTTTGCTGAAGAAGTTTCTGAGCGCCAGGTGCGTTTGCAGAGCCCCTGTAGTGTCCGCAGAGTAAAATCTCCCAATAAGTCACCCCATTTTAGAAATTGCACCCCTCAAAGAATTTATTTTGGGGTGTGGTGAGCATTTTTGACCCCACAGGTATTTGAGGAAAGTAAGTAGACAGTAAAAATGAAAAACTCGATTTTTTCCAATAATATGTTCCTTTAGTTTGAAATTTCTCAATTTCTCGAGGAACAGGAGAGAAATGTCACCCCAATATATGTAAATCAGGTTCTCCTGAGTAGAACGGTACCCCATATGTGGGCATAAACCACTGCATGGGCACACAGCCGGGCTCAGAATGGAAGGAGCGCCAATTAGCATTTTCAGTGCAGATTTTTCTGAAGAAGTTTCTGAACGCCAGGTGCGTTTGCAGAGCCCCTGTAGTGTCAGCAGAATAGATTCCCCCCAAAAGTCACCCCATTTTGGAAAGTGCACCCCTCAAAGAATTCATCTTGGGGTGTGGTGACCATTTTTACCCCATTAGAGGAAAGTATTCAAAATTGGCCAGTAAAAATGAAAAACTCGAATTTTTCCAATAATATGTTGGTTTAGTTTGAAATTTCTCAATTTCACGAGGAACAGGAGAGAAAACGTACCACAAAATCTGTAACGCAGGTTCTCCTGAGTACAACGGTACCCCATATGTGGGCATAAACCACTGTATGGGCACACAGCAGAGCTCAGAAGGGAAGGAGCGCCAATTTACAGGAGCAAAACCGCAGCTCGTAATGGTTATTAGAATAGCGCAGTTACTAAAATAAAATAAAAAAAATGAGATTACAGGTAATGTAGGGTGGTTACGGGCAACCAGGGGTGGTTATGGGCAACCTGAGGTGGTTACAGGTAATCTGGGGTGGTTACGGACAACATGGGGTGGTCACGGGCAACCTGGGGTGGTTACAGGCAACGTGGGGTGGTTACGGGCAACGAGGGGTGGTTATGGCCAACGTGTGGTGGTCACGGGCAACCTGCTGTGGTTACGGCAACGTGGGGTGGTTACAGGCAACGTGGGGTGGTTACAGGCAACGTGGGCTGGTTACAGGCAACGTGGGCTGGTTACGGGAAATCTGCTGTGCTTACAGACAATCTGGGATGGTTACGGGAAACGTGGGGTGGTTACGGGCAACCTGCAGTGCTTACAGACAATCTGGGGTGGATACAGGCAACGTGGGGTGGTTACGGGCAACCTGCAGTGCTTACAGACAATGGTCAGAGGCGACGTGCGGTGGTCAGAGGCATCGTGGCGTGGTCAGAGGCATCGTGGCGTGGTCAGAGGCAACGCGCGGTGGTTACGTGCAATCTAGGGGGGTTACATGTAATCTGGCATGATTACGGGGAACCTGGGGGGGTTATGTGCAACCTGGAAGGGTTACAGACAATCTGGGATTGTTACTGATAAACTGAAGTGCTTATAGGTAATCTGGGGTGGGTACATGTAATTTGGGGTGGTTACGGGCAATCGGGAGGGGGTCACTGGCAATTTGTGGTGGTTACGGGCAACGTGCGGTGGTTACGGGCAACGTGCGGTGGTTACGGGCAACGTGCGGTGGTTACGGGTAATCTGTGGAGGGGTTAGGGGTAATTTGGGAGTAAACTGCAATTATTACTATAATAAAAAGTGTGTGTTTTATTTTTTTGTATGTTTGTCACTTTTTGTACTTTACATATTCATTTTCACTGTATTACTGTGATATTTTCTATCTCAGTAATCATAGTTCAGTGACAGAGACCAATGATTCCATCGCTGTGAACCGACATTAGTCGGTTCACAGCGATGGCGGCGGCCATCTTGGAAATGATGGCCGCCGGGGGAGGGGGGTTAGGGATCGCCCTACTAGGGGGGGCTGATCTGAGGTCTGGGGGACACTTATTTCATCTCCCCCCGCCGTAGATTCACGACGGGGGGAGATGAAAGGCGGCGGCAGCATCGGTAAACTCCTTTACCGACGGCCGCCGCTATAACGTTAATGGCGGTGATCGTCGGTAAGGGGGGGGGGGGCCGGGACGGACCCCACACACTGCCCCAACTCCTCAGCTACCTCCGGTAGCCGGGGGGATGGGGTGGGGGCCGTCTCGGCCCCGTAGCCTTATTCTCTGCCATCGCCGTAAAAAGCTGATGGCAGCAGAATAAGGACCCTTAGTGACCGCCGTAAAAGCCGTATCGGCGGTCACTAAGGGGTTAAGAAACAAACTAGGCTACAGGAAACTTAATATGAAAGTACTATGAGAATACACTATTTTCAATAAAGGTGTCTGTCTCTTTAAGAAGGTTTCTATACTTTTATACATTGATCATTTACATAAGAAGTGTATAATTTTATTTATTTCAACCTAAATATAACAGCACAATTTCCTTTATTATTTAAATAATAAATTATTAATACTGTGCCTTTTATACAACTGATGTTTTCATGTCAATAAAAAAAGAAAAAAAAATGTCCTGATAGAAAGCAGCTAATGTTAGTAATGATTGGCATTTGGCAGGAGAACAGTAATTAGAGATATAGCCATTGAGCTCTGCATGCAATAAAATCAATACGGCTGAGGGAAATAATACACAATCCTAACAATAATGAGAATCAATATCAGGTATCACTTAAAGACTCTTTGGGAGAATAGGAAGGAATGCAAAAGAATAGAGAAGTAACATGAGCTTTCACACATCATTAGGTACTGAGATTCTCTGGGAAGAAAAAGAAGCTTTAAAAAAATGTCCTATATTAATTTTAAAGGAAATCTAACCTTTTGTGCATTTAGCTCTGAGGATCAGAGACAGCCTTAGGGTAGATGGCGCCCTGTGCGGAATTTGCTTTTACACAAACACACACACACACACACACAGACCATTCAACATTACAGCGCAATCAGAATCTCAGAATCCACAGAATATGATGCCAAAATGTACACAGGGAGTGCACTTGTATACTAGTAGTGCACTACTAGTCATTTTACTGCCCACATAAACCCCTTTAAGGGCACACTCTAAGTATTCACACACAGTATAATGCCCTCAAAGTGCCCCCACACAGTATCAAGTGCTCCAATACATACACAGTTATCTTACAATGTTGTTGACAATAAATTTTACCACTGTACAGTGACTACATATCGCCTCCATACTGCAACTGAACAAAACAGAAAGATATCAGCAATGATGCCATTGCATAAAAACACCACACCATGACCACTATCACTACAGACCTTATAAGAGAGTGCAGTTACATCCAGTGACTCACAGGAGGTGTCTTCTCTGATCAGAGTCATTTACTTTTTCTTTTTTTCTCCATTCTGCCGGGGCCACCTTGCAGTCCTTTCCTGGTCATGAATCCTCTTTCCGGAATCTGTCAGAGAAACATTTTAGGCTACTTACTCCTGCACATATGATAGTTAGATCCCCTGTGCCCCTATGTAGTCTGACCCCTCTGTGAAGCCCCTATATAGTAGGTGGCCCCTCTGTGCAGTTTGAATATAGTAGGTACCCCCCCCCCTTCTGTGCCATCCCCTCTAGTAATGCCCCACCAGCCCCTATAGTAAGTGGCCCCCTCTGTGCAATCCCCTATCGTAATGGCCCCATGTGCTCTCCTTATATTAATACCCCCGTGTGCTCCCCTTATAGTAATGACCACCCTTGTGCTTTCTCCAAAGTAATCCCCCATGTGCTGTCCCCATAGTAATGCCCCCTCCACCTGTGCTCTCCCCATAGTAATGCCCCCGTGCTGTCTTCATAGTAACCCTCCTGTGCTCTCTCCATAGTGATCCCCCCTGTGCTCTCCTCATAGTAATCCCCCCTAAACTCTCCTCATAGTAATAATCCCCGTGCTCCTCATAGTAATTCCCCCTGTGCTCTCCCATAGTAATCCCCCATGCTCCCCCATAGTAATTCCTCTGTGCTCCCCCATAGTAATGTCTCTGTGCTCCCTCTTAGTAATCCCCTCTATGCTTTGCCCATAGAAGTGCCCCCTGTGCTCCCCTATAGTAATACCCCTTGTGCTCCCCCATAGTAATCCCCCATGCTCCCCATAGTAATCCCCCTGTGCCTGCCCATAGAAGTGCCCCCTGTGCTCCCCCATAGTAATCCCCCCTGTGCTCTGTCCATAGAAGTGCCCCCACAGAACAACAGAAACAAAAAAAAAATAAACAAATGAAAACTGGGATACAGCCTATGGCTATGGCTGTATCCCAGTTTTCCAGGCTGTCCTCCCGCTGGATCCGCCCACTGCACGGAGTGGGCAGACAGCGGGAATATTTACCGAGGGTTCGGGTTCGTACGAACCCGAACCGAACTCGGTTCGTACCATCCCTAGTAGCCATCTTACTTAGTTTCTCTGTGGTATGTGCAGTGTCCCAGAACATGCAGACTACTACTCCTATTATGGCCATTTCTCTTGCTGTGTCAATGCCTGTTCTGGTAAGTGTTTGCACTGCAACTGCTGCTGGTTTTCCCCTAGTATTCTCTGGTAATGTGCATTCTCATGTGTATTCTCATGTATTCCTTTGTATTATTACAGTGTACAGTGGTATGCAAGGCTGTTGATCACGTGACCGTGCCAGTGCCCTGTAACCATGGTTCCTCCAATGGCTGACTAGCTCTGGCCAAGAGCAACCATGTGACCTCCCACTTCCTCCTAACAAGTTGGTCTTCCCCCTGCTTCCAAGCAAGGAGGATGTGTGTCGTCCCTCTCCTGCCTCAGAGGAGTTGGGCTTCTTCTCTGCAGCTCCCACTTCACCACTAGAAGTGTGGATCAGGTGCTTTGCAGTATTCAAGTCTTCGGCTGTATCTGCCTGCTCAAGTGTCCGGAGTCTTCTCTCTCATCTGGGTGTCATTCCGTTATCTCTCCTCATCGCTGCAAGGATTCACAGCAAGTATTATTCTCAGGCTAATCCACCCAGCAACGCTATTTCTCTCATACTCCTACTCCCATCATCCGGCACGTATTCTCACAGCCTATGCAGCACCACTCCTGCTTTATTTGTCAAAGCCTGCTATATACCCGGTTGCATCCGGACAGAACTGTTGCTACTAGTTACCTCATCTATAATAAAACCGCTGTTACTGAACCCTGGCATTGGTGTCCACTAACTGGTGCCCTGACTAGGTGCAGCGAAGAATCGCATGCCCATCATCACCCGCAGATTCCACAGACCGGCCCTACAGCTGTGCTGCCCTCAGGCCTATACCGTGACAAGTATAACCCCTGCAGCTGCCCCGGTCATTGCCCGCTCATAACACCAGCACTGTGGAAGTGGCCCCCAGGGGCCAGGGCATCGCATATGCATCTCCCCTAGTGTCTCCCGTAGTAGGCATCTCCCCTAGTGTCTCCCGTGGTAGGCATCTCCCCTAGCAGTGGCGTAGCTACAGGGGTCGCAAAGGTCGCGGTCGCGACCGGGCCCCTAGCCAGGGGGGGTCCGCCCCCCCCCCTCGCCTCACTCGGTACTTGTGTATTGCTGCAGCTGCTGTTCGCATAAGAACCGAGAGGAAGGCTCTGGCACTTCCTGGTTCCCACAGTGCATGCTGTTTGCTCACCTCTCCTCTGCTCAACCCCCCTTCTCCTGACATGTGCATAATGTGGATGGGGGATGGGGACATAGACATAATGGGGGAGATTTATCAAACATGGTGAAAAGTGAGACTGGCTCAGTTGCCCCTAGCAACCAATCAGATTCCACCTTTCATTTCCCAACGAGTCTGTGAGGAATGAAAGGTGGAATCTGATTGGTTGCTAGGGGCAACTGAGCCAGTTTCACTTTACACCATGTTTAATAAATCTCCCCCAATGTGTTTAGAAGGCTGGAGGGGTAGGCAGGGACTAGGGACACATACTGTACCAAGGAGGGGGGGGGATCATTGCACTATAGAAGGGATATTGAGGAGAAGGCAGGAGGGACACTGTGGCTGGGGGAATACTAACAAGGAGGGGGAGTGCTATGGGTGGACAGCATTGGCACATATGCTTGTGTGTGTGTGTGTGTGTGTGTGTGTGTGTGTGTGTGTGTGTGTGTATATATATATATATATATATATATATATATATATATATATATATATTTATTATTATTATTATTATTATTATTATTATTTTTTTTTTTTATTTATTTATTTTTTTTTCAGAGAAGTGCTAGATAGTCTAGACTACCTTTCACTGGTCTGAAGAAGACTCAGCGAGACATCTCTGATTAACAACTAAAGTAAGTAGAATTTTTAATTAGTGATGTCACGATACCAGAATTTTGAGTTCGATACCGATACCAACTTTTTTTTTTTCAATGCTCGATACCAATTCGATACTTAAAAAAAATTATATTTAAGGGAAAAAAAAAAAAAAACATAAGAATAGAAATGACCCCCCCTCCCCCAGGTTCAGGTCAGTACGAACCAATTTATGTTCCCTAATTTTATTACTTTAAAAATAAAGTCCCCATGATTTAAAATAAACTTGCCCAACTCTGACTCACTTTTTTTATCTCTCCGCCTGTCTGGCTGGGGGGTGAGGGGCATTTTTTGCGCTGTGATCTGTAGTTTTATTTAGTACCATCTTTTTATGGGGTACTGAATTGGGTGGTTTCTGCACTTGCTCGGTTTACCGTGCGTGATCAGGAAAGTGACAAGTAGTGTGGACAATAACACTTCAGCTGCCAGAGATGGGGATTGTAGTCATGTAACACACAACTGCTATCAGGTGGGAGGATGGGGGTTGTAGTCATGTAACACTTTAACAATCAGAGGGTGATGGGGGTTGTAGCCATATAACACACACCAGCCAGCAGGGGGGAGGATGGGGGCTGTAGCCATATAACACACACCAGCCAGCAGGGGGGATGATGGGGGTTGTAGCCATATAACATACACCAGCCAGCAGGGGGGATGATGGGGGTTGTAGCCATATAACACACACCAGCCAGCAGGGGGGATGATGGGGGCTGTAGCCATATAACACACACCAGCCAGCAGGGGAGATGATGGGGGTTGTAGCCATATAACAGACACAAGCCAGCAGGGGGGATGATGGGGGTTGTAGCCATATAACACACACAAGCCAGCAGGGGGGATGATGGGGGTTGTAGCCATATAACACACACCAGCCAGCAGGGGGGATGATGGGGGTTGTAGCCATATAACACACACCAGCCAGCAGGGGGGATGATGGGGGTTGGTTGTAGCCATATAACACACACCAGCCAGCAGGGGGGATGATGGGGGCTGTAGCCATATAACACACACCAGCCAGCAGGGAGATGATGGGGGTTGTAGCCATATAACAGACACAAGCCAGCAGGGGGGATGATGGGGGTTGTAGCCATATAACACACACAAGCCAGCAGGGGGGATGATGGGGGTTGTAGCCATATAACACACACCAGCCAGCAGGGGGGAGGATGGGGGCTGTAGCCATATAACACACACCAGCCAGCAGGGGGGATGATGGGGGTTGTAGCCATATAACACACACCAGCCAGCAGGGGGGATGATGGGGGTTGTAGCCATATAACACACACCAGCCAGCAGGGGGGATGATGGGGGCTGTAGCCATATAACACACACCAGCCAGCAGGGGAGATGATGGGGGTTGTAGCCATATAACAGACACAAGCCAGCAGGGGGGATGATGGGGGTTGTAGCCATATAACACACACAAGCCAGCAGGGGGGATGATGGGGGTTGTAGCCATATAACACACACCAGCCAGCAGGGGGGATGATGGGGGTTGTAGCCATATAACACACACCAGCCAGCAGGGGGGATGATGGGGGTTGGTTGTAGCCATATAACACACACCAGCCAGCAGGGGGGATGATGGGGGCTGTAGCCATATAACACACACCAGCCAGCAGGGGAGATGATGGGGGTTGTAGCCATATAACAGACACAAGCCAGCAGGGGGGATGATGGGGGTTGTAGCCATATAACACACACCAGCCAGCAGGGGGGATGATGGGGATTGTAGCCATATAACACACACCAGCCAGCAGGGGGGAGGATGGGGGCTGTAGCCATATAACACACACCAGCCAGCAGGGGGGATGATGGGGGTTGTAGCCATATAACACACACCAGCCAGCAGGGGGGATGATGGGGGTTGTAGCCATATAACACACACCAGCCAGCAGGGGGGATGATGGGGGCTGTAGCCATATAACACACACCAGCCAGCAGGGGAGATGATGGGGGTTGTAGCCATATAACAGACACAAGCCAGCAGGGGGGATGATGGGGGCTGTAGCCATATAACACACACAAGCCAGCAGGGGGGATGATGGGGGTTGTAGCCATATAACACACACCAGCCAGCAGGGGGGGATGATGGGGGTTGTAGCCATATAACACACACCAGCCAGCAAGGGGGATGATGGGGGTTGTAGCCATATAACACACACCAGCCAGCAGGGGGGATGATGGGGGTTGTAGCCATATAACAGACACAAGCCAGCAGGGGGGATGATGGGGGTTGTAAGCCATATAACAGACACAAGCCAGCAGGGGGGATGATGGGGGTTGTAGCCATATAACAGACACAAGCCAGCAGGGGGGATGATGGGGGTTGTAGCCATATAACAGACACCAGCCAGCAGGGGGGATGATGGGGGTTGGTTGTAGCCATATAACACACACCAGCCAGCAGGGGGGATGATGGGGGTTGGTTGTAGCCATATAACACACACCAGCCAGCAGGGGGGATGATGGGGGTTGTAGCCATATAACAGACACAAGCCAGCAGGGGGGATGATGGGGGTTGTAGCCATATAACACACACCAGCCAGCAGGGGGGATGATGGGGGTTGTAGCCATATAACAGACACCAGCCAGCAGGGGGGATGATGGGGGCTGTAGCCATATAACAGACACCAGCCAGCAGGGGGGATGATGGGGGCTGTAGTTTTACTATTCCTGGTGTCAGGGCATGTTTACCGGTGACCTGGATTTGTCTGTGATCTGCAGGTTACAGCCCCCCTCCCCCTCCCAGTCAGAGTCAGGCCGACTGTAAACCCCCCACATTCTGTCTGCTCCGGAGTCTCTTGCTGGCCCCGGCCTCCCGCCTCCTCACACTCCTGCCGCCCCCACCACCTCATAGTCCGGTGCAGATGTAGTGGCTGCATCTCCTGCCGACCCCTGCTCCAGCCTTCTCCTCTCCCGGACACCGCCTCTTACACATTCATTTTGCACCCTTGTGGCCCTTTTGACCCTTCAAAATATAAATGGGCAATGACTGCACATTGCCCTGTGTAATAGGTGATGTGCAGCCATTGGCCAATTTATTTTGAGGGTTCAGAAGTGAGGTAACAGTGTTTTCTGACTGCTGGCCTTGTAGTGGTGATTATCTGTCTGACATTGTAATAGTGATCAAGATTCATCAATCTGTCAGAGACGAAAATGAGATGTGTTTTTATTTCAGACAGATAGCAGCCAATTACAGCTCAGCTTTCATTCCTCAGAATTGGCTGTGATTGGTTACCATCTGTCTGAGACAAAAATGTGTCTTGATTTTTGTCTTGGGCTGATTGATAAATCTAGGTCAATGTATGGACTCTCCAAGGTACAGATCTGACATAAAGAAAAAAAAAATTCAACACTATTATTAGCAGACCTAACTATTTATTTCTTGCTCCTAGGTCTGCCACCATGTGTCCTCCCAGTAACCAGGCCTCTCCAGTTTAAAAATAAAATGCTACTGTCCTTTTACTTAATAACAACGCTCTTAAAGTATTAAACAATATACAGCATGAGATATTAGCTTTGTCGTAATTATGGGGGGTGGTTTTGCGAGTGATAGTGTGCGTGCGTGTGTGTGGAGGGGGGGGGGCCCAGATTGACCTCTTGCACTAGGGCCCATGAGACATTAGCTACGCCCCTGTCCCCTAGTGTCCCCCATGGTAAGCATCTCCCTTAGTGTGCCTTGTGGTAGGCATCTCCCTTAGTGTCCCACATGGTAGGCGTCTCCCTTAGTGTCCCCGTGGTAGGCATTTCCCCTAATGTCCCCCATGGTAGACATCTCCCGACAGCTCCGGCCACTCGCTTAACTGTGTGCTATGGGAAGCTCTGATGCGGCCGGACTTCTCCTTTAGCATCCTATAGGCCAGACAGTAGGCAGCTATCAGTATAGATGTTTCATATGGTAGAGGAGAAGAACACCTGTCAAAATTATGGCTGTTCTACTCCTCTCTTTTTGTGTTTCTCCTTTTTGTTTCAGTATCATGAGGACTATGTCAGATTTGATAGACTACATTGCTGAAAGTATTTTTTTTATTTTCATAAAATGGTCAACAAGAGGTGTGGGGGTGTTTTTATTCCAATAAAATATTTTTTTCAAGTGTATAGTGTCTATATTTAAGCACTTTGCAGGCTTTCTAGTAAAAACCGTCTGACAAAATCTGTTACTCTCTGCCGCGAAATACCTCCAGCCTCCGTGACATACAGACAGTCTATGGTAGGGCGTGTAGAGAGGAGGCACGTGAGCCCTCCCATAGACTGCCTGTATGACATGGAGGATACCGTGGCGAAGAGTTCCACCAGTTTTACTCTGTGTGAACTTGCAAAGCTAATATTAAACCTCACATTATTACCCCAGTACCCACCTCCATAGAGGTACTGGAATACCAGAACTGGATCCCACTAGTTTCAGAGCATGAACAAATGGCTCTCCTAGATGGCTGGTAGAATGCTGGTATTTTTAAAATAAATGGACCTTTCCAACCTGGTATTACTAGGCTGCTGCTGTTTGGTTTTTTACTTGGTTGATTATGGAAAAGCCTACACACTTTTTTAAAAAATATTTTAAAAAGAAGCTAGTAGGATTCCTGTTCTTTTCCATAATCAACCAGGCTCATACAGTACCCCTGCTTACTGTCTGGCCCCCAGGAGGTTAAGTGCGGATGCTGAAAGTGGCATCCCCACTTAACACCTAGTGGCCAGACTTCACTTTGTTGACAAAGGGAATGGGGGTGGAATTATACTTACCCTTCTGATGTATTTTGTCTTCAGCCAACCAGGAACACAGAGCATTCAGTCTACTCTCAGTATCTCAGTGGTTGAAGCAGCGCACTGCTTCAGCCGCTGATTCGCTGAGCAGAAGCCGCAGTATTCTCCGTTAAGCCAGACAGTGACTGAGGCGGAAGCTGACCCAGCACAAAGTTAAGTTTGACAAACATAGAATGCTATGCGTCCCCACTTAACCCCCTGGGGGCCAGAATGTTCTCCATTTTGCTGAAGTGTGCTGTTACAAATTGTCAAAAGCTTCAGTTCAGCCCAAATCAAAGTCCAGGTCGGACTGCTTATCTCTATGTAGTACCAGCAACACATTTTGTATCAACAAATACTTTAAAAAGCTGTAAAGTGGGTTTTCACAATTAAGAAAAAAAGAAAGAAACCCTGTGTACACCGCCTATGATCAAATAGGAAATCAAATAGGAAGTCAAGTGGTGTCACCAACTCTATCCATAACAACTTTTATTTTATTTTTTTAAAGGGAATCTGTAATTCTTTTCTTGGTGCCCAAACCAAAAGGCTGTCATTAGGTCAGTCTTTGGCAGCTTTTTCTTACCTTTCCAGCCTATTTTGATTGCTAGAGATTTATAAATCAAGGCCAGATTGGCAGGCAGAAGCCAGTTCTGTCAACATGAAAATGATGACAGGGTTCATTTAAAGAAAAATGCCTCCCTTGTCCATCTGCTTAGTATTCTTGATATTTTAGCTGACCTTAAAGGGGTTGTCCGGCGAAAAAAATTATTCACAGAATAACACACATTACAAAGTTATACAACTTTGTAATGTATGTTATGTCTGTGAATGGCCCCCTTCCCCGTGTCCCACCACCCCCACCCGTGTACCCGGAAGTGTGGTGCGCTATACATTACCTGTCACGTGCCGACCACGGTCTCCGATCCTCAGCAGTGACGTCTTCTTCGGGAGGCCAGCGGATCTTCCCGAGTGCTGGCCGCCCTCTGCAGCGTCATCCGAAGCTCAGCCGCGATTGGCTGAGCATAACTGTGCTCAGCCAATCGCGGCTGAGCAGCTGATGACGTGGCCGCGTCATCAGCCGCTCAGCCGCGATTGGCTGAGCACAGTTATGCTCAGCCAATCGCGGCTGAGCTTCGGATGACGCTGCAGAGGGCGGCCGGCACTCGGGAAGATCCGCCGAACTTACGAAGAAGACGTCACTGCTGACGATCGGAGACCGTGGACGACACGACATGCGGTGAGTATAATGCACCACACTTCCGGGTCTAGCGTGGGTGGGGGGAAACACGGGGAAGGGGGCCATTCACAGACATAACATACATTACAAAGTTGTATAACTTTGTAATGTGTGTTATTCTGTGAATAATTTTTTTCGCCGGACAACCCCTTTAATTCAAATGAAACACTAGACATAGTGAACAGTCAAGGTTTTTCTTGTATTATATAATACAGTAGTACTGAAAAAGTATGTGAAATAAATCTATTAAAAAAATATTCAATGTGTTTGCAACAATTTTCTCCACTTTTTGGATGCAACGAAAAGGTTTGTAATTCTTAGCTCAGCATTAATTTCATGAAAGCCCCACTTCATCATCTGTAAGTGAAAAAAACTGACAAAACAAATATGCTGTATTATAGTTTATAGCAATGGCAATAGGATCACTGTCATGTTAACCTTCATGAGAGCAAAGTTAAATTGCATTAGTCATAAGGCATAAATCACAGTTAGCTAAGCAATCTTCTCAAAACAAATGTAAATGACCACTTAATAAAGGAACTTTCGGGTGCAGGGTTTTGCTTAAGTTTGTTTTTCTCCTCTAGTGATGTAATTAGTGAAGCTTGAATGCAAACCATATGGCTTTCCATGAAGCAATATTTACACATGAGTAATAATTGCATAATTGGGAAGTTGTCTTGATTAACATGAGTTCAGTAGTAAACGGGTATATTGCTACTTCTGCATGAAGAAACCTAAAGCATTGGCTTTCCATTAGTCTCATACAGTACAAGGCCCACATTGTTATTTTAACAGTAAATGTGTGCTCAAATGTATTGGGACTGATTAACTAAGATTGTCTGACTTTTAAAGGGGTTATCCAGCGAAAATCATTTTCTTTCAAATGAACTGGTGTCAGAAAGTTATATAGATTTGTAATATACTTGTATTTAAAAATCTCAAGTCTTCCCATACTTATCAGCTGCTGTATGTCCTGCTGGAAATGTTGATTTTTTTTTTCAGTCTGACACAGTGCTCTCTGCTGACATCTCTGTCAGAGACAGGAACTATAAATTTATCTAGCTCTGCCTTTCCCTCACTCTATTTCTCTCTAGCTAGTGTAAATGTATGTGTTCGGTTCACTGTACAGGAGCTGACTCGCTCCTATGTCTAGTGAAGGAGAAAGTTTGATATTGCAGGGGGAGGGCTTGCAGTCTTCTTATGTACTGTAATGTACTAGGAGCAACCGTTTGCAGCCGTTTGCAAAACATTTGGTTCTAAGGAATTCCGATTCGCAGCAAATTGGGCATTAAAGAGTCACTGTCGTGAAATTTCTTTTTGCAGAAAACAATAGTCCAGACGATTTTAAGAAACTTTGTAATTGGGTTTATTAGGCAAATATGCCATTATCTGCATTTAAAAAAACTTTTCCCAGGTCACCCCTCCTCTCCTTTCTGTCATCCACTGCAAAAAAATCAGGAAATTGTGACTTGTTACATCAGACACAACCTGTCTGTTCTATAGAGAGGGGAGGGGGGAGGAGGCAGTTTGCCGGCAGCAGAGAGCTGAGAACAAAGGATTACACAAACAGGAGCTAGGTGACAGGTATTCAAAGGTTAGAAAGGTCAGAGCTGACTGTCAGAGGAGATAGCCAGATGATTAACTGTAGATTAACTCTTTGTTGTCCTGTTTTGGTGTTTTATTTCCCTCTCTCCATAGGAGAACAATGAAGACAGGGGGGAGAGCTTCAAACTGCTTTTTCATGATAAAAATTCATTTTACGGCTAATAAACCCAATTACCAAGTTTTTTTTAAAATCGCCTGGACTATTTATTTCTGCAAAAAAAAATTCACGACAGTGACACTTTAAATTTACTTTGTATGGATTTGCAAATTCACCAGATTTGCTTTGCAAATTCGCTAAACATGGCAGCTGCACATGTTAGAGTACAGCACTGTCTTTTGGCAGGAGCAAGGGATCATCCATAATCTCTAGTGCCCGTCCAAGCATCTGAAAACCCCTCTTTGATGTCAGCAACCCCCCCTCAGTGCACTCTGTTTTATCTGATGAAGAGGACGTATGTCTTCGAAACGCGTCATATTTATGCTATACAAAATAATTTTTTTATTATATTAAATTCATTTATTAAAGCTTTCGGCTACTTCTCTGTGTGGACTGTGTTGACCTAGAGTACCTAAAAGAGGACCTGTCACCCCCTGTGCCGGGGTGACAGGCTCCTGGCCCCCCGCTAGAGCCCCATATACTTACCTGATCGCATTGGGTCCCGCTTCTTGAGCCGGTCTGGCGCGCACACTCCAGAGATGAGTCCGATGCCGATAGAGAATGAATGGTGAGTCCGACGCTCCATTCATTCTCTATGAGCGTTGGACTCATCTCAAGAGCGATCAGGTAAGTATAGGGGGCTCTAGCGGGGGGTCGGGAGCCTGTCACCCCGTCATGGGTGGTGACAGGATCCCTTTAATTTCTTTTTTTATTTTTATTCACTTATTGTCTCCACAGGCCCCATTATTTTGGGAGTATCCTGTGTTTTTGGTACAGTCAGCTCAGCAGTCCCTACAGGTAGTAGGCCCCTATACAGTGGACTGTTACCAAACAAGACCCTGGATTCGGATTTGTACCCTGTTGAAGGGTGATATGCACAAAGCCCAAGTGGCGTCCAGGTGAGCACCTTCTCACATAATCCTTATCCTTGGTGTATTGAGGTATCACACAATGCACCGGTGCCCTCTTTTTTCTCCTTTTTTTTCTTCCCTCTATATAAGGTTATTGGCTTCCTGAAAGCGACCAGTCAGCTGTGTATATTGGAGAGTAGGTTGCAGGAGGCAGTTAGAGCAGGGCAGGGAGAGAAATAGAGAGAGATAGGGATAGAGAGGATAAGAGGGTGTCTTGTGGTCGCTTTTCTATGGGAGCAGTGAAGCCATTGTCCAGTATACAAAGTAATTGGGTGACTGTTGTTCATTATACCAAGTCACTGGGGGCTAAGAGTGCATTATAGAAAGTCAAAGTGAACACAGTGTCCATCTTAATAACTCACTGGGTGCTCATTTACCAATGTCCTCTGCTGTCCTAGGAGAAAATCAATATTACGCTGCTGATCTACCAACGTCCACTACTGTCCTTGGAGGAAAATGAATGATTGACAAGCTGATTAACAATTTGTAAAAAAATTGACACTGTTATAGCAACATCTGTTAAAAAAAACGGTACTCTGTAATAGTCCCACTATTGTAGCTACTATAGTTTCAACACTGAAGAAAAGATTCGGCAGTCCAGCACTTAACAAAGACGTTTTTTTGTTTATTCAGTCTTTTACAATAAAACAGCAGAACACCAACGTGCAGTGACCCCACAGATTAGACGCGCACTCTTGCTCACCTGTTGCATATCCACGCATTGAGCCATATGTGAGTCCAGGCACCAAAGAGTTTGTGATCGGTGAGCTGACACTATTTACCATATGTTTAGCTACTATAGTTTGCCTGTTTTAATGAGATTCGTGTGTATGCGATTTGCAAATATTCACAAATTCGTACAAATATTTGTTTTTCTCTAGTTCTGTTGTGAACCAAACTATCGGTAAAATTTGTGACGAGTCTTGGTTCTGTAAATTCAATCCAAAAACAAGCGAGAAGACAGCATGTCCAAAGGAAGTAGTTATTTTTACCAGTGCACAACGTTTCGGCATATGTCAGCATTTTTGGATTGGACTACCAAACTTGGGCCAGGTTTGGTCAGACAGGCACCCAACTTTAGATCCTATTCTCTGAAACCTGTGCTGTTGTACACATACACTGTAGGTTCTGAAAGTTCAGTTAGCTCATCTCTATTACTAATATAAAGTAGAATAGAAAATACAAAACCAATTGTTTGGGCTCACTTTTCTTTTTTTTTTTTTTAAACAATATTTTATTAGTGGCTTATGTAATATTTGAACATACATATTGAAAATTCATTACATATTCAAAAAGAAAGTCGCTCACAGGCAACAATATCATACAGATACAATGAGCCTTTGTAATAACCTTAAAAGATATATTATCATATACAATACAACATAGTCTTACCAAAAACATAGGTAGAAAAACAGTAATTTATAATATCACCTTAAAACATGGTATAGATGTCCGATATTCAAATATGCTACCAATAGAATGGAGAGAATTGTCTTTAACAGAGAAAGGGAAAAGCTTAAGATATTTGGAGTGCTCCCAGAGTTCCCTTTTGGGCGGCCATGCAATACCGATCAGTGTCCTTAAATTGATTAATGACAGAGTCTCTCTCTTCTATAGTAAAATCATGAATTAGAAATCGTGTCCATTTGGACATAAATGTTTTTATTGATTTTTCTTTGGTGCGCAATACATCCAAAAGTTCCCAATGAAAGATCTCCTTCAGAGCGGAGATTACCTCAGAAATGTCTGGTAGAGTATCCAGTATCCAGTGTCTTAATAAACATTTCAGGGAAACTAATAGAGTTAAATGAATTCCTTTAGAAGTAAGTAATTTAGGAGAGGGAGTAGTAGAGTCTATATCAATAAAATGAAAAAGATAACTAATAGGGAGAAGTGGTATGGCATGGCCCCAAGTGGACAAAAGATAGAGCCGCACAGAGTCCCAAAATTTCTGCACTCGCGTGCAGGCCCAGGCACAGTGAAACAAGTCTGCTTTAGGAAGTGAACATTTCGGGCAACTGTTTATGTGAGCAGTGTGGGAGTTGGAAAAAGGAATATTAAAGGCATATATAGCCTTGTGTATAAAGCGAAAATGTATTTCACGTAGAACCACATTAGAAGTGGCAGAATGCACTAGTTGAGATCCTCTCAATGTTTGTTGGGTCAGATCCTCTGAAAAAATTATGGAGGACCATTTTGTAAAAAAAATTGGTCTAGATAAATTCTTTTGAGAGCGTGATCTAAGTTCTCCATATGTATGTGATAAAGAATTATGTACCGGTGGTGTTAGGAATAGATTATCAAATTCCATATCACTTTCTGCTTCTGCTATGTCCCGTACTCTGGAAGTAAGAAATTCAATTATAGAATCGTATTGAGGTAAATTAAATGAAGACAATTTAAATCGTGTTCTGACGATATCCCATGATAAGAAAGTGCTGGAATTAGTATCCAGCAGATCCCCAACAGAAGAAACATGTGCACTCTGCCACTCCGAGTAGTCCAATTTGTCTGAGTCAGGTGGGTAAAGTGGTGAATGCCACAGAGGAAATCTTTTCGATAGGCAAAAGGGTAAACCATATAATTTTCGTATCGCCTTCCATGTGGCAATGGTGTCTTTAAAGATAACACTTCTCTTAATTTCTGGGGGTAGTTCTCGTAATTTAGCATGTAGCAGGGTGGGTAAAGGCCAAGGTGCTGCTAAAGCTTTCTCAATTAAAATATTGGAGAAATATGACGTGTCCATAATCCAATCTTTAGCATGCCGAAAGAGAGCGGCTAAATTATATAATCTAATATCTGGGCATTGGGCTCACTTTTCATATCAATAACATTGAAAGTCTCCTCCCCACATGTTTCTATAGAAAAGAGAAGTGTGGACAGCGCTCCATAGTGTGAAGTCTGATGGCAATTGTGCAAAGAAACGAGGCGAGTAATTGGAGACTCTCACCTGTAATGGTTGTGCATATGGAAGGCACAACACTCAGTAACGCATGTGTGTGGACCGCAGCCACTCCCAGAGACCAAACCGGTAAGCAAATAGTCAGATCCTCCACTCCAAAACTCTGGGTATATTCAGGCGCAGATCCAAGATAGGCAAAATAAAAGTGGATAGAACTATAAAAATTTATTAAAACAATGACACCAGTGTCATTGTTTTAATAAATTTTTATAGTTCTATCCACTTTTATTTTGCCTATCTTGGATCTGCGCCTGAATATACCCAGAGTTTTGGAGTGGAGGATCTGACTATTTGCTCCCCACATGTTTGGCAGCTTTAATCAGCCGATATACATGCAGGAAGTGAGTGGAAGATCCTGCTATGCAGTAGCTATGTTGGCTGGTGGAATAGCAGTGATCAGTCAAAAATTTGTTTTATGAGGTATTTGCGAATCACACCCAAACTAATTTCATTACCCAGCCAAACTATAGTAGCTGCCATAGTGGGACTATTACAAAGTAATGTTCTTTTAATAGTGTCAAAAAATGGAAAATGACAATTTAAAAAAATTGTCAATCTGCCAGTCAATATTTAATTTCCTATGGACAGCAGCGGTCCTTGGTTGATAAGCGGCATAAAATCAATTTTCTCCCTGGCCAGCAGTGGGTATTGGTAAATGAGCAGCGTAAAATGTCTCTTTCTCCCAGTAAGTAATTGAAATGGACGAGGAAGCGACTGGTCTGACTGGTGAGCCGACTGGCCCAAGCATTTAAGAGGGGGAGGTATCTTTAGCATCGGCTTCAAGAGGCAGTGTTGTGGCCAGCGGGAAAAGGCTGGCCTTACCAAGTGGTCCCTCATGTATTCCCTGGAACACTCGCTCACAGACGGTGAGGTTTTCTGCCATGTTATATTATTTTGATGAAAGTGCCCAATGGAAAAGATTTATATTTTGCAAACTGTGCCCTGCGAAGTTCAGCAAGGAAGCCACGACTGTCAGGCTTACCACCACCAGCATGTGCCTGTACATCAGCAAAGCACCCAAATAGCTAGGATGAAGGCCATGCTCCTCAATAAGCAACTCCGGATTACATCACTGCCTCCTCACTTGCACTCACCTTCCTCTCTGACAATTTTTGAGAGGATCACAACAGGCTCTGACCCCACAATTTTTTAGAGGGTCACAACAAGCTCTCACGCTCCTGTTTTGAAAACTGCACCCTCACAGAATTCAAAACAGTAAATACAGAAAAAAATCTTATTAGGATTTTTTTTCAGGTACCATATTGGGTTTCCAAATGAATTAAGGTGTCAAAACATTAGCAATACCCCAAGACCTAATTTCAGAAACTACAAACCTCATGGAATTTGTCACATCCATGGCCACGGTACATACCTCTCGCCACGGTTGCGCTGTCACCCCTGGTCGTGGCCACGGTCTCGTTCCTGGAGGCGCGGATTCTGCTGCTGCTGGCCCATTTCCTGCTCTGTGCCGGGGCTCCTTCTCCTCTTCCCTGTCAGCTCAACGGGCGTGCCCCTGTCTCCAAGGGAGCGCGTGCACCAGCTTTGCATTAATTTAAAGGGCCAGTGTGCCTTTAATTGGCTGATGCTCTGCAGCTCTCCCATAAATTGCAGCCCTGCCCTACCACATGTGTTGGAGCCTCTACATGCTTCCCATTAGTGAGTGGCCCAGCTCTTGTATATTTCCTGCCCGTGTATCCTGCCCAGTAGTTCCAGCCATTCCTGGTTCCTGACATCTGACTGCTGTTTCAGTTCCAACCGAGCCTCCTGCTGAGTTCCAGCCTATCTGCCTACTTGTCTCCAGCTGCACCTTGCCACCACCCATAGCAAGCCAAGCCAGGGGTAGTCGCCTGCCGCAGCAAGCCAGTCCTGCCTTGTGGCGGGCACTGGTGAATACCAGTGGTGGCACAGCGGATTTACAACAGCCATTGTTACATAATTTATCTAGGGGTAGTGAGCCTTCAACATCCATAAATGTTTTATAGACTTTAGAAGCCATAAAAAGAAGCCATAAAATATTAATTACAGTTTTTACAGTAATATGTGAATTTACCCTAATTAAATGTTCTCATTTTTAAAAGGAAAAGAGATTAAACAACACCAACATTTGTTTAGCAGTTATAAGAACCTGTTAAAGCATAGAGCAGGGCTCAGAAGGAAAGAAGCATTTTGCATGTTTTACACAAATTGTCCTTGAACCATTCTCTCTAATGTGGGGACTGTCTTGATGGAGCCAGGTCTGAGTTCACATGCTGGCCATGCCCGAGGATTTAGAAATGATCAGAGGCTAAGTTCATATAAAATCTCATTATTAATGAATGTTACTGAATTGATATTTTAATAAAAATGTATTAGCCTAAAAAATTCTTTATAAATTCCTATATTAATATGTATTGCGTAATTGTGCTTGCAATGAACTGTATTATAAATCTATAGTTTATTTTTCCTAATTCATTTGCCTCATCTTTAAATCACCTCCATGTCAGTTGTAATATTTGTCAATGCAGCACTTCATCATTTTGGGCAAGCCTTGTGGCATTATACTCAAGAAGCCTTGAGGCTGTAATCGCTGTGAAAGGTACTTCAACTAAGTACAAAGTAAAGGGTCTAAATACTTATGTCAATGCACTATTTTAGCTTTTTTCTTTTCTGTAAATTATCAAAGATGTCTAACATTTTTTTTTTACTTTGTCAATTTTACATAATTTAGTGCAGAATGATACAGGGAAATAATAATAATAATAATAATAATAATAATAATAATAATTATTATTATTATTATTATTATTTTAACACAAGGCTGTTACATAACAATATATATATTTTTTAAGAACCAATTACCTATTTTTATCCTTTTTTTTTTTTTTTTTTTTCTTGTCCCTCTATTTTTATCGTACACATACAGTACCTCCAACCCCGACAACTTAAGGTTAAAGCTTTCCTGCATAATCCTGTTCTAGCACTTTCCCTTTTTTTGCACTTCTTCCTGATTTTTAATTATTTTTTTGCCTTGGTTCCAGAATCCCACACAATGTGTGTAGTGTGAGTAGGGTTGAGATTTAGCATATCTGCGCATGTTGTGTTCTATCTACTTGACAATCCTAGTTCCTTATGTGTACCTACACAATCCTGCTGCTGTTCTGCCACTTCCGGGTACATCATGGCACATTGCGGGCCCACCCAGCCAGCGGCCAGTGACTGCAGAGGAGTCCTGCCTCAGTTATTGATTGGCTCGACGGGTCTGCAACATCACGGCCCCAGCACCTGAAAGCAGCTGAACAGGGAAAAGAGCTTACGGATTGCTGCAGTGCCGCAGGAGCCAGGGAGGTAAGTTTACTTTATTACGTTATAACAGTCCATGCCCAGACATATTGTAAAAACACCCCTTGCCTAGAATACCTTTTTAAGCATCCAGAGGAAGGTAATTCCATGATGCCAATAGATGGCATTAGGGGCTATCTATTATGGGTTGATAAATAAATAAATAACCAATTAGACCTTATTGATTATAGGTAGCCTGCAGGCCTGGCCACTGCAGTTCTTCCCAACTGGCTGCTACTATCACAGCCCCTTCCCTGCATTTACTGGCAAATTTAAGCTGCTAGTAATGCGGAGAGGAGACTTGTTATTTTACACATGGTACTTGTTAGAGTATCACGTATTCTTGAGCACCCCAATACTCGAGTATACTCACTCATCACTAAAAGTAATGTTTCCACTGCTGGATGGATTTATATGTGGTGCAAATTATTGCTATAGACTAGAGATGAGCAAAGATAATCTGACAAATTAAAATTCACAGCAAATCGGGCGTTAAATTAGCCTTGTGATTTGCAAATTCACTAAACATGGCAGCCGCGATCAAGGTTACAGCTACTAGTGACACAAACTGGGCAGGTGAACACTAGCCATTCTGGGATCTTTAAAGTTACTTTAAAGTTCTAGTTCCATGTCAGATATTACCCAAACCCAGAGACAGCAGTCAACAGAAGGGTCATGGTAGTGGCTGACGAGAGACGTAACATTGTTTCTTCAGTGCAGCGGGGAGGGCTCCCGCACGTTCCATGTGCTGAACCTGATCTTGCATTGGTTCCTCTGCTCCTTCCCAGGACTGAAAGATCTCCTTAGGATGGCAAGGAAACTGTACATACGCTTGAGCCACTCCTAAAATGCCCTCTGCAAGATACAATGCCAAAGTGGACTGCAGCAATATGTGCCAACGCGGTGAAACTCATCCCTCCATATGTTGGATCGGCTGTACCAACAGAGATTGGCAGTGTCTGACTTCCTTGTCACACATTCTGCCAGCTTCATGCAGAACTGCAATTTTCAGGTCACCAATTTGCAGATGATGCGTGGTGTCTGCCGATTGCTGGTACCAATCAAGGAAGCCACTCTGGTTGTCAGCCGCAATGAGTACAGTGTGAATGAAATCACTCCCCTGCTTCACATCATAGAGGCCACACTAAATAACACTGTTGCAGAGGAGACTGGGGCAGTGCGACAGTCTGTGATATCCCTCTGAGCATGGAGATGGACCAATTAGTGCAGGAGGAGCAAATGACCAGTTGTTCCAAACACCACCATTATCTTTGGCCTGGAAACAACCGAGAAGATGGAGAAATCTGCTTGGAAGGAGAGTGACCATAGTGCACCCTGGCATTACATCGAAAACAAGTCATTCGGTCAAGCACCTTCATATGGCCACGTGCCTATTACACTGCTAGCAGTCAGACACTTGCATAACGGACATGCAGAGGAGGGATTAGTTCTGGTTGGCCACCCTGGTTAACCCTAATTTCCGGTGGAAAATGGCAGATTTTCGCAAAAGTAAAACAGTACCATCAGCTACTGCAAAATCATTTGGTTGAGGCCTTTAACCCCTTAGCGACCCATGACGTACCTGGTATGTCATGGTGCTGCTGGGGGTGTTCAGCACTGGGGATGTTCAGCACTGAACGACACAGCTCCGGGCTGCAATCTGCAGCCAGGCAGTGCCTCTATTAGCCGGCGCAGGTCCCGTTGCCGTGCCAGCTAATTAAGCACTTCAATGCAGCTGTCAAACCTGACAGCTGCATTGAAGTGCTTTATACACAACATCCCTGGTGTCTAGTGGGTCGGATCTCCCCCCCCCCCACTATGTGATCGCGGGGGGGGGGAGATCTGTTCTTCTGCCCGTGCCGGGCCTCAGTGTCGCAATGACGCTGATCCGCAGCAGGCCACAGCAATCTATCACCGATCTGATGAATCTTTGCTGTGTATATACACAGCATTGATCTCTATGAGAGATCAGTGCTGTGTATATAGAAGTCCCCCAGGGGGGCTTCAAGTTAATGTAAAAATAAAAGTGCAAAATTGTGCATTTTTGGTCGCATCAAATCCAGATAAAATGTGAAAAAAAGCGATCAAAAAGTCGCATATGTGCAATCAAGGCACTGATTGAAAGTAAAGATCATGGCGCAAAAAATGCCACCTCACACAGCCCCATAGACCAAAAGGATAAAAGCGCTATTAGCATGGGAATAGAGCGATTTTATTTGATAACAATGGTTTGAATTTTTTACTGGCCGTCACATAATATAAAAGTTATACATGTTATATATTGTTTTAATCAAAACGATTTGAGGAACATGCATAACATATCAGTTTTACCCCAGGGTGAACGGCGTAAAAACAAATACCCTCCAAAAAAAAGAAATGTGTTTTGTTTTTGTTTTTTCAGTTTCACCACACATTGAATTTTTTTCTGGTTTAACAGTGTACTTTATGCAAAAATTCTGCCTGTCAATGCAAAGTACAATTAGTGACACAAAAAATAAGGGCTCATGTGGGTCTTTAGGTGAAAAAATGCAAGTGCTATGGCTTTTTAAACATAAAGTAGAAAAAGCAAAAGCTCAAAAATGAAAATTGGCATTGACCTTAAGGGGTTAAAGGAACAATACCATCCTGTATGCCCAACAAGTCAGGAGGACCTTGCTCAGTCTGCATCGCTAGTAGCGCAAATGTTAAGAACAGCAGTAGCCACATTAGCCGTTTGAGTCTCTAGAAAATGCTGAACAACTTCCTGAAGCCATCAGAGGAAGAAACCCGGCAGCCTCACACTGAAGTGTCTGTCAGGCAGCAGCCTAAATTTCAAGTCAAATCCTATATGAAATCCCCATTGCCCCAAATATTTGTGACTAGTGATGATCGAACGTGCTCGTCCAAGCTTGGTACTTGTTCGAGTACTAGGATACTTGATGGTACTCGTTACTCGGACGAGCATTTCGCAATACTTGAGAAAATCTCATCATCCGTTTCCTGTATGTTTCAGTGCTTTTTCTTAGCCAATAAATATGCAGGACACTCTTTGGTACATCCTGCGACCACGTCGGACCCATACATGTCGATAGCAGAGATTCATTGGCCAGATCAGATGACCCTGCCATATAAAAATCTCGACCACCAAGGCTCAGCTCACATGGATGCTGGAAGAGATTAGGGACAGAGCTGCTGCTGGTCAGGGAGAGCTTTAGGGAGGGAATTAGTGTTCCAATTAGCAGGGAATACTAGCAAAACAACCATTAGGTGTTGCATACAGACCCCTAAGAAGTGCTGTTATTGGGTCCTCTACTATATTTTCGGTATTTCTTACGCAAGGCATATCTAAGTTTACTACTGCTTGTTCAGTGTAAAGGGGGTGTCACAGAGTGTGTATAGGTGCAGCCACCAACAGATTGTATCCCACAGCCCTCTAAAAACTAGTGGGCCCTCTACTATATTTTATGATTTCTGTATTTCTTACTCAAAGCATATCTAAGTTCACTACTGCTTGCTCAGTGTAAAAGGGGTGTCACAGAGTTTGTAAGGGTGCAGCCACCAACAGATTGTATCCCTCAGCTGTTGCCCAGAATTTGCCATAATGGTGCGATTAGGCAGTCTCAGAGGCATGCATACATGCTGCCCCTGCTGTTTCGTGTCCATTTACGTTGTGTTTCCATCCTTTTCTGAGGTTAACAGGTTTTCACACGACCTTCCCTCTACCGAACTTGGGTCCCCTGCAAAAATGCTCGAGTTTCCCATTGACTTCAATGGGGTTCGTTACTCGAAACAAGCACTCGAGTATCAGGAGATATTCATCTTGAGTAATGAGCACCCGAGCATTTTAGTACTCGCTCATCACTATTTGTGACCCATTGCAATTCTGGGCAGAAAAGATGGACATCTGGCTGCAGCTGGCAGAGTTCACTATTACCCTGCTGTCATGAGGCAGAAACTCTGTCTCAGTTTTCTATGAATCCCCATAGAAAACCTCTTCTGCTCTGGGCAGTTCCTGTCTCAACCAGAGATGTCAGCAGAGAGCACTGTGTCAGACTGAAAATAAAACACCACTTCCTGTAGGACATACAGTAGTTAATAAGTATGGGAAGACTTGAGATTTTTGAAGTAAATTACAAATCTATATAACTTTCTGACACCATTTGATTTAAAAAAAAAAAAATTCCTGGACAACCCCTTTAACCCTTTGAGGACCAGGCCCAAAATGACCCAGTGGACCGCGCAAATTTTGATCTTAGTGTTTCCGTTTTTCCCTCCTCCCCTTCTAAGAGCTCCAGCACTTTCAGTTTTTTATCTACAGGCCATGTAAGGGCTTATTTGTTACAGGAATAGTTGTACTTTGTAATGGCGTCATTCATTTTACCATAACATGTATGAGAGAATCCCAAATATATTATTTATGAAGATATAAATTGGTGAAATCGTAAAAAAGAATGCAATATGGTAACGTTTGGGGGGTTCCTGTGTCTACCTAATGCACTATATGGTAAAAGCGACATGATACCATTACTCTATAGGTCAGTACGAACACAACCATATGCAGGTTTACGCAGATTCTCTAATGTTATATATTTTTTTTAAATGAAATCCTTTTTTTTGGCAATTAATTATAAATAAAATGGGACTATTGTGACGCTTATAACGGTTTTATTTTTTCACCTACGGAGCTGTATGGGGTGTCATTTTTTCCGCCATGATCTCTAGTTTTTATTAATACCATATTTGTGAAGATCGGACGTTTTGATCACTTTTTATTGATTTTTTTATATATATAATGTAACATAAAATCGGTAATCCGCACACTTTTTTCCCTCTTTTCGTGTACGCCGTTTACCGTTCGCAATGACGCTTGTTATATTTTAATAGATCGGACAATTACACACACTACGGTATATTATATGTTTATCTATTTATTTATTTTTATATGTTTTATTTATATAATGGGAAAGGGGGGTGATTTCAACTTTTATTGGGGGAGGGGTTTTGGGGTAGTGTAATAGTGTTTTTAACTTTTTTTTTTTACACATTTGAAGTCCCTTTGGGGGACTTTTACATTCACTACTTGGATTTTTACACTGATGAATGCTATGCCATAGGCATAGCATTGATCAGTGTTATCGGCGATCTGCTCATTGAGCCTGCCTGTGCAGGCTTAGAGTAGCAGATCGCCGATCGGACCGCACGGAGGCAGGTGAGAGACCTCCGGCGGCCCGTTTTACCGATCGGGACCCCCGCAGTCACACTGCGGGGGTCCCGATCGGTAAGTGACAGGGGACTCCCCCTGTCACTTACACTTAAACGCCGCGGTCGCGCCGCGATCGCGGCGTTTAAGGAGTAAATGACACGCGGCAGCGCGATCGCTGCAGCGTGTCATTACCGGTGAGGTCCCAGCTGCTGATTGCAGCCGGCCCCCACCTGCTATGAAGCGCGCTCCGCTCCGGAGCACGCTTCATAGCGTGAGAAACACCCAGGGCGTACAGTTACGCCCTAGGTCGTCTGGGGACAGACTTCCATGGCGTAACTATACGCCCTGGGTCGTCTAAGGGTTAAGTCGGTGTCAAAATGTATGCATGTCTTGGGAAAGGCCAGATTAAGCATGGTTTTTCAAAACATATTTTCTGCCTTTTGAAAATACAGTTCAGTGGGAAAATAAATTACCAACTTAAGGTTGTCTGTTCTTGATCCTTTGAAGACTAAGACATTGCCCCCAATGGGGCTGCTGCTTTACAATCTCTACTGCTGTCCTGGAAGAAAGACTCATTTTGCAGCATCCAATGATGCACATGGAGAACATTTGATTTGATGCCGCTGATTCACCAATGTCCACTGCTCTCCTTGGACAAAGCGTCATTTGACGCCACTAATTTAGCATTGTCCACTGCTGTCCTGGAACAACTTTGAGTTTACGCCACTACCAAGGTCCACTGCTTCATGGCGGAAATTGAATGATTGACAGGCTAAGTGACATTTTTTTTTTAATTGGCATTTACCAATTTTTGAGACTATCAGAGCATCAGCTGTTGAAAAATGGTTAGTCTGTAATAGTCCCTATATTGTAGCTACTATGGTTTGCTTGTTTTAAGGAGATTCTTTGGCATGCAATTCGCAAATATTCGCGGGAATATTCACAAACTTCATTAAACGAATTTCTGAGTGATTTGCTCATCTCTACTATTGAAAAATCTGGATTTGAATGAGGAGATCTGTTCATTTTTACAACTGTAATCCTTTGCATTGCCAGTGTGAAAGTCTGCAGCAAATATTCACCAAAATCCACACAAAATAATCTATATGTAAGACATTCAGATTTTGCAGCAGATTTATCTATTGCATAGAATTAGGCCATATGTGAATCCCTCATTATGTGTCAAAAGCAGCAAGAAACAGATTTCATTGTACAGATAAAATACGCATACATCAGAGTGTACAACTCTTGGTACAAATAAGCTGCTAATGCTTGTAATATGTTTTGGCATGCATGAAAAAGTTTAACCTCCTTCTGTTTTTTTATCACTGTATTAAGTTAATTCACTTTACACTTGAAATGCTCCTATCATTTTTCAGGCATTAAGTTCTAGAAATGACTCGTCTATATTCAAGAAGTCTTCCTGCCAAAGATGTTGAGTAACGTGTACAGCCTGATTACAAGGAACATGACTTGAATGAATTATTCTAAACATGTGACAGCTATAAACTTCATTCCCCTCAGGGCTGCCAACTTCTTCAGTGTCACTATCTCTGTAAGATGTGAAATCGGATGATATGCAACAGCTTTGGGTAGGAAACTGGTTATGGGAGGGGATTAGGCGGGGTGGGAAGCAATGCATTCTGGGACTTAGCAATTAGTACTGAGCAACTGCTAAACCAGGATATGCAACATCAAAATACAAAGAACTAAAACAAATATTTTTTTTTTTGTTGTTTTCAGATTTGGGCAGACAGGTAAGCAATACTATATGCTTCTGCAGCATGATTATTTTTTGTACCTGATGTTAGAGTACACTTTTAAGCCAGGGGTGTATAAAGGACTGTTCATGGCCATAAACGTATAAACGGCATAATATATACAGTAATGCAAAAGAACAACCGACACTCTTGTAACGTCTGTGGTGCGGTGCACAAAGCAATTGTAGTAGCTCACCAATAAGCAGTATGTTAGAACTATATCTTTGCAGAGCTTGATGCGCCCCTCGGCTCGTGCCGTGCGGTCGAGAAGGCGCTGATTTTCTTGAATTTGTTCTGTTTCTGTGTTTTGTTTTGCATTAGTCTGAACACTGGGTTATTTTATCTGCTCACTTGATTTCATGGACACACCCGACTTCACCTGCTGAGTTCTCTCTGGCCACTTCATGGTTAATCCTGTTTTGGTTCTTTCTCTGACTGACAGGTCTTCCTGCCAGTGGATGTGTTTTGTGGTCAGGTGCCTGAGGTTGGAGATTAGGGGCATGGTCCAATTGTATTCCGGACCAGAACCCTGGCCTCCTATATAACAACCCCAGTCTGCATACTCCTTGCTGGTGATTGAGCTTGTCTCTTCCTGCTTCTGTCTCTGCTATTTTGTGTTTATTCTGACTCTTTTGCTGTGTATTTCTGACTATCCCTGCTTGCTGCCGGCCCCTGACCTTATTGCCTCTTTTTTGACTACATCTATTGGATCCTGAATTTGTACTTTTGCTGCCCAACTGTTGTGACCTGGATTGCTGACTATTCTTGTTTTGTTTGTTCATCTAGTCTTGTCTTTTTGTTTCACGTATACAGGCCAGGGATTGCCGCCCAGTTGCCTGCTGCCATTTTAGGGTAGATAGGGGCAAGTAGGCAGGGACAGTGCACGGGGCTGAGCTTAGGGTTCACTGCCTGTGTCTCTTCTGCATCCCTCTGTGACCTAAGTCGTAACACAGTATAATAGCGAGTGCCTAGATTTCTTCATCTTTGCATAATATAAACATTTGTACACAAATATAAGTTGTGATAGATAGATAGATAGATAGATAGATAGATAGATAGATAGATAGATAGATACTACTACTAAAGTTAGGGATATTCGGCTTGAGGGCGAAATGTAAAAAGTTCACGCTACAACAGTATTAAATTAGAAAGTAGGGCATTTAAGTAGAAGGTTGCTAAAGTGATTTTCTCATCTCAAACAATTTATTGAAACAAAAGTCAACAACAGTGGTGGGTATACACCAACACAAAACGTCAATGTCTCAGTAACTTATGTGTCCTTGAGAATCAATTACAGTTTGACAAAGACGTCTCATGCTGCTCACAAGTCAACTTATTGTCTTCTGAGGCATGGAATTCGACTCTCCTTGAAGAGATGCCTTTAGGTCATTGAGGTTCTGGGGTACAGAGTTGTGAGCCTTAACATGGTGACTCAGCTGATCCTATAGGTTTTCTATAGGATTCAGGTCTGGAGAAAGTGCGGGTCACTCCATGGGAGGTCCCCCAATCTCCATCAGCGGTTCCCTAATGATGCGACCTCAATGAGCAGGAGCATTGTCATCCCTGAAGATGAAATCAGGCCGGTGTTGTTCATGCAGAGGCACAATGACTGGATTAATGATGTTATTCAGGTAGTATGGGCTGTACCATTCACAAAGAGTAGGGCAGTTCTGTATTAGACACACCTGTCCACACGGAAATACCACCACTGTCATAGCATTGTCAGACTAGAACTAAAAGTGGAATATATACGGTACTGTATCACCATATATTGGTCAGAGGGTTTTTATCATGTAATACTAGGCAGAATAGTTACATATTCAAAAGCAAATGTGAGAAATGCTAAGTAGGACGAAAAAATAGTTTAATAATATTCAGAATTAAATAACAGAATGTAAATTGTTGTGAAGCAAAGTTAAAAGTACCACACAAAGGCATCATATAAAACACAACTCATTAAGATGATATGACAGAAAATGTTTATCAGAAAATGATTTATTGTGGAATGTTTATGCCACTAGTGTTTTTAAGTTGCCTTAAGTTCTCACTAGAGATGAGTGAAGCAGCAAGAATTTTTCCAGCTTTGTGAATTTTGGAGCAAACTCTTGTGAATCTTAACGAATTTCATTATAACAGCCAAAACAATTGTAGCTATAATGGGATATAATGGGACTCTTGCAGAAGGATGAATTTGTTAAAGCATATTGTTGTAACATAGGCAAAATGGACAGCCATGGACAGCAATGGACCTTGGTGGATCAGCCGAGTAATCTCAAATTTTTCCCAGGACAGGAGTGGATCTGCCCTTAAAGGGGTTATCCAGCGCTAGAAAAACATGGCCACTTTCTTCCAGAGACAGCCCTACTCTTGTCTCCAGCTTCGGCGGGGTTTTGCTGCTCAGTTCCATTAAAGTGAATAGAGATTAATTGCAAACTGTACCTGAACTGGAGATAAGAGTCGTCTTGTCTCTGAAAGAAAGTGGCCATGTTTTTGTAGCACTGGATAACCCCTTTAAATCGCTCTGTTAGTCTCTCCCTGTTCTGCTCTAACTGCTGCCATCCTGATCTCTCCTTCACACACAGCTGACTGGCCACCTCCGTTAACGAACCACCTTATATAGAAGGTGAGCGGGAGGTGTTGACAGAGGGCCTGCAGCTGATTGGATGGGCACTAGGGATTATGGTTAATCCCTTTCTCCCGCCTAGTGACGCTCCAGACAGCATGTGCGTCCGCTTTTTTTTTTTTTTGAGAATTTTCTTAAGAATCATCCTGAATTAGCTTTGCAGAATGAAACGAATTGACAGCATGATTCACAGTGAATCTTGATTTGGCAGATTTGCTTTGCCCATCTCTAGTTGTCATATGATCTACATGTTACAATACTTGTAAAATAAGAAAATGGAATCCCTAAATGGGTTATTCAGGTTTAGAAAACTTGTCCTCAGTTTTAATGGGGCTTTGCAGCTCAGTTCAATTAAAATAAAAGGAGCTGAATGGCAAGATTACACAAACCATGAGTACAGGGGTAATGCTATTTTTACAATAAAGAAGCAATTAAAAAAAAACCTGGATAACACCCCTTTAATTAAACTTTAAAAATTAATTAGAAATTTTAAAAAGAATAAGTCCATGCCAGGTACTTTTAAATGTTGGTGCAAATTGGGTTCAAGTTTCCCACACTAAATTGAATGGAAATGGAAAAAGTTAAGGGTCCATTTACACAGAAAGAGTATCTGCCAAAGATTTGAAGACAAAGCCAGGAATGGATTTGAAAAGAGGAGAAATCTCAGTCTTATCTTTATGATCCGATCTCTGTTTATAGTCTGTTCCTGGCTTTGGCTTCAAATCTTTAGCAGATAATCTGTCAGATAATCTTTCTGTGTAAATGGACCCTAATGCTGGGTTTACACGGAGCGATAATTCGCCCAAACGTACGATTAATGATTTCTAAGTAATGATTTTTCTTTTATACTGATCAGCATTTAGATGGAACGATATATCGTACAGAAAATTCGTTTTCCGATCGTTTTGCGATCGCTTAAGCCTATCTCGCACATAGAAAAAATCAGTGAACGACTGTTTACACGGAATGATCGGTGAATTTTTTGTGAACGACGAACGATGATTTAAGAACCTGTTAAAAGATCAAAATGAACGATTTCTTGCTTGTCGTTCGATCGCTCGCTGCGTTTACACATACGATTATCGTTCTAATTCGATCGTTATCATGCAAATTGGCACGATAATCGGTCCGTGTAAAACCAGCATTACTCTTTCACATGAATGCGTTAATGACAATTGTGATCCTTATAATTAGAGATGAGCAAATCTTTGAAAACTTCGGTTTGTAAAGTTTCAATTTTTTACTTCAAAATTTGTGGTAAAACTTCATAGGGATTAATGATGGTTAGTTATATAAATTACTAGCAATATACAGTAATGTACATTTTCAGAGATTGTTGTAGCAATTAGTTTCTTTTATTTAGGTGCATTTACCTTGTACCTTATTTCAAAGTAATATGTCTATTTAATATTTAAACATTTACTCCCTATTGTCGTAAGTGTCCAACAAAATACTTAGTCCTGTCCACCTAACATAAATCTATGTGTGTGGAATGGGCACTAAAAGCAAAATAACAAATTATTGTACCAAAGATAAAATCATAGCAGCAGGCTTAGCCTTGGCCAATGCAAGATACTTTTTAAATGTATGACATTTTGTGAAAACAAAAGAGGCCATTTCTAATCACTGACACCACAAGCAGTCAACAATCACATTGGTTAGTCATTAATGAAAAGCATTCAATGCCAGGAAACACAAAGCCATTTCTGATGTAATTTATATCCTGAATAAAAACAGTAAAATATCTTTTAAATCTGGCATTCACCCTGTGGGTTATTTGGCAGGAAAGAAACAAAGCCTTTTGTAATGCAATGTAGTAAACATGATCAGATATTCTATTTGTTATTAGAAGCTGCCATCCCACAGCTGAGACATGTAAAGGTATTCAGGATTCTCAATATAATTGAAAACTACCATTCCATCAGTATTAGACTATGTTCACACAACGTCAAAAAAGCTCCCTTTTTTATTTAAAAAGACGTCCGTTATTTTCGCGATTTAATTGACTTCAATGCCATGTATTGAAGTCAATGGGATGACGGACGCCCAATGCGCATAACAGACGTTGTCTATGTAGACGTCAAAAGAATGATTATTCAATTATTTTTGGACGTGTATAGCAAACAGCAGTCTAAAGTATATTCCGGCACTCACCAATCAATGCTAGTAGTATTTATTAATCACATATCCAGTGGTTACGGCATAGCAAAGGATGCGTTTTGGCTTTAGCTATGCTGTAACCACTGGATATGTGGTAAAAAAAGACTACTAGCATTGAGTGTCAGAATTTACTTTGGACTGTTACATGTGGATTGATTCCTTTCACGTGCGCCACCTTATAACCCAGAAGTGCAGTCAGACATTGCCGTTTATTGCAAACAGCAGACATTATTTTTTTGCTGTTCACGCACTTTTTTTTCCTTTTTTCACTGTCCTTTCACTGTTTTACCATTGAATTCAATGGACTTTTCAATTAAAGACACATCCAAAGGGTAATTAGTCCACCAAAACTAGAATAATGTACCAGTAGCTGTCATTGCTGGGTGATCAAACAGCGAAATGATGTACGTCATTTTAAATTTAACCCTAGAATGCGTATTGGGGGCCTTTTAGGCCCCCATGCTTACTTTTTTGCTATTATCTGCAAAATTACTTAAGTTAGAATTTTGAAACTCCAGGTAATCCTCAAGTATGTCGTTTTTGGTAATATCCAGTTGTTCATATAATTTTTTTCATAGGCATTTCGGTGTAACAATGCTTTTTTTGTGAAAACCACATCTGTACGTGTTGGGGGCCTTTTAGGCCCCCATGTATATTTTATCATTTTCTCAGTAGTGTTTGTGTCTCAAGTTACTTTATTTGTACTCAGTAATGCTGGTGGGGGGGCCAGGGTGTGGATAATGCCATATGAGGATGTCATGTGATTTTGTGAGGGAGTGGTAAGGCCATGACATCATCTCAGGTCCTTCGGAATACAGTAATGAGCTGTGTATAGAGTAATGACGACAGTATACACTGTGAGCTAATTGTGAAGGACCTGAGATAAGATAAGATGTTGAGAGGAAGACTGATTCAGTTTCAGTTTCTCTGATTCTAAGAAGCCTGCAAATGGTAAAGCTATTGAGCTAAAGACATCCAGAGAATTGTACACCACCTAAAATAAAGTATAAAAGGTAAGAGCTGCTGAGGGTGAGAGGAGGGAGGGGGCACATTACCCTTACAGTGTGTCACACACAAGCAAAGAGTGGACAATCTTGATTGTGTTCATTGTTTTTTTCATAGTTTGCTAACATCTAGTCAGCAATGGCGCAGTCTTCCACCAAGCATCTGACTGACCAAGAGATTGAAGCAATTATGTTTCAAAGTGATGATGAAAGTGAACTATCTTTGTCCGATGACGAGTACCTGCCACCAGAGAATCAAACATCCTCAAGTGATTCTTCTTCTTCTGATGATGAAGAAGTGAATACAGTGGATCCTCAAGAAGTGATAAGTAGAACATCCAAAACGAATATTTTTTGGGACAGTAAACCTACATTAGTCGGACGTACTGCAATCCATAATATTGTGAGACAGGCTCAAGGAGCCGTGGGAAGTCCCAGGTACTTTTCCCCTAAAGACGTATTCTGTACTTTTTTTTCTGACAATATGGCAGAAGAGGTCCTTTTATGTTCAAACCTAGAAGGAAGACGTATTGCTTCTGCAAAAAATAAGTCCTGGAAAAATATCTCAAAAGAGGAACTTTATGCATACATTGGACTTTTACTGCTGGCAGGAAGTCAAAAATCGTATGATGTTCCTATACGAGAATTATTTCTGGACCCACTTTCTGATCCACACTATAAGGCGACAATGTCAGTGGACAGATATGAGGAAATTAGAAGACATATTCGATTTGATGATAAGCGAACACGTGCATTGAGGTTTGAAACAGACAAATTAGCCCCTATCAGTTATATTTGGAACATATTTATCACAAATTGCACCAAACTTTACAATCCTAGTGCTAATGTTACAGTAGATGAGCAACTTGTACCGTTCAGAGGACGCTGCAAGTTCATACAATACATGCCCAGCGAGCCAGCCAAATATGGAATCAAAATCTTCTGGATGTGTGATTCGGCATGTTATTATGGCATAAATGGCGTAATCTACTGTGGCAAAGAGGTTGGTGCACCAGCACAGAAGGATCTGGGGTCTGAAATTGTCAAAACTCTTGCTGTTCCAATATTTAGTTCAGGTAGAAACATTACCATGGACAATTATTTCACCAATGTTGAACTAGGCAATTTTCTGCTTCAAAAACATATTACACTTGTTGGTACTATCAAGGCAAACCGCCGAGAAATTCCAGAAGCACTGAAACACAATCGTCAGCGAGCACTTTATGAGAGTGTCTTTGGATTCAATAACAAAGCGACTTTGGTATCTTACAAAGCAAAGAAGGAGAAATCAGTGATTTTACTCAGTACCATGCATCACAATTGCAGTATTGACAGCAATGACAGAAAATTAAAGCCAGAAATCATCCTGTATTACAATAAAACTAAAGGAGGTGTAGACAAAATGGATGAGATGGTGGGAGAATATTCATGCAAGAGGCAAACAAAACGATGGCCTGTAGTACTTTTTTCAAATATGCTTGATGTAGCAGCCCTGAATTCATTCATCATTTATACAGAAAATCATCCAGAATTCCATGCACGGAGGAAGGACAGGAGACGCCTATTTTTGAAGGACCTTTGTCATGAGCTTGTAATGCCTCACATGATACAGCAAAGTGACGTGAAAGGCTTGATAAAGCAAACTAAAGAAGCAATGAAACGGTGTGGCGTACAGTTTCAGATGATTCCAGGGCCAGGAGAAAGAAAAAGAAAGCGCTGTTTCATGTGTCCAAGAAACGTAGAAAGGAAAACTGAGAGATTTTGTTCAATTTGTAAGGAAAATGTCTGCAAAGAACATTCTTCCGAAAAAATAACTTGTCAAAATTGTTTGGAAGACTAATAGAATAGAAAAGAAACATAATAGAAATGTAGCTGCAGCTAGTTTGGTATAGAATTCTATGCGTTTTTTCATATGTTTGTGAGAAATTTGGAAAAAAATAATTTTTTTGGTTTTATTTGTGAAAAATTAGTAAAATTTTGTTTACTAGTCATATTTTATTTAGCAGTTTTAAAATAAACTTGTAGAAGTTTTATATAAGTGTGTTTTTCCATGTGATTCGCATGGGGGCCTAAAAGGCCCCCAACACGTTAATATGAAGATTTCTGATGTCACGCATTCTAGGGTTAAAATGATGGACAACATTTATAACTGAGCTGAGTTGTGTGAACATGGCCTTAGGCTAAAGCTACATGAAGACTTGTAGTTGAATGTGTAACATTAGACTGCAGTGCTGCACTGATTAACTCACATCAACACTATGTTAAAGGGGTATTCCCCCCAAGAGCTAAAAAAAAAAAAAAAATGCTCCCGAACCTAGCTGGTCTTATTCACCAAGTCCCCCATAGTTACAAGTTTTTTAAAATACCAATCTATATCATGGTGCCGGCCAGAAAACTACATCTCCCATCATGCAATGGGAGATAGGAAGGGAGATATTGCGCTCACCTTGTAGCCACTTGGGCTTCATTCATAACACCCCAAGAGGGTACTGATTGTCCGACTGGAGTAGGTAGTTGGGGTCACAGCAGCTGCTAGGCTAGATATACCATCAGACGGGATACTCCCAAAACAGGCCCGTAAATAGATGCAACAGAAAATAAAAAGTAGAGAAATAATAGGTAAAGTGAATCCAGCGCTGCTGCTGTAAACTAATGGAGAGTTCCAATGTAATAGAAAACCAAATACAAATTTATTTAAAAGCACGAGGTTGAAATGTTTTGGGAGAAACCTCTCCCTTCCTCAGAACAAGTCATGCACACTTGTTCTGAGGAAGGGAGAGGTTTCTCCTGAAACATGTCAACCTTTTAAATACATTTTTATTTTGTTTTCTTTTACATTGGAAATCTCCATTGGTTTACAGCAGCAGCGCTGGATTCAGTATGGTTTTGCTACTCAGTTCCATAAAAGTGAATGGAGCTGAATTGTAATATCACTCAATGATGGATGTGTGTGTGCGTGTGTGTGTGTGTGTGTGTGAGGCCTGTTTGTACTAAATATCTTACTAAATGTAGTGGCGGTGCAAGGTGCTACAACTTTGTCCCTTTCCCTTAAAGGACAGACAGGCCATCCCTTTTTAAAGGCTTGAAAACTCCTTTAAAGCAATTCATATGTTGTCTCTGAACTAATTTAAATTCATGAGGCATATCTATTGCAGGATCCAACTGGATGTCACTCAATGTTTCACTGAAATGACATAAAGGTTTTAAAAGCTGTTTTAACTGTCAGAATAATTTCTTGTTTTGTTTCAAGAATTTGAATACTTAAACCTAGATGTCAACTGCATCCTTGAAGTTTTAATATTATTTTCTAAGCATGTTTTAAAACACTATAAGAGTTAAAATATTTCTCATAACCCCCCCCCCCCCACTATAAATGTAGAGTCTACAATGTAGATGTCCCCACCAGATTACCCTATATAATATATACTGGAAAAACAACGTTTATGGCCAGCTCCCAGCGATAGTCCTGCTCTCATAGATCACGTAGAAAGATAGAGCATGGAGACTGAAGCCCCTGGATTCCGGGGTGCAAATAGCAAGAAAAAGACTTGATTCCTCCAGCTCATATAAAATTCCACTTTATTAATTCCAAACGTCTAAAATTGATAGCCGACGCGTTTCGAGCCTACTTGGCTCTTAGTCATGGCATCTATACAGTTAGATAAACAGACTAAGTGTTAAAATACAAAAATACAAAAATACAAAAATACAAGAATACAGACATGGTTAAAAACACATATATGCATGTAAGAGCACACACATAGAAAAAACACAGGACAAAAAGTCTATACATCAGGTGTTGGAGGTAAGCCCAAAACGGCTACCTGTCCTATACCCAGTGTGCTGATCCACATAGCTTTCCTGTGCCCAGTACAATATCCCCAAAGTATGAAGGGTATTGAGCTCCAGAAAAATAACTGAATCAGCTTATCCGTTTATATATTCATAGCTGTGTATCATCTTAGACACTAAATGAAGTGCCATGTATATGTATATATATAGCATGACTAAACAATGAAGAAACAAAAAAGTACCTTTAACCGCAAAATCTAGGGGAACAAATTTATCCCAAGGGCGGACAGAAAGAAAAAAGGGAGGTCACCAGGCGGAGTCAAAGCTCTGTAATAATGTGAATGTGATGTAAGAACAAAGCTCTATCAGGGCTATCTCAGCAGCAAAATGCAAAAAGAAAATCAAACTGCAGCAAAACATCCATGCAGATGAAAAAGAGTTGAGGGCAAAGATGGCCCTCTTACTCACTTCCGTGACCATAGTAACAGGAGAGGTTGCTCACGTCGGCACTAGCTTTGCCGGCGTCTAAAGTAAAAATCCATGGAACTGGCTTATAAGGCAGGCGACCCGGATGTGACCTCCCACGTCACATCCGCCCGGTGGAACGCAAAATGCGTTCCATCGTCAGTACATCACAGCACAGTCTGTCTGGTCTCCTATGTCACATCCGCCCGGTGGAACGCATAATGCGTTCCACCGCCGGAAAATCACAGTACTGTAGCCTGGAGGTTCACAGAAAGGTACACAATAGAACTCCACTGTAAAAATTCGTTATACTCCCAATGTCTTGTGTAGTCAGCTGACCTAGATGCATGTATAGAGATAAAACATGAGTACTGTGGTGATGCGTTCCACTGAGGAACGCATCTACTATGTGTCATGGCCGCCCGGTGGAACGCAAAAAGCGTTCCACCGCCGGAAAAATACCTCCCCCACTAATAAAGATACATAAGATGATATAGGGGTCTGTGCTGTGATAGTGGTAATAGTGGGGTGGTACATATATAATATGAGTAGGAATATGTAATATGCATGGGGAAGATGTTACTACAAAGGGAGGCCCTAGCCCGGACTGCAAGTGACATGTAGAACAAATATAGAAAAGTCATGATGTAGTATGGTGGAGAGAAAAATAGAAATGAAAATAAGAAAAAAAGGAAAAAGATGAAAATAATAATAATGATGGTGATAAATGTGAAAAATAAAAAATAATAAATAAAAAGTAAATAAAAAATAGATAGAGATGAAGATGAAAATGAAACAAACAAAGAGTGGAAGGGCAACAGGTAAAATTGGAAAAAGATGTACTGCAAACGAGCAAACAAAACGAAGTACTGCAAAGTATATGCAATGAAACATAATATGGCAACAACCATCAGTATAGCAACATCAAGTCACTTCTAATATTAAGCCCGTTTGGTGCCCGTGTGTTCAATTTAAAAATCCACTCGGCTTCTTTCCTAAGTAATTTCCTCCTCCAATCGCCACCTCTAATGGGTTCCTGTACCTTTTCTATGGCGAAACATCTAAACGTATTAAGACTCCCCCCATGAGTGGTACAGAAATGTCTAGCCGCCCCGGAAAGCTGAAAACCTCCATGTTTGATGCTATTAACGTGTTCCGCTATCCTTGTTTTAAGTTTCCTAATGGAGCATCCCACGTACTGTAAGTTGCACTCACTACAGTGGATAACATATACAATGTGGTCAGACTCACAATTGAGGGGATGATTGATATGATGGATTTTACCTCCCTCGTTGGAACAAAACGTCTTGCATCTATTGACATATTGACACATGCCACACCGTGGCTTCCCACATGAGGAGAAACCTCCCTTATTGATAGATCTCAGATTTCTGGTGAATCTAGTGCTGGTGAATAGACTGGGAGAGAGCATAGTGCCCAAAGAGGGACCCCTACGGGAAACAAAATGGCATCCTTCGTCCAGGATATCGGCCAAAGCCTCATCATGGCGGAGGATGCCTAAGTGCTTCTTAATAATGGTTCTAATTGCTTCAAACTCTTTACTGTAAGGAGTACAAAAAAATATGCCTTTACCAAATCTGTCTTTCCTCTTTCTATCATTGTTGGTACTAGTACCGAGAAAATGGCTTCTGGGTTTCTGGGTCGCTAAACCTTTAGCTCTCTTTAGATTATGTGTGGAGTAACCCCTCTCTCTCAATCTTATTTCTGTCTCCTGTAGTTGACGATGGGCTGTTTCTATATCGGAACAAGCTCTCACTGTGCGAATGAATTCACCCACAGGTATAGACTGGATAGTGTGTTTGGGGTGTTGGCTGGTGGCGTGTAAGACCGTATTACCTGTTGTAGGTTTCCTGAAAATGGCAGTCTCTACTTTACCTGTGTTTGTGTTACCTATCAATTCTAGGTCTAGGAAGGAGATTCTATTGGCAGATGTCTCATGTGTGAACCGCAAATTAAGCTCATTATCGTTAATGGTAGCTACAAAGGACGGTATGGACGACACATCGCCCGACCACACAATGAGTATGTCGTCGATGTATCGCCCATACCACCCGATGCTGCCACCAAATGCGTTCTTCTCCGAAAAAATCGCCACCTCCTCCCACCATGCCATTACCAGATTCGCCAATGACGGTGAGAATTTGGCGCCCATTGGTGCGCCCACCAACTGCATATAGAAAACTCCATCAAAGGAGAAAAAATTATTAGCTAATAAATACTTAATGCAGTCCAGTATAAACTCACATAACTCCTCGGTATAAGGGCTATACCTATATAAATGATGTGCCACAGCCGTGATAGCTACATCATGAGGAATCGAGGAGTATAATGCGGTAACGTCACAAGTTAACCATGAAAAACTCTCCTCCCACTTAAACTTATCGAAGATTCGGAGGACCTCCTTGCTGTCCCGTATATAGCCTGGGGTTCTAAGAACCAAAGGCTGAAGAAGTGAATCAATCCATGACCAAAGGTTCTCATTAAGGGAACCTATGCCTGCTATGATTGGTCTCAATGGGGGCGGGGAAACCCCCTTGTGAATTTTTGGTAGACCATGGAAAATGGGCATCACAGGATTGTCTGGTATTAGGAATTTTGCTTCCCTATCAGTGAGCAAGCCCTCATTTACTCCATGGCTAATTAGAGACATCAGCAGTTTTTTACATTTGTATGTGGGGTCAGAGGTGAGAGATTTATAGGTCAGGTGGTCGTCGAGGACAGCAAGGACAGAGTCCCTGTACATGGAACTGTCCAGGACGACCACCTTCCCCCCCTTATCTGCATTCCTGATGACCACATTCTCCATCTCCATTAATTCACTAAGGGCTTTCCTTTGTTTTATTGTAAGATTGAAGCCCTCAAACTTTGTCTTGGTGTTATCATGGAGTTTAATTAGCTCCCTTTCAACGACATGTTGAAAGATGTCTATAGATTTAGATCTTGCTCCTGTGGGATAAAAGTTCGGGTTGCTAATGTTAACACTGATACTGTCCACATTTTTGCTAACCTTGTTGCTCTCAAGGTGCAGATTGGTGAGGGATACTAGGGCGCACTGTTCCGTGAACCCAAGATCAGCATAATCATTGCTGGTGCTGGGTGCAGGGATATTGTCCTGAGCGATCAATTCCTTACTTGCGAGGGATCTAAAATGCTTTTTAACTTGTTTATTCATGCTATATATATACATATACATGGCACTTCATTTAGTGTCTAAGATGATACACAGCTATGAATATATAAACGGATAAGCTGATTCAGTTATTTTTCTGGAGCTCAATACCCTTCATACTTTGGGGATATTGTACTGGGCACAGGAAAGCTATGTGGATCAGCACACTGGGTATAGGACAGGTAGCCGTTTTGGGCTTACCTCCAACACCTGATGTATAGACTTTTTGTCCTGTGTTTTTTCTATGTGTGTGCTCTTACATGCATATATGTGTTTTTAACCATGTCTGTATTCTTGTATTTTTGTATTTTTGTATTTTAACACTTAGTCTGTTTGTCTAACTGTATAGATGCCATGACTAAGAGCCAAGTAGGCTCGAAACGCGTCGGCTATCAATTTTAGACGTTTGGAATTAATAAAGTGGAATTTTATATGAGCTGGAGGAATCAAGTCTTTTTCTTGCTATATAATATATATTCAGGTCAGACTAGGTAGACCAGCAAAAATTTCAGCCACAACTGCCAGGAAAATTGTTTGGGGTATTAAAAAAGAAACACACACACACACACACACACACACAAATATCATCATCTGAAATACAGGACCCTCTGAAAACAAGCGGTGTGGCTGTCTCAAGGTGCACAATAAGGCACTTGAAGAAAAATGGGCAGCATGGTCGAGAACAGTACACCAAACAGCACAGAGACAAGCCTCAAAGCTTTTGGAACAAGGTAATTAGGAGTGATAAGGCCAAAATTAAACTTTTTGGCCAGAACCATAAACATTACATTTGGAGAGGTGTCAACAAGGCCTGTCATGAAAGGAACACCATTCCTACTGTAAAGCACGAAGGTGGATCGCTGATATTATGGCAGGTTCCCTTTAAGAGTAGACAGGAATATTTGTTTACTGACGTTTTTTTTACATTTGAAAATAACAAAACTTAGTATGATGGCTGCTCCCTTTACTGGCAGTAGTTATCTGATAATAACCCTGCTTGTCCTGAGGGACATCACACTAGCCTCCTTGAGAGGCATATTCACTGAACAAATAATTTCTGACATGAATTGAGCCTACAGTATATTCCGCTAACAGTTATGGTAGTTTGGGGGAATCTGAATTCCCAGAGGGCCTGAAGGGTTTTAACCACATCATTCTCATTTTAAAAAGAAGTGATCCCATGAATCATATGACATTGGAATGTTATTTATTTCTATTATAGTGTATCTAATTTTCTATACTACTATGCCTACCATACGCACTGATATTTTCTGAAAAGGATTTTTGTTTTGGTTTTGATTTAAAAACAAAAAATTTAGAAGTTCCTAAGTAAATAAAATTTACACCATCTGACCTTAGACAAAAGATATTATGACAGGCTTTGCTCAAGCCATACATACTAGCAGTTTGGCTTCCAGTGTGAAAAGACAGCAAATCTGCCAAAGGCTGTAGATTTATAGGCTTCCCATTTAATGAGCTCGGAAGTAGCTGAAATCTGTCCTGTGGGAGATTGGTTCTCTTAAAACCTAGCAATAGGTTATATTTGTATAGGTTCTGAAGACCAAAGGCGGGAGGCATCACATTCACAGAGTAAATACTTGTGCAATGTTACGCTTTCATTAATAACCAGCATTGTTTGTCATGTAAACACATATTGTATATATTGTATTGTATATATTATAGAATTGACCTTTTTAATGGCATTTTTTACCATGGTGCATTAAAGGGGTTGTCCAGCAAAAATGTTTTTCTTTCAAACCGACTGGTGTCAGAAAGTTATATAGATTTGCAATTTACTTCTATTAAAAAAGTCTTCCTGTACTTATCAGATACACAACTTTGATCATTTCTCTTTTTTTAACTATACCATTTCTGCATATATGGAACCTTTTTTTTAATCACTTTTGATTCAATTTTGTTAATGGTTTGTCTCAGGGATGTGGGGACATTTTTAAGCCCGGCAAAAAAAAAAAAAAAAAAAGATTTTATAAAAGTCTCCCATTATGTGTAAGCCCTCCTCAACACTTAGGCTATGTTCCCACAATGCTTTTTTTTGTCCATTTATAATTTTTTAAGTGATGTCTGTTATTTTGAGGATTGGCTGGCCGTCATTGCAATAACAGCTGCTGTTACATTATTCTAGTTTATGTGGACTAATTGACCTTTGGATGTGTCTTTAGTTGAAAAGGCCATTGAATTTAATAGTAAAACAGAGAAAGGACGGTGATAAAAGAAAAGCTGTGTGTGAACAACTAAAAAATAAGGTCCGCTGTTTGCAGAAGACGTCCGAAAATATTTGACACGATCATCATTTTGAAGTCCTTGCAGATAACGTCCGTCATTTTGTACACTGTGTGCTTTGGACGTCTGTCATTCCATTGACTTCAAGGCATTGCATTGCAGTCAGTTAAATCGTGGCAATAATGGATGTTTTTTTTTAAATAGAAAAAGTGGATGCCTTTTCTCTTTTATTGACGTTGTGTGAACATAGCCTTACTGAGGTGGACATAGTATTTAACAGAAACTGCAGGTAGTGCAATAGTAACATTATTCCTGGAATATCGAGTAAGAGTAAAAATTTTTACCTAAATATTCAAACCAAAATGTTCAGAATATGGGTCTGTGCTTGACAATATAATACATTTTTAATAGGACAACCCCTTTTAAATGAGAGAAAGGAGCTCATATGATGTCCTTATGACCTTCATGGTTGCCCTCCTCCTCCTTCCTGCTGTTGGAATGAACATTTACAATGCCTGTATTCTCTTAATGGAGGGATCAGATATGTTACTTGTCATCATTGTAGCCCACTTTCTTGTGACAGAATGCACTGCTGTAAAAGTATCCAGTACCCTGCTGACACTGATCCTTTCAAATCATAGAGATGCTGCTGTAAATCTGGTAATGATCTATTATAACCATGCCCTAATGTATCAATGTAGCAAATTTAATTTGTTCTATTTAATTGCATTTACAGTACCCAGTGTTATAGATTTGGTTTATTGGCAGTCATAGGCAAAAAAATAAAATAAAAGTAAAACTAAAATAATGCCCTGAAAATTACAAAATAACACCTTCAGTATCAAAAACCGTAAAAAAGATGATGGCCACTACAGGCAACTAAGCCTGTTGATGCGCATGACGGTGAAACAGCCGTCGATCTAGTGGAGCACACCTGCACCTGCCATGTAACCTGTACAGCACTTGAGGTTGTTTTGTTACTATGAATTGAATAAAAGAATATTCATGAAGATATGGTGAGTGCCGTGTGATCATCTTTTCCACGGTTTTTGATATACACGGACTTTATTCTATTACATGCAGAGCAATCTCATTGTTTACACGCGGATTGTGGATGTTTGGAGTAGTGCCAAGTGGCTTTCTATTTTTGCATAACACCTTCAATGCTGACAGGTCTACCACAGGGGATGAGTCAGATTGTGGGGGTTCACCCAACAGTCAATCCCCCAGCAATCTCCCACTTATCCCCTATCCTGAAGGTAGGGGATATGATAAAGGATATCTGTCACTTTGCTTAATTTAAGGCAGAATATCTCTGTAAATCACCCCTAATGAGTTTGCCATTTGGGAACACTATATATTATTTGTGCTTGTGTATAGGACTGCAGGTAATAATAATGCATTGTATAAGCTAAGGGAACTATGATACACAAACAATGCAGCTTCAAGAAAGCAAAATGATAAATATAGCTCCCCTTGATCTGTATGATTCACCATGGCATTCTACTTTAGCTATCTTCAGCAATCTGTCCTTACATTACTACTCTGGCTTTTACTTCAAATCTTGTCTTTCTCCCTTTTTAATTTTCACTTTATTAGCCCTTTTTTAAATGTTGTGATCATTTTATTTCACAGCTGGCATTGTGCTGTTGATTTATGGTATCAACAGAGATGAAAGTGACAGTTTCCTGTACTGTGCATTACCATTATTCTTTATAGGCAAACTCAAGGCACATACATGTTGGAGCTCAGCCCCGTTTTATTATTAGATGCAGCTGACAGAGCTGTTTCTGTGCAGCTATTTCATACAGCATATAATAATTCTGCTTACACTGTTGTACTGCCAGATTTGTTGAATCAATAAGATCTGTAAAGGAAATTGTTAGTCCTCTGCATCTGAACTAGACAGTGACTTGAAGACTGAAGACTCATTTTAAGACTTATGTATACCTTTATTTTCAATTGGAATGAGCTGAATTCTATAAGTATTGAATAGTTGCACTTATTTACATAATGAATACATGCATTCATGCCTGCACAGCCAGCACATCTTTTCTGGGTCTTTTCACTATTTGACAGAATATGTTAATGCATTATTTGCTCTGAACTACCTGCCTATGACTTAAGAGGTACTTTGATTGTCAAGTGATTAATCCATCCCTTAAGTATTGCATTAGGATCTTAGTTATTTAAAATGACTTATTTGAATTTGCCAAAACTGGTTTAAAAAGTATTCTGATCAAAGTAATTTATGGCATATACACAGAATATGACATAAAACGATCTGCTACCCTGTTACCCCAAAAATAAGACATCCTCTGAAAATAAGGCATAGTGGAGGATTTACAGCATAGCCTAAAATAAGGCATCCACCGAAAGTAAGACCCCCGTCACCACCCTACCACCATGCCGCTAAGGGGAGGGGGGGTGGTGGGTTGTATGTTTATGCTGGTTTATGATGACAACTACTCTAATATATATCTCTACACATAATAAATGTTCATTTTTTTTGTTCAACAATAAGTTTGAATTCTCCATGGAAAAAAAGACATTCCCTTAAAATAAGACATTTTTGGTAGCAAAAATTAATATAAGGCACTGTCCTATTTTCAGGGAAACAGGGTAGTTGAGGATCTCCCCACTTTTCTTTCCACATCGAGTGGTCCTCTTCCCCCTACAGGTGCATTTCCTACGGATGGGTTAAAGAATAGCACAAATAAACTTGCTACAGACTCCTCACGGTTGTCTGTCATGGCTATCTGCTACTGTGAGAGACTGTATGTGCTGCATAACCCGCCACAAACTTATAACCCAAAGCATATGGGACTTTTACAAACTCACATATGATTAGTTGATAAATTAGTCACAAATAAGTTACATTATATTACTAAAGAGGCAGTTAGTAAATTTACCCTATAGTTTATGAGTCCAGTTTCCCTGCCCTTCTCACTGTTGAGTGATGGCTTGTTGCTGTGTTGCATGTACAGCTGCTAGCCATCAATCACTATGAGGAGGAGGGGACTGCCTTACCTATGAATATACCTGCATCCAAATTATTCTCTGCTAGCTCCTATTAGACAAAGCCAATATCTATCTATTTATCGGCGGTAAAGCAGTAGGGATGTCGTTGGCTGGGGTAGATTTGGCGGCGTTGTGGCTGCTAGGTGGCTGTAGGGTTACTTGAGCACTTGTCACGGTAGCCTGGAGTGGTGTTGGTACCCACCCTCGGTCAGACAGGTACCACTTTCACAGGTTTGGATAAACAAGTGTAACCTGGTGTGAAGGTGCAGAATGATAGACAGAGTCCAGTAGCTTAACCAGAATACTGTCCGTTTACTTAAATTCTTCAGTGCAATAATAAAAAAAAAAGGATTCATTAACTGCAGGTGCAGGCAAGAGGTAGAAGTTGTAACTGTAGAAGTGAGAGGACCATCTTTAGGGCACTATCAAAGGTAGCTGTGTACTCTGCCAGGATAGCATAGTTAATAGGAGAAGAAGATACTTGTACTTATATATCTGACCGCCTTATGCCCTACAGTGTCAGGATACCCATCCTATTAGGGTAGTACAAGGTCCCAAGTCCCTTTTCAGAACAGGCGTGCACTACAGCAGTATACGTAGGCGTAATTTGCAGCTTTGTCCCCCTGAGGTCAGTACCAAACTCAGGTATACTGCCCTGTATCTTGTAGAAAGTATTCCTGGCATGGACAAGGTGATTCTCAGAGGACATCCCTTCCTCCTGAGGGGTCTAGCACTGCATTATAACAGTGATTATCTGCATAAGAATAGAAAAAAAGCCATTGGCCCCTGACAAGGGTCCTGGCTTCAGCCAGGCCCTGACTTTACTACAGCAGGAACTGTCTCTGTGTTGATCTCTCTCCTTTAACTATAGACAAAAGACCCTTTCACCAGGAACTAACCTCCTTTTATAGGGGAACTCTAACTGTCAGTTCAAGCCCAGACTGACGGAAATACTATGTAGAAACATAGCCATTATCTGTTACTGCAATTAAAAACCTGACTGTGTAAACACACAATGTCCCAATAAAGATCTCTCTGTGTATATGACAGGATAATATTGTTGGCTGAAGGGGCTGTTTAGAAATGGTTACCACTTAGGTGGTGGGGTTAGAGATCCTGTCAAGCCTCCTGTGACATCAGAGGATGATGTGTTGTCTAGGAAGAGAGGAAGGAATAGGGGAGCTGTAGACAATACTCAGTTTGTAGTCCTTTTATTTTCTATTTCCTCTCATGGGTGAAACATACAAAAAGCACACTGAAGCCAATACTATTAGTGACAACACTATATTAGAAAGTTATCTTATTATTTTGGATTGTATTTTGGATTGATAGTTTTATTTAAACACAAGTGTTCCTTTAGGCTATGTTTCCACACTGTGAAACTATCTACAGCCAGAAACAACTATCTTGATAATTAATTCTGGCTATAGGTATCGTTAAACCATCACTGTTCACATTGGAACAGCCAATGTTTATACAGCATGGAAGCACAGCCTTAGGCTGGGTTCACACTACATATATTTCAGTCAGTATTGTGGTCCTCATATTGCAACCAAAACCAGGAGTGGATTGAAAACACAGAAAGGATCTGTTCACACAATGTTGAAAATGAGTGGATGGCCGCCATTTAATGACAAATATTTGCTGTTATTTTAAAACAATGGCTGTTATGTTAAAATAATGGCAGTTATTTACTGTTATATGGCGGCTATCCACTCAATTTCAACATTGTATGGACAGAGCCTTTCTGTGTTTTTAATCCACTCCTGGTTTTGGTTGCAATATGAGGACCACAATACTAAATATACGTAGTGTAAACCCAGCCTTAGGCCAGGTTCAGACTATGTAACTGTGCGGCTGTATTTGCGGCTGTAATTGTGCGGCGGTATTTTTGGTGGTTCATGCGTACGCTGGAAAGTATAGGATATACGGCTGCACAGTGCACACTATGTCTGAATCTACGGCCCGATCGTAAACGGACCCGTAAAAAATGAACAAGACCATTGTTTGCGGCTGGAAACGCAGCCGTGGATTGACAGGCGGTCCGTACGGAGTACTTCAAAAATAGCCGCCAATGATGCCGAATGCCGATGCCTCTAATAGTTAATATATTAAATTAATAAAACACATTTTCTTTGTAATAAAGTCCCTTTCGTTGGTCAATAATTTAATTCTAACGAATCCATCATTTTGCAATTAAATATACTGTTAAAATAAATATATATATATAAATAAATGTATATTTATATATATATTTATTTTTTGACAGTATATTTAATTGCACAATGATGGATTCGTTAGAATTAAATTATTGAACAACGAAACTGAATTTATTTCATCGAAAATGTGTTTTATTAATTAAATATTAATTAGTACAGGAAGCTCCATAAGCCGTTAATTCATATTGCCGGCAATAGAGCTTTCTGTACTAATCATCACTTTACTTTAATGAAAACATCAAATGTTTCTTCTAATTATGTTATCACAATAGCATTATTAGAAGAAACATTTAGAATTATATGTGCGCTCAGCTGATTGGCTGATCGGCTGAGCGCACATATAATTAGCGGGTCCGCAGCACAGTGACTTCATTGTGCTGCGGACCAGCGAAGAGACAACATCAGGGTGAGTATAGAGCTCTCCCCACCCCCTCCCCAGCACTGCACCCCTCCCAGCAAGGAAGGGGGGGGGGTCAGTTAACCCCTTCCTTGCTGGGATGGGTGCAGTCTGACATCAGTCTGGCCCCCAAGGGGTTAAGGGGGATGCAATACATCCTCCCTTAACCCCTTGGGGGCCAGACTGTAAGCAGCGATCTGTAAAGATGCTGCATACTGTAAGGTGCACAACACCGCTCACAATGATGGGTGTTGTGCTCCTGTTTGTGTGTTTTTTGTGTGTTTCTCCCTTTTTGTTTTTCAGATATCGGTATCCTGGGGATTACGTTGGATTCCGTGGACTACGTCGATGACCAGCGTTTTTTTTTTGTTTTTTTTTTAATAAAATGTTCAATGAGGGGTGTGGGGGTGTTTTTATTTGAATAAAAAAATTTTTTTAACTTGTGTCTTGTCTTTATTTCTTTACTTTATAGACTTAGTAGTGGAAGCCGTCTAATAGACGGAATACATTACTAAGTTGGGGCCTAGTGTTAACCGGTATAAAATGGCTAACACTAACCCCCTATTATTACCCCAGTACCCAATGCCACCAGAGGTACTGGGAAGAACCGGGTACCAGTGGTCCCGGAGCGTCAAAATTGGCGCTCCTGGACCGGGCGGCAGCAGGCTGGTAAGATTTAGGCTGGGGAGGGCCTAAACCAATGGCTCTTCCCACCCTGGTGTTACCAGGCTGCTGTCGTTTGGTTTTTAACCCAGCTGGTTATAAAAATAGGGGGGACCCTATGCGTTTTTTTTAAAATAAATAAATAATTTAAAAAAAACGCATAGGGTCCCCCAGGGTGGGAAGAGCCATTGGTTTAGGCCCTCCCCAGCCTAAATCTTACCAGCCTGCTGCCGCCCGGTCCAGGAGCGCCAATTTTGACGCTCCGGGACCACTGGCACCCGGCTCTTCCCAGTACCCCTGGTGGCATTGGGTACTGGGGTAATAATAGGGGGTTAGTGTTAGCCATTTTATACCGGCTAACACTAGGCCCCAACTTAGTAATGGATTCTGTCTATTAGACGGCTTCCACTACTAAGTCTATAAAGTAAAGAAATAAAGACAAGACACAAGTTAAAAAATTTTTTTATTCAAATAAAAACACCCCCACACCCCTCATTGAACATTTTTTAAAAAAAAAAACATAAAAAAAAAGCTGGTCATCGACGTAGTCCACGGAATCCGACGTAATCCCCAGGATACCGATATCTGAAAAACAAAAAGGGAGAAACACACAAAAAACACACAAACAGGAGCACAACACCCATCATTGTGAGCGGTGTTGTGCACCTTACAGTATGCAGCATCTTTACAGATCGCTGCTTACAGTCTGGCCCCCAAGGGGTTAAGGGAGGATGTATTGCATCCCCCTTAACCCCTTGGGGGCCAGACTGATGTCAGACTGCACCCATCCCAGCAAGGAAGGGGTTAACTGCCCCCCCCCTTCCTTGATGGGAGGGGTGCAGTGCTGGGGAGGGGGTGGGGAGAGCTCTATACTCACCCCGATGTGTCCTCTTCGCTGGTCCGCAGCACAATGAAGTCACTGTACTGCGGACCGGTTCTTTATATGTGCGCTCAGCCGATCAGCCAATCAGCTGAGCGCACATATAATTCTAAATGTTTCTTCTAATAATGCTATTGTGATAACATAATTAGAAGAAACATTTGATGTTTTCATTAAAGTAAAGTGATGATTAGTACAGAATGCTCTATTGCCGGCAATATGAATTAACGGCTTATGGAGCTTCCTGTACTAATTAATATTTAATTAATAAAACACATTTTCGATTAAATAAATTCAGTTTCGTTGTTCAATAATTTAATTCTAACGAATCCATCATTGTGCAATTAAATATACTGTCAAAAAATAAATATATATATAAATATACTTTTTTTTATATATCTATTTATTTTAACAGTATATTTAATTGCAAAATGATGGATTAGTTTAAATTTAATTATTGAACAACGAAAGGCACTTTATTACAACGAAAATGTGTTTTATTATTTTAATAGATTAACCATGAGAGACATCGGCATTAGTGCAGAGGATCGCAAACCCCGGTAATAGCAATTCATGTAAACTGTGTTCCCTGCTTTCCCAGATGCATCCAGAGGTGTTTGCATCACTTTCTTAAGATTTTATTTGTTATTTTTAGTTGAACCAGATTTCCAAGTAAATGACAGTATGTTTTGAGCCGCATGTCTATTTTTTCCCACGGCCGTAGTTTCATCCGCACATTTACAGCCGCATAAAAAATACAGCCGCACAGTTACATAGTGTGAACCTAGCCTTAAAGCGTAACTATAACTCAAGTAGCCAAAAAATGAAATTTCACAGATAAAAAGTCCACGTGTTACCCTTTAAAAAGAGCCCTAAAGCCCTAAACTGTGTTGACAGCTCGTGCGCTTGCTGAGATATCCCCAGTTTGGCTCAGAAGAATAAATGAATTTTTCTCCTGGCTGACAGAAAGTCCCTGGCTGGGCCCCTCCATTCACTGACCAGCACCTTAGCAGATGGTATCACACACAGAGGAATCAGATAGAGCCTCTCATAACACTGTAGGATAATGTCAGCCATGGAGGTGGGGGCACTTGCTGCAGACATCTGATAGGGAATGTTATATGTACTATGGAAGGACTACAGCTGTGTTATGCTGGGACTTGTAGTCCTCCCCTCAGTTACTCACCCACTCTCCTTCCTGCAGTACATTGGAGTCATGGCTGGCATGTCCCTCCTGGTTGAAGCACTGGGTACTTGTCCCTCCATCCAGCTCCTTCCCTGCGCTGCTCCTCACACACAACACCCTCAGCTCTGCTAAGTCACCTCTGTGAGGGGAGGGGGGAGGAGGTTTTGTTTCTGTCTGTGTCAGGGCTGTTATCTGATGCTCCTTTCAGAGTCTGTACACTCTGTACTGATCTTCAGGGAGGGGCGTGTCCAGCAGGATTGCAGAAATAACACAGAGGCAGACAGAGCTCTAAGGGGAAATTCAGCCACATGTATTTAAAAAACTGTTCATTTTAGTTTATTAATGTATAACTAAACTAACTAAAACTGAATGGTCAAAATATTTTATAGTTACACTTTAACCCATAGCTGCACCAGGACGTTATTTAACGTCCTCGTGCCGCTATGGGAGTTCAGAGGGGGGTCGCGCGGCGACCACCCTCTGAACTGCCGCGATCCCGGGTGCCGCGAGTAGCCCGGGCTCGCGGCTATTAGCGGGCACGGTCCGATCGCCGTGCCCGCTAATTAAGTACTTAGAAGCAGCTGTCAAAGTTGACAGCTGCTTCTAAATACTTGCGGTTACACATCCCTGGTGGTCTAGTGGGGGGATCGCCCCCCTGCGGCGCGATTGCGGGGGGGCGATCCCTGCATCCATACCGGGCCGGGGTCTGCTCCGTAATGGCGCTGATCCCGGCTCGGCATTCTATTGCTTTTGGCTGCAGCAGCCAAAAGTAATAGAACACCGATCTCATGGATTCATGCAGTATAACTATACTGCATGGATCTCTATGAGAGATCAGAGTGCATATACTAGAAGCCCCCCAGGGGGGCTTCTAGTATATGTCTAAAGTAAAAGAAAAAAGTATTTTTAATAACACAAAACCCCCTCCCCTAATAAAAGTCTGAATCACCCCCCTTTCCCCATTTTATAAATAAAAATAAATAAATAAATTAATAAACAAACATGTTTGCTATCGCCGCGTGCGTAATCGCCCGAACTATTAATTAATCACATTCCTGATCTCACACGGTAAACGGCGTCAGCGCAAAAAAATCCCAAAGTGCAAAATTGCGCATTTTTGGTCGCATCAAATCCAGAATAATTGTAATAAAAAGCGATCAAAAAGTCATATATGCGCAATCAAGGTACCGATAGAAAGATCACATCATGGCGCAAAAAATGACACCTCACACAGACCCATAGACCAAAGGATAAAAGCGCTATAAGCCCGGGAATGGAGCGATTTTAAGGAACGTATATTGGTTAACAACGGTTTGAATTTTATACAGGCCATCAGATACAATATAAGTTATACATGTTACATATCGTTTTAATCGTAACGACTTGAGGAACATGCATAACAAGTCAGTTTTACCCCAGGGCGAATGGCGTAAAAACACATTTCCCCCAAATAAAAGAAATGCGTTTTTTTTTTCAATTTCACCACACATATAATTTTTTTCTGGTTTCCCGGCACATTTTAGGCAAAAATTACATCTGCCTTAGCAAAGTACAATTAGTTGCGCAAAAAATAAGGGCTCATTTGGGTCTCTAGGTGGAAAAATGCAGGCGCTATGGCCTTATATACACGAGGAGGGAAAAACGAAAACGCAAAAATGAAAACTGGCTGTGTCCCCTAAGGGTTAAAGTGTGAAAATTAGTAATGAAATATTTTTTAGCTTCAAACAAAATTATTCATTTACAAAAAAATTCATTTTTTTTAACTATATTATGAGCATATATAATTTGAAGAATAATCCCACAATTACAGAACCCGGAGGGTTTAACACTGAAGTCACTAAGCTTACATAAAAAAATAAACCTAAATGATATTACCCTAATAGATGAAGTGCTGAACAATCTCTTTATTAATTTGTGCAACTAGTTAACCCAACCCCTTGTTAAAATATTAACGAAATCCCTTTCAAAAGTATTTTCCATAATAATAATTAAATATGTTAAATACACAATATATATGCCACAATGGTAACAATTCATGAAGACATACATAAGTAAAGTGAATTCAAAGTAAATATAATATAGAAAATACTAAATAGACAGTCCCAATAAGCAGTCTATGTCCATGTTAACTCTGTGTAAAACACCGGACATTCTGTGACCCGGCCAGGTCACAGGACAGCCGGTGTTTGAGAAGATCAACCCGGCTGGTAAATCTTCCCCTGTGCTGAATTGGGATGCGGACGCATCCATATGCGCCCGCATCCCAATTCACCTTAGTCGACATTGAAGCGCGCAGCCAGAGCCACACACTCAATTGTGTGACTTGTCAGGCTTGTGTGGCCGCTATTTAATGAAAAGCAGCCACACAAAACTTACATGTCAGTTTTTAGTGCGTCTGCTAGAGCTTCCAGCCTGACTTGTATACTATGGGGGATATTTATTAATTCCGGCATTTTTTACGCCGGACTTAAAAATGTCCCCGCATCTCCAGCGCTACGGGGATTTATGTAGAGGCGGACTGCCTCTACATAAATCCCGTGCGCTCCGGTGCGCACGGCCAAAAACCTACGCCATCTGAGGACTGGAGTAGGTTTTCGGCGTATCTTTTAGCGGAACGGATGGTGAATCACGCGGACTCCGAGTCCGCGCCCTCCGTTCCGCCCCCTTCACACCCCCTCCCCGCCCCCCGGCGTACTCGGCGGAAAGCGCCGATTTGCAAATATTTTATTCGCAAATCGGCCATTTGCGAATAAAATAATGCGCAAATCGGCACTTTCCGCCGAAAATCATCCGTACGCCGGATGATACATGTCCCCCTATGTGTATACACTTCGGCTGGGATTTCCTCTAGCTCTAGCAGTATTATGCCCCATTATATAACCTTAAACAAATGCTAACATGTAGCTATCAATGTTTTTTTTTCCCACAGACCCTGTTGTGTATTTTCCTCATTGCATTTATGTTTTCTGTATTTTATTGTCTATCATACTCACAAGTGCTTTAGCTAGGAAAATATTGTGAAGTCTGGAACCAAGAGTCTGATCAGCTATGCATATGGCAAGCATAATACAATGCAATGCAGATGCAATGTATTATGCTTGTCATCAGGCAATCAGATAGTGAGGTCCCCAAAATGGGACTGTAACATACCGTGAAAATGTAAAAAAAAAAAAAAATGTAAGTAAAGTGAAATACCCACATAACCCTATATCCCACAATGCAAAGATTAAATCTAGAAGGAAAAATTATACAAATTTGGTATCTTCGCATTCGGATGGGCGCTGGCAATAAAATTGCCAGATGATTAAACCCGCACAGTGACCGCAGAAAATGCAAATTTTGCATTCTTTTTTTTTTTCATGAAATAGGAACATTTTTCACAAGAAAACTGTACATATATCTGTCAAATTTTACCACTAACCTATAGTACAATATGTCACGTAAAAATATGTCAATATGGACCCTGGTCCTTAGGCCAAAATTATCCTGGTCCTGAAAGGGTTAATTTCATACAATTTTTAAAATATTTTTTTCTGTTTTCTGGAGGCTGCAGTCCTATACCTAGCAAGTCCTGCTCTCAGCTTAGAAGAAGAGTCAATTGTTTTCAGTCTAGGCAATGCTTCATGAGCTAAATACATCTGTATCAGCTTTTCAAAGCTCTCTGCTAGTTTGTTAAAATGTAACAGTATGGAGTCCAGACTGTTCTACTCACTAAGCATCTGCCTATCTATCCTGTTCTGAAACCAAGAGCCAAAAGAGAAGCCACAGGAAAACAGAAGAGATGAACATTTTTTAACCCATTTAAGTGCTTTGTATACCCCACAGCAGGGCACATAATGTCCTGTCAGAGCTAAAGGGATTGAAAAACTTGAATCAAGGAAACGGTACAGTGTGCAGCTAAATGTGCTTAAAGCAAAAAGCTTCTGTGCTCAGCAGCGACAGTTGTACAGAGATCCTGTCATTTTCAAGCAAGAGCCATTGCCTAAAGACAGTTCAAGAGGCAATGGTCAAATAAGTGAAGATTGTGTTTAAAACTGAAGTGGCAGAAAAAAATATATATTTTACTCATAGCTGTTTAAGAATGGAACATGACAAACTAAAAGGAATTCTGACAGATTATGTCACACTGTGTAACTAACCAAAGTAAAGGTTATGTGCACCTTGAAAGGCAAAACTTTAGATTTGTGAACTTCAGCTTGTGGACTAAGAAGTTTGCATAGCTATTTATTATTGCCTCCTGTGAACAAAATTTCCTTTCCTTAGTGTAGGCTTAGTGTGGTTAGTCAGGTAGGTGAATAGTTTAACCAAACACCCAACAATCGTTTTAAAGACTAGTAGTTTGAAAAAGAACTAATTCCATACAATATACCAGTATAGTATACTGGCATACTGCTAGTAATAGTCAGTTATATCCACAACTATCCAAAGGTCCTTTTTTGGAGAAGTAGTCTGGGTGTGTAATTTAAAAAAGCTAATTTCATACCATATACCAGTATTGTACAAAATAGAACACTAGTATACTATATCCTGCGTGTAATCTGCTAATAACACAAAACATTAGAAAACATGGGAATGGCAAGTAAAGTGTAGTGTAAAGTGACAAGCACGTGGGCCATGAGCCTGAGCGTGTTGAAACAGAGAATTCTACTAAGGGAGAACAAGAACATAGTAGGATCCCTGGCCACCGCTACCAGTTAGCAGGTACACACAGTAAGCAGGTACACAGCAGGTATGCCACTACTGAATGCAGAGCAGCGCAAACAGATGCTGGTATGGATGGTGTCTAAGGCGACCAGTCAGTTTGCCACTGCACCATCTGAAATTATGGTTCAGAAGGTACCAGAGAAGATTGTGTCAACTGATCCTCCAAACGTTCAGGTTCTACTGTCTAACTGTATAACAAGCTCTAACCTACAGTTATAAGGAGGGTCACAACAGGCTCTCATCCACAATTTTTATGGGGGGTAATCACCAGGCACTCACCCACGACTTTTAAAAACAGGTAAGAAGGAGGAGAAGTTCCACAGCATAAAAAAAAAAGGTTTGTTGTCTTTATTATGAGGCATATAAAAAGTTACAAAAGATAAAAACGTAGACCTACATGTTTCGGGGAAGCACACCCCCTTGATCACTGCCGTGATCAAGGGGGTGTGTTTCCCCAAAACCTGTAGGCCTACGTTTTTATCTTTTGTAACTTTTTATATGCCTCATAATAAAGACAACAAACTTTTTTGGACGCTGTGGATCTCCTCCTTCTTTTTACCATTATTACCGGGTGCGGCCCGCTACTACTCCACTTGCTCCTGCCTGAATGTTCACCATCACACAACAAACCACCTATGGTGAGCTGAGTTTTTTCTTTGTTCATGAGACTTTTAAAAACACACAACAATCGTTTTAAGGACTATTAGTTAGTGTGAAGTGTGAATGAAAAAGAGCTCATTCCATAAAATACACCAGTATAGTATACTGATATATCGCTAGTAATAGTCATTTATATCTACAACTATCCAAAGGTCCTTTTTAGGACTGTCACCAACAGGCTCTATCCCCTTATTACAAGGAGGGTCGCCACCAGGCTCTCACACAAAACTTTTACAGTGTGTGCATGAAGCCTTTCTATGTGTAATTAAAGGGGTAGTGTGGTGGTAAACAATTATTCACAGAATAACACACATTACAAAGTTATACAACTTTGTAATGTATGTTATGTCTGTGAATGGCCCCCTTCCCCGTGTCCCACCACCCCCACCCGTGTACCCGAAAGTGTGGTGCGCTATACATACCTGTCACGTGCTGACTCGTCTCCGATCTTCAGTCTGCGATGTCGCCTTCGGACGGCCCAGCCGAATCCTTCCGAGCGTCTTGAGTGCCGGCCGCCCTCTTTAGCGTCATCAGATGCTCAGCCGCGATAGGCTGAGAACAGTTTGGCTCAGCCAATCGCGGCTGAGCAGCTCATGACGCGGCCGCGTCATCGGCTGCTCAGCCGCGATTGGCTGAGCACAGTTATGCTCAGCCAATGACGCGGCAGAGGGCGGTCGGCACTCAGGACAGTCGGAGGGATTCGGCCTGGCCGTCCGAAGACGACATCGCAGACTGAAGATCGGAGACGAGTCGGCACATGACAGGTATGTATAGCGCACCACACTTGCGGGTACACGGGTGGGGGTGGTGGGACATGGGGAAGGGGGCCATTCACAGACATAACATACATTACAAAGTTGTATAACTTTGTAATGTGTGTTATTCTGTGAATAATTGTTTACCGCCACACTACCCGTTTAAGGCTTTGTTCACACAGCATGAGAGACCAGCCGTTCCGGGTCATGGAACGGACGGTCTCTAAAAAGATCATCCCAGCCGGTATTGCAGTACCGGCCGAATGATCTTTCATGCCGCAGAGTTCTGATACAGGCGCATCTGAGCGCGCCCGCATCAGAACTCCCCACAGCACACTATGAAGCGTGCGGCCGCAGCCGCTCACTTGATAGTCTGCACTGACAGGGCTTCTGCGACCGCTATTTACTGAATAGCGGCTGCAGAAAACTGACGCTCCGGCCGGGATCCCATAGAAGGCTGGGCAACGTACCTTTCAGTAAAAAGTACGTCCGTTGTTGCAATCGAAAAGATACGTTGTGTGAACATAGCCTAAGGATGTATGGGATTCCCTCTTTCCTTTAAAATTTTTGCAGCCCTTGTACTTAGTGTCTATCCTTTAAAATTTAAACAGGATGGGTCAGTCCATGTTACTCTCATGCAATGGCAGTTACCGGTGGGTGTAGTTTGAGTTCTTCCTCGTCTATGGCATCTATGGATATCAGGGAACTAAGGTGAGCAATGGGCCAGCTTTTAAGGGGTGTAGAAGGATTTATTTCCCCTTTACCTTATTGGTTTCTATACAAGTAAACATACAGGAAAGAGTGTTTTATAACTGTTTTCCAAATTTAAATTGGACTTTATGTTGGGGTGGGTGAACATTATTGTCTGTTTGTAAAAAAAAAAAAAGGTGTAACTCAAGGACCTGGGAGTCTTTAATACATCCAGGCATGCGTCCCCTGCTGTACCAGTTCCTTTTTCATGGTGTTTGTATTACTTTCTGAGGTTTTCAGGTGCACCAGAGCCCCTACTCTTTGCCAAATAGGAGGACCTTAAAAATGCTTGAGTCTTCCATTGTTTTTAACCCCTTCCCGTCAGTAATACGTATATATACATTCCAAATGCATACCCAGTGCAGTAGGAATGTATATATATATACGTTCCTGACTGAGGGGCTTACTGATGTGTGCGGGATCGCTGCAGTGAGAGTGGTCCCGCAAACATCAGTGTGTTCGGGGCCGGGGGTAATGAGAGGCAGCTGCGATCCCGAAGCTACATCTCATTAACCCCTTAAACAACATGATCTATAGCGATCACAGCGTTTAAGGTACTCAGTGACAGAACAAACTTCTGTCACTGAGTGATCAGGACCCCTGCAGCTCGTGCCGACAGGCGGGGGTAAGTCACTTACCTCTATCCTGTCGGATCAACCATTCATGCATAGAGTCTGCTCTCAGGCAGGCTCTATGCATAGATCGCCGATAATACTGATCTATGCTGTGCTATAGCATAGGATAGATCAGTACATACTATCTAATGATTGCATGTTTTACAGTAAAAAAAAATGTTAAAAAGTGTAATAAAAGAAAAGTTTTTAAAAGTATTAAAAACCCCTCCTAATAAAAGTTTAAAATACCCCCTTGCCCTTCATAAGGTTTAAAAAAAATATAAAAAAAATAAATAAGAATCACATATCATAGCGTGCAGAATAGTCTGACCTATTTAAATATACCATTATTGTTCCCGCATGGTAAACAGTGTAAATGAAAAAAAAAAAAAAACACATTGAGACTGCTGATTTTAATAAATTATATTGCAAGAAAAAATTAATAAAAAGCATTAAAAAAAAAAAAATCGAAATTTTTATGTTACACCAATATGATATTAATAAAAACTAGAGATCACTGCGCAAAAAATGATACCACAACCAGCCCTGTAGGTGGAAAAATAAAAGTGCTATGGCTCTTAGAAGGCGGGAAGGAACGTTGCATTAATGTGACCCGGACATCAGCGCATTAAAGGGCTCAGTCTTGAAGGGGTTAAAAGGGTTCGCTACACGAATCAAGCACTTTAGCATTAGAAAATACTCAACTTGAACAAGCATTCAAGCATTTTAGTACTAGCTCATCTCTAGTTTCAGTGCCCTCAGGTTGGTCATCACAGCTGAGGGTAAAAGGTGTACAACAATCAGTGATATGACTTCATCACTGTGTGGAACGTTGTCCTCAAGGTCATCCTTTCCCGTAAGAAAAACATGAACTTTTATATCTAAGAACATTTGTTATATTGATGGTAGTTATGGTTTATACAAGTATATCTTTATGTTTACTAAATATGGAGACTATGGTCTTCTAACACATTTATGTGTTAGTATCTTAATGTAGTGGTGGGGCATAGCTAACAGGCTGTCTTCTGTCCCACAAGTCAAGGAATATTCCCATATGGAATGTACAAGTGAGTATGATTTTAAGTGATTATTGCATGTTATCTTAATAATTGATCCAGGGTTATATGTTGTTTCAAGTACAAATTGAATTTGTACTTGACTAAGGGGCCTATTCCACGGGCCGAGCAGGGCCCGATCAATGATGTAAACAAGCGCAGATCTGCTAGATCGGCGCTCGTTTACTGGGCCTATTCCACGGCCCTGATGATTGTTAAGCGAGGGCTGCAGGGACATTGTTACCAATGTCCTGGCAGCCCTTGTTTCATACATTACCTGTCCTGGCTGCAGGTCTTCTCCTTCTTCCTTCCGGTCCCGCGCCACAGCAGCTTCGGAGCGGCCTTTCTGAACTGACAGACCGCTCAGTGATTGGCTAAACGGTCTGTCAGTTAAGACAGGCCGCTCCGAAGCTGACCGGGAGGAAGAAGGAGAAGACCTGCAGCCCGTACAGGTAATGTACGATGCTGCTGAAATTGTTGGTCGCCACGGCGGTCGATTGAAGGTCGATTATCGATCCGATTCAGCCAATTATCGCTCCATGGAGTAGGCCCCTAAGTTTTACAAGATGGACTTTGTCTTCCAACTCCAAGCTATTTAGCTGCCAAAAACCTAAAGTACATGATTCTTCTACTGCCTTTTCAAAACATCGGGAATAAGGCTATTCAGTAATGCTTGTTCATTTTCTTTCTTTAGATTAATGTAGATGAAGCTCAGTCAATGGTATTTAGCTCTAAAAAAAAGAGCATTCATATAGGAGACAGCCCAAAGGGCACTCATACAGCAGCATGATTAGTAAGATAATAAATATTGATAGGGAGTCTCTTCCCTAATTGTAGAAACAGAAACTAATGCGGTCACCAGTTCATAGAAGCCAAACATTTGTTATAGTACATAAGCTGTAAGGAAACCAGGAGTTGAGACTGCACTGCGCTGTTCCACTGGGATATGTTTTAAATAACCATTACAGATACACTCAGAATACTGAGTGCTCCTCCATGGGGGCATAAAAACATACTAGTGCAGCCTGGAGCTGGAAGAAATAATGGCACATTTATTAAAGGAGCTGTGGTATACAGTATCAGTGGTCCCTCACAGTCAGTCTTAAGTAATGGGAATGGTTCATATGACATGCTTTAACATTTCTTTCTGGTTCAGAGAAGTCCCTGAATGTGTCAAGTGAAAATAGATGAGATCGATGTGCATTACAAGAATCATGTGTGGCATGCTATATTTCAAAGCTTGCTCTTCACTTCAGTGATTATGTTCGGCCTTGGTAACCTCTGGTCACACAGCATAGTTTTTTGGGAAAAAATATTTTTTCTTTAAATTTACACCTTGTAATCCAGTTATAATTGGGTTAAAAAAAACAAATGGGTTTGCACATAGAAAGAGCAAACTTATATTTTATTCACACTGTGATCTGTATTTTTAAAGCCAAATCTAAAAGGGAAACCTAAGCTAGAAAATGCAATACAGTGGTCCTTAAACATACGATATTTATTGGTTCCACCACAACCATTGTATGTTGAAAATTGTATGTTGTGACCATAATTCTATGGCAAACTGGTAATTGGTCCTGAATCCCCCAACATGTCATCCCAAAGCGAGAAAAAAAAAATAACATTTAACCATTAGGGGACTAGGCCAATTTCAATTTTTGCATTTTCATTTTTTCCTCCTAGTGCTTAAAAGGCCATAGCACTTGCATTTTTTTACCTAGAATCCAACATGAGCCCTTATTTTTTGCACCACTAATTGTACTTTGCAATGACGGGCTGAATTTTATCATAAAGTACACAGCAAAAGAAGGAAAAAATTTAATGTGTGGTGAAATTGAAAAAATAAAATAAATTTTATTTCAAGGGTTTGTGTTTTTACGCCATGTGTCCTAGGGTAAAACTGTCTCATTATATATGTTCCTCAAGTCATTACGATTGCAACAATATGTAACATGTATAACTTTTATATTATGTGATGGCTTGTAAAAAATTCAAACCATGTTCCTTAAAATCGCTCTATTCCAAGGCTTATTTATCCTTTGGTCTATGGGGCTGTATGAGGTATCATTTTTTTTGCCATGATGTGTTCTTTCTATCGGTACCTTGATTGAGCATATGCGACTTTGTGATCGCTTTTTATAAAAAAAAATTCTGGATTTGATGCGACCAAAAATGCGCAATTTTGCACTTTGGGATTTTTTTTGTTTACGCTGTTTAGCGTGCAAGGTCAGGAATGTGATAACTTAATATTTGGGGCGATTACGCATGCGGCGATACCAAACATGTTTATTTATTTATTTTCTTTTATAACATGGGAAAAAGGGGGTGATTCAAACTTTTATTAGGGGAGGGGGCTTTTTATTAATAAAACCCCCCTTTTTTTTACATTTATGCTAGAAGTCCCCCTACCAAGCAGCCAACCAGTGCATGCATTTCAGTAATACTGTTGTTTTACCAGTAAAATGGCCAGTTTCATTGGTTGATGATCTAGTTACTTACATGTGCCGCACATCCTGACTGTCCATAGCATTGTATATTGAGTCTGGTCTCAAGTTACGATGGTCCAGAGAGGACCATTGTATGTTGAAAATATTGTATCTTGAGGCCATTTTAAGTTGAGGGATCACTGTATAAAAACACTTATACTTCTCTTTTCACAGCATTCCAATAGCTTAAACCAAAACCCCTTCTCTCCAAGCTAACTACTGCACATGTATTTTTAATTGAAAATTGTACAATTTAACCACTACTGTATAGTGCTATACTGTACATGTAAAACAAAACAGTGCTCACAGGGGCCCTCGCACCTCATCTTTTATAGTGCAGACAAATAGTCTCAGCAGGAGGAGCCAGCCAGTACAGACAATACAGTAGAGGGGAGGACTGAAGAGGAAAGGCTCAAGCAGGTGGCAAACAGGGAACACAAAGCAGTGCAGCCACATAGTGATGCCAATGTGGTGCGCAGGACTAATTGAAGGATGTTATTTGTGTCGTTGTACAGCTCAGCCAGAGATGGTATTGTCGTGACGCCAGTCCTAGTCCAGCACACAGGTGTGATGTTAGTACCTGCTTTGTATAGTCGCTGACTGTATTCCCTAGAAATTATCGGTGACCTGCCGGTTTGTGATGGGTCCCTTGGTTTCTTATTAAAGGTAGTCCTGAGTGGCAATTGAGCCACCCGGACTATCAGTAATGCCACCCACAGAAAGGGGAAAAATGACCCAAGGTGTGCTGCTAGTGTGGCTAGGTGCTGGTGCAGAGGAAGGATTATTGAGTCCCAGTGGTATAAAAATATAACAACTTTACTGCACAGTCTCTTGATAGTACAAAAAACTTTGGCAGCAAATAGTTAAATCTTTACATGGACTGTAGTGCTTGAACTTGTCTGTGCTGAGGAGACACTTGAAGAAGTATAGTAGAGGTAGTTGTGCTTGAAGTGTTAGAAGTAGAGTAGCGTAGTGTAGAGGAGTTTGTCAAGGGAGCCTTGGTTATCTGGGTGAAGCTAAGTTTCCGAGCATTCCCGGTTACCTCCACTGTGAAATAGGATACGTAGACCCTCTGGCAGCATTGTCCTATACAGTGTAGTTCCTCTTATGTATCAGGATAATTCCCTACACATTTTAGACTGGTTCGTGGTGTGGGCTAGGATGTTCCCAAACTCTTCTCCCTCTGTAGTATCTAGCACTGCAAAGTACGAAGCAATGGTCCGCAGCACACCAGCATAGATGAATAAAAGTGTTTATTACCAAGAGTGCAAAATACAAGGAAGCAACGTTTCGATTTCCTCTCAAAATCGTTCTCAAGCTCCTTGCTTGAGAACGATTTTGAGAGGAAATCGAAACGTTGCTTCCTTGTATTTTGCATTCTTGGGAATAAACACTTTTATTCATCTATGCTGGTGTGCTGCAGACCATTGCTTCGTATCTTCTGGGATCCCAGGCCGAGGGACTTACTCTACAGCACCCGCTACATCTAAATTGGAAGTGCGGCTTTCTCCTACCTTAGCACTGCATAGTAGATATAGTAGGAATACTAAAAGAGTGGAGTGTCTCTAGTTGTATCTGCATACACACATGTCTTAGACTCAACTCACTAAACTCACCAAACTGAACTTGTTCTGGACAAGGGTTCTGGCAGAGCCAGGCCCTAGCTTGGCTACAGCAGGGATGTCCACTCTGTGTGTCCTTCTCTCATGAGAATCTGGGTAAGAACTGACACTACACCTCCTCCCACCAAGTAACTTCCTACAGGGGCTAAGTAAGGTACCCTGTGAGTGGTGGAAAGAAATGTGTGCAAGAGAAAGAAGGATAGTGATAGGCTGGAAGTAAAGAGCACCTTCTATAGGTCATTAAAACACATGGTACACATAAAACAGTAACCGTTTGCTAGCTTCAGCTGTACAATAAATAAGATCATACATACAAAATACTGACATCTAGTGGTGAAACTCTGAAGTGCGCTACATCACCCCTTAATCTATAGTGGAGTTTTACACAAGACTTCAAGGTGCCGAAAGAGTTTGAGAACCGAGTGTTTGAGTTCTGAAGCAAACTTACCTTGAAAATATTGTTTGAGAACCAAATTGTTCAAGATTGAGAACTAAGGTACAACTGTACAGCTTTGTTTGTATAACACATTAAAGATAAATATTTATAAAAGCTCTACGGGAACATGCTGTCCTATATCAGCCATAACTAAAGTGAACCAATTTTTTTTGCAAAGTTCGTAACAAATTGTAAAGATGGCGGACACGCCATTTAATACACATTAAAAAAAAAAAAAAAAAAAAAAGAGCCATACCTGTCTGTGCTCCTCCGTGTCCTCTTACAGGTTTCCAGAGTCCCCAGCAGCTTTTTTTGTGTATATTTAGTTATAACAGTATGTTTTCCTTCCAATGTTGCTGTTGGAAATGAAAAACAGCAACATTGGAACAAAAACATCCTGGGATAAGTTAATATACACAAAAGAGGACTTTCCAGCTAGCGACATCACAGAGAGCTTTGTATCAGCATGTGAAGTACGCACCACCGTCCGGGACTTACTCCTAGCAGAGAAGATATGCAAATTTGTCCAGCAGAAGAACAACACCTGCTGAGGATTATACCAGCAAGGAAATTCTCAAACAGCCCAGACATCCCGTCTAAGCAGTTGCATACAGTTAGTTTTCTGTATGCAACCTTTGCATAGAAATGATTCCCGTGTATGCCGATTGCTTTCTTCCTTTCTTTTGTGTATATTTTGTATATTTTCTTTTGTGATTATTTACTTATCACAGCATTTTCTCGATCCAGTGTTGCTCTTTTTCATCTCCAACAGTAACATTGGAACAAAAACATGCAGTTTTAGGCCATGTTCACATGGTGTAAAAGACCGTCCGAGTCACGGAGCGGCCGGTCTCTGAAGAGATCATCCCGGCAGGTACTGCAATACTGGCCGGATGATCTTTCGGCTCGCAGAGTTCTGATGTGGGCGCATCAGTGCGCCCCCACATGAGAACTCACCACTGCATGCTATGAAGCAAGCAGCCGTGGCCGCAGACAACTGACATGTCAGTTCTATGCGGCACTGCAAAGGATCCCGGACGGAGCATATACGATGTGTATACGCTCCGGCCGGGATCCATAGAAGGCTGGGCAACATGTTTTCATTGCCGATAGCAACAACGGCCGTACTTTTATGAAAACATACGTTGTGTGAACATAGCCTTAGTGTAGTTCATTTAAGGTTTGTTTCACAGTTCGTCAAACTTGCCAAAGCAAACTTTTGAAAAGTTTGCTGATCTCTAAAAATGATAGGCACGTATAATGTTCATAATAATTATTTACGGTAGTCAATATTAACAGACGGCCACCTTTCCCTGCTATAATCCTGTTGTGGGAACATAGCCACTATAAAATATCAGTTAAAAAAGGGAATACATGCTATACACCATGGAGGATGTTAGGAAAATATTTAAAATATATATTATAAAGGGTTAATTTAAGGGTTGATATGTATTATTGATCCATTTATGTACAGTGTAAGAATAGTAGTGTGCCAGGGAGAAGGACACAGTAAGGAATGTGAAGGAGTCTTCTTGGCTAAATAAAGATTGAAGGTCTGCTTGGTTGACTCCTGAGTAAGCAAGTTCTATCTCTGTATTGTACCATATGTTGTAAAAAAGTCAGCTCCTTGTTATCTCAGCTGTTATAAAAGCTAAGCCCATTGTGTCTTCCTTAGACCTCACTATGGACGCTGTCTGTGTGAGCTCTCCCTGCAGGAATAAAGGATCTTGCTATAACCTCGGTGTTTGGTCCTACTTGATATAGAAGAATTTTCCTTACAAGTTGGTCCTTCGAGCCGGAACCCAACATCTCCAGCTCCTGTCCAGTCGTGGCCTGATACCGTGCACGGGGAAGTCTGGGACTTCTGATGGAAAGACCTCCAACTGAATTGTTGTAAACAGAGGCCAGCCCACCTGTTCGGGAGCGGAGTGACGGGTTCGTATTTATAGTCCTTCAGAACGGGACCATTCACCTGGGTTAAGGTAAGACCACTTTGTGTTGAGTCACTAAGGTCACTAAGGTATGGGATACGACAGAGATAAGGATATAGGGCAAGGATAAAGTATAGCTTGAGTTTTATATTGCTTATGGTCTGGTCTATCGTCCACAGCCACTGTGAGAGGCTACAGGAAAGAATACTCCATGCATGCCCGATAACCGAAAGGATTGTGATAGTAGAGAATTCTCAGGGAAGTGACTATAATGTGCTACGTAGAGTATAAGGAAACTGATCTGGATCATGTATATTGAACGTTCATTTGGTTTCTTTTGTGTGTCTTTGTCTTTCTATTTTGTCTGCGTTCTGTCTGTGAATAAATGTTGCAAAAGTAAGAGTTGGGACAGTCTCTTACACCCCCGCTGTGGTCACCAAGGGTGAGCGGCCTTACTGTTCTGTGGACTTTGGTAATTGGCCCTGTGCGTACAGGGTGCAGCGAGCATTGAAGTCCTGGGAGAATAACAGTTTGGTAAGCGGTTCTTGACCCACAGTCTTGAACGCAGCGAGCATTGTTATTCACGAACTAGATTTCTAGTTCATCCCACATGCCCAACAAATTTGTGTCACCATATATGAGGATCTCTGAATGGTCTGTGTGACTGGATGAGTGACTGATATAAGGAATTCATACATAAAATTCCTGGCTGTAAAAGGGATCCCGTTAGGAGTGATTTCTTATTATTGAATAAGAAATAAGAGGGAGGAACACGTCCCCAAGTAAAATCACAACTATTATATGTATTGTGTCTCGTCTCAAGAGTCTCTCATGAATAAGTCCAGTGTTGGTGATGTTTGTGATTTTCCCGTTTGTTGGGTAGATATTCATTGTTTGGAGGGATTCTCTTTGATTATCTTCCTCCTGTTTTTGTTTGCTCTTCTGTTGTGTTTTAAGATCTATATAGATCAGAGACGAGGGTATTTTCCTTTCAAAGTATTTTAAGAATAATACCTTGTCAGCTGAGTAATTATGAGCAATTAAGTACGTTAATCATTGGGATGTGGCTGCTTTTGTTGTAATGGGAGACAGGAAGTGATATATACTTAGTGTTAGAAATTGAAAGAAAGAAATGCATTGTTGATAACTTGTTGCTATTCAACACCTGGGAAAGCTGTGTGGGAAGAGTTTGTGTCACAGCAGAGCAGGTTCTCTTGCTGGGAAGACTAGTAAGTAAAAAGCTGGTCTGATGTTATATGATGACACTAAAATGGATAACATCTTATGATATAATTTGGGAGATTTACAATGAGTATATATGAAAAGAAACAATATATACTATGGTATGCATGTGTGATATAGATTGCAAATGTTTTGTTCTATTGTGAAGCTGTTTGAATCTTAGGTTGATGGAATGTGTGTGATGTGATGGATCCATTTGAATTGATATGTAACAAAGTAAAATCCACGTGGTGATAGGTCTGAGCTTATTATGATTCTCTCAGACAATAAGTTTGTTTTTACAATTGTAGTAAAGCTACTAATGTGGTACTCGGACAGGGGTGTTGTCTGTCGTGACGCCAGCACTGTAGTAGTGTACAGGTAGGATGCGGGTACCTGCTTTTAACAAGGCTTGTGAGGGTCCCTGGGGCTCTTGTCATGGTATTCCTGAGTGGCAACTGATCCACCCAGACTAGCAGTACCGCCACCCACAGTGAGATGAAAATAACCCAAGGGGTACGGTGCAGTGTGTGGGTGCTGGTGAGATAGAAGACAGAGTCCCAGATAAGATAAAAAATAATAGCAGCTTTACTGTGGATCTTTCATAGAAAACAGTAGACAGTTGAAATAATCTTGATCACTTGATACTAGGTACAGTAAGAAAAAAAAAAAAAAAAAAAATATATATATATATATATATATATATATATATATATATACAGTCTTTTTAGTGCTGAAACTTGGTGGATAGTGGAATCTTTAGTAACAGGAGAAAGAGTAGCAGTGTGGAGAGAGGACTTGGATTAGGGTGTTCCTTGGCTGAGCACTGCATAGCGTTTATGGTAGTTAGTTTGGAAGAAATCTGGAGCTTTGCTTTCATCTGCAGCTGTGCAATCTACAGTAAAATTAAGTGGTAAAACTAGAATTCTACCTCCATCACCACTTAAACTTTAGAAGAACTTTTGTGACAGGTGTCAGACAGAGAACCACAGTGGTGGGACACCACAACTAATGTGTCTAATGATAACTTTTTTATTTCACAGTTGCAGGATGACGTCGAGAAAGCCCCGGTATTTAATAATGTCACTAATTATCTACTTACATTTCAGGAACATATTTGGCCAGAAAGAAGAAGATACTAGGCTATACTTAGTACTGCAATTTTGATTTGATAATCATTTTTATTTTGGCTATTTTTGCATTTTTTGGTCATTTATTCATTTTTTAAGGAGCTCCATGTTTTTATATTTTCGTATGAAATGTATGGTGTGCTGGGCCCATGTGTGATCTATGCTTGTATATGTCTGTATTATGTGTCTGTTCATGCTTTGTGTGTACTGTGTCACCATCGGACAGTAAGTTAGAGTTTATCCCCAGACAGCAACTAACTGGGAAACAAGAGGAATACAAATTCACCCAATTCAAGGGGGTGGAGACTGGTGTCATAGAAGGGAGGAGAGAGGTGGGACCCCAGAGGGAGAAGGACAGTCCTTTAGGTTAAATGTAACAGTTCTTGCTCCTCCCAACAAATATATTATGTCCTAACAGAAAAGGGAAAAGAAATAAAGCAAGATGAAATGAAGGAGCCTGCAGATATCTCTATACACATAGTGCTGCTATACACATAGTGGTGATATACACATAGTGGTGATATACACATAGTGGTGATATACACATAGTGATGCTATACACATAGTGGTGATATACACATAGTGATGTTATACACATAGTGGATCTAAATGCTGATTAGAATTCGTGTAACATGATATTAGGGATGATGATATTAGTAATAGAATGGGTAAACAAATGTGCAATCCTACATGAAGCTCTAGTTGTATGTCCACTAGGTAAATATATACTACCTAGTAATCTTTTCAGATTTACAGGTATATTGAGCCATGGGACAAAGTCATGTCTCAACAGGGGGGATGGTAGAGGTGATATCTAAGGGATTTCTAATTATGATATCTAAGGGATTTCTAATTAATAATAATAATAAAAAAAAAATTGTCTATCCTGCTGTTTGGTAATTACTAATGCATTTATAAGGTGGATAGAGGTTTTTCCTACAGGCAATCCAGATGCCATCACTGTAACTAAAGCACTGGTGAAAGAAGGTATTACTGGGGTTTGGATACCTGAAAGAAAAAAAAAAAAAAAAAAAATACAATGATAATGGGTCCCACTTTGTGAATAATGTCTTCAGTGGCGCAGAGTTTTAAGTTTGAACTAAAGAATCCTTGTGCCTATCACCCCCAGTCTGTAAGGTTGGTAGAAAGACATAATAGTGTACTTACGAATAACCTCAGAAAGACCATGGATGAGACAGGGACAAGCTTGGTCTAGGGTTTACCACTAGTAATCCTAAATATGCAGGTTACACCAGCCCCATCAGGATAACCACACAGAATTTCTCACTCGGTTCCAGATAATGCTGTGAATCCTCCTTTAGCTGAGAAACCTGAAGACTGGATCCTAATAGGGGAATATTTATATAATCCCAGGTGGGAGGGTCCATATCAGGTATTGCTAACAACCCCCAGTGCAGTAAAGATGGCAGAGAGAACGTCCTGGATACACCTGTCACATTGCAAGCTGGTCAAACCACTACCTGATCAATAGGGAGAGAATAGGGAATCACCACCATCTCCTGAGGCAAAGTCTGACTACAAAGGGGGGTCTTCCTATTAGAGGGGGCTCGTCTCAACCTCAGTGAAAAAAAACCCACGGCTGACGGAGACTTAGGGTGATTATGGAATTCATAGGGAAAAGAAAGTATGGTAGTGTGTGGACACCATCTGGGCAATCGTGGCTAGGAAGAAAAACAGGTATGGGGGATCAAAGGCTAAAGAGTGGTCCTACTCTCCTCTGTAGTAATGATACTGCTGGGGACAGTGGTTTCCTATATAAAAACCCTTAGGGTTAATTGTGACACTGGCTTAGACTAGAATCCTGTGACATAACATTCTATGTGGGGGAAACATCCACGGTAGAGTTCTGCTCCCTGGTCTGCAATGCATCCTTCAATTGTATCAGGACTCTTTTCTACCTTCCAATGGAAAATGTAAAACATTCTCTTTGTTGTATCCAACAGTGAAAGGAACAGACGTACCACCCCTGGTCACTGCCTACCCTGGTAACTATACATGCTTTGCTCGTTCGGGATCAGGTAGGTATGTAGGGGACTTGACAGAAGAGTATTGTTAGAAACTTGGAATGTAACATTCGACTCAGAAAATTATATAGCATCTCGGTTCAGAAGTCAGACTGCAATGAGAGCCGATATTTGGTGGTTGGGTGGAGATAAGCAGCTGAGGCCTAAGCTCCGGCCTACTGGTATGGAGTCTGTACTGGGGTCCAGCTACTGATGCCCTTCCATCTGTTCTCAGCAGGAGACTATAACTGGAAAAGTGAGAGGACCTTGTTTACCAAATGGTATAGAACTGGGAGGTCAGTCCCTGGAGGGTCCTTTGACCCTAGAATCTATAAAGAGATGAGATTAAAGTCCCTACAGGTGTACCGAACGAGTTCAAGACCAGAAACCAGGTGGCAGCAGGTTTCCTTCATTGGTGGTCTACAATAAACAATGTGGATTGGATATTATAATCAGTAGAGATTGGTTAATTATACTAGAGATGCAATAAAGGGCATTGCAGACCAGCTGGGTCCAACCTTATAGAGGGCAAGATAGGATGGCTCTCTATACGCTGCTGGCTGAGAAAGGAGGAGTATATAAAATGTTTGGTACTTATTGCTGTACTTTTATTTCCAACAACACCTCTCCAGATGGAGCATCACAAGAGCACTAGAGGGCCTCACCGCCCTCTCAGAGGAACTGGCTGAAATTTCTGGGGTTTATGGTCCCTTCACATCATGGATTAGAGGATGGTTTGGCAGATGGTCCAAAGTAGTGAAGTCCATCCTAATCTCCTTTGCACTTATCATCAGTGTACTGACTGTGTATGGATGTTGCTGCATTCCGTGTATCAGAGGGTTAATCCACAGACTGATTGACACTTCAATAACTAAGACCATGTACCAACAAGAAATTACCATAGAAGAATCTTATGATGATGATGATGATGATGATGATGATGATGAAGAAGAGATGACCACTCCATGACGGAATATGCAAAGCCTTAGACAAGCAAACAGGAAACTTAAATTGTGGACTCTTTATGATAATATGTTAATCAGGGGGGAATGTTAGGAAAATATTTAAAATATATATTATAAAGGGTTAATTTAAGGGTTGATATGTATTATTGATCCATTTATGTACAGTGTAAGAATAGTAGTGTGCCAGGGAGAAGGACACAGTAAGGAATGTGAAGGAGTCTTCTTGGCTAAATAAAGATTGAAGGTCTGCTTGGTTGACTCCTGAGTAAGCAAGTTCTATCTCTGTATTGTACCATATGTTGTAAAAAAGTCAGCTCCTTGTTATCTCAGCTGTTATAAAAGCTAAGCCCATTGTGTCTTCCTTAGACCTCACTATGGACGCTGTCTGTGTGAGCTCTCCCTGCAGGAATAAAGGATCTTGCTATAACCTCGGTGTTTGGTCCTACTTGATAGAGAAGAATTTTCCTTACAGAGGACATTTACGAAGTCCATCGTTTTTTACGCCGGGCTTACAAATGTCCCCGCAGCCACACACCCCTGTAACACCCCCTCTGCGCCCCACTGGCAAAGGTGGCGCAGATGGGGCAGATGCGAAAAAAATATTCGCAAAAATACTGTTTGCAAATATTTTTACGCCGATTTGCCCCATCTGCACCTAAAAAAGGCATTTACGCCTTTTCATACATGTCCCCCTATGTGTGAATTGCATATACAGTATAATACTTATCTCTAGTAAAGGCATTCAAAATAGAACAAGGCTAACGATACACTGTAGGGATACATAATTAGTAGTGATGAGTGAACATGCTTGTCAGAGCTTGGTACTCATTCAAGTATTAGGGTACTTGATGGTACTTGTTACTCAGACGAGCTTCTCGCGATACTCGAGAAAATCTCATGATTTATTTCTTGTAAGTTTGGGCGCAATTCCTCAGCCAATCAATATGCAGGAGACTCTTTGGTACATCCTGCGATGACGTGGGACCCATACACGTCGATTGCAGCGATTGGTTGGCCAAATCAGATGACCCTGCCATATAAAATCTGGGCCGGCGGTGCTTGCCTCACATGCAGGCTGGAAGAATAGGAAGAGAGCTGCGGATTGTTAGGGAGAGCGTTAGGGAGGGAATTAGCATTCCTGTAGGCAGGGATACCAGAGAAAGAACCCAACAGCCCTTGTAAGGGCTTAAAATCTTTATTTATTTTTTTTATTACTCCAGACTGCTGGCTGTGGCTTGCTGATGGACTGTTACATTCTATAGATTTAGTGCGGTGTTGGTTATTTATTGCAGTGCAGCTACCATGACTCTCTTTATTCACTTATAATATATACTTATGTGCACAGACACACGTGTGTGTGTGTATATATATATATATATATATATATATATATATATATATATATATATATATATCTCAAAATAACAACCACACATCTAAGGCTAAAGTGAAGGGTGCTGAGCAGAGAAAGTCCTTTGGCGAAGGATCCCAAAATACAGAGCAACAAGAGTCCGCAGCACACCGGCAGAAGGTGAATAGTGGGTTATTCCATCATTAAGGTGCAAAATACATTGTTTCAATTCACTCCAGAATCATTTTCAAGCATGCTTGAAAAAGATTCTGGAGTTAATTGAAACGTTGTATCCTGCACCTTATTGATAGAATAAAACACTATTCACCTTCTGCCGGTGTGCTGCGGACTCCCAATGTAAGTCTATTAGATGCCCATATACATTAGGTAAGTGACTGCCGGGCCATTCACAAATGCCCAGTGTGAATCTGTGAATCAGTTAGTCATTATGGGCAGCAACAGGGACTAGACATGGCTCTGTGACAGAAGAATGGAGTGCTCAACAAGGGGGGGGGGGGGGCAGCACAGCCATTTACCCTCACCAACCTCATGCTGGGAGGGGGAAATACAGTTGTCACTGGAGTGTCCACTTAAGGTGTTGTAAAGACGAAGTGAAATCCATATTTCCATCCATTATATCAGCAGACCAATCATTTCTTTTCTGAGGTCAATATAAAGCTCAGCTTTTCTCTGGTGTCTGTTTTCATGAAAGTGCTTAGAAAGATCACCCTGCATGCAGCTTCCTAAAACAACAGCTTTTGTACTGAACATTACCAGTGTAAAGGCTAAGAAAACTAGATTTCTTTTTGACAAGAACAAGCATAAAATTCACCATTTAAATTAAAATATCACTACAAAATAATACCTTTTGCATATCTACAGTTTTATAGCATTTGACATATTGTGACATTTGATGTATTTATATTTTCTGCTTTGCTTGTGGCTATTTTCATTTTCTCTAATATAACCTTTCCAAATACTGTACTTGTAAGGAGGTTGAAATAGGGTCTCAATGAACTGTGCAAGAAACTATTAGGACTGACAAGTGCCCTTCTTACAAAAAGCTTGGTTTAACCCTTTAAGGACATGGCCCATTTTCGTTTTTACGTTTTCGGTTTTTCCTCCTTGTGTTTAAAAGGTCATAGCACTTGCATTTTTCCACCTAGAAACCCACATGACCCCTTATTTCTTGCGTCACTAATTGTACTTTGCAATTACAGGCTGAATTTTTGCATAAAGTACACTGCGAAACCAGAAAAAAATTCAAAGTGTGGTGAAATTGAAAAAAAAAACGCATTTCTTTTATTTGGGGGAAATGTGTTTTTACGCCATTCGCCCTGGGGTAAAACTGACTTGTTATGCATGTTCCTCAAGTCGTTACGATTAAAACGATATGTAACATGTATAACTTATATTGTATCTGATGGCCTGTAAAAAATTCAAACCGTTGTTAACCAATATACATTCCTTAAAATCGCTCCATTCCCAGGCTTATAGCGCTTTTATCCTTTGGTCTATGGGGCTGTGCGAGGTGTCATTTTTTGCGCCATGATGTGATCTTTCTATCGGTACCTTGATTGCGCATATACGACTTTTTGATCGCTTTTTATTACATTTTTTCTGGATTTGATGCGACCAAAAATGCGCAATTTTGCACTTTGGGATTTTTTTGCGCTGACGCCGTTTACCGTACGAGATCAGGAATGTGATTAATTAATAGTTCGGGCGATTACGCACGCGGCGATACCAAACATGTTTATTTATTTATTTATTTATTTATTTACTTTTATTTAAAACCTGGGGAAAGGGGGGTGATTCAGACTTTTATTAGGGGAGGGGGATTTTTACTATTAACAACACGTTTTTTTTTTTTTTTACACATATACTAGAAGCCCCCCTGGGGGACTTCTAGTATATACACTGTGATCTCTCATTGAGATCTCTGCAGCATAGATATGCTGCAGAGATCCATGAGATCGGCACTCGTTTGCTTTCGGCTGCTGCAGCCGGAAACAAACGAGTGCCGAGCCGAGGACGGCGCCATCTTGGACGCGTCCCCGGCCGGCATCAGTAACGGAGATCGCTCCTCCGGGACAAGGTCCCGGAGGAGCGATCTCCCCCACTAGACACCAGGGAAACGTTGCCTCCGGTAATCGGAGGCAGCTGTCAACTTTGACAGCTGCCTCCGATTAGCTAATTAGCGGGCACGGCGATCGGACCGTGCCCGCTAATAGCGGCGGTCCCGGGCTACACGCGGCACCCGGGATCGCGGCACTTCAAAGCGGGGCCGCCGCGCGGCCCCGCTTTGAAGTGCTAATGAGGACATAGGACGTACCGGTACGTCCTATGTCCTTAAGAGGTTAATGCCATACTGTAATGATGTATGTGTTAACCCTTTCTGTTTTTATTTACAGAAAATGTTACAGGTTGTCATGTTGTGTATTGTATAATTAAATGCATATCATTTGGTAACTTGGTCATAGAAAAAGTTCACCCCTTAATGCGATGAGCCAATTAGGCAGCTAGTAGGGGTTGTGTGGGAAGCCCACAGTGTGACTATTATTAGTGTTGACTATTCAGGTCATGTTCATACATGGCAAAACAGCATCTGTTCTTTCACCTGGCGGTATAACAGACATGGCTCTGTCTGAGATGTTCAACATCACCTCAACTTAATTGGAATACGGGCACATTCAGGTGTGCCCACACTCCAATTAGCCATAGCACACAATAAAAAGTACGGCCAAAGCCATACTTTACATTGTGCACACTCTATTTTGTGCGTCCATTGTTCACCGAATAGCGGCTGCAAAAAATAGACATAGCAGTTTTCTGTGCGGCCACATGGAATCCTGTCCGTAGCGTATACAGTGTATGTGGCCGTGATTCCATAGGGGTTGTTGCAATCAGCTGCTGTGATTAAACAACATTGTTTATTTTAAAAAAATACATTGTGTGAACTTGGCCTAAAATGGTATTACACCTACAATCAAAAGAAACTGCAACCGATAGGCTATGTTCACACAACATTTTTTCAGGTCCGTTTAAAATGACGTCAGTCATTTTGAGTCTAAAATAACGGACGTAATTTAGCAGTCTGGCCTCCCCTTGCAATGACTGGTGTTTGTACATTATTTTAGTTTGACTTCAATGCATTGCCATTGCTGTCCGTTAAATCGCGACAAAAACTGACATTATTTTAAATATCAAAATCGGACGCCTTTTCTCTATTTTTGACATTGTTTGAACATAGCCTAATAGAAATAACATTTAACCAGGCCTATACAAACATTACCAACTACAAAGCTCCTCCAGTGGTATAATAAAAAAGTATTCACATACTGTTAAAGTAGGAACTGGACGACAAAAGACAGGTGCAGCCCTGACACTGGCACCCACTGTCCCTGCCTATTTGCCACAACTTCCCTAGGCGGCAGCAGACAACTAGTCGACAGAACACTGAACACTTAAAGGGGTTGTCCGGCGATAAAAAATTATTCACAGAATAACACATTACAAAGTTATACAACTTTGTAATGTATGTTATGTCTGTGAATGGCCCCCTTCCCCGTGTCCCACCACCCCCACCCGTGTACCCGGAAGTGTGGTGCGCTATACATTACCTGTCACGTGCCGACCACTGTCTCCGATCCTCAGCAGTGACGTCTTCTTCGGGAGGCCGGCGGATCTTCCCGAGTGCCGGCCGCCCTCTGCAGCGTCATCCGAAGCTCAGCCGCGATTGGCTGAGCATAACTGTGCTCAGCCAATCGCGGCTGAGCGGCTGATGACGCGGCCACGTCATCAGCTGCTCAGCCGCGATTGGCTGAGCACAGTTATGGTCAGCCAATCGCAGCTGAGCTTCGGATGACGCTGCAGAGGGCGGCCGGCACTCGGGAAGATCCGCCGGCCTCCCGAAGAAGACGTCACTGCTGAGGATCGGAGACCGTGGACGACACGAGATGCGGTGAGTATAATGCACCACACTTCCGGGTCTAGCGTGGGTGGGGGGAAACACGGGGAAGGGGGCCATTCACAGACATAACATACATTACAAAGTTGTATAACTTTGTAATGTGTGTTATTCTGTGAATAATTTTCTATCGCCGGACAACCCCTTTAATGAAGACAAGACAGACAAAAACACAGTGAAACAGCATCAGAAGTCTGGCTAAATAACAATTGGGCAATGCAGCACAAAAATGTATCCAAAAAGGAAGTCAGCAATCAAAAATCTAGAAAGTCAAAAATCCAGAGAAACAATACAGGAACAAACGCTAGGCCAAGAGAGAACTCAGGGTCTAAGACTCTATTGCAGGCAAGAAATAGAGGCATGTGGAGCATTTTCATGAGGCCTAGAGTTCAAACCCCAGGAGTGTTCTGACAACTGACTGGTGGTGCTGCCCGCCAGTCAGTTAATTAAAATTATTAACATCTTATGCCGATCAGCCGTGGCTACATCAGAGGAAAGCAACGCTGCACCCGTCAGTTCATCAGGGACAACATTGGTGTGCTCCCCCCACCCAAAATAAATAATGGAGACAGGACTTCATTCACTCCTCTAGCATATTTAGGCTATGTTCACACAACATAAGTTTTCTATTAATTACGACCGTTGTTGCCGATTTGCAACAACGGCCATGATTAATAGAAAAATTACATTGCACTGCAGTCAGAAGGAATCCTGGCTGGAGTGTATACACACTGCGGCTGGGAGCCCTAGCGGCTGCAGGAAAAACTGACATGTCAGTTTTGTGCGGCCACCATTCGTTGAAAGCACCTCTAAGGTGCCTATATATCCAATCACTTGTGTACAATAAACATCTAATCATATCACAAACATCTTTGTGCGTAAAAAGTAAAAAGGGTATTCTAATACGCAACATTACTGTGCTCAATTGTATGCATATATACAAACATGTACCATGTCATTATAGATCATAACCATATAAACACTCCTATAAACACAACTATGACTCAATATAAGAGATGATAGAACAGAACAGAAAGTTCAACAGTGACTTTACTCAAACATCCGGTATAACGGATACAAGTCTTTTATCTGGGAAGTACCTTAAAAATGGCCACAAGACAGAAATTGATAAATAAGTGCAGATTTCTCTTAACACATATACTTTCTATAGAATGTAACATCAGTATAGTTAAATATTTACAAATAAAGTGCAATAGGCCTTAATGTCACAATAAATAGAAACATAAGCTATAAAGTGGGATGGAGAAACACTAAGCTATGAAGTGGAGTGGCGAAACACTAAGATATAAACTGGAGTGGAGAAACACTGTTCAAGACCTTGATAAGTTACTGTAGTGGTAATCAGTGGCATCATGGTTCAGAGAACCTTTTTAACTTTTAGAAGTCACTTGACACAGTGCCCATATTACATTTATCCTACAGTGGTGAGAAAATAACAAAGGAGTTCGGGCACTTCATAGTGTCCCTTAAAAAAAGTCCCTTTTTGTAGATAGAGGTCCTCTACCACATAGCAAGTAGCATCCATTAGAGTCTCTGCATAAAATACTTATCAAACATCATTCTTTACTAGTGATGAGCGAATAGTGAAATATTTGAATATTCGATATTCGTACGAATATCTCCCGAATATTTGAATATTCGATCCCATTAAAGTCTATGGGAACAAGTATTCGATTATTGAAAAACATGTATTCAACCACTTGGAGGTAAAAACCGGAAGCTGGGGGATTTGAACGCTTATCAAATATTTATCGAATATTCAGCTAACTATTCGATAGATCAAATACCTTACTATTTGATCAAATATCTATTCGATCGAACAGCATTTGCTAATCACTATTCTTTACAAAAAGACAGCAGTAGAAATCATGGTAGTAGTGCACTTTTTAACTCATCCTATAACAATAAGCAGTTTTACTACCACATACATGGTATTATGACCAAGCACTTTTCTTAAATAGTACATGTGGCCAACACGGCACAGCGTTAAAACTTTGTCCCATTAAGCCTACATAACAAAGTCTAAACTGCCTAAAGGGTGCATAACAGAAGCCCTCCAACTTTCCTTACTGGGCACCTCTCTTATGCAGGGCCAAGAGACCTTGCTCTGTGGACCATGAGACATCTGAGCATCCAGTTACTCCTGACTTTGAAGAATGTGGATGTAGAAGTGGAAGCCAATAAGATGGAACATACCCCCTCTGCCAACCAGCTGCCATACTTGTCTCTACTGTGGTTTACCTATTATGCAGGGCCTGAAACACAGAAAGAGAGATGCAGCTACATGGGGGAACACCCAGATCCATACCAATCAGAACTTTTGACATGTCTCTCTGACATGTCAAAAGTTTCTTAAGATGACAGTGACATTTTAAGCTAGCAGCCCTTGTAATGTCCATGCACTAGACCTAAATTAATCTTTACAAAATAAACAAGCACAGACTACTAAGAATCAGAAAAATAAGACAGAACAGTAAACACTATCAGAAAAACACACTAAGGCTCTAACATAAGCAAATAAAAGATAACACCAAGAGTGTGGTCAGTACATCAGGAGGCGTGGAGGAGGCCGTAGGAGGGATACAGCTCAGCAGCAGGACCGCTACCTCCATCTTTGTGCAAGGAGGAACAGGAGGCAAAATGACCTCCAGGAAGCCACAAATGCGCATGTGTCTGCACAAACGTTTAGAAACCAACTCCATGAGGATGATGTGAGTGCCCAACATTCATAAATGGGGCTTATGCTCACAGCCCAACACCATGCAGGATGCTTGGCATTTGCCAGAGAACACCAGGATTAGCAAATTCGCCACTGGTGCCCTGTGCTCTTCACAGATGAAAGTAGGTTCACACTGAAACATGTGACAGACGTGACAAAGTTTAGAGACTCCATGGAGAGCGAGCTGCTGCCTGCAACATCCTTCAGCATGACCTGTTTTCAGGTGGTCAGTAAAGGAGTGGGGTGGCATTTCTTTGGAGGACCGCACAGCCCTCTATGTGCTTGCCAGAGGTAGCCTGACTGCCATTATGTACCGAGAGGAGATCCTTAGACCTCTTGTGAGACCATATGCTGGTGCAGTTGGCCCTGGGTTCCTCCTAATGCAGGACAATGCTAGACCTCATGTGTCTGGAGTGAGTCAGCAGTTCCTGCAAGATGAAGGCATTGAAGCTATGGACTGACCCGCCCGTTTCCCATACCTGAATCCGATTAATCACATCTGGGACATCATGTCTTGCTCCATCCACCAACATCATGTTGGACCACAGACTGTCCAGAAGCTGGCGGATGCTTAAGTCTAGGTCTGGGAGGAGATCCTCCAAGAGACCATCCAAAACTCCATCAGGAGCATGCCCAGGCATTGTAGAGAGGTCATACAGACACGTGGAGGCCACAGACAATAATAAGCCTCATTTCGACTTCGTTTTAAGGACATTACATTAAGGTTGATTTCCATTGATGATTTTTGTGTGATTTTTTTTGTCAGCACATTCATCTTTGTAAAGAACAAAGAAGGCCATTATTACTATGGGGGACTAAGGAGGCAGTATTATTGTACGAGGGCATAGCAGGACTTTATTTACTATATATAGGCACAGGTAGGCATTATTACTATGATGGGGTCTAAGAAGAAATTGCTACTATATAGAGGTACAAGGGCAATTATTACTACTCCTAGGGGCTATGGGGGTTGTATTATTGTATTGTATGGGGACACAGGAAGCATTATTGCTTTGTGGAACTCGAGGAGACATCATTACTGTATGGAGGCACAGGGGGTGTTATTACTATATAGATATATCTATTTAAATAGATAGTGCCCTAAGACCAAACGGGCCCCTCTTTCTGTCCCCCCAAAAATGGATGGTTAAGATGGTTTTATTAGAATGATTAACATAAATATGTGGTACGTGGCACAGGCAAAATGTCAGATGGCGGCATGTCCTAGCTCAGCTTCCTCCTTTATAGATTTTGCCAGGGCCTCACAGGGGGTGGTGACTCCCTGTGGCCAATAGGTTAAGACGAGACTATTAAACTCATGCTCAGGCTATCTAAATCAGTTTCCCTATACATTATAGTTGCTTATACTACTCCCTGAAAGTGTGTTATTAGCGAGAATCTACCCAGTCACAATGTGAATCATTCCCTTCTAAGCAAGAGACCCGACTGGCCAATCTGACGTCACCTGGTGAAGCAGGACGTGGTCTATGTCATTCATCACAGCCGTGTGTGCACATATGGAGGATCGCTACAGATAGCCTGATTATAGTTTTTCTTATCTTGGTCTATTGGCCACATAAAGTCACCACCTCCTGTGAGGTCACTGGCAACATCTATAAAGGAGGATGCATAGACAGCATACGCCGCCATCTGCCCTGTGCCTGGTGACGTCCATGTGTGCGCGAAACTAGCTGCAGGGGTAGTGAGTGTTTGTGTTTTAAACAGCAGGCTCTCATATTTGACCTTTAGGGTGATATTCAATGAATATTCTGTGGCTTTAAATGACTTTTTAAAGTCTACACATACTACAAATTTATTTTAGTCAGTCTAATAAAAGTGAAAGTTTTAACCATCCATTTTTTGGGGGGACAGAAAGTGGCGGCATTCCACTTTTACACCTTGGTCACGCAAATTGTGGCCCTGACCAAGAAGAACAAAAAACCCCAAGAAAGATGTCAAGCTAAGCAACCCTTTGTTACATTAATGTCCAACTTTGCTTTAGCTCCTGTCTTGTCTCGTCCAGACCCCACCAGGCCATGCTCTCTGGAGGTGGATGCCTCAGGGAAGACCAGAACATGCAGCTTCTTGTTAAAGACCTTTTCTCCAGTCAAGAGGAATTATACCAGGGGTCCTCAACTGGCGGACCGCGGTCAGAACCCGGACCACAGCGGACAGCTGTCCGGACCCTGGCTGCGGAGCTGCTCCCTGCACAGTAGGTATCTATGAGCGCTCGTAACGAGCGCTCATAGACACCGAGCGGCAGCGGCAGCAGCACTGACAGAGAGGAAGCCATTGGCTCCCTCCCTATCAGTCATCTCTCACTGGCCGCAGCGGTCACAAGAGGCCGCGCTCCCCTTCTGGTGTCGGCCCCGAGTGACGTTCCTGCGCCGGAGTGCGGCCTCTAGTGACCGCTGCAGTGCGGCCACAGGAAGAAGAGAAGAGGACGCCCAGGACTTAGGTGAGTATAAGTGGTTTCTTTTTTTTATGCTATATGGGAGGGGAGGGAGCACAGGGGGGCTATATACAGGGGGAGAGAGCACAGGGGGGCTATATACAGGGGGAGAGAGCATAGGGGGCCTGTATACTGGCGGAAAGCACAGGGGGGCTATATACAGGGGGAGAGAGCACAGGGGTACTGTATACCAGCGGAGAGCACAGGGGGAAAAAGCACAGGTGGGGCTATATATAGGGGGAGAGAGCACAGGGTGGCTATATACAGGGGGAGAGAGCACGGGGGGGGGGGGCTATATACAGGGGGAGAGAGCACAGGGGGGCTATATACTGGGAGAGAGCACAGGGGGGCTATATACAGGGGGAGAGAGCACGGGGGGCTATATACAGGGGGAGAGAGCACGGGGGCTATATACAGGGGGAGAGAGCACAGGGGGGGCTATATACTGGGAGAGAGCACAGGGGGGCTTTATACAGGGGGAGAGAGCACAGGGGGGCTATATACTGGGAGAGAGTACAGGGGGGCTGTATACTGGGAGAGAACACAGGGGGGCTGTATACTGGAAGAGAGCACAGGGGGGCTTTATACTGGGAGAGAGCACAGGGGGGCTAAATACTGGGAGAGAGCACAGGGGGGCTATATACTGGGAGAGAGCACGGGGGGCTATATACAGTGAGAAAGCACATGGGGGCTATATACTGGGAGAGAGCACAGGGGGGGCTATATACTGGGAGAGAGCACAGGGGAGCTATATACAGGGGGAGAGAGCACAGGGGGGCTATATACCGGGAGAGAGCACAGGGGAGCTATATACTACAGGGGGAGAGTGAACAGGGGGGGCTATATACTACAGGAGGAGAGTGCACAGGGGGGACTATATACTACAGGGGGAGAGCGTACAGGGGGAGGCTATATACTACTGGGGGAGAGCGCACAGGGGGACTATATACTACTGGGGGAAAGCGCACAGGGGGGCTATATACTACTAAGGCAGACGTCTCCCCCCCCCCTTCCCCCGTGTACCTAATTTTAAAGGGCTGGTAAGAGAGAGAAAATGACAGTTTTCCCACTAATAAGCAGCAATTATGTATGTAAATAGTTCAACAATGCTTGTGAAAAGTAACAAAACACGTTTCCTACTGATGTTCAGCTCGGACCTTCACCTGAAAAAAGACCCCGGTAAGTGGACATTCACTAAAAGTTGTTGAGTACCCCTGAATTATAACATAGGAGATTAGGAGCTACTGGTGATTAAGCTGGCTCTGGAAGAGTAGCGCCCTCTCCTGGAAGTTGCAAAATTTCCAATAAATATCTATATGGATCATAAAAACCTTCTTCATCTACAAACTGCTCAATGTCTTTACTCCAGGCAAGCCAGGTGGTCCCTTTTCTTCTCTAGATTTGACTTTGTCATCCACTTCCATCCGGTGGAGAAAAACGTAAAAGTCAGCACTCTCCCACAGGCATCTGAGAGGGACATTTCTACTCTATGAGGCATGGTGGAGGCACTATTGTATGGAGACACAAGGGGAATTATTACTATATGGGGACACAGAGGACACTATTACCATATGGAGACACAGTGGGCATTATTTCAGTATTATCCTCTATTACTGGATAAGCACATTATTTATGTATAGGGCACTATTACTCTGTGGGGGCTCAGGGGGCATTACTACTGCTTTACTATGCATACGACCACACTGGGTTGGGTGGGTGCTCTCGTTTCTCCTGCCTTCTCTCCTTGTTATATCCTGTGTCTCACAACACATAGTCAATATATGTACATACTGGAAAATGAAAATGTGATGCGCAAATAATAACATCCAGCTACTACATGCACCGAGACTTTTTTTTAATAATAATAAAGATAATTAGTTTTATTATGACAAGTTGCTTCTATTTTAATATGGTACGTTAAAGGCCCTGGGGCAATTACACTGTTTGCACTTCTTATAATCTGACTACAGAGGTGCATAAACAAAATAGTATTATATTTTAGATTTATTTTATACACTATTCAATATCTGAATTAAGATTTAGAGCCTTTATAGATACGTCCTGTACAACAGATGTTCGGAATACATATTATTTGGAATAGTGTCACGGCCGCGGCGGCGTCCCGCGTTCCGGGCCGCCGCCGCGACCGCTTCCTGCCCCATGCAGCAGCCGGTGTCCATAGTCGGGGACCCGGCGCTGCTATCACCTCGGCCCCGGGGGGCGCCTCACCTCTCCACGCTCCTGTCTCCCGCTGTGCCGGCCGGCGCGCGCGTCCCCGCCTCCTAGGGCGCGCGCGCGCCGGCTGTCTCAGATTTAAAGGGGCAGTGCGCTCCTAATTGGTAGTTGCACCTAATCACTCCCCTATAAATCCCAGCATGCCCTGTCCCCTGTGTTGGAGCCTCTACATGCTTCCCATAGCGTTTGGCCCAGCTCCCTGTTGTTCCTGTGTCCTGTCCGTTACCTGGTCCCTAGTCCCTGTTCCTGGTTCCTGTTCCCCTGTCGCTCCACCTGTTCCTGTGTCCAGCTTGTCACGTGCTCTCTCATCTGCAGACTATCGCCTGTGCCATCTCCTGCCACGCCTCGCCTGCCGACACCAGCAACCAAGCCAGGGGTAGCGACCTGGGGGTCGCCTGCCGCAGCAAGTCCATCCCGCCTTGCGGCGGGCTCTGGTGAAAACCAGCGGCCCCTTAGACTCCGCTCCCTGGTGAGGTTTGTGCCATCGCTGGTGCCGGTCCAGTGGATCCACTACTCCAGGCGTTACAGTAGGCTCCAACCATGGATCCCGGCGAGGTGCCTGATCTCCGTGATGTCGCCAGAGTGGTCACTCAGCCGGCGCCCGGGATTCCCAGCCAGTCTCCCATGCTGGTACTTGCCGGGCCTTAAGCCGTGTAGCAGTCTGCGATCTGACGAGGGCAGTAGAATGAGTTCGTTCAGGGAGGTAGGCAGGTCTCGGGCAGCGAGCACGTCTCTCACTCGACTAGACAGGCCCTTCTTGAAGGTGGCCAATAGGGCGGCCTCGTTCCAGTCCAATTCAGCTGCCAGGGTGCGGAACTGGATGGCGTAGTCACCTACAGAGGAGCTGCCTTGAGAGAGGTTGAGAAGAGCAGTCTCGGCTGAAGAAGCACGGGCAGGTTCCTCAAAGACGGAGCGAAACTCGAATAGGAAGGCCCGGAGATTGGCAGCAACAGGATCATCACGGTCCCACAGTGGCGTGGCCCAGGCCAGGGCTCTACCTGACCTACCGACAGAAGACCAAGACTCGGCGGATGCCTTCTCTGCCGAGGTGTACCCTCTCTCCGTACCCAAGACTAAGGTCGTGTCCTCTCACCACCGGGAGAACTTACAGAAGGTCCTCGTCCACAGACCCACAGTCCCTTGCCATGTTTTACCGCCTGATCGCCTAGCACCAGTCGTCACCTCCTCGCTTCAGAGAGTACCCTCCGGAAAGACTCATGTTCACCCTGCGCTTCGAAGAGGTATTTTGAAGTGGGGTCATTCCTCGTTGGAGGCCGGGCACCCTGGAGTCCGTAAGACCGGCCAACGGATCTCTCGCCACTACTGGTGGCCTAGTCTGTTTCAAGATGTCAAAGACTTTGTGGCTTCCTGTGCCATCTGCAGGCAAGAAAGAGGGGGAGGCCAAAGGGGGGGGGTACTGTCACGGCCGCGGGGGCGTCCCGCGTTCCGGGCCGCCGCCGCGACCGCTTCCTGCCCCATGCAGCAGCCGGTGTCCATAGTCGGGGACCCGGCGCTGCTATCACCTCGGCCCCGGGGGGCGCCTCACCTCTCCACGCTCCTGTCTCCCGCTGTGCCGGCCGGCGCGCGCGTCCCCGCCTCCTAGGGCGCGCGCGCGCCGGCTGTCTCAGTTTTAAAGGGGCAGTGCGCTCCTAATTGGTAGTTGCACCTAATCACTCCCCTATAAATCCCAGCATGCCCTGTCCCCTGTGTTGGAGCCTCTACATGCTTCCCATAGCGTTTGGCCCAGCTCCCTGTTGTTCCTGTGTCCTGTCCGTTACCTGGTCCCTAGTCCCTGTTCCTGAGTCCTGTCCGTTACCTGGTCCCTAGTCCCTGTTCCTGGTTCCTGTTCCCCTGTCGCTCCACCTGTTCCTGTGTCCAGCTTGTCACGTGCTCTCTCATCTGCAGACTATCGCCTGTGCCATCTCCTGCCACGCCTCGCCTGCCGACACCAGCAACCAAGCCAGGGGTAGCGACCTGGGGGTCGCCTGCCGCAGCAAGTCCATCCCGCCTTGCGGCGGGCTCTGGTGAAAACCAGCGGCCCCTTAGACTCCGCTCCCTGGTGAGGTTTGTGCCATCGCTGGTGCCGGTCCAGTGGATCCACTACTCCAGGCGTTACAAATAGCTGTTAATTTTTACCTTACAATCTAATCTATTGTTTTATATAAGTATTACACCACTGGGGATGCATCATTCAATAATAGCTAGATATCCCTGGTATATGGCATTGTAGTGTAAAATAGGCGTACTTGTTATTGGAAGTGCATACTACTTGTATCCATTTGCGCCCCTCCCCCATGCATAAACACAGACACTTCTAGCTCATGGGACAGAATAGTGTTTGTTCTATTTAACCCTGTATGTAGGGTATAGCTCTATACAATTTCCTTTTGTCATTGGTTGAATTGTGCCACACATGATAAAGTTTTACTTTAAATGTGAACATATGACAATCGCATACCTAAATGTAGGGAAAGTAAAATAGGTGTTTGTTTTTGTTTTTTTTTGCAAATAAACTCAAGTAGCCACATATAATGAGTAAATGTTCTTTATAGGTCATGGGGCATAAAATGCACTTACAGTATGTGCATTGGTTTTAGACTGGCAGCCTTTATTACATAACATACAGAAAGTAATGCCCAAAATGTAAAAATGTAAAGAAGATTCTTTTTCCTATATTAAATGAATGCAGGAGGTATTCATGGTTCTGTGGAGTGAGACAAACATGCTATATGCTCTGCCAATAAACGTTCTGAATGCATTAACAGTTTCCTCTGCTGCTCACCTATTAATAAAAGCTGACAAAGTGCACTGCATAAATAAACTGTACATACACCAGCCTGGTTTCCAGAAAGATGTGCATAGCAATAAATAACAGGTATAAAAAGACCTGTGTTGTTATCCCAGAGGAAAGGAGGACAAACCCCCTTACCCTGGTGCATTTATCCCTACTACATTATGTCATCATGTATTTTAACTACAAAGAAAAAAAAACTGTATAGTCTAGAGTGTGACATGCTTAGAAGGAGGGATCAAATAAATGTAAGTGGGATGCTCCGGAAATGCTGTGATTAAAAAAACAGAGAATGTATGGAAGGAAAGAAAGGGAAGGTTATTGATCATCCTCCTGCTTCTCCTCTATGCGTGTCTATTCCAGCACTGGTTGTCTCTGCTGCATGCTCCCTTTGCATCCCCTCCATATGCCCTTGTGAGATCTGGTCATTATTAAGCAGGATACAGTAACTTCATGAAGCTGTCTCTTCCCTAAATGCCCTTCAGCAGCGGCTGCAGTTCCTGTTGAGAGCACACATGGACTAGGGAAGGAGGAGACTGTGCTACAGAAAAAAAAATGATACTCTAGGGGGAGGGGGGCGAGCTTTTCCTTCCATGGTGCAGAGTTGTTACTGAAAGGACAGGCAAACTGCGGGATCTCCTTTCTGCTGAAGAAGACAAGGTACTGGCTGATCGTTTTCATTAGGCTTTACTCCTTAGCTTGCATTGCCTGGCCAGTCAGACGGGTAGGGAGCTGTCCCATCCTGCCTGGTGCTGAAACTAGGTCTAGTGCATGGGTGATGATTTCTCCTTAGCTATGCTAATCGTGTCATTCCAGGCACTGCCTTTGCATGGCTTGTGTTCTCTTATGTCACTATTCCTGCTTTGCTTGTTATGTCTTTTTCTGCTGATACATTATTTCTTGCATACAGTAGTGTGGGTTGCAGCATGTGCTGTCTTGGAGAACTGTGCTGAGATTTATTGACCAGCAGCAGAGCTGTGCTGGGAATACCGCATTTACTGTTATAGTAATAGATATCTGGTTAATACAAGGTAGATAAGTTCATTCTAGATGATAGTGGTAGCCTTGGAAATGTTTGAAAAATAGCATAAGATTGTAATATGCATGCAATATGTATGTTTAACTTTGTTGGTCCATTTTCAACTCTACATGCAAATGGGTTCCAATGGTACATATCAGAACTGCTTTTTAGGATATTAAATGAGTCATAATGTGCCAGTCTTTGAAGTACCAGTAGAGGGAGGCATCAAGCTGTGGTATATTGAGAAAATGACAGTTCTTATCACCTGCAGTGCAGGAGTAGGACTTCTCTGGGATATCATTTGTTGCAGCCCACTAGGTTGTGCAGTGAGGTGGAACACATTCTACTGCAAAGAGTGATTTTGTATTTTGTTACTTATTAGTTTGCTATATTGGCTGTCAAAACACAAGACTGAGAAGTGTGGGGCATAATACTCCTAGTGACATTTTGTTCCTTTATGCCAATTGTGAAATGTGGAGACAGCAGGGAACACGAGCTGCATTGTGATATTTAGACAGGAAGTCTAAGAATGCTTTAGCAATTGTGACTTGCACTTGACCTCATTGAGATAAGATGCATGCTACTTGGCTTTCTTATTTTGTTTTTGTGTAATGCTAACATTTTAGATTAAGTATATAAGAATACTAGTGACTAAAGTGGAACCAGTGGAACCAGGATGCCTCACCTTCAAATGTCCCTTTAGACACTTCCTCCCAGACAATGTAGACAGTCCTGTCCAGCTGCTAGTAAAAACCACACATAGGACACACCTTCAACAGTACAAATGTCTTATGTGTAATAACAATATACTATTAAGAGAAATTGTAATTACACACTTATAACCACTGTCATATGATATGCATTTATGTACACAAAATGTCCAGTTAATACATTACATTTTGAATCATATTGCGCTCTACAAAATCAAACTATTTGCCATGTGTGTGTTTTCTTGACCTCAATTGATTCATTGTTACATTGAAAGTATGTTAGCTCATTTCATGTTAGGTGGATTTTAAAATGAACTGTAACTTGGAAGACTTGCACCACATTGGTTGTTATTTTATATCAGTAGTTACACATTAAAGCAGGGTAATGCAGGTGATGAGATGGGGCTGTTAAAGGTAATGTTGCCAATGTGAAGCTATGTAAGTATATATGTTTTCATTTATTCCAGGCTACAACACGAGAGTTGACCTGCTTTTCTTGCATGTAATATATAAAATACACTTGACTGGAAGGAATCAAAAGCCATCAGTATGGATTTTGTTATGAAGCAAGCTTTGGGAGGTAAGTGCAGTCATTTCCTTGTCAAAACCCTGTACATTATGTCGGAAACTTAAGTACAATGCGTCAATTGCCAAAGCCCCTCCCCTTTTCTCTATATCTCTGCACCATAAGGTAAAATACCAGAGTCACCATTTGAATAGCCAAAGGCAAAACGTTTGAGTAGGTTGGGAATATTTTCTGAAAATTTTGCCAATAATGAAGTCAGAAGACAATTCTGCATTCATCCAAACATTATACTACATCTACTTTTCACTTTGGAAATGGTTCCAAAAATTTACCCAAAGTGATGTCATATTTTCTATTTGTCTTTTTTTAATCATTTCTTATTGTCAAGTTTGCATTACAATTAATAACTGGCCCATAATGGATAAGCTAATGAAATATCTAATATCTAATAATATCTAAGTCAAGACTGTACCCTATTTTCAAAGCTTACAATGTCCAGGCATGGTATCAATCATTTTATCAGCTGCAATTAAATCTAAATCTTTAATGTATAAGTGATTTTCTTTCTCTTCTCGGCTTTCTACAGTTAAGCCATTTCATTTGCTTATTAATCTTAACAAATGGTGGTCTAGCTCCAATGTCCATATATTTCATATGTGACATTGAATGTGTGGAATGCGTTCCTCCCTCAAAGTGCCTGTCAGATGTTTAATTGAGCTTTACTAAGATGCATTTTAATTTAATAATGACGTGGCTGTTTTGTAACCAAGTCTTAATTACGCACTTTTTTGTTTTAATGGAAAGCAGCATACAAGTCTATCTTTGTGTTAAACGCAGAGTCGATAATTTAGAAAATTATGTATTTGTTTTAAAATGTAATTCCACTGTGGTAATTAGTACCTTCATTTCTGCCAAGATCACCAGCACTTTCCTGGACAATCACACACTGCAGCTCTTTTCAGCAGAGCAAGACTGTGCCATAGATATGGCTGTTTGCTCTTGTGTTCTAGGTGCAGTATTAAATTGTGCACTGCAGTATTTTTGCCTACTTTAAATTATGTTTCGCACAAATCCTTTTTTTAACAAGTAAGATAAATGGATTGATTGAGATCTGCTGACTGTAGAAAAACAATCTGGTCGGACCTGAATAGGATTGAATCCATTAAGCAGACTTAAGATAAAACCATTCGTCAAACCCTTCACTTAGAAAACAGCTCTATCGATAAAGAAAATGATTAAAACTCAGTGAACTGTGGTTAAAATGATTTTTTTTTTATTTCCATTGATTTATGCCAAGGGGGTTGTTGAAGGTTAAAAATAGGAAAATTAATTTTGTTGTTATGTACAAGGTTTTTTTTTTTAAATATAAGTTTAAAAAACAGGTAGTGAAAATCATGGCATTGTAATGTTCTTAGCAAGTCTACTATTATAGTTAGCCATTTTCAAAAGGTTTAAACAGAAGTGCATTTCTGTATGTTAAGAACATAATAGTAGCTTAGGTGTTGCCACATCACAATAAAAACACAGATCCAAAAAAGAGACACAAGTTAAAAAGTGCTTTTTCATGCTCACATATACTAGAACTTAATATTCAATTTAATATGATTTTTTTTATTTTGTTTGGTTGCAATTACAAACATGTCAGTAGGGAGCATCCTTTACCTTTTTAGTGACTATTAGTGTCTGCCTATCCCTTTTGCATCTTGGTGGCACCTCTAACTCCTCCCTTTGCATCCAACTCCACCCTTCTAATACCACAAAATACTGACAATTCTGAATCCATTATCGATATCATGGAATCTTAAGTTATAGATTGTCAACATCAAAATATTTCTAAAATAAATATGTTTATGATTGATCAAATTGGTACTGACTTCTTTAATACTTTGGTAAACTTCAGCTTTTGTAGATTCAAAGCAGTTTTCAAAGATTATTAACATCCAGCTGTATTGCCAAAGCCTAGGCAAACCTCCCCATATCCTTTTTTTACTCCTCTAGCAGCTTCTCCTCTCATGTTACAGCTTTGTTCATATCATGCACTGTTCGTTTACATTCTGTTCAGCTAGTTTCCTTTCCCAGCACACCCAGTGGCCGGAGGGGGAACTGCAGTGTATACGTGTTACAGGCAAACTGCAGTTTCTGCTGTCTGTATGTCTGTTGAGTGTGTTACTGCATGTGTCTGTCTGTCTGTCTGCATTTTACTATGTGTGTGCCTGTCTTTGTGAGTGTGACTATGTGTGTGTTACATGCCCCCCGAATTGCTTTCACTTTGAGGGGGTGCAGACCACTCCAAGGCACTGTCCTTGGCTTGGTTCTGGGGGAGGGGAAGTCAAGGGGAAAGGTGTCCTTCGAGGTGGGTAGGGGCTTGTGGTGCTGTCTGCTCATGGATGCTGTCCTCCGGGGTGCGCGGGAGAGGGTGGTACGCTCATGGTGTGGGCTAGGGTGGATGCTGTCCTCCAAGTGTGCGTGCCGCTCCTTCCCATTGGGGATAGGGTGTACTGTCCACACTGAACGCTGTCTTTGGAAGGGGGGCAATATACTTACCTGTGCGTTGTTACCAGAGATCACCTGTCTGGTCATGTGATCCTCCGGGCGGCAATCTTCTTTCTTCTGTAAGGTTCAGCATCTTTACTTCTTCTGGTTACGGTGATGTGAGTGACATCACCATACCTGTACTGTGCCTCCACCCGGCTCTCCTTCTTCTCATTGGCAGCAGAGTACTGAACCCTGATTGGTTGGTATGCGCTAGCCAGCCAATCAGGGTTGTTTGCTCAGATGCCAATGAAAAGAAGAAGGAGAGCCAGGTGCAGACGCAGTACAGTGACATCACAGTACTCAGTCAGACCAGCGCATGCGTAGTGTGAACCTAATTGGATCACACAGCACATGCGTCAGAATTTCTTTACAACATGTCACTGTACTGGAAGAAGAGAAGATGCGGGATGTTACAAGAAACTAAAAGATCGCAGGCCGAAGGATCACCTGACCAGACCAGCAATTTCCCAGGGTGGGCAACTGACAACATATAGGTATATTAGGAAAGGTTAACCCTTTCCATAGCTTAGTTATCAATGTTCCCCTTTAAGATTTAGTTATTCTTTCTACTGACTTATTTATTGTGTTCTACCACAAAACACTTAAAATCATAACTAGAGATGAGTGAATCTCGAGCACACTCAGCTCCGTTCAACTCAAGCATGCAGCATTCAATTACTGGTGGCTGCAGAAGTTGAATGCCAGGGAGTAGGGATGGTACGAACCTGAACTCTCGGTAATGATTCCCGCAGTCTGCCCGCTCCGTGCAGCAGGCGGATCCAGCGGGAGGACGGCCTGGAAAACTGGGATACAGCCATAGCCATAGGCTGTATCCCAGTTTTCCAGGCAGTCCTCCCGCTGTATCCGCCCACTCCACGGAGCGGGCAGACAGCGGGAATCTGATGCCGAGCGTTCGGGTTCATACGAACCCGAATCTCGGAGGGTTCGGACCATCCCTACCAGGAAGTCTTGGAAAAAATGGATACAGCCTATGCCATATCCATGTTTTCCTGGCAGCCTCAGGGCTGCATCCTATTTCTGCAGCCACTTGCAATTTTTTTGGACTTGCGATTTTTAAAACTTTTTTATTTGGAATGTAGCTTACCTTTAAAGAGGAAAAAACATTAGGCCTAAAAACAAGTTGATTAAAATGTATACATTAAAGCATGACTGATATCAGAGACATGGTGTCATGATCATGCCTGAAAAGGCATCAGTGCCACCCTCTGCGGCAGAGATTCGACCTCTGTGCCAAAGACTGTGCTTTTAGCCTTAAGTCCGTTACTGGTTTTATTATGTTCTTTGCTGTTGTCTTTGGTAATCCGTTCCATGTTTCTTAGTTCTACCTGCTGTGGCTTTCTCACTAATTGTCTCTGCTGTGTTCTGATGGACAGGTCTCTTCACCTCTGGTTTTCTGTTTTTCTCATGCTTATACTATGAGCTTTGTGTCCATGACTTTTTTCCCTTATAGGTTTCTCTCTCCCTTCAGTCTGGGCTCTTGATTGCTTTTTCCAGCTTGTCTGTTCATGGCCTGTTTTTTGCCATTCTTTGTCTTTTGGTTCTGGGCCTTGATTTGTCCCCAGTGTGCCTCGCTTAGTCCTCAGTGTGTCTCGTTTAGTCCTCAGTGTGCCTCGCTTAGTCCTCACTGTGCCTCGCTTTGTCCTTAGTGTGCCTCACTTAGTCCCCAGTGTACCTTGCTTTGTCCTTAGTTCATCTTGCTACTATCTCTGGCTTTTGGTATTCCATTTACCTTGTTGCATCTCTGGCTTTCGTCCTCCATTCGTTTGGTCCTCCGTTCCCTCCTGCCTTCTTGGTCCCGTCCTTCTGTGTGTCTTTCTGATTTTGCCTTCTCTATTGTCATAGTACCTTGTTTGCCCTTTCTGTCACTATCTCTGGCTTTCGGTACTTGCTTGTTTGGTATTCTCCTTGGCCTGTTTGTACTTCTTATTTTGTGTTCTGTATTTTGTTTGTCTGTGTTTTGCACTTATTTGAGTCAGGGGCGAATTAACTTTATTATAGGCCCTGGGCTGTTCACTAAGCCGGGGCCCCCCAACCCCTCTGTTACTATGGCAGCACTAGTGTGGTACTTATAGTACAGGATAGATAATGTCATGATGCCCTGATTTGTGCAAAACTGCGGTAAAAAAAACTGTGATTTTTTTTTCCAAATAATGACAGAACTGTAGTCAGGAGACAATACACCACTGAAAAAATGTCTTTTTGGGTGGCCATGGGCCCCCTAGGAGCTCAGGGCCCCGGACTACCGCCCGAAACTGACCTATTTTAATCCGCTACTAATTTGAGTGCAGGGATTGACGCCCCCCAAGGATGGTCATTTAGGACCTGCACTGCAAGTAGGTAGGGACAGCGTGGGGGTGTTAGCCATAAGGCCCACTTATCCTGTGTCTCTTTGTCCTCCGGGGCCCTGACACATGGGCAGAAAAATGCACTGTGTATATGAATTACCACATTGGATAAGATAAAAATAAGATAAAAATTTGGGAAATATAAGAAAGATGTAATATGTTTCCTATGGAGGTGCCCAGCAATTTAATGACTATAAAAAACTGTTAAAGTTATTTGATATTAGTTAGGAAATGTCTTTGGATGTGTAGCTTTGCATTGTTTATTATTCTAAAAGTTGATTTTTATACACCTTCCTTTTGTTATGCAAATGAAAAAATAAATGTAAAAATTTGCTGTATATGCAGTGCATGTTGTTACAGCGGTGGAACAGCTTAAAATAAAAGAGCACATGGTACCCAACTCTCAGTACTGTACATTATATTCTGAACTAGAGTTGGGATGAATTGAGGAGACTGCCAAGTTGGCGTGGGAGTTCTTGTATTGCACAAAATGACAGTTTGACAACTTTATTACTTATATTTTCTAAGTAACATTTTTTTCAAATAATTTTTCTCAGCCTGCTGTAAAATAGAAAAAAACTATATATATATATATATATATATATATATATATATATATATATATATTTATATATGACCCGCTGCTATTGTGATTGACCCTGGTCCAACTGCACAGAAATTTGTAGATGTGAGCACAAGAAATTGCCTGCTTTGCCAAATCAGTGGCTCAGAGCATTTCCTGTGTGAACAATGATACCAGGAGGTGTTGTTTTGTAGGATGGCAGCAGAGTGAATAAGGAAAGTGAGTATACTTTTTTTTTTGCATTTTACAGCAGTCGGAAATGAGTTAGAAAACATTACTCCTGCAATACCCATTTAATACTACTTAACTTATGGCTATTGTCTTCAGTGGCTTCCCCGAATCCCCTAATCTAAGTAAAAACATAAAAAACTAAAACCAAAATAATATAATGCAGTCCTTGAAATTACTAATATATGATTGCACAAGAAGCCCCGGAGAAGAATTACAGGAATGAATACAACAGTGATAAGTCTGTATAGTGTATAGAGCTAAATTACCATGAATTCACATAAGCTCAAAACTACAGCAGAAATCAAGCCACTATGGATATGACAATTGGTGGTTTGTGATTTTAATTGAGACAATTGACCTCATTTAATAAAAATGCCTCAGGTTATGTTCACACTGTGCAAAAATGATGGTGTTTTTTAAGGCGTCCATCATTTTGGGGACAAACAACGGCCATTATTTGACACTAACATCCATAATTATACAAATAACAACCATTGGGTTTAACCCCAAAATGATGGCCATACTAAAAAACGACCATCATTTTTATGAAGTGTGAACAGAGCTTCATTGTTACATAATGTGAATTTAGATAGCCTTTAAATGTGCCAGATTTCACAGTCTATCAAAGTGACTACTAACTTTGTCATATATAGTAATAGTTTAGATCCAATAGTAGTTGGCTTACTTCAAACCAGAATTGTGCATCAATATTTTGGTGCATTTTGGCATATGGATACAATGCCCTTTTAATAGAACCTCTGCCTTATTTTACCAAAGCCATGACCCTGTTGTCTCCTGGCAGAAAGGGATCTGAAATGCTTCTAGAAGTTATAAAAATGTGCTACAAACTTCTAGGTCTTTATTGAAGACTGCAAAGAAAACGATTTAAGGGGTTATCCAGCGCTACAAAAACATGGTCATTTTCTTCCAGAGACAGCACCACTTGTCTCCAGCTTGGGTGGGGTTTTGCAACTCAGTTCAATTGAAGAGAATGGAGCTTAAAGCGACTCTGTACCCACTGCCCCCCCCCCTTCCTTACTTATACCTGTTTGTAGCTTATGTGAAGTCCATTCTTCTGTTATGTTTGTCCATGCTGGTTGAGCTTTCGTTTGGCTGAAAAACAAACTTTAGTTGAGGAGATGGTGTGTCTAAGAGGCGGGGCCGAGAGAGCTTGTGCCCAGGTAAAGTGTGGCCAGTGTCTTGGTCTGCGTCTCCCCCTCCTTTTGTTCCGCCCTTTGTCCGCCCTCACAGGACGTGTTGTTATTGCAATCATATCCATAGAAAAAATTGTGGCACTCACCCTTGTAGCAGTAAAAAAAGCCTTTATTGTAGCGGCTCGGTACAGATGCTGACAAGTGACTGGGCTACAGCCGTTTCACGCGCATGCGCAGCGCGCTTCCTCAAGGCCACAATTTTTTCTATGGATATGATTGGACTTGTTGTGCTGAATTGTTGAGCAACACCACAAGCAGAATTGAGGAAATCCAATAGCGGGGATACGTCTCTTTAAGCCAAGCTGAGAAGGTAGTGGTGCCGGGAGTGTTATTCCTTCTGGATTGGACACATGTTGTTATTGCACCTGCGCCGTTCCTGTGACGTTGCGGGTCCTGCAGCACGTCGTCCACGCCCTTGTGCCTGCCCTGCCTCCCATGTCTGTCAGAATCTCCCCTGTTTGAGCCGCCTCCCATGTTTGTCTGCCACCACACACCCCCCGCTTATGCTCTTTCCGTCCGCGTCCTGAGTCCTTTTCTCGGCTTTGGCTGTTGTGCGTGGTAGTGAACATATCCCGCTCAGGCGCAATGACGCTTTAGACTGGCCAGAGAAGACCGGCTGGGTCACTGCGCCTGCACGGGATACTTTCGCTACGGCAAATAGAAGAGGACTCAGGACACAGACGGAAAGACCATAAGCGGGGGGCGTGGTGGCCGCAGACAGAAATTGGAGGTGGTGGGACAATGGAAGGCGGCTCAGACAAACATGGGAGGCGGAGCAGGCACAAGCGCATCGCTAACACAGGACGTGGACGAAGCGCAGCGTGACCTGCAATGTCACGGCAACTGTGCAGGCGCAATAAGAATGTGTCCTATGAGGTCGGACAGAGGGCAGGAGGGAGAGACGCAGACCAAGACCACATAGGCGGCGCTTCACCTGGGCATGAATGCTCTCGGCCCCGCCTCTTAGACACATCATCTCCTCAACTAAAGTTTGTTTTTCAGCCGAACGAAAGCTCAACCAGCGTGGACAAACATAAGCTACAAACAGGTATAAGTAGTTGGGGGGGGGGGGGGGATGGACAATGGGTACAGAGTCGCTTTAATTTCAAACCACAGCTGAACTAGAGACAAGAGTGGTGGTGTCTCCGGAAGACAGTGGTTCTATTTTTTTTATGCTGGATAACCCCTTTAATCATTGTCACAAGGGTCTTTCTTTATTTTAAAATGTGATGTATTTCTTATGGAAAAAGGGAGCACAGATACTGCATTATAATAGAACATAGAACATGGATCATAATAAATTCACTTCATGGTCTGGGGTGCAAGATGGCTCCAATAATTTAGGGCCCTGTTTGTTATATAATTTCAGGGAATTCAATCTATAGCTGGGTTCACACTACGTATATTTCAGTCAGTATTGTGGTCCTCATATTGCAACCAAAACCAGGAGTGGATTGAAAACACAGAAAGGCTCTGTTCACACAATGTTGAAATTGAGTGGATGGCCGTCATTTAATGGCAAATATTTTCTATCAGTTTAAAACAACGGCTGTTATATTGAAATAATGGCAGTTATTTACTGTTATATGACGGCCATCCAGTCAATTTCAACATTGTGTGAACAGATCCTTTCTGTGTTTTTAATCCAATCCTGGTTTTGGTTGCAATATGAGGACCACAATACTGACTGAAATATACGTAGTGTGAACCCAGCATATATGTACATACCTGAATATTTTCATTAAAAAAATTCATATTAGATTCTTTCATAACCAGATAGATTTCTGATAAAAATGCTGAACATCCAGCAGACTGCATGCTTTTCTTAGCTATTTTTTTCAGTCTTTACTTAAATGTGTAACAAGGCCACCGGCCACAGATTATGCAGCTTGACTGCATATCTAAGACCAAATCAAATAATGCAACTTGGCTGGAAGACAATAATTCCTGAAGAAATATTAATAAACAACAAACAGTCTACAGCAAATTATGTTTAGCTTCGACAATGTGTAATGCAAATGTTATAATCAAATAGCTTGTATGGTATTGCCATGAACATTGCAATTGGCAATCATAATGAGTAACAAAGAAACATGTCATGTTCGAAGAAACGTCAGTATTTCAAAGGGATATCTCTTATGGTGGATGCTCTAGACACCGACAATTTAATCATGTCCATTTCAAGTGGAGAATTAGTCCAATTATTAGGTTTGCCTTGTAATTTAGGATGTAAAAATGGTATCAATATCCAGCTGAATCCCAGAGCTGATGTTATCCTCAAATAATTAACCAGGTCCAAGAGATAAAAAAATGGTACATAATATAAATTCACAGAAGAGGCATTCCAGATTAATATTTCAAAGGATGGCCTATACACTTAAATGGGTATTCCAGATACAGAAGATTCTTGATACTGTACTGGGTCCACTATAAAAAAAACATACCCACAAAACGCAAACACCCCCTTGGTGAACCACCTTTCAGCTCTCTTCTCCTATGCTTGCTATTTATAGGACCTTCTCAGTCAATCACTGAATGCAGCAGTGTCCCACCTCAGTTAGTGGGGGGTAACTGGTCCATCACTGCCAAGACAGGTCCATCTCGGAAGTAGCAGGCAGAGCATAAGCCAGAAGATAACACAGGGGGTCCCCAATAGAGCAAGGTGGTTGAGTATGTGTTGTTGTTTTTCCATAGTGGTGCCAAAAAATATCAAGAATCTTCTGTATTCAGAAGAATCTTCTCTGATAGATGTTTTCCATATTCAAATGATTTTAAACGGCATCTGACTGACCACAACCTAACCTGTATATAGCATTGGGCAACACAGTCATTGTATTTTTGGATCTTGTTTTTCTATAGAAAGAATCATGGAAAATCATATCCTTGCATAACTTAGAGATGGAAGAGTGGCTATGGCTTTCTCAATGCACTGTATGTGTACAGCAATGATAAACCTATTGCATTAACAATTTTTATCCCCTCAACAGTATATGAATGTGTAGCAGGTAGTTGCTTCTTGGTATTTTGTTTTCCAAATTGTTCTAGTTGTGTGGATCAGTGCAGCTAGACCAGCCTCTAATAAAGGTCCAGAACTATTAAAATACCTTATCAATGGAGTCTACTCCAAAGAAGAAAGGCCATGTGTCTCTCTAAGTGTAGAGGGAAAGTATAGATTGTTCATTGTAATAATACTAATATTCACATCTATTGGAGTCAGCTTTACATGGCCTGGGTATTTCTTAGAGCAGCTTATTATTTTAGCACAGAGGTACTCTGGCACCCGCTACAACATACTCTGTGCAAGGTCTGCTTTGGGACAGGCCAGTAAATCAGTAGCTTTAACTAGATAAATAAGCTTTGCTGATTTATTTAGCATTTTCACATTAATGCCTCTTTTATCTATAATATACAGTAAAAGAGGTGTTTTAACATACTGGCCCACCCGTCAGCCTCTGGTGTAGTGTACACGGTACAGAAGATGCTACAGTACATCAATGCATTGGATGAAAATAAATATTCATTAGTAGGTGTTGCTCCAGAAGCAGACAGGCAGGCGGACTGGTGCACTTTGGACCATGCCACCAATGCACCAAACCAGGTTATTTATATATTGCTGTTTTTATCTATGTAACAAAAACATTGCATAGATCCCCTTGTCCTGTCTCTAGAGCAGAAGAACAGATGATCCCTTCCTGTTTAACACACAGGAAGAGATTTATTAATCAAAGCCAGCTGGGCAGGCAGGAACCACCTGAGACCACCCTGATGGCTCTTGGCTCAGGCAGCATAACAACAGGTTGACTTGCAACGGAAATCTCACTGCGAGTTTTGCAGTGAGATCCGCTACGAGGTAAGGTCCTGGCAGGTCCCTGTGCATACATACTCGCAGCAGTCTGAAAGATGTATGTAATTCAGCCGCCCCCTTAACCCCTCAATCAGCTTCCGCTGTCTGTATACATTACCTGTCTCCTTGCTGCATGGGGTCCCGGCTTCCTTCTCTCCCGCCCAGCCAATTGGTGGCTGCGGCTGGGCATTGATTGGCTGGGCGGCAGAGCAGAAAGCTGGGATCCCGTGCAGCAAGGAGACAGGTAATGTATACAGACAGAAGGTGGTGGCTGAATTACATACTCGCAGCAGTCTTTCAGACCTCTGCGAGTATGTATGAACAGGGACCTGCCAGGACCTTACCTCGTAGCGGATCTTGCTGCAAAACTCGCAGCAAGATTTCCGCTGCAAGTCGGCCTGTGTGAACCCACCCTTAAGCTGAGAACGGTGGCTGAGGGATTTCCATGCTCATAAGCTGGACTGATAGGCCACATATGAAACCACCTCTAGTTTACACTAGATTATTCTGTGAGGTTTTTAAATTCCTTCATAATTTATATAGTTCCATTATTTTCCACTCCAAATGTGGGTGGTTTCCTTATATAGGTTTCCCTGCACATGTTTCTAACAAGACTTTTTTTCAACTTTAGCATTCTGCCACAAAGGCCTCTTTAATACAGGTTACCATCATGACCACAAAATAAGCTCCATGTAAGAGTTGTGGCTTGGCGAGAAGGTAAGTGTATGTACTTGTTTACCTATCAGAAGTGGCTGTATCTGGAATTGTAGCCTTTCCATTCACATGATCAAGTGACTCCGCCCGTGTAAGTTAATAGTTTGAATTATATAATTAACAGTTTTATTCAGTTCTATAAACCTATACTTAAGGATTATTCTGCTTTGGGCTCATACTTAGCTGCTTTAATAGTTTTCTGACTAAATCTAAAATAGCCATAATTATATCAGGTAGATTTACATTACATAATTCTGTCTATTCCAAAACAAATTTTCTTACCATCATATATATTTAATCACACCTACTATATTAAACTCTACTATACTATGCTATATTATATTATATACAACGCCTTTCAGTTGCCCTTTTTTGTTTGACTGACATTCATTGATCTTACAACCTATAGCTGCATATAAGAGAGCTCCAATAAATTGGAGTTGATCATTCAGTTACTAAGGACATGACAGTGTCATGATTTTTAAGTTATGGAACATTACCCTAAAGAAAGAGATGACCATTACATTTTGACCTGCAGTTTTGTATACTATAAAGTGTGGAATCTTTATGCAGACACTGGAAGAATAAATGGTTTTCACTAATGTATATGAAACAATGCCACAAAAACCTTGACTATTAAATCATAGTTCTTGTGTAATACTTTGCAACTTTGATGCTTCAGATATGTTTATCTCTGTCCCTGAGAGGCCCAGTATCTCCACAAGATTGACAGGCTGGTCGACAACAGCTCTGCCTCTCTTCCTAAACTCTCTAGAATCACGTCTGTACGAATCTGAACAAAATGTCACATCCCAAATCACTTGCATGATTAAGGAAAATCACAGCAAATCTTGCTTCTGTACTGCAGCTGCTAGACTTGTTTCTATAGTAGACTGCTAGAATAGAATGACAATCATCAGAAAAAGTAACCCAGACAGCAACTGGGCATTAAAGACAAGAGGTTAGTGGTAGTCGTTATGATCCTAAGGCCAATACTGCCCTCAGCATAGTGAAGAATAAATATAAAGCTCATTCTGCTCACATTTATTTTTATTTTTTTTCTATAGTTTAAGCCATGTTTGCCATTTCTGAGTTTTTAGGCCAAGAGGAAGGCATGATTTCAAAATTGTGCCGCATTACTCCACTGGTACCCTAACATTTTTTTTTTTTTAAATCAAGCTGTTTTAGGCAGAAATTGCACAAAAAAGAAAATGGTTAGCTTTTCCAACCATTTGAATACAATATACTCCTATATTGCAGGTTCTCATAATAAATTCAGGACTTAACTAGCATAATTGACTACATGCAATTTGGAAAGATATCCCTAAAATCTAGAGGGAGCAAAATATTGCATTGCTCTTACCTACTAGCCCAACCAGAAGTCTCACATTTACATACTAGTATAGTATAGTAATATACATACTAATATAGTATTTAGGGGAAACTATCAGCAGGTTAGATAAATCTAACCTGTTAATATGTCCCTATTGTGCAAGGGGTGCCAAGGATGAAGGTATGTCTCTTACCTTCATCCTCGGAGGTGTTCCCGTGCACTAAGTCATTCACTCCATGGTCCGGTAAGACCGCTAGGGGCACTGCCCTCCCCCTATTGACAATCTAGCATGCCCAAGGGGGCAGATGAGCACTATGGGGGCGGGACAGTGCTCCTAATAGTGCTCCAGTTACCCATAAAGTCTTACCAGATCGTAGAGTGTGCAACTAAATACACAGGAATGGCAACGAGGATGAGGGTAAGAGACATATCTTAATCCTTGGCACCTCCTGCACAAAAAGAAGTAGAGAGTAGGAAGACAGCACTTCACTGGTCGGTGGTGCTCTAGGTGGAGAGATCCAGTAGTATGTAGAGAAAGAACCCAGCACTTATTAGATGAACATTAGCTTATGTGTTCAGTGCAATATGCTTCATTTTACATCAAGTATGCACTTTGGGCAGGCATGGCCTTGGTGCAATGATTTTAGTTAAAGTGGCTAAATACTACAAAGAAGAATAAAAGTGGCACTCTCCGCATCTTCTGGTGTAAAATTGCCTAAAAAAATCAAAAAATCATTGCATGGGACGGCGGAGAATAAAGGGAATTCTACTCCAGAAGATGTGGTGAGTGCCACTATCTATTATTATTTTTTTTGTATCATTTGAAAACCTAGAGTGCCTTATAAGTGAGCACCCCATCGGTGTGGTGTTGGACTGTGTTCTTTGGTATACTAACTAAAGTGGCTAAATAAACTTAGTGTAGGCTCAGGTTAGAATTAAAAAAAAAAACCTAACCTATCCCCCCAACTCTCAACGCTAACCTAAAGACCAAGGTTCCATAAAAAAATGTGTGTGTGTGTGTGTGTGTGTGTGTGTGTGTGCGCGTGTGTGTGCGTGTGTGTGTGTGTGTGTGTGTGTGTCAGCTATAATATCATACATGGATCTAGAATCTGACATTGATAAGGTTTATTTTTATTTTTTGTATTTAAAGTAAGTTAAGATAGATAGATAGATCGATAGATAGATAGATATTTTACACTTAGTTAATATCCTTGCAAATATATGGAAAAAATATATCTTCCCGCTGAAGGACTGCATAAAAATTATTTGTTTTGTCTGCACCATTACCATTCCTAACTAACATACAAGCTGCACTGAATATTTACAAATCAATTTAGCTTTGCATCTGCATGGTCAACACAATATATATTTCAAGTGGCATTCTTATTCTGAAGTCCTAAAACTCTTGACTCATGATTTTAATCAGTCATGAAATTGAGGCGATAAAACAACTACATTTGTTACAGAAAATATTGAATGCATAATACATATCCTGCATACATTCAATTTTATGAGGTATTTTTATTACAGATCTTTATGGCATATCCACAGGATATACCATAAATGTGACAGTTGCAGGTCCTAAATTGGAGTCAAAACATTTACAGAGGGCATTCCATGACCTATATTCCACATTATTGCACAAATATTTCCATAACACCCATAGAATTAAAGAGGGCCATGCATGTGCAGTTTACAGCTATGTTTATACTGTGTAAAAAGAAAAAAAGATAGATAGATAGATAAAGCATCCGCTTTTTTAACCAAATTGTAACTGGGTCAATGGAATGTATTGAAATCAATGGAATGATGGACGCCCATTACACATAGTGTATTAAATAATGGATGCTGTTTGCGCAGATGTCACAATAATGTTCATGACAATAATTTGTGGATTTTATCTTGCAAACAATGGACTTCATTTTTAGTTGTTCATGCACAGTTTTTTTTCACTGCTCTTTCACCGTATTTACTACTAAATTCAGTGGACCTTTAATAAAGAACCACACCCAAAAGGGCCAGAACTAGAATAATGTACCAGCAGCCTTCGTTGTAATTACAGGTGCCTAAGAGGTCATTTTGAGAAAACAGACAAAAAAAAAATCATGTGAACATAGCCCATTTCTTATTTTTTCCTCACTTGAATGCATCCTTAAGTACAGGGTTTGAGGGATCTTTATTCTCTGACCCTAAGTTAAAAGGCACATATCACATTTTTTTTTATTAGAGATGAGTGAGTAGTACTTAAAGAGGACCTGTCACCCCCGGGGTGACAGGCTCCTGACCCCCAGTTAGATCCCCTTATACGTACCTCATCCCGCCGAGTCCGGCTGCCGGAGCCACTCCCGGGACGGAGATATCCAGGTCAGAATCCAGTGCGCGCGCTCTGGAGAGAGGTCCGGCGTCCATAGAGAATGGAGCCGGACTCATCTCTGCAGCGCGCGCCCGGCTCCATTCATTCTCTATGGACGCCGGACCTCTCTCTAGAGCGCGCGCAACGGCTTCTGAGCTGGATATCTCCGTCCCGGGACCGACTCTGGCAGCGGGACTCGGCGGGATGAGGTACGTATAAGGGGATCTAACTGGGGGTCGGGAGCCTGTCACCCCGGCACGGGGGGATGAAAGGTCTCCTTTAATCGAGTAGCTTTTCGATCGAATACTGCACTATTCAAAGTACCATCCGAGCAAAAATGCAGTAAACATTTGTTTCCCCTCCCACCTTACCTTTTTTTTAGCCAATAAATATGTGTGTGTGGGCGGATAACAGGCGCTAGGAGCATGCTGGCATTACGAGAACAGCGTCTGGCTTACTTATGCGACCTCCACAGTATAAGAACTTGGCTTTCCAGGCTTGTCATCAGATGCCAACTTGAAGGTAGTCAGGGAGAGAGACTGAAGGACGGACAGTGAGGATTTAGCTGAATGTAGGCAGAAAAGACCCCAAAAGGCTACAACTACACAGCCCAGCATTTATCTGCGAATAATCAGCAAATCAACCGGCTACCAGCACATCAGCTTATTTTCACAGACAGGCAAAATGCTGCTGCTCACTGTGAAGAATAGGCTGCAGTTCATCTACTTCCTCCTTCAGTGTACATGTTGCAGGTAGTTGAGTGGATAGATTTTGGAGTTGGGCCAGTGAGGATTTTAGAAGATTGTAGTCAGAAGAGATCATAAAAGCTCTTATTAGGGCTACTACACAGCACAGACAGCATCTAGCTGCTTCCTCCATTAAGAGTGCATAGACTGTCTAGCAGCATATCATATAGTGACACAGACAGGCAATCACGTAGCTTATAATTATCTTGCTTAGACTTGCGTCTGACTATTTTGTCCTAGTTAATAGTTGAGACAGTAGTTGATTGCCCAGTAAAACACCTGCTACCTGTCGCCATATATTGTGCTTGGAGTGTATTGTTAAGAATCTGTGACAGTGGTATAATACTGCATCATGACCATGTTAAATGCACTCATCCATGCTCCCCTTGCTGTCCCAGTTGCATTCCAGACGTGTATGCATCAATTTCTGAGGTGTCATTGTGGACTTGGAAACCTAAATTCGACCACCTGGAAGTCACCAAGAAACAAGCATTTTTCTCCCATAGACTTTAATCGTGTTTGATATTCGATTGAATAGTCGAACATTGCAGTCCATTTAAATCGAATTTTGAGCTTTAGAATATATCACTACTTGCTCATCTCTATCTTTTATTTTAATCCATAATAGTGATTTAATTCTACAAATACTGTCACTATATGCACTCACGTTCTTATTAGAGAGTTTATTCTTTTAAGTATTACATGATATGTTGGTATGAAACTCTCAATAGAATTGCATAATTAATATCTTTTAACTATAAATAAAAACATTTTTACAAAACAAGATGACACTTAAGGTAGTAATATACCTTATTAATGTTGTACTGTAGGGTACGATACCTAATCAATGACCCAAGTGCTGTCATTCGGGTAAATAGTTTACAACTTAATGGAATGTTGCACTTATTGATATGCATGTCCTCAGTATTTTAAGAAAACAAGGCACCCTATGTCATATATGATTACATTGTACCTTCAAGTTTCCTTTCAAGTTTATGTTGCTGACCTTGCAAATCTGTACATTTATTATAAATGTGCTTCTGTACAGACTATTTTAAGAAAGTGCTGACTGTAAATGCACCATGAGGTGGAATCAGCCAGAGATAGGGTTTGGAAGAGCTTTCAGGATCCACTGCAATACAGTTGAACCCTATCAATATTTCAGATTACAGCTCCCTGTCATTCAGCTTCTAAGAGCTCATAAATAAACTCATAGCTATATAAGCTTTTAGCGTTCACTTTATCTTCTGAAAAGCATCTGCACAGACCTGACTGATACAGGTGTAATTGGGTAGAACATGTAGGTCCAAGGCCCACAAAAACTGAATTCAGATGCATTCAAAGCAGAGCATGTAAAAATGCAAGAATGCTCTAATTTATTGTTTCTGTAGCGCAAGTGAATCTAAGGGAATTTAGGGTATTTTACATGGGTCATGCAAGTCCCTATAATGATTGCCAATTATGTTGATCAATACAACACACCCTTAATTTCATCCCTGTTGGTCACACATCCTATGTTTACTATAATTCCTTGCTAGTGGTAGGATACACTGTTAAGATCCTGTCGCCGGCATGTCTGTTCCAGCTCGCTCCAATGACAGAATTCATTCAGCAGCGCCATTGGCAGTATACACTCATAATGCATTCAAAGGCAAAGCTGAATGAATTCAATCCTTGGCGCAAGCCCAAACGGACAAGATGACGGCAGGATTTTAATAGCATTTCTGCTTTAAGGCTGTGTTCACACATGGCCTTATTAACTTAAAAAAATGCATGTGTGCACTCAGCCTTAAGATTCCATCAGCTAATGAATGGGTGATTCACTGGCTCTTTGCTTGAGTCCTTTATCATTCCTATGAACAGTCACTTGGTCAATAATCAGTCTGCCTACAGAGGCCTTTATTCCCAATGCTTTATTGCCAATATGTGTTTAAGTTTCTAAGAGGAAATTTCCTTTCATCTGTTTAACACAGGAAACATTTCCATTGTCTATTAATTCCTAGAATGCACTGTTTTTGCTTTGTAAGTGAAGAAGGGGTTTTTCTACCTATGTAAGAAGTGGGATAGTGTCAGGACATTCTAACATATAGTACATTTTTAAGAGAGAAATGGGCAGAGGCTTTATAAATAAGGCAACTGGCTTAAGCACCATCTTTTCAATGTATTTACATCTGAAAACTAGCCAAATACATTAATAAATTTACAGCACATTAAAGTGTTCTTGTTTGTGTGTTTTATTGTATTTTTTCTTTTAAACGTGGCTTTATCTGGCTAGGGTCCCAAGATGTGAAGTTGATGTTGAGAAGTCTTTTAAGTTGTTCTGAAGTGTTTTTGTGTTCTAAAGGCCAATAAGTAAATGTAAGGGTATTGATTACTTAAAGGGGTTGGCCTCTTTATAGTAAAATTAAAGTAAATTTAGCCTTGTTCACACAACGTTTTTTCCGCTCTGTTTAAAATTACATCTATCATTTCGCTGTTTGGCTATCTGTCAGTTCAATAACTGTTGATACATTATTCTAACTTAGGTGGACTACCATATTCTCCAGTAGTCATCTTATACGCCGGGTCGCCCCATACAGTGGGGGAGCTAAAAAATGGCCGTATCCCCACCATATGGGGTGACCACTATAAAAAAAAAACAGTTAACTCACCTGGGGCCCGTTCCTGGCCTCCGCGCACCTGCTGGCCCGTCTCCGTGCAGACAGTGTGATGTACACTGACTGCGCCAGGGATCCTCAAAACTCTCTCAAGCAGCCGAGCTTCTCATCCGAGAAGCTCGGAGATGCTCGGCGTCCGGGAGAGCTTCGGAAGAATGACAGAGGCATTGGGTACAAAAGAAACTCACAGGGGAAGATTTATGAAAGGGTGTAAATATACACCTGGTGTAAAATGCCCACAGCAACCAATCACAGCTCAGCTTTCAGCTCTGGTAAAATATAAAAGAAGCTGTGATTGGTTGCTGTGGGCAGTTTACACTAGGTGTATTTTTACACCCTTTCATAAATTTCACCCACAGTGCTCAAAAATGTTTGTGAAAAACTGGACCACACCTATTTAATGCATGCAGTGATAAGGGGAAGACAATGGTTAGGTGCACCCTGTTCTACTGGTGTAAATGGTCTTTCCCTGCCTCTTGGGGTGCCCAACTCCTTAATAAGGTGTCCAAGAGTAAATAACATAAGGACATCCAAACAATAATATAGTGCACTGTGCAACAAAATGTGCAAGAATACAGCTATATACAGAAGATGTGACAGTGTCATGTCTGGTAAACCAAGTTCGCAAAGCTATATACAGCACATGGGAACAGTGACTAGTATGACCTGTCCCTATACCAATCAAAAAGATACAGCTACATACAGCAAATAAAAACAGCAATAATTGTCACTCTCTCTGTTCCCCCTAATTTCCCCTGTGAAAATACTCCAGGTTCATCAGGGAACCAGTTACTGAATTTGTCACAATGGACGGACAGCACACCACAAAGCAAACTGTATTTCACTACCTGTAACGCTGATATTGGAATAAAGTAAATAACTTTTTAAATTTATTTTTTTTTCTTTTCATCTCCACGCACACATTATGATTAATCATCTTTTATCTTTGAGGTTGAACCCCACAATAAGGACTTCATCCAATACTATCTTACAAGAGATATACTGTGTATGCCTTGTTTTTTTGTCCAGGTGGTATTGGCAGTGCCGGCTCTGATCCTCTCTGCCGTTTAGCATAATCTATTTGTGTTACTGCATAATTTTTGTGAATACGCTGCAGTACTGCAATGACACTCCAACATGTGTGAACACAGCCCTAATTTCACTGCAGACTTTTGCACATTCAGTGAAGTTGCAGCAGCTGCTTCTGGCTGGTCAGAGATGCTGAATTACTCAGGGGATTGGGGGATCCAGCCAAGCCTCCTGTGACATCACGCCCTGCCCTCTGTCTGCATCATCAGCCTGTACCTAGCAAACACACACAATGTGAGACAGAGGCATGGAATATTTGTCTCCTGAGGTGGGAGAGCAGAGGGAGCAGGAGACAATGTGGATTGGCACAGAGGCCATTTTTCTCCACTTCCTTGATTTCGATCAGCTACTAGTGTGGCAAAACCGTACAGATATGGTAATACATTATATAGACACATCTTAATGTACTTTTAGGCTATGTTCACACTGCGTATGTTTCCGTCCGTAGTGCGAACCGCGAATATACGCACGTAGTTTTGAGGTTGATGCGTTCGCTGGGAAATATACGATATACGCCCGCACAATGCACACTACGTATGAGTTTATGGCCAGATCGTATACGGCGCCGTGAAAAATGAACAAGACCATTGTTTGAGGACGGAAATGTTGAAACTCACGGCCATGGATTTCAGTGCGGTCCCGTACAGAATACTTATTTCAGCCAAATTGAACTTGATTTTTCAATCCAAAAGGTTCTGTGAGTTTTATTGGGCTGGGCGAAGATTTCCAAGTAAATGACCTGTTTCAGATCGATTCGAAAAAAGCTAAGGAAGCAGAACTGTACTATGGGTGTATGTTCGCAGTCGCAAGTTGCATGTCGATTTTTCCCACACCCGTAGTTTCAGCCGCACATGTACGGCGGCGTACGAACTGCGGACAGAATCATACGCAGTGTGAACATAGCCTTAATAGAAAACAAGTTTTCCTTATGTGGAGTTCCCCTTTAAATGATATGTGTATACACCTACACCAACTTCCTGTTAAAGGAGAAGTCCGGCCAAAATTAATTTTTGATATGTTGTTACTTATGAAAAGTTATACAAATTTCTAATGTACATTAATTATGGGAAATGCACATATAGGGCTATTTCCCTTAATTTAGTAGATCAGGAAGTGTTAGAAATATCTCTGAAGAAGTGACGTCACGACCCAGGGTGTAATTCCTATGGAGTGTCCAGCAGGGGGCGCTCTCTATATAGAAGTCTATGGGACTTTATTGTTTCTATGGGTTTCTATGTAATGTAATGTAATGTAGTGTACAGTGCTTTATTGAATGAATACATCTATGGAATACTTTGGGGAGCAAGTGTCCTTGCTCCCCAAAGTATTGCATAAATGTATTCATTCAATACATTCAATACACAGTAAGCCCGCCGATCCGCCGCATTTCCGCCGATCCGCCACACGCTGATCCGCCGCATTCCCGCCGATCCGGACCATATACATTGAACTACAGCTCCCATCATCTGCTTCTAGTATGAACAGGTGATGGGAGCTGTAGTTGGGTAAGGGATATGACATGCCGCCGGGCGCAGGGGGGAGCCGCTCAGTACACAGGAGCGCTCCCCCCTCCTCCTCCTCCTTCCGTGATAACTTCCGCCTATACCAATGCTGAGTCCCTGCCTGGCCGCCGCTCTCCGCTCACATATACCGGCTCCCGGCATCAGCGCGGACACCAGGATGCATCGGGAGCCGGTATGTATGGGGGGGGAGAGCGGAGAGCGGCGGCCAGGCAGGGAGTCAGCATTGGTATAGGCGGAAGTTATCACGGAAGGAGGAGGAGGAGGGGGGAGCGCTCCTGTGTACTGAGCGGCTCCCCCCTGCGCCCGGCGGCATGTCATATCCATTACCCAACTACAGCTCCCATCACCTGTTCATACTAGAAGCAGATGATGGGAGCTGTAGTTCAATGTATATGGTCCGGATCGGCGGGAATGCGGCGGATCAGCGTGTGGCGGATCGGCGGGAATGCGGCGGAAATTCGGCGGAAATGCGGCGGATCGGCGGGCTTACTGTGTATTGAATGTATTGAATGAATACATTTATGCAATACTTTGGGGAGCAAGGACACTTGCTCCCCAAAGTATTCCATAGATGTATTCATTCAATAAAGCACTGTACACTACATTACATTACATTACATAGAAACCCATAGAAACAATAAAGTCCCATAGACTTCTATATAGAGAGCGCCCCCTGCTGGACACTCCATAGGAATTACACCCTGGGTCGTGACGTCACTTCTTCAGAGATATTTCTAACACTTCCTGATCTACTAAATTAAGGGAAATAGCCCTATATGTGCATTTCCCATAATTAATGTACATTAGAAATTTGTATAACTTTTCATAAGTAACAACATATCAAAAATTAATTTTGGCCGGACTTCTCCTTTAATATTAAACTTCTTCTTTGGATATGGCCCTTTGGATATGGTCTCACTTCCTGCAAACAACAATGATTACATCATCCCAAAAATAGAAACATTCAATAGGCACTGCAACATATAAAAATTATTATCTGATATGAAATATAATGCACAGATACTTAATTCCGGCCCTGTGCAGAAAATAGGCTTGCTTAAAAACTTAGCTTAAGTTGGTTATAGTGGTCCTGGTAATAAGATGGCCAGGGCTGTAGTTATAAAAGCAATGCCCTATGCATACAGGCTGCTGATCCTCCCGCCATAGATGGAAGATTAGGTTAAAAATTAAGACGATGCTTTGGGAAATATAATCAAAATAAAATAAACTCAAAGTTGCATGGCTACAAGCAAGCATGCAAACGTACATTAGGGCTACAATATCTATACCGTATGTGAACTTTAAATATATTGATTATGTTACATTACATTAGTACTATATCAATACAAGTAAGACTAGGGATGCACTGCAGCTTTTGTAGTGCTACTGATTGAATTTAATTATTTAATTGCTCAAGCTACATCTGCAGCCAAAATAACACACGGGGGGACATGTATCAAGCAGTGTATTTTATTTTTTTCGGCGGAAAGTGCAGATTTGTGAATATTTTATTTGCAAATAGCCGTTTTGCAAATAAAATATTCACAAAGCAGCACTTTCTGCCGGGTACGCCAGGGGGGCGGGGAGGAGGTGTGGAGGGGGCGGAACGGGGGGGCGCAGTTCAGAGTCCGTGCGATTCATCTTTAGTTTCGCCAAAAAATATGCAGGAAACCTACTTCAGCTCTCAGCTGGTGTAGGTTTCCTGCCATGCACACCAGCGCGCACAGGATTTATGTAGAGGCAGTGCGCCTCTACATAAATCTCCGAAGTGCCAGAGCTGCGGAGACAATTTTAAGTCTGGCGCAGAAAACGTCAGACTTAAAGGGGTAGTGCGGCGTTAAACAATTATTCAATAAATATCACACATTACAAAGTTATATAACTTTGTAATGCATGTTATGTTACTGAATGGCCCCCTTCGCCGTGTTCCCCCCACCCACCCACGCTAGACCCGGAAGTGTAGTGCTCTATACTCACCTGACTACATCATTGTCCCTGATTACATCATTGTCCCAAGATGGCGAACGGGGGTCGACACGAATCAGCTGAGTATAGAGCACTACACTTACGGGTCTAGCGTGGGTGGGGGGGGAACATGGAGAAGGGGGCCATTCACTAACATAACATACATTACAAAGTTGTATAACTTTGTAATGTGTGTTATTTAGTGAATAATTGTTTAGCACCGCACTTCCCCACTGAGTTGTATGCCAGTATTCTGCACTGAAGATTTTCCCCAATAGCCCTACAAAAAGTCCCACTGTAGCCCTAACTTAAAAGGGCTCTCACAATGTGTTTAGAATGTGCACTAAGAACCTCAATATTCCATGTTTAGCAAATATAGCAACAATGCAATTTATAATAAGCCACATACATATTGTTCACGTCTTAGTGTTTGCAGAAGAGATGAATGAGCAGTAACATATTGCATTGAAAAAATGCAATAGGTGAACCAAGCACCCGAGTACTGAGTAGGGAGCACCTGGTTAAATGCCCAAGCCTTTCAAATGGTTTAGCTACCTTGCTAGTGTTGCTCGCTCAACACTAGTTTGCAGCACACTGCCATGTTTCTGCCAGTTTGCCTTACATTTTAGGTGACACAATGAAAGGTGACAGGATAAAGATTTGAAAGGCTTCAATACCATATTCTATCTGTTCTTATTCTTAAACTATATACAGAGCATGTGAACATTTTGTTAGAAAAGTAAGTTTTTCATTCTTTACCAGTAGCAACTTGTAACACTGTGAAATAATGTGTTAAATCGAGTATGTAATAACATTTATATACATAAATCCATATAGTTAAAATGCCCATAAAGAATGAGGTCAAAGATTGTCAGGTTTAAAACTACATAGAAAACTAATAAAATAAGAATTAGTGAAGTAAATGTAACATATTAAATGACTGACATCATTTTTAACTCAAAATGATGGACATTATTTAAAAAAAAATAAACAGGTAGGAAAAAACGTCATGTGAACATAACTATAAGAATGCAGGTTTCAAATTTTACATAGGAAACTATTAAAAAGAGAATTTCAAAAATAAGTTATAAGCTGGGGCTACACAGTAATTTCATGTCATGCTTCCTGGTCGTACAACATTACTCCAACATACTTTCAAAAGAATACAAAAAAAACCTAATTAATAGGTATGAAATGTGACCTTTTCTTAATCTAATGACTTCTTTTAAAGTATATGGAAAAGCAGCCATCAGGGCTTGGCCATAAAGTTTAAAAGAACAAATTATTAGGTTAAAAAATGGCAGCTTTTTATGCCTATTTTGTAGCCTATTTTTTTATATATATTATTATTTTACGGTGTGTGAACACAGCTTTACATAAAATGCAGCCTACAATATCTACTGCCAGCTGTGTTCTACCAATTGCATAGTAAAGGACAACAATAGGGAATTAGAAATTCCTTTTAGTCCTGTAAGTAATTATTGGATTGCTCCTGCCTGGGAAGGGAAAATTTCCAATAATGACTTCTTAAAGGAATTTGCTGTTTATGCAGTTCATTATTGTAATTTATATAGTAACACCAAGCTGCAATGCACCATTTGCTTCTGCCATACTTGCATTGATTTCTATTCATATGAAGCCTGCAGTAAATTTATAAACTTTTACAAAAGTAGAATTTTCTTTTCCACCAGCTTAGTGTTAGACATTTTTTTTAAAACTATGAAATCAGTATTCTGTATTATCACATTTGGGAAGGTTTAATAAGCAAACTTTTTCAAAATTATTAGGCACATTCCACCAAAAAGTGCATAAAAAGGCATTTATAATTTTGTTGTGTGTGTTTTAGACAGTTCATTCATCTAGACAGTCAATTGTTATTTTTATTTTGTTTTTATTTTTTAAAGAATCAGACTCGAATGAGACCAAGTATTTGTAAAATTCCCTATACATGTACATCTCTGTGTGGTGTGGCTATTTAGTTTATCTCTAGATAAACTACAAAGTTAGAGCTTCAACCACTTGCCTCTCCTTTCTTCATGTATTCACATTTCGTCTTAACTGGGTTTTCTGACCGTTAACACATAAGCCCTATACAGTACAGGCTACTGGATAAATAAATGATTATGCAGGATCTGACTCTTAGAATCTCCTGCAGTCTGTAGAATAGGATCCCAAGTCTCCTGTTAGAATAATGTGAGAGTCATGCTTGCACAATGGCAATTCATTCATTGTCTTCAAGAATTGCATTAGATAGCCAAGAGCTCTAGTCTGCTATTGTCTGCAGCTTTCATAGACCATGAATGAAGCTGTAGTGCACACATGCAACTGCTCCTCTATTCCAGTGAGAGATGCTGTTCTCAGGCTCAAGGGACGTCTGAAAAGATAGACTCCCATGATTGTATATTCATCCTCTATGCTGTTTATAAGAGATATGTTAAAGCGACTCTGTACCCACAATCTGTCCTCCCCAAACTGCTTGTACCATCAGATAGCTGCTTTTAATCCAAGATCTGTCCTGTGGTCCGTTCGGCAGGTGATGCAGTTATTGTCCTAAAAAGTTGTTTGGGGGGGGGGGGGGTCAGATTGTGGGTACAGAGTCGCTTTAATGGTTGGATAACCCATTTACGTCCATTTAATTGTCATTGCACATAAAGGCTTTATATATTCATTGGGATTATATGAAAAATAGTTATATGTCTCACTTATAGAGATGTGTGTCTCTATTCTCTTTCCCCCGAAAAATAATAAATAAATAATAATAATAATAATAATAATAATAATAATAATAAAGGATTTTAAGTACATTATATTTATCCAAAATCATCGTTATTGAAAAATACTACTCTTTCTGCAAAAAGTAAACCTTTATATTGCTAAGTTGATTAAACAAAATATAAGGTTTTGGCTTTCAGAAAACTGACATGTAAGAATAAAAAGAAATTCCTGTACCTTAAGGAAAAGCAGTACCAAAACTGCGTATGGAGTCATGGGGATTAAGGCCTGGTTCACACACTGTATGCCTGCGCTCCAATTAAGCATAGCATACAATAGGAAATGTGTCGGGAGACGCACTTCACTGTCTATTCTGTGTGGCCCAGAATAGGCATGTCAGTTTTCTGTGCTGCTGCACAGAACCACAGCTTCACTGTATACAGGGTGTAAACAATACAGCCGTGGTCCAATAGCAAAGAATGCAGATAGCTGTGGTCAATAAATAACGGCCATTGTTGCGATCTGCAACAACGCCTGTTGTTTTACATTTTGTGAACATGGCCTAAAGGTGTGAACTGTTGGTGCAAAACTTTAGTGCCAAGCATGAGAAAGAGAAATGTGTCTAACGTGGCCAAAACCCCATTATGCCCAGTAGCAGATTTACATCTCGGCAGGCTATAGGCTCAGAATGTCTTAGACTCCACTCATCAAGTACACCACTAGATAGATGGGCAGACTTCTAGTAACACTCTTTCTTATGGTCAAGGTACCCTGATATATTGCAGAATCTCCTAAATTGTATTTTTTTATGTGAACAGATTGGATTTTTGGTACATGTATGATTGTTAAGCCACATTATAAGTTGTTGTAAATGTCACTACATGGAAGGGGTGCCTGATTTACTTAATATCAAAAGCCATCTACACAAGTTGTCTCAAGTGTTTACTTAAATGTTATCTTTTTGGCTAGGAGGCAGTTCTTGAGAATAACAAAAAAGGTGATTGATTGCAGATGACTCATTATGTCATTTGGCACACTTCACTTGCATCTGCCATTTCAAATGATCTACAGTGTTTACAATTTGCCAAACATGCAATAAAAAAAAGGAATTAAGCTGGATTCACTGGAAATTTCACTATCCAGTTCTAAAGATCTGCACCTGTTCTTCTAATGATCTCTCCAATAAGTGTTTCATGTTTCATTATTATTAGTAGATGGTTATGATGCTTCTGTGCTTCTTCAGTCCCTAATGGATTTTTAAGTTGTTTCCGTATAATAAAATTGTTGGTCGATGATAAATAAAATGTGTGTTCCTTACACCAGCAACTCAATTCCAAAGAGGACTTCTTTCAGCTTAAGATATTTTGGGGTTTTGCAGGATTTCACATTGCAGGAAGCAATGGGCTCCAATCATTAAAATAATGTTTCCTGCAGTGTGACATCCTGCAAGATTCTGAGTAAGCATCATCTTTGCAGGAGTATGGTACCTGTTCTTATATAAATGACAGTGATGATTCTTCAAGTGCTGTATGTCCTAACGGGAGTATGAGCAACATATGTAAAACCTTAAACATAGATAGATAGATAGATAGATAGATAGATAGATAGATAGATTCAAGCAACCTGGATTCGTTTTCAATATGTCTTAAAATCCTTTCATAACATGGCTGTTAAACCTATCCTAATCACATTTTTCTATAGTTCTAAAAAAAAAAAAAAAAAACCAGCAACACTTTACTAATTTGATCTCCCATCAAAACAGATCTAAGGCACTCCTACTCCCTACAAATCTGAAATTTCACCACTGACCTATATGTTGTCAGTTTAGAGGTGGATATCTTTTTAACAAATGTATATCCCATGACTCATTATATTGATATCTCTGCTCCAAAGAAATGTTCAATAATACTAAAAATACCATAAAATGATTCTAATATTATGAAGACAAAAGCAACCATTTGTCATAGTTATCCTGTCTGCCGGCTCCAGTCTTACAGCTGGTCTGCAATCTGAAAAAAAGAATACATTTTATAGAATATGTAGTTCATATTTTTTTTAGATTATTTGTGAATATCGGGTCTATGACCTCAAATATTATATAGTGATGGAAAATATTTAACAATTGAGCTTTTGTTTACATATAAATTAAGCTCTTTATTTTATATAGGACTAGAATATATAAGTAAATAATATCTACAATGTCAAATGCATGATAAAGAGATTGAATGCCATAATATTGGTATAGTTTCATTAAGAATCAACCCTTACTGCATCCAGATTGCAATTAGTGTGACAAAGCTAGAGCCACAGCTATACTTTTAGTGACTAGTATGCTCATGAAATATTCAGCTTCAGACTGTATAGGGATCTTTATAAGGGAGGAGGAAGATCACATAAAACTCATCCATTCATAAAGATGGGAATAACCTGCTTCTGATATCAAAGAGTGCAGCATTAAAAGGATCTGCTGAGGTCTAAAGCTTCCATTATGAGAGACAGAAGGTAAGTTAACACTTTGTGACTCTGATTTCAGGATGCTGTAATATATTGTACAGACAAATACAATTGTAATATGCATCTTGTAAATAAGAACTTATTAGTGTTTAATAATATTGCTTTACATTGTGGAGGAACAAGTGTCATAAAGCTCGGTCCTAAAGCTAATACAATACTGATGACATACTACTAATATACTTGGCAATAAAGTTAGAGAGCATGTATTATATCTTTGTTATAATCTTTACTTCGGAGTTCTTCCCTTTAATGGTATTTTATATAAAGGTGGTTTAGTAACGCATACACTAATATTTCTTTATGAGAACCCTAACTAACAAAATTTTAAGTGGTTGTCAAAAGACAGCAATTACATATAAATCTATGAATTTTCTTTCACTTAAATTACTTATCAAGGTTTTGTCTCTACAGCTTTTTTGGTGTATATTTTGTATATATTTTGGCATGTATTGTGCACAAAAATCCACATGGAAAAATGCATACAATATGTATCCCATTGTCTTTATTAATGGGTATGCTTCATACTTAATTCAGCATATGTTGTTTGTGATGGACTATACATCAAGGGGACATACAGTAGTGTAAGTATTACAAAATTGGGTAGAATTTTGTAAACTGTAATATTATGAATATATTACAAATAGAATGAACAAATACCAAAAAGTTGGTTGTGGTAATGTGCAGCATTTATACAGCACAGATGCTTTTTCCATTAAAGAGCAACGGTACATATATATATATATATATATATATATATATATATATATATATATATATATATACATATATATATATATATAATTGTGCACAGACTGGTGTTGAAAAGTAAAAAAGAAAAAAAAATACTTACCTTAATTGCTCCCCCAATACTGTTATTATTACAGATCTCCGGTCCCCCTGTACTGCATTCCCTGGGTCAGGGTCTGCATGTGGAATTACCTGCTTAGCCAATCAGTGGCCGAGTTTGGAAACCATTATGACAATGACAACAGTAATCAATGTGGCCTTGACAAAGTGCAGGTGAAGTGAAATGGTCATTGGTCTCTGCCTAATAAAGATTTATTAAGGGAACTCTGGTGATGGTGCCCTGATGGTTTCTTTTGGATGATATAATTTTGACAATAATGGTGGGGGTGTGAGGAAGTGATGTATAGTTTTTCTCTTTTTTTTAGCACCTGCCTGAGCACATTTTCAAAAGGTCATGAGTACAAGAATGAACTTGTGGGACACTTTTGGCTGCACCTGACTGTTTACCACTTTTTTACATCTTTATTTGATCGAGGAGCAATATACTGGCTTGTGGTTTACATTTTTATTATGTGCAATTTACATGATGAGGGCAGTCAGGTTTCTTAACGTCTATGTACTTTAGTGCAGGCCCTGAGACCATGATTATCATTCATGGCTCTGTGTTGGGAAGCTTTTAGATGTTTTTGATGATCTTGTTACCTTTTTGTACAGTGAATTATTTCGCATAAAGCATGTTGTTTTTTTTTAATTTCTGGTGTCATTGCCTTTATAACATACATTTTCTAGTGTTAGTGTTGTCAGTGTCCATTTTGTATGTTGCAGTGTAGAACCCATTAAACATATTGGCAGTGCATCTTCTTTATGTTTTGTTCAGTGGCACATTATTCCATAGATTTCAATGCAATTCATTGAAGTCAATTAAATGATGCAATGACAGATGATTTTTTTTTTACTTGTGAATATAGCCATTATTTGTAATACTACTAATGGCTAAATGTTAACCTTGGCTTAATGCCTGACTCTTTTTTTGGGTACTTCCGAAATCAGTTTTAATACTCATTGCTGGCCACTAGAAAATCTTTCTAACCTTTTACCTATTGTTTTGAAACAGTAGAGAGCAAAATAAAAGAGACTGAAACCCTATTAGAACCACAGTATATCAAAACAATTGTGGAGGGAATATTAAATGTTTGGGGGTCTTGTCACCTGCATAGAATGAACTACATTCTGGGAAAGGTAAGGTATGACTTCTTTAAAGACACGTTAAAAGCATTGGCTTGCATCTCTGTGGAGAAGGAAACATATTTCAAGAGGATAATGAACCAAAAACCTGGGTAGAGATCAAAACCACCTGAACTCAAGCTCATCAAACATTTAAAGGGCACTAGAAGTTTGAAAAGCCAGGCTTTAAGAAACATCACAAAGTACTCTTTGAAACATTCTAAAATCACGCTGGGATAGCATGATCATTAGAACAATTTTTTACTCAGTATAATGAAAAAGAAAATAATTAGAAAAAAAATCTAAATAGTATAATTTCCATGAATACCCTGACTTTTTTCCCATGACTTATGGATGTTCATCTAAATTTTTATAAAATATCTAAATTTTTCAGTTTATATGGTGCTGCTTCTACTAATATCAATGCAAGAAACTGATGAAAAAATATTTACTTGTGATCACTTATAGAGCAAACCAAATATATAAGGAATGATGTACTCAGTTTGTTCAAATATAAGCCATACCCTAAAAATAAGCCCTAGCTTGATTTTTTTGTGTTTTGGAGAGACCTTGAAGTATAATCCCTACTCCAAAAATAAGCCCAAGTTACAGTCAGCTCCTCCAGCACTAGGTTACATCACATGATGTCAGAGAATAGCTCCCAACCATTATGGACAAGTGCCCCACTACCTCCCACCACAGCAGGGCAAAATCTGCTCACCTAATTCCGAGTCCTGCTTCAGATTCCTGCCCTCTACCTCAAAATATTCTGACTGAATCTACAAAAAGATTTGCTCACCTCTACCTGTATAGGTAACTATACATTTTCACACCCCAGACAACGTGAGCACAAAAAGAAAAAGCTACTCCATGGAGTTCAGAAGAGTAGAGATAAGCAAACGTTTCAAAATTTTGGTGCGACGGATTCTCAAATTTTTTACATAAAATCCTGGTTTGTCCCCACCTAACATCAAACCACACTAAAAAAGCTTAACTATGGCAGCTAATGCCATGTTGCTTTCTTTGGGTGAATCGGCTGTTTTAAGCACTTCTATGTGTAATTTTGAGGCATAACCACCCCCCCTCCCATCCACATAGCAGATGAAAACTGGTGCAAGAAAAGCCTGCTAAACACCATTAGAGAGCAGCATCATTGTTGTGTTTCTGCCCCATTGAGCTGTGTCTCTCCCACTGTATTTCCACCTCTAGAGGAAAGGCAAACAAGAGTAGAGAAAAGTATGATGGCAGGCTGGCAGCATGGTGCAGGTGCTTGTGAGCAGGGTGCTTACTTGGCGTGGTATGAGGAGGAGAATATATAACCATGGAACTTTCTACTATTGACCAGTTACTGGCAGGCTATCAAGTCTGGCTGGGATTTGGAGGCTGTTCCACACAATCCACCACCATCATCACATTAAAAATCAACATGGAGCCCATAGGCTAATGTAGGTAACACTCTATGGAACCAGGGTGCAGAAGTCTCATTGAGGCTGCACTGCTTTCCTGAGATTGCAGCAGTCCCACTAAGTCCATATGGCTTTTCAGAGCATCGACACATGAGGGACATCCTACATGGTGGCACCTTGTTTATAATCAGGAGCTCCGTAAAAAGGGACTACCTGAAGAAGTACCTGCATATACCTTGAACCCAAGGAGGAGGGGGATTACAACCCTATGCAAGATCCGCTGAGATTTTTGGCTAGGTGTGTAAGGAGATGCCCAGTAGTCTCAGGGGCCAAAGGTTGTGAATATATCTTGTCTGAGCATCAGTGGCTTTTGAAGTAGATATATTTAGAGAGCCTCTGTTCTTCACTGTTTGGACAGTTATTGTTTCCGTTATGTATGATTAGTTGGTCAAAGTATTTAATTTGTGCTATGTTGGCTGCATGGCATTTAAGAAAAGTGACTGGTCAGTACACAATGTATGTGACAGGAATACTGCCTATTTTTGGGCTATTGATGGGCTTTATAATGATATAATTTTATAATGGTCACTATGTTTGGTGACTAATTTATGCAGAGACTCTAATGGACACTACTTGCTGAGTGCTAGAGTATCTCTACAAAAAGGGACTTCTATTTCAAAGGACACTACACAGGTTTACAGTGACAGAAGTTTTATCTTATTTCATCATCACCAGGCTCTTTTGTTTACAGATATTTATAGGAAAACCTCAATATGAAAGCAGTGTCAACTGACTTAAGTGTCAAGTGACTTCAAGTTAAAGGGGTACTCTGAACCATAATGGATGCTGATTACCAGTGCTGTTTACAAGTGCCTTTTGAATGACTTTCAGAATGTTTCCAAATGGGCAGAAGTCCATCTTACTTTATAAGTTATTTTTATATTTATTGTGATATTTAGGCCTATTGCACTATATGGCTATGTTCACACATTTAAAATAACATCCATCATTTTGAGTCTAAAATAACAGTTGTCATTTAGCTGTTTGGCCTCCCCCTAGTGCAATGACGGCTGTTGATACATTATTCTAGTTTGGGTTACTAATTGGCCTTTGAGTGCGGCTTAATTGAGAAGCCTGTTGAATTTAATAGCAAAAACTGAGAAAGAACGGTGACCAAAAAAAACTGTGTGTGAACAACTAATAAAAAATGTCCGCTGTTTGTAAAAGACATCCGAAAATAATTGTCGTGATCACTGTTTTGACATCTGCGACGATAATGTCCATTATGCAATACATTTTGTGCCATTGGACGTCTGTTTTTCCATTGACTTCAATGCATTGCATAGCAGTCAGTTAAATCGTGGACGTTTTTTAAAATAGCAAAAGTGGCCACCTTTTCTAAATTTTTGACGTTGTGTGAACATAGTTTATTGTTAATATTCACCTATAGTCAGGGGCGTTGGTAGGGTCCTAAAACATCCGGGGCCCGGGCCCTCTGAGTGCCGTCATAAGCGGTTAGTGAAGGAGCCCAGTGCAGAAGCTAGTAACCCTAATGATCGCTCTATTAGCCCAGCTCTATTGCCTCCACTCATAATAACTGCGGCTAAGCAGACACAGGCAGCTATCCGCCCTGGGGTCCTGTCAGGGTCCATCTCATCGGTAGTGGTGCACTCCACTGCCCAGACAGCTCCTTCACAGCTCTCCCTGTACACACAGCGTCTTAGAGGTCCGCCCTAGCTCCTATCCTCTAGGCTAGTGTTTCCCAACCTTTTCTACCTCGGGGAACTCCTACCAGATTACATTCTACAAAATGGAAAAACCTCATTCAGTGACTCACAGGTGACGTCTTTGATCTGAGTTGTTCTCTTTCCCTTTACTCCATCCAACCCAGACCACTATGATGATTTCTTCCAGCTGCAATTCATCTCCTCAGAACCTGCCAGACAAACATATTAGGCTCCGCACTTTTCCATCAACTTCCTTCCCTTTTCCCACCTATAGGCTCCCATACAGTAGTAATTCCACTGCTTCGTGTCACTGAGTAGGTAGGTAAGTGTGTTGCACCCTGTATGTAGGATCCCCTGCTGTGCTCCCATATAGTAGTAATGTCCAGTGATGTGCCCCATAGTAAAAATGTCCCCTGCTGTGTTACCCAACATTATAAAATGTCCTCTACTGTGCACCTTCATATAGTAATAATGCCCCTGCTGTGCCCCATATAATAACAATAATGCCCCCTGCTGTATGACATATAGTAATAATGTCCCCAGCTGTGCATCCCCATAGTAATAATTCTCTCCCAGCTGTGCACTCGTATAGTAATAATGCCCCCTGATGTGCCCCCATATAGAAATAATGTCTCCTGCTGTGCCTCCATATAGTAATATTGCCCACAGGGTGCCCTCCATACAGTAGTAATGCCTTCTGCTGTGCCCCCATATGGTAATAATGCTCCCTGCTGTGTCCCCATATAGTAATAATGCCATCTCATGTGCCCCCTATATAGTAATATTGTGCCTGCTGTACCCTCCATATAGTAATAATGTCCCTTGCTGTGCCACCTATATAGTAATGATGCCCCTTATATAGTAGTGTGCCTGCGCTATAGCAAAAGTTCCTCTCCTACCTACAATTAACTTGACTGCCATCCCCACACAATACCCTACTTGAACCCCCCCCCACACACACAATACCTTACCTGAACCCACACACACACACACAATACCCTACCTGAACCCCCCCCACACACACACACATACACACACACACACTACCCTACCTGAACCCACGCACCCACACACACACACAATACTCTACCTGACACACACACACACACATCATATGCATTAAGGAACCATCAGGCCAAGTGTGTCTTTTCGCCTCCCCCTTGTCTCCCCTCTGGCCTGCCCCTCGTCTCCCCTCCGCCCACCCCCTTGTCTCTCCTCCAGCCTCCCCCTTGTCTCTCCTCCTCAGGCCTCCACCTCGTCTACCCTTGTCTCCCCCGTCTCCCCTCCAGTCTCCCCCTGTCTCCCCTCCAGCCTCTTCCTCACCTCCACCTTGAGTTAGGCACCAAAAGGGTAGCAGCGGCAGCCTCACATACCGCTCACCCGACGTAGCGACAAGACGTGATTCTCCAATCAAATCGCCTCACAGCGGGAGCATGGAGCCGCTGCGGTCGGCCGTGCTGCATGCATCCAATCAACGCGTGTGCCACGGCCAGCCGCAGCAGCTCCACGCTCCCGCTTTGCGCTGATTGGAACTGAGGATCACGTCCGGGCACTAGGTTGGGTGGGCTGTAAGTGAGGCGGAGGGGCAGCTACGGGACCTGCAAGCCAGATGAGGCCATCAAAAGATCCGCATCTGGCTCGCAAGATGCCGGGGCATTAAAGATCCGGGGCAGCGGGCGTTTTATCCAGGACATGATCCCCAAATAAAACTGCCTAGCGACGCCACTGACTATAGTGCTGGTATAATGAATGTGTGTTGTATTTGGGGGAGAAATTTGCATTTATTGACTCAACGTAAGGGATCTATCTCTGACCAGTGGCCATTTTGAAGGTACTCCACAGATAACAGACTTTACACTGTTGCACATGATGTGCCTGAAAATTCACTGTTGAGTGATAATATCTAGTCTCCCTGTATGCTGATTTCTACTGCACCTCACCAACAGCAAAGGTGTCGTTATATGCCAGTAATCCACCGCTGTCCAGACACAGTTTTAGAACAGGCCACCTCAGGTAACCTGACAAGTAACTCACTGGGTTAACTTTCACAGAAGAGCTGTGGACAGGGTGTACTGGCACACAAATTGACAGAATAGGAGCCATTTCGTAGCTACTAGAGATGAGCAAACCTCGGGCATGCTCGAGTCCATCCGAACCCGATGGTTTAGCATTTGATTATCGGTGGCTGCTAAAGTTGGATACAGCCCTAAGGCTATGTGGAAAACATGGATATAGTCATTGGCTGTATCCATGTTTTCCAAACAAACTTAGAGCCTTATCCAACTTCAGCAGCCACCGCTAATCATATACCGAACGATCGGGTTCGGATGGACTCGAGCATGCTCGAGGTTCGCTCATCTCTAGTAGCTATACAGCTTAGACTACTACCCTCACACTATTTCTCCATCTGTCCCTGATACCTAATCAACCTTCTATAACCTTCTCTAATGGTACGTTTAAACGGAGCAATGATTCGCCCAATTGATCGTTTAACGATTTTGAAGCAACAATTTGGTTTTTATAACTATCAGCATTTAGATGAATAAATCATTAGAAAAATCGGTATGTGAACCTTAAATGGGCATTGTCACAAAAGAAAAGACTTTATTAACTATAGAAGCATATAAAAAGTTTTGATCGGTTAGGGTCTGAGTGTTTAGATCCCAGCCAATCAGAAGACAGAATGTGCTGTCTCCTGGCTCTGTATAACATCTTGTTATTATAAAAGCAGAAAGGGTAAAGAGATGTAAATTCTCCTGATCAGTTGCAATCTGTGACATGACAGAACTTCTTGTTGTGAAAGACACACTTTAAGGTCATGCTGTACAACTGCTAAAAAAAGATGTTTCCTGTTTGTCAAAATATCAATTGTAATGTCTCAGTAAATTCTTTTGTGAAATGACTCTGAAACACAAACAAGTTGTCCTCAGCTGCAGATAAGACAACACGTCAATATCTTAAGCACTGAAGCACAATCCATGGAGGTGACAAGGTAGAAATGTTTGTAGAGGCCACTTAACCTTAATTCAAAAGTATAAAGAACAAAAGACAGACAATATTGACTGAAATTGAAACTTTAACCCAAAAAAACTACCAACATAAGTTTTACCCACTTAAAACAATAACTTTCATTAAATTGACAAATATCTTTGTAGGAAACCTTTAGTCATCACGTCTACTGTCAGAGTCCTCTTCTAAAACTCCTATAAGGCAGAGTTTAATATCCAAATGGAAAAAAAAATAGGACAAACCTTTTCAGTGGTAGGAACTCTTGATCTACACATTTGATACAAAACAAAGATGGAATCACTTGTTGTTCCACAAACTATTAGAATATATGCAATAAAGAAAGCAACCAATCCAGAGCGGTAGCGGATCATGCAGTTTCAGTCTATTTTCGTTTGTTCAGGTGTGTCCTTCACTTAGGGCCGAGTTGCATTACCAAGCCTAGCCCATCTACAAGAGTGGCAGTTTTGGCTACATAGGAAATTTGGTCAATATCACTTTCTCCAAAGGTCTAACTGATGCTTAGGTAAAAAAAAAAATAAACATAAACCTGGGACTTCAATTACTGTCTGTGAACCACATTTTGACATCTACGCCAGCTATGAGCTGGGTACATTTGAGCTATAAATTTATGCCAGTTTCTGGAAATAAATTATGGTAAATATGGTGGGCTACTGACATCCACCCCCTACACTAAGCAATGCCTATTTTTGGGGGGCTAATTGTCCAAAAGTCACAAAATGCAAATGCAAATGAGCTTTGTGCAAAACATTGAGGGTGCACACTGGCTAAATAAAGTGCAAGGAGTGCCGATACACTCTCTTAGAAAATCCATATGATCATAACCAAAGAAAAAAAGCCTAAAATAGAAAAAAAAAGTATAAACATCCCAATGTAAAATTAAAATATACTTAAGTATATTACAATTTTACATTGGGATATCTGGCTAGTCTTGTGTTTCCAGACTCTTCAATGAGGCTCCACGGGCTCTTCTTTTACATTGGGATGTGCTTTTTTTTGTCATAGCCTTTTTTCTTTGGTTATGATCATTACACCAGGGAACTAAAGTACCAACATATTCAGCAGTATTTTTGTAAATACATGTTCAGGCTATGTTCACAAAATGTACAGACAACAGACGTTGTTTGGCATTGTGTAAACATAGCCTTGAAGCAACTCTGTACCCAAAATCTGCCTCCCTAAACCACTTGTACCGTCGAATGGCTGCTTTTAATCCAGGATCTGTCCTGGGGTCCGTTCAGCAGGGGATGCAGTTATTGTCCTAAGAAACAACTTTTAAAACTTGCAGCCCTGTGTCAAATTGGCGTGGCCTAGAGTGGCTATGTCCTAAACTTGCACCACCTCTCCGTCCCTCCTCCCTGCCCTCTTCACTATTAGGAATGCCCCAGGGAGGATTTCTCCTATTCATCACCTGTGTGAACACTGCACATGTGTTGGATCGTTAAGGCACCTGTGCAGTGTTCAGACAGGTGATGAATAGGAGAAATGCTGCCCAGGGGCATTCCTAATGGTGAAGAGGGCAGGGAGGAGGGACGGAGAGGTGATGCAGGCCTAGGGCATAGACACTCTAGGCCACGCCAATTTGTTTAAAAAGTTTAAAAGTTGTTTTTAGGGGGGTTAGATTGTGGGTACAGAGTCGCTTTAACCATCTATCAAACATAAGCTTGCAAGAGCTTACAATATATGATTCAGTTGCAAAAATACAGTACATAGAACCCATAAATTTGCCATCATGAATGCTACCCATTCCAATAGGGAGTATGTTGTAATAATCAGCGGAGGCTCACATTTATATGTTTAATATTGATGACTTGGGAATATTATATATATATATATATATATATATATATATATATATATATATAATATTATGTCATACAATTCATTTTTATTAAGTAAACATGAAATTTAAGGGGGAAGATGTAACTTCAAACAGTATCATGTGAAGCACCACACTATCTCTATTATTAACAATAAATTTAATTGCTACTTTCTAAAGCGGCAAAAGAGAATAATTAGCGTTCATTGCAGTCATAGCCGGATATCACAATGAAGCAAATTAATACTGCTTCATACAGCTATTTTTATTTTGTTTGTTTTTTTTGCATTATAAGACCTTTGATGTGTTGTAATATATATTTTTAAATATTTTAAATAAATAACTTTTAATTGTACAAAATAAAGTATAACTCTGAAGACTACATCTCAGCTTTAAGTTGGTTGTTGGACATGTGCAGATTGTAATCCAAAATTGAATTTACTGTACACTTGTAAAGCCCTATACAACTTGCATTGTTTCTTAAGTAGCTGAGGTGCTGGGGTAAGGAGGTTCTTAACTGTTTCTTTTATGTTATAGCAGACAAACTCCTTCACTTCACACTGGGTAACACCGGGCACAGATTCAGATAGACAGATGATAAATAGGGTAATAAATGCTAAAAAAACTAGACAGTTCTAAAATGTTAAATCCACAACATATACAACGTGAGCGCTGAATGACACTGAATGAATAATATTATAAGAAAATGGAGTGTGAGCTACTTCAGTAAAAAATGACTGGAACAAAAAAAGAAACAAGCCTGAAGAAAAAATGCTCAGCACATCCAAAGATTATACACAAAATATACTTTATTAAATATTGACAGATAAAAACACACAAAAAGAAAAAAGAACTGTATACAGCAATTAAAGCTAACTACAAGGAGGGAGACCAAAATAAGTCAGCCCTCCAACCGAGATCCTCCACATGAATAAATCATGCTTTCAAAAATCTAGTACCCCTCACTGGTATCAAGATATAGGTGTACAATCCTTGCATGAATAATAATAGAATAAAATAACATGTAAAAATACACAAACATGTGCATACACAAAATGGCTGAACACATGTAGTTTTGTACAAACCAAAGTATGAGAGTTGAGGAGGGATGAGAGTGACCTCGGTATATGCCCTTTCCCACGCGTTCCGTCAGCAAGACGCTGACTTCATCAGGGCTGATTTTGGTCTCCCTCCTTGTAGTTAGTTTTAATTGCTGTATACAGCTCTTTTTTCTTTTTGTGTGTTTTTATCTGTCAATATTTAATAAAGTATATTTTGTGTATTATCTTTGGATGTGCTGAGCATTTTTTCGTCAGGCTTGTTTCTTTTTTTGTTCCAGTTCTAAAGTGTTAAGCCATATTTTTAATGTAATATTGTGTTCTATTGAGGTCTATGGGGAATTGACCATCAGTGCACACACAGTACAGAAAAACAGCCATAATTGAGTACGAGCATCAAATTAATGAACATACCTATTACTGACAAATTGTTTTGACAAAAATTGCCTTTTTTCCACCGTCTATTCACACGTTGTTCAAAATGACGACTTTATTTTGGTATTATTTTAGAGTGTGTAAACATATCCTTAGAGTGGACCTATAAAAAAGCAAAAGTATATAAAAGTAATTCTATTGTAAAATATAAAAAGAGGGCTGCAAGTTTCATTAATTTTGACTGGTTAAAATAATATAATTCTAGCTTTAAAGTGTTACTGTAATTTAAATGTCACTTACCAGAAATCAATAGTCAATCAATAGTAAAAGCGATTTTAAGAATCTCTGTTATAGATGTTATTAATCAAAAGAGTTTCCTTCTGTAGTCAAAAAGCTGTTTTGCAGCCTCCCCCCTCACTTTAGAAGAAGCAGGATTTCTGTGTCCATAATGGTCTATGGAGGGGGCTGAGGAGGATGAGTGAGCACAGAGAGGAGAAAAGGCAGCCCTTCACAGCACAACATTGTGTAATCTTATTGTGACGACTGGTCAGTGACCCACAGACAAAAGGACAGGGTGAGACCCTGGTGCTGCTCTCGCCAATCTGTCCCTTCCTTTTGTGGAACCTGACTCCTTAACAGGCTGGCCCCAACTTGAAGACTGCAGGCTACACTGGCTTAGTGCAAAACACAAGACAAAAACAAGGCAGACTGTAACACAATAAAGGATAAGTCAGCAAACCGGGCAGTAATAGTCAGTACTACGCCGTGGTATAGCAATGGATGCTGTTAAACTGCCGGCTGCATTTAGGACGTTCCTGCAGCTGATAGCTCTGTATCGGCTGCAGGAACTTTCTTTCTTTACTATTGATTTGCGGGCACCGTAGGGTGTGCCTGCAAATCATTTAGCCATTCACATTAATGTAATGTGTGGCTGCGGCCACACATTACATTGTGTGAGCAGCTATTCTTTCCAGACACTATTAACATAACGCTTGAGAACATACCAGACAGCATTCCACTGCAATCAGCGTCAGTTCTTTACTTAAAAAGAACGTTTTGTGAACATACAGTAGGAACACATATTGGGGTAAATTTTGTAAGACTGGCATATCCATACTCTAGTATAAAGTGAAGTGCCCTCTCTCTCCCCAACATCAGGCTGATTGAGCGGTGCACTCCTCTTAATAAATTCAGCTTATCTGAGGCTGCTTGTGTAAACCTATGCCAGTTTCAATTTACAACTGCTTGCATATACATTATTTCATGCAAATTAGGAGGAACAACTATAAAATTATCTTGATACATGGGTAACAACAATACTTTGCAAAACATGTTTTTTTATTTAGTGGATAATGATGGAGGTATATGTAGTCACGAAAGATAGGAAGCTTTGACTGAGCAGACAGTGTAAACGCATTGATTTCAGGAATAAAAATGAACAGATTTCTTACTCTTCCTTGGTCTCTGAGGAGCTCCTTTGAGAGACTGATAATAATATCTGCAGGGGTAGTCACTGGAGGATTGCTACAACAATTGGTGGCTCTGTGAAGACACAGTACCTGAAGCAACCATCAGTACACTCAATCACCTAACACCGCAGCTACTTATTATAATGACTATAATTGCATGTCACGTACATGCATTGTCTCCAAATAAGCATTTAATGGATTTTTGGGTACTGTCAAGCTCACAGTGCTTTCAATTAAATTGTCCAATTAATTGTGGTTATTTCTCATGACAGAAACGCATTAATGTTCCTTTTGTTTATAGCTGAATATTTACACTGGTTACATTGTTGTTTACTGGTTCTAGTTGAGTAGTTTGCCTCTTCAGTGTGTTACATTCTCTGATTGTTACCCTTAAATGAACTTCTTAATCACAACAAAAGCAAATGGAAGTCACTGAAAGGGGAACATAAGCCATGTCCTTGAATCATATTCAAAATGATCATTAAGTTAAAATGCTCCTGCTGAAAGATATCTCCAGTAACCTCCAGCTCGTATGTTACTGAAGTAATGTACATCACTAGATAGATGCTTTCTCGGGGCAGAGCAGTGAATAAAAAAGCTTTTGAATCCTTGGTCAAATCTCTGCGGAATTACAAAACTGCACTCCACTGGGGATGTACCCAACCTTGAAAAAAAAAACAAAGCAGAACAGATGTTTTTAAGCTGTATGTTGCATTCATGCTCAGGCTTGTATGCCTCTGCTTTATTGTTTACTGTGCTATGCCACACAAAAATAATAGATAATAATGTAAGATTCAATAATTTTTATAATTACATTCAGATTAAACATCTTTTTAATACTGTGTTTAAATTTGTGGAAAGAAATTAACCATTCTGTGTGTTTTGTTGTTTAGAGACATAGTATACTCCATCAATTGGTGCTAACAAGCACCACTGGGCATTGGGAAGCTGCTAACCCACTTTTTGCTGAGATATACTGGCATGATATCACGAATGAACTCGCTATTAAAACATATTAAATTGCCCAATGGTGCCCATTAACCTATTTTATAAAGTGGTGCTTCAGTACAGAGCAGAGCCTACTGGATATGAGCCAAAGTGGATAGAACATGTAGTGGAGAAACTGTATGATCTTAATATATAGAATGTACAATATTATTCAGGCTTAGGGTAAATGCATATCTGTCTGGAGCTCTTCCAATGTCTAAGGCAATAGAGATGTCACGATTTAGTAAATTTATACAGAACTCCCGCAAATGCTACTCACAGGGTTGAAAGCTGAATCAGAGCAATAAAACTGAATTCCACATATCAATTTGCATCATAGACATGAGAGCAGTGAAATTTACTATAATAGAAAACACTTGCTGGAAGGCATAAAAGGTCATTTAAAAAACAGAGATCCTGATGTCCAGTTTATTTTCTCAAATAAAAACTTCACCTATATTGAAATCAGCCACTTAAAAAAAATACATTTTCCATCACATAAACAGCACGTTACACAGACATTTTTCAAGATCAACCTGCGTTCTTACTCATGGCTACAGTACCTCAGTATAGTTGTAATATATAACCATGTACTCATTTAGTTGGGCAGTACAGAGATCTTTGTAGTGATCTTTTCACTCCTAGGTATGTAACCATGACTAGAGGAAAGATGATTTTACCATCAGCATGAACGCAGGTTCTTTACTGTAAGAGCAATGAGACTGTGGAACTCTCTGCCACATGATGTTGTCATGGCCGATTCATTAAATAAGTTCAAGGGAGGCCTGGATGCTTTTCTTGAAAAATATAATATCACAAGTTATGGGCATTAGATTTCCGGTGATACATTGATCCAGGGATTATTCTGATTGCCATTGGGGTCGGGAGGGAGTTTTCTCGCTGTCGTGGGGCAATTGTCATCTGCCTCGTAAGGTTTTTTGCCTTCCCCTGGATTAACACAGTAGGGCTTCCCTAGGTTGAACCTGATGGACTCTTGTCTTCTTTCAACCTTATTTATGTTACTATGTTACTAATTTTATTGTAATCAAATTGTAAAGAATATACCAATTGCACACCAAAGATAAAGTAATTGCTTATATATTCTGTTTATTCTAAAGATTTTTCAAGAAAATTGATGTTAAATATTTTCCAGTTTTAAGGCAGATCAGTTACACTCTACTGTATAAACATTTAATCAAATAAAAGTATCCATATACCACAGTTGTGGACATTTCGGTCTATGAACCTTTGTCAACAGGTATAGGTTATGTTCACACAATTTTGAGGATTGGCTGCAGTGCAATAACAGCTGCTGGAACATTATTCTAGTTTAGGTGGACTGATTGGCCTTAGGATGTGTCTTTTATTGAAAAGTCCATTGCATTCAATAGTAAAAATGGAGAAAAGAGGGTGAAAAAAGAAAAACTTTGTGTGAACAACAACAAAAAAAAGTCCATTGGTTGCAATAGACGTCCGAAAATAATTGACATGATCATTATTTTGACATCAGCGCAGATAATGTCCGTCATTTTATACACTGTGTTTCTTTTGATGTCCGTCATCCCATTGACTTCAATGCATTGCATTGCAGTCAGTTTGATTGCTGCAATCTTTTTAAATAACTCATACTGCATGGAATCTTCTGAAAAGCCCACAATAAAAATCTCAGTACCGGCAGTGCATAAATATTCAACATGTGCTAGAACATGATAAATCTATTATTATACTATATTTTTGTACAGTATAAAATCAGTAATGATTTATTATACATTATACATCCATAATGATTTATTATACATTATACATCCATGCAAAATATTTTTAAAAGATCATCATTATAATAGCATAAATTTACAACTATATGTTCTATGGCAACATATATTTTGTAAAATAGCTTGTTTTGATACATGCAATAGTGCAGCCTATATAATGTAATAGAGCATATACGCCATGAGTAAGAGCTCTGTTAGTGCTTGAAAATGATTAATGTAACAAATAGTATATTTGACGGAAACTGGATGTACTTAAATTACTATATCCAGTATCATTTTGTCTGAGATGATGATGCACTGGACATTGGAGCTTTCATAGCACCTTTTAAAGCTTTCCCTTAAAGTTAATATCTCACTCAAACTAGGAGTTTTAAAACATGACTAAAAATGTATGCCATTTCAGAGATGCCTCCAGAAAAAGATTTTTTAAAGCTGTTTTGGGGTTATTAACACTCGTCAGTACAGAGCAGAGTACTGGGTGGCTAGTAAGAGGCCTATTGGTTATATGAGCCTGGCGGGTGAGCTGGCGTTTAAGTCTTGTTTACGAGTTCCATGACACTGCAGAAGAACACAGTCATATAATGGCCTCATTATGGTAAGTGATCAAACTCCATAGTATAGATGGCCTACCCTTGCGTTTCCTCATCTTTCAAGTGGACCTTTAATCAATATACCATATGCAGAAGCCTATATTTTCATCTACTTAAGAGGTTGTGGAATTAGTAGATTGCTGACCTTTGTAATCTATGGTAAAAGGAGTAAGGACATTCCTGATTTAGGGCAAGCCGTATCATTATGCTTATGACTGCTACTTTTTTGCAAGCACCTATGAAGTCAATAATAGTTTTTTTTTTTTCCGTTTGTTTTTTATTTATCCAGATGGCATAAAAATATTGGTATAAACAACTTTAGAGGAAAAATTTTAAAATCCATGGTGAAGTCATATCAGGGGCAGACCAACCATACAGATTTATTCTTAAATCACATTGAAATTGCATTGAGGTAAGGGCCTGGAAGATGAAGTATGTCCATGATGATAGATCATTTACAGCTGAAGATACATTTTACCACATGAATAATAAATTAGTGGCTTAACTATGTTATTATCTTGCAGCATTACCTTCCCCCTAATCTACAAACATGCATGATATATCAGTAATAAAAACAGCACACGCCAAGACAGAGGGTGACACTAGGTTTTAATAAATTAACTCCTTAATGGACAAAAGTCAAACCCAGTGGTGGAACTACTGAAACAAACAAAAAAAATTAAAAGGTTTGCACCATTTGCATCTTTGGAAACCACTCCTGGTTTTACCTTACAAATAATGGTGCAAAATACTGCACCAAATACTGCAATGTAAAAAGTGGTAGGTCATAGTAAGCATCATGGGCATACAAAATTGGTCCACAAACAGCAAAGAGGGGTTTTAATACTATGTATTCCCAAATTTATCACCTATTATTGGCGACTGCTGTCTCTACTCTGGAAACTCACTATACGATACTTAAACATACAGAAATATGGGCATACTCTGAACAAAATATTGAATGTTTATTCACACTTGATTATACAAACATGATTTACTAGTAAAACACAGTCTAAAAACTCAGCTGAAATGTATAAAAACAATCACCAGATGTCCAATAATATAATATAATACAAAGGAGTCACTGAAACGCAAGTGATAAGGGTTGTTTGTGGAAGGATATTGTATCATTGCATTATGATGCCAAATATTGGTCCCAGAATATTGCTACCCCCCTCCCCCCATTTAGAACCCTGTCATACTAATACTGTTAATCAAAAGGTCAAAAGGCATCCACGGCTTCACTCACCCATTATACTTTAATAACTTTCCTGTACATGCAGTACCAATGTACATTTTGTAGTCTTTATCATGGAGCTCACTCACACATCCATCCTCTCCCCTTTTATATTTACCTCTGGCTCCATAATGTCCATCCTCTGGATCCATGGCTCACATTGCAGGAAGTAGAGGTGCTTTACTTCCATGCCTGCAGCTCTACCCTGCCTTGCATGTGCATGACCACAAACATCGCAGACATGCATGTTAAGGGTAATTGAGGCCGCACGACTCAGCAGTTGACAGCCCACAGTGCGTACACTTCCAGCATCTCTCCAACGCTTAGGCCATGTTCCCACTGCATAAGTTTTGTAATAATTACGGCCATTGTAACAGCGACCATGATTACTACGGAACTTATGTAGTGCTGGCTTCTAAGGAATCCTGGCCGGAGTGTATACACATAGTATACACTCTTGCCGGGATCTCCAGTGGCGCTGCAGGAAACTTACATGCGGCTGCTATTCACTGAATAGCGGCCACAGCAGAAACCCTGTCAGTTCACACTTCATTCACTCAATTCACGCTCCATCGTGCAGTGGGGAATTCAGCGGCAGTAAAGAACATCCAGCCTGTACTGCAGTACCAGCCGGGATGATCTCTGACACCGGCCTGTGTCTTACAAAGTTGGAACATGGCCTTATATTACATGCTGTACATCACTCTTGACCACAGAACTATCACATATTAAAGTACAAATGTGCTTTATATACATAGCACATTTGCACTTTAATATGTGATAGTTCTGTAGGAGAGAGTGATGTAGAGCATGTAATAGAAGCATTGGAGAGATGCCTGAAGTGCACGCACTGTGGGTGGTCAACTGTGGAGACGCTTCTGTGTGGCCTGAATTATTCCCAGCATTGCCATAGACATGATCAAAAGCCCAGACCTCGTCACGGGACTTCCGATCATGGGAGTATACTGGTGCTCGACACCGAAACCTGTTACATGTCGATGTCATGACTTGACAGCAGCATATAATGGGTTAAGACTAGTAGTCGCTCCAGAAAGTTGCAGCAGGAGGTCAGCTGTCATACTGTGTCAGCGCTCCTGTGCCATTAGCATTTATTCTGTCCCTGCCGTAAAAAGCCAATAGGGACAAAATAAAGTCCGGTAGTGACCGGGTGTGACAGGGTTCTGGGGGGGCCATGCAATATTCTGGGACCAATATTTGGCATCAGTAAACAATGATACAATATCCTTCCACAAATAACCCTTATCACTTGAGTGACTCTTTTGTATTATTTAACATCTGGTGTTTTTATACATTTCAGCCGAGTTTGTTTTTTTTAAGAGTGTGTTTTTACTAGTAAATCATGTTTGTATAATTAAGTGTGAATAAACATTCAATATTTTATTCAGAGGATGCCCATATTTCTGTATGTTTGATCATAGTAAGCATCATGTAAGCTAAAGGCCCTGTGAAGATTAGACATGTGTCAGCTGAACTTGGCAGAATTGGTTGAAATTCCAATATGCACAGGGGCCTGCCAGATGAGATCAGTGGAGAAAAGGATCAGGCATGTTACGGAAATAAGCCACCACCAAAGTTGTCTGGCAGCTGCTTACCCCCTACCTCCTCCCCATTCAGGCATGCCGAGTGTTAATGTGTATAGTTAGATTAGAAGAGACAACTTTCAGTGGAACATACAATCATGTCAGGGGAAACATGTCAGAAACAATGAAAGCAAAACATAAAGTTTTGCTTTCATAGAAATATCATAGAAAAAAGTAATGATGTTAACTAACAACAACTGTGTGTAATAACAGACTTTTTAGTACAAGGAAGATAGTATTTTGTAAGAATTAAAACTAAACAACTATTTCTAATTTTGTTAAGGCCCAAGCACAAGTAAGAGCTATGGTCAAAGAGATTGTCTTTTGACAGTCCATATGGCACCATATTGTGGTTCTTCTTCTTTCTTCTTATTTAATGTGTGCAGGGTTGCTTCAATGGGAGCATCTCCACACACATTAGTGTTCCTTGAGGCGTACATAATGCCAGTCACGATCATGCACATGCCTGTTATTACCACTTAAATGCTGCGATCTATAATGATGATAATAGTGATAGTAAAAAACAGCATATTTATAAACATATATAACAACATTGTTTCTGCACGGTACACTGCGTAAACAAAAAATAGGGGGAAAAACAGGATTGCTGTTTGTTTTTTTTTAACCGAAAAATTAATAAAAGAGGGGTCCAAAGTTAAAACCCATACAAACTATAGATCATATTAAAAAAAAAAATGACACCCCAACAAGTCCTGTAGGTGGAAAAATAAAAGTGTTATGGATGTGTATATATATATATATCTATATATTTTTTGTTTTTGTTGTTGTTGTGTGTGTGTGTGTGTGTGTGTGTTTGTAGGTGTAGCTCTTATTCTATCATTTGTTGGGAGTCAAACTATGAGAATCTTATGTATTAGCTCCCTGTCACTGTCTCTTTCTATCAATGCCTTTTTGTATTCCACAGCACAAGTACCTAATATGTAAATTGACTGTCATGTGGCCTATTGCCTGACATATGAGAATTCTAAGGCTTTAAGCATGGTTTGTTTTGTGAACCTTTCATGACCAGGTCAATTAAGACACGCATAATTTTTTCCAATTTGCTTGCATTCATGTTGTTAACATTTGAACTCATCCTGTGTCCTTACTATTCATTTGGGATACATCATTAGCCATGGTTAATTATCTCCAGCTTTGGAAAACATGATTATTCTCCCCTGTATCTTAAGGACAATAACATTATGATTAGAGAAAATTAATTATTGTGTTGATCAATTATCATTTTCTGCCAAGCCTTGGAAATAATCCATGGTTGACATTTATTTAAATGAAAACCTTCTCTTCAGTTTTCCCCCAAAAAATATTGCCATTAGATGCTAGATGGTTTGGTTAATGCTTAGTACATTTCAAAACTCTGTGAATCACTGTCCCCATATGTTAGTTATAATAGTTATGCATTTATACTAAAATGTCTCAATGATAACTTGTCAGGCTTTAATTCATACCACTAGCTCTGGACATGGATGGATTGCTTTACTATATTTATTACTGCCAAGTGTTGGCACTGCTAACTCCTCCCACCACTGACTGGTGCTTGAACAATAATAGCAGAAACAAGAGTTTCTTTATTTGAAAATGAGTATATAACAAAACTTTTTATGAATACCCACTATTGAAGAATTTGGCAAAAATGATAACTGCCGCACTGTGCGGAGGGGCCGGAGGTAAGTAGGGGGCTGGCCTCACTGTGCGCTGGTGAGAATGGGGGGGGGGGCACGGGTAAGCGGGGGGGGGGGCTGTGGGTGAGCACGGGGGGCACAGTGTTGGGGGTGGAGGGAGATAGTGATCAGCAGCAGCTGTCACTATCTCAGTGTCCTCCCTCACTTCAGTGGGCTGGGTTTGAAGCGCTAACCTAGCCCATTAAAGAAATGGAGGACATGTGATCCCGACACGGAGGGTGGGGGCCAGGAGCAGGGAGTGGTGTTGGAGTGGATTGAGTTTTCATGATTCTATGAGTTTGGTGGGGGTGGATGCATCTAGATAACAGAAAAACTGTGCAGAATCCATCATACATTGATATTGGAAAGATGGAAAGCTATGGGTGGGCAACATATTAATGCAAAAAATATTTTTTGGGGAAATACCCCTTTAAGTATTAATCACGGCATGTTGCAAATTGGCAACAATGGCCATGATTAATAGTTAACTTACATTGTGCTGCAGCTAGGGGGAATCCCAGCCGAAGCGTATACACATAGTATACACTCCGGCCAGGATCGCTAGTGGACATGCAAAAAACTGACATGTCCGTTTTCTGCAGCCGCTATTCATTGAATAGTGGCCACAGAGAACCTTTTAGTTCACACGATGGAGCGTGTGGCTCCAGCCACATGCTGCATTGTGTGCAGCGGAAAATTCGGATGCGGGCACACACAGGTGTACCCACATCTGAATTCAGCAGAAGTGAAGATCATCACTTGGTCTTCAGTAACACTGGCTGTTCTGTGACCCGACCAGCTCACAGAACGGCTGGTGTTATACATAGTCTTCAGTAACACCGGCCATTCTGTGACCCGACCAGGTCACAGAATGGCCGGTGTTATACATAGTGGGAACATGACCTTTGGTGGAAAATTCTGCTAAAATGTTTATATCCCTAATAGAGTGAGATGATGGCTTTCTTTTCTTCTTTCTACACTAGGATGGAGTACATCAAGTGCTCTTCTGGTTCAAAAGACTGTAATGACTTTTTCCCTTTTACACTATTCCTGCACTATTTTTAGTGCAGACAGAAATGTATGATTTCTCATTTGCAGCATGCAGAGTGTGTGCCTAGATTTAGTGACACCACTGGACTATGGCAGAAGCGGTGTCTTAAGTAACATTCTGTCCCTCTAACACATGCTGGATTTATTGAGAGATGCTCACTAGCTTCGAGCTAATGTAGATTTCCACTGTCTGCCACCAGTAGTAAAATTGGTACAGTTAAGGCCACGTCCCATTTGTGCAATGCAGCGCCCCTATCTGCCCAAATGAGTACAGCACAGACCCAGCCAAAAGTGACAACTATTTGCACAAACATATTTGTGTAGAAGTTTACGAATTTCTACCATGTCTGAGGCACAACCCCAATAAATTCTTCCCTTAGTCCTTATTCTAATAAACTGTAATTACCTTTGTGGCAACAGTTATCCCAAGCATCTACCAGCATGGCATGGAAGATGTTCTACTTAAACAGAGCTGGTGCCTCAATCTAGTAATAATTAATATTGTCCCTGCCGATTGAAATGTGTGATGCTCAGTGAGCCTCCTAGAATTATTTAAAGAAAGTGACCTCCAGTCCACCCACAAACCCTAATGTTAGTCAACTGGTCACATTGTGGACCAATGACGACTGGAAGTAGTGTCCTATCAAGAAAATTGACAGACTACTAAAAGGGGATCTAGATGGCCCCATGCTGAGAAAGTATTTTGGCTTCCATGGTTGTTTGCATTTATTTTAGGACATTTAATAATCTGACATAACTATGTGTAGTTATGTCCTATTATTACATGCAATTCTATTTGTAGCTGACCATAGGCTAAAGATAAATATTTCCCTAATGCTCATATGGAAAACGAGCTGTGTTTCCCAATTACTATCGCTTTGCAGAGGAATGGTTTCTTAATTATATTGGGTGGAAAGTATCTACCAGACTCCTCACAGTGTTGGCTTATCCCCTTGAGAATAAATTAATTTGGGAGTTAAAATCTAACTTGTCCAATCTTGTGGAGTGTGGAAGCCAACATACACATCTTGATTTTTTCTTAGCAGTTCCACCGGGCAACATAGTACTAAGGTTTCTCCTAGACCAAAACTTCAGTAGACTACATTCAGGTGCTTTTGAGATACTCCCATGGTCTGTAAGTTTATTTTTATCCTTACTCTGGTCCAATTAAGTCCAAAGTCTAGATGTTGTAAACAGCCCACATCCCGGAGGCTCTGCTTTCATGTAAAATGCAGTTTCAGTATTCAGGTTCTTCTTGTCATAAACTGATTTACACTTTACTAAGTGAAGCCAATTACAGTGACACCAGAAAGGCTTCTTTTTCTATCCTTGTAGTAAAGCTTACATCAGATTTAATATCATCCATTGTGTTTACACTCAACAAATGACTGTTCTGATGGCTACAGTTGAAGGTCAAAGCCCTTCATCTTAATGTATATAATTATTATCCGGATCCACATCATACAGAGCTGATATGTTATTCTATATTTCATCTTATGATGTAAAGGAACCTGAATAAAAAGGACCCAAATAAAATGTGTACCAAAAACAGAAAACAAAATGTAAGCAGCAACATAGTAGTAACATGAATCATACAGCTAAAGTAAGCATCTAAGTGAATCAAGGATTTTGCACACTGGTGTCAGAACATTTGAAAGAAAAATACAGTATTGTACTTTATCAAAAAATGTGTCACTTATAACGACATGCAATGTACAAAGTATAAATAATTTGTTTGAAAAAATAAGGAGATTCTTGAATTCTTTTCTATGATTCCTTATAACTTAAAAATTGTGGAGCTTTAATATGGCACTCATAGACTTTCATGTGGACAACACTATAGCTCCATATATCAATAATTTTGTATAAATCAACCTGACAAAAAAAAAATCACATATAATGAAGCTGTCCTATAGAAGCATTGCTTCTAGCAGGGAATTTCTCTGTAATATTGTGCAATACAGGGGGTCATAAAAGGCAATATATACTGTATATATGCTAAATAAAATAATAATCATCATATTAGGGATGCTTCGATTTCATTGTCCAATAAATGTTAGGGGCTTAGTTCTACTCACTGATCTCTCATTCCCAGCTGTACATGATACAATAAGAGATTAGCAAACTTTTTAAAAGTTCGGTTCTCAGAACCCTAACATAAATTTTAACCTTAAACGAACAGCGCTAAAACAGTTGAACTTTGTTATCTACATTAGTGGGACTATTTGGGCTCTTTTGCAGTAAAAACTGTGTACTTGAGATGAACAAGTAGTACTCGATCGAGCAACTATTCGATCGAATATTGCACTATTCAGTATATTCGTTTTCAATTGAGTATCCAAGCAAGAACTCATTCTTCAAAATTTCATTCTTCTCCCACCATGGTTGATGTTTTTTTCTAGACAATAACCATGAAGGGAGGCTGTGATGGGCCCAAGGAGCATGTAGGCATTACAAGAACAGTGTCTACATTGATTGAATGGCTTACTCATGTGACCTCCAACTATAAGAACTTACCTCCTGCGGCTCATCAACAAATGCCATCTTGAACCTAGTGAGGGAGAGATCTTGGAGTAGGGACAGTTAGGATTTTAGCTAATTTTAGGCAGGCAAGACCCCAAAAGCCCTTCTTAGGGCTAATACACCACACAACAAAGCATACTGTATAGCTCAATCTATACAGTGAGTAGGCCAGCTATCAACTATCATCAGCCACTTATTCTCAGAGACTAGCAGGCAGCTGATAATTGTGAATAATATTCAGTTGAATTAGTTGTTCTTACATTCTAATTGTCGCAGGACAAGTTGAGGGATCAATCTTGGAGTAGGGACAGTTAGGATTGTAACTGATTTTAGGCAGGCAAGACCTTAAAGGCCCTTCTTAGGGCTACTACACAGCCCAGCATATAGCTCCGTCCATACAGTGAATAGGCCGGCTACCAGCACATCATCTACTTAGGCAGGCAGCTGATAATTCTCCTTAATACGCCTGTGTTAAACTATTTGTTGTTGCATTCTTATTGTTGCAGGACAAGTTTTTGTGTTTTGCGTTATGTACAGTATGTAGACCCAAATGGTCAACGTTTTTAAAGTTGTGCCATGTTATCCAAATGTAGTGCTGAAGAAATGTGGCTGGTCATTAAATCACATATGTTGCAGGAAAAACTGTCTATTGTTATGGTAGTGGGGTGTAGTTTTTTGGGGGTTATTGTATGTCAGTAATCCACCAATGTCCACAGCTCTCCTGGGTGATGTTAAATCTGTAAGTCGCCTGCCAGGTAACACAAGGTGGACAGTTCTACAACCGTGGCTGGCAGCAGAATAAGTGTCATTGGCATTGACAATTGTTCTGTTGCCAGGCAGGGTATTAGAACAGCCCACCTGATGTAACCTGACAGGTGACTCCCTGGGTTAACTTCACCCAGGAGAGCTGTGGGCAGCATGTACTGACACACAAAGAGACAGGATAGGAGCCATTTCACAGCTACACAGCTTCACAACTACCATCAGACTATCCTTTATCTGTTCCTGATAAATAAACAGCCTTCTATAACCCTCTCTAACCTTGCCTCTCTCTCTCTCTATCTCTCTCTCTCTTTCCCTCCCCCTATCTCTTTCTAGATAGTGAAAATTCATTTGTTCAGTTAGGATAAAGTGTGCCCCCAGTTAAATAATAAAGTGTTACCCCAGAAGAATGTTTGTGTTAACAAATCTATCTAAATACAGAAACAAGGCTAACCTAAACCTTTAACAAATCATGGCCTTGAAGAGTAAATTAATCCTGTATATATACTGTATCTAAGGCACCTGTCTTTATACTTGCTTGGTGGCTTTCATTAACATCAGAAGCCACAGTGATCTTCTGGATACTTCATAAGATGACTTTTACCAGTATCTTAACAATTTTTAATATTTCTGCATAAATTTGAACTAAAACTACATTATATTTTAACAAAATCCCCCCAAAATAGAAAAAGAGACCAACTCAAACAAATGATTAGATCCTTTTATTAAATATATTAGAATTTTATTATTAAAGGTGTACTCCAGCGGGGGGGGGGGGCACTTTTTCACTGGGACCGGGGAGGAGGTGGCTGAGGTAAAAGACGTCCACTCACCTCCCTGGTTCCAGCAGCGGGTCCCGCATCGCGGTACCGGAGCGCCGTGATGCGGGACCCGCCGTTGGAACCGGGGAGGTGAGTAGACGTCTTTTCCCTCACCTCCTTCCCGGTCCCAGCGAAAGTGCCCCCCCCACTGGAGTACCCCTTTAAGGAAAACAATCCAATTACACAATTCCATGAATGCCAAAACTTTGTGAACCTTTGCTTTCAGTGTCTGGTATAATCTAATTGTGCAGCAGTAACTGAATCTGGACATTTCTTGTAATTGCTGATAAGTCTTGAACATCAACTTAGAGGAATTTTATCCCAATCAACTGTACAAAACTGTTTTAATTTTGTTATTGTTGGGTTTCTTTAGCCATCTTGCTGCATTATCAACATTCTCTTGACATTCAGCTCACAGACAGAATTTATGAATTCCCTGAATTTTATTATATAATTCAGAATGAATTCTTCCATCAATTATGGCAAGCCATCCTGGCCTTAATGGAGCAAAAAAGGCCCATGTTTCAAAGATGGTATGAGGTGTTTTTACTTTACATTTAACCATTAAAACTTCAAAATGAAACCCAAAACATTGTTTCAGTAGCCTTCTGACTTGACCCAGTGATTTCTTTTTAGTAAACTTCAAATGGGCAGCAATGTTTTTTTTTTTTTTTTTTTTTTTTGGAGAACAGCAGCTTTTGTTTTGCAACCTTGCCATGTACACCTGTTTTAGGGTATATTCACACGGGCGGGCTTGCAGCGAGATTCTCGCTGCGAGCCCGGCAGGTCCTGGCAGTTCCCATACACTACATACTTGCTGCGGTCTAAACGACCGCAGCGAGTATGTAATTATACCGCCCTTAACCCCTTCTGCTCCCGCCCGGCTCCCCCGCTGTAAGAATACATTACCTGTCCTTGCTGCACGGGTACGGCGTCCTGCTCTCCCGTCCGGCCAATTAGTGTGTTGCCCAGCTGCAGCCACTGATTGGCCGGACGGGAGAGCAGGACGCCGGACCCGTGCAGCGAGGACAGGTAATGTATGCTTACAGCGGGGGAGCCGGGGGGGAGCAGAAGGGGTTAAGGGCGGTATAATTACATACTCGCTGCGGTTGTTTAGACCGCAGCAAGTATGTAGTGTATGGGAACTGCCAGGACCTGCCGGGCTCGCAGCGAGAATCTCGCGGCGAGCCCGCCCGTGTGAATATACCCTTAGGGTGTGTTCACACCTACAGGATCTGCAGCAGATCTGCAGCAGATTTGATGCTGTGTTCAGTTATTTAAATGAAATCTGCTGCAGAAAATCAGCTGCAGATCCTGTAGGTGTGAACGCACCATTAACAAGTTTTTTCCAACAAGCTCAGATATCTCTTTAACCCCTTTGAAGACCAAGCCAATTTTCATTTTTGCACTCTTGCTTTTTCCTCATGTTTTCAGACCATAGTGTTTGCATTTTTTCACTTACAGACCCAAATAATCCTTTATTTTTTGAGGCACCAACTGTACTTTGCCTTGATAGAATAAATTTTTTCATAAAATATGCTCCAAAATTGTGTGTGTGTGTGTGTGTGTGTGTGTGTGTGCGTGGGGTGGGGTGGCCATTTGCGCCTTGAAATAAAATAAAAAAAACAAAACTTTTTTCTTTTTAATTTCTGGAGGGGTTTTGTATGATTTTAGTCAAATAACATATTGATTATAAGAAATAGTGGGATATTCTGTATGCAAAAGTATACTACAAGATAGAAAAGTTAAGAACTTACCTCATCACCAGAAGCATAATTCATCAACTCCCCTTGTTATGAACATTATGCGAGTTGTGCAACTATTAAGTGAACATTTGAGTTCATACAGCAGTGAAGGATTTTGTTTAGATACAAAATGGAGACTATAATATACTTCAAAAAGCAGATACAAAACGGGTTCCACATTATAGACTTCAAAAAGCCATATTATTTTACTAGCACTACAACACCTTTGCTACTCAGTTTCCTCCTGATAGTAAACTTAATGATAACATAAGGTAATGTGAGAAATTCCTTTAGTTACTTAGAGGTTACCTTTGGGTTCCAAAGTGATCTTGAGTACTGTTATAAGCCTTGCATTGGTGTGATCTTTGTTGGTTGAAGATTAGTCTCTGATAGATACCTGTTCTTTAAATAAAACAGGACATTTTCTCACACCTGGGGGGCAAAAGGAAATGGCAGTGACTAACTTAAAAGTCAACAATTAAACACAGAATTTATGGTGGAAATTAAACTCCTGATGGAAAAAAACTCCTGATGTATATTGTTAATCAATACTGGAATACATATGATAAAAAAAATTCAGGATAACATTAATTAGAATAATTTGCATCCTTGAGGTATGCTTCACAAAACAAACTTTTTTTGTGTTATAATTGTGAATGAACATTCTGGCTACTGTGGTATTTTTAGAATTATCACTCTTGGTATGCTATGAAAAATATAAAAATTTAAAGATTTTTCTGGTCTCACACCTAAGACCATCTGTAATCCTGAACAATAGCTTGAACAATAGGTTGAAGTGTGCCACACAGTGTGCTCCACTCGACGGCTTGCAGAAGATCCAAGTCATTTGCTTCTTAAACTATAATCAGATTAATATGTCAAATTGATTGACAACCAAGAAGGAAAGTGACACACACTTCACCCAGCTATATCTTGGGTCTAGTGCCCACTAGATTTTCACCCTATATTCCGCTTTAGAATGTAGAAGCTGGACTTCTGCTCCTAGAATACACAAGGTCGCTCAACAAGTGTGGTTCCGTTGTGGCTAGCAGCTCATCCTGTTAAACAGACAGTGCTGGTGAAAACCACCGGGGGAACAGGTAGGTAAGGTGAACAGGCCAGGTTGTCAACAGGAGAATCGGAATGGTACAAAGTATGAGACAGAGGCATTGTAAAACAAAGGACTTGGTAGATAAGGTCTGAGGGTCAGGAATGGGTCAAGATACATGAGAAAGCAGATAATGGAACAATACCTGTTTTTAGCAACAAGGAACCCAACAATGTTCAGGCAAAAAAGACTGGGATGGGCAGTTCTAAGGAGGTATTAGAGAATCACGATAAATGAAGAAGGTATAATGAAAAGCTTTAATTCACCCTATTCTGACTCCTAAGGGGTTGTATGAAGACTCAATATTATTATATCTTAATAGTTAGGACAATTACACACAAACCTTCATATCAAACATGCCTAAAATTTTTATTGCTTACATTAATTTATATGAAAAATGCAAAAAGAGGTTCATCTGAGTTTTTAGTAGATTGCTTGTAACTTTTTATTTTATTTTCCGTAATAACGCATACAAAAATGCCAAGTCACAATAGATATCAAAGAAAGACTGTTGTCTAGCAATTACAATATGTATATAACCCACTCTAAACACACCCAGCCTACCCTTAAGGAGGAGAGAGGTAAAACGCACTTCAGATACTTAAGTACTTTTACATTAACCTAGTTCAGCTTAAAGCGACTCTGAACCCACAATCTGACTCCTCCAAACTGCTTGCACCTTCTGATAGCTGCTTTTAATCCAAGATCTGTGCTGGGGTCCGTTCGGCAGGTGATGCAGTTATTGTCCTAAAAAACTTGTTTATTAGGACAATAACTGCATCACCTGCCGAACGGACCCCAGGACAGATCTCGGATTAAAAGCAGCTGTCCCAAGGTACAAGTGCTTTGGGGGGGTCAGATTGTGGGTACAGAGTCGCTTTAATGCATGGCTCCATTCTCCCCATATCCTTTTATGTTTTTCATGGCCTTAGTTAAGAATTTTTTAGCCGGAGTTTCCTCATAATTCGTAATCAATTCAGTAAGAGCCCACCATTCCCCTCCAGAAGGAGTATTTGTTCCCATCCAATGCCGTGCTACAAGAACTTTAGCTAAGGCACAGATTTTTATTAAGAAGAGAGCCTCCCCACCATCTTTGGTAAACCCACAGAGAGTCCCTCTTCATGTATCTAATTTATTGGTGATATTAGGGTATCTGTAAAAGCTTCCGTAATTCCTTTCCAAAAGCCCTGTACCTATGGACAATGCCAAAGCATACAGAGAAAATCCGCCCCGTTATCACCACACTTCACTTTGGGCAGCTTGCATCAACCCTACAGCCTCTAAGGACCAGTCCCTTAAGAGAGTGATATAGACAGTATAGTATTTTTAATTCTCGATTGCTTATACTTATCAATGCAATGCTATTGACTGCAATTTTTATCACACTACTATGCAGTTCATTGTAACTACTGTTGATATGTGCGTATCAGTATCTGAGCTATAGACATAATGCTAAATGTCTTTCCTTTGCCCAGTTTCATTGCCAGATTGTTAAACATTCCCTTGTAGCCATTATTGTTGTAGCTCTTGTTCTATTGATAATAATAATAATAATAATAATAATAATAATAATAATAATAATAATAATAATAATAAATATCACAGTTACCATTTTCTTACTTCCTAATTGTAGCTTAGACTCTACTACAATAAATATAAATTAACCCTATTAGAATAATTTGATTGATTAGCACTTCATGGCTTTGTTCACAAAAGTCAAAAATATTGAAAAGGCATCCGATTTTCGTAAAAAAAAATGCCTGTTTTTGCTGCGATTTAACTGACTACAATGGCAATGCATTGAAGTCAATGAGAAAAAGGATGTCCAATGCACACAGTGTATTGAATAATGGACGTTTTTGACGCGGACGTCAAAATAATGAACATGATGTTTTGTCATGTTTTGCAAACAGCAGATGTTTTTTTATTAGTAGTTCACACATAGTTTTCCTTTTTTCACCGTTCTTTTTCTGTCTTTACTATTAAATTCAATATACTTTTCGATTAAGACACACCCAAAGTTCAATTAATAACCCCAAACTAAAATAATGTACAAACACCAGTCATTGCACTAAGGGGAGGCCAGGCTGCTAAATAATGTCCGTTATTTTAGCCTCAAAATAACGGATGTCATTTTAAATGGAGCTGAAAAAAACGTTGTGTGAACATAGCCAAAGGGTTATCTAGGCCCAGAAAAACATGACTGCTTTCTTCCAGAAACAACACAACTCTTGTCCTTAGTTTAGGTGTGGTTTTAAAGCTTTATTCCATTTTAGTGAACGGAAGCTGGGGGGAGGGGGAAATCCCTTTAGGAGCACCCTGTTTTAAATGTATTCTATTTACCATGAGACATAAATAAAATATTATCTTTATTTTATATGTCAGTGCATGTATAGTTTTTTCCCGCTCTATGTGTTACTACTATTTAGTAAGATAATCAAAGAAACCCCTAAATTTGCTGGTTATAATGCAACCCAGACAATTCAACATTTAGACAGTTTTGGTTATCTAATATGAGTGTAATACTAACACTATGAGATTTAAACAGTACTACTGTATATCTGTATGTCTGCTCCCACAAGTCACACGGGCAGATTACTAATTCTATAAAGGACTTTTGTTTTTCTAATGGGCTACTGGCCTGACTACCTATTTAAACTATTTCCTACACTTTTCAAACAATGTTAAGAATTGCCATTAACATGGCATCAGTGTATTTTTAACTAAGAATAAAATGCCATTAAAAACCACATCATAAAACAATAAAAACACATGCTGAGTGTATCCTGTCTCTATGGTACTATAGTTTTATCAGTCATTAAACCACTGGCTTTATATATCCAGCCAGTCTCTCAGCATGCCTTACTTATATTTATGACAGTATCCTAAAAGTTCTTAACATAATACATTGACTGTTACTTAAAAGGAACATAAGTTCTTGTCTTGTATTTAGAACATAAAAGAGTTTTATCCCTTTCAAATATAATTTCTTCCTCAGCACTTATTTACAGAGCAGAAGGAAAGCTTTTGTATTATGATTGATTGGATAGAAATCCCTATGAACGGTGGCTGTGTCACAAAATGACATTCATTTATTTTTCTTTACGTACTGTCACCCTTGCCACCAGTGAATAATAGCTCAAATATAAAAAAAAAAATCCAGGTTGTGTGCTTTGTGGTTTGATGCGGATTAGCTAAATTGAATTGTAAAACCTTTTACTTCAATATATGAAGTTTTTTTCCTGTCATTCAAGAGCACCCTGGAAATAGAAATAGGAATCAATTGTGTTATCGTCATCCCTTATAAGTTCTTTTGGAACTTTTCAATTTTTTATGTAACTACTGGTCTACAAAACCAATAAATTTAGGATGAAAGATTTGAAAACGACATTTCTTTCAAAATCATATAAGGTTTAGAAGTTTAGGTTATCATTCCCATTTGCAGATATATTAAAAATCTGTTACTGAACTCTGTTATTGTCGTGAATGTACCTGATAAACTCTTGGTTACGAGCTCTGGCCGCTGGCTAAGGCTGTTGCGGCAGAAGTTATGTTCTTGCTAGTTATACTCATGATTGCATTTCACTGATGTGAACATGGTTGGATTCTATCTTGGCCTAATAAATCATATTCTGGTTAACACCCTGCATCTTCTGGAGTGAATTCTATTTTTGTCCTTGTCTCGTATATGTCTCGTATTTGTCATATGTCCTGTTATACAGTACCTATTTTAGCTCAGGGAATGTCTCCAAGTTGTCCTGTGTTACTTAGGATACGTTGAGGCAAGTAGGCAGGGACAGTAGGCGTGGGGCAGCGTCAGGGCTGCACTTGTCTCTGAGTCTTCTGTGTGTACCCTGACCAATCCTTACAGGTATAGCCTCATAATATGTTTCTATTGGTGGTTAAGTTGCTTTAGGTTTAAATAATTTGTGCTGTAATAAACAACAGCCATGCAAATGCCATGACTCGTGTGCTTATACATGACAGGAGCAGGGCCGATTCTAGCTTTTCTGCTGCCTGAGGTGAGAACTGAAATAGCGCCCACCCCCTCCCCCCAACACACACACACACACACACTACACTGAGATCAACATCATATAAACACCAAATAATACCACCAAAGGCTATGTTCACACGTTTTCTCAGCTTTTTCAACTTTTTAAAAAAGAAAGAAAGAAAGACAGAAAGAATCTGGCAGTTGGTTTCCAACATGACCAATCTTTCTTTTCACCAATATCATTTGTTAGTGAAGGGTCAGCAGGGCCCCATACACATTAGACAGTTGTCCTACCATGAAGGAATCAGCATGTTCGTGTTAGGAACCGGACAGCAGGACAAGACAAAAGAGTGAGCCCTAAGCTCAGCCCCGCCCACTGTCTCTACCTACTTGCCACAATCCGTTCTAAGATGGCAGCGAGCAACTTGGCAGCGGTCCCTGCACTGGCTAGGTGGAACACAAATACAAGACAGACAGACAAACACAATGAAGAATAGTAAACAGTCCAGGTAACAACAATCGGGCAGCAAAAGTACAAAATCACCATCCAATAAACGTAGTCAAAGTCTGGGCAATATGGTCAAGGGCAGGCAGCAAGCAAGGGAGGTCAAGGAATAAGGCAAAATCAGGGATAGCAAATACACAGAAGATAAAAGCAGACAGCGACTAAGTCAATAACCAGCAATGAGTGCACAGACTGTGTTAGTTATATAGGAGGCCTGGATTCTGGTCCAGAACGTAATTGGACCATCCCCCTGATCTCCAAGCACAGACACCTGAGAACAATACAGATCCACTGGCAGGAAGACCTGTCAGTCACAGCAGAACAGAACACAGATTAACCCTGACATGGCCAGACAGAACTCAACAGGTGAAGTCGGGTGTGTCTCCCAAAGAGAGCAAATAAACCAGTGTTCAGACACAGCAAAACAAAACACAGAACAGAATAAGAGAATATCAGCGCCTTCTCGGCCACACAGCACGAGCAGAGGGACGCATAACGCTCCGCAAAGATACCATCCTGACAGTTCGGCTGACTTTTTCTAATATGTATGGTTGTCTTTACACACACAACAGTACCTGAAAAATCAATAGATTGCCTGACATTCTGATAAAATGAGCAAAACTGAGGCAAGCTTCCAGAGCTACAAAGCGGCACCGAAAGAAATCCTACTCCAAGGAATAATGTATTTTATTACACCAATATGCAATGCACATGTTTTTCTATTTCTTCCTTTCATTAATATACCAAAAAGTTTTATTACCCTCCCTCATTCACAGATTTGAACAATTTTTATTTTGAGGCTTTAGGAGCATGTATAAACTGCTTTGCCTCCTTCTATCTAATTTTATACACCTCTTTGTCAGCAGCACTTCCATGTGCTTTATACCTGTTTTACGCTATTGTTTTCTTTTTCTATAGCCTTTACATCTCTAGTAAACCATAATGGTTTCTTCTTCTTTTTACTTTTGATAATTTTTCATACATAGTCTAGTTGCATCTAATATAGCAGTTTTAAATACTTCCCACTGAGTGCTGTTTTATCCCACCTTTCAGCACAGCTAAGCATTCTTATGTTCTCTATAAGGAGTGGAGGGGTAAGCTGCAGCCAGACTGCTCAGAGAACAAAGGGTTCGGGCACTGATTTTCCTGACCCTTATCTGGACCAATTTCATCTGTGGATATAACTTTTAAAATCTAAATGAACAGTAGATGTGATATTAAGCAAGTTTGCACTTTACATTCATTGTTATTTTTTTTTATTATTATTTATCATGGAAGCACGGCACTTCCTGTTTTCTGACAGTTTTTTTTCTCGAAGAGTCAAAAAACAGGAGGTCCTGTGTATGCCAGGCCATCTAAGCGCTCACAGAGAAGGCAGTCATGTGATTGATAGACACACTGAGCCGTAGCTCTCTGTACTGCCCCGGGATTCCTGTGTTTAGTCTGTTTTTTCTAAAATCTGCCATCAGAAGACTGGACCTGGATTTCTGGTAAGTTCAGCTTAGTTTTACAGCATGATAACAACAACAAAAAATAATGAATGAATATTGTATATTGCAAACTTGCTTTATTTCACATCTACTGTTGATTTAGATTTTGAAAGTTATAAAGACAATGACACTTTAACCTTAACTTCAGACACCTGATCTTGACTTGGTTGGTGACTTCACAAAATGCTTTACAGATGCAGATGTAGCCAGGGTTAACATGAAGCTATGTTAAGTCAATTAGAACATCGAGTTATATACGTCATTGTGATCAAGTTAACATAGGCTACATCTGTACCACTGTAAGGGCCTTTATTACATTCCTTCTTTTGCTTGTAAATGCTCAAGTGAAATTTTAATCAAAAGCTTGAGTGCTTGGGCTGAAAAATGGTAGATATGGTTCAATACTGATAAATGTAAGGTTATACACATAGGGAGGAAAAATCTATGGTGAGATTATCTACTAAATGGTGAATTACTGCGTAAAACTAATAAATAAAAAAGCTTAAAGATACACTGTTGCATTTTTTTTAATAAATCAAAATGGTTTATGATTGCAAGCAGTTTTTAATATATTTGCTTAAATTTTCTATTTTCAAATTAATGTGCTAATATTTGGTCTTTTTTCTGTTAAAAAAAAAGATACCAAACACAGAAAGTCCCAGTTCTCTTCACAATCAGGGCACATTCACACTAGGGAATCCGTGTGGAGAACATCCCATGGATTCCGCTGCTTGCCCCCACGCGCTTGACCCTCGGCCCATGCCATAGACTCCATTCTATGCTCGGGCAGATTCCAACCTCCACTCAAAGAAGTGGTTAGAGATAAGTGAGCCGAGCCTCCCAAACCCAGATTCATTCCAAACTTTGCAAAAAGTTTAGTTCACTACAAGCTTTGGAACAAGTTCGGGTAGATAGCGTCTGTGCATCTAAAAAAAAATAAATAAATAAATAAATATTCATACCCGTCAATGCTTCCTTGGCTGAGTGGGCCACCAGACTGCAATCATTTACCTGTTTTAGTGCTGTTTGCTTAACCCCTTAGGGACCAAGCCTATTTGGGCCTTAATGACAAGGCTCATTTTTCAAAATCTGACCTGTCTCACTTTATGCGCTTATAGCTCAGTGATGCTTTAACGTATGCTAGCGATTCTGAGACTGTTTTTTCGTAACATATGGTACTTTATGTTAGTGGCAAAATTTGGTCACTGTCTTGTGTGTTTTTTGTGAAAAACATCAAAATATAATGAAAAATTTGAAAAAATTTTTTGCACTTTATGAATTTTGAAATTCTTTGCTTCTTAAAAAAAAAGGCACATGACAAAAATTAGTTAGTAAGTCACATTATCAATATGTCCTCTTTATTCTGGCTTCATTTTGTAAACATATTTCACTTTTTTAGGGTGTTATGGGGCTTAGAAATGTATCAGCAAATTATAAAATTTTCATGAAATTTCCAAAACTGATTTTTTTAGGGACCAGTTCTTTTTTTAAGTTGATTTAGGAGGCTTGTATGCTGGAAACCCCCATAAGTGACCCCATTTTGGAAACTAGCCACCTTAAAGAATTAATCTAGGGGTATAATGAGCATTTCCAGTTCAGATTTTGCTGAAGAAGTTTCTGAGCGCCAGGTGCGTTTGCAGAGCCCCTGTAGTGTTAGCAGAATAGAACCCCCCCAAAAGTCAACCCATTTTGGAAAGTACACCCCTCAAAGAATACATCTTGGGGTGTGGTGACCATTTTGACCCCACAGGTATTAGAGGAAAGTATTCAAAAGAAGACAGTAAAAATGAAAAAAATTTAATTTTTCCAATAATATGTTTGTTTAGTTTGAAATTTCTCAATTTCACAAGGAACAGGGGAGAAAACTCACCCCAATGTATGTAACGCAGGTTCTCTTGAGTAGTACGGTACCCCATATGTGGGCATAAACCACTGTGTGGGCACACAGCGGGGCTCAGAAGGGAAGGAGCACCAATTAGCATTTCCAGTTCAGATTTTGCTGAAGAAGTTTCTGAGTGCCAGCTGCGTTTGCAGAGCCCCTGTAGTATCAGCAGAATAACCCCCCCTCCAAAAGTCACCCCACTTAGGAAAGTGCACCCCTCAAAGAATACATCTTGGGGTGTGGTGACCATTTTGACCCCACAGGTATTAGAGGAAAATATTCAAAAGAAGACAGTAAAAATGAAAAAATAGAATTTTTCCAATAACATGTTTGTTTAGTTTGAAATTTCTCAATTTCACGAGGAACAGGGGAGAAAACTCACCCCAATATATGTAACGCAGGTACTCCTGAGTAGAACGGTACCCCATATGTGGGAATAAACTACTGTGTGGGCACACAGTGGGCCTCAGAAGGAAGGGAGCGCCAATTAGCATTTTCAGTGCATGATTTTTCTGAAGAAGTTTCTGAGAGCCAGGTGCGTTTGCAGTGCCCCTGTAATGTCTACAGAATAGAACCCCCCCAAAAGTCACCCCATTTTGGAAAGTACACCCCTCAAGGAATTCATCTTGGGGTGTGGTGAGCATTTTGACCCCACAGGTATTGGAGGAAAGTATTCAAAACTAGAATTTTTCCAATAACATGTTTGTTTGGTTTGAAGTTTTTCAATTTCACTAGGAACAGGGGAGAAAAAGCACCCAAAATTTGTAACGGAGGTTCTCCTGAGTACAATGGTACCCCATATGTGGGCATAAACCACTGTATTGGCACACAGCAGGGCTCAGAAGAGAAGGAGTGTCATTTTAGTTACAGGCAATATGTGGGTGTTTACTGGTTATCTGGGGTGGTAATGGACAATCTCGGGGTGTTTACTGGCTATCTGAGGTGGCAACAGGCAATCTGGTGGGGTTATGGGCAATCTGGGGTGGTTACGAGCAGCCTGTGCCAATCTGGGGTGGTTACGGTCAATCTGGGGTGGTCACGGGCAATCTGGGGTGGTTACTGGCAATCTGGGGGTGTTTACTGGCTGTATGGGGTGGTTATGGGGTGTTTACTGGCTATATGGGGTGGTTATGGGCAATCTTGGGGTGTTTACTGGCTATCTAGGGGTGGTCACTGACTATCTGGGGTGGTGATGGGCAATCTGGGGTGTTCACTGGCTATCTGGGGTGGTGACGGGCAATCTGGGGGTGTTCACTGACTATCTGGGGTTGCAACGGCAATCTGGGGTGGTGACGGGAAATCTGGGCTGGTGACGGGCAATCTGGGCTGGTTGCGAGCAATCTGGGGTGGTGGTGAGCAATCTGGGGTGGTTACAGGCAATTTGGGGTAGTTACAGGCAGTCTGTGGCAATCTGGGGTGGATACGGGCAATCTGTGGTGGTTACGGGCTGTCTGGAATGGTTATGGGCTATCTGGGGGGATACGGGCAATCTGGGGAGATTACGGGCAATCTGGGGTAGTGACAGGCAATCTGGGGTAGTGACAGGCAATCTGGGGTAGTGACAGGCAATCTGGGGTGGTGATGGGCAATCTGGGGTGGTGACGGGCAATCTGGGGTGGTTATGGGCTGTCTGGGATGGTTATGGGCTGTCTGGGATGGTTATGGGCTATCTGGGGTGGATACGGTCAATCTGGGGTGGATACAGGCAATCTGGGGTGGATACGGGCAATCTGGGGAGATTACGGACAATCTGGGAAGATTACAGGCAATCTAGGGTGGTGACGGGTAATCTGGGGTGGTTACAGGTAATCTGGGGTGGTTACAAGTAATCCAGGGCACTTGACTTTGGTGACAGGCGTAAAAAAGTGCCGGCACCATTTGGAACAAGCGATCAGTGATATATACTATATACAGCTGATCACTTGTACTGGGACCACACCAGGTGGTCACCGATCATTGCCCCATGCTCTCCGCCACCTCCGGTGGTGGAGAGAATGAAGCTTTGATCATTTTTAGGAATCCATCACTGTGAACAGAGTCTGTTCACAGAGATGGCGGCGGCCATCTTGGATCAGATGGCCGGCCTGGGAGTGGAGGGTCAGTGACCAGGTCACTAGGGTTAATTCTGGGGACAGGGGGGGACATGTTCTCATCTCCTCACTGTGGATTCACGGTGAGAAGAGATGAAAGCGTTCAGCTGCGCTGGCAATGTCTGTTACCGGTGGCCGCCGTTATACTGGTAATAACGGCAATCGCCAGTGAGGGGACTGGCCGGGACTGACCCCACACTCTGCCCCAACCCCTCTAGCTGAGAGGAGGGGGCTGCGGGCATTACCAGCGCTGCTGCACTATTCTGCGCCATCGACATGAAGAGCTGATGGCAGCAGAGTAGAGCCCATTAGTGATCGCCGTAAAAATCCGTATCGGCGGTCACTAATAACATAATACATGTATTCTCTGGGTCACTACGGTTACGGCGATACCACATTTGTGTAGGTTTTTTTTAACTATTATCACTTTGGCGCAATAGAAACTATCTTCCTAGCAAAAACCCACAAAAACTGTTGCCGCATTGCAAGATCCATAGAGTTCTCATCTTTTGCGTGACAGAGCTGGTTTTGGGCTTATTTTTTGCGGGAAGATATGTAGTTTCTATTGATACCAAGTTTTATATGTATATGACTTTTTGATCTCTTTTATGACGTATTTTCTAAAGTGGATTGATAAAATACAGCTATTCTGGTACAGTTTTTTTTTTTACAGCGTGTGTCGTGCGATATAATTATTGATATAGTTTTATAGATTGGGTCGTTATGGATGTGGCGATACCAAATATGTATATGATTTGTGTTTTTGATCACTTTTATGTCACGTTTTATTGGGTATGGGGAATGTAATGCATCTTTATTATTGCTGTGTTGTGTTTGGTGCACACTTTTTTTCCCTTTTTTTTACTTTTACACTAGTGTACATTACTGTACACTAGTGTAAAATACTTTGATCACTGATACAATACATTGCAGTACCTGATGCACTACAATGTATTGTATCATGCCTCATGCTAACAGGCAATAGCCACAGCCACCTCTGTCAGCATCAGGCATCTCCATGGTGACCCCGGGGACCTTCATTAGGACCCCGGGATCACCATGGAGACATCGGGACCCCGGACGGCGCCGCGGGACATCGCAATCACGTAAGTGGACCTGTGGCGCCATCCGGGATCCACCGGGACCCGTTAGATGCCGCTGTCACGCTTTGACAGCGGCATTTAACAGGTTAAACTGCCCGGAGCGGAGAATCCTTCGCTCCGGGCAGTTACAGGAGGGTGTCAGCGGTCACACTGACCGCTGATCACCCGTCCTGCAGCCGCCGCCGGGCGGTAATTTATTCCGATGCGCCTGCCGTTAAAAGACGTACGCATCGGAATAAAGCCCATTAGTGGCCGCCGTGAATATGCGTGCGGCGGTCACTAAGGGGTTAAAGTTTGGATAGGAAAATCCCGAACTTTACATTAAAGCTTGGCGAAGCCTACCAAATCGAACTTTTGAAAAGTTTGCTCATCTCTAGTGACGATGGTCACATTTGCTACAGCTTTAATTTACTTTTTCACCAGAAACTGTTATTCACAGTCAACCATTTTGTTGTTAACTGCATCAAAGTTCTATTTTAATGCATAGGAAATGCAAAGGGATCTCAGTTCCTTAATTCTCTATTGGTAATGGTCCTAAGTAGAGATGAGCAAACTAAGCCTCCAGAACCCAAAATTGTTCCAAACTTACTACAGAAACAAACTTTCTGCAAAGTTCAGACAGGTTCAAGAAGAGTTCAGGATCTTGGGGGAGCGTGGACAAGTTCAGTTCAGCACAAACCTGCCAAACAGAACTTTTCACAAGTTTGCTCATCTCTAGTCCCAAGTGTTGAATCTACAATGAACTGAATGTTTCGAGATAGATAGATAGATGGATGGATGGATGGATGGATGGATGGATGGATGGATGGATGGATAGATAGATAATAAATTGGCTAAGTACTATGAAACTTACTTCAATAAGCTACAGGTTGTTATAGACCTGTGGCCTACAACTGAGGGCAACTTGAATATATCATTGCAAAGTGGCACCTGCACATGTCTGCATCAAGTAGTAACAATTATCAACAAGTATCAATTCTGTATAGGAATGGAAGTGGAAGGGGTAGTTGTGAATGATGATGAGGAAATTTACACAGTGCTGCGGAATATGTTAGCGCTATATGAGATGGTGGTAGAATTTCTTAATGGTTTACTTTTATTTGGTGTTATCAATAAATGTTATCAATAAAGATAGTGATTATATTTTATTCATCTAGAAAATGGCAGTTTCACTAGGGGTTCCTTTATAAAATTTATATAAGTTTTAAATTAGGCAAAAAAAAGGTTGGTATTGGCATCATCATTGGTATGTATTGTTTCACAAAATCCTGAAGCATCACTACAATAAGCTCAGTGACAAGCGATGTACTCATTGACTGTTACATAATCCTATCAGTCTGCACTGTCTGACTACACGGCGCCTGCTACATCTTTACAAACCATTAGATTTATCTAATCGGTATGATGACTTCCAGACACATCCAAAGCTTCATATCACAGAATGACAGAGTGTGTCATAAGGAACTTTTAGAAACCTATTGTTCTGCTTTATGAAGTCAGCATGTAGTGTTTGATTCATTTCAATGGCAAATATATCTTTAGTAAGGCTATTTGATTTGAGGATTTACATTGTGGACATAGGTTGGTACACGGGATTTGAAGTATCTATTGCAATTCTGTGAAAAATTATAAAAATTCTTGAGTTGATATTTTGGAACATGCGTTATGTTGCTACCAAAAGTATGCACTACAGTTCATGTATATATTATAAGATACAATCCAAACTATATGTTGGTTTAGCTAGGTTCACACTGTGTTAATGCTAGTTGCCAATGTCCGTGTACAAGAATGGCCCATTAATGTAAGAAAACAAAGTTTATATTGATACATTATGTTAAAAGAAACATATTTAAAATGTCCAAGCATCTCCTAAAATATATTACTTGATAGACTCAATGGGGGAGATTTATCAAACATGGTGTAAAGTGAAACTGGCTCAGTTGCCCCTAGCAACCAATTAGATTCCACCTTTCATTTTCCAAAGAGTCTGTAAGGAATAAAAGGTGGAATCTGATTTGTTGCTAGGGGCAACTGAGCAAGTTTCACTTTACACCATGTTTGATAAATCTCCCCCAATATTCCCCATATGCTGCTTTGTTTGATAACCTGTTGCCCTTCTTAAGGCATCCACTATCTCATACTCATGCTCAATTTACAGGGGCGGGCCACTTTATAGTAAAATAATTCAGTGTACAGTATTAGTAACTGTACTCACTAAATATACTGACAGCAGCTCCCTGTGTACCTCATAGAGCTAAAATCAGACTCAACTCCTCCAGGCTGTACTGTCCTGCTCTGTGGTGTTTCTGTCCATAAGATGGCCGACATGGAGGAGCATGTGACCATGCCCCGCCCCAAGTGTGCTCTATAGAGATATACAGGCTCAGTGGTGGACACTGGGGGGATGGGGCATGGACACATGCTCCTCCATGTCGGCCATTTAATGGACAGGAACAAAACAGAGCAGGGCAGCCCAGTCTGGAGGAGGAAAGTCTGATTTTAGCTCTATGAGGTATACAGGGAACTGCTGTATATACAATATGCAGTATATACAATTAGTACACTTACTAATACTGTACACTGAACTTTTTTACTATGAAGTGGTCGACCCCTTTAATCACAGTCACATGATTTCTTTTATTAGTATTGCCAGTTGGTTTTCACTTCACATGCAAGCAAGAGGGATTGTGGGAAAGTGTCTACACTGTTTCATGGCAACAGCAGGGTCACCATTTATAGAGGAAACCAGCAAGAAATCAGATGTATAGAGAAGAAAACCGTGCAGTGATGTCAGCTTCTTTACAACAACTTCCACACCGTCGGCACTCTGCAGCTGGTGCTCGTAGATTAGAGTACTATTCCAAAATCAAGAAATTCTCGGCACTCCAAATGCACTTAGGATGCAAGGTGATTTTATTGATAAGACGAGGTGCACATACATATAAAGTCAGGACGCGTTTCGGCGCAACCGCCTTTCTCAACTGCCTAATACACACTGGAGCGCTGTCTATACTTATAGGAATCCTGCTCATAATGATGACGTCTCTCGCCCAACGTGCGGCGCTCCCAGATGACGTCAATCCATGCCTTGACAACGTATAAACAAGTCCGAGTATCCGGTTCCCAAGGAAATGGAAACATAACCGCAACTAGCGAAATGTGAACACAGGTAAGTAAATAACATGTCATATATATATATACAAAATACACACAAACTTGAACACTAATAAAAGGACCAAGAGCCTACCCCACATATACTTCAATTTCTCATAGCAACCTGTAATAAATAGATAGAGAAGATAATTCTAAAATCGCATACAAAAATACAAAATTACCAAAAAATTTTTTAAAATATATATATAATATAGTATAAATAAGGATATCACAAATTTTAAATCTGCTACAACCTAGTGTGGACATAGACACACACAGGAAATCATAGGACCATCCTACATCAATGCTGAAAGCTCATAGTCACGGTTTAACCCTCGAGGCTCCAGGGTCCGCAACGTGTGAATCCAATAAGCCTCTCTGTGACGCAACAATTTTTTTATATGCTTTTTAACAAGCTTTTTAGATGTGCTATTGGAGAAAAATAACAGAGGTGGTCTCAACACGGATCTATTTAGGAAAAAGACAGATAGAAACAGTATTTTACATTTTAAAAGTGCCCATCCTATATCCACGAAAAGATCCATCCCCAAATCTCAATTTCAGAGAGTGAGAAGAATTGTGAATAACCCAGAACTATGTGAGAAGAGGATAGATGAGATGAAACAGAGATTTAGAGAGAGGGGTTACCCCGAGAGGATTTTAGAAGACGCTAGCCGGGTGCAGACCACCAATAGGGAAGTGAGAAGAAGGGAAACAGTGAACAGGATACCTTTTGTTAGAGAGTTTCATCCCCTAAGTTATAAGGTTGACCAGGTTGTCAGACAACATTGGCACATATTGACACAGGCTTACCCACAGATTGGTGAATTTGAAAGTCCCCCACTTATTTGTAATAAGAGACCCCCTAATTTACGTAACACCCTTGTGAGAGCAGAGAGTGGTGTGAGAAGAGGGGGAAGTGTGCAGACTACATTGATCCCAAGGAAACAAGGCACCTATCCATGTCTACGCTGTGCGCAGTGCAGTAATGTTATTAAAGGTGGATGTTTCTCCCACCCACAAACAGGTAGATCCTATGAGATTAGAGGTTACCACACATGCGACACCAAGAATGTGATTTACCTCATTAGGTGTCCGTGTGGTAAGCTCTATGTGGGGGAGACGATGCAGCCCATTAAAAATAGAATATCGAAACATAAATCTACTATTAGATGTGGCAATGTATTACTACCTATTCCACAACATTTTAAAGACTGTAACCATAACATCTCACAATTACGGTTCCAGGTAATTGAGAAAGTGTATCCACCTAAACGAGGAGGTGATATAAAAAAATTGTTGCGTCACAGAGAGGCTTATTGGATTCACACGTTGCGGACCCTGGAGCCTCGAGGGTTAAACCGTGACTATGAGCTTTCAGCATTGATGTAGGATGGTCCTATGATTTCCTGTGTGTGTCTATGTCCACACTAGGTTGTAGCAGATTTAAAATTTGTGATATCCTTATTTATACTATATTATATATATATTTAAAAAAAATTTTTGGTAATTTTGTATTTTTGTATGCGATTTTAGAATTATCTTCTCTATCTATTTATTACAGGTTGCTATGAGAAATTGAAGTATATGTGGGGTAGGCTCTTGGTCCTTTTATTAGTGTTCAAGTTTGTGTGTATTTTGTATATATATATATGACATGTTATTTACTTACCTGTGTTCACATTTCGCTAGTTGCGGTTATGTTTCCATTTCCTTGGGAACCGGATACTCGGACTTGTTTATACGTTGTCAAGGCATGGATTGACGTCATCTGGGAGCGCCGCACGTTGGGCGAGAGACGTCATCATTATGAGCAGGATTCCTATAAGTATAGACAGCGCTCCAGTGTGTATTAGGCAGTTGAGAAAGGCGGTTGCGCCGAAACGCGTCCTGACTTTATATGTATGTGCACCTCGTCTTATCAATAAAATCACCTTGCATCCTAAGTGCATTTGGAGTGCCGAGAATTTCTTGATTTTGGAATAGCTTCTTTACAACAAACAGCACATTTGTTCTCCTTTACATACAGTATATGTATGTGGTACACATCTGAACGTACCTTTTTTGCTTTATAACACAATCCATTTAAGGTCCCTTTCCACTATTTAGTAAAGCAAAGTAAATATATACAAGCCCAAAATGGCCTGAATGTAGTGACTAGCTGGCTAAATTGATGCCATTGAAGTGAATGGGATCCTCTGCAGTGCATGACAGTATGGATTGCACTCCATTAATGCAATGTAAACCTAGCCTTACTTAAGATGTCTTCATAGCGTGCAAAATGACTTTTTTACTGTAAGGGTGCAGAAGCTAAGGCCTTTGAAGCAAACCTACATGTTACTCCTTAGCAGGACTACATGAGAGATTTATTGTGCTGCCTCAGGGTATGTTCAAATGTGGTGGAATTCCGCCTGCCTCAGTGTGAAACTGCTTCGCTATGGGAGGGCTCATGCCCCTTCATGTGCTTTGCTCTCCGCTCAAAGAATTGACATGAGAGAAGAGGTGCGTGAGCCCTCCCATAGAGAAACAGTGTCACACTGAGGCAGGGCCCTTTCTAGGGCCGGGCGAGTCGGGCCACCGCATGGGGCGCCCACAGCTAGGGGGGGCCCTGCGGCGCCCAACAGTACCCGTCCCGCACTCCCCGCATCCTCAGAGCTTGCCCAGGGATGTGGAATCTAAGTTCCAGATCCCCTGGCCATAGCGACCTTTAGCTGTGCGTTCGCAGGAGGGTGAGTAGCTGGAGGGTGATAAAGAGGAGGGGGTGGGGGGAATCCTGCACGGAAGAAGAACCCCGCCCGATAAGCCCCACCCCTGTCGCCAAAGCTTAAAGGTCACCCAGCTTTCCCAGCATCCTATATGTCAGTGTAATGGAGGTCACAGAGCTTTCCCAGCATCCTGTATGTCAGTGTATAATGGAGGTCACACAGCTTTTCCAGCATCCTGTATGTCAGTGTAATCGAACTCACACAGCTTTCCCAGCATCCTGTATATCAGTGTAATGGAGGTCACACAGCTTTCCCTGCATCCTGTATGTCAGTGTATAGTGGAGGTCACACAGCTTTCCCAGTATCCTGTATGTCAGTGTAATGGAGGTCACACAGCTTTCCCAGCATCCTATATGTCAGTGTAATGGAGGTCACACAGCTCTCCCAGCATACAGTTTGGGAGCTTATAGGTGGGAAAAGGGAAGGAAGTTTCTGGAAGTGCGGAGACTGAGATGTCTGTGAGGTCCTAAAGAGATGAATTGTAGCTGCAAGAAACCGTCATGGTGGCCGGGCCGGATGGAGAGGAAAAGGAAAGTGACGCCTCAGATCAAAAAAGACGTCACCTGTGAGTCATTGTGTAATGATTTTGTATTCAGTAGAACATTATCTGTTACGGGAGCAACACTGCTCTATGCCGCAATACACACACTGCTTCTTCCTGGTAACCTGAATCTTGATAATAGCCCCCCTTCCTTCCCCAGGGCTGAACTGAGTGTGTGTGTGTGTGTGCGTGTGTGTGTGTGGGGGGGCGCTTTTATCAAGGTTCGCTCTGTTGCCAAAATGACCTAGAAACTGCCCTGCACTGAAGCAGGCGGGATTCCGCGGCAGACAGCTCCACCTCAGAATTCCCCCACATCTGTGTGAACATACCCTTATAGCAAATTTTCCTTTGTCTAAATTCCAATCTCACTGATTGGCGCTCATTTGCAGCCAGATGGTTCAGAATCGTTTAATGTAAAGGGACCTAAGATGTTTGTCTGACAGTTTCTACATATTTGAGTCATGGCTGGAAGAAATCATCTGGGCTGGATGGAGAACAAAAGGAAAAGTGAACAACTCCAGTCAAGGAGGATCAGTTAATGAATGTAACTGCATTGTAATTCCTTACAGAGTTTAGATGGTGGATTAACCAGATTTAGCATTTGGTAGATTTGATTATTGAGTATGAATAATTGATCTACAATGATCTAATTATGTAGTATTATTAATTAGAGATGAGCGAACTCACAGTAAGTTTGCTCCTCTCTATTATTAATGTCAGGCGTAAATTGTGAGCTACATACAGTAGAGTGTATAGACCATTAGCAGACATTTGCCACATGCATGTCATAAACCCTATAGAAATACAAATATAATTTTTTTGGAAATGTGTAAAATGTTGCATTTCCTACATAACTGGGAATGTAAACCTATGATAATTATCTCTATTTGGACCATTTACTTTACCAGCATCTAAGTAGGCAGATGGTGAGGATGCTGCTGGGATCTCAATTGTACCTAATCAGCAAGCTTGTTTTTCAGAGGGAACAATGCTAAAAAAAACAAAGAGGACATTGTTTTAGAAGATATGTTAGAATAATAAGCAGGCTGTGTTCCTTTGGAAACACATATTATAGATAAATGTAATATGTCACTAGTCCTATTTAAGATAATCCTCATCACATTCTCATCTCTAAAGACCGCCTATTAGAAATGTGCCTCCTCTGCTGGACACATCCATTTAACAATACATTAATTTTATCCCAGCACATATTGCTTGTAAAACTTACTTGAAGGTCATTTATAAACAAATTAAAAAGGAGATTGCCCAGTGTTGAACCCTGAGGAATTCTACAGACAACGTCTGGCCGGCTGGAGCTACTAGTCTTTAATGCTGATTACATTGATGTCATGGTACTGAATCTTTAAAAGCATTTAAGAATAGAATAGAAAAAAAATTGTAATTACAAGTCATATACTGTAATTTGCATCTCATTGTCAATTACGCCAGTCACTTTTTCTGCACAGCACGACTCACAGAGATATTTGAAAGAGTTCTTTGAAGAGTAACAGTTTATTAAATATATAAAGAGAATGTCTGACATATGGTGGCCTTAAAGGCATTTCCTCCTAATGCTCACATTATGATAGAGGGCAAATTAAAAAATAGATTTTTTTTTTAAATGGTACAATTTTTCCATTTTTTTTTTTCTTAAGAACTTATGACAATGAAAACTTGATCCCAGTTGCTTTGATAATTTAAACTTTTACATTTTAGGACACGGAAAAGATAGTTCTCTAAGTTGCAAGCTGATGAATACTACAAAGAGTGCCTCTAGGTACTTTATTCTACTAAGCATTCAGTGTTCCATGAAACATTTTGCAGGTTTGATAAAGTATCATGGAAAGATTACTGGACAGAATGAAATAAATGTGTCTGCGGCTTTGAATTTAGTTCAATTGCTACTAACAGTAAGCTTTTCTAAGTGATATACTACTTTTAGTTAAAGTATATTCAGTTTTTACAATACAACATGATATGACATAAGAATATAGATAAAATGTACAGAAAATAAGTTACAAGGAAGGATCCTACAGAATTTAATAGAATGATGTTAATGTACAACTTTAGGTAATATATTACATATGAAATGGATGTTCCAAAATGGCTATTTATTCTGTATTTTAGTATGGAGAAATTGGAATGTGAATTGACTTCATTGACTTCTTTGGTAAATCAAACCCACTCTCCTCATTTGGTCGAGAGATGCTTCCTCAATCATGATGAAAATGTCCATCATATTTTACTGATCATAGCTTCAAATGTCAATCTTATCTTACTGTAGTATGGTCAGTTCCACCTACACAGATTTACTAATCACTCACAGTTCGATGGTGGGAGACTTTTAATGCTTACATATCATGTTCTAACAAAAGTGCACCTTTGCATGATTTAAAAAAAAAAAAAAAAGGTTAAAAAAGCACGCATATACACTGATCATCCATATTGTTGTTTATAGATGCTTTCCAGTCAAATTATACAAAGTGATCAGTGAAGTGATGACACCTGACGCAAAAGCCAATCAGTTGTTTGGCGCCTTTAGTTTGTCTCTGCTCACAGTGTAGTGGTGGCAACCCATATCTTCAGTTAGGCTACTGTTCATTTGAATGGAAGCTGAGCTACAGTTACTTCTCCAGACCCATTTCCTGTCTTATGGCCTCCATGAACCAGACTTGTTTTTCTAGATAGATAGATAGATAGATGTTTTTGCTCTAAGGAACATGGGCAAGTTGACAAGTGTATCTCAAACCAATCTTGAACAATTTGTCAACTGTGACAGGGTTCATTATTCTATTCAATTGGGCTACTTCCATTAAAGGAAACCTGTCACCCTCGCACCAGGGGCGGAATCTGCCCAACCCCCCAATAGGGCCCCCCCATACTTAGCCCCTCCTGCTGGTCCCACTTCCAAAGCCACTCCTGCCACAGAGATATTGCAACCTGCTCTTCTGTGCACCCAATATGAAATATTGAAGAGATGAGTCCTAATTAATATATAGATTTACTGCTATATTTACTATACATGTAAAATTGCATGTATTTGGATCAAATTGTCTAAGCCGTTTGATCAGATAGCAAACTTTATTTTAATACAACTATGGAAAGATGGATTGAATGCATAGGCACAATGGAGGCAGCCACTCCCACATGCAAACAATGTAAAAAGTAAAATTGATCAGCACCCTCAACAAAATGAAATATTCTGTGCAAGTGATTGCCATACAATGCAAGCACAAAAATGAGGCGGTATTGATCAATTTTTTTGTACATTTTGAATATATGTACGTGTGTGTGTGTGTGTGTTTGTGTGTGTGTGTGTGTGTGTGTGTGTGTGTAAAAAATAAAAACAAGTGTCCTATATGGGTTGAAAAGCTGGGTTGAAAAATAGCTGCAGTCATTTTGCATGAAAAGGTTTTATTAAAGCTATTTATCTGCCAGGACTCCAGTATGCTTCACAGCATTTCAGAAAACTCATTTATCTTTCGCTCACCAAGTTTATTCAAGGCTCTGCTGTATCTTCGTGACCCATTTAAGCTGATAAATATCTAAGCTGACCATTATTTAATCAATCCACTCTATTTGGAGCCATTAAAACACAGGAAACTTTTCCTTATAATCAAGTCTAGGAAAATAACTTTTCTACATATTTGTGACATAAAAACAAATACAGAAATGTAATTGTGGATTTTTTTCTTATCAATTGCTGTATATTATTATGACCGTATAAGAGTTCAAACAATGCATTAATGTTGAAATTTATTATAAATTGTTAAATTCCTTGTAAAAGTAAAAAAAATTTAAGTACACCATATAGGACAGGTACAGTTTTTCTAGCATATGTGATAAATTATAGGTTCATTTAAAAATGCTTTCCCACCTTTTAATATTACCCCCATCTAAGGGATCTTGGGAATAGGGATAAGTCCCCTGTTAGATCCCATTGTTTCTTTCTCTAAGCTGAGGAAACAGCCAAAGGCTATGTTCACACCATGTCAAAAGAAGAGAAAAAGCTTCCACCTTTTCTATTTAAAAAGATGTAAATTTTTACCGCAATTTACATACTGTAGTTACATATTGTTGAAAAAAGACACATGTCCATCAAGTTCAACCAAGGAGGGGATAGATGGAGGGAAGGGGGAGTGACAATAGGTAGATTCTATATATATGCATTCATGCTATTTTGTTCTAAGAACTTGTCTAACCCTGTTTTGAAGCCCTCCACTGTTTTTGCTGTGACCAGGTCCTGGGCTAGACTGTTCCGTAGATTCACAGTTCTCATTGTAAAGAAGTCTTGTTGCCTCCAGAGATTGAACCTTTTTTTCTGCAGGCAGAGGCAGGTCGATCAGGTCGATCAGATAGAATTTCGATATATGCCAATGATTTATTGTTGTTTGCCAGTGAACCTAGGGATAGTATTCCTCTAATTATGGAAAAATTTGAGACATTCAGTACCTATGCAGGACTGAGGCAAATTGATGATATTTAGAGAAGAGCGAACCGGGTTCGGGTTCGAGTTCATCCGAACCCGAAAGTTCGGCATTTGATTAGCGGTGGCTGCTGAACTTGGATAAAGCCCTAAGGCTATGTGGAGAACATGGATATAGTCATTGGCTGTATCCATGTTTTCCAGACAACCTTAGAGCTTTATCCAAGTTCAGCAGCCACTGCTAATCAAATGCCGAACGATTGGGTTTGGATGGACTCAAACCCGAACCCGGTTCGCTCATCTCTAATGATATTGCATCTTGGTAATAGGGATCGAGGGGATGGTGACCTTGATTTTGGTTTTAAAAAAAGTCAAAGGGAGTTTTGAATACCATGGGGATCAGATAAGTGGAGAATCAAAGGAGTACTGTAAATTGAATATAAAACAATATATTTGTAAATCAAAAAACAGGAAATAATATAGAATAAATTAGCGTTGTCTATGGCTGATAGGGCTGCATTAATCAAAATGGTGGTACAGCCGCAACTTTTGTATTTCCTCAGGGCATCCCCGACTTGGATTCCTGAGAAATATTTTAAGCAATTGGAGGTAATATAGGGAGTGTTGCTCTGGGGTAATAGAAGGGTAAGAGCAAGCTATAGACAATTTACATCTCCCCCTCAAGTTGGTGGTTTGGGTTTACCTAATTTTAGGCTTTATTTTTATGTAATTGTGTTGTCCAATATGAAAAGAAATGTAGGTACTAAGTTAGATGAGATTGTGATGGAAGACAGTACTATGGTGTAAGATTCTATATTTGAAGTAATGGAATCCAGGAAATGGGAAACTGATTGCTTCAAGCACCTCAAATTCACTAATTTATGGATCAAAGTATGGGGTAAACTGAAAGGGATTCTTGGGATTAATCAGAGTACAATATTTTCTCACCTTTGAGGTAATCACTCCCTTAAAGGAGAAGTCCAGCGAAAATTTTTATTAAAGTATTGTATTGCCCCCCAAAAGTTATACAAATCCCCACTATACACTTATTACGCGAAATGCACATAAAGTGCTTTTTTCCCTGCACTTACTACTTCACCAAAGCTTCACTTCCTGTATAACATAGTGATGTCACAACCCGACTCCCAGAGCTGTGCGGGCTGTGGCTGCTGAAGAGGATGATAGCAGGGGGACACTAAGGGACACAGGGCACTGGAGGGACACTGAGCATCCCTCTGCCATCATCCTCTCCAGCAGCCATGGCCCGCACAGCTCTGGGTCATGACATCACTATGTTATACAGGAAGTAAAGCCTTGATGCAGTAGTAAGTGCAGCGAAAAAAAGCACTTTATGTGCATTTCCTGTAATAAGTGTATATTGGTAATTTGTATAGCTTTTGGGGGGGCAATACTATACTTAAATAAAAATTTTCAATGGACTTCTCCTTTAAAGCGGTACTCCAATGAAAAGCTTTTTCCCCTCTTTCCTATCTTTTCCCCCCTCAACCACCCAACAGGAAGTGAAGTAAACTCATTCTTACATAATGGATGTTGACCCCAGGCTTTTCTGTGGAAGCCATTTTGTGACAATGACATCATCAAGAGGGAGGCGGGTCTAAGCCTTTTAAGCCAACCTCCCTTTGTCAGATGACACAGGTTGCTTAGCTCTGATTGGCTGAACAAGATGTAAGTTATCTAACAATATAACAGAGTCAGTTAGATATTACAGGAGACAAAGTGCATCATGGGAAAGCGCAAACCAGGAAGTAAAGAAAAAATGAAGCCACCAACTGGAGCTTCAGGGGCCTTCAAACAGCAGGAAATTCAAACAAAGACAGACTCCACAGGGATGGTAAATGTAAAAACTATGTTTATGATTCATTGATTTTTTATTTTTTTTTATCAGCGCCGGAGTACCCCTTTAAGGAGTTAGATCACTATGTAAGAAAGTTTTTTGGCAAAAGATGGGTGTCTTTGTGGAGGGGACAATTAAAACATTTACTATGTTGAAAAAAATGTTTGGTATATCAGAATCACATTGGTTGCAATATACACAAATTTCACATGTAACACAAACTGTACAAAATTAGGAGAGATTACACGTAGAGGATATGTGCAGAGTTGTAACTCAGAAGAGATCACAGGAACCAAAGGAAAACCCATAGAAGGGTCAGCGCAGGTCAACGTCCAGGAGACCAGCGAAATCACAGTAGGAGCAACACACAAAGATGTGACTCAATTGTTCAGTTTGATAGCGCAACGCGTTTCGGTCTGTCTATTGGATCACAGACCTTTATCAAGCATCATGCTCCTACTGTGATTTCGCTGGTCTCCTGGACGTCGACCTACCCTGACCCTCCTACGGGTTCTCCTTTGGTTCCTGTGATCTCTTCTGAGATACAACTGCATGTTTCTACCCACCTTCCGTGGCTGCTACCCAATGGATAGCTGCGGTCTTAGTGACATTATATACCTACAGTAGAGTTGTGCCTATCATTTGCACAACTCCACAAGGTGAGTGCGTCCATCTTCCACTGGAATAGACACACTAGCCCACCATGTTATTGCACCAGGAGACGCCCCTCTCTCCTTTTGTTTCCATGTAGATCATAGGAACTTTATTCTGTATTAGATAAGGTAAATGGGGAAGGGAAGGGGGATTTAAAGGGGTAGTGCAGTGAAAAACATTTCCCCTTATTCCCTCCCTACATGCAAAGTTATATAACTTAAAAATATACATTGGTAGCCAATTCCAGGTCCTTACCCCACTTTCCCTGGTCCTGCTGGCCACCGGAAGTGGCTTACTTCCGTGTTCGCCAGGACCATCTTAGAGCCCCGGGTGCCATCTGTGGGTTGACACGTAGGCCGGCACATCATGATCTGGGGCGTTCCTTAGGCTCCCAGGCACTCCCTTTCCTACCTCCCCAAGCTCTGCAATTGGGTCCTGCTTATCCCTGCCTCTCTCTCTGTACAGCTGTCAGTACTATTAGAACTGCAAGTCCCAGTGCACCCGATGGTGTGACACATATCAGACCAGTGTGTATGTCCATCGGGTATGCTGGGACTTGCAGTTCTAACAGTACTGACAGCTGTACAGAGAGCAACAGGGTAAAGCAGGTCATACACATACAGTCATGTACGACCGTCTCCCAAATGCCCCTCCCCTTGTATACAGTCACGTACGACCGCCCCAGATGGCTCCCGGGGCTGTTAGATGGTCCTGGAGAACCCGGAAGTAAGCCACTTCTGGTACCAGTGGGACCAGGGAAAGTGGGGTAAGGACCTGGAATTGGCTACCAATGTATATTATGAAGTTATATAACTTTGCATGTGGGGAGGGAATGAGGGGAAATGTTTTTCACTGCACTACCCCTTTAAGAAAAATGTACTTTGCAATTTGGGAATCGCTAAGGTTAGACAGTAGAAGGAAAGAAAGCTGGGAAAGAGAAATTGGTCCTATATCACCTGAACAATGGGAGAGGATTTTGAGTAGCCTGAGAAATGTATCTATTAACCCCTAGATGACCCAGGGCGTATAGTTACGCCATGGAAGTCTGTCCCCAGACGACCTAGGGCGTAACTGTACGCCCTGGGTGTTTCTCCCGCTATGAAGCGTGCTCCGGAGTGGAGCGCGCTTCATAGCAGGTGGGGGCCGGCTGCAATCAGCAGCCGGGACCTCACCGGTAATGACACGCTGTCCCAAAGGGACTTCAAATGTGTAAAAAAAAAAAAGTTAAAAACACTAACACACTACCCCAAAACCCCTCCCCCAATAAAAGTTGAAATCACCCCACTTTCCCATTATATAAATAAAACATATAAAAATAAATAAATAGATAAACATATAATATACCGTAGCGTGCGTAATTGTCCGATCTATTAAAATATAACAAGCGTCATTGCGAACGGTAAACGGCGTACACGACCAGAGGGAAAAAAGTGCGCGGATTACCGATTTTATGTTACATTATATATAAAAAAAAAATTATAAAAAGTGATCAAAACGTCCGATCTTCACAAATATGGTATTAATAAAAACGAGAGATCATGGTGGAAAAAATGACACCCCATACAGCCCCGTAGGTGAAAAAATAAAACCGTTATAAGCGTCACAATAGTCCCATTTTATTTATAATTAATTGCCAAAAAAAAGGATTTCATTTAAAAAAAATATATAACATTAGAGAATCTGCGTAAACCTGCATATGGTTGTGTTCGGGCTGACCTATAGAGTAATAGTATCATGTCGCTGTTACCATATAGTGCATTACGTAGACACAGGAACCCCCCAAACGTTACCATATTGCATTCTTTTTTGCGATTTCACCAATTTATATCTTCATAAATAATATATTTGGAATTCCATCATACATGTTATGGTAAAATGAAAGACGCCATTACACAGTACAACTATTACTGTAACAAATAAGCCCTTACATGGCTTGTAGATAAAAAACTGAAAGTGCTAGAGCTCTTAGAAGGGGAGGAGGGAAAAACGGAAACACTAAGATCAAAATTTGCGCGGTCCACTGGGTCATTTTGGGCCTGGTCCTCAAAGGGTTAATATGTACCATTGAGTCAAACAATTTAAAGTAATACATAGACCACTATTACCCAGAGCTGCTGAGCAAATTTAGAAAAGGAGAACCGGTGGAATGCCCAAAATGTATGGAAATTAACGTTAGTTACCTGCATATGTTTTGGGGTTGTAAATAACTCCAGCATTCGTTGGGTTAGGGGATAACAACTATTGATAGAAAACTTGTATTCCATATAGTCTACGTATATTGATACTTAGTGATATCTCAAATGTTGATCAGAAATATAGGACAGTACTGGGCGTGTATTGTTTTTGGCTAGACTGGTTATTCTGAGATCCTGGCTGAGCCATAAGGAACCTTCCTGGAGAGAATGGGAAAACTTGGTCCAAAGGTTGTGCAATATGAAAAAATATATTTCACTAAGGGCCCAAAAGGTATTAATAGATTTAAGGCAGTTTGGCAGAAGTGGGAAGAGAAAGACTAAGGAAAACAATATATTTTAGGGGTGTGGGTTGGGAGGTTGGGTTGGAGGGGTTGGTTGGGAAATGGAGATAATTTGTCTTTTTGTGAAGTAATATTATATGATTCTATGTCTTTCTATGAGGAAAAAAATAAAGAAAAAAAAAAAAAACTAAAATTGCAGATGGAGTTTCTGGCATATTAATTAACACCTCATTATATTTTTCTCATTGGTGTTAAAAGGAATATTATAATGACTATGTAAATTGTGAAATAAGGTTTGTATGATTAAGGGCAGAATTAGAGTTTTCTTTTTATTGTTAGCATTTTATATGCAATTAGGCTGCGTAGTCACATTGCGGACAAAATGCAGACGTGAACTGTGCTGGCATACTGTACAAGTCAAGTTTGATTTTCTACTTAACTTCAGCTGCATTTTAATTATTTGTGCTGCAGTTTTTCAGCAAGACAGTAGCTTACAGTGCAGCCATTGACAATTAAACTGCTTGCACGGAGGTTGATTTGAAAACCAAGCTGACTTGGCACCTCTGTAGAATTTTGTCCGTAATGCAATCACTTGTAAATAACCTTTTTACAACATTGAAGTAATCATTGCTGGTAAATATGTCCACTAGAAATACTATTTTAGATTCTGACATATAACCACTAAGTTTATTTAATTAAAAATACACCTTACATGGAATAAAAAAAAATACAATGGTATATATTAGAGATGAGTGAATTTACATGAGAATGAAGCAAATCACTTCATTTGCTCGTAGGTTGGCTTAAGGTGCCTTTACACAGAGAGATTTATCCGACAGATAAATGGACAGGAATGGATTTCAAAAGAGGAGAAATCTAAATCTTTCCTTTATGATCTATTCCCTGTTTATAGTCTGTTCCTGACTTTGGCTTCAAAAATCTGTCAGATAAATCTCTCTGCCGGCCCTTGTACGTCGGTTGCCTGTGACCTCTGTGCCGCTCCCCCCCAGGTGCCTGGAAAAGCCGTATCCAGTCCTGGGAAACTGGGAGAAACACCCGGGGTGGATCAGCAGGGAGTAGCACCTAGGTAAAAGGCAGCCAGCGTATGAGCTGACTGCCATACTAATGGAGCAATGTTCTTCTTTTCTAATGTAAATTTTCTTATCTCTAGTATATATTCATTAGGGAGTCCAGAATACAATGATGATAATTTTTTTGGCTTGTTCACTATAGGGTTAGGTAAACATATCAACAATCTGTTACATTAGGAAATATAATGACACCCACCCCCCATGCAGAAGATAGACAGATAGATAGATAGATAGATAGATAGATAGATAGATAGATAGATAGATAGATGATTTTTCTTTTGGTTCATGCATAAGGATATACTGTGTATGGTTATACTACAAACTGTTAGTTGAATTACATATGCTCCAGTGACATGAGAAATAATTGTTTCATATGCTTTGTATAGCAATTAAATAACACCATCTGGCTATCTCATGAAAGTCTCTGAAGGTCAATGTTAGTTTGGTTGCTTGTTCAGTGCTCTTGTCAGCTCCATGATTGCTGTAGATGGCATCTGATATGGAATTACAGGGATGATGACAGCAAGGAGTTAGGAGCTGCCACTCAAGAGAAGTCTATAGCCCCTAGTGAATTATCACTGTGCTTTTCCGAATGTGGCTGTCCTGAAATACAACACCTGGATATAAGAAATTAGCTGATTAATTATACAAGTAATTATGCAGTGTCTGATATTTCTATACCCATTTGTATAAAAATGATCTATTGTACTGTGCCTGTTGTGTATATAGGAGTGTAAAGGTTTTTCACCGTTAGCACATTTCCCAACACTGCCTTACTATTGTAAAGTAATTTGCACCCCCCCCCCCCCTTCCATGGCTGTTTTGGAGCCTGTAGTGGAGGCAGCACAGGTGAACCCTTTGAACAGTCCTTGGTATAAAACTACACAGAGCTGTGAATAGCAGACAACAAAAAGGTTTCCAGAATCCAGTGGCAATACAGTTAGTGATGCAACATAATAACGGTGATATTTTTGCACCTGACGGCTTTACTCTGTTTATATGTAAGTGTGAAGTTTAGGGCATTATTTTTATGCTTCATAAGAGAATTAATTGTTTATAGCAATATCGTCCTGTACATTTGTATCTGCATGCGAAATCCTTTATAAGCCATGTATCTTCCCAAGTCAAAGGTGTTGTCTGGGTTAACAAAAAAAATTCTACATGCCTGGGTAAGGTGATAAAATATTAAACATCTTAGCCACCTCCCCCAGTCCCCCATAGTTGTGGCACCAACATTCCCACACCCCACTCATCATTGTGATGTGTCATCCCTATAAATTGCTCCACTAAGCAAATCAGAGGCCATAGCAGTGTTCCACCACAGTCAATAATTGACTAAGCGGACAGTTCTTATGTGGATGATACATCAACAGGAACCAAGAAGTAGCAGTGACCAACTGGCACTATAAGTATGGGTGCAGTGGCTGCAGGGGACTAGGGTAGACAAGTATAGCTTCTTTTTTATTTTATTTTTTACACCTTATCCAAGCATACAAAAATACAAGGAAACCCTCTTTAAGTTAAAGGGGAACTCCGGATAAGAAAAGCTTGTTTTCTATTAAAAGTACTTTAAAAGTTAAATATATGTGTCTATATAATGTATTACCATATCTGTACGGTTCTACCACACTGGTAGCTTACAGAAATCCAGGAAGTGAAGAATAATGGCCTCAGTGCAAATCCACATTGTCTCCTGCTCCTTCTGCTATCCCCCCTTAGGAGACAAATCTTACATGCCTCTGTCTCACATTGTGTGTGTTTGATGAGATCAGGCTAATGATGCAGAAAGGGGGCAGGGCATGATGTCACAGGAGGCTTGGCTGGATCCCCCAATCCCCTAAGTGATACACCATCTCTGACCAGCCAGAAGCAGGTGTTGCACTGATTTCTCTAATTGTGCAGAAGTGTGCAGTGAAATTAGGGCTGTGTTCACACATGTTGGAGTGTCATTGCAGTACTGCAGTGTATTCACATAAATGATGCTTTAACACAAGTAAATGATGCTAAATGGCAAAGAGAATCAGAGCCTTAATGTGGGGCTCAACTTCAAAGATATCAGATGCTTGATCATAATATGTGCGTGGAAATGAAATGAAAATAAAAAAAAATAAAAAAGTTCTTTACTTTATTCCAATATCAGCATTACAGGTAGAGAATACAGTGTGCTGTGTGGTGTTACAGGTAGAGAATACAGTGTGCTGTGTGGGGTTACAGGTAGAGAATACAGTGTGCTGTGTGGTGTTACAGGTAGAGAATACAGTGTGCTGTGTGGTGTTACAGGTAGAGAATACAGTGTGCTGTGTGGTGTTACAGGTAGAGAATACAGTGTGCTGTGTGGTGTTACAGGTAGAGAATACAGCGTGCTGTGTGGTGTTACAGGTAGAGAATACAGTGTGCTGTGTGGTGTTACAGGTAGAGAATACAGCGTGCTGTGTGGTGTTACAGGTAGAGAATACAGCCTGCAGTGTGATGTTACAGGTAGAGAGTACAGCGTGCTGTGTGAGTGGGACCACAATGAAAAATGAATTACTGCAAATAATTCAGTAACCCAATGAAACTGCAATGTGTGAACACAGCCTAGATGTTCTACAACAGCTTTGGGCAGGAAATAGGCAGGGTGGAGGACTGTGATGAATAGCTGAGGGAAAGCATTTCATTCTGGAACCTGTAGTACTGTGTACAACTGATAAAACAGGAAGTGCAGAAACACAAAACAGAACAACCCCCCCCCCCCCCCCAAAAAAAAAAAAAAGAAAAAAAAAGGATTTTTGGTAGTTTCAAAACTGGAATAGATAGGTATGTAATGCTTTATGCTTCTGCAGAAGTTTCATTTTTTTTTTAACCTCTACCTGGAGTTTAAGCAAAGGTTAATGTGATCTTAATAAGAAACCATAATTCTTTAGGAGGCCCACTATATTCCTAAATGAGTAGGTTTATTATTTGTCATTTACAGGCAGGAGTTGCTCAATTTACTCTACAGTATATTCTGGCAACAATATGACAGACATACAATCACATATATTGACCACTACACTGACCACTATACTACATTGAACACTATACTGTATGTTTTGTGTAATTATTGACCATTCAACTGTATGCAAAAAAAAAAATTGCAGGTGTAGTAACTTTAGCTTACCCAATTCCTCTTGTCAATTTTTGCCGCCATCTGCTAAGTTTTGGGGCCACTGTGGACTGTTTTCTATTCTCACATCTTTTCTTTACTTCCTGATTTGGATCATAGATCATACACTACAGTACATTGATCAGCATTCTCTGCGTGTCAGAGCCCAACACAAAGCCTTCTTCTTGTAATACCTCCCATATTCTCTCCCCTCAGTGACCACTAGCCAATCTGAAGTAAGAACCACACAAACACCCAGCCATCTTTTTCCCATATGATTCCTCACCATATCCCCAGATGCTGCTGCCTCTGCTCTAACATGATAGAGGCAGCCAGCACAGCCAGTCAGCTTTTCAGTATTGCATAGATGCTGTAGTACACCTAGGTGGTATGGAAACATGTGGGTGGTATGTATAACTTTAGGAAAGGGGCAGAGAGGCTATGTTCACACAATGTTTTTTCAGCTTTGTTTAAAATGACGTCAGTCATTTTGAGGCAAAAATAACAGACGTTATTTAGCAGCCTGGTCTCCCCTTAGTGCAATGACTGTGTTTGTACATTATTCTAGTTTGGGTTACTAATAAGCCTTTGGATGTGGCTTAATTGAAAAGTCCATCGAATTTAATAGTAAAAACGGAGAAAGAACGGTGACAAAAGAAAAACTGTGTGAACAACTAATCAAAAACATCCGCTGTTTCCAAAAGACTTTCCGAAAATAATGATCGTGTTCATTATTTTGACGTCCGCGGTAAAAACATCCGTTATTCAATACATTGTGTGCATTGGACATCCGTCTTCCCATTGACTTCAATGCATTGCCACTGCAGTCAGTTAAATCGAGGCATAAACAGACTTTTTTTAACCCCTTCCCCCAATATGACGTCCAGGGACGTCATGAAAAGCAGTGGCAGAATGCATCATGACGTCCCTGGACGTCATGCTTTCCCTGCCTCCCCCCTCTGTCCCTGGGTGAGATCGGGCAGCAGGAGGAGGCTGTGTCACACAGCATCCTCCTGCTGCCACTGCCCGGAGGGGAGCCGCGCTCCCCCCCGGGCAGTTAACCCCATAAACGCCGCGGTCAATGCGACCGCAGCGTCTATGGGGAGATTCAGTGTCCCCCGCCGATCGGGCGGCGGGGGGAGGCTGCAGAACGCTGCCTCCCCCCACCGCCACTCAGTCTGTGTCCCCCGGCCCCCTCCCCTCGTCCTCCGATACCGGCGGATCGCCGCTACTACCTCTTTAGCGGCGATCCGCCGGTACCGGGCATTACCGGCGCCGCCGATAGTTTTCATCTCCCCCCACCGTGAATCCACGGTGGGGGGAGATAAAAAATGTCCCCTCAGACCCCAGATCAGCCCCCCGATCACCCTCCCCGGGCGGCCATCAGATCCAAGATGGCCGCCCCCATCCCTGCTAACAAACGATGTTTGTTCGCAGGGATGGAAATGAATAAGTGATCAAAGCCCCATGCTCTCCGCCACCGGAGGTAGCGGAGAGCATGGGGCAGTGATCGGGGACCCCCCCGTGTGGTCCCGGAGCAGGCGATCGGCGGTATATACTATATACCGCCGATCGCCTGTTCCCAGTGCTGATCAGCACTTTTTATCCCCTGTCACCATAAATCATTGGTGACAGGGGATAAAAAGTGTCACCGTGCCCCCCCCCAAGTCGCCCCCCACCCCCCCCAGTCACCCCCGTCCCCCAGTCACCCCCCCTTCCGCACATACGTTACCTGATCCACGGAGCTCCGTCCTCCTCGACGTCCAGGCTGATTCTGAAGTGCACATGCGCTCCAGAATCAGTTAGCTCTGAAAATTTAAAGTGACAGAGACCAATTTGGTCTCTGTCACTGAACTATGATTACTGTGATAGAAAATATCACAGTAATCATAGTAATACAGTGAAAATTAATGTATAAAGTACAAAAAGTGAAAAACATACAAAAAAATAAAACACACACTTTTTATTATAGTAATAATTGCAGTTTACTCCCAGATTACCCCTAGCCCCCCCAAATTACCCGTAACCACCGCAGGTTGCCCATATCCGCCCCAGATTGCCCGTAATCACCGCACGTTGCCTATAACCACCGCACGTTGCCCATAACCACCGCACGCTGCCCATAACCACCGCACGTTGCCACTAACCACCGCACGTTGCCACTAACCACCGCACGTTGCCTCCGACCACCGCACGTTGCCTCCGACCACCACACGTTGCCCCCGACCACCGCACGTTGCCCCCGACCACCGCACGTTGCCCCCGACCACCGCACGTTGCCCCCGACCACCGCACGTTGCCCCCGACCACCGCACGTTACAGGTTCCCATCCCAGATTACCTATAAGCACTTCAGTTTATCCGTAACCACCCCAGGTTGCCCGTTACCACCCCACGTTGCCCGTTACCACCCCTCGTTGCCCGTAACCACCGCAGGTTGCCCGTAACCACCACAGATTATCCGTAACCACCCCACATTAGCTGTAATCTCATTTTTTTTTTGTATTTTAGTAACTGCGCTATTCTAATAACCATTACTAGCTGCGGTTTTGCTCCAGCAAATTGGCGCTCCCTTTCTTCTGAGCCCTGCTGTGTGCCCATACAGTGGTTTATGCCCACATATGGGGTACCGTTGTACTCAGGAGAACCTGTGTTACAGATTTTGGGGTACATTTTTTCTCCCATTCCTCGTGAAATTGAGAAATTTTAAACTAAACGAACATATATTGGAAAAATTCGAGTTTTTCATTTTTACTGTCTTATTTTGAATACTTTTCTCTAATACCTGTGGGGTCAAACCGCTCACTGCACCCCAAGATGAATTCTTTGAACGGTGTACTTTCCTAAATGGGGTGACTTTTGGGGGGGTTCTATTCTTCTGACACTACAGGGGCACTGCAAACGCACCTGGCGCTCAGAAACTTCTTCGGAAAAATCTGCACTGAAAATGCTAATTGGCGCTCCTTCCCTTCTGAGCCCGGCTGGGTGCCCATACAGTGGTTTATGCCCACATATGGGGTACCGTTCTACTCAGGGGAACCTGCGTTACAGATTTGGGCATGCAGCTTCTCTCCTGTTCCTCGTGAAATTGAGAAATTTCAAACTAAACAAACATATTATTGGAAAAATTCAAGTTTTTCAATTTTACTGTCTTATTTTGAATACTTTCCTCTAATACCTGTGGGGTCAAAATGGTCACCACACCCCAAGATGAATTCTTTGAGGGGTGCACTTTCCAAAATGGGGTGACTTATGGGGGGGTTCTCTTCTGCGGACACTACAGGGGCTCTGCAAACGCACCTGGGGCTCAGAAACTTCTTCAGCAAAATCTGAACTGAAAATGCTAATTGGCGCTCCCTTCCTTCTGAGCCCTCCTGTGTGCCCATACAGTGGTTTATGCCCCCATATGGGGTACCGTTGTACTCAGGAGAACCTGCGTTACAAATTTTGGGGTGCGGATTCTCTCATGTTCCTTGTGAAATTGAGAAATTTTAAACTAAACGAACATATTATTGGAAAAATTCGAGTTTTTCATTTTTACTGTCTAATTTTAAATACTTTCCTCTAATACCTGTGGGGTCAAAATGGTCACCACACCCCAAGATGAATTCTTTGAGGGGTGTACTTTCCAAAATGGGGTGACTTTTGGGGGGGTTCTCTTCTACGGGCACTACATGGGCGCTGCAAACGCACCTGGCGCTCAGAAACTTCTTCAGCAAAATCTGCACTGAAAATGCTAATTGGCGCTCCTTCCCTTCTGAGCCCTGCTGTGTGCCCATACAGTGGTTTACGCCCACATATGGGGTACCGTTGTACTCAAGAGAACCTGTGTTACAAATTGTGGGGTGCAGATTCTCTCTTGTTCCTTTTGGAAAGGAGAAACTTTAATCTAAACATATATATTATTGGAAAATTAAAATTTTCGATTTCTTTAAGGCCTAATTGTGAATACTTTCCTCCAGCCCCTGTAGGGTTAAAATGCTCATTATACCCCTAGATTAATTCTTTAAGGTGTCTAGTTTCCAAAATGGGGTCACTTATGGGGTTTTACAGCATACAAGCCTCCTAAATCAACTTAAAAAAAGAACTGGTCCCTAAAAAAAAATCAGTTTTGGAAACTTTCACAAAATGTGATAATTTGCTAATAAATTTCTAAGCCCCATAACAGCCTAAAAAAGTAAAATATGTTTCCCAAATTATGCCAGAATAAAGAGGACATATTGGTAATGTGATTTAGTAACTAATTTATGTGCTATGACTTCCTTTTTTAGAAGCAGAGAATTTCAGAAGTTCATAAAATGCAAAATTTTAAAATTTTTCATGATATTTTGATGTTTTTCACAAAAAACACACAAAGTAGTGACCAAATTTTGCCACTAATATAAAGTGCCATATGTGACAAAAAAACAATCTCAGAATCGCTAGCATACGTTAAAGCATCACTGAGCTATAAGCGCATAAAGTGAGACAGGTCAGATTTTGAAAAATGAGCCTGGTCATTAAGGCCAAAACAGGCTGCGGAGGCAAGGGGTTAAAATAGTGAATTCAGCTGCCTTTTCTCTATTTTTGAAGTTGTGTGAACATAGGGAGAAAAAAGTTTTAAACTGGACAACCCCTTTAACCCTCCAGTTATAGGATTTTTAAGGCTCGGTTCACACGTTGTAAGAGTGCGGCTGTATGTGCGGCTGTAATTGTGCGGCGGTATTTTTGATGGTTCGTGTGTATGCTGGGAAGTATAGGATATGCGGCTGCACAGTGCACACTATCTCTGAATCTACGGCCCTATCGTAAACGGACCCGTAAAAAATGAACAAGACCATTGTTTGCGGCTGGACATGCGGCCGTGGATTGACAGGCGGTCCGTACGGAGTACTTCAAAAATAGCCGGCAATGATGCCGAATGCCGATGCCTCTAATAGTTAATATATTAAATTAATCAAAGACATTTTATTTGTAATCAAGACACTTTCGTTGATCAATAATTTATTTCTAACGAATCCATCATTTTGCAATTAAATATACTGTTAAAAAAAATAGATATATAAATAAATGTATATTTATCTATATATTTATTTTTTGACAGTATATTGAATTGCACAATGATGGATTCGTTAGAATTAAATTATTGACCAACGAAACTGAATTTATTTCCAAGAAAATGTGTTTTATTCATTAAATATTAATTAGTACAGGAAGCTCTATAAGCCGTTAATTCATATGCCGGCAATAGAGCATTCTGTACTAATCATCACTTTACTTTAATGAAAACATCAAATGTTTCTTCTAATTATGTTATGACAATAACATTATTAGAAGAAACATTTAGAATTATATGTGCGCTCAGCTGATTGGCTGTTCGGCTGAGCGCACATATAATTAGCCGGTCCGCAGTACAGTGACTTCATTGTGCTGCGGACCAGCGAAGAGGACACATCGGGGTGAGTATAGAGCTCTCCCCACCCCCTCCCCGGCACTGCACCCCTCCCAGCAAGGAAGGGGGGGTCAGTTAACCCCTTCCTTGCTGGGATGGGTGCAGTCTGACATCAGTCTGGCCCCCCGGGGGTTAAGGGGGATGCAATACATCCTCCCTTAACCCCTTGGGGGTCAGACTGTAAGCAGCGATCTGTAAAGATGCTGCATACTGTAAGGAGCACAACACCGCTCACAATGATGGGTGTTGTGCTCCTGTTTGTGTTTTTTTTGTGTGTTTCTCCCTTTTTGTTTTTCAGATATCGGTATCCTGGGGATTACGTCGGATTCCATGGACTACGTCGATGACCAGCGGTTGTTCTTTGAATTTTTTAAATAAAATGGTCAATGAGGGGTGTGGGGGTGTTTTTATTTGAATAAAAAATTTTTTAAACTTGTGTCTTGTCTTTATTTCTTTACTTTTTAGACTTAGTAGTGGAAGCCGTCTAATAGACGGAATCCATTACTAAGTTGGGGCCTAGTGTTAGCCGGTATAAAATGGCTAACACTAACCCCCTATTATTACCCCAGTACCCAATGCCACCAGGGGTACTGGGAAGAGCCGGGTGCCAGTGGTCCCGGAGCGTCAAAATTGGCGCTCCTGGACCGGGCGGCAGCAGGCTGGTAAGATTTAGGCTGGGGAGGGCCTAAACCAATGGCTCTTCCCACCCTGGTGTTACCAGGCTGCTGTCGTTTGGTTTTTAACCCGGCTGGTTATAAAAATAGGGGGGACCCTATGCGGTTTTTTTTTAAAATAAATAAATAATTAAAAAAAACGCATAGGGTCCCCCCTATTTTTATAACCAGCCGGGTTAAAAACCAAACGACAGCAGCCTGGTAACACCAGGGTGGGAAGAGCCATTGGTTTAGGCCCTCCCCAGCCTAAATCTTACCAGCCTGCTGCCGCCCGGTCCAGGAGCGCCAATTTTGACGCTCCGGGACCACTGGCACCCGGCTCTTCCCAGTACCCCTGGTGGCATTGGGTACTGGGGTAATAATAGGGGGTTAGTGTTAGCCATTTTATACCGGCTAACACTAGGCCCTAACTTAGTAATGGATTCCGTCTATTAGACGGCTTCCACTACTAAGTCTAAAAAGTAAAGAAATAAAGACAAGACACAAGTTTAAAAAATTTTTTATTCAAATAAAAACACCCCCACACCCCTCATTGACCATTTTATTTAAAAAATTCAAAGAACAACCGCTGGTCATCGACGTAGTCCATGGAATCCGACGTAATCCCCAGGATACCGATATCTGAAAAACAAAAAGGGAGAAACACACAAAAAAAACACAAACAGGAGCACAACACCCATCATTGTGAGCGGTGTTGTGCTCCTTACAGTATGCAGCATCTTTACAGATCGCTGCTTACAGTCTGACCCCCAAGGGGTTAAGGGAGGATGTATTGCATCCCCCTTAACCCCCGGGGGGCCAGACTGATGTCAGACTGCACCCATCCCAGCAAGGAAGGGGTTAACTGACCCCCCTTCCTTGCTGGGAGGGGTGCAGTGCTGGGGAGGGATTGGGGAGAGCTCTATACTCACCCCGATGTGTCCTCTTCACTGGTCCGCAGCACAATGAAGTCACTGTACTGCGGACCGGCTAATTATATGTGCGCTCAGCCGAACAGCCAATCAGCTGAGCGCACATATAATTCTAAATGTTTCTTCTAATAATGTTATTGTCACAACATAATTAGAAGAAACATTTGATGTTTTGAGTAAAGTAAAGTGATGATTAGTACAGAATGCTCTATTGCCGGGAATATGAATTACCGGCTTATAGAGCTTCCTGTACTAATTAATATTTAATTAAGAAAACACATTTTCGTTTAAATAAATACAGTTTCTTTGTTCAATAATTTAATTCTAACGAATCCATCATTGTGCAATTCAATATACTGTCAAAAAATAAATATATATATAAATATACATTTATTTATATATATATTTATTTTAACAGTATATTTAATTGCAAAATGATGGAATCGTTTACATTTAATTATTGAACAATAAAAGGGACTTTATTAGACAGAAAATGTGTTTTATTAATTCAATATATTAACCATGAGAGACATCGGCTATAGTGCAGAGGATCGCAAACCCCGGTAATAGCAATTCATGTAAACTGTGTTCCCTGCTTTCCCAGATGCATCCAGAGGTGTTTGCATTACTTTCTTAACATTTTATTTGTTATTTTTAGTTGAACCAGATTTCCAAGTAAATGACCGTATGTTTTGAGCCGCATGTCTATTTTTTCCCACGGCAGTAGTTTCACCCGCACATTTACAGCCGCATAAAAAATACAGCCGCACAGTTACAGCGTGTTAACCCAGCCTAAAGATGTAATGTCTCTATGTCACTAATAACAATAATAAGAGTACCTTAATTTGTATATTAATGGGACCATATACTGTAGAAACTAGGAATTGGGTAAATAATTGAAAATTACCATAAGCAGATCCACAATTTCTAAAAAAAATTCTCTATAAAAATAATTAGGCTCTTGGCACACCATTTGCAAATAGTGTGTACCATCCCAGCGGTATAAGGTGGCCTCATACCCGGGATGGACCTACACTGTACTTTAGCCTTTTTTGGATTCTGCATGCCCAGAGCATAGGCTTATTACATGCCATGGAGAGGCTAAAGTACAGTGTAGGGTCCATCCCAGGCAGGAGGCTACCTTATCAAGGGGAGACGGTTCACACTGTTTGCAAATGATGTGCCAAGAGCCTTATTATTTTTATGTAGATTTTTTTTAGCAGTTAGAGGGGCTGCTTTTGGCGGTTTACATACCTGTATTAAGTCTGTGTCTCATCAAAAAATGTTATGTGATTGTTATGTGAACAAAATTAGGCTATAGTTCTATATTTATCCATTTTCATATGAGTGATCCCAAGTACCATTATACAATATACTAAATATTACTGTTTAGGCAAAAGAAAAAGCTTTTACCAAATGCTACAAATTGTTATTTTGTGCAGTGCAATATAAGGAGTGTCTCATGGTAAATATGTCTCAAAGGTCTAGAAATATAGCTCATGCTAGATTAGTCTCTGTTACGTCTTCTTTTCATCTTCATAAATATAGAATAATTGCAATAATGATGTTCTACTAATGTGTGGACAGGACTTGTGGTGTGAAAAATAAGACCTGCGACTGCATCCATATATCAATTAGCATAGGGCAATATTATTAGTAGTGTTTTCTGATGTAGGTATATTATCATGGACTATGTTACAAATATTTTGTATGAAGCACATAAAATACTAATTTTCTCTGAACCTTGAGGGCTTCACTAATAAATTACTGTACATAATGTGATAATACTGTTTAAAGATAATAAACATATATTGGTATTTCACTATACATTTCATGGAATTTCCTCACCTACCTCAGCATATCTATTAAGTAATGTATTTGCACTGCTGTACATAAGTTATTTAACCAAACTAAGCAGGTGATACATTTGCCTAATGAAAGGTTTAAGAGCAGATGAGACTGAGGGTATGTTCACACTGAAATAAATTGGCAGAATTCTCTGCCGCGGAATCACGCCTGCCTCAGTGTCCCACAATATCTGTATGGGAGGGTTTGCACACCTCCACGTGCATTGCTCTCGCTCAACAAATTGACATGTCCGTTGATTTTACTCAATGTGAACGCACCCTGAAATTGGAAAAATTTCTTCCTTACCTTCTAAGAGCTATGTCTTTTATTTTTTTCACTCTACAGAGCCATATGAAGGATTTAGTCTAATCAATTGCACTTTGTAATGATGTCTTTTAATCTACCATAAAATGAACACTGTATTAAAAAATACTATGTATGGGGTAAAATTGGAGAGGAAAAAACAAATAAATCCCAATTTTTGTGTATTTATTGAGTCTTGAGCATTTAACCAGGTGCTTCCTGCTCGTACAAACATTAGAATGAAAAAAAAAATCCCAATAAGCTTCTGCAGGACAAACTAAAACTCTAGCAATATGCTGTAAATTAGTGGCATGCAGACGGAGTTCTATTTTGTCTTACAGTGAATGAAGTTTGTTCATGTGCATAGCTCATCGGTATATTTTGCACAGAGAACCCATTTAACCCCTTCAAGTCACAGCCAATTTTTGTTTGGCGTAAGTTTGCAATTCTTCACTTCATGTCAAGAAGCACAAAGAATAAATAGGTATTTAAAAAAAAAAAAATCTTAGCTAATTAAGTCATCAATATGAATGATAGACATCCCCTTTAACACCACCTGAACTAATAGATATAAATGATATCCTTTCTTGCCTCGACCACCTATCTGCATTATACTGCCTTATGCATATCTGTAGAATATTTTTTGAAGTTCAGCAGATGGTTGTGTGTGGGCTGACAGTCAGCTACTTAATGAGGCAGAATTTATGCAATCAAAAACAACAGGAAATTGTAACTAATTGAAATGTTTTGTAAGATAATGATTTCTGTTATTGTGTAATGATTTTGTAAAAAAGTAACCCCTAAGTAAGAACATTTAAGACAGAGCAGTAACAAAGATATTGAAACATAAACAGAGGTTTTTAACATAACACATCATAACTTTATGGCACATAAGTCATGGTTTGGTAGATAATAAGAGAAAGTATTCTTGGGGAGATATATGGAGGCTACAGCCAGGGCGTATGCGAGGGAGAAGGCACATATTTGCCCCTTCTTCCTGATGTATGCCTGCCAGAACCTCTCTCACCTGTTGGGTGGGCAGGGGGCAGTGTCAAGGCGGGGAAAAGGCGGGGTCGCAAGCGTAATTCATGGCAGAAATCTACAACAGGTGTAGATTTCTGTAAGGCTACGTGCACACGGAGCAAAAGTGGTGGAATTCTCCACCGCGGAATGCAGCCAGCCTCCCTGTCATAATGACAGTCTATGGGAGGTTCGTTTCCTCTCTCCGCACTGAAGAATGAACAATTCCGCCACTTTTGCTCCATGTGCACGTAGCCATGTTCGATGTGCACTGACACGGGCAGGGAAAGTGGTTCACTGGGGACATTGCAGGTGCAGGAACCGTCTCCAGTGAACCAGAGAAGCTGATTAACATATTAGGGATACTGGTAATAACTAGGGAATAGGAAAGCTGGGACCTAGAAAGGGACCCCAGGGCTGTCCGTTTGCTCTGCCTGCTGCTAGGGCACAGTAAGTGTAGCCCTAGCAGTGGCCTGTGTCGTAGAGACACAGACTTAATGTATTAGCATACAGGAGTATAAAGCATACAGGAGAACTATAAAATAAAGGTTAAATAAACCCATATATTAAGTAATCCCATATATTAAGTTATTAAGTAATCCCATATATTAAGGTATTAAGCCATCCAAGTAATTAAGTAATCTTAGGGATAAAGAAAAAAGTTAATAAAAGAAATTAATAAAATTTTTAAAAAGTATGAAAAAAATAAATAAAAATGAAAAAAGCAATAAAAAAATGGGAAAATTAACTGGTCATGAATTCCTTTTCAGTCTTGGTAATTAGGGGTTAAAATACAATATTCGCCCATTGTAGATTCTGTACTAAACATGTTCTGGAGTCTAAACTTTACTGATCATGGTCATTAGTAGTTGTACCTCTAAAGCTGACATCATTTAATACAACGTAAGCCTTAAAGTTTTAACATGTCAGTGTTCAATTTCATGAAGTAGAATACAAGCTCTGAGGCAGTTTATTACTAGAAAAGCTAATTATAATGGTGATTTACACTGTCAAGCAACAAGCTTACAGAATAAAATAATGCAGATTTTTCCTATAGTAGGTAGCAAATAACTGTCTGTCCAGCTCAGGAGACTATCTGCATCATATGGCAGGAAACAGATTGTCTAAAATATTGCTCTGCGGTTTTTCTAAATGTATTTTTTTTAAGTTATTATTGAAAACTGTCTTGAAAAGGAAAGAAAAGAAAATCATTATTTTAAATGAGCTAACTATATTTCTGCCCAATCAGAGTTGAAAAATAAGTGCTTTTAGTTTAACTATTCAATCAATAGTATAAGCAATGGCTTTGGCTGCTTGTGGAGAAAGACCACAGTGGCTATGCAGTTGTCTAATTTGTACAATGTACTCAGCACATGGTAGATGTTATTGATCTAATCATGGCAATGTAATGGAACATTGACTAATGTATTCTTGGGATGCTGTTGTTGTGAATTAGAAAATGACTTCAGGGAATAGCATGGATGCTATGTAACATATCACATGGGAAACATCCAAGCAGTATTTGTCAGCTCATTTTCTTTTAGTTTCTATGTTTCTAACAGTTCACTTCTAATAGTGTTTAATTTGTGATTGTGTAAAGGGGTACCCTGACATCAAGTTACAAAATAGGATTACAGTACAGTACCTGATTACCTGAGTACAGATTACAGTACCTGTCTGCCCCAGTTCTGTAAGCATGAAAAATCCATTTGTTATGGGGTAGTCTTAGTTCTGTATTTTGTGGTTGTACTTTCTGGTTGAGCAGTTACTCAATAGCACAAGTCCCAGAATGCATTGCTTTGCCCCAGCTGTTCATCACAGTCCTCCCATTCTGCCTACTCCCCTAAAAAAAGAACATTTTGCCAAGGAAGTGTTACAATATAGCTAACAAATTCCTGTGAAATCCTTGCTGAGTTGGGTTGAGCATTATCCTGCAGAAAAATGCCAGTTGGAGGCCCTGCTATTAAAGGGAACTAATCAGCACAATTGTGCTTATATGGGTCCCTGCAGCACAGTATAGAGCTACTGTGCATCTTCTGGAACATATGAGCAAGGCTGCAGCAGTAGCTTTATAAAGGGGAAAAATAAGTTTTATTATGACACCCAAGGCAGGGACAACGTACCTGATGAAGAGGCTAGTCTGACCTGGAAACGCGTTGTGCTGTATCCTTATTTTAGTGTTTAATATATATATATATATATATATATATATATATATATATATATATATACATATATATATATATATATATATATATATATATATATAGTCAAGAAGTCGCAGCACATCCAAATAGTGCAAAAAGCTGTGTCTTTATTTTCAAAGTAGCAAAATCAATATGTGCTGCGACTTCTTGACTATATTGAAGAGGAGTCTTTTCCAATCTCCGTTGCTGGCACTCCTACACTGGATCTTTGAGTGCACTCCAGACTGAAGCATATATATATATATATATATATATATATATATATATATATATATACATATATATGCAATATACTCTACATATTCTATTGAAGTTGGCTTAGCCTGGTGTACCTCTCTTTCTTAAGGAGTGGAGGTCTGCATCTGTTTATTTGCTCCAGCGTGGGTATACAGCAAAGGCTGCATATCAGTGTTTCTCACAATACACGCTTGGAGAATTGTACCTCGACCACATCAGGTGAGGGAATCTACTGTTAAACTCCCCTACTTTTGATGGTGCTGCACCATGGAGCAACTGTCTTTTCAATGTTTTCTAATAAAGTAATTAGGCTCCCTTGTATTCACATATTATATTTAGGTGTCCCTGTTCCCCATATAATAGTTAGATTCACTTGTACCCCCTATACCATAGCTGGCAGGCCTTGTGACTCCATACTGTAGTTCGGCTAGGAGAAAAGATATCAAGTCACTTCTCCGAATTGCCAGGCCAAGTGGCAGGTCCTTTTCCTGCTGTAAGCAACTGCAGTCAGCATTATGCAGTAAAATTGTAAAAAGCATTATGCAGTAAAAGCTGTTAAGCTCATTTTATGCAAATGAGAAACATAATTTTCATAATACTACCACGTTCTGCGGACAAAATGAGGTTCCTTCAAAAAACAGCAGCCAAAAAAAATGGCTTAAAAAAGATGTTGTGGGAGCATAGACTATGTGTGTCCTATGGCATGTGCCCTGGGTCCCTGTTTTTTCTGCTATTTCTTGACAGATACAGTCATGTTTACAACCCTGCACCCTTATTGCACATTAAATGATATTTACTTCACTGGTTTGAAAGTACAAATGATTATTGTATGTCACTTAAAGTGTTTATTTAAATAAGGTGTTAAAGAAGTAATTTTAGTTCTTCATGTTGTACAGTAAGTGCATTTCTCAGTCTGCATGCTGTCAAAGAAAGCATATATAGTGCTCCAGAGATGTATTTTATAAGAATCTTCATAATATTCTATGTCATTTACTATTCAATGATTATCTCAAGACTTTAAAACAAAAATTCATCTTTTTGTGTCTTTTCCCAATCTGTACCAAAAGGGAGTGCACTAGAGAAAATGCTGAGCAGGTATTGTATTTCAGAGTAAGGCTATGTTAACACTAAGTATAACACTGGACGTTCTGTGACCCAACTGGGTCACTGAATGGCCGGTGTTACTGAAGATAATCCCAGCCAGTACTTGTCAATGGTATGTCCATGAAATTAAGTGAGCAGACAAAATAAACCAGTGTTCAGAATAATGCAAAACAAAATACAGAAACAGAACAAATACAAGAAATTCAGCGCCTTCTCGGGTACACAGCACAAACGAGGGGTGCACCAAGCTCTGCAAAGATACAGTCCTGACAGTACCCCCCCCCCCTTTAATGAGGGGCCTCAGGACCCTCAAAGGACTCGACTTCACTCAGAAAATTGCCATCTGACTCCCATTCATTAGAAGTCCATGGCATGAACAACAGGCTTACTGACAGGACGGTCAGAAAAAACATGAAAATTCGCATCAGATACAGGAAAAACAGGTCCAGCAGAACTTGAAATATTGATTTTGTCGGAGGGTACCTGTGCGCCTAAGTGACTTTCCTGGGAGTCACCTGAACTCAGATGATCCTGGAGCTTGTTTTCTTGCCGCTTGGGACATTTGTGGCATAAACTGATGAAATGGCTACTGTCGCCACAGTATTAAATAGACCGTTGTGTCTTTGGTGTTCTTGTCTAGTCCTAGCATCTAATCTTCCCAGCTGCATGGGCTCATCCTTAGGAACAGCAGTGGTTACAATAGGGTTTTTAACAGAGCAGGAGACAGAGGTTTAAGAAAGGTCAGAGCATACTTTTTCCCTATGTCTGTCATGGAGTCGATATGTACAGCCAAATTCATGGTCTGCTTTAAGGGTAGGAGGATCTGGATGACTTGTCAAGGCATCCTTAATGCCATCAGACAACCCCTGCTTAACCCCTTAACGAGGGGTATACCCGTCATGTGACCGTTAAGGGGGATCAGAAAGGTCTCCCGGCATGAGCCCTCTCTGCAGCCCGCAGTCCCTGATTGCTATGTGTAGCCAGGAACTGAGGATATTTAGCTATTAACTATTCAAATGCAGCTGTCAAAGATGAAAGCTGCATTTGAATAGTATCTGTGCACCCTCTCCCTGGTGTCTAGTGGGGGATATCCCCCCCACGATGTGATCGCGGAGGGGAGATCCGTTGTAATGAGCCGGCCGGGGCTCAGCGTCTGAATGATGCTGATTCCGGCTCGGCAGTCCATGTAGATGGTCTGAAGCAGACCATTATAATAGAGCACCGATCTGAGGGATCATTGCTCTCAGTAGTGGATTATAATAGGGGCGTTTCGGGCTGCAGCCCGGGGCCCTGAGCTCCTGGGGGGCCCATGACCACTAAAAAAGACTGATACTTTCAGTGGTGTACTGTCTCCTGGCTACACTTCCGCAATGATTTGCAAAAATCACAGTTTTTTTTAAGGCAATTTTGCACAAATCAGGACATTATGACATTATCTATACTGTACTATGAACACCACGCTAGTGCTGCCATAGTTACAGTGGGGTGGGGGGCCCAGACTTGGTGAACAGCCCGGGGCTTATGGTCAAGTTAATCCGCCCCTGATTGCTCTATTATATATACAGCATTGATCTCAATGGGAGATCAGTGCTGTGTAAATAGAATCCCCCCAGGGGATTACTGTATGTGAAAAAAAAAGTGTTTTATTAGTTAAAAAAAAAAAAAATCCCCTCCCCTCTAATAAAAGTTTAAATCACCCTCCTTTTCCCATTTTATAAATAAATTTAAAAAATATATATTTGGTATCACCGCGTGCGTACTTACCTGAACTATTAAATAATTACATTCCTGATCTCGCACGGTAAACAGCATAAACGCAAAAACCCGTCAAAAAGAAAAATTTAGCATTTTTGTTTACATTAAATCCAGAAAAAATTGAATAAAAAGTGATCAAAAAGTCGCATATACGACTTGTTTGGTCCCACAGACCAAGCAATAAAAGCGTTATAAGGATGGGAATAGAGCAATTTTAAACACATTTAGTTTTATTTAAAAGGTTTACATTTTTTAAGTTACATATCATTGTAATCGAACTGACTTGAGGAACATAGATAACATGTCAGTTTTACCATAGGGCGAACGGCGTAAATAGGAAACCCCTCAAAATAAAAGGAATTGCACCTTTTTTCATATTTCACCGCACATATAATTTTTTCAGGTTTTTCTGCATATTTCATAGAAAAATTAAGTCTGTATTTGTAAAGTATAATTGGTGTCACAAAAAATTAGGGCTCATGTAGGTCTGTAGGGGAAAATATGCAGGCGCAGTGGCCTTTTAAGCATGAGGAGGAAAAAACGAAAGCACAAAAATTAAAACTGGCTCCGTCCTTAAAGGGTTAAATTGGCATCTAAGCACAGGATCATTCCACACGGATGGAACGCACCACTGGCGGAACTCAGTACACTTCTCCTTTACTGGTCGTTCATGGTCATCATATAACAGCCCTATGGCTGCAAAAAACTGGTCTACTGTGATCAGTTCTAGAGAGTCAGGGGGTAAAGAAAAAGCCCACTCTTGTGGCAGACCTTGTAAGAGGGATATGATAATGCCCACTCTTTAGTTCTCGTCTCCAGATGAGCAAGAGCGCAGATGAAAAAACAATTTGCACCGCTCTCTTAAGGTCCAAAAGGCCTTTCTATTGCCTTTGAATCTTTCAGGAAGCTGCACTGGATGTTCTGGGGGAACAGCAGCAGATAACACAGGATTCTGGCCCAGGAAAGACTCCAGCTGCTGCACACTTTGAGCAAGGTCTAGCACAGGCTGGTTGAGACCTTGGATTTGCTCGACCAGAGCTATCATAGGATCCATAGTCTGGCAAAAATATTAGCTGGTTATTCTGTTACTACTAAGGTCACAGAGAGATGCAGGAGAGACACAGAGAGTGTACCCTAAGCTCAGCTCTGCCCACTGTTCCTGCCTACTTGCCGCTTACTGCCCTAAAGTGACAGCGGAAAACTGGGCAGGGTCACTGGCCTGCATACGTGAAACAAAAAGACAAGACGAACAAACACAATAAGAATAGTCAGCAATCCAGGTCACAACAGTCGGGCAGCAAAAGTACAAAATCAGGATCCAAAAGTCATAGTCAAAAAACACAGTCAGAACAAACACAGAATAGCAGAGTTAGATGCAGGCAGAGACAAGCTCAATAACCAGCAAGGAGTAAACAGACTGGGGTTGTTATACAGGAGACCAAAACAAAGATAAACCATGACATGGCCAGACAGAAGGTCTGGTGTGTCCATGAAATCAAGTAAGCAGACAAAGTAAACCAGTGTTCAGAATAATGCAAAACAAAACACAGAAACTGAACACAAGAAATTCAGCAACTTCTAGGCCGCACAGCACAAGCCAAGGGGGAGAATCAAGCTCGACAAAGATACAGTCCTGACAGCTCCGACCAGAATTCCATTCATTCACCTACAACTTGAATTGTGATACGGCCGTCATTTATACAACACATAAGCTGTATGAAAATAAGTAAAAAAAAGAAAGAAAAAGAAGAAAAAAGGCGGAAACTTTTTCTTTTTAAAATGATGTCCATTATTACCAAATTATAATTGAAGTCAACAAAATGCATTGAAGTCAATGGAATGATGGTCGGCCAATACACATTGTATTATATAACCAAAGTTGTTTGCGTACACATCTTAAAAAAGTGTTCATGACAATTACTATACTATTAAATTCAATGGACCTTTAAAAAGGAACCACACCCTAAAGGACCTGAACTAAAATAATATACCCTTGTAATAACGGGCATCCAAAACGCGAAATGACTGCCATTTTTTTTTAACTCAAAATGACGAACGTTAATTTAAAAAACATTAAGAAAAACCGTCATGTGACCATAGCCTAAGGCCTGAGTTTATCATGTTTTGCTCAATATTTGGTCATAATTTTGCTCAGTATTTTTAGTTTAAACCAGACATGAGTACGAAACACAAAAAAAGATGCAAAGCTTTCCTTTATAGTTTTCCTCTTTGTTAGTTCCTCTCCTGGTTGTGGCTAAAAATAATGACAAAAAAACTGTCCAAAATACTAGATGTGAACCAAACCTTACTTAGACAGCTTACACAGCCATAAAGCTTTCTTTCTGCCATGGATCATAGCTGGGCACTAATGAAGCAGTATTACATACCAAGTAGAATTGGTGGAAAGAAATGGTAGGTAAACATCAGTCTCAAGGCAGTACCCCTTTATGCTGAAGCCAGTTTGAATGATATAATTCACAATACACTTAGGGTATATTCACACGGGCGGGCTCGCAGCGAGATTCTCGCTGCGAGCCCGGCAGGTCCTGTCAGTTCCCATAAACTACATACTTGCTGCGGTCTAAACGACCGCAGCGAGTATGTAATTATACCGCGCTTAACCCCTTCTACTCCCGCCGGCTCCCCCGCTGTAAGCAGCATACATTACCTGTCCTCGCTGCACGGGTCCGGCGTCCTGCTCTCCCGCCCGGCCAATCAGTGGCTGCGGCTGGGCAACACACTAATTGGCCGGACGGGAGAGCAGGACGCCGGACCCGTGCAGCGAGGACAGGTAATGTATGCTGCTTACAGCGGGGGAGCCGGCGGGAGTAGAAGGGGTTAAGCGCGGTATAATTACATACTCGCTGCGGTCGTTTAGACCGCAGCAAGTATGTAGTTTATGGGAACTGACAGGACCTGCCGGGCTCGCAGCGAGAATCTCGCTGCGAGCCCGCCCGTGTGAATATACCCTTAACATTTACAAAATCCTTAAGAAAAACAGAATTTTTTATATACAGCACAGTGCAAGTTACCCTTTTGTGTGGCAATGTAACCTAACTCATGTATTCATCCTTGGCCAATCAATTTTCTGACTTCTAGTCTGATAACTGGTTTAAAAGATATTACATTAGGCTTCCACACTTAGGCTATGTTCACACTGCGTATGAGACCCGCCGTTCCGTGACCCCGGCCGGGTCACGGAACGGCCGGTCTCTGGCCGGATCATCTCGGCGGGTACTTAAGTACCGGCCGGATGATCTTTCGGCCGCAGAGCACTGATGCGGGCGCATCAGCGCGCGCCAGCATCAGACCTTCCCATAGCCCACAGTGAAGCAAGCAGCCGGAGCAGCTTGCTTCACTGTGTGAACTGACAGGTCTTTTTGCGGCCGGAATTCACTGAATTCCGGCCGCAGAAAACTGACCTGTCAGTTTTTTCCGGCACCGCACCGATCCCGGCCGGAGCGTATACGATGTGTATACGCTCCAGCCGGGATCCCACTACGGCCGTAGTTTTACACAGTGTGAACATAGCCTCAGGCTATGTTCACACAACGGTTTTTCAGCTCAGTTTAAAATGACGTCCATTATTTTGAGTCTAAAATAACGGATGTTATTTAGCAGCCTGGCCTCCCCTTAGTGCAATGACTGGTGTTTGCACATTATTTTAGTTTGAGATTACTAATTGTCCCTTGGGTGTGTCTTAATTTCAAAGTCCATTGAATTTAATAGTAAAAATGGAGAAAGAACGGTGGAGAAAGGGAAACTGTGTGTGAACTACTAATAAAAAACGTCCGCAGTTTGCAAAAGACGTCCAAAAATAAAGATCATGTTCATTATTTTGACGTCCGTGGCAAAAACGTCCGTTATTTAATAAACTGTATGCATTGGACGTCCGTCTTCCCGTTGACTTCAATGCATTGCCATTGCAGTCAGTTAAATCGCGGCAAAAACGGCCATTATTTTAAATATGAAAACCGGCCGCCTTTTCTCTATTTTGACGTTGTATGAACATAGCCTAACTGAAATTTTTTGGTGGTCATGTTACACTTTAGGATCACAAATGATAAATAACAATCCCAACAATGAGGTAATTTAATCTTTAAAATGTGTTTTACAACAATTAGATTTAGCACTTTACTATGCCTCATAACATATCTATGGGTATTGAATGTGTAGTAATGGCCTTTAAGGGTGCATTATTTTAACCACACTTTGCATTATTACCAGCAGCAACACATTACATGCAATTTGATAATCATTTTATTTGACCACTTTACTTCCCAATGTCCTTTACATAACACTGACATTATCAAAATGCCACTGCATTCATTACTGTCTACAAAGACTAGCACTGACAAGCCAAGCGCTTTCTGAAGACACCATTTTAAGGCCATCAGTTCTTTTCAATCATAAGTAGAATTAAATAATTGAGGTCTATAAATCCATCCAGTACTATTTTTAAAAGTGTGTTATAATGGAGGCAGATTAAGAGCTAATAAATCTTCAGTAAACAGAAACTATTTGAAAGGATGTATGTTCATTGCCCTGGAACCAAGAGCACTCTAAAAATAAAGAATTATGATGTAGAAGTATATCATTTGCCTGCTTAATGGCGGCACATTTCCGTACTGGGAAAATAGACTTAGGGTAGCTGCACACGTACCGGATTCACAGCGGATTTCACGCCGCGAGTTTGCAGCGAAATCTGCTGTGAATCCTGGTACTATGATCTTCATTGGATTTTCATTCCGCTGCGAGTATGTAACCTGGCTCCTTTAACCCGCCGCCGCCGCTCAGTGCCGTGGCGGCATCTGAGGCTCCCGGCTCCTGTTGATCCTGCTCAGCCAATCAGTGACTGCGCCGGGGCCGTGCAAAATTCCGCTGTGGGTATGTAACCCCATTGAAGATCACAGTAGCAGTATTCACAGCAGATTTCGTTAGCGTGGAATTTGCTGCGAATATGGTATGTGAGAAGCTACCCTTATGAGGAAATTTGGATGATGTGCAAGTTCCAGCATATACAGCTTATTAATTGCACCACTGTTCCCTCATAGTAAGACATCGGCCCTCCCGTGACCTTAATGATCTTCACTGCCGCTGAATTTGGATGTGGGCGCATCCGTTCCCCGTTGCCCACAATGGAGCGTATGGCTTCGGCCGCACGCTCTATTGTGTGAACTGAAAGGGTTTTCTGCTGCCGCAATTCAATGAATAGCGGCTGCAGAAAACTGACATGACAGTTTCTTGCGGCGCCACTAGGGATCTCGGCCGCAGTGTATACTATGTGTATGTGTATGTGTACAACGGCTGTGATTATTACAAAACTAATGCAGTGGGAACATGGCCTGAGAGTTATAAGATGATAGACAGTAAATTAGGAACCAAAAATATTGTAGATTTTTTTTGCTGTGTGTTAAAAGAATGACCATTCAGTGTAAGATACCAGAGTCTATAGACCATTTTGAGTGACGACGGGGTTCCAGAATGTTCTCCTGACACTCCTTCACACAATCCCTTAAACCTTTATCTTTATCTACTATATACAATGCATGGTTAGAAAGAGGGGGAAGAAGACATTCCCTAATATGAGTTACAGAATCTACATAAGCCTTTACAGTATTAACACACCATAATGGTACAGCATCCTACAGCATGCAACATGTCAGATGTCTTATAAAATGAATGCCACTGAGATTATTTAGATAACATACAAAGATTCAACTTCTACGTCGTTATATCTAATGATGATAAATAATCATACATAACAAGAAAATGGCTTTTTCACAATATTGTAATCCAGAGTGAAAACATAAAAAAAAAATCTAAGCCTAAGGACATTTCAACAACCCCAATTTACAATCAAAGCAATGCTCTGATCTAGGATTTTATTGGCTGAATGGAATAGTCTATACCGTAAGTGCTCTGCAATATCCTTTTACAGTAGCTTTAAAATGAACAACTTATAACACGGACTTTTAGTGATGTGTTTTCTTCCATACTCATGACAGAATCCCAACGTCAATGTTCTTTTATAACATATCAAAGGTGACGTCTTCAAACTTTTCTCGAAAAATTACCAAATCTGTAGACCACAATAGAAAAAAATGTTTTCTGAAAGCATAATGTATTCCTCATTATTGTATTTAAACTTGTAAACCTATTTTTTTTTAAATTCTGCACAAACAGTTTTATCACAGTACCTCAGGCCATGGCCACCCCCGCTCCCCTTATACAGTGATAGACAGGGAACGCTAGTACAGTCTGTCTATTTCCACTGCACCAGACTGAGCCTCTGCAAGCCACAATCGCCCCTAGACTTAACATATTTAGTGCACTCAACACCAAGCACTTTAGGACTTTGAAGTTAGTCAAGTGCAATATTCTAAGTTTACAGCATTATGAACTTTAATCTAGAGGGGGACAAAAGTAGTTTACTTACATGAGATATTTTACATCACAACTTCGATTTAGTTAGCAAGTACTCTCATTTACCGCACTTTGATAATTGTATCTGACACCTTACTCCTGTTGTCATCCACAAATGATTTTTGGTGATCCAAAAGAAACAAGCCACAGTGTAGGGTATACCGGGATTTTGTTTTTAAAGGAGAAGAATTGGGCAGGTGTCGCCCTTATTATCCTGTGCAAGTAGGGGTAGTGGACCAACTTACTTAATAAGGACAACTAGGTCGAGTGTACCCGTAGACTATGTTTCCACTGCAGAAATGGAATGGTATTTATTGGGAAAGGTCTCCGCCTAATAATAATGACGGCCTTATGTCCCCAGATACCTTAGACTTTAGGCCGTGCCGAACATTCCTGTGTATGGGGAGGAGGGGCGTCAGTGGGAGACATAACTGCTTGCCAGACTATCTTAAGGTTAGCTTAAGGCTATTTTCTCACTACATAAAAATGATGGCTGTCTTTCCAGATGGCCTTCATTTCAGCATAATTAGACTGTCATCTATTGGAAATGATGTAAATAATGATTATGAATGATTATGATCATTTTCATGTAATAGGAACATAGCCTAAATCTCACAAAATTAGTAAAAGTAAAAAGAAAACCGTTTTTTCTGTAATACTGAAGGCAATACTTTTCATAGGGTATATTCGCAAGCAGCATATCTGTTAAGGCTCTTGCTCTGTTTTAAGCTATTCATTTATTCATATTGATTTAGGCTATGTTCCCACACTGTCTTCTTTAGATTGTTTGACGCCTGTCTTTTAGAATGACTGTTATTTTAAGGCCAAATAACGGATTTTATTTCATAATGACAGCCATTATTTGTATAAAAAAACGGGCGTCATTATGAAATAACAGCTGTTAATTGGCCTCAAAATAACAACTGTCAAACAGCAAAAAGGAGGAACATAGCCTAAAATTAACAGTGTCAAATCCTCAGCAGGTACTCTACATCCTTGATATTTATTTTAAATAATTCTTAAAATGGAATCTTCTCACCACATCAAAAAAGTTTGAGTGCCAACAGGAACATAATGTTTTTCTCAAGAGATAAACTAAATCACTACATTTCTTCTTTTTTTTTTTCAGATAGATAGATAGACAGATTGATATTTTGTTTACAGTTTAAAGTAGAAGCAGTTTGAGCCAGCAATGGCAGATACTACAAGATAATGCTACAAGTTGGCTCTAAGGTGCAATGCATCCTGGGAAATGTAGTTTCCTGGCCGGCTCCATCTTGCATATAGATCTACAATAAATTTAACCCTTTTACATCCGCAATTCACACATATATATATATATATATATATATATATATATATATATATATATATATATTCCTGCACTGATGGGGGCTGTAAATGTGTGCAGGGCCGCTCCAATGCAAGCAATCCCGCACACATCAGTCAAACATATGTCTATACTAAGATAAAAAGGGAAATACTAAAATGGCAGACCAGATGGACACAGTGTTCTTTTTCTGCCGACAATCTTCTATGTTTCTGTATACCCAGTGATCACTTTATAATCTGGGTATTCTTCTTCTTAAAGGGAATCTGGTTAACAGGAACAAATCATTGCTGAATCTGAACATGCAATTCCATTGTGAATAATTTATACCAGTTCTACATATATCAGCTCTAGCCTCTATCTATAACATTTGTTTCCAACTGGACCTCTTTTCCCTGCATCTGAAACAACAACATAAGCGCTCTGAACAGTCAGACATATTGCTGAGACTTTTTTCCTGAGTGGAATACATAATGAAGTACGTAGACTATAAAATAAACAGTGGGGCTCCGTGTAGTTCAGTCAGAGAGCAGATGGAAAGAGAATAATGCTGCCTTTTACATTTACCTACTTTAAAGCAACATAAAAGGCACAAAGCTGACTCTTTAGAAATTATATAGATTTTTTTAAATAATCTCTAAAGGTAAAAGAAAAAAAACTGATTTTCTTTTTGCACAGAATTCCTTTGCACTATTAAAACATCACAATTAAGGGCTATTTTTAAAATAAATAGTTATACAGCTTATTTTTATGTAGCTTCTATTGTATGTATTTGTATGTTTCTATAATTTCTGTAGCATGATAAATCATTATATAACAATCCCCTTTTGGTAATTTAAAATCAATGGGAGGAATTTAGTGAGACTGTACGTCAGTTTTCTGGCATATAAAAAGCACCATAAGTTGTCAGAATTCTACACCAAGTTATAGTGGACGGAGAATTCTAAGTCTGGTAGCTGGACAGGGAAAAAGATTCAATACATTTATTAAGAAACGTATACGTATAAATACATTAGAGCTTCTTACGTCATTGGGCTTTTATTCTAAGGATAAACAATAATTCATTGTCAGGTAACAAGTAATCATTGTGTCACACTACCTTGTCTATTCTCTCACTTATTCAAATGAATTGGGCATGTGTTGCGACCTATAAGTGGCCATGTTCTCGACCTTGTATTTACAAACAGATGGATATATTTTCCAACTGCCTGATGATGGAGTAATGGACCTACATGATCAGGCAGTGCCTGGACAGTTCCTGTCTCGGCCAGAGATGTCAGCAGAGAGCACTGTGTCAGACTGGAAAGAAAACAACATTTCCTGCAGGACATATAGTAGCTGATAGAGATGAGCGAATACGATTAGATCGAGATGGTATTCGATCGAATATTGTGGTATTCGAAAGATTCAAATTCAATCGAGTAGTGTGATGAATACGCGGGAAACATTCAAAAGCCCTCCCATCGCAGTTGGCGCTTTTTTTTATCCAATCACCATGCAGGGAGGCCGCAAGGGACCCTGGGAGTACACACGCAGCGCCAAAACGGCGTCTACCCTCATTGGATGGCTGAACCACATGACCTCAAATATTTAATAATTGACTTCCGCCTCTCGATCGCAGATGCGCTTTCAACTTAGCCAGGGAAAGATCTTGGAGCGGGGAGAGATAGGTTTTAGTAGCGTTTTGGTTAGGCAGGATTACTACTGAACCCAAAAGTCATTTACAGGGCTAAGATCCAGCGTAAAAGGTCATCTTTGAATCCAAAGCACTTCTCAGTTCTAACATGACATAACAGCAGCAGCAGCTGTATTTATTCCAGTACCCTGTGTGTACAAGTGACTTAAAGTGTCCCTGGTTTAGCCCACTAAGGACACGTAAATGTTATACCTATTGTGCCAGTTGCCCAGTAGAAGGCACGTGATACCTATTGTGCCAGTTGCCCAGTAAAAGGCATGTGATAGCTATTGTGCCAGTTGCCCAGTAAAAGGCAAATTATACCTATTGTGCCAGTTGCAAAGTAAAAGGCATGTGATACCTATTGTTCTAGTAGCCCAGTAAAAGGCATGTGTAGCTATTGTTCCAGTAGCCTAGTAAAAGGCACGTCCAGTAAGGTTCGTACAGCATGATGCGTGATACGCGCGAATAATTTGACGCTCTACAGATGTACGTTGGAATCATGTATGTAAAGCTGCGCAAGAAATACAAAGGAAATGAGTGAACATTGCCATAAACATTCGTAAAGCGTTCTCAAATATTTTTCATTCGCAACTGCGGAGAGTGGCATTATACTGCGACTTTGGGGTGTTGGGTGCACCCAGGCCTGCTCCCTCTGTTGTCACAGTGTCATTTCAGAGGTGTTGGCATCATTTAGGGAGATTTCATGGGGGACTTGGTGACCTCCAAGTGGTCGAATTTGGATTTCCAAGTGCCGAGAATTTTTTTCCCATAGACTATAATGGGATTGAATATTTGTTCGAATAGTCGAATCTCGGTGCCTATTCAATTCGAATTCTCGAAAGTCGAATATTTCACTACTCGCTCATCTCTAGTAGCTAATAAGTATAAGAAGACTTGAGATTTTTTAATAGAAGTAAATTACAATTCTATAAAACTTTATGACACCAGTTGATTTAAAAGAAAAAGATTTTCGCTGAATAACCCTTTAAACTATTGTTTTTTTATTTTTTATTTTTCTATGTGTGTCGCATCTTTATGAAGGCTTACTGTTTAGAGGAAGTGTTCCATTTTTAGTGGGTCTATGAGATATGTAGAACACTGATTAAATTGTATTCTTTCTTATATTCAGTTCATCGTACATTATAAATAATTTACCTTTTTTCTGTTTATAAGTTCACAAATACTTATTATGAAAACCATAACTTTTTTTCTGTGCCAGAGCTGTGTTAGAGCTTTCTTTTGTGTAAAGAGCTGGATTTTTCTTTGAAGCATTTTTTAGATACATAGGCCCTGCTCTTATGCTGGTTTCACACATGGTAGTTTTTTTTGGAGAGCTGCCACTACAGTTTTTGTGCCAAAGGCTGAAGTGGATTCAAAATATAAAGCGAGGACTTGTAGTTTTCTTTCCTGTTGGATCCACTTCTGGTTTTGGCATAAAAACTGCAGTGACAGTTTTCCAAAAAACTGCCATGTGTGATTCCAGCATTTCAAACATTCTATTTGTACAGCAAGGTCAGGAAAAGGTTATTGCGTACCTATGATTTTGTGTTTAGTTTTTATATTGATTAATTTGATAATAAATGTTATAGTGGCCAGCAGGGCATAACTAAAGGCTTATGGGCCCTGGTGCAAAGGTATAGCTTGGCCACCGTGTCCTAATGAAGCCTCATTGGGCATAATGGGGGTTGTACTTCTGCAAGCTGGTGATCCACAGACTGCAAAACTACAATCCCCATTATGAATTGTTACCAGGGCATGATGGGGGTTGTAGTTCTAGAGATAATCTTACCTGTCCAAGTTCCTCCTCATCTCTGGGGCTCTGACCTCCTGTGGTCAGGTCTGGTGCTGTGTATGGGGGTGTAACTAATCATGCTGATCCTCATTACACCGAACAGAAGTGTTGAGGGGCAGGAGAGATAACAGGAGCACTCTGTCTCCTGTCAGAAATAGGCTATTAAGTTGTATCAGTGATTACTGATACACCTAAATAGGAGAGTAATGCAACCTACAGGCTTACTGCATTTATTCTGAACCGGCTGCCATTATCACAGCTGATTTGTGAGAATTGAAGATTGACAGATGGCAGCGAGGGGACCGGGTGTCTGGGCCTATTTGCAGTGGGCAACCCCTATCGCTGTGCCACTGGTGGTCAGTGGTACATTTATTGCTAATACAGAGTTTAAATTCCCTGATTTAAGAGTTAAATGATAAAAGTCTGAATGCTTTTTAGCCATTACTGGGTGGAGCTTCTTTTAATAACATTAACAAACTTAATTAATTAAACTTAATTGAAATGAATAAACTTAACTGACTTCCTTATGACAGTCTGAACTGTATCACTAAACTTACTGTGCTGTTGTTGTACAATAGCAAACATCAGATGTGGAGGTATATATCAGAAAAGATCCCGCTAAGGCTATGTTCACACACTGAACAAACAACGGCCTTTTCACCATCAGGTACATCGCTTTAAGTTTTTTACTTGAATGGATCGGCACTAATGCAGTGATGCCAGTACCACAGTCTTTTTTTTTTTCAACCACCACCTGGTCGCCGATCTATTCCCGGGCACTGGTCTGGCATGAAGCACTGGAGGCAGACCAGCATCGTGCATGGGAACTGGGTGCTGGTTCAAAAAAGGGCGGCAGCACCAGCATCCCCACACTGGTGCCGATCCATTCATTTAAAACTTGAAGCGATGTACCTGATGGTACATTAGCTTTCATATTTACAATCCAAAATAGCATACAATAGATAGGAGAATAATGAATGAATGGATATATAGATAGACAGACAGAAAGATAGATAGATAGATAGATAGATAGATAGATAGATAGATAGATACAAAATCTTAAAATTAATGTGACTGTATATTTACATTTTGTATCTAAACAGCTAGCTATTAATGACTGTATATAATTAATCTTTAAAATATACTGTAAATAGAAACTCCAGCCTGGAGTCCAGTCCACCAGGTATTACAGTGGAATAAAAGAACAACACTTGTACGGCTGTTGCAGGCAGCTTCCAGGCGTCTGCTGTTTCGATATGTGTCGTTCAGTTGACCCTGATTGAAATACCTCTTAAACGATTTCAGCGGGATTTGTAATTGAGCATGTGAACTCTGTCTGTTTTAATCTCATGCCTTCAATTACTTCATATGCATGCTACTAAAATGAATTTTCATTGCACAGTTACTTATACTTGAAAGTAATGTTGTCTGATAATCTTTATTTCGTTTTCCATTGTCTGCATAGCTGGGGGTCAATGTATCACAATAAAACAAACAGAAAAACAGAGCAAAGAGGATAGCATGGTGAAACCTGATTTATTTTTTATTAGCTGTGTCTGGGGAGGAATGCTTTAATACTTGTAAGGCAAACACTGGCCAGTCAGTATGCTACTGGCTGTCTGGTGCTGCAAGCCATAAAACTAACATACGGATGTCTGATATTGTCACTCCACCTTAAAAATTTCATCTAATACACTATTGTCTACTGTCCATTACTGCTGCAGTGATTAAATAATTCAGCTTATGGTACTAAAATAGCACAAAAGGTCAGGGGTTTGAGGAGGAATTTTATTAATGATGTCTTATCCTGACAATAGCTTATCAATATCAGAATCTTTTAGTCTTACTTCTGGTACCCACATAGAAAAGCTTGTTAAAGTGATCACAAGTGTTTCCAAGGCACAGCTCTGTACATTTTGAATAACTTTGCCTGTGAAATGTGTAGACGTTGACATACATGGACACAACTTTTGAAATTAATAGATTCAAGGGAGGTGAAAATAAATGTCCTCGTCTTCAGATCGGTGGACCTTGACTATATCTGGACACTTATTTCTTATACTTGGAGCTTCCATGTTTTTTTGAGGGTCTTCCCTATGAATGGAAAATACCATTGCTATGAGTCGTGGCTGCACCAGTTTTTTTAGAGATCACAGCAGAAGCTACCTGTCAGAAACGGACCAAGCATTTGATCTCTGATGTTAGAATCCAGGGTTTTAAACTGTAGCTCTTTTCAACTGTCATCTTTGTAATAATATTTGTAGCAGCAGCAATCTTCTTTATACTCTTTTATCAGCTGGTCTGTAGTCGCTCAAAGCATTGTCAGTCGCTTTAGCAGCAGGTCAGTCATTCTTCACAGCAGGCTCTATAACGGTTCCAAAAGTTGGGAACTGCCACCAATCACACAGCACTCTAGTCTTTAAGGCACCAATCAAGACAAGGCCTTCTGAAACATCAATGTCTAGAAATATCTATAGTTCTTAGGAACATGCCTAGTACCTAGTGTTAACCAGACTTGCCAGAAGTTTGGCTTCGGCAATGTTCGTTTGACCTGAATGCTTGCCATTTGACTCCTGACATCTGGAGAAGTTAAATGCTTAAGATTCTTTTAAACCACGTGTTTTAATGTTTTAAAAAACGACTTCTGTACGTTATTCTTTTGGAGAGATGTTTATACTATGGGGCCTATGTTTTAATCTCTCCTTGTCAGAAAAATTGAACTGTTGTACATTACAGAAGCAGTCTAACAACACTACTTGAGGCAAGTTCACCAGTATACAGTAGCTGATAGGATGCACATAGTAAAACCAGTAAAACCAGTAAAACCAGTAAACCCAGTTATATGAAATCTAAAATTGAAAAAGTCAAACAGCATCCAAATAAGGTATCCATTTCAATCCATTATTTACATCCAGAAACAAATAAAACGTTTCGATAGTAAGGTCTTTCTCAAGCGTGGAACCATTGTGTCAGAAAAATCCAGTACATTACCAGCACTATCTTCTACTTCTCTCTAGAAGTGTGTCTCTCATGGCAAGTGATGAGGATGGCACAAACCAGATATGATAAGAATTGTTGGTTATTTTATTGTCAAAAGCATGTATGGGAATGCAAAGGAACAATGGCCAGAAACGTGGGGAAACCATTGTTCTGGTTTTAAGTTCCTCTTTATTCCCATGCATGCTTTTGGGAATAAAGTAATCATAAATCCTTATAATACCTGTTAAGTGCCAGCAACATTGCAACATTGTTTTCCAATCAAACCAACATACATTTTGGTTTACCTGATGGACTTTATTATTATAAGGATTAATGGCATTTCTACAGAGATTTTACCCTAAGAAGTATGAGATGGACCCTATATGTCGCTCACTTTACCTCATAGGGAGTGCACCTGTAGATAGTCAATTGGGGTGAACATCTGTGTTTGGTCCGTAATAATCTTCATTTGTTTTCCTTATATTATACCTGTTAACTGTCATTTATACCTAATACTTGTATTTATGCTGAAAACATTTAAAAATAATAAAAAGAACTGATACTGAACATCATTGTCGTGGAGAAAACAGCTCATGTGTACTATGTTGTCATGTATAGCAGATGTTAGTTCAGCGGTTGCTCTTTAAGTAGATTTATATGATTTATATGACTATTTGTAGCAGCAAAAATTCTGGTAGTTAAAACTATACAATGAAGAGAAATTAGTTTTTTTCTCTGAGTTATAATTATTAGCTAAATCCAGTATTCATTATACTTGTATAACCCTTTTATATCATAGCCAATTTTCATTTTTGAACTTTTGTTTTTCCCACTTTGCTTTCCTTTTTTCCTTTTTAGTGTTTGGGCACAAAAATTTGACGTTGTAATGAGACGCTTCATTTTTCCATAACATATGCTGTGAAACTCCGTAAAAAAAATATTAGGGAGGAGAAATTGAAAAAAAGGTATTTTTCAAGTGTGTTTGGCAGGATCGTAGAATTTTGACGTAACATTCGGGTTCGTCCGCACTGAACCATAAATAGACTGCATTAAAGCAGTTAATCCATTGCAGCTACAAGAGGGGTATTATTTGGGTGTTTTTGCAGTGAAAACTGTGTACAAAACATGTTTTCTTGCAACAAAAATGTGCTTTTTAATATGACGTTACTTTATATTAGTGACATGCAAAAAAAGAGCCAGGTGAGCCTCATTTAAGAGTCTCAAAACTCAGGACTAGCCAGATGTCCCTCAGGTTTTTCTACAGGACCCACCCCTTGGCCAGGCCCTTCCCGGAGAGATATCTGGCTAGTCCTGGGTTTTGAGACTCCTAAATGAGGCAATAAAATTATTACATTATTAAGAAATGTGCCTGGTCATTACACCATGTTTGCTGCAGTAAAACTGTCTATTGTTTTTTGGGGGGGGGGGGGCAGTTTTGTTGGGGTTTAGTGTGTTAAAACACACTACTACAATCTAATGATGTTTAGTAACAATTTTATGTTCTAATGAACTCTGAACACTACTTTTTATGTGCTAGAGGACCTCATTTTACAATATTTATACCTATTGTGCTTTATTTGTGAATAATCACCTTTATGGGGTATATGTGTGCCCCATCTGCACTCATTGACCCATCTCTGTCCAGTGGCTATTTTGAAGGTACTCCACAGATAAAAGGCTTTTACCAGTTGTACCTGATGTTCAAGTAAAGACACTGTTAAACAGTGGTGAATCATTGGCGTGTAATGACTCATTGTATGCCATTGATCCAAATGCTGTCCACAGCTCTCCTGGGTAAATAAATCCTATGAATCATCCATCAGGTTTTGTCAGGTGGCCTGTTCTAAAACCATGTCTGGCAGCAGAATAGGTGTCATTGTCAATTAGTTATTCTGCTGCCAGGAAATTTGGCGTAACCTGACAGGTGACTCACTGGGTTAACTTTACCCAGGAGAGCTATGGACAAAGTGTACTGACACACAAAGTAACAGGATAGGTTCTATTTTACAGCTACATGGCTTACACTAGTATCCTCACACTATTCTCAATATGTCCCTGATACCTAATCAACCCTCTATAACCCTTCTAGGCCTGCCTCTCCCTACCTCTACCTATCTCTATCTATCTAGTGTAAGTGCATTTGTTCAGTTCACTGTACAGAGGCTGACTTACATACATATATTACAGATGAGCAAAGCAGGGAATTGGCCATTAAATTTGCTTTAAAGTGATATGCAAATTTGCCAGATTCACTTCACAAATTTAATGAACATGGCAGCCGCAAGGGCGCCCACACGTTAACATGTTACAGTATTGTCTTTTGGAGTGAGCATGGACTTATCCATAATCCCTTGCGCCCATCCAATCAGCTGAAAAACCCACTGTGATTTCAGCAACCCCCCCCCCCCCACACACACACACACACACACACCTTCTGCATAAGATGATTCATTTCCCTGAGGCGGCCAGTCGGCTGTGTATAGTGGAGAGTAGGTTGCAGCAGGCAGTTAGAGCAGAGCAGGGAGAGAATAGATGATAGGAGAGTGGATTATGGGTGTTTTTCTGTGGGAGCAGTGAAGCAATTGTCCAGTATACCAAGTAGCTGGGTGACTGTTGTTCAATATACCAAGTCTCTACCAATTTTGACACTGTCACAGCAACAGCTGTTGAAAAAAAATTGCTACTCTGTATTAGTCCCACTATTGTAGCTAGTATAGTTTGCCTGTTTTTAATGAGATTCGTTTTCATGTGATTCGAGATTATTTGCGGATTTAGGGAAATATACTGTATATAAAGAGGGAGAAAGTGTAAGGCTATGTTCACACTACGTAAGTTTCCGGCCGTATCGCGCTCCGTGAATAAGCGGCCGGAGACTTACGTAGTTTGCGTACAATGGAAAGTATAGGATCTACGGCTGCACAGTTCACACTATGTAAGGACTTACGCCTGGATCGTAAGTGGCTCTGTAAAAAATGAACCAGACCATTGTTTCGGGACGGAAATGCTGTAACTTACGCCCGTAGCGTAACATGCGGCCCTGTACGGAGTGGTGATTTCTTCCTTTTTACACTTTGATTTGCTGATCCAAAAGGTTCTGTGGGGTGTCCGGGGCTAGCTGAAGATATCCAAGTAAAAGACCACTGTCAGATCGCTACATACGCCGCTCGTGAAGCTTACGTAGATTACGGGCGTAAGTTCACAGACCGTATGTAGCCGGCCGCAACTTGCGTAAATCCCGGCCGGAGTTTTACACGTACTGTATATGTCCGGCCGCGAAAAAATATGCGGCCGGACATATACGTAGTGTGAACATAGCCTTAAATTGCAGGGGGGCTGCTTAACCCCTTGCAACTAGGCTTTTGCTGCAATTTAATGTTTGGGTTTGAACAAACTTTTCGGTTTGGTCCCCAATTGAACTTTTTGCAAAGTTTGTAACGCTACGCAGTTTGGGAATTTCAGTTCGCTCATCTCTAAAAATAACAATTGTTCTGAGACAGATAAAAGGGTTTAATAGATGGAGCACACTGTAAAAAGTTGAGACTAACCTGAATATTTCTGGTCTTTTTTAAAACAAGCTGATAAGAATGTACAAATTCATAACATCCTCATCCTGAAATGCTGAAATGCTGAGAATTGTATTCCTCAGCACTACTCACAACAAAATGTGCCTCTGTTATTGTCGATTCACTGTGGACTTGCTCCAAGATCCACTGAGGATAATTTCCACCTGATATAGAATTAAAAATCATGTTGCTTTTACTTTGTGCTCTGAAAAATTAAAGGCTGTATTAAACAGGGTGATTATTTTGGGCTGATAGTTGCCCTGTATAATAGACCCAGTGATTGGCTGATCGCTAAGATTTTGCAGGCTTAAAAATTTTATCGGGCCACACATCATCCTTTTTAAATAGGACTGGGTGTGCTGACAATAATGAGCAGCCCCAGACAGATCAACAACTGATTTGTTAAAAAGATTTTTAAACTAGCTCTGTTTGAATAAACTCTATCTATGGGCATCCCCCCTCCTGCTCCCACTTACCTCTGAGCATGCATTCTAAGGCTATGTTCACACTACGTAAGTTTAGTCAGTGATTACTATGGAACTTACATAGTGCTGGCGGCATGCTCCATTGTGTGCAGCGGGGAATTCGCATGTGGGCACGCACGGATGCGCCCGCATCCGAATTCAGTAACAGTGATGATCATCCAGCCGGTACTGCAGTATCTTCTCTGACACCGGCTGTTCTGGAATGGCCGGTCTCTTACTACGTGGGAACATGGCCAAACTCTGCGATGAACCCCTCCACTTCCATTTCCATAGGAAAAAATGCAGTCTGAAGAAGAAATAAACATATATGGCAAAGTTATCGTTATTAACATATGCTACTGATTTTATAATGATCCATATATATTACTATTTAATCCTGCAGCCTGAGATGTGGAAAGTCATAGAGTTACCCATTTTTGTTCACGTTAGTTGTCAATATTAATCCAGCAACCATTCTGGATGACTTGATTCAGGTCAAGGCACAATTGCCATGGACAATTGTTAAAACACTCTTTTTTACTGTTGCATGAAATCTAGTTAAACATTAACCATACTCATATAAGTTGGTATAGAACCTATAAGAGAAAATATTTGTACCATAGACTTGTTTGTATCTTGTGTATGTTATTTAACATCATGAATAGAGATGAGCACACCTTGAGCATGCTCAAGTCCGATTGTTCGGCATTTGAATACTATTTTCTGAAGAATTTGAATGCGGCCATAAGGAGTCTGGAAAAACATACATTAGATATAGCTAATAACTATGTTCCCACAACATATTTTTAGACGAAATAACAGCTGTTGTTTTTACAATAGCGGCCATTATTTTATAATGTCACCTGTAAATAATGATTGTGATCATTCTTAACAGCTGTTTTTTTCACCTAAAAAAGACGTTGTGGGAACACAGCCTATGACTGTATCCATGTTTTCAAGGCAGCCTTAGGGCTGCATTCACAAGCACAAGCACCATAGGAAAAGCACAATAAAGAGTGCACCACACTACAAAATGCATCCATAGAAAATATAAACTTTATTGAAGAAAAAGAACAACAAAAAAAATGTAAAACTTAAAAAAATAAAGACTCTCCTATTGGATATATATTTAGTATCAGGGAACCAACCAGGTATTACCAGTATTGTTCCTTTGGGAGACACCTGCAATGTAAATGCCACAATAATATTGTGAGTCCACAAGTAAACCCCAGTCAAAATTTTAGAAAATATATTTGCTGTGCAGTATTAGATACAGTACATCCAACAATATAGGGACATTATTTAACCCTTAGTAGTTAATGCTATTCATCCTACATCCTAAGGTGATGTCCAAAAAATGAAGAAGAAAAAAAAAAGTGAATACCCATGGTCGCAAAATACCACTAAAGTTATTTCTAGAAAAATACTTGGAAAACGAAAATACAAATACACTGATTATCAGAATTGATACATTATATATAGAGGGTTGTAGATTTAGTTATTTTTAATTGTTGGTCATGGAGCTACTGCATTAGTTTGCTGTAACAGTAAGAGTGATCCTATTAGTCAGATCTGTGTATTATCTTCATTATAATGAATTACAACTAAAGACCACAAAGGAAGTTGATGACATAAAGCTATGAAGACTCACCCATAAAAGTTGATTTGCTACTGAATGTAAAACATATGTGCGGCTATTAGCCCACGTTTTGTCTTCATATATATATATGTATAGTAGTACTCAGTAGACAATGACCAGGCATAAATCCATATATTGAATGTGGTAGAGCTATATCTTTTATTTCTATCTTTGGAACTAATGGATTACCCGTTGCAGTACAATAAAATAAATACAATGACAGAATATCTTACTGTATATCTTGAATCAAACTGTTTGTAGTGATGTTCACTGTACTTTTTACATACATAATGTTAGGGAAGAAGGAAGTGTAATTTCTTATCTGTGGTTATGGGAATATTTGAACACACAGAGCAGTGAGGCACCATGCTAGTAAGAAACAGAAGAAAAGAAGAATCCAGCATTTCGACATAACATAAAAACATTTATGATCACCTTACCTAGTGTATTTAATATTATATTGATGTATTATTAACACAAGCTTATTGAGGCTATGTTCCCACAACCTGGCCATTGTTTTTACAATACCTGGCAATATTTTATAATGACGGGTGTAAAACATAATAATGATCATTATTAAGAGCCGTCATGATTAAAGAATGGCTGTTTTTTTTTTAATCTAAAGAAAGACATTAGGGGAATTTTAAAAAGACTGTCCTAAATTAGGCCCCATCCCCAATAACCCTGCTTGATCCCTCTTAGTGAAAACGGCCTGATTATATGGCAGGTACAGAAATCTTCATCTGCTCCTGAGCAGGTGTAGATTTCTGCCACTATTTATGAGATGCCTCGCCGAGACCCCTTGCCTGCCCATCAGGTAAGTAGGGGATAAGGATGGCGTATGCTAGGGGGAAGGGGTTAATCTGCACCTTCTCCCTGCTGCACACCAGGGGCGCAGCGTATGTAAATCTCCCCCACTGTGAGAACATAGTCTAAAACTGTTATTAAACTGTATACCGGGTGCCCTAGTAAATGACCTTGAGGTACTGAGTGCACAGATGCTGTAGAAGCGCACATAGAGTCCCTCCTGTAAGATAATAATGTAAAATATTAGATTTTTTTTTTTTTCTTTTTTTTAAGTATCACCTTTAGAGAAGAATAGCTCCATAGTGTGGCATCTGTTGAGCTATCCTGCAATCTTTTTCTGTTGGATTAACCTCCAGTTGCCCAAGCATTGCATATGGGTGTTCTAAATTTGTTGAATGATGGCATTGCATTCTTCAGTGGAGGAATATAAAAGATAAAATCACAGGTTCATATAATGATACTACACTTGCTGTAGTGTACGTTTGTTGCTCCCCAGGGGGACCTCAAAAGGAGCTATGTAAATCCGAATTTAGAAAGTTTGCCATAGAACCAACAGAAAATAACTTCAACCTCTCTACATTTGCTCTATGCCACCTGTGTGCTCTGCCTCTATGACCGGTATGAATTGGCAGCCTATTGTGTATGCTTCAGTGGCTAGTGAGAAAACTGAAATTATTACTTTTTCATTTATAGGCTATGTTCCCACTAAATAATAATATTGGCAGAAGGGGCCGTCTCGTTGAACAGATGGCCACTAATATTGATCATGACCATTATCAACAGACTTCTTGTAACATATTGTCCCAAAGTGGGCACATAGCCCTATAGTCACATACGAAATTTAAAAAATAAAATAAATAAATATTTACAATTAAAAAAAAAATATATATTTTTTTTTCATTTTCTTGTAATAAATTTCTCTCTTTTTCATAGTCCACGTACACTTATTTACAAACTCTTGTATGCATATGCATTAAGGCTAATAGATGACCCAATGAGTTGTACTAACATAATCTAGTTTCCACCAAATATTCTTTCAGACATACGTTAGAATCTAAGTCAGCATTTACACGCAAGCACAGCTGTGTATTCATTTTACTTACGAATGCAAATGAAAATCTGCTGAGGTTTGTGAATTAGAGTTGTTGACAGTAATAGCTGTGCAAGGTCACCACTTTTCTAGATGAAATACAACAGTCTTGAGGGAATTGTGTCATTTATATTTATCTTTATTTATTTATTTTTTACATTTAGCATTTTATTTCATTTTTTACCAGTATGTACAGTGTTTATAGTTTTTTTTTACTCCTGTGATTTCAATAGTTTGACCTACAATATTCAAGATGGGGTCAAATAGTGATTCTGGAAACTATAGTCTAACATCTGTTATGGGTAAAGTATTTGAGGGTAAGAGAAGCTATACTGGAGTATCATAATGAAAATAATCTTATAATGCAGTACCAGCATGGATTTATGAAGGATCGGTCCTGTCAGATTAATCTGATCGGCTTCTATGAAGAGGTCAGTTACAGACTAGACCTGGGGGAGGTTGTAGACGTGTATCTGTACTTTTCAAAGGCATTTGATACTGTGCCGCATGAAAAGTTGGTCCATTAATGAGGATGCTGGGACTAGGGGAAAATATATGCAAATGGTAAGTAACTGGCTGAGTGATGGAAAACAGAGGGTGGTCATTAATGGGACACACTTAGATGGGGTCTCAGTTACTAGTGGGGGACTACAGGGGTCAGTATTTGGTCCACTTTTTAAAAAAATATATTAATTAATAACCTTGTAGAGGGGCTACAAGTCTCCATTTTTGCAGATGATACTAAACTGGGTAAAGTAATCACCACAGAGGAGGATAATATCATATTACAGAGGGATTTGGAGAAGCTGGAGGCTTGGGCAGATAAATGGCAAATGAAGTTTAATGTGGATAAATGTAAGGTTATGCATTTTGGCCGTAGAAATAAGTACAGTTATGTGCTAAATAATAAAACACTGGGTAAAACTGCTCCCGAAAAGGACCTGGGGGTATTGGTGGACAGTAAACTCAACTTTAGTGATCAGTGCCAGGCAGCAGCCGGCTAATAAAATAATGGGATGCCTCAAAAGCGGCCTAGATGCTAAAAATGAGAACATAGTTTTGCCTCTTTATAAGTCACTGCTCAGACCACATATGGAATACTGTGTACAGTTCTGGGCACCTTTATAGTGGAAGGACATTGCTGAAATTGAGCGGGTGCAGAGGAGGGTAACCAAAGTCATTAAGAGAATAGGTGGGTTACAGTACCAAGACAAGAGATTGTCAAGATTGGGGCTTTATAGTTGAGAAAAAAAGACGTCTTTGGGGCATTTTGATCACAATGTGCAAATATATGAATGGACAGTACAGAGGTCTTTGTAGTGATCTTTTAACTCCTAGGCCTGTAACCAAGACAAGGGGACATCCTCTATATCTAGAGGAAAGAAGGTCTCACCATCAGCACAGGTGCAGATTCTTTCCTGTAAGAGCATTGAGATTATGGAACTCTCTGCCACATGATGTTGTCTGGATGCTTTTCTTGAATAATATAAGTTATTGACATTAGATTTAATGAGATGGGAAGCTGATCCAGCTATTTATTCTGATTGCCATTTTGGAAAGAATTTACTCCATTTGATGGGGTAATTTTCATCTGCTTCATAAGGGTTTTTGCCCTTATACCCATTTACCCTCTGGGTCAGCATAGTAGGGTTTCTGTAGGTTGAACTTTATGGACTCTTGTCTTTTTTCAGCCTTATTAACTGTGTAACTATTTATTTCTTTTGATGTAAGGTTATGATTTACAGCCTCTTGACTATATAATGACAATTTGTCAACAATGTCAATTTTACCTCTATTTAGTAAATCTATAGTTTTGCAATATCTCTAATGCCTGCAGGATTTCATTAACCAGTAAAGGTCATATTTGTGGCTATTACCAAGAAAACTATGCATTTAATCTTTTTTTTTTTTACTGTATTTTACACAAGTGTTTTTAATGGTCTTTTCTATTTTGTGACTGATTGTGACATGAAGTTTTTTCTTATTTGTTTACTATTTTTGTAAATGAAGTCCGTCATTTGGCGTTTTGGATGCCTGACATTACAATGATTTATGTTGGTAAATTATTCTAATTCAGGTGGACTGATTGCCATTTGAGTGTGTCTTTAATTGAAAAGTCCATTGAATTTAATAGTAAAGATGATAAAATAATGTTAAAAAAAAAAACTGTGTGAACAACTAATAAATAGCGTCAGTTGTTTGCAAAAGAAGTCCATGAATAATTGTCATGATCATTATTTTGACGTCTGTGCAAACAATGTCAGTTATTTTTATACACTGTGTGCATTGGACATCATTCCAGTAACATCAACTCATTCCACTGACTTTAATTAAAATGCAAACAGACGTTTTTTTTCAAAGAAAAATTGTACGCCTTTTCTCTCTCACTTTTTTTTTTTTACTTAGTGTGAACATAACAATATATGGGGGAAAAAAGTAAAACAAAAAATATCATCAACTATCCAGGGGTATTTTGATAATAATAATACAAAAATGGCTAAAAGTAATATGCTGTTTGTTTATAGAAAAAAAAGGACCAAACCACCATCCAACATGCACCATGCACAAACAAAAAATTATCTTAAAGTTATATCTCTTAGCCTCTTAGCAGAAACTAACTTGAAGGCTAGCTCCAAAACCATTCAAGGGTGGTCAGATATTCATGGAAGACATCTTTATTTTTAAGAAAATAGACTGCTTCTTTTTATGGTATTTTATTAGAAGTTTACACACATGCCCTTTCTATAACAGCTGTACTTTTTAACAATGAACCATGAAATTGTCACAATGTCCACAAACTTTAGTCATTTAGTAGGATTACAGAATGTGCTGATCTCATATTTTTCTTCTACATGGATCATATTTGCTAAGCTCTAGACCAGAAAATGTATGTTTTGCTGACTCCTACTTCCACTAAATAGAAATATTGATTACTTCCAGTCATGTAAATAGTTGAGGAAAACTATGTGTAGATTGATCAATAGTGTCACCAACAGCATTTATTAAGTATTCAGTAAAGCAAAGCAAATTGCACCAAGGTTATTAAAATGGTGCATGTGGCATTAAAACATTACAGCCTTAAAAACATACAAGATAAGAAAAAAGAACGCTTGATCTAGTTTGCTCCTATATTCCAAACCCAAGCAGAGGACACAGCGTAATATAGCCTCGCAGCTTAGGTGTCAGGCTAGAAAAAGGCCTTAAAGTTATTGCTATATAAAGTCACATCAATGGCCCTCCGTGACATCATCTATGTCTAGGCCCCTGCCCCCTCTGCAGCCATTGGAATGAGATGACCTAGAAGCCTTGGCTCCACCCTCTCTAGGTGTGCCTATTCCAATGGCTGTGGAGGGGTCGGGACCCAGGCGGCGATGACATCATCGAGGGGGTGGGGATATGGGGCATGATGGCTGTGAAGATCTGCTCATATGGCACTGTCAACCAACAATAACATGCATTTTTGAGAGGGGAGACCACAAAGAAATCCTTCTTATTGTAACATATGAAATGTAAACAAGATAAGCTTCAGAATGTTGCTGAGAATTTCCTATATGTAAATGAGGTTATAATATCACTTTAAAAGGTTTGACTGGTCTGGGTGTCTGTGCTCTGACCCTGACCATTTGCTTATTCATCATTCAATCCATCATTTTGAAGTGACCAGCTTGACACTCATTGCAGGAAATGGGCTACAAGATACACTTACAACATGATGGATTGAGTGATGATCTAGTCATCGATAGGGATCTCAGCACCCCTTCTCAACTGATCAAAACTTTTGACATGTCTGAATGTCTATTTTTTTTATTTATGTATTTGTTATTTATTTTTGTGATTTGTGCTCCAAGTAAATGCCATTGCATCCATTGTTATGTGCAAAGACCCATAGACTTAAATAGAATAATAATAATAATTAAAAAAAAAAAAAAAAAAACTAGACTAACCTCCCTGGCTCCCATGCTGTTGCCTATACTATGCCACTCTTGACTTCACTGTTTGGCTGTTTCTAGGTTTGAGGTTTGTGACATTACAAGTCTTTCCAGCCAATCAGCGACTTCAGCGAGGTCCCACCTCAGACGCTGCTTGTCTTGGCAGACCTGTGATGTCACAACCCTAAACCTGGAATTTTCTTACCTTGATCCTCATCTCTGTTTTCAGGAAATCTTGGCTGTATGCTATTTACAAATGAGGCGGTTTGGTGCATCGAAGGTGGGACAACGGCACTCAGTGCTCTGATCTATCGCTCCTGATGAATCCTTATCTATCGCTCTGCAGTAATGAACACCAGAATGACGTCACTGCAGAGCATTTTCTCGATATTCATTAGGAGTGGAGGGCAGGTGGGGTGGATTGGTGCACTAAGGTCCACCCCCAGTGCACCAAACCACCTAATTTTGTATATTGAATAGAGTCAAGATTTCTCAAAACTGACTCAGAGGATAAAGGTGAGAATAATACCTTCATTCTTAGCATTCCCAAACATAGCTGTAGGTTACACACTGTTCATTCATTATATATGTGTACATACACACAAATGTGCACAATACATAAATACATACACCTTACAAATGAGTGCATATAACATGTATACAAACGTTTTGCACACAAACGTGCACAAAACATGCAGACATACACCGATATAAAAAAATACACATACATGTATGCATACACAGGCTACACACATGCACTATACATACTTGATGTACACACATATAGACATACCTCTTTGTGCCGGGGGTCTAGTTACTGTAATACGTTTACAACTTCAGGACCTGCTCATAGCCCACAAACTGCAGCCTCTCCCCACCCCCTCCTCCTGTGTGCCAACAGCAAAACAGAATGCTCAGAGGGTGCGGGAGGGGCCCTGCTTCTCTCCGCTCTACACTCTCCTACCTTTCACCCCAGTCATTATGTCTATACAGTAACCTGGGGTTTCATCTAAACTACCCATTTTATTGTATACATGTAGTGAGTGAGAGGATGGCAGGAGTGTGCACAGATGCTGGGGAAACATGTGCTGACCCCAGCTCCCTAGTTAGCAGCAAAATCCGCTGCAAATCGTGGTAGTGTGATTTTCAATGTGGTTACATACCCGCAGCAGAATTTTTTATTCCACTGCAAGAATGTAACCCGGCCCCTTAACCCTTTGAGGACCAGGCCCAAAATGACCCAGTGGACGCAAAATTTTGATCTTCGTGTTTTCGCTTTTCCCTCTTCCCCTTCTAAGAGCTCTAGCACTTTCAGTTTTCTATCTACAAGCTATGTAAGGGCTTATTTGTTACAGGAATAGTTGTACTTTGTAATGGCGTCTTTCATTTTACCATAACTTGTATGACGGAATCCCAAATATATTATTTATGAAGATATAAATTGGTGAAATCGTAAAAAAGAATGCAATATGGTAACGTTTGGGGGGTTCCTGTGTCTACGTAATGCACTATATGGTAAAAGCGACATGATACAATTATTCTATAGGTCAGTCCGAACACAACCATATGCAGGTTTATGCAGATTCTCTAATGTTATATATTTTTTTTAAATGAAATCCTTTTTTTTGGTAATTAATTATAAATAAAATAGCCCTATTGTGACGTTTGTGACGTTATATAACAGTTTTATTTTTTCCCCTACGGGGCTGTATGGGGTGTAATTTTTTCCGCCATGATCTCTAGTTTTTAATAATACCATATTTGTGAAGATCGGACGTTTTGATCACTTTTTAATATTTTTTTTATATATATAATGTAACATTAAATCGGTAATCCGCGCACTTTTTTCCCTATTTTCGTGTACGCCCTTTACCGTTCGCAATGACGCTTGTTATATTTTAATAGATTGGACAATTACGGTATATTATATGTTTATTTGTTTATTTATTTTTATATGTTTTATTTATATAATGGGAAAGGGGGGTGATTTAGACTTTTATTGGGGGAGGAGTTTTGGGGCAGTGTGTTAGTGGTTTTAACTTTTTTTTTTACACATTTGAAGTCCCTTTGGGGGACTTTTACATCCAGTACTTAGATTTTTACACTGATCATTGCTATGCCATAGTCATAGCATTGATCAGTGTTATCGGCGATCTGCTCATTGAGCCTGCCTGTGCAGGCTCAGGGCAACAGATCGCCGATCGGACCGCATGGAGGCAGGTGAGAGACCTCTGGCGGTCCGTTTTAATGATCGGTAAGTGACAGGGGACTCCCCCTGTCACTTACACTTAAACGCAGCGGTCGCGCAGCGATCGTGGCGTTTAAGGAGTTAATGACACGCGGCAGCGCGATCGCTGCAGCGTGTCATTACCGGTGAAGTCCTGGCTGCTGATTGCAGCCGTCCCCCAACTGCTATGAAGCGCGCTCCGCTATGGAGCACGCTTCATAGCCGGAGAAACACCCAGGGCGTACAGTTACGCCCTGGGTTGTCTGGGGACAGACTTCCATGGCGTAACTATACACCCTGGGTCGTCTAAGGGTTAAACCCCCCGTCACCTGGAGCATACATTACCTGCTTGGTGCAATGGCTGCATGTGAGGCTCCTGGCTCCCGTCAGTCCTGTTTAGCCAATCAGTACACGGCCCCACTGCAGTCACTGATTAGCTGAGCGGGACTTCCGGGAGCCTTACATACAGCCGCGCCACCGAGCAGGTAATGTATGCTGTGGGCGGAGGGTGGTTAAAGGAGCCGGGTTACATACTCGCAGCGGAATAAAATATTCTGCTGCGGGTATGTAACCACATTGAAAATCACACTACTGTATCTGTGTGTTCTCTCCTTCCATGCCTTGAGGATGATGATATAAAAGGAATTTACATACAGAGTATGAGCAAGCAGTAATATGAATATACAGTGTTGTTGACTGTTAAATCTGTTCTTTTCTGAAGGCACCTGATGGAGAATATTGTTCGAGTGTTACTGTAGTGTCTAAATGATCATACTTTTTCTATCCTGACAGTTGAGTACCTAACAGGACTTGATCTTAAAAAGATTAGCCTGGAGGTAAAATGACTACCATGTTGGGATTGAAGTCTTTTAAAAACACCTACAGCAAACTGTTCATTTTCAACCATGACTGTAGAAAAATCCCATGAGAAATGGAACATAACAAAATGACAGAACAGATGTACAACTAACACTCCACTAACGTGATACTCTGATATTTGCATTTTCAAGCCTGAAATGACCAGTATTTTGACTTTTGTTAAGCAAACACTCATTTACATCAATGTCAGAACTGCTACAAATACACTTTATTCAGAACTTAAGCATTCATAGTGCTCCAGAATTAGCAACATAAAAAAAATCTGCCATGGTAATACATTGCCATAGCACCAGGTGTCATGATGCAATATCTGGCAAGAGAATTGTTTATTGCTTTTGTTGGCATTATACTGTAATTTTATTACGGTAAATTCATGCATGGCTTTAATCTCAATGGTAAAAAGCTGTCATTAATACGCTTACTCTTTAGTATAGTAATATGAAATGAATAGTTAACCATGCAAATAGCTGCAAATGTCCATGGCAGTGATTTTATAGATGAAAGGGGAGCTCCAGAAGGAATTTTTTTTCCCATGTCTTTGTGCTTTCTCGTCTCTAGCACATTATTTTTTATGTCATCTAACCTCCTGCTCGTCTACATTTTCTTGAATAATGTCACCTTGCTTCTGGCATTTTTTGTTAATAAATATTCCCATTTGCATGGAAACAACCTGAGTAACAGTAAAGTCCCTGTGTTTAGATTATAATGTAATGTGGTGCCCAATTTGCTGGGGTGTTTAATGCATTATTACACCTACAATATAACATAGGCATTATACTTTCTCACCATTCTGTATGTGGAAAATCACACTCTAGTTGCTCTCATTTACTCCTACAGCTTCTGTCATACTTCTACAACTCTCTTATTTAATAGTTCTCAATTTTCCTTATACCACACACTCGTGGTTAGTGGTTGGGCGAAGCCATTTATTGTCAAATTACTGTGTTTTCTCTTCCTAAATCCAAATGACAACCGAAAACACCCAAATGACCCTGATCTAAAGTTTACATACCACAGTTCTTAATACAATATATTACCCCCTCTAATATAAGTGACAGCTTGAAGTCTTTTGTGGTAAATGTGGATGAGGCTCTTTATTTTCTCAGATGGTAAAGCTGTCCATTCTCCTTGGCTAAAAGGCTCCAGTTTCTGTAAATTCCTGGGCTGTCTTGTATGAACTGTGTGCTTGAGATCTCTGCAGAGTGGCTCAGTGATATTGAGGTCAGGAGACTGATGGTCACTTCAGTATGAATTTATCCCTGACAACCCTTTAAGCTAAGTGTGAAATCTCTTTTATGGAAGTGCATATCCTGCTCTTATTATATGACTATATATAAAGCTTTGACCTTTTAATCCTTATGGTACTGGAGTACTTAGCTCCATTTCTTTGTTAGTCCCTGGCTAGATTAGCATCATACCCATGTAAAACATATTCAGGAAAACCTATCAAGATGCGCCTCTGGTGCACACCACAGAAAAGGGGGCAGATTTGCCCATTTTCTGTGGTGTATGCCAGCTGTATCTCCTGCTCACTTGATCAAGGTCAAGGCAAAGAGGAGTTATGGGCCAGATAATAATAATAATAATAATAATAATAATAAGAAGAAGAAGAAGAAGAAGAAGAAGAAGAAGAAGAAGAAGATTTGTATTGCGCCATCAGATTCTGCAGCACTTTTTTCACAACACAAAACTGGATTAAATAAATAAAATAAAGATACAAAAAGAGTTAGAGACCTGCTCGGAAGAGTTTACAGACAAGGAGGACTAAGGGTAACCCAAGATGCAGTGGAAGCTTCATTTGCAGATGGTGTAGCCATTGTGCATAGAATTAGAAAGTGCCTATAAGTGTGGGGAGAGCCAGTCACTGGCCAACCTCTAAGTACAAGTAAAAAGTACAAAGTGCATGGAACCGTCCGAGATATACAGTAGAAGGTGAGGGGACAACAGAGGGGAAAACAAAATTTAGGGAATTTTATAAGCGTGCCTGAAGAAAAGAGAAGAGAAGAGAAGAAACTATAGTTTGGTAAAGCATTCCAGAGTGATGCAGCATTGGAGAAGTTTGGAGTCAGAGGTTCTGATTATGGAAGATATTAAAGTGACACTGTCACCCCCTTTTTGCATTATGACTTCTCTACTCTGCCGTTTTTATACCTTATTTTACATCATACATCATGGTGCTTGTTCCAGCAAAAGGTGATCTTTTATCATCTGTGATAGCAGAATGTAGGGCACGAGGGGGATGGTAGGTGGAGATGAGGCAGGATGAGGCAGTATGGAGGTACTGAATTGTGGAGAGTTTCATGGTTGAGGGTGAGGACTTTAAATTGAATTCTGGCAACCAATGCAGTGACTGGCACAAGGGGAGATGTCAGTGTAATGTCGAGAGAGGAAGATGAGCCTGGCTGCTGCTTTCAGGATACAGTACATTGGAGAAGGGAGAGTTTAGAGAAGTCAAGACCAAAAAATAGGGCATGACAGTAGTTCAGACCAGAATGGATCAGGGTGACAATAAGAGTCTGAGCTGTGTTGAATGTAAAAAATTAAGAAATTGGCAGATTCTGGATCATGATTTACTACTGCTTATAGGCTTCCGAGGTGTAAATTTACTCTGCAATGCCTGCGACAGGCACATAGCCATCTGGCTTCACTAAGATACATATGCCTCTTAGTAAATCTGGCCAGGGAAAAAGGGGCAGGGCTTTAAGACTGTCCACTTTAGACCCCAGTCATCTAGCTGAAATTTTTTAAACAGGATCACATAAAAGAGTATTACATTTTGTTGTTCTTTCATTAGGTTTTGTTTGTAACCTATTTAATCTAGAAGTGAGGGGCAAATTGAGGGGAATATGGGAATATGTTCACACAAAGTTATTTTTCAGTAAAGAACGGGCGCTAATTGCAATGGAATCAGCGTCTGTTCTTTACTGCAGGGTCGACATTGCGTTATGTTAACGCCCTTTCTTTAAAATATTGTACCTGCCTATTATTTATGGACACTGTTCATGGAACAGCGTCCGGAAACAATAGCTGTTCACACAATGACAACCACACATCACATTGAAGTGAATGGCTAATTGATTTGCGGGCACACCCGACAGTCACCCACAAATCAATAGTAAGAAAAGAACATCCCTGCAGCTGATACAGAGGTATCGGCTGCAAGAACGTCCTGAATGCAGCCTGGCGGTGGGCAGTTTAACGGTTCAATACATTTTTATTGAAGTATTTTTCAAAAAATTTTTAACAAGTAAAACATATGATACACAGACAAATATCATGTTCACTAAGAAATAGCAAGGTACTAAATGTAAAATTACCACAATGAGAGTGGAAGGCAACAAGTGAATATGTGTAGGGCCAACCGGTGCTTCAGCGTCCATATATGTGGCCTGTTTGTAGGAAAGTCCATCAGGCCAATGAGGAATTCACAAGATAAAGTACCGAGGAAAATTATAGGTGTGTGTAAACAGAAATGTACAAGGTACTAAGATGTACCAAAACACAAATCAAGATCAAATAACAGACAGACAGCAATACCTGATAAATACACTGTAGAGTCCATAGGCATAAGGAGAGAACTGGTGAGTCCGGTCCCCCAGCATCCACAAACAGATGTAAGTACAAATATAGGTTTGTGGGAGGCAGCCCAGACACAGCAGACAACAAACACTTATCAACTTATGAGGTGACACGTCAGAAGGCTGGAGGTTCAATGTGATAAGAACTGAAAACCCACATACAGTAGCCCACTTTTTATCAAAGGAATCTACATTGTCTCGCCCAAACCCGATCAGGCGTTCCATGGACTGCATTTCTGCGTTAAGCTCAGCAGCTATAGGAGGGCTACGGGATTTCCACTTCCTTGTGATCGCCAGTCTGGCCACCATAAGTAGTTTACACACCACATGACGTGCTCTAAAGTGAATTATCTCATTACCCAGGCACATCAGGACAAGAGCAGGGGTCAGTGTCCCTTGTATGCCTGTGAGGTTTGAAATTATATCTTAAATTTGTTTCCAAAATAATCTTTGGAGAGGGCATGCCCAAAGAATATGTAGTAAATCACTGCAATAGCTGCCGGCAGTTTAACAGCGTCCGATGCTATGCAACCGACACTGTTAAACGTAGTGTGAACATAGCCTTAGGGCCCTATTCCACCAGACGATTATCGTTAGCATAATCGTTAACGATTAACGATCTCAAACGACCGCTATTGCGAAAGACCTGAAAACGTTCACTCATTTCCATGGAACGATAATCGTTACTTATGATCGTAATTGCGATCGTTTCTTCTTCCGTATTTCTTCGCTATTGCGTTCGTATCTATTGCGAACGACCGAACGATGTCTTATTCAATGCGAACGATTTGCGAACGTTTTGCGAACGAGCAACGATAAAAATAGGTCCAGGTCTTATAAAGCGATCAACGATTTCTCGTTCGGTCGTTAATCGTTACTGCATTTCAACCGAACGATTATCGTTTAGATTCGAACGATTTAACGATAATCTGAACGATAATCGTCCGGTGGAATAGGGCCCTTAGACTGCAGAATGAGATTAAAATGGCTTTCTTTGTACTCTAACCATAGAACATAATAAGTTTGCATAAGCTGTAGAACATTATTAGCATGATTATTTATGGGTTTTTCATGCATTTAGACAAAGCAAACCTAATTTCAAATCTGTCTGTATCTATTAACATGCCAAAAAAAAAGGTTAGCAATAGTGATGAGCGAGTACTAAAATGCTCGGGTGCTCGTTACTTGAGACGAATATCCCCCGATACTCGAGTGCTTGTTTCGAGTAATGAACCCCATTGAAGTAAATGGGAAACTCAAGCATTTTTGCAGGGGACCCAAGTTCGGTAGAAGGAAGGTCGTGTGAAAACCTGTCAACCTCAGAAAATGATGGAAACACCACAGAAATGAACAGGAAACCGCAGGGGCAGCATGTATGCATGCATCTAAGGCTGCCTAATCGCACCCTTATGCCAAATTCTGGGCAAAAGCTGTGAAATACAATCTGTTGGTGGCTGCACCTATACACACTTTGTGACACCCCCTTTACACTGAGCAAGCAGTAGTGAACTTAGATATGCCTTGTGTAAGAAATACAGAAATCAGAAAATATAGTAGAGGGCCCACTAGTTTTTAGGGGGCTGTGGGATACAATCTGTTGGTGGCTGCACCTATACACACTCTGTGACACCCCCTTTACACTGAACAAGCAGTAGTGAACTTAGATATGCCTTGCATAAGAAATAAAGAAATCAAAAAATAAAGTAGAGGGCCCACTAGTTTTTAGGGGGCTGTGGGATACAATTTGTTGGGGGCTACACCTATACACAATCTGTGACACCCCCTTTACACTAAACAAGCAGTACTGAACTTTGATATGCCTCTTGTGTAAGAAATACAGAAATCAGAAAATATAGTAGAGTGCCCAATAAAATAGTACTGAGTACTTCTTAGGGGTCTGTATGCAACACCTAATGTCCACTTTCTGCCAGCAGCCAATCACCACAGTGTGCTGTGGGGTAATACAATTTAAAAATGATTTGAAGCCCTTACAAGGGCTTGTTGCTTGTTTCGCTAGTATTCCCTGCTTACTGAAACGCTAATTCCCTCCCTAAGGCTCTCCCTGAGAAGCAGCAACTCTGTTCCTAATCTCTTCCAGCATGCATGTAAGCCCAGCCTCGGCGCCCGAGATTTTGATATGGCAGGGTCATCTGATCTGGCCAACCAATCGCTGCTATCGAAATGTATGGGTCCCACGTGATTGCAGGATGTACCAAAGAGTGTCCTGCATGTTTATTGGCTGAGAAAAAGCACCAAAACTTATAGGAAACGGATGATGAGATTTTCTCGAGTATCGCGAGATTCTCATCCGAGTAACGAGTACCATCGAGTACCCTAATACTCGAACGAATCCCAAGCTTGGACGAGCATGTTCGCTCATCACTAGTCAGCAATACTAGGTTTGAACTTTTTTTTTTTGGTATTGATAAGAATATTTTCATTTTTATGTTAGTTTCTTATTATCAGTTCTGCACCAGATTTAAATTTCGTGATGCTAAAAATGGGTAGGATTTAGTGGGAGAGGAAGGAGCCCTTCACAGCACTACACATTTACTATAATTTATGCCAGAAATTATAGTGAAAATGTACTGTATGCAGTGTGTCCTGGAGACTCCTGGAGAAAATCTCTTATTTATCAATATGAGTGCACCTCTTTGTAAATTTGGGGTATCTTACATGAGCACACCGCTTGCTATTTGCAAAAGCTAGTTCTAATAAACTTACCATTCTGTGCTCCTGCTGCATCCCTGGATAGTCTGGGGTACTGATGGGAACATGGTTGTGTTACCTTTGCAATCAGCAATAAAGATTTTACGCTACGAGTTTGCAGAGAAATCTGCTGCAAATCCTATTACTGTGATGTTCAATGAGCTTAGATACCTGCAGCGGAATTTTGATTCCGCTGCCAGTATGTAACTTTGGCCTCTTTAACCCCCCGCTGCCTGCAGCATACATTACCTGCTCGGCGCCCTGGCTGCATATGAGGCTCCCATCGGTCCCATCAGGAGCCAGGAGCCTTACATGCAGCCGTGGCGCCGAGCAGGTAATGTATGCTGCGGAATGAAAATTCTGCTGCAGGTATACAACCCCATTGAAGATCACAGTACCAGGATTCGCAGTGGATTTCGCTGCAAACTTCCAGTGTGAAATCCGATGCAAATATGGTACGTTTGAAGCTTCCCTTAAATGGGTAGCTGCCAGCCACAGGTGCTCGTGATTTGAGCTCCTACTGTCATTACAGTTCTTACTGCTGCCTGGATTACTGACCTCTGCATGACTTCCTAAACTGAGGTGCTCAGTCAAGCACCATGATGGAACGAGCCCCCCAATGCTCGATCAAGCACTTTGTTCGATAAAGCATGCTCAGTCAACACTATTTGAATCCTAAAATAATGCAGACAGTATCATTTTAACTGATAACCTTATGTCTCCTTCAGAAATAGCTGAATTTAGCTTCTTTCTACATAGTTAACATTTTATTACATAAAAAATTGTTCTCATCCGCCACTGTAATGCTAAGGAAGATTTCCGCTGCTTTTCTTCTTCAAATACACCATAGTATTATTTTGCAAAGAGCTGTGAACACACACCGCGTTAATAAAAACAGCATGTTCTCATAAAATTATCTGAACATCTATATTTAAAATATATAATTTGAGAGCAAGAAACTGAAAACTACTAAAGGTTACATTTTCTTTCACAGACAACAGCTTGAATCCCCAGATAAGTGATTTTTTTTTTATCTAGGTTGCTAAATGGTCTCTACTGCTAAAAGCTGCAATTTGAAGCTTTCATCTATATTTTTTCTATGTTCTTATTAGTACTTTTCCATTAAAATTCAACATTTGAAGTGTTCATAAGAAGAAAGCAGCTTGGAATGGATGAAATAAACTTTACAGCAGGGATTAATATATATTCTTTTGCATACAAATCTTAATTAACAGTTTGTTTTATAGCAGAAGAATGGATTATGTTGATTTTTATACCTATCATTATGAGTTTTCCATTTATGATTATAAAGTTGTAAAGTAGAAAGTCGACAAAATAAGACAGTAAAATTTTATTCTTTAAAGTAACTAAGGAAGATTTATCAAAACCAGTGCAAAGAAAATAAATGAGACTCCATCTTTGAAGGACAACTCTTCCATTTTTCATTTGTCCTATCCTCCATTTTATTATAATAGAAACCTATTAATCTATACTGTTGTACATGCTATTTATGCCTTACCATTCTGATGGCATGTTCATAATTGTTTTTATTCTTTATTTTTAAAGCTTTTAAGCTGGTTTTACACATGCTTGTCATAACCACATTTTTGTGTTCATATTACCGATGCAAGTCCCGGCCCAATTGCATTTCTGTCAGTTCAGATAATCAGAAACATGTTTGGGCCAGGGCATGAAGTGGTAATCTTAGGGTGGTATTACACGGGCCAATGGGGGCCCGATAATACCTGTAAATGAGCAGCGATCTGCTAGATCGTCGCTCGTTTACTGGACCTATTACACGGGCCGATAATCGTTAAACAAGGGCTGCAGGGACATCGTTACCGATGTCCTTGCAGCCCTTGCTTAACTATAAACTTTACCTATCCACGTTCCAGAGCTGCTTCTGCCGTCTGCTTCTTTACGGGTCCCGCGCGCTTTAACTTCAGAGTGGCCTGTCCCCTGACAGGCCACTCAGCCAATCACAGGCCGGGGCCGCCACGGCCTGTGATTGGCCGGGCGGCCTGTCAGCTGACAGGCCACTCTGAGGCTAGAGCACGCAGGACCCAGGTAGAAGAAGACGGCAGCAGCAGCCCTGGAACGTGGATAGGTAATGTATATCGTCAGTCACCGGCTGCGCACCGCTATAACACATAGCGGTGCGCAGTCGGCGCCCAACGAAAATAGTTCAGAACCTATATCAACGATCAGCCGCTGATTGTTGTCATCGGCTGATCGTTGTATTTATTACATTGAGCGATAATCGGCCGAATGAAAGGGCAACAGTACTCAGCGGATCACTCTACCCACCTCTGCTCGGAGAGGGGTATGAGTGCTGTGCAACTTCAGAGAAATGGTCAGCATTTTTGTGCTATAAAATATAGGATATCCTTTACCACCGTAAGGTGGTAGATCCCACTATAAATGAAAGCAAATGAATATAAAATAGAGAAAACCAATTTGGTCCCATAAATTTGACATTATATTGTATTTTTTAATTCATCATTGTCCATCCATAGTAGTTAATTACTAAATAAATTGCATACTGTGCTTAAACTATGTTCACTATTGTATATATGTATTGCTAGATTTTGTTTTGCACACGTTGGTTTCGTTTTGTCGATAGCTAAGATATATGCATTAGCTGACTTTCAGAAATCTATAAGCATTAGTAAATGAGTATTTTTGTCATGTGAACTAGTTCAGTACTATAAATGATGCATGATGAGAAGTCCCAAGACTGGGAAACCTATGAAATATTTGATCTTCTGCCAAAAATGAAATTTATTTTAATGGGGTCAGAACACTACTGGCTTTTAACCATCATTTCCTCAATACTGCATTTCATTTTTGAAGATAGATTTCAAGAAGCAAAGGTTTTAACAGTGAGCAGCATTGATCTTTCTGACCTGGGGTTTGCAAGCAGATTCTCTTCATCTCCTGTACAGATGTCAGGTGAATTGAAACAATCATACTGACATTAAAAAATTATAGTATCCCCTAGGCTATGATTTCTGTTCATCTTCCAGATATAGAAAAACATGGATATAGCTAATACAAAATAAGAAACTTGTGGTAAAGATACAGACAGTCATGTGTTCTAATCAATGCTGATAGTAGTGTATCCTATAGGGGCACACACTATTAAAAGAGGAATAATAACATGAAGATGTCAATATATTTCTTAGAGGAATAACAGAGGAAGGGCACTAATAAGAAAAGATGTTAATTTATTTTATGATATACACTTCTGAAATATTTTATATCTCCACGTACTTTGAACGAATGCGAAGGTTGGGGCAAACTGATAGATATTACAGATTTGAGTAAACACTAAAGGTGAGCACACTGGGCAGAGGTTCGGGTTTGTACGTATCTGAACCAATGGCATTTCAATCCTGCTGGCTTCCTATTTCATGAGGAAAGTGGAGACAGCCTGAGTCCCGCCTAGAAAACAGGAATACAGCCTAGGTTAAAGGTTGTATCCCTGTTTTCCAGGCAGGACTTGGGCTGTATCCACTTTTTCCACAGAACGTGAAGACAGCGGGAGTCAAATGCTGATTGTTCAGGTTAATAGCTTGGGCTGGTTTGTTTATCTCTAATAAACACATTCTCATGGGCTATCGGGATTTCTGCCAACATGTCATTGATGAGGGTTGGAGGGAAACCCAGCTGAAAATAATTCACATGGCTATATATTGCTTCACACTGCCCCAATCCACATTGTTTCCCAATAGATTGACCGCATGCCCAAAATGTGCTTTACCAGGTGCAGACCTCTATCAGGGTTTTTGGGATTGTAAAGCAATTCAGCAGTTTTTGGGAGATGTAAAGGGACTCTCTACCCCTGATATTGAGCTGATTTCAGGATTACCATAATACTCTTTTAAGGTAACTCATTGTATTCAGCTATGGAAAACATGGTTTTATGCTAAAAAATGGGGGGCTCTAAGGGGGGCATATTGAACATTGTTAGCGTGATTTACATGGCTACAGCACATCTATTGGTGACTTCTTGAACTGCAATTTTTTATTTCATAAATTACCTAGATGATCTAAAAAGTTGATCACTTACGGCCGGACCCACACACACATACAGACTTACACACCTTCCCAAACCACTGGTACCATCCTTTACTACTCATCATTGCATTGGTGGTCTGGGGATCTGTATGTCTACTGGAGCCAGTATTAAGGATAAGCTTTTATTTGATGTATTGGGTCATTGAGTGCTTGTGGCCTAGGCCTACTGATGATAAACATACAGCTCAGGAGTGTGATGACAGAAGAAGGAGGGGAGAGAGGCACTGCAGGCCTAGGGCACAGATGCCCTAAACCACGCTTCATTGACACCCAAAATTTTTTTTCTAAAAGCCAGCACTACATATTCGCCTTGAGTGCTCGTTGTTTGTTTTCATCTGATTCGGAGCAGCGGAACGTATGCAAGAGTCCTGGGAAAATTAAATTTTGCTAACTTAGTATATTGCACTGGCTATAACACATGTGCATACTTGAAGAATATGTGTTATACCACTCCAGCGAGATCCATACATAACATAAAGGATTCTTTCAACCAGCCTTTAGGCCTAAATCCTATTCATTTAATTTTTAGGTGCTACAAAAGACATGGGAAAAATGCTTGGGGGAGATGAGGAAAAGGATCCAGATGCCCAAAAGAAAATGGAAGAACAGCAAGAGGCTTTACGTCAGCAGGAGGAGGAAAGAAAAGCAAAATATGCAAAGATGGAAGCAGAGAGAGAAAACATGAGGCAAGGTATCAGGGATAAGGTAAGCAGATAAAACAAAACAGCATGATCACAATTTGTCTGTAACGTTACAACATTACCTATACTAATTGCATAATATAACTAAAATAAAGTATCATCTACATATACCACAGTATCCCTACTTAAATAGGCACTGCTGTTTCAACAAACTCTACATTAATCAAAAGTACAAACAAATGTAAGGAACATAATATATCAGAGAAAAACTACTTTCTTCTCTTAAGATGCTCCTTTCCTTTTCCCCACACCCTCCGAAACTTTAATTCACTGAGGACAAACACCTTAATTTCATCTTACAAGATAGACTAGCAAATCACTGTGGGATCAGGTTTTATGCTGCCTGTAAAAGTTTATTGAGTGAGGATTGGTGACTACAGAGATGGGAGAGGGGACTAATTGGAGTGAGCCAGAAGCAAACTGATTGCTAAGAGAACATACTGTATCAGATCTCAGAGTTTCAGTATAAGAGTTATTGTTCTTTTGTAAAAAAAAAAAAAAAAAAACAACAACTGTGTTGCATGTCTGTCTTCCCTAGAATCTTTGGGGAATCACTCTTACAGTGCTCACTATTACAGTGCTCTTAATAATGCCATAGCCTGGCACATACTGTAAAATGCCTAAAGCTCTGAATGGCAAGGCTTATTCCATGTTTAACTGTGTCCAAACACACTACCTTGTCCATTACGCTTCAAATTGTTCACAAGAAATGATTAGAAACTGACACTAGATTTATGATTACAGAACATTATTGTGACGTTATAAAATAAAACAGAAACAATCCAACTTTTCTTAGCTGTCCTTCATTTGGAAAATCTGTATTATGTTCATTAAACTCTAGATAGACATAATTTAACTAGAGATGAGGGAGCACGCTCTGTGTGTACTCCTGGAATGAGCAGTGGCAGGTTAACATTTTTAGGCTGGGAAGGGCATATATATGGCTCTTCCCATCCTGGTACAACTAGGCTGCTGCTGTTTTCAGTAGTTTTCATGCTATGTTTGTCTTAAAGTGTGTCTGTAGTTTGTAAAAGCAAGTGTACCTGTCGTTTGTACACATATCAAAAGTTTTGATCAGTCTGGGTCTGAGTGTTTAGACCCATACTATTCGGGAGATTGAGAGGGAGAGGACCACACTGCAGACCATCCTCTCCCTGCTCTATGTAACAAAAAAGAGTCAGGCTTATAATGTAAGTCTATGGAACCCGACTGTTTATTTCTCTTTTTCTAACACAAAGTGGAAGTGGACTGCGCTGCAGTGCATCCTCTCCCGCTTGTTCTCCTGATCGGTACAGGTCTGAACACTCAGACCTGGACTGATCAAAACTTTTGACATGTGTACAAACGACAGGTACACTTGTAATCTTCTACATGTTATATAAAATGGAATCCCCTGAGTTGTTACAATTTTATTCTTACTTATTCTCTGAGAACCTTAACATTACTTACAGATGTGTGCATGACTTGACACAAAGCCTTATCAATTTTACATTTACCACTACTGTGAATAACTGTCAAAAAAAGAGTTTTATTGCTGTCAGTGAGAGAAACAAAATAAGTCTTGCAGATATAGCTTTTGTTGGCTAATAAAAAGAGAAGAAAATGTGAGAAATAAGAAGCTTTTGTGTCACTTTAGATCTCTTTACATGCTTAACATAACAAAATATCTAAGAAACACATACCATATATGAAGGATGAGCTGATATGAAGGCTTTACTATTGAGATCATTCTATCAATTTGATACATGGTAAATACATGCACATTTTTTTAAAAAAAAATCACGTTTAGCTGAAGAGTAAATCCTTCGGATTATCTTACAGATGAGCAGTGTGAAAGTTTTATTGCCTCTAAATTGATGTTAGTTCACAGACCTGATGTCCTCACTATCTTTGGACATGATTCCTTAGATGCTGTAACATGACATAAATCCTTACGACAGATTCATTCCTGTGTTAAGTGTGTCAAAAACCAGTGTAAATTTGTTTCCTAGACACATCTGTCTTTTTAGAATTTAAAACTGCCTGTTATCAGTGGCGTAGCTACCAAGGTCGCAGCGATCACCGCTGCGAACTGGCCCGCCATGAAGGGGGGCCCGCGAGGCCCCGCCCTCGCCACTGCACTCTCTTGTGACCGCAAGCATAGTTTTGGTTGCGGTCACAAGAGTTCCGCTACTGTCCCTAGCTGATGCGCGGCTGCCGGGGGTGTCCTGTCCTATCCCCGGCAGCGCGCGCATCAGTGAACTCCCTGTGCTTCCTGGGGCCCTGACTTCCGGCACAGGAAGCAAACCTCCTGTGGCGCTCCTGTGCCAGAAGTCCCAGCCCCGGTGCACGGGGAGCTCTCTGATGTGCGCACTGTCGGTGAAGCCGGAAGCAATCGAGTGCTGATCTCATTGATCTATGCTGTATAACTATTCAGCATAGATCTCAATGAGAGATCAGTGTGCATATACTGGAAGTCCCCCAGGGGGGCTTCTAGTATAAGTGTAAAAAAAAATAAAAAAAAATGTTATTAACCCCTTAGTGACCGCCGATACGGCTTTTTACGGCGGTCACTAAGGGTCCTTATTCTGCTGCCATCAGCTTTTTACGGCGATGGCGGAGAATAAGGCTGCGGGGCCGGGACGGCCCCCATCCCATCCCCCCAGCTACCGGAGGTAGCTGAGGGGTTGGGGCAGTGTGTGTGGTCCGTCCCGCCCCCCCCCTTACCGACGATCGCCGCTATTAATGTTATAGCAGCGGCCGTCGGTAAAGGGGATTACCGGTGCCGCCGCCTTTCATCTCCCCCCGCCGTGAATCCACGGCGGGGGGAGATGAAATAAGTGTCCCTCAGACCTCAGATCAGCCCCCCCTAGTAGGGCGATCACTAACCCCCCTCCCCCGGCGGCCATCATTTCCAAGATGGCCGCCGCCATCCCTGCGAACAAACAATGTTTGTTCGCAGGGATGGAAAAGTTTAAATGAATGAAAGCCCCATGCTCTCTGCCACCGGAGGTAGCGGAGAGCATGGGGCAGTCATCGGGGACTCCCCTGTGGGGTCCCGGTATATACTATATACCGCTGATCGCTTGTACCATGTGCCGCCGGCACTTTTTATCCCCTGTCACCATGAATGATTGGTGACAGGGGATAAAAAGTGATGTCCCCCCACCCCCCAAGTCGCCCCCACCCCCCCTGTCACCCCCATCCCCCAGTCACCCCCCCTTCCAGATATACGTTACCTGATCCTGGAGCTCCTTCCTCCTCGGCGTCCTGGCTGGTTGTGAAGTGCGCATGCGCTCCACAACCAGCCAACTCTGGAAAATTTAAAGTGACAGAGACCAATTTGGTCTCTGTCACTAAACTATGATTATTGTGATAGAAAATATCAAAGTAATCATAGTAATACAGTGAAAATGAATATATAAAGTACAAAAAGTGACAAACATACAAAAAAAATAAAACACACACTTTTTATTATAGTAATAATTTCAGTTTACTCCCAAATTACCCCTAAGCCCCCCAGATTACCCGTAACCACCGCACGTTGCCCATAACCACCGCACGTTGCCTGTAACCACCGCACGTTGCCCGTAACCACCCCAGATTGTCTGTAAGCACTGCAGGTTGCCTGTAACCACCCCACGTTGCCCGGATCCACCCCAGATTGTCTGTAAGCAGTGCAGGTTGCCCGTAACTAGCCCACGTTTCCCGTAACCACCCCAGATTGTCTGTAAGCACTGCAGGTTGCCCGTAACCACCCCACGTTGCCCGTATCCACCCCAGATTGTCTGTAAGCACGGCAGGTTGCCTGTAACCACCCCACGTTGCCCGTATCCACCCCAGATTGTCTGTAAGCACTGCAGGTTGCCTGTAACCACCCCACGTTGCCCGTATCCACCCCAGATTGTCTGTAAGCACTGCAGGTTGCCCGTAACCACCCCACGTTTCCCGTAACCACCCCAGATTGTCGGTAAGCACTGCAGGTTGCCCATAACATCCCCACATTGCCCGTAACCACCCCAGATTGTCTGTAAGCACAGCAGGTTGCCCGTAACCAGCCCACGTTGCCCGTAACCACCCCACGTTGCCTGTAACCACCGCATGTTGCCTCTGACCACCTCACATTGCCTCTGACCATGCCACGTCGCCTCTGACCACCGCAGGTTGCCTCTGACCACCGCAGGTTGCCTCCGACCACCACAGGTTGCCTCTGACCACCGCAGGTTGCCTCTGACCACCCCAAATTGCCAATGACCCCCTTCAAATTGCGGTAACCATGCCAGATTACAGGTACCCACCCGAGATTACCTATAAGCACTTCAGTTTATCCGTAACCACCCCACATTGCCCGTAACCACCCCACATTGTCTGTAAGCACTGCAGGTTGCCCGTAACCACCCCACGTTGCCTGTAACCACCCCAGGTTGCCGTAACCACAGCAGGTTGCTTGTGACCACCCCATGTTGTCCGTAACCACCCCAGATTACCTGTAACCACCTCAGGTTGCACATAACCACCCCTGGTTGTCCGTAACCACCCCACATTACCTGTAATCTAATTTTTTTTATTTTATTTTAGTAACTGCGCTATTCTAATAACCATTACTAGCTGCGGTTTTGCTCCAGTAAATTGGCACTCCTTCCCTTCTGAGCCCTGCTGTGTGCCCATACAGTGGTTTATGCCCACATATGAGGTACCGTTTTACTCAGGAGAACCTGCGTTACAGATTTTGGGGTACGTTTTCTCTCCTGTTCCTCGTCAAATTGAGAAATTTCAAACAAAACCAACATATTATTGGAAAAATTCGAGTTTTTCATTTTTACTGGCCAATTTTGAATACTTTCCTCTAATACCTGTGGGGTCAAAATGGTCACCACACCCCAAGATGAATTCTTTGAGGGGTGCTAAACACCTATAAACCCATCCGATATGCAAATAAACAAAGATATGAAATGCATTAGTACAAAAACACTTCTTCTCCCTGAAGAAGCCAATAGCAAAACGACGTTGGAGGAGTGTGAGGTGGGAGGCCTGAGGCTTTGGGAATTGTATCCCTGGGTAACATTGTTTATGTGCACTTGCTTATACCTTGTTTTATTGAGCTATGCAGCCTGTGTTTTTGGATATATTCTAGTATTTGCACTTTATAATATGCTTACAACTGGGCTGTTTATAGCCAATTTATGAGTATTTAAGATATGCACTTGCACTTTAATCTTTAAACATATACCTGTCCTCATGTTTGGTCTCCCACCTCCCGGGTCTCTGTTTGTTTTTATGTTTTTTCTTGTCCCTATTATTGTTGCGATATTTCCCAATAAAGTGTTTTTGTACTAATGCATTTCATATATTTGTTTATTTGCATATCGGATGGGTTTATAGGTGTTTAGTTCATTCTTTATACCATTCGGTTATTTCTCCCCCCCCTGTTTCTTTTTCTGGGGTATAGGACGTTCATCACAGAATCCAGAATCTATACGTGTTTTCTTTGAGGGGTGCACTTTCCAAAATGGGGTGACTTTTGGGGGGAATCTATTCTGCTGACACTACAGGGGCTCTGCAAACGCACCTGGCGCTCAGAAACTTCTTCAGAAAAATCTGCACTGAAAATGCTAATTGGCGCTCCTTCCCTTCTGAGCCTGGCTGTGTGCCCATACAGTGGTTTATGCCCACATATGGGGTACCGTTCTACTCAGGAGAACCTGCGTTACATATATTGGGGTGACATTTCTCTCCTGTTACTCGTGAAATTGAGAAATTTCAAACTAAACCAACATATTATTGGAAAAATTTGAGTTTTTCATTTTTACTGTCTAATTTTGAATACTTTCCTCTAATACCTGTGGTGTCAAAATGCTCACCACACCCGAAAATGAATTATCTGAGGGGTGTACTTTCCAAAATGGAGTGACTTATTGGGAGATTTTACTCTGCTGGCACTACAGGGGCGCTGCAAACGGACCTGGCACTCAGAAACTTCTTCAGCAAAATCTGCATTGAAAAAGCTAATTGGCGCACCTTCCCTTCTGAGCCCTCCTTTGTGCCCATACAGTGGTTTACGCCCACATATGGGGTACCATTGTACTCAGGAGAACCTGTGTTACAAATTTTGGGGTACTTTTTTTCTCTTGTTCCTCGTGAAATTGAGAAATTTCAAGCTAAACCAACATATTATTGGAAGAATTCGAGTTTTTCATTTTTACTGTCTTCTTTTGAATACTTTCCTGTAATACCTGTGGGGTCAAAATGCTTACCACACACCAAGATGAATTCTTTGAGGGTTGCACTTTCCAAAATGTGGTGACTTATGGGGGGGTTTCTCTCTGCTGACACTACAGGGGCTCTGCAAACCTGGCGCTCAGAAACTTCTTCAGCAAAATCTGCATTGGAAAAGCTAATTGGTGCTCCCTTCCTTCTGAGCCCGGCTGTGTGCCCATACAGTAGTTTACGCCCACATATGGGGTACCGTTGTACTCAAGAGAACCTGCGTTACAAATTTTGGGGTGCTTTTTCTCTCATGTTCCTTTTGAAAATGAGAAACTTTAATCTAAACGTATATATTATTGGAAAATGTAAATTTTCCATTTTTTTACTGCCTAATTGTGAATACTTTCCTCCAGCCCCTGTAGGGTTAAAATGCTTATTATACCCCTAGATTAATTCTTTAAGGTGTGTAGTTTCGAAAATGGGGTCACTTATGGGGGTTTTCAGGATACCAGACTTCTAAATCCATTTAAAAAAAGAACTGGTCCCTAAAAAAATCAGTTTTGGAAACTTTCACGAAAATGTGATAATTTGCTGATAAATTTCTAAGCCCCATAACACCCTAAAAAAGTAAAATATGTTTACCAAATTATGCCAGAATAAAGAAGACATATTGGTAATGTGACTTAGTAACTAATTTATGTTCTACGACTTTCTTTTTTTAGAAGCAGAGAATTTCAAAGTTCATAAAATGCTAATTTTTTTAATTTTTCATGATATTTTGATGTTTTTCACAAAAAGCACACAAAGTTGTGACCAAATTTTTCCACTAACATAAAGTGCCCTATGTAACGAAAAAACAATCTCAGAATCGCTAGCATACGTTAAAGCATCACTGAGCTATAAGAGCATAAAGTGAGACAGGTCAGATTTTGAAAAATTAGCCTGGTCATTAAGGCCCAAACTAGCTGCAGCACGAAGGGGTTAATAAAAAGTCCCCTCCCCTAATAAAAGTTTGAATCACCCCCCTTTCCCCATGTTATAAATAAAAAAAATAAATAAACATGTTTGGTATCGCCGCGTGCATATTAATTTCTAATAAAAGTTTGAATCACCCCCCTTTCCCCATGTTATAAATAAAAAAAAAAATAAACATGTTTGATATCGCCGCGTGCATATTAATTTCTCAAATTCCTGATCTCGCACAGTAAACGGCGTCAGCGCAAAAAAATCCCAAATTGCAAAATTGTGCATTTTTGGTCACATCAAATTCAGAAAAATTGTAATAAAAAGCGATCAAAAAGTCACATATGTGCAATCAAGGTACCGATAGAAAGAACACATCATGGAGCAAAAAATGACATCTCACCCAATCCCATAGACCAAACGATAAAAACGCTATAAGCATGGGAATGCAGCAATTTTAAGGAACATATATTTGTTAACAATGGTTTGAATTTTTTACAAGCCCTCTTATTATATAAAGGTTATACATGTTACATATCGTTTTAATCGAAACGACTTGAGAAACATATATAACAAGTCAGTTTTACCCCAGGGTGAACGGCGTGAAAACAAATACCGCCCATATAAACAAAATGTGTTTTGTTTTGTTTTCAATTTCACCACAAAAATTTTTTTTCTGGTTTTAACCTATGTTCACACTGCGTATGAGTCCGGCCACATTTCGTACGCCACCGTACATGTGCGGCTGAAACTAAGGGCATGGGAAAAATAGACATGCGGCCGGATGCGTACGAACCACGAACATACGCCCGTAGTACAGTTATGCTTCCCTAGCTTGTTTCGAAGTGATCTGAAACAGGTCATTTACTTGGAAATCTTCGCCCAGCCCCGTAAACCACACAGAACCTTTTGGATCGAAAGATCAAGTTCAATTTGGCTGAAATAAGTACTCCGTACGGGACCACACTGAAATCCACAGCCGTGAGTTTTAACATTTCCGTCCTCAAACAATGGTCTTGTTCATTTTTCACGGCGCCGTATACGATCCGTCCGTAAGCTCATACGTAGTGTGCATTGTGCGGGCGTATATCGTATACTTTCAAGCAAACGCATCAACCTCCAAACTACGTGCGTATATTCGCGGTTCGCACTACGGCCGGAAACATACGCAGTGTGAACATAGCCTAACAGTGTACTTTAAGAAAAAATTCAGCCGTCATTGCAAAGTGCAAAGTGGCGCAAAAAATAAGGGCTCATTTGGGTTTTTAGGTGAAAAATTGCAAGTGCTATGGCCTTTTAAGCACAAGGAGGAAAAAACAAAAAAGCAAAAATCGAAATTGGCTCTGTCCTTAAGGGGTTAATTTACTGCTGCTGTTATATCAACAACAAAAAAGAGCCTGAAACTACTTTGTCTAGGGAGTGACAGCCCACTCAGCCAATCACTTACTGAGATCGGACAGCCAGTGATAAGCTGAGTGTGCTGTCACTCCTGAGATAAGTTTCAAAAGTAGAGGCAGCTGCAATCAGTGGAGGGCACTGGATACCAGTAGGAGGACACTTGGCGAGCATGAAAATGTAAGCATAGGCATTTTTGTTTTCTGTATAACAGTAGCAGTATATTAAAAGTTGTCTTATGTTGAATAACCCCTTTAAGTTAGATCTATAAAGGATTTAAAGTAATGTAAAAATATTTGCAGGTATGTTGATGGATATAACCAATTGGTGCAAATGAACACAATAGATCCTGATTAATCCCACTGAATCCAACTGATAATTAATTACAAATAGCAAAGCAGACTGAGACCAACTTCCCACTGTGGGAAAGAGCCATCATTTAACAAAAAAAGCCCGCCATATTTTTACAATGACGGGTGATAATGATCACGATCATTATTTGCAGCTGTCATTATCAAAATGGTGGTGCACTGCTGTGAGGCTCGACCAGTCACTTGCTAGCTGCTACTGTGTGATGCCACTATGGTGGTGGTTGGTCGGAGTATAGCTCAGCCAGATTTTGTACTGTGGTGACGCCAGTGCTAAGTGGGCGCACAGGTATGGAGGCACACCTGCTTTTAGTTTAGAGTGGTGAGCTATACCCTTTCCCCTGTGGTTGGCGACCTGCTGGGCTGTGAGAGGGTCTCTTGCATACTTATCATGGTGGTCCGGAGTGGAGTTGTGACCCACCCGGACTATTGGTACCGCCACCCACAGAAAGGGGAGATGACCCAAGGAAGGTGCAAATTACTGTGTCAGTGTTTAAGTAATAATCACTGAGTCCTGTTACCATAAATAAACTGTACGGGAACAAGACTAAGGATGACTAAGTGTGAGAATACACTTCCTCTCCCCATGTGACAATTTCCTACTGGGTATGTAATACCTGCTGTGAGTGGGTGAGAAGAGAGTGCAAAGAAGAAAGAGAACAGAGATAGGTGGAGAAGAGAAAAGACCTCTAATTGGTGCGCAAATAACTAACAACAACCTTTTGAGTACTACAGCAGTGCAATACATAGATACAAGACATACATACTAGCGACATCTAGTGACAAAACTTAGGTACTACTTTTACTTAGAGTACAGGCTTTTGCGAGGGGTGTATAAACTAGTAAAACCTGTGCTGGGATACCTCAAAAAGAAGACTGTCATTTTGCGTTAAAATCCTGTAGTGGGAACCATTAAAATTCCATACTTTATTAGAAAATCTTCACATAGGACAGTAATAATAAAAGTTTACGCGTTTCAGCACTTCTCGCGCCTTGTTCACAACTGAAGCATCACATATACTGTATATATGATATACTGTATTTTTTTTTCTTGGGTTTTTATGTCATATTTATTCCTGATGTTGTCTATAGGAGAGATATGTCAGATTGACAAATGAAGTAAATTCTGCCCTTTCGTATGTAAGGTCAAACAATCATATGCCCCCTTTTGGGGTCAAGGGTGTCCAATCTGTCATTTCTAGAGGAGAGAGTTGTTGGAAGTCTCCTCTAGTCTGGTTTCTTCCTCTCTTGCTTATTAATATTGCACAGCCTGTGAAGAATGAGAAACCTAAGAAAGATCTCATTTCCCCATGAGGCCCAAAGCAGCCAAATGTGCTGTATGTCATACATACTTCTAGTGTTTTATGGCTGTTTTCTTCTTTATGGATTTTCCCCACAGAAATCTTTAACATGTCCATGTAATGCCAATGTAATCCCACCCAAAACGTGAATCTTTTTAGAGATGATTTAAAATGCATTATAACATAAACTGTATTATGAGGCAATCTGCTATTTCCAGCAAGTTAAAAAATTAATGGGGGACATTAACACAAACTGTGCTATATTTCTTACTAATAATAAGTGTATGTCGTAGAAAAGTGTGCTGGATTTAGAAAGGGATTTGTGCTATTTTTCTCTGTTTTCCGCTGCCTACGCCTTTTTGAAGTTTTGCACTGGGAAGGGGCATAGTTTTCTATTAGCTACTTTTTTTTTCATTAGATTTATCATGTGTGAATTTTCCTTTTTTTTAACAAAAAATTGCACAGCAGTACTCCACTCCTACCCAAGCGTAGTTTTTTTTTTTTGCCAAGCTGTTTAGGTAAAAATTGTGCAAGAATTATCAATCCATGTATGCCTAATAGCAAAATTTGCACAAGAAAAGTAAGAATATGCATAGTGTGTAATAATGACCACCTGCACAAAAAGAAGTGTGCAAAAGATGTGTCTTACTGAAAAGCACATATACATTATTATTTATAGGGGTGTTTACAATCACTTTGTCCTTTTAAATCCAGTGGTATAAACACAATTAATTTATGTACATCCTGAAACAAGGCAGTTAATTTTTTTTTCAAGGACAAGTTGAATAGTTTTTATGTCCTCGTGGCTAATTTTTGCATCCACCACTGGTGATAAATACTTCAGATACAAGCTGTAATTACAGAGCCATTTATTACAGAGCCAAGTTCTGATCTCTATAGAAGAATTTACATATATGGAGTAAGGCCTGGGTACTACCATTGCAGAATAAAATAGTAGATAATGGTGTTAGATTTAAAGGGTTAAAGGGAACCAGTAAGATGGACTGACCCCATTAGAACACAAAACACTACATATGCATGTTATTAATGTAGTCCCCATCATATCCTTAACTTAAATTTAGGCTCCTGCTATTGTCCAACAATAAAATTTCAATCCACCCCAGGCAATATGCAAATGAGCGGTATGTAGGCATCACTGGGGAAAAGAACACAACTAGTCATGATGGCTTGCCTGTAATTACACTCAGCAGGCATGATTAAATAGTTTTTATGTTTGGCAGGATATGAGGTAGAGGCCTCTCTGCCTGTCAATGTTAAGGGAGTTATCCGACAGGGCAAGAAAAAAAATCTTGAAACCATGTTCCAGTGTTCCACCTCATTGACCTCATAGTCCTGAAAATTTGTCACTGTAGTACTCCCAAACACCCGATGTACCACATTGTAAAAGTCCTCAACTTCCAATCTGCAGGGTGCATACTGCCAGATACTACACGTCCCATTCTCTATTACGTGCGTCATCAATGCTCTGCAGCATGTCTATACTCCCAATTCCCGTCCCTAATCCCCTCTCATCAAACCATCACTAAGGAAGAAGATGTATGACTGCACATCACAAAAGGGCTGGCTAGGAAGCTGAGATCAGAACTGTGTCAACAACTAGAAATGGTGTAGATATGTGATATATTGTCACAAAATGCCCCTGAGAACAGTGATGAATGGGGTCGACAATAAAAAGCAAGCCCAAAAACTACAGTACTTTAGGCGGGGAGGTTGAAGTGTATAAAATTACAGATAGAGGCCAAAACTGCAATGCAAGCACATTACACTGTTATAACTTCTGGGAAAAGCTATTAATTGCTGTATACTTGTTTTGCTTCAGAGTACCCTTTTAATAACACATACTAGGCAGTATTAGTGCTTTAATAGGGTCAATGCACATGGCTGTCTTCCTTTAAATAGTACTCTACCGCATGATTGAATAAAATGGTGTTGTGCAGGTCATATAATATCTGTTATTTTTAGTCAATTATTTATGTTTATGTTGAAGTTATTTGCTTGCTATTAGAGTAACTAATGCACTTGTCTTATAATCCTATATAATCCTAGAAATAAAATAGAAGGTACATTTTAGAAAACAAATGAGAGAAATGCAAAGCTTGCAGCCTCACATCGATTTTTGCCTATTTGTTTATCTTTTCCACTTCTCTTAGGGGATTGATTAACACTTATTCTGTCCAATACCCAGAGGAGTGTCTAAGCAACTGAGCTATGATTTAGGCACCTTGTCAGACAGAACAAAAGTTTCACTTTAATTCGTTTCTGTTAGCTGTTCTCTCTAAAAGATTACTTTTGAGAATTTAATTTGCAGTGTATGGAAAGTACATAGATGCAGCTGGAAAAATATACATTTAGATCTCCATCTTAAATAATGTATTGCCAAATTGAAACTTCATTAGAGTACATTTTCTTGTACTTGCCATGTCATTGAACGAATCATAATGTAAGGCATTAATAATAGACATATAAATAGATTTATGGAATATTACTATTGGAACTTTTGTAGAACTCAAGTAAATATCCTATACGTGTATCTTTTACAGTGCTGGGGAAATTATCAGTAAAAGACAGAAGTCTGAAAAAGATTATTTGCAGGGTAAAATGAAATAATTATGGGACAATATTTTTTGTAATTTCACCTTACTGTAGAAGTAACATGTGGCACCTTGCAATTTCATAGAAATGTGTGTCAGGAGCTGGTCACTGTGTTACTGACAGATGCCATCTGCAGAAAGAATTATTCTCCTTTACCCGACCCATGGTGTAAGGGTATGGGTCGAAAAGGGGTTAATGTAATTGAGGCTATTCCCCATATATGTGCCCCATCAATAATAAAGAATTTTATAAATAGGGCATTAGAGGTTTATCACTTACTTCTACACAAAATAATTGTGAGGAAAAACACACAAAAGAATCCTACTGAATACAAAGGGGAGTTGTAGGGTCAAACCACTGCTTTTCCTTTATTATAATAAAAAAAGACAAATTAAAGTCGGCACAGTGAAACTTTCTTCCCCTCAGACAGGGATATCTATTTGAAAAAAAAAAAAAAAAAAAACTACCATCAGATTCCAGAAGGTTACACAGTGAACATTAGGAAAGTGCTGGACAAAATACATTTTGTGAATGCATGGATTTCCTCATTCATATATTTGTAACTCCTTTTTCTAGGGCTTTAGAGATTTCTGCAACAGATCTGCTGTGTGATCATGCCCCTACAGTCCCCTATAGGTATAATTTATTAGAATATATATACATATAGTACAGTATTTTGGCACTTTTGAAATTAAAGTGCCCTGAAAAAAGGCTATGTTCACAGCTCTTTCCTATCTTTTCCGCTGTTCAGTCAACCCAATTTGGGAGTACTTTATGTGGCACCTTGCAATTTTATAAGTGTATGTGCATGCGTCGGGAACTGGTCACAGTGCCACCAATCGCAGCTGTCAAAACTATTAAGCTACCAAGATTTCTATTGAGATCTCCAATATCAGCCATTACTGACGGATGCCATCTGCAGAAAGAATTATTCTCCCTTATCCGACCCATGGTGTAAGGGTATGGGTCAGAAAGGGGTTAATGTAATTGAGGCTATTCCCCATATATGTGCCCCATCAATAATAAAGAGTTTTATGAATAGGGCATAATTGGTTCTTAGCAAAACATTGATCAAATAGAATGTGCCATCTCAAAACGTTAATGTGAACCCCAGAGCAATGGTGAACCCCAGAGAGATGATATTAGCAATTGCCTCTCTTGGACTAGAAATCTACAAAACTGGGCAAGTAGGATCCAAATAATCTCTGTTTAAAACGCCCACAGGAGATTGGTGGAGTGCCAGCTAAAAGGATGTAGCCATCTCAAAATACTTAGTGTGCATATAGCCTTAGGGTTCCTCTCACCAGTGTTTATACTGAGATGATAGCTTATGCATGTAAAAATATTTATTTCTTGATAAAATAACACACAGGTATTACTTTATAAATGTAAATTGATACATTACTGCTGGAGCTCTATGGTAATAGACACATATTTTATTCCTCTGGTTGCACGCTGTTTTTAATTTATTTTCTCTTCCAGAGTACAGTACATCATTTGAGAATGCCATTAGCCAGTTTTTTAACCTTTGCATAATAAAAATACTTTATCATCTTTTAATGGTTCAGCTAAATTAAATGTACATTAAGCTTTCTCTAAATGAATAAACCAACAATGGCAGACAAACCAACATTGTAGAAATGTATAGAAATGTATAAGCTAGAGCTAGGAAAACATTTTTTCAACATAAATTGTCTGTACAAACAAATTAGAAATTATTACTACAAAGTTGGGTTAAAAATACTATATTAGGAGCTGATATAACTAAACCTATTTTCTAGTCAAAGTAAGTAGCAATATTCATATTGGATGGTGGATTGGAAAATCATTACACAAAATTTAGTCTGGAAAGAGGTTTGTCTTCTCAAAGAAGTTTTTTGCAGTGGCGTTAATGTATTTACTATCGCATCAGCACTGTATTAGCTGTATTGTCTTACCTTGGTCTCTGTATTATGCTTGCTCAACTTCTAAACCAAGAAAACACAAAATTGAGTATTGTAGCATAAATTTATTTCACACCATATTAAAATACAAAAAGAATCTAACAAAAATGTGATCAACACTAAAAGCAGGGCGGCCAAATGTAAGAACAATTCATGAAAAAGAACACTGAGACTGGACAACAAAGTGCTAAGTGCAAGATAGTAACGCTGGAACAATGTCCTAAGTATATAATACAAGTCCGTCCCACCCCATATCTGAACTGTATATATTACCAACAAGTCACAGGAATCAAACCACTCTCCAGGACGCCACCACCCCGACGCGCGTTTCGTGTCCTTCGTCCGTATGGATCAGCACCTGTCAGTTAGGCCTTAGACAAAAGGCATCATTGTTCTGCTACCGGTACCCTAGCACAGGGCTTTTTATAAATGATTTTTTACTTACCTACAGACAGTCCATAGCATTTTTACTTCATTTTAAAATAATTACCAGAGGAGTAAATTATCTTGCTACATTGAGAGACCTGGGCAGCTGGTGAATAATTTTGTTAAAACAGCTTGTTTGCAAACACCTAGGAAACCTAACAGCGTGGACATGTCTGCTTTAGTAGAATTATAGGGGTATTTTCAGATTGTTTCTCTGTAAAGAGAAAAGTTTAGGGTACAATATACAAATTTATATAACATTTGTTTGATAATTTCTGTAATATAATAACTAAAGAAGCTCTGTCAGGTCTACCATTGACTGATCAAGGGTTTTGATAACGTTTCCTGACAGGCAGAGGTCTCTTACCAAGCTCTGTCCTGACGGATTGGCAATCTGATTCTAGAGCCTTCCTATTGGCAGACTCCTGCAGAGCGCCAATCTCACTGATCAATGCTATGCAATATAGTAGGGTACAAAAAAAAACTTTTAAAAAGTTTTTTTTAAGTTTAAATGAACCCTTTCTCATTTTTCAAATATAGATATGTAACATAAATAAATAAATAAATAAAAAATAAACATATTTTGTATCAAAGCATGCACAATTGTCCGTTCTTTTAAACTATAACAATATTGCTCCTGCATGGTAAACGGTATAAGCAAAAAGAGGAAAAAATCACCAGGATTGCTGTTTTTTTTTTTTTTTTATAAAAATCAGTCTAAAAAGCCCTCAAAAATTCCCATTTACACCAATATGCTACCAATAGAAACAACAGAATACATCTTGGTAAAAAAAAAAAAAAAAAAACAGTCCCCAAACAGTCCCATTAGTAGAAAAATAAAAGTGTTATGGCTCTGAGAAGACAAAGAGGAACACTGCTTCAGTGTGACCTTGACATGTGTGCATTCAATGGTGATGAAGGGATTAAAAACTACATAGAATGGGCATAGAAATCTTTTGATGTAGACCTAATCAACAACTTCCTCTCCACAATGTCTTCTTTTTGGGCAGATGATTCCTTCTCAGTCAATTTTGGAGATGTCCATTGGTTCTTGAAGATTATAAAGGAAATGATAATCTAAAGACATTTACTATATCTACTGATTTGTGTAAACCCTCACTAGAGGTGCTGAAGGTTCATGGATATTAAATGTAGCTTCCAGGAAGCAGTGCAGCTATCCATGGTTCATTTTCTTGACATGCCTGCCACCTGGGATTTGAGCACCAAAATTTTGCTGTCCACTGTAGTGTATGAACAGCATATATAATCTGCTTCCTATAGCGCAGTTATATTCAGGGCTCAGCACATGGGGAAATTTCCTTCGTAAGGAGAATTTTACAGCAGCCTTCTCTGCTGTTAGATGCTGGTAGTATGGATGAAGATTGGCCCAGGATAATGATTACTAGCTTGAAGCAGTTATTCAATGTCTTCCCCAGACCAAGATCATTTGTGGTAAAAGTGTTGAACTACTGTATACTGCCATGTGTTATATGCATTATAATCCCTACTCAAGTACACCCTGTAGAGCGACGCATCCTGCACAGAGACATGTACTCCTAATTCTTGATAGTAGCTCATATACACTGGGCAGTCTTATTTCAATTATTTGTGTATGTAGTATACTATATAGTATACTATGGATTGTACTCTATATTGTATGTTTTTGTTGTCGCTATTATTATCAATAATACTAGAGGTTTTCTAATAAATGCAATCCTGAATAAATGCATACTGAAATTAGTAAATTGCAGTGAAAAATAAATATTTAATACTGACCAGAAATAGCAAATTAATTTATACACCAGCTGCAAAAGACATGTGGCGCTACTTAATGCTGTATGCACTTTATATGATAAATGAGACTCTTTCCATTACAATCTCATGCACTGCTACAAATTGTAATTTGCTTGTAAATCAGTAGTTAATTGTTCTCTCAGGAAAGCCAATATTAGCCCCTACTGGAATCATATACAATGTGAACAGATTACATGTATTTGCCTTAGGCAGAATTCAAATACTTTACAACATTTGGATACCACTGTTGTAAATATCACAAAACCAAATGAACAAACTGAATAATGAGGGTTAATTTTCTACCATAATATCTATGTTGCCCCAACATTGTGGTGTAGCTAAAGACATTTGGTCCCTGAAACAGATTTCCCCAATGACTCAAGAGCCTTGTTGTCTGTTGTATATGAGGATTTGTATAATAGGAATACAGTCTTAGGCTATGTTCACACTACGTAGGTTTTGTAATAATAACGGCCGTTGTTGCTGATTTGCAACAATGCCCGTGATTACTACGGAAGTTACGTAGTGCTGTCGTCTATGGAATCCGGGATGGAGTGTATACACGTAGTATACACTCCGGCCGGGATCCTTTGCGACACTGCAAAAAACTGACAAGTCAATTTTCTGCAGCTGCTATTTATTGAATAGCGGCCACAGAGAACCTGTGTTCACACAAGCACGCTCCATTATGTGCAGCGTTAAATTGGGATGCGGACACGTATGGGTACGCCCGCATCCCAATTCATCAGAAGTGAAGATCTTCTCTGACACCGGCCGTTCCGCGGCTGAGCAGCTGATGATGCGCTGGAGGGGGGCCGGCATGAGGGAGGGTTGGAGCGGTCCGGCCGGCCTCCTGAAGATAATGTGATCATCCCAAGATGGCGTCCGGAGTCAACAGTGATTCTGTAAGTATACAGCATCACACTTCCGGGCCTAGCGTGTGTGTGTGTGGGGGGGGGGGGGACATGGGGAAGGGGGCCATTCATTTAAATAACACACATTGCAATGTTGTATAACTTTGTAATGTGTGTTATTTAGTGAAATAATGCTTTACACCGCACTACCCTTTTAAGTTAAATTGAGAATGCCAAAGTGTCATGTACATTCAGAAACTTTTAAAAAGGAACCTCTTAGCTCTATATCATGCTCATAGTGCAAGTGTCAAAGAGGCAGTGTTGAACCACAGGATGAATGCCTTCCCCCCTCACATCTCCCTGCCTTTATTAATTCGTCTTACACTAGGCCATGTGCATCACAGCCTTGTGCTCTGAGCATTATTTAGAGTTGACAGATTCCCTTTAGCCACTGCCCTGCCTATTGCATCAAGGGAACATCAGAGATCCCAGAAATTGACTTGTATATCACACTGATGGCGCCGTTTGCAAGTGCTGCATGTATTATACAGATATCACCGCACTGTAAGGGTATATTTACACACTGTATTTTTCAAAGAACAGCCACTGTTTGGTTCTTTTCAACCTGAACGCCATTGCACTGAAATCAATGCAATGCCGCCCGTTCCATGGGCATGCCGCACCGACAATGACCACTGTTCCCTGTAGGGCCATGCAAATAATTGAATTGTAAATTATTTGCGGCTGCAAATACAGGAACAACAGTCAATGTTTCTGATCTATCCACACAATGTATGGTCTGACACGGCAAACAATGGCAGTGTCAAAGAACAGTGTGTGTGTGCAGTGTGTGAACATACTTTAAGGGTCCTTTTGCACGTATAGATAAATCACTAAAGTGCTTGTTTAGTGATTTGTTGCCTCAAACAATAGCCATTTATATGAAAAGTTAAATTGCTACAAAACATAACTTCAATTGATTTAAAATAGTTTGGCCTTTTTGTCGATTACCACTCCTTATGTCAGTCTTAATGGAAACATGCTTAAGGATAGCTTCACACATACCGGATCCTATACACACTGGTATAGTGAAGCTGAATGGGTCACATACACGCAGTGGAATTTTAATTTAACCCCCCGTTGCCCGCAGCCCAGGCCCGAAGCATACATTACCTGCTATGCGCTGCGGCTGTGTGTAAGGCTCCCGGCTCCCCTCGCACGGCAGCACTGATTGGCTGATGGGGAGCGAGGGGAGCCAGGAGCTTCACTGCAGACGCGGCGCCAAGCAGGTAATGGGGGCGTGGGGTTAAAGGGGCCGGTTTACATATCTGCAGTGGAATGAAAATTCCGCTGTGGATATGTAACCCCCATAGACCTTCACAGTACATGGATCCGCAGTGGATTCACTGCAAACTCGCATTGCGAAATCTGTTGCTGATCCGGTAAGTGTGAAGCTACCCTAATACATTTTGTTGCAGAATTTGGTCTTCATAGCATATTTATTAATTGTGAATTTTGTTAAAATGTTGCATGTACTAACGCAGAGGCACTCCAGACCACACTTGTTGGTGAGATATTGTCACTCCTTTTTTTGTATGTGCATTTCTTAGCACCAAGCTTACATGCTGCACATTTCTTATGTACCTGTATAAAACATGTTTCTCTTAATTGTCCACTCGAAATTGCTTTTCATCATTGACAGGCAGTGTCATCGGGGCGGGGATTCAAGCCATTTTGTCCCCCTGTTGAGGGCCAGGAAATCATCTTGCCATCTGTGGCACAGGCATAGTAAGGGCAACTAAGGACATGACAACATCACTATCTAACAACTCCTGCTCCATAGCTTCCCAGAAAGATGATTACCTGGCCTCTACTGCAGTATGAGCCGCACATGCTGATGATGTCACAGAAGGAGCGCGGCAGAGACTTTAGCGCCCATGTAGCAGGAACACTGGGGACACAATGACCCAAAGCCCTGCCCAGATGACATTGCCTATCTATAAAAGCAATTTTGAGTGGAATAACAAAAAAAACATGCTTTACAGAGCTAAATGTAAAATATGCAGCATAAACTTTTAAATGGTGCTGAGGACTACGCATTTAAGGCTATGTTCACACTGTTCACATGAAGCGACTGCTTTGTGGCTTATTTGAGGCGCCATACTTCTTTTCTTTTGAAGAAGAAAATGAAGAGGGTATATTCCATGTCCTCTTCTCTACAGGGAATTGCATGGATTTCATTATTTGTGTTTGTGCTTTGCTACAGGGGTCCACAGTACTTTTTGATACAGGAGTCCAGAGTTCTTCTTCAGCATATCATACGCTGGGTTCACTGATATAGACTCTACCTTCCCCTTTAAATAACTGCATATTTGAAAGAACAGTAATTGTCGACATGGAAATCTGTGAGAGGATGGAAGTTTCTTTTTGTAACAATGTCCGTTAGTTGTGTTCATTTCTACATTGTGGGAACATATCCTAAATGTTTAGTAAAGATATACAGTAAATCTGACAGTAAAGGGGATTTGTTACTCCATCAATGCAGTATATTTTAGAACTATTAACATCTTGTTAATAGAAATCTAATGACAGCATGCACTACACTGAGTATAACACCAGTATTTCCTTGAGTTTGGATAGAACGCTTTTAGCTAACTCTTCAAACAACGCTATACAGATGAATAGAAAGCAGTAGGACATTGAGTTTTAAAAGCCATTCACTTCCATTCATATCTAACAATAGCAAATGCAGCAGTGGGGGATTTCTTACAAAAGTGATATCAAGTAATTGATCCATAGAATATTGTTGGTTTGTTTTGTGTTTTTGTTTCTTTTTACCCTTTGAGCTCTCTGTTTTAGAGGGCATATTGTAGAGATGTTGACTGAAACCATGTCAAATTACAGTGACAGCATTTTAAAGGTAAACTCTATATTTGTACTGTACATTAGTGATCACTTTAAATTGGTGTCATCACTAGAGATGCAGTTTAGTGACAGCTGCTGTGAAATATAACTTGTTATAGGCCCTGAGTGTAGAAGGCAGAGAAAGACCAAGAGGGTGACAGCAGGGAGGTAATTTAGTGTTTGAAGCACCTGATAAACCAGTGTGGACAAAATGTAGGAGTTTGCCCAACACGACACCCTTCTTCCATGGCAGTTCTTGCTCTTTAGGACCGTAACAGCAGATTTGATTCTTCTAACCTGCTGTTAGTTTCCCTTTAACCCCTAATGACCATTTGATGACCATTTAATGTACATTTATGCCCCTGAAGGCTGGACCTTAACGCAAAGGGGTGGGGGGAGAGGGTGCTGTGAAGCGAGCTTAAGAGCTGAGCTCGCTTCCCAACAGGTGGAGACCAATCATAAAATTACATTTTATGTCTATAAAAAGTGATCAATCCCTGTGATCTAGAAAAAAAGTTACTAATAAAAACTAGAGATCATAGCACAAAAAAATGATGCCCCATAGGTGAAAAAAATAAAAGCGCTATAAGAGCCATTTTAAATATACCTATTTGTAAAGATTTTGCTAACAAAAATAGTAAAATGTTAGAAAACCTAGTAAAAATGCATATCGCTGTGTTCAGACTGATCTAAAGAGTAACGAAAAAAAACGTCAGTTTTACCGTAAAGTGCATTACGTAAACATAGAACCCCCCCCCCCCCCCCCCCCCCAATATTTGCACAATTGCATTTTTAACCAAAATTCACCCTATAAATGATATTTTGGCGGTTCCGTCATTAATTTCATGGCACATTGAAAGATGCCATTACAAAGTACACTTGATCTTGAAAAAAACAAGCCCTCACACCCCCATTTTACCATGTTATAAATAAAAAATAAATAAATAAACAAACATGTTTGGTATCGCCACATGCGTAATCGCCCGATCTATTAATTTATCACATTTCTGATCTCGTACGGTAAACAGCGTAAGCGCCAAAAATCCCAAAGTGCAAATTTTCACATTTTTTTGTTGCATCAAATCTAGAAAAATTGTAATAAAAAGCGATCAAAAAGTCCCATATGCGCAGTCAAGGTACCGATAGAAAGAACACATCATGGTACAAAAAATTACAACTCACACAGCCCCATAGACCAAAGGATAAAAGCGCTATAAGCAAGGGAATGGAGCGATTTTAAAGGACAACTCCGGCGAATTTTTTTTTTTAGCTTATTTAACACACATTACAAAGTTATATAACTTTGTAATGTGGTTAAATACCCGGTCTTGCCCCCGACCCCCCCGCCCGGAAGTTAAAGAATGTATACATTACCTATTACGGTCATCACGGTCTTCTTCTCCCGGGCGGCATCTGGTGACGACAACGTCAGAGCCGGGGGGCGGTCCGGGTCTTCTTCCTCCTCGGCGTCTTCATGGAGAGTGAATGGGACGGAAAAGGCTGCTGGTGCACATGTGCACCAGCAGCCTTTTCATTGGCTGGAGCGCATCACATGGCTTCCAGCTTGCTCAGCCCTGATTGGCTGAGGTTGCTGGAAGCCATGTGATGCGCTCCAGCCAATGAAAAGGCTGCCGGTGCGCAAGCGTACTGGCAGCCTTTTCCATCCTCAGGACCCGGAAGTCAGAGACATCGCTGGATGGCGGACGGCGGTGACGGTGAGGCGGACGGCGGGCGAATGGAGTGGCGATCGTCACCGGAGGCATGGTAAGTATGGTGTCTGTGAGTGTCTGTGTTTTTTTTTGGGGGGGGGGTCCCGCCGGAGTTGTCCTTTAAGGAACATATATTTGTTAACAATAGTTTGAATTTTTTACAAGCAAGTAAATAATATAAAAGTTATACATGTTACATATCGTTTTAATCATAACGACTTGAGGAACATAGATAATAAGTCAGTTTTACCCCAGGGTGAACAGCGCAAAAACACATACCCCCCAAATAAACAAAATGCGTTTGTTTTTTTTTTGTTTTTTGTTTTTTCAATTTCACCACACATTGAATTTTTTATTTTTTTTTGCAGTGTACTCTATAAAAAAAATCAGTCTGTCATTGCAAAGTACCATTAGTGGCGCAAAAAATAAGGGCCACTGTGGGTCTCTAGGTGAAAAAAGGCAAGTGCTATGGCCTTTTAAGCACAAGGAAGAAAAAAACGGAAGTGCAAAAATGCAAGTTGGCTCTGTCCTTAAGGGGTTAATGCGGTTTGATAAGGTTCTCTGATTGGGGTTACTTGGCCAGTCAGTGACTCGCATCTGTCATCCAATCAAGGGATAAGGTGGAGTATTTAATCCTGCAATTTACTTCTATTAACGCACTCTACATGTTTCTTGGCTCCTACATGTATTCATGTATACATGTATAAATTACCTCGCTGTGCTCTGCTACTTATTACTGTTCTACCTACTTTAGGTATCTGGTTAGTTCTGCGACATTTCAAACTTACGCCTGAATTCTGCCCCAGATTTCATTGACACAACCTTGGTCCTGAGCATCCTGCCTTGGACTGTGTTCTGATGAAAGCCTATGGGTAGCCTTATACTCTGCCAATCAAAGTGGTGTTTCGATATATTGAGTTTATTTCACTAGTACTGGCCAGTCAGCCCTGCTAGCATTAAAAATAGCTATACAGAAGTCATGTCAATTCGCCATTACAGACTGGGGATAGGTTTTATTTTTAAGGGTCATTTATGTACAGAATATAGAAAGCTAGCAATACACTTTATAACTTCATGTTTGAAAACTCAGACGTCTAACTAACAATTGGTGGCAACAGAGGAAAAGTTAAACATCGCTCCTCCCTAGAGGAAAGTAACTTAATAACACAACGGATAGTAAAAGTGAAGAGTGCACACTGTATCTGCAGGAAAGTTTTGCAGTTTTCTCAGCTTTATTGAGACATGGACAGTTTTCTTGTTTTCCTATTAAGACCTGGAAGGTCAAAACTGTTACAAGCCATTGAGCTTTCCCTTTCCTTTGAGATTTAAAAGTTAAACTTTGATGTGCCCTTCATGAAAGCTTCAGACAATAATGTTACCTAAGGTCGAACAAATAAAGAATACCAGAGGGCAGCTGTAGCAAATTAACGTCGGCTTTTAGTAAAGCTGTTCTCTGAAACTTGCAAACTCAGAAATAATTTCCCTTATGATGGATAAAATAGCAAATATATAACAATATCACATACTGTATATTAGGAACAAACAGAAATATTGGAGTACTATATTTACTTTACTTAAATGTCAACATTTTAAATAATCAACACAATTCTAATATATAATAATAATAATAATAATAATAATAATAATAATTATTATTATTATTATTATTATTATTATTATTATTATTATCTTCTTCTTCTGGTTACTATATTCCTTAACCCTACACCTATGAATATTAAAGGTGCAAGTGCACTTAGAGGCTATGTTCACACAACGTATATTTTCGTAAAACCACAGCCGTTGTACAACGTCCATGATTATTATGAAAATATACATTACCATGCTATATACATATAGTATACGCTCCGGCTGGGATCCCTAGAGGTGCTGCAAACAACTGACATGTCTATAAAACTATATCTTTGCACACTATGAAGCGAGTGGCTGTGTGCTGTGGGGAGTTCTGATGCGGGTGCGCACGGATGCACCCGCATCAGAACTCTGCAGCGCCAAAGATCATCCATCTGGTACTGCAGCACTGGCCAGGATGATCTTTTCAGAGAGTTCGGTCTCTTACCAAACGGTCGTTCTCTTACATTGTGCGAACATAGCCAGAAGGTGTATATATAGATCTAGTGCCTCCTGGTAATTTTTCTTTTTTTTAATTTTTAATAACAGAACTGATGCCATAAGTTAGCTAATCTGTGCAGGAATCAAAAGCTGTGGCCGCCATGTAAGGGTTTGTGCACACTACGGAATCCTAATGGAACACCCTTTGCCATTACCCTCTAATATCCAGCACCGTCTCCTTCTCCTCTTCCCTTTCGTGTTTGGTGCTAGAAGGTGGAAGAGTAGTAAGCGTCTGCCATAGACAATCAGTCCAGGCCCTGTACAGACCAACAAGAGACTGGCTGTAACTAGCAGCATGCTCAGATTTGACTAAAACTCCAACTTTGTTCTATTATTAAGAACTGTTGTTTGAAATTAAGTTAAGTTAAAGGGTTTATCCAGAATTAGAAAAAACAAAGCAGTTTTCTTCTATACATAGCACAACTTTTGTTCTCAGGTTGTGCAATGTATTGCTCAGTTCACTTGAAGTAAATGGAACCAAGTAAAAATACCCCACAAAATCAGAGGATAACCATAAAATTGTGGATAACCCATTTAATTGAGATGGATACAGATGAGCAAACCTTGAGCACACGCTTGATTACCGGAGGCTAAAGAAGTTGGTTGCCGCCCTAGGGAGTCCTAGAGAACATAGATACAGCCTATGGCTATGTTTTCCTAGTGGCCTTAAGGCTGCATCTAACTTCTTCAGCTAACGGTAATTAAATGCTACACACTCGGGTTCAGACAAAGGTTCTCCCATTGCTAGAAATGGCTAAAAAAAATTGGAATATCTAATCCAACTCAACTAGTGTTTTTTGTTCTACTTCTGAACACATCAGCTCACTCACAAGAATCTGGGTGGGGCAGAAATTTGCAACACAATAATATTGTTTAATTTCCTAATAGATTTAATCAATCTACAGTCAAACACCAACAAGGCTAATTTTTATCAAATGGATGATATATAACAAACATACAGTACAAATATTGCAACATTTGTTTAATTTTGTATGAAAATGTTTTACTCATTTTCATAATAAACAAGATTTACTTGCTGTTTAAAAAGCTTGTGTGAAATCAAAAAATGTATGCTTCATTAGAAAACAGTTGGAACTATGAAAAAAAAACATTGTTTATTTACTCTGAAAGTCATCCAATTCCAGCATTACTGACAGAACATCAGGCTATTGTACCACTTCAGGGAAAAATAAACATAAATATAATGTTTGTTAACATCAATGTGTTGTGTAGAGGAAGACCTAACAAATATCTTTTTAGAATTTGTAATTAGCTTTACCCACAGTTCTTATACATTATCATTATACCACCATAAACATCACCAAAAGCGTGAAACCCATACTGCTCTTGCTACATTACAAAACCAGGGATAGCTGCACTTCCCAGATCAGTGGTATCAGAGAAGGAATTCTGTCTTGTCTTTATGAGACAGATGTGCTGCTCACTGATAGACAGAAACTGAAATGAGACAACACAAGAGCTTAAAGAGGCACTGTCACACTTTTGACATGTCAGAGAGACACGTCAAAGATTTTTATTGGTCTGGGTCTGAGTATTCAGACCCATGCCAATCGTCAGAATAAGTTGTCTCTGTGTCACGTGACAAGACAGCCTTATAGTAAAAGTAGTGTTCATTCTTTCTTACTAACAGAAAGAAATCCTCTCCCTGCATAGTCTACTGATCGGTTAGGGCCTGAACACTCAGACCTTGCCCAATAAAAACTTTTGACATGCCTCTTTGACATGTCAAACTTTTTTTGGTGACAGATACGCTTTAATGTCAGTATGAGATCTCAACCATGGGCTTGATTCACAGCTTAGACTGTTCATTACTGCTGTATACTATTGTCTTCCATACTGCTGCTTCTTAGGGTATACATGGGCAGCACGGTGGCTCAGTGGTTAGCACTGTAGCCTTGCTCTCTCTGTGTTTGTGTGGGTTTCCTCTGGGTACTCCGGTTTTATCCCACACCCCTACATACAAATAGATGAATTTAGATTGTGAGCCCTAATGGGGACAGGGAGCAATAATTGGCAAAAACTATGTGAAGTGCTGCGAAAGCTGTGTGTGCTATACAAATAAAAGCATTATTATTATTATTATTATTATTATTATTATTATTATTATTATACAATAAAGAGAGAGAAGAGCAGTATGCTCTCTTCTGTGTGTGTATGATGTGTACTTAACTTCATAGAGGCTGTACACGCTGGGTCAGGGACAAATGATAATTAGATATTGAGTTCAAATAGCAAAAATCTAGTGAAAAGGCCATAGGCATGTTATTTATAGGCCAAAAATAGTGCTACATCTCATTTATACACAAACAAACACACCGCTTAACCTTAACAGTTACCTGAAATGACAGGTATACTTTAAGCTCTAACATTTTGACAGAAAAGAACAGTATATAATATGTGCATTATATGCAATGTTTTATTAGTACACGTCATAACATTGTGTTGCTGTGACTGTTGCCTTAAACAACTTCTCTCCATTTGTTAATCAGAACGGTGTCTAGCCCGAGACAATTTTAGACAAAGCGCGGCTCTGGGAAAAATAAAATATTTATCTAGTTAATAAATAATACCAGTGTATACCATTTGTAACCATTGTTACCCCAAAAGGGCCCATTCAAACTGAGTAAAACAGGTTGAATCCTGCCTGCCTCAGTGTCACATAGTGACTATGGGATGGCCTATGCTTACGTTGCTCTCAAAGATTTGACATGTGAATAAATATTACCTTCATAGTGTTACTGACAAAACACACTATGCTTAGGCCAATAGTACCAGTGATACCACTATATAAGACTCAAATAAACACCACTATATAGAGACTGAATAATACTACTATACTGAATACTATACTATTACTGAATAAACTTGGTGGTCATGGTGGAGTAGCCATAAAGTAACAGTCACCCCCTTTTTGCATTATGACTGATCTACACTGGTGTAAAGGTTAAATTTTTAATTTTTTATACCTTATTTTATATCTGGGTGGGGCTTCATGGACCCACTTAGCCCTGCTCACATCACTACCATATGCCATTGGTATGGGCCGACCTAGAAAGGGTGAGCCCTAGACCTTTAGGCCGATCCATTCCCATGACTGTCAAAGGGACAGGGCCGATACGCCAATCAGGTCACTGAGGGACGGGGACTACGGTGAGGATGTGGGCGGGGCTAAGTGGTACTGTGCCTGTGAAGCCCCGCCCAGGTAGCACAATCTGCAGATCATAAAAGATCACTTTTTACTGGAATAAGCACCATGAGGCATATGAAAACGGCTAAATTTACCCTTTACACCTGTGTAGAGAAGTCATAATGCAAAAAGAGGGTGACAGTACCACTTTAATTCCAGTTTTACCTTGTAATTATTTGTTATGCTCTTTGTTACAGTTATTAGTGCTTAAGTCAAATCTAGGCATTTTAGGTTGTAGGAAATCTCAATCATTATTATTGTTTTTTAGTCCATTTTTTTGTTTAACCATTAAACCTCTTTTATTGAATGTCAAAACAGACAACAATGCTATCTATACTAGATTGGACCTCTGACATGTATTTGTCAATGTTCCATCTACAAAGGAAGATTCACCAACTACAGTATCGTAAAAAGCATGCTGACCTAAAAGAAACCTTGAGAAAGGGAAACATTACACATGTATCAAAAACCTCCATGGTGTAGCAATCCAGAAACATTTTGTCAACCACTTGTAATAGAAATTCATTTAGACATTTGTAGCTACATGCAAGTACACTCTCCATTCTAAATGTTCACAGTCAATTTATTCTTATCCTGTCTGCCCTGCAATAACAAAGTCATTTTAGGTAGTTTTTTTCCCAAAGCCTTTGCAATTCTACATCACTTTTCCCATGTTCTAAGGTAGTAGGCACATTTTTATCTATATGTGAAAAATGTAAAAATATGACTTCCCATTTATAGTGTAGTTTGTAAAAATGCATTTAGAGAATTTTAGAGAAAAGTATATTTTATTATACCATAGCATGCTGGAGATGTGACATTTTGTTTGTTGTTTCCGTACAAGGAAAAAAAAACTATGTAAGCAAACATGTACACGTAAACGTGTTTAAAATTTCGTAAAACAGGTAAATACATGCAACCACACTTGCAACACAAAAGCACAGCTTGTGCTGCCCTGGGTGCTCAGTCTGAATATTTTTTCATGGAGTTCTGTCACAAATAGGTAACTAAATTGGCATGAGTGACACGTGGATTTTGTTGCAGATTCATGGTGGAGTTCACCTCTTTACACAAAACATGGTGAAATGAATCACAAATCCACAACATAAGGTGCTGCTGCAGCTGCATATCTGCAGGTCAAAAATTGCAGTTCTGTGAAAAAAAATTTTAACGTAAAGAAATCCAGCAAAAATGTAAAAAAAGGGTGGTGGTGGTGGTGGTGGGGGACATAATAAAGAAGGTATACTTACCCCTCCCTGTGCCTTTGCAGATCCACATAGCCAGCACTCTGGAAAGTACCTGAGCCGGCTGATGGCTTGCCTGCTCAGACAGTCAGTGACTATAGCAGTGCCCACCGTAGTCACTGACTGGCTGAGTGGGCAATCCATTAACTGGGTTGTGACATTGCAGGAGCTGAAGGTGAACAAAAGCAATGAGTGGCCACCACAAGTACTTCAACCAAAAAATGTATAAATAGATTGGATGCAGAAAACCTACAACGGGGTACTCAACAACTTTTAGTGAAGGTATGAAGACCCTCACTTTGTGCTCCCCAGTAGTATATAGCCCCCCGCTGTGTGCTCCCCAGTAGTATATAGACCCCCGCTTTGTGCTCCCCAGTAGTATATAGCCCCCGTGCCCTCCCCGAGTAGTATATAGTCCTCCTGTGCTCCCACAGTAGTATATAGCACCCCTTCTGTGTGCTCCCACAGTTATATAGCCCCCCTGTGCTCCCCCTCCCATATAGCATATAACATTAAAAATATATATATATATATATATGCTCACCTGGGCACAAGCACACGAGAATGTGTAAATATACTTTCTTTATTATCATCCCCCTGCCTGCACCAGACTTCTCCTTTACTTGTTGCCATATAAATTATAAATGTCATATAAATTATAAATGTAAATTCCATAAATGTTATTATACTGTTGATGTTGAAGCAATAAATGGCAGATTATACCTTTATTGTTTTTCAATGTCTGAAGCCATGATTAGTGGGTATGTTAAATGTGGACTGTGGCTGTCGACAATCTAATCATTTTTCTGTGTAATAAATTGATTTCTGTTTAATTGTTTCTGGTAATATAATCGGCGATCTAATTCAATATTGTGTATACAATAGCATATTTGTGTATACACAGCAATCTAGTGTGCTTTACAGTCATCACAATTCAAGTAAAATTCCATATTAACAGTGATTAATAAATGCATGAAGCCATCTTTATATCACTTAATGGCTAACATATACACCCATAGGAATTTCTAGTATCTTACAGGCAGAACAAAATGAGCACCAATTTACAGAATCTCAAAGACGGATTACAGCTCCAATCTTAGTGCCAAATATTTCTTGTGTTCTCTGCACAAATAATGCAATCACAGTATTGATTTCTGAATTCATTCACAAAGCAAGTGCTTCCTGTATAATTACAAACATCTTAAAGGATTTTCTTTCTTTTGTTTGATGCAGTCGGACCTCCCTGAGAACATTTCTAATCAAAGCGTACCGCTGAATACAGAATATTTCTGAAGTGAACTTCAAAATATTCTTCAAAATCTCAGAAGTCACAGTATATTGTGTGTGGTTGTTTTCACTTATCTCACCTTCCCAGGACAAGCACCACCTCAGGAGCCATGCAGTACGGATATTGGGATAAAGTTATTAAAGCTTTAAAATCAACCCAAGGCCATTTAAATTGTGCCACCAGATCTTCAGCATGACCGAGAAGTAGGAAAATGTGTGCCTATATCTCAATTACTAAATTTGTAGATTTGATTAGACATTTAACAGACTAAATATTAGGGTAAATAATAAGAAAAAAAATATTGTGATTTTCATTAATCACCATACAATAGATTAAAAGGAACAGTTACCTTTTCTACTGTTATGTCCTGAGTTTGTCCTGATCTCCCAGCACATACAGATGCCATGCCGCCCTGATACCATCTTATCTATCTAATGATGGTGAAGACAAGTATTCTATCACTATCTTTGGACTAAGGTTGTCATTCACATACTGTGTCATAATCTACTGTGAGTTCCATTGCAGTGAGTTTGTTCATTATGTCTTCATTGATGCATGGACTGACTTGGTTGTTTCCTGGCAGTATAATTACTACTGATGCTATCGGACTACTAGTTGATTATATACTTATCTGACATCACAACAATCTGGGGATGACCTTGCTTTGGTATACAATTACCACACTGATATTACTTGTTTTCTGATTATCTTTAAGCACCCTTAGTTATTTGTGTAGCAGTGTTAGTTTTTATCAATTTTATTTCAGCTGCCATATAATGATCTCCTTTGTAGACTATGGTACTGTACTTGTTTATTAGTTAAGCTAAGCAGCGTTACATTATTTGCTGACTGATGGATTTAATACAGCTTTTTTTTTTACTCTAAGTGTCTGACCTTTTTACCTTTTCTATCCATAGTATGTATCCATATGGATTGGGATATGTCAGATTAGGTTCCGATGTGAGATCATCCCTTACCATGACAGGGGTCCTGCAGAGGAAGATAAAACCTAAGATATAAGCCTCATGAAGGGGACAGTTTTTTATTTTTATTTTTTTATAATTTTTTTTAGTTACATTTTAGTTGACATGTTATATTCGAATTATAGTGTAAAATAGATTTGACAAGAAAACTAAAAGTATAGGGAGAAAAAATGAATTTAACATTTGGAAACCATGAATAGTTGCTTCAAAGAGGGTAAAATACAGAGAGCTCAGCATTATAACCTGCGGGTAGCATGAGTGCAGGATAAGAGATACATATTCCATATCTGAAATACAAATTTAACCAAAGGAGAGTGAGATCCTGTAAGTTTAGATATCTTATCACATCTGCTGTGTCTTTGTGTTAGCGCCATCTGATCTAAAATAAATGATTCAGATGTAAGTTAGTGAAGAATGGTCCTGATGCAAGCAGATTTATTACTATTGTCTTTCAGTGAATTGCAGTTTTCAGTTTCTGAACTATTGTTTGCTTTATAGGCTTAAGAAAACGTTGATACCAAGCATGCTTCAGTTGGTCAGAAAATGAACTACATATCCATCGGGCATTTTACGTGAAATGTGAGATTGAGATTGGCGCCATCATCATAGTGCATTATACATATGAGGGGGGGGGGATTTATCAAGTATGCTGGTCTTAAATTAAGCCTCGCTCCCTTTCCCCAGCCGAATTCACTAATAGTTACACGCCTCTTAGTAAAACAGCCGTCCGGGAGCCCGACCCTGCCTCGGCATTCCAAATCTACACCTGCTTCCAGGGAGAAGAGGCAAATCTGCACTGTCTTCCTGGGGTACACCCTGGCTGCAATGTTCTTAAATGTCTCCCATAATACATATCATGACCCCAATGTATGTTATTAAAAGATCAAGTAATGAATGTAATCATATGACTCTCAAACCTAGGAAGTAGGGACTCTCCGGTGATCTCTCTCAATGTCATCAAGACAAATCTTTTTAAGGTTACAAACACACTTGGCGGGTCTGCAGCGAGTCTCCATGCTGCGTTTTTGCAGCGAGACTCGCTGCAGATCCCGGCCCTATACTTTTAATGGCAGACAAACACGCAGCAGGGATGTACATCCCTGCTGCGAGTTTGTCTGCAGCCCACCCCATTAACCCCCCGGCCGCCGGAGCTGATACTTCACCTGATCCCGGCTCCGGCGGTTCCCGATGTCTTCAGCAAGCCGGAGCGGGGACCAGGTGAAGTATATGCTCCAGCCAACCGCCCGCAGCCCCGGCCGCCCGATCGCCCCCCCCCCCCCGCAGCCCTGGCCACCCCCCCCCCGCAGCACCGATCGCACGCCCCCCCGCAGCACCGATCGCACGCCCCCCCAATCGAGCGACCGGGGCTGCAGGGGGGCGTGTAAGCGATCGGTGCTGCAGTGGGGCGTGCGATCGGTGCTGCGGGGGGGGAGATCGGGCGGCCGGGGCTGCGGGCGGCTGGCTGGAGCATATACCTCACCTGGTCCCCACTCCGGCTTGCTGAAGACATCGGGAACCGCCGGAGCCGGGATCAGGTGAAGTATCCGCTCCGGCGGCCGGGGGGTTAATGGGGTGGGCTGCAGACAAACTTGCAGCAGGGATGTACATCCCTGCTGCTTGTTTGTCTGCCATTAAAAGTATAGGGCCGGGATCTGCAGCGAGTCTCGCTGCAAAAACGCAGCATGGAGACTCGCTGCAGACCCGCCAAGTGTGTTTGTAACCTAAAGAGATACTATCACCCCCTGACTGCCTACAAAGCTGGTGGCACAGCTGGATAGACATTAAAGGGGAACCATCAGCAGGTTAGACAAATCTAACCTACTGATAGCTCCCTATTTCACAAGGGACGCCAAGGATGAAGGTATATCTTTTATCTTCATCCTCAGCTTCGTTTCTGTGCAGTTTTAATGTAGTGCTATGTACGGTAAGGCTGTTTGGAGCACTGCCACACACCAGAGTACAGATCCGTCCCCGGCTGGTCCCTTTTAATGATTATCAGAGGAACAGCCCAGCTGGAGGCGGGGTAGATCAGTGCTCTGGGGGTGGAGTACTGCTCCAAACAGCCTTACCAGACACAGGAATACATTAAAACTGCATGGGAACATCGTCCGGTGCCCGATGCGCAATAGGGAGCTATCAGCAGGTTAGATTCGTTTAACCTCCTGATAGTTTCCCTTTAATAAAAGCATTCAGAGCATACATTTGTTGTTTGTGTTTTTATTTTGATGAAAAATGCTTTTATTTGGTCTGTGAATAATGTTAAGGAGGCAGTGCCTATCATTCTCTGGTTCCTAGCACTGCTACACCTAAATGTACTGTATGCCTGCCCCTTTGCACACGCAAGGCCAAACAGTGAGGTGTAGCAGTGTTATACACTCCTTTACATTACTCATGGCTCAAATAAAGGCCTTTTTTTATGCAAAAAAAAAAGGAAGGAGGGGGCAGACAACAAAGATATGTTATAAATTCTTTATTGATACCTATCGAGCGGTGTAGCCAGCTTAGTAGGCAGTCAAGGGGTGAATGTGGCCTTATGAGGCTGTATTAGGGTGCCTTCACACCTACCGACTCGCAGCGTTAATAACGCTGCAAGTCGGCTAGGTCCTGGCAGATCACTGTCATTACATACACGCAGTGGTCTGAACGACCGCTGCGTGTATGTAAATATGCCGGCCGCTTAACCCCTTCTGATGCCGCCCGGCTCCTGCTCCAGCTCTGTATACATTACCTGTCCTCGCTCCACGGGGTCCCGGCGTCCTGCTCTCTCGCCTGGCCAATCAGTGGCTGCGGCAGGGCAACACACTGATTGTCCGGCCGGCATCAGAAGGGGTTAAGCGGCCAGCAGATTTACATACACGCAGCGGTCATTCAGACCGCTGCGTGTATGTAATGACAGTGATCTGCCAGGACCTAGCCGACTCGCAGCGTTATTAACGCTGCGAGTTGGTAGGTGTGAAGGCACCCTTAGTGTGTACAACAGCAATCACAAAATAGTCTAACAGATGCCAGAAGGAAATTCGTAGTTGCTGAATTATCTGAAAATCTGTATAAATCATTTTTAAGAAGCTTGTGAGATTGCCAGGTGATGCCATTTGCCCAACCAGCATAGTATAGTATAGGGCACATTTAAAAGGAGACTTATTATCATTTAAACTAAGGGGCCACCCCACCAACCGGTCTTCTACAGGTCTTCTTTAGTGCAGTTGTATAAAAGTGCTCGCTTCTATTTAACATTAGCGCAGTATTTAAGATAAGTGACACTTTTAATTAGTTCATGCTGATTTTTTGTCTGTGCAGTTTCAAACAGCTTATAGATGCAAGGATTAAAGCTCTTGCGGCTAGAGAAAATCTGGTATGTGCTACCATGGTGCTCACTGCCTCAGGAGCTTTCCTAGTGGGGATTTACAACAGAACAATGACATCTCTCACTCACACATCTGTGTAGAGCGCCATGGGAAAAAAAGCTGTATTTTGGATTTGCGGATTGTATCTTAGTTTCTAGCATTATTTAATATTTATTTTTAATTATTTATTATTAAATCTGTAAATTTCATTTATTCCTTGTGGGTTATTGAAAAGAAAAGGATTTGTAGTTTTAAGCTTCAGAAAGAATGTTTGTACTCCAAAGTCGTTCCCAAATCAATGCAATGTATTCTAAAGCATTTAGCCCCAGCCGCAAGATATACTGTAAATTTACTAATAAACCTTCAAATTAAAGGATTTGTTTAAGCAGAGTGCATTCTTCTCACTCACTTCTTCCAGGAGTTCTGAACTTCCAGAAGTAAGCAAGCAAAGTACTTTTTGATTCTTGAGGTGGTTGTAGGTACATGGTCAGTATTGTTTGAACCTACCTGGTCCTAGATGACCTTTTATTTATACTATAAGGAATATTACTGATGCCTTCCGTATCCTCCATCATTTTTATGCAGTTAAAATTGTCAGGAGGTGTTTACAGATGTGCCCTTTCTTACCTTTCGTTATGGCTTAATATGTCACAACATACATGCCAAGATATTACATTACTTTTACGGTTAATGATATGAATTGCAGAATGTTCAGATTTTGCTAAGATGTCATTTGGTTGTATTTGTGTCATGGGAAATTAGAATCCTTAAAGAGGTTGTCCAGGCAAAAATAAATTGTCCCTGATTCACAGGATAGGGGACAAGTAAATGATCATAGGGGGTTTGACCTCTGTACCCCACGCTAATCTCTACATCGGGCCTCCAGCTTCTTTGTTATGAATACAGCCATGGGTACAACATGGGGCCCATGGCTCTATTTATTCTATGGAGCCTCCAGAAAGAGTTGAGTAAGCCTGTAAGTGTTAACTCAGCTCTTTCCGGTGGCTCTATTGTTTCCTATGGAGCCATTAGAAAGAGCTGAGTAAGTTGGAAAATCCTTACTCGACTCTTTCTGATGGCTCCATAGGTTTCATGCTACTTGGAACTTAGAGAAAAAGGATATACAAAGTAGCTTTCTCCGAGAAGGAAGAGAATTTACTTTCTAGTGTTACCTAAATCAATGACTCCTTTAAGAGGCTTAAAGTGTACCTGTCGTTACAACTTTCAAAATCTAAATCAACAGAAGATGTGATATAAAGCAAGTTTGCAATTTACATTCATTATTTTTTGGGGGTTGTTAACATGCTGTAAAACAAAGCTGAACTTACCAGAAATCCAGGTCCAGTCTCCTGAAGGAAGATTTTCAGACTTGGGCTGGTTTAAAAAAAAGCAAACACAGGAATTCCAACTAGTACAGAGAGTCACGACTCAATATGTCCATCAATCACATGAATGCCTTCTCTCTGTGAGCACTCAGATGGTCTGGGATACACAGAACTTCCTGTTTTCTGATTGTTTTCCGTTTTTTGAGAAAACAAGAGTAAAAAAACAGGAACTGCTGTGTTTTCCATGATAACAAAAAAAAAAAAAATTATGAATGTAAATTGCAAACTTGCTTTATTTCACATCTACTGTTGATTTAGATTTTGAAAGTTATGACGACATTGACACTTTAAGACTTACTGTAATAGCCAAAATCTTTTAAAAATACAAATATATTCATCTGTAGACAGCTGTTATGGGTTGTTGCTCCTCATTGGTACAAATCAGGGTGCTGGATGGCTGGAGGATAGGTCTTATTATGAGAATGAAAGAAAGTAAAGAGAGTGCAAAGGATATGATGCTGATGTCCAATAGCTGGCACCAGTGAAAAAAACCCTTCTGAAAAATTAACTAATAATTGTGAAATAATATTAAATATCCTGCTTTTAGTGCCATACACATTTTACATGTTATTATTTTTTTTAAACAGCAATTTGAATGAAAGACGACACTTGCATGACTTTTTTTCAATCAGTGTAGGAATAAACTAAGTTTTATTAGACCTAGCAAGAAATGATCATTTTTTATCTTTTTGTACATGTGGAAAAAGATCTATTAGAAATTATACAAATCTATTGACTTAAAGGGGTTATCCAGCAAAAATGTTGTTTTCTTTTCAGTCTGATACAGTGCTCTCTGCTGACATCTCTGTCCAAGACAGGAACTGTCCAGAGCAGGAGAGGTTTTCCTCATATTTGTCTTGATAATTACATGTGTATCTCTGTAATGGAAACTGTTCATGCTATGTAAATAAAATTATGATGAACATGACATTTTAAGGAAAGACGCCTTAGCGGCCATCTCGATAAGCAGATGGCCGCTAATATTGATCATGATCATTATCAGTGTCTGTCTGTATTACAAGATGGCCGCCTTCCCCAATATTTTCCCAAACAGGGAACATACCTTAGAAGTGCTTTTCATGCAGCTCTAGCTTCTCTTATAATTAAACAAATCGTCAGAAACCATGATTAGAGATTGTTTTCATATGATAAACAAACTAGGAATGAATTATCACTTCAAATATTTTTTTTTTTCCCTTAACAAATGGTTTAATTAACTAAAGAACTTAAAAATGAGATACAGGAAAATATTTGGTAGTAAAGCTTTCCCCTAACATAGAAGAACAAGGTACACATTAGTAAATTCCCTTTTGTGATAAATTAATAACTAAGGGTTAAAGAGGTTTTCCAGCAATGTACATGGGTGGCCATAAGTTTATAATGATGAGTTATATTACAAGGTCAGCTGTTTGTACACTAAGCTGATGTGTTTAGTACTAAAGGGAAAGAACTTTCCAGCTTTCCAGTGAGATTCTAAGGGGTTGGATCTCCACCTATCAAACATTAAGCGACTTGATCTTGATTTTTAGACACTTGTTATATAAGGATGAGTTAGAAGCCCATGAAATGTTGACAGTCGCTGTATTTAAACCTAATTGTCTGAATTTTTACATGATATACATTTCTAAAAAAAAAAAAAAAGTCCCCTTATTTACCCCAATTCTAGAGCATGTTCGAAAATAGAAACATTGCCTATAGAATTTTTTTAATATTTATTTCTATAAATGTATTTATACATAATACAATCATAATTCCAATTTTAATTAAATCATTATAATGCATGTATTGTATTTAGAATTCATGTATTCATGCTAAGGGAAACTATAAACTGCTTAAACTTTCAAGATATTTACAAGGAAAATAATTTAAGTATCTAAAGTGAAAGTACATGATTGGAGTCAGTATAATTGTTTTTGCTGTTTAAGTTTCCTGTGGGAATAAATCAATTAATATATTCTGCAATCCTAGTCATCTACTGATGGCTTTTTATGTAAACCCGTTTAGTTTTCTTCCTAATGTTAACTATAATTAATAAGAATATAGCCGTAGGGATAAAGCTACATTTACTCAATGCAATATTTTTGACTAAATGTCAAATTTGTTTTAAATATCAAATGTATGAATTATTGGAGTGAAATAATTGAAAGTCAGAATTAGTCTCTAAATGTTCTCTGAATTATGCTTGTCATGGCATAGTATACAGATATTTTGGGTAGTCACCGCATTACATATGACTGGTGTGCCTGTAGGCAAGAATAGATGTAAAATCCCTTTAACAGGACAGCTACGTCCTAGAATACTTCTTACAGTTTCTGTAGCTGGCTTACCCTTTATATTAAAATTACTAAAAATATTCTTTTGAAGGGAATTAATAGGAATTTAATAAATCAATACAATTATTTAATGAAGCAGGGTTTCTTTTCACCACCTATATTTCCTTCTATTTTATCAATAAAGAGAAAATGAAAGCACATTGTCTAAAGACAACGAAGAGAACTTTCTCAAAAGGAAAACTTTATTCTTAACCCTTTTTTGTCTTATGTTGGTTGCATATCAGTGTTAACAATGTCTGACTGTGTGGGTAGGAGCCACCTCGATGCCAAGGGGGTGGTAGTACCCAAACGTAATTGTGTTCATACACTTAATGAAGGGGTAATAGAGAAGACATACCAAAGTTTTTAATAGAAAATACAATACTAAACTCACATGTCAAAAAAATAGAAAGGTTCTTTTTTAAGAATTGAAACAACAAAAGTAAAAGATGACATGGTATCTGATATAAATGGTTTGAATCAGGAGCAAAATTAAATCAACCAGAGTGAGAGAATAGAATGTATCTGCATTAATGAATGTCACTGCAGGGTGTTATGTAGGCTCAGAGCCTAATATATGTATGTGTGTGTATATATATATATATATATATATATATATATATATATATATATATACACATACACATTTAACCTGAGCACTTCACCATTGAGCCCAATTCCTTCTTTTTTTTCCAGACATATAGAAATAAAAAGTAGACACAAAAGGGGAGATTTATCAAACATGGTGTAAGGTGAAACTTGCTTAGTTGCAACCAATCAGATTCTGCCTTTCATTTTCCAAAGAGTGTGTGAGGAATAAAAAGAGGAATCTGATTGGTTGCTAGGGGCAACTGAGCCAGTTTCGCTTTATACCAGTTTGATAAATCTCCCCAAAAAATCTCAAAATACCCTTTAAGGGTGCGTTCACACCTACAGGATCTGCAGCTGATTTTCTGCAGCAGATTTCAGTTAAATAACTGAACACAGCATCAGATTTGATGCTGTGTTCAGTTATTTAACTGAAATCTGCTGCAGAAAATCAGCTGCAGATCCTGTAGGTGTGAACGCACCATAAAGGGGTACTCCAGCGGGGGGGGGCACTTTTTTGCTGGAACCGGGGAGGAGGTGGCCGAGGGAAAAGACGTCCACTCACCTCCCCTGTTCGGTCCCGCATCTCGGTGCTCTGGTGCCCGGTTCCTGGCCGCTTCCGGGTGTCTGTTGCGGGCCCGAGGCGTGACGTCTCAGGTTCGCTCAGCCACTCAGTGAAGGAGGCAGGATCCATTTCAAGTCTGCTGGAGTACCCCTTTAACAAAAAATAAAATTTTTCTAAAACTTTGTACATCATAAAGCTTAGGTGAAGTGTATGCTAACATAACTCTTCTACCAAAATGAATGAAAGTGGATAAAAAAATAGACTTATATTAAAAATGGATTCCCTGTTTATAAACTGATGGCATATCACCATCCCAAAGGTCAAATTGCACCAATCCTAAGAATAAAGTGGCTGTAGATATGTTCTATGTTCACTGTACTTTTATTCTGAACAGTGGTGTTCTAGACATTCACTGTGAAGAGGATAACACAGTTATGCTGGATCTTTTGCATGACAGATACCACCAGCTACCAACAGGCCATGTGGACCAATAATGGGGCCATCCGGGTTCAGTTGTCTAGTTTGTAGTGTTTTTTACATTCATTTAGATCAGATATATGATCAGACCTCAAACCACAATGCTTAAGGCTATGTTCCCACAATGTCTTTTTAGACAAAAGAACGGCTATTATTTTTTTAAATAATGGCCGTTATTTTTATAAAGGCAACTGTAATAAATTATCACCATTAACGGCCATCATTATAAAAAAAAAGGTAAAATATTTTACCAAATAAAGACACTGTGGGAACATAGCCTCAAAGTTGAATATTTTCATTCCATGCAATGTGTAAACTTAAAATAGACTCATTGGACCCACAAAAAATGTGGATATATCCTTTAAGGATGAAAAGTAGCTAATAGCCCTAATAATGTTCTAGTTTGACCCCCCCCCCCTCCCTCCCAAGGATTAAGAATATCAAAATTTGAATACATTTAAGAATATCATAATGTGCACATGTTTGAAGAGTAGGCTCACTGGTGCACATGAATAAGCATTGTGGTGCAGTGTGATTCAGTCATGGCTTATAAATGACCTTTCAGAATAGGCATATTAAAATGACATGCACTCACCACATTTAAATGAGCAATCATTCTATATAAATATACCAATCTGTATTATGACACATTTTCAAACATTTGTTCAGCCTTTACATGCCATGCAGTTTTTATGCTATCCAAAGAAATGACCAGCTAGTAATTTTATTTTATATTTATAATGTAGATTTGCTGTCTGAATGATTACAGGGTAAACCTATTTTCTTTGTTTTGCATCCTACAGTATGGGATAAAGAAGAAAGAGGAGAAAGAAGCTGAGGCACAAGCTGCAATGGAAGCCACAGCTGAAGGCAGCTTGACACGTCCAAAGAAGGCCATTCCTGCTGGGTGTGGAGATGAAGAGGAAGAAGAAGAAAGCATTCTAGACACAGTTATTAAATATCTACCGGGTCCACTTCAAGATATGTTCAAGAAGTAAAAAAAAAAAACAGTAGACTAGCAGACTGTTTTAAACGTAATCAGAAAAGCAATGGATTTCCCCTTGTTTAATGGGAGATTTCAGTATTGCCACATGCTACCCTCCCTCCCGTCTCTAAACCTTTGCTCACTATAGTCCCTCCACTTTCTTTTCTCCTTTCCTTTTGTACATAGTTACATACAGTAGACACCTCTCAAAGGATGTCAAGGTTATGAGCTGCAGTCTACGCAATTTTATTAAAAGCCATAGTACAATTGTATGTTCAATCTGGCAGTTGTGTACACAATTTACATTTTTAATCATGTCAATGCATTGTTAACCAGGTATAGTCAGTGGGTTGCTGTTAATATAACATATAGTTTCTGACCAGTTAGGAAATGATCGATATTGACATTTGCTTCTGGCAGACAAAAAGAGCAACTTATCCTGAGGATTTAAGGGAACATTTATTTTTCATTTCATGTTCATCTGACAGTAAGAGACAATTCAGAAAATGAACCATGTAAAACTCCTATGCCTGGGACTTCATAATAACCTGTATAACAGCCTCTACGACAATATATCGACTGTGTAGTGCTGATACATAATGTTTTCTATTAAACAAGAATAACATAAGATTTTATATTGACGTATTTGAAATTACATTTCTATTATTACAAATGACACTTCAAAATACCAGTTACTCCATTTACTTTCTAATGTCACTCTTTACCAATCACAATTGCTAGAATGAAGACAGCACAAAGTTCTAAGCCATTTGTACCACAATTAACATTTCTATAGTCAGTAATATATTTAGTATTCTAGACTTCGACTTTTAGACTACTACGGCATCTTAATATACAAGTTACAGTTACATACATATTTAACTGGGAGACCACAAAATAGCAGCAGATCCTCTCTGAAAAGGATTTATGGCTATGTATGTTAACCCGATGCTATAAGATGCAATATGCATTGTTGTTATGCTTAATAGGAACTATATATACACTGTGCTGTATTAGAGCAGTATGCATAGTTTAAAAAAAAGACAACTCTAAATTTCTCAAAAAGGGTCAAATCGTCAGCTATTATCTTCAAGCTAAAATGTTGTGAATCATCAGGCACAGCATCTAGTGAATTAGGAGTTGGGTTGCCCAAGGAAGGTGTACTGTTTTAAGACTTGTACATAGGTTACCATTTACAATTCATTTATTGGGATGCCTTGAATGATGCCATATTTATCTTAGGAAATAGATTATACAATACAGATAGCCTTTTAAGATGTCCCAGCCTGATTTTTTCTTATATGACTATACAGTATCAGGCCTATTTCATATAATCGTAATAATGCCCCATTATAATATTCATATTGCAGCTGCAAGACTTGTTCCCTTGTGGTTTTCCAGAATCAAACTTTTATCAACTATATTATGGTCTAAGTTAAGTTTATTAGAACCATAGGAGGTCCAGGTCTTGGTAATATTATATGGCTGTTAAAGCATAGTCCCATTATATACATTTTAATCTGTGTCTAATATGAATTATATTTAATGTACTGTAATGGACCTTCCATTTACTATAGAGAAAGTCTAAATATTGTAACTTAAATTATACTATATAACAGAAATATTTTTAATGTTAGATTATATAAAATACATATCTTTTCTAACATACATATAGAAGCATTAACATTATATGTATTAGGCACATAAACCTAATTAACAAATGTAACGCGAGGCTTTAATGCAAGACCAAAGAGAAGCCTGGTTCATTTGTTCACGCAACACTGAATATCTCTGTCATCCTTCATCTCCTTCTGTCCATAAAATGTGTTTAATCTCAGGTAATTGAGGTAGTCTTTTGTAATTTTTTTTGTCTTCTTATTATGGAAGGGGTAAAATGAATTTTGCAAGGCCTAAGATTCTACCACCAATAGTGAAATAGCTTTGCAACCCCCTTCAGTTTCAAGCTAGAATATTGGAGAGTTGTCCTCTAAATTTTTGGAGGGGAAAGATGAAGTAGAATAATGCGGCATTTTTTTTTTTTTTTTTCATAAATGACATCTACCTTTAGAGAAAGCCATATAAAATCAGACTGCAATATTATTTTGAATGCTACTATGTGTAAAAGAGAATAGATCATGTGTTTAATTTGCACTGGAATTTCTCTACGTTTACTGTGTGTTAGTTTAGTGTTTTCCCCCTTCTGTGTCAGAGTAACACATATCAAGGCTGCTCTACATGTCTCTTTCAACAAGCTTACTGAAATACTGTCATGTATCGTGCAGATCTGCTGATGTGAACTAAATGTAATGTCTTCTGTGTAAGCTATGTTAATATGTGTTTCCTCTCTATGTTAGTAAAATGTTTGGGTAACAGTCTTTCAAAAATGTTCACACATAGAATTTTACCTGCTCAGCCATAATTTTGTGATTAGCGGAATCATTTTGTAATTTAAATGCTCATATACTCAGATCAGATGCATGCTTTAATCTTCTCTGTGGCAACAAGAGGAGATGTAGAGACTTTGTGAATGTAAATTTCATTCGTAATTTGCCTGCTTCTCCTCATTGCATGATATCAGTTCACATGTTCTTTTATGAGTGGAATCACAGCCAATAAAAAATAAAGTGATTTCATGTTTTTTTACATTGTTTTCAATTCATTTATTTGATTGGTCTTCGTACTGTAGCAAATTTAAAGGAAGAAATATCTGAAACATCTTGAATGAAACATGAACACATTGTACATTCAAATATGTTTATTTTTGTCAGAAATTGAAAATCTTTGGTCGCCTTTGAAAAGGATTTTTTTTTATTTGTACCAATTATGGTGTAAAACCATTAGACTACTTTTGCTTCTGCAGCCCATACAATTACTGCTGTATGAGCACTATTTTCTCTATACACTTGTACACAGCCTTTATGATTTCCTCATGTAAGCTGCCTTTGATGTGCTCTCTTCTCTTTTTCCCTCTTCCCTGCTACTATCTTTAATACTGTTCACAATTAAACAGACCCTTTTATAGATATAGGCGATCCATGCCCTAAACGCAGGCCGTATAATTGCTTGCCAGTATTCTACCGAACTATGGCAACTACGGATGTGTAACAGTGTTCACTTAAATCAATGGGTACTATACAGTATTAGGTTATGTTCGCACAATGTATGTTTTGTATAAATCACGGCAGTTGTTGCAATTTGCAACAACAGCTGTGATTTATACAAAACATACGTTGTATCTGCATAAATGGAATTCCGGCAGGACTATTTAGAAAGAGGAAACAAGTAAACAATAAAAACAAAACGTCAGTGTAAGGCCATGTTCACATAGGGTAAAAAATCAATAAAGTACAGCCGTTGTTTATCCACAGCAGCCAGATGCATTTGTTACTATGGAACAACGGCCTCACTGTATGTATTCTGTATACAGTGTGTCTGGTGTTCTCTGCGGCCACACAAAAAACTGACATTTCTATTTTGTGAAGAACAATAATTACATAAAGTGCAATACCAAGTAATATTAATTGCAAGCATATACATCAAAATACCAAGGTGTTCCATACCTGGCTTTGACTGGTTTTAATTAAAACTACATGCTTGAATCCATCAACTGAAAAGCAATTACGAAAGAAATGTAATTATGCTGCATTTGTTTCTATAAAACAACAGCCGCACTATATACAGAATGTACACAGTGCAGCTGGTGTTCTCTGTGGCCGCACAAAAAACTGACATCTTGTTCTTGTGCTGATGCAATTCAGTGAATTGCGGCCGCAAAAAATAGTCTGTACACACATTGGATAGTATGGCACCCAGCCATACTAATTGGAGTGCAGGCACAGCCGAATGTGCCCGCATTCCAATTAAGAGAAAGTGGTGTTCACCCAGCCATCTAGCCAGGTGAACATCACGTAGAGTAGCCGGTATTTGACACAGCCATGTCAAACAACGTACGCTCACGGGTGCCCGTCAGTGCAGTGACAGCTGTCCAGTACATTATTTTAATTTAGGTGAACTAATTGCCCTTTGGGTGTGTCTTTAATTGAAAAGCCATTGAAAAGCCATTAATTAAAAGGATACTGAAAAAAGAAAAACTGTATGTGAACAACTGATAAAAATGACACTCGCTGTTTCAAAAAACGTCCAAAAACATTTGACATGATCATCAATTTGATGTCCGCGCATACAACGTCCACCATTTTATACATTGGACGTTCATCATTCCACTGACTTCAATGCACCGCATTGAAGTCAATAAAATCGTGGCAATAATGAACGTCTTTTGATATAGAAAAGTAGGATGCCCTTTCTCTTTTTTTGACGTTGTGTGAACATAGCCTAAAGGTGTCCAAACTCTTTAACCCCTTAACGACCGCAGACGTATATTTACGCCCTACGGCCGCCTCGGGGAGTTCAGAGCGGGGCCGTGCGGCGACCCCACTCTGAACCGCCGCGGCCCCGGGTGCTGCATGTAGCCTGGGACCGCGGCAATTATCGGGCGCGGTCCGATCGCCATGCCCGCTAATTAAGGATTCAGATTGTCCCGGAGGAGCGATCCACACATCCGGCTGGGGCCGGGGTCTGCGCCATAATGGCGCTGATTCTGGCTTGGCACTCGATTGCTTCCGGCTGCAGCAGCCAGAAGCAATCAAGTGCCTATCTCATTGATCTATGCTTTATAACTTTACAGCATAGATCTCAAGAGATCAGTGTGCTTATACTAGAAGTCCCCCAGGGGGGCTTCTAGTATAAGTGTAAAAGTAAAAATAAAAGTGTTGTTATTAATAAAAAGCCCCCTCCCCTAATAAAATTTTAATCACCCCCTTTTCCCATGTTATAAATAAAAATAAACAAATAAATAAATAAACATGTTTGTTATCGCTGCGTGCTTAATCGCCGAACTATTAATTTATCACATTTCTGATCTCGCACGGTAAACAGCGTAAGCGTAAAAAAATCTCAAAGTGGAAAATTGTGCATTTTTGGTCGCATTAAATCCAGAAAAATTGTAATAAAAAGTTGTCAAAAAGTCGCATATGTGCAAAAAAAAAAAACGATAGAAAGAACACATCAAGGCGCAAACAATGATATCTCACACAGCCCCATAGACGTAAGGATAAAAGCGCTATAAGCATGGGAATGGAGCGATTTTAAGGAACATTTATTTGTTAACAATGGTTTGAATTTTTTACAAGCCATCAGATAAAAGCAAAGTTATACATGTTACAAATATCGTTGTAATCGTAACGACTTAAAGAACATATATAACAATTCAGTTTTACCCCAGGGCGAGTGGCGTAAAAACAAATACCCCCCCCCCCCCCCCCCAAATAAACAAAATGCGTTTTTTTTTTTCTTTCCAATTTCACCCCACATTGAATTTTTTCCTGCTTTTGCAGTGTACTTTATTAAAAAATTCTAGGTGAAAAAAATGCAACTGCTATGGCCTTTTAAGCACAAGGAGGAAAAAATTGGAAGAGCAAAAATCGAAATTGGCCCGGTCCTTAAGGGGTTAAATCGTCTAACAGACAGAATAGTGACTTTTGATTTCCAAAATTAACTAATTATAGCTGGGTTTTTCGTACATGTCTCTGCCAGGGTTTCTGTTACATAGCATTTGTAAAGGAGGCCTAATTGGTTGTTATCCTTGATCAAAATGCAAAATGTATAAAGTAATAACAACCCAAAACCCTCCACCGCCCCACCACCTACCTCCTAGAAAATACCAGTTTTGGACTTTTACAAAATCTAATGACTGAAATTGTATCATAACATTACAGCAGGACCTATTGTACTATCAGAATAATTACTTATTGACAACTAATCTCATAAAGTGTGAAAAAAGGAGATGGTGATGCCCTGTAAATATTGTGGGAAATGGTTGAGCGTGAAAAATATGATATAATTAGTAAGTGATTATACATAGTCTGACACCACAAGATTGGCTTTGGCAACAAAAAACAAACAAACAATAATATTAATATATATATATTTATATATATATATATTAACCCTTTCGTGCTGCAGCTAATTTGGGCCTTAATGACCAGGCTAAATCTGACCTGTCTCACTTTATGCTCTTATAGCTCAGTGATGCTTTAACGTATGCTAGCGATACTGAGATTGTTTTTTCTTCACATATGGCACTTTATGTTAGTGGCAAAATTTGGTCACTACTTTGTGTGTTTTTTGTAAAAAACATCAAAATATCATGAAAAATTTAAAAAATTTGCATTTTATGAACTTTGAAATTCTCTGCTTCTAAAAAAAGAAAGTTGTTGCACATAAATTAGTTACTAAGTCACATTACCAATATGTCTTCTTTATTCTGGCATAATTTGGTAAACATATTTTACTTTTTTAGGGTGTTATGTGGCTTAGAAATTTATCAGGAAATTATCACATTTTCGTGAAAGTTTCCAAAACTGATTTTTTTAGGGACCAGTTCTTTTTTTAAATGGATTTAGAAGTCTGGTATCCTGAAAAACCCCATAAATTACCCCATTTTGGAAACTACACACCTTAAAGAATTAATCTAGGGGTATAATAAGCATTTTAACCCTACAGGGGCTGGAGAAAAAATATTCACAATTAGGCAGTAAAAAAATGGAAAATTAAAATCTTCCAATAATATATACGTTTAGATTAAAGTTTCTCATTTTCAAAAGGAACAAGAGAGAAAAAGCACCCCAAAATTTGTAAAGCAGGTTCTCTTGAGTACAACGGTACCCCATATGTGGGCGTAAACCACTGTATGGGCACACAGCAGGGCTCAGAAGGAAGGGAGCGCCAATTAGCTTTTCCAATGCAGATTTTGCTGAAGAAGTTTCTGAGCGCCAGGTGCGTTTGCAGTGCCCCTGTAGTGTCAGCAGAGAGAAAATAAAAACATAAGTCACCCCATTTTGGAAAGTGCACCCCTCAAAGAATTCATCTTGGTGTGAGGTGAGCATTTTGACCACACAGGTATTACAGGAAAGTATTCAAAAGAAGACAGTAAAAATGAAAAACTCTAATTATTCCAATAATATGTTCAATTAGTTTGAAATTTATCAATTTCACGAGGAACAAGAGAAAAAAGTTACCCCAAAATTTGTAATGCAGGTTCTCCTGAGTACAGTGGTACCCCATATGTGGGCGTAAACCACTGTATGGGCACACAGGAGGGCTCAGAAGGGAAGGAGCGCCAATTAGCTTTTTCAATGCAGATTTTGCTGAAGAAGTTTCTGAGCGCCAGGTCCGTTTGCAGCGCCACTGTAGTGCCAGCGGAGTAAAATCTCCCAAAAAGTCACTCCATTTTGGAAAGTACACCCCTCAGAGAATTCATTTTGGGGTGTGGTGAGCATTTTGACCCCACAGGTATTAGAGGAAAGTATTCAAGATTAGACAGTAAAGATAAAAACTCGAATTTTTCAATAATATGTTGGTTTAGTTTGAAATTTCTCAATTTCACGAGGAAAAGGAGAGAAATGTCACCCCAATATATGTAATGCAGGTTCTTCTGAGTAGAACGGTACCAGATATGTGGGCATAAACCACTGTATGGGCACACAGCCAGGCTCAGAAGGGAAGTAGCGCCAATTAGCATTTTCAGTGCAAATTTTTCTGAAGAAGTTTCTGAGCGCCAGCTGCGTTTGCAGCGCCCCTGTAGTGTCAGCAGAATAGATTCCCCCCAAAAGTCACCCCATTTTGGAAAGCGCCCCCCTCAAAGAATTCATCTTGGGGTGTAGTGACCATTTTGACCCCACAGGTATTAGAGGAAAGTATTCAAAATTGGAAAGTAAAAATGAAAAACTCGAATTTTTCCAGTAATATGTTGGTTTAGTTTGAAATTTCTCAATTTGACGAGGAACAGGAGAGAAAACCTACTCCAAAATCTGTAACGCAGGTTCTCCTGAGTACAACGGTACCCCATATGTGGGCATTAACCACTGTATGGGCACACAGCAGGGCTCAGAAGGGAAGGAGTGCCAATTTACTGGAGCAGAACTGCAGCTAGTAATGGTTATTAGAATAGCGCAGTTACGAAAATAAAATAAAAAAAAATGAGATTACAGGTAATGTGGGGTGGTTAGGGGCAACCAGGGGTGGTTATGGGCAACCTGAGGTGGTTACAGGTAATCTGGGGTGGTTACGGACAACATGGGGTGGTCACGGGCAACCTGCTGTGGTTACGGCAACCTGGGGTGGTTACAGGCAACGTGGGGTGGTTACGGGCAACCTGCAGTGCTTACAGACAATCTGGGATGGTTACGGGCAACGTGGGGTGGTTACGGGCAATGTGGGGTGGTTATGGATAAACTAAGGTGCTTATAGGTAATCTCGGGTTGGTACCTGTAATCTGGCATGGTTACCGCAATCTGGAGGGGGTCTTTGGCAATTTGGGGTGGTTAGAGGCAACATGCAGTGGTCAGAGGCAACCTGCGGTGGTTGGAGGAAACCTGCGGTGGTCAGAGGCAATCTGCGGTGGTCAGAGGCGACGTGGCATGGTCAGAGGCGACGTGCGGTGGTTACAGGCAACGTGGGGTGGTTACAGGCAATCTGCTGTGCTTACAGACAATCTGGGGTGGTTACAGGCAACGTGGGGTAGTTACGGGAAACCTGCAGTGTTTACAGACAATCTGGGGTGGATACGGGCAACGTGGGGTGGTTACGGGCAACCTGCTGTGCTTACAGACAATCTGGGGTGGTTACGGGAAACGTTTGGTGGTTACGGGCAACCTGCAGTGCTTACAGACAATCTGGGGTGGATACGGGCAACGTGGGGTGGTTACGGGCAACCTGCAGTGCTTACAGACAATCTGGGGTGGTTACGGGAAACGTGGGGTGGTTACGGGCATCCTGCAGTGCTTACAGACAATCTGGGGTGGTTACGGGCAACGTGGGGTGGTTACGGAAAAACTGAAGTTCTTATAGGCAATCTGGGGTGGATACCTGTAATCTGGCATGGGCACCGCAATCTGGAGGGGGTCATTTGCAATTTGGGGTGGTCAGAGGCAACGTGGCGTGGTCAGAGGCGCCGTGGCGTGGCCAGAGGCATTGTGGCATGGTCAGAGGCATCGTGGCGTGGTCAGAGGCAACGTGCGGTGGTCAGAGGCAACGTGCGGTGGTCAGAGGCAACGTGCGGTGGTCAAAGGCAAGGTGCGGTGGTCAGAAGCATCGTGGCGTGGTCAGAGGCAACGTGCCGTGGTTACGTGCAATCTGGGGGGTTACATGTAATCTGGCATGAATACGGGAAACCTGGGGAGGTTATGTGCAACCTGGAAGGGTTACAGACAATCTGGGATTGTTACTGATAAACTGAAGTGCTTATAGGTAATCTGGGGTGGGTGCATGTAATTTGGGGTGGTTACGGGCAATCTGGAGGGGGTCACTGGCAATTTGGGGTAGTTACGGGCAATCTGCAGTGGTTACGGGCAACGTGCGGTGGTTACGGGCACATGCGGTGGTTACGGGCAACGTGCAGTGGTTACGGGCAACGTGCGGTGGTTACGGGTAATCTGGGGGGGGTTAGGGGTAATTTGGGAGTAAACTGCAATTATTACTATAATAAAAAGTGTGCGTTTTATTTTTTTGTATGTTTGTCACTTTTTGTACTTTATACATTCATTTTCACTGTATTACTATGATTACTGTGATATTTTCTATCACAGTAATCATAGTTCAGTGACAGAGACCGAATTGGTCTCTGTCACGTTAAATTTTCCAGAGTTGGCTGGTTGTGAAGCGCATGCGCACTTCACAACCAGCCAGGACGCCGAAGAGGAAGGAGCTCCAGGATCAGGTAATGTATAAGGGGAAGGGGGGGTGACTGGGGGACGGGGGTGACAGAGCGGGTGGGGGGTGACTTGGGGGGTGGGGGGACATCACTTTTTGTCCCCTGTCACCAATCATTTATGGTGACAGGGGATAAAAAGTGGCGGCGGCACATGGTACAAGCGATCAGCGGTATATAGTATATACCGCTGATCGCTTGTACCAGGACCCCACAGGGGGGTCCCCGATGACTGCCCCATGCTCTCCGCTACCTCCGGTGGCGGAGAGCATGGGGCTTTCATTCATTTAAACTTTTCCATCCCTGCGAACAAACATCGTTTGTTCGCAGGGATGGCGGCGGCCATCTTGGAAATGATGGCCGCAGGGGGAGGGGGGTTAGTTATCGGGGCACTAGGCGGGTCTGATCTGGGGTCTGATATACACTTATTTCATCTCCCCCTGACGTGGATTCACGGCGGGGGGAGATGAAAGGCGGCGGCACCGGTAATCCCCTTTACCGACGGCCGCCGCTATAAGGTTAATAGCGTCGATCGTCGGCAAGGGGGGGGGCCGGGACAGACCCCACACACTGCCCCAACCCCTCAGCTACCTCCGGTAGCTGGGGGAATGGGGTGGGGGCCGTCCCGGCCCCGCAGCCTTATTCTCTGCCATCGCCGTAAAAAGCTGATGCTAACAGAATAAGGACCCTTAGTGATCGCCGTAAAAAGCCGTTTTGGCGGTCACTAAGGGGTTAAGAACTAGAGATTGTGGTGCAAAAAATACCCTCAACCAGTCCTGTAACTGGGAAAAACAAAGCACTATTGCTCTTAGAAGGCGAGGAGGAAAGATCAAAAACGCAAAAATGAAGATTGTCCTGGTCCTTAACCCCTTAAAGCGTAACTGTCATTTTTTTTTTTCATTGCAGAAATCAGTAGTATTAGCGATTTTAAGAAACTCTGTAATAGTTTTCATCAGCCAAAAAAGCCTCCTTCTGTACTCAAGAAGCAATTTCCCAGCCTCCCCCCCTGACTTCTTACAGAAGGAATCACTTTTAGTACATAGAACTTATTACAGAGTTTCTTAAAATCGCTTGTACTGTTGATATTTAATGTTTTCAGAAAAATGACCCAGAAATGACAGTTACGCTTTAAGGATCTGGCCTGAAATGGCCTTAAGGACAGGAGCAAATTTTATAAATATGACTTGAGTCACTTTATTCATTAATAACTTCGGGATGCTTTTACCTATCCGGATGATTCTGAGAATGTTTTCTCATGACATATTGTACTTCACATTTCTTGTAAATTGGAGTCGACACTTATAACGAATCTTTATGAAAAAAACCAAAATAACGTGAAAAATTTTGAAAAAAATGCATTTTTCCAACTTTAAAACTTTTCTGCTTATACAGAAAATGGTTATACCACATAAATTATATATTAAATAGCATAAGCAACATGTCTTCTTTATGTTGGCGTAATTTATTAAACTATATTTTATTTTTTTTAGACAATAGAAAGCGTAAAACATTAGTAGCAAATTTCCAAATTTTCAGTAAAATTTCAAAATCAGATATTTTTAGGGACCTGTTCAGGTTTAAAGTGTATTTGAGGGGACTGTATGTTAGAAAGCCCCACAAAGCACCCCATTTCAGAAACTGCACCCCCAAAACTCTGCAAAAACCCATCCAGAAAGTTTTTTAACCCTTTAGGGGAGTCACAGAAATAAAAGCTAAGTGTGTAAGAAATTTGAAAATTTTAATTTTCTGTGCAGAGATTTTATTGTAATCCAATATTTTTCATAATTATAAACCTATTACCAGAGAAATGCACCCCAATATTGATTGCCCCGTTTATGCAGTTTATAGAAATACCCCATATGTGGCCCTATTGCACAACCTATTTGACACAACCACAAGCCTTAGATATAAGGGAGCGCCTAGTAAATTTCAATGGCTCCGTTATATTTGGTCATTTCTGACTGTACCACTTCAGGTTGGCAGAGGCTCTGGGGTGCCAAAACCTAAAAAACACCCCTAAAGGGACACCATTTAGAAAACTACACCCCTCGAGGAATGTAACAAGGGGTGGGGTGAGCATCTGGACCCCACAGGTGCTTCACAAATTTTCCAAACAATATGGCGTGAAAAAAGACAAAAGTATTTTTTACACTAAAACGTTGTTCTAGACTTCAATTTTTCATTTTCAAAAAGGAATAAAAGGACAAAAAACCCACAAAACATGTAGCGCAGTTTCTCCCGAGTACGGAAATACCCCACATGTGGACATAAAGTGCCAAGCGGGCGCGGCACAAGCGTCCAAAGGGAAGGAGCGCCAATTGGCTTTTGGAAGCTGGATTTCACTGGAATGGATTTCAAGGGCCATGTCGCATTTACAGACCCCTCGTGCTGCCAAAAAACTGGAAACCCCCCACAGGTGACCCCATTCTAAAAACTACACCCCTTAAGGAATCTAACAAGGGGTGCAGTAAGCATATGGACCCCTGTGGAAAAATGTGCCGTGAAAGTGAAAATTTTCATTTTTTCACTTTCACGGCACAAATGTGCCCGTCATCAAGGGGTCCATATCTTTATTGCACCCCTTGTTAGATTCCGTGAAGGGTTTAGTTTCCAGAATGGGGTCACTTGTGGGGGGTTATCACTGTCTTGGCAGCACAAGGGCTCTGTAAATGCGACATGGCGTTCATCATCCATTCTAGCCAAATCCAACCTCCAAAATCCAAATGGCGCTCCTTACCTTCGGAGGCTTGCCCTGCACCCACATGGTGCTTTGTGTCCACATGTGGGGTATTAACGGACTCGGGGGAAATTGCTCTACACATTTTGTGTCTTTTTTCTCTTTTAACCCCTTGTGAAAATGATAAATTCAAGGCTAGACCAATATTATAGTGTAAAAAATTTAATATTTCATTTTCATGCCACATTGTTCCACATTTTTGCCCGTCACCAGTGGGGTCCATATGCTCACTACACCCCTTGTTACATTCCTTGAGGGGTGTAGTTTCCATATTGGGGTCACTTGTGGGGGGTTTCAACTGTCTTAGCAACACAGGAGCCTTTTAATTGTAACATGGCCCCTCGAAATCCATTCCAGCCAAATCCAGCCTCAAAAAACCAAATGGCGCTCCTTCCCTTTGGAAGCCTACCCTGCACCCGCATGTCGCTTTATGTCCACATGTGGGGTATTTCCGTACTCAGGGGAAATAGCTCTACACATTTTGTGGTTTTTTTTTTTATCTTTTAGCCCCTTGTGAAAATGAAAAAAATCAAAACAAGATCAATGATTTAGAGTAAAAAATTTTTTAAAAATTACACTAAATGTTGGTCTAGCCTTGATTTTTTTTCCATTTCTACAAGGGGTAAAAAAAGAAAATAAACACAAAGCATGTAGGGTAATTTCCCCTCAGTACGAAAATACCCCACATGTAGACATAATTTGCCATATGGGCACAGGGCCAGCCACCAAAGGGACAGAGCGCCATTTAGAGGCTGGAATGGAGGATGGAGGCCATGTCGCAATTACAAAGCTCCTGTGCTGCCAGGACAGTAGAAACCCCCCACAAGTGACCCCATTCTGGAAATTACACCCCATAAGGAATCTTACAAGGGGTGCAGTGAGAATATGGACCCCACTGGTAACAGGCACATATGTAGAACATGTGGTGTGAAAATAAAAAATACCATTTTTTTCATTTTCACGTCCCAAATGTGGCTGTCACCAGGGGCCATTTTCCCGCTCCCCCCCCCCCCCCTTGTAGTTTCCAGAATGGGTTCACTTGTGGGGGGTTTCTACTGTCCTTGCAGCACAGAGGCTTTGTAATTGCATCATGGCATCCTCTAATGGGAATGGGAAAAGGGACAATTCTAATTTATTTGGGGGTATTAGGCCAATTATTAGTTTATAAGGTTGAAAAGGAAATTCAAATTCAACCTGTGTTGATCCAGAGGAAGGCAAAAAACCCTCGTAAGGCAGACGACAGTAGCCTCATCACTGGGAAAAAATTCCTTACCGATTCCATAATGGCGATCAGAATAATCCCTGGATCAACGTGACCCCTGAAATAGGAATAAGGGACAGAATTTAGAAAATGTAGAACTCCGATGACGTGTGGTACGCCTTGAAGCGATCCAGTATGCAGAGGCCGGGGCGATCAGGACAGGTGTCACACTGTAAAATGGTGTCCTTCCTGATCCCCCTGTTACCCCACACTCTGCACTTCTTCTGGGGTCTCCTGTTTTCCAGTGTGGGGGAAGTCACCTGGAAAATGTTGCCCTGGTGCGATACGGGGTCCCTCATATCCAGAAGCGCTGGGACCCCTCCATGGCTGCTAAATATTACAGCTTAATTACTGCTTCTGATATTTTCGGATCGTGCCGCAAGCTACAGTAGCTCGGGCAACGAGGGACCGGAAGAGGGGGTGCTGGTATAAAAGTTATGCCCGTACAGGTGGTAACCTTTATCCAGCAGTGGGAAGATCAGTTCCCGAACAATCTTCCCACAAACTCCGAGAATGGGGGGCATCTGGGGGCTGGATTCGGGTTTCCCTTCCTTCATACACTCTAAGGGTACATGCACACTGCGGAATGGCGAAGGATAACCCTTTGTGCATTCCGCAGCTGGCACCCGCCGGCAGACTGATGCGGGCGTGCGTCTCCGTCTGTGTCATAGACTGCATTCTATGCACGGGCGGATTCCGCTCTCCGTCCAATGTGTTCATTCTTTGGACAGACGATGGAATCCGCACATGCATAGGATAAAGTCTATGATATGGGTGGAGACACACGCCTGCATCAGTCCGCCGGCGGGTGCCAGCTGCGGAATGCACAAAGGGTTATCCTTCGCCATTCCGCAGTGTGCACATACCCTAAATCTGTAAGTGTACCCTGAGGTATGCTCACAGAGTTTGGAGAATTTCACGCCATACCGTGATCTCTTATTGGGACGGTACTGGCGGAAAAGACGTGTCTGGGGGGCAGCGTACGCTACGCTACCCCCAGACACATCACTGGATGATAAGGATGAATGGGGGAAAGAAGGATCCCCCCATTCATCCTCACTGGCTGTTTCGGTGTCGGAGGCAATAATAGCGTATGCATCCGACAGCGAAAACGCCCTGGGGGCCATTTTTATATAGGGATTGGTATATGGGGTATGTAGTGGTGTAGTGTAAAACTTTATTCAATGTAGTGTAGTGTAATGTAGTGTTTTTTACGTTTTTTTAACATTCAGTATAAAAAAAAACTACACCAAAAATGGTGTTGCTGATAAATGCCGCACTTATGTGCAGCACTAATCAGCAGACTGTGGCAGTAAGATATAGAAAAAAACACCCTACGCCAAAAAGGAGGAGTTGCTGATTAGCAGTGCACTTACGTGCGATGCAGATCAACACTCAGCGGTGTAAGAGTGCGGAAAATACAGAAAACAAAATTTTTTTAAAAAAAAAATAAAACGTTTACTACATGCTGAACATCCCTACAGCTGCTGAAAAGTGTATTACACTTTTCAGCCGCTAGAGGGCAGCAGAGCGCCGAAAAAAAGTCGAGGACATCCGAGGGGCCAACGGAAAAGGCCGAAGAACCAAACGGAAGAAGATGACATCACGGAACCCGGAAGACACTGATCGGGACCCCGGGATCGGGTAAGTATGGCCAAATACCTGCTCTGGGCCCCTCAGGTACCTAGCTGAGGAGTCCAGAGCAGGTATTTATCATTGCCACGTCCTGATCACGGCGATCGGGACGTGGCACCGTGGCCACCATTACTTTTAACAGTAATGGCGGTCGGTGCTGTCTCAGACAGCACCGGCCACCATTATTTTCCGGGTCACCAGGTCACCAATGGCCCGGAAAGGTTCCGATCGCCACTATTGGCTGATCTGAACTGATCAGCCAATAGCAGCGATTGTCGGCATGGGGGGGGGTTAACAACCCCCCATGCCGACAGGGAGAGATGGCCTGCAGTGTATTTCAGCAGGCCATCTCTCCCGATAGCATGCAGCCGGTCCGCGGCGCCCTCTTACAGGACCCGCGTACCGGTACGTCATGGGTCCTTAAGTGACAGTGATCCATGAGGTACTGGTACGTCATGGGTCCTTAAGAGGTTAAAAACAATGGCTGTTATTTCAAATGAAAATATGTTGTAGGAACATAACCCTGTCTTTTCAGGTGACGGTCATTTAGATTTTATTAGTTTTCTATACAAGGTTTGAAACCTACAGCCTTATAAATTAAACAAAATAAATGCAAATGAACTAACTTTAACATGGCACAATATATATTCCACATTATAGCTATGTCCCGCTACAGAAGCAGGCCATCATTAACCGCAAAAGACAGTCGTCGTCTGATAATTACGGCCTTAAAAATTATTGTTGTGAGAGTGTAGCCTAAAAATGATATATATTACTCAGAATTATGTGCTGTCAAAATCTACATAATTGCCGAATACAGGAAAGCAACTACATAGATCACAGATAGGGCAGAGACCAATGTTTCTGCAACAGCTTCATGAAACATGTGTAAAACAAATGAAGACATATTATTTTAGTGAATGACATACTGTATGTGTTTTCACATTAAGTAGAGAAAAATATCATGAAATCACTCAAAAAATTATGGTATCAACAAAAATATATTATAAGGCTATACTGCATGACAGCACAAGCATAACTGCTCAATGGAAAAATATGATTAACATTCTTTATAGACAACATGCCAATATAGTGAAATAATTGATGAGTCCTGCAGCACAATATTGATGATTCAATATATCATAGGTTGTGAAGAACAATAAATACATAAAGTACAATACCAAGTAATATTATTTGCAAGCATAAATATCAAAATACCAAGGTATTCCACGCCTGGCTTTGACTGGGAAAAACAATGTCTCAGCATTTTAATTAAATCTACATGCATGAATCCATCAACCAAAAAGCAATTACAAAAGAAATGTTACCAGACAATAAATTGTGGTAACCAGATCTGTGCATGTTTTCAGAAGCCTAAAATGGGCATAAATACGCTTGGAAGAGACATAATGTCATATGAATGTTGTATCTTTGGCAAATGTTGACAGAGCATCAGCATTGTGTGAGAGGGCTCAAATACATGTAAACCTATTCATTAAGGGGAGACTAAATTCCATTACCCAAAGCACATTGGTGTTGGTACATAATAACCATGTTTGACAAACTGGATATTGCTTCACTTGATTTTTATAATTCTCTGGATTAACAGAATGTGAATATATTTGAACTATGCTTCTTGTTTACATCACTTTCTATCTTCTTTTTGGATACATTAATGGAAGTACTATATTCCTGCTAAACACATTACAGCAGTATTTCTACCGGCTTCCCACTGACACAGAAAATATTTGCTGCATACTGCATAGCACAAGTCTTTTAATCTTATTCTCTTGTGTCCCTGTATGCCTTCAGCAATCTGCAAGCAAAGTGCTTGGTCTTCCATCTGAAATAAAATGGCTGTAGAGGGAAATAAAGTACCATTCCATCTTAATATTCCAGATCTAACTGTGGCATTAGTTCTCTTATACTATGTGTGTTTGCTGAGCACAGGCTGATGATGCAGACAGGGGGAAGGTTGTGATGTCACAGGAGGCTTGGCTGGATCCCCCAATCCCCTGAGTTATTTACCATCTCTGAATGGCCCGAAGCAGCTGCTGCAACTTCACTGATTGTGCAAAACTCTGCAGTGTAATTCGGGCTATGTTCACACATGTTGGAGTTTCATTGCAGTACTGCAGCGTATTCACAAAAATGATGCAGTAACACAATTAAATGATGCTAAAAGGCAGAGAGGATCAGAGATGGCACTGTCAATCCAACCTGGAAAAAACAAGGCATACACATTATATCCCATATAAGATAATATTGGATAAAGTCCTTATTGTGGGGCTCAACTGGAAAGATAAAAGATGCTTGATCACAATATGTTCGTGGAGATGAAAAGAAAAAAAATTAAATTAAATTCCAAAAGTTCTTTACTTTATTCCAATATCGGTGTTAAAGGTGGAGAATACAGCGTGCTGTGTGGGTGGGACTGCAAATTGTGTAACACAATGAAACTGCAATGTGTGAACACAGCCTAGAAGTTCTGCAAGAGCTTTGGGTGGGGAATGGCCTGGGTGGAGGACTTTCATGAGCAGTTGAGGGAAAGTATTGCACTCTGGAAACTGCTCAACCAGGAAGTACAGCCATACAATACAGAACCAAAACTTCCCAAACAAATAGATTTTTGGTGATTTCACAACTGGGATAGATAGGTAAGAAATGCTATATGCTTCTGCAGCAGGTTCATTTTGTTTTACCTCAACCTGGAGTTCCCCTTTAACTTTACTGAACAGTCTTTAACAATATAAAGTCCTTGTTCACAAGGCACGTTAGCTAAAGAGAGGTTCTGTAGGTAATTTCCCCTTTAAATAATAGGAAGTCTGCTGTTTGCAGGTTAGCTAAGAATTTTGAGTATGGGAGACTTCAAATTGGAAGGATACTTTACAAAAATACAGCCTCTTATTTAGGGTCCTAGTTAAGTATATTTTGGCAGAGATATTGATGACTACATAAGAAGGCACAGGCCAGTAAGTATTAGACTCTGCTGACGAGGACCTGACCTGAAGGGAATTCCATCTTTGCTGCCATACAACACCAGTAGGGCGCAAGCATGGGTACTGGCACTGGCTTGCAAACTGGTATAGAGGACAGAAATAGGAATGCTACACATGCAGGTGGGCCATTTGGTCCAAAGCAACTCCTCCAACCCCTGACTAGAGACTTCAAAGTAAGAGAGAAAGACGCACAGCAGTATCAAAACTCAGGAACAGGATCAGTTCTTGTCGGTGGTCACTCTCCAGCTCCGGTACTGAACATTGGAAATGCCTGACAGGAGAGGAACTCCTAGGCCTGCCCTCACCATACTTTTATACTACAGGGAGCAAGCTCCCATTGATGGAGAGAGGCCTGAAGTAACTCAAGAGCCTATTGACTAAGAGAAATAAGGAAATAGTGACTAAGCCCCGATAGGCTGAGACCCGATAAGCAGATGGAAAACTTTCACAACAGAATATTGTAAACCCTTACATCTCCTTCAGAATTTGTTACATGTCAATGAATAGAGCAGTGAAATACATAGGAAAACAGTCAACAGAAGATACATATACACAGAGTACACGGCTTTAGAGTGTGCCATCATACACAACAGTACAATAGGGTTCTGGGACACTGCACATTTGTGTAAAGAATTTTTTATGGCATTCTGGAAGATGCATGTGTTAATAAGAAACACCAAAAAGAACACAACATTTAAGGCTTATTATGGGAATTTACAACACTGGGGAGATATTATCATATACGCTCCTGGTGTATGCCAGGGAAAAGGCACCGATTTTTGTGCAAAGTACACAGTGCACCTTTTCACTGACATATGCCCTGCTAGCCTAATGGACAGACAGAAGTAAGCGTTGCCTCCTCCTGCTCCTGAATTATTATAGTGCTTGAAAAAGCACTATATTGTAATCCGTATTCTTCTTCTGTTTCTTCTTCTTCTTCCAGCCATTTTTCTGCAATTAATACAGCCTAACCGCTTAGCACACAGTCTCTGTTCAAACTGCGTTTCAAAGCCCTCGGCAGTGACAGGTGTGCTATCTATTTTTGGTTTCTATCGGTTTTGTAGTTAAAAAAATATATATGTTTAAAGACCCCTAATTTTCTCCCTAATTTTAGAAAATAATGGCCTATTGGAAATAATGGCCACACTGTAAACGCTAACAGCCAATCACAGCACATATGCAAATAGCTTAAATACAGCAGCCAGCCAATAGAAATTCTAAGGTCTTTTCAGTCAATGTCTCACAACATCCACACAGTCCCATGTCCACTACTAGCCAATAGAAGATGTAGAAGAGGGAAGGGCCTTAACGATTTGGTCTCACTGACATGAGTAAGATTGTCATGGTAACCGAGCAATGATTTTTACCATTATAAGTAGCAGAGCCTTTCTTAAAGAGACGGTACCCAAGTCGCTCTTAAAGGGACGAGACCCAAGTCGCTCTTAAAGGAATGGGACCCAAGTCGCTCTTAAAGGGACGGGACCCATGTAGCTCTTAAAGGGACGGGACCCAAGTCGCTCTTAAAAGGAACGGACCCATGTCGCTCTTAAAGAGACAGGACCCAAGTCGCTTTTAAAGGGACGGGACCAAAGTCACACTTAAAGGACCCAATTCGCTTTTAAGGGGACCAAAGTTGCTCTTAAAGAACCCGGTCGCTCTTAAAGGGACCAAAATCACTCTTAAAGGGACGGGACACAAGTTGCTCTTAAAGGGACGGGGCCCATTTCGCTCTTAAAAGGGACAGAACCAATTTCACTCTTAAAGGGATGGGACCCATTTCACTCTTAAAGGGCCCCAAGTCGCTCTTAAAGGGACAAGACCCAAGTCGTTCTTAAAGGGACGGGACCCAAGTCGCTCTTTAGGGATGGGACCCAAGTCGCTCTTAAAGTAACGGAACCCATGTCGCTTTTAAGGGGACAGGACCCAAGTCGCACTTAAAGGGACCCAAGTTGCTCTTAAAAGGACCCAAGTCGCTCTTAAAGGGACCCATGTCGCTCTTAAAGGGACGGGACCCAAGTCACTGTTAATGGGACCCAAGTCACTTTTAAAGGGACCCAAGTCTCTCTTAAAGGGATGGGACCCATTTCGCTCTAAAAGGAATGGGACCCATGTTGCAATTAAAGGGACAGGACCCAAGTCACTCTAAAGGGACCCAAGTCGCTCTTAAAGTGGCCTTAGTCACACTTAAAGGGACCCAAGTCGCTATTAAAGGAACCAAAATCGCTCTTAAAGAGGCTTAAGTCGCTCTTAAAGGGACCCATGTCGCTCTAAAAGGCACAGGACCCAAGTCGCTGTTAAAGGGACGGGACCCAAGTCGCTCTTAAAGGAACCCAAGTCCCTCTTAAAGAGACCCAAATCGCTCTTAAAGGGGCCTTAGTCGCTTCTAAAGGGTCGCAAGTCGCTCTTAAAGCGTAACTGTCATGTTTTTTTTTTATTGCAGAAATCAGTAGTATAAGCGATTTTAAGAAACTCTGTAATAGGTTTCATCAGCCAAAAAAGCCTCCTTCTGTACTCAAGAAGCAATCTCCCAGCCTCCCCCCCCTGACTTCTTATCTGTGCATTATCAGGCAAACATGTCTTCACTACAGAGAAGCCAGTGAAGACGGGCTCTGCTCTCTCCATTGTAGGCCTATGAAGGGGGGAGGGGCTGAGGGAGATGAGGGAGCAGGAAGAGGTGACATGAAGGTCAGTAGTTTGGACATGTTTGTAGACTCTCTGGGCACCTAAAACGGTAAATTCAGGTGTCAGAAAGGTCAGTGCTTATCTATGAACTTACTGAGAGAAGATTGCAGGGTGTTGTGCTGTGCAGAAATCCTCCATGCTCAGTCACTCCTAACAGCCCCTCCCCTCTCCATAGACACATAATAGAGACAGAAATCCTGCTTCATTTGATGTGAGGGGGGAGGCTGGGAGATTGCTTTTTCAGTACAGAAGGAAAGTCTTTTAGTACATAAATCCTATTACAGAGTTTCTTAACCCTTTGAGGACCAGGCCCAAAATGACCCAGTGGACCGGTTTTGGGGTTGTGTGTTAGTGTTTTTAACTTTTTTTTTTTTTTACACATTTGAAGTCCCTTTGGGGGACTTGTACATACACTACTTGGATTTTTACACTGATCATTGCTATGCCATAGGCATAGCATTGATCAGTGTTATCGGCGATCTGCTCATTGAGCCTGCCTGTGCAGGCTTAGTGCAGCAGATCGCCGATCGGGACCCCCGCAGTGTGACTCCCCAGGGACAGGGACTCCCCCTGTCACTTACACTTAAACGCCGCGGTCGAGCCGCGTTTAAGGAGTTAATGACACGCGGCAGCGCGATCGCTGCAGCGTGTCATTACCAGTGAGGTCCCGGCTGCTGATTGCAGCCGGCCCCCACCTGCTATGAAGCGCGCTCCGCTCCAGAGCATGCTTCATAGCTGGAGAAACACCCAGGGCGTACAGTTACGCCCTAGGTCGTCTGGGGACAGACTTCCATGGCGTAACTATACGCCCTGGGTCGTCTAAGGGTTAAAATCGCTTGTACTGTTGATATTTAATGTTTTCAGAAAAATGGCCCTGAAATGACAGTTACGCTTTAAAGGCATCCAAATGACTCTTAAAGTGGCCCAAATCACTCTTAAATGGACCCAAGTCGCTCTTAAAGTGATGGGACCCATGTCACTTTTAAGCGGACGGTACCCAAGTCGCTCTTAAAGGGGCGGGACCCATGTCGCTCTTACAGGAACTGTACCCATGTCGCTCTTAAAAGGACCCAAGTCACTCTTAAGGGGACCCAAGTTGCTCTTAAAGGGATGAGACCCATTTCGCTCTAAAAGGGATGGGATCCATGTTGCTCTTAAAGGGACGGGACCCAAGTCGCTCTTAAAAGGACCCGAGTCGCTCTTAAAGGGACCTAAATCGCTCCTGAAGGGGCCTAAGTTGCTCTTAAAGGGGCCTAAGTTGCTCTTAAAGGGACCCATGTTGCTCTTAAAGGGACAGGACCCAAGTCGCTCTTAAAGGAACCCAAGTCGCTCTTAAAGGGACCCAAGTTGCTCTTAAAGGGACCAAAGTCACTCTTAAAGGGGTATGACCCATGGACCCAAGTCGCTCTTAAAGGGACCCATGTCGCTTTTAAAGGAACGGGACCCATGTCGCTCTTAAAGGGACTCAAGTCGCTCTTAAAAGGATGAGACCCACTTAGCTCTAAAAGGGATGGGATCCATGTTGCTCTTAAAGGGACTGGACCCAAGTCACACTTAAAGGGACCCAAGTCGCTCTTAAAGGGACCTAAATCGCTCCTAAAGGGGCCTAAGTTGCTCTTAAAGGGGCCTAAGTCGCTCTTAAAGGGACCCAGGTCACTCTTAAAGGGACCCAAATCGCTCCTAAAGGGGCATAAGTCGCTCTTAAAGGGATGGGACCCAAGTCGCTCTTAAAGAGACGGGATCCAAGTCGCTCTTAAAGGGGCCTAAGTCGTTCTTAAAGGGACGCAAGTCGCTCTTAAAAGGATCCAAATCGCTCTTAAAAGGGCCCAAGTCATTCTTTAAGGGACCCAAACCGCTCTTAATGAGACCCAAGTCGCTCTTAAAGGGACAGGACCCAAGTCACTCTTAAAGGAACCCAAGTCACTCTTAAAGGGACCCAAGTTGCTCTTAAAGGGACAAAAGTCGCTCTTAAAGGGACCCAAGTCACTGTAAAAGGGACCCAAGTCACTCTTAAAGGGGCCTAAGTAACTCTTAAAGGGGCATGACCCATGGACCCAAGTCGCTCTTAAGGGGACCCAAGTCGCTTTTAAAGGGACACAAGTCGATCTTAAAAGATACCAAGTCGATCTTAAAGCTATCCATTTCGCTCTTAAAGGGACGGGACCCATGTCGCTCTTAAAAAGAGGGAACCCAAGTGGCTCTCAAAGGGACGGGACCCAAGTCGCTCTTAAAGGGACGGGACCCAAGTTGCTCTTAAAGGGACGGGACCCAAGTTGCTCTTAAAGGGACGGGACCCAAGTTGCTCTTAAAGGGACGGGACCCAAGTTGCTCTTAAAGGGGTGGGACCCAAGTTGCTCTTAAAGGGACGGGACCCACGTCGCTGTTAACCCTTAGGCGACCCTGGACATACCCATGACACCTGACACATCCCCATAGACCAAAGGATAAAAGCGCTGTGAGCCTGGGAATGGAGCGATTTTAAGGAATATATTTATGTTAACAATGGTTTGAATTTTTTACCGGTCATCAGATACAATGAAAGTTATACATGTTACATATCGTCGTAATCGTAACAACTTGAGGAACATATATAACAAGTCAGTTTTACCCCAGGGTGAACAGCGTAAAAAAGAAAAAAAAAACAAATAGAAGAAATGCTGCAGCTGCAGCTTAAAGAGTCGGGAACTTGATATACCCAGTTTCCTGCTAAAAATGACGTCTGGAGGCCATCGGTGGGGCCCAGGAGCAGCGTTATGGAGACATGGGTCAAGTAAGTTTACTTTGCTTAATATTTTTCTGGAGCCCCCTGCCTCCTTTTTTTCAATTTCTCCTTTAATGAATTACCACTACAGGGCTTTGTTGCAGTTTTTGTGGCAGATTTAATTTAATCCAAAGGCTATGTTAACACTATGTTTAACAGCGTACATTTCCGGCCGCCAGGCTGCATTCAGAAAATTCCTGCAGCCGATACCTCTGTATATTAGGCAGGTGCATTATTTTAATTCCTGATCTAAAGGACCGGTGTTAACATAACGCTGTGTAAACACAGTGGGCGGCATTGCATTGAGGTAAATGTAATGCCGCCCCTGCAGCAAAGACGCGACGCTAATTCCATTGCAATCAGCATCTGTTCTTTACTGAAATTGTTAGAACATAGCCAGACAATGAACATACTCATTGAGTAAGATCTGCTTTTGCAACATTGTAGGTTTTTTCTTTAACTGTTTACACATTGTTTTATTTATTTTGCTTTTATTTCACTGTGTGTGAACATAGCCATAATGATTACACTATATTAAAATGTTATATAACTTAAACTATGTTCCCACTTCGGGAACATAGCGGGGGAACACTTACATCTTGTTTAATAGACATCCAGCAATAAAGATCATGATCATTATTAGGATCCATCTATTTAATGAATGACCCTGTTTCCCCGATATGTTCCCAAAGTAGAAACATTGCCTTAGGATGATGTTTATGATTATTTTAGGAAGATCTGTGTAAACCTAGCCTAAACATCTATATGGCTATTAACAACCAATATCTTAATTTTGGGTATTCTTCTGTATGAATTTGTTCAAAGAATGCTTACTTGAAGCCCCTGCAAAATTTTTAACAAAATAATGGGTAAATGAGAACTGGCTTTTCCTATATGGAGGAGAGAGACATTAAGTAAAATTGTCTTAGTTGCCCCTAGCAACCAATCTGATTCCACTTTTCATTTTTCAAAGAATCTGTGAGGAATGAAAAGTGGAATCTGATTGGTTGCTAGGGGCAACTGAGCCAATTCTACTTCATACCAATTTGATAAATCTCCCCTTAGTGAACACAACCTCTGCACCCCATCTACTTATATTCCTGTAAGTTGTTATGTAAGTTAAAAAAGACCAATATCATCATGCAATAAATTGAATTCTCATTCAGCATGCAGACAGTGAGAGAGTCTCTTTATACATTTATGAGGAGAAATGCAACACAGCAGCAGCAATCCCAATAGGCTACACCATAATAAACATATTGTTGTAAATGGATCAGACAATACTTGTCCTGTTATCATATTCCCTAAGAACACACTATAACTAAATAAATAAGGCCTGATAAATCTCAGGGGGCCCACTTATTGTTAATATTAACAATGGGCAACAATTTACACTCATAGTACCTACAGTAATATCTACCCTTCATTTATAACTTTCCCTTGTGATTCTAGTGCAACATGGTAAATAAAGGATGAAAAAAATCATGCAAAATACTGGATACTGGATACAAAGAAGGAAGATATCATCAGAAAATTATTGAACACAATATGTATTATATAGGTTACAACTGTCTGGATTTGCTCACACTATATCTTGTATGAAAGAACCACACTGACACCTTGACAGTCAAAGTAGATCTCATTTATTCAACAGACTCATGTCATTATTTCATTGGCTAAAGTACTAAAAGATTTACGTGCATAGCACTAGTGTTTACTTACATAAGTTGCCCTGTTTCTGTTGCCCTATGTTTCTATGTAAGCTTTAACCCCTAGATGACCTAGGACATATGGGTATGCCACAGCCGCCTGTCACCAGACAACCCTGGATGTACCCATAAGCCCTAAGTTGCTAATGCTCTATGAAGCGAGCTCAGGAGCAGAGCAGAGCAGGCGGCCCTCACTCTTCATGACAGGCTGCAGCGATCGTGCAGCGTGATTGGGACCCCTGCAGTGTGATTGCGGGGGGTTCCGATCACTTTCCTTTACTGCCAAAGGTATTCTGCTTACCTTAGGCTGCATTCACACGTTCAGTGATTTTCCCGGTCCGTGATTGTGGTCCGGCAGCTACCTCCGTGATCCGTGCAAAATAGTCCGTTTTGCATCCGTTTTGTATCCGTGTCCGTTTTTTTCACGGATCTGTCTTACAGGATTTTAAATTACATTGATTACATCACATCCGTGTTTTTCACGGATGAACACGGATGTCACATCCGTGTACATCCGTGAAAAACACGGATCTCATTGATTTCTATAGGGAATCCTTTCCGTGCATCCGTTCCGAGTAATGACAAGTCCTATTTTTTTATGGAACGGATAACGGATCCGTGAAATCACGGAACATCTGAATAGCCCCATAGAAAGCAATGGGCTGTAAAATTGTCCGTTCGCACGGATCCGTGAGCACGGACACATTCCCGGAACGTGTGAATGCAGCCTTAGTGCTGTCTGATCTTCAATCGTTACTGATGTCCTTGCAGCCCTTGCTAAACTGGCATACATTACCCATCCACGTTCCAGGGATGCTCCTGCCGTCCGCTTCTCCTGGGGTCCCATGCACGCTCTAGCTTCACAGCGGACTGTCAGCTGGTAGGCCGCTCAGCCAATCACAGGCCGGGACCGCTGCGGCCTGTGATTGGCTGAGCGGCCTATCAGCTGACAGGCCTCTGTGAAGCTAGAGCGCGCGCGGGACCCCGGGAGAAGCGGACGGCAGGAGCAGCCCTGGAACGTGGATGGGTAATGTATATCGTTAGTCGCCGGCCACGCACCGCTATTACACGCAGCGGTGCGCGGTTGGCGCCCGACGAAAATAGGGTCTAACCTATATCAACGATCAGCCGATGATCGTTGTCATCGGCTGATCGTTGCATTTATTACACGGAGCGATAATCGGCCGAATCGGGCCAATTCGGCCGATTATCGTTCTGTGTAATAGTACCCTAAGGTTGTTGTCATGGATGTAACTCAAAGTGAGGAGGAGAGTGAGGAAATGGAGTTGACAAAAATGACGTTTAGGACACATACCGCCACAGTTAATAGTTTGTTAATGCTGTTTGTGCCTTAAAGGGGAGGGTAACTATCACTTCATAGAACGATTGACGTGACTATAACTTTCATATTGAAATGTCAGCCTCCTTACCCCCAACAGTTGCCAAAATAGGGCAGAGGTGGTCAGGTCGTCACCTTTTTGTTTCCGTTTGTCTATCCGGGAAGTGATGATGAGGAAGGAACAGATGCGCACTCTGCTGAGGGCTCTCTACCCCTTCTTTTAAGCAAGTAGGGTTAGGGTCAGCACTTGGACCCTAACAAGTTTGGTGACATGTCAGAAATTTGGAAATGATGGTTACTTTTCAGTTTAATTTGTAGGGATATATACATATTGTAAGTTTGCACAGTATGAGAGAGAAATCTATCTAGCTGTGCTCATGCTTGTTGGTTAGCACTTAAACCAGTTAGCACTTAGAATTGTGACTTGTCACATTAGTCAACTAGGGATGTCACTATTGATGGGTTCATAGTTTTCATTTCATAGTTCACATTGTAAAAGTTTAAAGTTCTGCACTTATCTCACTTTTCATTGGTTGTTGTTTGATTGCACAGTTTGACTTCACTTTAACCACTTTGATAGTTTAGAAGGATGTGTGCTTCCCCCCCCCCAAAAAAAAACATTTGCACTATGATGTACCACACCACCCCTTACTAAGACACCATAATAATAATAATATTTTCTTTTTTTTTTTCTTAAAGGGGTACTCTGGATCGAGGCAAGAAAAAAATGAAACTTCTGCAGAAGCATATAGCATTATTTATTACCTATCTATCCCAGTTTTGAAACGACCAAAAATCCATTTGTTTTGTTTTTGTTTTGTTCTGTTTTGTGTTTCTGTATTTCCTGGTTGAGCAGATTTACTCAGTACTACAGGTTCCAGAATGCATTGCTGTCCCTCTGTTTTAACCAGGTTGTTGCACAGAATTAGGCATAATGGAGCCATTAGGCAGCCTCAGAGGTAAGCATGGTCCGAACCTGCCGAGGTTCAGGTTCGTACGAACCCGAACGCTCGGCATCAGATTCCCGCTGTCTGGCCGCTCTGTGCAGCGGGTGGATACGGTGGGAGGACCGCCTGGAAAACTGGGATACAGTCTATGGCTATGGCTGTATCCCAGTTTTCCAGGCAAAACTCCCGCTATATCCAGCCTCATCACGGAGGTGGAAGACAGCTTCGGACGATCCCTACTCGGAGGCATACATGCTGCCCCTGCTATTTCCTGTCCATTTCCGTTGTGTTTCCCTCAATTTCTGAGGTTGACAGGTTTTCACACGACCTTCCCTCTACCGAACTTGGGTCCCCTGCAAAAAAGCTCTAGTCTCCCATTGACTTCAATGGGGTTCGTTACTCGAAACAAGCACTCGAGTATCGGGAAATACTCGCCTCGAGTAACGAGCACCCAAGCATTTTAGTACTCGCTCATCACTAATAATAATACATTGAATATGTGTGAACCTAACAAATTACACAAAAAGGTAAAGATCCACTCATTGTACTGTATATGGTGGGGTATGTGACTCTACCATGTTCAAGATGTTAGTTGGGCAAGTCAAATGGCCAGCTAATATATCTTATATAATGGAAAGAAGCTACTGGCAATACTACTAAACATTGCTAAATTACCTAATATCATGATTATTCACAGACATTATGAACTGGCATGTAAAGATGTATGGATATAAAACATTTGTTTTGTGAAATACATGTAAGTAAACATCATAAAAAGTAGGAAGCATACACATTTGCTATCTTAATTTACTGTTACAATCTATACATAGAGATAACATAATATTCCTGGTTATCTGTGAATGGTGCTAGTGATTGGATGAGCAGGCTATTCTTGCCAAGACAAATCCATATTGGAAGTGGTAATGCAAGCATTCCGCAGGGGAACTCAAAGTCCCCGCAAAAGAAAAACAGGGGGAGCGGGGTAAGGTAAGAATAGATTCTTTATTATTTGTGCAACACTATAAATATATATGTATATGGGCCTGAGTACCCCTTTATAGGCTATGTTCACACTGCGTATGAGTCCGGCCACATTTCGTACGCCGCCGCACATGTGCGGCTGAAACAACGGCCGTGGGAAAAATCGACATGCGGCCGGATGCGTACGAATCGCGAACATACACACATAGTAGAGTTATGCTTCCCTAGCTTTTTTAGAAGTGATCTGAAACAGGTCATTTACTTGGAAATCTTCGCCCAGCCCAATAAAACTCACAGAACCTTTTGGATCGAAAAATCAAGTTCAATTTGGCTGAAATAAGTACTTTGTACGGGACCGCATGGAAATCCACGGCCGTGAGTTGGAACATTTCTGTCCTCAAACAATGGTTTTGTTCATTTTTCACGGCGCCGCATACGATCCGGCCGCAAGCTCATATGTAGTGCGCACTGTGCGGGCGTATATCGTATACTTTCAAGCGAACGCATCAACCTCAAAACTACGTGCGTATATTCGTGGTTCGCACTACGGCCGGACTCATACGCAGTGTGAACATAGCCTTAAGGTATGCTCTTTTCCTTTTATGCCAATATCTTGACATATACCTCAGACATATCAGTCAAACATGATGCGATAGGGCCTTTGATTTGTGGGTGCATGTAGTCCTAAACTAACATTTTAAAACAACCACAATCTCCATGAATAAGTTGAGTTTGTAGGCATTTCCATGTTAATGATGTGCTAGTTCTGCAGTAATTGCTATTCTGTTTTAACTTTAATACCATTAATAATGGCTTGATTTGAAGGGTTATCTTTATTTTCATTCAGCATTTAATAAAATCATTACTATCTAGAATATACTAATTGTGTCTTTGAATTGCATAATCACATTCACCACTGAATGTTACAGAAGTGTAATGCAAGCGTAAAAGAGCATTTGGTATGGTGATTGCAGTTGTACTGTTAAGGACATTTCATGGTATTGTAACGGGGTGCTTACAATCAATGTTTCATGTAAAATACATTTGATTTAGTTTAATCATTATAATAGTAAAAACCAGTTCCCTCTATATGTACTGAGGTTAAAAAAACAAACAAACATACACTTACCTGTCCATTTTATTGTGTCAAAATTTTAAGACTATTGATCTTGATATTTATTAAAGGGTACTCAGGAAAAATATAAATCAAGTGGTGTTAGAAAGTTATATGGATTTGTAAAGTACTTATGAGCTGCTATATGCCCTACAGGAAGTGATGTTTTCTTTCTAGTCGGACACGATCCTCTCTGCTTCCACCTCTGTCCATGACATGAACTGTTGAAAGCAGTAGCGTTTTTCTATGGGGATTTGCTACATCACTGGACAGTTCCTGTCACAGGCAGAAGTGGAATAAAAGAGCACTGTGTCAGACTGGAAAGAATACACCACTTCCTGCAGGGCATACAGCAGCTGTTAAAATAGAAGTAAATTACAACTCTGTATAACTTTCTGACATCAGTTGATTTTTTTGTTCCTCACATTTAAAAGGTTGTAGCGGAGGGAGGTTGAGGTTCTTTATGCAGTTCTCCTGTGGTAAAACTGACATGTTATCTATCTACCTCAAGTTAGTACGATTACAATGGCAATTTATGTAACTTTAATTTTATTTTACTGCTTTTAAAAAATGTTAACCTAAAAAAATAAAAATAAATGGGGGACATTTACTAAAGAGTCTAATTTGTGCGACCTAATTAAATTTGGTGGATATTTTGTTCCAATATTTTGTGACTGATTTATTAAAATGTAGCACTGCCATAGTGAATGTTTCTAAGTAAAAAGTTGCAGAAAAAGTTGTACAAAGCATATTCACCTGGTTCTGACCAGACGTAGGCCAGCACCTATTTGTGTCACTTTCTACAAAGTTGCAAATGATAAATTGGGCACTAATCCTGGATTATGCCAACTTTTGGGTTAATACTTAAAACAGGCAGATTTGAGAAAGGCGCATTTAAAAAATATTCACCCGTCAAATATTGGTTCACTTATAAAACCAAGACCAAAAATGGGTGAAAAATCCAATTATTCACCTAAAACAGATGCAAATTTATCCCAATGTGTTTAAAATTGCTCTATTCCAAATCTTATAATGCTTTTATTTTTTGGTCTACGGGTCGTCATTTTTTTCGCCATGATCTGCTCTTTTTAGCGGTACCTTGCTTGGGTATGTGTCTATGGTAGCAGAATTGTGATATTTAACCTTAGGTATACACTGTTTTTGCTAGGCTAGCTTATATTCGCCCTTGTGTAATTTTTCCCAAAGGTTATTTTAGAAGAAATATATTTTAAGATATTTGTTTCTATGGAAAATGAGATTTTGGTTGATGTTTTTTAAGAGGAAATTCTCCATGGCACAATGCCATGGAATGAAGAACTTGGACTAGGATAAGGTAAAATATATGTGTATATATTTAAACTGAATATAACTATAACTAGTTATGGGAACTGATTGTATACAAGTGCCTGTATTATTATAGACCCTTATGAGAGGTCAGTGCAGTTTGGACTTCATTTACAATAGAAGAGCTCCGGCCCAGAGTGGGTTCTTGTGTATTGCCATCCATCCCATAATACCTGTATTTGTTTAATGAGTTTTTAGGTGACACTACAAGCCACAGAGCGGTAGGGGTATCTACTACATTCTGCTATATTTCTGTTAGTGCTTTAGGGTGCACAGGTGCTAAGTCACACACAGTTGGTTACAATACACCATGTTATTGTAATGAAGATACATTAAAGCATGTGCTATAAGGATAAATATACAAGATGCAAACAATGCAAAAATATTCCAGAAATTTTGAGGTACCTGATGAAGAAATTGTCATGTGTTTGATTATTCAATTGTTCCATCTGTCTAGGACACCATGTCATGTATTAAATTATTTGCAATATGTGATGTTTTTCTTAAAATGAGTTAATTATACTAATGATGTGTGATTAAATGCTAGTCTGTAAGGATGGTCCATTGGAAGACCAAAGTTGGCCCCTGAGTTGTTCATTCCGCCCTAGGAAACTTTCCTAAAAATAAAGTTAGCATTCCGGAACTACTCTGAGAGAGACTCCATAATACACTAATCTGCATGTCTGTGTTTCTCCCAAGCGGGTCCTGCCTCCAAGGGGGAATTCATGTCAACATGTTAACTCTAATTTAGTTCTGCCTACCTTATGCACTGCATTGACTGTGACTTTTTGATCACCTTCTATTCAAATTTGTCTTTTGGCACATTTTTGAGCCCACGTCCTTTACTGCACAAGATCAGGAATGTGGTAATTTTATAGTTTTATAAATTCTGCATGCAGTGATAGCAAATATGTTTATTAATTTCAAAAAAGGGGAAAAGGAGGTGATTTAAACTTTTAAAGGGGTTATCCAATGAAAATCTTTTTCTACTAACTCAACTGGTGTCAGAAAGTTATATAGATTTGTAATTTACATCTATTAAAAAATCTTTAGTCTTCCCATACTTTTTAGCTGCTGTATGTAATGCAGTAAGTGTTGTTTTATTTTCAGTCTGACACAGTGTTCTCTGCTGACACCTCTGTCCGAGACAGGAACTGTCCAGAGTAGGAGAGGTTTTCTATGGGAATCCCTTTTTGTTAACCATAGCTGTGCGGTTTCAACCCTGGCAATTGTGACAAGGAATCTTACCATTTGTGTCTTTTTGTGGACAAGCATGGTAACTGGACAATAACTGTTATTGGGGTTTTTAAAATAGGGTACTTATAGCTCGCACAATAGTTCCTGATAGGGTACTTCTTGTGGGATATTTTAATAAATCTTGTGGTCTATGTATTTCTTTAGTGGTTTCAAGCTATTGAAAGGTTCCTTATGGGATATATATCACAGAGGATGAGGTCCACTAAACATAATATAAGAAACTTCTAAAGCTAAAACCAACAGCAGTGGATTCATCAGTGAATGGTTGCTTTTTTTGTTTCTGCTGCTTTGTTTCTGCAGCTATATTTCTGCCACCTTTCAGTACTATGGGGCGAGCGGGTAATACACAGTTCAGTACATAACTAGCTAGTTCAACACTTATACTACAGATTTCCCAAAGTCTGCATAGTACTGACCAACATAAAGATCTGCTGATGGTTTTACACAGCAGCCCTGGAGTGGCGTGAATGCCCCATTAGGCTACGTTCACACTACGTAAGTTTCCGGCCGTAGCACGTTCCGTGAATAAGCGGCCGGAAACTTACGTAGTTTGCGTACAATGGAAAGTATACGATCTACGGGCGCACAGTTCACACTATGTACGAACTTACGCCCGGATCGTATGTGGCGCCGTAAAAAATGAACCAGACCATTGTTTCCGGACGGAAATGCCGTAACTTACGCCCGTAGTGTAACATGCGGTCCCGTAGTGGTGATTTCTTCATTTTGCCAGCTTTTTGTTCCGATCCAAAAGGTTCTGTGGGGTGTCCGGGGCTAGGCGAAGATTTCCAAGTAAAAGACCGCTGTTAGATCGCTACGAAGAGCGCTCGGGAAGCGTAAGTACTCTACAGGCGTAAGTTCGCGGTCCGTACGTATCCGGCCGCAACTTGCGTAAAGTCCCGGCCGGAGTTTCATACGTATATGTCCGGCCGCTAAAAATATGCGGCCGGACATATACGTAGTGTGAACCTAGCCTTAGGGTGTTTTTTTTTAGGAGTGACCAAAGCGAGTGTGGGAAGGTCCCTCCCCTACCCCATGAGGGGTAATCCCCCTTCCCTGCTCATTTAAGCTGGAGATACCCCAAGAGATGGATGCATGGGTTGTGTCTTGTATTTGTCAAATCACTAACCTGGTGTTCAAATGTATACATGTCTGGGAAAAAAGCCAGAGGCCCAGATTTAGCAAGGTGAAACTGGCTCAGTTGCCCCTAGCAACGAATCATATTTCACCTTTCATTCCTCACAGACTCTTCGGAAAATGAAAGGTGGAATCTGATTGGTTGCTAGAAGCAACTAAGCCAGTTTCACTTTACACCATGTTTGATAAATCTCCCCCGTTATTTCCATAAGCATTTTGCTTGATCTGCACTCTGCCCATCAACTGCCGGCGATTCAGCGCTGCTCATCTTCTTGCCACTCCTCCTGGGATGCCGCGAAAAGCTGGATCCAAGCTGGAGTGGCAGGGAGCAGAAAAGTGCTTTTTACACGTGCCTTATTGTAGGACTAAAACAGTGTTTCCTATAGGGCAGAAGACCATCCTACTTTTTTATATGTTTCTATTTATTGTGATATTTATGTTTGTTGCACTATATTTGTGAATATTCACCTATGCTGCTTTTATATTGCGTATGAGGTATATGTTTTGCATTTCAGAGATGATTTTGCACTTATTGCTATTAGTATTTAGATCTTACGTATTTTGTTAATAAGAATATGTTAGGTTCCAGGATCCTTGTCAAAGCCAGTCACTGAGGGTGGCAGTATATTAAAGTTAGGTTCATAAGGCTGGGCCTAGCAAGGAACCTGTTTTACATACTTAGGTGTATGTTGATCAGTGGCGTAGCTACCATGAAGGCCGGGAAGGCGACTGCTATGGGGCCCTTGCAAGAAGGGGGCCCCAGAAAGCCTTGCTCTGCCTTCATGTTAGGTATGTCACTGACAGCCAACCACCGTATCCCCCCTCCCACAGAAGAAGAAGGACCCAGCACCGTACTTGTCAGCCCGCTCACTGTAGTGCAGGGTGAGCGGGCTGCACATCAGAAGGAGAGGGACAGAGGAGCAGGACCTGCCAGGTCCCGTACGCACAGAAGAAGAGGGATGAAGGACTTTATCACATGACCCAAAGGTCCTTAATACCTCTGTGTAAGGATGGGCATGATATCATCAAAGATCCTTTACACCTCCTTCTGGACACTCCATTCTAGTGTCTACCCTGGGAGCTGTAAGTGCTGCGTATGTGTGTCAGTGTGTGTGCATATGTGTCTGTGTATATATGTATATGTTAGAGAGTGTATGTATGTATCTATCTGTGGGTATATGTAAGAGCCTGCATGTATCTGTGGCATATATATATATATATATATATATATATACTGTAGTGTCTGTAACACTGGTGTATATGTGCGTGTGTATGTGTGTGTGTGTTATCAGTGTCTCAAGTGATTGACAGGTTTGCTGCAGTTTTTTTTAATGCTGGGCTCTAATAAAAGAACCCACCCAGGGGCGTAGCTAATGTCTCTCGGGCCCTGGTGCAAGAGGTCAACTTGGGCCCCCCTTCCTCGATGCTATTGGTATATATATATATATATATATATATATATATATATATATATATATCAGGACCTATATTACTAATAATACCAGTATATAGGAAATATCACCATACATATTACTGCCATACTGTTACTAACCAAACCTGTATACTGAGATCAATATTGCCAATAATACCAGTATACAAGGGGCAAATATTATATAGTCATATACAGATAGCCCCAGCTCTACACAGGTTCTGTACACCATATACAGTACATTACCGTGCAGTCATATCAAGTGACTCACAGAGGACGTCTTCTCTGATCAGAGTTCTTCCCTTTTCATCTTCTTCTCCATCTGTCCTGGGCCATTATGAGAACTTCTCCGAGCCACGAATCCACAGAATCTGCCAGACAGACATATTAGGCTCCTCACTCTGGCACCATCCTCATCTCTATACTAACTGCACATCTGTAATGGCCCCTTTACACCTTCATTTAGTGGGTAGGCTGACTCTATGTGACCCCCTTATAGTATATGCCCCCCTCTGTGTGGTCCACTATAGTACATGCCCTGTTGTATACACCCCCCGTGTAATCCCCCCTTATAGATGCCCCCCCCCGTGTTATACTACTAGCCCTTTCATCCTCCTGCCCCTCATCATCATACTACAACCACCTCCATCATAATACTACTACCCCTTCATCCTCCTACCCCTCCATCATCATACTACTACCCATTTCATCCTCCTGCTCCTCCATCTTTATATTACTTCCCGCTTCATCCACCCCCATCATCATACTAATACCCCTTCATCCTCCTCCTGCCCTTTCATCATTATACCACTACACACTTCACCATCTTCTTGTTCCATCATACTACTACACACTTCACCATCCTCTTGTTCCTTTATCATCATACCATTACACCCCTCATTATCCTCTTGTTCCTTCATCATCATACCACTACACCCTTCACCATCCTCTTGTTCTTTCTTAATCATACCACTACACCCCTTATCATCCTCTTGTTCCTTCATCATACCACTACACCCCTCATCATCCTCTTGTACCTTCCGCATTATACCACTACACCCCTCATAATCCTCTTGTTCCTTCATCATACCACTACACCCTTTGTTATCCTCTTGTTCCTTCATCGTCATACCACTACACCCTTCCTCATCCTCTTGTTCCTTCATCATCATACCACTACACCCCCCATCATCCTCTTGTTCCTTAAGCATCATATCACTACACCCCTCATCATCCCTTTGTTTCTTCAGCATCATACCACTACACCCCTCATCATCCTCTTGTTCCTTTATCATCATACTATTATACCGTTGATCATCCTCTTGTTACTTCAGCATCATACCACTACACCCCTCATAATCCTTTTGTTCCTTCAGCATCATACCACTACACCCCTCATCATCCTCTTGTTCCTTTATCATCATACTATTATACCGTTGATCATCCTCTTGTTACTTCAGCATCATACCACTACACCCCTCATAATCCTTTTGTTCCTTCAGCATCATACCACTACACCCCTCATCATCCTCTTGTTCCTTTATCATCATACTAATACACCCTTGATCATCCTCTTGTCCTTCATCATACCACTACCCCCCTCATCATCCTCTTGTTCCTTTATCATCATACCACTACACCCATCATCTGTATTTAAAACAAAAAACGCTATATTCACCTGTATGGTTTGCCAGCACTCCCTGCTTGCAAGAACAATGCCACCCGCACTGGCGGGGGGCGGGACTTCTCGTGTAGGGGGCGTGGCCTCCTGGGACATGGTTTTGCCGGGGCTGTCTCCTCAGAAGCGGGGCAGTCACAGCCAAACTATCCAGCACACACACCAGTGAGACGCTCCCTGCTACGGAAGTACTTCCCCGGCGCACACAGAGCTTACTGGTAGCTGGACAGAGCCAGGTAGCTGCAAGTCAGCCGGGGCCTGTCCCAGCCTCCCTCTTGTGATCGCAAGCAAAACATTGCTTGCGGTCACAAGAGGGAGTGGAAGGACGGCAGTGCAGTGGCAAGGGGGGGCCTCGCAGGCCCCCCCTTGGTAGCGGCCCGGTCGCAGCGCCGACCGCGGTAGCTACGCCACTGAACCCACCACTAAAAGAAAATGCTGCAGTTAATGTTTCTGGTTCTTATTACACTTGGGGGAGGATTTCCCTTTATATGGTCTATTCAGGGTGTATATGTTATCACTAGTGTAATCACATTCCAGTGTAAATGTGTATATGTCAGTGGTGTATTTGTATATATATATAAATGATGCCCGAGTGTGTGTATATATGTGCGTCATTGTGTGTGTTTGAGAGTTGGCTATCTATGGGGGGTGGGGACATACAGTTTTTTGCTATGGGGCCCCATGAATCCTAGCTACGCCCCTGATGTTGATGTATGTTTAATTTATTGTATACAAAGATGGGTTATCTTAAGTGACCCATCTCTGGCTGGTGGCCATTTTGAAAGTACTCCACAGTTAAAAGACTGTAACCCATTGTACTTGATGTTCAAGTAAATTGAACCATAATAGCTTGTTTCACTGTTGGTTGATTTCTACTGCACCTGACAAACACCAAGGCTATCCCTGTAATCACCTCAGATAACATTATTAAGGAGTTGTCCCCAGGGGAAACTACAACATCCACCAATGTCACCAACACCTAGGTGTAGCACCCTCTCCCCACCCTCCTTCAACCTCTGTGGTAGATGTCCTCAGAAGAGAGAGTTAAAAAAACTAGCCTGTGGCAAGACTTTTTTTTATTGCTTCAACGTACTCTCGTTATTTACAAGGTTAACCTAACCCAGGAGACCTGTGGACATCAGAGAATCACGGGTGTACAATAACTCATTGTGCGTCAGTGATCCACTGCTGTCCACGGTTCTTCTGGGTGAAATTAATCCTGTCAAGTACCTGCAGGGTTACATCGGATAGGCTGTTGAAAAACCATGTCTGGCAGCAGAATAAGTGTAATTGACAATTCCACTTATTTAGCTGCCAAACACGGTTCTGGGACAGGCTACCTGATTCAACCTGGCAGGTACTTCACGTGTGTACTGACACACAAAATGACAGGATAGGAGTGATTTCACAGCTACACAGCTTACATTACTACCCTCATACTACCCTCTATCTGTCCCTAAAATCTAATCAACATTCTTTAACTCTCTCCCTGGCTCTACCTATTCCTCTCTAGCTAGTATAAATGTGTGTGACAGCACAGCCTGATTTTAGCTCTATGAGGTACACACGGCACTGCAGTCAGTAGGCGATGTGCCAACAGAACACAGTAATCACTAAACTCAAGGAGATCAGTGAAAAAATTCCAATAAAGAACTCAATCAAAAGTCTCCACTCATGCCCCTAAAAATTTAAATATGCAAAACAAGAGTCCGTGGAGCCTCGGTTGCAAGTCTCAAAACACGGGATAGCCAGATATCTCTAGCCTGTTGCCATGGGGTGCCTCCATGATTAGAAGAGCACCACACCACCCTGATAAATAGCCCCTTAAGTCCCATTCGGTTGTGAGTATTGGAACATAAATAGGGAAACAACAGGGTGGCCCCTTTTTGTCAACGTCTAACTCAAGGTGCGAGTATTGCGATCATGACAAGGGCTTGCCAAGGCAGGCATCCATCCACAGACAGACGTTTCGGGGTATTTGCCCCTCGTCAGTGTGGAGCAGGATTCTGGCTGGTTGGTGCAATAACAAATCAACCAACAAAACACAGTAATCACTGAAGGTGATGTGAATATATACTTAGTAATGCTGTACACCGAATAATTATAAAGTGGCCAACCCTTTTAAGGAGGTTTTACAGAATTGTTTGTGTCTTCAAAAAACAGTGGTACATGGTTCAGATATTGTTAAAAGAAAAAACATGTTTTCCTAATCTGATACAGTTGCCCAAATTTGCATTAGGATGATAGACACATGGCAGATCACATGACTTTGTATGTTTCACAGCGATGGCCACCTTATTCAGTTGAAGCTTTAGAGTCCTTATAAAGTGACTAAAATCATAGATCATAAAATATGGTGAAATATTCTTATAGTATTTCTTCTACACCAGAGCAGCAGAGACAATAGAGAAAGTGTCAGTTTGAAAGAAAATAATTTCTTACAATAACAAAATCTAGTTAACATTGAATTACCAATGCAAGCTATAAACCGAATGGCAATGTTTGGGTTTTAAATGATTAGAGCAGCACATTTATCAGCTCACCAGGTTTATTATAACAGTCAATGGGCCTATTTTCTATCTTTTTGTAATCCCTGCATGCTCTACACATCACAGTTAGTGTCTGTGTGTCCATTGACTTCACTATTGATACCTTCGCCTTTAAAAACAAATACCTCTAGGAAAAATTCCTAGAAAAATGTATATTCCCCATCAGATCAAAAGACATATGGATTTTGCTCTTTTTTTGTCTTTGATGTGTAGTTCTCAATCACACTACTATATTTCTAAAAGGTGTTTTGTTTGAATGTACAAGCTAAGTGACAAAACCTTGCATTTTAAATTCATTACATTTATTAAATAATCTTTGCTTTGCTCAAAATGTGTTTTTTTTTCTTTACTGTATTTACTTATGGCTAATGCATTACTGCCCTCTGCTGCTTTCTATAATCTCTTGATGAACCAATGCTATTTTGTTTTATATACAGTATATTCCCTGCAAGTTACTATTCCAACTACAGACATTTGTCATTGTGAGGACATAGACCCTCATTCATGAAAACTGGTGATTCATACTCATCCAGTATTTCACCATAGGCAGTTTGCTGCAGAGACACGCTCCCTTATTTCAATTACGTATGATTCACTTTGAAACACTGCAGAAACATTAACCCCCATTGTCTTAAATGGGTTGACAGTAAATAGAGGAAATTAGGTGGTGGCATCTTGGCAAAATGTTATACTGCAGCTGCTGTAAGGAAGCATTAGAAATCCAATACAATATACCTCAATGCCAACTGACACACAGCAGAACCCAGCAGTGGCACATTGGTTGAAGGGCACTGCAATAGGACCCCGGTAGGTGCACTTCCCCCTGTAGATAGGTCTCCAGTAGGTAGTTTCTCTCGTAGATAGGACTCAGATAAATAGTTTCCTCAGTAAATAGACCCCCAGTAGGTAGGTTCCTTTCTTGTACATACATTTAGTTATTAGTTTCTCTCAGTCTATAGGCCCCCCAGTAGTTAGTTCCTTTAATCTAGTGCCTTTCACTATAATTTTGTAAAGATACAATAAATAAATAAAAATAAAGAGAAACAAAGTAGCTGACAAAAGAATGTAAGAGTCTGCTGTAAAAGGTAAAGGAGCAATTTTAATTTGCTTAAAAGGCCATAGCACTTGCATTTTTCCACCTAGAGACCCACATGAGCCCTTATTTTTTGCGCCACTAATTGTACTTTGCAATGACAGGCTGAATTTTTGCATAAAGTACACTGCAAACCCAGGAAAAAATTCCATGTGTGGTGAAATTGAAAAATAAAAATGCATTGTTTTTATTTGGGGGGTATTTGTTTTTACGACGCTTGCCCTGGGGTAAAACTGTCTTGTTATATATGTTCCTCAAGTCGTTGCAATTAAAATAATATGTAACATGTATAATTTTATATTATGAGATGGCTTGTAAAAAATTCAAACCATTGTTAACAAATATATGGTCCTTAAAATCGTTCCATTCCAATGCTTATAGCGCTTTTATCCTTTGGTCTATGGGGCTGTTTGAGGTGTCATTTTTGACGCCATGATGTGTTCTTTCTATCGGTACCTTGATTGCGCATATGTGACTTTTTGATCGCTTTTTATTACAATTTTTTGGGGATTTGATGCGACCAAAAATGCGCAATTTTGCACTTTGGAATTTTTTTGGCGCTTACGCTATTTACCGTACGAGATCAGGAATATGATAATTTAAAATTTTGGGTGATTACGCGCGCAGCGATACCAATCATGTTTATTTATTTGTTTATTTTTATTTATAGCATGGGAAAAAGGGCGTGACACTTTTTTTTCTTTTTTTTTACATTCATACTAGAAGCCCCCCTGGGGGACTTCTAGTATAAGCACACTGATCTCTCATTGAGATCTATGCTGCATAGATATACAGCATAGATCAATGAGATAGGCACTCAACTTTCGGCTGCTGCGCAGACCCCGGCCGGGTAAAGACACGGGGATCGCTCCTCCCGGACAACGTCCCGGGGGGAGGCGATCTCCACCACTAGACACCAGGAATAGGCTGCATCAAGTAATCAAATGCAGCTGTTATTTTTGACAGCTGCATCCGATTATCTAATTAGCGGGCACGGCGATCGGACCGTGCCCACTAATAGCCTCTGAAATCCCTGAGGCGGCCGCAGGGCATTTTTTGTGACACTAATTGTACTTTGCATTGACTAACTTAATTTTTCCATAAAATATGCTGCACAAAAAAAAAAAAACTGTGCAGTAAGATAAAAAAAAGAGCAATATTTTTATTTGGGGGGGGGGGGGGGAGTTGTGTTAACATCGTTCACCCCATGGTAAAACTAACATGTTATTTATGTTCCTAAAATTGGTAGAATTACAAAGATATGTAACTTGTACAACTATTATTTAATTTGATGGCTTTAAAAAAAGAATTAAAACCTTTTAAAAAAAATTGAAGATCTTCAAATTGCTCTATTTTCATGCTTATAACGCTTTTATTTTTTGGTCTATGGGGCCTTGTGAGGTGTTATTTTTTGCGTCATGATCTGTACTTTTTATTGGTACCTTGATTGCATATATGGGACTTTTTATTTATCTATTTTATCGCTTTTTATTATAATTTTTCTGGATTCAATGCAACAAAAAATCTGCAATTTTGCGCTTACGCAGTTTACCGCACAAGATCAGGAATGTGATCATTTAATAGTTCAGGCGTTCACGCATGCGGTACTACCAAATATATATTTTTGTTTATTTATTTATTTATTTTTATTTATAAAATAGGAAAAGGGGTGATTCAGACTTTTATAAGGGGAGGATATTTTTTTAATTGATGAAAAAACTTTTTTTTTTTTTTTTTTACTTTAACTTTTTGTCCCCCTGGGGGAATTTTATTATTACTGCAGTGATCTCTCATAGAGATCACTGCAGTATACTTACAATACACTGATCCATGAGATCAATGATAGATTCCTTAGGGCTGCTAGAGCCAGAAGCAATCTATTACCAAGCCGGGATCAGCGTCATACAGGTAGGAAGAAGGGATTGCCCCTCCGCAATTGCATCGCGGGGGGGGGGGGGGGGGGGGGCCATCTCCACCACTAGACACCAGGGATGGGGCTGTAACGTTAGATGCAGCTGTCAGCTTTGACAGCTGCATCTAACTAGCTAACTAGCCAGCCGTGGCAGCTAATGCGTGCGGTCCCTGGCTGTACATAACAGCCGGGTGCCGCACGCTGCAGAGAGGAATGGCACCGCAAGCCGTCTCTGTAACTCCTTAACGGCTGCATGACGAGTATACTCGTCCTGCGTCGTAAAGGGGTTAAATACTTATGCCGTTATTGATAAATTGTACTGAGGAGGGTGTCTGATATCCCTGATAAGTGCATTGGTAATATTTTAAAACAGTTTTGCAGGTAGAATTGAAAAGAATAACTGATAAGAGATCGTGGTGGGGATGGCTCTAGTGCTGTGGGCAGTACTTGTCGTGTTCGGTTCACCATTACTATGTCACAAATCTGATCTAGCAATGTTATGACTTTTGGTACATCTAAAGAAAGAAAGATAGATAAAAGATATTAAATTATAAACACGAACAATAACTATGATGGAAAATCTCAGATATTTTTGTGATACTTTCAATAAAATATTATAGATATGAAAGGTATCTTTTATTTCAGTGCAAAAACAGCACTTGAAACATTTGTCCCAACAAGGACAGGTGATTCACTCTAATAATTTCTGGCAGCAACCTTGTTTGTTCAGTGCTGCTAATAATAATCTCCATACTCCAGGGCCATAAAGCTTACCTGTCACATGTATTTCAGCAACACTCTATTATTGTAGACATTTGACACTATATACTAGTTTACTCAGATTTTTACAAAAGGTAGAATAACAGTTGTGCATTAAAACCTTAGAACCTTTTTTATCATTTAAATATGTGCCTTTATAGCGGCACTATCAGCAGGTTGTGCCCAACATACCTGCTGATGTGCCCCAGAAGCTGTTTACCATATAAGTTGATCGCTGGTAATCACTTTGATCTTCCGTCCGGCATTGTGTTTTTTTTTTATTTCCTAATTGGCCATATGCTAATACGTGATTTAGGAGCATTTGGGGCGTCTTCCGTCTGCCCGGAAAACCACCTTGGTCCGCCTAGCCCGTCCCCTCCCCTCCCAGCCTGCTTACTAAGCATATTCATATATGCACAGTGCGGCCTCTATTTACTGCACATGTGCAGGGAAGATGTCCCGGTGGAGATAGTCTGCTTTCTGTGCATGTGCGATTCGGCCTGGCCTCCTGACTCACTCAGTGAGAGCAATCCTGCCGCAGCAATGTTTTCATCATCCCTGAGGTCACTGAAAACGCTGCTGCAGGATTGTTCACACCGAGTGAGTCAGGAGACCAGGCTGAATCTTGCATGCACAGGGAGCAGCCCGTCTCCAATGGGACATCTTCCCTGCACATGACTCCATTTTGTAAACTACACCCTCAAGAAAATGATTGAGGCATTTGACCCCAGAGGTTTTTTTTGTAAAACTTATTATTTGGCTGTGAAAATAAAAAAATACATTTTTAAAAAGGCAACGCCCCAAACTACTTTTTGGATACACTGCTGGTACGGAGTGCCATTTGGCTTTAGACATACAATCTTAATATCACAAATTAACCTCACTAACTAAACCAATTGTTCTTCGAGGAAAGCCAGTATTCTTGGTGGGTAAAACCCAGTGTTATACTTATATTTGTATCTTGTAATTAATGAAAATTTCTTCACATGCAGTTTGGGTGGTCTGCACTATGGAGTTTCTGCTTTTGATGTAGATTGCTGTGACAGCTAATGAAATCCTAAAGCTGGAGGACCTAAGAATACATACTGTGTCTGTTATTCAATCAGGAAATTTTGTTTTGTGGTATATGCCGATTATATGTGGTATATGCAGTAATTCTGTATTTAATTCGTACCTGCAAGTAAACTTACATACCTTGACCCTCATTTGTGTTATATCCAAGGGCCCAGGGCATATGCTGGATTTAATTGCAGAGCTTTAGGATTAACTTTTTCTGACTAATTTGGATTTTTATAAGACCATAAAGCTTACCTGTCACATGTATTTCAGCAACACTCTATTATTGTAGACATTTGACACTATATACTAGTTTACTCAGATTTTTACAAAAGGTAGAATAACAGTTGTGCATTAAAACCTTAGAACCTTTTTTATCATTTAAATATGTGCCTTTATAGCGGCACTATCAGCAGGTTGTGCCCAACATACCTGCTGATGTGCCCCAGAAGCTGTTTACCATATAAGTTGATCGCTGGTAATCACTTTGATCTTCCGTCCGGCATTGTGTTTTTTTTTTATTTCCTAATTGGCCATATGCTAATACGTGATTTAGGAGCATTTGGGGCGTCTTCCGTCTGCCCGGAAAACCACCTTGGTCCGCCTAGCCCGTCCCCTCCCCTCCCAGCCTGCTTACTAAGCATATTCATATATGCACAGTGCGGCCTCTATTTACTGCACATGTGCAGGGAAGATGTCCCGGTGGAGATAGTCTGCTTTCTGTGCATGTGCGATTCGGCCTGGCCTCCTGACTCACTCAGTGAGAGCAATCCTGCCGCAGCAATGTTTTCATCATCCCTGAGGTCACTGAAAACGCTGCTGCAGGATTGTTCACACCGAGTGAGTCAGGAGACCAGGCTGAATCTTGCATGCACAGGGAGCAGCCCGTCTCCAATGGGACATCTTCCCTGCACATGACTCCATTTTGTAAACTACACCCTCAAGAAAATGATTGAGGCATTTGACCCCAGAGTTTTTTTTTGTAAAACTTATTATTTGGCTGTGAAAATAAAAAAATACATTTTTAAAAAGGCAACGCCCCAAACTACTTTTTGGATACACTGCTGGTACGGAGTGCCATTTGGCTTTAGACATACAATCTTAATATCACAAATTAACCTCACTAACTAAACCAATTGTTCTTCGAGGAAAGCCAGTATTCTTGGTGGGTAAAACCCAGTGTTATACTTATATTTGTATCTTGTAATTAATGAAAATTTCTTCACATGCAGTTTGGGTGGTCTGCACTATGGAGTTTCTGCTTTTGATGTAGATTGCTGTGACAGCTAATGAAATCCTAAAGCTGGAGGACCTAAGAATACATACTGTGTCTGTTATTCAATCAGGAAATTTTGTTTTGTGGTATATGCCGATTATATGTGGTATATGCAGTAATTCTGTATTTAATTCGTACCTGCAAGTAAACTTACATACCTTGACCCTCATTTGTGTTATATCCAAGGGCCCAGGGCATATGCTGGATTTAATTGCAGAGCTTTAGGATTAACTTTTTCTGACTAATTTGGATTTTTATAAGACCATGGGGCTGGATTCTTTTGCTGTTTTTGAGGTAACAGAGTAACAGGGATGTTCTTAATTAGATACTATGTGAATCTTAAAGGGTTATTCCAGCAAAATTTTATTACTTTCAAATCAATTGGTGTCAGAAAGTTATATAGATTTGTAATTTACTTCTATTAAAAATAAATAAATAAATTGCCAATATTCCAGTACTTATCAGCTGCTGTATGCCCTACAGAAAGTGATAAACTCTTTCCAGTCTCTAGCCATGTTCTATCATGCCACCTCTGTCCATGTCAGGAACTGCCCAGAGCAATTGCAAATTCCTTCCTGCTCTGGACAGTTCCTGTCACGGACAGAGGTGGCAGCAGAGAGCACCATGTTAGACTGGTAAGAATACACCACTTCCTGCAGAACATACTGTACAGCAGCTGATAAGTACTGGAAGACTTAAAGCGTAACTATAATTTAAGTAGCCAAAAATGTAATCCATCAAATAAGACCCCCAGATTTTACCCTTGAAAAAGTGACCTAAACTGTGTGATTGCTGAGATATCCCAGTTGTTTGGCTCAGAAAAATAAATGAATTTTTCTTCTGTCTGTTGGTGTGGCTTCCTCTCCATTGCTGAATCCACTGACCAGCACCTTAGCAGATAGTATCACACAGTGGGATTAGATACAGATCCTCAGCATACAATATCACACAGTGGGATCAGATACAGAGCCTCAGCAGATGGTATCACATACAGTAGGATGCAGAACATATGGCAGTCATGGCTGGCATGTTCCCCCTGGTTGGCACACTTGTCCCTCTGGCCAGCACCTCCCCTGAGCTGCTCCACACATAGTACCAGGGAAATGCAACTGCAAAGTGAACTCCGTGGGGGAGAGGAGGAGCATGTGCTTACTAAGTGAAGGGGCTGGGGATGTTTTTTTAGTTTCTAAGTGAAATCCATGAGGGGGAGAGGGGAGGGCTCTTTACTGTGGGCTTACATATAGTGTGCTGTGCGTTATCTGGTGCCTGCTATCTGAGAGTCCCTACCAAGCTGCTAGTCAGCCACTGTAGGGACTACCATCCCACAAATTCTTGATCAGAATTAGATTTGGGGAACATTACTACCCTGAATGTTCCTCAAACTATTTCCAATTTTTGTTTAATGGCAAAAGGGAATACTGTTCCCATAAAGGGTTATGCTTGGTCTGCAACAATGTTTATGTAGGTGGCATGTGTCAAAGTAACATCCACATAGATGCCAGGACCCCAGGAAGTTTTCCCAGAACGTTTTCCCAGAACAGAATTGTTCTGATGCCCCCATCAATACAATGGGGGACATATATTAAGTCCAGCGTTTTCTGCACCGGGCTTAAAAATATCCCCGCAGCGCTGAGAGTACGGAGATTTATGTAGAGGCGCACTGTCTCTACATAAATCCTGCGCGCATCACTGTGTGCGGCGAGGAAATCTACGCCAGCTCTGAGCTGGCGTAGGTTTCCTGTTCATTTTTCGGCAGAAAAAATTATAGATTTAGCGGACCCAGTGTCTGCGCCCCTTGTTCCACCCCACCCACCACCCCCATTGCCCGCCCCCTGATTAAGCTGGTGTAAAATATTTTATGTACTTTTAGCAGAAAGGGGTCAGCATAGGGACTATGGTCTCTGGCTATGCAGGCTATGCACTTTGTTCTGACTAATAGCCAGCATTAGCTCTTCCAGTAGATTGTACTACAGTAGTTCTTCTGTAGGATCTGTAGGGATCTTCCCGGGGGATGGTGTGTTTGGACACAGTTCACAGCAGACTTGGACTTGTAAAACAACAGCTTGGCGTTTATTTTCAGCATAAACAGTCCGTAACAGAAATATAGCAACACTGTGCTTTAAGAACAAAACAAAAAGGTCTTGCCCGTCTGGGCGCTAACTAACAACGCAGGTTACCTCTCTGGCACTTCAGTGGTCAGTTTTGCGGGGTGTGAACAGGCCCCAGCAGCTGCTGTCTTCCCAGCTCTCACCAAACAGCATGCAGGCTGTTCACTCCTGGCTGAGAGAGAGAGACCTGTATACTGAGCCCACCTTTTGCCTTCTCAGGCTGATTGGGATCAGAGCTCACCTGATCCCAAAACCCACACTGGATCGAGGGGGAGGGAATGGCAAGTCCCACTACCAAAACCTACCTGCCATTCCATGTAAGTCCAGGCCCGGCAATAATAAATAATAGCTCAGCAGCATAACACTGCTGAGCACAGATGCCTCCTGGACTCACCATCTCACACTATGTATCAACCTGGGTGAGATGTACATCCCCTCGAGCACTTTACCAGTGACATGTCCACAGATCATACTAGGTAGCTTAACCTCTACTACCCAAGTGCATCAGTGTTCCTCAGGTATCCATGATCTTGTCGCTAGGTCAATAGTCGTTCTTCCTTGGAAAAACTTTTTAATACATACTAGTGATGAATGAATACTGTTCGATCGAATAAATATTCGATCGAATAGCAAGGTATTCGATCTATCGAATATTATCGAATAGTTTGTCGAATATTCAATAAGTGTTCAAATCCCCCAGCTTCCGGTTTTTACCTCCAAGTGGTCGAATAGATGTTTTTTAATAATCAAATACATGTTCCCATAGACTTTAATGGGATTGAATATTCGGGAGTTATTCGTACGAATATTCGAATATTTTACTATTTGATCATCACTAGTACATACTAACCACTGCATGCTGTAAACTGCCCACAAAACCATAATTAATTTATTAAAACTGTGGTTGCTTGATGTTTTTTAAAATGCTTATGTGTTCTGGTTGTACAAAACATGAAAATCAATGAATGCTTGGTTTAATGTGGTCCCCCCTATGGTTTGGATAGATTTTAAAATATGTTAATTTTACAAAGCACCATATTCTTCATACTGTATTGAATATTTTTTTTCCACTGCTTTTGAGTGAGGGGCTATAAAGTAAAAATGTTTGTAAAACACTCTTAAAGTAGGACCTTACCAATATGTTCTCATGACAAGTAGTGGTGGTGATTATGTGGTCTTTCTACCAACTGTAAAGATGCAAAACAAGAGTCCGTGGAGCCTCAGTTATGAGTCTCAAAACACGGGATAGCCAGATATCTCTAGCCTTGTCACGGCCGCGGCGGCGTCCCGTGCTCCGGGCCGCCGCCGCGACCTCCCTCCATCTCATGCAGCTGCCGGGGTCCCGGTGCAGGGACCCGGCGCTGCTACATGTTCGGCCCCGGGGAGCGCCTTACCTGGTCGCGCTCCTGCCTCCGTCTGTGCCGGCCGGCGCGCGCGTCCCCGCCTCCTAGGGCGCGCGCGCGCCGGCTGTCTCAGATTTAAAGGGCCAGTCCGCACCTAATTGGCCAGTTGCACCAATCACTCCCTATTTATTCCAGCCCTGCCCCACTACAGGTGTTGGAGCCTCTACATGCTTCCCATAGCGTTTGGCCCAGCTCCCTGTTGTTCCTGATTCCCGTCCGTTACCTGGTTCCTAGTCCCTGTTCCTGATTCCTATCCGCCACCTTGTCCCTAGTCCTTGTTCCTGGTTCCTGTTCCCCTGCATCACCATTGCTCCTGTGTATAGCCTGTCACCTGCGGTTACGTCCACTGGCCTCTGCAGCACCATCTCCTGCCTACTGCTCCTGCCACGCCTCGCCTGCCGTCACCAGCAACCAAGCCAGGGGTAGCGACCTGGGGGTCGCCTGCCGCAGCAAGTCCATCCCGCCTTGCGGCGGGCTCTGGTGAAAACCAGCGGCCCCTTAGACTCCGCTCCCTGGGGAGGTTAGTGCCATCGCTGGTGACGGTCCAGTGGATCCACTAGTCCAGGCGTTACAAGCCTGTTGCCAACGGGGTGCTTCCATGATGGGGAGAGCACCAACCCTGATAAATAACCCCTTAAGTCCCACTCGGTTGTGAGTATTGGAACATAGACAAGGAAACAACAGGGTGGCCCCTTTTGTCAATGTCTAACTCAAGGTGCGAGTATTGCGATCATGACAAGGGCTTGCAAAGGCAGGCCTCCACCCACAGACAGCCGTTTCGGGGTATTTGCCCCTCGTCAGTGTGGGGTAGGATTCTGGCTAGTTGGGGCAATGACAAATCAACCAACAAAACACAGTAATCACTGAACTCAAGGAGAACAGCGAAAAAAATTCCAATGAAGTACTCAATCAAGAGTCTCCACTGATGCACCCAAAAAATTAAATATGCAAAACAAGAGTCCGTGGAGCCTCAGTTACGAGTCTCAAAACACGGGATAGCCAGATATCTCTAGCCTGTTGCCAACGTGGTGCCTCCTTGATGGGGAGAGCACCACACCACCCTGATAAATAACCCCTTAAGTCCCACTCGGTTGTGAGTATTGGAACATAGACAGGGAAATAACAGGGTGGCCCCTTTTGTCAATGTCTAACTCAAGATGTGAGTATTGTGATCATAACAAGGGCTTGCAAAGGCAGGCCTCCACCCACAGACAGCCGTTTCGGGGTATTTGCCCCTCATCAGTGTGGGATAGGATTCTGGCTAGTTGGGGCAATGACAAATCAACCAACAAAACACAGTAATAACTGAACTCAAGGAGAACAGCGAAAAAAAAATTCCAATGAAGTACTCAATCAAGAGTCTCCACTGATGCCCCCAAAAATTTAAATATGCAAAACAAGAGTCCATGGAGCCTCAGTTACGAGTCTCAAAACACGGGATAGCCAGATATCTCTAGCCTGTTGCCAACAGCTGTTGGTTGATTTGTCATTGCCCCAACTAGCCAGAATCCTACCCCACACTGACGAGGGGCAAATACCCGAAACGGCTGTCTGTGGGTGGAGGCCTGCCTTTGCAAGCCCTTGTCATGATCACAATACTCGCACCTTGAGTTAGACATTGACAAAATGGGCCACCCTGTTGTTTCCCTGTCTATGTTCCAATACTCTCAACCGAGTGGGACTTAAGGGGTTATTTATCAGGGTGGTGTGGTGCTCTCCCCATCATGGAGGCACCCCGTTGGCAACAGGCTAGAGATATCTGGCTATCCCGTGTTTTGAGACTCGTAACTGAGGCTCCACAGACTCTTGTTTTGCATATTTAAATTTTTGGGGGCATCAGTGGAGACTCTTGATTGAGTACTTCATTGGAATTTTTTTCGCTGTTCTCCTTGAGTTCAGTGATTACTGTGTTTTGTTGGTTGATCTATCAATTGTAAAGGTATTAAATGGAATTTGTCATATGTAATTCACATTCCAAACTGCTGAAACTGTTAGATAGCCGTTAGATCAGGAAACACATGGTACATTTCATATATCTGTCTGTGCTTCCAGGATGTAGAAAAATGCTTTTATTCCCTCGTACAAAGTATCAAAAAGGCTGTTGCAAGCTCCTGAACTGCTGTAAGCTGTAATGACTTCTCCTCCCCTTCCTGTTTGATTGACACCTGAAGGCTGAATCCCCAGCAGGATCAGATATGGGGGGGGAGGAGAAAGGATGTCTTACAGTTAATGTTGGGCAGCAGTAATTGTGTTGCTGTCCCCCATTAACCCCTTTAACAGTATAATTGCACTTGCAGCATTTAAATGTCAGTGACCTGTTACTGAGCAATTGTGATGGGGTCTACAGTCACACTTTGGGGGCCCCAATCCCTTTTACCTACTGCAGGTTGTCTAATACTCACCTAGAGGGACTTAAAATGTGTAAAAGATATGTTAAAAAATGTTTTTAAAAATAAATACTTACCCCTTAATAAAAATCTAAATATCCTTTTTTATATTTTACTATAATAATAATAATAATAAGCATGTTAGATATTACTGTGTGCCTGTTTGATCTAATAACCCCTTAGCGACACATGACGTATCTGATACGTCATGGTGCCGCAGGGGGAGTTCAGAGAGGGGTCCCGCCGGGACCCAGCTCTGAACGGTGCTGCTCCCAGCTGATATCTGCAGCCGGGGAGCGCCTCTATAAGCCTCTAAATGCAGCTGTCAAACCTGACAGCTGCATTTAGAGGCTTTGCGCCGCACGTCCCTGGTGTCTAGTGGGTCGGATCTCCCCCCACCCCCCACCCCCCCGCACGATGCGATCTCCGGGGGAGATCCATCCTTCTGCCTGTGCTGGGCCTCAGCACCGCAATGACGCGGATCCCGGCTCGGCAATACATTGCTAGGCCAAAGCAATGTATCACCGATCTCACTGATCATTGCTTTGTATATACACAGCATTGATTTCTATGAGAGATCAGTGCTGTGTATATACAAGTCCCCCAGGGGGACTTCTAGTTAATGTAAAAAAAAATGTTTTTTTATTAATAAAAAATCCCCTCCCATAATAAAAGTCCAAATCACCCCCCCTTTTCCCATTTTATAAATATAAATAAATAAACAAATAAACATATTTGGTATCGTCGGGCGCATAATCGCCCAAACTATTAAATTATCACATTCCTGATCTCGCACTGTAAATGGCGTCAGCGCAAAAAAATTCTAAAGTGCAAAATTGCGCATTTTGGGTCACATCAAATCCAGAAAAAGTGTAATAAAAAGCGATCAAAAAGTCACATATGCGCAATCAAGGTACCGATAGAAAGAACACATCATGGCGCAAAAAAATCACACCTCAATCAGCCCCACAGACCAAAGGATAAAAGCGCTATAAGCATGAAAATATAGCAATTTTAAGGAACATATATTTGTTAACAATTGTTTGAATTTTGCACAATTTAGGGCTATAACATTATCTATCCTGTATTATGAACAATACGCTAGTGCTGCCCTAGTTACAGTGGGTTGGGGGGGCCCAGGCTTGGTGAACAGCCCGGCGCCTATGTTAAAGTTAATTTGCCCCTCATTATAGTACATGTCTTTATCTTTTCCATATTTAGCTCTTTTATGTACTGGCACTGTGCACCTATTTTCTTATTATTGGGAGCTGTGCATGTCCTATCTTTCTAGCTTTGCCAATTGTATACGAAACACAACTTTGGGGGCCTATTTGCTCAATAAGGCTAGGTTCACACTGCGTTTTTCCTATACAATACAAAATAATTGATGCAATTGTGTGCCATCCAATTGATCTGTTTTACCATTGACTTCCATGATAAAAAAAAAACAAGAAAAAAAACAAACGGATAAAACAATTTTTTTTTTAACGTACACAAAAATAGTGTTGACCACATTTTCTGTCTGTTTAAAGTAATCAATTAAAAACGGATACATTGAATCGATAGGAAAAACGCAGTGTGAACCCAGCCTTAATGTATGAAAATAAAATCCTTGTGTGGATGGCCTGTACTAGAAATCACTCTACATTATAAACCAGAATAAAACCTACTGCACATTTGTGGTATCATTACACAGAAAGGCAAATGAATTATGATTTTCCAGTTTATGTCACAGGCATACTAAGCTGAAAAAGAAGAAGAAATGCCAAGTGAAGGGCCTGTTCAGAGAAGCAGATGGAAATACACACACTAGAGCAAAGAATGCAGATCAATCTGGTGCTGGTAAAATGCAGCACTAAGCAAACTATTGATTTTTCAAGGTTGTGCAAAGGTTATTCATTCAGACTGCAGTATTCAGAAATCTGCGCGTGGAAGCACAATGTGTGTCTGAATCATGCGTTGTATATTGTACGCATTATAATGTATCAATAATGTACAAAGTATAATGCATTACTAGTGGCCACAGAGGACTGTGTTTACCTCAGTTGTCAAGGAAGAACTATAAGAAAAGACTCAGGCATTGTACACACAATAATATGAGCAGCAAAGAAAAATTTCTATGCCAAGAAACACAACATGCTAGCCAGAACAGTGAGTGGATCACAAGAAGGTTAACTTGTGACAGCAGTTTTATATTTTATTTAATTACAAAATAGCAAACATTCAATAAATATACTAAGAGCATAAAAACGATAAGGGTATATTAATCCCTTCACGACCCAGGATGTAACTGTCAGGTAGAGGGGTTCAAAGGCGCACTGCACAGCGAGCCTGCTCTGAACTGCCTCGATCCCCGCTGTTAAACTGCCGGCCAACAGGCTGCATTCAGTACGTTCTTGCAATTGACTTGCGGGCACCGTCGGGTGTGCCCGCAAATTAAATAATCATTTACTACAATGAAAAGTGCAGCCACTGGCCAACTTTACATTGTGTGGACAGCTTCCTGAAATAATAGGGATGTACTGTACATTATTTTAACTCCTGTTCTAAAGAACGGCATTAAAATAACGATGTTTGAGACCCCCCGAATTGGCATCGGATAGCAGAGCAATACCGCAATTGGTGCACATCACTTTACTGATTTCTTTACGGTGCTTGTTTACCAATTGGTTATTGCCTAATGTACCTGACCTTGATTTGGTAGTGGCACAGAAAAAACTCTTTTTTGGAATCGATAAGATTGATACGGAGAGGCATAAAGATTCTGGTTCAAAGAAGTTCTTCCAGAAATGGAGACCCTTTATTTTACAGCATTATGATACGCAGGCCATTCATACCATAGTGAGGCCCTTCCAGTTCACAAAATGGTATTGTACGGAGACGCTGAAAGGTACATTGGGGGCCTTACAGCTGCCACATTGACTCTCTTTCTTTGTTACTCTGTTTGTATCTTACTAAACCCCTTTGCTATGTGATAATGCGAGAACCTTTTTTTGTATGGTATGTTGGCCACTTTATACTTTTAGGGGTCTCTCCATATGTTCCTATGTCCGGATCTTTTTGTTATGTTCCCATTATCGGGCTATGTTTTCTCTATTTTTGCTTTGTATGTGTTGTAATCTCTGTGTCTTGAACGACACCTTATTGTTGTTTTAACGATGTGTGAACACAGCGGGCTGCATTGCATTGACTTCAATGCAATCCTGCCCCTGCGTCCATTCTTTACTGAAATTTAATGTTGTGTGAATATAGCCTCAATGGGAGATCAGTGTAGTTGTATTAGAAGTCCCCCAGGGGACTTCTAATTACTATGTAAAAAAAAAAAAGAAGCTTTTTCATTAATAAAAAAAAAAAAATCCCCTCCCCTAATAAAAATTTAAATCCCTCCCTTTTCCCATTTTATAATTAAATGTAAATCTGCTGTAAATTTGCTAATAGCAACCAATCACAGCTTTTTACCAGATCCATTAGGATATGCAAGCTGAGGTATGATTGTTTGCTATAGACATAATACACCAGGATTTATTTCTCACAGAATGATAAATCTAAGCCTTAGTTTTCAAGAAAATATTCTGAAGAAAAAAACACACATGGAAGATTAAATTAAAATCAATGGGAATTTTAAAAGATTGTATGACCATCCAAATAAAAAGCAGCTCCAAAATCCACAAAGCAAATTCCAGGCTATTTTTGGGTGCATGTACACTACGGAATACATGCGTAAAGGCCGCTGTGAATTCCGTCACTGGCCCCTGCTTGTGGCAGCTCGCATCTCGGCCCATGCCATAAACACCATTTTATGGCGTGTCAATTCTTTTGATGTATGGCAGAATCCGTCTGTGCCTAGAATGGAATCTATGGCACAGGCGGAGATGCACGCGCCCGCAAACAGGGGCCAGGGATTGAATCCGCAGCAGCCTTTACGCTCCTATTCCATAGTGTGCATGTACCCTTAGGCTATGTTCCCACGTCATATCGGACCGCCCATTCCGTGACCCGGCCGATCCCTGACAAGATCTTTATGGCCGTAGTGTTCTGATGCGGGCACATCAGCGCGCGCCCGCATCAGAACTCCCCGCAGCACACAATAAAGCAAGCGGCTGGAGCCGCCTGCTTCATTGTGTGAACTGACAGGGTTTCCTACGGCCGCAATTCACTGAATAGTGACCGCAGAAAACTGATGTGTCAGTTTTTTGCGGCCAGGGATGGAATCCCAGCCGGAGCGTATATGATGTGCCGGGTTCCCATAGAACAAGAAGCAATGTTCCACACTGCATTAAGTACGGCCGTTGTTGCCATCGTACTTTTATGTAGTGTGAACAAAGCTTTAGGCTGGGTTCACACACAGTATATTTCAGTAAGTATTGTTCCTCATATTGCAACCAAAACCAAGAGTGGATTGAAAACACAGAAAGGCTCTGTTCACACAATGTTGAAATTGAGTGGATGGCCGTCATTTAATGGCAAATATTTTCTGTTACTTTAAAACAACGGCTGTCAATTTTAACATTGTGTGAACAGAGCCTTTCTGTGTTTTCAATCCACTCCTGGTTGAGGTTGCAAAATATTGACCAAATACTGACTGAAATATATTGTGTGTGAACCCAGCCTGAGGCTATGTTCACACTACGTATATGTCCGGCCGTAGTGCGAACCGCGAATATACGCCCATAGTTTTGATGTTGATGCGTACGCTTGAAAGTATACGCTATACGGCCGCACAATGCACACTACGTATGAGCTTACGGCCGGATCGTAGACGGCGCCGTGAAAAAAGAACAAGACCATTGTTTGCGGCCGGAACTGTTCCAACTCACGGCCGTGGATCTCAATGCGGCCCCGTACGGAATACTTTTTTCAGACAAATCAAACTTGATTTTTATATTAAAAGGTTCTGTCTGGGTTACTGGGCTGGGCGAAGATTTCCAAGTAAATGACCTGCTTCAGACCGCTTCGAAACAAGCTAGGAAGCATAACTATACTATGGGCGTATGTTTGCGGTTCAACCGCATGTTCGCAATCCGGCCGCATGTCTATTTTTCCCACGGCCATAGTTTCAGCCGCACATGTCCGGCTGCGTACGAACTGCGACCGGACATATACGTAGTGTGAACATGGCCTTAAGATGTTTTTAGGGCAGTTTTTGTGGGCACCCCTAAAACAAACTTATTAGCAGAATCTTGATGTGGGCAGAGCCTGGTTCTTTTTACCACACCACTTACATTCTGCCAATTTCCAACACATTGCTCACCCCATTTTCCCCTTATCTCATTTAGATATGTAAAACACAGAGGCAGTGCTTTTGGATGGAATTGGCCACAGCCGCCATTTAAAATAAAAATGCTCAGGATACTCGGCAGGTCTCTGAAAAGATCATCTCTGCCAGTAGTGCAGTACTGGCCGGATGATCTTTGAGGCCGCAGAGTTCTGCAGCAGGTGCATTCATGCGCGCCCGCATCAGAACTCCCCACTGCACACTATGGAGCGAGCAGCCGGAGCCGCTCACTCCATAGTGTGCACTGACATGTTTTTCTGACATGTCAGTTGTTTGCGGCGCCACTAGGGATCCCGGCCAGACTGTATACCATGTGTATACCAGCAAGGTAATGTATATTTTCATAATAATACGGCAGTGGTTTAACGAAAATATACGTTGTGTGAACATAGCCTAAGGCTGGGTTCACACACAGTATATTTCAGTCAGTATTATGGTCCCCATATTGCAATCAAAACCAGGAGTGGATTGAAAACACAGAAAGGCTATGTTCACATAGCATTACAACGGCTTTTGAATTGAAATAATAGCAGTTCTTTACCGTTATATGGTGGCCATCCACTCAATTTCAACATTCTGTGAACATAGCCTTTCTGTGTTTTCAATCTACTCTTGGTTAAGATTGCAAAATACTGACTGAAATATACTGTGTGTGAACCCAGCCTAAATCTTCAAAGTATGGTACTGACACAGCTGCGTGGCTGTGTCAGTACAGAATCACAAAGATTTTAACTAATTCTGAGCTCTCCACAATGATACATGGTGTCGGGAGGTCCGTGAATCCTGTCTGTAGCACATCTTCCATGCACAGACCGTATTTACAGATCGCACTTGGACTGAATAAACCGCATTAGTATGATTCCATGATGGATCTCATCCCTATATGTGGTGTCCCAGAATAATGTAGGTGTGCCACTACTGTTCCTAGCACACCTGTTGTCAGGTATTATGTGTTTCTATGCCCTGGGCTGAAGGTCTGCACTTTACTATCTCACCTCTTGGTGTCTTATTATTCTTATGTACTTATCACAGCTTAAGGGAATATAATGGCTTATTACTGAACTTATGTCTTGTTATGTTTTACCACTCCTTTAGCTGAGTATCTCAGATAATTCCACTGATTAACCCCTTAGCGACCCATGACGTATCTGATACGTCATGGTGCCGCTCGGGGTGTTCAGAGCGGGGTCCCGCCGGGACCCCACTCTGAACGGCGCTGATCCCGGCTGACACGTGCAGCCGGGCAGTGCCTCTATTAGCCGGCGCGGGTCCCGTTGCAGCGCCGGCTAATTAAGCCTCTAAGTGCAGCTGTCAAACCTGACAGCTGCACTTAGAGGCTTCAGACCTCACGTCCCTGGTGTCTAGTGGGACGGATCTCCCCCCCGCGATGCGATCGCGGGGGGGAGATCCGTTCTTCTGCCCGTGCCGAGCCTCAGCGTCGGAATGACGCTGATCCCGGCTCGGCAATAGATTGCTATGGCCTGCAGCAGGCCATAGTAATCTATGACCGATCTAATCGATCTTTGCTGTGTATATACACAGCATTGATCTCTATGAGAGATCAGTGCTGTCTATATACAAGTCCCCCAGGGGGGCTTCTAGTTACAGTAAAAAAAAAAAGTAAAAAAGTGTTTTTATTAATAAAAAATCCCCTCCCCTAATAAAAGTCCAAATCACCCCCCTTTTCCCATTTTATAAATATAAATTAATAAATAAATAAATAAACATATTTATTATCGCCGCGTGTGTAATCGCCCAAACTATTAATTAATCACATTCCTGATCTCGCACGGTAAACGGCGTCAGCGCAAAAAAATTCCAAAGTGCAAAATTGCGCATTTTTGGTCGCATCAAATCCAGAAAAAATGTAATAAAAAACGATCAAAAAGTCGTATATGCGCAATCAAGGTACCGATAGAAAGAACACATCATGGCGCAAAAACTGACACCTCACACAGCCCCATAGACCAAAGGATAACAGCGCTATAAGCATGGGAATGGAGCGATTTTAAGGAACGTATATTTGTTAACAATGGTTTGAATTTTTTACAGGCCATCAGATACAATATAAGTTATACATGTTACATATCATAGTAATCGTAACGACTTGAGGAACATGCATAACAAGTCAGTTTTACCATAGGACGGACGGCGTAAATGCAAAACTCCCCGAAATCAAAACAAATTCGTTCTTTTTTTCAATTTGACAGCGCAAATGATTTTTTTCCGGTTTCGCAGCATATGTTATGGAAAAATAATGCCTGTCATTGCAAAGTACAATTGGTTTCGCAAAAAATAAGCGCTCATATACGTCTCTAGGGGAAAAAAATGCAAGCGCTATGGACTTTTAAACTTAAAATGGAATAAGCAAAAGCGCAAAAACGAAAATAGGCTTTGACCTTAAGGGGTTAAAGATCTGAGTTATGTGCTTTCCAGAAAGTAGGGATGGTCCAAACCCTCCGAGGTTCGGGTTCGTATGAACCCGAACGCTCAGCATCAGATTCCCGCTGTCTGCCCGCTCCGTGGAGCGGGTGGATACAGCGGGAGGACCGCCTGGAAAACTGGGATACAGCCTATGGCTATGGCTGTATCCCAGTTTTCCAGGCGGTCCTCCCGCTGGATCTGGCACGGAGCAGGCAGACAGCGGGAATCATTACCGAGAGTTCGGGTTCGTACAAACCTGTACGAACTGTTCAGACCATGCCTACCAGAAAGTTTCCCACCAATGGAAGATTAGTCCTGTCCTTTCCTATAAAAGCTCCTTGATGGTTCCTTCTAGTCTAGAGGTGGTTATAGAGAGGAGTTCTAGCTAGCTGGTTTTCCTGTTCCAGTATGCAGTGCTACAAGCCTAAGGCAGGGTAACTACCACCAAGAGTCTCCTTCTACAAAATCAGAACTTTCCTACAGCTATTAGTTCCTTAGCAGTGGAGCAAAGTGCAGTCACAGCCAGAGTACGCTATTGGTCCTCACTCGGTCAATCTTGAGTGGCTAGCTACACCCGGTTGTGGAAACCCGGGGCCTTCTACCAGATCTGACACTCAGTAATATTTCTGGCAAGAGGTGGCATTCTCCATACCGTGAGTTTTGGGGTATTCTTCTATCAAGTCACCTTGACAGAGTTCTGCTACTTCCTAGGCAAGGTCCCCTCAGTAGTCCCCTAGCTTATCCTTACAAATCTACTACAAGTCAAACCTAACTGAACCTAACCTAACCTACTACAAGTCCTGCAAAGTCTATCTATACCTATACACCTGAACACCCAGCTCAACTGATCTGTGTCATCTACCTTATGGTAGGATTTACTATACTTTTTGATATTGCTTTTTTATTTCCAATTATATTCTTTTGTATTGCACTTGAAACTTCAGTAAATTGTTCTCCTTATTAAGTACTGGTCTCTGTGGTTACTTGGCTCTTGCGCCTACATCTACACCTTCTACCTCAAAGGCGTTTGTTAGTGTATCCATGGATGGGCAATTCCACTCCTGGCAGCTGTTACAAATGCCTAGTCGGTACACTAGCATCTAGCCCCCAGCTAACACCTAGCACTAGAGTCTGGGTGCTGAGATCCTCACTAACCTCTAGAACAAACAATGAGAAGTGCTCATCTAAGTACTTCTCTCTCCTTGCTGCAATTCTCACTGCTTATTCTTGAGATTGGTGGTGATCTCATCAAAACTTTTGATTGGGGGTGACCAATCAAACTTTCAACATGTCTCTATGACATGACAAAATATTTTTTTTAATCACTGTAAGGGCCATATTACACGGGTTGATTATCACTTGAAAAATTGTTAGATCATTCGGATTTAAGCGATAATCGTTTTGTGTAATAGCAGGCTATCCCAGCAATAGAACTGGGGAATCTGCCTTGAAAATCTATTGTCTCTGTATCGGCACCCAGTCTTGTCCGTTATCCCATAACTGCTGCAGGTCGCTCTGCACTTTCATCTGTCATCAGCTTCCTTGCCCCCTAAAATTTTCAGTAGTAAATCTATTTTATCTACCCTCTAAAATAGTATAGGTATTTTACAATTGACCTATATCTCATCATTTAAAATAGTAAAATGCTCTAGCAATGGTATTAAAACTGCTACAAATAATTCTGTTTAAAAATGTGATGATTTGACAGCCTGGGTTCATATATTAAATATTTTGAAACCAGAATATTTATTTTTACCTTAGCTTTTTTCATTATTTAGTCTTGCAGAAAACACTTAATATGCAATTCACTGAATATATTTAGTATCCTTTATTTAAGGTAATTTATCAATAGCGTTGGTGTTACTTTATTGAGAAGCTATTAAATTCAGATAAAAAATTTAGGCAACTGACAAAACTTTTAGGCTGGTCAGTAGAGATGTGCTGCTTGACAATCCTACTAAAAATCACAGACAAGTAGTGTCTCTGATAAACAATACTTAAAGCGACTCTGTACCCACAATCCGACCCCCCCAAAATTTTTAATCCAATATCTGTCCTGGGGTCCATTTGGCAGGTGATGCAGTTATTGTAATAAAAAACAACTTTCAAACTGGCAGCCCTGACCCCTTTGGCCGTGGCTTAGTTTATGTATGCATTAAGCTAGGCACAACCTCTACGTCCCTCTTCCCCACCCTCTCTACCATTTTTCCTATTCCTCTGCAGTGAAATCTACACAGGTGCCTTAACGATTCAGCCCATGTGTCGGGCTCACACAGCTGACGAATAGGAGACAATCTGCCTGGAGTATTCCTAATGATGAGGAGGGTGGGGAGGAAGGACAGTGAGGTTGTGCCTGCCTAATGCATATACAATGTAAGCCACGGCCAAAGGGCACAGGGCTGCCAGTTTAAAAGTTGTTTTTTATTACATGCATCACCTGCCGAATGGACCTCAGGACAGATCTTGGAATAAAAGCAGCTATCTGAAGGTACAAGCGGTTTAGGGGGGTCATATTGTGGATACAGAGTCACTTTAACAAACATAGTCTTATATAACAATTTGTATGATATCAAATTTATAAAGACAAAAGGAAATAACCATAAAGAAACCATAAATACAAACTAGGTAAGCAATGCTGGCTGTCAAATCAAATCAAATTAAATCAATACAGATCAGGAGAGGAACAGCAAAGTATTCAGGAATAGTAGAGGCTGTAGGCCAAACATAGTAAAAGGGTAATGCAGAGAAAATAAATTGTTTTCAAATACACTTGTGTCAGAAAGTTATATAGATTTGTAATTTACTTCTATTTTAAACTCTCAAGCCTTCCAGTTCTTATCAGCTGCTGTATGTCCTGCAGGAAGTGGTGTACTTTTTCCAATCTGACACAGTGCACTCTGCTGCCACCTCTGTCCATGTCAGGAACTGTCCAAAGCAGGGGAAGTTTTGTAAGAGGATTTCTACTACTCTTGACTGTCATGGACAGTGGTGGCAGCAGAGAACACTGTCTGTCCGATAGACTCAATGATATTCTGAAGCTCAATCCACCGTCTCTGCTTGAAATTTCCACCCACATTCTATAGTGTGCACATACCCTCAGACTGGAAAGAACATCACTTTCTGAAGGACATACAGCACATTGCATGACTGGTATCTACATACTGTAGCTATACTTTACACACACACACACACACACACACACACACACACACACACACACACACACACACACATATGTATTGCAGTATATACACTATATAATATACCATATAGCTATATGTACACCAGCCAGACCATTGCTTTTAGAGCAGAGGGGTAGTTGATAACCTAAACAATGAGCTGTCACCAATATGAGGGAAAGAGCAGCATATCACACAAAGGAGGCAAGTTTGCTAAATGAATGTATTTGCATAAATGTATGTATGTATTTGCATAAACTTAACAAGTCCTACAAGATTAACTATGTTAGTTAGGATGGGAATACCCCATTAGGGTACTGTATAAGACTGTTTTAAGGACACAAAACAAGAATACTTATTTTAACTGTTTAGATGCCCTGGTCATAACTGGCATCGGCATAGATACAGTATGGCCGTGCATCATTAATGATTCAGGATGTAAATTGGCTGCCAACATCGAGCACACAGGGAACCATTCCATTATTATGGCAGCCCTTCTAAAGGCCTCTGTGCCTGCCATGACAGATATGCTTATTCAGCCTGCCTATGTAAATTGTTACAGGGATCAGAAAAAGGCATTTTTTTTTTATTATTATAATTTTAATAAAGTTTTCAAATTTAAAGTAGTAAAACATGACATTGGGTTTCTTTATAATCATCCAAACCTGAGGAATATACATAATATAATATAATATAATATAATATGTAGATGGCATGTTAATTTTACCGCACAGTGATCAGCATAAGAACAAATTCCCATAAATTACCCTTTTTTTAAAAAATTTCACCTAACAATTTTTTTTTGTTTTGCTGTATATCTTATGATAATGTAAAGGATGTAATGTAATGTTGCTATGAATTAAATTGGTCACACAAAAAACAAGTCTATAGGTAAAAAAAAAGTATGGCTCATAGAATGAAAGAAGGATGAAGTGATACGCTAGATTAACATTTCTATGACTTTAAAGGGATTGTCCAGGGAGCCGTAGATGGCTAAAGCCTTAAATTTATACTTACTCCAGCTTTGCGCATGCTCTGGAGACTGGTGTTGCCTGTTTTGTGCTCCGAGTCCAACGCCATCTTGCTATTCGTAATGGATATATGCACTGGCAAGCCAGAGTCATGTGGAACAGGTAAATAATCCTTGCTTTGTATAGTAGAGACACCTGTGAAACTTTTGATTGATGTACACATTTATGGTGAATATTATTACACTGTGATGATGATCGTACTGTATAATACAGTACATACTGTATGAATGTCACCAGTGTTGGGCTGGAGTGCCTTGGGCCCACCAGGGGAAATCATTCTTGGGGCCACCCTTCTGCCACTATACTTATGCATGGTAACATTAATAAGGGTCCATTAACACAGCGTGATATGGGGTAGTGTAGGGCTGCAAACAATTGCTAATCAGCAGGGCAGGAATACATAGAGATGTGCGGCCAACAACGATTTTTACAACCGCACAAAACATCAAATCAGCCGACTATCGGGCATTTGCTTGCTTGTCAGCTGATCTCTGGCACTTTTACATGGGGCTTCCTAGGATATTACCAATAATACCAGTATACAAGGGGGAAAAATTATCACCATACATATTACCGCCATAATGTTACTGACCAAATCCTGTATACCAATATTACCAATAATACCAGTAGACAAGGAGGAAATATTACACCACACCACAACCACTACCATCACTATATTGTTACTGACAAAATCCAGTATACTAAGACCAATAAAACACAGTACCGGATTACAAGTGACAAATACCACCATCTACTGACTAATACCACCACATACTGACTAACAACGCCACATACTGACTAACAAAGCCACATACTGACTAACAATGCCACATACTGACTAATACCATCGCTGCTACTGACTAACACCACCACATACTGACTGACATCACCGCTGCTACTGAATAATCCACTGTACACAGATCACTATCACCTCATCCAGTCATATAGAGATGGACGCAGCTCTATACAGGCTCTATATACCATAAACATTACAGTGCAGTTATATCAGGTCACTCACAGGGGACGTTTCTCTGATCGGAGTTCTTCCCTTTTCATCTTCTTCTCCATCTGCCCTGTGCTGTTATGAGAACATCTCAGAGCCACGAATCCACAGAATCTGCCAGACAAACAATATTAGTATCCTCACTCTGTCACCATCCTCATCTCTCTACAAACTGCACATCTGTATTGGCCCCTTTACACCCTCATTTAGTGGGTAGCCCTGAATCTATGTATATATATCCCTTATAGTATGTGGTCCCCTCTGTGTAGACACCTTATAGATGGTCCTTTGTTCAGTCCTCCATATAGATAGCCCCCAGTGTTGTCCATGTCCCATATAGGTAGACCCCCTTATGTTGTCCATCCCCATATATATAGCCCCTCCATGTTGTCCTTCTTCAATATAGATAGCTCCCTCATGTTGTCCATTCCCCCCATATAGCCCCCTCATGTTGTCCATTCCCCCCTATAGCCCCCTCATGTTGTCAATCCACCTATAACCCCCTCATGTTGTCCATCCACCTACAGCCCCCTCATGTTGTCCATCCACCTATAGCCACCTCATGTTGTCCATCCCCCTATAGCACCCTTATCTTGTCAATCCCCCTATAGCCACCTCATGTTGTCCATCCCCCTATAGCCCCCTTATCTTGTCCATCCCCCTATAGCCCCCTTATCTTGTCCATCCCCCTATAGCCCCCTCATGTTATCCATCTCCCCTATAGCCCCCCCTTATCGTGTCCATCCCCCTATAGCCCCTTCATGTTGTCCATCCCCCTATAGCCCCCTTATCTTGTCCATCTCCCTATAGCCACCTCATGTTGTCCATCCCCCTATAGCCCCCTTATCTTGTCTATCCCCCTATAGCCCCCTCATGTTGTCCATCCTCCTATAGCCCCCTTATCTTGTCCATCCCCCTATATCCCCCTCATGTTGTCCATCTCCCCTATAGCCCCCCCTTATCTTGTCCATCCCCCTATAGCCCCTTCAGGTTGTCCATTCCCCCCATATAGCCCTCTTATATTGTCCATTACCCCGCTATAGTCCCCTTATGTTGTCCACCCCCTATAGCCGCCAGTGTTGTCCATCCCCCATGTAGCCCCCAGTGCTGCCCATCCCCCTATAGCCCCCCTTATGTTGTCCATCCCCCCTATAGCCCCCCTTATGTTGTCCATCCCCCCTATAGCCCCCTATAGCTCCCAGTGTTGTCCATCACCATGTAGCCCCCAGTGCTGTTCATCCCCCATGTAGCCCCCAGTGCTGTCCATCCCCCCTATAGCACCCCTTATGTTGTCCATCCCCCCTATAGCCCCCCTTGTATTGTCCACCCCCTATAGCCCCCAGTGCAGTGCTGTCCATCCCCCTATAGCCCCCCCCCCTTATGTTGTTCATCCCCCTATAGCCCCCCTTATATGTTGAATGGGATCCTATTCAACATAAAGCTATGTCACACACCGCAAAACGTCCGTAGTTTTACGTAGTGTGAACATAGCCTTAAAGTGTGAGTTTGGCACTATGTATTGCTGCTTGAGAAAGGCTATAGCTGGGGTGTGAATAAAGTCACCAATTTTTTTCACTTCAAATGCTGTCTCTCTCTATTGTTTCTTGATTTTTCAGACCACAAGCTCAGTCTGGTGAGGGGTGCACTTTTCTATTTTTTTTTTTTTATTATTATTTTTTTTGCTGGTGCTGTTACACTTACTTATTGATTTTTAGCTTCTCTCTTCACTATCGCTTCTCAGCCAATCAGCAGCTGCTGCAGTGACCCGCCTCAGACGCTGATCAGCTGAGCAGAGTCTATACTCTACCCATCAGTGGTTGCAGCGGTCTCCCGCCTCAGAAGCTGATTGGCTGATGGGTGATAGTGAAGTGAGAAGTTAAATAGAAGACCAGAGCGATAAGTATATCTCTCTCCCCGCCCTCCCAACAGACCACAGTCTGGCTCCCAGGTGGTCCACATCACCCCCTGGTGGCCAGACTGAACAGTATGACCGCCAGCTATGCAACCCCTATGGCTAACATTATCCCTCACATTAATAACCTAGTACCCACAGTAACGCCACAGGAGTATTGGCAAGAGTCAGGTACCAAAAGTACTGGAATGTCAAAAATTGTTCTCCTGGACTGGGTGGTAGTAGGCTAATATTTTTAGGCTGGGGAGGGCAAAAACACATGGCCCTTTCTACACTGGTACTAGTAGGTTGCTGCTGCATTTATCTTGGCCCTGCCAAGCCTAATAATACTAGCCTGCTACTAACCAGTCCAGGAGTGCTATTTTTTAATGTCGCGGGACTATTGGTGCTTGGATCTTCCCAGTACCCCTGTTGCAGAGGGTACCGGTGTAATAGGGTAGGAGGTTAGTGTTAGCCATTTTACCAGTTAACACTTAGCTCTGGCTTAGTAATGAATGCCAACTTTCAAACAGCTTCCACTACTATAAAAAAATAAAAACACCCCACAACCCTCAGTGACCATTTTATTAAAAAGAAAGATCCATTGGTCATTGAAGTAGTACACCGAATGTGACGTAATCCTTAAGATATCAATATTTGAAAAACAAGAAGGAGAGATGCACAGAAAAAAAAGGCTGGAACCGGACCCATAATTTTGACAGATGTTTTTCTCCTTATAGTGTGCTGCATCTGTACAGAAAACTTATTGCAGTCTGGTCCCCGCTAGGTTAAGTGGTTATGCTATGCATCTTTTTTTAACTCCCTGGGGGCCAGACTGTAGTCTAACTGCTGTACTGAGTTCACTTTCCCCCACCTTGCTGGGGCTGGAGCAGTGCGCTCAGCACAGCAGTTGGAGCAAAGTCTGGCCCCCCAGGGGGTTAAATACGGTCACATAGCACATCCACTAAACCCTCTTCCAAACAAACTAAACAATTTGGCTGCAAGGAAATTAAGTGAACCCCACTTAACCCTTTGGGGGCCAGACTGAGGAGTTAAGTGGGGTCGCATAGCTGATGGACAAATTGTTAACACCCTGGGGGCAAGACTGTGCTCTGTTGGGAGGGGAAGATATATTTACTGCTCCGGTCTTCCATCCAGCTTTTAACTTCAATGCTTGCGCTCAGCAAATTAGCAAAGTGTCAATAGTGAAGAAAGTAGCAGAAAAAACAGAGCAATAAGTATAATTTTAACCTCCTGGGGTCAGACTGCAGTTTTAAAGGGGTACTCCAGCGTAGGGGCACTTTTGCGCTGGGACCGGGGACGAGGTGGCCGAGGGAAAAGACGTCCTCTCACCTCCCCGGTTCCAGCGGCGGGTTCCCGGCCGCTTCCGGGTGTCTGACGCAGGCTCGAGACGTGACGTCTCAAGTCCGCTCAGCCACTCAGTGAAGGACGTCTTTTGGACGTCTTTTCTCTCGGCCACCTCGTCCCCGGTCCCAGCGCAAAAGTGCCCCCATGCTGGAGTATCCCTTTAAGTTAACCAGGTAAGTTAACTAGGCTCTTCTGATCGGTTAAATACGCCAGTCTCCCATTGTTACTCAAGCTGTAAAAAATGCTTTATCAAGTTATTTGAATGCCATCAATGTAAATTTAATACAGTAATTGCAATCTTAAAGGGGTTATCCAGTGCTACAAAAACATGGCCACTTTCTTTCAGAGACAACCCAACTCTTGTCTCCAGGTCAAGTGCGGTTTGCAATTAGGCTCCATTCACTTCAATGGAACTGAGCAGCAAATCCCCGCCAAAGCTGGAGAAAAGAGTGGGGCTGTCTCTAGAAGAAAGTGGCCATGTTTTTGTAGCGCTGGATAACCCCTTTAATTACATGTGAAAAAAATAAAATTCTAAATAATATATTATTGCATACAGATGTCCATATATTTTTAAATATTGCATCCATTGTATCTCCATTTCTACACTAGTGTTACATAAACAGAGTGACAAGAATACAGCATCTTCTACCGTGCTTTCTAGAATCCCCACAAACCCAGCCAGTTTGATAGTCTTCATACATGACCTCTAATAGGTTTGCAATTAACCTGCACTTCTGTTGTCTTAGAAAACATTTCACAATTCTGTTACAGGCAGTTACTGTAGTTATACTGTTGTTCTGGCCTTTCAAAGCTGTAGAGACCAGAAATCTGTCACAAAACAAAATTGAAAGTGTTTTTTTCTTCTTACAATTCATTGAATAGGTCATGTAAAATTATGCTGTCTGTGAGAAATGTATGTTTACTTGAAACTGCAATAATACATTTTTTGTTCAGAAAAATAAAAATAACATAAAAATAATTTTTTTCATAATTATATTGTATAATTATTCTAAATTGAATAAATAAATAATTATGTAATTTACAAGTTCAAGGCAAACATATACTGTAGGGGCAGATTTATCAAAGGGTGTAAAATTTAGACTGGAGCAAAACTACCCACAGCAACCAATTACAGCTCAGCTTTAGGCAGTGCTGAAAGGAAAGCTGAGCTGTGATTGGCTGCTGTGGTCGCAGTTTGCACCAGTCTAAATTTTACACCCTTTGATAAATCTCCCCCATAATGTCAAAACAATAAACTACTGTAGTATGCTGTGTGGTAACCCAGAAGCTGCAAGGTGTTATGAGTAGGATGTTGTGGTACCGCTGCAGCACTGGTCACAGGGCTTGGAGTGGTAGTTAGCTCTCCTTGGGACCCAACACACGCCATTAAAGTGTTCCTAGTGCAGTACCATCTTGTGCAGTGCGATAGTACAATAGTTAAACTATAGATAACTGTACGGAACAGTCTCTTAGGAAAAATATGAAAAAAAAAATGCAAATGCTTTGTTTACAAGGTGCATTTTTAGGTTTGTCAGTTTTTCTCTTTAACCCCTTAAGGTCAAAGCCTATTTTCGTTTTTGCGCTTTTGCTTATTCCATTTTAAGTTTAAAAGTCCATAGCACTTGCATTTTTTCACCTAGAGACGTATATGAGCGCTTATTTTTTGCGAAACCAATTGTACTTTGCAATGACAGGCATTATTTTTCCATAACATATGCTGCGAAACCGGAAAAAAATCATTTGCGCTGTCAAATTGAAAAAAACCCGAATTTGTTTTGATTTCGGGGAGTTTTGCATTTACGCCGTCCGTCCTATGACTTGTCCGTGACTTGTTATGCATGTTCCTCAAGTCGTTACGATTACTATGATATATAACATGTATAACTTATATTGTATCGGATGGCCTGTAAAAAATTCAAACCATTGTTAACAAATATACGTTCCTTAAAATCGCTCCATTCCCAGGCTTATAGCGCTTTTATCCTTTGGTCTATGGGGCTGTGTAAGATGTCAGTTTTTGCGCCATGACGTGTTCTTTCTATCGGTACCTTGATTGCGCATATACGACTTTTTGATCGTTTTTTATTACATTTTTTCTGGATTTGATGCGACCAAAAATGCGCAATTTTGCACTTTGGAATTTTTTTGCGCTGACGCCGTTTACCGTGTGAGATCAGGAATGTGATTAATTAATAGTTCAGGCGATTACGCGCGCGGCGATACTAAATATGTTTATTTATTTATTTATTAATTTATATTTATAAAATGGGAAAAGGGGGGTGATTTGGACTTTTATTAGGGGAGGGGATTTATTATTAATAAAAACACTTTTTTACTTTTTTTTTTACTGTAACTAGAAGCCCCCCTGGGGGACTTGTATATAGACAGCACTGATCTCTCATAGAGATCAATGCTGTGTATATACACAGCAAAGATCGATTAGATCGGTCATAGATTACTATGGCCTGCTGCAGACCATAGCAATCTATTGCCGAGCCGGGATCAGCGTCATTCCGACGCTGAGGCCCGACACGGGCAGAAGAACGGATCTCCCCCCCGCGATCGCATCGCGGGGGGGAGATCCGTCCCACTAGACACCAGGGCAGTGTGAACACAGCATCTAAGTGCAGCTGTCAGGTTTGGGACCCGCGCCGGCTAATAGAGGCACTGCCCGGCTGCACGTGTCAGCCGGGATCAGCGCCGTTCAGAGCTGGGTCCCGTCGGGACCCCGCTCTGAACACCCCGAGCGGCACCATGACGTATCAGATACTTCATGGGTCGCTAAGGGGTTAAAGAGGTCCAACATTTTTTTCTTATTGGAAATGTGAATAATTTGTAATCTGTCCCTTTCCCTAAGTGGTTTTTAAAACCTTTTTTTTGCCTCTGTGTCCTCCAGGCCTCCTCCTCTGTTGCTGCTTTTTGGACTTGTTTACATAAAGAACTTCCAGGTCACAGGGGTCAGCAGTGACATCACAGCTCTGCAAGCCTGTGGCTCCAACCCCTCCTCTCTGAATCTAGCTCAGCCTCCTCTACCCATAGTCAGGGGAATGTCTGTATTTTTACAAGTGTCTTTTGAGCAGCATGGCGGCTCAGTGTCTGCCAATTACTTATGTTATCAAATCAACTAGTTTTTTAACTCTTTTATCTGTTTTAGCACTACAAACCTCAGCACAGGTGGGTGGGGTTTCTATGAGCCAGGATTCTGTTACCTCAGCAATAGATTGATAGAATGGTGACTGACATGAGGGGAAGCAGCATTTCTCCTCTCCATATTACAGACAGCAGCAGCAATGCCCTAACACTGTACATCTTTACACTACAATAGTAACAATATAGGGGAATATTTATCACAGCCTGTGCAGGGGAGCAGTTACCCATAGCAACCAATTAGATTGCTTCTTCCATTTTTTAAAAGGCCTTGAAAAATGAAACCTAGAATCTGATTGGTTGCTATGGGCAACTGCTTCCCTGTTCCTCTGCACAAGTTTTGATAAATAACCCCCATAGTTCGTTTATTTACTGTTTATAGCTCCAACCTATGCTGCAGTGCTGTACAGAGATCGTAGTCTGTCATGCTGTCCTTACTGCTGCAGTTACTTCTGGCCTTAGATGTTAGTTAGATGTTAGGGGTGTGGCTAAAGAAATATATGCATAACTCCACCCACCTGATGACTCACTGTTCCCTCAGTGGCAGGGACAGGAAACAGAAAGGGAACGTGACATCACAGGAAGTAAAGAAAACACAGGCAGAGAGGTCATGTGACTGAGCCTGAGAACACAGTAAGCACTCTAAATAAAAAATAGAAGTGTATGTAGAATATAAAACACCCACAGAGGTCAATGCAATGCTTGTTTATTGAAATATCCCCGACAACCCCTTTATGATGGCTGGAATCACGGCGGTAGAAGAAGAGTTTTAAAGGTATTTGGGTTTGGAAAGTCTCTTAGAAGGTGTCTTGATAGACTTAACAATAGTGGCAGGGTGGACTACCTAGAGGGGACCTTTCCAATATACACAGCACTCTGCTGCAGGGGGTTCTGACAACCTTGAAGTCAGTTGTATTTACTTGAGATAGAGAATAACCCATCGTTGGAGACTTACCTTCCAACACTCCAGCAATGTCCTCCTACTGCTGGAGCGCTTGAGTGTGTTACCAGGAGCTTGCACTGGCAGCCACACAGTGAGCTCACTGCAAGAGCTCACTCCTGGCTGGGTGATGTCATGGATACCCAGTGGCATCCCTGGCAACTTGGAATGATTTGGGTCAGTGTCACCGGTGGGAGGCTCAAACTCCCAGCAGCTGTGCTGCAATATACTGTGTGACTGGCAGGTCTCCCTGTCAGTCAAATAAGTTCCTTGCATGTGTGTGTGTGTGTGTGTGTGTGTGTGTGTGTTTGTGGTCAGGATCAGGGGGCTGGTGACATCACTTTCTGGACCGGACCCCTGACCTCCTCCTCATTCCCCTCCAAAATCATTGCCGGCTTTTAGGCTAATTTTAACTAGTTTGCTTGGTGTTCCCTTTTCTCTTCTATGCTTCATCATCTGGTTTCTTCTTATTCTGTACTTTGCTTCCCGCTTCGTTTGACCCTCCCTGGCTTTCTGACTTTCCCTTATTTGTAAGTTTGTCTTGTCTTTGTTCTGTGTTTTTACATATCGGAAGTTAAAGACTGTCCCCCAATTGCATACAGTCACTAAGGGATGACTGAGGCAAGTAGGCGGGGACAAGTTTAAGGTTCACTGTCTGTGTCCACCCCCTTCCTTCCCTGACTGATCGATACTGGTGCCATTGTGACACCAGTACTCACGGTCTGAAGAAATCCCTCAATGCTGGGATGAGTATACAGAGTGGCATGTCCAGAAGCATAGGCCCCAAGAGGAGCACTAGGAAAGCCAGCTGTCGGTATCATGCTAAGGTCCTGGTAAGCTGCAGTAGGGAAAATTATCCAACCACTGTCTGGCAACTAAAGCTTTCTCTAGACCACAGGTCTCAGAAAACATAAAAGATAACCCATCAGCGTGGACAGGCTTTGATCCCTGGTCAGCAGAAGTCCAACCCCAGACTTTTCTAGCTGGCTATAGCTGGGCAAACAGAAAAACTGGAATCAGAAATCAGCATACACTTTAGAAGCGCAGAATTGGGCACTTGTTGGCCATGCCCCATGTCGGACACTCTCTGGCTCTGGGATAGGTGAATACACTTAGGCAAGAAAGTGGGACAGAGTAACTTACTGAACTTACCATTAGCCTTTACTGTCACCAAACTTACTCTGCAGGGAGAGGGCTCCCATTGGTAGAGGAGACCCCAGGTAACATGTGATCAGATTGATCGGGACTGATAGGGACACAGTAAGTCTGGCCTCCGATACAGTGCGGAGGGGGGATCCCTTCTCCTTACCTGGCCGGGCCTCAGCGTCGGAATGATAGCTTATAATTAATGTGAAAGTTTTTTTAAAAAGTCCCCTCCCCTAACAAGAGCCAAATCACCCCCCTTTTCCCATTTAATAAATAAAAATAAGAAAGAAATAAAAAAATAAACATATTTGGTATTTTCGCGTGCATAATCACCCGAATGAGTAAATTATCACATTCCTAATCTTGCACAGTAAACGACGTAAGCGCAAAAACCCGCCAAAGTGGAAAATTGTACATTCTTGGTTGCATCAAATCCAAGAAAATTGCAATAAAAAGTGATCAAAAAGTTGCATATACGCAAACAAGGTATTAATGGAAAGTATAGATCATGGCACAGAAAATGACACCTCAGATTACCCCATAGACCAAAGGATAACAGCGTTATAAAGATGGGAAAAGAGCAAAATAAGGAACATTTCGTTTTGTTTTTTTTAAGATTGTAATTTTTTAAAAGCCATCAAATAAAACAAAAGTTATGCAAATTACATTATGTTGTAATTGTACTGACATAAGGAGCATATATAACATGTCAGTTTTACCCTAGGGAAAACAACGTAAAACCACCCCCCACCCCCCCCAATGAAATAAAATTTTCATTTTCATTTTCACCGCACATATAAATTTTTTCCGGTTCCACAGCATAATTTATGCAACAATTAAGCCAGTCATTGCAAAGTACAATTAGTGACACAAAAAATAAGGGCCCATGTGGGTCTATAAGTGAAAAAATACAAGCGCTATGGCCTTTTAACCACGAGGAAGAAAAAACAAAAGTGCAAAAATGAAAATTGGCTCAGAGCTTAAGGTGTTAAATATTAAGAATAAGGGTATGTCTAACACAGTACTTAATTCCTGCAAAACTCTAGGATGGATACCTTCTGGGCCCGGGACGTATGGATTTTAATATTTTTGAAGCGTCGCAACCCCTTCTTGTTGTGTTAGGCAGTGGAGATTTATAGGAGGATTTACATTATCCCTAGCCATGTCATCTGTTATAGGATTCTCCTCTGTGAATATAGTAGAGAAAAATGTATTTAGTAGATTGGCCTTTCCCTCGTTCCCCTCCAAGATCTACCCAGCATGCTCTTAAATATGTGCCATTTCACTTGTGTACTTTTCTGAGGGCATAGTCCCAGTATATGTCCCCAAGGTCCTCTCTTAGTTTTTGCAAAAGAATAGCCCGTGGAGCCTCACCAAAGAGTCCCGAAACACAGGACTAGCCAGATATCCCTCTGGGAAGGACCTAGCCAAGGGGCGGCTCCCGTAAGAAAACCACCGAAACCATCATATTAAGTGGACGTATAAGTCAATGTAATGACTGCTCATCCTGCTCCACACTGATGAGGGGCAACACCCCGAAACAGCTGTATGTGGATGGATACCTGACCTTGGTTTTTGCCTTGTCATTACATTGACTTATAGGGCCATTAATATGGTTGTTTTTGTGGTTTCCTTACAGGAGCTTCCCCTTGGCTGGGTCCTTCCCAGAGGGATATCTGGCTGGTCCTGTGTTTCGGGACTCTTTGATGAGGCTCCACGGTTTCTTCTTTTGCATATTCGTTTTTCCCAGGGGGCAGTGCTCCTAGGACTTCACTGCATTGGGCGCTTTCATTAGTAGCCAGCAGTGTTGTTGTTTGTCTGGTCTCCCTGAGATCAGCAATCTGTTTCTCTTATGACTCTACTAGGCATTGCTCCCACCTAGCCAGAATCTTGCTCCACACTGATAAGGGGCAACACCCTAAAACAGCTGTATGTGGATGAATACCTGGCCTTGGTTTTTCAATCATCATTACATTGATTTATAGGTACCACTTAATATGGTGGTTTTGTGGTTTCCTTAGAGGAGCCGCCCCTTGGCTGGGTCCTTCCCGGAGGGATATCTGGCTGGTCCTGTGTTTTGGGACTCTTTGGTGAGGCTCCACCTTTGCATTTTCGTGTTTCCCAGGAGGCAGTGCACCTAGGACTTCACTGCATTGGGCGCTTTCATTAGCAGCAGGCATGTCTCTTAGTTTTTGGAAATTAGTCTTTTTGAAGTTTAATGTTTTTATAGCCCCACTACTAAGCATTTTATAAAAGGATAATTGAAAACTTACTATGTTGTGGTTACTATTACCTAGGTGACCCTCCACCTCTACCTTTGATATTCTGTCTGGCCTATTGGTCAAAATCAGGTCAAGAAGTTACACCCACCCCCATTCTGGAAACTACACCCCTCAAGGAATCTAACAAGGGGTGCAGTGAGGATATGGACCCCTTGATGACGGGCACATTTGTGCCATGAAAGTGAAAAAATGAAAAATTTCACTTTCACGTCACATTGTTCCACATTTGTGCCCGTCACCAGTGGGGTCTATATCCTCATTGCACCCCTTGTTAGATTCCTTGAGGGGTGTAGTTTCAAGAATGGGGTCACTTGTGGGGGGGTTTCCAGTGTTTTGGCAGCACGAGGGCTCTGTAAATGCGACATGACCCTTGAAATCCATTCCAGTAAAGTCCAGCTTGCAAAAGCCAATTGGCGCTCCTTCCCTTTGGACGCTCGTCCTGCGCCCGCTTAGCACTTTATGTCCACATGTGGGATATTTCTATACTCAGGAGAAACTGCGCTACACGTTTGGTGTTTTTTTTTTCCTTTATCCCCTTGTAAAAATGAAAAATGAAGGTTAGAACAACGTTTTAGTGTTAAAAATGTAATTTTTCCTTTTTTACACCACATTATTCTGAAAATCTGTGAAGCACCTGTGGGGTCCAGATGCTCACCGCACCCCTTGTTACATTCCTTGAGGGGTGTAGTTTTCTAAATGGTGTCCCTTTAGGGGTGTTTTTTAGGTTTTGGCACCCCAGAGCCTCTGCCAACCTGAAGTGGTACAGTCAGAAATGACCAAATATAACGGAGGCGTTGAAATTCACTAGGCGCTCCCTTATATCTGAGGCTTGTGGTTGCGTCAAATAGCGCAATAGGGCCACATATGGGGTATATCTATAAACTGCAGAAACGGGGCAATCAATATTGTGGTGCATTTCTCTACTAATAGGTTTATCATTATGAAAGATATTGGATTACAATAAAATCTCTGCACAGAAAATAAAAATTTTCAAATTTCTTACACACTTAGCATTTATTTCTGTGACTCCCCTAAAGGGTTAAAAAAACTTTCTGGATGTGCTTTTGCAGAGTTTGGGGGGTGCAGTTTCTGAAATGAGGTGCTTTGTGGGGATTTCTAACATACAGTCCCCTCAAATACACTTTAAACCTAACCAGGTCCCTAAAAATATCTGATTTTGAAATGTTACTGAAAATTTGGAAAATTGCTGCTAATGTTTTAAGCTTTCTATTGTCTAAAAAAAATTAAATATAGTTTAATAAAAGCTACCAACATAAAGTAGACATGTTGCTAATGCTATTTAATATATAATTTATGTGGCATAACCATTTTCTGTATAAGCAGAAAGGTTTCAAAGTTGGAAAAATGCATTTTTTCACAATTTTTCACGTTATTTTGGTGTTTTTCATAAAGATTCGTTATGAGTATCGACTCCATTTTAACAGAAATGTAAAGTACAATATGTCACGAGAAAACAATCTCAGAATCGGCTGGATAGGTAAAAGCATCCTGAAGTTATTAATGAATAAAGTGACACACAGTGTCATATTCATAAAATTTGTCTCTGTCCTTAAGGCTATTTCAGGCTCTGTCCTTAAGGGGTTAAAGGCAACCTGTCACGCTTTGACGGTTCCACATACTTACCCCATCTTTCCGGTTCTACTCCCGATGCCGGTCCTGCCACGAAGATACAGCCAACCGCTCATCTGTGTGTTCAATATGCAAATGAGTGTAGATGCTCCAGTGATTTCCTATGGACACTCATATCTGCTCATTTGCATATTGAGCGTGCAGATGAGTGTTGGTGGTGGTAGGGTGAGTTCGGGAAGGGGGGAAGGTCAGGTTCCCTTCAACACAACTTATTCAAAGCCACTTAGCAGCAAGCCACAACAGTGAGCAAGCAAGAGCCACACTAGAATCTCAACAGTTTAACCTCTCATACTGTCTGCAGAGCCAGAGAGTGTGCAGAGTTATGATCATTACTACAGTGTTACAGTGTTACTACAGTCTTTTTTAATTCAGTATCAGTGTGATATTATTTCATAGTAACTAAGTAGTGATATGTCTCCTGGTGTAGTATATTGAGGCATCAAATAAGATGAAAAGAGCTCACCTGGTTGAGTTGTGCTATAGGATAGGCACAACTCTATGAAGCGTATATGTGGAGAAATACCGCAGCTCCTGCCAGGACACTCCGACCAGGGGAGTGAAGCGAGATGCAAGATGTGAACCAACAAGCAACACTGGACCGAGGGGATCTCTGGCACATTGGACGTCACATGGTACTTGCATAAAGACTGTTCGAGTGTTTGATCTAGTGACCTTTGCTTTATACAGTTATATTATATAATCGTGACCCGCTGTTCTAACCCGGAAGTAGCCAGAGCCCCCACCAAGTGTACTCCTATATAAGACAAGTCGACACCACATGTATGTGATACTTAAAAAAGGCCCCCTAGGATACGGAGGGTTGAAACGCGTTGTTATTACTAATTAAAAATTCTTACTTACCTGCGGAGTTCTATTTGGTCTATTGTGACCATATACCGAATACTATCTATTGGAGACCACCCTGGGTCCAGTGTTCCTTGTTGGTTCACATCTTGCACTACACATTCCTGACAGTCCTATAGTAAAAATGCTATAGCTCTTGAAAAGCAATGAAGAATTAAATAGGCTGCCACCCTGGGGGATGAACATCAACAGGGTCTGTGAGGGTTACATTATGTATGGAGCCTAACAAAGATATGCTGAATAGTTAAATAAGTTTATAATTAAGGCAAAATAAATAAAACATAGTACACCCTGTAACTGCTAAAATAGTTATTTAAATAGTCATTTAAAATGTTCCCAGTCACATTCTGCTGAAGGCTTATCAAATCCAGTGCACTCATACTTACATAATATGTATAAATATATTTAAAAATGTATACAGCAGGCAAATAAATATTGCATGTTTAACATAATTTTATGAAGAAAAGTTTTTGGGTCGAGTGTTTTTAACCCTTAGAGGACCCTGCCAATTTCATATTTTGCGTTTTCGTTTTTCCCTCCTTGTGCTCAAAAGGCCATAGCACTTGCATTTTTCCACCTAGAAACCCACATGAGCCCTTATTTTTTGTGACACTAATTGTACTTTGCAATGACAGGCTGAATTTTTTCATAAAGTACACTGCGAAACCAGAAAAAAATTCAAAGTGTGGTGAAATTGGAAAAAAAAAAATGCATTTCTTTAATTTTTTTTTTACGCCATTTGCCCTGGGGTAAAACTTACTTGTTATAAATTTTCCTCAAGTCGTTACAATTACGATGATATGTAACATGTATAACTTTTATTGTATCTGATGGCCTGTAAAAAATTAAAACCATTGTTAACAAATATATGTTCCTAAAAATCGCTCCATTCCCAGGCTTATAGCGCTTTTATCCTTTGGTCTATGGGGCTGTGTCAGGTGTCATTTTTTGCGCCATGATGTGTTCTTTCTATCGGTACCTTGATTGCGCATATGTGACTTTTTGATCGCTTTTTATTACAATTTTTGATGCAACCAAATGGGATGGGATTTTTTTGAGCTTACGCCATTTACCGTGCGAGATCAGGAATGTTATTAATTAATAGTTCGGGCGATTATGCACGCGGAGATAGCAAACATGTTTATTTATTTATTTATTTGTTTATTGTTATTTATAACACGGGAAAAGGGGGGTGATTCTGACTTTTATTAGGGGAGGGGGCTTTTTACTAATAACCACACTTTTATTTTAACTTTCACCCTTATACTAGAAGCCCCCCTGGGGGACTTCTAGTATAAGTGCACTGATCTCTCATTAAGGTCTGTGCTGCATACATATGCAGCACAGATCCAAGAGATAGGCACATTGATTGCTTACGGCTGCTGCAGCCAGAAGCAATCGAGTGCCGAGCCAGGATCAGCGCCATTACGGCGCTGACCCCGGAAGGGGTAAGATGTGTGGATCGCTCCTCCAGGACAACGTCTTTGACAGCTGCATCCGATTACTGTATTAGTGGGCACGGCGATCGGACCGTGCCCGCTAATACCTGCGGTCTCGGGCTACGAGCAGCACCCGGGACTGCAGCGGTTCAGAGCGTGGCCGCCGCGCGGCCCCGCTCTAGACGCGGTGAGGCGGCCCTGGACGTACGGGTACGTCCAGGGCCGCCTAAGGGTTAAAGAAAAGGCCTCACTGTTTTCAAATCCTTACATTGAGCAATTAATTGTCAAAGAAAAAAAAATGATTTTGGAGGGACCAGTTTCTGAAGTGGATTTCAGAGACCTGTATGTTAGAAACCCCCATAAAACACTCAATTAAAAAAAAAAACTGCATACATCAAGGAATTCTCAACAGGATTTAGGAACTTTGTTAACCCTTTAGGTGGTTTACAGGAATTAAAACAAAGTACCTTAGAGTCTGAAGAGACTGCACTTTGAACAAAGAATTTTACAGTGAGGCCCAAAATTCAGGAATAGATTCATGGAGAATTTTTCAGTTAGACACTATTTTATGGGATTTTCTACCTGATGTGCTAAAAACATTTTGGAGACTACAAATCACTATCTATGGAATATGGAATAGTCACTATATATGGAATACTCCTTTGTGAGACAGCTAGCTTCTCTGTTTTATTAGGGTCACATGAGCAAATCAGAGGTAGGTTCCTGTGCAAGAATGCCCTTATTAGGGTGATCAATTTGCATAGGAATATCTGTAGGGCCACCAGATAAGGGCATAACAGGTTAGTGACTGCATATCCATTAGGTCAATACTTCACTCCTTAACCCTTTGAGGACCAGGCCCAAAATGACCCAGTGGACCGCGCAAATTTTGATCTTAGTGTTTCCGTTTTTTCCTCCTCCCCTTACAGGAGCTTACAGGAATAGTTGTACTTTGTAATGGCGTCTTTCATTTTACCATAACATGTATGATGGAATTCCAAAATTATTTATGAAGATATAAATAGGTGAATCGTAAAAAAGAATGCAATATGGTGACTTTTGGGGGGATCCTGTGTCTACGTAATGCACTATATGGTAACAGTGAGATGATACTATCATTCTATAGGTCAGTCCGAACACAACCATATGCAGGTTTACCCAGATTCTTTAATGTTATATATTTTTTTTTTTATGAAATCCTTTTTTTGGCAATTAATTATTAATAAAATGGGCCTATTGTGATGCTTATAACGGTTTTATTTTTTCATCTACGGGGCTGTATGGGGTGTCATTTTTTCCGCCATGATCTCTAGTTTTTATTAATAACATATTTGTGAAGATTGGACATTTTGATCACTTTTAATTGATTTTTTTAAATATATAAAATGTAACATAAAATGGGTAATCCGCGCATAGATCGGACAATTACGCACGCTTCGGTATATTATATGTTTATTTATTTTTATATATTTTATTTATATAATGGGATAGGGGGGGTGATTTCAGCTTTTATTGGGGGAGGGGATTTGGGGTAGTGTAATAGTGTTTCGAACTTTTTTTTTTACACATTTGAAGTCCCTTTAGGGGACTTTTACATACAGTACTTTGATTGCTCACACTGTACAATGCTATGCCATAGGCATAGCATTGATCAGTGTGATCGGCAATCTGCTCATTGAGCCTGCCTGTGCAGGCTCAGTGTAGCAGATCGCCGATCGGACCGCACGGAGGCAGGTGAGAGACCCCTGGCGGTCCGTTTCAACAATCGGGACCCCCGCAGTGTGACTGCGGGGGTAAGTGACAGGGGACTCCCCCTGTCACTTACACTTAAATGCCACAGCCACGTGGCGCTTAAGGAGTTAATGACACGCGGCAGCGCGATCTCTGCAGCGTGTCAATACCGGTGAGGTCCTGACTGCTCACTGCTCACGGGGGTGACTGCGATCGGTAAGTGACAGGGGACTCCCCCTGTCACTTACACTTAAATGCCACGGCCACGTGGCGCATAAGGAGTTAATGACACGCGGCAGCGCGATCTCTGCAGCGTGTCAATACCGGTGAGGTCCTGACTGCTCACTGCCGCCGGCCCCCACCTCCTATAAAGCGCGCTCCGCTCCGGAGCGCGCTTCATAGCGGGAGAACTACCCAGGACGTACAGTTACGTCCAGAGTCGTCTGGTGACAGACTTCCATGACATAACTGTACGTCCAGGATCGTCTAGGGGTTAAACCCCCACCACCAACACCAACACCCTTTCATTATGCTGCACATGCAAAGCTGGAAGGGCTTGGTGCCTGCTGCCTGCTCAGGCATGGTGGACAGCCTCTCTGGGACAGCTGCACACTTAAGATTGACAGCTGGGACTTCTAGTCTCCTGTCACTAACTTGAGCTTCTCTGCCCAATACAGCCTCCCAGTAGGATGGTGGTGGACTGTGTTGATATAGCTCCCCATCCCAGCTGGACTTCATAGCCTCCCTGTAGCTGGGCAGTGGTGGAAAGGGACATGGTGGCATAACCCTCTCCTTCACAGGCCAACCCATAAGGACTCGTGGGCGCCTGTGCTCCTTAAATCGTATGCAGAAAAGCTCAAAGCAGGAGCTTCAGCAGTTTCACTCATAGAAAGCAATGCGACATTAAAAATATTTTTTTTGCCTCAAAAGAACACACATTTCGTATGTGGTTTTATCTGCAAAAGAGTACTAATAGTCCTGCTAGTGTAGCTGCCATAGTTTAGTTGTTTTAGTGCAGTTCATGTAAGATTCAATTTGGACTAACGCAAATTTTGCCCCAAAATTTGGTCATCCTGCCAAACCAAACTTTTGAAAAGATTGCTCATCTCTAGCATTGAGTAGGAACAGTGGAACGTAGACACATAGAGGAACATCCATGTTAATATAGGCCTGGAGCACCCCTGTATTCCAGCGTAGGATCAACTGACCGAAACCCGCGTGAGTGAGATATCAGATATCAGAGTGACTGGTGTTCAAACTGATCTATTCCACAAGCATGCCGGACTTAGGAATGAATTTAGTTTTGCTTTGGACTCTGTTTACCTTGATGACACCCCTCTGTGTGATGTCAGCAGCTATGTTACCAACGCGGCGTGGGTCTTCACACTGAACTCTTTGCCTTCCACCAAGCTCCGTATACTCCTCTGAAACCAACTAAGGTGCAGTCCCTCTTTTCCTGACTCCATGTAATATGCATTTTCTAGAGTATAATTGCACTTGAGCACTTTTTCTTAGACATTTATACACTGTCATATATTGCACTTATGTACTTAATTGTACTCTGAATGTCTGTGAGATGGACACATACTGTGATTGACACTAGTAACCACCAAAAATGTCAACTGTTTGCAAATAATGCACCTGTATAAGTAAGATGTTGTGTTATTTACTCCCCCATGCATGAAAATGGTGGTGAGAAACTGCAGAAACCTTGTGTTTTTTGGCTGTTGGCTGTGCTGCACATTTCTTTTGATGTTACACTGCATTTTGTGATTAAATAAATTTTACGTTCAGCTTTTGCTTAAAGTGTCACTGTCGTGAATTTTTTTTTTGCAGAAATCAATAGTCCAGGCGATTTTAAGAAACTTTGTAATTGGGTTTATTATCCGAAAAATGCATTTTTATCATGAAAAAGCAGTTTGAAGCTCTCCCCCCTGTCTTCATTGTTCTCCTATGGAGAGAGCTAAAGAAAAGACCAAAACAGGACAACAAAGAGTTAATCTACAAATCCCTCACCCGTTATCTGTTCTGACCATCACCAGTGACCTGTCTGAGCTCCGATTACAGCTGTCACCCAGCTCCGTGCCTGTAATCCTCTGTTATCTGCTTTCTGCTGCCGGCTAACTCCCTCCTTCCTCCTCCCCCCTCCCCTCTCCCTAGAGCAGACAGGGTACGTCTCCTGCAACAAGTCACAATTTTCAGATTTTTCAGAGTGGATGAAAAAGAGGAAGGAGGGGGGGACCTGGGAAAAGGCTTTTTACATGCAGATAATGGCAGATTTGGCTAATAAACCCAATTACAAAGTTTCTTAAAATCGCCTGGACTATTGATTTCTGCAAAAAAAAAAAATACGACAGTGACTCTTTAAGACAAGAATAAGGGGACACCATCTGAAATTTGTTTTGGGAAAAATGAGGAGCAGTAGATGCTTGGAACAAATGTGATTGGTAAATCTAAGGTAACTGAATGTAAGCACGCCTGGGGTAAACATTTATCTATCTATCTTAACCCCTTAATGACCAAGGGCGTAAATTAAAGTTTGAATTTTAAAAATAAAAATAAATGAATAAACAGGTTTGGTATCAACGCATGCGTAATCACCCAAACTATTAATTTATTTCATTCCTGATCTCTCACGGTAAATGGCGTAAGCGCCCAAAAATTCCAAAGTGCAAAATTGCCCATTTTTGGTCGCATTAAATCCAGAAAAATTGTAATAAAAAGCGACCAAAAAGTGGCATATGCGCAATGAAGGTACTGATAGAAAGTACAGATCATGGCACAAAAAATGACACCTCACACAGCCCCATAGACCAAAGGATAAAAGCGCTATAAGCTTGGTAAATTTTAAGGAACATTTATATTTTAAAAAAGGTCTAAATTTTTTGAAAGACATCAAATAAAATAAAAAGTTACACAAGTTACATATTGTTGTAATCATAACAACTTGAGCAACATGCATAACAAGTCATTGCCTGCCATTACAAAGTACAATTGGTACAAAAAAATAAGGGCTCATGTGGGTCTCTAGGTGAACAAGTGCAAGCGCTATGGCCTTTTAAGCACAAGGAAGAAAAAACGAAAGCGCAAAAATGGAAATTGGCCCCGTCCTTAACCCCTTCAAGACAGAGCCCTTTGATGCACAAAAGTCCGGGTCAAATTAATGCAATGTTCCTCCCCGCCTTCTAAGAGCCATAGCGCTTTTATTTTTCTATCTACAGGGCTGGTTGGGGTGTCAAATTTTGCGCCATGCAGTGGCGTAGCTACCATGAAGACAGGGAAGGCAGTTGCTATGGGGCCCTGGCTCCAGGGGGCCCGGGCCCCCCCTAGCAAAGCGTGGCCTGTCTCCCCTGTCTCCATGGTGCTACAGCACTGTCAGTACTGTCCTCCCCCACTCCCTCCTCTCCTCCTAACCAACACACACACTGTTCGTCAGCCGCCTGAAGGAAGCAGTTGCAATCCCCCCTCAAGACCCCGCACCTCCCTCGGACACATTGTCCGACAGCCGCTGGCAGGCATGTCCCCTCTCCTTAGTTGCCAACAGTCCCGGGTATGTCTGGTAAGCCCCGCCACATTGCGGCAAGCCCCACCCCCTGAGCGCACCGCGGGTTATATATTAACTCACTGGGCAGAGTGCAGAGGGCCTGAGGAGAGAGCCATGGACAGCAGAAAGGATGGTAACTATCTGTGCCAACTAGAGGTCACACAGCTTCCCTGGCATCCTGTATAATGGAGGTCACCCAGCTTCCCAGGCATCCTGTATGATGGGGTCACCCAGCTTCCCTGGCATCCTGTATAATGGGGTCACTCAGCTTTCCTTGCATCTTGTATAGTAGTCAGTAGAATGGCGGTCACCCAGCTTTCCTAGCATCTTGTATAGTAGGCAGTACAATGGCGGTCACCCAGCTTTCTCAGCATCTTGTATAGTAGTCAGTATATGGCATTCACCCAGCTTTCTTAGCATCTTGTATAGTAGTCAGTATAATGGCGGTCACCCAGCTTTCCTAGCATCTTGTATAGTAGTCAGTATAATGGCAGTCACCCAGTTTTCTTAGCATCTTGTATCGTAGTCAGTATAATGGCGGTCACCCAGCTTTCCTAGCATCTTGTATAGTAGTCAGTATAATGGCGGTCACCCAGCTTTCCTAGCATCTTGTATAGTAGTCAGTATAATGGCGGTCACCCAGCTTTTCTAGCATCTTGTATAGTAGTCAGTATAATGGCGGTCACTCAGCTTTCCTAGCATCTTGTATAGTAGGCTGTACAATGGCGGTCACCCAGCTTTCTCAGCATCTTGTAGTCAGTAAAATGGTGGTCACTCAGCTTTCCTAGCATCTTGTATAGCAGTCAGTATAATGACGGTCACCCAGCTTTCCCAGCATCTTGTTTAGTAGTTGGTATATGGAAGTCACCCAGCTTTCCTAGCAACTTGTATAGTAGTCAGTATAATGGAGGTCACCCTGAGTCAAACATCCCCCCAGCAGCCCCCAGTGTCAAACATCCCCCACCCCACCCCTGGAGCAGCCCATAAACTCCGAGCAGCCTGCTACTCCTCACCCCCAACCCCAGGACACAGCATCTGAGAGCAGCCAAAGGGGGTACAGCACCATATCACTGGCACAGGTGAGCATGTTGGGGGGCCCCATACAGTTTTTTGCAATGGGGCCCCATGAATCCTAGTTACGCCCCTGGTGCCATGATGTTTAGTTTTTATTAATATCATATTGGTGAAGCAGAAAAATTTTGATTGCTCTTTATGAACTTTTTTGTGAGTACAATAATGTTATATTTTAATAGATTATTTATATTTATATTTTTATAATGGGCAAGGGGGTATTTTAAACTTTTATTGGGAGGGGGTTTATAAGGGTTTTTTTAATACTTTTATAACACTTTTAACACAGTAAAACATGCAATCATTAGATTGCATATACTGATCTATGCTATGCCATTGCATAGCATAGATCAGAGTTGTCGGCCATCTATGTATAGAGCCTGCCTGCGAGCAGGCTCTACACATAAATCGCCAATCCAACAGGATGGAGGTAAGGAGCTTACCCTCGCCTGTCAGCATGGCTGCGGGGGTACCGATCACTCAGTGACAGATCGCTGCGTTTAAGGGGTTAATGAGAGTTGACTGTAGGATTGCAGCTGACTCTCATTACCTGCGACCCCGGACTTTGATGTGAACGGGATCGTTATCTCTACAGTGCTCCCTTTCTCATCAATAACCCCATCAGTGTGGGAAACTTATATATACATTTCTACTGCATGGGGTATGTGCAGTAGGAACGTATATATACATGTTACTGATGCGAAGGGGTTAAGGGGTTATGTTAAGAGTTAAGGAAATATTATCAGGACAAACTAAATGTGTCTGCCAACAATCTTTTTGTTTTTATGTTAAAATCTATGCAGAATGGCTGCTCTTTTTCTATTGAGAAATTGCTGATAGGGAAAGTTAAAGGGGTTGAAGGGGTTGGCCTATAGTAAAATAGGTCAGTACAAAGTATTAGTAAGTGTACTCAATGTATATACTGACAGCAGCTCCCTCTGTACCTCATAGAGCCAAAATCAGACTCCCCTCATCCAGGCTGCGCTGTCCTGCTCTGTTTTGTTTCTGTCCATAAAATGGCCGACATGGAGGAGCATGTGACCATGCCCTGTCCACTATGTCCTCCATAGACATATACAGGCTCAGTGGTGGACACTGGGGGCGGGGCTTGTTCACATGCAATCTTATGGACCAAAACACCACAGAGCAGGGCATCACAGCCTGGCGGAGGGGAGTCTAATTTTAGCTGTATGAAGTACACAGGGAGCTGCTCTCAGTAAGTAATGTGAGTACACTTACTAATACTTGTAAGGGATTAGGTAGCAGGAAAGGTGTCTCCTGGGGTAGACAGGCACTCTGGCAGGGACACATGCAGGAGTCAGTCCACACCAAGGTTTGGTATAACTGACCGCAGCCAGTTTTATTTCTCAGGTTGTAGTAAAACAAAATAAAACAGCAAAATAAAACCCTATGCCTGTCCGGCTCTAACTAAACATAAATGCTCCTGGCTAACCCAGTGCAGGCCTAGTACCTGGCACCAACAAAACAGAATAGCACAGTCCATACACCCTGATGCAGTTTTAGTGCAGGGCTCTCACAGACACTTGGCCTTAGCTCTTTTCCCCAGGGAGAGAGATAGAGATCTGAGCACCTAGCAGACTTTTATAAGGCCATCACACCTGAGTCCTGATTACTCAGCCTCAGAGGTCTAAGACCCGGACTGTCTAGCTGTGGCCTGGACATCAGCACCCATTACCAGGCTTTACACCAGACCTACTGCATACATTCTGATAAAACTTGGGGAAATATATACTCCATCTAAAACCTCTCCACATTGTCTGTTACATACTGTACACTGAGCAATTGTACTATAAAGTGGCCAACCCCTTTAAGGAAAGCTCCAAACATACTAAATATGAACTCTTTCTATAGGGGGTGGTGCCTCGTCAATGTGCCCTCTTCCAAAAGAAACCTGAGGCTAGTGGCAGTGTCTGTGCATGATCAATTCCATTGTCATGGGATGTGTTTCAGATATTTTTTTCTGATTGGTGAACAGCATTGCATTGTGAGTATGTTTATTAAAGTATGTTTAATAAACCTTGTGAAAATGAACAGTAGTAATTTGTAGTAATTCTGGTGTGAGTGGGAGGCCACATCCTTTCCTGCCTACTTTTCACCAAGCCTGCCCACTTTACCCAAAATGTGACTTTTTTATGCATGAAGTCGAAAGTACTAGCTTCATAAGGTCCTGACATAAAAAGGAATTTACTAAAGAATATACACAAGTTTTGTGGTGTAAAATTTGCTAATGTTAATTTATGCACTTTATGGTCACATAAAATAAATTATTAATAAAAAAGTCTTTTTACTTTATTTCCAAAGAGATATATTTAAAATAATGATAAAAATATTCCTTTTATTCATTAGACACATGCTTATGCTGTACATAATTAAAGAGAGGCAGAAACAACTGAATATGTAATAAGGTAAGATAAATTAGGTATAAAAGTTTGTAAACACATTTATTAACTAATTTATTTGATTCTGGTATGTTACAAATTGCATAATATTCTAATCTAAATAGTTTATAAAATACCAAGACATTTATAATACAGCTATTAAGATTAAATGTAAAATGTTTTCTTATAGTTATGTTTTTACAGTAGTGCATTGCAAAGTGGACAAACATGCCAGCTAAGGATAATTAAAAATGTATGCGCCTTGTATATTTTTTGGTAATATGATTTCCTTTAGAGAGTCTATGCTTTTTTTTATTCCACATTTCCATTGTACTTCTCCCGTCACAGTTTATCCTGCATGGCCCAGATTCCTGAACTATTTTTAGGAGTTTTGCCCTTGCACATGGAGCTATATCTAAATTTGGTACTGCCTCGTAATGTAGACACTGATTTTTTTTTTTTTTTAATTCTCTGTTGATTATGGTTTCAGTCCACTTTGTAATGCTCAGCAGGAAGCTATCCACTCTGAACAAGCCTACATTCCTAATTAACTTTCTTTTTATGTGTCTAGTATGCTTGTTTATGCATGATTGATTTATAAAAATAGTTCCCTCAGAATAGAAGTATTTGCTCTCTTAGCAAATGATAGCTGTCATATCTTTAACCAGTGCTATTTTTTACCCATTTGTGTCAAAGAATTGATTGCTATTGTTTTTTGGTATTTGATGTAATAAATATTCTGTAGACAGTTTCATCTTCCCTATGCATTTCAAAACAAACTAATGTGCATTCTTTTGATACACTGATTTTTTCAGCATCTTTTCAATGAAATGATTCTACTATTGAAAGGGGCACTCTAGAGGGAAAAAAAAAAGTTTTTAAACTTGTTATACATATTTGCATTAAAAGTTATACAGTTTTTTTTGTGAATTACTTCTATTAAATATTTAAAGAGGATGTACTACCAGGAAACAGGAACCGGGCCGTGGATCGAAAAACAGACCGCGGCACCGGCTTGCCCGTGACAGCGCAGTTTTATCCCTGTGTCAGATTAAAGAGAATGTACCTGGTGGTACATCCTCTTTAAAGTCTTCCAGTATATATCAGCTGCTGTATGCCCTGCAGTAGGTGCTGTATTCTCTCCAGTCTGACATGGTGCTCTCTGCTGCCACCTCTGTTTGTGACAGGAACTGCCCATAGAAAACTTCTCCTGTTCTGGGCAGTAATTGACATGGACAGAGGTAGGAGCAGAGAGCATTGTATCAGACTTGAAAGAATACACCACTTCCTGGAGGACATACAGCAACTGATAAGTACTGGAAGACTTGAGTTTGTTCTTGTTTTTTTAAATAAAAGTAATTTACAAATCTGTATAACTTTCTGGCACCAACTGACTAAAAACTTTTTTTTTCTCCAAATAACCCTTTAACCCTTCAGGGCCGGGCTAATTTTAGTTTTTGTGTTTTCGTTTTTTCCTCCTTATATAAAATATGCAGTGAAACCAGCAAAAAATTATTTGTGCAGGGAAATTTAAAAAAAAAGGAATTTGTTAACATTTTGGGGGGTTATTTGTTCTATAGTAAAACTGACATTTTATATATGTTTCTCAAGTCAGTACGATTACAACAATATGTAATTTATATGACTTTTATTATACCTGACACCTTTTAAAAAATTAAAACCGTTTAAAAAAAAACCTAAATCGCTCTATTCCCAGCCTTATAGCGCTTTTATCCTTTGATCTATGGGACTGTGTGAGGTGTCATTTTTTGCGCCATGATCTGTTCTTTCTCTTGGTACCTTGCTTATATACAGTTTTTTTCATCACTTTTTATTATAATTTGATGTGGCAAAAAATGTGCAATTTTGCACTTTGGTGGGTTTTTGCACTTACACCATTTACCGTGCAAGATCAGGAATGTGCTAATTTAATAGTTCGAGTGATAACGTGCGCGGCGATACCAAATAGGTTTATTTATTTTTATTTATAAAATGGGAAAACGGAGTGATTCAAACTTAGGGGAGGGGATTTTTTTTTTTTATAAAAACACTTTTTTACAGTTTACTTTAACTTTTAGTCCCCCTGGAGGACTTTTATTATTACTGCAGTGATCTCCCATAGAGATCACTGATTATACTTAATACAGCAATGATCGATTAAATTTGAGACATTGTGTAGAGCTTTATTTCTGATATTCATCAGGTATTGAAACTCCCCGATCCCGATGCAGAAACTCACAATCCTTATATGGATCGGTGGGAGGGTGTTTTTGGTAGACGGTTGCCTCAGGCCTTCTGGCGTATGATCTGGGATAGGGCAGCTAAGGGCCCTATTCCACCGGCCGATCAACGATGTAAACGAGTGCCGATCTGCTATATCGGCGCTCGTTTACTGGGCCTATTCCACGGCCTGATGATCGTTTAGCGAGGGCTGCAGGGACATCGTTACCGATGTCCTTGAAGCACTTGCAGCATACATTAGGGCTTCTCCTTCGCTCCGTCTTCCTCCCGCAGCAGTCCCGGCCTGTGATTGGCTGAGCAGTCTGACAGCTCAGTCAGGCCGCACCAAAGCTGATGCTGCGCTATTCCACGCAGCGATTCGCGGTGGGTGACCGATGATTTTATCACTCCATGGAATAGGCCCCTAAGACCTCGATTTGCACCACTTATAAAGAAAATCAATATAAACTAATGATGTCTTGGTATTATACTCTGGAGATCCTGCATGCAACGAATCCAGCGCTTTCTAATATCTGCTGGAGATGTTAAAGGGAGGTGGGATCTTTTCCACATATCTACTGGATGTGTCCCCTCATTGTGCATTTTGGAACCTGGTAAAGGGCCTGATTTTTCACATTACAAATCTGGATTTCTATCTTTTCAATGTCCCCTCTGGAAAACTAGGGTGAACAGTGATGAAACTGCTAATCCACTTCCTATGTGCTTAATAGCCAAATTTTGGAAAAGACCGGTTGCCCCGACCCAGGATCATCTCTTTGCCCGTATGCTCGACGTGAGAAACATGGAGCAGTTGACAGCCATGAATAATAAAGGAAGGGAGAGTTTTTAAAAAGTATAGGACCTATGGGATGTTCACTAGGCTCAGAGAAGTGTTGGACACCACGGGTCCTCCCATTGATAGCAGGCATTGCGTTTACCCCCTCCTCATCCCTTATTTGTTGTTTCCTGTCTTCCCTCTCTTTTTTCTTCTATTCTTTGGCAACTATTACTGCATTCTTCCTTATTTGGGTTTTAATGTTAATGTCTTGGAGTAGTAATGTTCTCTACTGGACCTCTTTGTGGATTCATTTTTCTTTCATTGGCAAAGTGTCATGTTTTGCTTTATAGTCTAACATTGTGATTGCCTTTTTCTTTATTTTTGGAAAATGAAAAAACTTTCTAATAACAACACATTTAAAAAATAAATAAAGGCTGAAGACTAGTTTTAATAAAAAGCTGCATTCACCTCACAAATCCCTGACTATTGTCTTCATCCTATTAATATGTAAATTAAGCGGTTTAGTGCACTCAGAATAGCACAACAGCCCTTTGGTGCAACAATCCACCTCCTCACGAGGCAATCCACCTCATCACCTCAGGGACCCATGTCTGCAGGTTGCCAGATGAATATTCATAAGTAGGGACAGGCTGGCGAGATGGATCTTGTAGTGAAGGGGCTGTAATCCTCAATGCACCAAACCTTCTAAATTTTTTTAATTACATATAAAATAGAAGTTTTAAAGGGCATGGCAGTATATGCTGGGAAAATGGCAACAAGTAGGCTGTCTTTCATGTCGTGAGCAAGATAAGGGAAGTCCCGGAAACTCCTTAGACTACATTGTAATGCACCAACAAAGTGATATAGACAATGTGAAGAGACAGGGACCAGGCAGTGCAGATTAAATGTAACCTGGGTACTGTCAGTATGGCAACAGCAGTAAATTGGTCAGGTGAGTATAAGTTTTCATATTTTTATAACTAGTCTATAACTATGTCAACATATCATATTTGAAAACACATTCAAAGCTAGATAAAAAAAAATCTGAAGAAATACTAAAAATATATATATCTTTGTTACAAAAAAAAATCAAAAGACATTCATACATCTAAAGTAAGGCATATCTCAAAACCTAGCCTGGAGGTTTAGATTCTCTCTGAAGTGGTAAATAGGTATAGAAGATAACCTGTGTGTCATAAAATGTTATGGTAATTGAGAGCAAAGAGGTTACTAGAAAGCAATTGTTCAAATACGGTACTTTACATAATGGTATATTAGCTGCAAAAATGCATCATAAATGTTCTTGAAACCAGAGAAGAGGAGTGAATAAAGCAATTGGAAGAGCTTTACTAATGGATGACTTAGGTCTGACACTTTCAAGCACGGCTGTATCATTTGCACTATACTGTACATGACTGTATTACTTTAGGTGACTATTTTTTTTTTACTTAGATAGAAACATAAATCATTTGACAGCAATGTATTATCCTGTATTTGTCTTCTAGGGGAAAAAAAACGTTTTTTGTTTTTTTTTTCATGTTATTTATGCTTTAAAGAAAAAATATGAGTTCACCTAAATATAAACTCCTTTTCAAAGTAGGATAATTTTGCAGCAATATTGCCCCCTGATAGTGCCCAATATTGCAAAGAATATAAATTGATGGCATATGCTCAGCAAAAACAATACTTCATTGCCCGTGGCTGTGCCAGGTACTGCAGCTATGCTTTACAAGAATGGGCTTCAGTACTAATCACAGCCACGCACAGACACACCACTGTATATGATAAACATTAAAGGGGTACTCCAGAAAGTAATGTTTAAAAATTTTAATACATAGCTTTAATAAAGTTATATTAGTTTGTAATCTAACTTCATTAAAATAAATGTAAAATTTTTAAAATCTTTATATTATGTTACGTCGGGTGGCAGCAGTAAGGGGCTTCACAGGCTCTTCTGCTGTTAACAAAATTCGAGGGTTGTCCTATGTTCTGAACCATCCCTTCCACATATCTCTATGTATGGCACAGCTAGATCAGTTCAGGGGACCAGGAACTACAGGGCTTGGACACAAACGTTACAACATGAATATATGGTGGATGTGACTCAATGGAAAATGATGAAGAAAAATAATAATTAAATTTATACATTTAATTAGACATTGATTTTAATGAAGTTGGATTATAAAGTGGTATAACTTTATTAAAGTAATGTATTAAAAATAAAGAAAAAAATAAAAAACGTAAAATCTAAACATGGCTTTAATAGAATGAAGCAGGCTAGAAGGTCTTACAAAGCAACATGATGCCATGTTCTACATGCAGCAAAGTCATAAAATCTACCAGTAGAGAGCCATTATTTACAAGTGGCCTACCAGACCTATGACGCATCCATTACAGATGGGGGCGGACTGCGTGGAATGCAGTGGTGCTCCGGGACGCCCCAAATGCTCTTAAGTCCCAAATTTGCATTGGGGCAATTAAGAATGCAGATGAGCAGAAGAGTGTTCATAACAGCGATCAACTCCAAAGGTAAAGGGCTTCTGCGGCATATCATCACGTTCTCTGAGCAGAACCTGCTGATAGTGCCGCCTTAATTCTTACAATTCCCTTTTTAAACCAGGTTCTTTCTTCTTTTATAGTCACAAACACTAACATTAGCTGAGGCTAAAGTGTTCTGCAGTTCTTTTGATAATGCTCCAAAATGTTTCATTAATTGTTGGTATCTTTTTTTCTCCATTTTCTCTTACTCCAAAATAACTGCACTCAGTGTACCTTAACCCCTTAGTGACCGCCGATACGGCTTTTTACGGCGGTCACTAAGGGTCCTTATTCTGCTGCCATCAGCTTTTTACGGCGATGGCAGAGAATAAGGCTGCGGGTCCGGGACGGCCCCCACCCCATCCCCCCCAGCTACCGGAGGTAGCTGAGGGGTTGGGGCAGTGTGTGGGTTCCGTCCCGCCCCCCCCTCAACCGACGATCGCCACTATTAACGTTATAGCGGCAGCCGTTGATAAAGGGGATTACTGGTGCCGCCGCCTTTCATCTCCCCCCGCCGTAAATCTAGGGCAGGGGGAGATGAAATAAGTGTCCCCCAGACCTCAGATCAGCCCCACCTAGTAGGGCAATCACTAACCCCCCTCCCCCATCGCTACAAGCCGGTACAAGCGATCAGCGGTATAGAAAATATCACAGTAATCATAGTAATACAGTGAAAATGAATGTATAAAGTACAAAAAGTGACAAACATACAAAAGAAAAAACACACACTTTTTATTATAGTAATAATTGCAGTTTACTCCCAAATTACCCCTACCCCCCCCCAGATTACCCGTAACCACTGCACGTTGCCCGTAACAACCGCACGTTGCCCGTAACCACCGCACATTGCCTGTAACCACCCCAAATTGCCAGTGACCCCCTCCAGATTGCCCGTACCCACCCCAAATTACATGTACCCACCCCAGATTACCTATAAGCACTTCAGTTGATCAGTAACAATCCCAGATTGTCTGTAACCCTTCCAGGTTGCACATAACCCCCCAGGTTCCCCGTAATCACGCCAGATTACATGTAACCCCCCAGATTGCACGTAACCACCGCACATGTCCTCTGACCACGTTGTCTGTAACCACCCCAGATTACCTGTAACTACCTCAGGTTGCCCATAACCAGCCCAGACCGTCCGTAACCACCCCACATTACCTGTAATCTCATTTTTTTTATTTTATTTTAGTAACTGCGCTATTCTAAAAACCATTACTAGCTGCGGTTTTTTTCCAGTAAATTAGCGCTCCTTCCCTTCTGAGCCCTGCTGTGTGCCCATACAGTGGTTTATGCCCACATATGAGGTACTGTTTTACTCAGAAGAACCTGCGTTACAGATTTTGGGGTACTTTTTCTCTCCTGTTCCTCGTCAAATTGAGAAATTTCAAACTAAACCAACATATTATTGGAAAAATTCGAGTTTTTCATTTTTACTGTCTACTTTTGAATACTTTCCTTTAATACCTGTGTGGTCAAAATGCTCACCACACCCCAAAATGAATTCATTGAGGGGTGTACTTTCCAAAATGGAGTGACTTATTGGGAGATTTTACTCTGCGGACACTACAGAGGCACTACAGAAACTTCTGCAGCAAAATCTGCATTGAAAATGCTAATTGGCGCTCCTTCCCTTCTGAGCCCGGCTGTGTGCCCATGCAGTGGTTTATGCCCACATATAGGGTACCGTTCTACTCAGGAGAACCTGCTTTACATACTTTGTGGTGACATTTCTCTCCTGTTCCTCGTGAAATTGAGAAATTTCAAACTAAAGGAACATATTGGAAAAAAATTTAGTTTTTCATTTTTACTGTCTAATTTTGAATACTTTCCTCTAATACCTGTGGGGTCAAAATGGTCACCACACACCAAGATAAATTCTTTGAGGGGTGCACTTTCCAAAATGGGGTGACTTATGGCGAGATTTTACTCTGATGGCACTACAGGGGCACTGCAAACGCACCTGGCGCTCGGAAACTTCTGCAGCAAAATCTGCATTGAAAAAGCTAATTGGCGCTCCTTCCCTTCTGAGACCTCCTGTGTGCCCATACAGTGGTTTACACCCACATATGGGGTACCATTGTACTCAGAAGAACCTGCGGTACAAATTTTGGCATACTTTTTTCCTCTTGTTCCTCGTGAAATTGAGAAATTTCAAACTAAACGCACATATTATTGGAAGAATTATAGTTTTTCATTTTTACTGTCTTCTTTTGAATACTTTCCTGTAATACCTGTCAAAATGGTCACCACACACCAAGATGAATTCTTTGAGGGGTGCACTTTCCAAAATGGGGTGACTTATGGGGGGTTTCCTCTCTGCTGACACTACAGGGGCACTGCAAACGCACCTGGCGCTCAGAAACTTCTTCAGCAAAATCTGCATTGGAAAAGCTAATTGGCGCTCCCTTCCTTCTGAGCCCGGCTGTGTGCCCATACAGTGGTTTACGCCCACATATGGGATACCATTGTACTCAAGAGAACCTGCGTTACAAATTTTGGGGTGCATTTTCTCTCATGTTCCTTTTGAAAATGAGAAACTTTAATCTAAACGTATATATTATTGGAAAATTTTAATTTTCCATTTTTGTACTGCCTAATTGTGAATACTTTCCTCCAGCCCCTGTAGGGTTAAAATGCTCATTATACCCCTAGATTAATTCTTTAAGGTGTGTTGTTTCCAAAATGGGGTCACTTATGGGGGTTTTCAGGATACCAGACTTCTAAATTCATTTAAAAAAAGAACTGGTCCCTAAAAAAATCAGTTTTGGAAACTTTCACGAAAATGTGATAATTTGCTGATAAATTTCTAAGCCCCATAACACCCTAAAAAGTAAAATATGTTTACCAAATTATGCCAGAATAAAGAAGACATATTGGTAATGTGACTTAGTAACTAATTTATGTGCTACGACATTCTTTTTTTAGAAGCAGAGAATTTCAAAGTTCATAAAATGCTAATTTTTTTAATTTTTCATGATATTTTGATATTTTTCACAAAAAACACACAAAGTAGTGACCAAATTTTGCCACTACCATAAAGTGCCATATGTGACGAAAAAACAATCTCAGAATCGCTAGCATACGTTAAAGCATCACTGAGCTATAAGAGCATAAAGTGAGACAGGTCAGATTTTGAAAAATTAGCCTGGTCATTAAGGCCCAAACTAGCTGCAGCACGAAGGGGTTAAGTAAATATTCCTAGAAATACTATGAGAAAATAATACATGAAAAGCAGTTTTGCTTCTCCAACCCACCAGTACTTAGCAATACATAGGATATTTGTAATTTGATATTTGCTAAAGTAGCAGTAGACGGAATTATAATGGAGCCCTTCAGAACCTCCGGTACAGCGATTACTGAAAGTTATGTAGGGCTCCATTATAATTCCATTGACTGCTATTTTAGCAGTGAGACGGAGAGGAAGAGGCTGGGGGTTTCAGCACCCGTACCGCCACAGATAAAAGTTTATTTAAATGCTAGTTAACTTTAAAGAGAAGTGTGGGGAGGGGGGTAGAAACGGAGCTAAAAAGACAGAACCTGGTCCCATATCCTGTTGTATATCTACACATTATCCAGGGCACATATATTGCAGTAATTGTGCAACATGCACAGATAGCCTATATGAGTGCAGGGAAATGGGAAATGGGAAATCAGCTAATACTGACCATATTGTTGCTATTTTTTTTTAAACTTTAAACACACTAAAGTTGGAAACTAACATTGTCTGTGGCATAGGTGTACTGTACCTCAGCTCATAATAGATATACCCAACATAGCTACTGCTATCATCCATCTGTGCAGAAATTCTTAGGCCACATGCATGCAATCATGTTCGGTCCATGAAACCCGGTCTGTGTGCTGGTTCTATGTGGTATATTGTCCATTGACAATTTCATAGAAAATACAATTCCTAAACAGATTAAATTATTTAATAGTACATAGTAAGGCTGGGTTCACACTACTATTGTGGTCCTCATATTGCAACCAAAACCAGGAGTGGATTAAAAACACAGAAAGGCTCTGTCCACACAATGTTGAAATTGAGTGGATGGCCGCCATATAACAGTAAATAACTGCCATTATTTCAATATAACAGCCATTGTTTTAAAATAACCGCAAATATTTGCCATTAAATGGCGGCCATCCACTCAATTTCAACATTGTGTGAACAGAGCCTTTCTGTGTTTTCAATCCTGGTTTTGGTTGCAATATGAGGACCACAATACTGACTGAAATATACGTAGTGTGAACCCAGCCTTATAGTATATAGAGTTCAAAAATGACATTTCTATCTGGTCTTTGCCTGTAGCTTTGATTTATTGCCTGTAGCTAAGGATGACGTGAGGAAAGTATATCTTGACAGTGTCTTTTTGTGTCTGCTGCTGATCTCACCAGGTATGAGAAAATGTCTTTCTTCATACTAAATATGTACCAAGGGAATAAAACATTGACATGTAAGTGTGCATTTAAGAAGTTTATATAATGTTTAACTAAGTAAACGACTACTGTACATGACCTTTTTATGTATTCGTGACACGGTTTCCTATGACTTACAATAGAGATTGAATAGAGTTGGAGGATATTATACAGCAGTAAGATATAACTAGAGTTGAAAATTATGTTATATACAGTAAAGATGGGTAAACATGTTTGAGATCGCTATTCGCCTTGAGTATGTGGCGAATGATAAGAGGTGTTGTAAGAGTAATACCAGAAGGTGTTGCTGGAGTAATGCCAGAAGGTGTGGAAGGAGTAATGCAAGCAAGTGTGGCAAGAATAATGTCAGGAGGTGTGGCAGGTGTAATGCCAGGAGGTGTTGCAGGAGTATGCCATTAGGTTTGGCAGGAGTAATGCCAGGAGGTGTGGCAGGAGTAATGCCAGGAGGTGTTGCAGGTGTAATGCCATTAGGTGTGGCAGGAGTAATGCCAGGAGGTGTGGCAGGAGTAATGCAAGGAGGTGTTTTGGGAGTGGCTTTTGGTCATCTGACCTGGCACTAATAGTTTGATCTGTTCTGGGCACAGCTCTTATGTAGTCCTGCAGCACAGGCTGGTCTACAATATTAGCTCCTCTTATCCAAAAGTCTTTTTAGTACAGTGACCTACTGTAGGAGATAAATGCTCCCTCTGCTCTGCCAGTTCCATTTCCATGGTGTTTTCATCACTTTCTGAGGATTTTAGGTAAAGCAGACACCCTCCGCTCTGCCAAATAGGAGGCCCCTTAAAAAATACTCCTATTGACTTTAATAGGGTTTGTGAATCAAATAGAGCACTTGAAAATACTCAACTCAAGTAAAGAGATTTTGGAACTCACTCATCTCTAATATACAGTAAGGGTAGCTTCACAAATACCAGATTCACAGTGGACTTCACGCCGCGAGTTTGCAGCGAAATTTGCAGCAAATTCTGGTAGTGAGAAGTTCAATAGGGTTGCATACCTGCAGCGGAATTTTCATTCTGCTGCAAGTATGAAACCCAGCCCCTTTAACCCCTGGCACGGCAGCACTGGTTGGCTAATGGGGACTGACAGAAGCCGGGAGCCTCACATGCAGCCGCGGCTCAGAGCAGGTATTGTATGCTCTGGGCCGGGGGGCGTGGGGGGCGGGGGTCAAAGGGGCCGGGTTACATACTTGCAGCGGAACGAAAATTCCGCTGCAGGTATGTAACCCCATTGAACTTCACACTACCAGGATTTGCAGCGGATTTTGGTTTGTGTGAAGCTACCCTTAGAAAGTATTTAAAATTCTGCATTTGCAGTCTACTGTATGTTTCTACTATATAATTTTGTCAAACTCAAATAGAAGAAGGCTTCTTACAAAGCACAGTTTTCCTTTTTTTTTTTTTTTTTTTTTGTGAATGAACAGATAGACTGGGTGCATGCTACAAAAAAGGCTTGTTATGGACATTTAAAGAGAACCTGTGGCCATTTAAAAATTAAAAAGCCTCTGGTGCCCTGATTACAATTGTATTTTTTTATTTTGCTTTTGTGGTGACCCAGGAGCTACAGGTGTTATTGCTCGGCCAGTAATGTAGATGTTACTGGTTGTGAAGCCAGTTCTAGGTCAGCACACAGGTGTGATGTTGGTACCTGTTTTGTATATGGTGGTTTATGTCCCCAAATTGTTGGTTACCTCCGGGGGGTTTTTTTGGTCCCTTGGGCTCTTTTCATGGCAACCTGGACCCACCTTGGAAGTCAGTACCACCACCCATGGAGAAGGGGAAAAATAACCCAAGGTGTATGGTGGTGTTTGTATAGGTGCTGGTGCAGACAGAGAAAGCAGAGTCGTACGTTTCGAATAAAAATATGACAATTTACTGAAGAACTTGGCAAATACACAGTACACACTCGGTAGACACAGTCTCAAGTGCTGACTTAGTGCTTAGAAGTAGGTGCTTGAAAAGAGTGAAGCTTTGGTAAATGTGGTAGCAGTGTTTTGTAGAAGTAGAGAGAAGAGGAGAGGAGTTTGCCAGAGGAGATCTTTACCCAGTGTAGATCATGTTCTCTGTCGGCACTATAGTGGAGATATATAAGTAGTGAAGTGATACTCATACTCACGTTTAAACCTATGTCTGACCACCTTCTGCCCTGCAGTTGTGAGATTCTTTTCCTGCTAGGGTAGCACAAGCCCCAGTCGTCATTTATCTGGGTGTAGCAAGGTGCTCAAGTTTACCCAGTCAACCTACACTGCAAAGTAGGATACGTAGACCTTTCCAATACCGGTAGCCTTGTCCTACTGGGCTTGATTCCTGTTAACAGGATATCGCCCTGCACGTTTTTGAGGAGTTCCTGGTGTGGGCTAGGGTATTCCTTGGTGGCTGCTCTCCCCTACTGTTAGCTTAGCACTGCATAGTTGAAATAGTGGCTTTTTTAGAAAGATCTCTGAATAATATCTGCCTTTGGTCCCTGTCAGGGGACCTGGCAATAGCCAGGCCCTGGCTTAACTTCAGCAGGAACTGCTTTGTGGTGTGTCCTCTCTCACTAAAACCTAAGTGAAGACTGCCTCACTTCCTCCACCAGTGTAACTCCTTCTACAGGGGCTTTTGTGTACCCTTCTGTGAGTGGTGGGGCTGAGTGTGGGTAAGATAGAGGAAGAAAAAGATAGGGTAGAAAAGAAAGCGCACCTCTTAGTGGTCAGCACATAACCTATGGTACAAAAACACTTAACCCATGACCGTCAGCTGTGCATAAAAGCAATACATATAAGGAACCGTGACACCTAGTGGGGAAACTACATACTTCATCTGCCACTTAACCTGAGTGCAAACTTTAGGACAGGTGCACAAGAGAAACACTAGTGGTGGGACACCACAGTAGTACCACTGCAGCACTTGTCAAGGATAGTAGTTAGCTTTCTTCAGGTACCAAAACACCCCCATTAAGGTGTTCCTATTACCCCCTTCTATGATTTGATGGTATAAGGCAAAACATGTTAAAGAGGCTACAGGCAGATGTAAAAAGCTGCAACACACTTCTCCACCACGTGTACTTTTGTACAGACCAGTTTGGTCCTGCTATATGTAGTTTATATGATAGCATTTTGCTTGTCATGTTGTTACTTTTTTTTTCTACCACTATACAGTTTTTTACTAATACATCAGATTAAAATTTATATTTTAGTTGGGTCCCGAGAAAGGGGGTGTCCATATGGTGAAAGACTAGAGATGAGCGAACCTCGAGCATGCTCGAGTCAATCCGAACCCGAACTTTTGGCATTTGATTAGCGGTGGCTGCTGAACTTGAATAAAGCCCTGAGGCTATGTGGAAATCATGGATATAGTAACTAGCTGTATCCATGTTTTCCAGACAACCTTAGAGCTTTATCCAAGTTCAGCAGCCCCAGCTAATCAAATACCGAACGTTCAGGTTTGGATCGACTCGAACCTGAACCCGGTTCGCTCATCTCTATGAAAGACACAAACATAAGTATTCAGGGATAACTTCAGAATAAATAACTTTACTGAACAGTCTTTTTAAGGTTCAGTGCAAATAATACAGCACCCTTGTTGGCAAGATGCAGTTTTAGCTTGAGTATTTGGTTTTTCAGATAGTCCCTTTTAATTTGTTTAGGATTACTGCTTTAGCAGGTGAACTGAATTTTGAAAACCTTTAAGTCTTGCAAAGACTCTTTAGAGGGTGACTTACTGTAGTTAGGTTGTAATGACAGTGAATAGTCAGACTACCTCAAGGGTACCTGTCCGATTAGCATGGGACTCTGCTGCAGGGGGTTCTAACCGCTTTGGAGTTGGTGGCATATACTCTAGAGCCTTCCCACATAATAATGTGCCGGCACATCCTGCTGCAGGTGGAGGGGTTCAAAGAGGGTTTGTGACCGCAACAGTTAGCCCGGCTAATTAGTCATTTAGATGCAGCTGTAAAAGTTCACAGCTGAATTGAAATGGGTGCAAATAGCCTGAACAGGTGGATCAGTGCTGTAATAAGTATACGGCACTGATCTCAATAAAAGTTAATGTGCGGGGGGGGGGGGGGGGGGAATTCATTAACAAAAAATCCCCTTCCCTAATAAAAGTTTTAATCACCCCCCCCCCCTTCCCATTTTATGAATGAAAATAAATACACAGCCATATTTGGTATTGCCACATGCGGGAAACCCCCAAACAATTAATTAATTAAACAATTATCACATTCCTGATCTTGCAAAAGTGAAAAACTGCTGATTTTTATGACATCAAATCCCAAAAAATTGTAATAAAAAGTGATCAAAAAGTTGCATATACGCAAGCGAGTTACCAATGGAAAGTACATATCATGGCGCAAGATAACACCTCATACAGCCCCATAGACCAAAAAAAAAAAGCGTCATAAGCATTGTAATAGAGCAATTTTAAACAGTTTTTTTTTTTTAAAGGTTTTAATTAAAATCAAAGTTATACAAGTTACATATCCTAAAGCTGCTAAACAGGGATGCAGACCTCCTGCTCAGGGGCCCACCAATGGGTAAGGCCAACCGGGGGATTCCCATGCTCCCCTGTGGGCCAGTATGAGCCTGATTGCAGCGCAGGCCAAGTGTGTTACACACCACATGTGCTCAGAGGGAGAAGAGGAGAGCCGCCGATACGGGGGAGCATGTGGCCGGTCTTCATTTTTATTTATTTATTTATTTATTTTGGATAGTTCACACAACACCACTGAGGACAGACCCTCCCACACCGCCACCACTGAGAAGCCCAGCCCCTCTGACCCCATCACCAGCAAGGACCCAATCTCACCAGAGGACACCTCCAGCATCGAGCTCGTCTTCAAATGGTAACATGTGATACAGATCGAATTTCTTTCTAGAAAACATCGGCTAATTTGCGCTTTTATTTTTTAGCTCCGACCCTCAGGAACTGTCCAGGGCGTTTTTCCCCAGAGCCAACAGAAGCAAGGCCCTTACCAGCGAGCGGTAAGAACCTTCCCCATATCCTTCAAACTTCTCTAGAATATAGTAAGGGCAGAATCTTGAGAAACTGATTGCTGGAAATGATTGCTTTTTATCACCTCTAAAAGTTTTCTAATCATCAAATAACTCTTTTTAACCTCAACAGTAATAGAGACCCTCAACCAGCTGGCGGAGGAGACAGACAACCTGTCTAGGAGGGAATATGGGGCAATGCGCACCTTAAGGCATGTGCAGCTGTGGCTGAGAAATCTGAAGGGCAGGATCAACAAGTTGCGCCAAAGGGGTTGATGTTTTTTTTTCTGTTTATTTCTGTTTTTTGTTCTTTGTTTTCCTAATTTTATAATTAAAATTTGTTATTATTTAGATCTGTATGCAGTTTTTGTATTGATTTCTTCCATTGGTTTTTGAATACACTATGCTCAAAGACAGGCACTTCAGCTCAGCCTTCCAAGAACAAGGTAGCAGACAGGCACTTCAGCTCAGCCTTCCAAAAATTAGGTTTAGGACCATCAAGCAAGCTGTGGAAAAATGATGTTGAAGCCCATCGGGTGAGCCCTGGAAGAATGAGGTTGAAGCCCATCAGGTGAGCCCTAGAAAAATTAGGTTGAAGCCCATCAGGTGAGCCCTGGAAAAATTAGGTTGAGGCCCATTGGGTGAGCCCTGGAGAAATTAGGTTGAAGCCCAACAGGTGAGCTCTGGAAAAATTAGGTTGAGGCCCATCAGGTGAGCCCTGGAAAAATTAGGTTGAAGCCCATCGGATAAGCCCTGGAAAAATTAGGTTGAGGCCCATCAGGTGAGCCCTGGAAAAATTAGGTTGAAGCCCATCAGGTGAGCCCTGGTAAAATGAGGTTGAGGCCCTTTGGGTGAGCCTTGAAAAAACTAGGTTGAAGCCCATTGGGGGAGCCCTGGAAAAATTACATGGGGGGCCCTTGAGTTGAGCCCCCAGAAAAGTTGGATCTAGTAGGCAACTGGCACAATAGGTAACACGTGCCTTTTACTGGGCAACTGGCACAATAGGTATCACTTGCCTTTTACTGGGCAACTGGCACAATAGATATCACTTTCCTTTTAATGGGCAACTGGCACAATAGGTATCACTTGCCTTTTAATGGGCAACTGGCACAATATGTATAACGTTTACATGCCCTTAGTGAGCTAAACTAGAGACACTATAAGACACTTGTACACACAGGGTACTGGAATGAATACAGCTGCTGATGCTGCTGATGCTGCTGTTACATTGTCTATGTCTTAGCACTGAGAAGTGCTTTGGATTTAAAGATGACCTTTTTTGCTGGATATTAGCCCTGAAAAGGACGTTTGAGTTCAGTAGTAATCCTGCCTAACCAAAAAACACTACTACTAAAACCTATCTCTCCCTGCTCGAGGATCTCTCCCTGGCTAGGTTGAAAGCGCATCTGCGGTCGAGAGGCGGAAGTCAATTATTAAATATTCGAGATCATGTGGTTCAGCCATTCAATGAGGATAGATGCCGTTTTGGCGCTGTGTGCGTGCTCCCAGGGTGCCTCACGGCCTCCTTGCATGGTGATTGGATTAAAAAAAGCGCCAAGTGCGATGGGAGGGCTTTCAAATGTTTCCCGCGTATTCGTCACACTACTCGATTGAATTCAAATATTTCGAATACCACAATATTCGATCGAATACCATCTCGATCGAATCGTATTCGCTCATCTCTATCATTTATATTTCCAGTGCATAAAGGGTGGTGCATACTTCCTCTGTGACTTTATTATGTGATATTGAGGGGAGAAGGTTTAGGGGAAGCAATACATTGCATGTAAGCGTGTTCTTGGCTAGTAAAGTTGGGTGATCTTGTGTTCCTCCTCAGGTTATTTTTACATTCTGTATACAGTTTGTTTTCAGTCTGCTATTTCAATAAAGTATATTATAATTTTAAATTGGGATATAAAATTCTTTTTTCTATCATAGGCCTTTGTCTTTGGTTAACGTGTCTACTGTAGTAGCACACCACCCTTCCTCCTCCCTCTTCTTCATGAAAAATCAATGCTGCCCTGTCTCCTGCTCACTCAGTTGTCAGCCAGTGTCTCTGATTGCAGATCAGTCTTCTGTAGGCAGTTTATGTCTGAAAAAAACACTCAGATATAGTTGAATCTCCTAGCCTAAATGTATTGAAACTGTGGTCTAGTGGTATATCATCTGTGTAGAGACCAACAAGTTTTTTTTCCTTGTTTCAATTTCACAAATAGAAATTAAATATAGTTATTTATTTTTAAAAGGGCAAAGAATTCCGAATAAGGGCCAAATTAACTTTAAAAAATACGTATATTTTATTTCCATCAGTGGATTTGAACAAGGAAAAAAACTGTTTTCAGTCTCTTTGCAGGTGATTTACCCCTAGTATACTGACAAAAAGAGAAAGGAGCTGCTGCACCTCACACCTATGGCTGACACTAATGCCTCTTGGCTACATTTAAAAACCAACGCCAGGATGTTGGTATATAATTTGATCAAACCATATTGCTTCATGTATCGCGTGCAGATCCCCTGGTTCACATGAGTCCCTACACTAACCCAACACTGTGTCGGTCAGCAACCGCCAACCCCGCAAAGCGAGCACAAACAGGGAAGGGAGGCCATAGAATGGCCCTACAACCCGAATGTCACAGGACCAAACCCCAAGGGCCCCCCCCAAACCAAGCAGATGCCGCCGACAGAGAAAGAGGCCACCAAGTGACACAAGTGTAAACGTGGTCTTACTACTCACCATTGCTCCTGCAGTTAGAATGGGTAGAATAGGAGGTACTTGCCATGTGTACACAGGTGCTTTCTGCTAATTGGGGTCACATGGGTCTTACAAGGAGGAGAGCTAGCCACACAGAAAAGAGAGAAACGTAAAATACGGACAAAAAGAAAAAGGAGCTGCTGCACCTCACACCGATGGCTGACACTAATGCCTCTCTGCTACATTTAAAAACCAACACCAGGATGTTGGTATATAATTTGATCCAACCGTATTGCCTCATGTACCACGTGCAGGTCCTCTGGTTCACATGAGTCCGTACACTAACTCACTGTGTCGGTCAGCGACCGCCAACCCCGCAAAGCGAGCGCAAGCAGGGAAAGAAGGCCATAGAATGGCCCTGCAACCCCAATGTCCCAGGGGACCTGCACATGGTACACAAGGCAATATGGTTTGATCAAATTACATACCTAAATTGTGGCGTTGGTTTTTAAATGTAGCCGAGAGGCATTAGTGTCAGTCATAGGTGTAAGGTGCAGCAGCTCCTTTCTCTTTTTGTCCGTGTTTTAAGTTTCTCTCTTTTCTGAGTGGCTAGCACTCCTCCTTGTAAGACCCATGTGACTCCAATTAGCAGGAAGCACCTAGGCACACATGGCATGTACTTCCTATTCTTCCCATTCTACCTGCAGTAGCAATGGTGAGTAACAAGACCATGTTCACACTTGTGTTGCTTGGTGGCCTCTTTTCAGTCAATGGCGCCTGCTGGGTTTGGGGGGGGGCTTGGGTTTGGTCCTGTGACAGTGGGGTTGCAGGGCCATTCAATGGCCTCCCTTTCCCGCTTGTGCTCACTTTGCAGGGTTGGCGGTCGCTGACCGACACAGTGCTGAGTTAGTGTAGGGAGTAGTGTAGTTAACCAGGGGACATGCACGTGGTACACGAGGTTATATGGTTTGGTCAAATTATATACCAACATCCTAGCAGAAAGACATTCGTGTCAGCCAAAGGTGCTCCAGAGCTAGGGGATTGAACTTTATTTAAATGTTTATTTTCCAGAACTGAGCAGTATTTTCCCATAGTGAATAATGTCAATGGGGGACATTTATTTAGTCCAGCGTTTTCTGCCCTGGACTTAAAAATGCCCCCGCAGCTCCGACAGTTCGGAGATTTATGTAGAGGCGCACTGCCTCTACATAAATCCTGTGCGCATTTGTGCACGCGCCAGGAAACCTACGCCAGCTCAGAGCTGGAGTAGGTTTCCTGTCTATTTTCTGGCAGAAAAATTATGAATTTAGCGGACTCTGAGTTCGCGCCCCCGTTCCGCCCCCTCCACACCCCCTCTCTGCCCCCCCCCTGGCTTATCGGGCGGAAACTGGACAGATGTGAATATTTATTCGCAAAACCGCCTTCTTTTCTGGCTGCCAGACGCCTGTTTAGAGTGGGGATTCCTGTTACTATGATGGAAATCCCCACACTTGTAAATATTGGTGCCCGAACACCTTCAAACTAAACCAGTTAGTTTAACAATAGCTCAGCCAACAGTTATCTATCCCCATTTTGTTTGGACACCGAGCAATGTGTGAGTACCAAACAAACGCAGGGCGTGATGTCACAGGAGGCTTGGCTGGATCCTCCAAAACCCTGAGTGATTTACCATCTCTGACCAGCCAGAAGCAGCTGCTGCACTGATTTCACTGATTGTGCAAACGTCTGCAGTGAAATTAGGGCTTTGTTCACAAATGTTTGAGTTTCATTGCAGTACTGCAGTGTATTCACTAAAATGATGCAGTAACACAAGTAAGGCTGGGTTCACACTGCGTTTTTGCAATCCATTTTTTTCATCCGTTTTTTGAAAAAAACGGATGAAAAACGGATTGCAAAAACGTATGCATTTGTGTGCATCAGTTTTGATCCTTTTCCATTGACTTCCATTGCTGACAAAAAAAATTTTGTCCGTTAAATGTAATGCTAAACGGCAGAGAGAATCAGAGCCGGCACTGATAAACCCACCTTGAGAAAAAAAACGAGGCGTAAACAGTATATGCCGTGTAAGATAGTATTAGATAAACTCCTTATTGTGGGGCTTAACTTCAAAGATAAAAGATGCTTGATCATAATATGAGCATGGAAATGAAAAGAAAAAAAAAATTTAATTAAAAAAGTTCTTTACTTTATTCCAATATCAGTGTTACAGGTAGAGAATACAGCGTGCTGTGTGGTATTACAGGTAGAGAATACAGCGTGCTGTGTGGTGTTACAGGTAGAGAATACAGCTTGCTGTGTGGTGTTACAGGTAGAGAATACAGTGTGCTGTGTGGTGTTACAGGTAGAGAATACAGCATGCTGTGTGGTGTTACAGGTAGAGAATACAGTGTGCTATGTGGTGTTACAGGTAGAGAATACAGCGTGCTGTGTGGTGCTATAGGTGGAGAATACAGCGTGCTGTGTGGTGTTACAGGTAGAGAATACAGCATGCTGTGTGGTGTTACAGGTAGAGAATACAGTGCACTGTGTGGTGTTACAGGTAGAGAATACAGCATGCTGTGTGGTGTTACAGGTAGAGAATACAGCGTGCTTTGTGGTGTTACAGGTAGAGAATACAGTGTGCTGTGTGGTGTTACAGGTAGAGAATACAGCGTGCTGTGTAGTGTTACAGGTAGAGAATACAGCATGCTGTGTGGTGTTACAGGTAGAGAATACAGCGTGCTGTGTGGTGTTACAGGTAGAGAATACAGCATGTTGTGTGGGTGGGACCACAATGAAATGATAAAGTACTGCAAATAATTCAGTAACACAATGAAACTGCAATGTGTGAACACAGCCTAGATGTTCTGCAACTGATTTGGGCGGCGAATGGGCAGTGTGGAGGACTGTGATGAACAGCTGAGGGAAAGCATTGCATTGTGGAACCAGTTCTGCTTTCTGGGAACTGCTCAACCTGGAAGTACAGAAACACAATACAGAACAAAAACCCCCAAAACAAAATCGATTTTTGATAGTTTCAAAACTGGGATAGATAGGTAAGTAATGATATATGCTTCTGCAGAAGTTTTTTTTTTAACCTCTACCTGGAGTTACCCTTTAATAAAAACTAAATTATTTATATGATCTTGGTGTTAATTTGGTCTTAGAAGGGTTGATTTTTTTCGTTGATCCTTTTGATTAGCCAGAGAATGTCCCTGTTTTTTCACACCTCCAACTGAGCTGTTAGGAGCAGCAGCACACATATTTAGCAGCTACTTTCTATGCTTCTTCATACTTTGCACTTAATTGTAGAGATGAATAAAAAACTGGGGTTCCTATAAGAGATTCGCCTGGTATGGGATCCGGTTCGGATTTTCCCAAAAATCCGAGTCCGATCGTATTCGGATTTTTGGAAATTCACTCCGATTTTTTTTTTCCTTTGCTTTCTAAAATGGCAGCCGCCATTCTAGAAAGCAGGAACTGCAGGAATCAGCAGGGATCTTGTACTAGCCCACCCCCTGTGTGACGTCGGTAATGCTTTAAAAAGGAGCGGTCACATGACCGCACCACGCAGTGTGTAGAGGGAGAGAGAGAGAGGAAGCAAGCTGCTGTTATGTACTACAGACTACTGAGAATATATTGTGGGAAAGGAAAGGAAAGATTAGAAAAGTGGAGAGGAGAAAAATTTAGTGATTGAGAGAGAAATATAGAGAGGGCGAAAGATAGACAGATTAGGCATTGGACAGAAAAGGGTGCACGGAACAGAAACGTGCAGTACAGATTGTATATCAGTCCTATACTTCTGATAGTGTGTATATCACATCTGTCTTACCCTGAGAGACAAAAATACCTGGTTCAGGTGTATAGCATTGTATCTTTAAAAAAGTGCTATATACCCAATTTCTATACTTGGACCCTTCTGATTGAAAGTGTGTATAACACATCTGACTTATCCTGAGAGACTAAAATACCTGGTTCAGGTGTATAGCATTGTATCTTTAAAAAAGTGCTATATATATATATATATATATATATATATATATATATATATATATATATATATATACATCCAATTTCCATACTTGGACCCTTCTGATTGAAAGTGTGTATATAACATCCGTCTTATCCTGAGAGACTAAAATATCCTACCTGCCCTCCATGTTGACTACTGTTGCTCCTGTCTGGCCTCCATGTTGGCTACTGCTGATGCTGCCTGCCCTCCATGTTGACTACTGTTGTTCCTGCCTGGCCTCCATGTTGGCTACTGCTGCTCGTGCCTGGCCTCCATGTTGGCTACTGCTGGTCTTGTCTGCCCTCCATGTTGGCTACTGCTGCTCCTGCCTGGCCTCCATGTTTGCTACTGGTGATCCTGCCTGTCCTCCATGTTGGCTACTGCTGCTCCTGCCTGTCCTCCATGTTGGCTACTGCTGCTCCTGCCTGGCCTCCATGTTGACTACTGCTGCTCCCGTACTGGCTTCAAATGACTATTGCTGGACCTCCACTGGCCTCCAATGACTACTGCTGCTCCTTCACTGCATTTTTTCCTGCATAAGCCCTGTAATGGTGAGTTTCTTGCATAAACCCTGTAATGGTAAATATTTAAGTCTAAAAAAAAAAATTGTCTTTGAGATATCGAAAAGATAATGATGTTACTGACATGTAGAGCCCTAAATTCAACCAAATACACTACCCCCATATCATATAGATGCTTTGAACTATGAAATCCGAAGAAATCCGAAATTCGGTCGGACCGAACTTTCCGAAAAAAATCAGAAAGTCCGGTCGGACCGAACTTTTGAAAAGTTTGCTCATCTCTAGTTCCTATTCTACAGATCCAAGTCCCAGCAGTTGAACCCTTGTAGATTTACATTTTCAGACCAATCATGCCAACATGCATTTCTTTACTACACTTTGACTTCAGCTGGATACAATATGCATTTCATTTGCAATAAGTATAATTTATTTGCAAATCAAAAGGAAATAATATATTATACATTTCTTACAGACAGTGTGACAAAGACTATGTTTCTTGACAGGAATGTACCTTTATGTAATCTGTCTTACACAGTTCCCCTAAAGATTGATAAGGCCCATGCCCTGCAGTCTGTAGTTTGCACATTTAGATTCCAAGAGCACTTCACTGTAGTGTCACTTTTCTTCACTCATGTCTTATGAAAGATGAAATTCAGCATTTGTGAAAAGATTTTATGCTTCCTCAAACACTAAAATCCTGACAGCTGTCGTGTATCATAAATCATAATTACACAGATGTGAATAGCAATACACAGAGCATTGTGTTTTCAAGGCAGCCTTTTAGAATCCATCAACAGAATAAATTTGTTAATAAACTTATTTTTCATGAATTACTGCTTTTATGAACCAAAGTTCAGAGTTTCTTTTGCCTAGGAGAGTTTTTGGACACATTTATATTTAACTAAAGTCTGAATTCAAAAGTTTTAACAGAAAAAAAGAATAATTTCAAATTTTTTTGTAGTAGCAAACAACATTTGTGAGTAGGATATTGGAAGTCAATTGTTTTTAGATAAAAACAGAGTAATATAAACATACATGAACAGGACTATATAGTCTGTTTAACTCATACTGTGAAAAACAATACCCATGGTAATTGTCAACATTCCATTCTTCTAATACATTATCTGAACTAGGCTATTGTTTACTGAGGTTTTTATTTATATCTAAAACGGGCTTAGATATTTAGAATATATGTATGGTTACCCTTAATCTGTATTCAGATTTGCTCTGCATTCCATGATAGAGTTCGGTATTTGTCACTGCAAGAATAATACAGCCTGCAGCCTGCTGTCAATAATTCAGGAAACCCAAAGGAATTCTGATTGAGCCGGTTATAATGTAAGACTACCATGGCTCCAATATGACCACAGGCCATGCATTTATTCTGAGTTTAGCCCTACTGAGCTGACCCTGAATTGGTGCGCAACAATTACAGTGTGTTGTACATGGTTCAAATGCAACATATAACCAATAAAATTGTAAAGCTTGATCTTCGATTACTTTGATCAAATTTGATATAGAAATATTTGGAAGCAACAAGAGTAAATAGTAGGGAGCCACCATGCAACACCAGAACACAGGACCTTTTTTCTCCAGTAGCTCAGCACCCAAAATCCCCTTATATCTCACTAGCAATTCACCAAACCCAAATTCAAATGAGGGTAATTGGTATTTGGGGTAAGATACATTACATTTTTGTCCCTAGGCAGATATGACATATGTGCAACCCAAGTAGACAAGAGGTTCTACCTGCCCGTGGGCCTCTGGGCATGAGGTGAGCCATCCTGTTTAGATGTTCCTGGCCCAACATATATTTCCTGAGCACTGCTGCACAATCCTGTCACCTGGTCACTTACTTCCTCTACTTAGTAGCCTGGGGTTTCAACTTATTGTATAGAGGCAGGGGGAGATGAGAGTGACAGGCAGCAGCATGTAGTATACAGTACAGGCTACCTCCCTCTGCTTCATGTTCTGCTGCTACTGGAAGTCAGGACACTGTAGACTTGGAGAAGCTTCTGGAACTCCAGATCTTAGGGTGGTATTACACGGGCCGTTCTGCTAGATCGTCGCTCGTTTACTGGGCCTATTACACGGCCCAATAATCGTTTAACAAGTGCTGCAAGGACATCGTTACCGATGTCCTTGCAGCCCTTCTTTAAACTACATACATTACCTATCCACGCTCCAGGGCTGCTTCTGCGGTCCGCTTCTCCACTGGTCCCGCGCTCTAGCTTCAGAGTGGCCTGTCAGCTAACAGGCCTCTCAGCCAATCACAGGCCGGGACTGCCGCGGCCTGTGATTGGCCGGGCGTCCTGTCAGCTGACAGGCCGCTCTGAAGCTAGAGCGAGCAGTACCCGGGGAGAAGACCGCATGAGCAGCCCTGGAATGTGGATAGGTAATGTATATCGTCAGTTGCCGGCCGCGCAACGCTATTACACGTAGCGGTGCGCAGTCGGCGCCCGACGAAAATAGGTCAGAACCTATATCAACGATCAGCGGATGATCGGCTGATCGTTGTATTTATTACATGGAGCGATAATCGGCCGAATCGGGCCGATTCGGCCGATTATCATTCCTTGTAATAGTACCCTTACAGCATGTAGACTATTCTTGGTGATTCCCTGTAACAGGTAAATCTGTGTTTATACAAAGTATATGTGTGAGACAGTGTATAGTATGTGTGTGTGTGTGTGTATGTGTGTACACATTTTCTATGGAAATGCACATTATCTATGTGAATATGTAACGTATGTGCATTTGTTTACATCTGTGTATAGGTGTAAGTATAAGTTTTATATTTGTATGTAAATTGTATGTACACATGTCATGTGCACTCATTTGTAAGGTGTGTGCGTAAACCTATATAATGTGAAGAATTGTGTTTAAATACATGTGTACATTTAATGTTAAGTTGTCATTGTCACTAGGAAAAACTGTTAATATGTCACAGAGACATGTCAAAAGTTTGGATACATAGGGATCTGAGTGTTCACACCGCGACTGATCGTGAGAACAAGTCAAGAGTCCTCATGCAGCATGTTCCCTCAACTGCAAGCTATAACAGCTCCTTACTGCTCCTTACCCTTCTTGGGACTTAGCTGTTGTCGTACTCGGACAGTAGTTAAAATAGCTTGTGATGCCAACTCTGTGGTGTACGGCTAGTAATGTTAGTTGTCGTGACGCCAGTGCTAGTCCAGCACACAGGTGTGATGTTGGTACCTGTGAATATATGGCCGTTTTGTGTCCCCAAATGGTCGGTAACCTTCCAGGTTTGCTGCGGGTCCCATGAGCTCTTGTCACAGCAACCTAGAGTGGCAACTTACCCACCCGGGATGTTGGTTCCGCCACCCACAGAAGGGAAAAAAAAAAAAAAAAAAAGGTGTGTGGTGGTAGGTGTATAGGTGCAGGTGCAAACAGAGGTAGACAGAGTCTCATGCATTTGATAGATAAAAATATAACAACTTTACTGAAGAACATTGAGGATACAACAGTACACGCTTTGCAGACAGAAATAATCTTGACACAGACTTGAGTGCTTGACTTAGTGCTCGAGATAGGTGCCTGGAAAGAGTAGAAGTAGCAAAGCTTTGTAGAAGATAGAGAGGAGTTTGCCAGAGGAGCCCTATGCCCAATGTAGCCCTTGCACTCTGCTGGAACTATACTGAAGATATCTTAGTAGTAAAGTGATACTTGCACTCAAGTTTAGACTATGTTCCTTTAGCTGGAGATTTAAAAGACGTACTTCATGCTTCTTGCAGTGTTTTCCTCCTGTTTCTTACAGGGTTTTGAGAAAGAGAATAGTCCCTTCGCAATGGCCCTGGTGGGTTAGGGTGGTCCTTGGTGGCAGCTCTCCCTTGCTGTTGCTTAGCACTGCATAGTGTAAGTAGTAGTTGTTTTAGAAGAAATCTCTGTCTTAAGCGGCATCTGCGTTTGTTTCTTGTCAGGGGTCCTGGCAAAAGCCAGGTCCTGGCTTAAATACAGCAGGAACTGTCTTGTTTTGTGTCCTCTCTTACTGAGAACCTAAGTAAAACTGAACTGCACTTCCTTCACCAGTAACTCCTCCTACAGGGGACTTTGTGTACCTGCCTGTGAGTGGTGGGGATCAGTGTTTGCAAGAGAAAGGATAAAACGGATAGGATAAAGAGAAAGAGCACCTGTGATAGGTCAGCATAACACACATGGCATAAATAACATTAACCCATTACCTCCTTTAGCTGTGCAATAGTAATAGAACACACACACACACACACACATATATATGTATATATATATATATATATATATATATATATATATATATATATATAACACCTAGTGGGGAAACTGCATACTTCATCCTCCACTTGTTCAACCTGAGAACTTTTGGACAGGTGCATAAAGAAAAAACACTAGCAGTGGGACATCTCTCGGTCAGGCGTCAATCAAGCAGGTAGGGGGAGAGAGGAAGTGTTTCAACCTCCAGCTATTTAGGAGCTTGGGAAAGCCTCTTTGGCTCTTTGTAGCAAAGAATAAAAGCAATTTTCTACATTCCGAAAGCACAGGTGGATTTAAGAAAGGTACCATGTGTCTTCTTGACGTAACAACCTCTAACAATGTCAGCAGTTTGGAACATGAAATACAGACAGACTCCCACCCCAACCCCCAGGAACAGAAGAAATACCCACAGCAGCTGGTTCCACCTCACCAGCTCCTTTTACATGCCATGGAGTCCCTGAAGCAGCCGACACCATCCCACCTTCTACCATGTTAGCAGTCATTTCCCTGGAACCTCAGGGGTAAGAGTATGCCCAGGTGTCCCTGCATTAGCGTCTTGTCAAGTAAGGCCAGTTATAGAGCCTCTGTTGTATCCACCCTTTGAGCAATTCTTGTTTATGTTACGTAGACCCAAGTGGAAAAAGTTTTCAAGTTGTTTCATGTTGATACCATGTAACATTTAAAAAATGTGCCTGGTCACTAACAGCCTATTGTTATGGGGGGAGGAGGTAGTCTTGTTGTATTTTGAGTGTTAAAAATACTACTTCTACTACTACTGTGATTGCAACTGCCTTCTTTTGTAAAGAATGATATTTGGTGACATATTTTTTGCAGAGACTCTAATGGACACTACTCGTTATGTACTAGAGCAGGGGTAGGGAACCTTGGCTCTCCAGCTGTTGCAAAACTACAACTCCCATCATGCCAACCATCATGCCATGCGGATCTCTAACTAGAAAAATGGACTTCTTATTTAAAAAACACTATACAGATTTACATTGCCAGAAGTCTTATTTCATCTCATCACCACTATGGCAGTCACCAGACTCTTTCGTTTACAGTAGTTTATAGGAAAACTTTTATATGGACTATTTTATAAGTGACTATTAAAAGTTAATATTAACATAATAGACGAGACAAGTGTTTTTTACAAGTGCCTTTTGATGCACTTAAAGAGTGCTCATTGAGCAGAGGCCCTATTTTATAATTTATGTTTCTATTTATTGTGATATTTACGCTGATTGCACTATATTTGGGAATAGTCACCTATGCTGCAATCACTCAATTGCTTATGCAGACCAATGTATTACATATCTTCTGCATTGATCCATTAAATCAGCACTGCAATGGCACTTCCTGCTTTAGGTTAAATAAATGCCACTTTGAGCTTTGACCTTTCCATAACGGTTATTAAAAGCCACCAAGCAGTCACTATATATGGAGTGGGGTTGAGTCTCAAGACCCCTTTATTCCCTTTTAAGGGTTCTATTACAAAAATAAATGTCATGAATTGTTAAGGGGTTAATACAGTTAGCTAATAAATATTATGGCTCACAATATCACTATTTCCACCAATACTGTGTGTAAACTGTCTGAGCTGATACTCACGCAATTACCCTCTATGTAAATAGTACACCCCAAAACCACCCCTTTATAACTGTGGCGGTATTTTTTTTATTTATTTATTTTCACAAAAAATGCGGGAACCTTACTTAAAATGCAATATGGAAGATTTGTTAGTGTCATGGCTACAGCTCCTCCCACTCCAATGTTCAACGTGCCAGGGCCCGGCACTGCCTACTTGACCCTTTGGAGCGCCTTACCCATCCTTGCTTCTGCTTCGTCCTGCTCTGCCCAGCATGTCCCCACCTTATAAGGCACTTGAGTGCCAGCTCTCTGAGATTTAAATGGCAGTACGCCCTTAATCGATTAATTACACTCCCTATAAATTCCTGCCACTGTCCTGACTCCCGTTGGAGCCTCTGCATGCTAAACTTTAGTTTGTGGTCCCAGCTCTGCCTGTGGTTCCTGCCCGTTAAAGCTGTCTGTGAAATCTGCCCTGGTTCTAGCCATGATTCCTGCTGCGGTCCTGTCTGCCTTCCTGCCTACTTAACCCCAGCTGCACTTTGTCTGCAACTGCTAGCAAGCCCAGCCAGGAGTAGTGACGTGGGGGTGTCCTGCTGCAGCAAGTCCTATCCACTTTGCGGTGGGCTCTGGTGAAAACCAGCGGCCCCTTCGGGCCCTATTACACTAACAGATTATCTGATAGATTTTTTAAAGCCAAAGCCAGGAATGGATTTGAAAAGAGGAGAAATCTTAGTCTTTCCTTTATTACCTGTTCCCTGTTTATAGTCTGTTCCTGTTTTTGGCTCAAAAAAATCTGTCATATAATCTCAGGCTCCACTTCCGGGTGTGGCTTTCATCATTGCTAGCTCCTGCCATTACAGTTAGCTGATACTTTTATATAAAAGCACAGTTGACTTTAAGCCTTGTTTAAAGGGGTACGCCGACATCAGGTAAAAAGAAGTAAACATGCTGCAAAAGCATATAACACTGCTTACCAGTCTGCCCCAGTCCTAAAACTACGGAAAATTCATATGTTTTGGGGTCTTAGTTCTGTATTTCATTGTTTTACTTCCTGGATGAGCAGTGGCATGGCTTTTCCTAAGCTGTTCATCACAGTTCATTTACCCTGTACTCCAGATGAAGCGGCCATGGGGCAGCGTAATGTGTGGGGGTCTTATCACCCACTGTTGTACTGAGACTCAGATGTATACACGGGTCATATTGTTATTTATTGCAAGTCTGTTGTGTGTTATGGCTTTATATTTGTACACCTCTTTCTATCGTTGGGTCTACCATGATCTGTATTAGCATATCTTGCTACGTGAAGTCCACCTTTAATTATGCTTTAGGTGGCATGTTTTGGTTTTAGGGTTTTTAACTTTTTATGTGATTCTGCCTTGTGCTTTGTTTGTTGTATATGATGTTTTTCTCAGTCCTCCTTCTTTTAGCAGCAGAAGACATTTCTGCTAACCATGGTCCTCCTTTAATAACAGTTTTTCCTTATCTGTCTTCCATCTCCTTTAAATGCACTCTTAGTAACAAGGTAGAGGAGTTGGGGAACCTCTCTCCCCACACTGCATTTTTCAGTCATCCCCCCTGTACCCTCTTTCTCATTCTCCTTCTTCCCCATTGACATCTCCACGGCAATTACTGCACCTTTTCATAACCTAAAAATGTACAAGTATATTTTACATTCACCATGTACCAACTGGGCCATAATTTAAGTCCCACTTCATCCCTGGTGGTAAACATTTACTGTCCATCATTTCTTTCTGTTGTAAATTTTCCTACTTTACCTGAACTATAAAATTATATCATTATTTTTCCCTCATGGTGAATGCAATAAATTAAGAAACATTTGAATTTAATAGAATAAATTAAAAAAAAAAAAAAACACAAACTAGCGCCAAACTAGTAAAACTTTACATAAAATTCTATATATTTAGTAACACTGCAATTATTCTGACACAGGAAATAAAAATGTAATATAATTTTTACTGCATAATAAATGGTGTATATTTAAAACACACAAGACAGATCTAGCATTTTCTTCTTTATGCCCCCTAATCTAATCTAATGATTTCATTGAAAATACAACTTTAAAAAGTTTTTACTCAATATGAGTATTATTTATAATACTTTTTGCAGTGGTTGGAATGTTTTGGGGTTAGTAATATTTGCGGTACATTTAATCTGTACTGTCTAAACAAACTGCATTACTGTAGGGTACTATTTTGAAATCCATCTCTCAGAAGCTGACATAGAGCACCACCTCTGTAGTGATAAATGCTTGTTTTTGGAGGATAATTATCAATTTTCACCTGGACTTTCAAGAAGAGTATTCCTAGTTAATTATACAGTATCTTGAGCCCTAGCAGCAGGAGGATGGAGGAATTGCTGTGAGACAAGATGTTCATGCAGTGGAGCCATCATTCATGTGAAACACACACACACGCATACAAAAAAAAACATTGATACTGAACAGCAGTATATTCTATATTACTATGAATGGTCAAATATATTTCTAAAATATAGATTTCTGCTGATTCTATTTACAGATTTATTGTTCGAAAAATGTAATTTTATATATTTAAAAACTGTTTAATTTATGTAGGTTGTATGTCTTGCCCATACTTAAAGCCAGTGCTCTCTAGGTACTGTGGACCTTCATGCCGACAGTTCCCAGCAGCTGTTTAGAAATGTATTTCTTTAAGAGTTGAAAGATGAGCCCTACACTTGTCACAGGATAAGAGCTGGCCACTAAGTTAGCCATTATTAATGAGACTTTGAGTTATCAGAACTATTGCAGGTTTAGAGAGGCATAAAGGCTACATTTATTGCCCTGCAGAGCCTGAACAGCACTAAAGGAAGGGGGGGGGGGAGATGAATTATTTGATCTGTTCAGTGTCAAGGAGGATTACAGAAAGCTGGGAGCATCCTGGAAGATGTCGCTTTCATCTCTGTGCCACAAAGCAGATGCCTGGAGAAATTTAGGTGTTCAAAATGTAAGTAAAGTTTCTCATGACTCATGGTGCTTTTACACAGAGAGATTTATCTGACAGATTTTTTAAGCCAAAGCCAGGAATGGATTTGAGAAGTCTTTCCTTTATGACCTGTTGCCTGTTTATAGTCTGTTCCTGGCTTTGGCTTCAAAAATCTGCCAGATAAATCTCTGTTCACACACACCATAAGAGGTTGATGCAAAATGGGGTGGTGGTCCCTGACACCATGGTTTTCACCTTTAGGGTATATTCACACGGGCGGGCTCGCAGCGAGATTCTCGCTGCGAGCCCGGCAGGTCCTGTCAGTTCCCATAAACTACATACTTGCTGCGGTCTAAACGACCGCAGCGAGTATGTAATTATACCGCGCTTAACCCCTTCTACTCCCGCCGGCTCCCCCGCTGTAAGCAGCATACATTACCTGTCCTTGCTGCACGGGTCCGGCGTCCTGCTCTCCCGCCCGGCCAATCAGTGGCTGCGGCTGGGCAACACACTAATTGGCCGGACGGGAGAGCAGGACGCCGGACCCGTGCAGCAAGGACAGGTAATGTATGCTGCTTACAGCGGGGGAGCCGGCGGGAGTAGAAGGGGTTAAGCGCGGTATAATTACATACTCGCTGCGGTCGTTTAGACCGCAGCAAGTATGTAGTTTATGGGAACTGACAGGACCTGCCGGGCTCGCAGCGAGAATCTCGCTGCGAGACCGCCCGTGTGAATATACCCTTAAAGGGGTTATTTGGTAAATGAAAATTATATTCAAATTTCCCTGACGGACCAGCAACTGGACAGGATCTACCACTTCACCCACAAATCCTCCATTGCCAGCAAATTCCAGGAGGCGGGTTTTAAGCTCCTGGCTAGGTGGTACTACGTGCCGTCTACACTGAACAAAATCTTTCCAGATTCTCCTTCTGCCTGCTGGCGGTGTGGCGAGGGGGAGGGCACCCTGTTACATGTGTTCTGGTCCTGCCCGGTGTTGCGGCCCTTCTGGGAGAGCATCCATGATATTATTACCAACAAGTTGGGGTTGCAGGCACCTAATGACCCAACTTTTTACCTCCTGCACTTGTCTGAAATCCCGATTAAAACATATAAGAAGTCCCTGCTCAGATTCTTGGTAAATGCGGCTAGGGCCTGTATACCGGCACATTGGAAATCCACGTCTCCCCCTTCCGTTGGCCACTGGATTCGGAAGGTGGCTGAGATCCAGCGTATGGAGGAGCTGACGGTGTCCCTGCGAGACACATCTAGGCGCTCTCTGGCCCCATGGACTGCCTGGACGGTCTTTGAGGGCACGGATGACTATAAAAGACTGCTCGCTTTGTAGGGTCATCCGGCGTGGGGCGGGCCGGATCCGTCTTTCCTCCCTGCTTCCTCCCCCCCCCCCTTTTTTTTTTTTTTTTTTTTTCTCCCCCCCCCCCCTTTTTTGTGTCCCCCCTCTCCTGTTCCTCTACCTTGTCTCGATTCTTTTCTGTCCTCCTTGCCTCCCTTTTTTCTTCACTGGTTCTGGCTTCGGACATTATGTTGTTAGGATACTAAGCTATGTAAACTGAGGGGAAGATAGATGGAAGCCTATGGTTCTTGTTTTGAAGATCTGTCACTTGTTTTATTGTTACACTACTTTAACTGACAATAGTGTTTCGGGTTTTGCAATCTGCACTGCCCGTTGTTCTATTTTCCATGCACAGTACCAGAACTTTTGTTTTATATAAAATTTCTGAAAATGTTGATAAATAAAGAAATAAAAAAAAAAAAAAAAAAAAAAATTATATTCAAATTAAACTCAATGTGTAATTTATTAATATAGTGTTAACACTAGAGATGAACGCACCTCGAGCATGCCCAAGTTCACTTATTTGTCATTTGCCTTCATGTATTGTGTTTTTGATCTTGTAATGTTCCTGTTTGTTACCCCTGTTGCTTGTATAGCACTCCGGAATTAAGGACGCTTTATAAATAAATTGATTAATCATAATAATTTCAATACCAGTGGCTGAAGAAGTTAGATGCATCCCTAGGGAGTCTGGGAATACATAGATACAGCCATAGGGTTTCTTAATAAATGTTATGGTATAATGAAAGGAGCCATTACAAAGTACACACAATCTTGGAACGTGAAGAGGAAAGAATTAAAGTCAAAGCAACAGGACAGGAAGAAGACCAGACATATAAAGGAGCATGGAACATGAATACATTCACAGAACATGAATGCGGAACATAAAAAACAAGACAGGATCATGGTCCCAAGACAGAACTATGATTACAGGACTAAGTGGTCACAGGACGAGAAGATAGAGTCCAAAAATAGGCTAAAAAGAGCTGAAACAAAGAAAAAACAGAGCAGACCAGGAGATGCCAGAAACAACATCTAAGACTAGGGATCAGATCAGAATCATGGACTTTAAAAACTATGGGGGAGATTTATCAAACTGGTGTAAAATAGAACTGGCTCGGTTGCCCCTAGCAGCCAATCAAATTCCACCTTTCATTGTCCAAAGAATCTTTGAAGGATGAAAAGTGGAATCTGATTGGTTTCTAGGGGCAACTGAGCCAGTTCTACTTTACACCCCTTTGATAATCTCCCCTATAACTTTTTTATTCATTAAGACATTAGTACATTGCTACTCTTTTATTTAACCCCTTAGGGACAGAGCCTGAAATGGCCTTAAGGACAGAAATTTTATGAATATGACCAGTGTCACTTTATTCATTAATAACTTCGGGATGCTTTTACCTATCCGGACGATTCTGAGATTGTTTTCTCGTGACATATATACTCATAACGAATCTTTATGAAAAACACCAAAATAACGTGAAAAATTGTGAAAAAATGCATTTTTCAAACTTTGAAACCTTTCTGTTTATACAGAAAATGGTTATGCCACATAAATTATATATTAAATAGCATTAGCAACATGTCTACTTTATGTTGGTGGCATTTATTAAACTATATTTCATTTTTTTTAGACAATAGGAAGCTTAAAACATTAGCAGCAATTTTCCAAATTTTCTGTAAAATTTCAAAATCAGATATTTTTAGGGACCTGTTCAGGTTCAAAGTGTATTTGAGGGGCCTGTATGTTAGAAAGCCCCACAAAGCGCCCCATTTCAGAAACTGCACCCCCAAACTCAGCAAAAGCACATCCAGAAAGTTTAACCCTTTAGGGGAGTCACAGAAGTATGTAAGAAATTTGAAAAATTTTATTTTCTGTGCAGAGATTTTATTGTAATCCAATATCTTTCATAATGATAAACCTATTAGCAGAGAAATGCACCCCAATATTGATTGCTCCGTTTCTGCAGTTTATAGAAATACCCCATATGTGGCCCTATTGCGCTATTTGACGCAACCAGAAGCCTCAGATATAAAGGAGTGCCTAGTGAATTTCAACGCCACCGTTATATTTGGTCATTTCTGACTGTACCACTTCAGGTTGGCAGAGGCTCTGGGGTGCCAAAACCTAAAAAACACCCCTAAAGGGACACCATTTAGAAAACTGCACCCCTCAAGGAATGTTACAAGGGGTGCGGTGAGCATTTGGACCCCACAGGTGCTTCGCAGATTTTCAAAACAATGTGGTGTAAAAAAGGAAAAATTCAATTTTTTACACTAAAATGTTGTTATAGCATTCATAAAAGAAAAAAAAACACCAAACATGTAGCGCAGTTTCTCCCGAGTACAGAAATACCCCACATGTGGACATAAAGTGCCAAGCGGGCGCAGGACGAGCCTCCAAAGGGAAGGAGCGCCAATTGGCCTTTGCAAGCTGGATTTTACGGGCCATGTCGAATTTACAGAGCCCTCGTGCTGCCAAAACACTGGAAACCCCCCACAATTGACCCCATTCTGGAAACTACACCCCTCAAGGAATCTAAAAAGCGGTTCAGTAAGCATATGGACCCCACTGGTGACGGGCACAAATGTGGAACAATGTGACGTGAAAGGGAAAAATTAAATTTTTTCACTTTCACGGCACAAATGTGGCCGTCATCAAGGGGTCCATATCCTCACTGCACCCCTTGTTAGATTCCTTGAGGGGTGTAGTTTACAGAATGGGGTCACTTGTGGGGGGTTTCCAGTGTTTTGGCAGCACGAGGACTCTGTAAATGCGACATCATCCATTCTGGCCACATCCAGCCTGCAAAATCCAAATGGCGCTCTTTCCCTTCGGAGGCTTGCCCTGCGCCCACATGGCGCTTTATGTCCACATCTGGAGTATTTTCGGACTTAGGGGGAATTGCTCTACACATTTTGTGTGTTTTTTTCTCTTTTAACCCCTTGTAAAAATGAATAATTTAAGGCTAAACCAACATTATAGTGTAAAAAATGTAATATTTCATTTTCACGCCATATTGTTCCACATTTGTGCCCGTCACCAGTGGGGTCCATATGCTCACTACACCCCTTGTTACATTCCCTGATGGGTGTAGTTTCCATAATGGGGTCACTTGTGGGGGGGTTCAACTGTCTTGGCAACACAGGGGCCTTTTAAATGCAACATGGCCCCTCGAAATCCATTCCAGCCAAATCCGGCATCAAAAAGCCAAATGGTGCCCCTTCCCTTTGGAGGCTTACCCTGCACCCGCATGGCGCTTTATGTCCACATGTCGGGTATTTCTGTACTCAGGGGAAATTGCTCTACACATTTAGTGTTTTTTTTTATCTTTTAACCCCTTGTGAAAATGAAAAAATCAAGACAAGATCAATGATATAGTGTAAAAATTAGCCTTGATTTTTTCCTTTTCCACAAGGGATTAAAAAAGAAAGTGAACACAAAACGTGTAGGGTAATTTCCCCTGAGTACGAAAATACCCCACATGTGGATATAATGTGCCATATGGGCAGAGGGCAAGCCACCAAAGGGACAGAGCGCCATTTAGAGGCTGGAATGGAGGATGGAGGCCATGTCGCAATTAAAAAGCTCCTGTGCTGCCAGGACAGTAGAACCCCCCCACAAGTGACCCTATTCTGGAAACTACACCCCATAAGGAATCCAACAAGGGGTACAGTGAGCATATGGACCCCACTGGTGACGGGCACATAAGTGGAACATGTGCCATGAAAATAAAAAATACAATTTTTTCATTTTCACGGCCCAAATGTGTCCGTCACCAGGGGGCCATATCCCCACTGCCCCCCTCGTTAGATTCCTTATGAGGTGTAGTTTTCAGAATGGGGTCATTTGGGGGGGGGTTTCTACTGTCCTGGCCGCACAGAGGCTTTGTAATTGCATCATGGCATCCTCTAATGGGAATGGCGGCCATACCTATTTAGCTGGGGAAAAGGGACCATTCTAATTTATTTGGGGGTATTAGGCCAATTATTAGTTTATAAGGTTGAAAATGACAGATGTCCACCAAATTCAACCTGTGTTGATCCAGAGGAAGGCAAAAAACCCTCGTGAGGCAGACAACAGTAGCCTCCTCACAGGGAAAAAATTCCTTCCCGACTCCATAATGGCGATCAGAATAATCCCCGGATCAACGTGACCCCTGAAATAGGAATAAGGGACAGAATTTAGATAATGTAGAACTCCAATGACGTGTGGTACGCCTTGAAGCGATCCAGTATGCAGAGGCCGGGGTGATCAGGACAGGCGTCACACTGGAAAATGGCGTTCTTCCTGATCCCCCTGTTACGCCACAGTCTGCACTTCTTCTGGGGTCTCCCTTTCTCCAGTGTGGGGGACGTCACCTGGAAAATGTTGCCCTGGTGCGATATGGGGTCCCACATATCCAGAAGCGCTGGGTCCGCTCCATGGCTGCTAAATATTAGGGCTTTATTACTACTTCTGATATTTACGGATCGTGCCGCAAGCTACAGTAGCTCGGGCAGCGAGGGACCGGAAGAGGGGGTGCTGGTATAAAAGTTTTCCCCGTCCAGGTGGTAACCTTTATCCAGCAGTTGGAAGATCAGTTCCCGAACGATCTCCCCACTAACTCGGATGGTTGGGGGGGCATCTGGATTTGGGTGTCCCTTCCTTCATACACTCTAAGGGTACGTGCACACTGCGGAATGGCGAAGGATAACCCTTTGTGCATTCTGCAGCTGGCACCCGCCGGCAGACTGATGGAGGCGCGCGTCTCCGCTCGTGTCACACTCCCATTATATGCACGGGTGGATTCTGCCCTCTGTCCAAAGAATGAACGTGTTCATTCTTTGGACGGACGACGGAATCCGCCCGTGCATAGAATGGAGTCTATGACACGGGTGGAGACGCGCGCCTCCATCAGTCCGCCGGCAGGTGCCAGCTGCGGAATGCACAAAGGGTTATCCTTCGCCATTCTACAGTGTGCACGTACCCTTAGAGTGTATGAAGGAAGGGACACCCAAATCCAGATCCCCCAGCAGACAGTGGTGGGAGGATATAGGGGGGAAAAACGCCCCTACGGCCAAAAGGAGGAGTTGCTGATCAGCGGCGCACTTACGTGCGATGCTGATCAGCACTCAGCGGCGTTAGGGCGCAAAAAAATCAAAAAATAAAAATTGGGGAAAAAAAAAAAAAAAAATCTTTTTAACACAAAGCAACTGATCAGTGAATGATATTCACTGATCAGCCGCTAGGGGGCAGTAGAGCGACACTGCCGGAGATTGCCAAGACCCGCCGAACCTGAGGACCCGAGCGTTTCCGAAGATTTCCGACGCTGGACGACCGAACCCGGAAGTGAAGCGAAGAAGATGCGAGGACGGCGCAGACCGCAGATCTTCGCTCTGGACGCCCAGATCAGGTGAGTATAGTACACCTGCACCACACACACCTGTTCTGCCTACCTAGCTGAGGGGTGCAGAACTCGACAAAACTGGTTTTTTACAGTTTGATCGCCATGATGAGCCGGCCGGTACTGGCCGGCCTATCACAGCGATCGTGGGGGTGGCATCAGCGCCATCTTTCTTGGGGACACTAATGGCGATTGGTGCTATCTCGGACAGCACCAATCGCCATTGCTTTCCGGGTCACCGATGACCCGGAAAGCTGTTTTCAGCTGCTATATGCTGATCTGTATTGATCAGCATATAGCAGCGATCGTCGGCACCGGAGGGGTTAATCACCCCCAGTGCCGACGAGCAGGCCATTTAGCAGGCCATCTTCCCCGACCGCTGTGTGTGAACACACAGCGACCGGGGAAACATCGGGTGTAAGTATACGCCCGTTTGGGTTAAAGCCCACCCTGCGGGGACGTATACTTACGCCCGATGTCGTTAAGGGGTTAAAGGCAGTATTCTGGTTGTTGTTTGGCAGTAGACCTGCCCTGAGTGTATAATTGAGGGTATCATGTGTCAGAACAAGTTTAACATACATTATAATCTTCTGTAATACTTCCCCTGGTATTCTGATTTCCAGCCTGTGTTTGACCCTGCCTTTAAATCTGATATGGCTTCTTGGTATTCTGCCTGCCCTGTGTCCCCTATCTGATGTTCTGGTTTTGACCTTTGGCATGCTATTTATTTTCCTCTTAGTGTTTATTCATACATGTTGTTTGGTGTTGATCTGTTCCCCTCCTGAGCACTTATCTCAGTACAGGGTCTGTCATTCATTTGGAGGCTGCCATCTAGGATTGAATTTCCAGTTAGGTAGGGGCTCTGGAGTGGGTGATGGGTGATTTCACATCTAACATGACAGACAGGTTTCACATAGAAGCAACTAAAAAATTATTTGGGAGTCATCCCCAAATCCAAGCCTGTTTCTCTAGAAGCTGGAACAACAATGAAATTTCTACTAAATGAATGAGTCGGGCTTCCAGTGGGGCCATGATTAAGGCTGCAGCTAGCAGCGGAAATGCATAGGCGTCTTGTTGGGGGCATGCTGCAATGTGTATACAGGGGTCTTGAATAAGTCCATTTGCAACCACTCCGCTGGAAGCTGGACTCATTCATTTATTGGATCATATGTGGCACCTGTTGAAGTGAGAGCCCTTGCTAGGAGGCGCAGTGGAGAGGGTAAGCTGGCTCTCTTTCTTTTCTACTATGTAATTTCTACCCTTGCTTAAGAAAATAAGGGAGTTGCTGTAATCTTTCCTCTGTAAGTACAGGTGCTGTGCAGAAACCTAGTCAAAGGGAACTAACGGGTCTCTATCAATAATCCCCACAGAGCGTGCTGACAGAAAGAGAGCCCTGACTAGTCATGCAAAGTCAGCTAACAGATAAAGTAGTGTGGCACTCATTTCCGATCCAACAAAACTTTTATTTAGCCATATAAAAGTATGGTGATGCACAGATTGGCGACAATTATTTCGCACTTAGACACGCTTTGTCATAGTCATTGCCTGACTAGTCATGGTTGGCAAAAAAGGCTGTCATTTACACCTAGTTGGGGGTCTGCGCGGGATTTTATCCACTCTATGTCCAGTTTTGTATCCAAGACGTGGAAATAAAGTTTTTCAAGGCTATGAATGGTGAGTGCGGCTTTTTCCTTTTCCCTTTCACATTGTTGGACAGTATTGAGCCTTTTTTAAGTAAGTCAGTAACCTCCTCCACTCCAAGACGGGTAAAAAAGGCGCAGGTTCAAGGGGTAATAGTGATATAAAATATCATAAAATGTATTTAAAAAATTATGCCAGTTTCGAGTCCGGTCTCTTTATCAAGTGTCTAATACCATAATAATTGTATTATTATAGTATTAGACACTTGATAAAGAGAACGGACCTGTCTCAAAACGTGGTGTGTCGCTGGCATAATTCTTTTAATACATTTTATGATATTGTAACCCCTGCTACATAGGAAGATTGTACTGTTAGCTATGGACAGGGATTCACAGCTTCAGACACTGGTTCTGAGGGAAGTTGGACTACATGTCCCAAGAACACTAGCTAATTTCTGTCCTCTCAGCCTCAGCCTATAGGAGACAGAGCAGGGGGAGGAGGGGCTGGGCTGAGCAGGGAATTGGGGGAGAAGACTGCAGCCATCTTGGGGAGATCAGCATTGCACAGAGAGTCTGAGGCATCCCTTCTGGCAGGAGCAAAAGCTGTTACCAGGCAGACAGGAGAGAGGGGCTGCTGCTGCCAAGAGGCCACATCCTGCAGTGAGAGGAGAGAGAGAGCCCAGCAGCTGTATCATCTGTACACAGCAGCAGGGTCCTGTGCTATGTGTCTGAAGGATTCTACTGGTGACTCCACAGTCCCTCAAGCTCCTGGAGTTCATCACCCCTGCTGAATTTATAGTCAAGACCGAGTAAATGCACCACCGCATCACCACCACATCCATGCGTGCTGAGTTCCGTGGCAACCGGGCCCCAACGGTCAGACTGAGCTAACTGCTGGCCAGCAGACTATATTAGAGAGTCATATTGGTAGATAGTGAGCACAAATGTGCTATTTGGTCTTTCACCAGAGACTGTGTGGGGTGTTGGGAGTTGGGATACACAACTGCATATTGTACTATTACTACTGTTTCACTACTAGTGTTTTCCCTTATGCTGATTTGTCATCTGTTCCCTACCTGTTTATAACCTTACCCAGACAATTATCGCCCGGTGGTCTCCCTTTCCCCTAATAAATCTGTTATCCTGCTCCTCCTTCTCTGGAGTGAGTGTGTACTTAAGCTGGGCAGGGGTTTTCCCAAATCAATCCCTGGCAATAACATTAACAATTTACTGCATACCCGAAGAGCTGCAATCAAGATTTAGGTGGAGGCACTGAGCCATAGTGAGGTGAGAACTACGTTACCACACACCCCGCTTACAGAGGTCGGCCCAAAGGGATGTTACAATATTTTATATCACTATTACCCCTTGGACCAGCGCCTGTTTTACCCGTCTTGGAGTGGAGGAGGATACTCACTGTCTTTAATCCCTGTGGGGATTAGTCGGGAGTGGCTTCACATGCTATCAGTAAGAGTTTTGCCATACACCTGCACAACCTTCTTTTTAGGTGAGAGTTCTATGTGCTTACTTTGACTACTTCAGTCCTGTCTGAATTACGCTATGGAGCGCTGTCTTATATTTTGTTTCTTTTAAGCAAGCACCCCATAACCACCCCCCTGGGTTTTCTGAGACATTTAGCAAGTGGCCGGTTTCTAGTATTGACCGTTCTATAGTTCCTGTTCCTATTACACTGAATGATTATTGGCCTTACTTGGCTTTAGGCCGATAATCCTTCTGTGTAATAGCACATGTTAAAAGGCAATGACAAACTGACATGCATGATGATGGCTTATTGCGGTTTTTTACCATGTCAGTCTGCGATGTGTCGCTCTGTGTATTCGAGCAGTGGCACCAGATCACAGCTGACTTTAATGGGCTGCTCGAACAATCTAAGGATTGTTCAGTGGGCCACTCCTACATCTCTCCGCTCACTCAATGTGCATATAATAACACAGTTCAGCAAGTGGGAAACAAAAAGAGAGGTTGGAGCGTCAAGTCCTTATGCTCACTTCCCTAGCGCATCAGGCAGTGTAATATGGCCTTTAACCCCTTCCCTCCCGGGCTAATTTTCATTTTTGCGGTTTTGATTAATCCTCCTCATGTTTAAAAAAACACAGCACTTGCATTTTTTTACCTACAGACCCACATGAGCCCATTTTTTGTGTCACTAATTGTATTTTGCAATGGCAGACTTAATTTTTGCATAAAATATGCACCCTATGGTAAAACTGACATATTATATATGTTCCTCAAGTTGATACGATTACAACGATATGCAACTTGCATAACTTTTAGTTTTTTTAAAAAAAGGCTTTGATTTTTTTAAAACTGTCAAATAAAATAAATGTACCTTAAAATTGCTCTATTCCCATCCTTATAACACTTTAATCCTTTGGTCTATGAGAGGTGTCATTTTCTGTGCCATGATCTGTACTTTCTATTAGTACTTTACTTGCGTATATGCAACTTTTTGATCGCTTTTTATCACAATTTTTTAGGATTTGATGCAACCAAAAATGCACAATTTTGCATGTTGTAATTTTTTTGCACTTTCACCCTTTACCGTGCGAGATCAGAAATGTGATAATTTAGGGCGATTACACATGCGACGATACCAAATATGTTTTTTATTTATTTATTTTTATGTATAAAATGGGAAAAGGGGGGTGATTCTGACTTTTATTAGGGGAGGGGATTTTTTATAAGTAAAAACACTTTTTTCACATACATTTATTCGAGCCCCCTGGGGCACTTCTATGTACACAGCACTGATCTCCCACTGATATCAATGCTGTGTATATAATAGAGCACTGATCAATCAGATCAGTGCTGTATTACTTCGGTCTGCTGCAGACCAGATACCGTACATGGATTTCACAGCGGGGTCGCAGCGTGGCCCATCTCTGAACCTCCCCATGCCGGTACGTCCTGCGGAGGGAAGCTGCCTCAGAATAGAAGATAGTTATTTAAAGTCAGAGGAAATAAGAAAGGGTCAAAGATTCTTGTGCAACTCCTAGTAGGCTTCCAGAGTCATTTCCAAGCCTCACTGTCCTACGCCCTACAATTGGGAATTGCAGCACACAAAACCTTAGTAATGGACGTCTTCTTAGTTAGTCTAAATTAGTATAACAAACCACAGGGAGACAACCCATTAAAGTGTATTCTTGGACTATATATTCAAATTTAACCTTCCAAGTGCTAGAGGAGTGAACATTGTTTTAGTTACCCTTGATATTCTATGATGGCTTTAAAAGTTACTAAGTGGCCAGAAAACAAGGAAACCCGTGTCAGAGAAGGTAATAGGTAAGGTATCTGATTACAGAATAAGTTTGTGTTTATTTTGTATGTAGATGTGGTTTTAATAATAAAATAAAAGTTATGTTAGGTGGTTAATGAGGATTGCATTTTATAGTTTTCTTTTATTTAGAAACAATTGCCTTGTGACATCACCATCTATAGACTGTGACATCTTTATATGTTGGAACATAAAAAGGCTTAAGGCTTAAAGCAACTCTGTACCCACAATCTGCCCCCCCCCCCCCCGCCAAACCACATGTACCTTCGGATAGCTGTTTTTAATCCAAGATGTGTCCTGAGGTCCGTTCAGCAGGTGATGCAGTTATTGTCCTAAAAAAACAACTTTTAAACTTGCAGCCCCATGCCCAACGGCCGGGGCTTAGAGTATCTGTGCCCTAACTTTGCACCACTCCTCTGTCCCTCCTCCCCACCCTCTTCATCATTAGGAATGCCACTGGAACATTTTCTCCTGTCTAAACATTTCACAGGTGCCTTAACGATCCAGCCCATGTTCAGTATTCACGCTGATGAATAGGAGACAATCAGCCTGGAGCATTCCTAATGAGGAGGAGGGCAGGGAGGAGGGACAGAGAGGTTGTGCCAGCCTAATGCACACACAATCTAAGCCCCGGCCGTTGGGCACAGGGCTGCAAGTTTAAAAGTAGTTTTTTAGGACAATAACTGCATCACCTGCCGAACGGACCCCAGGACTGATCTTGAATTAGAAACAGCTATCTGAAGGTACAAGCGTTTTAAAGGGGGTCAGATTGTGGATACAGAGTCGCTATGTTCCCACACTGTATTTTTTTCTCATTATTTTGCAACCAAAACCAGGAGTGGATTGAAAACACAGAAAGGCTATGTTCACACACTGTTGAAAATGAGACTGCTATTTAATCATAAATAATGGCCGTCATTTAAATACAACCACCGTTGTTTTAAAATGTTGGCAATTATTTGCCATTAAATGGTGCCCATCCACTCAATTTCAACATATGAATTTCAACAATATGAACATAGGCTATTGGTGTTTTCTATCCACTAAGCAAAATACTAAGCAAAAATACAGTGTGGGACCATAGCCTGAAAATTATTTTTTGAATGTAAAACTTAAAATAAATAACTTTATATATTTGGTACCACCAAATTAGCGACTACCTGAACTGTAAAATGATGTCATTATTTATCCTTCATGGTGAATTCAATAAATTATATATACACACCACAAAAGTATACCGATAAAAAAATACACGTTTTGCATAAAACAAGCCCTACCCCCATATATTATCAAGAAATATATATAATAAAAACACAAAGAATTAAATAAAAAAAGCACACAAACATGTGCAAAACTAGTAAAACTTAACATAAAACTGTATAAATTTAGGGACACAGGGAATAAAATTTAATATTTTCACTGCATGGTAAATGGTGTATATTTAAAATTCGAAAAAGAAAGACAGAAATTATATTTTCTCCAGTATGCCCCCCACCCCTTAAAAAAAGAGCAGTTCAAATATTAAGTTATAGGAACCCCAAAATTATGTAATTGAAAATACAACTTTTAAAAAAGGTAAAGTTAAATGTTAAAGTATTTTAAAATATAAAATAAAACAAGATACAGTAGGTGAAAATTGTTCAACTAACTAGGTCAGTCATTTGTTTCACCACCAATTTGTTGTAATTTGAAAAAGCAGTTAACACATTAATTCAAATCAAATCTTCTGACTGGTTAATTTAGCAAATTATTCTAAAGGTGATAAAAAAAATGTCAGATATAACTGCATATCAAATCAGAAAAAAGTCAACTAAGGACACATGAACAGAATAAGCAAATGCAATGTTTTCAACTGGTCTATTAAGTCAACACATTTTTTTACATGTTATCAAGATGAATATGAAGTTTGGAAATAAGTGACACTCAAATTATTGCCAGAAAATTAAAATCCAAAGTCCATGTTGTGTGGTGACATATTGTGTTATTTTCAGTTCTCATGACAGATGAAGGATGGAATATATTGAAATAGACATAAAGCTGCATTCAGATAAATTAACCCCATCAAGACAGAGCTCTTTGATGCCCGGTCAAATTAATGCAATGTTCCTCTTCACCGTCTAAAAGCTGGTTGGGGTGTAATTTTCTGCGCCATGATCTCTAGTTTTTACTAATGTCATATTGGTGTAACAGAAAAATTTTGATCACTTTTTATAATTTTTTTCTGATATATAATCTAATAAAATTAGCAATCCTGGTGTGTTTTTTGTTGTTGTTGTTTTTTTTTTGTTTTTTTTTCGTTTACGCCGTTCACCGAGCGGGAGCAATAATGTTATATTTTAATAGATTGGATAATTCTGCGCGCTTCGATATGTAACATGTTTAAAATAAATAAATAAATATATATATATATATATATATATATATATATAAAATTATGGGCAAGGGGGTATTTTAAACTTTTATTGGGAGGGGGATTTACAAGGGGTTTTTTAATACTTTAAAAAACTTTTCATTTTTTTCACTGTAAAACATGCAAACATTAGATTGCATGTACTGATCTCTGCTTACCCTCGCCCATCGCTATATGCGATCACTCAGTTGCAGAAGCTTGTTCTGTCACTGAGTACCTTAAACGCCTGATCGCTATAGATCACGGCGTTTGAGGGGTTAATGAGATGCAGCCATGCTGCGGGGGTCCCGAGTACCTGTAAGGGGTTAATGAGACGCAGCTGCGGGATTGCAGCTGCCTCTCATTACCTCCGATACACATGTGTGCGGGTCTGCTCTCACTGCAGCGGTCCCGCACACATCAGTAAGCCCCTTAAGTCAGGAACGTATATATACATTCCTACAGCACTTAGTATGTACAGTAGGAACGTATATATACAGATTACTGACGGGAAGGGGTTAAATACCTTCAAATTCTTTTCCAGCTTTCCCATCTGACTATATATTTAACTGTTTGGTGACATCGTAAAAATTAGAAACTTTGTATAATAATTAGAATTAGATCTGAAATTTGAATTGTGGCTCCTAGAATCATACAGAGAGGGTTATGTGGAATTGTGATTTTTAATCGATCCTTTATTTTATCTGCTACCTTATGCCAAAATGCCTGGAACACCCTACATTCCCATAAAAGGTGGAGATTATTAGCCTCACCACAGCCGCATTTCCCACAAGTTGCATCTTCACGCTAACCTATCCTATTAAGAAATTGTGGGGAATAATATAATCTCTTAATTTTCAACTAAAAAAGTTTTTCTCTCTTAGAATGGTCCTATATAACATACCCAATTCTCCTTTTTATTCCCTTTTACTGTGAGGGTACACAAAACCACCTCATGTGACTGTCTTAAATATTGCTTGATCCTCAGTATATCTTACTGCGTGTGCTAATTGATTATAATACATAACATGTCGCTGGTCCATATTATATTTCTGTGTTAGAGAGTGAAAACTCAGTAAATTCCCCTCCTCAAAAACTTGATCTATTTTTTTGTGATTCCCTTATGCACCCAAAAACTACTTTCAATTTTATTTATTTCACTTAGATTTGAATTATCCCATAATGGCGTAAATTTCGTGCTACCCAGTGATATAATTTCTTAATATTAATCCACGCTTTACGCCAAAGACTTATATAAATAAAATCCCTTTGGCTGCTTTCACCAGCTTCTAGGATGTTGAGAAGACGTTTACCATATTTTATATCTGTCCCCATTATATACAGTATTTCCCTAGGAGCGTGTGGTTATTCCTCTGTAAACTTTGCAACTGTAATGAAAGAAAATATAATTTGAAGTCCGGTAAAGACAACCCTCCCTCCTTTTCCCATGCCGTTAACTGTTTGTACCTAATCCGCACCCGCGTGTGCCTCCAGATCAAGTCATTCAGCAGAGCCTCTATTACTCTGAACCACCTATCGGGGATCCAGACCGGCGCGGCACGCAGCACATAAACCAATTGAGGCTGGAGGACCATCTTAATAAGTGCTATGCAATCAGCCTGTGATATGGACAATCTTTTTATCAAGTTTTTTGATTAAAGGCTTAACATTAAGCTCCACGAATCTACCTGGATCAAGGGATATATTAATCCCCAGATACTTAAAGCTGTCATCTTTATTCAGTATAATCAGTCCATTATCTGGTGTTACCTCCTCTTGACCAATCGGGAGGCATGCAGATTTGCTCCAATTAACTCAGAGCCCTGAAATGCCACAAAATCGGTCAAGACTGTTCATTACCTTAGTTATAGCATTCTTGGGGTCCTTTAGCATGACTAGCATATAATTTAGCCCAAAACCCCTTATAGTTGGATCCTGTCTAATCGTTGCTGCTAATGGCTCTATATATAAAGCATAAAGCGTCGGGGATAGAGGGCATCCCTGTCTAGTGCCTTGAGTGAGAGCAAACCAGTCAGACATGCCCCCATTAATGCATAACCTAGGCCTTGGAGAATCATAAATCATCTTAATCCAGGTTATAATTGTATGCCCAACTCCGAAGGCCTCCAGGGTCCTCCAAAGATAACCCCACTTTACTCTGTCGAAGGCCTTGGTGGCATCTAACGACAGGATAGAGCGGGGTTCTGACTCCCCAACCTGTACATCGGCAAAGACTTGCTCAATGTTCGAGAAAGCTGATCTTTGTGCTATGAATCCATTTTGGTCCTCGTTAATTAGTGATCCCACAACCTCCTTCAACCTCTGCGCAATAATTTTAGAAAACAACTTAGCATCTGAGTTTAATAAAGAAATAGGGCAATAGGCATCTAGTTCAGTGGAGTCTTTATCTTTTTCCGCCATAGACTTCAGGCAAATTGCCTGAAGAACAGGATTCATGTAGGACTTCGAGCAAGATTGGCAGTAGGACCCCAGCATACTTTTTATAAACCTCCCTCGGGATTCCGTCCGGGCCTGGTGCAGACCCGTTAGGCATGGACCAGAGGGCAGATTGTATTTCACTCAATGAGATATCTCTATTTAGCCCAGTTTTTTGCTCAGCTGTAACCGATGGCAAAGCAAATCCCTCAAAGAATTGATTAAGCTCCTCCTTCGAGGCATCTCTTTCTGATTTTTTTTTCTTCAATTTCAATTTTCAAATCAAATTGACTTCAATTCAAGTGCTATTTTGCAGGGCTGTCAGGTCATCTATTGCATGTATCCCCAAGATACATGCCACAGTTAAAAGGAACAGACAGTGAAAATTGTGGATCCTAATTTAGGATCCTTGTCTTGTGTTGTCCATTTCGAACCATATAAATGGTGGGTGTAAACTTGCAGATGTCCTCTCCTCTGCTGTCCTTTCATTTTGTAGCCGTTTTAAAGGCAGAAGTCAGCAGCTTAGAAAAGGCCACTTTATGGCCTTTTTTTTTAATCTTCGATTTCAAATTTCAAATTAAATCGACTTTAGGTCAAGTGCTGTTTTGCAGGGCTGTTAGGTCATCTATTGTATGTATCTCCAAGGTACATGCCACAGCTAAAAGGAACAGACAGTGAAAAAGGTGGATCCTAATTTAGGATTCATGTGTGTCCATTTCGAACCATACAATTGGTGGATGTCAACTTGCGGGTGTCCTCTGCCATCCTTTCATTTTGTAGCTGTTTTAAAGGCAGTAGTAAGCTGCTCGTTAAAGGCCACTTTATGGCCTTTTGTTCTTTTAATCTTCAATTTAAATTTTCAAATTAAAATCGACTTCAATTTGACTAATAGTCGAATTCAAATTTGATTATTTTGCAAGGCTGTCTGGTCATCTATTGTATATCTACCACAGCTAAAAGGAACAGACAGTGAAAATGGTAGAAAAAAGTCCACCCACTACTACCGTACTTGCCCTCTCTTAGATACTTTTTAATGGATTTAAAAGTGTATTCATTCAAATTCTGGGGCCTCTTAAGAAGACTGTATTGTTATTTCTTCATCCCTACCTCCAATGATTTTGCCTCTCATGCAAAACTGCATGAGGGTGTGAGGCTAAATTTAGCCATAATCCATCTATTTTTATTAGATAATTGTATTGTACATTTCAAACCATGTTATAGTCAAACTCCAAATTTAAAATAATTCGAACTCAAATTTTAATTCAAACTCAAAATCAAATTATAATTCAAATAAAAAAAAAAAAAATAATAATAATAATTTTAAATTCGGTCGCCAGAACAGAAGCGGTGGGGAGAAGTGGTGAGTGACATGATACTGGGAAAATTACCCCAACTGCTGAAGTAGTCAGGGGGTATCATTCTGGGGGACATGTGACACTCATATTTTTTATGAGGTGGTACTAATAAAAAACACAATTTAGTAGCTGTTTTTCTTTTTTTTTTTTTAACACCGTTTACTATACGTTACATATGACATGTTATCTTTATTCGTCTGATTGGTATGATTATAGTTATATCTATTTCATATAGCTTTTATTATAGTGTATGACAATTACACTATGAGTTATGTGTGTGCTTTTTTTGCGGCATAAGCTGATGTTTTTGGCGGTGCACCTTTTGGGTACATGTGACATTTTGGTAGCTTTTTTATATATATTTTAGGAGGCGGGATTAACAAAAAATTGTCTCTTTGGTTAGTTTTTTTTATGGTGTTTATCAGGCAGGATAATTAATGTAATGGGTTTATAGATGGGGTCATTACGGACCTGGCGATACCAAAACGTGTATTTTATTAATAGGGAATCATTTTTAATGGGGAATGTATATATTTATTTTATTTATTTACTGTGTATGTGTTTTTCTTTTACTTTTACTTATTTTACACACACACACACACACACACACACACACACACACACTACAGCACAGATTGATCTGTGCTGTAATGTATTGTAACTGTATGAGCTGTCCTCACTGACAGCTCATACAGTACCTAGGATCAGGCCCCTGCCTCAAGGCAGGGGCCTGATCACTAGACAGCATAGCAACCCAAATTCACTGGGCAACGTCTGGGTTGCTACGGCTACCCCCAAAGCCATGAGGTCACTTGCACAGCTTCGGGGGGAAGGCGGAGGTAGCAGATCCTCCTCCGGATTCCCCATAGAGGCTGCGGTTGAACAGACCGCTGCGTCTATAGGGTAAACTGTCCAGTGGGAGCGTGGCTCCTCTCTGGGCAGTGGCAGCAGGAGGAGGCAATGTGCGGCAGCCTCCTCCCGCCACTGAATCGTAGCTAGGGACAGTGAGGGAAGCAGGAACAGTTTGATGTCCAGGGATGTCATGATGCAGAGGGGCACTCCTTTTTATGACGTCCCTGGATGTCATTTTGGGGTAAAGGATTAATGTTGCTGTGCTGTTATATTGCTAGTTATTTTGTCTGTGTGTAAGTAGTAATCACATATAAGCTATAGATCCCTGTATAGCTTGTGTTATGATATATATTGAATATATGTAGGTGGTTGATACTTACAATAATAACAAACGCATTAAGAGCTGCATAGATTTGAAAATACATTTTGCCACTTAGTATGTGGGAAAGGTTCACACTCTTTCTGCACATGCATGCCAAATACCTAATTTGATAATAATTCACGTAGCATTAATCACTCTCATTTTTCTAAAAGATTATACAGAGGTTATAAGGTGATTTCTGTCTGGAGATGTCTTGGGAACAGAATGTGTATCAAAACTTGCAAAATTAAAACAGCCTGAAGATACTTCATATGGGATTTTCTATAATTAGTGTGTAAGCCATCTGTGACTGAAAGCTAGTTAAAGTGACAATGACTATTACTTAATTTGAAAAAAAAATATATATATATATATATATATATATATATATATATATATATATAAAACTAAGTAAAGAATAACTGTACTTATCAAGCAGACAGCTAGATTTAAATGACAATTCTAATGTTTTTTTTTCCAGGCAATTAAATACATCGCAAAATTATATAACATTTTAATGTGTTTTAATTACCCTTTTGCCCCCCTTGCTTATTGACACCCCCCCCCCCAAAGTATTAGTATAGATATATACCTGTTCCCTGATGACAACAGCCCAACCCCCTCTACTATGTTGTTAGATGACTTACAGCTTGCTCAACTCCAATTGGCCAGGGGAAGAAGAAGAGAGTTCAAAAGGGGAATGAAGACAGCGATCAAAGGGGAAATTCAAATGAAGACGAACTAAGTATAAAAATGCATTTGGTGTTTGTTTTTTTGTTTTGTTTTTTTTTAAGGCACCAGAGTTGTCCTTTAAAATATAAATTATATAAAACATTACAATTTCTGTTTCTGTAGCAATCTATCCACATGTTCATTTGTGCACATTTTAAGGGTATAATGGGATCAGGAGACAAGTAGCATGGATTATATATTCCAGTAAAGATGCCCTGGCTGACACAAAAATATTTGAAACAAGTTTACGGGTTGAAGCCCAGGCCAGGGGCATTACTACAATGAAGAGGGGCTGCAGACAAGAGCAGTGAGGTGTAGCAGGACTGAGGTACAGGAACCTTAGGCCTTGTCTCTTTGACACTGTTAGCACAGATTTTTAGATAATTTTTGAGAAAATACAGCCACAGAAAGTTTTTTTGAAGGTATATCTGCACCCTGTGCGCTAACACCTACACTACTGTAGTCAGCTGCTTTGTGTAGGTTAGGAGGGTGACAGATTCCCTTTAACAGAAGTCAGCAGAAGTGAACTGAAGCACTTCAAATATTAATTAACAAAGCCAAATATTTTTGCATCCAGTTTATGATGTGCCCTTATGCAAGGTTACAGTCGGTAAGAAGTGTCCTGCAATTTTATTAAAATAGCTCTAACACCTCTTAGGGAAAAAGGTGCCCCTTCAAGTTAAGTATCAGAGTCTAAGTAAATTGACTGGGGATATTATGCCAAGCCAAAATGAAAGATTTCCCATCTGCAGACAGCTGTTTCAGAGTTGTTGTCCCTCTTCAGTGCAGAGCAGGGTGTTTGACTGGCTAGTAAGAGGCCTATTTATGTGGGTTTAAGGGGTACTTATTCTCTTGAGGAGAGTCCGTCATAGAGGTGTGTGGAAACTTACAGACCATTGCTGCTACTGGGAATTATGAGAAGGAATTATATGCAAAATAGCTTTCACACCTCTAAGGCAAAGAGATGTCCCTTCAAGTTAAATCTCATTCTATCTAGGAGTCTTAGAACATTGAGTGGGGATATTATGCCAAACCAAACAATCTCTCTAAAAGAAAAGACTTCCTATTTGCCCAATAGACTATTGGTAATAATGAAACCAACCTCAAGAATCAGCTTATGAACAGCATCGCTTGTTGGCAGGTCTGTTGAGGTTGTAGGGTGCCCACTGCAGGGTTCATCTTTAATGGTGTAATGCCCAGTCTTAAAACAAGAAACACAGGTTTGGATAGTGCTGTAGAAAGAAGTCTTTTCTCCTAGTGTTTGTGACATCTCAGTGTAAATGTCCTTTGCACATATACCCTGGAGAAACAAAAACCTCATGGCGTCCCCGTAACTCCACAGGCGCGAAACTTGTTTGTGCCTCTGCCATCTCTATTTCTACCCGAAAATAAAAATATAGTTAGAAGAATTGTAAACATCTGATATTTGCACAGTTATATAACAATATATCATGCTTTTATATGGTAGATACTTTATTTTTTAATTCCAAATGGAAGGGGGCAAAGCCAGTAACTTCTCAGCACCCCCTTAAATTAATTAATATACTATACCGCCATATGCAAAGAAATTATAAAATGTGCCTCTATATATGAATTATAAAAGGTGTCCCATATTTAAAATAATTCTATATTGTGTCCCCATATATTAATTTATTGCAATATGACTTTATATATGAATATATTCTATATATAGAATAAATATATATTGTAGACATGTCACTGGAGATGTGTTCGAGGGGGTGTACATCTCACCTAGGCTGATGCATAGTGTGAGATGGTAAGTCCAGGAGGGATCTCTTGCTCAGCAGTGCTATGCTGCTGAGTTATTATTTATTTTTACCGGGCCTGGATTTACATGGAATGGTAGGTAGGTTTTGGTAGTGGGATCTGCCATTCCCTCCCCCTCGATCCAGTGTGGGTTTTGGGATCAGGTGAGCTCTGATCCTAATCAGCCTGAGAAGGCAAAAGGTGTGCTCAGTGTGCAGGGGAGAGCTCTCAGCCAGGAGTGAACAGCCAGTGTGTTTGGTGGAAGCTGCAAATGCAGCCACGGCTGGAGCAAATATACACCCTGCGGTATCCAGGCGAAAGACGCTGTGTTATTGTATCAGATAGGTGAGAAGACCTGTTAGTAAGCGCCCAGACGGGCAAGACCTTTTGTTTGGTTTTTGTTCTTAAAAGCACGGTGTTGCTGTATTTCTGTTTGCTGAACTGTTTATGCTGCAAATAAAAACCAAGCTCCTGTTTCATAAGTCTAAGTCTGCTGTGAACTGTGTCCAAACACACCATCCCCGGGGAAGATCCCTACTATATATAAATTCTCCTCAAGCACCACTTCACTTATTCTCTGCCAGCACACGCTCTTCTCTCTTCCTGCACTGGTAGCATGTTATAGAGACACTGCATACATCGGAAGTCCCTGGCATCCTGTCACTCAATCAATAGTGCATGCATCTTAAAGGTGCACACACAATTTTATGGTGCCCTCACCCAGGAAGGCAAGTCAGGTGTCCTGGATTCCCTGGAGGGCTCCATCCTGCTTGTTTGCAGCACCCATGTGGGAGTGTAATTTTATTTTTTTGTGGATCATGTGTCTGCAAAAGGGTAGAAGGGAAGTCTTTGGGTAAACACAGGTAAGTATCACTACTTTTAGTTTGCATTAAAAAGCTAATTTAACAAAAAATTATCTATCTTCTGTACACTTTCTTGGTTGTCTACGGGCAGCAGCACTGGGAAATGCATGTCCCATGTGCCATGCCAACATTTACTATGGGAAGTTGGTCCAAATCACACTAGTAGTAGTTACTATGGTAGAGAGGTCAAGTGCATGGTTAGTACTATGATGATGTTATTCTTTGCATTGAGCATGTACTTTCATATATTCCTGTGGTTGTCTGTTTTTTATCTGACAATGCAAATGAACAATCTAATATGAATAAACCCTTTCAACATTTTATTTTAGATTTAATAGCCATCCTTTTATTAACAGAACTATGTAGAAGAAAGTAATCTAACACATATCCTGCAAAGAAAAAAATAATAAGCATTCTTGAGAGCATGTGGTGACATTTGGTCAGATGAATTCAATACTACTAAAAGCAGAAATAAAAGGTCACATAAAAGAAGATGCACTTTGAAATCAGTTCAAAAGCTGGAAAGGGAAAGTTTTCTTTACACTTGTTTATTGGAAGCAATACAGTATATAAAAAACAGAACTGTTAAAGAGAATGTAGTAGTAAAGCAGGCACAACTGAGTGCATAGTATATTCATTATACCCTAACCTCTTACAATGAAACACATGTGATACTTCTTTTTTCATTGATCTTTATTTGATACAATTTCCGAAATGTATATGTAAAAATTAAAGATATAAGCAGCTCATAAAAATTACTCATAGATTGCACAGAAATTATTTTCTTTTTATAAAATTCAGAAAAGCATCATAAAAGCATTAAGAGAAAAAAAATAATTCAGCGGCTGGTTTTCTGACCATTATCCAGACTGTAATTATCACATGTACAAGTACTGCACATACGGTAATCATCCATAACTGTGAAGTACTGTAGCTACATTACTGTGGAATAATATTTTCAAGATTTGGCCGTATTTACAAATAGTAATGAGCAAAGCCGTAGCAAAAACATTTGAGAACCCAGATTAAAGCCTGAACTCGAACCTGGACTTAAACCCCATTAAAATTAATGCAGACTCAAATTATGGGGCCCTGTAAAATGGCTATAGAAAAAGGTAAAGAGCTGCAAATGTAAGGAAAATGTGGGGTATTAACAGTACAAGCGAATTGCTGTTGTTAACAATGTTATCAATAATTCCCTGATTGTTGCCAGAGTTACCAACACAGTGCTGTGGCCAAATATTTCAAGTGTTGATTCAGTTGAGCATTGAGTGCTGTGGCTAATAATCCAAGTGTTGAGACAGTTAGGCAACTGTGTAGGCGAAATCCTAGAGGACAACCCCAGCTAAGAAGAAGAAGGGGGAGTTGTCCTCACAGCAAGGTGGCACCCAAAGCAGCTCAAAGGCTTTACTGAAGCGGGCCTGAATGCAGAGGACTCAGAGGAGAGAGTTCTTACTGAAGACAGTTTGCCTGGTTCTCTGGGATCATATAGGCTACTACATGCTTTAGTGCCTGTGCAACAACCACCGCATTGCCCGCACTCTCAGTAGTGCTGATTACTGGGTGCCCACCCTGCTGCATCGGAAGATAAGGGAATATAGGCACACGCTGGTAGACACACTTCTGGTGCAGTTCCCCTCTTAGAGCAAGGCCGAGGAGGAGAAAGTAATAAAAGCAGCTGGGGCACCAGCACAAACTTGGAAAGGAGGATAAATATGGCTGCAATATGAAAAACCCTCATGAGTACTCCACAATATCCACCACCACTATCTGATATGGCATGTATGAGCAGGAGGCGGAGTTTGAACCTAAAAGGTTGGATGAGTATGTGTAAGCACAGGGTTGCTAAATTGGACACCTAGTCAGATCTTGCCCTGTATGCCTTGTAATTAATGTCCTGCCCTGCTGCAAGAGTGCTATCTGAATGGCTGTGGGCAGTTTGCACCAGTCTAAATTTTACACAATTTGATAAATCTTCCCCTAAAACTTTAATAGTTTTTCCTTTTTGCCTTTAAGAGCCCTTCTTAGGGCCGTATTACATGGCCCTATAAGTGGGGTAAGCAAGGGTGTGCTAGATTGGCACCCGCTTACAGAGCATATTAGGTGGCTTGATCATATGCGACAAGGGTAGCACAGACATTGTTAGCGATGTCTGTGCAGTCTGCAGTATATAGAAAATAATGAAGAAGCTTACCTAGCCATGCTCCCTCTGTCATCCTACCATGCCTCCAGTGCCCCTGCTGACTCCATTCACTGTAGACATTTCAGACTATGTCTCTGAAGGGACAGACTGGCCCGCCGCGTTGTCTCATCTTGGTCATTAGTTGGCTGAGTAGGCTGTTGTCACTACAGAGATGGGTTCAGAAGTATACGTTGTATATTTTGTAAATATAGTGTATTGAATGTGTGCTGTTGGGACTTTTCGTCTATATTCAGTAGGGGGCAGAAGACCTGGTGTTGTCAAGTATGGATTTACTTTTTATCCGCCTTGTTCCCCAAGTGACTATCCCTGTCCAAATTAAGTAAGCTGAGCACTAGCGAAGAGGACATGACACCAGGCAAAAAGACAGTATAACCTCATCTCTCAGCTGAGTTTGGAGTGCATACTCTTTATTTGGTTTCACATAAAACATATAAACTTTTAATACAGGCGGAGTTTCAAGCCACAAGACATACATATCACTTTCTCAGGTCAATCCATTCTCAGGTCAATCCATAGATGGTCAGCAGTCCTGCGCAGTCAGGCTGGTACATGTTGTTTACCATACTGTATATTGTTTATATAACAATGTCTCTTTATTGTGTCTGTATTGTGGCCGCGATGTAAGTTCCAGGTGCTGTGCCCATAGGCCTGCTGCCAGCATTCCTTCCCTTCTTCCAGAAGCAGTTACAAGGCTGAAGCCATTTTAAGGATTACAATGTTTTTATCCAAAATAACATCACCTTTATGGTCACCTTCACAGTGTCCCTGGGTGTGTTGACAGTTTGAAGTATGTCTTGTCTTCAATTTGTAGCTTAAAGGGGTATTCCAGGGAAAATCAATAATTTAGCAATGGAAAGGGTTAACCAAGGTTAACCCTTTCCTAATATACTTACCTGTCCGTTTTTGGCCCCCCAAGGAGATCTCCCGTCCGGTCACGTGATGGTCCAAGCTGTGACTCGCGGATCCTCTTCTTCCGGTTCCGTGACGTCACCACCCGGCCGGCGACTGACTCTTTCTTATTAGCAGCAGAGCACTGAACCCTGACTGACTTGTAGTGTGTAGCCAATCAGGGTTTAGTGCTCCTGCTGTACGAAGTTAGCCGGGTTCTGATCCCCCCGGCCCCCTCCTTCTCTATCATTACAGCGATCCCCCCGGCCCCCTCCCTGTGCTATAAGCCCGATCCTCCTGGCCTTCTCCTTCCTATGTAATCTGTCCTGATCAAAGATAGCTCACCCGCATCCTCCAGTGTGCTGCGGCGCCGGCCCCCGTATCGGCACTTATTGTAAGCAGCTGTTCTCAGCTGACAGGCGCTGTGTGTGTGTGTGTGTGAGGCAGGAGAGAGTTCATGCTTGCTCCGTTCACAGCGCAAGCATGAACTCTCTCCTGCCTCACACACACACACACAGCGCCTGTCAGCTGAGAACAGCTGCTTACAATAAGTGCCGATACGGGGGCCGGCGCCGCAGCACACTGGGGGATGCGGGTGAGCTATCTTTGATCAGGACAGATTACATAGGAAGGAGAAGGCCAGGAGGATCGGGCTTATAGCACAGGGAGGGGGCCGGGGGGATCGCTGTAATGATAGAGAAGGAGGGGGCCGGGGGGATCAGAACCCGGCTAACTTCGTACAGCAGGAGCACTAAACCCTGATTGGCTACACACTACAAGTCAGTCAGGGTTCAGTGCTCTGCTGCTAATAAGAAAGAGTCAGTCGCCGGCCGGGTGGTGACGTCACCGAACCGGAAGAAGAGGATCCGCGAGTCACAGCTTGGACCATCACGTGACCGGACGGGAGATCTCCGTGGGGGGCCAAAAACGGACAGGTAAGTATATTAGGAAAGGGTTAACCTTGGTTAACCCTTTCCATTGCTAAATTATTGATTTTTCCTGGAATACCCCTTTAAGTGATGGGTTGTGTTAGATGTGTAGTTCATCCCTGTTCAAGGATTTATTAGTAAACTGTCCTTCTAGTTAAAGAATATGATCTTTTGTTATCATTTCTCTGGGCTTTACTCATTATTGTACATAATGCTTGTTTTAGAAGACATAAAGAAGTCTAAGAGGAAACAAAAATGTGCAAAAAAGCTATGCAGCCAACAGTATATTGGAAAATGTACTCCTACACTAAAATAGAAAAAACAACCATCCACAAAATAACCTCCTAAACTCCACATTTACTAAAGGCAGACACAGAACAAAAAGGATAGAAGAACAAACAAATGGCTTAGCAATAAAATAATAGAAATCCTGACACATGCACTCCCTTGAGAGTTTTATGAAAGGCTTTGTAAAAGCTGCAAACAAATGAAAAGAATGCGGGACTCTTTCTTTCGAGTTTTACCAAGGTTTTTTTTATCTGTATTCTGTATGAATTGTAAATGCCTTGACGGGCTGGCTAAACTTTCTTTTACATTATTACAACTGTAGACCCACATAAATGTACCATCATAAATGTGCTGAAGCATGAAATTCATAGTTTTAAGATTCATTCTGGTAGTACAGGGTGGTGTACGGCCATTCAGAGTTAAATCCAATTTGCTGAAGATCTTTCTACTTTTGTGAAAAAAAATATTTCTAAACAATAATAAATTCCTTATCACACATCTATGTAAAACTGCATACTCTAGTCATTTCACATATCTCTAAGGGCCCTATTCCACGGGCCGAGCAATGATGTAAACGAGCACCGATCTGCTAGATCGGCGCACGTTTACTGGGCCTATTCCACGGCCCCGATGATCGTTAAGCGAGGGCTGCAGGGACATTGTTAGGCTAGGTTCACACTGCGTTTTCAGCATCCGTTTAACGGATCCGTTTTTTTTTACGTCCAGAAAAATAGGGTCAGCAACGTTTTTTGGTCCGTTTTGGTCCGCCAAAAAAAACGGATCCGTTTTTTTTTTATAATGGAAGTCAATGGAAAAACGGATGCACACAAATGAATCCGTTTTTTGCAATCCGTTTTTCATGTGTTTTTTGCAAAAAACGGATGCGTTAAACGGATGCTGAAAACGCAGTGTGAACCTAGCCTTACCGATGTCCTTGCAGCCCTTCCAGCAATACATTACCTGTCCGGGCTTCTCCTGCACTCCGTCTTTCTCCCCGGGTCCCGCAGCGTATCATCAGCTTCGGTGCGGCACATAGAACTCTTCAAGTCCCATTTAGATAGTGAAAAAAATTTTATAATTCAATAAATCTATGTGATGTACTATATAATGTAATAATTAATTTAGCATCAGAGCACATATTTTGTGTGTATTAAGCTTGAATTCTGCATTTAGTGGCATTTTTAGGGGAGATTTATAATACAGTTATAATACAAAAAAGAGGCTCTGCAGGGTGCCTTTACATAGACAGATTTATCTGACAGATTTTTGAAGCCAAAGCTAGTAATGGATTTGAAAAGAGAAGAAATCCCAGTCTGTATGACTTCTTCTCTGTTTATAGTCTATTCCTGGCTTTGGCTTCAAAAATCTGTCAGATAAATCTGTCTATGTAAAGGCACAATTAGACTAAAAATAAAGTCATCAAAATGACGGCCATCGAAATAAACAGCCACAAAAAAATGTTGTGGGAAGATAGCCTATTGTCAGGAGCTGGCCGTCACGCTCGGCTCCGACACTGCCGGGGAGTGTGGGCGGCCTCCTTCTGCTCAGACGGCGCCCTGGCCCAGCAATTGTGGGGAGTGCATCGACGGTATCCTTGACGACTGGCCCGGCCAGCTGCTAGGGGTGCCGAGGCAGCGTCCTTTGATCTTGCCACGACCAGGGCTTCACCACCCCTGGCCAAGCTGCACGGTTGCCTGCCATTGTAACTAATTGAATGGCCACCAGCACCAATCCCGCTCTGGGGCTCCAAAAACATATTTACTTCTGTGTCCACCTTGCCTGCGACAGAGCCTCATTCTGTGTTTAACAGCTGTCAGACTGCTCAGCCAATCATTGGCGGCAGCGGTCCCGGCCAGTGATTGGCTGAGCGGTCTGACAGCTCAGTCAGGCCGCTCCGGAGCTGCTGATGCTGAGAGCGGGACCCGGGGAGGAAGACGGAGTGCAGGAGAAGCCCGGACAGGTAAAGTATGGCGCTGCTTCTCAAATTGTCGGTCGCCCGCCGTGCACCGCTATTCCACCCTAGTGATGCGCAGTGGGTGACCGATGAATTTAGGTCTGGCCCTAAATGAACAATCAGCCGATGACACGATCACTGGCTAAACGTTCTCTTTATTCCACCGAGCGGTAATGGGCCGATTCGGGCCGATTTGGTCGATTATCGCTCCCGTGGAATAGGGCCCTATTCCTCCCCCCTTAAAATTACGTCCGTGATTTCGCTGTTTGGTCGCCCATCAGTGCTATGAGGGCTAGTAGTACATTATTCTAGTTTATATGGACTAATTGGCCTTTGGGGGTGTCAGTTAAGGGGGATCAGAGAGGGTTCCCAGCATGAGCCCTCTCTGCAGCCCGCGGTCCCCGGTTGCTATGTGTAGCCAGGGACCGCAGGTGTTAGTGGGTGTTTTCACAAAATGGATCTCAGAGGCCAAATAGAAAAAAGCACTATTCCCTCCACTCACTTCCTATCCATTGCCACTTCTGCCACTTTGGAGTGCCTTTAAAAATGCTCTGATGATGACCCTGTACTCTCAGTATAGGATTCTTCAACCAGTCACTGGTCTTAGCAATCATGTGTACACAGTGACAGCCATACTTTTTTGTACTACGTAATACACAGTTTTATATAATTCACTTTATTTTTCATAGGGAATTCAGTTTTGTTACATTGATGACAACTTCTACCTTGCAGCAATTTGAAGCTTGTCTATAGTGTATACAATGCAATGTATACAACCATCGTGAGTAATACTCATTAAAACATCTGCAGTGACAATGTACCAGTAAATAGGTCAAAAGCTTGAGCATGTGTTGTCTTATTTGTTATGCTATGCATGCATTATTTTTCAATGTCAAGGGAACATGGTACTTTAGTCATTATTCAGAAATCTTTGTTCTGTTCCTGCAGGTGTTGAAAAATAAAGAAAGAAAATAACTGTGGTTACAGCAGCAAGCATATGCACAGTCTGCCATTAAAATAAGAATTATAAGTACTGCACAATGAAATCAATAAAATGAAATTATACAAAAGCATTTATCCTAACACAGGGGAATACTGTAAACAGTCACACAGTACATGTTCATTACAGCTCAGACACAAAGTGTTACGTGCTACATGAAGCCTTAGCTTTACATTTCTGTCACTTAATGATCCATCAGAATATGTGGTCTTTACCTGGGTGGGAGAAATCAAGTAACAAAAATTATTAAAGCCCATCCATAATATCAGCTTCCCACATAAGGTACAGTCCCATGTTGAATATGGCACATGCAGAAAAGTCACTGATGCATGCACAGTCAAAGTCTGCACCATTTATTGGGTTATGTGACAACATAACCTCATGCTTTGTTCAAAGCAGCATCATGGCTATACACAGGGGTGTAACTACCACCGTAGCAGCATAGCGGCTGCTATTGGGCCCACCACAGCAATACACTGCCCCCTAAGCCATTGTTATTTGCAGCACATGGTGGCCAGTTTGGGCGGGGGGGGGGGGGGGAGTCAAATGTTTGCTATAGGGCTCAGCCATTTCTAGTTATGCTCCTGGCTAGCCTTGACAGATGCAATTAATCCTTTTTAGCAAGCCCTAGTAACTTCTAATTGATACAATTGATGCAGCATTTAGTGGAAATGCTGCAGTCTTTAAAGGGGTTATCTAATGTTAGAAAAACATGGCCACTTTGTTCCAAAGACAACACGACTCTTGTCTCTAGTTCAGGAGTTGTTTGCAATTGATCTCCATTCACTTCAATGGAACTGAGTTACAGAAACCCACCCAAAACTGGAGACAACTATGGTAAAAATTTATAAAATATGCAGGGGAAGCTATACAGCAGTACAAAGCACCCATTCAGTGAGAGGACACAGTAAACAATCACTGATAATATATCAAGCATATGTAGCATATGCTAGGCATACCAGTAAGAACTTCTGTAGAAAATAAGTACAGTATGAAGGCAGTTTACTTTAATATAAGGGTGATTTCAAGCATGTTCCCAGGACGAATGATGCCCGTAATCCAAAAATAATAATACTAAAACGTGTCCATAATTTTGAATGAAAGTAAAGCATTTTGTAATTAATAAGCATGTCAATTATTTTGATGGTCGTAATCAATTGTGGCCAATATTCTATACTGTGCACTGTCAGCCAATTTCCTATTGACTTTAAAGCCATGTTCACACTCTGCATTTTTCCGTTAACCCTTTGAGGACCAGGCCCAAAATGACCCAGTGGACCGCGCAAATTTTGATCTTAGTGTTTCCGTTTTTCCCTCCTCCCCTTCTAAGAGCTCTAGCACTTTCAGTTTTTTATCTATAGGGCCATGTAAGGGCTTATTTGTTACAGGATACAGGAATAGTTGTACTTTGTAATGGCGTCATTCATTTTACCATAACATGTATGATGGAATTCCAAATATATTATTTATGAAGATATAAATTGGTGAAATTGCAAAAAAGAATGCAATATGGTAACGTTTGAGGGGTTCCTGTGTCTACGTAATGCACTATATGGTAAAAGCGACATGATACTATTATTCTATAGGTCAGTCCGAACACAACCATATACACAGATCTCTAATGTTATAATTTTTTTTAAATGAAATCCTTTTTTTTGGCAATTAATTATAAATAAAATGGGCCTATTGTGACATTTATAACGGTTTTATTTTTTCACCTACGGGGCTGTATGGGGTGTAATTTTTTCCGCCATGATCTCTAGTTTTTAATAATACCATATATGTGAAGATCGGAAGTTTTGATCACTTTTTATTAATTTTTTTTAATATATAATGTAACATAAAATCGGTAATCCGCGCACTTTTTCCCCTCTTTTCGTGTACGCCGTTTACCGTTCGCAATGACACATGTTATATTTTAATAGATCGGACTATTACGCACGCTACGGTATATTATATGTTTATTTGTTTCTTTATTTTTATATGTTTTATTTATATAATGGGAAAGGGGGGTGATTTCAACTTTTATTGGGGGAGGGGTTTTGGGGTAGTGTATTGGTGTTTTTAACTTTTTTTTTTTTTACACATTTGAAGTCCCTTTGGGGGACTTTTACATACATTAGTTTGATTTCTACACTGATGATTGCTATGCCATAGGCACAGCATTGATCAGTGTTATCGGCGATCTGCTCATTGAGCCTGCCTGTGCAGGCTCAGTGTAGCAGATCGCCGGTCGGACCGCACGGAGGCAGGTGAGAGACCTCCGGCAGTCCGTTTTACCGATCGGGACCCCCGCAGTCACACTGCGGGGGTCCCGATCGGTAAGTGACAGGGGACTCCTGGGACCGCCGCGGTCGTTTAAGGAGTTAATGACAGACGGCAGCGCAATCGCTGCAGCGTCTCATTACTGGTGAGGTCCCGGCTGCTGATTGCAGCCAGCCCCCACCTCCTATGAAGCACGCTCCGCTCCGGAGCACGCTTCATAGCGGGAGAGACACCCAGGGCGTACAGTTACGCCCTAGGTCGTCTGGGGACAGACTTCCATGGCGTAACTATACGCCCTGGGTCGTCTAGGGGTTAAACAACGGATTTAACAACGGCCGTTGTTTACAAACAGTGCTTGAACGAATGACACTGAATGGGACAACGGCCATATAATTTCAATTTTAAAAAATTACGTTCATCTGGCTAATGCTGCAGTATGAGTCGGGTGACCGTGTAAGATAGTGGCTGTTCTAACACAGTGTGACTATAGCCCAAATGAGTACATTTATACTTTTAAAATACAGCTGTATTTTTAATTTAAAAAAATTACTTATAAAAATCACTCCAGAAAATGTACGGGCGTTAACCAGAATTCATCAAATAGCCCAAGGCAGACTAACCCATGTTCACACTAGAAATATACAGAATCATCCCTATTGTGTTACCCACATGGCGGCTGTTTACACTAGATTTAGTATTTACTTGCCTTGAGTGTATTGCTGGTACAAAGTCAATGAGACAGTGCATCTGCCTTAAAGCGACTCTGTACCCACAATCTGACCCCCACAAACCACTTGTACCTTCAAATAGCTGCTTTTAAACCAAGATCTGTCCTGGGGTCCGTTCGGCAGGTGATGCAGCTATTGTCCTAAAAAACAACTTTTAAACTGGCAGCACCATGCCCGGGGCTTAGAATGTCTATGCATTAGGCTGGCACAACCTCTCTGTCCCTCCTCCCCACCCTCCTCATCATTAGGATGAGGCAGGCAGATTGTCCTCTATTCGTCAGCAGTGTGAATACTGAACATGGGCTGGATCGTTAAAGCACCTGTGCTGTGTGTTCAGACAGGAGAAAATGTTTCCGTGGCATTCCTTATGATGAAGAGGGTGGTCAGGAGGGATGGGGGGTGGTGCAAAGTTAGGGCACAGATACTCCTGTTGGGCATGGGGCTGCAAGTTTAAAAGTTGTTTTTTAGGACAATAGTTTTTTGTGCCAGGACGATTTGTGACAATAAAGTTAAAGCAGGTAAAGAATATTGCCCAGCGAGCATGCATGGGGAAAGTTACTTGACAGTAAATTCTTGTGATCAGTAATTACAATAATACAATGTTTGGCCCCCTCAAGGATGTGCCTTCACTCCTCAAATGCCTCCTTGATGGCTAAGAGTTTGCGATTGGCTGCGTCATAATTGCTTTCAGAGGGAGAGAACATCCTCCAAATAAACTCCTCCAACTCCCCCCCACACTTAAGAAGTATAAACTTCAACTATAAAAAGGTGATTAACATCAGGTTAAATAAGCACTAGGAAATTTAAAAACCTTCCAGGGTCAAATGGGTTAAATTAGACCCTTTTTGTGAGATCCGTCAACGGCTTAGTTTTTGTAAAATAAATTTCTGGTAGTAATTGGAAAAAGCCCCCAAAAAACGCTAGAGGGCTTTCAGGTTAGTAGGTTTTCTATAGCCATGAATTTTAGTGGATCCATGCAAAAAGACTCCAGGTGATTATATAAATATCTCAAAAAAGTTACTCCTTGAACATCAAACAATCACAAGGACAATTTAGCAAACATTTGATTTTGACATTATCTTAGTATATTACTGATGTACTGATGTGTTCTATACAAGGGCCTCAATCTGGAGAAAATATAGGAATATTGTTAAGATAAACCACTACTTACCAGCCCAGGAAATCCCCAAAAATATGGTTGATTAATTGTTGGAGGACTGCTAGTGCATTACACAACACAAAGGGCATAACGAGGTATTTGAAATATCCCTCCAGGGTGTTAAACACAGTCTTCCGCTTGTCTCCCTTTCTTATCCATATCACATTGTAAGCCCAGAGTCTACCAGGGCCTGTCCCTTCACAGATCCAAAAAACAAATGAACTGGCAGTAATACCTTGGTTATAGTCTCAGAAGATACCAAATTGTCCCCCCGGCTACCACTCTGGCTCGGAAGTTTCTGCCAGAGACCTGGGTCTGGTGGGGAAGTTCCTTAGGGAGTGACCTGATGTGACAAAGGGTGTTTTTTTTGATGGTATTCCCTCCTGGCCTTCGCATCCACAGAATGGCTGTTGTCCTCCGATAGGACCTTTAATCATGGATCACACCACACAGCCATTGCGCACCACTCCGCAATACTTCTCAGCAGAACATTTTCCCTGACATCTTTACAGGAGCCAAGTCTCTGCAAGTAATGCAAGATCCAGTTCTGAATAAATTGACCCCAGGAACTGAAAGAATCTTACCAAGGAAGAATACAACAGTAACAGGAGGTAGCTTACAGGCCCATTCTTGTGGCTCTCCCTGTATAAGGAAGACTACAACCCCCCCACCATGTGGGCCTGGGAGGCTAGGGGTATTACTTTGAAATAAAGCAGACATGAATCCTGGAACATTTAAAGTTTCCAACGACCTTCCAAAAACTTATTTAGGAGCACTTAAAAATTCTAAACAGAACAAGTTCACCAACATTACCTAGTTAGTAGGCTTCCAGTATGGGTGCAGGAAAAAACTATGTGGATCTGTGCAACGTTAAGGTAGTACATATGCAAAAAGGTATGACTGCAAGCACCGATGAGCGCCCAACATGAATTTTACCTGCCGATTTTGTTGTTAACTACACGTGGAATAAAGCAGTGCACGTAAAGTGTTGAGTGCCCTCAATCTTTTCTTTTATAATGTAATTTTTTATTTAGGAGCAACAGCTTAGGTTCTCAGGGAGCCAGTGGTTGCTGGATGGAGACTACATGGGTTACAGAAGCAGATTCTGCCTGCTGCTGGGTGAGCACATAGATCTGGTTAGAAATTCAAGAACCAGGCGCATCAAACTCTCCATCCAGTGCGCAGGACTATAAGACCAGAGAGATCAGGCATGAAGAACACAACAGTAAGCCCTAGATCTAGGCCCCTCAAAAACTTTCCCTGCCTACCTGTCGGCAGCAGTGAGCAACAACTGGTGGTCAGCTCCTTCTTACATAATAGTGCATGCATAGACAAAAAAGACAACTAACACAATAAAGCACAAATCCTCCACTCCAACCACTGGGTAAGATCAGGCGCTGGTCCAAGATAGGCCAAAAGTAGATAATGAAGATAAAAAACGATTTATTAAAACACAACGCGTTTCGAAGTCGTGCTGACTTCTTTCTCAAGTGCATAACAAAAAAATTTTTTTTCAGGATCTATAAAAAGGGTGGTTTGCACATGCCCAGTAACAGCCAGAAAAAAGATGATGTTTAATTACATACATAGTACCTCCCAACAGGGAGCAGATCAAGTTGCAAATGAACCTGTTTCCACTTAATACATGAAACACTGCTACAAAACACAAAAAAAATGAAATAAAAAGCAAACAAAACAAAAAACATGAGATAAATACAAATGTAAGAGAAATATATAAAAAATTATTATATATATATAGAATATTTAACATATATATAAAATTATGAAATAATAAAAGCCTATCTTGTATTCTCAATGGTTTCATTTAATCCCTGCGGTGTAAAAGTAGCTAATTTAAAAATCCAAAAGGATTCCCGATTTATCAGTTTACACCAAATACTACCAGATCATAGCCAAAAAAAATCATATTTTATTGAAGAAAACATTATTAAAATATATAAAAAAGGAAACAGCACTCCAGCACTTGATCGTATAACTTGCGTGACGGGTATACATATATTAATTACCATCAATGTAAATACATATGAAATAAGGGAGCATGACATAATCAATAAATAATGTGGGGACATATGTTACATATTATTAAGAGATGCAGACATCAAAACAAAGTAATCTTAAGTAATAAAGTATCGCTATCTCTTATATATAATCCTGCCAGTCACCCACTCCTAATTATTAAACAATCCCATATAGAAATGCTCCTATTGCACCTTACCCATCATGTAAACGCAAGGAACCCCAACGCACGTTTCGTATCTTCCTCAGGGGGCGCTATCTGTGTACCTTCTGAGGGATCTTTTTATATGGTGGGAGCTGTCATGGTGTCCGCCACACTTCCAGAACGCCGGCGCATGCTCGTGGGTCACACAGGAATCACGTCCGACCCCCTCCGGCTGTCCACTATGACAGATAACCCGGAAGTCAAACCTCCGGTTATGTGTACATAGTATATGGCGCCGGGCGGGACAGACGCCCGCGCTTACACCACGTGCATGCGCACTCCAGGAGCGGGGGCAAAAGCTAAGGTTGCACTTACATAACACAACAAAGGTTCCGTTTGATATTAAATGGATGTGGACTATTCTAATGTGTATTTAACCCTAGGGTGACCATGAACTAAGTGTATTAATATAAAGTGCATTATATGACTTATATGACAGTATCAATGTCAAAGTGCAAGTGCAATAGAAATCAAAAACATGATACCAACCTAATGGTAATATGAAAGTGCATAATGCAGAAAAATAATACTTGTATAATCATATGAAAAATTCCATAATATAGTGCCAAAATCTAAAAAGATTGAATTAAAGTGCACACGTGCTGCAAATAGTTCTGATAATAACAATATCACGCTAATATAATACATATTATTATAATTACACAAAAAACGCATACAAAACGCATGAGAATCGCAAAAAAAAAGGGAGGTTACGTGATTTTTTGTGCTTGTTCATAAGACCAAAGTCCATAATAAAAAAAAAACGTCCAACTCCAATAAATTCGCCTTCACCGCTCTTAATCTTTACAACTCCACCACCAGTATCTTCTATTTTCATTATTTCTAGTACCTCAAAAAGTTCCCCATGATGTTAAACAATCTAAAACAATACAAATACACAAATATTAAAATCAGTACATCAGACAACATTTAAAACCGTGAATGGAAAAAGACTCTTACAGGAATAGAACAAAGCTACACTGTTCATTTAAGCCATTTGGCATAACTGTACCTAGTAAGGTTATCCATCGTGTTTCTTTTTGTGCGAGGATCTTCCTCACATTTCCCGCTCTGATGCCACAGTGGACCTTTTCTATCCCCTTTACTTTAAAAGACTTGGGGTCACTGTCATGGAACAATTTAAAGTGTTTCGGTATTGTTTTCAGTTGTGAGATATCATCTATTTCCTTTGACGCTACTATTGCCCTTACATGTTCTCTCACTCTGGTTTGCAATGCTCTTGAGGTGAGTCCAATATAAATCTTCCCACATCCACATGTAGCGTGATATACTACCATGGTAGTAAAGGGGATAGAAAAGGTTCACTGTGGCATCAGAGCGGGAAATGTGAGGAAGATCCTCGCACAAAAAGAAACACGATGGATAACCGTACTAGGTACAGTTATGCCAAATGGCTTAAATGAACAGTGTAGCTTTGTTCCATTCCTGTAAGAGTCTTTTTCCATTCACGGTTTTAAATGTTGTCTGATGTACTGATTTTAAAATTTGTGTATTTGTATTGTTTTAGATTGTTTAACATCATGGGGAACTTTTTGAGGTACTAGAAATAATGAAAATAGAAGATACTGGTGGTGGAGTTGTAAAGATTAAGAGCGGTGAAGGCGAATTTATTGGAGTTGGACGTTTTTTTTATTATGGACTTTGGTCTTATGAACAAGCACAAAAAATCACATAACCTCCCTTTTTTTTTTGCGATTCTCATGCGTTTTATATGCGTTTTTTGTGTAATTATAATAATATGTATTATATTAGCGTGATATTGTTATTATCAGCACTATTTGCACCACGTGTGCACTAAGTCTACTAGGGGCAACATAACCCCGCATGGTTTTTGTTCTGCGGAAAATAATATTGGGCCTCTTAGGAATCACAGATTTTAATATTGGATCATCACACAGGATAGACCAATTTTTTTGTAGATAATTTTTAATTACAAACACTCCACAGTTGTACTCTGTAACGAAGGCACAACTAAATGGATTGTTTCCAAAGGGGTTTCTATTACTATCAGCTTTTTTACTTAGGCTCTTTTCTTTCATATTATTTACAATGTCTCTTTGCATAGTTTTAACATTTGTATTATAAGCTTTTTTAAGAATTTTTTTCCGGATAGCCCTTACTCAAAAATCTGTTTTTTAGTATCTTAGCCTGCTGAACAAAATCATCTTTGGTACTACAGTTTTTTCTTACCCTTTGGTACTGCCCATATGGTACATTTTTTAACCATTGTGGTAATTGGCAGCTGTTATACTCCAAGAAACTATTTACATCCACAGATTTGAAATGCGTTTTTGTGGTAATTCTGTTTTCATTATTGTTAAATCCAAAAAATCTATTTGATCAGAACTGAAATTTTAAGTGAAAATAATTCCCCAATTATTACAATTAATCTTGTCAACGAATAATCGTGCCTCATCCTCTGTCCCTGTCCAAATAATAAATAAATCATCTATAAAACGACGATAATATACAACATGATTCACGAAATATTGGGACCGTGCGATGACACTTGCCTCAAAACGCCCCATGAACAAGTTGGCGAAACTAGGGGCGAAACGAGTGCCCATCGCACAGCCCCTAACTTGTTTGTAACATGATCCTCAAAATTAAATATATTATGATTCAAAATAAATTCCATGTCGTCATATATAAATTGAATTTGTGTTTTTTCTAGTTCAACATCAGATTTTAAATAATATAAAGCTGCCTTAAGTCCCAAATCAATATCAATGTTAGAATACAGCGACGTGACATCCAAAGTAATAAAAGAAAAATCAGATACAGTGAAAGATTGTAGCTCATAAATTAATTGTGAAGAATCCTTTAAAAAGGATGGTAGTTCCCAAACATATTTCTGCAAAAAAAGATCTACATAATGTGATAGATTAGAGGTCAGTGATCCTACACCCGAAATAATGGGATGCCCTTGTGGATTAATCAAACTTTTGTGGATTTTGGGTAAGTAATAAAAATAAGCTAAATTAATATCAGAAACTAGCAAAAAATGTTTTTCTTTTTTATTTAAGATGCCCGTTTTTATGGCATTTTCAATCATGTCTGTATACATAATCTTATATTCAGGAGTTGGGTCAGAGTGTAAAAGTTCATAATAGGATGTATTAGAGAGGATTCTGAATGCCTCATTCAAATAATCCTCTCTATTCAGCAGTACAGTCCCCCCCCCCCCCTTTGTCCGCCGAGCGGATAACTACACTAGTATTATTGCCTAGATCTCTAAGGGCACCACGTTCACCTATTGTAAGGTTATCGTTAATATTTCAAGACATAATTTCCTTGTTTATATTTCTAAGGTCATTCTGCATAAGTGATAAAAAAAAGTTTCCAAATGATGTCCTCTACTATGTAAAGGATAAAAGTTGGATTTACTTTTAACATCCACATGTTTAAAATTATCATGGTCAAGATTAGACTCGATGTTATCCTTACTTGCATTTTTTTCTTTTAGGAAAAAGGGGCGCTTAAGGGTTAATTTCCTTACAAAATCATTAATATCAAAAAAATATGTTAAAACTATTAGGGTAAGAAACTGGGCAAAAAGAGAGTATTTTTATAAGCAATTTCGTCGTAAAATTGAGAATGTGACTTGACAAATTAAATATACGTACCGTATGTTCCTTTATCATCTATTTTCCTCTTTTTTTGATTTGCTCTTTTCCCACCTCTGCAGCCTCTAAATAGGTTTTTCTTTTTTCTCTAATCTATCACATTATGTAGATCTTTTTTTGCAGAATTATGTTTGGGAACTACCATCCTTTTTAAAGGATTCTTCACAATTAAATTTCTGAGCTACAATTTTTCACTGTATCTGATTTTTCTTTTATTACTTTGGATGTCACATCACTGTATTCTAACATTGATATTGATTTGGGACTTAAGGCAGCTTTATATTATTTAAAATCTGATGTTGAACTAGAAAAAACACAAATTCAATTTATATATGACGGCATGGAATTTATTTTGAATCATAATATATTTAATTTTGAGGATCATGTTTACAAACAAGTTAGGGGCTGTGCGATGGCCACTTGCTTCGCCCCTAGTTTTGCCAACTTGTTCATGGGGCGTTTTGAGGCAAGTGTCATTGCACGGTCCCAATACTAAAAAAAACAAACAGATTTTTGAGTAAGGGCTATCCGGAAAAAATTCTTAAAAAAGCTTATAATACAAATGTTAAAACTAAGAGACATTGTAAATAATATGAAAGAGAAGAGCCTAAGTAAAAAAGCTGATAGTAATAGAAACCCCTTTGGAAACAATCCATTTAGTTGTGCTTTCGTTACAGAGTACAATTGTGGAGTGTCTGTAATTAAAAATTATCTACAAAAAAATTGGTCTATCCTGTGTGATGATCAAATATTAAAATCTGTGATTCCTAAGAGGCCCAATATTATTTTCCGCAGAACAAAAACTATGGGGGGTCATGTTGCCCCTAGTAGACTTAGAAGGGTTCAGAATAGGAATCCTGAACAAATACAAAATGTATCAAAAGAGGTGGGATCCACAAGATCTGAGCATAATCGCTGTCTGTGTTGTGAATGGATGCCCCCGACCCCAGTTACTACATTTAAGGGTGCCATCACACCTACCGGATCCACAGCGGATCTCACTTCTGCGGATTTGAAGCCAGAACTGCTGCGGATCCGGTATCAATTGACCCCTATGATAGCTCATGGCATACATTACTTGCTCGGCGGCGCGGCTGCAGTGAGGCTCCCGGCTCCGGTCCCGCTCAGATCAGCTGAGCGGGACCGGAGCCGGGAGCCTCACTGCAGCCGCGCCGCCGAGCAGGTACTGTATGCTCTTGGCGGCGGGATGCGGGCGGCCGCGGGCTGGGGGTGGGCTGATGTAGGGGATGTGGCCGGGATGGGGGGGGGGATGTGCCGCCGCCGGGGATGGGGGATGCGACGGCGGGGCTGCGGGCACCAGTGAGTTAAAGCACATATTCACAGCGGGATGTCAATCCCGCTGCGAATATGTGCTATCATAGGGGTGAATTGGCACTGTTCAGAGCGGTCACGGATAAATAAACATAGGTCTAATATAAAAAAAGCTTTCCTTCTTTATAGTATATCTAAACACTTTTCAAGTTATCACCAGAATAATCCCACTGACTTAACCCTTATTATATTGGAACAAATCCCAGAAAATTACCCGAACAGATATAGACAACTGATAAATCAGGAATCCTTTTGGATTTTTAAATTAGCTACTTTTACACCGCAGGGATTAAATGAAACCATTGAGAATACAAGATAGGCTTTTATTATTTCATAATTTTATATATGTGTTAAATATTCTATATATAATAATTTTTTATATATTTCTCTTACATTTGTATTTATCTCATGTTTTTTGTTTTGTTTGCTTTTTATTTCATTTTTTGTGTTTTGTAGCAGTGTTTCATGTATTAAGTGGAAACAGGTTCATTTGCAACTTGATCTGCTCCCTGTTGGGAGGTACTATGTATGTAATTAGACATCATCTGTATTCTGGCTGCTACTGGGCATGTGCAAACCACCCTTTCTATAGATCCTGAAAAAACATTTCTTTGTTATGCACTTGAGAAAGAAGTCAGCACGACTTCGAAACGCGTTGTGTTTTAATAAATCGTTTTTTATCTTCATTATCTACTTTTGGCCTATCTTGGACCAGCGCCCGATCTTACCCAGTGGTTGGAGTGGAGGATTTGTGTTTCATGCATTACCGATTTGGTTTCTGGGAGTGGCTGCGGTCCACACACATGTGATTATTGAGAGTTGTGCCTTGCATTTGCACAACCACGCCAGGTGAGAGGTTTCCTTTTACTCTCCGGCATCTACCTACAGTATGTCTTGCAGACCTCACACATTGGAGCGCTGTTCACATTTCTCTCAACTAACACAATAAGGAATGATCAGGCAAATAGCGGTCAAAAACAAACTCAGCAGGAAATTGGAAAAACAGAGAAATTAAGTCAGAAGATCAAAATAGCATAAGTGGTAAAATTCCAGCCAAATCTTAATAGTCTTATAGCTAGGGATAAGAGAACTTTTCAAAAGTTCGGTTCGCTTCGATCCGGCGAACTTTCGTGAAGTTCGGATTGGTCAGAACTGAACCCGAAAACGAACCTTGCTCTAACGGCTGAATAATTGCAGCTACAATAGTGGGAGTGTGATAGGGTATAGTTTTGTTTAGTTGCAGTTGATATTACAATGAAAAAAGTGGGAAAAAGAAAAGTGCAAAAACAATGAGAGAAAATAATAATAATAATAATAATAATAATAATAATAGGAATAATATTAATAAAATATAGTGAATAAAAGTGCCAAAATAGTGACAAAAAAATATTGAAAAAAAAAGTTTACAAGGAGGATGCGGCAGCACTTGATTGCACCCAGGCCAGTATTGTTGAGAAGAGACAAGTTGAGCAGCAGGAGGAGGCAGCAGTTGATCGCTCGCCTCTCAGGCCAGTAATGCTGAGAAAAGACAAGTCGAGGAACAGGAGGAGGCAGCAGTAGATTGCTCGCCTCTCAGGCCAGTATTGTTGAGAAGACACAAGTTGAGCAGCAGGAGGAGGCAGCAGTTGATTGCTCGCCTCTCAGGCCAGTATTGTTGAGAAGAGACAAGTCGAGGAACAGGAGGAGGCAGCAGTAGATTGCGCGCCTCTCAGGCCAGTATTGTTGAGAAGAGACAAGTTGAGCAGCAGGAGGAGGCAGCAGTTGATATCTCGCCTCTCAGGCCAGTATTGTTGAGAAGAGACAAGTCGAGGAACAGGAGGAGGCAGCAGTAGATTGCTCGCCTCTCAGGCCAGTATTGTTGAGAAGAGACAAGTTGAGCAGCAGGAGGAGGCAGCAGTTGATTGATTCCAGTCCAGTATTATTTAGGAGAGGCTACTTGAGGAGGAGGCAGCAGTTAATCAATTCCAGGCTGGTATTATCGTGGAGAGGCTACTGAAAGAAGCTACTGGCCGCAAGGCACAAACTTTCAGTGACAATCTTGTGGGTTGGCGGCACCCAGCAAAGTAACAATGTACAGGTAATCACAAAACACCTTTTTTTTATTTTTAAATGTTTTTTTGTACTTTTTTTCAACTTTTTTTAATGAACTTTAAAGAACTTTTGTGGTTGCAGCCAGCTATACGGGGTTGACAGCACCCAGCAAAGCAGCAATGTACAGGTTATCAGAAACGAACAAACAAACAACCTTTTTTTTTTTAACTTTTTAAGTTTTTTTTTTTAAACAACTTTGTGGGTTGCAGTTATACGGGGATGACAGCACCCAACAAAGCATCAATGTACAGGTTAGCACAAACGAACAAACAAACAACCTTTTTTTTTAATTTAAGTTTTTTGGGTTCTTTTTAACAACCTTGTGGGTTGACAGCACCCAACAAAGCAGCAATGTACAGGTTATCACAAACGAACAAACAACCTTTTTTTCCGTTTTTTAGGGAGTTTTTTTAACAACTTTGTGGGTTGCAGCTATACGGGTTTGACAGCACCCAACAAAGCAGCAATATACAGGTTATCACAAACTAACAAACAAACAACCTTTTTTTTTTAGTTTTTTTTAGGGGAGGTTTTAACAACTTTGTGGGTTGCAGCTATACGGGGTTGACAGCACCCAACAAAGCAGCAATGTACAGGGTATCACAAACAAACAAACTTTTTTTTTCCCCTGAGTTTTTTGGCGTTATTTCTTTATTTATTTTTTTATGAAGTTTTTTGGTTGCAGCCATACGGGGGGTTGATGCACCCACCACAGCAGCAACAACTAGCATCTCGTCTCAGTCACAGAACGGTATCTGGTTCTGACTCTTCTCACTTTTCTCTGTCTTTTTTTTTTATCTCCCTATCTCTGCCTGGATATCACAAGTTTTTTTACTTCCTAACTCTGCCTATCTCTCCCTCTCTCTACCTCCCTGTAGCTATGTACATGTTTACCTATCTATCTATGTGCTTTCCCTCCCTAACTAGCACGGAGCTCCTCTCTCTTTGCAGTCTAGACACACAATGAGAAAGAGCATGGACGCTCAGGCACTTCCTGTTCCTGTAGTGACGTCACACACCTTGATATTCACATAATAACAGGATAAAAGGGATTATAGGAGTAATAATTCCTTATATCCTCTTCCATTCTGTGAAAACAATACAGTTTTGCGACGCCGTTGCGGTTTTAACGAACTTCATAACAAACTTTTTAAAGTTCGGTCCGGTACCGAACCGAACTTTTTGCAAAGTTCGTAATGAATCTGGTTCGTAGCGGTTCGGTTCGCTCATCCCTACTTATAGCAAGCAAAGAGCCAGGGGTATTCTTATGTGGTGTTAGAGTCCTGGTCCAGGGCAAGATTGGACCAATCCTATGATATCTAGACCGAACAGATCACATGCTAGTGAGGAAGGGGTAAGAGTGGTGAAGGGATCTGTTAATCACACTAGCTTAACCATCTACAGACCAGAACAAGGTCAGCAGGATAAACAGACGGGTGTGGTAGAATCCAATTAACACAGCAAAAAAGTACTGGTGCTGAAACTTGTGTGGGAACCGATGTTACATTTAGGCTATGTTCACACAGCGTATTAGACCGGCCGTTCCGTGACCCCGGCCGAGTGACGGAACGGTCGGTCTGTGCCCGGATCATCGCGGCCGGTACTTAAGTACCGTGAGGATTATCCATCCGGCCACAGAGCTCTGATGCGGGCGCATCAGAGTGCGCCCGCATCAGAGCTTCCCATAGTCCACAGTGAAGCAAGCAGCCGGAGCCACTTGCTTCACTGTGTGAACTGACAGGTCTTTCTGCAGCCGGAATTCACTGAATTCCGGCCGCAGAAAACTGACATGTCAGTTTTATGCAGCGCCGCATCGGATCCCGGCCAGAGCGTATACGATGTGTGTACGCTCCGGCCGGGATCCCACTGCACATAAGGCTATGTTCAACTCCACAAAACTACGGCTGTATTTCTGAGGCGAGAACTACGGCTGTAGTTTTACGTAGTGTGAACATAGCCCTAATAGGGATTGGGTGTCTGAAGTAAGAGTGGAAGAAAATTTAGGTTCCATTGATCACCAGTGTTTATGATTTGACATACAAACTAACTGTGTGCAATGCTACACTACAAGCAGTACAGATCTTAGAGGACAAATTTAAAGGAAATGGGGGAGTATTAAAATAATGACTTCAAAAGGTGGGATAAAATATAAGGAGCGAGCGTTCAGTGGGTAGTACTTGAAAATACCATACTAAAGGTAACTAGACTACATGTGCCAGAATTTCCAGAAATTAGCAAATGTAATAGAAAGGAGAAACCATTGTGGTCGGCAAGAGATGTTAAGGCTATAGTGAATGAAAAAAGTCAGCCTGTATGAGGGATAAAGAAACTAGTAGTGAAGCAGACAAAAAGGTGTATAAAATTAGATAGAAAGAGGCAAAGCAGATTATAAATGCTGCTAAAGCTAAAGAGCTATAAATAGTTAAAAACCATTAAAGAGGGAATAAATCTAGATATACTATTGACAGGAAGAAAAAAAATTGTGGCATTACAAACATTAGTAATGGAGAGAATTTCTTTATTGATGTAGATTAGGCAGTTGCTGACCATTTGAATAGCGACTTCTGCTCAGTGTGTTCAGAAGCAAGCTTTCACAATCACAATATGGATGAACATAGCAGTATTTACTGTTGTATGGGTTCAGCTCCAGTGTTTTCAGAGGCCAATGGCCAATATTTCTGAAGGACTGACTTTCTTTATTTATACCATGGCCCCAGGAATGTCCATGTCTTGGAGACTTTCATTTACTTATCACATTCATTAAAAAAACAAATGTCAATCCGTTACTGCTGCCGGCCGGGGACCGCTCCAAGATGCCGGCCGTCCCCAGCTCGGCACTCGTTTGTTTTCGGCTGCGACAGCCGAAAGCAAACGAGTGCCTATCTCATCGATCTATGCTGTATAAGTATATACAGCATGGATCAATGAGTGATCAGTGCACTTATACTAGAAGTCCCCCAGGGTGGCTTCTAGTATAAGTGTTAAAGTTTAAAAAAAAAGTGATGTTATTAATAAAAAGCCCCCTCCCCTAATAAAAGTTTGAATAACCCCCCCTTTTCCCAAGTTATAAATAAAAATAAATAAATAAACAAAATGTTTGGTATCGCCGCGTACGTAATCGCCCAAACTATTATTAATCACATTCCTGATATCGCACAGTAAACAGCGTAAGCATAAAAAAAAAAAAAACAAGGTGCAAAATTGCGCATTTTTTTTCCGCATAAATTCCAGAAAAATTGTAGTAAAAAGCGATCAAAAAGTCGCAAATGCGCAATCAAGGTACCAATAGAAAGAACACATAATGGCGCAAAAAATGACGCCTCACACAGCTTCATAGACCAAAGGATAAAAGCGCTATAAGCCTGGGAATGGAGCGATTTTAAGGAACATATATTCGGTAACAATGGTTTGAATTTTTTACAGGCCATCAGATAATATAAAAGTTATACATGTTACATATCATTGTAATCGTAACGATTTGAGGAACATATAACATGTCAGTTTTTCCATAGGACACACAGCGTAAAAACGAACCCCCCCCCCCCCCCCCCCCCCCCCCAAAGAAAAAGAATTGTGATTTTTTTTTCCAATTTCACTGCGAATATAATCTTTTTTTTTTTTTTTTTTCAGCATATTTTATGCAAAAGTTCAGCCTGTCATTGCAAAGTACAATTAGTGACGCAAAAAATAAGGGCTCATGCGGCTCTGTAGGTGTAAAAATGCAAGTGCCATGGCCTTTTAAGCACAAGGAGGAAAAAATGAAAAGGCAAAAACGAAAACTAGCCTGGTCCTGAAGGGGTTAAATATGCAATTTTGTCATAGTGGGGTCATCTATAACTGCTTTTATTGCATCAAGTATTTTCCATGTCAGGGCCAAAGAATTCTTCATAGCCTTTGGAACTCTTTTTAAGCCTGTAGTAAGGTAGAAGCTATATTGTCAAATGGATGGAAAGATTTTGTTTCATAATGTTCCAACACGGGGTGGATGCAGAAACCATGTAAATGCTCTGCATGAGGATCAGTTCTCACACACACGTTTACATACTATTGTTTATGTCATTCATATTATGATTTGATGCTATTCATTACAGTAGTAATATTTGTATGGTTTTTCTGTCAAAGACAAGTCATCTTTATTTTTTGTCAGGCAATTGAAAAATCTACAAGAACTTTAAATGTTTCTTCAAATGCAGTGGCTAAATCTATTAAAGGGGTACTTCGGTATAACTAAATTGTTTTTAAATAGAACTATCACCATCCCTTTCTTTACTTGGGTTGCTCATCTTTGAATCCTCTCCAGTAACTCTATGGCCTAGATCTATCAGTAAAATTTTGATAAATTCTGGGCTTATGTCTTTATTGTACACTGCTGCCCAAAATTGTACAAAATATTCCATGTGTTCTCTAACTAGTGATCTACAAAGTGGTGTATTGTCTCATGCACATCTTTACTGTTTTTGATATACCCCAAAATCATGTTTTCTTTGGCAAAAGCTGCTTGACATTAATTTCTACAGCTATGTATACTGTTAATTATAATTTCTAAATCCTCTTCCATGTCAGCTTTTTCAATTTAGTAAGTAACATTATGTAAAGTTAGACCACTTTGAGAAGATGTCTTTCTCTTAAAGTCAGTATTTCTCTCCAACTAGGAGATGGCAAGGAAAGTATGCAAAGCCAAAAATCTCAACAAAACAAACAAACAACAACAAAAAAAGAATACCATCCTTTTGAAGGGATTTTTGTCTTGGCATATATTTCATGTTCTAAAACTCCTAGCTGGAGTAAAACACTGACTTGAAGGGAAAGCCATCTAAAAATATTGCAACAAACTAGTTTTTTCTTCTTTTTTTTGTTTTTATTTATTTTTTTAATCAATGGTTTTATTGTGCAAAAGTAGGAAAACAAACTTATAGTACAAAAAATATGGTATCACTGTAATCATTGTAACCTGCAGAAATATTTTATATGGATTAACTGCATTAAAAATTCCATTAAAGAAATAAATAACAATGGCAGAATTGGCATTAGTTACCCATAGTACCTTCCAAAAATATAATAAAAATCTAAATGTAACATGTACTCAAAAATGGTTCCAATTAAAATATCAAATGCAATTTTTTTTTTCACTACATTCTGTTGTGTTTCACATATTAATGATGAATTTAAAATGTACTAATAATGTGGTGTTCCACCACTGGTGCTTTTCTGCTTTGCACCTGTTCTAAAGTTTTCAGGTTAAACAAGTGGTGGATGAAGTATGCAGTTTCCCCACCAGGTGTCAGTACTTTTTATATGTATATGTATTATTACTATTGCACAGCTGAAGGAGGTAATGGGTAGAGATTATAGAACAGCGCCGAGGTTCAGGTTCGTACAAACTCGAACCATCGGCATTTGACTCCCACTGTCTTCCTATTCCGTGGGGAAGGTGGGGACAGCCCAAGCACCACCTGGAAAACAGGGATACAGCCTATGACCTAGACTGTATCCCTGTTTTCCAGGTGGGACTCAGGCTGTCTCCACCTTCCCGACGGAACAGGAAGACAGCAAGAGTCAAATGCTGATGGTTTGGGTTCGTACAAACCTGAACCTCGGCGCTGTTCGATCATCACTAGTAATGTGTCAATATTATTTGTACCATATGTTATGTGCTGACCACTAAGAGGTTCTATTTCTCTCTATCCCATCCTCTCTAGCCTTTCTCTTGCACACACTCATCCCCACCACTCACAGACAGGTACATAAAGTCCCCTGTAGGAGAAGTTACACTGGTGGGGGAAGTGCAGTTCAGCCTTACTTAGTTTCTCAGAGAGAGAGGACACAATCAAGACAGTTCCTGCTGTAGTTAAGCCAGGGCCTGGCTTTTGCCAGGGCCCATGTCAGGGACACCAGTTCAGACTAGGTATCCAGTGTGAACAGATGCAGCTAGAGACATCAGTCTTTAGGGACAGCAGCCACCAAGGAGCACCCTAGCCCACATCAGGAACATGTCAAAAAAGTGCAGGACAGACTCCTGAAGCAATAGGAGCTGATCCCTGTAGGACAAAGCTAACATTATATAAAGGTTTACGTATACTACTGCGCAGTGCAGGTAACTGGGAAAACTCAGACACCTAGCTACACCCAGATAACCACGACTGGAGCTCGTGCTACCCACCTAGGATGGGATTCTACAACACCAAGGGGTAGAAGGTGGTCAGATATTGTCTAAACGTGAGAACAGGTATCACTTCACTACAGATCTCTAAGGTTCCGGCAGAGAACAAGGGCTACATTGGGCATAGGGCTCCTCTGGCAAACTCCTCTCTTCTCTACCTTCTACAGAGCACTTATACTTCTACTATTTTCAAGCACCTATCTCAAGCACTAAGTCAAACACTCAAGTCTGTTTCAAGATTACTATTGTCTGCCAAGCGTGTACTGTTATCCTGACAAATATATACAGTAAACACCCGGGACTCTGTTTATCTCTGTTTGCACCTTTGCACACACCACTACACACCTTGGGTTATTTTTCACCTCTTCTGTGGGTGGTGGCAATCGACAATCCCGGTGGGTCAGAAGCCACTCTAGGTTGCCGTGAAAAGAGCACAAGGGCCCACAACAAACCCAGAAGGTTGTTGACCTTTTGGGGATAGGAGCCGGCCACATACAAACAGGTATCAACATAACACCTGTGTGCTGGTCTATCACTGGTTGCGCCACCACCAACAAAACACCACACTAACATTAAGTACAGTGTGTCATGAAAAAAAGGCTCAGAATCACTTAGATGTGTAAAATGCTGTCTGCACTGTACTAAACGACTGCTACCTCATTGGCTCTTAAATTTTTCAAGTAACCTCCTGCCTTTTCCCTCAGTTAAACCGTGCTACAAAGTGTCTCACTGCTATATTCTGGCTGCTGTTATCTGAAGACTGATTTGAAAGTGCCGTTAGTAGTTAGAAACACTAGACCTTTAAATTGTTGCCTGTGATCTCTAATTGTACTTTATTTTCCATTAAAAATCTCACAATTCCAAAGACTAAGTACAGAGAAAAATTGCATTTCTGAAAAAGGGAAGTTCAGAGCAACCAATAATGTCAGCTAATCACGCTGGTGTTTAAATAGACTGATTTCCTCTTTTCTACAATCAAACATTTCAAGCTTTGGAGTTTAAATGAGAATTACCTAAAATGATGTATTTAACTTTAATCTGCACTTCCAGAAATACAGTGCTTTCATGCAGCCACATTTAGGGGTTTTAAAGTGCCTAGACCATTTTGTTTTAAACTAACAAAAAATAACATACCAACCCAAGCTTTATAAGCAGTCTCCATGAATGTGGGGCTGAAAGTAAAACTGCTCAAGGGTTTCAATACTACTTGTAGTCACTTTTGTGAATCTGATCTTTTCCAGACTGATGATATTTTCCTGTATACCTGTTATCTATATCATAAAAATCAAAGTCTGTCTGTCTGTCTTTCTGTCTGTCTGTCTGTCTGCCCATCTGTCCTCTATAGACTTCAAAATGCCTGAACCGTTGACCCCAAATTTGGCAGGCAGATATATTGGGTGCCTGGGAAGGTTAAAGCGAAGGTCCCGTCCATGCCAGATGTACAGGAGGGGAGCGGGATGGGGAAGAGCGCCCCATAGAAATAACTGGGAGAATCTCCACACAGCGCTGCAGCTCCCCAGAAGTAATGGCAGTTGAAAGCCTTAGCAACCAAAAGGATTACTAATTTCATTTTCAAAGGGAGGTAAATTCTGATTGGTTGCTTGGGTCAGCTGCCTGAGAACAGATCCACAGAAATATATGGTAGACTTCCTACTCCAACTATACACACTATACACTACACTATAGGTATATAGGACCCCAGAACTATACACTACAGGTATACAGGACCACCACCAACTATATACTACAGGTATACAGGACCCCCTAAACTATACACTACAGCTATACAGGACCCCCAAAACCATATCCTACAGGTATACAGGACCCCCCAAAGTATACAGGACCCCCAAACTATATACTACAGGTATACAGGACCCCCCAAACTATACAGTAGAGGTATACAGGGCCTTAAAACTATACACAAAGGGTATACAAGACCCCCACAACTGTACACTACAGGTATACAGGACCACCAAACTATATACTACAGGTATACAGGACCCTCCAAACTATACTATACATGTATACAAGACCTCCACCAACTATATAATACAAGTATAAAAGTCCCCCCCCCCCAAAAAAAAACAAAAAAAAAACTATACACTACAGGCATCCCGGACCTCCACCAACTATACACTACATGTATACAGGACCACCCAACTCTGCACTACAGGTATACAGCACCTTCAACAACTATACATAACAGGTATAAAGGACCCCCAAACTATACAGTGCAGGTATACATGACCCCCCCCCCCCACACACACACACACACTTTACATTACAGGTTTACAACACCTTCACCAACTATACACTACAGGTAAACAGGATCCCCAAACTATACACTTAAGGTATACAGGACCCCTCAAACTATACACTACAGGTATACCGGAATCCAGAACTATATGGTATCCAGGACCCTATAAAATACAGGCATACAGGACCTCCACTAACTATATACTACAGGTATACAGGACCCCCAAACTATACACTACAGTTATACAGGACCCGCCGCAACTGTACACTACAGGTATACAGCCCCTCTCCCAACCCCAACTATAGGTATACAGGACCCCTAAAAACTATACACTTTAGGTATACAGAACCACTCAAACTATACACTACAGGTATATATGATTAACTCATGAAACAATATCTTTTAGACTACTGATGTTTCCTGTTAAGCACCAACTGCAATCACAATAAACAAGGCCCAAGGCCAATCACTGCAGGTGGCGGCATAAATCTGGATTCTGCATGTTTTCACATGGACAATTGTATGTTGCTGCTCCAGAGTTGTATCAGGTAAAAATCTTTATGTCAATGCATCTGACAATAAAACTGCCAATGTTGTATATAACCAGGCTGTATACAACACTGGCAATGTTGTATATAACCAGGCTGTATGTAATACTACCAATGTTGTATATCACCAGGCTGCATATAACACTGCCAATGTTGTATATAACCAGGCTCTGTATAACACTGCCAATGTTGTACATAACGAGGCTCTGTATAACACTACCAATGTTGCATATAACTAGGCTGTATATTACATTGCCAATGTTATATATAACCAGCCTCTGTATATAACACTGCCAATACTGTATATAACCAGGCTGTATACAAAACTGCCAATTTTGTATATAACAAGGCTGAATATAACACTGTCAATGTTGTATATAACCAGGCTCTGTATAACACTGCCAATGTTGTATATAACCAGGCTCTGTATAACACTGCCAATGTTGTATATAACTAGGCTGTATATTACACTGCCAATGTTGTATATAACCAGCCTCTGTATATAACACTGCCAATACTGTATATAACCAGGCTGTATACAACACTGCCAATTTTGTATATAACCGGCTGAATATAACACTGTCAATGTTATATATAACCAGGCTCTGTATAACACTGCCAATGTTGTATATAACCAGGCTCTGTTTACAGTCTGATCACATCTGTTTGGCTTTTTGGATGTTTAAAGTTTTTAGTTTATTTCTAATGTGCATAAGCTACAATTTACATAAACAGTGCAGAACTGTTGAGTATATAGGGCTGCTGGCGATTTCCCCGTAAACAAAAAAAACCAAGGGCATATTTGGCCTCCTGGGCACCTTTGCAACAAATCTAATTAATACACCGACACTTTATACCTGGGCAGGGCCGTGTACATTTTCTAGTACATCATAAAGCATAAATATTAGTGATGAGCGAGCATGCTCGTCCGAGCTTGGTACTCGATCGAGTATTAGGGTACTCGATGGTACTCGTTACTCGGACAAGCATCTCGCGATACTCGAGAAAATCTCATCATCCATTTCCTGTAAGTTTGGGCGCTATTTCTCAGCCAATAAACATGCAGGACACTCTTTGGTACATCCTGCGATCACGTGGGACCCATACATGTCGATAGCAGCGATTGGTTGGCCAGATCAGATGACCCTGCCATATGAAACGCGAAGCCGGCAGTACTCGCTTCAGACGCATGCTGTGAGAGATAAGGGACAGAGCTGCTGCTGGTCAGGGAGAGTGTCAGTGTAGGATTTAGCATTCCAGTAGGCAGGGAATACTAGCAATACAAACAAACAGCCCTTTTCAGGGCTTCAAATAGTTTTTTAATAGTATTACTACAGACTGCTGTCTGGGACTTGTAGTGCTGCTACCACGATTTTAGCAGCACACTGTGGTGATTGGCTGCTGGCAGAAAGGGGACATTAGGTGTTGCATAGAGACCCCTAAGAAGTGCTCAGTGTACTCTTTTTTGATTTTGGGGCTGGTGGTCCTGCTGTACTACATTGTATTGCTGGGATTTGTAGTACATCCTGCATAGCACTTCACTGCTCATTGTAAGGGGGTATCACAGCGTGTATCTAGGTCCAGCCAGTACCATATTGTACCATACAGACCCCCTAAACTCGTGGAGACTACACTGTATTGCTAGGATTTGTAGTACATCCTGCATAGCACTTCACTGCTCATTGTAAGGGAGTATCACAGCGTGTATCTAGGTCCAGCCAGTACTAGATTGTGCCGTACAGCCCCCCCTTAACTCGTGGGGACTACACTGTATTGTTGGGATTTGTAGTACATCCTGCATAGAACTTCACTGCTCATTGTAAGGGGGTATCACAGTGTGTATCTAGGTCCAGCCAGTACCAGATTGTGACGTACAGCCCCCCAAAACTTTTTTTCCTGATTTCTGTATTTCATACGCAAGGCCTATCTATGTTCCATACTGTGCAGTGTCCATAAAATGGTGGACCCCAGGGGTAAGGGTCGAGGACGAGGTCAAACTCAAAACAACGGTGGGGGAGAAGTGGGGAATCACATGATGCAGGGAATGTTACCCCAACTGCTAGAGTCAATTTCATAGTCAAATTCAATTTACCTTCCTTGTCTTGTCCATTTCGAACCATATTATCTGTGGATGTCATCTTATCTTAGGGGTGTCCTCTGCCATCCTTTCACCAGTACTTTCTACCTTTTTTCGATGTTGTAGCCGTTTTGAAGGCAGGATTGACCAGGTCTTTCACCAGTTCCATCTACCTTCCTTGGATGTTGTAGCATTTTCGAGGGCAGGATTGACCAGGTCTTTTTAATAGACACTTGCCCTCTCTTAGAGACTCTTTAAAGGATTGAAAGTGTATTCATTTGTTCAAATCAAATTCCTCTTAAGAAGACTGTATTGTTATTCATGCACAACTGCATGTGGGTGTGAGGCAAAATCTAGCCATAATTGTATTGTCCATCTTGGTCTGGGTCTGTGGTGTCAGGCTAAGTTTTTGGGTGGTCCATATGCTACCGGTGTTTGAATGGTTCCATGTTTTCTCACCGCCATGCTGTGTCAGGCTAAATTTTTGGTTGGTTCAAATGCTAACTCTAACTGCTACATCACTTTTAATGGTTCTCTGTGTCCTCACTGCCTTGCTCTGACGTTACACTACGTCTGCGGAGGAGCAGGACTTGTTGCCGGGGGCCCGCCGATCGCGCCACCGCCAACCAGCCAGCTGGTTTTTTTTTACTCTTACTCTACTGTGTCAGGCCTAATTTTTGTGAGGTTCCACGACTGCCTCATCTAAAGGCCGGTAATGGCCTTTAATGTGCACTATAAATCTCAGCTCCTGGCCTCACTCCAATTTTTATTGTTCTCTGTGTGCTCACTGCCATGCTGTGTCTGGCCTATTTTTTTGGGAGGCTCACTTGCTTCCTCACTCACTTTTAATGGTTCTCTGTGTGACCTGCCTGCCCTTGCCTCCATGTTGCCTACTGCTGGCCCTTAACTGGCATCCATGTTGACTACTGCTGGGCCTTTACTGGCATCTATGTTGACTACTGCTGTGCCTGCCCTTGCCTCCATGTTGGCTACTGCTAGTCCTTAACTGGCATCCATGTTGACTACTGCTGGGCCTTTACTGGCATCCATGTTGACTACTGCTGTGCTTGCCCTAGCCTCCATGTTGGCTACTGCTGGGCCTTAACTGGCATCCATGTTGACTACTGCTGGGCCTTTACTGGCATCCATGTTGACTACTGCTGTGCCTGCCCTTGCCTCCATGTTGGCTACTGATAGGCCTTAACTGGCATCCATGTTGACTACTGCTGGGCCTTTACTGGCATCCATGTTGACTACTGCTGACTACTGCTGTGCCTGCCCTTGCCTCCATGTTGGCTACTGCTGGGCCTTAACTGGCATCCATGTTGACTACTGCTGGGCCTTTACTGGCATCCATGTTGACTACTGCTGACTACTGCTGTGCCTGCCCTTGCCTCCATGTTGGCTACTGCTGGGCCTTAACTGGCATCCTTGTTGACTACTGCTGGGCCTTTACTGGCATCCATGTTGACTACTGCTGTGCCTGCCCTTGCCTCCATGTTGGCTACTGCTGGGCCTTAACTGGCATCCATGTTGACTACTGCTGACTACTGCTGTGCCTGTTGACTACTGCTGTGCCTGCCCTTGCCTCCATGTTGGCTACTGCTGGGCCTTAACTGGCATCCTCCTTAACTACTGCTGTGCCTGCTCTTGCCTCCATGTTGGCTACTGCTGGGCCTTAACTGGCATCCATGTTGGCTACTGCTGCTCCCGAGTTCTTTGTGTGCTCAATGCCATGCAGCGTCTGTCCTAATTTTTGTAATAACTTTGTAATGTGTTTCAAATAATGGGAGAAAGTTTTTCGCTGGAGTACCCCTTTAAAAATGTGCACTCCGGAACCAGGAGTGATAATTCTGTCTTATACCAGTCTAGCTCATTTGTAAAAAGATAGTTTTTTTAAGCTAAACATATCTCGTGTCACATTTTGGCCACTGGGAATTCTTATGAATGTACTTGTATATGTAAGATAAAATTTCGAGAAGATTGTATAGAACTTACTGCATCCCTTTCCCACTCACCTTGTGCTTGTTGGTATGATTGTCTCCAACTTTCTTGCTACCTGCTCAGCTATTAATATCACGCAGTCCTAACATGTACTGCAGTACTTTTTAAAGGCTTTTGCTTTACAATAATACTTTACTAGTGTCTGCATCATACTATCTTTGTTTTGCCCATCATGCAGGTGTACTTGGTTGTATATATTTCTCTTATGAATTGACAGAAGATCATTATTGTTTTTCTGGTATTTATATAGTACATATATTTTTGTGATTTAAAAGGAGCATTATAAATACTGTAGAAGCCCAACATTTTATGTTGGTATTGATCCACTTACGACTAAAATATATGTTAAGCAGGGTTGTTTGGGCAAAATAGATCAAATGCTGAACATCAGGGGGTTTGGTAAACATAGTAAGGCCATGTTCCCACTTTGTAAGAAACTGGCTGTTCTGTCACCCTGCTGGGTCACAGAACGGCCAGTGTCAGAAAACATCATCCCGGATGGTACTGCACTACCAGCTGGATGATCTTCACTCCTGATGAATTGGGATGCGGGCGAATCCGTGAGCCTGCATCCCAATTCACTGCTTCACATAATGGAGCGTGCGGCCGGAGCTGCACACTACATTGTGTACACCGACTGGTTTTCTGTGGCCGATATTCAGTGAATGATGATCACAGAAAACTAACATGTCAGTATTTTGCGGTGCCACTAGCTATCCCGGCCGGAGTGTATACTATGGGGGACATTTATGAAGTCCAGTGTTTTTTACGCTAGGCTTACAAATGTCCCCGCAGCTCTGGAGCTCAACGGATTTATGTAGAGGTGCATTGCCTCTACATAAATTCCAATCGCACGGAGCCTCTCTGTGCGAAAATTTTGAAATTTTCACCAGCTCAGAGCTGGCGTAGGTTTCAGTGTCATTTTTCCGCCGGAAAAATGATAAATGCGGCGCACGCAGATGCAAATAAAATATTCACAAAAATACCCTTTGCAAATATGTGTATACACTCCTGATGGGATTCCATTGATTCACATGAACGTGTGTGTTGTATAAATCGCAACCGTTGTTTCAAATTGCAACAACAGCCTTGATTTTTACAACACATACGTTGTGTGAACATAGCCTAAACATGTAACACCATGAAACATGGAGTAGTGGCGTGGTAGCTGCTCTGACCTGGGGCGGGTGAGTGTCACAGTATTAATTGTGTATACAGCATTACCTGCTGCTCAACATTTTTTATTTTGCCCCAACAACCCTTTCGGGAGCACCTCCAACTTCAACTCTAGAATTCTTTCTTTTGCATTTGAAAATACATGGTTTTCACCTGTTTTTGGTAATAGTTCTTACTTATACAGTATGCTTTTGTTTTGAAGAGAATAACACATTAGTTGTAGAGCTTCCAGTGCTAGGTGTGCTGCTTAGAAAGTTGCTTATATTTTCTCTTTAATGTAGAAATGCTGCTTGTCCATTACGCATATTGCTTAATCTTATTTTGAAAGGCTATTATGCTCCAGTCCTAAAATATGCTAACTCCAAATAACAATCAGAATAATTAATCCATGCACTGGATTTCTTACTGAATACCGTTTTCAATTGAATAATATACTTACCAATCAGGAAGTTCTTGCTAATCCCACATAAAAGACAGTTTTCTCTGAAGCCTGGATTTGCAACCTACAAATGTAATCAGTACAAACAGTAAAAACACAGAGTCTGCCTGTGAAGATAAATGCTTTATGGCTAAAGGGATTTCCCTTCTGTATTTCTTGAGCATACATTATACTTCCCCTACTTTATCAAATACATTTTCTATTGGATGTCACTTTTCACACAATACTGATTTTTCAATCCTTACATAATAGCACCATGTACTTACCATCTCCGGATAATTATTGAACTAGTGTCCTAGATTTCTTAACTCTGCTGAAAGATGCATTTTATTGGCAAATGCATTGGGACAGCTACACTTTACACCTACAGAAATCCTTAGGACATCCCATTCTAAATCTATATGCATTTAGTGGAGAAACGTGTCTAGTGACACTGCCCAGAGCTACGGTCTGTTCATAGGCTAAACCCCATGTCAGCAAGGTAGATCAGAGGAAAGTGGAGATGGTCGCTTAACCAACTAGAGGCTTTTATTGTGACTTTAAAACAACTTCAAAATAGGAATGATGTGGAGACACAATACCTAAATGGTTAACACAATGTGCAGGTTTTTAACAGCCCAGAGGGAGTGTAGATATTGCAGCAGGGAGAAACACTGGTGGGATGGTTGGGACCTGTAGCCACATTCTCTGTCATGCTGGTCACACTAGCACAAGGGCTTTCACAGTGTTGTCCTAAGTTTCATGGATTGACACAGTAATAAGGGGGGCTACACAGTGAATGTTGGTAGTGGTAGTTCCTTCAGCGAACACCCTATATAATGACTGGCCAAATGGTGTTTAGCATGCCTGTCATGGTGTACTAAAGAAAGGAGGCCAGAGACTTTGATATCATGAAGAATTTATCTACAAATTAAAAGAGCCTGGGTATACAGAATGGCAATCAATATAAGGAGTTAGTTAAACCATTGCGAATATTACTCATTACTGCAGTACAAATCTGGGCTTTATGGTGGAGTGGCCAGAAGGTAGTGACTCCTTTGTGAAAGACAAAAAAAAGCCCTAGAGAACTTGCAGACTTTGAGAAATAACATTCTCTTGTCTGATGAAACCAATATTTAACTTTATTGCCTCAATTTTAAGTGTAATGTCTGGAGAAAAGTAGGCACTGCTGTTCCTCTGCCCAGTACCATCCCTATATCAAAGCATGCAGTGGGGGTGTTTTTAAGTGGCTGGGACAAGGAGACTGGTCAGGGTTAAGGGAAAGCTGAATGGAGCAAAGTACAGAGACATTCTTAATGAAATCCTGATCCAGAGTGCTCTGATCCTTATACTAGCCAAAGGGTTAACTTCGAATAAAACAATGCCCATAAGCACACAGTCAAGACAACACGGGAGAGACTTAGGGTCCTATTAGACTGCCAGATCATATACTGTAAACGAGCACCGATCTGCTAGATCAGCACTTATTTACTAAGCTATTATACAGCCTGAGAAAGGCCACCGCCAGTGATTAGCTGAGCAGCCGTGGCCTGTCAGTGCAAAGACCAGAACAGAAGGCAGAGCTGCAGGCTGCGGGGAAGGCCTCCAAGGACACCAGGGAATGTGGAAAGGTTAGTTAATATTTTATTATTTTATATTACAATCATCAGCTGGAGGAGTGATCATTGCCATTGTACGTAGCGATGTGCACCCGACGCCAGATGATTTTAGGTCTGGACGTAAAGAAATGATGAGCTGATGATTATTTCATTAGCTGATCGTTCTTGCTATTATACGGAGTGATAATCAGCTGAATCGTCCGATTATCGCTCTGTGTAAAAGGACCCTAATGGTGTGTTTACACAGAGAGATTTATCTGGCAGATTTTTGAAGCCAAAACCAGGAACAGACAGTAAACAGAGAACAGGTCATAAAGGAAAGACTGAGATTCCTCCTCTTTTCAAATCCATTTCTGGCTTTGGTTATTAAAATCTGTCAAATAAATCTCTCTGTTTAAACACACCATTAGGGACAACTCTACGAATGTCCTTAAAAATGTACTTTTCTCCTATCCACAGGATAGGACAGGGGGAGGGGACCTTTTTGGCTGAGAGAGGCATGAACACCAAATTTTTTCAAATGTAATTCCGCTAGAGCCATACCATTTCAATATAACTAAACTTAAAGTAAATGTGTGCATTTTATGTAAGACCAACACTTTTATAAGGCTGGGTTCACACTACGTATATTTCAGTCAGTATTGTGGTCCTCATATTGCAACCAAAACCAGGAGTGGATTAAAAACACAGAAAGAATCTGTTCACACACTGTTGAAATTGAGTGGATGGCCGCCACTTAATGGCAAATATTTGCTGTTATTTTAAAACAACGGCTGTTATATTGAAATAATGGCAGTTATATGGCAGCCATCCACTCAATTTCAACATTGTGTGAACAGAGCCTTTCTGTGTTTTTAATCCACTCCTGGTTTTGGTTGCAATATGAGGACCACAATACTGACTGAAATATACGTAGTGTGAACAAAGCCTTTAAAAGGACAATAAGTCTCTGAATCCTTTCTAATGAACCAATGAAGAATAAAGTACTTCTCACACACACACTACCTAATCTGACCCCCAACACCCAACACACATACTACCCCACCTGACCGCTCTAAACAAACACTACCCCAGCTGACCAACACACACACACTACCCAACCTGACCCCACACACACACACACACATTGGGGAACATGTATGAAAAGGCAAAAATGCCTTTCTTGGGCGCAGATGTTTTTTTTTGGCGTAAAATATCTGCAAAGGGTATTTTTGAAAATATTTTTTTCACATCTGCCCCATCCTGCGCCACCCTCCTCAGTGGGGTGGAGAGGGGGTGTTACGGGGGGTGTGGCTGCACGCAGAGGGGGCATGGCCTCAGCTGACGGGCTCCGTGTGCTCGGGATTTATGTAGAGGCAATGCGCCTCTACATAAATCCCCTGAGCTTCGGAGCTGCGGGGAAATTTGTAAGCCCGGCGTAAGAAACGCCGGATTTCATAAATCTTCCCAATTGTGTGCAGTGGGGAGTTCTGATGCGGACGTGCACAGAGGCGCCTGCATCAGAACTCAGCGGCGCTAAAGATCATCCGGACGGTACTACAGTACCGGCCGGATGATCTTTTCTGAGACCGACCATTCCGTGACCCAGCCGGGTCATGGAACGGCCAGTCTCTTAGAGGGTCTGAACATAGCCTCAATATGGAAGGATCAGGTTTACTGCACTAAAATATGTGACTTTTTGATTGATTATTATGGATGAGCGAACCGGCTGAGGTTTGGGTTCATATGAACCCTAACTATCGGCTTCTGATTCCCGCTGTCTGCTCGCTCCGTGGAGAGGGTGGATACAGCCTGAAGACTGCCTGGAAAACTGGGATACAGCCATAGCCATAGGCTGTATCCCAGTTTTCTAGGAGGCCCTCAGGCTGTATCCCCCTCTCTACAGAGTGGGCAGACAGCGGGAATCAGAAGCCGATAGTTCAGGTTCATCCGAACCCGAACCTCGGCCGGTTCGCTCATCCCCATTTATTATGCAAAAAATGTGCAACTTGGTGACAAAAACCTACGGCAAGGCCATTAACCCCTTAACGACCACGGACGTATATTTATGCCCTGCGGTCGTTAAGGGCGGTCAGAGCGGGGCTGCGCGGCGGCCGCGCTATGAACCGCGGCGGTCCCAGGTGCCGCTTGTAGCCCGGGACCGCAGGTATTAGCTGGCACGGTCCGATCGCCGTGCCCGCTAATACAGTAATCAACTTTGACAGCTGCATCCGATTACCGTTTGCAGCGTCATCCCTGGTGTCTAGTGGGGAGATCGCTCCTCCGGGACGTTATCCCGGAGGAGCGATCTCCATTTCTGAAGCTGGCCGGGGACCGCTCCAAGATGGCGCCGTCCCCGCCTCGGCACTCGTTTACTTCCGGCTGCAGAAGCCGGAAGTAAACGAGTGCCTATCTCATGGATCTCTGCAGCATATCTATGCTGCAGAGATCTCTATGAGAGATCAAAGCACTTATATAGCCCTAGGGGGGCTTCTAGAATAAGTGTAAAAGTAAAAAAAAAAGTATTGTTATAAGTAAAAAGCCCCCTCCCCTAATAAAAGTCAGAATCACCACCCTTTTCCCAGGTTATTAATAAAAGTAAATAAATAAATAAACAAACAAACATGTTTGGTATCGCCGCGTGCGTAATCGCCCGAACTATTAATTAATCACATTACTGATCTCGTACGGTAAATGGCGTCAGCGCAAAAAAATCCCAAAGTGCAAAATTGTGCATTTTTGGTCGCATTAAATGCAGAAAAATGTTAATAAAAAGCGATCAAAAAGTCTTATATGCGCAATCAAGGTACCGATAGAAAGAACATATCATGGCACAAAAAATGACACCTGACACAGCCCTATAGATTCAAGAATAAAAGTGCTATAAGCCTGGGAATGGAGTGATTTTAAGGAACATATATTTGTAAACAATGGTTTTAATTTTTTACAGGCCATCAGATACAAGAAAAGTTATACATGTTATATATCGTTTTAATCGTAACGACTTGTGGAACATATATAACAAGTCAGTTTTACCCCAGGGCGAACGGCGTAAAAACTGCTTTTGCAGTGTACTTTATGCAAAAATTCAGCCTGTCATTGCAAAGTACAATTAGTGGCGCAAAAAAATAAGGGCTCATGTGGGTTTCTAGGTGAAAAAATGCAACTGCTATGGCCTTTTATGCACAAGGAGGAAAAAACGAAAACGCAAAAATCTAAATTGCCCCGGTCCTTAAGGGGTTAATGAATTCCCGCCAATTTATACTAAACATAAAATGTTACTATTTTCTAAAGCAACATGGGTGTATTAGTCACATTGCCATGCATACAATAATGAAAGTTTATTATTTTACCATAACCTTTTATTGTATTCTTTCTGTGTTATAACCACTTGTGTCCCAACAGTCCCATATTTGTTAAAGCAGGAATATTATTTATATTTATTTATTAAAAAAAAATAAAAAATAAAAAAATAAACGGTTAATGTGAGTAAGAAAGTAATACACAAAATCAATAATGTGGCATTTTACCATTCAAACAACCTTTAAACTTCATGCCCGCGAGACATAGCTAACCTTTTGTTTATGCAATAGAAAGTAACTTCTATGTGATTCATCAAGATGAATTTGAGTTTTTCTATACGGAAATACAAAGTTTATTGAAATAAAAGGCAATTTAATGGAAAGCAATAGGTTAGAGTAAGCTTAAATAACAAGTCTAAACCAGGAGTTCGCTACTTTGATAATCTATTTGATTTTCATCAACAATTCCAGTGATTCACAACATTTTAAGGGCTTGCAAAAAGGACTTTATTCGGAAACATGCATTTAAACAATGTCACAAGTGGGTTCCAAAGGGAATTGTGCAAAGCACAATCTATCTATCTATCTCCACAGTTTTGTATTTATTTCTATTGGCAAAAAGAAAAGAAAGAAAGAAATATAACTTAAGCGTCTCTTAAACTTTTACTTCTATGAATTTTACTTAGCAGAGTATTTTTTATGATAATGTAAAGGGGCTGTTCGTTATTGCACAGTGCAAAGATCCTCACAAGAACAACACTGAAGATGAGTGTCTTGTGTCTCGAGAGTGACAGCGTGCTCAGCCGATCACTGGCCGTGGGGCTATCCCTCAGTCACTGATTGCCTGAGCCGACTGGAGGCAGCTGAAGACATGGAAGAAGACATCCAGGGAGCATGAACAGGTTCCCAAAGTTTGTGAATTTTGCAGCAAAAATTTGCGAACATCGCAAACCAAACTTTTAAAAAGATTTGCTCATCTCTACACAGCACTATAACGTACTCACAATTTGTAGTTAGGTCTCCCCCGAGCTGACCCCTATAGAATCTTCTGTTGCTGCCTCCTCAGCAGCTCCACTGTACGCAAATCGGTGCTAATGCTCATCCAACCAGGCTTCATTTATGAACCTCTCGGGTAATCCAATGACCTAGAAAGTGAGTGCACTAACAGCCCTGTCATCTCCTTCACTGGCTGTCATCTGGAGTCAGAGTAGACGGACTTAGCTCTCACATGGTTCAACCTTCATTGTTTATCAGTCATTTTGACAGATATCACATGACAGCTAGCAACACAGTTTAACTGCGCCACAACCATAGCACAACAGAGCACAGTACACAGAAATCAGGGCCTATCCTCCAGTCTTCAGAGGGCCTATCCACCACCATACCACTTGTGGGCATGAAACAATTCTGTTTAACAAAGGAAACAGGGTCTGTTCACATCAAGTTTGGCTATCTTGTTAAATTTAAATGTCTGGTTGATTTTGAAACAGATTTGTTAATTAATTCATTGGTTTTGGTTTAAGGGAGTGGCCCAGATTTCCAACAACACTAATGCTGCCAAACATGCCCCCCCTGGGCTATAGGCCACACCACCTGCAGATACAGTGGCGCCACAGCAATGGCCACTGCACAAAACCAACAGCACACATGGATGGGGAAGCAGATGGGGGGGGGGGGGGGGGAGAGTGACACCTTACCCTGTGCTATCAGTTGCAAGATTGAGGGAAGCCAGGCTATGACCCTATGTACTCTTTCTAATTAAAACACCCTGGGTGGAGGAGAAGTGCTAAACCAAGGCAGCACTGTTTCTGCGCATGGTGTTAAGTTAGGGACCCACACAAATCAGGAACCTTAAAGCGTTGTGTAGGCTTTTGCACTTTGAACAAATTGTAACTAACTCCTTGTGTTAGTAGTTACAGACAAAAATACATAAAGTGCAGCAGCAACCCACAAGGTCAAGCGCTCACTGTATATACTCCCCCCGGTGTACACACAACAAAAACTTGCTCTATAGATAGTGAAAAATGAGGATCTTAGCAAACTATTTGATCAGAGTGTACCATGTCACCACGTTTTGTCCTCAGAAACATGGTCCCTACTCTAGCATTTTCACACTAGCAATGGCCTCTCCTTGGCTGAACAAGCATACAACTGGGCAGATGGGATCCAAATGATCTCTTTTTATAGCACCCTTGGGACATGGGTGAAGTGCAAGCCAACAGGAGATAACCACACACCCCACATTCAACAGAAAAAAAGAAACATTGGCAGCACCTCTATGCCTCTGTTCACACTGCGGGTTGCACGCTGTTTGTGGCTAAAGTACAGACAAAAATACAGAAAGTGCAGCAGCAACCCACAAAGGCAAGCGCTTACCGTATATACAGGGGCATAGATGTGCTGCCAATTTTTTTTTTTTTTCTTCTGTTAAATGTGGGGTGTGTGACTATTTCCTGTAGGCTTGCACTCTACCCATGTCCCAAGGGTGCTATAAAAAGAGATCATTTGGCTCCTATCTGCCCAGTTGTATGCTTGTTCAGCCGAGGAGAGGCCATTGCTAGTGTGAAAATGCTAGAGTAGGGACCATGTCTCTGAGGACACCTTAACGGGGTGACATGGTACACTCTGTTTGATCAAAAAGTTTGCTAAGATCCTAATTTTTCAATATCTACAGAGCAAGTTTTTGCCGTGTGTACACCGGGGGGAATATACACAGTAAGCGCTTACCCCTGTGGGTTGCTGTTGCATTTTCTGTTTTTTTGTCTGTACTTTAGCCACAAGCAGCTGTACTATCCTGTACTGCTAGTCTGGTGTCCCACCACGGGTGTTGCTATTGGTTACACCCTTCTTAAAAGCCTGTACTTTTAAGTTTAAGTGGTAATGTAGTAGTACCAGAGTTTAACCACAAGATGTAGTTATTGCAAGTATGTATACCTAGATATTGCACGGCTGTAGTACCCAAAGGGTTATTGTTTGTTTGTGTACCACATGGATCTGCACACCAATGAGAGTTCTCTTCTTCACCTATCATCTCTCTCTTTACTTATCTATATGCACTCCTCACCCACTCACAGCACACATTACAGGGGCTGGAGGAAGGAAGTCACATGGGTAGAGGAAGTGTAGGGTCTTTTGCCTTTGGATTGTGTGGAGGAAGGAACAAGGTATAGCCTGCCAATTAAAATAAAGGTAGGTGTGCCACCATACACACAATACCACCGGGCAAGGCTATATCTCAGCCAACCACCATAGAACAGGCCTCACACCTAAATATCTGGCAAGTGACCGGCCATCTGTCCCTACTCACCGACGGATGGGGCAGTCACCACACAAGTGAGTGGGTTGGGTGACATGGATTCCAGTATACTGTATGTGATTTAGAATTTATGAATGTTATTCCCACATGGTGCACATAGGTTACTGTGCTTATTGTTCATTTTTTTCTATGACCCATGTCCTTTTATCTGTGGTTGCTTTCCTCTGGGTGTATTAATTGATGTTGGAAAATAATGATACATTATTTTTGATCTGTTTTTCTTGTGTATAATAATGGTGAAGGCCATTTTGCATAATAACATAGTAACATGATTTGTAATGCTGAAACAGGCTCTTTAGATTTTCCTTGCTATCTCTTAGGATTCATATTGTATAAATTATGCTTCTTAAAATAAAAATTTCATGGACTAGCTAAATCTTTAGCCATCCAGTCATTTCAAGAAAAATGTAGATTTTTTTTTGTTCACATTTTCACCCCTTTTACATAAAACAGAGGTCCAAAACCCCCTAGCCTCACACAGAATAAGAACAAATCATTTTGGATAAGTGTATACTAAAAGCCCTGATACTGACTTACTAAATGTTTTCCTTCTTTGATGTTTGCTACTGTGTATTCTCTCCCAGGGTACTTTTAAAATACATTTTCTGTTTCAATATGTTTTATTGAAAAGGAAAGTGCTAAAAATATTCTGTTTTCTGCATCTAAGCCAGAATTGGACTGCAGTTTGGAGGTGGGTCATAAGCAGATCTGCAATGAAGTAGAGCTGAGAATACATATTAGGTATACAGAACATGTAATACAAGTCAAGTGAAAAAAAAAACACTTGTCTCTGCAGTCTTTTCACAGTTTGATGTGATCAACCTCTTTTATGAAGCAATGTCTGCATTTTCTTTACAACTAGCAGCTTTTTTGTGACCATTGTAAAATATGTCTGGGTACTTTCTCTTCATTCAGTACATGAAGATTCATGCATAATAAAGGAAATTATTGTATTGCTTGGATTAATTTAAAAAGGATTATACGGGATTGTAATTATATTTTTATAAATGTGACACAGCTGTGTGAATCGTATACATTTTCATAGAGCTCTGGGTATATGAGATCATTCCTTGAATTTACAATGTATAAACAATGCTTTTTTTCTAATTTAAAATTCTCTATGGTTTCTCTCCTTAGAGTGATCAGATAAACACAGGAACGTTTATTGCATTTATATTCTCTGAGCGGGAAAAGGAGAGGGATGTTGTGAGGTACTGTATTAGATCTGTTTGTCATTGGTGACCTTTTATTTTATTCTTCCAAATATTTATTGTTCCAAAGATAATAAATTTTGCATATACTAAAGTGTTAATTAAATATATCCTGCAGTTTTGTGTGTATAGTCCCTGTGCAGACCTCAGTGTTTTAGCATTATTCTGCATTTTTTTCCTTTTTTTTTTTTTTGCTATGCTGTTGCTGCAGTACTGAACAAGCCTACAGATATTATCTGCAAGTCAGCTGGCTTTACAGGAAACTAAGGAGCAATTTCCCAGGATATACAGCACAGCCCCACTGCAGAGGAACTGAACCTTTTAGGTTTTGGAATAATACTTAGGCAGGAAAGCTTGTGTAAATTATACACCTCTTTCTCATCACAGATAAAAAGAGACAGCTGTCACATGACATAATATTCCTGAACTTATCTCTCTATGACTATGAGAAGAAGCTAAAGAACACCAATCTTTAATCATGAAATGTGACTGCTAAATGACCTAGTCACTGGATGATGAACTATTTCATATTCAGTGAAAGGCCAGAGATCATTAGATCATTAGTAGTGATGAGAGAGTACTAAAATGCTCGGGTGCTTGTTACTCGAGACGAATATCTCCCAACACTCGAGTGCTCGTTTCGAGTAACGAACCCCATTGAAGTCAATGGGAGACTCGAGCATTTTTGCAGGGGACCCAAGTTTGGTAGAGTGAAGGTCGTGTGAAAACCTGTCAACCAGACAGGCATGGCAGTGAGCACACAGAGAACCATTAAAAGTGAGTGAGAAAGCAAGTGAGCCTCCCAAAAAATTGAAGTGAGGCCAGGGGCTGGGATTTATAGTGGACACGAACCTAGGTGCTGACAGCTAACTGGCTAGGCCAGCTGTCAGTCACCATCAAGGGTACACCTGATGCCGATTGACTGGGGGTGGTGAGTCCCTGGCTGCAAAGATAACACAGAAAAAAAAGATAACACAGCTGGCTGGTTGCAGGGGACGCGATCTGCAGGCCCCCAGCAACCAGTCCCGCTCCCCCGCAGACGCATTGACGTCAGAGCATGGCAGTCAGGACACAGAGAACCATTAAAAGTGAGTGCGGTAGCAAGTGAGCCTCCCAAAAATTAGGCCAGACACAGCATGGCGGTGAGGACACAGAGAACTACTAAAAACAGAGGTAGCATATAAACCACCCCAAAATTTAGCCTGACACAGCATCGGGGTGAGGACACAGAGAACCATTAAAAACAGAGGTAGCATATGAACCCCCTCAAAAACTTAGCCTGACACCACAGACCCAGACCAAGATGGAAAAAGCAATCATCCAATAAAAATAGCCGGATTATGGCTAGATTTAGCCTCACTCCTCATGCAGTTGTGCGTGAGAGGCATATCTTTGGAGGTAGGGACAAAGAATAACAATACAGTCTTTTTAAGAGGCCCCAGAATTTGATTTGATCGAATGAATACACTTTTAATCCTTTAAAGAGTCTCTAAGAGAGGGCAAGTGCGGTAGCCTGTCTATGGAAAAGACCTGGTCAATCCTGCCTTCAAAAAGGCTACTACAAAATCCAAGGAAGGATAGAAGCTACTGGTAAAAGACCTGGTCAATCCTGCCTTCAAAATGGCTAAAACATCCAAGGAAGGATAGAAGCTACTGGTGAAAGGCCTGGTCAATCCTGCCTTCAAAAAGGCTAATACAAGATTAAAGGAAGGATAGAAGCTGCTGGTGAAAGGCCTGGTCACTCCTGCCTTCAAAACGGCTAAAACATCCAAGGAAGGTAGAAGGGTCTGTTCAGCAGTTTGAGCACCGCTTCTTGGCACTTACCTACCGCAGTGCTGATGCAGGAGGAGGAGGAAGAAGAGGAGGAGAAAGAGGTTTACAAATCATGAGAGACCGCGACCGAGGTAGGCCCCCCAATCCTCAGTGTGGGCAGCACATGAGCGGAACCAGGGTCAGACTCTGTCCCAGCCTCCACCAAGTTGACCCAATGTGTCGTCAGGAAGATATAGTGTCCCTGCCCGCCAGCACTTGTCCATGTGTCCGTGGTTAGGTGGGCCTTGGCGCTGACCGCGTTGGTCAGGGCACGGATGATGATATCCGACACATGCTGGTGTAGGGCTGGGACGGCACACCATGAAAAGTAGTGGTGGCTGGGGACAGAGTGCCGAGGGACAGCCACAGCCATGAGGTTCCTAAAAGCCTCTGTCTCTACCAGCCGATAGGGCAGCATCTCCAAGCTCAGCAGTTTGCCTATGTGCACATTTAGGGCTTATGCATGCGGGTGAGTGGCAGTGTATTTGTGCCTCCGTTCAAAGGTCTGCTGCAGGGACAGTTAAACGCTGCGCTTGGACACCTTGCTGGAGGGTGGGGAGCATAGTGGAGGTGAAGGGGTGGGTGTAGGGCGGGAGGCGCTCATGCCTAGGGCCTGGGCGGGGGGACTGACAGAGCTAGCACGTGACACAGTGGAAGGAGCAGGGGTGGGACTTGCAGTCACTGAACGGCCTTGGTTCCACTGAGTGGGGTGTTTAGCACTCATATGCCTGTGCATGCTGGTAGTGGTTAGGCTGGTAGTGGTGGCTCCCCTGCTGATCCTGGCATGGGACACGTTGCACACTACAGTCTGTCCGTCATCCACACTTTCTTTAAAAAAAACTCCAGATTTGGGAACATCTAGGCCTGGCCACAAGAGTTTGACTCCTAGAAACAGTTGCTGATCTACTCGCTCTGTCCCTGCTTTTCCTTCTGCCCACCCCTCTTTCTCTTCCAACCGGTCCTGCGGGTGAACTTGCCTCCCCCTCAGAAGCACTGTCTTCACTAGCCTTATCCAGCCAGCTTGGGTCAGTCACCTCGTCTTCATCCACCAGCTCTTCCTCCTATTCCTCACTCTGCTCTCCACTTTGAGTTACATCAATGACAACAACCTAACTGACAACCGGGTCTCATTGCCGTCATCAGATATCTCTTCCAACCCCGCATGCAAGTCCCCACTCTTATCACCCACTGACTACGTGAGCTGCATAGTTTGAATATCGGGAGAGATCGACTGCTCCGGTTGCTCAGACTCAGGGAAGGGTCCAGAAAACAGTTCCTGGGAGCATGGTGGTGGTGGTGGATCTGACTCCCTTCTTTCCCTGGAGGGGCCAGGCTGTGGGGAAGGAGGCTGAACTGCTGGAGCAAGGGTTCCACTCCCTTGGGTAGCGTGGGTGAACTGCGTGGGAGATTGGGTGGTGGATAAGTTACTGGACACATTATCCGCTATCCACGTCATCACCTGTTCACACTGCAGCGGTTTCAATATTGGTCTACCATGAGACCCGAAAGATGCGCAAAGAAGCTAGGGAGTGAACGTCTGCGTTGTGCCACTGCTCCCCCCTCAACGGGTGCTGCTGTGTCACCCTGCCCTGAACCACGGCCTCTGCCAACTGCATCGCTTGAAACCCCACTCCCACGCCCTCGTCCTTGACCCTTACCCCTGGGGTTCACCATTTTATGGACACTGCACAGTATGGAGCTTAGATATGCCTTGAGTAAGAAATACAGAAATAAAAAAAATATACTAGTGGTCCCACTAGTTTTTGAGGGGCTGTGGGATACAATCTGTTGGTAGCTGCATGTACAGAATACTCACTCTGTGACACCCCCTTTACACTCTGCAAGCAGTAGTAAACTTATTTATGGCTTGAGTAAGAAATACAGAAATCAGAAAATATAGTAAAGGGCCCACTAGTTTTTAGGGGGCTGTGAGATACAATCTGGCAGTGGCTGCACCAATACACTCTGCGACACCCCCTTTACACTGTGCAAACAGTAGTGAACTTAAAGAGGACCTGTCACCCCCCGTGGCGGGGTGACAGGCTCCCGACCCCCCGTTAGATCCCCCTATACATACCTCATGACGCCGGGTCCCGCTTCCTGAGCTGGTCGGATGACTGAGATTTCAGCGCGCGCGCTCACAGGAGAGTCAGATGCTCAGGTCGGGAGCCTGTCACCCCGGTTTCCTTTACATATGGCTTGAGTAAGAAAGAAAAAATCTGGAAAAATACTAGTGGTCTCAATAGTTTTTGGGGGGCTGTGAGATACAATCTGTTGGTAGCTGTACCTATATACACGCTGTGACACCCCCTTTACACTGTGGAAGCAGTAGTGAACTTAGATATGCCTTGTGTAAGAAATACAGAAATTAGAAAATATAGTAGAGGGCCCAATAAAATAGTACTGAGCACTTCTTAGGGGTTTGTGTGCAACACCTAATGTCCCTTTTCTGCCAGCAGCCGATCACCACAGCACATTGTGATAGCTGCACTGCAAGTCCCAGCCAGCAGTCTGTAGTTATACAATTTAAAAACAATTTTAAGCCCTTACAAGGTCAGTTTGGTTGTTTTGCTAGTATTCCCTGCCTACTGGAACGCTAATTTCCTCCCTAACGCTCTCCCTGACCAGCAGCAGCTCTGTCCCTTATCTCTTTCAGCATACATCTGAAGCGAGCACTACCGGCCTCGATTTTTATATGGCAGGGTCTTCTGATCTGGCCAACCAATCGCTGCTATCGACATATATGGGACCCACGTGATCGCAGGATGTACCAAAGAGTCTCCTGCATGTTTATTGGCTGAGAAATAGCGCCCAAACTTACAGGAAATGAATGGTGAGATTTTCTCGAGTATCGCGAGATGCTCGTCCGAGTAACGAGTGGATGCACCTATACACACTCTGTGACACCCTCTTTACACTGAGCAAGCAGTATTGAACTTAGATATGCCTTGTGTAAGAAATACAGAAATCAGAAAATATAGTAGAGGGCCCACTAGTTTTTAGGGGGCTGTGGGATACAATCTGTTGGTGGCTGCTCCTATACACACTCTGTGACACCCCCTTTACACTGAACAAGCAGTAGTGAACTTAGATATGCCTTGCATAAGAAATACAGAAATCAGAAAATATAGTAGAGGGCCCAATAAAATGCATGTAAGCCCAGCCTCGGCAGCCGAGATTTTTATATGGCAGGGTCATCTGATCTGGCCAACCAATCGCTGCTATTGACATGTATGGGTCCCACGTGATCGCGGGATGTACCAAAGAGTGTCCATCATGTTTATTGGTTGAGAAAAAGCGCAGAAACTTACTGGAAACGGATGATGAGATTTTCTCGAGTATCTCGAGATGCTCGTCCGAGTGACGAGTACCATCGAGTACCCTAATACTCGAACGAGTACCAAGCTCTGATGAGCATGTTCGCTCATCACTATTAGGCATTATTCTAGATCTATATAAAAATAATAGTATGTCCCTCTGCTTGATAGGTTTTAGGCGCACGTCCGACAAACCCTGGTTCTACCTAGACGGCCCTAAATTTCTTAAAAGTATTGCTTATCAGATTTTTTATGGTTACCTAATCTGTTAGTAGAGAGTGCATGCAGTAGGCAGTTTCCTAGATGGTCATTTAAATGAATAAGTATTGTTTTTTGCAACCAGTTGGACTCATCTGATAACACTGCAAGATCTCCAGTCTCCAGTTACAGCATACCTATCATTCCAGCAGGTACGCTGTCTTCTTCTAAAGGGAGCTGTCAACAGAACTGCACTTACAGTACAGTGCAGTTTATGATGCTTTCCACAGTTCTGTTGGCTACTTTCTTTGAAGGGGATATTGCCCATTGCAACCAATCAGAGAGCAGTCTTCATTTTAGAGTTTAAAACATGAAAAGTGTTCTCTGATTGGTCTCTGTCGGCAACAAAAAAAATTCATTAAAAAAGGTTTAAAAAATAATGCCTAAATGGACTAACTTTCCCTAGTACAGTGCCAATGCTTCAATCTCCATTCATTTTTTACATCTGGATGCTGTAGATGAACTTTCCATGATCTTTCTTATGGATAGGCCAGAAATCCATTTCCCCTGGAAACATGTACACATGTAAAATATGTCCTGAAATGTCCTGAAAAAGTGCTTAGTGAAACTGCTTTGATACACACTTTGTAACGATTGGATCAGGCACAAGGAGGTGGATCACCTGGATCATAGAGATGTGCTGAGTCTGCTGACGTATCCTTTCCAAGGAGCGGAGTCTAAGGAGCCCACAGATTTTGTGGCTATATATACCCTCAGGTAAACAGCCTGGATTTCTCAAGAACCTGTGAGCTGAGCTATAAATACAGGTTAACAGGCGCACGCCTGCCACTAGGCGGTGCTCAATCCTCCAGGAGGCCAGTTCAGAATAGGAGGAGCTGTCAGAAGAAGCATACTGAGAAAAAGCAGATGACCATGTGGTGTACCACCACTGTTTTCTTTCTCTTCTTTTATGCACCTGTCCAAAAGTTCCCAGGTTAAGTGGTTTATAAAGCACTTTAAAGTTTCCCCACTAGGTGTCAGTGTTTCTTACATTTATCTGTATACTATTGCACAGCTGAAGAAAGCAAAGGGTTAATGTTATTTGTACCAGGTGTAAGAGAAACAGATTGCTGAACTCAGGGAGAACAGCCAAATGACAACACTGCCGGCTGCTAATGAAAGCGCTCAATGCAGTGAAGTCCTAGGTGCATTGCCCCCTGGGAAACATGAGTATGCAAAAGAGGAGTCCGTGGAGCCTTATTGAAGAGTCTCAAAACACAGGACTAGCCAGATATCCCTCCGGGAAGGACCCAGCCAAGTGGCAGCTCCTGTTAGGAAACCACCAAATCCACCATATTAAGTGGCCCTATAAGTCAGTGTAATGACAAGGGATAAACCAAGGCTAGGTAACCATCCACAGACAGCTGTTTTGGGGTGTTGCCCCTCATCAGTGTGGAGCACGATTCTGGCTAGGTGGGAGCAATGCCTAGTAGAGCCATAAGAGAAACAGATTGCTGAACTCAGGGAGAACAGCCAAATGACAACACTGCCGGCTGCTAATGAAAGCGCTCAATGCAGTGAAGTCCTAGGTGCATTGCCCCCTGGGAAACATGAGTATGCAAAAGAGGAGTCCGTGGAGCCTCATTGAAGAGTCTCAAAACACAGGACTAGCTGTGTCTGGCTAGTCCATTTGTACCAGGTGTTATGCGCTGACCACTAGGAGGTTCTCTTTCCTTTTGTCCTATCCTCTTTATCCTCCCTCCTGCAAACAATCAGGCCCACCACTCACAGGAGGGTACACAAAGGCCCCTGTAGAAGGAGTTACTAGTGGAGAAAGTGCAGTTCAGTCCTACTTAGATTCTAAGAGAAAGAGGACACCAAAAAAACCATTCCTGCAGTAGCTAAGCCAAGGCCTGGCTTATGCCAGGACCCCTGTCAGGGACACAGAAAGTCAGTTCAGACTAGGCTATCAGTGTGAACAGATACCGCTAAAGACCAAGAGTTCTTCTAAAGTAGCTACTACTTACACTAAGTGCTAAGCACAAGTAAGGGAGAGTAGCCACCAAGGAAAACCCTAGCCCACACCAAGAACATATCTACAAAGCGCAGGACAGACTCCTGAAGCAATAGGACCTAGAACGGGTTCTACAATACTAGGGAGCAAAAGGCGGTAAAACATAGTCTAAACATGACAAAGATATCTATTAAGGTTCTAGCAGAGTACAAGGCTACACTGTGTTCAGGGCTCCTTTGGCAAACTCCTCTCCTCCTCTCTCTAGCCCCATGGTGGACACTACCAACTGTGTGTGTGTCGGGGGGGGGCACATTAAGAGTACTACCTATTTGAATGCATAGAAGGCACAGAAGGGCCCAACTACCATGTGGGGACACAGAGTAACCCAACTACTATTTGGGGATAAAACTAGGTCTAAGGTCTAACTACTATACTGTATGGATGCACAGAGGGGGCTATACTATCCAGGTGCAAAAAAGGGACATATACCATATGGAGAATAAAAAAAGACCTATACTATACAGAGATTCAGCTATGGAGACCTGGAGAACACCTTGGGTTGTCATATTTGATTGTCTGCATTTGGACCAGTAGACCATCAATGACATAATAACTAATTTTAGTCATTGCTAGCTGTCAGCTGCAGATAGCAGCCGTTGCTTGCCAGATATGGATCGGACTTGGTTCCCATGTTAGCATACTCCCTCACCTGACCCATGGTGTAACTGTATATCATGGATCAGGAAAGGATTACCAGAAGCCATGGTTTTTACAGCAGAACATTGCACAGAGCAGCAGACTAACTTCTTTCTATAGTACATGCTGTTGCAATGTAAAAAAAAAACAAAAAAAACCCACTTCATTAGAGTGCCGGATGAAGGCGCTGTTAATTCCAGACTCTGCATCCAGGACCTGGTGAAAGCAGGTTAGAATGGGATTTTTTTCTTAACGGAGCGCATACTCCTCCCATGGGGGGCAGGAGCGGAGGGGCTAGTAGGGTTGGTGCCAAGGACACCTTATTTAAGTTCTTCAGTCCAGCGTGGCCGTGGTGTTAGCAGCTGTTGTATGAGAAAGACAGACTGTATTGCTGGAGTCTATCCTAATACTTTCTGCAATATTGCCTTACTCAGGGACAACTCGGGCATTTGTCTTAGTAGGTGCAGTGCCTATGCTATAGACTGGCTACTTGGTAAAGCATATTTTAATGCAGAGCATATATTACAGACGTCTTCTATTGAGTCTGTCAGGGGATCCAGTGGATGCAAAATCGCTTCCAAGCACAAAAATTTGTCATGTAGCCGTTGTAGTAAGCCAAGAAGAACCTCCTTCTAGTTCAAGTAATTTGCTTGGCGGTTGATGAGATGTTTTCCCTCCACAGACAGCCCTTCCAGATGATCATGATGCATCTATGTGCCGAGAATGCTGCAATAGGTTTGTGGAGAGGGAGGAGCCTTCCAACCATGATGTAGTGGTGTGGGTGAAGGATCTTTTGCAGCAGTCTATTGGCAACCTCAAGGACTCCCTGCATAGTAGAGCCAGGAAGAGAGCAAGGAGGAGTCATTCCTTTACCCTAGGCTCCCAGTTGGAATAAGACAATGCCAATATTGGCGAATAATCATCATCCAATAAAGATGAGGGGATGTTGCCAGAGAAGAATTATTTCCCAGTGGAAAGGATTCAGAAGCTTCTGAGGGCGGTCCTTAAAGAGATTCATCCGGTAGACCCCTCAGAACCTATTGCATCCACCTCTAGAGGGAGAGCTTTCTACCTTGAGGATAGAGTCATGGAGATGATTCTTTAGAATGGAGGAAGCAAGAGAGAGCAGCAGTACTCAGTAGGAGGTTCAAGTTAATGTATAACATCAGAGAATATCAGTGGAAAGAGTGGATAGTGCCATCAAATGTGGACGTGGCAATAGCAAAGCTGTCAAAGTTTATGATTGTGCCAAAAGAGGATGGATCTAGCCTGAAAGATCCGATGGATCATAGGGTTGAGGTAGCCCTCAAAAGGTCCTATTCAGCTGTTGTGGCTCAGGCTTTGGTTTCTGAATCATCATTTGAGGTGGCCAGGTTACTGAGAAGGAGGCTGCCAAAGACTCAGGAAGATGTGGAGAAGGGAGTGAAGAGAGATGACATCCTTTCTTCTTTGAAAGAATAAATTTGTCAATAGATTATCTTTGTGATGCCTCGTCAAAGAAAATTAGGCTGGCATCAAAATCTATGGCCCTATCCACTGCAGGCTGTAGGGCCTTGTGGTTGAGGCCTTGGATGGGTGACAACCGGTTTAAGATCCTTTTTTCATAAACACTATACAGTTCGGATACTTTCTTTTTTAATTCTCTTCTCACAGAAAGACTTCTGATTTCACAAGAACTGGAAGAAGTATTCTGGAGCAACATTTTGTCTTTACCATAATAGAATCTGTGGTTGTCGCGATGCTAAGGTTGCAAGGGATAAGTATAGTTAATTATGTAGACAATTGACTTATCCTGGCCCCTATAGCAGGCCTCCTAAGTACGCAGACCAGGTTCGTCTTATATTTCCTCCATCAGCTAGGCTTAATGTTGAATCAGGACAAGTCAGACCTAGAGCCCCCAACAAGCAAGGCCTTTCTAGGTTTCGTAATATTTACAGCCCGGGTTAAACTTTTTCTGTCTTCTCAAAGGAAGCTCAAGATTTAGCGAGGTTGTCAGTTCCTAATGTCTCCCCATCAAGTTTCCTTGAGAACCCTGATGAGGTTCCTGGGTCGTCTTTCTCAACAGCAGAAGCAGTTCAGTGGGCTCTGTGGTATCTCAGACGTCTACAACAAGACTCAGTATCTGTAACAGAGATCTTACAGCCCTGGACAATACTCATGTCCTGCCTATAAACCCCAGGATATCTGTGAACTCGACAAGGAAGGGGTAAGGTGGAGGAGCAGGTGTATTCAAACAAACGTTTTCTGGCTGCTGTAGCGCTTCCTACACACCTACTGTATATGTATAGCCATCATGCCTATTAAGACGACAGATTAAAAATAAGACAAATTGGAAGGTTTGCCAACTGCTGATTATATACTGCCAACGTTTTATATTTAGCCGCTTAGCAATTATCCTTACCGGTATTACATGAAATATTTAACATTTAACTAATTTCTGGATTGTTTTCAAATCATCTGGTGCTGGAAATTTATACAAATTTGTAAATGATTTCTTTACAAAAAAATCCAAGTTTAAGCCTTCCCGTACATATCAGCTGTTGTATGGAAGTTGACTTTTCTTTCCAGTGCAGTCTGAAATGGTGCTGTCAGCGCAAGACATAGAGCAGATCACTTAATTTTTTTTATATTTTCTTTTAAATAGAAGTAATTTACATACCTGTATAATTTTCTGAAACCAATTAATTTTTCTGGAGTACCCATTTAAGACCAGGTTCCATGTTCGGTGCTTTCGTATTTTTTAAGTGTTTCTCCTGTACATTGTTTTATGTTAACAACTAGTATCCAGAACACTGGCTAAGGAAATTATATTTAATTTATACACAGATACTGTATTTTGCCGAATTTGTTCTTTTGTTTGAGTCCTCTTGAGATTTAGTATTGCAAATGGACCAGAATTGTTACTTACGTGACTTGCATTATATTTATAATGAGTAGAGATAAGCAGGCGAATCTGGAGAATCAAAATTCGCTGCGAATCAAGCCATGAATTTGATTTTGTCAGGTAGGGGGTCTCGGAAAACAAGACGAGTGCAGTCCTAGAACTGACACCCACCCAAGCTGGCCCTACCTACTTGCCACAACAGCCTTAAGTAGCTGCAGACAACTGGGTGGCGTTCCCTAACCTGGCATAAGTGAATACACAAAAAACAGAGCCAAGACTAACAAACAAGCAAGGGGAAGTCAGAGGTCCGAGTCGGTAACAGCCGGTCAGTATAGGTACAAAATCGCGATCCAAAGAATAGTTGAAGTTCAAGCCAAAAGGTCAGGTATCAGAAGTACAAAGTCAGAGTAATGCTAGGTCAAGATACAAAGGAGGAACCAGGTTCTGTTGCAGGCAAGAAATGAGACCACAGGGCTGATACTTATGGAGCCTGGAGTCAAAGCCCCAGACTTGATTGGCGTTGAGGCTCCCAGGCCTGTCCAGATACAGACAGCTTACTGGTAAGTCAGCTGTCAGTCAACAATCAGTGAACACACACAACACCTATGCTGATCACCCAGCGGAGTAAAACCCTGGCCTCTGCTACAGCAAAGAATAGCAGAGCAGAGTATGTGAAAAACATGAGAAGAATTGTGGCTGAAATGGACGCTGAGCCGAACACACAGCCCAAGTCCTAACAGCTTTGTTCTGCTAAGTGAATTTCCACCAATTTGTTGTTTAAATTCGCAAAAAAATAAAATAAATGGCGACTGCATATGGTGTCTGGAGCATCACTGGGTGGGAGAAAGAGAACTATATAATAAAAATGAAAGTCTGTCTGTCTGTCTGTCTGTCTGTCCCAAATAGACTTCCAAACGCCTGAACCGTTTGACCCCAAATTTGGCACACAGATACATTGGGTACCCGGAAAGGTTATTGCGAAGGTCCTGTCCCCGCCAGATGTACAGGAGGGGAGGGGGAGGGGAAAGAGCGCCCCATAGAGATGAATGGGAAAATCTCCCCACTGCAAACACAGGTGATATAATTAGCTGCATGTCTCCAGCAGTAAACGGCAGTTGGGAGCCTTAGCAACCAATAGGTTACTGCTTTCATTTTCACAGGGAGCAATGGTTGCTAGGGCAGCTGCCTCACAACATCCACAGAAATAACTGGTAGACCCCCTACTCCATCTATACAGTACATGTATATACAGGGACCCCTACTCCATCTATACAGTACATGTATACAGGACCCCCTACTCCATCTATACAGTACATGTATACAGGGCCTCTACTCCATCTATACAGTACATGTATATACAGGGCACTACAGGTATACCAAACTGTGACCAATACCGCCATACTGTGCTGGATAACACTTTCATACCAGACCTGACCGATAGCGCCATACTGTGCTGGATAACACTGTCATACCAGACCTGACCAATACTATCATACTGTGACTGGGTAACACTGCCATACCAGACCTGACCAACAGCGCCACATCAGACCTGACCAATACCGCCAAACTGTGACTGGATAACATCATCATATCAGACCTGACCAATACCGCCATACTGTGACTGGATAACACCGCTATACCAGACCTGACCAATACCACCATACTGTGACTGGATAACACCTCCACACCAGACCTGACCAATACTACCATACTGTGACTGGGTAACACTGTAATAACACACCTTACCAATACCACCATACTATGACTGGAAAAAACAGCTATACCAGACCTGACCAATACCGCCATACTGTAACTGGATAACACTGTCATACCACACCTGACCAATACCGCCATACTGTGACTGGATAACACCACCACACCAGACCTGACCAATACCGCCATACTATGACTGGATAACACTGCCATACCAGACCTGACCAACACTGCCATACTGTGACTGGATAACACTGCCATACCACACCTGACCAATACCGCCATACTGTGACTGGATAACACCACTATACCAGACCTGACCAATACCCCCACACTGTGACTGGAGAACACTGCCACACCAGACCTGACCAATACCGCCATACTATGACTGGAAAACACCGCCATACCAGACATGACCAATACGGATACACTGTGACTGAATAACACTGCCATACCAGACCTGACCAATACCACCATACTGTGACTGGATAAAACCGCTATACCAGACCTGACCAATACCGCCATACCCCCCTCAAAAAGACACCAGATTTTCTGGCAAGTCTGAACGGGAGGGTACTGCCCCTCTGCAAGCTGCTACCCTACGCACCAGACCATGGGTGCCTAATGGTAAATACGACCCTGGAGGTATACAGGACACTACAGGTATACAGGACTCCAAAACTATACACTACAGGTGCACGTGACCTCCATAAACTATATACTAAAGGTATACAGGACCCCAAACTTTACACTACAGGTATACAGTACCCCAAAACTATACACTACAGGTATACAGGACCTCCAACAACTATATACTTCAGGTATACAGGACCTCCACCAACTATTTACTACAGGTATACAGGACCCCAAACTATACACTACAGGTATACAGGACCCCAAAACGATACACTACAGGTATACAGGACCTACACCAACTCTATACTACAGGTATACAGCACCTTCACCAACTCTATACTACAGGTATACAGGACCCCAAAGCTATATACTACAGATATACAGGAACTCCACCAACTATATACTACAGGTATATAGGACCCCAAACTATACACTACAGGTATACAGGACCTCCACCAACTCCATACTACAGTTATACAGGACCCTCAAACTATGCACTACAGGTATACAGGACCACCAAACTATATACTACAGGTATACAAGACCTCCACCAATTATACACTACAGGTATCCAGGACCCTTAAACTATAAACTACAGGTATACAAGACCTCCACCAACTATACATTACAGGTATACAGCACCAACTCTATACTACAGGTATACAGGACCCCCGAACTATACAGTACAGGTATACAGGACCTTCACCAACTGTACACTGCAGGTATACAGGACCTCCCTCAACTATACACTACAGGAATACACCCCCCCTCAACTACACACTACAGGTATACAGGACCCCCCCCAACTATACACGATAGGTATACAGCCCCCCGAATTATGCACTACAGATATGCGAGACCCCTAAAAACTATACATTGTGGGTATACAGAACCCCTCCAACTGTGCACTACAGGTATACAATAATTCCACTGATTAACTCAGATGTAACAATACCTTTAGCTTGGCCTCCTTGGCCTCCTGAACAAATCTAATTAACACACTGACACTTTATACCTGGGCAGCGCCGGGTACATTTTCTAGTTATCCATAATCCCTAGCGCAGTCCAATCAGCTGCAGGCCCCTCTGTGTTCACCTCCCGCCACCCTCACTATAAGGCGGTTTGTTTATCGGGGTGGCTAGGTGGCTGTGTGTGGAAGAGAGAGCAGGATCGCAGCAGGCAGTTAGAGCAGAGCAGGGAGAGAGAGAGCAGAGTGATATAGGGACAGAGAGGAGAGGATAGGAGGGCTGTTTGGGGATGATTCTTTGTTGTAGCTTTCAACCTAGTGTCCAGTTTACCAAGTAACTTGGTGCCTTTAGGAATTCACTGAGACCAGTAAAGACACAGTCCATTTTATTCACTCACTAGGCACTATAAACTCCTATTGAATTATACCAATTTACTGGGATCAGTGAATGGAGCATGCACCTTACATAATCAGTGGTTACACTGTGTTAAAAAAATTAGGTTTTTATTACTGAATTGAGTGTCTGTGTGTGTTTGTGTGTGCCTCACTTTATCAGTGCACGCACTTCACTCCTACTGTGTTGAACATATTTGGTTTTATAAATGAACTGAGCGTGCGCCTTACATAATCTGTTCTAGCACTTCAATCCTACTCCTAATTTTCCAATTTTTGACACTTTTACAAGAACGTACGTAAACAAATTTGCCCTTGTGTAATAGTCCAAGTACTGTAGCTACTATAGTTTGGCTGTTTTAATGAAATTCGTTAAGATTTGATTCGTGAATATAAACGAATTTGACTCCAAATTTTCGAAACTTGCAAAATGAATTTCTGTCTGCTTGGCTTATCTCTAATTATGAGTTTTCAACACTTTTGAGCCGTGCCCAACAAAGTAGTGGTACCTACACCTATTATCCCTGCCTACAGGAATGCTAATTCCCTCTGTAACCCTCTCCCTGACAACAGCTGATCAACAACTCTGTCCCTAATCTCTTCCAGCATTCATGTGAGGCGAGCACCGCTGGCCCAGATTCTATATGCCAGGGTCATCTGATCTGGCCAACAAATCGCTGCTATCGACATGGATCCCACGTCATCGCACAATGTACCAAAGAGTCTCCTACATGTTTACTGGCTGAGAAATTGCAACCAAACTTGCAGGAAAAGGATGATGCCATTTTCTCGAGTATCACGAGATGCTCGTCTGAGCATCGAGCACCTTCGAGTACCTTGAGAAGGCTCTGATAGTATGAGCGAAACATTGCACATTTGGGAGCAATAAATCCACTTGTTTGATCACATCCGGAGTGCTGCGGTCATATACCTTTTATAGATAGATAGATAGATAGATAAAATACAAATAGTGTACACGGCACTCAGAGAAGAAAATCGGGTGTCTCTAAGCACTTTGTGGAACACAAACACAGCGAGGGTGATCTTAGATTCATGGTACTGGATCAGGTAGCCCCCCTGATTGGAGGTGGTGATCGCCATGCCACCTTAAAGAGAAAAGAGCTTGAGTGGATACATAGACTTAATACTCTCAGACCCATGGACTTAATGTGGACTTTAAAATTCTCCCATGTTATTGCAAATAGCTTTTGTCCCATGTGGATGACATTTTTGCCCTCCTTGCTCCGGTTTAACTACCCCCCCCCCCTAATGTGTACTGGGATAGAACAACACATGCGTGATATCTTTTACAAACGTCATTACATTATGTATACTTATCGAATCTTTTTGTTTATTATTTAGAGTCAAGCTTTCAGTGTGGATGAAGGACCAATCACCCCCTGCGATGTTGTACATGGCTGATACCAAACGTGATCCATCGTGTCCGGAACATATTGTTTTTTTGTGCATGATTTATAGAGATCTTAATATATGGCTATACATGTGTTGCTCTTTATATTTAGCTTCGTTTATTTATTTATTTATTTATTTTTTATTATTTTTTTGTGTTTAATTTTTCTATTTATTTATCCCCTTTTTTGTTCATTTTGTACATTTTTTATTGCATTTATCTATAAATGTGAATTATACCGCTAACTAACACTTCTGTACACTCAGGCCCCCATGAACCACAGCGGGAGTTAGCCAGGCGTTCACATGTTGCGGCCGTGTGCGGCATCAGAGCGGACCCAGGCGAGCATCCTACTACGGGATGATTATGAGACAGCGGGTGTCTCTAGTCCTAGGTTCATGCTAATGTGTGGCCCACAGATATACATTACTCCACATAGTGGAACTTGTTCTTTCTAATTATTTATTTCATTTTGTTTCATTTACGAGCCAGTAGCCTATGATAGATCTCTATATATAAGTAATTTACATATGGGCGTTCCTAGATGTGTCCGGACTGTTACATGATGCGCGATTGGTGCGATTATCGCGCATGCGCAACCCGCACTATGTTGCGTTCCACTCTGGCTTGCGTTCCATTTGTCTATCCAGCTCCGATGGATCAGCTGTTTACTTCCTCCCGCATCGGGTGAGCGATCTTACATCGTCCACTATAGATGTACTCATTTAATTATTTCTTGCACTGTACTTAGAATATAAACTTATATTCACTGTTTTTTCTATTGTTTACTATGTATGGAAGTTCACTCCCCCTAGTCACCTGATCACATTTGCACTGTGATGTCACTGATTACCCAGCTGCTACCACTTGTTTGATATGCATATATACCTGTGTTTGCACGTGTGTTGCTAAGGCTTGAAAAAAGACTGCTGTTGCAGCAGGGCCGGGACAAAGAGTAGGCAGGGGTAGGCGATGGCCTAGGGCGCCAAACATCAGGGGGCGCCATCTGGATGGGTAAGTAATTTATTTACCCATCCATCCTACCCCCCGCTCGCCCCCCTGCCTGTCTGCCGGCCCGCCCTGCACTGTAACTGTTACAAACAGCAGCAGGAATAGAGTGTCCAGGAGGTGTAAAGGACCTTTGATGACATCATGCCCATGTGACCAGTGTGGGAGGAGCTATCTTCCTTTGCTAGGCTCTATGAGGCAGCTAGTTTCCTAGGCTGTTTATGAGGCAGTGAGGGCAGTGTATAAGATCAGCAGGAGGTAAGCCACACTGAGGGCACTGGTCGGGAGGGGGAGGGGGAGGGTGTGTGTGCATAGATATGAGATGTTCTGCAGGGGTGGGTGTGTGTGTGTGTGTGTGTGTGTGCATAGATATGAGATGTTCTGCAGGGGGGGGGGTGCATAGATATGAGATGTTCTGCAGGGGTGGGTGTGTGTGTGTGTGTGCATAGATATGAGATGTTCTGCAGGGGGGGGGTGCATAGATATGAGATGTTCTGCAGGGGGGGGGTGCATAGATATGAGATGTTCTGCAGGGGTGTGTGGGTGCATAAATATGAGATGTTCTGCAGGGGGGGGTGCATAGATATGAGATGTTCTGCAGGGTCAGGGGTGTGTGGGTGCATAGATGTGAGATGTTCTGCAGGTCAGGGGTGTGTGGGTGCATAGATATGAGATGTTCTGCAGGTCAGGGGTGTGTGGGTGCATAGATGTGAGATGTTCTGCAGGTCAGGGGTGTGTGGGTGCATAGATGTGAGATGTTCTGCAGGTCAGGGGTGTGTGGGTGCATAGATATGAGATGTTCTGCAGGTCAGGGGTGTGTGGGTGCATAGATATGAGATGTTCTGCAGGTCAGGGGTGTGTGGGTGCATAGATGTGAGATGTTCTGCAGGTCAGGGGTGTGTGGGTGCATAGATATGAGATGTTCTGCAGGGGTGTGTGTGTGCATAGATATGAGATGTTCTGCAGGTGTGTGTGTGTGTGCATAGATATGAGATGTTCTGCAGGGGGGGGTGTGCATAGATATGAGATGTTCTGCAGGTCAGGGGTGTGTGGGTGCATAGATGTGAGATGTTCTGCAGGTCAGGGGTGTGTGGGTGCATAGATGTGGGATGTTCTGCAGGTCAGGGGTGTGTGGGTGCATAGATATGAGATGTTCTGCAGGTCAGGGGTGTGTGGGTGCATAGATATGAGATGTTCTGCAGGTCAGGGGTGTGTGGGTGCATAGATATGAGATGTTCTGCAGGTCAGGGGTGTGTGGGTGCATAGATGTGAGATGTTCTGCAGGTCAGGGGTGTGTGGGTGCATAGATATGAGATGTTCTGCAGGTCAGGGGTGTGTGGGTGCATAGATGTGAGATGTTCTGCAGGTCAGGGGTGTGTAGGTGCATAGATATGAGATGTTCTGCAGGTCAGGGGTGTGTGGGTGCATAGATATGAGATGTTCTGCAGGGTCAGGGGTGTGTGGGTGCACTGTTATGTGATGCTCTGCAGGGTCAGGGGTGTGTGGGTGCATAGATATGAGATGTTCTGCAGGGTCAGGGGTGTGTGGGTGCACTGTTATGTGATGCTCTGCAGGGTCAGGGGTGTGTTGGTGCACTGTTATGCGATGGGGAGAGCGGCCTCTTGTGACCGCAGGTAACTCTGCCACAAGAGTGCAGTGAAGAGAAGACGCATGGCCCAGGTGAGTATAAGTGGGTTTTTTTTGTCTGTTTTGGAGAATTACTGTTATATGGGAAGGGTTAGGGAGCACACAGGGGTCTATATATAACTGGAAGAGCACACAGGGGTCTATATATAACTGGAGGAGCACACAGGGGTCTATATATAACTGGAGGAGCACACAGGGGGTCTATGTATAACTGGGGGCAGCACACAGGGGGTCTATGTATAACTGGGGGAGCACACGGGGTCTATATATAACTGGAGGAGCACACAGGGGTCTATATATAACTGGAGGAGCACACAGGGGTCTATATATAACTGGAGGAGCACACAGGGGGTCTATGTATAACTGGGGGCAGCACACAGGGGGTCTATGTATAACTGGGGGCAGCACACAGGGGGTCTATGTATAACTGGGGGAGCACACGGGGTCTATATACTTCTGGGAGAGCACACAGGGGTTCTATATACTTCTGGGGAGCACACAGGGGGTCTATATACTTCTGGGGGAGCACACAGGAGATCTATATATTTATGGGGGAGCACTCAGGGGGTCTATATATTTCTGGGGGCAGCACACAGCAGTCTATACTATATTGGGGCTGCACAGAGGGGCTTTACTACAATACTGGGGCACAGGGACACCTTAAAACTATGGGGGCACAGAGGAGTGTAACTACTATATAGGGGTACAGAGGGGGGCTAACTACTGTATGTGTTGGAGCCTAAAATGTTTCTCTGACAGATTCTGGAGAGAAGATTCACAGCCAGAAGACGACTTCTAGGTGGCCCAGGCTGGATGGAGGGAAAAAGAAAATGTGACAGATCGGATAAGACGGCCCATGTGAGTCGCTGGATGTAACTGCTCAGTTATAGGGTTGTAGTGATAGGGGTCATGGTGTGGCGGTATTATGGAATGGTATCATTGCGGATATCTTTCTGTTCTGTTCAGTGCAGTTTTCATGTAATATGTAATCACTGTATGGTGGAAATAGTGTTATAAGGTAACTACTGTATGTATTGGGGCTCTTAATACAGTGTGGGGGTACATTCAGGGCATTATACTGTGCGGGGAGCACCAATTCTAATGTGGGGGGGGGGGGGGGGCGCCATTTGCCTTCTCTGCCTAGGGCACCAAAACTCCTTGTCCCGGCCCTGTGTTGCAGTCAGAAACGTCGCTTTCATTGTATTTGATTTGGGATGTGAATAAAATTTTTGCACCATCTTTTCACTACCTCCGGAGTGCTGCAGCCTTTTTGAAGGATAGATAGATAGATAGATAGATAGATAGATAGATAGATAGATAGATAGATAGATAGATATAGATAGATAGATAGATAGATAGATAGATAGATAGATAGGCTACTGCATAGACTGATGCTAGATAAAGAATGTACTATGAAAGTAACATAAACCTGTAATTTTGTTCTTTGGTTTGTTTGTTTTTTAATGCATCTCTTTACAACAGTTGAAGCTTTGATTTTTGTGTTACAATGCTCAAAATCCATAGCTCCCCAGCATGCAGACATACAGTATAGTTAAAGGGAACCTGTTACCGTGGACGCTGGCACAGAGCCCGTTTGATCCTCCCCATTGCAACCCCCGGATACTTACCCTTTCCGGTGAGCCGGTCCATGGACGAAGATATCAGCGGTAGAGATGAGCGAACTTTTCAAAAGTTCGTTCCAACCGGACTTCCGGATTTTTTCGGAAAGTTCGGTTTGACCGAATTTCGCATTTCTTCCGATTTCATAGTTTAAATCATTTATATGATACGGGTGTAGTGTATTTGGTGGAATTTAGGGCTCTACATGTCAGTAACATCATTATCTTTTCAATATCTCAAAGTCATTTTTTTTTTTTTAGACTTCAATAATCACCATTACAGGGTCTATGCAGGAAATTCACCATTACAGGGTCTATGCAGGAAAAAGGTCACAAATACAGTGAAGGAGCAGCAGTAGTCATTGGAGGCCAGTGGAGGTGCAGCAATAGTCATTTTAGGCCAGTACAGGAGCAGCAGTAGTCAACATGGAGGTCAGGCAAGAGCAGCAGTAGCCAACATGGAGGCCAGGCAGACTCAGCAGTAGGCAACATGGAGGCCAGGCAGGAGCAACAGTAGTCAACATGGAGTTCACGGAAAGGTGCCGAGTCGACAACTTTAAACGGCAGAGCCTGGAGCACCAAGAACTTGGCCAGGTGGGCGTTCAGCTTGACTGCTGCGGGATTGCTGGGTGCATATGTCTGCCTCCGGTATAGGGACTCCGTGATGCCAGGCTGCCTACTGCTAACAACACAGGGGCCACCAGCCGAAGAAGGTAGTGAAGCCACACTCCCTTCCACAGAGGAGGTCTGACTCTGTGAAAGGCCCCCCTAACTACTGCTGCTTCCTACTGCTGTTGACCTCGGGTCTGCCTGGGCCTGCTGTGACCCACTATCACCCCGTTTCTCTCAGGCGGAAAGGTGGTGGCGCTTCATATGGGCAGCCATGGCGCCGGTGCTAGGATGGCAACTCTTGCCTCTTTTAATGCGCCTGTCGCACAGGCGACAGATGACCACATAGCTATCCTCCGGGCACTTTTTTAAAAACTGCCACACAGGAGAGGTGTAGAGTCTAATACCGACAGGCTGCGAGGATCGGCGGGCGCTGCCGATACAAGGACCTGAAGTGGAGGAGGTTTCCCCAGTGGTCATCTGCTTGTCCCGGCTACGCTTCCGACTTGTTAGTTGACTACTGCTGCCTGTCTGCTTTTTAATTGTGGCGGGCCTGCTGGCAGACGGATTCCCGGTTGATGAATCCATCGAATAAGCCAAATCCTGCCGTGGATCCCATGTAACATCCGATGTAGCATCATCCTGTTCCAGAATGATGCTATCATCCTCATCAAGCTCCTGCCCAGCCCTCTCTCGTCTACTGCTTACTGCTCTCCTGCCAGGCCTATCATGGGCCTGCTCTGATATCGCCTCCGACACAGCTATGCCCTCCACTTGATTGTCCCCTGTCTCTTCCCCCACGTGCTCATCATCATCAAAGAGCAGTTGGCTGCTTATAGACGCCAACAGTTCCCTTGCAGGCAGCGGTTCAAATGTTAGTGGGATGTTGCTGATGATGTCAGATGGAGGAGGTGGGGGAATTGCTGCTTGACCGTGCCAAGTCAGGGTCATGTCCGAGGTACCCACAGATACCTGGCTGGCTGTCTCACTACTCATCCTTGTGGACGTCGAAGTGTGAGCCAGCCACTCCAGGACTGTGGAATTAGACGTGTGGACACGACCCTGGTGTGACAAAGAAAGCTCAGGCCTGCCACTGGACCCTCTTCCTGCTCTACTTCCTCTTCTGCCCCTTGAGCCTTGAGCTATGCCCTGCACTTGATTGTCCCCTGTCTCTTCCCCCTTGTGCTTATCATCATCAAAGAGCAGTTTGCTGCTCATAGACGCCAACAGTTCCCTTACAGGCGGCAGGTCAAAAGTTAACTGGATGTTGCTGAGGATGTCAGATGGAGGATGTGCCAAGTCAGGAGGCCATGCCAAATCAGGGTCGTGTCCGAGGTACCTACAGATACCTGGCTGCACACAAAAAAAAAAACTGCCAGAACACCTGTTTGTTTGCTTGTTTATTTTTTGTTGTTTTTTAATCACAATTGCGTGGAATAAAAAACCTGTTTAATTATATTATTTTCAGCACAGCAAAATGATACAGTCTCTTAATGCTTTATGAGCCATTACTACAGTAGCTATAAATGATACAAATGTAGTATATGATCGAGCTTAAATTCAAAGACAAACTATAAATATACCAACCTAGTAAAATAAATTACTTTGGCCTTGTGTAATAGATTTCCCAGCAGTTAACTATACTTTTGTGATTTTTCTTTAGTTGAGTAACATTTTTCATAGTGCCTGTTCTCTAAAGTTATTTTGAAAATATTGATCAACCAACTACATAGAAAAATCATGAACAATCTGTCAAGAATGATATAAATCTTAAGGACAACAATCCATTCATTGACAAGCAGAAATGCATTTTGTGAGCTTTCTCATTGAATAACCCTTGCTAGTCCAGTGTCTTGTGTATTGCATACCATGGTAGATGTACACTGCTCAAAGAAAAGAAAGGGGACACTCAAATAACACATCCTAGATCTAAATGAATGAAATATTCTAATTGATTACTTCGTTCTGTGCAAAGTTGAATGTGCTGACAACACAATCACACAAAAATCATCAATGGAAATCAAATTTATTAACCAATGAAGGCCTGGATTTGGAGTCACACACAAAATTAAAGGGGTTATCCAGTGCTACAAAAACATGGCCACTTTTCTCCCTACTGTTGTCTTCAGTTTAGCTGCAGTTTGCAATTAAGCTCCAATTAAGCTTCCATCAATGGAACTGAGTTTCAAAACTCCACCCAAACTGGAGACAACAGTAGGGGGAAAGTGGCCGTGTTTTTGTAGCACTGGATAACCCCTTTAAAGTGGAAAAACACACTGCAGGCTGATCCAACTTTGATGCAAAGTCCTTAAAGTGTAACTGTCGTTAAAAAATTTTTTTTTTCCAGAAATCAATAGTACGGGCAAAACTTTGTAGTTGGGTTTATTAGCCGAAAAATGCATTTTTATAATGAAAAAGCAGTTTAAAGCTCTCCCCATGTCTTTGTGTTTGTGCATGGAGAGTGGAGGGGTTGAGGGAGATGAGGCACCAAAACAGGACAAAAATTAGTTAATAAGAGTTAATTTACAGCTCCATCACCAGGCTATCTCCTCTGACGTCAGCACTGACATCTCTGACCTCTGAATACCAGCTTCACACTGCTCCCTGCTGTATAATCCTTTGTTCTCTGCTTGCGACTAATCTCCCTCCTCCCCCCCCCCCCTCCTCTCTTCATAGAACAGACAGGGTCCGACTGTGAAAAAGAGTCAAGATTTCATGATAGTGAGCAGTGGATGAGAGAGAGGAAGGGAGGGGGGACCTGGGGACCCGGCTTTTTGAATACAGATAATGGCATATTTGCCTAATAAACCCAATTACAAAGTTTCTTAAAATCGCCTGGACTATTGATTTCTGTAAAAGAAATTTTAACGACAGTGACACTTCAAAACAATTCAAAATAAAACTCAGTATTGTGTGCGGCCTCCACATGCCTGTATGACCTCCATACAACGCTGGGCATGCTCCTAATGAGGTGACGGATGGTCTCCTAAGGGATCTCCTCTCAGATCTGGACTAAAGCATCCGCCAATCCTGGAAAGTGTGTGGTGCAACGTGACTTTGGTGGATAGAGCAAGACAAGATGTGCTGAATCCGATTCAGGTCTGGAGAACAGGCGGGCCACGCTATTGCTTCAATGCCTCCATCTTGCAGGAACTGCTGACACACTCCAGCCACATGAAGTCTAGCATTGTCCTGAATTAGGTGGAACCCAGGGCCAACCGCATCAGCATATGTTCTCACAAGGGGTCTGAGGATCTCATCTCAGTACCTAATGGCAGTCAGGCTACCTCTGGCGAGCACATAGAGGGCTGTGCGACCCTCCAAAGAAATGTCACCCCACACCATTAATGACTCACTGCTAAACTAGTCATGCTGAAGGATATTGCAGGCAGCAGATCACTCTCCACAACGTCTCCAGACTCTGTCACATCTTTCATTATTCTGTGAAGAGCACAGGGCACCAGTGGCAAATTTGCCAATCTTGTTATTCTCTGGCAAATGCCAAGCGTCCTGCACGGTGTTGGGCTAAGCACAACCCATATCTGTGGATGTCAGGCCCTCATACCACCCTCATGGAGACTGTTTCTAGCCGTTGGGACACATGTACATTTGTGGTCTGCTGGAGGTAATTTTGCAGGGTTCTGGCAGTGCTCCTCCTGTTCCTCCTTGCACAAATTCAATTCAAGAACCCAGCACTCACCGATATAATATTTCTTCAATCTCTATTCCGTATCCATTAGCATACAAGTGTGAACGTTTAATAGAGCAGAATGCGTTTCGGCATACCCGCCTTTGTCAACTGCCTCAACAGTTGATAAAGTCGGTTATGCCAAAACGCATTCTGCTCTGTTGAACATTCACACTAGTATGCTAATGGATACCAAACAAACATTGAAGAAATATTATATTTGTGAGTGCGGGGTCCTTATATTGAATTGTTTGCTGGGATTGTGTCCCTATCCACGTGCACCACCGGACTTTGCATAGAGTGCCACTCTAAACCTTTTTCCTCCTTGCACAAAGGCAGAGGTAGCGGTCCTGTTCCTGGGCTGTTGCCCTCCTACAGCCTCCTCCGTGTCTCCTGGTGTACTGGCCTGTCTCCTGGTATGGCCTCCAGCCTCTGGACACTACGCTGACAGACACAGCAAACCTTCTTGCCACACCTCCCATTGATGTGACATCCTGGATGAGCTGGACTACCTGAGCCACTTGTGTGGGTATGCAGAGTCTGTTTCATGCTACCACGAGTGTGAAAGCACCACCAACATTCAAAAGTGACCAAAACTTCAGTCAGAAAGCATAAGTACTGAGAAGTGGTCTGTGGTCCTCACCTGCAGAACCACTCCTTTATTGAGTGTGTCTTCTTAATTGCCAATAATTTATACCTGTTGTCTATTCTATTTGCAGAACAGCATTTGAAATTGATTGTCAATCAGTGTTGCTTCCTAAGTCAACAGTTTGATTTCACAGAACTTTCATTTACTAGGAGTTGTATTGTATTGTTTAAGTGGTCCCTTTATTTTTTTGAGCAGTGTATATGAATAGAAATTAAACTTAAAAGGAAACTAATAGCAGGTTAGAAGATTCTGTTATGTTCCCATAGGGCCAGGAATGTTGGTGAAGGTAATTTTCTTTCCTTAATCCTAAGCATTGCTTTTGGAAAATGTTCAATTTATTTATTATGCAAATCAAGTAGTTTGTTGTACTGGGGGAGGGACCAATGCGCTTAGTGCACTGGTCCACCTCATCTCTGTAATATTCATCTAATGCTCTGCAGTAATGGGCAATGTATAATGAGAGACTTCATTGCAGAGGGCTGCCTCTATGTTCAAGAGATGGGGTGTGCAATGCCATAGGGGAACTTAAAAATTGTAAAATTAAATTAAAGGTTTTTTCAAAAGTTTAAATCACCCCTTTTCCCATTTTAAAAATAAAATTTGTAAAAATAAATATATTTAATATTGCAGTGTTCTTATTTGTCCGATCTAGTAAAATATAGCAACATTATTCCCGCACAGTGAACAATGTAAATGAAAAGAGGGAAAAAAACGCAAGGATTGCAGATTTATTGCCACCTTATCTACAAGAAAAAAAATATAGAGAAAGTGATCAAAAAGTCCCATCTACACAAAAATCATACCAATAAAAAATAGAGATTGTGCTGCAAAAAATAGCACCCCAACCAGCCCTGCAGGTAGAAAAGTGAAAGCACTATTATGAGGCGAGGAGGAAAAAACAAAAAAAGCAGAAATGATAATTAGGGCCAAAGGGCTGTGCAACAATGTACCTGGTACTCACAATGTACCCCCCTCCTGATAGTGTGTAAGCTCATGCATGCGAACAGGGACCTCACTCCTCATGTATGGATAATTATATGTATTTCTCTGTAATGTCTATTTTTGTTTATGTATGTACCCCAGAATTGTAAAGTGCTGCGGAATCTGTTGGCGCTATATAAATAAAAATTATTATTAAAATTATTAGTGTACCTGGTACATCATGGCATTCCTAAGCAAATAAAGAGTGTGCTTATTAAGTAATTTAACTATTCAAATGCCATTGTCAAAACTGAAAGCTGTATTCAAATGGCTTGTGAATGCCTTCCCTGGTAGTCCAGTGAGGGAACCTGATCCATTCTTCTAACAACACAGGTCGTTTTCTGTGTCCCGGCACTGTCCTAGCCCTGGGATTGCTGCCTTCAGCAGCCTGTAGCAAATGAGTGCAGATAAAAGTGTTCAATGCAGTACCTATATACTGCATTGATCTCTATGTACTGCATTGATCTCTGCAATTTTAAACATATTCTTTTTATTAAATGCATTAAAATGAAATAAAAGTTAAATAAATTGAATATCATATTAATCGTACTGACTAGAGAAACATAGATAACAGGTAATTATTACCTTGAGGCAAACAGCGTAAAATCATCATATCAATACATAAAAGCAGTGATAAATGATTTCAGTATAGTGCTAATATGTAGAAAAATTTATAAAAGAGGCTGCTGTCACACACAGCAGTTTTTTTTAATGACCACTGCAGTTTTAAAACAAGACCAGAAGTGGATCCAGAAGTGCGCAGAGTAGACGTTGAGGTTCTTTCTTATATTTCTCACTTCTTTCTATATTTCTCACTTCTTTAGGGTTAAGAACAGTTAAAAAAAAAAAAACGGCCATGTGTGACAGCAGCCTAAGAAAAAGAAAGCACTCTAGACAAGATGACTACTGCAATCTGGAGCAAAGTTTAAGGTTTCACAAGTAATTTCTAACTAGTATGGGATTCCTTGGCTGAAAAAGTTTTGCTATGAATAAAATATGCCATAGCAAATAGTGATGAGCGAATAGTAAAATATTCGAATGTTCGATATTCGTATAAATATCTCCCGAATATTCGAATATTCGATCGAATATTCGATCCCATTACAGTCAGTGGAAACAAGTATTCGATTATTGAAAAACATCTATTCGACCACTTGAAGGTAAAAAACGGAAGCTGGGGGATTTGAACGCTTATCGAATACCTTACTATCCGATCGAATATCTATTCGCTCATCACTAATAGCAATCTTAATAGGGATGCAATTGCCTGAATGCTTATTTATTTCTGTGACTAGATATGCTGCTGATCTGCAAATGGTCCTTGTATATCACATTGTGCATTCTTATGTGGCTATAATCTATGAGCTAAAAGTAGCTGCTCTTGTGGTATTCTTGATATGCAGTGGTTAGTACCTACCAAAAGTGGTTCACGGAGGGACAACAGGTAAAACAGCAAAAATGTCATAAGTGCTCAAAGCAGGGTAATTTATGTACAAGCTGAGCAAAGGTTAACATGTCACTCAGCCATATGATAATAATAATAATAATAATAATAATAATAATAATAATAATATTTAATTGTATAGCGCCAACAGATTCGGCAGCGCTTAAGCACAAATTAATTAAAGGGTAATGCTGCATCTGGGGTTACCTCCAAACTCTCTGGGCCACATGTATCATCCTGCGAACGGATGATTTTCGGCAGAAAGTGCCGATTTGCGTATTATTTTATACGCAAATGGCCGATTTGCGAATAAAATATTCGCAAATCATCACTTTCCGCCGAGTACGCCACGGGGGCGGAAAGGGGGCGTGTAGTGGGCGGAACGGAGGGCGCGGACTCAGAATTTGTGCCATTTACCATCCGTTCCGCCCAAATATACGCCGAAAACCTACTCCAGTCCTCAGCTGGCGTAGGTTTTCGGCGGTGCACACCGGCGCGCACGGGATTTATGTAGAGGCAGTCCGCCTCTACATAAATCCTCGTAGCGCCGGAGTTGCGGGGGCATTTTTAAGTCCGGCGTAAAAAACGCCGGACTTAATAAATGCCCCCCTCTGTCTTCATGTTAAGTTTATTTTTCTGATAATACATAGTTATTTCCAAATTGACATTTATCCTAGTTTTAAAATTTCCATTGCATGTTCTTAGTGTTTGTTTTCATTTTATTGCATGTTACATTTTCTGCTATATTTTTTTTTTTAATAAAATACTGAAAGATTAACCTAAAGAGCCTTATTCTGACCAATACACCTTTTTACATTATAATCGAATAAGTAAATGCCGCACTCAACGCGCCAGCAACACAGAGATCAGCTGTAAATATGAAACATGCTCCCACCAAAACTACCTGGAATGAAGAATACTCTGCTATGGATATGTAATGCCAGGAGGTTCTGCTGCAAGGTTATAACATAGAAGTTGACTGTTATCACCTCCATCCAGCAGAGGGAGTTAGCTCCCAGCTAGGAGTAACAGAGTAACTAGGGGGAAAAAAACCAGAGACTCAGGAAGTTTGACCCACCCAGTTCCTGTAGGAAGAGAACATTCCAGTTCAGGAGTTCAAGGACAGTGGCCTGTAACAGAGCTAAAGAGTGGTGATACAAGGTGATCCACAGCAAGCAGGACAACTCAGCCAGGTCCATAAGGCCTACAAGAGACAGAGCAGTGTGCAGCACTGAAGGAAGAGAGCAACACAACCCAGTGCAAGCAAGTTGAGTGCAGAGTACCTGGGGCTGAAGAGCACTGAAACAGGAGTGTCCAGCCAGCCTCATCACTGTAGCAAGGAGGAAGGTACTACTCAGGGGAGACAGAGCTGGAGCTGCAGGGGAGTCCGTTGTCCGTACTAGCAGGATTAGAAAGTGGGGCCCCTTGAGAGACTGCATGTAGTTGTGCTATATCACAAAGACTAAGTTACATCCTTCCTACTTCTTACCTAGTTTCTAAAAGAGACAGTGGATGGATACCTTGCTTAGGTGGTTTCCTTAATTGGAGACATTCCTTGGTTTGGTTGTTCCTTCCCAGAGGAAGGTCTGGCTAGTTCACTGACGTCGAGACACGTGATGGTGTCTCTACAGTGTTTTGGTTGATCTCCCTGAGGTCAACCAGCGTCCTTTTGCATGCACTTACTAGTCATTGCTCCCACTAGCCAGAAACCTACTCTACACTGATGAGGGGCAAAACCCCCAAAACAGCTGTCTGTGGATGGATACCTTGCTTAGGTGGTTTCCTTAATTGGAGACATTCCTTGGCTTGGTTGTTCCTTCCCGGAGGAAGGTCTGGCTAGTTCACTGACGTCAAGACATGTGATGGTGTCTCTGCAGTGTTCTTTTGCATATTTGACTTCCCAGGGGGCAATGCTCTAGAATACACTGACATTGAGACACATGATGGTGTCTCTGTGGTGTTTTGGTTGATCTCCCTGAGGTCAACCAGCGTCCTTTTTTCTAAAACAGACAGTGTCTCTGTTCTATAGGAATCTGCCTGTTTGTTGCTGTGTTGCTGAATTATCACCAATAAAGTTATTCTAACATTATTCAGCTCTGATAGTCAGTTTGTCGCCATCCACCTACACCCTTACAGGTAGGTTTAGACCATTACATGTAACAAGTTCTTCTGGTCTAATTGTGGTATGCTTATCCATTGGAAGTCCAGAAGTTAGATCTGGTTTCTGATCGGCCTCCATGGCAATCTCTGGGGCCTTCCCTAGAAATGCTTCTACACAGCTGTGCTAGAGGCATGGCTATGTAGATTGCGTGACAGTATATTGCTGACATATAGAATATATTGCACTACAGTGGTCACCAGTTAAAGGGGTTGTCCGGCGAAAAAAATTATTCACAGAATAACACACATTAAAAAGTTATACAACTTTGTAATGTATGTTATGTCTGTGAATGGCCCCCTTCCCCGTGTTTCCCCCCACCCACGCTAGACCCGGAAGTGTGGTGCATTATACTCACCGCATGTCGTGTCGTCCACGGTCTCCGATCGTCAGCAGTGACGTCTTCTTCGTAAGTTCGGCGGATCTTCCCGAGTGCCGGCCGCCCTCTGCAGCGTCATCCGAAGCTCAGCCGCGATTGGCTGAGCATAACTGTGCTCAGCCAATCGCGGCTGAGCAGCTGATGACGTGGCCGCGTCATCAGCCGCTCAGCCGCGATTGGCTGAGCACAGTGATGCTCAGCCAATCGCGGCTGAGCGGCTGATGACGCGGCCACGTCATCAGCTGCTCAGCCGCGATTGGCTGAGCACAGTTATGCTCAGCCAATCGCGGCTGAGCTTCGGATGACGCTGCAGAGGGCGGCCAGCACTCGGGAAGATCCGCTGGCCTCCCGAAGAAGACGTCACTACTGAAGATCGGAGACCGTGGTCGGCACGTGACAGGTAATGTATAGCGCACCACACTTCCGGGTACACGGGTGGGGGTGGTGGGACACGGGGAAGGGGGCCATTCACAGACATAACATACATTACAAAGTTGTATAACTTTGTAATGTGTGTTATTCTGTGAATAATTTTTTTCGCCGGACAACCCCTTTAAAGGGAACCAGTCAGCAGAATTGTACTGATATGGTTCCCAGCAGCACAGTATATAGGTACTGTGCAGCTCATGGAGCATACTAGTTGCGAGCTGCAAAGTAGATTTAGTGTATACTGTGCTGCTGTGAATCATATCAGCCCAATCGTGCTGATTGGTTCCCTTTAACCCTTAACTGTACGTCCTCGCGCGGATGGGGGCGTTCAGAGTGGGTCCTCGCGGCGACCCCGCTCTGAACCGCCGCAGTCCCGGGTGCCGCATGTTGCCGCGGCTATTAGCGGGCACGGTCCGATCGCCGTGCCCACTAATTAAGACTTCAGAACAGCTCTTCCCTGGTGACTAGTGGGGAGATCGCTCCCACGTGACGTTGTCACGGAGGAGCGATTTCCGTGACTGGTGCCGGCCGGGTCTGCGCCGTAATGGCGCTGATCCCGGCTCGGCACTCGGTTGCTTCCGGCTGCAGCAGCCGGAAGCAAACGAGTACCGATCTCATCGATCTATGCTGCATATCTATGCAGCATAGATCTGAATGAGAGATCAGTGCACTTATCCTAGAAGTCCCCTATGGGGTCTTCTAGTATAAGTGTAAAAGTTAAAAATGTGTCATTATTAATAAAAAGCCCCCTCCCCTAATAAAAGTCAGAATCACCCCACTTTTCCCATTTTATAAATAAATAAAAATAAATAAATAAACCTGTTTGGTATCGCCGCGTGCATAATCACCCAAAATATTCATTTATCACATTCTTGATCTCGTACGGTAAATGGCGTAAGCGCAAAAAAATCCCAAAGTGCAAAATTGTGCATTTTTGGTTGCATCACATCCAGAAAAAATGTAATAAAAAGCGATCAAAAAGTCGCATATGCGCAATCAAGGTACCGATAGAAAGAACACATCATGGCGGAAAAAATTACACTGCCCCACACAGCCCCATAGACCAAAGGATAAAAGCGCTATAAGCCTGGGATGGAGCGATTTTAAGGAACATATATTTGCTATACGATCAGGTCCCTGCACTGATCGTTTGAATCAGCTGCAGGGACCTGATAGTTTGAATGACTGTCAGTGTGTGTGACACTGACACTCATTCACTGTATAATGCATTACAGCACAGCTTATGTGCTGTAATGCATTATATATATACCTGCAAAAGTAAAAAAAATAAACACACACACACAAAAAAACATAAATAAATAAATAATTAAAACAAATAAGTTAAATAAATACATACATAAATAAATAATTAAAATAAATATACACATTCCCCATCCCCCTTTTATAAATGATCCCCTATAAATAAGATACACATATTTGGCATCGCTGCGTCCGTAATGATCCCGTCTATTAACCCGTTACATTAATTATACCGCCAGATTAACACCATTCAAAAAATAAATAAAAAACTAACCAAAATGAAAATTTTTTGGTTAATCCCGCCCCCTAAAAAATATAAAGAACAGCTATCAAAACGTCACATGTACCCAAAAGATGTACCACTTAAAACGTCATCTTATGCCGCAAAAAAAAAGCCCTCACATATCTTCATTGGCGAAAAAATTTAAATATTACCGCCCTTACAATATGCAAGACACAAACAGTATTTATAGTATAAATGCCATAAACTATAACAAAAGCTATATAAAATAGATAACACTGTAATCGTACCAACCTGACAAATAATGATAACATGTTATATGTGACGTATAGTAAACGGCGTACAAAGAAATGGTGAAAAACAGCTGCTAAATTGTGTTTTTTATTCGTACCACCTCATAAAAAATTAAATAAATATTGATCAGGGTGTCACTTGTCCCCCAGAATGGTACCTATGGAAACGTCAACTTGTCTTACACAAATATTTTGGCACCACAAGGCCTCTGTGACATGGTATAATGGCTAAGAAAAACCCTGCGGTCTGTGGTTGAGTCAGGTGATGCACTGCGGCCACATATGGGGGATTTTTTAGAAACACTGGAAAAAGGGGAATAAAGTGTGAGTGGTATTTCTCAGTTAGTATTTGCTGTGTTAGAGGAAAAAATAGATTAACATAGAATATCTGCCAAAAAAATGAAAATTTTTAATTTCTCCTCCAACATGCTTAAATTTCTGCAAAACACCCAAAGGGTTAATAAACTTATGAAATGTTACTTTGAATACTTTGAGGGGTGCAGTTTTTACAGTGGAGGGATTTATGGGGATAACTAACATACAGGACCCACAAAACCACTTCAGAACTGGACTGGTCCCTAAAAAAATCTGAATTTGACATTTTCCTGATATTTGAAAAATCGCTGCAAAATTTTGAAGTCCTCTAACATCCTAACAAGTAAAAGGACGTTCACCAAATGACGTCACCATAAAGCAGACATGTTGTAGATATTGCAGTAATAATTAGTTCATGTGGCATGACTATCTTTCTTAGGAAAAGAGAATTTCGAATATAAAGGATTGTAAATTTTTCTAATTTTGGGGCAAATGTTGTGTTTTTTACAAAAAAATACTTAGTGTATCAACCAAAGTATACCACAAACATACAGAGGAATATGTCACGAAAAAACAGTCTCAGAATAACCACGATAGTTAAAAGCATTGCAGAGTTATCACTACATAAAGAGACATACTGTAGGTCAGATTTGCAAAATAGGCCCTGGGCATTACGGCCAAAACTGGCAGCGGAGGCAAGGGGTTAAAGGGGTTATCTGGAGAGCAGAAAAGTTCCTATCTTGCTGATCAGTGTGCATTTGCGACAGCACACAGCCACATATTGGGCCATGCAAAAGGGACAATTTTAAGAGACAATTTCCGAAATGGATTTGAGAGGTCTTTCATATATGTTATAAGGTCCCACAAATCCCCCAATTTTAAAAACTTAATCCATTAAAGAATTTACAACGGGATTTAGGAACTTTGTCAACCCTTTAGATTCAAAGTGAAAGTAACATTTGACAACATTTTTTTTTCTTTTGCAAATTCAGCTATAGTATGGTTCACATTGGGTATTAAAAGATAAATTAAACAAAATATTAGTTACCCCACATCTGCAGCTTTTAGAATTTGAAGTGACCCAAGGTACCAATAAGGTGGAATGCGCCACCCTTTGGTAATCCAATTAGTGGACACTGCACATGTGCTGGATCGTTAAGGCCCAGTGTTCAGACCGGTAATGAAGGGGAAAAATCCTTTCCGGGGGCATTTCTAATGATGAAGAGGGCGGGGAGGAGGGACAGAGGGGCATGCATACTCTAGGCTCTGCCAATTTGACACACGGCTGCAAGTTGAAAAGTTGTTATTTTAGGACAATAGCTGCATCACCTGCCAAATGGACCCAGGACAGATCTTGGATTAAAAGCAGCTATACAAGCGGTTTGCAGGCGGCAGATTGAAGGTACAGAGTCACTTTAATTGCATTGCAGGGTTGCTGATGTGCAACAGAGAGAGTCCCCTCTCCTACAACCCTGTAAGTGTCACAATTGCACCTGTTTGGTCTCTATTAGGGATGGTCCGAAACTGCCAAGGTTCGGGTTCGTATGAACCCGAACGCTCGGCATCAGATTCCCGCTATCTGCCCGCTCCGTGCAGCGGGTGCATACAGCGGGAGGACCGCCTGGAAAACTGGGATACAGCCTATGGCTATGGTTGTATCCCAGTTTTCCAGGCGGTCCTCCCGCTGTATCCACCCTCTCCACAGAGAGGGCAGACAACGGGAATCATTGCAGAGAGTTCGGGTTCGTACGAACCTGAACCGAACTTGGTTTGGACCATCCCTAGTCTCTATGGTTGTGGCTGGAGCTCAAACTGAATCACTCCCAGGATGTATTGGAATGCCCTTAAGCCGGAAAGGGTTAATCTATTATTTATTTTTCCATGTAATATTTTCCATAACAATTTTGGTGTTATTAAAGAACAATTATTCTTACAACTGACAAACCCCCAAAAATGTGTTTGTTATTCAGTAACTAACATAGTAATTACCACTTCTTTTGTGTCTATCCGTTGCAATGCATATCGCTTTGTACTTTTTGAGTATCCTTTCCTTTGATTTCAATCACTTTGAAATAAACTTGCATTAGGGGACTTGTTAGCTTGAGGGAAATGTGTAACATCTCCTCGACTGATGCTTACAGTGTTCTCTGATCTGCTAGGATAGCTGCAGACAGACAGTGATGACTCATAGTGCTGCAAGGTAAGCATATTATCTGACCGTGACAATCAGATGACTTTAGCCTAAATTTATAATGTTAGCAATATTTTTTCCATACTACATTACATCCTACTGGGAACTGCCATCTGAGATGCAGATTGTGCGTGTTTGCTGTTTGATTCATTCCATCTGCTTAAATAAGCGGCTTTTCTTTCTTGTATCCATCACAAATGAATAGATTACACAAAAAATCTAAAAGTGCAAAAATTCTAAAAGTATAAGGCTGAGCATTACATGCTTAAGTTTTGGCTACTAAAGGTTTAAAAGCATAATCCAGTGTTTCCTTAGATATTTATCCGTAACTATAGGCGCTGACAGGCCTTAACATGCTTAAATGATACTGAAAAATGTAGGTTAGAAAACTATAGGATAAGATCCATTTGACAAAGAAATTGAAATTGAAAGCATATGAAATGCAGGTGGATTATAGAGAGGGCAAATTGGGCTGTCCAATCTTAGAGTAGCATAAAATAGTGACAGAGAAGCTAAACAAAATGATGTATCACCTACATTGTTCTGTGCAGCTGATCTAGAGATATCCTCCTGAATAACATGAACAATAATAGCCCTATTTCACAGAACGATTATCGTTCATTGACTCGCTCCAACGACCGCTCATTAATAAGCACTTAACGATTTTTTTAAGCGAACGATAACACATTATACGTGTGGGAACGTGAACGATATCTGTATTGTAAAATGGCCGTTTAAAACGTTTGTCGGGCTGTGCATGTAGGTGGGGAAATGTAGGTAGACATTTCAAGAAAGACTTAAAGATTTTTTATTCAACAAAAAGATTAGCAAATTATTGTTAAAGGCCAACGATTTTTTTTTCGACATGCTGAAAAAAAAATAGTGAACGACTCAACGACGATTTCGTAGTTGTCGTTTGCTCGTTTACGATAATCGTTCAAAAACGTTCCGTGGAATATGGCCTTAAGTAGTTCTCCATTATGTGCATGAACCCAGTAGTCCTCACTATTCATGAGCAGAAAACTCCGCCTACCAGCTGCTGATTAGCAGTTATCTATCCATGCAGTGTATAGGCAGTCTCCTGTCAATCAGCAGCTGGAGGGGGAAAGGGTGTGGCAAGATTCCTACTCTCCTGCATATTAGGAGAACAGCCGAACAAAATGATGTAATACACCGATCTGTTCAGCATTTTTGTCACTAGTTTATACTTCCTTCATTTAAAGTGTACCTGTCGTTATAACTTTCAAAATCTAAAGCAACAGTAGATGTGAAATAAAGCAAGTTTGTAATTTACATTCATTATTTTTGTTGCTGTTATCATGCTGTAAAACAAAGCTGAACTTACCCGAAATCCAGGTCTCCTGAAGGCAGATTTTCTGTGACAGATTCCCTTTAAAGTTGCCAATATTCAAATTAAAAAATTATAAAGTAAATAGGTAAACATACTTAATCAAATGGGTACTTAATTTAAAGGGGTACTCCAGACAGTATTTTTTTTTATACATTGCTTTCATACACTAATTACAATGCTTGAAAAAGCATATATTTTAATCCGTATTCTTCTTGTATTTTTAGTTTTGAGCAGAAATGTTGTTTTTAAGAAATTTACATTTAAAGACCCCTAATTTCTAGAGATGAGCAAACCGGGTTAGGGTTCGAGTACATCCGGACCCGAACGTTCAGCATTTGATTAGCGGGGTGTTAGGAATATGACTTTGTGCTCCTCGGTCCATGCTGGGTGGTCGGGGTACCGCTGAGTTTGTCTGTGTTTTTTTTACTCTGTCTGAATAGTGTTGTATTTGCCAGCCACACCCGCTTTTCCTGGCAGACTCCTGGCAGTGCAGGGGTTACTGCTCTGCTTGATCTTCTCAGCTCAACTTGCTGCTGGGATCAGGGCTGGTCCAATCATCTGCTGGACTTAGTCTCTGATCCTAGATAAAAAGCAGCAAGTTTCTTTCTTTCCTGCTGACTATTAGAGTTCACTTGCCTGCTCAGCTCCCTGTTTAGTTACTCTGATCTCTGTATTCTGGACCTTCTGCATCTGACCTCGACTATTCTCCTGTTTGCTGTTTTTGTACTTCGCCGCCCGACTGTTGCTGACCTGGTTTATCTGACACCTCTTATTGTGTTATGTTTGTCTGTCCGTGCTTTGTGTGTCGCACCTATTCAGTGTAGGGACCCACTCCGTGGTTGTCCGGGCCGTTTAGGGCCGTCTGTGGCAATTAGGCAGGGTCAGTGGGTGGAGTCAGCTCAGGGCTCACTGTCCGTGTCTTGTCAGACTGCCTTTGCCATACTGACCATAACACGGGGGCTGCTGAATTTTGATAAAGCTCTAAGGTTGCTTGGAAAACATGGATACAGCCAATGACTATATCCATGTTTTCCACATAGCCTTAGGGCTTTATCCAAGTTCAGCAGCCACGGCTAATCAAATGCTGAACGTTTGGGTTTGGATGGACTCGAGCATGCTCGAGGTTCGCTCATCTCTACTAATTTCCTATGGGAAATAATGGCCCATAGGTAATAATGGCCACACAGTACTGCACTTACAGACAATCACAGCACATATGCAAATAGCTGAAATGTGGCAGCCAATAGAAACTCTCAGGTCAGTGCCTGACAACATCCAAGCAGTCACATGTCCACTATTGGCCAATAGAACATGTAGAAGACGGAAGGTCCTTAACGATTTTATTTCACTGACATAAGTAAGATTGTCATGGTAACTGAGCAATGTTCTTTACCATTATAACGCTGCTGTGAATGTCACTGTTAAGGAGAGGATATCAAAGTCGCTCTTAAAGGGTCAGTACTGAATTAGCTTTTAAAGGGCCGACATCAAAGTTGTTCTAAAAAAAAACAAGAGACGGCACCCGTCAATCTTACAGCACCAATGTTGCTCTTAAAGGGACGGCATCAAAGTTGCTCATGAAGGAACAACGCCAAAGTCTCTTTTAAAGGTCCAACACCAAAGTCACTCTTAAAGTGACCGTACGAAAATCAATTTTAAAGGGCCAGTACAAAAGTCGCTCTTAAAGGGCAGAGTCCAAATTCGCTGTTAAAGGGGCAATACCAAAGTCGCTCTTAAAGGGACATTACCAAAGTTGCTTGTAAAGGGACGGTATTAAAGTCGCTCTTAAAAGGCCAAGGCCACATTAGCTCTTAAAGGGACAGTACCAAAGTCGCTCCTAAAGGGATGATATGCAAGTCCCTCTTGAAGGGCCGGGACCAAATTAGCTCTTAAAGGGTTGGTACCAAAGTAGCTCTTAAAGGGGCGGAACATAAGTCGTTCTTAACCCTTTAAGGACCCATTAAGTACCTGTACGCCAGTGGGTCCGGTGGCGCTCTGAAGTGAGCTCAGCTGCAGGATCAGCTGCTATATGCGGCCAGGTCCTCACTGTTATTGACGAGCCACCACGATCGTGGAATCATCCGCCATTAATCCCTGCAGTGCCTACAGCTCCTATCACTGTCTGTTCGGGACCCTCGCAGTGTGATCATTGTAACTCGGCCAAGATGTTGGCTGTTGCGGTGGCTGCCCAGCTATCACTGACAGCTGGGCCCCCTTCGCGAATGACACAGACACAGCTCCTGAACCCATGTCATCCCTGTCATGTGCCAACACGTTGCCGGAACGGTATGCAGAATTGGACGTGTCGGTATGTGATCCGGCGGGAAGGGGTCAGTATGAGCTTGGAAGCTGCTGTAAGACTGCTGCAAAAGCACTACTAATTGCAGCAGTGAAAGGGTAAGATTAAACAATCCATTTGCCAGGCATTAGAAACCTATTTACCAGGAATGCAGAGTTGATGTTTTACCTCATTCTTAACTACCAGAGGGCTACACTGTCCAAGTGCTCAGTTTCACTCTTTAGTGCCATCTCTGCTATAGTGCTACACCTGGCGGCCACTAGGTGCGGAGGACACCTTCTCTAGGCTAAAGCAATGAGACTGAAAACAGGTGACAACATCTGCAGCCCCAGGCTACACCAAAATAGAGAATTAGCTTGGATTTCTTAAATCACCAAAGGCCTTCAGCATGGCATCAGGATGGTGACAGACATAGCAGACAGTATATGTAACCCTCCAGTAAAGGGAAGGACATTCCTCACAGCTCTTAGGACAAAATAAAATATACTGTGTCTTGGCTAGATGCACCTATATATACCCCTAGAGGAGGAGTTATGTTAGGCTAGGTTCACACTGCGTTTTCAGCATCCGTTTAACGGATCCGTTTTTTTAACGTCCAAAAAATTGGGTCAGCAACGTTTTTTGGTCCGTTTTGGTCCGCCAAAAAAAACGGATCCGTTTTTTTTTATAATGGAAGTCAATGGAAAAACGGATGCACACAAATGAATCCGTTTTTTGCAATCCGTTTTTCATGCGTTTTTTGCAAAAAACGGATGCGTTAAACGGATGCTGAAAACGCAGTGTGAACCTAGCCTTAACTTCTTTGTTATTCATTAAAATATTCCTTGTCCTACAGCTCCTGCTAGCAGGTATTCATCATGGTGAGAATCTACGCCTGCTTTGAAGCAGGCAAGGTCTTTGGGCCCATCTCAGGCTGGCCGGACTTACTCATTGCCTTAGTAAATCCGGCACAGTGCACTGGGCTGTGACATTTATTAGACCAGCCCATACATAGGAGAACATTTACATGATATCACGAACCAAGTAAACAAGCAACTAGCAAAGAGATCACTCGGATTGACTGATCATACCAAAAGAGACAGAGTGGATATTACAGATACCGACACTCTTTCCTGGTGGCCTAAATGAGAAGCTGAGCTTTGCCTGCTATTTGTAGCATTGTTTGTTACTTTTACCTCAGTCATATCTGTACTTCTGTAATTTACTCCCCTTTTCCCGTATCCTCGCTTCTTTTTGCTGTCATATTAAACACTGTCTACCTACGCCATTTTGGTCAGGTTTGCTGTTGACAGGAAGTGGGTCAGTACCCTTACTGGCATGGAGCTCTGCTCAAATTCTGATATATCCCCACACAGACTACAGAATGGTAAGAAGCCATTGTGCCACTATTTGTTTGTATCCTCAGCCACTGCTGGGCTACTTGGCCACTTGTGCATTTTACTCCTTTCATACTTTTGTTACCTTGCAATTGTTTCTCCCCTGATAAGTCTTATTAGACAAAATGAATGTGTAGGGAGCTAATCATAGGGTAAGTGTAGAGCCTTTTAGGGATAGAATGAAGTTGGGGTCACCCTTTTTAGGGTGTACACCCTGCCATTCCTGAGCGAGAAGGGGTAGTTTGGGTGTACCCACAGCAAGGACATTTAGGGTCCTTGCTCCCACATGTGATTGTACACTACCCTTTCTGAATTCAAAGGACACATGCCGGATCTACTACCAGCATCTGGAGCTGGTAAGATCTGTATCTACTACTGGCCAGTGGATGTGTGCCTTTATGTTATTGGTCTGAACTGTTGGGCTTGGAGTCCATTTGTGAAAAAGGTGTGACACTGTGTGTGTTAGTATTCTTTTACATTCTTTTATATTGGTTAACCTCTAGATGACCTAGGACGTACCGGTATGTCCTGGAAGTCTGTCCCCAGACGACCCTGGACGTACCGGTACGTCCTGTGCTATGAAGCCGGCACCTCACTGTTACTGACACACTGCAGTGATTGCGCTGCAGCGTGACATTAACTCTTTAAATGTCACAATCTCGCCGCGGCCGTGGCATTTAAATATAAGTGACAGGGGGAGTCCCCTGTAACTTACCGATCGGGACCCCCGCAGTGTGACTACGGGGGTCCCGATCATTAAAACGGACCGCCGGAGGTCTCTTACCTGCCTCCGCGCGGTCCGATCGGTGTAAAAAAGGAAACTTATGTATATACAAGTCCCCCAAAGGGACTTAAAATGTATAAAAAAAAAGTTAAAATCACTAACACACTACCCCAAAACCCCTACCCCAATAAAAGTTTAAATTACCCCCCTTTCCCTTTATATAAATAAAACAATAAAAAAAAATTATAATATACCGTAGCGTGCTTAATTTTCCGATCTATTAAAATATAACTATTAAAATATAACAAGCGTCATTGCGAACGGCGTAGACGAAAAGAGGGAAAAAAGTGCTCGGATTACCGATTTTATGTTACATTATATATAAAAAAAAAATTATAAAAAGTGATCAAAACGTCCTATCTTCACAAATATGGTATTTATAAAAACTAGAGATCATGACGGAAAAAATAAAATCTCAAACAGCCCCATAGGTGAAAAAATAAAACTTTTATAACCGTCACAACAGGCCCATTTCAATAATAATTAATAGCCAAAAAAAAAGGATTTCATTAAAAAAAAAAATATAACATTAGAAAATCTGCATATCTGCATAAACCTGCATATGGTTGTGTTCGGACTGACCTATAGAGTAATAGTATCATGTCGCTTTTACCATATAGTGCATTACGTAGACACAGGAACCCCCCAAACGTTACCATATTGCATTCTTTTTTACGATTTCCCCTATTTATATTTTCATAAATAATATATTTGGGATTCCGTCATACATTCCGTCAAACTATTCCTGTAACAAATAAGCCATTACTTGGCCTTGGAGATAGAAAACTGAAAGTGCTAGAGCTCTTAGAAGGGGGGGGAGGGAAAAACGAAAGCACAAAGATCAAAATTTGTGCGGTCCACTGGGTCATTTTGGGCCTGGTCCTCAAAGGGTTAAAAGTTAAAGGAGAAGTCCAGTAAAAATTGTTACTAAAGTATTGTATTGCCCCCCAAAAGTTATACAAATCACCAATATACACTTATTACGGGAAATGCACATAAAGTGCTTTTTTCCCTGCACTTACTACTGCATCAAGGCTTCACTTCCTGGATAAAATGGTGATGTCACAACCCGACTCCCAGAGCTGTGGGGGCTGTGGCTGCTGGAGAGGATGTTGGCAGGGAGATGCTCAGTATCCCTCCAGTGCCCTGTGTCCCTCAGTGTCCCCCTGCCATCATCCTCTCCAGCAGCCACAGCTCACACAGCTTTGGGAGTCGGGCCAGTATATTTTATGGAAAAATTAAGTCTGCTATTGCAAAGTAGAATTAGTGGTGTGAAACATAAGGGCTCATGTGGGTCTGTAGGTGAAAAAATGCAAGCACTATGGCCTTTTAAACACCAGGAGGAAAAAACAAAAAAAAAAATCACTTAAGGCCATCTCACACACTAGGGTGAATCTGTAAAGGACTGTTTAGATGAAGTGATCTGCAAATTATTAGCAAGCAGCCAGCAACGATTTTAAAACATGTTAAAACGATGAGTGAATTGTTTTGAAACAACCATCCACTCAATTTCAACAGTGTGTGAACATAGCCTTTCTGTGTTTTCAATCCACTCCTGGTTTTGGTTGCAAAATACTGACCTAAATAGCGAGCAAAAATACTGTGTGGGAACATAGCCTTAGGGTGAGTTTACACAGAGAGATTTGTCTGACAGATTTTTGAAACCAAAGCCAGGAACAGACTAAAAACAGGGAACAGCTCACAAATCCATTCCTGGCTGTAGTAAACAAACCATAAGTCACAATGCGAGTGTCCCGATCAGTCAGTGATAGGTACTTGTCACAGACTCCCTTAACCGCTACAATCACTAAAGATCACTGTGTTTAATCCCTAGAGGACCCTGGGCATACCCGTACGTCCTGGGCCACCTAGGGGTGTTCAGGACGGGGACGCACGCCGACCCGCTCCCGGGTGCCGCTTGTAGCGCCATGCCCCCTAATTAAGTAATTAGATTCAGCTGTCAAAGTTGACTTCTAGGGGACTTCTAGTATAAGTATATAAAAAAAAGTGTTTTTATTAATAAAAAGCCCCCTCCCCTAATACAAGTTTGAATCACCCCCCTTTTCCCATTTTATAAATAAAAGTAAATAAATAAATAAACATGTTTGGCATCTCCGCATGTGTAATCGCCCAAAATATTAATTTATCACATTCCTGATCTCGCACGGTAAACGGCGTAAGCGCAAAAAAAATCCAAACTGCAAAATTGCATTAAATCAAGAAAAATTGTAATAAAAAGCGATCAAAAAGTCACATATGCGCAATCAAGGTACCGATAGAAAGAACACGTCATGTTGCAAAAAATGACACCTCACACAGCCCCATAGACCAAAGGATAAAAGCGTTATAAGCATGGGAATAGAGCAATTTTAAGGAACATATATTTGTTAACAATGGTTTGAATTTTTTAAAAGCCAACAAATAAAATAATAAGTTATACATGTTACATATCGTTGTAATCATACCGACTTGAGGAATGTATATATAACAAGTTTTACCCCAGGGCGAATGGCGTAAAAAAACAAAAACCCTCCAAATAAAAAAAATGCATTTTCTTTTTCAATTTCACCATACATTAAAATTTTTCCTGCTTTTGCAGTGTACTTTCTGAACAAATTCAGCCCATTATTGCAAAGTACAATTAGTGGTGCAAAAAATAAGGGCTCATGTGGGTTTCTAGGTGAAAAAATGCAAGTGCTATGGCCTTGTAAGCACAAGGAGGAAAAAACAAAAACACAAAAATTTAAATTGGCCTGGTCTTCTAAGGGTTGAGCGATTATTGGCAGACATATTTGTAAACACGACTACCGGTCATTATCCCCGACTCTTGGGACACTAATATGTGCAGGGCTGTTCACACTAAAGCATCCCTACACACATTAAAACCCCTTCAATACAGAAACATTTTATATACGTTCCTACTGCACAGGGGCATCAGCAGTAGGAACGTATATAGCGGTATGGCGGATGTGAAGGGGTTAAGCAAAAACCTAATGCAGTGAAATAAAAAGCAGTCAAAATGAATAAATATGGCATCTATATAACTAGATATCTAGAAAAAGAAAAGTCTCTTTTACCCATCCTATTTTTAGCTTGATTTTAGGTTACCTGTCATATACTGCAAAGTGTTAGAGAAACCCATAAACCATTATCCAGCTCCTATAGTAGTTCACATACAATGAATCATGAACTATAATGAGTCATCCATATTAAATGATTTGCAATTATAAAGTATAGACTTCCTTGCCAAAAGCAGGAGCTAATTTAATTGTAGTTTTTAAATAATTAATATTTGATCTATTATTAATCATTTATCCTAATATTACTGAGGTCATAAAGGTTTAAGCTACTGTAAATGTCTGTTTAACACATGTTTCTCTACTGACTCAATTTTAATTACACTGCACATGATTTCATATGTGGAAAATTGGATAAAAGCTGTATTCCATCCATCTTTTGTGAAGTAGAAAACATTTTTTTTTCCATATTGCTGCAATTTATCCAAGAAGACCAAGTTAAGATGATCTTTTCCATTTAAAGCCATGGGTTCACAGTGCACATAAATGCAAAACTATACAGAGTAAAAATATAGATAGACATCACCTTTTAAAAAAAAATGTAATCCCTTAATGCACCATTATGTACAGGTACGACATGGTGCCATTAAGAGGGTATGGAGAGAGCTCACGATTTGAAATTGCTCCATCATAGAAACATAGAAGATTGCTGACAGAAAAAGACCACTGGGTCCATCTAGTCTGCCCTTTTAGTATTTCCATTCTTATTATCTTAGGAGAGATATTTGTTTATTTTCTGTTATTGTAGATTTACCAAACACATCTGGAAGTTTGTTCCAAGCATTTACTATCCTTATAATGCTTTTATTTTTTGGTCTGTGGGGCTATTTTTACTTTCTGTCGGTGCCTTTTTGACCACTTTGGGTTACAATTTTTTCGTATTCGATGTGACCAAAAATCAGCATTTTGTCATTTTTCTGTGCTTACGCTGTTTACTTTGTGAGATCAGGTATGCCACGATTTAATAGTTTAAGCAATTCCGCATGCGGCATTAGCAAATATAATTATTTTTATTTATAAAATGGGAAAAGAGGGGTAATTTAGGGTGTACTTGTTTGTAAAAACGTTTGACATATCATAGAGTTTTGATCGGTTTGAGTCTCAGTCTGCAGACCTATACTGATCTCCCCACTCTGTGTAAGAAAAAAAAAGAGTTGGGCTTCATAGAACTCCATTATAAGCCTGACTCTTTTTTTCTAACAGAGTAGTGCAGTCCACTCCCGCTCTGTGTTACAAGAAGAGTCGGGCTTATAATGAAGCTCTATGAAGCCCAACTTTTTTTTTTCTTACATAGAGCGGGAAGAGGACATAATGTAGTGCAGACTGATCAAAACTTTTGACGTGTCTCTATCACATGTCAAAAGTTCTTACAAACTACAGGTACACTTTAAACTTATTATGGGATTAAATGGAGCTGTCAGTTTTGACATTGGTTAATGCCGATTCATTTTTCATTTTCACATTTTCTTTTTTTCCTCCTCACCTTCTAAGTCATAGCTGTCTTCTACCTATAGGATTGGGTTGTCATTTTTTGAGCCACAATCCCTAGTTTTTAAAAAACATTTGACCTCTGGCAGACAAAGAAAAAAAATTGGGACCCCTGCAGTCACACTGTGACAGGAGGCTGATAGCCTTTTCCTCTTTTCCTGTTTTTTAACAAAAAAAAAAATAATATATATATATATATATATATATATATATATATATATATATATATATATATATAAATCATAAACATACTTGGTATTGCCACATGCGGAATCGCCCAAACTATTAAAATGTTGCAGTCTTGATCTGGCACAGTAAGTGGCAAAGGCCTCCAAATCGCAAAATTGCTGATTTTGGTCACATCACATGCCAGGAAAAAATGTAATTAAAAGGGCCAAAAAGTCACATATATACACGGGGCCCCATAGCAACTGTCTATCCTGCCTTTATGGTAGCTACGCCACTGGTTTGGACCACTTATCTAGTAAAGCTAAATAATTTTCATGTTACAGACATTTCCAGGCATTTTAACCCCTTAAGGACCGTGCTAACTTTCGTTTTTGCGTTTTAGTTTTTTCCTCGATGTGCTTAAAAGGCCATAGCACTTGCATTTTTACACCTACAGACCCACATGAGCTCTTATTTTTTGCGTCACTAATTGTACTTCGCAATGACAGGCTGAATTTTCCCATAAAATATGCTGTGAAACCAGAAAAAAATTATATGCGCAGTGAAATTGAAAAAAAAACTCAATTATTTTTCTTTGGGGGGGCTTCATTTTTACGCCGTGTGTCCTATGGAAAAACTTAGATGTTATATATGTTCCTCAAGCCATTACGATTAAAACGATATATAACATGTATAACTTATATTGTATCTGATGGCCTGTAAAAAATTCAAAGCATTGTTAACAAATATACGTTCCTTAAAATCGCTCAATTCCCAGGCTTATAACGCTTTTATCCTTTGGTCTATGGGGCTGTGTCAGGTGTCAGTTTTTGCGCCATGATGCGTTCTTTCCATCGGTACCTTGATTGCGCATATGCAACTTTTTGATTGCTTTTTATTACAATTTTTCTGGATTTGATGCGACCAAAAATGCGCAATTTTGCACTTTGGGATTTTTTTGCGCTTACGCCGTTTACCGTGCGAGATCAGGAATGTGATTAATAAATAGTTCGGGCGATTACGCACGCGGTGATAAAAAACATGTTTATTTATTTATTTATTTTTATTTGTAAAATGGGAAAAGGGGGGTGATTCAGACTTTTATTAGGGGAGGGGATTTTTTATTAATAAAAACACTTTTTGTAACTTTCACTTACAGTAATATGAAGCCTCCTGGGGGACTTCTATATACACAGTACTGATCTCCCATTGAGATCAATCCTGTGTATATAATAGAGCAATGATCCATCAGATCGGTGCTCTATTATAATGGTCTGCAGCAGACCATCTGAATAGATTGCCGAGCCGGGATCAGCGTCATTCCGACGCTGAGCCCCGGCCGGCTCATTAGAATGGATCTCGCCTCCACAATCGCATCGTGGGGGGGAGATCCCCCACTGGACACCAGGGAGAGGGGGCACAGCTGCTATTCAAATGCAGCTGTCAGCTTTGACAGCGGCATTTGAATAGTTAATTAGCTGGCCGCGGCGATCGGCCGTGCCGGCTAATACACGCGGTCCCTGGCTGCACTTAGCAACCGGGGACCGTGCGCTGCAGAGAGGGCTCATGCCGGGAGCCCTCTCTGTTTAGTCTTAACGGCCGCATGACGGGTATACCCGTCATGCGTCGTTAAGAGGTTAACCCTTTTTGTGTCATTGGTAAATTGAACCTTCTATGTCAGTTACAAACATATTAAAAAGAACAGACCCTTGTTGTACTCTACTTGTAAGCAGTCTCTGATCAGAAGATATGCCATTAACAACAACCCGCTGATATCTATCCATCTGCCAACAACAAATCCTCTGAACTATCCAGAGATTAAGCACAATTTTCACTTTCCATTAACTTCTTCTATCAGCTCCTTATGGGGCGCTGTATTTAAGGCAGATGAATCAGTTGTTGAAACTAACTTGATGCTTAGATATATTTTTCCAGGAGGAAGGACAAGACGTCTTTGAGGTACATCCAGGTGTTATATCCATTTCAGATGTCAAAGAAGCAACTCCAGCTATGTATGCCCCAGGTGATCAAAAACAATCCAAATGCCTAAAACCAATAAACAAAGGAGAAGCGAAGCCCCCCCTCCCCCCATACATTTCATATTAGACAGGAATAGACTAGAATCTGATTTTGATCTTCCTTTGTGTTAGCCCATGAACCCCTTAGTGACCGCCATGCTGCTTTTTCACGGCGGCCACTAATGGGCTTTATTCTGATGCGTACGCCTTTAAACGGCGGGCGCATCGGAATAAACTACCGCCCGGCGGCGGAAGCAGGACTGGGGATCAGCGGTCAGTGTGACCGCTGACACCCTCTTGTAACTGCCCGGAGCAGAGAATTCTCCTTTCCGGGCAGTTTAACCCGTTAAATGCCACTGTCAAACCATGACAGTGGCATCTAACGGGTCCCGGTGGATCCCGGACGGCGCCGTGGGTCACTTACGTGATCGCGATGTCCCGCCGCGCCGTCCGGTCCTCCGATGTCTCCATGGTGATCATGGGGTCCTAATGAAGGTCCCCGGGGTCACCATGGATATGCCTCATGCTGACAGGGGTGGCCGTGGCTATTGCCTGTCAGCATGAGGCATGATACAATACATTGCAGTACATCAGGTACTGCAATGTATTGTATCAGTGATCTAAGTATTATACACTAGTGCACAGTAATGTACACTAGTGTAAAAGTAAAAAAAAAGTGGGAAAAAAGTGCACCAAACACAACACAGCCCCCCCCAGCCCCCCCCCCCCAATGGCGGATTATAATGTGGGCGGTTTGGGCGGCCGCCCGGGGCCCAAGGCTCCGGGGGGGCCCGCGCCGCCCACATTAAGATCTTGCATAGCAGCGCCAGCAGCACATCACTTTCGGGGCCCAATGGGCCCCCGAGTGATGTTCTGCTGTGGCGCGCTGTCGTCGGAGTCCGCCGCGGCACCGCCCCCTCTCTCCTTGCCGTCTTTGCGGTGCCCGTACTTCTCTCCTGGCGGCGTGATGACGTCACATCCTGCGCGCCGCCAAGCAGAGAAGTTCGGGCACCGCGGGGCTGCACTGTGAGCTTCCGGCCTGCTCTCTCTGCCGGAAGCTCACCCTGGCTCCCTGCCGCCCGAATATACCCCCTGCCACCCGGCTGTACCCCTTGCCCCTTAGCTGCTCTCCATGCCGCCCCATCTTCTCCCCCTGCTGCTACCCCCATAATCTTCTCCCCCTGCTGCTACCCCCATCATCTTCTCCCCCTGCTGCTACCCCCATCATCTCCCCCTGCTGCCACCCCCATCATCTTCTCCCCCTGCTGCTACCCCCATCATCTTCTCCCCCTGCTGATACCCCCATCATCTTTTCCCCCTGCTGCTACCCCCATCATCTTCTCCCCCTGCTGCCACCCACATCATCTTCTCCCCCTGCTGATACCCCCATTATCTCCCCCTGCTGCCACCCCCATCATCTTCTCCCCCTGCTGCTACCCCCATCATCTCCCCCTGCTGCCACCCCCATCATCTTCTCCCCCTGCTGCTACCCCCATCATCTTCTCCCCCTGCTGCCACCCCCATCATCTTCTCCCCCTGCTGCTACCCCCATCATCTTCTCCCCCTGCTGATACCCCCATTTTCTCCCCCTGCTGCCACCCCCATCATCTTCTCCCCCTGCTGCCACCCCCATCATCTTCTCCCCCTGCTGCTACCGCCATCATCTCCCCCTGCTGCCACCCCCATCATCTTCTCCCCCTGCTGCTACCCCCATCATCTCCCCCTGCTGCCACCCCCATCATCTTCTCCCCCTGCTGCTACCCCCATCATCTTCTCCCCCTGCTGATACCCCCATCATCTTTTCCCCCTGCTGCTACCCCCATCATCTTCTCCCCCTGCTGCCACCCACATCATCTTCTCCCCCTGCTGATACCCCCATTATCTCCCCCTGCTGCCACCCCCATCATCTTCTCCCCCTGCTGCTACCCCCATCATCTCCCCCTGCTGCCACCCCCCATCATCTTCTCCCCCTGCTGCTACCCCCATCATCTTCTCCCCCTGCTGCCACCCCCATCATCTTCTCCCCCTGCTGCTACCCCCATCATCTTCTCCCCCTGCTGATACCCCCATTATCTCCCACTGCTGCCACCCCCATCATCTTCTCCCCCTGCTGCCACCCCCATCATCTTCTCCCCCTGCTGATACCCCCATCATCTTCTCCCCCTGCTGCCACCCCCATCATCTTCTCCCCCTGCTGCTACCCCCATCATCTTCTCCCCCTGCTGATACCCCCATTATCTCCCCCTGCTGCCACCCCCATCATCTTCTCCCCCTGCTGCCACCCCCATCATCTTCTCCCCCTGCTGATACCCCCATCATCTTCTCCCCCTGCTGCCACCCCCATCATCTTCTCCCCCTGCTGCTACCCCCATCATCTTCTCCCCCTGCTGCTACCCCCATCATCTTCTCCCCCTGCTGCTACCCCCATCATCTTCTCCCCCTGCTGCTAACCCCATCATCTTCTCCCCCTGCTGCCACCCCCATCATCTTCTCCCCCTGCTGCCACCCCCATCATCTTCTCCCCCTGCTGCCACCCCCATCATCTTCTACTCCTGCTGCTACCCCCATCATCTTCTCCCCCTGCTGCCACCCCATCATCTTCTCCCCCTGCTGCCACCCCCATCATCTTCTCCCCCTGCTGCCACCCCCATCATCTTCTCCCCCTGCTGCTACCCTTCATCATCTGCTGCCACCCCCATCATCTTCTCCCCCTGCTGCTACCCTTCATCATCTTCTCCCCCTGCTGCTACCCTTCATCATCTTCTCCTCCTGCTGCCACCCCCATCATCTTCTCCCCCTGCTGCTACCCCCATCATCTTTTCCCCCTGCTGCTACCCTTCATCATCTTCTCCTCCTGCTGCTACCCTTCATCATCTTCTCCTCCCGCTGCCACCCCCATCATCTTTTCCCCCTGCTGCTACCCCCATCATCTTCTCCCCCTGCTGCTACCCCCATCATGTTCACCCCCTGCTGCTTCCCTGCCTTCCCAGCTTCCCCCCCCCCTCCCCGGCCTCATTTGCCCCAGCTTCTCCCCCTGTCGCCCCAGCTGCCTCCCTTCCCCAGTCACCCCCAGCTCCCCGCCTGCAGTTGAGTTGGGGCCGGAGAAGTCTTCATGATGCTGCGCCAAATAGAGAGGAAAGGAAAAAGTGAGCGACGGCAATCGGAGAAGACGTCACCTGTGAGTCATTAGTAACTGCACTGTAATCACTTATAGGCTGGGCTCACACACAGTATATTTCAGTCAGTATTGTGGTCCTCATAGCAACCAAAACCAGGAATGGATAGAAAACACAGAAAGGCTCTGTTCACACAATGTTGTAATTGAGTGGATGGCCGCCATTTAATGGCAAATATTTGCTGTTATTTTAAAACAATGGCTGTTATATTGAAATAATGGACGTTATTTACTGTTATATGACGGCCATCCACTCAATTACAACATTGTGTCAACAGATCCTTTGTGTTTTCCATCCACTCCTGGTTTTGGTTGCTATGAGGACCTGACATGAGGACCAAATACTGCCTGAAATATACATAGTGTGAACCCAGCCCTATAGTGTGCAGAGCCTGTGTACCATTGGGGTCTAAATGGGTCAGTGTTTTGTTTGCGGTAGTGTACTGACACAGCCCCGGGGTCACTACAGTACACTAGCGAAAACTTTTAAACTAGAACCCAACTACAACTGCAGGCACTACAACTCCCAGCATATTATGAGGGCTGCAGACTGTCAGTACATGCTGGGAGTTGTAGTGCATGTAGCTGTTGTAGTTTGGTCCTAGGTGCATCATACACTGGATTCTTTGTGGCATGTAAGAATACATAGATCTGTGGGGGCTCAGTGCAGGGAAGTGACCCCAGAACATCACTAATAGGGGATAGAACAAAAACATCCCCCCTATCCCCTATTAGTGATGTTCTGGGGTCACTTCTATATACTGATCCCCCTCAGACCTATGTATTCTTATATACCCCACACAGCCTGCTGGGGTGGCTGGGGGGGGGGGGCCAGGTTGGGTGGACAGCCCGGGGCCCAGGGTACATTTAATCCGCCACTGCCCCCCCCCCCAATAATAATGATGCATTACATTCCCTATACCCAATAAAACGTGACATAAAAGTGATCAAAAACACAAATCCTATACATATTTGGTATCGTTACGTCCGTAACGAACCAATCTATAAAACTATATCAATTATATCGCACGACACACGCTGTAAAAAATAAAATAAAAAAAAAACTGTACCAGAATAGCTCTATTTTATCAATCCCCTTTAGAAAATACGTCATAAAAAAGATCAAAAAGTCATATACATTTAAAAGTTGGTATCAATAGAAACTATAGATCTTCCCGCAAAAAAATAAGCCCCCAAACCAGCTCTGTCGCGCAAAAGATAAGAACGCTATGGATCTTGCAATGCGGCGACAGTTTTTGTGGGTTTTTGCTAGGAAGACAGTTTATATTGCGCCAAAGTGATAATAGTTAAAAAAAAACTATACAAATGTGGTATCGCCGTAACCGTAGTGACCCAGAGAATACATGTATTATGTTATTAGTGACTGCCGATACAGATTTTTACGGCGATCACTAATGGGCTCTCTTCTGCTGCCATCAGCTCTTTATGGCGATGGCGCAGAATAGTGCAGCGGCGCTGGTAATGCCCGAAGCCCCCTCCTCTCAGCTACCGGAGGTAGCTGAGGGGTTGGGGCAGAGTGTGGGCTCAGTCCCGGCCAGTCCCCTCACCGGCGATCGCCGTTATTACCAGTATAACGGCGGCCACCGGTAACAGACATTGCCAGCGCAGCTGAACGCTTTCATCTCTTCTCTCAGTGAATCCACGGTGAGAGGAGATGAAAACATGTCCCCCCCTGTCCCCAGAATTAACCCTAGTGACCTGGTCACTGACCCTCCCCTCCCTGGGCAGCCATCTGATCCAAGATGGCCGCCGCCATCACTGTGAACAGACTCTGTTCACAGTGATGGAATTTCTAAAAATGATCAAAGCTCCATTCTCTCCACCACCGGAGGTGGCAGAGAGCATGGGGCAATGATCGGGGACCACCCGGGGTAGTCCCAGTACAAGCGATCAACGGTATATACTATATACCACTGTTTGCTTGTTCCAAATGGTGCCGGCACTTTTTTACCCGTCACCAAAGTCAGGTGCCCTGGATTACCCGTAACCACCCTGGATTACCTGTAACCACCCCAGATTACCCGTAACCACCCCAGATTACCCGTACCCACCCCAGATTACCCGTAACCACCCCAGATTACCCGTACCCACCCCAGATTACCCGCTACCACCCCAGATTACCCGTAACCACCTCAGATTGCCCATCACCACCCCAGATTGCCCATCACCTCCCCAGATTGCCCGTAACCACCCAGATTGCCCGTAACCCCCCAGATTGCCCGTAACCCCCCAGATTGCCCATAACCATCGCAGACAGCCCGTAACCATCGCAGAAAGCTCGTAACCATCACAGACAGCCCTTAACCATCACAGACAGCCTGTAACCACCACAGATTGCCACAGACTGCCCGTAGCTACCCCAAATTGCCTGTCACCACCCCAGATTGCTCGCAATCTCCCCAGATTGCCCGTCACCTCCCCGATTGCCCGTCGCCTCCCCAGATTGCCCGTCGCCACCCCAGTTTGCCAGTCGACACCCCAGATTGCCCGTCGACACCCCAGATTGCCCGTCGACACCCCAGATTGCCCGCCGCCACACCAGATTGCCCGTAACCACCCCAGATAACCAGTGAACACCCCCAGATAGCCAATAAACACCCCATATTTTCCGAAACTACCCCATATAGCCAGTAAACACCCCCAGATTGCCCGTAACCACCCCAGATTGCCCGTAACCCCCCAGATTGCCCGTAACCCCCCAGACTGCCCGTAACCATCGCAGACAGCTCGTAACCATCGCAGACAGCCCGTAACCATCGCAGACAGCCCGTAACCATCGCAGACAGCCTGTAACCACCACAGATTGCCACAGACTGCCCGTAGCTACCCCAAATTGCCTGTCACCACCCCAGATTGCCCGTCACCTCCCCAGATTGCCCGTCGCCTCCCCAGATTGCCCGTCGCCTTCCCAGTTTGCCCGTCGACACCCCAGATTGCCCGTCGACACCCCAGATTGCCCATCGCCACCCCAGATTGCCCGTCGCCACACCAGATTGCCAGTCACCACCCCAGATTACCAGTCACCACCCCAGATAGCCAGTGAACACCCCCAGATAGCCAGTAAACACCCCCAGATTTTCCGAAACTACCCCATATAGCCAGTAAACACCCCCAGATTGCCTGTAACCACCCCAGATTGCCTTTAACCACCCCAGATTGCCTGTATCCACCCCAAATTGCCCGTAACCACCCCAGATTGCCCATAACCACCCCAGATTGCCCATAACCACCCCAAATTGACACAGACTGCTCGTAACCACCCTAGATTGCCCATAACCACATCAGATTGCCTGTCGCAACCTCAGATAGCCAGTAAACACCCTGAGATTGTCCATTACCACTCCAGATAGGCAGTAAACACTCACATATTGCCTGTAACTAAAATGACACTCCTTCCTTTCTGAGCCCTGCTCTGTGCCCATACAGTGGTTTATGCCCACATATGGGGTACCATTGTACTCAGGAGAAGCTCTGTTACAAATGTTGGGGTGCTTTTTCTCCCCAGTTCCTAGTGAAACTGAAAAATTTCTAACTAAACAAACATGTTATTGGAAAAAGTCAAGTGCCCTGGATTACCCGTAACCACCCTGGATTACCCGTCACCACCCCAGATTACCCGTACCCACCCCAGATTACCCGTAACCACCTCATATTGCCCATCACCACCCCAGATTGCCCGTCACCTCCCCAGATTGCCCGTAACCACCCAGATTGCCCGTAACCCCCCAGATTGCCCGTAACCATCGTAGACAGCCCGTAACCATCGCAGACAGCCTGTAACCATCGCAGACAGCTCGTAACCATCGCAGACAGCCCGTAACCATCGCAGACAGCCTGTAACCACCACAGATTGCCACAGACTGACCGTAGCTACCCCAAATTGCCTGTCACCACCCCAGATTGCTCGCAATCTCCCCAGATTGCCCATCACCTCCCCAGATTGCCCATCACTTCCCCAGATTGCCCGCCGCCTCCCCAGATTGCCCGTCGCCACCCCAGATTGCCCGTCGACACCCCAGATTGCCCGTCGCCACCCCAGATTGCCCGTCGCCACCCCAGATTGCCTGTCACCACCCCCAGATTGCCTGTCACCACCCCAGATAGCCAGTGAACACCCCCAGATAGCCAGTAAACACCCCCAGATTTTCCGAAACCACCCCATATAACCAGTAAACACCCCCAGATTGCTCGTAACCATCCCAGATTGCCTGTAACCACCCCAGATTGCCCGTGACCACCCCAGATTGCCCATAACCACCGCTTATTGGCACAGACTGCTCGTAACCACCCCAGATTGCCTATAACCACACCAGATTGCCTGTCACAACCTCAGATAGCCAGTAAACACCCCGAGATTGTCCATTACCCCCCCCAAGATAGCCAGTAAACACTCACATATTGCCTGTAACTAAAATGACACTTCTTCCTTTCTGAGCTCCGCTCTGTGCCCATACAGTGGTTTATGCCCACATGTGTGGTACCATTGTACTCAGGAGAAGCTCCGTTACAAATGTCGGGGTGCTTTTTCTCCTCAGTTCCTAGTGAAATTGAAAAATTTCTAACTAAACAAACATGTTATTGGAAAAAGTCAATTTGTTTCTTTTTTACTGTCTAGTTTTGAATACTTTCCTCCAATATCTGTGGGGTCAAAATGCTCACCACACCCCAAGATGAATTCTTTGATGGGTGTACTTTCCTAAATGGGGTGACTTTTGGAGGGGTTTTATTCTGCAGACATTACAGGGGCACTGCAAACGCAACTGGCGCTCAGAAACTTCTTCAGAAAAATCATGCACTGAAAATGCTAATTGGCGCTCCCTTCCTTCTGAGGCCTGCTGTGTGCCCACACAGTGGTTTACGCCCACATATGGGGTATCGTTATACTCAGGAGAACCTGCATTACATATATTGGGTTGAGTTTTCTCCCCTGTGCCTCGTGAAATTGAGAAATTTCAAACTAAACAAACATATTATTGGAAAAATTCTATTTTTTTATTTTTACTGTCTTCTTTTGAATACTTTCCTCTAATACCTGTGGGGTCAAAATGGTCACCACACCCTAAGATGTATTCTTTGAGGGGTGTACTTTCCAAAATGGGGTGACTTTTGGGGGGGTTCTATTCTGCTGACACTTATAGGGGCTCTGCAAACGCACCTGGTGCTCAGGAACTTCTTCAGCAACATCTGAACTGGAAATGCTAATAGGTGCTCCTTCCCTTCTGAGCCCGTCTGTGTGCCTAATACAGTGGTTTACGCCCACATATGGGGTACCATTGTACTCAGGAGAACCTGCGTTATAAAATTTGGGGTGCATTTTCTCTCATGTTTATTGTGAAAATGAGATACTTTAATCTTAACAAATATATTATTGGAAAATTTCTATTTTCCATTTTTTTCCGGCCTAATTGTGAATACTTTCCTCCAGCCCTTGTAGGGTTAAAATGCTCATTATACAGCTAGATTAATTCTTTACGGTGTATAGTTTCCAAAATGGGGTCACTTATGGGGGTTTCCAGTATACAAGCCTCCTAAATCAACTTAAAAAAAGAACTGGACCCTAAAAAAAAATCAGTTTTGGAAATTTTATGAAAGTTTCATAATTTACTGATACACTTCTAAGCTCCGTTACACCCTAAAAAAGTGAAATATGTTTACGAAATGAAGCCAGAATAAAGAGGACATATTGATAATGTGACTTACTAACTAATTTATGTGACTAATTTTTCATGATATTTTGATGTTTTTCCATAAAAAACACACAAGACAGTGACCAAATTTTGCCACTAACATAAAGTACCATATGTTAGGAAAAAACAATCTCAGAATCGCTAGCATACGTTAAAGCATCACTGAGCTATAAGCGCATAAAGTGAGACAGGTCAGATTTTGAAAAAGGAGCCTGGTCATTAAGGTCCAAATAGGCTTGGTCCCTAAGGGGTTAAGAGGTAGCTTATCTGATAGAGATGGGTTGAAGTGGTGAAGACTTCAGAACACACAGAGGGACAGATTTTTAGCCATTTAACCTAGCAATAAAGGTCATCTTCTTTTGATATTGGCTTCAAAGGAGGGACTGTTCAGGATATCATATTTTGTATATTTAGTGAAGCCATTACAATATGGGGCTGACCTTCTAAACAAGTAGAGATGTTTACATTCTCTAAAACTTACATAAGTAAACACTAGTGCTATGCAAAAAGCTGTTCTCTTACCTCAGTTAACCCCTTCACGACAGAGCCCTTTGATGCACAAAAGTCCGGGTCAAATTAATGCAATGTTCCTTACCGCCTTCTAAAAGCCATAGCGCTTTTATTTTTCCACCTACAGGGCTGGTTGGGGTGTCATTTTTTGTGAAATGATCTCTAGTTTTTATTAATATCATATTGGTGTAGCAGAAAAATTTTGATTGCTCTTTATTAATTTTTTTGTGATATATAATTTAATAAAATCAGCAATCCTGGTGCGTTTTTTTTTGTTTCCGTTTACACCATTCACCGTGCAGGAACAATAATGTTATATTTTAATAGATTGGACGATTCCGCACGCTACTACATGTAGTATGTTTATTTATTTATTTATTTATTTATATTTTTATTTTTATAATGGGTAAGGGGTCTTTTAAACTTATTGGGGGGGGGGGTTATAAGGTTTTTTTATTACTTTTAAAAACTTTTTTAATACACTTTTTTATTTTTTTTAATACTTTTATTTACTGTAAAATATGCAATCATTGGATTGCATATACTGATCTATGCTAAGCCATAGCATAGCATAGATCAGTGTTATCGGTGATCTTTGTATAGAGCCTGCCTGAGAGAAGACTCTACACATAGATCGCGGATCTGACAGGACAGAACTAAGGAGCTTACCCCCTCCTGTCAGCTGCGGGGGTCCAGATCACTCAGTGACAGATGTTTGAGTTATGAGAAGCAAAGCATCCAGAGTGTACTAGTATAGTGTTAACAAGTTGGTGGAGGGGGAGACAGACCAGACAGGGACTGTGAGAGTACCCCACATGTATCGCCACACACTGTGGCCTCCTCAGGGATACCTAGTGTCTGTCACATTGCACCATGTTGCAAGTCTTAATATACCCCAAGAATTACCACATTGTTTCCATGACATCCACACAGTGTCAGACTGGCCCACCAGAGGATGGGAGAATCCTCCAGTGGGCCCCGAGCTTAAGAACCTGCACAAACACTTACTGACATGCTGTTTCTCACTGGTTCTTCATTAGTGGGCCTTCATGATAATTTTTTCTGGAGGGCCCCAGATTAGGGATGGTCCGAACCTGCCGAGGTTCGGGTTCGTACGAATCCAAACTCTTGGCAATGATTCCCGCTGTCTGCCCGCTCCGTGGAGAGGGTGGATACAGCGGGAGGACTGCCTGGAAAACTGGGATACAGCCATAGCCATAGGCTATATCCGCTGTATCCACCTGCTGCGCAGAGCAGCCAGACAGCGGGAATCTGATGCCGAGCGTTCGGGGTTCATACGAACCTGAACCTCGGCAGGTTCGGACCATTCTTACCCCAGATACCCCAGTCCGACACTGCACCCACTTGTTCTGCCACATTATTCACATATTGCAAGCCACAGTACCCCTCCACCGTCCACCATATTGCCCCATACTGCTAGCCACAAAACCTCCTAGTGTCTGATATATTGCCTCCAGTGTGGATTAAATTGCTCCATATTACCAGTCAGAAAAAAAAAAAAAACATTTTAACCCCTTAAGGACAGAGCCTGAAATGGCCTTAATGACAGAGACAAATTTTATGAATATGACCAGTGTCACTTTAGTCATTAATAACTTCGGGATGCTTTTACCTATCCGGCTGATTCTGAGATTGTTTTCTCGTGACATATTGTACTTTACATTTCTGGTAAATTGGAGTCGATACTCATAACAAATCTTTATGAAAAAAACCCAAATAATGTGAAAAAATGTGAAAAAATGCATTTTTCCAACTTTGAAACTTTTTTGCGTATACAGAAAGTGGTTATACCACATAAATTATATATTAAATAGCATTAGCAACATGTCTACTTTATGTTGGCGGCATTTATTAAACTATCTTTCATTTTTTTTAGACGATAGGAAGCTTAAAACATTAGCAGCAAATTTCCAAATTTTCAGTAAAATTTCAAAATCAGATATTTTTAGGGACCTGTTCAGGTTTAAAGTGTATTTGAGGGGCCTGTATGTTAGAAAGCCCCACAAAGCACCCCATTTCAGAAACTGCACCCCCCAAACTCTGCAAAAGCATATCCAGAAAGTGTTTTAACCCTTTAGGGGAGTCACAGAAATAAAAGCTAAGTGTGTAAGGAATTTGAAAATTTTAATTTTCTGTGCAGAGATTTTATTGTAATCCAATATTTTTCATAATTATAAACCTATTACCAGAGAAATGCACCCCAATAATTATTGCCCCGTTTCTGCAGTTTATAGAAATACCCCATATGTGGCCCTATTGCGCTATTTGACGCAACCACAAGCCTCAGATATAAGGGAGCGCCTAGTGAATTTCAACGCCTCCGTTATATTTGGTCATTTTTGACTGTACCACTTCAGGTTGGCAGAGGCTCTGGGGTGCCAAAACCTAAAAAACACCCCTAAAGTGACACCATTTAGAAAACTACACCCCTCAAGGAATGTAACAAGGGGTGCGGTGAGCATCTGGACCCCACAGGTGCTTCACAGATTTTCCGAACAATATGGCGTGAAAAAAGAAAAATTTATTTTTTACACTAAAACGTTGTTCTAGCCTTCAATTTTTCATTTTCTTAAAGGGATAAGAGGCAAAAAAAGACAAAAAATGTGTAGCGCAGTTTCTCCCGAGTACAGAAATACCCCACATGTGGCGATAGAGTGCCAAGGGGGCGCAGGACGAGCCTCCAAAGGGAAGGAGCGCCAATTGGCTTTTGGAAGCTGAATTTCACTGAAAAGGATTTCAAGGGCCATGTCGCATTTACAGAGCCCTCGTGCTGCCAAGACACTGGAAACCCCCCACAAGTGATTCCATTCTGGAAACTACACCCCTCAAGGAATCTAACAAGGGGTGCAGTGAGCATATGGACCCCACTGGTGACGGGCACAAATGTGGAACAATGTGACGTGAAAGGGAAAAATTTCATTTTTTCACTTTCATGGCACAAATGTGCCCGTCATCAAGGGGTCCATATCCTCACTGCACGCCTTGTTAGATTCCTTGAGGGGTGTAGTTTCCAGAATGGGGTCACTTGTGGGGGGTTTCCAGTGTTTTGGCAGCACGAGGGCTCTGTAAATGCGACATGGCGTTCATCATCCATTCTAGCCAAATCCAACCTCCAAAATCCAAATGGCGCTCCTTCCCTTCGGAGGCTTGCCATGCGCCCACATGGCGCTTTATGTCCACATGTGGGGTATTTACGGACTCGGGGGAAATTGCTCTACACATATTGTGTGTTTTTTTCTCTTTTAACCCCTTGTGAAAATGATAAATTCAAGGCTAAACCAACATTATAGTGTAAAAAATGTAATATTTCATTTTCACGCCACATTGTTCCACATTTGTGCCCGTCACCAGTGGGGTCCATATGCTCACTACACCCCTTGTTACATTCCTTGAGGGGTGTAGTTTCCATAATGGGGTCACTTGTGGGGGGTTTCAACTGTCTTGGCAACACAGGGGCCTTTTGAATGCAACATGGCCCCTCGAAATCCATTCCATCCAAATCCAGCCTTCAAAAACCAAATGGCGCTTCTTCCCTTTGGAGGCTTACCCTGCACCCGCATGGCGCTTTATGTCCACATGTGGGGTATTTCCGTACTCAGGGGAAATTGCTCTACACATTAAATGTTTTTTTTTATCTTTTAACCCCTTGTGAAAATGAAAAAACATGACAAGATTAATGATTTAGAGTAAAAATTTTACAAAAATTACACTAAATGTTGGTCTAGCCTTGATTTTTTTCCATTTCCACAAGGGGTTAAAAAAGAAAATGAACACAAAACGTGTAGGGTAGTGTCCCCTGAGTACGAAAATACCCCACATGTGGGCATAATGTGCCATATGGGCACAGGGCAAGTCACCAAAGGGACAGAGCGCCATTTAGAGGCTGGAATGGAGGATGGAGGCCATGTCGCAATTACAAAGCTCCTGTGCTGCCAGGACAGTAGAAACCCCCGACAAGTGACCCCATTCTGGAAACTACACCCCATAAGGAATCTAACAAGGGGTGCAGTGAGCATATGGACCCCACTGGTGACGGGCACTTACGTAGAACATGTGCCGAGAAAATAAAAAATACAATTTTTTTCATTTTCACGTCCCAAATGTGGCCGTCACCAGGGGGCCATATCCCCGCTGCCCCCCTTGTTAGATTCCTTATGGGGTGTAGTTTCCAGAATGGGGTCACTTGTGGGGGGTTTCTACTGTCCTGGCCGCACAGAGGCTTTGTAATTGCATCATGGCATCCTCTAATGGGAATGGCGGCCATACCTATTTAGCTGGGGAAAAGGGACAATTCTAATTTATTTGGGGGTATTAGGGCAATTATTAGTTTATAAGGTTGGAAATGACAGGTGTCCATCAAATTCAACCTGTGTTGATCCAGAGGAAGGCAAAAAAAAACCCTCGTAAGGCAGACGACAGTAGCATCATCACAGGGGAAAAATTCCTTCCTGACTCCATAATGGCGATCAGAATAATCCCTGGATCAACGTGACCCCTGAAATAGGAATAAGGGACAGAATTTAGATAATGTAGAACCCCAGTGACGTGTGGTGCGCCTTGAAGCGATCCAGTATGCAGAGGCCGGGGTGATCAGGACAGGCGTCACACTGGAAATGGTGTCCTTCCTGATCCCCCTGTTACGCCACACTCTCCACTTCTTCTGGGGTCTCCCTTTCTCCAGTGTGGGGGACGTCACCTGGAAAATGTTGCCCTGGTGCGATACGGGGTCCTTCATATCCAGAAGCGCTGGGGCCGCTCCATGGCTGCTAAATATTAGGGCGCTATTACTACTTCTGATATGTTCGGATCGTGCCGCAAGCTACAGGGCAGCGAGGGACCGGAAGAGGGGGTGCTGGTATAAGAGTTATCCCCGTACAGGTGGTGACCTTTATCCAGCAGTGGGAAGATCAGTTCCCGGACGATGTCCCCACTAACTCCGAGGATGGGGGGGGGGGGGGCGTGGGCATCTGGGGGCTAGATTCGGGTGTCCCTTCCTACATACACTCTAAGGGTACGTGCACACTGCGGAATCGCGACAGATAACCCTTCGTGCATTCCGCAGTTGGCACCCGCCGGCGGACTGATGCAGGCGCACGTCTCCACACGTGTCATAGACTCCATTCTATGCACGGGCGGATTCCGCTCTCCGTCCAATGTGTTCATTCTTTGGATGGACGACGGATTCCGCCCGTGCATAGAATGGAGTCTATGACACGGGTGGAGACATGCGCCCGCATCAGTCCGCCGGTGGGTGCCAGCTGCGGAATGCACAAAGGGTTATCCTTCGCCATTCCGCAGTGTGCACGTACCCTAAATCTGTAAGTGTACCCTGAGGTACTCTCACAGAGTTTGTAGAATTTCACACCATACCGTCATCTCTTATTGGGACGGTTCTGGCGGAAAAGACGTGTCTGGGGGGCAGCGTACGCTATGCTACCCCCCAGACACGTCACAGGATGATGAGGATGAATGGAGGAAAGAAGGATCCCCCCATTCATCCTCACTGGCTGTTTCGGTGTCGGAGGTAATAATAACGTATCCCTCTGACGCCGAAAACACCCTGGGGGCCGTCTTTATACGGGGATTGGTATATGGGGTATATAGTGGTGTAGTGTCAAACTTTATTCAATGTAGTGTGGTGTAATGTAGTGTTTTTTACGTGTTTTTTTACAGTAAGTATAAAAAAAAAACCTACGCCAACAAAGGAGTTGCTGCTAAATGCCGCACTTATGTGCGGCACTTATAAGCAGACCGTGGCAGTAGGATATAGAAAAAAAACACCCTACGCCAAAAAGGAGGAGTTGCTGATTAGCAGCGCACTTTCGTGCGATGCTGATCAACACTCAGCGGCGATAGGGTGCGGAAAATAGAAAAAAAAAAATTTGAAAAAAAAAAAAAAAAAAAAATTCTACATTCTGAATATCCCTGTAGCTGCTGATAAGTGTATTACACATATCAGCCGCTAGGGGGCAGCAGAGCGCAAAATACGGAAAGAGCCGACGCTGGAGCCGAAAATAGCCGAGAGAAGCCGAACGTGACGTCACGGAAGAAGCCGAAGACCCGAACGAAGACGAGAACGCCGCGAACCCGGAAGACGCCGATCAGGAGCCCGGGACAGGTGAGTAATGTACAAATACCTGCTCTGGACCCCTCGGCTACCTAGCTGAGGGGTCCAGGGCAGGTATTTACTATTTTGTGGGACTCTGATCGCCGTGCCACCGGCCCGATCGCCGTGAACGGCCGGCCGGCCGTTCACGGCGATCGGGCCGGTGGCACGGCGATCACCATTACTTTTTACAGTAATGGCGGTCGGTGCCGTCCTCGGACAGCACCGACCGCCATTTTTTTCCGGGTCATCGGGTCGCCGATGACCCGGAAAGGTTCCGATCGCCGCTATTGGCTGATCTGAATTGATCAGCCTATAGCAGCGATCGTAAGCACGGGGGGTGTTAACCACCCCCCGTGCCGTGAAGCTAAGATGGCCTGCTATGATTTATAGCAGGCCATCTTCCCCGACCGCTGTGTGTGAACACGCAGCGATCGGGGAAACATCG